>NC_138969.1:139222500-141722500 GCF_055761805.1 Camellia sinensis | reverse complement strand
AGGCCAAGATTAAGACACCATAAAGAGGATAAAGAAGTAGAAACACACCAAGACAAGAAAGAACTAATGACTTCGGGTGTGTAATTCAATATGTATTCGTTCTGTATGTATGTAGGTCACGCACTACAAAATCTCTGATTTGCCTACTTTGCCCGTTTACTTAGAACCATCTGTTATCTGTGAGTAATAACTTAGTAAAGCTATGTTCAAGTTAAATTATTTTCTGTATATGGAATAAGATATGTTCTATGAAATGCCATGTTTTATACTATGAATGGTTGTCCAACTCTAACAAATGTTTGTGGTATTTATGCAATGATTCAAGTATGTTATCTGTACCCGGACCAGAGGTTCCTTATGGAACTGACAAGTTATCTGTACCTGGCTAGAGGTTCCTTTATGGAACTAACGAGTTATCCGTTCCCAGTCTGGAGGTTCCTTTATGGAACTGACAAGTTATCCGTACCCGACCGAAGGTTCCTCCATGGAACTGACAAGTATGATCTATGATGCTTTGTAAATGATCTGTTAGCGCTAACGGATGAACTACATATAATCAAGCATGAATTCTGATTTCTGTATATGAATTGAATAAGGATACGAATATGAATCTATTCTATGTACAAACTTAGTTATGGGACATTATTTATTTAACCATTTACTCTGTTATTATTCATTAGGCTCCTGCTCACTATTTATATTATGTATGTAAGTGATCAGGCATGTGACCAGGCTCAGAGTTGAGGACCTGGCATCTCAGGTTTTTTTATTTTTTATTTTTTTTTATTTCCTGTCAGACAACCTTTGTACCTCCCGAGGAGGTTCCAGATTAAGTCAAGTCTAGTGGTTGTGTTATTATGAATGTATAAGACTTTGTTTCTTTTGCTCCATGAACAAGTTTCTCTATTTATATGTACATGAAGTAACGTGCAAATATTGTATCTTTCGACGTCACTCGTAAATTTATGAAAGTTTAAGATTATTTGTCCCGTGTATGTCTTCACAGCTCGATGGGCTACGTATATTTTATGTATTTGCTTCCGCAACCCCTAATCATATATTATTATGTTAAGAGGCCTTTGGTAATCCAAGGATTACTGGCCGGTTACAACGCTAAACCCATAGGGGCAGGTTTGAGTCGTGACAGCTATTCTAATTGAAAAGTTAGACCTACTTTTCAAACCCAATGATGTGGCAATGTGACAATTTGTCCCGGGTGGCCGCTTGAGCGGTGAAAAGACTGCTCGAGCGAAGATGAGGTGTTTCCAGTAGTTCGCTTGGCAGGTCGAGGGACTACACGAGTGATAAAATGGTCACTCGAGTGAAAAAGAGGGGGTCCCTAGCATCTCATTTTGTAGACAGAGATATTGGGAGGTTTCATTCACTGCTCAAGCGGCGGAAAGACCGCTTGAGCAGTCTGTGCGATATCAATCACTTAAAAGTGATTTCTTAGATCATTTTTTTGCACTTTTTGTTTTCTCTCTTCTTTCCTCTCTCTAGCTCTGGAAAACCCAAGATTTATCTCTCTAGAAATCTCCTATTTTACTTAGATTTGCAACCATTTTCCTTACAAGAGTTGGAGTTTGGGAAAAGATTAAGTTTTTCCACTGATTGAATTTTTGTTTCTCAAGGCATTCATCTTTTCGCTAACTTCTTTGCTTTGATATTTAATGTATGATTACTTTTAACCTTGCATCTCTTTGATTTGAAGTTGTTTATATGGTATTGTCATGACATTGATGAGTTGATGGATGTTTGAGTTTATAAAAGGAAGTTTTCTTTCAAAAATAAATTTTCCTACAATTTTCTCAAAATTTCTACTATTAGCTTTGGATTATGGAAGTTTTAGATGAGAACTAGTATTATATATGTTGGAGGACAAAAGTCCCAAATTTTATGAAAACCCTAATTTTGAAAATTTATAAATAATATGATAAAATGAAATTGATCATTAATTATTTAAATTGATGATTGGATTATGATATTAAAGTGGTATTTCAATGGAGAAGTATGAAGTTGGGATGTTCTTGAGATTTGATTTGAGATTTTAGAAATTATCACTTTATATTTGTCGGCTTTTGACAATCTGATAATTAATTTCAATGTTTGGATTTAGGGATTTTCACAACCTGATAAACAATTTGAATGTTTGGATTTTGGCATTTTGATTTGGAAATTGAGTAATCTTTACCTTACCTACCACCTACTCGATAAAATTCCTTAACCAAATCTTCTAGTCCTAACCCAAGTGTTTCTGCAAACCTCGTTTTCTCCGACATTCTGATCATTGATTCCAACTATAATTATTTTTTATAACTTATAGTTTTTTTTTTTTTTTGGCTTGTGTTGGACCTGTATTGTACAAGGAGATATGCTGTTGCTTGTGAATTACTGGGACTACAAAAAATTGAGAAAAAAAGAATTTTTTCATAAAATATCAGTCTTTTACGAGTTTGGTTCTTAATATTGCATCTTAAGCTTCTTGAACCACCATTAACGGAAAATATTTTATGGTGTAAACAATACCCCCAACTCTTTAAGAATGAGACAACTCTAATTCTTGAAGAGTTTATATAATCATGCCCAAAATAAGTAATACTTGACAATTACATAATTGTTACTCCATGAAAATTAGAAGTGATTAATGCACAAACTTGAAGGTCCTTTTGTCCCTTACTTTTCATGTCAATTATTTTCAATATTGACAAATAACTTGGAAATCAATATTGGTATACTTAGCATCAAGGATATAGGTGCCAATTGTTAGGGAAAATAGATGATTTCCCACAAGTAAATCAATCAATGGAAATAAACACTAATGCGAAAAAATTAAATCAACGAGGACACAAGAATTTTGCGTGGTTCCCTCAATGTGAGGTACATCCACGGGATCAAAATCCGATTCCACTATTAACCAAAAAGTTTCCAAACGATTACAAACGAGACATGAATGGTCTCATAAATCACCCTTAGGTGAATTCCAAATAATCACAAATAAATAAGTGGAAAGACCTCACCAAAGATATGAACAAAAGTCTTCGAAACATATTGTAGAAGACCTAAAATAATAGACCCAAACAAGGCAAATCGGAGACAACAGCTGCAACTCTACCAAGTCAAACCCACCAAAATTTTCTTTTAGCACCATTTCTACTCCAATGATGATAATCATAGTTGTTCCATCACGGAGAAACAAAAACAATACCAATATATATTGTGAACTCTTGGGCTTTTTATCAAAACCCTAGTTGCTACCAAACTAATTATTAAATATCCATTGGGCTTCCAAAAGTTATATATAATATATAAAAATATATTATAACCAACACCAAACCAAATTAAATATTTTAATAAACTAATTGGCTCCCATACACTAATAAGGAGGTATACCCAATCATTCTCCCCCTACCGACTTAGGTGGAGATATCAACCATACCTGCCAAAGTTTGACACTTCAAATGTTTGTCCATCGACAAAGTCTTAGTCAACATATCTGAAATATTATCATTCATGTGAACCTTTTCAAGTTACAACAATTTCGAATCTAACACATCACGAATCCAATGGTATCTCACATCAATGTGTTTTTATCTTGAATGAAAAGTAGAATTTTTACTCAAATGAATAGCATTTTGACTATCACAATAAAGCACACACCTTTCTTGCTTCAAACCCAATTCTTATAAAAATTTCTTCAACCATAACTCTTCTTTTCAAGCTTTGATAATGGCAATTGTGGGGGCCGAATATTGGGAGTCGTAGAGATTTCAGGCAGACGAACATTGAAGAATTGAGATTCGAAGTATTCGGCCATTGCCACGGAAACTCGGACCCAACCTTATTCGGCTAGATGGCCGACTAAGCAAGGGGCCGAGTGAAGAAGCGGTTATTTACAAAATACGCCGAATAGTAGGTTGGATTTGGAACTAATCCCAAGGCCCAAAGAACAAAAGATATAAATAGAAGAGACATCAACCAAAAAGAGGTATGTGATAATTGTGGAGTTTAACTTAGAATACAAGTAATCTAGAACGAGAGGCTGACTTGTCTGTCGGAGTGCTAATTCTGGCACCCCCGACCGCAGTGTTTAATTCATTTCAGGTGACTATCGGTGGATCACGAGCGTCCCCCAAGATCGGAAGAGTATTTCCAAAAACCACTTCCCCACAACTGGCGCCGTCTGTGGGAATACTCAAGCATATCCATAGCGGACCTGATAGAGGACCCTCTAATAGTCACTCATGAAACGATGCACGGACCGGAGCTCATCCCAGCAAGACGCGTTTTGAACTTCGCCTCACCTTCGACTCCCGAACATGAGGCAATGCAAGCGATCATTGAGCAAGCAAAGCAAAATGAGTAGAGGTTGGAAAACTTGATCGATGAGAACGAACGCCTCTGTCAGGATTTGGCTTTGGAGGTAGCAAAATCCAAACTAGCCGTGCCCCAAAATTCTGAGCGACCTCTGAAAGCAGGTGATCGACAACCTCGAACCCGGCTTCAAGACACCGATAGCAACTTTGACTTATTATCCTCGGCTCCCAAGAAGAATGAACGATCTGAAGTTTTCAATACCTCCGCAGAAAGCCCGCATACAATATGGGCCCCCTCATTCTACACCAGGCCATCAGAAGCAGTGACCCCTCCCGACATGACAAGAAGGGATAGGCGGTGTGAATATCGCGAAGATCCCGATCCAGACAGTAACCACCCCATGAAAGACCTTCAGGAGTTGGTCCGAGATGTTCAGCCCTAGCAACATGCCCAAACGTGTGCAACCAGACCAACTGTACTTCGGCGGGAATCACCTCCGCTTGCAGTCATCCATATGATATACAGCCTGCTAACACCCTCAGTCGTGCATACAATTCAAACGCACCCTGCACCCCAGAAGCAACTCATGCCGGCGAAACGGCCGCATGAAGCCCTAAGTATTACCTTCGACGATTCTGATCTTATCAGCATAACAGTCCCCCACATTGATCCACTAGTCATCGAACTACGTGTCAACCGATTTACTATCGAGCGCGTTCTCATAGACCAGGGAAGTACTTCTGAGGTTATGTATTACAAGACCTTTATCAAACTTGGCTTCAATGAATCAGACTTGTCTCCGGCTCCTTATCCATTATTCGGCTTCAATGCAAACCCAGAATACCCATTGGGGAAAATCACACTACCTGTCCGAGCAGGCTCCCGAACAGTAGATGTGGAGTTCTTGGTCGTCAGGCTGCCCTTGCCGTACAATTTCATCATGGGGCAAACTTGGTTGCATACTGCGGGCTGTTCCAAGCACCTATCATCAACTTTTGCACTTCCCGACAGAATACAGCATCGAGCAGATCCGTGGTTCCCAACAATCGGCACAAGCATGCTATCTCCTCTCCGGAAAGACGCCAAAGGATTTGCAAGTTAATTCCATCGAGGTGCCGGATCGTGAAAGCCTCGACGATGTCGGGCGGCTCCCGAATAAGAAAGCCACGGAAGACTTAGACCGAATTAAGATTGACGGCAATCCAGAGAGATTCTTCATGGTCGGCACCTCCCTGAATCAGGCCGACAGACAGTAGCTAGTATCCTTCCTATTCGATAATCTTGATTTATTTGCATGGACTCCATATGAAATGTCGGGCGTTGACCCAACTGCTTCCGAGCATCGTTTGAATGTTGACCCTAAGTGCAAACCGATCGTTCAGAAAAGACGACGATCTGCCGCAGAGCATACTACCGCCGTGATTGAAGAGGTTGACCGGTTGCTTGATGCAGGGGCCATCAGGGAAGTTACCTACCCCACATGGCTCTCTAATACTGTAGTTGTGAAGAAGAAGAACGGTACATGGCGAGTCTACGTTGATTTCACGGACCTAAACAAAGCCTGCCCCAAAGACTGTTTTCCTCTCCCAAGGATAGACCAACTGGTAGATGCTACAGCACACCATCCGCACATGAGTTTCCTCGATGCTTACAGAGGCTACCATCAAATTGCCATGCACCCGGAGGACCAGGAGAAAACTGCATTCCTCACCCCAAGAGGAACCTACTGCTATATGGTTATGCCTTTTGGGCTGAAGAACGCCGGGGCAACCTACCAGAGACTAGTCACCACCATGTTCAAGAAGCAACTCGGTCGCACAATGGAAGTGTACATTGACGATATGGTGGTCAAATCAAAGGTAAAGCAGAATCATATAGCCAATCTTGAAGAAGCATTCGGCATCCTACGCAAATATGGAATGAAAC
Organism: Camellia sinensis; assembly: GCF_055761805.1. Classification (NCBI taxonomy): domain Eukaryota; kingdom Viridiplantae; phylum Streptophyta; class Magnoliopsida; order Ericales; family Theaceae; genus Camellia; species Camellia sinensis. The sequence continues at coordinate 141,716,260 of NC_138969.1, read as the reverse complement.
TGAATGTTTTCAAATGTGCCTTTGGAATCGGCTCTGGAAAATTCTTGGGATATATCGTCAATCATCGAGGAATCAAAGCTAACCCAAGGAAAATCATAGCAATCCTATAGCTCAGTTCCCCTCTATCAGTAAAAGAGGTTCAAAAGTTAATGGGGATGGCCGCCGCGCTCAACAGGCTCATCAGCCGTTCCACAGATCGCTGCTGACAATTCTTTCATACACTATCGCAGGGCAAGGCTTTTGAATGGTCCTCCGAATGCGAAGCCGCTTTCAACGGCCTTAAGACTTACCTCCGCTCAGTACCACTCTTGGCAATGCCCTCTCTTGGTGACCCGCTCATTATGTATCTAGCAGTTTCCGACCGGGCCATCAGCGTCGTGCTGATAAAGGAAGAACTGGGAGAGCAACGACCAGTGTATTATGTGAGCAAGGCAATGGTTGATGCCGAAACACGCTACCTTCCACTAGAAAAGCTCATCCTAGCCCTAGTCATGGTGGCGAGGAAACTGATGCATTACTTCCAGGGTCATAGCATTGGGGTGCTAACAGACTATCCCCTCCGGTCTGTACTACGCAGTGCAGAAGCTTCCGGACGTGTTTCAAAATGGGCTCTGGAACTCGGCCAATACAATATTTAATTTCTACCCAGAACCTCAATCAAAGGGCAGGTGCTTGCCGACTTTGTCGCCGAATTTGCTGGTGTCCTGACCGACTTCAAGCCTGACGAAATTCGACCAAATCCGAACTGGAGGATTTATGGTGGGGATATTTGGCAGTTGTATTGTGATGGATCGTCCAATCAGGGGCAGTGGAGCCGGAGTTGTCATCATGTCTCTTGACGGCGCAATAATTGAGCAGGCCGTCAAGCTTGGCTTCGAAGCATCAAATAACGAAGCCAAATATAAAGCCCTCCTAGCCGGTTTACGAAATGCACACGTTCTCAGTGCTCGGCGTTTGCTTGTGTTTTGTGATTCAAAACTGGTGATCAACCAGCTAAAGGGGGAGTACGTGGCAAGGAACGACCGCATGGCGGCCTATGAAAACGGCCAATTCCTTGTTGGCAAAATCTGACCATCATGAGCTGAACCAGATAACACGTGATCAGAACACCCATGCAGACGCCTTGGCTTGCCTAGCCTCCGCCATCAACTCAGAGATTAAATGGACTATTGATGTAGGTTTCATCCTGGAGCCAAGCATTGGCCCTTCGAAGGAAGTCCAGATTAACGTCATAGAATTTGCCCCAAGCTGGATGGATCCCATTGCTGCTTTCCTATCTTCTGATCAACTCCCTGGACAAGAAAGAAGCGCACAAGTTGCTGTAGACGTCCCCGAACGCCACGGGAGGACGAGTCCTCCGTTCTGTTCGTTTTGGGTTCACTACAGTTCAGGACTTTCAAATTGTCATGGTTCTTAATCTGAACCAAAGAGTCCAAATCCGGCAAATCGTTTTGAGAAAACAGGTTTTTAGAAAAATAAGTGCCAAACATTGACTACTTTACCAGATACAGAGTTGCCACCTAAATATTTTTTATGGGGGAATTTAGGAAACCCTGACTCGGTGCCAAAGGCCACGTGTCCTTCATCACCAAAGTTGCCTCGGCTCGGGAACTTAGGTACGATTGGGGAAGGTCAGCTATGAGCACCCCCTCTCGCCCGATCCGAAGATCGGCCTCTACTAACCGTGATATCCTATTTTGAAAATGTTATGCGTTCTTATTCCAGTTATTAGCCTAGATTTACTACGTTATGCGCACATCAAACAAGTATAGACTAGATCGCCTAATTTGGAACAAAACATTGCATATCCGTTTGTTTGGAAAACGCTTTGGAATTTGCTACTCGCAAGTAGGATAAAGCACGGATTTCAACGAGTTGTCCCAACTCAAACAATCCAACCTTCACCCACAGGCACTCAAGCAGTTTAATCACATAAGCATCTAGCCACATGGTAAGCATGTTGTCATGGCAACACTCACACTCATGCAAGGATGCTAAAGCATGAAAGCTTACCTAGTACTCCGAGCCAAAACAAAAGCTAGTTAGTAATCAATGCATGATCCTAACCCATGTTAAGATGGCTAATGCAGCACATACAAGATGCAGCTACAATAGGCTCGGCTAATCTATATGGATGACATATGATGATGCTACAACTAACACGTATTCAACTTGAAATTGAAATACAATGCAGTTAGTATGATGCGCCGAGCCCGGTGCATACAAGACAAATGTATGGATGCACGCATGCATAGCATAAGGTATGCTAAATCAAATATGACGTAATACTAACCATCAAAAGCAGATAAGTAAAAAGGAGAAAGAAGTGGGGGTTGGAAGACATACACACACGCACCCACACTTATTACAAGTTAGCCCTCACTCGGAGGGACCGAAAGAATAATACAATTTAACTAACTAACAAGCTAATTAAATATTACAGAACCTTAATTAATTAACAAATTAACTAAGCTAAGAAAGCAGTAAAGGCCTCGGGAAGAGGGTCCAATGCACGCGTGCTCGGGTTTGCTCAGAAATCCATCGCCATGCACAAACTGCCTCTGTTTACCCTGCTCTGCTCTTCTGAAGATTGCACAACTCCCAAGGAGCGCTCTATGGATATTGGGGAGCATCACCGACCAAGTGGGATCATCACCGGCTATTGGTAATGATCATCGACCAATGATTGATCTCTCGGCCATCCATATTTGGTCGGTCGGCACTAAGGATGGTCGGCCGGCCAAAGCTTCATGCAGAAACCTGTTTTGACAGCAGCAGAGGGCAAAACATGGCATGGCAATGCATTTCAAGCAAATGTGTGCACCACCACATCCCTTACCATATTTGTGACTCAAAGGGGTATGGTGCTCGATTCTCGGACCACTAATCGCGCATTTCAATGCGTGATGGCCCAAAGAGTCAAAGTGTGCAATTTCAATATGGAATGAAATACACAAAACAAACAATGGGCCCCAACCTCCATCATAATCAATTCAAGAGGTAAGAGATGCATGCTTAATGTTATGCAACCTAGGCATGGAAGCTAAGCATGCAATATGAGCTTGTGAACAAGCAATGTAAACATGCAAGCATGCAAGTTATGCAAACTAATAAGCATGCAAGATGGATGAGCATGCAATGACATGTGGGAATGGTCTTAAACCAAAATGGGCAGCTCTCAAATAGGCCCAAATCAGTGGCCAAATGCCATGGAAATGAGGGCCAAAACACATACAAGCATGCATGCACACAAGGTCCAACACTTAGGCACCAAAGAGCAACTTTTAAGCACACTTAAGAGAGGATAAACATGGATAGATGGCATGCATAGAAAGCTCTGAAATCATATTATAGAAGGTGCAAAACCAAGTAAACAAGACAAGTTAAGCATGCAACAATGGTCTAAACGCAAGGCAAGCCAAGGGGGGTTACATGGTAGCTATACAAAGCAAGCCATGGATGGCCTAAACAACCAAAAACAGACCTTAAGCATGCTAAAACAAGCATAAAAGCTTCACAAAGCTAGGCCAAAACAAGTAAGCATAGTGGTCTAAATGCTAGGCACATGTTAAGGCAATTCATGGCATTACAAGACAAGTATGCAAGGCAAGCATGGTGTTTCTAAACCAAGTAAAAACAGTGCTATATTATGGAAAAATAAGCACATATAACACTTAAGACATGGCTAACATGAACTTAAAAATGTTGCTCACACATGAGGCTAAAATGGCACTTTTTGAAGACAACAAGGAGAGGGGATGGCCCTCTCCTTATTAGGACCTTAAAACACCATCCTCACCACTGAAATCTTGATTTCAGTGGTGGGGAGGCCCAAATAAGGTGGTCCCAAAGCTCACCAAAAATAGCACAAAATGGGGCCAAACAAGGTCTAAGAGGGGGTAAACGACCCCAAACACAAAAGTGACCTTAATGAAGTATCTTAAACACAAAAAAAAAAGAACTTTTTTTTTATGTTATACACGAAGCTCAAAACAGCAAGAAAGATAGGCTAAAAGTGTATGCAAAAACAGGGAATAAAGAGGGAAAAGGAGTTACCTTTGTAGCCAAAAGGGGACAGCAGCCTCTTGGTCCAAAAAACAGTCCCTTAGCCTCTGAAAATGGCCTCCAAGCTCCTTAGGTTAATGATGGAAGTGTTAGGCCAAGAGTTGTAGTGCAAATGTGCAAGAACTAGACCCTTTTGAACCCTCTAACCCACACAAATGTAGAGAGATAGGGAGATATAGAGAGGGAGTGATATATATATCCTATATATCAGATTTTTCTAACCCCCTAAAGGGGAAGAGAGGCCCTCTTTTTATAGAGAAACAAAGGGGGCAAAGCTTCTCTTAGAAGCTTTGAGCAAAAAGGCCAAGCTTCTCTTAGAAGGTTGGAGCAAAAGGGCCAAGCTTCTTGGAGAAGCTAGACAAAGGGGTCAAGAGGTTCAAGCTTCTTCAAGAAGCTAAAAAAAGGATCAAGCTTCTTGGAGAAGCTAAAAAAGGGTCAAGTTTCTTGGAGAAGCTAAAAAGGGTCAAAAGGTTCAAGCTTCTTGGAGAGGCTAAAAAAGGGTCAAGCTTCTTGGAGAAGTTAAAAAGGTTCAAGCTTCCTCAAGAAGCTAAAAAAAGGTTCAAAAGGGTCAAGCTCCCTTAAGAAAAGGTCTCGGCCTGGAAAAGTGGCCGATTGATCAAAAACAGTGGCCGGCCGACCAAACACAATGCCGACCGACCATTAATAGTGCCGACCGGCCATCACCAATGGCCGGTGGCAAGGAAACAAGCCCGGTGGCCTCAAGCCATGACCGGTGAGGTGTGGAGATGGCCTACAAGCTACTTCCCACCCTCAGAAGCAAAACAACAAGTGTTTGGTGCAAAACCAGACACAAAATAGTCGAGTCGAGAGATCCTGAGGCAGGGTGCGTAGCCGAGACCTGTGGGAACTCAAGACGAACACGAACAAGGATGATCACCAAGTGTTCAAACGATGACGTCCAAGTCTTAAGGACGATCAAAAATGGGGTGTCTACAGTTGCCCCTCTTTGACAGAACTCGAAAGTCATAAAAATGACGGGAGTGAATGTCAAAGCCCAGAGACGACCCATTTTTGACAAGGCCGAAGACTTAGACAAAGCATACAAGCTACCGATAAATAAATGGTTGTGTCCGCAGGCTACCTATGTATCCCTTTGCATGGAATCAAACCAGCGTAGTTCAGGGACAGGATACAAATGATATGCAAGAAGACTTTAAGAATTGGCCTTATACGCTACGCGAAGCCGGTTTGAAAATTGGACTTATACGCTACGCGAAGCCTGTTTGAAAATTGGACTTATACGCTACGCGAAGCCGGTTTGTAATTAGACTTATACGCTGACGCGAAGCCGGTTTGTAATTGGACTTATATGCTTTCGCGAAGCCGGTTTGTAATTGGACTTATACGCTTTCGCGAAGCCGGTTTGTTTTCAAAACAATGCAATGTACTAACAAGTACAGGTGGTGCGCAAGATAGCGCGAATGAAATGCTATGATAGTAAAGATGCAAAGGGTGACAAACTCCAACCATGCCAGAATCATGAGAGGAGGTCCAAAACAAACAATTAGGAGTGCATACAATGCAACCTAAGTCAAATTCCAAACACGCCGAAATTGTGTGACGAAGGAACAAAGAGAGAAACATAGGGACATATCCCAGTGTTTCGGAAAAGGAGAAAAAACATAGGGACGTATCCCGATGCTTCGAGAAAGGAGAAACATAGGGACGTATCCCGGTGTTTCAGAGTGGTTCAAGCATTGGAATGTATTCCAAATGCTCTTAACCAAAGAGGGGGAAACATAGGGACATATCCCCGTGTTTCGAAAAGGTATAAGCATTGGAGCGTATTCCAAATGCTCGTAACCAAAGAAGGAGAAACATTAGGACATATCCCGTTGTTTCGGATTGAGTGAGAAACATAGGGACATATCCCGGTGTTTCGGAAAGGTATAAGCATTGGAACGTATTCCAAACGCTCTTAACCGAAGATGGAGAAACATAGGGATGTATCTCGGTGTTTCAGAAAGGAATGAGAAACATAGGGACATATCCCGGTGTTTCGGAAGGAAGGAGAAACATAGGGACGTATCCCGGTGTTTCGGAAAGAACGAGAAACATAGGAACGTATCCCGGTGTTTCGGAATGGCGTGAGAATTGGAACGTATTCCAAATGTTCTTAATCGAAGAGGGAGAAACATAGAGACGTATCCCAGTGTTTCGAAAAGGTATAAGAAACATAGGGACGTATCCCGGTGTTTCGGAAGGAAGGAGAAACATAGGGACGTATCCCGGTGTTTCAGAAAGGAATGAGAAACATAGGGACGTATCCCGGTGTTTCAGAAAGGAATGAGAAACATAGGGACGTATCCCGATGTTTCAGAAAGGAATGAGAAACATAGGGACATATCCCAGTTTTCGAAAAAGAAGAAGAAAAATAGGGACGTATCCCGGTGTTTCAGAAAGAAGGAGAAGAAATGTAGGGACGTATCCCGGTGTTCCAAAACAAGGAGAAGAAACATAGGGACGTATCTCGATGTTCCAAAACAAGGAGAAGAAACATAGGGACGTATCCCGGTGTTTCTGAATAAGAGAGTGTGCATAACAATGCAAGTGGAAAGTGCGTGACAACGCAAGTGAAAAGGTGCATGACAATGCAAATATAATGTGCATAACAATGTAGGTGTAACGGTGCATAACAATGCTAGATAGGTGTGCATAACAATGCAACGAATGGTGTGCGTAACGATGCGATGAATGTGCAACTTCAAAAGCGCGTTTGAAACAAAATGCCGAATAGGGAAATACAAGCCTTAGCAAGACCAAATCCAAACGCGACCTCCGATTTACCTCTCGGAGGGGTTTGTAACACACTCCGCTTGAAAAGGGTACACCCTGTTTATATTGGCGAGAGATAACATCTGTAGCTGCTTTTAATTGCCATTCTAACTTGAAGCAGGCTTAAGCTTGGAGTAGAGGCACACTCATTCTTCGGAGCACTGACAAGGCCTGAAGAGGTACATCCGGAGTACAATCACGGAATTTGCTGAAGGTGAAACACACTCAGATGCTTAGGTTTGCCCTCTTTTCTTTTGCTTTGCAGTCTGGAACCCATATAGCTCTAGATAGGTCCTTGTTCTACTGTTCTCACATGACCTGGGTTGAACCCTGCGATTTATGAAAGAGAGAATCTTGTTTTGCACAAATGTGGAGAATGACACGGCACTCGGAGCGCAAAACGATTTTTTTTTTTAAATTGAGAAATGAGTTCTCGACCGGGTATTGAGCCCACAACTGAATACAGCGAAAAAGACTCAATAACGGAAAACAAAAAGGTAAACAACCTAAACACATTGAGACACACTCGGAACGACTCAAAGCAAGAATCGAGACAATCAAAACAAAAGACACGATATACAGACGTGTTACAAAGATGAGAGACTTCTCAGTTTGCGAGGAGCCAATTTCTCCGGGTAGTGTTTCCCACCATTTTCTCATTTGTGATTCTCACATCACTTTGGCACTCAATCTCTGTTTTTCTGAAAAAGCCCTTTTCTCACTTTTTCTCTCAGCGCACATCTCTTTATTCTTCAATCTCTCATTTTTTTATCCCTCTCCTGGGTGGTTGGTGGATAAACGAGAAGTTGCGGGCTCTTGCCCCTAGCATTCAGCTGGATTCTTTTTCTTCTGCGCACAACAGTGAACTTTCCCAGAAAGGGGTTGCGATGCGGCTGGATGTGCAACAGATCTGCAATTGACATTGGTTGACGATGCTCTACTGGAGAGTTTGGACGTGATTAGATCTGTCCAAACAAAGGAGTGGAATATCTTGATCCGTTCCCGTTCGTGCTTCGCACTAGGCTTGATACCTCATTGCTTGGAGGATGAGAGAGCTTTCAGCCCTTTGTTAACTTCAGTTGTGCCCTCTTCTGGCAGGTAGAGTGCCCTTCTTGGTGAGAATGTTGAAAATGGGGGAAAGACAAGAAGCCTGACTCAACTGTGCCCCTAGTTCATCATTTTGACCATTTTTGTTTTTGGCTTTCTACTAAAACAGTTTTGACCAAAATGAGAGTTAGATTAACATGCTTGTTCGATTTTTGATTTGAAATCATGCAAGTCAGGTTATGAGCACTGAAAATTTTCCTTTTTGGATCCAAGAAAATGGTCCAGTTTTAGAAAAATGGAATAATTTTCGAGAGAATTAGTCAACCTCAGTAAAAATTTTCAAAAACTATTTTTGCAAACGGCCAATGCTCAACGAGCACGGAACCTACTCTTGAGATGCACGACCTCAGATCCAAAACCATGGAAAGCTGCCCTTTGCTCGAAGAGAGCTGCATGGCAACGGAAAGTTGCCCCTTGTTTAAATGGCACCGCAGCGCATTGGTAACAGAAAGTTGCCCCTTGTTTGGATAGTACCACAGCGCGTTGTAATCAGTCTTCACAGTGAAGGTCACAACCAAACTCTCGGATACAGAGAAGGCAAAGATGATCAAAACCATTACATGGACACAATTGATTTGGAGGTGTTTGTGGCTAGACTTTAGAACGAAGTTGCCAACGTATCCCAAAGATGGGAATCAAGCCTTACGTAGTTCGGGTTAAGGTGCACTCGGGTATTAACCTCTCCTTTTACGCTCTAACTTTTGCCAAGGCTGCCCTTTCTAGGTTTTTAACCTTGCGAGCTTTGTTCTTCTTTTCTTTTCAGTTCTTTTCATTTCTTTTCTTCTTTTTTCTTTTTTATCTTTTCTTTTCATTTTCTTTATTTTCATTTTTGTTTGTTTGTTTGTTTGTTTTTTTGTTCTTTTCTTCATTTTTTTTCTTGCTCTAACTTTTACCTAGGTTGCCCTTCTGGGTTTTCGGCCCAGCGAGCCTCTCAAGGGTAAAAGTGTAGCTTTGTCCATGTCATATGGTTTTGAGATCCCGAAGTCATCTGAATCCAGGAGAATGGCTGTTGTTTGCTGACGATGCAGGAGTCCATCCAATAGGGGGTTGAATTTGCCCCTAGTGTTGCGGATAGGAACTCAGTTGTTCTTCAGAAGAAACTGTCTTCTTTCCTCCCTTCTGGGATTTGGCATTCTTGCCGACCTTCTTTGATTTGTGGAATGATCCATTTTCGGCTCCTCGAGCACATTTGAAATTCTTTGCCCCTAGTTCCAAGGGTGCTTCTGATCTAGCTTTGCAAGCTTCTTTTGATGACATTTGATCTTCTAGATCTGACTTCCCTGCCCCTGATTCATGGGCTGCTGCAAATCTGGCCACATAGGCCTCACGTTGTAGTTGACCATTGAACATTCCTGAACTTAAGTCCAAGGTTTGACAATGAGGGGTTGAGTCTTGAAGTTGAGAGCGATCCTAGGCTGCACAATCTCAAGAGTGACTCCACACAGGTCTTCGCAAGATCACGCAAAATAGTTTTTGAAATCTTTTAAGAAAGCGACAAATCGCTCGCGCTGAAGACAATGTGGAACCAATCTGGATCAAGTCAAGATCCTTCTCAGTACTCACATTAACAAGCATGATCTTGATCATTAAGGGCTTATCATGCCTCTCTTTCTCTCAATTGATCAAATTTTGCAAAACCCAAGGAATTCCTTCCTCTTCGTTTTTATCACAATGTTTCGAAAAAAGTTTTGGAAAACTTAGGTCGATGCAATGAATTCAAGGCACAGAAAAGACACAGCTTCTAGTCAAATACTGCCATCTTATTTAGAATTTCTGTCACGACTGGCACACGGCAGAAGCAAACACAAGAGTGTGAAAATCACTACTGTTCCATTCAGATCTGTTGGTGTAACTGGCTCCAAGACAGAAACAGACTCAAAAGAAAGCAAAAAAGACAAACACAAAACAAGCGAGTGATGTCCGAGGTAACATCCCCGAAATCACCCGACTCTAACAAAATAGGACTGGCTCGACACAACAGGACAGATCCGACTGACTCAGTATGAAAAGACTGACTTAATACAAAATGACAAGACTGATCTAATACCCAAGTCAGAAAGCACGAAAACTAGCGTTCGCAAAATGCTCAAAACAGTGCGTGCCATACACCATATCCGGAGTAAACTGAGTGCCGCCCACAGGTGGTTCATCCCTCGATCACATCACATTATCCCCCACAAGTTCACTGATCAAGTGCCGATAGACTTTATAAGACCCGGTGCGGGGATGACCCTATTGTCAATCAAATTTTGTATCTCGTGGTAGAGACGGGCGCAACTGTCGGTGTCATGACCAGTTTGTTGATGAAAAGCATAGTACTTAGTCAGGTCATGCTTTGGAGGGAGATGATCGGGTAGAGGCCGTTGTTCCAACAGTTTCAGATGTCCTTTCCTGAGTAGGACCCCTAGGGCTTTAGACGAAGGCATATAGAGTGGGGTGAAAACCCTTTTGCCTCGGGGTAGATAGTCTGAAGTTCGGGGGTTTGAAGTGGATGTACCAACAAAGGGGGTGGCTACTCTTGGTGTGGTGGTGGTGACCATGCCCACTTCAGAAGATTTTGCAGCTACATCACCGCTGGTGGTCACACTTGAATTGCGGGAAAATGCCCTCCTAGGCTGCTCCTTTTCCTGGTCAATGAGGCCCTGCTTCATGGCGTCCTCGATCTGTACTCCCATCTCATGCAAATCTGAAAAGGTAGGGAATGGGAGCACGATCATTTTCTGCATCAGTTTGGGCTGGAGGTTGCGCATAACCATCCGTATTTGATCCTTATCCGTTGGCCTAATGGTCATCATTGAGGCCTTGGCCCTCCAGCGGGCCACGAATTCTGAGAAGCTCTCCTTTGGCTCTTGGCGGGTGACTTCAAGATCACGAGTTGTGACCTCAATCTGTGCGTTGTAGGAGTATTGATCACTTAAGGCCTCAACCATCTCTTCCCAATTCTGTTTCACAGAGTTCTCTAATTTTGCATACCAGATTGTGGCTATCCCAGACAGGGTCCGGCCAAACAATGATAGCTTCTATAATCTGGTGAGGCCCATCAGCCTTAGTATGTCCGAAAATAGCCGTAAATGTACCATGGGATCCCCAGATCCATCAAAGCAGTCGATGTGCGACATCTTAAATCTGTCCGGCAGCATCACAGCCGAGTCTGTATACCCATCTTCAATGTCAGGAATGGCGTGGGCCCCCTGAGACTTCTTGAACAATTTCTCAAGCTTGCTCACTTTCAATGCTGTGGGGTCTGTCTCGATATCAAAGGGGAGGTCTGGTAGGTTGGTGAGTGTTTTAGATAGCTGGGGTAGAACTGGGGGCGGAGCTGGCCCTGTCGGAATGTCCGTATCTTCCTGGACATTAACTGTCTCCCCGAGTGTTGAAACTCTTGGTGGGGGAGGAGCCTGGTGTGAAGTAAATACTCCAGTTTGCTGCTCTAACCTGGCAATTGTCTCTGCCTATTGGGCTATGACGACAGCCTATTGCTTGGCGAATTCTGCTTGATGGACAGCGTGTTACTGCATGGCTTTCATACTATCTTGGAGTTGGCGCACCATCTCTTCCATTCCCGCCATACTGCCCTGATCTAACTGATCTATCGGTATATCTGTCTCTGTGGTAAAAGCAGATATCTCAACCCAACCGCACACAGGTGAGATGGATAATGACTACTGATCCGAAGACTGTTGAACTGATGATCTGTGTCTGACTGGCCTTTTTACCCTGCTTCTGGCAAAGGAACACTGATTGCCCTTGAACTGAATCTTTGACCTGACAAAGTCTATCGGCACAAGTCCGATGAACCTCGGGGGATATCGGAGCCTTTTGAAGCTATGGTTCCAGGACTACCTAGCAAAAGGGAAAACAGAGAGCATCTCAACTTGATTTCACCATAACCCATATGAGCAAAGCTGAATGACTGGCCCCGACAGAATTCTGCCCCAAAATTTTGCCGGTAAACTGATACCCTCAGGTAAAACTGATTTCCTAAATACTGATCCCAATGCCCACAGGCCTGATACTCAAACTTGTAAACTGATACATGCATTCCCTGTAGAGACGCACTCTAAAAGCACATAACAAACAAGTGGGAGCCAAAACACCCCTATGGAGGGGTAGGGTTTCCTTGTCCTATTTTTGTCAGGAGCTAGGGTTTCACTATGCACGCAACAGTTTTCAAACAACCTAACATCGGGTAAGCAACCTGTCCTAGTTTGGAATAGTCACTATGGATTTCGATATGCACTAGGTCGAATGGTCGAAAAGGGTGCCCCGGTAAAACCGGGGTTTGTGTTCCCATACAGAGCCCACAACCGGTCAGCCGTATGGCATGCTTTGACAAAGTCAAGCCTCCGGCAAACCGTTCAAGAATGGCAGATGGAAAACACGGTGTCCTAGGCGCACCAATGCACATGCAATGCAAAGAAACACATAAGTGAAATCAAAACAGGATATCACGAGTTCGAGTCAAGCTCTCTAAATCCCCAGCAGAGTCGCTAGAAACTGTAGACGTCCCCGAACGCCCCGGGAGGACGAGTCCCCCATTCTGTTCGTTTTGGGTTCACTACAGTTCAGGACTCTCAAATTGTCACGGTTCTTAATCTGAACCAAAGAGTCCAAATCCGGCAAATCGTTTTGAGAAAATAGATTTTTAGAAAAGAAGTGCCAAACATGGACTGGTTTGCCAGATACAGAGTCGCCACCTAAATATTTTTTATGGGGGGATTTAGGAAACCCTGACCCGGTGCCAAAGGCCACGTGTCTGTCATCACCAAAGTTGCCTCGGCTCGGGAACTTGGGTACGATTGGGGAAGATCAGCTATGAGTACCCCCTCTCGCCCGATCCGAAGATCGGCCTCTACTAACTGTGATATCCTATTTTGAAAACGTTATGCGTTCTTATTCCGGTTATTAGCCTAGATTTACTACGTTATGTGCACAGCAAACAAGTATAGACTAGATCGCTTAATTTGGAATAAAACATTGCATATCCGTTTGTTTGGAAAATACTTTGGAATTTGCTACTCGCAAGTAGGCTAAAGCACGGATTTCAACAAGTTGTCCCAACTCAAACAATCCAACCTTCACTCACAGGCACTCAAGCAGTTTATATCACATAAGCATCTAGCCACATTGTAAGCATCCTGTCATGGCAACACTCACACTCATGCAAGGATGCTAAAGCATGAAAGCTTACCTACTATTCCGAGCCAATACAAAAGCTAGTTAGTAATCAATGCATGATCCTAACTCATGTTAAGATGGCTAATGCAACACATATAAGATGCAGCTACAATAGGCTCGGCTAATCTATGGATGACATATGATGATGCTACAACTAACACGTATTCAACTTGGAATTGAAATACAATGTAGTTAGTATGATGCGCCGAGCCCGGTGCATGCAAGACAAATGTATGGATGCACGCATGCATAGCATAAGGTATGCTAAATCAAATATGACCTAATACTAACCATCAAAAGCAGATAAGTAAAAGGGAGAAAGAAGTGGGGGTTGGAAGACATACACACACGCACCCACACTTATTACAAGTTAGCCCTCACTCGGAGGGACCGAAAGAATAATACAATTTAACTAACTAACAAGCTAATTAAATATTACAGACCCTCAATTAATTAACAAATTAACTAAGCTAAGAAAGCAGTAAAGGCCTCGGGAAGAGGGTCCAATGCACGCGTGCTCGGGTTTGCTCGGAAATCCATCGCCATGCACAAACTGCCTCTGTTTACCCTGCTCTGCTCTTCTGAAGATTGCACAACTCCCAAGGAGCACTCTATGGATATTGGGCAGCATCACTGACCAAGTGGGATCATCACCGGCTATTGGTAATGATCATTGACCATTGATTGATCTCTCGGCCATCCATATTTGGTCGGTCGGCACTAAGGATGGTCGGCCGGCCAAAGCTTCACGCAGAAACCTGTTTTGACAGCAGCAAAGGGCAAAACATGGCATGGCAATGCATTTCAAGCAAATGTGTGCACCACCACATCCCTTATCATGTTTGTGACTCAAAGGGGTATGGTGCTCGATTCTCGGACTACCAATCGCGCATTTCAATGCGTGATGGCCCAAAGAGTCAAAGTGTGCAATTTCAATATGGAATGAAATACACAAAACAAACAATGGGCCCCAACCTCCATCATAATCAATTCAAGAGGCGAGAGATGCATGCTTAATGTTATGCAACCTAGGCATGGAAGCTAAGCATGCAATATGAGCATGTGAACAAGCAATGTAAACATGCAAGCATGCAAGTTATGCAAACTAATAAGCATGCAAGATGGATGAGCATGCAATGACATGTGGGAATGGTCTTAAACCAAAATGGGCAGCTCTCAAATAGGCCCAAATCAGTGGCCAAATGCCATGGAAATGAGGGCCAAAACACATACAAGCATACATGCACACAAGGTCCAACACTTAGGCACCAAAGTGCAACTTTTAAGCACACTTAAGAGAGGATAAACATGGATACATGGCATGCATAGAAAGCTCTGAAATCATATTATAGAAGGTGCAAAACCAAGTAAACAAAACAAGTTAAGCATGCAACAATGGTCTAAACTCAAGGCAAGCCAAGGGGGGTTACATGGTAGCTATACAAAGCAAGCCATAGATGGCCTAAACAACCAAAAATAGACCTTAAGCATGCTAAAACAAGCATAAAAGCTTCACAAAGCTAGGCCAAAACAAGTAAGCATAGTGGTCTAAATGCTAGGCACATGTTAAGGCAATTCATGGCATTACAAGACAAGTATGCAAGGCAAGCATGGTGTGTCTAAACCAAGTAAAGATAGTGCTATATCATGGCAAAATAAGCACAAATAACACTTAAGACATGGCTAACATGAACTTAAAAATGGTGCACACACATGAGGCTAAAATGACACTTTTTGAAGACAACAAGGAGAGGGGATGGCCCTCTCCTTATTAGGACCTTAAACCACCATCCTCACCACTGAAATCCCTCAAGATTTCAGTGGTGAGGAGGCCCAAACAAGGTGGTCCTGAAGCTCACCAAAAATAGCACAAAATGGGGCCAAACAAGGCCTAAGAGAGGGTAAACGACCCTAAACACAAAAGTGACCTTAAAGAAGTATCTTAAACACAAAAAATAGAACTTTTTTATGTTATACACGAAGCTCAAAACAGCAAGAAAGATAGGCTAAAAGTGTATGCAAAAACGGGGAATAAAGAGGGAAAAGGAGTTACCTTTGTAGCCAAAAGGGACAGCAGCCTCTTGGTCCAAAAAACAGTCCCTTAGCCTCTGAAAATGGCCTTCAAGCTCCTTAGGTTGATGATGGAAGTGTTAGGCCAAAAGTTGTAGTGCAAATGTGCAAGAACTAGACCCTTTTGAACCCTCTAACCCACACAAATGTAGAGAGAAAGGGAGATATAGAGAGGGAGTGATATATATATCCTATATATCAGATTTTTCTAACCCCCTAAAGGGGAGGAGAGGCCCTCTTTTTATAGAGAAACCAATGGGGCAAAGCTTCTCTTAGAAGCTTTGAGCAAAAAGGCCAAGCTTCTCTTAGAAGCTTGGAGCAAAAGGGCCAAGCTTCTTGGAGAAGCTAGACAAAGGGGTCAAGAGGTTGAAGCTTCTTCAAGAAGCTAAAAAAAGGATCAAGCTTCTTGGAGAAGCTAAAATGGGTCAAAAGGTTCAAGCTTCTTGGAAAAGCTAAAAAAAGGATCAAGCTTCTTGGAGAAGCTAAAAAAGGGTCAAGCTTCTTGGAGAAGCTAAAAAGGGTCAAAAGGTTCAAGCTTCTTGGAGAAGATAAAAAACGGATCAAGCTTCTTGGAGAGGCTAAAAAAGGGTCAAGCTTCTTGGAGAAGCTAAAAAGGTTCAAACTTCCTCAAGAAGCTAAAAAAAAGGTTCAAAAGGGTCAAGCTCCCTTAAGAAAAGGTCTCAGCCTGGAAAAGTGGCCGATTGATCAAAAACAGTGGCCGGACGACCAAACACAATGCCGATCGACCATTAATAGTGCCGACCGGTCGTCACCAATGGCCGGTGGCAAGAAAATAAGGCCGGTGGCCTCAAGCCATGATCGGTGAGCTGTGGGGATGGCCTACAAGCTACTTCCCACCCTCAGAAGCAAAACAACAAGTGTTTGGTGCAAAACCAGACACAAAACAGTCGAGTCGAGAGATCCTGAGGCAGGGCGTGTAGTCGAGACCTCCGGGAACTCAAGACGAACACGAACAAGGATGATCACCGAGTGTTCAAACGATGACGTCCAAGTCTTAAGGACGGTAAAAAATGGGGTGTCTATAGTTGCAAAAGAAAGCCATGAGATATTACTTGGATCCACAATGAGGGCTCTATAAAAAATCCCTCTCTGATCCATATTTAGAATGTGTACACCTAGACAAAGTCGAAGAGTTTCTGACTGAGATACATGAGGGCAGTTATGGTGCCCACTCTGGCGGGCGTTCGTTGGCCCATCGAGCTATAACGTAGGGGTATTATTAGCCGACCATGATAGCGGACGCCGAGTGTTATGCGAAAAGGTGTGAACAGTGCCAGAAGTTCTCCCCACTAACCCATTTGCCCGTTGAAGAGCTGAACTCTATTACCAGTCCCTGGCCGTTCGCCTAGTGGGGGCTCGATATCGTAGGACCATTGCTGAGGGCCCCAGGGAATAAGCGATACTTGATCGCCGCAACAGATTACTTCACAAAATGGGTCGAAGTGGAGGCATTAACACACATTCGAGATATTGATGTTAAACGCTTTGTGTGGAGGAACATCATAACACGATTCGGCATTCCAAGAGCCCTTATTTCAGACAACGGCACTCAATTTGATTGTGGTGTTTACCGAGAACTGTGCGACAAATATGGTATCCGACCATACTTTCTACGCCGGCTTATCCCCAAAGCAATGGTCAGGCCGAAGCTTCGAACAAATCCATCCTGGATGGCATCAAGAAAAGGCTAGAGAAAGCCAAAGGCAAATGGGTCGAAGAATTGCCGAGTGTATTGTGGGCTCATCGAACAAAGCCGAGGAGATCAACTGGAGAAACTCCGTTTGCCCTATGCTTTGGCAACCAGGCAATCTTACCCCTGGAGATCGGCCTCCCGACCCTCAAGTCGCAAGTTTTTGATGCAGGCCGAAACGACATGATGCTGGCTTTGGATTTGATTCTAATCGAGGAACAAAGAGACCGCGCCCTTGCGTCCATGGCACGGTACCAGCAACAGTTGGCGAAATCATACAATCAACGAGTTCAGCTGCGCCGCTACACGCCAGGAGAATTGGTCCTGAAGAAGGTGCTTCCAGCCGACAGGAAGCCGACTAATGGAAAGTTTGGTCCAAACTGGGACGACCCCTTTCAGATAGATTGCATCGTAGGAACAGGGGCATATCGGCTGAAAGATATGATAGGAAGGAGTCTTCCAAGGCCTTGGAACTCGACCCACTTGCGAAATTTTTATCATTAAACCCAACCTGTGGGGAATGATTTGTGTCAAACGATTCGTCATGTACAAATTCCACTTTTGTAATACGAGGACTCTTGTCGAAAATTGTTTTAAAAGTGTTCCAAAAAAGCCTCTAGATTCGGAGCGCCCTTCATGGATATCACAATCGGCCACTAAAAGCTTCCGGATTCAGAGCACCCTTCGTGGATATCACGATCGACCACTAAAAGCTTCCGGATTCGGAGCCCCTTCGTGGATATCACGATCGGCCACTCAAAGCCTCCAAATTCGGAGCGCCCTTCGTGGATATCATGATCGACCACTAAAAGCCTTCGGATTCGGAGCCCCTTCGTGGATATCATGATCGGCCATTGAAAGCCTCAGGATTCGGAGCCCCTTCGTGTATCACGATCGGCCACTCAAAGCCTCCAGATTCGGAGCCCCTTCATAGATATCACGATCGGCCACTTAAAGCCTCTGGATTCGGAGCGCCCTTCGTGGATATCAGGATCGGCCACTAAAAGCCTTCAGATTCGGAGCCCTTCCGTAGATATCATGATCGGCCACTCAAAGCCTCCGGATTGGAGCGCCCTTTGTGGATATCACGATCGGCCACTAAAAGCCTCCGGATTCGGAGCCCCTTCGTGGATATCACGATCGGCCACTCAAAGCCTTCGGATTCAGAGCACCTGTAGACGTCCTCGAACGCCCCGGGAGGAACGAGCTCCCGTTCTGTTCATTTGGGGTCACTACAGCTCAGGACTCTCAAATTTGTCACAGTTATAAATCTGAACCAAAGAGTCCAAATCCGGCAAATCGTTTTGAGAAAACAGATTTTTGAAAGAAGTGCCAAACATGGACTACTTTGCCAGATACAGAGTCGCCACCTAAATATTTTTTTTTTGGGAAATTTAGGAAACCCTGACTCGTTGCCTAAGGCCACGTGTCTGTCATCACCAAAGTTGCCTCGGCTCGGGAACTTGGGTACGATTGGGGAAGGTCACTTCGTGAGCACCCCCGCTCGCCCGGTCAGAGACCGGCCTCTACTAACCATGATATCTATTTTTGAAAACATTGTGTGTCCTTATTCCGGTTATTAGCCTAGGTTACTATGTGATGCGCACAGCATACAAGTATAGACTGGGTCGCCTGAATTGGAACAAAACATTTCATGTTTGTTTTTTGAAAGATGGTTTGCTACTCACAAGTAGGCTTAAAATGCAGATTTTGCCACCCGCAGGTGGGCTTAGAAAACAATGGTTTTGCCACTATCTAGTGGGCTTAAAACTAACAGTTGATGATTTATTCCAATCCAAGTAACCCAACCTTCACCCACAGGCATTCAGGCAGTTATATCACATAAGCATATTGCCTCATGGTAAGCATGCTATCATGGCATTCACTCACACGCATGCAAGGATGCTAAAGCATAAAGCTCACCGGGTACTCCAAGCCAAAACAAAAACTCATTAGAAACCATGCATGAATCCTAAGTATACAGAAATGCCTAATGCAACACATGTAAGAATGCAAACTATAGCAGGCTCGGCTATTCTAAACATGGCATATGGAATGCTACAGCTAACATGTATTCAACTTGAAATTCAAATACAAATACAGTTAGTATGAGACGCCGAGCCCGGTGCATGTAAAACAGATGAATGAATGCAAACATGCTATCATACTGTATGCTAATTGAAATATGCCCTAATCTAACCATCATAAGCGGATAAATAAAAGGGAGAAAGATGTGGGGTTGGAAGACATACAACACACACACGCACACTTATTACAGTTGTGCCCTCGCGCGGAGGGTCCAAATAAATATACAGTCCCGAATAAAAGAATATTACAGTCCAAATAA
Organism: Camellia sinensis; assembly: GCF_055761805.1. NCBI lineage: Eukaryota > Viridiplantae > Streptophyta > Magnoliopsida > Ericales > Theaceae > Camellia > Camellia sinensis. The sequence goes on along the minus strand of NC_138969.1, from coordinate 141,696,986 downwards.
TACAGTCCAAATAATATACAAATTCCTAATTAATTAATCAAATTAACTAAGAAAGCTGTAAAACTGGCGTGCAAGCCAGGGACTGCCTTGCTTCTGACGAATGATGTATGCCTGGGCTGCCTTGCGCGGAAATCCACTGGGATGCCCCAATTAGCCTCTGTTTACACCTTTTCTTGAAATGCGCGCCAAACTCCAAAAAGTTGCTGATTCTTCATTTTGCTGCAACAGAGAGCAGGAAAGGGGCATGGCAATGTATTTTCACAGATATATGCATGCCTCGGTCCTCATGCCACCAATCACGCATATCGATGCATGATGACAGAGAAGTCGAAATGTGTAACTTAATATAGAATGAATGCATGTGTAAACACAACAAGAACCTAACTCCATCATGGGTAATCCGGAGTGTCGGTGACTGGGAATTGGGACACGTTCCGTCACTCGGAGTACGAAACGCACCTCGTTTCCCGTGCCCGGGCTAACTTCTATCCCGAACACGATGCAATATGCATGATATGCATGAATGGAACTAAGATACAGCCTAGTATGCACAATGCTATAAAAATGAGATGTCTCGAAATGCGTGCACACGGGCACGCAAACCGAGAGAATGACATACGCAATGCAAATGACATGAAAATATGATATGGGCTTACACTAACATGAGAGAGCCTCAGCCACACTCACATAAGAGGCCGATGGATGAAAATGAAGTGCCTCGAAATGCGTGCACACGGACACGCAAACCGAGACAATGGCATACGCAATGCAATATGGCTAAAATGGCATATAGAATGCAACATGGACTTACACTAACATGAGAGAGCCTCAGCCACACTCACATAAGAGGCCTATGGATGAAAATGAAGCGCCTCGAAATGCGTGCACACGGGCACGTAAACCGAGGCAATGGCATACGCAATGCAATGGCATGGAAAATGATATGCAAACATGCTAATGGAATTTCAACACTGAAATGTGGGGGAAAAAAGCCCCGAAATGAGGCGAAAGTACACCCGATGCATGGAATTTCTCCCGAAATGCAAGATTAAGTACGTGAAATGGCTTACAGCTATACAAAGCATGCATAATTGGTACATGGAATGAAAATACAGAAGCAAGAAAGCCCCAAAATAAGCATTTTACCAGTACAAATCATGGCCAAAAAGCAAGCATAAATAGGGAAAAACTAGTATGCAAAAATGGCCCTAAATATGAGATTATGAAGCAACTCACAGCTGCTGACTCCAAACAGGTTAGGGCCCTTCAACAACATTGAAGAGGGGCCAAAAATAATCCACTTTACAGAAATGTAAAAACCTCAAAAACAAACATAGATATGGATAAGCTCTTATGCAAGAAAATGGGCCAAAAGGTGGCCAAAGAAGCAAGTGGTATATGCAAAGCCCAAACTGAAAAATTCCCTTATAAAACATTGAAGAGGGACCAAAAATATGCATATTTACAGAACTGTAAAAACCCCAAAAACAAACATAGATATGGCTAAGCTCTTATGCAAGAAAATGGGCCAAAAGGTGGCCAAAGAAGCAAGTATACAAAAAATTCATCAAACAGCCAGGGAACCTTAATGAAACATGTTAAGAAGGTCAAAATAAGACTATTTTCAGTGCTGTAAAATGACCAAAAATGGAAGCATAATGGGCTGCCAAAGCATGCAAAAATGGGGACCAAAGAGGGGATATAACATGAAGTGGCACATGGAGGTCCCAAACACTGATGAGCCCTTCTTCAATGTTGAAGAGGGGCTCAAAATAAAACTATTTTTAGTTCTGTAAAACGCCCAAAAATGGAAGCATAATGGGCTGCCAAAGCATGCAAGAAAATAGCATTCAAGGAAGATATTGAAGCAAGTGCAAGATGGGGGGCTCAAACAGGGTTGAGCCCTTAAGAAAAAGTGAAAAAGAGCTCAAAATAAGTCCACTTTCAGTTAGGGCTGGAGCTCAAAACGGTAAGCATATATGGTTAAGAAATGTTGCAAAAATAAGCTCAAAAATGGGGAAATGGTACTCACCCTTGAAGACAAGTCTTTTGTTGCTTCTTGGCTTTGAGAAGTGGTGCCTCTTAGCTGCTGGAAAGCTTCCCAAGTTGCTGGAAATGGAGTGGTGGTGGTGGTGCTTGGTGGTGATGAAGAAATGGGGTAGAACTTAGGAGTTTTTGAGAAAATGAGAGAGATAGAGGGAGATTTGGATGCCTATGCTTGAAGCAATTTTTTCTAACCCTTAAAACAAATGTTGGCAACTGGTTATAAGGACCAAGGAGAGGGGGAGCATGGAGGGAAAGGGTGGGGGAAAAGGACCAAGGCTTTTCCCCAAAAGGTGTCCCCCGGATTTAGATATTTCTGGGGGACAACAGCTATACAGCTGTAAAGTTCATATTGCATGGATCAAGGCCGGCCACCTTTTGGAGTTGCAGGTGGTCGGCCGGCCACCCCCCCTAGCCGGCCGGCTAGGGGTCAAAAGGGTCAAGTTGTGTTAGTGGCCGGCCACCACATATTGGTGTCCTCCCATGCCTCCTCATCACAAACCTCAGGTTCAAAATTACAAACTGTAAAACAGGAGAGAGAATAGGCCATTTTTAAGAGGGGTTCAAAAGGGTCAAATGGAATTACTGGCCGGCCACCAACTTTTAGGGTCCTCACATGTGTGTACATCACAAATATGTGGTTAAAAGTTCAAGAAAATGGCCCAGGGGTGTTCAACATTGGCTCGGAAGTGAGAAAAACGGGCGTCGGAGGGCGCCGGAGGATATATAACTGGTTGCTGAAACAATTGCTGGCCTCCCACCCTTCTACGGCCTTCCTGGTGATGAAACAGAGGTACCTGCCAAAAATGAACGAAAACCGATGCAAAACGAATGCTCGGGGGCCAAAACGCGCAGTTCGAGGCCCCGAAAACTGCCTGTTAAACACCGAAAGTGGTATTCGACCACGAAGTGGGTCTCTCAGACCTCAGTGTACCTCAAAAGGGAGAAAATAAGATGTATGCCAAAAATCAGAGCAAATGGAGATGGTCAAGCGATCCCGAACCGAGGCACACGGCCTGACGGCTCCGAAAACCAGGAACTGGGCCCCGAAATGGGCAAAATGGCTTATAGCCACAAAATGTAGCCCACGGCCACTGAGAGATGGTCTATAGGACCTCTCCCTCCCCTCAGGAAAAGAAACAGAGAAAACCGAGCCTGATTCGCAAACTGAGGCAAGGCCCAGAAGAGGGTTCGGAAATCCGGAGGCAGGGCTGACGGCCAAGACTCTGAAACTTCTGAACGAGCACAATATGCAACATCACCAAGCGCTCAATTGGTGACGTCTGAGTCTTAAGGTCGGTCAAAAATGGGGTGTCTACAGCGCCCTTCGTAGATATCACGATCGGCCACTAAAAGCCTCCGGATTCGGAGCCCCTTCGTGGATATCACGATCGACCATTCAAAGCCTTCGGATTCGGAATGCCTTTCATGGATATCACGATCGGCCACTCAGAGCCTCCGGATTCGGAGCCCCTTCGTGGATATCACGATCGGCTACTCAAAGTCTCCGGATTCGGAGCCCCTTCGGTGCATGACGTCGTTGGAAGCTCGTTGGCCAAGCCTGCGTCTGGAGCCGAATAAGTACCTAAAGAAAATACTGGATTCGGAGTCTTATCAACACCATTTTTGGGCAATGTAACGAGCGTACTGAATAAATATTTAGTGACGTACTCCATTATGACGAGCCGGCTAAAACCGTTTATTAGAATAAAGCACAAAATATGCAAAATGTATATACGCCAAAGAATCACATAATTAGGCAATTTGACAAGTAATTATAAGGCAACAGGAATATTAACAACAGAGCATTTTATTCATCTGACAAGTAATTACATAATTTTCGATGCAATCTGCGCAAGGGCAGATTTATTAATCTAGCCGGCCGCATACCCTGGCCTCATGCCAATCGATATGTGCCGCAGCCAGTCCATTCACCAATTTATGGCTTTTAAAATGGCCTAACTATCTAAACGGCAATTTTTGATCAATGCCTTTGAAGCTCGTGCACTGGCTGGGGCAAGGACAGATTTATTAATCTAGCCAGCCGCGTACCCTGGCCTCATGCCGATCGATATGTGCCGCAGCCAGCCCATTTAATTTTTGGCTTTTAAAGCGTCCTAATCATTTAGTCGGCAATTATACAACATTTGACTCAAAGCAATTCCATTCATCAGTAACAGCGAGGTACAAAATGCATTTTCAGTGAGTAAGTTGGGCACAAATTGTAACCATTTTACATTTGAAAACTACTAAGCAAAAAACTGTAAAAAGCTGAAAAATACACGCAAATCCTAAAACAAAAAGCAAGCACCTTTGAAATTAACCATCGGAATCAGACTCCAGCAGCTCAACATCCACTTGCTCATACGGAATTGGTGCAGCCAAAGACACATTAGCGGCAACAAGGGCTTTGAGCTAGCCGTGTTTAAAGCCCCGATTTTCAAACATGGGGACTTCGTCCACGTATTCATCATAAGTAGATTTTTTCCCGGCATCAAATGCGCTGGAAGCCTTCAGGTCAGCTGTTTTCTTCATCGCCTTCATCTCTTCCAACTCAGCCTTCAATTTAGAATTCTCCTCCTGGGCCAATTGTAGCGTGGCGTCGCTCGCATTCGCCGTCTCCTCGGCGACCGATCTCAGATCTTCAGCATTACGGGCTCTCTCCACCTCGGCCTCGGCACGAGCCCCCTCGATCTGCGCCCTACTCCTTTGGCCCTCAACCTCCGCTTGTAAACGGCCAATGTGCTCCACGGCAACATGATAACGACGGCCCATGTCGGCTATCCTCCCGATAGTCTACAAAACACGAAGTTAAAACCAAAATAATGTGTAAGGAGAAATAATAGAGTCAAGATATGTACCAAAAGAGTCGATTGGGCGGCCAACACGATTGCAACCAGATCCGGCTTCTCCCGAAAAGTCGCCTTATTAGCATGCAGTGAAATGGACGTCGCCAAACTAAGTGCAACCACTGGATCTTTGATTACCGAAGCGTCGGAGAAGATCGACATATTTTTCATCTTCGGCTGAATAACAAAAGGTACAATCATATCTGATTCCTCCAAACGAGGCCGCTTGTCGGCGCGACCTTCTTCTGAGCCGGTCTTGACATCGGCAGGGCGCTTCTCTACCCTTTGCTCAGCTTCTACACTGGCCTGCACCAAGGGTCCCGTTTCGGTGTTTCCTTCTTTCGCCGTCACTTCCTCAATAACAGGCAAGGAGGACTGAGACTGAGATTGGGATTCGGCAGCCCGAATCCCCTCCGCCCTTCGCCGCGCAGCCATCATTTCCGCATTCGCTTTCTTGGCAAGCTTAGTGAGCTCAGCCTAGCCATATCTTCTGGGCACGCGCCGGGAAGATCCTCCAGATCCTGAAAAATATCATCAAGTGGACGGTCCTCTCGACCCGAAGTGGACGGATTATCAACCGAATTGAGGCCGGCCTCCTCAAATGCTAATTTCAAAGCCTCGTCGACCTTTGTCTCGGATTCGTCTGATTCAGCGGCCTCAGCTATTTCCGGTCACTCTGAATCTGATTCCTCGCAACCAATTTGCCTCAAATTTTTGAAGTCAGTCAAGATACGGGCAACAAGAAACTCCTCACCGATCGGAATTGGGATATTCTCCACCGCCGAAAAGGTCGTATAAGTCAGCTCGTAGCGGAGCAGAACGTAGGCCGCCCTCCACTGCTTCTAAAGACTCCATCGGCCGAAGTACTTGAACGCATCTTGATTTCTGAAAGGACGGCGTCGTCAGTTGAGGTCAAGATTTTCTTCAAATCATTCCCTGCAAAAGCAAATCCATAAGGTCCCAAAACTGAAGCTTTATAAATTTAGTGAATGAAAAAAAGATGATACTTGGCCACCTGGTTCGCCCCTCCATCTAGGAATACAATCAAGGCGATCCTAGTCGTTATCGAATTCCCAGTTTCCTTGGACGATGACCATAACATCGTCGACTCGCTTCCCAAAGCTGGAAAGCATAGTCACTAGTTGATGATCGGTGTCTTTGGCTCTAAGGAAATAACGCCCGTGCCGACCAAAAGACTTGGCCAAGGCGTAACAATGCCGAATAGCGGGGATGCCAAGGTCAAGTCTAAGGCGGCGTTTTAGTGCGACAATCCCCATCACAATCCTAAAAAAATTGACGTTGGGCTGCGAAGGGATTAACTCCCAATGGCAAAGCACGACCCTAAGGAGTGGGTGAAGGGGGAAACAGACCCCACCCTCTACGATTAATAGAAGAGGGAAGATGATTGTGGTTTCATCAACCCTCTCCATATCGAGGGTGCCGTCTGCCACAAAAGACAAACGGACGTCATCAGGAATAGAAAAATGGCATCGAAAACCAGAAATTCGATCGAGTGAGAGGAGATCTTTTAAATGTTTCGCCATTCTCCCCAGCCAATATGATTACGCTAAGCCAAAAAACAAAGCAAGGAAAGAGATTCAAAGCAAAGAAGGAGAGAACTTACAAGTGACGAAGGAGATAGAGAAGAGTAGGAAGTCGCAGGGATAGTTTGGAAGGCAATCCAGCGACGGGTGTCTAAAAGTGTGTATCTATTTGAAAAGACGTCGAAATTTTAAATCACAATAAATGAGTGTACGAAGAGGCAGGATGTTGAAATGATAATCGAGAAGCGTGTGGACAGACACTTGCGTTGGAATACGGTCAGCCGCTGAATTTCGGCTCTGACTCTTCGAGTTCAAAACCAAACACTCCAGCCAACTGTCGCTAGTGGAGTGCTTTGGGGCCAATTGTTTGGGCCGAATATTGGGAGTTGTAGAGATTTCAGGCAGACGAACATTGAAGAATTGAGATTCGAAGTATTCGGCCATTGCCACGGAAACTCGAACCCAACCTTATTCGGCTAGATAGCCGACTAAGCAAGGGGTCGAGTGAAGAAACAATTATTTACAAAATATGCCGAATAGCGGGTTGGATTTGGAACTAATCCTGAGGCCCAAAAAAGAGGTATGTGATAATTGTGGAGTTTAACTTAGAATACAAGTAATCTAGAATGAGAGACTGACTTGTTTGTCGGAGTGCTAATTCCGGCACCCCCGACCGCAGTGTTTAATTCATTTCAGGTGACTATCGGTGGATCACAAGCGCCCCCCCAAGATCGGAAGAGTATTTCCAAAAACCATTTCCCCACACTAATAATTTTTTACATGTACAATCAAACAACTTTTTAATTTAGAATGATGGCAAGAATTGCAAGGCAAAAAGATCTTAAAAGCCAACTGTAAGCCAAATAATGACTAATCAATGCCAAAACATGGGCCAAGGGATGGCTAGTCAAGGTCAAATAAGTGCCTCTATTTGGCCACTAATTAGAAATTTACTTTTGCAGCTTAAACATGTATTAACAAGAATGACCGTTCAAGAGAAACAAAAATGGATTGTTAAAAGGAAAATTTAGTCAAAATTTTTTGATTAGATCATTATTTAGTGAAAAAAACAATTTAATTTATTTTACTTCATATATTTCCTAAGGAGAAGACGCATAATTAATCAAAAACAAAGTAATTTTTTTTTTCTTTGACAATATTGTTTATGTATATATATATCTCACATAACTCTTTTGATGATAAACACTTTTATTTTATTTTATACAAGTTTAAAAATGTTGTGTATGTGTATTTTTGGCCATCTAGTATGTATTCTATTTTTTGTAATAGTAAAATATTACTATAAACCAGAGTGACATATTACTGTTTATGTCAATTTCGCCGATATTTTTTATTTTATTTTTTGAGAATTTTATAATCAATGTAGATATTATTTGATAGATCTTGTTTAATCGATCTTGATGAGAGAATTCTAAAAATATTAATTTTATTAAAAATCGACATTTAGATCAAAAGTTATGTTATTTTAAAATATTAAATTACTCACTAAGTATATTTTGGTTATAGTGGTATGCATTGGACTTTTCAAGAAAAAACTTTAATACATTAAAATTTTATTATGAGAGGATTTTCACCAAATTTTCCTTGCTAAAATAAGAAACATGCTTAATTGCCTAACACTAAAACAAGGCCACATTGATCATGTTTAATGGCCTAATACTAAAACAAGGCCACATTGATCATGGAAATGATGAATTGCAAATTGGGATGGTAAATATGAATATATTCTCAATGGGGTTGGCTTCCCTTCAGTCTCTGATGGGATTGGAGGGTATTGTTGGGCCCGTAGGGGCCCTCCATGGATCCCGTTCAATGTGTAGAACTTGTTGAGTACTATATACCTGTAAAAAATCACGTTGATTGGATATCGATAGTTACGTGATCAAATCAGTTATGTATAAAAAAAACGGACAGTGAAAAAATAAACGGGTGACAGAAATTCGATCCGATGAGATAGCTATCGATATCCAATTAACATAATTTTTTATAGGTATGTAGTACTTGACGAGTTATACATATTAAATGATTTGGATTATCAAAACGGGACTCGTAATGGGCTCTCACGAGCCTAATAGTACTCTCTAGTCCGATCACGAACTGGAGGGAAGCCTAACCCTTCCCAATAAGCATACAAGAGCCCCCAATGGTTCCATATGCAAATGAACAAGTGCCGAATCAAATTGGGGTACGATTTTAAGTCAAAAATGGTTGAGAATTTTAAACAATTCATGTTTATTGAATTTATATTTTTTGACATTGTTAATTTTGTCAAAAAATTTAATTTTCTAAAACCACTTGATATCATGATTTTTGCTACTTACCTGTGACAATGGGTTTGTGATTCACATTAAGATTTAATTTTGATAACATGATTGACAAAACCACAATGGTTGGAAGTATTTTTGTTCATTTTGCACAATGGACAGTAACAATGACCATTTGTTGAACTTTGTAGGCTAGCCAATCGCTTATGTTGGAGGGCATTTTATTTTATGTGTACAATCTATATAATAAATTAGGACTATTTTTGAATTTGTCCTATATACATTTGTCTTACTAGGACATTTGAACGGGTGAGATGACTTCTAATAACAACATCCAACGCTAAAAAATATATGAACCGATCTAAGGATTTCAAATTCCCGCCCATAAACATCTTCTCCACGTCCACGTGTTAGAACACGTCCACACACACACACACACACACACACACACTCTCTCTCTCTCTCTCTCTCTCTCTCTCTCTCTCTCTCTCTCTCATTTACCTCTCATCACTCTATCTCCTTATTTACCTCTCATTACTCTGTCTTCTTCATCTCCTCTCGACCTGCCACTCACCACCTCTCCTCTCAACACCGTCTCTCTCTTCATGTCCTCACAACCAATACAACCTCTAATTAACCTCTTATTAACCTCTTAACATAGTTTATGACTTTTCCTCTCATTTTCTCCGACACGGCGGTGGCTAAACCTGGCAAATAATCTTTTGGGTCGCTTCCTCTGCTCTGTCCCAACACACTACTGGCCTCACCTCCTCTATGCCGACACTTGGTTCTCAGAGATCGCCATCCATAAATTTTATAATTTCCGACCAAAAAACTCTCCTCACAATCTGTCTAGGTTGCAAATTGACAATACCCACATATCTGTGTCTCGATCAAAACCATTTAGCTTTTAGGTTTGGTTTTGAAACTCGATCGATGAAGGGTTTGCTTGAGGGGTACGAGAAAAGGCTACATGAATGAGCAAAATTGGGGTTGTTATGAAAACAATTGTATTAAATCAGGGTTAAACTGAACTAATCTTTGTTGTTCTTTTGATCTGGGTGTTCGTCAGATCAGTTGGTTTTGTGTAGTCCCAGTAATATGATTCTTTCTGTTTGATCTTGCAACCAAGATTTTATTAATTTTCACTACATTGTATGATGATTGACTCTAGCAGGGTTCGTGGATCTGATTGTGATATCTGCAGTTGCATTGTATGATGTTTGGGTGCAATGGTTTTCTGGGTTTGAAGAAAGATTTCTCTCTCTCTTCATGTCCTCTCCCTCTCCCTCCTCCTCCTCTGCCGCCACCGAAAGTAACATCTTTACCACCTATAGAAACTCTTCAACTCTTCATCTCTTCTCTGTCTCAATTCTCAGATCTTCTCTCTGATTTGTTTCGAATGGGTTTCATTTTGAAATGTGTTTTGATTTACAAAAGGTTTCATTGTGTATAGATTTGTGTTTCTAAGATTTGGGTTTGGGTTTGTGATTTTTAATGTGTTTTAATGAATTTTCATTAATTGGGTTATGACTCTCATTCGAAGCACAAACTTGAGCAACAAGGGAGTTCAAATAGGAAGAGAGAGAGACATAGAGGAAAATGAGAGACATAGCTCTCTAGTCAAAAAAGAACAAATGCAAAAAGAAGTAGAAGAAAAAAAGAAAAAGTAGCTTTGGTTAAATAATTACATAGGATTGTTTAAATAGTGATACAGGATTGTTTATCGCACAGGATTGTTTAAATAATTGCTTTTATATTAATAAAATTTTTTTATTAAAAAAATATAAAAAATATTAAGTAGCTTTGGTTATTCAAATACTTAGCATATATTTATTGAGAAACCTAACTTCATTACAAGCAAGTGAGAGCCAAAACACCCCTATGTTGGGGGAGGGTTTCCCTGTCCTATTTTGTCAAGAGTTAGGGTTTCACTACGCACGCAGTGGTTTCAAACAACCTATGATCGGGTAAACAACCTGTCCTAGTTTGGAATGGTCACTATGGATTCCGAATATGCACTAGGTCGAATGGTCAAAAAGGGTACCCCGGTAAAATCGGGGTTTGTGTTCCCGTCGTGGCAAAGCCCGTAACCGGTTAGCCTTATGGCACGCTTCGCAAAGTGAGCCTCCGGCAAACTGTTCAGGAATAGCATACAGCAAACACGGTGTCCTAGGCACACCAATGCAAATGCAATGCAAAGAAACACATAAGTGTAATCAAAACAGGATATCATGAGTTCGAGTCAAGTTCTCTAAATCCCCAGCAGAGTCGCCAGAAACTGTAGACGCGCCCTTGGGCCTCACTAGAGTTCGGACTCAATTGTCACGGTCCTGTATCTAATCTCGCGGAGTGCAATGCAAGACTGATGAATCATCAAAGAGTCCAAATCCGGCAAATCGTTTTTGAAAACAGATTTTTTGAAAGAAGTGCCAAACATGGACTGCTTTGCCAGATACAGAGTCACCACCTAAATATTTATTTTTGGGAAATTTAGGAAACCCTGACTCGTTGCCTAAGGCCACGTGTCTGTCATCACCAAAGTTGCCTCGGCTCGGGAACTTGGGTACGATCGGGGAAGGTCACTTCGTGAGCACCCCCGCTCGCCCGATCAAAGATCGGCCTCTACTAAACATGATATCTAGTTTTGAAAACATTATGTGTTCTTATTCCGGTTATTAGCCTAAATTTACTATGTGATGCGCACAACATACAAGTATAGACTGGATCGCCTGAATTGGAACGAAACATCTCATATTTGTTTTGAAAACGGTTTGCTACTCGCAAGTAGGCTAAAACGTGGATTTGCCACCCTCAGGTGGGCTTAGAAAACAAGATGGTTTGCCACTATCTAGTGGGCTTAAAACTCACAATTTGATGAATTGTTCCAATCCAAATAACCCAGCCTTGACCCACAGGCATTCAGGCAGTTATATCACATAAGCATGCTATCATGGCAGTCACTCACACACATGCAAGGATGCTAAAGCATAAAACTTACCCGAGTACTCCAAGCCAAAACAGAAACTAGTTAGAAATCAATGCATGATCCTAACTATACAGAAATGCCTAATGCAACACATGCAAAAATGCAACTACAATAGGCTCGGCTATTCTAAGATGGTATATGAAATGCTACAGCTAACACGTATTCAATTTGGAATTGAAATACAATGTAGTTAGCATGATGCGCCGAGCCCGATGCATGCAATACAGATGAATGATGCAAATATGCAAGCATAAGTATGCTAATTGAAACATGCCCTAATCTAACCATCATAAGCTGGTAAATAAAATGGAGAAATACGTGGAGTTGGAAGACATACATCACACGCACGCACACTTATTACAATTGTGCCCTCGCTCGGAGGGTCCGAATAAATAATACAGTCCGAATAAATAATACAGTCCTCATAAATACAAAACCCAAATTAATTAACAAATTAACTAGGAAAGCAGTAAACTAGCATGCAAGCTTATGGGCCGTCTCAGCTCTGTTTCGAATGATGAAAGATGCACGCTTGAGTTGCCTGGCGCAGAAATCCATTGCGATGCCCCAATTTGCCTCTATTTGTAATTAATCCCAGAATGCTATGCAAGGCTCTGGAAGGCTATTGATTTCTAATTTGCTGCAACAGAGAGCAAGAAAGGGGCACAGCAAAGTATTTTCACATATGTATGCATGACTACTCTTCAGGGAGTGTAGTCTTCGATCCTCGTGCCACCAATCACGTATCTCGATGCATGATGGCCGAGGAGTCGAATTGCATGACTCGATGTGAAATGAATGCACGTATAAACACAACAAGACCTAAACTCCATCATGGGTAATCTGGAGTGTCGGTGACCAGGAATTGAGACACGTTTCGTCACTCGGAGTACGAAACGTCCCTCGTTTCTCGTGCTTGGGCTAACTCCTATCCCAAACACAATGCAAATGAGATGGCATGCACAATGCGACTAACATATAACCTAGAATACGCAATGCTATGAAATGGCATACACAATGCTCGATGTAACATGGCATACACAATGCTCTAACACGCAACTTAGCATACACAATGTTATGGACCGAAATGGCATACACAATGCACGATGGACTTACACCAACATGAGTGGACCTCAGCCACACTCACATCAGTGGCCATTAGATGAAAATGAGACAACTGAAATGCGTGCAAACATGCACGGATGCAAAGGACCGATCCTAAGGCATGACATGCAACTCTAACTAAGCATGGCAAGGGATGAAAGATGGCATACAAACATGTAATTTCCAGCACTGAAACATGATGCTAAATGGTCCTGAAACGTGGAAATATGACACCCGATGCAAGAAATAAGCCCCGAAACTCAAAGCTAGGCACATGTATTGAATTATAACTATGCAAAGAAAGCATTATTTGGCCATGAAGTACAAAGACAAAGCCAAGGCAGTCCCAAAACATGCACATTTCTAGTTTAAAGCATGGCCAAAAAGTGCTAACATGATAGACTAAAATAGCATGCAAATTTGGCTAGCAAGCACGGTTTACATGGCATGTATATGAAGCATATGAGAACTCATCAAACCATCCAAAAACAGTGAATAAAACATGACAAAATATGCCCAAATAACCACTGATATGCAGCCAACATGTGCGAAAATGATGAGCTCCTTTGAAAGGGCATGCAAGGGGTTACTCAACACATATATGATGGACACTTAGCATAGCAAAACCAACTCTGGAAATAAAATATGAAAGCCCTAAAACTCACCAAAAAGGGCTTGAAATTGATCAATAAAGCATACAATGAAAGGTCCTCTTGGGGGTCCCTTTGGAAGGCCAACAAGACCACCAAACAAGACAAGGAGAGAGGGGGTCACTCCCCTCTGATTTTGGCTCTCAAAAATGCATCTAGGCCACTGAAAATCCACTAGATTTCAGTGGCTAAGAGGCCAAACCAAGGCCAATGCAAATACTCACATGCATAGCTCAAAACATGAAGAAATAAAGCATGAAAGGGGGGAGATGACCCCAAACAGAGAAGTGACCTTAATTAAATATGTTTATAAGCTCAAAAGGAAACTTTTTCTAGTTTATGAAAAATCTCGAAAATGCTCACAAGTAGGACTAAGATATGATGCAAAATAGGCCTACAAAGAGGGATAAAGCATACAAGGATGTAGGAGACCTCAAACAAAAAAGTGTCCTTAATCAATATTCAAGAGGAGCTCAAAATATGACACTTTTTAGTTTATGACAAAGTCTAGAAATACTTTCAAGTAAGGCTAATCAATGGAGCAAAAAAATACAAGTTTAAGGGAAATAGGTGCTTACCCTTGAAGAGCAGCAAAGCTGGAGCTTCTGGACCAAGTTGGTGAACCTTCAACCCTTGAAAATCAGTCCCAAAGTGCTGGAATGGATGGAAGAGGCGTGGTGCTAAGGGTTGTAGTGCAAATGGTCTAAGAAAACTAGGGTTTGGAGGCTCAAGTGTAGAGATATAGAGAGAGAGAGGTGTATAAGCTCTAACCAAAAGGTTCAACCCTTGCCAAAGAAGATCAGCCTCCCCTTTATAGAGGAGACGCTCTAAAATATCCCAAAAGGGCTTCACATATCCTCCATTCACGTGTATGGAGGATGGTCCAATTGCCTCACAGCTGGCATAGCTGTGATGCATTCAGAGAGGGCAAAAAGCAAGAAGCAGGCCGGCTAGTTCAAGTGGCCGGCCTGCCACTCCCCCTGGTCGGCCGACCAGGGGTCAAAAGGTTCAAGAAGAATTTCTGGCCGGCCACCCCAAAAAGGTGGCCTCCCAGATGAGTGCAACACAGCTGTATAGTGAGAAACCAGAAAATGTGACCCAGGAGAGAGAAAAACCAACTTTTTTGCAAGGTTCAAAAAGGTCAAGATGAATTACTGGTCGGCCTACCCATATTGGTGGCCTCCCAGATGAGCACAACACAATGGTGGTCTGAAAAGCCAGAAATTGTGGCTCAAAAGTGAGAAAAACCAGCTTTCTGTCAGAAAAATGGGCTTTTGGAGAGAAAAAAAGAGAAAACTAGTTTTTTAGGGGAAAAGGTGGCCTCCCACCATCCTACCACCTCCCTAGTAATGAAAATAGGCTCCGTACCAAAAATGGACCAAGACGGATGCAAAACGAGGATTCGGGGGCCAAAATGCACGATCTGGGGCCCCCGAAAATAGGTTGTTAGGCACCGAAAGTGGCGTATGACCACGAAAGTGGTCTCCCAGGCCACAGTGTCCCTCTAAAGGGAGAAAATAAGGGGTGTGCCAAAAATCGGAGCAAACGGAAGTATTTAAGCGGTCCCAAACCGAGGCGCACGGCCGACGGCTTCAAAAATCGAAAACTGGCCTCCAAACGGGAAAATTGGCCTACGGCCGCGAAACGTAACCTACGGCCACTGAGAGATGGTCTACGGGACCTCTCCCTCCCTTCGGAAAGAGAAAACAGAGAAAACAGGACCTGGTTCACAAATCGAGGCAAAGCACAAAAGAGCCCCGAAGTCCGGAGGCAAGGCTCGCAGCCGAGACTCTAAAACCTCAGAATGAGCACAATATGAAACATCACTGAGCGCTCAACTGGTGACGTCTGAGTCTTAAGGTCGGTCAAAAATGGGGTGTCTACAGTGGTCTACTCCCTCTTAGGCCTTGTTAGGCCTTGTTTTGAGCCATCCCTTTTGGCTCTTCTTCTAGCCTTTGCATGACTTTTCTACCACTAAAATCCAGAGGATTTTCAGTGGTGGGAAGGTGGTTTTGGGGTCCTAAATAGAAGAGGGTCATCCCCTCTCCTTGTGTTTTACATACTTGCTTCATATGCCTCATGTTTGAGCATGTTTATTAAGTTTGTGTTAGCTTGTTCTTAGCATGTATTTCGGGTTATTTTGTGATGGCATGCCATTGTTTTTGGTTGGCTTGATCACCTCATGCATGCTTAATACACTTGTAGTGTAAATTTCATAAACTAGTCATGTATGCTTCATGAAGTAGCATGTCTTTCTAGCTTATGTTGACTCCATTTCAGTAGGTTTTTGATGTTATTTTAGCATGTCATGACTCTGTTTTGGGTGGGTTTGATGGCCCCTTACATGCTCCATACACTTATAGTGTAATTCCATGAAGTAGCCTCATGTGTGCCATGCTTTAATATGTCATTCTAGCATGATTTTGGCTTAACTCTAAGAAACTTTTGTCCATGTTTTAGCATACTTAAGCTCTGATTTGTGTTTTTTAGGTCATGCATGCCATGCTTTGTATAGCTATAGTGCATTCTAGCTTGTTAGCTTTGTGTATCAAGTCCACTAGCATGCATTGCTTGCCCATTTTGAATGAGTTGGCATCATTTGTTATGAGATTTAAGTGCATATTTCATGGTCATACACTTGCATTTGTCACACTTTCCATGCTTTGGAGAGTTTGTGTTTTATGCTTTAACAAGAATCATTGCGTATGCCTTCATGCCTAAGCTTGTGAGCTATCATTTCAGTGGGTTTTTTGGGTTATTTTGCCATGATATAATTCTAATTTTTGTTGGTTAAGTCATCTCATGCTTAGTTTTGATAGGTGTAGTGTAATCCACCTTATTTGCCTTGCATGATCCATGCTTTATGCCCTTCATTCTAGCTTGTTTTGGCTTCCTTTTATACATGTTTTAGACTCATTTTGACATGTTCTAGGAATATGTTGGGTTGCCTTGGTCATGTGCTTCATGTTTTGCATAGTTGTAGTACAAATGCATATGCTAGCTTTGAGTTTTGAGTACCATAGCATGCTTCATTTGTGTTGTGTACATGATTTAGCATCACTTAACATGACATTTCAGAGAATATAGCATTGTCGTGTTCCCACTTCATTCACACTTTAAGTGCGTTTGAGTGTCGTGCATTTGTTGCCTAGCTTATGGACCAATGTGTATGTCATCTTGCCTAGGTCTTTGAGCCTCTATCTTAGCATGTTTTGGTCTTTGTTTAGACCTATTTGAGCTCTGTCCATGGTTGGTTCATGCTTTTATGCCATATATTGCATGCCTCCTTTATAGTCCTCTTTGCTAGCTTTGTGCCTTAAGGACCCTTGCATGCTTTGCTTGTGTTGATTAAGTGATTTGGCATCATTCCATACCTTATTTGAGAGCATGTAGTGTTGTCACACTTCCACATTTATCACTCCTTGAGCACTCTTGAGAGTTGAGCTCTTAGGCCTACTTGATAGGCCAATGCATGTGCATTCTTGTATATGCTCTTTGTGCCTTTAGTTTTAGCATTATGGCCACTGATTTGGGCATGGCTGAGGTCTGTCCATTTTGGTTTAAGTCCATTGAGCATTTTTGATCGCATGTTGTTTGCATGCTTTTATTACATAGCATTGTCTATGCCATGTTGTCTACATGCTTAGGTCACATTGCATTGAGTATGCCATGTTGTTAGTTGCATTGTGTATGCCATGTTATTCATTGCATTGAGTATGCCATGTTGCATTGCATGTTGTTACATACTTGTCCCTTACATTGCATGTTTGCATGCTTGAGTTGCATTGCATTGTGTATGCCATGTTATTTGTTGCATTTTATTTGGAATAGGTGCTAATCCAAACACGAAAAACGAGGGACATTTCATACTTGAAGTGATGAAAAGTGCCTCAATTCTCGGTCGCCGACGCTCTTGATCATACATGATAGAGTTCTAGGCTTTATGTGTTTATGGGTGCATTCATTTCATATTAATTGTGCAATTTGGCTTCTCGGCCATCATGCATCGAGATGCGCGATTGGTGGCCTAAGGGTTGAGAACCGCACTCCCTTGAGCTTATGAAATGATAGGGAGGGTGGTTGTGCACACATATCTTGCAAATACATTGCCATGCCCTTTCTTGCTCTCTGTTGCAGCAAACTGGAGAAATGCAGCAATAACTGGTCCGCCAGCCAGAAAACTAGCTGGCCGACCACTTTTTCTGGTTTGCAACAAAGAAAAGTGATCGGCAGGTGGTCTCCCACATCAACAGCTGGTCGGCCACCCTCTCATAGGTCCCCAAGGTGAGTTAGAAGCTTTCTAGAGCTTGATGCAAGGTTCTGAGAACAATTGCAAACAGAGGCAAGTTGCGGCATCGCGACAGATTTCTAAACGAGGCGACCGGGAATGCATACACTCTTCTCCCTCTGAGGCTCCTGATTTATCGCTTTACTTAGCTAATTTGCTTAGCTAGTTTATGTTTCGTTCTGTACTTAATTAGTTAATGCGTTTAACTATTCAATTCGTGTTGTGATAGCTTAATTAATTAACTTGTTAGTTAATTAGTTTTGTAATGTAATAATTAGTTTAATTAGCTTAGATTAGCTAGTTAGCTCATTATTCGGACCCTCCATCGAGAGGGCCAACTGTTGTAATAAGCGTGCGTGTGTGTGATGCATGTTTTCCAACCCCTATTTCTTTCTCCCTTTTACTTAACTGCTTACGATGGTTAGTTTTAGGGCATATTTTGATTAGCATACTTATGTTTCGCATGCGTGCATCCATTCATCTGTATTGCATGCACCGGGCTCGGCGCATCATACTAACTGCATTGTATTTCAATACATTTACTTGAATACGTGTTCAACAGCATGTTATCAAGTTGCATTTCACATGACATCTTAGAATAGCTGAGCCTATCTTAGCTGCATTTTGCATGTGTTGCATTAGCCATCTTAACATGAACTAGGATCATGCATGATTTCTAACTAGTTTTCTGTTTTGGCTCGGAGTACACTGTGAGTGTTTACGCTTTAGCATACTGCATGTGTGTTAATGTTGCCATGAAAGCATGCTTGCCATGAGGCTAACTGCTTATTTGATATAACTGCCTGAATGTCTGTGGGTGAAGGTTGGATTGCTTGAATTGAAACAATTCATTGACATCCGCGATTTAGCCTACTTGCGAGTAGCAAACTTCAAATCATTTTTAACAAATGAACATGCAATGTTTTGTTCCAACTTAGCCGATCTAGTCTATACTTGTATGTTGTGCGCATCACATAGTAATTCTAGGTTAATAACCGGAATAAGAACACATGTTTTTTCAAAAACAAAATATCATGCTTAGTAAAGGCCGATCTTTGATCGGGCGAGCGAGGGTGCTCATTGCATGACCTTCCCCTCTCGTACCCAAGTTCCCGAGCCGAGGCAACTTTGGTGATGACGGACACGTGGCCTTAGGCATGAGTCAGGGTTTCCTAAATTCCCCCAAAAATAAAATATTTATGTGGCGACTCTGTATCTGGCAAAGCAGTCCATGTTTGACACTTCTTTCTAAAAATTAGTTTTCCAAAATGATTTTTCGGATTTGGACTCTGTGGTGATTTATCGGTCTCACATTACACTTTGTGAGATTAGATTCAGAACCGTGACACGAGTCCGAACTTGTAGTAGCCTAAAAAACAAAACAGATTTTGCGCCCTCGTAGTGTGGAGCCTGGAGAGTTCCCGGGGCACGTCTACAATAATACATATACATTACAATTATATTCTAATCCCAAAATTATTTACATCGTGCGGACATACGCTAGTACACATATGAGAAGTAATGGTCACTTGTTTATTGTAATCATATTGGTATTGGGTATACCTTTTTATTGGAGTATGAGACCCAATTAGTTTATTAAAATATTTAATTTGGTTTGGTGCTGGTTGTAATATATTTTTATATATTATATCTAACTTTTGGAAGTCTAATGATATTTAATAATAAATTTGATAGCAACTAGGGTTTTGATAAAAAAAAAACCCAAGAGTTCACAATATATATTGGTATTGTTTTTGTTTCTCTGTGGTGGAGCACTCGTGATTATCATCATTGTAGTAGAAATTATGCTTGCTGCTAAAGAAAAATTCGGTGGATTTGACTTGGTGGAGTTGCAGATGTTGTCTCTGATTCGATTGACTTCGGTTTATTATTTTGGGTCTTCTACAATCTGTTTCAAAAACTTTTATTCATCTATTTGGTGAGGTCTTTCCTCTTATTTATTTGTGATTATTTGGAATTCACTTAAGGGTGGTTTGTGAAACCATTCGTGTATCGTTTGTAATTGTTTAGAAACTTTTTGGTTAATAGTGGAATTGAATTTCGATCTCGTGGACATACCTCACATTAAAGGAACCACATAAAATTCTTGTGTCGTCGTTGATTTAATTTTTTCGCATTAGTTTTTATTTCCATTGATTGATTTACGTATGGGAAATCATCTATTTTCCCTAACAACTGGTATCAGAGCTTACGGTTTATTTGAGTTTATTTATTTGTGTAAATCAATGGAGGAAAATGGGGGTCGCATGCCTAGATTCAATAAAAGCAATTAGGTAACTTAGAAAACTAAAATGGATAACCTAGTATTTTGTAAAGATTTGTATTGACCCATTGAGGGTGATAGTGACAAACCCGAGGGTATGCAAGATGATGAATGGAAGAGGCTTAATCGAAAATCCATTAGTGTTATCCGTCAATGGATTGATGACAATGTGTTTCATCATCTTGCTACTAAAATTTTGGCACATGATTTATGGAAAAAAAATTAGAAGGTCTTTATGATAGAAAATCAGCCACAAATAAAGTTTTTCTGTTTCGTAACTTGGTTAATTTAAAATATAAAGAGGGCAGCCATATTCTGAAACATTTGAATGAAATAAACAGTATTATTAACCAACTTGCTTCTATGAAAAAACAAATTGATGATGAATTGCAGTTTTTGATGCTACTTAGTTCTTTGCCCGAAAGTTAGGAGACTTTAGTTGTGACGTTTACTAATTCGGTGCCCGATGGAGTTATCACAATGATCACAATGAGCCAAGTCATTAATAGCTTATTGTATGAAGAAACTAGAAGAAAATTAGCGGGTTCCTCTCATTTGGAGGCATTTGTTGTCAAAGGCCGAAGCAAAACAAAGGGAAGGAGTAAGACTCCTCATGGTCGTGATCAAAGCCATGACAAATTAAGAGATGATTCTTTTTTAAAGAAAGACATTGAGTGCCATTATTACCATAAGAAAGGGCACATGGAGCAGGAATGCCGAAAGCTCAAGAACAAGGAGAAAATGAGTGACAAAAGTGTAGATAAGTAGCAAGAAGACACAACAGCGGTTACTACCGATGGTGATCTCATGGTTATTTGTGAAGATGATTGTGTCAATTTTGTGGGCCAAGAGACCAATTGGGTGATTGATTCCGGTGCTTTTTTTCATGTGACTTCTTGAGTTGATTTCTTCACTACTATACCAAAGGAGATTATGGTTGTGTTTGAATGGGTAATCAAGGTGGTGATGTTTTCTTGGAAACAAATTTGGGCTGCAAGTTGTTGTTTAAAGATGTGAAGCATGTTCCCCGACATTCGCCTCAATTTGATCTCTACCATGAAACTAGATGATGAAGGCTACAATAACAAATTTGGTGATGGAAAATGGAAGCTCACAAAGGGTTCTTTGGTGGTGGCTAAATGCAAGAAGACTCATAAACTTTATTTGATTTATGGAAAAATTTGTAAAGGTGTTGTCGATGAACTTGAAAATGATACTTCTACCGAATTGTGGCATAAACGGCTTGGGATACATGAGTGAAAAAGAGCTGCAAGTTTTGCTCAAGAAAGAGCTTCTACCCGGTTTGAAAGCTACTGTCACAACCCAAACCCGCTCCTACAGGTTTAGCGTCATAACCGGCTAGTAACATCGGATTACTGAAGGCCTCCGACTTGATTAGCAAATTATAAAGGGCTAGTAGAAGCAAATATAGAAACATACATAATCCATTGAGCTGAATAGACATATATGAGATAGAAATTTCAAAACTTTATATATATATACGTGACGTCATAAATACAGTAGTCTTACGTCACATTCCTTAAAGATATAGCCAAAAGGGAACTTGCCCAAAATATAGATAAACAGAAAACTTATACGTAGTCCAGAAAGTAAACAAAATCTTATATATGTTCTCAAAACATGACCACTTGACATTCGGAACCTCCTCGGGAGACGCCAAGGCTGGCTGATAAACCAAAACTCCAGGTCATCAACTCTGAGCCTGGTCCCGCACCTGGTCACCTACATAGATAAATAATAGAGTGAGCAGAAGCCTAGTAAATAATAACAGAGTAAATTATTTTAATTGAATGATGTTCCATATCAGATTCAAAAAACAGAGTTCATATCAGAAACAGATACATATTATTATATAGAAATCAGAGTTCATGCTTAATCATACATGGTACATCCATTAGTGCTAACAGAATAGATACTGAACAAATATAGATAGATACAGAACAGCTAGTGGTTATGTATAACTAGTTCCGTAAAAGAACCTCCGAATTCGGGTAACAGATGACAGATATGCTAAGCTCCATAATTGAGCTTCCCGTATGAGTAATAGATAACAGACATATTAAGTTCCATGATGGAACCTCCGATACAGAGTAACAGCTAACAGATATCACATGATGCTAAGGATGCCACGAATACACTGTCAGAATTGGACAATCATTCATTATACAAAACATATCATTTCAGAAAACAGATCTTATTTCATCATATAGAAAATAAATAAAGTTGAACATAGCTTTACTAAGTTATTACTCACAGATGACTCTAAAAACAGACAAACAGAGCAGACAAATCAGCTGGTTTACGGTGCGTGACCCACACAAACATAATAGATACACATATTGAAACACACATTCAGAGTACTCAATTTATTTCATTTTGTTCTTAGCGTGTTTCTAGTCTTTGTCCTCATTGCTATGTCTTACTTATGGCCTAGGAATGCCTAAAATACAATGATGATGCCAAACTGCACTTGAAACCATTTGGTCAGATTTGCTGAAAATAGGGTCTTCCCTCGAGCGCAACTTTCTTCGCTTGATCAGAGGTTCAAAAATAAGAGTGCTCGCTCGAGCACAGTTTCAGTCGCTCGAGCGGTCTGTAAACTCTACAAAAGTGTTGGTTGCTTGATTTTTCTGCTCGATGCACGCTCAACGATCGCTCGAGCGTACAACTCAGGTACTCGCTTGAGCGCAGCTCTTGTCTCTCGAGCGGTCTGTAAAAATGATAAACCTCTAGGAGCATGCATTTTATGCTCAAGCCAACTTTTGGTCTCTCGAGCGAGAGGGCAAAATACAGAGTGGTCGCTCAAGCGCAGGTTTTGTCACTCAAGCAGAGAGATATAATTTTGAAATTTCCAGATTAATGTTCTAAGTCCAAAACTCAAATTCAAAGCTGCATAACACAACCTTTGGACCCCAAAACTTGAGAAAACACTTGTAAACTTATAAAACATCATGAATTAAGGTTCAATACACAAAATCAAGGCCCAAAAGCGAGTGAATTCTTCAAAACCAAACTTGAACATGCGTATACATATCATGCATGTGTTGTCAAGAACTTAAACCTTCTAAAACATGTACAAATGAAGTGTTTGGGTATAAAACCATGGTGAGTTCTCATAATCTAACAAAGAGAAGCTCTTGCATGTATGAAATTGGTGGAATTAAAACTCAAAATCCATGAATTATGCATGCATGCATGGAATGATCCTCTTTTCTAATTCATTAGCTTAATTCTTGCATAACTTAGCTTAATTCTCTAGAATTCATGTATTAAAGTCTTGATTACAAAGCTTAGGGACAAAATTCTTACCTAGAGTCCTAAATGCACAAGTGTAGAAGCTTAAACTCCCAAATTCTTTGCAATTCTCCAGCAATTCCTAGTAATTCCCTCTTTTCCTAGCTTTTGATGTCAATTTTCTTCTTTCTCTTTCTCTCCCATGGTTTTTGAGTTCAAGGATAAGGGAATGAGAGTGCAGTGGGAAGTTCTAACACCAATTTAGCCTTATGTAGGCTTAATTAAGGAGGCTTAATTAAACTTGACTTAGGTTAATCAAATTGACATTAATTATTCTAATTTAAATCGTTCCGAATCAGATTTCAATTCAACCTACCATAAAATTCTAAAAATTCCAAATAACACATGACCGTAGTCAATTTTGTGATCGAATGCCAATAAGGCCCTCAATTCGCAAAACAAAACAGAAATACAAACAAATATTCCTACAATAGGTAGATATAAATGCAAATACCATATAGTTCATGCAATTAACACATGATTTTATCTCAATTACTTATTAGGCATATTTAATCATGGATTAATAGTTAATCATGGGTCGGAATTGTTATAGGCACACACCTTAAAACTTGTATTCATTGTTTGGTAGGTAAACAACATAAAGTTTCTTTTCATAAAAATGTTGCTTCTAGAAAAGAAAATATCTTGGAGTTGATTCATTCGGATGTTTGTGGTCCTTTAAAAGTGAGAGCACATAGGGATGCAATTTATTTTGTTACTTTCATTGATGATTATTCAAGAAAGTTTGGACTTTTGCACTAAAAACTAAATATCAAGTTCTAGATGTATTTAAGCATTTCCTGACCATGGTTGAAAGAGAAATAGGGCAAAAACTGAAGTGCATCCGAACAAACAAAGGTGATGAATACATTGGGCCATTTGACAAGTATTGTCGTAGCCAAGGTATTCAATGCCAAAAGACAATTAAAAAGACTCTTCAACAAAATGGCATGGCTGAGAGGATGAACTGCATCATTGGGGAAAGAACAAGGTGTCTACTTTTACATGCTAAATTGCCAAGATCCTTTTGGGGTGAGGCAATAAGGACAGCGGTTGACGTAATCAATTTGTATCCTTCCTATCCTTGGAATGGTGATGTTCCTGAACTAGTTTGGACCAGCAAAGATGTGCCTTATAAGCACTTGAGCGTGTTTGGTTGCCGAGCTTTTGTTCACATTCCAAATGATGAAAGGTCCAAGCTTAATAGTAAGTCAAGACAATGTATTTTTCTTAGCTATGGATGTGATGAATTTGGTTATAGATTATGGGATCCGGTCGGCAAGAAAGTTATTCGAAGCCGTGATGTGTGTTTCATGAATACCAAACAATTGAAGACTTTGGCAAAAGTGATCAACAGGAGCCAAACACTAGTGATCTTATTGATATAGATCAATGTAACAACCCCTATCCGTAATTAAGAATGTTAAATAAGTGTTTAAAATGGAATTGTGTGCCAATTGTGTATTTTGTGTGCTATTTGGCTTTCTAGCTGTTACTCATAGAATTATATATCAAGATTTTTGCTTTGAATCCGAAGTTGATAGCCTAAATGCTTTCAAAAACCGAATTTGAGTACATGGAGAGACTAATGGAAATATTTGGAACCGTATGAGTAGTTTTGTTAAAAATGAATTCAATTCAGTAAGATATGTGATTAAATTGAGGCTTAGGACTCATTTAAGAATAAGCTATTTCAGTAACTTTTTAGTTTTTTATGAAAAGATGTGCATAAACGTAGAGAGAGTGATGTGACGACTTATAGTAACTTTTTAACTTTTTGGCTAAAATAGTTACTCCCCAAACAAGGCCTTAATGGGAACTATTTTGGATTAATTGAATTTTGTGCTAACCTTAGTTAGGTATGGCTACTTGTGTTTGATTTAAATGATGTATGCTTGGTACCTAATCTAATCCTATTAATGATCCAAGATGTGATTAAGTGTATGATGTGCTAAGGCATTTTGTAATGTTAGATGTAGAGGATTAAAATCCTTTAGTGGGTGCGTGTTGAGAAATCTGTGTGGGTGTATTGAGAAATCTGAGTTGGGTATTTGGTGATGTTGAGTGTAGGGGATCACAACTCTTGTGTGTGTTAGAGCCTTGCATACATAACCACGTGGGCATTTTTGATAAGAAGTGAGGTGTGTGTATGTGTATATTCAGCTTGAGTGAGGGAATGTTTGTATTATACGTTTTGCTTATTTGATTCTTTATGTTGAGAGAGTTCTAGCTAGAGAGGGAGAGAGAGTTTGGCTTTAGAGAGAGAGAGCTCAAAAGTTTGAAGAAAAAAAAGAAGAAGAAGAAAATTAGGAAGATTCATCTCACATTTCTGAAATTAAAGCTTTGGGTAAGAATTCTATGACTAATTTCTATTGCAAATCCTCCATGCATCATGATTTCAACATATCTTTGAACTAATTTCATGAAATTAGTACGAGAAATGGGTCTTTGAGCTTGTAGATGACTTGCATGTGCATTCTTGGAGATTAACCTTTGGTGCCATCATTTTGAGTTTGAATTTTGAAGCCATTGCAAGCATGTGAGTTCATACCTTGCATAATGTTTTGGAAATTCATGGGTTCATAACAACCATTTGCATGTTTTGAAGAAATCATGAAAATAGTTTGAAAATCTTACATGCAAGAGCTTTGGGTTCAATTTTGGTAAATTTATGAGATTTCAAAGCAAATGGTTTTTAAGGGGTCATGTATATATGTTTTCTAAAGTAATTTTGTGTTTTAGAATGAGCTATGCATGGCCCAAGGCTTTGAATTTGTGTTTGGAGCTCAAACTTTATGTTTTAAAACCTAGAATTTCACAGCTGGCTCGAGCAACGAAGTGGTGGCTCGAGCCAACATCATGAGCTCCCAGTATTTTGAACTCTTCAAAAGCTGGTTTGAGCGAAGAAGTGGTGGCTCGAGCGAGCCCAGTTTTTGCCTTCAGCTGGCTCTAGCCACGAAAAGCTAGCTCTAGCCAACAGCTTATTTTCAATATGTTTTCAAAAGATGTTTTAAGTACATATCTTCGCTTCAATCTCTTTTTGGGCATTCTTAGGCGTGATTTATGAGCCATTAAAGATTAATAAGCTGAGAAACAACGTAAGAAAGTAAATTAGAAATTATGTGTTGAATCCAAGTATGTGGTTCAATATGAACAAGTTATGTGACATGGAATGAATAAAAAGTTAAAGCAAGAAAGTTAAGCCATGTATGGCCATATGAATGAGTGATAATAAGACATGTTTTGTGCTATTTACATTTGAGTTTGTAAGTCGACGTTGGGAGACTAACCAACCGTTTCTGGAAGCCCACTGTGAGTAACGTTATTGTAAAGATATGTTCATATGAATTATGTTCCAAATGTGATTTGATAAGTTATTATTTCTGAAATGATGATTATTTACGTAAACGAATATCCTATGTTTGAAATCTATTATGGCATCCATAGATAGTCCCAAGTCATAGGGGACGACATGTTAATGCGGGTCCATGCCATATATGTGATTGCGAGATCTCGTTAGCCACTTGTCAAAGTGGTGATGCGTTTAATCGGTATCCGGAATTGATTACTCTAGTCGGAAGACGATGTGATATGTTCTATTGGATGTATCATTATTATGTTCGGATATGAGGATGATTATGTTATGATCTGTTTATGAATACGACATGTTCAAAATTTGTTCACTAAACTTTTACATTGAAGTTATTCACTAGGCTTTAGCTCACTGTTTGTATATGTATATATTCCCTCCGTCCCAAAATATTAGTCCCTTATTTCATTTTTCATTGTCCCAAAATATTAGTCCCTCTTTATAAATCAAGTACAAAAATAATGTAAATTTTCTATTTTGCCATTCTTTTAAACTAATAAATAATTTAAAAAGTACAATTATGACATTGATATTCCCAAAAAATGTACTATCAAAAGGGTAATTTTGGAAAACTAATTTTTTTCAAATGCAATAAGTGTACTACCAAAAAAAGTTAGATTCCCCAAAAGGGACCAATATTTTGGGACGGAGGGAGTATATATATATATATATATGTGAGCGTTTTGGAGATCAGACCTAAAGACTTTTGTCTGGATCTGTATTCTGTTGTCAGCCAACCATTGTGCCTCACATGGAGGTTTCGGAAGTGTCACGTGTTGTAAGTTCTGGTTGTTTCTGTATATGAGATTTGTTTTTTTTTTTTTTTTGTTGACTGTATTTAAGATGCTATAATGTGTGTGGGATAATGTAAGCATGACTTTTTGATATGTATATAAAGTTTTAAATATTCTGTTTCATATAAGTCAGCACAACTCATTAGACGATTATATTTATTTATTTGCTTCCGCTAGCCCCCTTATTTTGTTAATCTGTTTTAGAGGCCGTAGGTAATCTTAGGATTACTAGCCGGTTACGACGCTAAACCTATAGGGGCGGGTTTGGGTCGTGACAGAGTGGTATCAAAGCATGAGTTATACCACACACATGAGTCCATATGAGCTATATATGGTTGCTTTTATGTTACTGTACTTAGAATTTGATGCTATGGGACTTGTTGACAGCATACTAGTTTAATTGTAAACCCTGACTACATGGAATTATATAAAAACAGTATGTTCTGTGAATGACTGCTTCTGTATTAACGTGTAATACAATTGAATCTGTGGAAACTAAGGCTGATGAGCAATATATGAATGATTACTTCAGAATTGCATTGATTGCTATGTGGTTAATATATGAATTTGCCTTGTATACCTGATAACTTCTTAATAACTTTGAATAACTATGGTGGATTGTTGAATCGAATACTAAATTGCACAACGAACTATTGAATGATTGGGAAACGAATCAAGTCCCTGTAACAAGCTGAATAGGGAGGAAACCACTACGAAAATGGAAACAGTGTGAACCTAAGACATCCAATTTGCATCTGATATATATATATATATATATATATATGTATGTGTAGACGCGTCCGCGAGGGACCCCGCTACAGTTAGGGCTCGTTTTGTGTCACGGTTCTTAATCTGAACCAAAGAGTCTAAATCCAGCAAATCGTTTTGAGAGACAGATTTTTGAAAACAAGTGCCAAACATGGACTGCTTTGCCAGATACAGAGTCGCCACCTAAATATTTCATTTTGGGAAATTTAGGAAACCCTGACTCGGTGCCAAAGGCCACGTGTCCGTCATCACCAAAGTTGCCTCGGCTCGGGAACTTGGGTACGATTAGGGAAGGTCAGCTATGAGCACCCCCTCTCGCCCGATCAAAGATCGGTCTCTACTAACCGTGATATCTTGTTTTGAAAGCATTATGCGTTCTTATTCCGGTTATTAGCCTAGAATTACTATGTTACGCGCACAGCAAACAAGTATAGACCAAATCGCCTAAATTGGAACAAAACATTGCATGTTTGTTTTGAAAATAGTTTGCTACTCGCAAGTAGGCTAAAATGCAGATTTTTCCACCCTCAAGTGGGCTTTTAGAAAAGATGGTTTTGCCACTATCTAGTGGGCTTAAAACTCACAGTTTTAATGCATTATTCCAATTTAGGCAATTCAACCTCCACCCACAGGCATTCAAGCAGTTATATCACATAAGCAAGTAACCTCATGGTAAGCATGCTGTCATGGCAACACTCACACGCATACAAGGATGCTAAAACATAAATGCTCACCGAGTACTCCAAGCCAAAACAGAAACTAGTTAGTAATCATATGCATGATCCTAGTTCATGTTAAGATGGCTAATGCAATACATGCATGATGCAGGTACAATAGGCTCGGCTAATCTATGGATGGCATATGATGATGCTACAACTAACACGTATTCAACTTAGAATAGAAATACAATGTAGTTAGTATGATGTGCCGAGCCCGGTGCATGCAAGACAAATGTATGGATGCACGCATGCATAGCATATGGTATGCTAATTTAAATATGACCTAATACTAACCATCAAAAGCAAGTAAGTAAAAGGGAGAAAGAAGTGGGGGTTGGAAGACATGCACACACGCACCCACACTTATTACAAATTCGCCCTCGCTCGGAGGGATCGAAAGAATAATACAAATTAATTAACCTACAAGCTAATTAAATATTACAAACCCTTAACTAATTAACAAATTAATTAAGCTATTTAAAGCAGTAAAATGGCCTCGGGAAGAGGGATGCATGCAAGCTTGGATTGGCTTCGCCCGGAAATCCATTGCCATGCACAAGTTGCCTCTGCTCTGACTGTTCTGCTTCTCTGAAAATTGCACAACTCCCAAGGTTGCTTCTATGAGTGCTGTGGAGCACCACCGACCAAGTGGGAATACCACCGGCCATAGAGAATGGTCACCGGCCGCAAACTTATCCTCTCGGCCAAACATGTTTTGCCGGTCGGCACCCAACACTGCCGGCCGGCCAATTCTTCCTGTTGAAACCTGCAGCTGACAGCAGCAGAGGGCAAAACATGGCATGGCAATGCATTTCAAGTAAATGTATGCACCACCACATCCCTTATCATGTTTGTGACTCAAAGGGGTATGGTGCTCGATTCTCGGACCACCAATCGCGCATTTCAATGCGTGATGGCCCAAAGAGTCAAAGTGGGCAATTTCAATATGGAATGAAATGCACAAAACAAACAATGGGCCCCAACCTCCATCATAATCAATTCAAGAGGCAAGAGATGCATGCTTAATGTTATGCAACCTAGGCATGGAAGCTAAGCATGCAATATAAGCATGTGAACAAGCAATGTAAACATGCAAGCATGCAAGTTATGCAAACTAACAAGCAAGCAAGATGGATGAGCATGCAATGACATGTGGGAATGGTCTTAAACCAAAATGGGCAGCTCTCAAATAGGCCCAAATGAGTGGCCAAATGCCATGGAAATGAGGGCCAAAACACATACAAGCATGCATGCACACAAAGTCCAACACTTAGGCACCAAAGAGCAACTTTTAAGCACACTTAAAAGAGGATAAACATGGATGTATGGCATGCATAGAAAGCTCTGAAATCATATTATAGAAGGTGCAAAGCCAAGTAAACAAGACAAGCTAAGTATGCAACAATGGTCTAAAACACAAGGCAAGCCAAGGGGGGTTACATGGTAGCTATACAAAGCAAGCCATGGATGGCCTAAATAACCAAAAACAGACCTTAAGCATGCTAAAACAAGCATTAAAGCTTCACAAAGTTAGGCCAAAACAAGTAAGCATAGTGGTCTAAATGCTAGGCACATGTTAAGGCAATTCATGGCATTACAAGACAAGTATGCAAGGAAAGCATGGTGTGTCTAAACCAACTTAAAACAGTGCTATATCATGAAAAAATAAGCACAAATAACACTTAAGACATGGCCAACATGAACTTAAAAATGGTGCTCACACATGAGGCTAAAATGGCATTTTTTGAAGACAACAAGGAGAGGGGATGGCCCTCTCCTTATTAGGACCTTAAAACACCATCCTCACCACTGAAATCTTGATTTCAGTGGTGGGGAGGCCCAAATAAGGTGGTCCCAAAGCTCACCAAAAATAGCACAAAATGGGGCCAAACAAGGTCTAAGAGGGGGTAAACGACCCCAAACACAAAAGTGTCCTTAATGAAGTATCTTAAACACAAAAAAACAGAACTTTTTTATGTTATACACAAAGCTCAAAACAGCAAGCAAGATAGGCTAAAAACTTGTGCAAAAACGGGGGTTAAAAGAGGGTTAAAGGCTCATCCTTGTAGACCAATGAAACCAGCAGCTTCTTGGACAAAAAACCAGTCCCTTAGCCTCTAAAAATGGCCTCCAAGCTCCTTAGGTTGATGATGGAGGTGTTAGGCTAGGGGTTGGTGTGCAAAGGAGCCAAGAACCAAGCAATTTGGAGCTAAAATGGAGGAGATATGGAGAGAGATATATGTGTGGAGCCTTAGACCAATTCTTGGAACCTCTTAAATGGAAGGATAGGCTCTATATTTATAGAGCAAGACAAGGTGCCAAGCTTCTTAGAGAAGCTAACAAAAAAGGGGTCAAGAGGGTCAAGCTTCTCTTAGAAGCTTGGAGCAAAAGGGCCAAGAAGGCCAAGCTTCTTGGAGAAGCTAGAACAAGGGTACAAAAGGTGCAAGCTTCTCTTGGAAGCTTAGAAGGGTTCAAGCTTCTTGGACAAGCTTGGAGCAAAGGGTTCAAGCTTCTTGGAGAAGCTAGAACCAAGGTTCAAAAGGTTCAAGCTTCCTCAAGAAGCTAAAACCAAGGATTCAAAAGGTCCAAGCTTCTTGGAGAAGCTAAAACCAAGGGTTCAAAAGGGTCAAGCTTCCTCAAGAAGCTAAACAGGGGGTTCAAAAGGTTCAAACCCTCTCAAGAAAAGGCCTCGGCCAGAAAAGGTGGCTAATCGGCCAACAAAGTTGGCCGACCGACCACAAAATGTACCGACTGACCATCAATAGTGTCGACCGGCCATCACCAATGGCCGATGGCAACAAAACACTGGCCGGTGGCCTCTAGCCATGGCCGGTGATGTGTGGGGATGTCTCACAAGCCATTCCCTGCCCCTCCAAGGCAAAACACAAGTATTTGGTGCAAAACCAGACGCTAAACAGTCGAGTTCGGAGATCCTGGGGCAAGGCACGTGGCCGAGACCTCCGGGAACTCCAAACGAACACAAACATGGATGATCACCAGGTGTTCAAACGGTGACGTCCAAGTCTTGAGGACGGTCAAATGGGGTGTCTACAGTATGTGTGTGGTAACTCAAGTTTGAAGGACCAAACTTCTTAAGGTATGAAGACTGTAACAACCTCAATCCATAATTAACTATTAATCCGTAAATAAGAATGCTAAATAAGTTTTTAGAACGGAATTATGTGCCAATTGTGTATTTTATGTGCTATTTGGCTTTCTATCTGTTACTCGTACAATTATCTGTCAAGATTTTTGCTTTGAACTCGAAATTGATAGCTTAAATGCTTTCAGAAACCGAATTTGAGTACATGAAGAGAGTAATGGAAATATTTGGAACCATATGAGTAGTTTTGTTAAAAATTGATTCAATTTAGTAAGATATGTGATTAAATTGAGCCTTAGGCCTCGTTTGGGAACAAACTATTTCAGTAACTTTTTAGCTTTTTACGAAAAGATGTGCAGAAACGTAAAGAGAGTGATGTGATAACTTATAGCAACTTTTTTGACTTTTTGGCTAAAATAGTTACTCCCCAAACAAGGCCTTAATGGGAACTATTTTGGATTAATTGAATTTTGTGCTAACCCTGGTTAGGTATGGCTACTTGTGTTTGATTTAAATGATGTATGCTTGGTACCTAATCTAATCCTATTAATGATCCAAGATGTGATTAAGTGTATGATGTGCTAAGGCATTTTGTAATGTTAGGTGTGGAGGATTAAAATCCTTTAGTGGGTGTGTGCTGAGAAATCTGTGTGGGTGTATTGAGAAATCTGAGTTGGGTATTTGGTGATGTTGAGTGTAGGGGATCACAACCCTTATGTGTGTTGGAGCCTTGCATACATAACCACATGGGCATTTTTGATAAGAAGTGAGGTGTGTGTATGTGTATATTTAGCTTGAGTGAGGGAATGTTTGTATTATTCATTTTGCTCATTTGATTCTTTATGTTGATAGAGTTCTAGCTAGAGAGGGAGAGAGAGTTTGGCTTTAGAGAGAGAGAGAGCTCAAAAGTTTGAAGAAAAAGAAGAAGAAAACTAGGAAGACTCATCTCACATTTATGAAATTAAAGCTTTGGGTAAGAATTCTATGACTAATTTCTATTGCAAATCCTCCATGCATCATGATTTCAACATATCTTTGAACTAATTTCATGAAATTAGTAAGAGAAATGGGTCTTTGAGCTTGTAGATGACTTGCATATTCATTCTTGGAGATTAACCTTTGGTGCCATCATTTTGAGTTTGAATTTTGAAGCCATTGCAAGCATGTGAGTTCATATCTTGCATAATGTTTTGGAAATTCGTGGGTTCATAACAACCATTTGCATGTTTTGAAGAAATTAGGAAAATAGTTTGAAAATCTTACATGCAAGAGCTGCGAGTTCAATTTTGGTAAATTCATGAGATTTCAAAGCAAATGGTTTTTAAGGGGTCATGTACATATGTTTTCTAAAGTAATTTTGTGTTTTTGAATGAGTTATGCATAACCTAAGGCTTTGTGTTTGTGTTTGGAGCTCAAACTTTACGTTTTAAAAACAAAGAATTTCACAGTTGGCTCGAGCGACGAAGTGGTGGCTCGAGCCAACATTACGAGCTCCCAGTATTTTGTACTCTGCAAAAGCTAGCTCGAGCAAAGAAGTGGTGGCTCGAGTGAGCTCAGTTTTTGCCTTCAGCTGACTCTAGCCACGAAAAGCTAGCTCTAGCCAACAACTTATTTTCAGTATGTTTTCAAAAGATGTTTTAAGTACATATCTTCGCTTCTATCTCTTTTCGGGCATTCTTAGGCACGATTTATGAGCCATTAAAGATTAATAAGCTAAGAAACAACGTAAGTAAGTAAATTAGAAATTATGTGTCGAATCCAAGTATGTGGTTCAATATGAACAAGTTATGTGACATGGAATGAATAAAAAGTTAAAGCAAGAAAGCTAAGCCATGTATGGCCATATGAATGAGTGATAATAAGACATGTTTTGTGCTATTTACATTTGTGTTTGTAGGTCGACGTTGGGAGCCTAACCAACCGTTTCTGGAAGCCTACTATGAGTAACATTATTGTAAAGATATGTTCATATGAATTATGTTCCAAATGTGATTTGATAAGTTATGATTTCTGAAATGATGATTATTTACGTAAACGAATGTCCTATGTTTGAAATCTATTATGGCATCCATAGATAGTCCCAAGTCATAGGGGACGACATGTTAATGCGGTCCATGACATATATGTGATTGCGAGATCTCGTTAGCCACTTGTCAAAGTGGTGATGCGTTTAATCGGTATCCAGAACCGATTACTCTAGTCGTAAGACGATGTGATATGTTCTATTGGATGTACCATTATTATGTTCGGATATGAGGATGATTATGTCATGATCTGTTTATGAATATGACATGTTCGGAATTCGTTCACTAACCTTTTACATTGATGTTATTCACTGAGCTTTAGCTCACTGTTTGTATATATATATGAGCATTCTGGGGATCAGACCTAAAGACTTTTGTCTGGGATCTGTGTTCTGTTGTCAGCCAATGATTGTGCCTCACATGGAGGTTCTGGAAATGTCACATGTTATAAGTTCTGGTTGTTTCTGTATATGAGACTTGTTTGTTTTTGTTGGCTATACTTAAGATGCTTTAATGTGTATGGGTATAATGTAAGAATGACTTTTGGATATATATATAAAGTTTTAAATATTCTATTTCATATAAGTCAGCACAGCTCATTGGACTATTATATTTATGTATTTGCTTTTGCTAGCCCCCTTATTTTGTTAATCTATTTTAGAGGCTGTAGATAATCTTAGAATTACTAGCCGGTTACGACGTTAAACCTATAGGGGCGGGTTTGGGTCATGACAATCCATCTCCTTCATCTTCAGTGGATGATAAAAATGGTGGAGATGTGCAGCCACCTATTGAAGGTGTGGAGGATGATAGTAATCCTAATGAAGTTGAGCCAAAAATTGAGGAAGAACATTCAACTCAAGATCCTCCACCACAACTTGCGTTAAGGAAATCTACAAGGGACCGGCAACCTTCGAAAAAGTATCCTCCCAATGAATTTGTGTTGATTTCTGATCAAGCGGAGACCGAGAGCTACCAACAAGCAATTGAGCATGCAAAGAAATATGATTGGAAAAAAGCCATGGAAGAAGAAATGAATTCCTTGCTTGAAAATCACACTTACGATTTGGTGAAATTGCCTAAGGGATGGAAAATTTTGAAAAATAAGTAGGTCTTCAAATTGAAGAATGGTGGTAAGAATTTAAGGTACAAGGCATGCCTTGTTGTGAAAGCCTTTGGGCAAAAGAAAGGTGTTGACTTTGATGAATTTTTCTCGTTGGTTGTTAAGATGTCTTCTATTCAAGTTGTATTTGGCATGCCTGCAAGTATGAACCTTTAAGTTGAACAACTTTGTCACGACCCGAACCCGCCCTTATAGGTTTAGCATCGTAACCGGCCAGTAATCCTGGGGTTACCGAAGGCCTCTAAGCTGAATATCATACTATATGAGGCTATATAAGCAAATATATAAAATACAATGTCCGTAGAGTTGTACAAACATACATGAGACAGAAATAGTAAAACTTATATATAGACATATGACACCAAAATTACATAAGTTATGCTCCACCATACAGATATTATCAAAAAGGACTTAGCCCAGTGTACATATAAACAAAAACATCGGATTCAGAAAGCATAAACAGATTCATATTCTTATTCAGAGTTTAGAAGCATGTACTTATTCAATTTCACAGAAGATCATATGTGGTACACCCATTAGCGCTAACAGATCAGATATAGAGCATTAAGGGTCATACTTGACCAGTTCCATAAAGGAACCTCCGGTACCGAGAACAGATAACATACTTAAGCCACAACATTGTTACCCTGGGCGAGGGCCATAAGACCACGATATGATTACCCTAAGCAAGGCCTTGTGCTCATAGACCACGGTATTGTTACCCCTGAGCAAGGGTCTTGTGCTAAGGATGCCACGAGTACTTGTCCGAAATTGGACAATCATTCATTGATACAGAACATAAAATTTCAGAAAACAGATCATTTCTTGTCATATCATATAAGAAAAATACATAAACGTTATAGCTTTACAAAGTTATTACTCACAGATGGCTCTAGAAGCAGACATACAGAGTAGACAAATCAAATAGCTTATGGCGCGTGACCTACACAAACATAACAAATACACGTATTGAAACACACACTCAGATAGTACTTAACTTATTTCATTTCGTTCTTAGTGTGTTTCTAGTCATTATCCTCATTATTATGTCTTAATCATGGCCTAGAAATGCCTAGGATGCCAAAACATGTTGTTCAACACTTGGTCAATTTTGCTGAAAACAGGGTTCTCGCTCGAGCGTAGCTCCCTTCGCTCGGGCGGAGGGTCAAAAATAAGGGTAGTTGCTTGAGCGCAACTTCTATTGCTT
This sequence comes from Camellia sinensis, assembly GCF_055761805.1. Taxonomy (NCBI): domain Eukaryota; kingdom Viridiplantae; phylum Streptophyta; class Magnoliopsida; order Ericales; family Theaceae; genus Camellia; species Camellia sinensis. Next base: position 141,660,527 of record NC_138969.1, on the reverse strand, counting down.
GAACTATCTGTAAACTCTACAAAAGTACTGGTTGCTTGATTTTTCCGCTCGACGCACGCTCGATGGTCGCTCGAGCGTGAGACTAAGGTCTTCGCTTGAGCACAACTCTGGTCGCTCAAGCGGTCTACAAAACTTGTAAACTTCTAGGAGCATGCATTTTACGCTCGATCCAACTTTTGGTCGCTCGAGCGGAAGTGCCAAATAAAGATTAGTCGCTCGAGCACAGAAGTAGAATTCTAGAATTTTCAGATTTGCTTCCAAGCTTCAAAACTCAACTCAAAGCTGCAATTTATGTTCTTTTGGGCCAAACACTTAAGGAAGCTTGTGTAAACTTGTAAAACATGGTGAATTCAAAATCATTTCGCAAAATCAAAGCCCAAAAGCATACCAATTGTGCAAACTCAAGGTTGAAATGTTGAAAACATCTCATGAACTAAACATGCAAGTAATTCTTGACTTCAAAGCCTTCAAAACATGATCAAATGAGGTGTTGAACTCAAAGACATGTTGAATTCTTAGAACAAGACCAAATAAAGACATGCAAGAGGGAAATTCTATGAAATCAACTTCTCAATGCCATGAACTACGCGTGCTTGCATGCATGGCTTGAGTTGTAATTCTTAAATTTTAGCTTAATTCTCATGTCAATCCACCTCTTTCACTTGAATTCTTACATGAACTAAGTCAATTACACAACTACGGGTTTGATTTCTTACCTTAGGTACTCAATTATGGTTTATGCAAAGATGGTTTGAGCTCACAAGTCAATTCTTTAATTTCCCTTCCAAGTCTCTCCAATTCTGAAGCTTAGATGTGAAGTTCTTGGCCTTCTCCTCTCCCTCTCTCACGTCTAGTAGGCTCAAAAAGATGAAGATGAGATGAGTCTGAGTGGTATATAGGCCTTATATAGACTTGCTAATGGAAATTAATTAATTAGGCTTACCACTAATCAAATGGGCATCATTTGTTCTAATTATTTCGTTCTGAATCGAATTCCAATCAAACCTACCGCAAAATTTTAAAAATTCCAAATAACACATAAATCAAGTTAATTTCGTGGTCGGATGCCGATAAGGCCTTCAATTCGTAGAACAAAACAGAAATACAAACAGATATTCCTACCATGAACATATATAAACACAAAGAATGAAACACACATGCAATTTACTTAGAATTTCACCTTAATTACTAATTAGGCATTCTTAATCATAGTTTAACAGTTAATTATAGGTCGAGGTTGTTATAGTCTTCCCCCCTTAAAGAGTTTAGTTCTCCAAACTCGAATTACCTTCGTTTTGGAAGAATATCGAATCCAAAGGAAATAAATCAGGGTATCTCTTCATCATATCTTCTTTAGTCTCCCAAGTTGCATAAGTCCCTCTGTGGTTTTGCTAATCAACTTTCACCAAAGTATTTCTTTGTTCTTTAATCTTTTAATTCTGCGATTCATAATCTGAATTGGCATTTCTTCATACGTATAGTCGTCTTTCAGAAGCACATGAGTTAGTTCAATTACATGGTGCGGATCATGCAAATATTCTCGAAGCATTAAGACATGAAAAACATTATGCATATGTTCCATGACCGGCGATAAGGCTACCCAATACGTCATTGGATTGATCTTCTCAAGGATTTCATATGGCCCAACATATCTCGGTGCCAGTTTCCCTTTCACACCAAACCGAGTTTGCCCTTTCATTGGAGTCACTTTGATAAACACGTGATTCCTGTCTTCATATTCTCTGTCTCTTCTTCAGACATCTGCATAACTCTTTTGGCGGCTTTGTGTAGTTTTCAATCTTTATTGAATCAATTTCACATTTTCTGTTGTTTTTTACACAAGTTCCGGTCCCAACAGAGGTTTATCATCTACTTCTGCCCAACAGATCGGAGAATGACATTTTCTACCATACAGAGCTTTATAAGGAGCTATCCTAATACTTGAGTGATACCTATTGTTATACACAAATTCGACCAATGGTAAGTAGGTCTCCAAATTGCCTTGGAAATCTAGGGTACACATTCTGAGCATATCTTGCAAAGAATTCGCAAGTCATAATCTTTGATTAACTCAAGCCATCGTCTTTGTTTCATGCTTAACTCCTTTTGAGTAAAGAAGTATTTGAGGCTTTTATGGTCAGTATATACCTTAGAAGTTCTACCATAAAGATAATGACGCTAGATTTTCAAAGCAAAAACCATAGCTACAAGTTCAAGGTCGTGGGTTGGATAGTTCTTTTCGTGTAGGCGGAGCTGTCGAGAAGTATAAGCAATCACCTTTCCATTTTGCATTAATACACATCGCAAACCTTTGTACGAAGCATCACTGTAAATTTGAAACCCATCAGTACTATTAGGCAAAGTGAAAATTGGTGCAGTTACTAACCTGGTCTTTAACTCTTGGAAGGCAGATTCCCTTTGGTTGTTCCAATCAAACTGTGCATTTTTCTGAGTCAATTATGTTAGTGGTAGGCAAGTTTTGAGAAATCTCTCACAAATCTGCGGTAGTAGCCATCAAGTCCCAAAAAGCTTCTTATTTCTGTCACATTAGTTAGCCTTGGCCAATCCACAATGGCTTCAATTTTCTTTGGGTCCACTGATATACCATCCTTGTTGCTCACATGTCCCAGAAATGCTACACTGTCGAGCCAAAATTCACATTTCAAAAATTTTGCATATAACTTCTTTTCTCTCAAGATCTGTAAGGTAGCTCTCAGATGATTTTCATGTTCTTCCTTACTTTTGGAGTAAATCAGTATATCATCAATAAATACAACAATAAATTCATCAAGAAATTGTTTAAACACCCTATTCATTAAGTCCATGAATACTGCAGGTGCATTAGTTACTCCAAAGGCATTACTAAAAACTCGTAGTGCCCATATCTAGTTTAGAAAGCGGTTTTCTCAATGTCTTCTGCCTTAACTTCCAATTGATGATAGCCCAATCTAAGGTCAATTTTAGAAAACACTTGGGCTCCTTGGAGATGGTCAAATCAATTGTCTATTTGCGGCAATGGATATTTATTCTTGATAGTTACTCTATTCAATTCTCGGTAATCTATACATAGCCTCAAGAACCCATCTTTCTTTTTAACAAACAAAACTGGAGCACCCCAAGGTGAAGTACTCGGTCGGATGAACTTCTTATCTAGCAGTTCTTGAAGTTAGATTTTCAATTCTTTCAGTTCTGAGGTTACATTCTGTAAGGGGTTTTAGAAATACGTTGTGTTCCAGGGACTACGTTAGTAGTAAACTCAATTTTCCTATCAAGTAGATCCTCGGGTAGTTCATTTGGAAAGACATCAAGAAATTCATTAACCACATGACTAGTTTCCACATTAGCACTAACCGAAGACACAATCAATACACAACACAAGTAACCCCGACAACCTTTTCTCAACAACTTCCTAGCTTTTATAAATGAAATCAAGTACGGCGGATGAACTACCCTATTCCCAGTAAAGACAAACTCAGGCACACCGGGTGGTCGAAACATGAAAGATTTACTCACACAGTCAATGGTGACATAGTATTTCATCAACTAATCCATACCCAGAATACAATCAAAATGAGTAATATCCTGTGGTAGCAAATCAGCATATAATAACATATCCCCAACCATGATGTCACGCGCATTGTAATACCCTTATTCTGTATTATGTTAATTGGTCCTTTATATGAGTATGATTATGTGTTTAATATGATTTTGTGTGCTATTACGTGAAAATATGTGATTTTGAATTTCTATCTGTTCACCGTAGGAATATCTGTTTGATTGTCTGTTTTGGAAATTAAATTGAAGGCCTTATCGGCCACAGAACCCAAAATTGATTACACCATTGTGATTAGCGTAATTTTTAGAGCCTACAGTGAAATTTAATTGAAAATTGATTTGGATCAAATTAATTAGATTAAATTAATGAATTAAGTGCCTAATTGTTTTATAATAAAATAATGTGTTGAGTGGGCGCCTTAATACACTCAATTTCTCTCCTTAGCTTCATTTGGACTGATCATAAACTCAAAGAAAAGAAGAGAGGGTCGGCTTAGAGAGAGAGAGTGTAGGAGATTGAGGTTTTGGTCTTGAGGCTTGGAGATTTTGGAAGATTACTCAAGAATTTGCTATAGATTGGAAGAATTGAGCCTCTAGGTAAGTGAATCCATGAGTTTAATGTGTAATTTTGTCTATTCAAAGTGGATTAATGATCAAGAGTAAGGATTGAAGTGGAATTCAGTTGTTTATGTTAAATTGAAGGTCAATGTATGCATACATGCATATAATTGCTATGAAATTGCACAATCTAGCATGTTTTTGTTGAGTTTCATGAGAATGAACACCATTTGCATCATCTAGGTTGAGAACAAGGGTAATACATCACATGCATGTACAAATTATAAGAATAGGAGCTATGAATGCATGAACTTGCATGTTGGAAATGAGTTTGGTGTCAATTGGGACATGCATGTGTTTGATTTATGAAATTGAGCTCCATATTGATGTAAATGGCTGTTTGTATCATGATAGCATAAAAATATTTGAAGTTTGAGCCATAAAATGTAAGTTGGATTGGTTTGAATGCTGGATTTGAACTCAAGAACTCAGCTGGGAAACCCAGAAAATTGATGTCCACTCGAGCCAGGAAACCGCCGCTCGAGCGTGAAATTCATGCTCCCAGCATATTTTGCAGACATGACTCCTGCTCGAGCGGGGAAGTTCACGCTCGAGCGGGGAGCCATGTAGAGAGGCCTTCCGCTCGAGCGCCAGAGTTTGCAATTGAGCGTAAATTTGTCATATCCAGCACTTTTGCAGGCCTCAAGGGTTCGCTCGAGCAGGGAAGTCCACGCACGAGCGAGGACCCTATTTTCTGAAATTTTGAAAATACATTATGTGTTTTGTTTTTCGTTCCCTTTCACTTCTAAGCACTCTTAGGCATACATTGAGCATTGTAATTGAATTAAAGAGATAAGACTGAAGCCTAAAGATGAACATGTGAATTAAAGAACTGATTGAATTATTTGTGACCCATATGTGTTATGTGATATGTAGGGTCAAGCTCCAGAGCAAATCCACAAGCCGATCACTGTGAGTAATATCTTAACAAGATATTTGAAATATACTGTTGTCCAATTGTTTACTTCCATGTAAGTTTTGTAAGTTCATTAATTTGAATGGTGGACAACGATTGATATGAATGATTGGGCCAAACGCCGATTGATATGAATGATTGGGCCCAAGGCCGATTGACATGAATGATTAGGTCGAAGGCTGATTGATATAAATGATTGGGCCGAAGGCTGATTGATATGAATGATTGGGCCCAAGGCCGATTGACATTAATGATTGGGCCGAAGGCCGATTGATATGAATGATTGAGCCAAAGGCCGATGGACATGAATGATTGGGCCGAAGGCCGATTGACATAAATGATTGGGCCGAAGGCCGATTGACATAAATGATTAGGCCGAAGGCCGATTGACATAAATGATTGGGCCGAAGGCCGATTGATCCAAGTGATTGGGCCGAAAGCCGTTTGCTGTAACTATTTCAAAGATTGCTTATGTATCTACCTTATTTGATATTATTTACTGGGCTTTCGCTCACGCTCATTCATGTACATGTAGGTGAGCCAAGGGATGTCCAAAACCAGCCTCGGTGAAATTGTGAGAAACAGTCAGAGTTTTGAGGAGTCAACCCAAACGTCTCACGCACGAGACTATCTTCGTTTTTGTCCTTTGTTCATAGTTTTTGTTATGTTGGCGAAAGCATTGGACTACTTTTGTATATAAGTCTTGGGTTTGACTGACGTAAACTTGTATGATCCTGTATGCACAATGTTCTGTGTTGGTTCATATTTTGATGTGAGTTCTTAACACATAAATGTTTAGAATGTGATGGTACGCATATAAGCACAGCTCTATGGACAAAGTTTTGAATTTGCTTCCGTTTGGCCCCTTTACTCTAATGAGTTTCGTTTTATTTGGTTTGAGGCCGTAGGTAATCTCATGATTACTGGCTGGTTATGGCCTTAACCCATAGGGGCGGGTTCGGGTCGTGACATAGTGGTATCAGAGCACAAGTTAATAACTCACACACTTGTCCAAAAGAGCAATAAGCTTCTAGAAAAGACCTAGGATGCATTCATGTGATAAGTATGACTTTGATAGTGTCGAGAATGCATCTGAATGTTTCAATGTGAACAACTATGTGTTATAAATTTTTGAATTGCTACTTTGCAATTATTTGAATATATATGCTCTGTAATATATGCATACCTGTGAATCTTTTGTACAAAGTATAATGTAAGTTTAATCAGATGGTGAGAACAAGAGGTGATGAGATAGAGGAATCCTCTACTACCAGGATAGACAGAATGGAAAGACTGATACAGGAAATGGCAGAAGCTTTGAGACATCAACAGGAGTGGCAACAACAGTGGTAGCAACCACACCCACCACCTCCACCGCCACCTCCGGCACCTCCCGTGCCAGATAATCAGAATGATGACCGAATCATAGCTCTCACCAAAGAGTTCAAGAAAATGAAACCACCACAGTTCTATGGTGGATTAGATCCTTTGAAAGCTGAAGCTTGGGTCCTCGGCATCGAACAACTATTTGAAGTGTTTCCATATTCGGATACACAGAAAGTGCTTCTAGCCACCTTTATGCTAGAAGACGAAGCAAGAAGATGGTGGATGTTAATGCGTGAGAATTACAAAGATGCTGATTGGGCAAAATTTCTGGAAATTTTCTATGACAAGTACTTCCCGCAGTGTGTCCGGGATAGGAAAGTAGTAGAGTTCATGGAACTTAAGCAAGACAGTATGACTGTAGCTGAGTATGAGGCCAAATTTAGTGAATTGGCCAAGTTTGCACCACACGTGATTGATACGGACTATAAGAAGGCGAGGCATTTTGAAGGTGGGCTTCGAAGTGACATTTTAGAAAGAGTAAATGTTTTGAAGCTAGAAACCTACATTGGGGTGCTAGATAAGGCTATCACAACAGAGGCTAACATAGCTAGACAGGCCAAGCCAACGACAGAATAGAAAGGAAACAAAAGGTAGGGCTTCTTTTCAAAGAAGAAGTTTTCAAAGAAGCAAAATACGGGCTCCTTGAATACTTCTAATTCTTCCCGAGATACAACCCCATTGTGTACTATTTGTAGTAACAGGCATCGTGGGGTTTGTTACCGTGTGTCAGGAGCCTATTTTAATTGTGGTAAATAGGGGCATATGGCCAGAGATTGCAAACAGAACAGTGAAAAATTTGCTGCTAGTTCGACAGCATCAGTCCCAAAACCAGGAAATGCTACGAGATCTACTCCCGTCGAAGATACCGTAAGACAAGGGAGAGTTTTTGCGCTTCTTCCGGGCGATACCCGGAATGCCAACGCAGTTGTCTCAGGTACCATTTCTATATGTAATCAGGATACCTTTGTGTTAATTGACTCTGGATCAACACACTTATTTGTAACATGTGCATTTGCATCTAGACTGAGTAGACCTCTAGAATTATTGCCATATCTACTATGTGTGTCTGCTCCATCTGGGGAATCTGTATTGTGTGAAACTGTCTATCGTTTTTGTGACATGTGAATTGGAAATGCCATTCTATATGTGGACTTGTTACCCTTGAACTTTAGGCACTTTGACATAATTTTGGGCATGGACTGGTTAACTAAATATTGTGCCACCATTGACTGTGTGACCAAACGGGTTGTGTTTAGACCACCAGAACAAGAAGAAATTGTGTTTGTGGGTAACGAGGTAGTGCCTCCACCTTATTTGATATTTGCAATGAAAGCATGTAAATTGATCAGGAAAGGGTGTCAGGGTTATTTGTGCTATGTGTTGTCTGAACGATCTGTAAATGTTGAATTGAATGATATCCCTATTGTTAGAGAATTTCCAGATGTGTTTCCAAATGAACTACCAGGGGAATTGGTGGATAGGAAGATAGAATTCACTATTGAAACTGTATCAGGCAGCCAGCCTATTTCTAAAACTCCTTACAGAATGGTTACAGCGGAAATGAAAGAATTGAAAGAACAGTTGCAAGACCTGCTTGACAAAGGGTTTATCCGACCTAGCACTTCACCTTGGGGTGCACCAGTTTTGTTTGTAAAAAAGAAAGATGGGACTTTGCGTCTGTGCATCGATTACCGGGAATTGAACAAGGTAATGATAAAGAACAAATACCCTTTACCCCGTATTGATGATTTATTTGACCAATTACAGGGATCACAGGTGTTTTCTAAGATTGATTTGAGATCCGGGTATCATCAGTTAAAAGTAAAGGCAGAAGATGTTGAGAAAATCGCATTCAAAATGAGGTATGGACATTTTGAGTTTCTTGTTATGCCATTTGGAGTGACTAATGCTCCGGCAACATTTATGGACCTAATGAACCGAATTTTTAAAACCTACCTTGATGAATTTGTTGTGGTTTTTATTGATGACATTTTGATATACTCTAAAGATAACCTTGAACATGAACAACATTTGAGAACTGTCCTGCAAATACTTAGGGAAAGGAAATTGTTTGCTAAACTAAATAAATGTGAGTTTTGGTTGGATGAAGTTGTTTTCTTAGGGCATGTGATCAACAAGGAAGGGATTTCAGTGGACCCACAGAAAATAGAGGCAATTGTGAATTGGCCTACACCGACCAATGTAACAGAAGTCCGTAGTTTTATAGGTTTAGCTGGGTACTACAGGAGGTTTGTGAAAGATTTTTCGAAAATAGTTGTGCCTTTTACCCAACTGACACGCAAGGGGCAACCTTTTGAGTGGAACGATGAAAGAGAATCAGCCTTTCATGAATTGAAAACAAGATTGACCACTGCACCAATTTTGACACTGCCTTCAGGTAAGAAAAATTTTGTAATTTTTAGTGATGCATCTCATAAAGGTTTAGGTTGTGTGTTAATGCAGAACGGAAGGGTTATTGCTTACGCCTCTCGGCAGTTAAGGCCACATGAGAAAAATTACCCAACATATGATCTAGAATTGGCCGCAGTTGTTTTTGCTTTGAAAATCTGGCGGCATTATCTGTATGGTGCAAAATGTGAAGTCTACACGTATCACAAAAGTTTGAAATACTTTTTCACACAGAAGGAGTTGAATATGCGGCAGAGGAGATGGCTGGAATTGATAAAGGATTATGATTTAGAGATTCAGTACCACCTCGGGAAAGCTAATACAGTTGCTGACGCCTTGAGTAGAAAATCAACGGGAAGTATGGCTTGTTTGCTTACTGAACAGAAAGAGATCTTGCAAGATTTTGGAAAATCCGAAATTGAAGTGGTAATGTGTGAACAGGGCGGACTGATAGCCGCTAATACAGTCGAGCCGACAATTATTGATGAAATCAAGCAGAAACAGAAAGATGATGAATTCCTCAAGAAAGTGATTGATGAATTTGAGACAAGTCCGAAGGCAGAGTTCAGTATTGAAAATAAAGTGTTGAAATTTCGAAACCGAATGTGTGTCCCAAACATTCCGGAATTAAAGAAGAGGGCTTTAGATGAAGCCCACAGATCCGTATTTGCTATGCATCCGGGTGACAATAAAATATATCGGAATCTGAAACAAACCTATTGGTGGCCTAAAATGAAGAAGGAAATTGCAGAATATGTGTCCAAGTGTCTTCAATGTCAGCAAGTTAAAGCTGAACATCAGAAAGCAGGCGGTCTACTTCAACCTCTTCCTATTCCTGAATAGAAGTGGGAGTATGTGACTATGGATTTCGTTGTTGGCCTACCTCGTACTTCTCGAGGTATGGATTCTATTTGGGTTGTAGTTGATAGACTGACTAAATCTACACATTTTCTGCTTGTCAAAACTACATTTAATGCTTATAGATTGGCTACTATTTATGTTGATGAGATCGTCCATTTACACGGAGTTCCGGTATCTATTGTGTCGGATAGAGATCTGAAATTTGTATTTAGATTGTGGAAGAGTTTGCAGGAAGCTATGGGGACGGAACTAAGGTTCAGTACTGCATTCTACCCATAGACAGATGGGCAATCAGAATGAACAATACAGACTTTGGAAGATATGCTTCGGATGTGTGCTTTGGATTTTCAGGGGAGCTGGGAAGACTATTTGCCACTTGCAGAATTTGCTTACAATAACAGCTTCCACTTCAGCATCGGTATGGCACCATATGAGGCTTTGTATGATAGAAGGTGTAGATCACCTATTTGTTGGACAGAAGTCAGGGATAGAGCTTTACTTGGGCTTGAAATTGTGCAAGACACTACTGAGAAAATCAAAACTATTCGACAAAGGCTTAAAACAGCTCAAGACCGACAAAAGAACTATGCAGACGTTCGAAGAAGACCTCTTGAGTATGAGGTCGGTGACCATGTGTTCATTCGTGTGCCCCCAATGAAAGGCCAAGTTAGGTTTGGAAAGAAGGGCAAGTTGTCGCCCCATTACATTGGGTCGTTTCAGATTTTGGAAAGGCTTGGTCCAGTTGCTTATAGAGTTGCTTTGTCACCCGAATTCGAGCAAATCCATAATGTGTTTCATGTGTTGATGTTGAGGGGTTACCTCCGAGACCCGTTTCATGTGATTGACTATCACCAGGTAGTTATTGATAAAAATATGAAATACGTCGAATGGCCGGAACGAATTGTTAACCGGCAAGTGAAACAATTGAAAAGCAAGTCCATCCCAATGGTGAAAGTGGAATGGAAAAAACACTATGGGACGGATGCTATATGGGAAAAAGATGATGAAATGCGACTACGCTATCCACATTTGCTTCTCGACGAAGGTAAAATGAGTTTGGAGGACCAAACTTCCTAAATGAGGGAAGATTATAATACCCATGTTCTGTATTATGTTAATTGGTCCTTTATATGAGTATGATTATGTGTTTAATATGATTTTGTGTGCTATTACGTGAAAATATGTGGTTTTGAATTTCTATATGTTCACCGTAGGAATATCTGTTTCATTGTCTGCTTTGGAAATTAAATTGAAGGCCTTATCGGCCACAGAACCCAAAATTGATTACGCCATTGTGATTAGCGTAATTTTTAGAGCCTACGGTGAAATTTAATTGGAAATTGATTTGGATCAAATTAATTAGATTAAATTAATGAATTGAGTGCCCAATTGTTTTATAATAAAATAATGTATTGAGTGAGGGCCTTAATACACTCAATTTCTCTCCTTAGCTTCATTTGGACTGATCATATACTCAAAAGAAAAGAAGAGAGGGTCGTCTTAGAGAGAGAGTGTAGGAGATTGAGGTTTTGGTCTTGAGGCTTGGAGATTTTGGAAGATTACTCAAGAATTTGCTATAGATTGGAAGAATTGAGCCTCTAGGTAAGTGAATCCATGAGTTTAATGTGTAATTTTGTCTATTCAAAGTGGATTAATGATCAAGAGTAAGGATTGAAGTGGAATTGAGTTGTTTATGTTGAATTGAAGGTCAATGTATGCATGCATATATATAATTGCTATGAAATTGCACAATCTAGCATGTTTTTGTTGAGTTTCATGCGAATAAACACCATTTGCATCATCTAGGTTGAGAATAAGGGTAATACATCACATGCATGTACAAATTATAAGAATAGGAGCTATGAATGCATGAATTTGCATGTTGGAAATGAGTTTGGTGTCAATTGGGACATGCATGTGTTTGATTTATGAAATTGAGCTCCATATTGATGTAAATGGGTGTTTGTATCATGATAGCATAAAAATATTTGAAGTTTGAGCCATAAAATGTAAGTTGGATTGGTTTGAATGCTGGATTTGAACTCAAGAACTCAGCTGGGAAACCCAGAAAATTGATGTCCGCTCGAGCCGGGAAACCGCCGCTTGAGCGTGAAATTCGTGCTCCCAACATATTTTGCAGACATGACTCCTGCTCGAGTGGGGAAGTTCACGCTCGAGCGGGGAGCCATGTAGGGAGGCCTTCCGCTCGAGCGCCAGAGTTCACAATCGAGCGTAAATTTGTCATATCTAGCACTCTTTCAGGCCTCAAGGGTCCGCTCGAGCGGGGACCCTGTTTTCTGAAATTTTGAAAATGCTTTCTGTGTTTTGTTTTCCGTTCCCTTTCACTTTTAAGCACTCTTAGGCATACATTGAGGATTGTAATTGAATTAAAGAGATAAGAATGAAGCCTAAAGAGGAACATGTGAATTAAAGAACGAATTGAATTATTTGTGACCCATATGTGTTATGTGATATGTAGGGTCAAGCTCTAAGGCAAATCCACAAGCCGATCACTGTGAGTAATATCTTAACAAGATATTTGAAATATACTGTTGTCCAATTGTTTACTTCTATGTAAGTTTTGTAAGTTCATTAATTTGAATGGTGGACAACGATTGATATGAATGATTGGGCCGAAGGCCGATTGATATGAATGATTGGGCCCAAGGCCGATTGACATGAATGATTGGGCCCAAGGCCGATTGACATGAATGATTGGGCCGAAGGTCGATTGATATGAATGATTGGGCCGAAGGTCGATTAATATGAATAATTGGGTCGAAGGCCGATTGATATGAATGATTGGGCCAAAGGCCGATGGACATGAATGATTGGGTCGAAGGCCGATTGACATAAATGATTGGGCCGAAGGCCGATTGATCCCAGTGATTGGGCCGAAGGCCGTTTGCTGTAACAATTTCAAAGATTGCTTATGTATCTACCTTATTTGATATTATTCATTGGGCTTTTGCTCACACTCATTCATGTACATGTAGGTGAGCTAAGGGACATCCAGAACCAGCCTCGGTGAAATTGTGAGAAACAGTCAGAGTTTTGAGGAGTCAACCCAAACGTCTCATGCACGAGATTGTCTTCGCTTTTGTCCTTTGTTCATTGTTTTTGTTATGTTGGCGAAAGCATTGGACTACTTTTGTATATAAGTCTTGGGTTCGACTGACTTAAACTTGTATGATCCTGTATGCACAATTTTCTGTGTTGGTTCATATTTTGATGTGAGTCATTAACACAGAAATGTTTAGAATGTGATGGTGTGCATACAAGCACAACTCTATGGACAAAGTTTTGAATTTGCTTCCGTTTGGCCCTTTTACTCTGATGAGTTTCGTTTTATTTGGTTTGAGGCCATAGGTAATCTCGTGATTACTGGCCGGTTATGGCCTTGACCCATAGGGGCGGGTTCGGGTAGTGACACGCATGATACACATAAGCACATACCATAGAGCCTCCAGATGGTGCAATTACGAATAACAAATAATTCAAAGGTTCTAATGGTCTAGTTAATTTTCGAGAAAAGGCATGCGACACAAAAGAGTGTGTAGAACCAGAATCTATCAACACATAGGCACGTTGAGCACAAATAGAGATCATACTTGACACCTCTAACTCAGTGTTCTGTACATCTCCAGGTACTAATGCAAACACTCGACCTTGCCTCAGAGTTTCTCTCCCGGTATTGGTTTTCACATTTGTTCTTGGTGCAGGAGTGGATTCGGCTGAACTTGCTGCAGGACGGTTAGCATCGTCGAATCTCATCGTACAATCTCTAATCATGTGGCCAGTCTTGCCACACAGAAAACAAGCACCAGATGCACGGTAAGACGTGCCTTTATGCTTCCTTCTACATTCATAACAAACTGGCATAGAGCCACTGCTTTGGCATAAATTGCTTGAAGATCCCGTATTTTGCTTTTTATGTGAAAAAGATGAATGGCCCTTCTGAAAATTGGATCCAGATCTTTTACTTCGCCATTCTGTTATTGGTGCTTTAGCTTGTTTCATTACTACTAGGGTGACCTCTATCATCAACGCTCTATCAAGTACCTCCACATATGTAAGCAACTTCAAAACGCCTACTCGACCAAACACATCCAGATCTAAGCCCCCTTCAAATTTCCAAGCCTTTTTTGTAATCTGTGTCGACCATATGAAGAGAAAATCTGGCTAACTCAGTGAATTTAGCTTTATACTCGGCTGTGGACATCTTGCCTTGCTTGAGTTCTTAGAATTCTGACACTTTACGGTCTCTAAAACATTGGGAAAGATATTTTTCATAGAATATTACTTTAAACTGACTCCACGTCATAGTCCCACCGTTATCTCGAATAAGCATCCACCATTGTCTAACTTCTTCTTTCAGAGCATAGGTGGCCAAAAGAACTTTCTGCGTTTCTGAGCATGGGAATACCTTAAATATCTTTTTAGTATCCAGTAGCCATATTTTGGCTTTCAACGGCTCAATACCACCCAGAAAGATTGGCGGCTTCATTTTGTTAAACTTTTGGGTCAGTGAAATAATGTCAGTGTTTTCCAACTCTACTGGCACTAAAGGTAGTAGAGGGATCACAGGTTATTGTCTTCGTTGTTGTCTGATTGTTTCTGTCAAACTTTTAACATTTGTTCCATCTGGCTCATTCGAGCCTCAGAAGATCCAGTTGTATCATCACTTCTCGTATTTTCCATTACTATAGGTAAACAGGACAATAATACACATAGGCAGAATAATCTCGTTTTCTATGTTCAAGTCCAATTCAATTCGTTTCATATTGATTCAAATATGTTCACATTATTTCATTTTAGTTCAAGTATGTTCAAATAGTTCACACACCTACACAAGCAGATAGAATGCTCCTAAGTCTTACTAGGACATCCTATAGCTCATATGGACTCATGTGTACGGTATAACTTGTGCTCTGATACCACTCTGTCATGACCCAAACCCGCCCCTAGAGGTTTAGCGTCGTAACCGGCCAGTAATCCTAGGATTACCAAAGGCCTCTAACCTGAATATCATAATATAAGCGACTGAGGAAGAAAATATATAAAATAGAATATCCATAGAGCTATGTAGACATACATGAGACGATAATAGTAAAACTTATATATAGACATATGACGCAAAAATTACATAAGTCATGCACCACCATACAGATATTATCAAAATGGACTTAGCCCAGTGTACATATAAACAAAAACAAAATAAAAACATCCTTAATATGATTCATAAGACTTGACTTCTTCAAAGGGAAACCTCCCTGGGAGGCTTGGTGGCTGGCTGACCCAAACTCTCCAGGAAGTAGCTTAGGCATGGTCATGCGCTTGAACACATACATGCATAATATAAACAGTGAGCGGAAGCCTAATGAATAATAACAGAGTAAAGAGTTTAATGAATGATGTCCCATATCAGATTCAGAAAGCAGAAACAGATTCATATTCTTATTTAGAGTTCAAAAGCATGTACTTATTCAATTTCACAGAGGATCAAACGTGGTACACCCATTAGCGCTAACAGATCAGATACAGAGCATTCAGGGTCATACTTGACCAGTTCCATAAAGGAACCTTTGGTACCGGGAACAGATAACATATTTAAGCCACAGTATTGTTACCCCCGAGGGTGGGCCATGAGACCACGGTATTATTAGCCCCGAGCAAGGGCCTTATGTTCATAGACCACGGTATTGTTACTCCTGGGCAAGGGCCTTGTGCTAAGGATGTCACGAGTACTTGTCAGAAATTGGACAATTATTCATTGATACAGAACATAGCATTTCAGAAAACATATCATTTCTTATCATATCATGTAAGAAAAATTCTTAAACATGAATATAGCTTTACAAAATTATTACTTGCAGATGGCTCCAGAAGCAGACAGACAAAGCAAACAAATCAAATAGCTTATGGCTCATGACCTACACAAACATAACAAATACACCTATTAAAACACACACTCGGATAGTACTTGACTTATTTTATTTCATTCTTAGTGTGTTTCTAGTCATTATCCTCATTATTATGTCTTAATCATGGCCTAAGAATGCCAAGGATGCAATGAGGATGTCAAAACATGTTGTTCAACACTTGGTCAATTTTGATGAAAACAGGGTCCTCGCTCGAGCGTAGCTTCGTTTACTCAAGCGGAGAGTCAAAAATAAGGGTGGTCACTCGAGCGCAACTTCTGTTGCTCGAGTGGTCCGTAAACTTTGCAAAAGTACTGGTTACTTGATTTTTCTGCTCGATGCACGCTCAATGGTCGCTCGAGCGTAAGACTAAGGTCTTCGCTCGAGCGCAACTCTGGTCGCTCGAGTGGTCTGCAAAACTTGTAAACTTCTAGGAGCATGCATTTTACGCTCGAGCCAACTTTTGGTCGCTCGAGTGGAAGTGCCAAATAAAGATTAGTCGCTCGAGCATAGGCTCTGTCACTCGAGCGCAGAAGTAGAATTCTAGAATTTTCAGATTTGCTTCCAAGCTTCAAAACTCAACTCAAAGCTGCAATTTATGTTCTTTTGGGACAAAAACTTAAAGAAACTTGTGTAAACTTGTAAAACATGGTGAATTCAAAATCATTTCGCAAAATCAAAGCCCCAAAGCATGCCAATTGTGCAAACTCAAGCTTGAAATGTTGAAAACATCACATGAACTTAACATGCAAGTAATTCTTGACTTCAAAGCCTTCAAAACATGATCAAATGAGGTGTTGAACTCAAAGACATGTTGAATTCTTAGAACAAGACCAAAATAAAGACATGCAAGAGGGAAATTCTATGAAATCAACTTCTTAATGCCATGAACTATGCATACATGCATGGCTTGAGTTGTAATTCTTAAATTTTAGCTTAATTCTCATGTCAATCCACCTCTTTCATTTGAATTCTTACATGAACTAACTCAATTACACAACTGAGGGTTTGATTTCTTACCTTTGAATTCTTACATGAACTAACTCAATTACACAACTGAGGGTTTGATTTCTTACCTTAGGTGCTCAATTATGGCTTATGCAAAGATGGTTTGAGCTCACAAGTCAATTCTTTAATTTCCCTTCCAAGTCTCTCCAATTTTGAAGCTTAGATGTGAAGTTCTTGGCCTCCTCCTCTCTTTCACATCTAATAGGCTCAAAAAGATGAAGATGAGACGAGTCTAAGTGGTACATAGGCCTTATATAGGCTTGCTAAGGGAAATTAATTAATTAGGCTTACCACTAATCAAATAAGCATCATTTGTTTTAATTATTTCGTTCTGAATCGAATTCCAATCAAACCTACCATAAAATTCTAAAAATTCCAAATAAGACATAAATCAAGTTAATTTCATGATCGAATGCCGAAAAGCCTTCAATTTGTAGAACAAAACAGAAATACAGACAGATATTCCCACCATAAGCAGATATAAACATAAAGAATGTAACACACATGCCATTTATTCAGAATTTCACCTTACTTACTTATTAGGCATTCTTAATCATGGTTTAATAGTTAATCAGAGGTCGGGGCTGTTAAAACTTGATGTCAAGACTGCATTTCTTCATGGTGATCTTGAAGAAGAAATTTACATGGAGCAACCGGAGGGGTTTGTTGAAAAGGGAAAAAAAAAATTTGTTTGCAAATTAAAGAAAAGTATGTATGGCCTCAAGCAAGCGTCGCGGCAATGGTACAAAAAATTTGAATTTTTCATGATGAATAATGGTTTTTCTAAAACAACTTCAGACCATTGTGTGTTTGTGAAAAAAAAAATTTGGATGGCAAATTTATTATTCTTTTGATTTATCTTGATAACATGTTAATTGTGGATCAAGATTATACTATGATTAACAGGTTGGAATTAGAGTTAAGCAAGCCTTTTGCTATGAAAGATTTGAGGCTGGCAAAGAAAATACTTGGTATGAAAATTGTTCGTGATCGCAAAAAGAGGCTGATTGGGTTGTCTCAAAAAAGCTACATTGAAATAGTTCTTGAGATATTCAACATAGATAAAGCAAAGTCGGTTGGTTGTCCACTTACGAGTCACTTAAAACTTAGTTCGAATCAATGTCCTACAAGTGAGAAAGACAAGGAAGAGATGCAAAAAATTCCTTATGCTTTGATGCACGCCATGGTTTATACAAGGACTGATATTGCTCACACCGTTGGTGTGGTGAGTCGGTTTCTCTTTAATCTGGGCAAAGAACATTGGGCAGCGGTGAAGTGGATTCTAAGATATCTTAGAGGGACTTCGAAGGTGTGCTTTTGTTTTGGAGATAGTACGCCGATGCTTGATGGGTTCACGAATTCTGACATGGTCGGTGATGTTAATTCTAGGAAATCTACTTCGAGATATATGATGACGTTTGCAAGGGGAGCTGTAGCATGGAAATCTAAATAAAAAAAAAATGTATTTCTCTCTCAACTACCGAAGTTGAATTTATTGCTGTGGGGAAGTGGTTTTTGGAAATAGTCTTCCGATCCTGGGGGACGCTCGTGATCCACCGATAGTCACCTAAAATGAATTAAACACTCCGGTCAGGGGTGCCGAAATTAGCACTCCGACGGACAAGTCAGTCTCTCGTTCTAGATTACTTGTAGTCCAAGTTAAACTCCACAATTATCACATACCTCTTTTTGGCTGATGTCTCTTCTATTTATATCTTTTCTTCTTTGGGCCTCAGGATTAGTTCCAAATCCAACCTACTATTCGGCGTATTTTGTAAATAACCGCTTCTTCACTCGGCCCCTTGCTTAGTCGGCTATCTAGCCGAATAAGGTTGGGTCCGAGTTTCCGTGGCAATGGCCAAATACTTCAAATCTCAATTCTTCAATGTTCGTCTGCCTGAAATCTCTACGACTCCCAATATTTGGCCCCCACAATTGCCCCCCAAGCACTCCACTAGCGGCAGTTGGCTAGAGTGTTTGGCTTTGAACTCGAAGAGTCAGAGCCGAAATTCGGCGGTTGACCGTATTCCAATGCAAGTGTCTGTCCGCACGCTTCTCAGTTATCATTTCAATTTCCCACCTCTTCGTAAACTCATTTATTGTGATTTAAAATTTCGACGTCTTTTCAAATAGATACACGCTTTTAGACGCCCATCGCTAGATTGCCTTTCGAACTATCCCTGCGACTTCCTACTCTTCTCTATCTCCTTCGTCACTTGCAAGTTCTCTCATTCTTTGCTTTGAATCTCTTTCCTTGCTTTGTTTTTTGGCTTAGCGTAATCATATTGGCTGGGGAGAATGGCAAAACATTTAAAAGATCTCCTCTCACCGGATCGAATTTCTAGTTTTTGACGCCATTTTTCCATTCCTGATGACGTCCGTCTATCTTTTATGGCAGACAGCACCCTCGATATGGAGATGGTTGATGAAACCACAATCGTCTTCCCTCTTCTATCAATCGCAGAGGGTGGGGTCCATTTCCCCCTTCACCCACTCCTTATGGCCATGTTTTGCCATTGGGAGTTAATCCCTTCATAGCCTAACGTCAATTTTTTTAGGATTGTGATAGGGATTGTCGCACTAAACCGTCGCCTTGGGCTTAACCTTGGCATCCCCGTTATTCGGCATTGCTACGCCTTGGCCAAGTCTTCTGGTCGACACGGGCATTATTTTCTTAGAGCCAAAGACACCGATCATCAACTAGTGACTATGCTTTCCAACTCTGGAAAGCGAGTCGATGATGTTATGGTCGTCGTCTAAGGAAACTGGGAATTCGGCGAAGGCGAGGATCGCCTTGATCATATTCCCAGACGGAGGGGCGAACCAGGTGGCCGAGTATCATCTTTTTTTCATTCGCTAAATTTATA
Source organism: Camellia sinensis (assembly GCF_055761805.1). Classification (NCBI taxonomy): domain Eukaryota; kingdom Viridiplantae; phylum Streptophyta; class Magnoliopsida; order Ericales; family Theaceae; genus Camellia; species Camellia sinensis. The sequence continues at coordinate 141,640,986 of NC_138969.1, read as the reverse complement.
AAGCTTTAGTTTTGGGACCTTATGGATTTGCTTTTGCAGGGAACAATTTGAAGAAAATCTTGACCTCAACTAACGACGCCGTCCTTTCAGAAATCAAGACTGCACTCAAGTACTTCAGCCGACGGAGTCTTCAGAAGCAGGGGAGGGCGACCCACATTCTGCCCTGCTACGAGCTGACTTATACGACCTTTTCGGCGGCGGAGAATATGCCAATTCCAATCGGTGAGGATTTTCTTGTCGCCCGTATCTTGACTAACTTCAAAAATTTAAGGCAAATCGGTTGCGAGGAATTAGATTTGGAGTGACCGGAAGTAGTTGAGGCCGCCGAATCAGATGAATCCGAGACAGAGGTTGACGAGGCTTTGAAATTAGCATTTGAGGAGGCCGGCCTCAATTCGGCTGATAATTCGTCCACTTCGAGTCGAGAGGACCGTCCACTTGACGATATTTTTCAGGATCTGGAGGATCTTCCCGGCGCATACCCAGAAAATATGGTTGGGCTGAGCCTCACTAAGCTTGCCAAGAAAGCGAATGCGGAAAGGATGGCTGCGCAGCGAAGGGCGGAGGAGATTCGGGCTACCGAATCCCAGTCTCAGTCTCAGTCCTCCTTGCCCGTTATTGAGGAAGTGACGGCGAAAGAAGGAAACACCAAAATGAAACCCTTGGTGCAGGCCAGTGTAGAAGCTGAGCAAAGGGTGGAGAAGCGCCCTGCTGATGTCGAGGCCGACTCAGAAGAAAGTCACGCCGACAAGCGGCCTCGTTTGGAAGAATCGGATGTGATTGTACCTTTTGTTATTCAGCCGAAGATGAAAAATACGCCGATCTTCTCCAACGCTTCAGTAATCAAAGATCCAACGGTTGCACTTAGTTTGGCGACGCCCGTTTCACTGCTTGTTGATAAGGCGACTTTTCGGGCGGAGCCGGATCCGGTTACAATTGCGTTGGACGCCCAATTGGCTCTTTTGGTACATATCTTGACTCTGTTATTTCTCCTTACACATTATTTTGGTTTTAACTTCGTGTTTTGTAGACCGTCGGGAGGATAGCCGACATGGGCCATCGTTATCATGATGTCGTGGAGCAGATTGACCGTTTACAAGCAGAGGTTGAGGGCCAAAGGAGTAGGGTGCAGATCGAGGGGGCTCGTGCCGAGGCTGAGGTGGAGAGAGCCCATAATGCTGAAGATCTGAGATCGGTCACCGAGGAGAGGGTGAATGCAAGCGACGCCGCGCTAAAATTGGCCTAGGAGAAGAATTCTAAATTGAAGGCTGAGTTGGAAGAGATGAAGGCGTTGAAGAAAACAGCTGACCTGAAGGCTTCCAGCGCATTTGATGCCAGGAAAAAATCTGCTTATGATGAATACGTGGACGAAGTCCCCAAGTTTGAAAATCGGGGCTTTAAACACAGCTGGCTCAAAGCCCTTGTTGCCGCTAATGTGTCTTTGGCTAGGCCAATTTCGTATAAGCAAGTGGATGTTGAGCCACTGGAGTCTGATTCCGATGGTTAATTTCAAAGGCACTTGTTTTTTGTTTTAGGATTTGCGTGTATTTTTCAGCTTTTTACAGTTTTTTGCTTAGTAGTTTTCATATGTAAAATGGTTACAATTTGTGCCCAACTTACTCAATGAAAATGCATTTTGTACCTTGCTGTTACTAATTAATGGAATTGCTTTGAGTCAAATGTTGTATAATTGCCGACTAAATGATTAGGACGCTTTAAAAGCCAAAAATTGGTGAATGGACTGGCTGCGGCACATATCGCTTGGCATGAGGCCAGGGCACGCGGCCGGCTAGATTAATAAATCTGCCCTTGCCCCAGCCAGTGCATGAACTTCAAAGGCATTGATCAAAAATTGCCGTTTAGATAGTTAGGCCGTTTTAAATGCCAAAAATTGGTGAATGGATTGGCTGCGGCACATATCGATTAGCATGAGGCCAGGGTACGCGGCTGGCGAGATTAATAAATCTACCCTTGCCCCAGCAAGTGCATGAACTTCAAAGGCATTGATCAAAAATTGCCATTTAGATAGTTAGGCCGTTTTAAAAGCCAAAAATTGGTGAATGGACTGGCTGCGGTACATATCGATCGGCATGAGGCCAGGCTACGCGGCCGGCGAGATTAATAAATCTACCCTTGCCCCAGCTAGTGCACGAGCTTCAAAGGCATTGATAAAAAATTGTCGTTTAGATAGTTAGGCCGTTTTAAATGCCAAAAATTGGTGAATGGACAGGCTGCGGCACATATCGATTGGCATGAGGCCAGGGTACGCGACCGGCTAGATTAATAAATCTGCCCTTGCCCCAGCCAGTGCATGAACTTCAAAGGCATTGATCAAAAATTTTCGTTTAGATAGTTAGGCCATTTTAAAAGCCAAAAATTGGTGAATGGACTGGCTGCGGCACATATCGATTGGCATGAGGCCAGGGTACGCGGCCGGATAGATTAATAAATCTGCCCTTGCCCCAGCCAGTGCACGAGCTTCAAACGCATTGACCAAAAATTACCGTTTTTAAAGCCAAAAATTGGTGAATAGACTAGCTGCGGCATATATCGATCGGCATGAGGCCAGGGTACGCGGTCGGTTGGAGAGTAGCATTAATGAGATTGCCTCGGGGGCGCTGCAAGCATTAGAAATAAATGGGGGAGGCTGTTTGTGCCAATAACTTCGCTGTGTTTTCAAGGCAACTTATCGCGAATGGCAAATAGAGTTTTCTTCAACAGCAGAGGGGAAGGTCGAACTTTGGCTGAGCTTGATACTGTAATGAATCGCGGCCGTGCGGGAAGTGGAGCATCCAAAGAACGGGAAAAACGCCAGCCTCCAAGTCGTCGAAGCAGATCACCCCGAAAGGAGAAACAGCAACGAGAAAACTCTCCGCGATCGCGACCGTTGAGTTTCGCAGTTGTGGAGAACAGACCGATGACGGAGGCAGACTCCATTATAAGGGATCCAATGGTGGCGGTCGAATTTGCTCGACAGATTTTTCCACCGGAGGTGTAACAGTCGATGGTTGGTCGACAAGATTTCGACGTCTTTCGAGAGGGAATCCACGGGGCGGTAAAGGGGCTGTATACCACTTACGAAGTTAGCATGCGCTTGCGCGCCGCGCGGCGAGATTTAGAGAAGATGGACGAACGGGTTCGTAGTTCGGAGGCTCAAGCGGAGAAAGCCGAACGCGAACTTAATGAGCTTAGGATGGCTAAAGCCGCCGAGCTGCATGTGGCGAGTCAATCTAATCCAATCGTGGACGAGAGGGTGACCCAACGGCTATTGAGTCATGCTATTGCCGATCGAGATAAGGCTAGCATGTTTGCCATAGAAAATGCGAGATCCAAAGGCTATGAACAAGGCTTTCATGCGGGCCGAAAGGTTGGGATTGACAAAATGAAGGAGAAGCTTGCAAAGGAGGTCTGTCGATACGAGAATCGGGGCTTTAAGCACGGTTGGATCGCGGCACTTCAGGCCATAGAGGCTCTTTAAGCAAAGGTTGTCGATTTGGCGTTTCTGCGGTACCAACGCAATCATTTTCCTTTTTCTGCCTTTGAGGTTGAAAAGAGCGACGATGAGGGAGAAGCCGCATAAAAATATTCATTGGCGTATATATGTTTTGCATGTTTTGTTGCGGATTGTGTTAATATTCAGGCGCAGATTGCGTCGAAAATTATGTACTTACTTGTAAGATGAATAAAATGCTCTGTTGTTAATATTCCTATTGCTTTATAATTACTTGTCAAATTGCGTAATTATGTGACTCTTTGGCGTATATACGTTTTGCATGTTTTGTGCTTTATTCTAATAAACGGTTTTAGCCGACTTGTCATAATGGAGTACGTCACTAAATATTTATTTAGTATGCTCGTTACATTGCCCAAAAATAGTGTTGATAAGACTCCGAATCCGGTATTTTCTTTAGGTACTTATTCGACTCCAGACTCAGGCTTGGCCGATGAGCTTCCAATGACGTCATGCGCCAAAGGGGCTCCGAGTCCGGAGGCGTTGAGTCGATCGTGATATCCACGAAGGGGCTCCAAATCCGGAGACTTTGAGTGGCCGATCGTGATATCCACGAAGGGGCTCCGAATCCGGAGGCTTTGAGTCGCCGATTGTGATATCCACGAAGGGCGCTCCGAATCCGGAGGCTTTGAGTGGCCGATCGTGATATCCACGAAGGGGCTCCGAATCCGGAGGCTTTTAGTGGCCGATCGTGATATCCACGAAGGGCACTACGAATCCAGAGGCTTTGAGTGGCCAATCGTGATATCCACGAAGGGGCTCCAAATCCGGAGGTTTTTAGTGGCTGATCGTGATATCCACGAAGGGGCTCCGAATTCGGATGCTTTTAGTGGTCGATCGTGATATCCACGAAGGGCGCTCCGAATCCAGAGGCTTTGAGTGGCCGATCGTGATATCCACGAAAGGGCTCCGAATCCGGAGGCTTTTAGTGGCCGATCGTGATATCCACGAAGGGGCTCTGAATCCGGAGGCTTTTAGTGGCCGATCGTGATATCCACGAAGGGCGCTCCGAATTCGAAGGCTTTAAGTGGCAGATCGTGGTATCCACGAAGGGGCTCCGAATCCGGAGGCTTTGAGTGGCTGATCGTGATATCCACGAAGGGGCTCCGAATCCGGAGGCTTTCAGTGCCGATCGTGATATCCACGAAGGGGCTCCGAATCCAGAGGCTTTAAGTGGCCGATCGTGATATCCACGAAGGGGCTCCGAATCCGGAGGCTTTCAGCGGCCGATCGTGATATCCACGAAGGGGCTCCGAATCCAGAGGCTTTTAGTGGCCGATCGTGATATCTACGAAGGGCGCTCTGAATCCGAAGGCTTTTTTGGAACACTTTTAGAACAATTTTCGACAAGAGTCCTCGTATTACAAAAGTGGAATTCGTACATGGCGAATCGTTTAACACAAATCATTCTCAACAGGTCGGGTTTAATGATAAAACTTTCGCAAGTTGGTTGAGTTCCAAGGCCTTGGAAGACTCCTTTCTGTCATATCTTTCAGCCGATATGCCCCTGTTCCTACGATGGAATCGATCTGAAAGGGGCCATCCTAGTTTGGACCAAGCTTTCCATCAGTCGGCTTCCTGTCGGCTGGAAGCACCTTCTTCAAGACCAATTCTCCTGGCGTGTAGCGGCGCAGCTGAACTCGTTGATTGTATGATTTCGTTAACTGTTGCTGGTACCGTGCCGTGGACACAAAGGGGCGGTCTCTTCGTTCCTCGATTAGAATCAAATCCAAAGCCAGCATCATGTCATTTCGGTCTGTATCAAAAACTTGCGACTTGAGGGTCGGGAGGCCGATCTCCAGGGGTAAGATCGCCTGGTTGCCAAAGCATAGGGCAAACGGAGTTTCTCTAGTTGATCTCCTCGGCATTGTTCGATGAGCCCACAATACACTCGGCAATTCTTCAACCCATTTGCCTTTGGCTTTCTCCAGCCTTTTCTTGATGCCGTCCAGGATGGATTTGTTTGAAGCATCGGCCTGACCATTGCTTTGGGGATAAGCCAGCGTAGAAAAGTACGGTCGGATACTATATTTGTCGCACAGTTCTCGGTAAACACCACAATCAAATTGAGTGTCGTTGTCTGAAATAAGGGCTCTTGGAATGTCGAATCGTGTTATGATGTTCCTCCACACAAAGCATTTAACATCAACATCTCGAATGTGTGTTAATGCCTCCGCTTCGACCCATTTCGTGAAGTAATCTGTTGCGACGATCAAGTGTCGCTTATTCCCTGGGGCCCTCGGCAATGGTCCTACAATATCGAGCCCCCACTGGACGAACGGCCAGGGACTGGTAATAGAGTTCAGCTCTTCAGCGGGCAAATGGGTTAGTAGGGAGAACTTCTGGCACTGTTCACACCTTTTTACATAACACTCGGCGTCCGCTCTCATGGCCGGCCAATAATACCCCTGCGTTATAGCTTGATGGGCCAACGAACGCCCACCAGAATGGGCACCACAACTGCCCTCATGTATCTCAATTAGAAGCTCTTCGACTTTGTCTGGGTGCACACATTCCAAATATAGACCAGAGAGGGATTTTTTATAGAGCCCTTATTGCGGATCCAAGTAGTATCTCATGGCTTTGTTTCGCAACTTGTGCACTTCTTTCTTGTCCTCTGGGAGTTGGTCAGAAGACAGGAAAGCAGCAATGGGATCCATCCAGCTTAGGGCAGATTCTATGGCGTTAATCTGGACTTCCTCCGAAGGGCCAATGCTTGTCTCCGGGATGAAATCTACTTCAATAGTCCATTTAATCTCTGAGTTAATGGCAGAGGCTAGGCAAGCCAAGGCGTTTGCATGGGTGTTCTGATCACGTGTTATCTGGTTCAACTCTTGATGGTCAAATTTTGCCAACAAGGAATTGGCCGTTTTCATGTAGGCCGTCATGCGGTCGTTCTTTGCCGTGTACTCCCTCTTTAGCTGGTTGATCACCAGTTTTGAATCACAAAACACATGCAAACGCCGAGCGCCGAGAACGTGCGCGTTCCGTAAACCGGCTAGGAGGGTTTCGTATTCGGCTTCGTTATTTGATGCTTCGAAGCCAAGCTTGACGGCCTGCTCAATTATTGCGCCGTCAGGAGACATGATGACAACTTCGGCTCCACTGCCCCGCTGATTGGACGATCCATCGCAATACAACTGCCAAATATCCCCAACATAAATCCTCCAATTCGACTTTGGTTAGGGGTGCAACTTGGGCAGGGTTAACCCGAGCAACCCGAGCCCAGTTCGAATTTTTTTAGGGCTTGGACAAAATATTTTTAAATTCAGTATGGGCTTGGGCGAAAATTCAGAAGCCCGAATTAAATTTGGACGAGCTTGGGCAAAGATGTTAAACAACCCGAGCAACCCGAAGCCCGAATTATACATATATAGATATATAAAAATATTAAATATAAATATAAATTAGTAGTCATTACATGATATTAAAGTAATTTATGTTATTAAATCATATTGAATATATATTATATATACAAATAACATAAAATCTTATTTTTTTTTCTTTTTATTTTCTCTCATAAATTGTAAGGACTAGTATAGTGGCATCTCTCTTACATTATATAAATTATTTGTTTTGATGGTATTAATGATTTTCTATAACTAAAAATTTAAAAAAATAAAAAATAAAAACTAAAATTCATTTACAATTCGGGCAACTCGGGTTTAGCTCGGGTCGGGCTTGGGCAGACAACCTCAGGTTACAATTCGGGCTTGGGCAAGTCTCAGCACAACTTGGGCTGGGCTTGGACAACCTCCCAACCCGACCGAACCCGCCCGAGTTGCACCCCTAGCTTTGGTTGAATTTCGTCAGGCTTGAAGTCGGTCAGGACACCAGTGAATTCGACGACAAAGTTGGCAAGCACCTGCCCTTTGATTGAGGTTCTGGGTAAAAATTGAATATCGTATTGGCCGAGTTCTAGAGCCCATTTTGAAACACGTTCGGAAGCTTCTGCACTGCGTAGTACAGACCAGAGGGGATAGTCTGTTAGCACTCCAATACTATGACCCTGGAAGTAATGCATCAGTTTCTTCGCCGCCATGACTAGGGCTAGGATGAGCTTTTCCAGTGGAAGGTAGCGTGTTTCGGCATCAACCATTGCCTTGCTCACATAATAAACCGGTCGTTGCTCTACCAGCTCTTCCTTTATCAGCACGGCGCTGACGGCCCGGTCGGAAACTGCTAGATAGATAATGAGCGGGTCACCAAGAGAGGGCGTTGCCAAGAGTGGTACTGAGCGGAGGTAAGTCTTAAGGCCGTTGAAAGTGGCTTCGCATTCGGAGGACCATTCAAAAGCCTTGCCCTGCCGTAGTGTATGAAAGAATTGTCGGCAGCGATCTGTGGAACGGCTGATGAACCTGTTGAGTGCGGCGGCCATCCCCATTAACTTTTGAACCTCTTTTACTAATCGGGGGGAACTGAGCTCCAGGATTGCTGTGATTTGCCTTGGGTTAGCTTCGATTCCTCGATGATTGACGATATATCCCAAGAATTTGCCAGAGCCGATTCCAAAGGCACATTTGGAAGGATTCAGCTTCATTCCATATTTGCGTAAGATGCCGAATGTTTCGTCAAGATCGACTACATGATTCTGCTTTACCTTTGATTTGACCACCATATCGTCAATGTACACTTCCATTGTGCAACTGAGTTGCTTCTTGAACATGGTGGTGACTAGTCTCTGGTAGGTTGCCCCGGCGTTCTTCAGCCCAAAAGGCATAACCTTATAGCAGTAGGTTCCTCTTGGGGTGAGGAATGCAGTTTTCTCCTGGTCCTCCGGGTGCATGGCAATTCGATGGTAGGCTCTGTAAGCATCGAGGAAACTCATGCGCTGATGGCGTGCTGTAGCATCTACCAGTTGGTCTATCCTTGGGAGAGGAAAACAGTCTTTGGGGCAGGCTTTGTTTAGGTCCATGAAATCAACGCAGACTTGCCATGTACCGTTCTTCTTCTTCACAACTACAGTATTAGAGAGCCATGTGCGGTAGGTAACTTCCCTGATGGCCCTTGCATTAAGCAACCGGTCAACCTCTTCAATCACGGCGGTAGTATGCTCTGCAGCAAATCGCCGGCTTTTCTGAACGATCGGTTTGCACTTAGGGTCAACATTCAAACGATGCTCGAAAACAGTTGGGTCGACACCCGGCATTTCATATGGAGTCCATGCAAATACATCAAGATTATCGAGCATGAAGGATGCTAGCTGCTGTCTGTCGGTCTGATTCAAGGAGGCGCTGACCATGAAGAATCTCTCTAGATTGTTATCAATCTCAATTCGATCTAAGTCTTCCGTGGCTTTCTCATTCGGGAGCCGCCCAATATCGTCGAGGCTTTCATGATCCGGCACCTTGATGGGATTAACTTGCAAATCCTTTGGCGTCTTTCCGGAGAGGAGATAGCATGCTTGTGCCGATTGTTGGGAAATGCCGTATTCTGTCGGGAAGCGCAAAAGTTGATGATAGGTGCTTGGGACAGCCTGCATAGTATGCAACCAAGTTCGCCCCATGATGAGATTGTACGGCGATGGCAGCCTGACGACCAAGAACTCCACATCTACTGTTCGGGAGCTTGCTTGGATGGGTAGTATGATTTTTTCCAACAGGTATTCTGGGTTTGCATTGAAGCTGAATAATGGATAAGGAGCCAAAGACAAGTCTGATTCATTAAAGCCAAGTTTGATGAAGGTCTTGTAATACATAACCTCAAAAGTACTTCCCTGGTCTATGAGAACGCGCTCGATAGTAAATCAGTTGACACGTAGTTCGATGACCAGTGGATCAATGTGAGGGACTGTTATGCCGATAAGATCAGAATTGTCGAAGGTAATACTCGGGGCTTCATGCGGCCGTTTCGCCAGCGTGAGTTGCTTCTGGGGTGCCGGGTGCGTTTGAATTGTATGCATAGTTGAGGGTATTGGCAGGCTATATATCATATGGATGACTGCAAGCGGAGGTGATTCCCGCTGAAGTACAGTTGGTCTGGATGCGCACGTTTGGGCATGTTGCTGGGACTGAACATCTCAGACCAACTCCTGAAGGTCTTTCATGGGGTGGTTACTGTCTGGATCGGGATCTTCACGATATTCACACAGCCTATCCCTTCTTGTCGTGTCGGGAGGTGCCACCGCTTCTGATGGCCTAGTGTAGAACGAGGGGGCCCATATTGTATGCGGGCTTTCTGCGGAGGAACTGGAAACTTCAGATCATTCATTCTTCTTGGAATCCGGGGATAATAAGTCGGAGCTGCTATCGGTGTCTTGAAGCCGGGTTCGAGGTTGTCGATCACCTGCTTTTAGAGGTCGCTCGGAATTTTGGGGCACGGCTAGTTTGGATTTTACTACCTCCAAAGCTAAATCCTGACGGAGGCGTTCGTTCTCATCGATCAAGTTTCCCAACCTCTGCTCATTTTTCTTTGCTTGCTCAATGATCGCTTGCATTGCCTCATGTTCGGGAGTCGAAGATGAGGCAAAGTTCAAGACGCGTCTTGCTGGGATGAGCTCCAGTCCGTGCGTCGTTTCATCAGTGACTATTAGAGGGTCCTCCGTCACGTCCGCCATGGATATGCTTGAGTATTCCCATAGACGGCGCCAGTTGTGGGGAAGTGGTTTTTGGAAATACTCTTCCGATCCTAAGGGACGCTCGTGATCCACCGATAGTCACCTGAAATGAATTAAACACTCCGATCGGGAGTGTCGAAATTAGCACTCTGACGGACAAGTTAGTCTCTCGTTCTAGATTACTTGTATTCTAAGTTAAACTCCACAATTATCACATACCTCTTTTTGGCTGATGTCTCTTCTATTTATATCTTTTCTTCTTTGGGCCTCAGGATTAGTTCCAAATCCAACCTACTATTCGGCGTATTCTGTAAATAACCGCTTCTTCACTCGGCCCCTTGCTTAGTCGGCTATCTAGCCGAATAAGGTTGGGTCCGAGTTTCCGTGGCAATGGCCGAATACTTCGAATCTCAATTCTTCAATGTTCGTCTACCTGAAATCTCTAAGACTCCCAATATTCGGCCCCCACAATTAGTAAAATTTATGTTAACTCTCAATTAGCAGTAATTGAGCAACAAATTCAACCAAAATTAAACAAAGAAAACAAGTGACTGTGATTTTGACTCAATATCTTAAAAGTATAAAGACTTCTTTGAACTTCAATTAAACAATTAAATAAATTTTTTTAAAATAATAATACTGATCTTCTGAAAACATGTTTTAAAAATGTAGATTTAAAAAAAATGGTTTTGGGCCTAAAATAGCCACAAAAGACAAAATAGGCTATTTTAGCCACAACAAACAAAACATCACATCCAACCCATAATCATTACACTATTCTCTCACAAAAAAAGTCAAAAAAATCAAAAAATCAAAAAGTCCTTCCCAAATCAAGCTTTTTAGCACAAGCTAAAATAGTCAAAAAAAAGTCAAAAAGCCAACCCACTTTCCAAACGGAGGCTTAGTAAGATTTTTAAAAGGAATAGTTTATTTCTGTCTTTGGTGATTTTTAAAAAAATAATTACACAATTTTAATTTTTAATTTTTTACTTTTCAAATCTTCTAGTTAAATTTTTTTGAAAAAGGTTTAGAAAAGACAAATATAATTTAGTTTTTGTTAGATTTTTATTTATTTATATAGAATTTGATTTATTTTCGCTTTTAATGAAAAAAAATCCTTGATTTTTCTAATTTTTAAATTTTCATAATTGAAAACAGGTCTAAAAAAATAATAAAATAAAATAAAATTTAACACAAGAGAAAGAGGATATTTTGATATTATTACAAAAGAATTAAATTCCATTAATATCACTACACTAGCATATACAAAATCAACATAATTTATCTTACATTTTCAATCTAATATCACTATTATAATAATTCCCTCATTCAAACCTACTATATTTATAATCTCATCTAATTTAATCTAATGAATAAATATATATTAAGAGAGTTAAATATTAATTTATACTTTTCAACTCAAAAAATTGTTCTACCAATCATCCTATAGTCTCCAAAGCTAAACATGGTTTGTCCAAAGAAATGACGTATATAATTTTTTTTCTTCTCAAAATTGTTAAAACATCTTTATTAAATTAATTATTTTTAATTTATTTTTAGCTAAAATAGTTAATAAATCACTAAATTTCACATCTATCAAACTAATATTATAAAATTAGCCACGCTAGTTTTTGATGGTTTTGACTCAACAAATATAGTTAGTGATTTAGCCTAATCAAATATTTAAAAAGTATTACTTTTAATATTTTGAAATTAATTGTGTTGAGTTTATAAAAAATAATATTTAAATAGTATAAAGAAATAATAGAGAGTTTCTTGGAGAATATATTTAAAAAAATGTAAAATTAAAATAAAAAAGTAACTATTAATTTAAAATATAATAAAATTTTAACGAATTTGATGTTGATACTCTTGTGTAGCACTTGTTTATTTGTTTTTAATTTTTTGGAGAACTTACGTATAAATCTTAATAGGTGGACTTATTGTTCAATATGTTTTGTGAGAAGTGGCGTTTTTCATTAAATAGTATTTAAAAACGCCACTAATTATTAATTTTCAGCAACAGTTTAAAATTTTTGTCACAAAAATGTTATTAATTATAAGTTTTAGCGTTAGTTTAAAAATCACAAAAAATTATTAATTTTTAACTTTTAGTGACAATTTGAAAAATTCATCATAGAAAAACGTCACTAATTATAAGTTTTAGCAATAATTTATAAAAAGTGTGACAAAAAAATTATTAATTGTCAATTTTTAACGACATATGCAAAAAATGGTCATAAAAAATTATTTTTAGCGACGATTTACTATAACTTATTTTCAATAAGGCTGGATGAGAATTAAGTTTAACTATTATGACCTATTAATAATTTACTTTAATTTTTTTAATAACAAACTATGTTAAAAAGTATTATTTATTTTTAATATATCTTTCAAAAAATATGTAATATATACACCTTATAATTAAAAAAAATAATAATATAATTTCATACTTTTTTTGAGTTATAATTAAAAAATTCACCAATCATAATTAAATAAGAAAATACCATAATCATGTGTGCCCTTCCAGGGTGTATCTTATTATTATCAATTTTTTTTTTCGGCAATGATTCGTAACTCGAATCTTGTGGCTCGAGAATGGCTCGATTTTTGTTTTCAGCAAGAGAAGGAGGAGGGAGGAGGGATGTGGGAGGAGGAGGAGGAGGAGGAAGGAGGAGGGAGGGGAGGGGGCCATAAAAATAGCTGGAGGAGGAGTCGGGGCTGGGGGCGGGGCTGTGCGGGGCTGCGACGATTGGAGCTTCTGCGACGGGCGAAGGCGGCGGAGGCGACGAGCTCCTCGCGACGAGGACGGCGGGCAGAGGCGACGGAGGCTCCCTCAAAAAAAAATCAAATTACAAAACGACATCATTTTACAATTCGAGCCGATTACGAGCCACGATTTTCGAGCTACCAACCTTTATCTTTTTTTGGGGGTTGGGTGGTGAAGTTTATGAATTGTTTTTTGGTCGCAATCAATTTTTGGACAATATTGTTTATGTTAAGAAGAGCATCTTCAAATTATCTCTCCAAATCCAAACTCATGATGGATTCAAACAACTGTTTTGGGGGATCCCAAAGGCTCACAACCTTAGCTCGGCATCTTCGATTGTACAAACCCCCTCCAACTTTCGATGAATCCGATATTGAAGAGCAAAGAATCGAAGAAAGTGCAGGAAAGTTGGTTTCTCAGGTGGGTTTTGTGGAATCTGCAACCCCAATTGCAAGCCAACCCGAAAGATTCAAACCCAAGAGAGCCGCTGTTTTGATCTGTCTCTTTGAAGGGGACGATGGTGATCTTCGTGTCATTCTCACTAAGCGATCTTCTAGACTCTCCACTCACTCAGGTTACTCAAACTGTGTTGAAATCACATCTATGTATATGTGTATGTGTATATTTGTATCTGTGTTTGGACTGTCAAGTGGGTGTCTTTGGTTGATGATGATCATTTTGGTGAGCATTTGTTGGGATATTGTGCAATTAACCAAGTGGGTTTTGTTTGATTTAGCAAATGGGTGTGTTTGTTGTTGATGATTATGGTATATACAACATAATTTATCTAGAGATGACTAGGATTTGGAAGAAATGTTGGTTTGTGCAGTTTACCAATTGGGTTTCTATTTTTTGTGTTTTTATATTTTACTCATTTAAGGTGGTGATTTTGCTCGGATGATGGTGGTTGTGTGTAAAGTGTGGGTTTTTGTTCATTTCAGTATGTGGGGTCTCTAGATGCTTATAATTGTTTTAGGTAGTGTTTGGTTCATTCGAATGAAATTATCATTCATTAGAATGGTCATTCTTATGGTGGTTCACTAAAAAAACAATGAAAAATATAATACAAATAAAATCATCATTCACCATTAGAAATAAATGGTCATTCCGTAGGGAGGCTAAGCAATGAGCATTCACCTTTCATTCTAGTGAACCAAACATAGCATTAGGGTATTGTGTTTTGTTGATTTCATCTATTTGTTGTCTTTGGTTGCAGGTGAAGTTGCATTACCAGGTGGGAAAGCAGAGGAGGGAGATAAAGACGATGCAGAGACAGCAACTAGGGAAGCAAAGGAGGAGATAGGGTTGGACCCTTCTCTCGTGAGTGTTGTGAATGTCCTTGAACCATTTTTGTCCAAGGTATGTGATGCCATTCTCTCTCCCCCCCCCCCCCCCCCCCCCCAATATTTGGATCTCAATGATCTGTCTTTATCCAAATGCTATTCCAGTTCAGTGAACTTGAAATTGGGTCTGTATCATTAGTTTAAATTTTTTATTTTGCTACAGCCGGAGATATTTGTGTCATGGCTGTTTCATTTTTGCTCTTTAGTTGCTCCTTGGAAAGGTCATGGGCTTTTTGTTGTTGTGTGTTAATTCAATAAGGTTGCTTCTGTATTTTACTTCCACAGAATGAAAGAATGTGTGTAAATTAATTGATGAACTTGTTGGAGCTGTTTGAAATTCTAGTAGCCCAGTGTTGCTAAAATTAACATTGATTAGAAGGAAGCAGAAGAGTTGGTAGAAGAGATGGGAGTATGCAAAATTTGATGCCAAATTAAAGGACTTTTATAAAAGAGCTATAGTTTTTGCAGTAGAATTGGCAAGTGCTTCCCTTTCAAATGCTTATTTCCAAAATTCTGTTTTGGAGACGAAGGACCTTAGTCGCACGAATTGGGTTGGGGGCTAGAGAGCGAGGGCTCATAGAAAAATCGAAGGTTGAGAACACCTATGGAAGCATTTATGTATATCTCACAATATATATATATATATATTTGCTTAGTTGTTCAAAGATGAGCAAAAGGCAAGAGATTTGGGTAATATATGCTATTTTAATTTGGTCTTCATGCTTTTGCTGTTATTTGATTAAGATGTAGATTGATACATATGTCACTTTTTACCATGCATGTTTTATATTTGTTCTCCACATATTTTCATATGCCTTGATGGTTTTTTCATTTGTTCATTTAGGATTCGTAAATTTGAGCTGTCTTGACTCTCATCCCAATCGGAGTCATGATTGTATCTCAAAGGGAACACTGGTTCTAACTCAATTCTGATGCTAAACCACAGAATTGCGGTTCTAGAGCAAAAACACCTCCCTAGTAGGTGGTTCTTGCAACTAAGAGATGAGGAAGTTTGTACCGTAAGGGCGTGGTAGGCCAAAATCTAAGGAATTGTTATTAATTTAAAAAAGAAATTCCAAGTTCAATGATTTAAGAAAGTGTTCAGATTAAATTGCTCCATATATCAATAACTCTTAATGGCAACCACATATATATCAAGTAATAATAATGGCAAGTTGGCAACCACACATAAATTTTAGTAAAAAACATAACGATTTAAATGGAATACCTTGAAGACAACAATCCTCCAAGAAAAACCATAGAACATTCAACTAACCAAATTCACCATCCACCAAGAGTTTACATGACTCAAGAATAAAGTGCTTTCAACTGAACCCTATTTTTTCTAATCTTTATTTATTTATTTATTTTATTTTTTGGCTAAGCTCCTGACTTGCTCTCTACTTCTTGTCGCTCAAAGACTTTTGATCTAACAGTCCCATGAACTCCTCTCTCTACTCGCTGCTTATTTATCCAAACAACCAAAAGTTAAGTGCACAATTAAATGTGTGGGGTTTTATTTAAAAAAAAAAAAAAATCTCAATCTACAGCTCTCAAACATGTTAGGGTAATAATGAAAAATAAATAAATAAATTCAAATATTAAAGAACACAGTTTCAAAGACTTTTGAAGACTTGTGAATAAACAAGGTTTTTCTTTCACTTGAAAGCTGCTAAAATTCATGGGATTCCTAAACAGAAAATGTAGTCCAACTATATAGGTTAGACAAAAGTACAAAACAATTTGGACTTCTTTTCGTACATGAACTTTGGGCGCAGGTTGTAGGATCTCCGATTTTGTAATCAGGCTAAAGTGTGCTGCTCATTCTAACTTTGTTATTTTGCCTATTTTGAATATTTTTTCAACATGTAAAAATCAAGACTCATCAAGGGCAAATTGTGCAATTTGAAAACCTAGTGCCCTACAGCTAATGCAACATGCTCTTGCAAAATATTCAAATTATGCAAGTAACGAAGCAATGCTGGCATTTATGGTGTCGATTTTCACATAGAAACCCGTCAGACACCAACTCTTTAGTCTTTATTTTTTAGCATTATTTTCTTACACTAGGGAAATAGAAAGTCCTTTTCTTGTTGACTTAAAAAAAGAGCACGTCGCTCATTCCCAAGTTATACACGGTTACTTGGTAGAAGTCAGTAGCACACTTATGTGCACTCTTACACTTGGACCACACTTGGTCCCGGCATGCTCAGCACACAAGCCAAGTGTTCACACATCTTCACTAAAGAATGGAAATAAAAATCTTTATTCAAAAATAAACTTGTTGCAAAGAAGTGCCAACTAAGGATCCTGTCACAATTTGAAGAAAGCCATGCCCATGAGATATTGACTCATATTTATGCACTAGCCACCCGAATATTGTATCATGGAACTTGATTTAATGCCAATTTTCTGGAAGTATAAGCATGATTTTGGTATGCAGAGAACTTACTGCAAGATCAATATGATTTTGGTAACTTTCTTTGTATGAAAATGAAAAGCACAGCTAGGATTCTTAATCATCTGAGCATTGTGGTCCATACTTCCTTTTGCTTAGTCATGATTAATGTGAATTTCTATGTTAGGAACACATTAAGAACTAGTCTAAATTTGGGACTTGGGACTGCTATCTTTGAGCCTAATTGAGACTTGCATTAACTGGTGAGTTGTTTAGGTTCAGATGATTCTATTCCAGATTGAACTGTTGGTTGGATTAGTTTAGAATTGGTTTAGTCGTAGTTCATAGATTTATTTGATTAATATAACAGTAGTTGGCTCTATATCTAGAGATGAGGTCAAATAGTCGCTGTGCCTTATGTTTTGAAGTTGCATAAGGATATTGCAGGTTGTAATTCTCTGTCACGGAGAAAAATGGTAGATAGTAGACTGGGTTAGCTGTTTGCCATAAAGGATTCATATTGAAAGTGGTGGCAAATTAGAAACTATCCAAATAAAAGAGTGCTTTTCTTGGTATTTTAAAATGGTTCTGATGAATCTACTCTATTCTGTGTGCAGTTTTTTCTTTTCTGGTTATGATTTGGCACTTTGTAGAAGTGGCGTTGAGGCTGCATGAGTTTATTTGGATTCATATGACTTCTTTTACATGACAAGCTCAAGATGTTACATAAACTGTCTGGTTTCGATAGCTCAAAAATTAGATCCCATTTTTTGTACAGCTATTATGGATTCTAAAATGAAGTGCTTTTTGTTTCTAGCATCTGTTATGATGTTTACATTCTCTTCGCCTTATTACTAAAATCCCATATTTTAATATAACCTTATGACTATGTAAGTTGGATCGTAAAGTTGTATTTAAGGTTTTAACCCTTCTTTTTGGCCTTTGGCAACCCTACTCGGCCTACTAATCTTGAGTTTGTGGGTTCAAACCTAAGGGCAACCACTTCGTACAAATTATGTCAAATGTTAGGTCTATTTCTAGAACTAAACTGGGCATACCTTTTAGTAACATCTTCATTATTTATGCAGCATCTCCTCCGAGTAATTCCTGTTATCTGCATACTCTCCGACAAAAAAGCATTCAATCCTGCTCCAAATGTTGCTGAAGTGGAAGCAGTATTTGATGCTCCCTTGGAAATGTTTATAAAGGTTCTGCTTTTTGACTTCTGCTGTTTTATTTGCCTTTATTTACCAACTCGCAACTCGATTTTAATAAAGACATCCATTTTGTAATGTTTTGATTCAGGATGAAAATCGGATGGCAGAGGAGAGAGAGTGGATGGGTGAGAAGTATCTGATTCATTCCTTCGACTATGAAACAGATAATAATCAGAAGTATATGATATGGGGTTTAACTGCTGGGATTTTGATTAGGGCGGCATCAGTTGTGTACCAAAGACCACCGGCTTTTCGTGAGCAGAATCCCAAATTCAAGATTCCTAGGATTGCAGACAAACATACTGTAATGCCTTAAATTCAATACAAATTTGATCAGGCTGTATTTTTTCTGTGTGCAATAAAACTACTAGCAACATTGTTCAAGATAAATGAATATATACTTAAAACTGAGACAAAAAAAAAGTCTTCCTGCTGTAAACCATTTAGATCAAGATGTTAAGAAATTGCTGCTAAAAAATTTCAGAAGCGACGAAGCAACTAGGAAATTTACTGTCGAAAAGGATAAACTAGTGGAGAGTGTTTTGTGAGAGTGTGGCTGATCTTCCTTCAGGTGAGTCATCCTAAACTACAAATCAAGTTTCACTCAGATTGCGCTACTTATTTTTTATGTGGTAGATTCTGTGTCCATAGACTTACTGCATTGTAAATGAGTTTAGAAAATTGTTTGTGTACGGTTTTAATTGTTTTGTTATTCATGCAGGGCCTATTGCAAGTTCAGGAAGCTTGTTTGGTTGTGCATACACCTTTACATTACACATTAACCGTTCTATTCATTTATACTGTGCCAATGCTTATGAACATGAAGGGCAAAGATGGTAAGTCACAACATTCCAACCCCCCCATAACACTTAAATAATTGAGAAACCCTTAGTTGCATTTATCTGAGCTCAACTTGTGTATCAAAAAATCTCTACAAACAACACAATAACATTAATGCTGTGTTTGGTTGAGGGATTTGAGCAGGGATTTGAAAAGAAAAATGAAAAAAGTAGGTGAAATGTAAAAATAATATACTTACATTTCACATAGTTTCACACACCTTTTCCCTTTCCCTTTCTAAATCCCTCCCCAAATCCCCCAACCAAATACAGCATAAGGGAAACTCATCAAGGATATTCTCTAATGTTTTGAATTAGAGTGTGGACATTGGCGCAATGGTGAGATTGTTCCATTGCCACTGGGGTGTCACAAGGATATCTAAGGCAAGAAGTAACTCACAAATGATCAAACTACTTTAGAGTAATCCTAGTTAGTTTCATCAAGGCAATTCAACCTCAACATACAATGGGTCTATTTAGTTAAAATTTAATAATAATAATAAAAGAAGTCAAAAGCACCGTTTCGCTTCTTTAATTTTTAGATAATCAATTTTTTTTTATTTATAATTTATTTATTTATTTTTAATTTGTTTAAATTATTTTTATCTAATAAGGTGTAAGTACTAAATAGTTTAGCATGGACTCAAAAAATAAAATAAAATAAAGTAAAATAAAAATTATAAACAACTCAGATAAATTACGCGAAACAGTTTCAATGTTAAACACTTGAGAGGCTCAAACATTGATGCTAATGCTAGTGTCATGAAAAGGTTGGATTTGTAGGATTGCAATAAGGGGTAAAAGTTAAATTAAGTGATCTTTGACCAGAGGGAGGGTCTTCTAAACTGATTTTTTTTGGAATGATCTTAAAGGATTGGCCTATTGGGTTCCTCAAGCTTATGTGGTCTTGAGTTGTCACCTCACCTCTCAACCAATGATCATTTGTACAATTTGTTTTGTTTTGTTTTGTTTTGTTTTATTTATTTTATTTTATTGTCGCGTATTTATGTATATATATATATATATATATATATAACTGGTCTCAATTTATTTTTAAACATTTAAAAAAAAATTCAAATATATTTACACATCATTTTAGTTTTGAAATCATATTTTTAAAACTAAACTACATTGAATTGGTGTTGTTAAAACACCAATTCAATTAATTTACGAAAAAGTCACTTTACCTCCTCAAACCATGATACTTGTGTTATTTTGGCTCTGAAATTATCAATTTAAACAATTACTCTCTTAAATTATTGACATTAGTTTACTTTATCTCAAATCATTAACAAGGTTAATATTTATTTATCAAAAAATAAAAAATAACAAGGTTAATATTTTTGATAGAATGTTACACTTGCCAGCACATGTGATTAATTGAAGGTATTGATTCACTTTGCTCCATAATAAGGAGACAAATATCCAGATGCAATACAACAAAACACAGTTAATTATTAAAAAAAAAATTTAATAAAACATAAAATACAACCAATAGTAACAAATTAGTATCTTTGTATACAAGTAATGTAAGTAAATCATGTGCACAAGCATGATATTCTGTAAAAAAGTATTTATATATATATACACATATATATTAACTCCGGTAATGATACTAGATAAACTTAATTAATGTCAATAATTTGAGGGTGTAATTGTTTAAATTAATTGTTCAAAGAGTATAGTGTGACAAATGTAATAGTTTGAGGTTCCAAAGTCAAATTTTTCTAACGAGCATTGGTTAAAAAACAAATAGTGTTAAAAAAGTGACATTCAAATATACATATTTCAGTACACTCGTATATATATATTTATATATTTTTTTCACCTAGGGTTGTGGTATCCTCTGGCTGATGATCCAATCAGAGTGGTTCTATTGGAGCTATGAATCCACTTTGGGTCTATTTTAAATAATTTGAGTTGTTTATTTTGTAAAATCTATTGAAAAAAAAAAAACATTAATGTAAAAAAATGGAATTTTTATTGATAAGTCCAATTTAGAAGTGTTTTAACCTAAGAAATCCATCAAGGAATTTTTTAACCCATTTAGTCCTATATATGTATAGTTTTATTCCATAAAGTCCATTTTCTTGATTTATACTATTTTTTTGGACACTTATGCCCTTATATTCAATTTTGATACCCTTATAAGTATTTTTTGAACGATTAGCAATTTAATGATGTGAACATTCATATTTTAAAATTCACATTGGTAGGAATGTAAAATTGGCCCGTGGGCGCCCCGAAACCTGCCTGGGAGCCGGGGCAGGCCCGGCCCGTTGACAATGTGAATATTCACATTGACATGTTAACATTCACATTGATAGGAGTGTAAAATTAGCCAACGCCTCGTGGCTGCCCGAAACCCGCCCACGGCCCGTGGCGAACCGGGGCAGGCTCGGCCCGGCCGGTTGACAATGTGAATATTCACATTGATATGTTAACATTCACATTGATAAGAGTATAAAATTGGTTTGCAGCCCAGGGCGGGCCCGACCCGGCCCGGCCCGTTGACAATGTGAATATTCATATTGACATGTTAACATTCACATTAATAAGAGTGTAAAATTGGCCCCCGTTCCGTGGCAGCGCGAAACCCGCCCGCGGCCCATGGGCGACCCAGGGCGGCCCCGGTCCGGCCCGTTGACAATGTGAATATTCACATTGACATGTTAACATTCACATTGATAAGAATATAAAATTGGCCTGCGGCCCATGGGCGACCAAAAGCCCGGCCCGTTAACAATGTGAATATTCACATTGACAGGTTAATATTCATATTGATAAGAGTGTAAAATTGGCCCGCAGCCCGTGGGCGGCCCGAAGCCTGACCGAAGCCCGAGGCGGGCTTGGCCCGATCCGTGACAATGTGAATATTCACATTGACATGCTAACATTCACATTAATAGGAGTGTAAAATTAGTCCGCGCCCCGTGCCTACCCGAAACCCACCCATGACCCGTGGGTGGCCCGGGGCGGGCCCGGCCCAACCTGTTGACAATGTGAATATTCACATTGACATGTTAACATTCACATTGATAAGAGTGTAAAATTGGCCCGTGACCTGTAGGCATCCTGAAGCCCGACCTCGGGCTGGGGCGAGCCCGACCCGTTGGCAATGTGAATATTCACATTGACATGCTAACATTCACATTGATAGGAGTGTAAAATTGGCCCGCAGCCCGTGGGCGACCCGAAGCCAGACCGCAGCCCGATGCGGGCTTGGCCCGACCCGTGACAATGTGAATATTCACATTGACATGTTAATATTAACATTGATAGGAGTGTAAAATTTGTCTGCTGCCCGAAGCTCGCTTGCGGCCCGCGGTAAGCCTGGACCCAAACCCGGGCCACCTCGAGCCGCCCATAGGACGCGAGTCAATTTTACACTCTTATCAATGTGAATGTTAACATATCAATGTGAATATTCACATCGTCAACAAGCCGGGCCGGGCCCGCCTCGGGCCGTCCACGGGCCGTGGGCGGTTTCGGCCAACCACGGGGCACGGGTTAATGTTACACTCTTATCAATGTGAATGTTAACATGTCAATGTGAATATTCACGTTGTCAACGTGCCGGGCCGGCCCCGGCCCGAGGCCGGGCTTCGGGCTACCCATGGGTCACGAGCCAATTTTACACTGTTATCAATGTTAATATTAATATGTCAATGTGAATATTCACATTGTCAACGAGCCAGGCCCGCCCTGGGCAGCGGGCGGGCTTCGGGCTGCCCACGGGCCATGGGCCACGGGCCAATTTTACACTCCTATCAATGTGAATGTTAATATGTCAATGTGAATATTCACATTGTCAACGAGCCGAGCCGGGCTCGCCCCGGGCCGCCTACGGGCTTCGGGCCACCCATGGAACGCGAGTCAATTTTACACTCTTATCAATGTGAATGTTAACATGTCAATGTGAATATTCACATTGTCAACAGGCCAGGCCGGGCCCGCCCTGGGCCTCCCACTGGCCGTGGGCTGGTTTCGGGCAGCCATGGGGCGCGGGTTAATTTTATACTCTTATCAATGTGAATGTTAACATGTCAATGTGAATATTCACATTATCAACGGGTCGGGCCGGGCTCGCCCAAGGCAGCCCACGAGCTGCGGGCGGGTTTCGGGCCGGCCACAGGCCGCGGGCTAATTTTACACTCCTATCAATGTGAATGCTAACATGTCAATGTGAATATTCACATTGTCAACGGGCCGGGCCTAGGCTTCGGGCTGCCCACGTGTCACGGGCTAATTTTACACGCTTATCAATGTTAATGTTAATATGTCAATGTGAATATTCACAGTATGAACGGGCCGGCCCGGGCACGCCCCGGGCGGCGGGCTGGCTTCGGGCCGCCCACGGGCCGCGGGTCAATTTTACACTCCTATCAATGTGAATGTTAACTTGTCAATGTGAATATTCACATTATCAACGAGCCGGGCTGGGCCTATTTTTTTGGCATGTGGGCCGGCCCAGCCCGTCTCGAATTTTTCTGAGCACCCACGAGGATTGACATGGGTCGGGCCCCTACACATTGACGATATGAACATTCACATTGACGGTGTGAACATTCACATGAGGGGTATTTTGGTAATTATGTCACCCATAGGACTTATTGAAATATAAGAAAATAATGTGAACTAAATGGAACATAAGTAGATGAAAAGGGTATTTTGGTTCTTATCTCAAATTGGACCTAATAAAATAGTCAAAAAGAATATGGGTTGGATGGAATAAAACTCTTAGAAAATGGATTTATCAAAAAAACTCCCTAAAAAAATTAAGTTTGTCAAATATTAATAATCAGATGAGACTTACATTAATTACCTTCTTAACAAATCCCTACAAAATTAAAATTTGAGATGAATTCCAAAGTAAAGCTACAAGCCTCAACAGCATTGGGTCTTGTTTGGCATATATTAAAAAAATTAAAAAGTCATTATCCTATTTAAGTCACATTATCTTATTTAAGTCATATCACCTCTCTATCACATCACTTCAACCCAATCTATACTTAATCCATATTGCATAAAAAGTCAAAAAATACAGACCATGTCAAAACACAACTCTTTGAAAGAAGCAAGATTGGTAATAACTTGGCTGGGTTGACTAAAAAGCTTACATTTGACCCAGACATCATCAACCAATCAAACTCAACTACAACTCTCTCTCTCTCTCTCTCTCCTCTAATAGAGCTCATGGATTCCAACAGCATTGGATCAGCAGGGAGACTAATGAACATAGCTCAACAGCTTCGACTCTTCCACACCAATTACAACCCCATTGAAGACCCAACAATCAAAGACAGTGCAGGCAAGGCTGTTCCTCAAGATCTGACTACAAATTCAGAATCTGCAACAAACCCACCTGAAAGAATCAGATCCAAGAGAGCTGCAGTTCTGATCTGCCTCTTTGAAGATGAAAGAGGAGATCTCAGAGTCATTCTTACCAAGAGGTCTTCAACACTGTCCACTAATTCAGGTCAGTTTGCCTAAAATTCAATTCAATGCTCTTAGTAATTTGGTGTGTGCAAATAAACTGGCAATATGATCCAATTCCAAATTAGCGGTTTGAGAAGGCGAGCGGGTTAGATAATACAAATTAGTAAGTAGGTAGGAGCGGCGCAAGGATTTCAACATTGGCGGCCAAAAAAATGAACCGGGCTCTCGTTAGTTGGGTTTAAAACGTTTAAAAATAATAATAATTTAATATCAACCAATTAAAAATTATTAAAAAATCAATAATAATTCAGTTTAAACATATTATTATCTACTTCTTAATTCTTATAAGGCTGGGGTTGCTTCCAGTCTACCATCTAGGCTAGAGGGTCCAATCCGGTCTATTGGGTTGATCTTTAGGTTCTTTTCGATAATTGTTCACATTTTAAGATTTATTAAATACATTATTCTTGTAAAAAATTACGTCAATCGGATAATGGATACTATGTATTTGGATTACTTTTTTTATGAATCGTTAATTTTTTGACTATCCATTTTCTTTCAGACAATAGTGATCTTATTAAATAGTATCCGTTATTCAATTGACGTGATTTTTTACAGGAATAATGTACTCAACAAATCCTAAAATGTGAACGGTTTTGATTATCGAAAAGGAACCCAAAAATAAGTCTAATGGTCCGAACTGAACAGAACTGTCCTAGATCTAGATTGGAGACCGTCCGACTTATAAACCCATGTAATTATTCATGAATGTAAGCTTAATGCATATAGGCATTAAACATTAAATATGTAAAGAGACTGGACATAAATAAATAAAAAAAAGTATATGTACAAATTAGAGATACAAAATCTGAGAAAACATGTAATTTAAAAATAAAAAAATAATTTAATTAATTTTTCTGAATGGACTGTCACATCTCTCAAACTAAACAATTACCAAAACAAAATCTATCTATATTATATATTAAGTAAAATGAAGTTTTTAACCCCAAACTTTATGGGAGCTCCAATCTCTCAAACTAAATTTTTTGATTTTTTGATTTAAAAAAAAAAATCTTAGCATTTATTAACTTCTCTCAATTCTCAAGTCTTACTATCATAATAACACTTTAATGCATTAAGAACAAACATAAAAAAAATTCTTTGAAATCTAACACATATAAATTCCTTAAAAAGTCCCAACACATATGATTATTATCCCTCATAATAACATTTTAATGTATTAAGAACAAGCATAAATTTTTTTTTTTCAAAAGTCCAACACATATGATTATCTTAACATTTATTAACTTCTCCTAACTCTCAAGTTTTACCATCATAATAACACTTTAATGCAATAAGAACAAGCATAAAATTTTTTTTTTGAAATCCAACACACATAAATTTCTTGAAAAGTTCAAACACATATGATTATTATCCCTCATAATAACATTTTAATGCATTAAGAACAAGTATAAAAAAATTTCTTAAAAAGTCCAACACATATGATTATTATCAAAATATTAAACTTTAATATAATATAATAAAAAATAAGTCATTTAATTCCTTGAAAAGTCCAACACATATGATTATTATTAAAATATTAAACTTTAATATAATATAAAAAAAGAAAAAAGACATTTAAAACAAAAAATTAAAAATCACAATTCACATATATAGATAATTATAAATATAATTCGTATATAGGCGCTGTTTGAAAAGTGGCAAGTGAGGCTATTATAGCCTCAAATGAGATATAAGCCAAAAAGCTCACTTTTCATTCTTTTTTATTTAAAAAAAAAAAAATAGGTTCACTGCACTGTCAAAGTGACAAGTTGTTATCACGTGGGAAATTACGGTTTTGCCCCTTCTCATCAATTTAAAAAAATATAATTTTATGGACAAATTTGTCATTTTAACTTCAAACATCATTTTAACACATTTTTCAATACAACAACTCAAATAAAATCCATCTCATCTTCCTAAATACAAAAACTAAAATAGTCTATTAAAATAATCAAAAAACCAAATAACCTACTAAAATAGTCACTTCCCAAACAAGGCCACAGTACAGTTGATATGCTAGTAATATATTATTAGGAAAGGTCCAACTAATTTATTACACTAATCCATGTAATTCATATATATACAGTGTTTTTCAACTTTTTGCAGAGCTAAGCCCTCTGACCCGAAAAAGGTTGTTTGGTGATCGTAGAGTAATATTTCACAGCATAAACCAATACTTTTTTACCAACACAAAAGTATTGGATCCATCTATAAGGGAAATTACTTTACATTTGTCTCATGTGCTGAGGCATTTCTATTAGATTGTTACAGTAATTATATAAATTTCCTTTGGTAGTTGTGTGGGCAGTGTTTTAGGTCAAGTTTAGAAAGTCTCAAAAAAAATTAAAAAGTTAAAAAGTTATTTAAAAAGTTAAAAAATTATCATTATTTATTAAAAGTCAACAATTACGACTGCACAATTTTAATACTAATTTTTCCATACACATTAATTTATATAATTTTTTAATACATATTTTTCCATAAAAAGTCAAAAAGTTAACCTAAACATTCATATTTTCAACCTCAACTTTTTAGTCTAAAAATACAAAAAGTACACTTATTTAGGACACCCCAAACAACCTCTTACTATGTACTTTTTAGTTGAGTTTTTCTATTGGAATCTTGTTCTTGTTAGTGCTATAAAATTTTAATTTATGAAAAAAACGATGATAAACACATCATTTTCATTGATTTTTTTTTTTTAAAGTTTAATTGTTTTGTTTATTGATTTGTGAGGTGTGATTTTGATTAACATCTTGCATTCAATTAGTCGTGGATTTTGTGTCAGAATTTAGAATAAATAATATTTTTTTTTTATTTAAAATTCTATAAAAAGTTATGGTCGTACGTTTACTATTGCTTTTTTTTTTTTTTTTTCTTCTCATTTTATATATTTATAACATGCTCATATCGTTGATTAGAAATCGTTAAAATATTCACTCAACTTGTTCATTTCAAGAATGAGTGAGCAAGTTAAAAACAATTTCAATCCACAAGTGATGATTTTTCTTCAAAATTAACCCAAAACCACTTGTGCACACACCCTATGGGGTTTGTTTGGTTACAGGGGATGTGTCCTTGCCAGGTGGGAAGACAGATGAAGGGGATGCCAATGATGTTGAGACAGCACTGAGGGAGGCCAAGGAAGAGATTGGCTTGGACCCTTCACTTGTCATTGTTGTCACTGTTTTACATCCCCTGGTAACAAAGGTTATATTTCTCAGATGTGCAATTCAATTTATACATAGTTTTTTTTCCTTTCATTACTCCGTATTGTTAACCATCTATTCAAATTTTATTAAGTCCCCATATAAATTTTATTGTTCACAGTAAATGAGTAAGTAATTACTCACTCTATCCCTTGATAGGGTTATATACAGTGCTATGCTTATTGAAAAATCTAGAAATCCCCTAGATGTTGATTTGTGATTATGTATCAATTTTAAGCAGAATATAACAATCCCAATCAAACAATCAAGACAAAGAAACACAACGATTTTACGTGGAAAAAACCACAATTGGACACCTCCAACTGTGATCAAAAATCACGGGCAACAGCCACAAAACAATCCACTAAGAAGATTTAAAGGAATTACACAGGTATACTCTCAATTACCTAGCGAATCCACGCCTAATTGAACCAACCTCTATGTGCCTCTTCCAACCCGTCTTCACCTTGGAATTGTCTTTACGATGAGCCACCCCGGAATCCACCAAAGCTTCAGGCTCGAATTCTTCAGAATCCACCGAAGAACAACTCTCTTTTTTGTAGAACAAAACACAACCTTTGATGTACTCTCTTTAAACCATGAGTTGAATACTCAATAAAACATCAAAGAAAACTCACAAAGTATCCCCAGATATAAACCCTAGAATCCAAAAAGAAGATCTGGAGTAGTAATCCTAAAATCTGACTCAACACGCGAATTTATAGAATCTGTCCCGCGATCTCCGCTCGAGCGCCCAACAGCCCGCTCGAGCGTCGTCAGCAAAATATGCGCGTCATATAACAGAGGTCCGCTCGAGCGCCAGAAAGCCCGCTCGAGCGCAAAATCACATATCTCAGTACTTTTGCAGGCGACCAAAACTGCTGGAACCAGGGATTCTCCGCTCGAGCGCGGGTATGTCCGCTCGAGCGGACAGGCAATTTTGAATGCATTTTTGCATTTTGCTTTGGGGCGCTGCCCCTCGACCCCGCCGTGACGCTGCCCCGGACCCGCCAAGGGGCGCTGCCCCCTCGACCCCCGCGAGCTGACCGGGCAGCTCGATCCCCGTCATAATCAGCGAAGTGGCAATCTTGAATGCTTTATCATCACAAACTTCTCTTAAAAGCACAATTCGGGTTGGATTCACATCTAAACACTCATAGCCTCACTGAAATAAAAAGTGTGAATAAAATTACAACTCAAAGGAGTTTTGTCAAACAGGATTACCAAGAAATAAAACCTAACACTTATGATCTGATAGATTATATATATATGAAGGATTCTGGTAGTGAAGTGTGATTGTAGTTTCTCATCATTTTATTTGAATGAATAGAAAAGAAAGAGAACGCAAGTGTCTTTTCATTTCCTTTTGCTGTATATTTAGATAAAGAATTTTTGGTTTTAAAGAATTTTAAGAGATTTCTCTTTCTCTTTTCCTTTTTTTTTTTTCTTTTTTTGGGGTCCCTCAATTGAAATGGTGCAACCGAATCTCCCTAGAGCCTTGTCATTGTCAAGTTTTAGAGGGTTTTTTTTTTTTTTTCAGAAAACAAATTTGTTTGCTGAACTTTCTGAAAATAGTTTTTAGAATGAAATTTCAAGAACACACCACTTTTTAGGAAACCCCAAAAAGAAGTTTCCAAAACTTGGAAAGATGTTTTTCACACAAAAAGCAAAAATGTTATGAAAACAATGGATGTTTTTTTCAAAGATTTCACTATTTTGTTTCCGAAAACATGAAAACAAAAATAGAAAACAAAAATGAAGAAAACGAAAACACAACCAAACAATTGTGGCACATTTAGCTTTGATATGGAATTTAGGACTTCAATTTTTTGTAGTTGTTCTTGTGCAGGTTGGTATTACTGTAGTTCCAGTGGTTGGCATACTTCCAGACAAGAGAGCATTCAATCCAACTCTAAACACAGCAGAAGTGGAATCTATATTTGATGCCCCTTTAGCCATGTTTCTCAAGGTATTAGTCACTCTCTGAAATTCTTTCTCACTTCAGCTCTGATTTTCTTATGCGATTTCTTTTCATGCCGGGTTTTCAGGATCAAAATCGGAGAGCAGAGGAGAGAGAATGGATGGGTGACAAATACCTGTTGCATTTCTTCGATCATGAAATAGAGAATGGAGTGAATTATGTCATATGGGCTTTAACAGCTGGTATTCTGATTAGAACAGCATCAATTGTGTACCAGCAACCACCTGACTTCCAAGTGAGTGAGCCTAAATTCTGGACTAGAAGTTGCTGATGCAGATCTTAAAAGTCAAATTATACCAAGTTATATCCCAACCAAACTCTCAATGAAGATAGTCTCATGCACTGGGGCTACCTTTTTGTATACCGATGTTCATTTTATGCTTCGTGTAATAACATCACACCAAACCCTAAATTCAAGACTGCGGGAATTTTTATCAATTTTTGGCAGAAGATACCTAATCAAGGAGAAAACTTAACCATATTGTAACTTTATGATGGGAATGGTAGCAAATAAAAGCATATCCATATAATTTGGGGTCCGGTTCATGAAATGTAGCCTTGAAGAAAATTTTCACTCAAATATTCTACCATCAGATAGTAAAAGCAAGAATGAGAAGTACTCAGCTTATCAACAGTTAAACTAAAAAAAATAGGATGCAAAAGATTAGTTATATTTCTGGTCCACACCCGGGCTTTCTAATACTCCTCTCATTGAAGGTGCTTTTGTGAGAATATTATGTTAATTATGGAAATATATCAATTAGGTTGATTGTATATTTTAGATTGATTGTGTGAATATTAGATTGATTGTATAGGGTTATTATTTCCTATTTCAGGTTAGGATTGCTATAAATATTGGTTGTAATCTTTGTATTAGCACAAGCTGAATATACTGGAAGATTTAGAAACTTATATGGTATCAGAGCTAGGGTTTCATTCAAACTCGTTGGTGGAAGCCCTTCCTGTGTTGCGAAGGTCTTCTCTGTGGTTCGTCGAAGTCGCGACATACTTCTGATCACTGGTCTGAAGTCACGACATCTTTGGTCAAGTCGCGACTCTCTGCTTTCTACCTTGCGCAAGCCTGTTCTCTCTCTGGTTCGCACCTAGTTCGTGGCCTCCCTCTCTCATCTTGGCTTCGCGAGTTCTCTCTCTGGTTCGCACCTGGTTCGCGATCTCTCTCTCGTCTCGGCTTCAGGTTCTCTCTGGATCTCTATGATTGATATTTGTGTTTGGGTCAAACCACTGTTTCTAGAAACTCTGCTTATTAGTATTTGGAACTAACTAGGTTCTAGATATTATAAGTTTGACCTAACTGGTTTTACTATACTTCATTTAGGTCCTTTATAATTAATTTTTTATAATATTGTCACCATGTCAGTCGACAAAAGTCAATCTATAACTTGCAAACTTACTGGAGCCAATTATGCTTATTGGTCCACTGTTATGAAAATTTTTTTGCTTGGTCGAAAAAAATGAGGATATGTTTTTGATTCTGTCTCTCGTCCATCAGATCCCAAAACGGATGGATATTAGGTTGCCTATGACACTTAGGATCGTGACAATGCCCAAGTTCTAACTTGGTTTCATAATGTTGTGGATGATCGCATTGGGATGATG
This sequence comes from Camellia sinensis, assembly GCF_055761805.1. Classification (NCBI taxonomy): domain Eukaryota; kingdom Viridiplantae; phylum Streptophyta; class Magnoliopsida; order Ericales; family Theaceae; genus Camellia; species Camellia sinensis. Next base: position 141,610,043 of record NC_138969.1, on the reverse strand, counting down.
TTCTCCAAATATACTACTGCCAAGGAGGTTTGGGTCTATTTACAGGGGGTTTATCAACAGTCCAACTTTGCCAAACGGTATGAGTTGGAAACAGCTCTTTAGAATGCTCATCAACGAGATCGGTCTATTCAGGATTTCTACATTGAGATGACGGGACTTTGGGATCAGCTTGCTCTCATGGAACCATCTAGTCTTAAGGTACTAGATGTCTATCTGCAGTTTCGGGAAAAGGATCATTTGGTGCAATTTTTAATGGCTCTTTCCCCTCAGTATGAGGCTATCCGTGGTGGCATCCTTCACCAGTCACCTCTTCCCTCTATGGATGCTATTGTTTATGAGCTCCTCTCCGAGAAAACCTGTCTTAAGACAGCCAGTCAGACTTTGTCTCCATCTGTCTTCTTGGCTCCTACTTAGCCTCTTCTATTGTCGACCCCTCTACCTCATCAGCTTCAAGGCAATGCAAAGCCCAAGAAGGGGCCACTAGCCTTTGATGAGTGTACTTTTTGCTACTAGAAGGGCCATTGGAAGTACAACTGTCCCAAGAAGGGGCGTCAGTCTGCTCAGTTTTCTCAGTCGCCTCAAACACAGTTTCGACCTCCTACTGCTTATACTGCATCTGCTTCGACTTCTGATCCTGACTTGGCTTCCTTGTGTGCCCAAATGGCTCAGCTTCAGCATCTCATGTCCACCTCTCAGCCATCCTCCTCTGTCTCTGCTTTTATCTCTCTTCATTCAGATTTGTTTGGGTCATCTTCAAGTATCTCCTCCTCTGTTTGGCTTTTTGACTCTGGTGCCTCTCATCATATGACTCATCACCTTTCCTTACTTCAAAATTGTATCCCTCATTCCTCTCCTATTACTGTTAATACTACTAATGAGTCTAGTATGCATGATCTATCTGTCGGGTCTGTCTTACCCTCTGCCATGTCTGTTGTTACTATTCCCTCTGTTTTTTATGTTCCTCAGCTATCTGTTAGTTTATTATCTATCAGTCAACTTGATATTTCTGGTTTTGTTGTTACATTTTCCTCTTCTGTCTGTTGTGTGCAGGATCGGGTGTCCAAGAAGCAGATTGGGACCGACCGTAGAGTTAGAAATCTCTATGTGGTAGAAAGCTTGCATCTCCCTCTATCCACCTCTCCTGTTGCTTTTTTCTCATTTTAGTTAGATTCTCAATCGAGTCAGTTTTACTTATGGCATTCTCGCCTAGGTCATTGGTCTGTTGACCACTTACGGTCTTTAGCTCAGTTAGGATTATTGGGTAAAGTTTCTCCTAGCCAAATTGATGAATGTCGGGGATGTAAACTTGTCAAAATGACAACTTTACCTTTTGATAAAAATACTTCAGTTTCTATTTCTCCATTTTCTCTTGTGTATATTGATGTCTGGGGACCCTCTCATACTCTCACTGAAGGGGGTGCCGCATACTATGTGTCTTTTGTTGTTGATTGCACCCGTTATACTTGGGTTTATCTTATGGCTCATAAATCTGACTTCTACCAAATATATCGTACATTTCAGTCTGTTACCCAAAAGACAACCTAAGAGGGGGGGAGAATTAGGTTTTACAAATAAAAGTAATAATACCCTAATAAAAATTATGACTAGCATGGTAGATAAATATAGTTAATGAAATAAAAATAATTAAAACAAGTGTTCTAACAACTATGTCAAGTAATGATTTTAGCACAATAAAAATATGAAATATAGTTATGCCAATTTAGATAAAATAAAGAGATGAGAGAGAGAGAGAGAGAGACAAACAAATTTATAGTGGTTCGACTTCAACTCGGCCTGCGTCCACTCCTCAAGTTTCACTTGAGATTTTCCACTATTCTCTAGCTTCACAGGGTGCTAGTAACCTTTTCACAGATGGAGCAATCCTCCACGGATTTTACACAGACTTTCTAAGTCAAAAAACACTGAGTGTACTACACTCTTACGAGGTTGAAAAGAAGGTGTTTTTGCTCTCACAGAAAGCTACAAGAATTATCTCTCAAAGATAAACATAAAAATGAAACTCTGATTTTTCTGTAACCCTCACACAGGAAAGATGGACTCAATGTATAATTTCTGAGGGAGGATGTAAACAAAAATTGAAGAACACTTCTCAGAGAATTTTTCAGAAAATAGATGAGAGTGATTTTAGATCAAAGAACATTTTCTGGTTTCTGTAAGTTGTTTGTAGTTGCTGTGTCTTGTTTACATCAGAGGCTTTGGTATATATAATAAAACTTATAGCTGTTGTCTTCATTTGAATATCTTCCATTCCATTATTACTAATTTGAACTTATGGGAGACAAGATCATTATTAATTTGAACTTGTGGGAGACAAGATCATTACTAATTTGAACTTTTTGAACTCCTGCTGTGCTGGGCTGTTTAAACCTCTATTTTGGACTGTTTGAACCTCTGTTTTTTATTTGAAATGAACTCCTGATTTAAGCAAATATTAAATACATTCTAACAACATTTAGGATACTAAATACATTCTAACATTATTTAGGATAAAAGTTTAGTAAGAAATAGTAAAATAAATTTTGATTCTATTTTTCTCTTCCAAATAAATTAAAACATAATTAAATAAATCATCAAAATAAATAAGTCTAACAATCTCTCCATTTTTTATGATGACACGCAATGATGTTTTGATTTGATTTGGGAGTAAGAAAAACTCCCCCTCAAGTCATGCTCACTGAATTCATTTCTAAATACATAGGTTAGCACATGTGTAATAAATAAGTTTTAATCAGAGACATGATATGAGACTTGAGATTAACCAACTATAAAAGAAAAAAAATTATAAATATTAGTTGGTCTATATCAGTTTAAAAAAAACACTACCATGATACCACAATACATAACATCATATTAGTTTGAAAAAAAATACCATAATATATAGCATCATAACATCAGAATAAAATACATAATATATAATATCATTACATCAGAATATAATAGATAATACATAATATCAGAATATAATACATAATATATAACATCATGACATCATAATATAATACATAATACATAATATCAGAATATAATACATAATATATAATATCATTAATTTTCCCCCCCTGTGACATTATCAAAAAGAAATCATGGCTCAGAATTTGGAGGAGGAGGAGGAGGAGGAGGAGGAAGAGAAAAATGATAATGATAAATGGCATTAAAAATAGATAATCAAAACATATATATGCATATATATACGATTCGCGCACACCTCTCTTTTCCGTCGAAAATTGCGTCGGACATGCGGCCTCGCTTTTGCATCAGCCGACCGATAAAAGCGAAACGGGTCAATCAACTGCCTCGGCTCTCTCTCCCTCTTGTCTTCTTCTCTTCCGTCTTCTTCTTCTTAATCACCCTCTTCTCTTTTCGAGTACATCTCTCTCGGCTACCACATGGCCGCATTCCGTCCCCTCACTCTTTTTCCAGACTTGAATGATCCCTCAAGCGCTGCGGGGCCGAGTGCCCTGGCTCCTACTATTCCCAACCTTCCTATGATGTTGATTGAGCAAATAATAGCAACGCAATTAGATATTGAAACCAATCATTTCACATTGACATCCTGTATGGAGACGGTGACTGCAGTCACAAAATTGGCTCATCGACTGCAGAACAGAACGAGTGTGCTCCACCAGGTCAACTCTCTCTGCTCCAACGCATGTACAAGGATGCGCGAGCAGAGATTTGCGCACTGAAGGCCGAAAATAAAGAGCTTAAACGGAAGACCACCTCCATGGCGCGATTTGGAGCAACGTCGTACTTGGCCTTTGATAGTCAGCGGGGAGTCGTCGCTCTCAGTGAAAACACGGAGGCAGAGTCTTCAAGGGTCGCCCAAGGCGATAAAAAAAAGAAGAGATCGGCGGAAGATGCGAGTAAGTGAGGTCGGCCAATGGGCGGAAAAATGAAAGGAATATATATATATATTTTTTTTTATGTAAATATGTATATTTTAATTTGTGTTTATTTTTATTTTTAATGTAAGCACTTGAAGATGAAATTAAAGTGTAGAAAATAATAAATAAAAATTAAGCCTAACGGCAAAACAAAATAATAATAATAATAATAAATAATGAAAAGAAAAAAAAAATGAAGCCTATTAGCAAAACAAAAAAAATAAAATAATACCAGCAGAAATTATACTTAATGAGACGTCGGTGTTGCTGGAAGGGTAATGAAAAAAAAAATACCATAAGGGTTTTAAAGAAAATCAATGTATGTAAAGTTAATTTTATCTCAAGATACAGAACTCAAAAAAAATTACATAGTTGAGAATAACAAATTGTTAAGGAGAATAAATGTATGAAGGACTGAAGAGCATTTAACTGATATAAATGTTTCCATATCAATGTAGCAATACATATATATCATTTTAACAAAAATTCAACTTTCACAGTCATAACAAAACTTTTTAAGTAAAAATCGACATTCTAAGCTCGCTATGAATAAAATTGAAGCGATCCTCGCTTAGGGATTTTGTGAAAATATTCGTCAATTGCTTGTCGGTGTTTACAAATTCAAGTACAATATCCTCTTTTTGAACATGATCTCTTAAAAAATAATGTCGAATTTCAATATGTTTTGCTCATGAGTGTTGAACTGGATTTTTGCTTAAATTGATGGCACTAGTATTATCACATTTAATAGGGATATGATCATAATGCAAATCAAAGTCCTCCAATTGTTGTTTCATCCAAAGTATTTGGGCACAACAACTTCCGGAAGCTATACATATTCAGCTTCGGCTGTTGAGCAACGAAATTTTGCTTTTTACTAAACCAAGATACTGATGAGTTACTAAGAAAGTGGCAAGTGTCACTGGTGCTTTTTCTATCAAGTTTGCATCCGGCAAAGTCAGCATTCGAGTAACTAATTAAATCAAATGCAACACCTCTAGGATAAAACAGTCCTAAATTTTGAGTGCCAACAAGATATCTAAAAATTCGTTTAACAGCACTAAGATGTGATTCCTTAGGATTTGATTGATATCTAGCACACATACAAACATTAAACATAATATCAGGTCTACTTGCAGTTAAATAAAGAAGTGAGCTGATCATACCTCGATATTTTGTTTGATCAATGGACTTACTTTTTTCATTCTTGTCAAGCTTAATGGATGTGCTCATAGGTGTTCCAACTACTTTTGAGTCATACATACCAAACTTTTTGAGTAGTTCTTTTGTGTACTTAGCTTGGTTGATAAAAATTCCTTCCTTACATTATTTGATTTGAAGCCTAAGGAAATAATTTAGCTCCCCCATCATGCTCATCTCAAACTCACCTTGCATACACTTAGCAAATTCCTTACACAAGATTTCATTAATAGCACCAAATATAATGTCATCCACATATATTTGCACAATAAATAAATCATCATTTTTAGTTTTAACAAAAAGTGTTGCGTCAATCGTTCCTCTAGAAAAATTATTTTCAATCAAAAATTTACTTAATCGTTCATACCATGCACGAGGTACTTGTTTCAAACCATATAAAGCTTTTGATAGTTTAAAAACATGATTTGGAAAAGCATGATCTTCAAAACCTAGGGGTTGTTTAACATAAACTTCCTCATTTATAAAACCATTTAAAAAGGCACTTTTTACATCCATTTGATAAAGTTTGAAATCTCTAAAACATGAAATACAAGTAACATGCGAATGGCTTCTAATCTAGCAACCGGAGCAAAGGTTTCATCGAAATCAATACCTTCTTCTTTATTGTATCCTTGTGCAACAAGTCTAGCCTTGTTTCTTATAATTGTGCCGGATTCATCAAGCTTGTTTCGAAAGATCCATTTGGTACCGATAATGGTATGATCTTTAGGTTTTGGCATAAGTTCCCACACTTTATTTCTCTCAAATTGGTTAAGCTCTTCATGTATAGTTATCATCCAATGTTCATCAAATTCGGCTTCTTGAAAGTTTTTAGGCTCAATCTGTGAGAGAAAAGCCAAGTTACTACAAATGTTTCTAAGTGAAGAGCAAGTTTCAATACCTTTTGTAGGGTCACCTAGGATTAAATCCTTAGGGTGATTATGAATAAACTTCCATTCTCTTGGAAAATCATCATTGTTTCCTCCTTCTTCTTGAGGTGGGAGAATAGGTTGTTCAATCTCTTTGTTCAACTTACATGGTTAGTTCTCTTCTTTGTAGATACTTGAATCTTCCACATTTAGTTCCAAATCTATATCATCACCAACAATTTGCTTTTCAGCAGAGATGTTAGTTTCATCAAATGTCACATGTACAGATTCTTTCACAACAAGAGTTCTTTTATTAAAAACATAATAAGCTTTGCTAGTTAAGGAATAGCTAAGAAAAATTGTTTCATCAGATTTTGAATCAAATTTACCTAAGTTATACTTATCATTATTATGCACAAAGCATTTACAACAAAAAACATGCAAGTGACTAATGTTGGGCTTTCTATCATGCCAAAGTTCATAAGGAGTCTTTTTGAGAATAAGTCTAATCAATGCATGATTTAAAATACAACATGCGGGTGAACGACTTCGGCCCAAAAATATTTAGGAAGATTATTTTTGTAAAGCATTGTTCTACTCATCTCTTCTAAAGTTCTATTCTTCCTTTCTACTACACCATTTTGTTGAGGGGTTCTAGGGGCTGAAAAATTATGTCCAATACCATGCTCATCACAAAACAATTCAAATTTCTCATTTTCAAGTTCTCTACCATGGTCAGTTCGAATATTAGTAATAAGAAAGCCTTTTTCATTTTGAATTCTACGATAGAGTTTTGTGAAAGAAGAAAATGTTTCATCTTTGTGTGCTAAAAACATAACCCATGTAAATCTTGAATAATCATCAACTATAATAAGACAATAATGTTTACCACCTAGACTAGATGTCCTTGAGGGACCAAATAAATTCATATGCAATAGTTGTAAAGGTCTAGTAGTGGAAATATGAGATTTTGATTTAAATAATGTTTTAGTTTGTTTTCCTTGTTGACAAGCACTACAAAGATGATTTTTTTCAAATTTAATTTTTGGAAGTTCAATAACCAAATCATTTCTCAAAAGTTTAGCAATTAAATCCATATGAGCATGACCAAGTCTTCTATGCCATAACCAACTATTTTCATTATTAACATATAAACATTTCGCTAGCATAGAGATCATTGACATGAAAAACATAAACATTATCATGACGATTACCAACGAATAAAGCTTTATGATCATTTGTGCTTTCAATTGTGCAATGTGATTTATCAAAAATAACTCGATTACCTTTATCATATAATTGACTAATACTAAGTAAGTTATGCTTAAGTCCATCAACAAGTAAAACATTTTCAATAGAAGGGTTAGGAGAAATACCGATGCTACCAATACTGATGATTTTTCCTTTCTTGTTGTCTCCAAAAGTAACAAATCCTCCATCTTTCGATGATAGTTTAGTAAAGAATGATTTATCTCCGGTCATGTGTCTGGAACACCCACTATCAAGGTACCACTTCCCTTCTTTAGCTTTGGACTTAAAGCAAACCAAATACAAGATGACAATCAAGTGTTGATTTTTGGTACCCATAGTTTCTTGGGTTCTTCTTGGTTAGTTTTGTTAGATCCCTTAATAATCCAAATCTTTTTGATTCTCATGCTCATATTCTTTTTGAATGGACAATAAGATATATAATGGTCTTTCTTTCTACAATAATGACAAGTAATATGAAGGTGTGTCATGAGAGGTGCATTTTCAAAAACTGTATTAAGATTTTTTTGTTTCTTAATAGGGTCATATCCAATGCCCACTTTATCGAAAATACATTTTTGATTTCCAAGAAGCATATTGAGATTATTTCTACATTTTACAAAATTTTCAAGCGATTTTGTTAAATCATCAATATTGTTTTTCAAAGTAGTTTTCTCATTAGAGATGGTATCAAAATCATTTTTCAAAACAATTTTTTCTTTCTTTAATTCTTCTACATTACTGGATAAAGATGCAGCAGATTTTTTTAACACATTATTTTTTGCACAAACTTTTCTAAATTCATCTTGTAATTCATCGAATGCACTTTCAAGTTCTTCATAAAGAATAGTTACCTCATCTTGAGTAGAGTCTTTATCTTCAAGAGCCATGAGACACAAGTTGGCTACTTCATTTTCAACTTCATCACTTAAGTTTTCATCTTCACTTTCTCCCCATGCTGCTACCATGACCTTCTTGTTCCTTTTGTAGTCTTTTCCATGATTTTTCAATTTTGGACAATCCATCTTTATATGTCCAGGATTTTTGCACTCATAGCAATTAATAGGTTCTTTCTTGTTATCTTTGTTGTACTCTTTCTTGAAAGGTCTTCTTCCTCCATAATTGTTTTTCTTGAAGTGCTTTTTGAGGTTTCTACTAAACATGTCATAACTTTCATCCTCACTGGAGTTTTCGCGTTCTTCTTCATTTGATGAGGCTTTGAATGCAATTCCACTTTTCTTTTTGCTTTTAACATCCTCATGTCCTTTCATGGTGATCTCATGAGTCATAAGAGAATCCATAAGCTCATCCAATTCAAGTGTGGAGAGATTTTTGGCTTCTATAATGGCGGTGACCTTTGCTTTCCAATCCTTTGGTAAACACCTAAGAATTTTTCTCACTAACTCATTGTTAGTATAAGTTTGCCAAGAGATTTCAAAGAGTTTACAATTTCAGTAAATCTAGTAAACATACTTGAAATAGATTCATCAGAATTCATTTTAAACAATTCATAACTATGAACAAGCATATTGATATGAGATTCCTCCTCTTGGTTTGTACCTTCATATGTTACCTCAAGTTTGTTCCAAATTTCTTTTTCCGAATCACAACTTGAAATTCTATTATACTCCTTAGAGTCTAATCCATAAACAAGGGTGAGTTTGGTTTTAACATTGGCTTGCAATAATTTGTGATCCCTCTCATCACATTCATCTTCTATTTTAGGTATACTAATATTGTCTACTAATTTGGTAGGAATTTTTAAACCTTTGGTGACAATAATCCACATAGCATAATCAGTGGCTTGTAGGTATAGGGTCATCTTATCCTTCCAATGACTATAGTTGTTTCCATCAAACAATGGTGGCCTATTTGTGGCTTGTCCTTCAGCTAAGGTTGCCACGGATCGAAACTCCCAAACGGTTAAATCTAAAACAAGAGTCTAGGCTCTGATACCAATTGTTACCCAAAAGACAACCTAAGAGGGAGGGTGAATTAGGTTTTTACAAATAAAAGTAATAATACCCTAATAAAAATTATGACTAGCACAGTAAATAAATATAGTTAATGAAATAAAAATAATTAAAACAAGTGTTCTAACAACTATGTCAATTAATGATTTTAGCACAATAAAAATATGAAATATAGCTATGGAAATTTAAACAAAATAAAGAGATAAGAGAGAGAGAGGCAAACAAATTTATAGTGGTTCGGCTTCAACTCGACCCACGTCCACTCCTCAAGTTTCACTTGAGATTTTTCACCATTCTCTAGCTACACTGGGTGCTAGCAGCCTTTTCACAGATGGAGCAATCCTCCACAGGTTTTACACAGACTTTCTAAGTCCAAAAACACTGAGTGTACTACACTTTTACAGGGTTAAAAAGAATGTGTTTTTGCTCTCACAAAAAGCTATAAGAATTACCTCTCAAAGATAGATATAAAAATAAAACTTCGATTTTTCTGTAACCCTCACATAGGAAAGATGGGCTTAAAGCTATATGACTCAATGTATAATTTTTTAGAGAGGATGTAAACAAAAATTGAAGCACACTTCTCAAAGAATTTTTCAGAAAATAGATGAGAGTGATTTTAGATCAAAGAATATTTTCTGGTTTCTGTAAGTTGTTTGTAGTTGCTGTGTCTTGTTAACATCAGAGGCTTTGGTATAAAATGAAACTTATAGCTGTTGTATTCATTTGAATATCTTCCACTCCATCATTACTAATTTGAACTTGTGGGAGACAAGATCATTACTGATTTGAACTTTTTGAACTCCTGCTGTGCTGGGCTGGGCTGTTTGAACCTCTATTTTGGACTGTTTGAACCTCTGTTTTTTGTTTGAAATGAACTCCTGATTTAAGCAAATATTAAATACATTCTAACAACATTTAGGATATTAAATACATTCTAACATTATTTAGGATAAAAGTTTAGTAAGAAATAGTAAAATAAATTTTGATTATATTTTTCTCTTCCAAATAAATTAAAACATAATTAAATAAATCATCAAAATAAATAAGTCTATCATAGTTTATGATCACTACACAGTTTGGGACTACCATTAAATTGTTATGATATGACTTGGATGGGGAATATTTTAAAACTGAGTTCTGTGAGTATTTGGCCAATTTGGGTACCATTCACTAAACTTCTTGTATTGATACACCTGCCAAAAATGGTTGAGCCGAGCGTAAACACCGTCATCTTCTTGAGACAACTAGGTCTCTTTTTCTCTCTACCTCAGTTCCAACTTCGTTTTAGGGAGAGGCAGTTCTTACTGCTGCTTTTATTTTTAACCGCATACCTACTCTTCTTCTTTCTGGTTGGTCTCCTTATGAAGCTCTGTTCTCTCAACTTCCCAATTACTCCCTCCTTTGTGTGTTTGGGTCTGCTTGTTTTGTCCTTCTTCCCCGTAAAGATTAGACCAAACTTAATGCCCGGTCTGTCATATTTGTCTTTTTGGGTTATAGTCTTACTCAAAAAGGCTATCGGTGTAACAACCCTATTTTCCGTCGTCTTTACGTCTCCTGTCATATTTCTTTTCTCAAACGTCTGCCTTACTTTCAGCTTCCTCATATCACTGCTTCAGTTTCTAAAGAGGATTTGGTTTACATTGATCCATTTCCTTCTAAGGTCCCTCATAGTGAGTACATTTCTACTGTTCCCCACGACTTTTCTCCATTGTCTCCTCATTTTCCCCAACCTACTCCTCCTCCTACTCTATTGTTATTTTATTCTCGTTGCCACGCTCTCCCTCCACTAGTTGTCTCTGCTCTTAATGCTGATCCTTATACGTTTGATCCTGCTGCACATCGATATCCTACTTGAGCGTGTCATCCTCCAAACAGGTTGGATTGGTCTAATACATGTTTTTCTGTTTCCTATCGTACTTTTTTGTCTGGTATTTATTCTTTTTCAGAACCTCAGTCTTACAAGGAGGCCTGTTAGGATCCCTATTAGATTTAAGTTATGGAGGATGAGTTGTCTGCTTTACAGAAAACTAGTACTTGAGAGTTGGTTCCTTTACCTGCTGGTAAGAATTTGGTTGGTTGCAAATGGATCTACAAAGTCAAGACTCATTCTGATGGTTCTCTTGAGCACTACAAAGCTCGTGTGGTTGCCAAAGGTTTCTCACAGAAGTATGGTATTGATTATGAGGAAACCTTTGCTCCTGTTGTCAAGATGGCTATTGTCTGTACTTTAATCTCTATCGCTGCTGTTTGTTCTTGGCCTCTTTATCAGATGGATGTTAAGAACGCTTTTCTTAATGGCCATCTCACCGAGGAGGTTTACATGTGCTCTGTATGGTCTGAAGCAGTCTCCTTGTGCTTGGTATGATTGCTTTCATTGCTGTTACTGCACTTGGTTTCATCCTTATGCTCAGGACTCTGCTTTATTTCTTCTCCACACCTCTGCTGGATTTGTTACCTTATTACTGTATGCGGATGATATGATCATCACTGGCTCTAACTCTTTTGTTATATTTGAGGTCAAGTAGCATATTTTCTGTACCTTTGAAATGAAAGATTTGGGCCCCTTACGGTATTTTCTTGGTATTGAGGTAGTTTCTTCTTCCAAGGGCTACTCTCTATCTCAGGCCAAGTATGCCAATGAGGTTATTCATCGTGCCCGTTTTACTGACCCTAAGATTTCTGATACCCCCATTAAGCTTAATGTGAAGCTTACCACTGCTGATGGTGTTCTTCTAGATGATCCTACTTTATATCAAGAGCTCGTGGGTTGCTTAGTTTATCTGACGGTTACTCACCCTGATCTTGCCTAAGCTGTTCATATGGTTAGTCAGTTCGTTTATGCTCCTCGTTCTACCTATTGGGCTGCTTTGGTTCGGATTCTTTGCTATTTTCGGGGTACTATCTTTCAGGATTTACTGTTGTCTTTTACTTCCTCTTTGGACTTGGTGGCTTATGCTGATTCTGATTGGGTTGGTGATGTCACCGATCGTAACTCTACACTGGCTTCTGCATGTTTATTAGTGATTCCTTGATTTCTTGGAAGAGAAATAAACAGACTATTGTTGCGCATTCCACTGCCGAGGCTAAGTACCTTGCTATGGCTTATGTCATTGCTGAGATTATTTGGCTTCGTTGTCTCTTGACTGATTTGGGCGTTCCTCAGTCTTCTCCGACCTCTCTTTACTATGACAACCGTAGTGCTATTCAGATTGCCCATAACACAGTCTTTCATGAGCGAACGAAGCACATTGAGATTGATTGTCATTTTATACGTCAGCATTTGCGGTTTGGCTCCATCTCGCTTTCTTTCTTCTCTTCGGCATTGCAACTTGTTGATTTTTTTACGAAAACTCATATCACTGCTCACTTTCAGTTTCTTCTCGACAAACTCTTAAAGTTTTCTATTAAAACACCTTGAGTTTGAGCGGGAGTGTGAGAATATTATGTTAATTATGGAAATATATCAATTAGGTTGATTGTATATTTTAGATTGATTGTGTAAATATTAGATTGATTGTGTAAATATTAGATTGATTGTATAGGGTTATTATTTTCTATTTCATGTTAGGATTGCTATAAATATTGGTTGTAATCTTTGTATTAGCACAAGTTGAATATACAGAAAGATTCAGAAACTTATAGCTTCGTGCCTTCTCTTTTTGAAAGATTCATTATATTGGGAGTCATTGGATCCTATTTTACTTTTAACGCTGTAAACGTGTGACAACCTAATAGATGGCTCAGTTTCACACCCTCAATGACAGAATGTATTCAAATAGCAGATTTACAATGAAAAGAGCAACATATGCAACGATTAATGAATTCCTTGTGAGAGGAAAGTAAAATTAACAACGGCATTATGGTATATCGACTACAAAAATGTAACTCCAAAGAAATTACAAAGAGAAGAATTTGTGTACACATGCATAAAACCTGTGTGCACCTTCATATCTCCCTTCAACCTAATCTTCTAGCATCTTTTTTCAACAATGTTAAACACGACAACTCAGTATCTATTTGAATATCTCAAATAGTTTCAGATAAAAAAGAAAGTGGGAATTCCAACCAAACAATTGAAAAAAAAGAACTAAACGAAAAATAGTTCTAAAAATTACGGAGAAGCCCCTATATTTATCCCTTCAGCTAAACACCTCATAGAATTTCTCAGCGACAAGCAAACTAGAATCAATTGATTCCATGGTTGGGAATGACAGTTGCAATATCCTCTGTTGTTACTTCCTCTCTGCCTTTTAGAGTAGCCAAAGCCTTTACTGCCCTATTTGTGACCATATCACCTCTCAATCTATCAACATGAAGTTCATGATCAAGCTGCACAAAAGGAAGATAGCTCCTAGCTGAAGCAATTTGCTGCTAGAGCTTCTCTTGCTCAGTCTTGTAAAATTCTTGGAATTCCTTAGGGTTTATATCAAACTAAGCTCTCTCATCGACAATCTTTACTCTCAACTCAGCATCCCTCACAGTCCCAACTTCTGTGTGCATTCCAAACCGATCAAGCAGCTGTTGATAGAAAAATTTGCAGAACATAAACTAAAAAACCATTAAGGATTCAATTCTATACATGAAAACTATATGAATTTCTACTATACAACTTAAGTAAATACATACCTTGATCCATGATAGTATGAAATCTTCTTTTAAGAAAGAGAAACCTTGAATGGAAGACCTTGATCTTCAAGTTCTTTACTTGTCTAAGATCTTCAAACCACTTCTCTCTCTCTCTAGGCGACGAGAGCCTTCTTGTGGTGACAACTTGAGTTTTTGATAGAGAGTGTGGTTTGGGACCTTACACTATTTATACTAGTATTGTTCCCATCAAAGAATCCATTCATTCAATGAACTTCATTAAATAGATTAATGTATCTTATACATTCATGATACATAATGCATCTTCTATATTAATGAATTCATTAGATAGATTAATGTATCTTACATATTCATAATAGATACATAATGCATCTCTAAGATTCATTCATAATGAATCCATCACATTCAATGCATTAACATTAGTCTTCTATACATTGTATATATAGGTGCATTCATCAATAATTAGTCACCATCTAATTGATGTACATGTATCTTACTTAATGAGATAAATCTAGTATAATCATGTATAAGCCACATTAAGCCATATTTAGGAAAAATTCTTACAATCTCCCACTTGGCTTGCATGATTATATTACGTCACTAGATTATCATAATATGGCCAACGCTCTCCCACTAGAAGATTACACCATCACCATTAGATTCTGTTTAATGAAATTATTAGCACCAAATCATTGTAGTCGGTGATTTACACATTGATCAAGACTGTACAATGGTTATAGTGTTAATATTTTCCATTAACATAAATAAGTGAATCTTAAAACACAGAGATGACATTAGCAACATAATGGTGATTAATGCTAATTCATCTATAACGGTCCCGTTGTTTACATCTTCTTCTAAATTGTGCACAAGTATGAAGAATGAAAACAACAAACATAATCATTACTAACAGAAGATGATTATAATATAACATTTATCCCGAACATAATATACTCATTTCAAGTCTAAACATGATAAACTTTCTACTAAGCCCATGCGTGCAACATGTTCTTGAAAGAGCTTAGGTGTGAGACCTTTAATTAAAGGATCTGCTAACATGAGTCTAGTACCAATATGAGAGATGGAAATAGTCTGATTCAGAACCCTTTCTTTAACAACTAGATACTTGATATCAATATGCTTTGATCCTCCTGAAGTTTTGTTACTATTGGAGAACCGCACAGCAGCATCATTATCACAGTAAATCTGTAAGGGCTTCAAAATTGAATCGACAAGTTGTAATCCAGATATGAAATTCTTTAGCCATACTGCATGACATGTGGCTTCATAACATGCTATAAACTCTGCCTCCATAGTGGAAGAAGCTGTCAGAGTCTACTTATGACTCTTCTATGAAATGGGTCCATTAGCAAGCATAAAAATGTACCCAGAAGTAGACTTTCGAGTGTCTTTACATCCAGCATAATCAGCATCTGAATAACCAACCACTTCAAGGCTGTCTGTTCTTTGATAAGTGAGCATGTAATCCTTAGTGCCTTGTAAATATCACAACATTTTCTTAACTGCTTTCCAATGATCAAGCCCGGGATTGCTTTGGTATCGACCAAGCATACCAACTACAAATGCTATGTCAGGACGTGTACAAACTTGAGCATACATAATGCTCCCAACTGCAGAGGCATAAGGAATTTCTTTCATTTGTTCCCTTTCTAAATTATTTTTGGGACACTGAAATTCACTAAATTTATCACCCTTAACTATAGGGGCAACACTACTTGAACAGTTCTGCATGTTGAACCTTTTAAGAACTTTTTCGATATAGGCTCTTTGGGACAATCCTAAAATACCACGAGAGCTATCTCGGTGAATTTCTATCCCAATGACAAAAGAGGCTTCACCAAGATCTTTCATTTCAAAATTTCTCGTAAGGAATTTTTTTGTCTCATGTATCATTCCCAAATTATTGCTAGCAAGCCATATATCATCAACATACAAAACTAAAATGCAGATATTGCTCCCACTGATTTTAAGGTAGACACATTGATCAACCACATTATCTTTAAAATCACATTTGGTGAGAACTTCATGAAATTTGAGATACCATTGTCGAGATGCCTGCTTTAGACCATATATGGACTTTTTAAGCCTACAAACCATATTTTCCTTGCTTCCATTCTGAAAACCTTCAGGTTGGTCCATGTAGACCACTTCATGCAAGTCACCATTCAAAAAAGCTGTTTTAACGTCCATTTGATGTAACTCTAAATCATAATGATCTACTACGGCCATGACTATTCTCAAGGAATCTTTATTAGAAACAGGAGAATAAGTTTCCATATAGTCTATCCCTTTTTTTTTAGTGTATCCTTTAGCAACTAATCTGGCCTTGTATCTTTCGACATTGCCTTTAGGATCACGCTTGGTTTTAAAAACCCATTTGCATCCAACAGTTGTGGCTCCCTTAGGAAATTCTACAAGATCCCAGACATTGTTGTCTTTCATGGATTTTAACTCATCTTTCATGGCATTTAACCATTGAGTTGCATTTCCATTTTTCATGGCTTGGGCATAAGAAATAGGATCGTTCTCCAAGCCTATATCACACTTATTTAGGTAAACCTCATAGTCATTTGATATGGCTGGTTTTTTTTCTCTTTGTGATCTGCGTAAAGGTTGTTCTGCAACTGGGACAACCTCTTTTCCAATGTGAGAAATCTCTCGTGTACCAATAGGTTCAGGTACAACATTTTCTTGGATAATCGTGGAAGGCGTAAAATCACGATTTTCCTCCAAAGAAATATTTTTGAGATTTATACTCCCACTAATGTTTTCATCCTCTAAGAACATAACATTTCTAGTTTCAGCAATTCTTGTGCTATGAGTGGGACAATAGAATCTAAAACCCTTTGATCTCTCAAGATATCCAATGAAATAACAACTTATAGTTCTAGGGTCTAATTTCTTTATTTGTGGGTTGAAAATTTTTGCTTCAGTAGGACAACCCCATACATGTAAATAATTCAAATTAGGTTTCCTACCAACCCACAACTCATAAGGAGTTACAGGCACAGTCTTACTAGGAACCCTATTAAGAACATGTACAGCAGTTTTTAAAGCTTCACCCCACAAGTAATCTGGCAAAGAAGAGTTACTCATCATGCTTCTTATCATGTCCAAAAGAGTACGATTTCGTCGCTCAGCTGCATCATTTTGCTCAGGTGTACCAGGCATTGTGTAGTTAGCAATAATACCATTATCAACCAAAAATAAAGTAAAAGCACTTGGTTTTTGACCCGACTCGGTTAATCTACCATAATATTCACCACCTCTATCAGATCTTGCACTTTTAATCCGTCTGTCAAGTTGATTTTCAACTTCAGCTTTATAGAGTTTGAACATATCCAGTGCTTCTGATTTTTCACGAATAAGATACACATAAGTATACCTAGAAAAGTCATAAATAAAAGTAATAAAATATTTATGTCCAGAAATAGTTGGAACAGTAAAGGGACTACATATATCAGTATGAATTGTGTCTAATAATTCAGTAGTCCTAGTAGCACATTTTTTCTTTGTCTTTGTGTATTTTCCTTTAATGCAATTCACACAAGTACTAAAATCAGAAAATTCAAGTGAACTTAAAATTCCGTCTTTAATAAGACGTTCTACCATTTCTCTTGATATGTGGCCCAAACGCTTATGCCACAACATGGATGAATATTCATTCACTCGCTTTCTCTTTTTATTTACCAAGTCGTTTACATTAAAGGATAAAAGAGATTGTGCATAAGTGGAATATAAATTCAATGAATAAAGATTACCATATAAAATACCAGAACCAATCATATGAGAATTGTGGAATAAAGAGACTTTATTATTTCCAAACTTAAATTCATAACCACATGAATCAAGTTGTGAAACGGAAATTAGGTTTCTAGTAAAAACAGGAACATAAACTGTGTTTACTAAATCTAAAGTGAAAATAGAGTCTAAAATTAGACGAAGGGTGCCAATAGCCTCAGCGTTCACTTCTATTCCATTCCCAACCGTAATGGTTCGTTCTCCTTTATTTAGTTTCCGACTTTTAAGGTATCCCTGCATAGAATTTGTTATGTGAATACTTGCACCAGTGTCAATTCACCAAGAATTTGGTGGAACATCTACCAAAAGGGATTCACAAGACACAAAGCATTGAGTGTTACCTTTCTTGTCCAACCAACTTTTAAAACCTGGACAATCCTTTCTTATGTGACCTTTCTTTCGACAGAAATGGCACCGAATCTTATTTTCTTCATTAGCCTTGTGAGTTTCATCATTTGCATTCTTCTTATTCTTCTTACTTTTGCCTTTCTTGAAAATCTTTTTTGTTAGACCCAAGGTGGTAAGGTGAACCATATCAGGCTTTTCAGCTTTAAGCCTCTCTTCTTCTTGAACACACATGGCAATTAACTCAATCATCTTCCACTTATCTTTCTGCGTATTATAATTGATCTTAAAAGGACCAAATTGCACATGAAGAGAAGTCATAATGAAATGAACAAGAAAACCTTCAGAGATTTCCATGTCCATTCCCTTTAATTGAGAGGCCATGTCATTCATCTTTAAGATATGTTCACGAATGCCACTCAAACCATCATATTTCATTGTCATCATTTTAATCATGAGAGTATTAGCAAGAGATTTGAAAGTTCCAATAAATTGTTCTTCAATCGATTTCATATAGCTCACTGCACTTTCAGAAACAGGGATTGCTCCTTGAATTGCAGGCGTAATTGAGCCTTTCATAATCATTAGACTTAAGCGATTAGAGCGTTCCCATTTTTCATATAAAGCCATGTGTTCCTTAAAACTTGTATCATTAGGCTTTGTCGGAGCTGGCTCTCTTAATGCATAGTCTAAATCCATAATTCCCAAAACAATTTCAATTTGTTCATTCCATTTCTTAAAATTAGTTCCACTCAAAGCTTCAATACTAGATAAGTAACTATTAATGGCAGTAGGATTCAATGCTGCAAACACATAATATCCATTACATAATATAATCAAGAAAACTACTTTTCACATCTCATAAAAATAACACCACAAGTTAAATATATCTAACTATAAAACATAATTAGTTATATACGAAATCAAGTTATCCTTTCGTTGGGCCGAATAACAATATATTTTAACAATTCATAAAAATAAATGAGATGACTAATAAAAAAAATAAACAATATAAAATAAAATAAAACAATCTTTAAGACCGTAATGAGTTTATCACCATTGAGCAGAAAAACTCAAATGTCTCTTATTTTATTTTATTAACTAAAGCACGTGAGAAGTTTATCACCGTTGGGCAGAAAAACTTATTGCTATATTTATTATACTAATCATCTTGGTTGTTCAAACATACATAGTGTTCAACCTCCGTTGGGCTGATCAACAATGTTTCAACTCAAAAGGTGTGCAACAAAACATTATAAGTGCATAAAACATTATCTTAATTACCACTTGTTCAATAATTTTCAATTTTTATTTTAATATCAATAGAATAAAAGATTGGCCAAAAATAAAAATAAAATTGGACAAGTGTAAATCAAGGTTTTGCACTTGTTACACCAAACATCATCATAAAATGAAATTCATACTTATACATTTCATGCATCAGAATTGAGAACCAGGCTCTGATACCAATTGATAGAAAACTTTGCGGAACATAAACTAAAAAACCGTTAAGGATTCAATTCTATACATGAAAACTATATGAATTTCTACTATACAATTTAAGTGAATACATACCTTGATCCTTGATAGTATGAAATCTTCTTTTAAGAAAGAGAAACCTTGAATGGAAGACCTTGATCTTCAAGTTCTTTACTTGTCTAAGATCTTTAAACCACTTCTCTCTCTCTAGGCGATGGGAGCCTTCTTGTGGTGACAACTTGAGTTTTTGATGGAGAGTGTGGTTTGGGACCTTACACTGTTTATGCTAGTATTCTACCCATCAAAGAATCCATTCATTCAATGAACTTCATTAAATAGATTAATGTATCTTATACATTCATGATACATAATGCATCTTCTATATTAATGAATTAATTAGATAGATTAATGTATCTTACATATTCATAATAGATACATAATGCATCTCTAAGATTCATTCATAATGAATCCATCACATTCAATGCATTAACATTAGTCTTCTATACATTGTATATATAGGTGCATTCATCAATAATTAGTCACCATCTAATTGATGTAAATGTATCTTACTTAATGAGCTGAATCTAGCATAATCATACATAAGCCACATTAAGCCATATTTTAAAAAAATTCTTACAGCTGTGGCCTGAGCTCTCCTTCTTCAGGATTTCCTGAGCCAATTAGTATAAATCTAGTGGGATGTGAAATTGAAATTCCCTCTCTTTCAACAGTGTTCCATCCCGAGGCAGCTGAATCCAAAAGAACATCCACTAAATGGTCATCCAAAAAATTGACTTCATCGACATATACAATTCCTCTATTAGCTTTAGCAAGAAGGCCAGGCTCGAATGCCTTGACACCCTCTTGTCCTACTATAGCAGAGAATGGGTACACTAGCCTCTGATTTTCCTTAGAGGCAAGCTTCCGGGCCTGAAATTTAAGGAATTCACAAATGTTTTATTAGACTAAAATCGAACTATGTCGTTACAAATTCGGGGTGGTGTTGTCATCCGAGACATCCCCTTCTTCACTGGAATTGCAATTCCTCCATAGAACTTCCTCCCATTACTTCGCCCTGAAATCAAATTATTATTATTATTATTTTTATTTTCCAGCAATTTGAATACTGCATAAAATTCTGCTATAAACCCGTATCTTAATATTCATCATTGACCACAGAAAACAATGCAACCACGACCAAAATATATATATATATATATATATAATGAACTAGGTCGAAAATATATGTAAAAAATTAAAAAGAGTAATGCGATAATTTAATTTTACATTGTAATTATTTTAGCAAAAAAATTACTCCCCAAACAATTCCTAAGTATCCTTGTTCTAGTTTCTTAGATATTCAATTTTAAAAACAAATTATTTAAATTATTTCTATTAATAAACTACAAGTAAAAATCAAAACTGTTATATATATACATATTTATATAAATAGTACATATAAGTTACACTAAAACATCTCATCAAGCGTTTTTAGTGGCAACATAGATCTTTACAGCAATATACATTTAAATTTTTTAAATTATTATGTCAATTAAAAAAAACGATTAGTAGGCAAATTGACATGTACAAATATTACATCTTTGAAAAGACGCACACTATTTGATGTGCTCTTGTCAAATTCACATTTTAAATTGTTATAATAACGTTATTATGAATTTCACATAATAAAGAAATCAAAGGATTAAGAAATGATATCCATTTCATGTTTTAAAATGTCATAGTATCGATGGAAAATGATCTAATAACATAAATGAGTGATTTAGAGATAGAAGATCTCATTCTATAGCCAACAATACCATAAATTTGGCAACTTCATATAGACTGACACACATATGTTTCTTATCGTTTCTTTTTTTATTTGATTTATCAAGCATTTTAATATGTAAATAAATATAATGATGCTCCATACACATGGAATGAATATTGAATGTATCCAAATAGCCTAACCTATAAAAAAAGAACAAAATTCCCTTACTCTTATAAAACTAAAGAAAGAAAATAGAAAGTGATGGCCAAAAGACAATAGGAAAATGCGTTGGACCCCCAGTGGGGGTGTTGGGGTCCTTGCTGATTGGCTGGAAAACAAATTTTTTTTTTTTGGACTTCAGCCACTGACAGTGTGCCATGTGGCATTGGGAGGTGCTGGGGGTGCCTAGTTACTGGGGGTCTCCAGCATCACTCAAGACAATAATACAGAATTTGTGTCAAAAGAGAATAAATACTTCTTTTCTTATGGTGGCAATTTGGGCTCAAACTCGTTAGTTCACCCATAATAAATAGGTTTAGGCCGATCTATTTTTGTAAATGAGTACATGAAAAATGTTGGTTTATTAATGGGTTTAAACGGGTAAACCATTAAAACCCATGGATATCCAACAATACAACCCGTTCATACTCAGAAATTCAGAACATTCACTAAAATAGATTGATCGATGGAGACTAGAATTTTTTGGTGTGTATGTTTATTGTAAATGGTTCTTGGCAAGCACAAGAGCAAGTGGCAGGATATGCTTGGGTGTGTTATGATGAGAATCAAGATAAGGTATGTACTCTTGTCTCATATATATTTATGTTTTTGTTGTTGCTCAAAAAAAGAAAAAAGTGTTGAAAACAAAATCAAGGAAAGAAATGTTAAAATATATATTACAGCAGATGGTTGATGTGTTTTGGAACAAAATCATTGAAAGTTATGCTAAATAACAATAATAATTTATTTATCGTAGATGGCTGTGTTTTTATAAATAAATAATTGTTGGGTTGGATCGGGTTGGCTGTGACTCGTATCTTACACTACATAAATTTTGGGATTAAAGTTGAAGAGGCTGGATTTAAATCCTCTCCACTATATAAATAAAATAGCGATATATGTGTTGAAATTAATGGTTGTAATAATCACACTTTAACATATTTTGTTTCAAATTCTTAAACACTTGAGTGTGATGCTAAAGTTTGAATTGAGTTAATAATTATTGATCATTGATTTTAATTTTTAATAATATGGTGTAACTTTATAAATTGGAATGAATTTTCTTATTCCAACCATGTAACAGGGAACAATCCACTAAAAACATATGTTTGTTATCATGAAGCTTTTTGATTAAATTACTAATAGGGCAGTGGATCTTCTAACAAAGTTAAATCAATCTATCTAATCTTCATATTAGATTGTGCAGCTTTTGTAAGAATGGAGAAGATTTAAGACATTGAACAACCAATGTAGCAAAACAGATCTGCGGCATGAGCTATTTTGGCTAAATTAGTCAATAAAGACAAAACAGACTAATTTAGCCAATAAGACAAAATGTCACATCCAAATCATAATCATTTTACTTTTTTTCTTACAACTATCAAATTAACTAGGAAAAAAAAAAAAAAGAGTCAAAATTTATCCAAAACATAACTATTTTAGTCAGGCTAAATAGCCAAAGTCAAAAAGTCAGGCTAAATTAGCTCAACCCAAACGAGGGCTCAACTTCAAAACCCAATTATTAAAAATATTAAACCTAGAAACGCAGTGACAAAAAATGGTACAAAACACTCGCATTTGGGACTCACACAACTACATGGTCCATAATAATCATGTGAGTTTTTGTACCATTTCCAATGATTGAGTTCTGTATCCCTAACATTTCTTTTTTTTTAAAAAAAAAAAAATCATAACTTGGGCGAGTACATTCAAGGAAAATCAAAATCCAATCGACTAAACTTATCCATCTCTGCCCTAAAATCATTCACAAAAGTCTCTCTCAAATACACAAGAACTTTAAAAGCATCCTTATCACTCCCCTCATTGGTTGAAGAATATGGCAAGAAAAAACAAGGCTCGGTGCTGCCAAGAAGGTTCCTAGAGAGTGGTAGAACAGTTACAGGGCCTCCCGAGCCAAAGTCAACTGTGGAGTGACCTAAGTGCCTCCAATCTGTGAATCCACTCACCCTTTCACCAGCTGTGATGCCTTCGGCGTAATGTAGCTCCTGGAAATCGATGAAGGAGTGCACGTATTCGTTGTTGGCTTTGCGCTTGCTCTTCTTGATCAACTCAGCTGTTTCCCAGATGGGTTGGTGGATTAGGTCTTCGGCAGTGAGTTGGACATACATTGCTATGCAGCCATTGCCCCAGTAGCCCGCTGGGAGTGGGGGATTCACTAGCTTTCTTATGTTGATGGAGTAGGCAAATTTCACCTTTGCATCACCTGGAATCCCTGAGGTTTTCACCCTGTTTCATCAATGTTGACAAGTCCACATCAAGAATATAGTACTCATTGTATTTTTTTTTTTTTTTTTGTCTTGTTCCTTTTTATTTATTTATTTATTTTTTTTTTATGACTGATCTTTAAAAAAATTATGTATATGCATAATTACTTGTAAATTATGCTTATCAATTAAAATTGAGTATTTTGTGTCTCGTGCATAGTTCTAAAAATCGGCTGATACGTATGGAAAAAATAGGGTACCGTGACGGATGCAGGCTGGTGTACCGTTGAGATTGAAAATCACAAGAGAATCGGTCGAGTCTTGATATGTATCGGTCTGTAATCGTTACACAAGCCGTTACACAAGCCGTGACGGGCCGATACTTACCGGTTCGGACCGGTATGGGAAAGAAAAAGCTAAAAAACTTGTGAAATGATTTTTAAAATTTCATCGCCGTGACAATCAATTCTTGATATCTACCAATCGATACTACCAATACGATACTCTGAGATCGATACCATTTGTTATCTGATACCGCGATTTAAAACCATAAAATAGACTTCTGAGGTCAACTCTTAACAGCTGGGCCTAGTGGCGTAGCTAGAAAGTTAACTTAGGCCTTGCTTGTCATGTACTAAAAAAGTTAAAAAGTCAAAAAGTCACTATCCTATTTAAGTCACATCATCTTATTTAAGTCACATCACTTCTCTACCACATCACTTCAAACCCAACCCAAACCCAACCCACATTTCATAAAAAGTCAAAAAGTACACTTATTTAGAACATCGCAAACCACCCCTTAGTATTGTCATTTAGTTAATTATTATCGACATTTATTATTTCCTATCAATTGAGCAAAGACCGTGCAATTTTTAATTGATTAAGGGTTGGTTTGGAAAGTGGGTTGATTTTTTGGTTTTTTGACTATTTTAGCCTGGGTTAAAAAGTCTGATTTGGAAAGGACTTTTTGGCTTTTTGACTTTTTTAGTTTTTTTTTTGTGAGAGAAGAGTGTAATGATTATGAGTTGGATGTGATGTTTTGTTTTTTATAGTTAAAATAGTCTATTTTGTCTTTTGTTGCTAAAATAGCCAAATTAGTCCTTCCCAAACGGACCCTAAGAGAGATAATAAAATGTAAACATTTACGATTCTATGTTTTTTTTTTTTAAAAAAAAAAGAAGATAATTTAAAACTTTTTTTGGGGTTCTTTCGGTCAAAGATTACTTACAAATATAAAAATTATTATATCAAACTAGACAATTAAAAATATACCAAGCTCAATAACCACGAAACCTATCCAACAAAACACCAAGCCTAAACTTGAGAAAAAAATAATCAACTACTTATAACTCTCAAGAGTAGAAATAAACACTACAAATGATATTAAACTCATTTCCATAATAGTTGGAACCTACAATCTCACACCACAAAGTAGTATTATATAAACATTAAGCCAAATGTTCTTGGATAAAGTCTTAACTAAGTTCTACTTTTTTATTTCCGTTGTACCTAAAAAAACTAAGTTCTACTTTTCAAAAAAAGATAATGATATATAAACAAAATAATTATACAGAATGAGATAACTTTTTTTTAATTTTTTTTATTCTTTTATAAAACACTCACGATTATCCCCATAATTTTAAAATTATCATTAGCACATCATTTTGAGTGTACTATTAATTTTTTTAAAAATTTTAACAGTTTCAATTTACAAAAACCTCTAAATATTTTTACAAAATACTATATAATTGTAATAGAAATTCAAAGTTGACTGGGTTCAGGTGAACCTACTAAAGTACATGTAGCTCTGCCCCTGACTGGACCAGTCGTGTGGGTTTACTCATTGTATTTTTAAAAATAGTACTACTATATCCATAATTTATACCTGTGCGTACCGGATTTCGCACTAGATGAAAGTGGATCGGGGCTCCGCACTCGGTTGGACTATCTAGGAACTGAGGTTCCTGCAACAAGAAGCACCGTTAGAGCTGCCCGGCCGGGGTTGGCCGGATAACCCCTTCGGTGTGGGAATTAGTGATCGGAGAAGAAGTGTATAGAGAGTTGAATCTCTCTCTATGCGTGATTTTGTTTGGAATAGTTTAGTTCAGTCTTCTTCGTTACCTTCAATGTGAAGTTCGTGTTGTATATATAGTGTTCCTTGCTTGCTTCTCAAGGTGGGTTCATGGAGTTTGGATGCTGCCAGGTGTCCTTTTAGCATTGCTCAAGAGGAGGGACCACCTGGTAGTTGTCATTGAATGCATATACTCATTGTAGTCATGCTGATAACAAACCACATTCCTTTGGTTCAACAACTTCCGTGATTCTAAGTGTAGGGGACCAGCTGAGGTGGCAACCTGCACATGCACACGTTCACAGTTTCCACGTTTCCTTGCGAGGTTTCCTCAGTTCGGTACTGATATACCTCAGCTCGGCATCAGTATGCCTTGTCTCGGCCTTTTACAGGATCACTCATGGAGATGGGCTTATCCATTCAGGTAACTTTGCATGGGCTCGGCCTATTTTATGTTCGGCCCGTAGATTCAATCTTGCAGCTCGGCCTAGCCCAGCACCACGGCTGGACTAGCCTTTCCACTGCGGGTTGGACCCAAGTGCTTGAGGACTTGGGTGGACTGTTGATCATGAAGTTGGGCTTAATTGGTTTGCCCATATACTCATCCAGCCCACTTGGATTCAGGCTTCAGTGGATTGGGCCGGCCCAAGGCTTGGACCCGACCTATTTCATTTTTAGCCCCTTCAATACCCATAGATTTTTCAAAAGAATGAGTGCGTTATCCAAATTTATTTCAAGTTTAAGTTTCCTCATACAAAAGTTAAATATGAATCATACATTACCTTTATAAGTAGAGTTCTAGACTGTGGACACTTAGCCTTTATGTTTTGTTGTATAGAATGCCATGTAAATTGCAATGAAACATTTTCAATTTTTGTGCGAGGCCCAAACCTCCAATTAGATTTTACCAGTAAATTATGAACTAGTCCACTGCATTTTACACAACAGTAGTCATACAGGGGTGTTTGTTTCAGCTTTTCAAAGCTAACTTCTGACTTTTAGCTTTGAAAAAGTTATTTTGGACTGTTTGGTTAAACTTATTTTAAACAGCTTCTGATTCTAACAGCTTATTTTAACTTAAAAAAGCTGATTCTGAGAAGCTGTTCATCCCTTGCTTCTGATTATCAGCTTCTGCTGTGGACATGTTAATTTATGGTTATACTCTTAATTTTTTTTATTTTTTATTTTTTTAAAAATAGAAAAATACCCAAATGGACTATAGATTATTATTATTATTTTTTATGAGAAATGAAGACAAACTAAAAATAAAAATTAATTGAAAAAGCTATTTCACAGCTTATTTAACAAACACTACTCAGCAACTTAAATTTATAATCCAACAGTTACACCAAATAGATTAACAACTTTTGATTAAAGTCATAATCTATAATTTGTTAAGCTATAATCTATACGCTGTTTTAACAGCTACACCAAACGGGGCCACAATTCTTAGTGCAACATGAAAGCTGATAACTTGGTAAAATGTTGTATAGTATTATATAAACAGAGAATTTATATAAAATTATTATATATAATAATGGAAAAATTATTAAAAAGTCTCATTTGGGAGAGTTTTAGTCTAAGGAGTCCTCCTTTTCTTTTAATACACTGGTAAGCCCTCCCCCTTTTTTTTTTGGCAATGTGATCCGTAACAACCCATTTGTTATTTGTGGAATGGATTTAATAACTTTTTTTAACCCTTTCTTCGTGGGTGGAATGTTTTGGAAGGAATTTTTTAAGTTCCATTGATTACGTTAGGCTCGATGTTATTGTTCACCTCATAATGATGTGGATAAAATCACCCAACCTGACCACACTTACACCAAAAAAAACACACATAAAAAAAAAAAAAAAACAACTTCGCCCAAAATCTCATCCATCCACTCTCCCACATCCCACACATAGGTGGCCACAATGTGGCACATGGATATTGTGGGGACATAATTTTTGAATGATGAACACGTGGCCAAGGTAGCACCAAAGTGCCAGCCGATGTGCCATGTGTCCTGGTCATGACGCCGAGATCATCTTGGCTAGGCCAAGGTTATCTGCGAAGATACTGGAATCTGGGATAAGCGGATAAGAGACAAGAGTCCTAGAATGAGAGAGGACTTCAGTTTGGGTAAAGATAATACTCTTAGGCCATGTTTGATTCACAATACTAATAGTGAGGTATTAATAATCCTATCAAATTAGTGTGGTATTAATTATCCCACCCCTACCCCATTACTAATAATCCTACAAATTTGTTGGATTAATTATCTATTGGATTAATAATCCTAAACCAAAATGTCAAAACAAACATAGGATGATTGGGCCCACGGATTAATAATCCTAATCCCATGCTTTAATCCTTCCAATCAAACATGCCCTTAGAGAGTTTATCTCAATCTTACTAAGAGTCCAAGATTAGCAGTAATCCTAAGTCCATTGAAGCTAAGCTTCTATTGGGATTAGGTTTGTGTTGGCTATAAAAGAGAGACACCCTCATGGATCTAAGGTATGCTTTTAATGCTTTAAATAGTGAGTTAAGCACTTTTGCTATCTTTGAGAGATAACTGACTTGATCGTCGAAGTGCCCTCGAGTGGACGAACCACCATTGGAATCTCTTCTTTTTGTGACAGGTCGTTCGGGCTTAATCTATTCTACTAGTGTTCTCCAGCTGAGTGCTTGATTAGCAGTGTGGTCGGAAATTGACACACACAATTTGGCGCCGTCTGTGGGAAAGAAATGAGAATAGATGGCCAACGACGGACAGAAAGAGAAGGTTGGGGACGACACCCCTACTGAGAGTGGGAAACATATTGACCCTGGCGTCGAAGAAAACAACTGCAACGAAGAGACTCGTGATAAGAATCACGGAGGAAAAGACGTCGGCCAGGAGGACGGCGTACTGAAGAAATCGGACTGGAGTGGGTATTATAACGAGGACGACCTCCGGGCATGGAAAGATAGATGCCTGCAGAGGGATGACGAGATGAAGGGAATGGCGGACAAATTGGTGGACCTACAAACGGTCGTCAATTTCATGATACAGAACAATGTCACGTAGCCATCGTTCCCGCTACAAGATACGTCGATTTCAGCGGCCAAGAAATGTGCCCAGAAAGGGGGGCATAAAACGGTTCTTGCAGTCCTTCAACATGGAGAATCCCAGAAGACACGTCGAACGAAAGAAACCTGCACCAAAGAACATCGACATGACCAATAGAGGGAGGTCCAAAAGGACTCACAATGACACCGGAAGTAGTGCACCAAAGAGGGCTGGAGAATGATGATTGGGAGTTGGAATTTACAAGCTAAGGTTGGTTTAACACTTGTTGAAATTTTAAAAATTTACAAGTTGAAGTTAAACTGAGGTCATGTTTAACACTTGTTGAAATTTTAAAAATTTACAAGTTGAAGTTAAATCGAGATCATGTTTAACACTTGTTGAAATTTTAAAAATTTACAAGTTGAAGTTAAACCATAAAAAAATTTACAAGTTGAAGTTAAACCGAGGTCATATTTAACACTTGTTGAAATTTTAAGAAAAATTTACAAACTGAAGTTAAATCGTGGTCATGATTAAAGGAAGAAATGATATAGGTTCCATCACCTCAGGATGCCGAGGTAATAGAACCTAGGGGGTAGTTATGGGGACATAATTTTTGAATGACGAACACGTGGCCAAGGTGGCACCGAAGTGCCAGCCGAGGTGCCACGTGTCCTGGTCATGACGTCGAGATCATCTTGGCTAGGCCGAGGTTATCTGCGAAAATACCGGAATTCGGAATAAGCGGATAAGGGACAAGAGTCCTAGAATGAGAGAGGACTTTAGTTTGGGTAAAGATAAGACTCTTAGAGAGTTTATCCCAATCTTACTGGAAGTCCAAGATTAGCAGTAATCCTAAGTCCATTGAAGCTAGGCTTCTATTGGGATTGGGTTTGTGTTGGCTATAAAAGACAGGCACCCTCATGGGTCTAAGGTATGCTTTTAATGCTTTGAATAGTGAGTTAAGCACTTTTGTTATCTTTGAGAGATAACTGACTTGATCGTCAGAGTGCCCCCGGGTGGACGAACCACCGCTGGAATCTCTTCTTTTTGTGACGGGCCATTCGGGCTTAATCTATTCTGCCAGTGTTCTCCAGCTGAGTGCTTGATTAGCAGTGTGGTCGGAAATTGACACACACAGATATCCATGGAACAATACACATTACCAAACATATAACAAACATTTACACAATCATCAAAACCAACCATGTGAGGGGAAAATAACCATGGAGGTCGACTAATGTGACACATAGGTACACAAACAATAACACACTTACTATGACGCAAAATCAAAATAAATCAGACAAACCAAACCCACCATTTAATCACAGTATACAAAGTGACATATACAACACATAGGTACACAAACAATAACACACTCACAATGAAGCAAAATCAAAATAAATCAGACAAACCAAACCCACCATTTAATCACAGTATACAAACTGACATATACAACACAAACCCTAAACACACGCGAATGATTTCAAAATATTGAATTCCATAGTTGTGGTCGCCACACTAAGATGCAACATCAACAATAGAAACACCAATCAGAGTTGACGAAAATAGTGACCCAATCGAATGTGGAACACCCAAATCAGAACAATGATACATTGCTCCGATGACAACAACGATACATTGCGAATTTCATGGGATTCATGGGGGACTTTGGTGCTTTTTTTTTTGATTTGGGATTGATTTGTTTCTTGAAGTACATTACATAATATGTGATCCAATGATGACAAAATCGCGATACGATACGATTTACACAAACCATAAACCTACGGAAATGATTTCAAAATATTGAATCCTGTAGATGTGGTCACCACATAAAGATGCAATGTGCACGGTGAAAAACCTTGTTCGGACTTGCCGAAAACAGCTACCCAGGTGGATGTGGCGCATCCATATAAGAGCGACGACATGTCACACCGTCAAAACCCTCTCCGGCAAACACACCGAATCAAAAGATGCTAGTCGGAATCCTCAATCTCTTTGGGAGCTAAACTGTTTGACAGAATCCCCAAATGAGAATGACAAAAACGTTGCTCCAATAAAAACCCAAATGACAAACGCACAAAATCAGTGGTGTGTGCTCGGAATATGAAATTTTGGGGATTCAAACGTATCGGTCGGATCCGAATGTGGTTTGATTGAAATCCTTAATTTGGGAGGCTGAAACGTTTGGGTTGGTTCTGAATGTGGGCTACCATACCGAGTGTCGAAATCCTCAGTTTTGGGAGGCTGAAACGTTGCGGTTAGTTCCAAGTGTGGACTTCCATACCAAGTGTGGTAAACCCAAAAATCCCTATAGGGCGCTTTTTCCAAATGTATCATAAGTAGAAATTAGAGTAATAAAATATTCCAATTATAACACCATCCACAAATGGACAATTACTCACCCCACACCAAATGGGACTTCCATGTATATAAAATAAAAAATGGATTGACTAGTTTACAGTTCCTCCTTTTGGGATTTATAGGTCAATTTCCCTATAGTAATGTGATTTTATTATAGTTATTATTATTATTTTTTAAACACAAGACTGATTATAATCATAATTTACAAACATGTCATTATCACATTATAAAACTAAATTTCACATAAAAATTCTATTAGTATAACAATTATCTATATGACATATAATTAAGCAGCCATAGATTATAGAGTGGCAATCAATAATTGTTATACCATATGAATTAGTAAAAGTAAAAAGTCTATCGACCAGAAAATGATTCAGAAATTGTTTCAGAATATAAAATCTATGGTGTATAACCAAAGTTATTATTTTGGGACTACACTATCCATGCATCTTTCTATTTGATTTGAAATTCGAGATTATATCTGGTTTTTTTTGTCTCTGTTCCTTTAAGATTTGTTAAATAATAATAATAATAATAATAATAATAATAAATTAGGGCAGATTACACCACTCATCCCTACATTTTTGTCAATTTGAAAAATTGAAAACCCCCCGAAATATTAATTTGTGTCTATGATTCAATTTTAAATAATGAATAGCAATCTCAATCAAACAATCAACGACAAATCAGGACATCGATTTAGCGTGAAAAAAAAAAAAAACCCCCCACAATTGGACTCTTTCAATTGTGACCAAAAATAAAATAAAATAAAAAAAATCATGAGTCAAAATCAAAAAATTATCTACTAAGAAGATAAAAAGGAATTACACACGAGATCCTTCAAATTATCTAGCGAATCCACGCTCGAATTGAACCAAACCTGATATGCCTCTTTCACCACTGTCTTCACCTCGGAATTGCTTTGCCTAATGTTGAATTCACAATGCCGATGTTAAATCCACGATGATGAGCCATTCTAGAATATACCAAAGCATTAGGCTCAAGTTGTTCGGAATCCACCGATGAATACCTCTATCTTTATGTGAATAAAAGAACGAAAAAAAACCCTTAATGTTTGACACTATATAGTTCGTTGATCAATTGATCACTTTCTATATATCAATGAAACTCATATAAAAACACCCTCTAATATAGAACACATTATACTTTATCTCTCTTTGAGAATCTAGATAGGTTAAATCCTAAAAAGAGCAAACAGCGCACTTTATATTAAACAAAGTCGTGAAGACTGCTCGAGTAGTGTGAGTAAAGGTGGTTCTCAAATATAGGCCAATCGCTCGAGTGGTAAAACTTGTCTCTCAGAAGTTCAGAACGTAGGCAGATATATTGAATGAACCACTTTATTGTTCGAGCGCACAAATGACTTGCCAGGGAGCGCTGCCTCCTGGACCCCTATGAGCTTACCGGGTAGTACTTAGTCAGCAAAGTGACAAATAAAGAATGCTCAAAACAAGATACAAAATGTAACACAAGCTCCTTTACTCAGGCACAACTTCGGTTGGATTCGCATCTGAACTCTCATAACTGACAGAAACAATAAAGCGAATAAAAATGCAATTGAATGGATTATCGAACGAAATTGCTAATTACAAAAACCTAACATGTTATTTTGGTCATACAATTTTAATTGGTTCAATTTTAGTTATTAATTTTAAATTTTGTATCAATTTGATCAAATTGACAAGATTTTTTACTAAAAATGATCACTAAATTTATTGAGATTAACTCACTAAATTGTTCATTAAATTTATAATTCTGCCAAAAAATACATAATACATGCGACATGTACATTTTTATTTTAGTTTCAAAATAAAATAAAAATATAATCAATCATCTATTATAACCAATCTGAAACAACCCAAACAAAAGCATTGAGTTGAGGTTAAATTGTTACCTTGTCTGCCAAATGAAAGCACCCAAAGCTTCAAATGTCGTGTAGCTTGAACCGGAACGTTCACGCAAAAACCCCTTGAACGGGTCCAACCACTCTTCCCTCAGATGAAAGCACTCCCTCACAACCGGTCCACTAGACGACGAATATGGAGAAAAGCCCTTATCCAACCTCAGAAACTCATGAACCGGAAATTCCACCCTAGGCGGGTCTCTGGGTCCAAGCAACCTAGCCCGGTCCCAAACCGGTTCAACCGATAACTGGCTTGCTCCTCGAGCCAACTCAGCCATACCATTGAAAAACTGAGTTGCACCGAGTCCATCACACAACGAGTGATGCACCGAAGCCCCGAGACTGTACCCGCCACACCCGAAAGTCGTGACCTGTAAAACCAACGGGTTTTTCAACGCATCATCCGGGTTCGGGTCGGGTACCAGGGTTTCAATCCAATTCTCAGCCGGGTCGTCAAGGTAGTTAACCGAGTCTAACGAACAGTCCACATTGGCGCGAACTACCGGGACACCTTTGCCCGCGGCGCAGTGTAGCTCGAGCCGGCCGTCCACGTGGCGGCGGCGGAGAGTTCCAGTGAAGGGGTAGTAGTGGAGGAGGGTGGCGGAGAGGGCGGTGGTGATGATGTGGAAGGGATCTGTGGTGGCGC
This sequence comes from Camellia sinensis, assembly GCF_055761805.1. Lineage (NCBI taxonomy): Eukaryota > Viridiplantae > Streptophyta > Magnoliopsida > Ericales > Theaceae > Camellia > Camellia sinensis. The sequence goes on along the minus strand of NC_138969.1, from coordinate 141,576,339 downwards.
CAGTGGGGTAGTGGTGGTTGGTGCTAACGTACGCACGGAGGTAGCGGAAGGTGACGTGGAGGTTGGGGTCGGTGTCGAGGAGGGAGAGAGGGAGGATGTGGTGGTGGTGGAAGGGAGGTGTGGAGGGGTAGACAGTGGTGGTTTCGGAGATCTTAACCTCCATTGTTGTCGGTGACGTATTTTTGTGGTTCATGGTTGGGTTGGTGGTGCTAAATAGTAGTGTATTAAAAGGTGTGGACCGTGGTGGTTGCACCTACCAAAGATATGTAGAGAGAGGAGCCAAGGTTCTCTCCTTGCAGCCTGGTACTTGCGCCCGTCCTTGCAGGCCTTCGGGTCTACTTTTAGGCCCAATTTTAATAATCTAAACCGTTCATATTTTATGATTTATTCAGTATATCATACCTGTAAAAAATCAAGTTGATCGGATATCAGAAAGTATGTGTTTGGAAACCTGTTTATTAAATTATTTAAAAAATAGTTTTTAGTTCAATTTTTCGAACACATACTTTCTGATATCCGATCAACTTAATTTTTTACAGGTATGATATACTGAATAAATCATAAAATATGAACGGTTCGGATTATCAAAATTGGGTCTAAAAGTAGACCCGAAGGCCTGCAAGGACGGGCGCAAGAATGGAGGCTGCAAGGAGAGGATCCTGATTCGTAGAGAGAGGGGCCCTTTGATGGTTTGACTTTGGTGAGGCGACGTGGAGCATGTTGCAGCCTTATGGGTGATTATTTACGTATAATTGGCGAAAAATATGAAATATTAATTATTTATATTGAACGATTTGAAAATATGAAAGAATATAATAAATAATTATTAATTCGGGATTATTGTGTAATTTTTTCAGCGCTAGTCCCTCAACTTTTTTTCTTTTAATTTTTAATTTTTTTCATAAAATATTATTTATTCAAAATTAAAATATATAATTTAGATTTGAAATTGGTGCATTTGTGTAACGTCCCTAAAATGAATCAATGCATTTGATTTCAGTTTTTTAAATTTAATTTTCAGAAAATTATTTTTTTTTTGTTTTTTTTGTTTTTAGTAAATATTTTTAAAATTTTAAGTAATTTTTTTTAGATGCACCTTACTTAGATGCATCTAAATAGTAAAATATTTGTAAAAAAATATTTTAAAAATTAATAAATATTCAAAAATACGAAAAATGTATTGAATTTTCAAATATATAGATATATTTTTTGTATTTTGGTATTTATTGAATTTTTAGAGTTTTTTTTAGAAATATTATAATTTTTAAGTGTATTTATGTTTGGTGTGTCTAAAAATTAAAAAAATTGCTTAAAATATTAAGGTGTCGTTTGGTAACACTTACGTTTTAAGTTTTCTGCTTATATTTACAAAAATTTTAAAAACTGAAATAAAAACTTGTTTGGTAAAATTTTTGATTTATAAATCAGTGGTCTTAGTTTATAAATTTGGCCAAAAAATGAAAACACAAAAAATGTGCTTCCGTTTTGAGTTTTCAATTTTTTTTTTTTTTTTTACCACCTAACACTAGCTACCACCCGCCACCATTTTCCACCACCGTCTTCCACCACCACCACCCACCTCCTACCACCACCACCACCACCCACAAGTCACACCCACCTGCCACTCACTCGCCACCACCACCTACCCCTCGCCGCCACCACCACCACCCACCACCCACCTGCCATCCACCCACCACCCGCCACTACCATCCACCACCCGCCACCTACTTGCCACCACCACTCACCACCCACCTACCACACCTACCACACCAGCCACCCACCACCACTACCACTCACCTGCCACCACCACCCACCACCCACGACCACCACCCACTCGCTACTACCTACCACCCGCCACCGTCACCCACCTACCCACCACCACCACCATCACCCGCCACCTACCCGCCATCCGCTACCCACCTGCCACCGCCACCACCACCACCACCACCTACTCGCTACCACCCACCACCCGCCACCGTCACCCACCCACCCACCCGCCATCACCACCCACTCGCCACCACCCACCACCACCCGCTATCTTCCACCCACTTGCCACCACCACCCGCCACTGTCACCCACCCACCACTACCCGCCACCACCACCCACCTGCCACCACCCGCCATCTGCCACCCACCTGCCACCACCACCCACCACCCGCCACCACCCACTCGCTACCACCCGCCACCGTCACCCACCCACCCACCACCACCACCCACCGTCACCACTTTCCACCGCCGTCTTCCGCGGCCACTTGCCACCACTTGTCATTTCTCACTCTTTTTTATATTTTTTAATTTTTTTAAACATTTTGTCAATTACCAAACGCGTTTGTAGCTTATGTTTTTCGAAAAATAAACAAAAATCAGTTTATAAAATTTTTGTAAATATAAATTGAAAACGTAAACGTTACCAAACACACCCTAAAAAAATCATTAAAAACAAAAAAATACGAAAAATAAAAAAAAATTGAATCTTATGAAAAGTGTTTTCTAAAAATCAAAATCAAACAAGTTGAATGTTGCCCACAATAATAGATGTATGACGAGACTACAAAAAATTATTGGTTTATTTAGAGATATCACGTGGTTATATTTTTGAGTCTGGATCCACTGCCGTGATACCTTGCAGCGCTTCCAACCGTGGTACTTAAACGACATCATTTTGGTATTTTTTTTTCTTTTTTTCTTTTCCCCTATTTTCTTTACTCTCTAAGCCCTCAGATGACACAGAGCTGAAGCACGAATCACCAAAGACGAAGATGAGTGTCACGGCAGTCGCGAGGATCTGGACTCACACAATCTAGTCAAATGATAGATCAAAATGAAAATCTGGGTTCGAAAATCTGAGAATTGTTTCTTTGCTTCGAAAATCTGAGGTTCAAGGCGGCGACTATTGATCCAGATTTATGGCCTCGTGGGTCTTTTTCTTATGATCTCAAATCTTACTTCAGTAATCTAACCAATCTTCAATATCTTAACATCTGGGTCAAGACTTGCCTTCATGTTCATGAGTGATCTGAGCACGACATTTCCACAAATAGGTAAAGGGTAAGTAAGTGTGAAGAAAAGAAGGAGAGAGAAGAGAAATGATAGGAAACCCATTATTGATTTGCGCTTAAAATGGATGAACATAAACTCTTTTCTCTCTAGAAATGTTTTCTCTGGATACTAGGTTTTCTTATTAGTCTGGCGCTCTCTCTCTCTCTCTCTCTCTCTCTCTCTCTCTCTCTTTATTATTATTCTTTGTGTTCTTGGGTTTATATTAGTTTTAGTGAATCCCATTTATGTTGATTGATTGATTAGCAGATCATTAAGGTCCATTTGTGCTAGTTGGTTTTGAATTTTTTTTGCTTCATCTTGCTTAGCGTTCTCTCTCTCTCTCTCTCTCTCCTTCCTTCGTTTTTTTTTTCTTTTTTTTCTTGGGTCTTCATTACAGAGATAAATCTCTCTCTCTCTGTGTGTGTGTGTGTGTGTGTGTGTGTGCGTGTGTGTGTGTATGTGTGTGTGTGTGTGTGTTTGTGTGTTGACATTCCAGTTCCAGTTCAAGCTCATATAACTGCATCAGTTCAAGGAGCAGAGCTGCGGTCTCATTGTGGCATTCTTGTGCTGCTACCTCATGAGAATATATCTTTAGTCAGTTAGATGGTTAGACATTTATCAGTAGGTTGTTAGATAGTTAGAATAGTTAGTTAGCCTCTGATTTGTATATATAAAGTAAAGAATGATATGCGTAAAGTATGGAGAAAGAGATTATGAAATAAGATTGGTTTCAGTTTTTTTTCATGGTATCAGAGCTCTAGTCTCTCATGAGTTCCTGATCCATAGCAACTTCATCTTCTCTATCTTCATCTGTTTTGCTTCTTCAATTCGTTCAAATTTAATTCTACTAATCTCCAATTTTCATTAGTTGTCACTGTAAAGCTTGATGGATCCAACTTTATCATCTAGAAGACTCAATTGTCTAATATTCTCAGAGCTACTAATCTCATTGGTTTTGTTGATGGTTCAACACCATGTCCTATTCTTACAATTATAGATTCAACAGGAATAGAGGTTCCTAATCTAGATCTTCTTCAATGGCGTATGATCCATGCTCATCTGTTGAGCTATATCACTGCTATACTTACACCACCAATCTATTATACTGTGCTTCAGTTCTAGCACTGTTCTGTGATCTGGTTTTCTCTTCACAAGAGATTTACATCTCTTGTTAGATCTCATATTCATCCATTGAAGAACAAGTTGAATCTTGTTTCCAAGAAATCTGATACAATGGAGGAGTATCTCTCAAAGATCAAGGCCTTAGTTAGTCAATTAGCGTTTGCTTTAGTAATTGTTGATGATGAAGATTGGGTGTTAATCACTTTGAATGGCTTGCCATCTGAATATGATGCTTTCACCACAACAATTCGTGCTCGATCTGATACTATTACTATGGATGATCTATCATACATGTTGTGTTCTGAGGCAATCCATTTGGAAGCTAAGCAAAAGAAGGTTGCAGAACTAATTGTTGCTTTCTCTTCTGTTAAAGGATCTGCTACTTCTTCTTCATGTGCACCAAATTTCAATTATTCTGGAGGAAGATATCTTCCTATAGAGGTGGAAGAGGCGGTCCAAATTCCAGATCCTATAGATGCAATGGTAGATACTACAACAACAACTGAAGTAGAGGAAGAAATTTCAATCAGGTTTATTCTACTCAAGGTTGTCAAATTTGGGGAGGAGTAAGTCATTTTGCACTGGATTGTTGGCATCGCTTGGATCCTCAATTTCAGTCATCTTCAAATACCTCTTCTCACTCTCCATCCTCCCAATTCTCTTATTCTCAGCAACCTAGAGCTCTTCTTGTTTCTTTTTTACTTGGTTCTAGTGCTTCTTCCTCACATTTGTCTCAGGCTCCTACAGATTTTCAATCTAGTCCTTGGTACTTAGACTCTGCAGCCATCGACCACATTACTAATGATTTGAGTCATCTCAGTAGCTATCAGTCTTATCCAGGCTCAGATCACATTACCATAGTTGATGGAAATTCGATTCTAATTCAAATACTAATAATGGTCTCCTTCATACCCCTCATTATTCTTTCAAACTTAGTAATGTTCTTCACGCTGATTCTATGTCTTCTAATCTTGTTTCTGTTCAAAAGTTGGCTCAACATAATAATTGTATCATTAGTTTTGATGAAGCCAAGTTTGTCACTCAGGACAAAGTTACGAAGAACATTCTTCACCAAGGATCTAACCTCAATGGATTATATCATTTTCTTCCATAAATCAATCACACATCATCATCTGCTGCCTTTGTTGCTCAAACCACAACACCACTCACATCTACTGCTCATTCTGCACAAGATTCTTTTGTTAACAATTCATTACCTGCTTCTAGTATTGTTTGGCATAATAGACTAGGCCATCATAGTAGTTTGAAATTTCAGCATCTTGTTCTTTATTTGCAGCTTACTTCAAATAAATCTGTCACTTCACTTGATTGTATTGACCCCTGTGTTGCTAAGAGTTATCGACTTCCTTTCCATTGGTCTAACTCATCTATTAATAAACCTTTTTCCCTACTACATAGTGATGTTTTGTGACACCCCGTATTTTTGAGATATTAATAATTTAGTGAGTGGTATTGGTGATTTATGATAATAGTTTGTGAGATTTTTAGATAAGAATTTAATTTAAAATTATTTATTTATATTTATTTCTTTTATATCTGCCTTATTGCTATTCATCCCTAGCTGAAAATAAATTTAACCCCATATTTCACCTTTCCTAGTATTCCTTTGGTGAAAAAAAAAAAAAAAAAGGTGGCCTACTATGCCACTCGTCCCCATACCCTTTTGTCTACCCTTTTTAATTCTTTTCATTAATTTTATTTATTTTCTTTTACATTATTAATGACCAACAGTCCATGCTGCCAAACCATACCCATTCGTTTTCCCAAACTTCCTTGATTTATTGGGAACATAATTGCCTTTAATTTTATTACCTCCTCTTATTCTTATAAATTGAGCTTATCATTTTTCAGTTCCTCAACTTCTTCTTTGCTTTGGCTTCATCTCTCTCTTCATATTGTTTTCTCTCTTAATTTGTTTGGGATCAAAATATTAAGTTTAGATGTGGAATTTAAAGTGAGAGTTAATGTTTTTAATATGAGAGTTGTATATTTTATCAAAGTGAGATCAGAGTTATTTTTGGAGACCCATGGAGTAATTTCAGATTTATGGTGGCAGAATTAATTGATTTGAGGTAAACTCGGGTTGTATACAATATGCTCTATTAAATCTCTTTGCAAAGAGTTCTCTATTTTTTAATTCTACTCAATTTGTAATCCACTTGGTTATTGTGGTTATTAATAGATTTTGTAAAATCATTTGTTGTCGAATTGTTAATATTCTGATCATTTGGTAAAATTCTCTACAAATATTTCTGTGTTAAAATAGTGATTTGTCTGACTGAATGACATGGAAACACTCTGTACATGGATTCTTGTTAAATTGTTTACACCAATATGCCCGGATAAGCGTAGAGCTTAGGTGAGGTGGGTGAATAAATGAATTTGTTCACTGGTCATGTACTGAGTAGGATTGGGTATTTGGTCCAGATAAATTATGATTGATTTGTTGTGTAATTTGGTAAATTGCTTGATTATTATATCGTTGATTTAATGTTTCGAGCCTTGTATTCCTGTCGTATTGTATACTCTCCGAGTTAATTTATTTTTCAAGTGTGGAGTAAATTTTAGCGGAAATCGAAATTGAGATTTGAAAGATTTATTAATATAGAGATTTGGGACTCACCACTGTAATTGTTAAATTTAGAGAAAATTGTAATATTGTTTATTTTGGAGATAATTGCACTATAGAATATTTTGGAGAATATTGTACAATTTGGGGACAATTTTGTAGTTACTATTTTTTGGGAGCAAAACTTATAATTTTTTTTAAGGCTATTTTAGTATATTTAACGACCCAAAAGTGGGGCATTACAGTTTGGTACCAGAGCGTAGGGATTAGGTCTTACATGAGATTTGTTGGGTGGGTAGTAAAAAAAAAAATGATATTTGAAGTAAAAAAGAAGTTGTGGATTTTTTGAGGTATTAGAGAGGGAAAAAAAAATATCGAAACGTGTTATTTGAAGATTTAGTCGTTATCAAAGTTTTGGAGCATTAAGAATTGAAATTTCAGGGACGAAATTAATTTAAGGGGGATAGATTGTGAGTGGTATTGGTGATTTATGATAATAGTTTAGTCGTGAGATTTTTACATAAGAATTTAATTTAAAATTATTTATTTGTGTTTATCTCTTTTATATCTACCTTATTGCTATTCATCCCTAGCTGAAAAAAAAATTTAACCCCATATTTCACCTTTCCTCGTATTCTTTTGGTGAAAAAAAAAAAAGGTGGCCTGCTATGCCACCCGCCCCCATATCTTTTTGTCTACCCTTTTTAATTCTTTTCATTAATTTTATTTATTTTCTTTTACTTTATTAATGACTAACATTCCATGCTGCCAAACCATACCCATTTGCTTTCCCAAGCTTCCTTGATTTATTGGGAACATAATTGCCTTTTATTTTATTACCTCATCTTGTTCTTATAAATTGAGCTTATCATTTCTCAGTTCGTCTTCTTTGCTTTGGCTTCATCTCTCTCTTCACATTGTTTTATCTCTTAATTTGTTTGGGATCAAAATATTAAGTTTAGATGTGGAATTTAGAGTGAGAGTTAATGTTTTTAATATGAGAGTTGTATATTTTATCAAAGTGAGATCAGAGTTATTTTTGAAGACCCATGGAGTAATTTCAGATTTATGGTGGCAGAATTAATTGATTTGAGGTAAACTCGGGTTGTATACAATATGCTCTATTAAATCTCTTTGCAAAGAGTTCTCTATTTTTAATTCTACTCAATTTGTAATCCACTTGGTTATTGTGGTTAATAGATTTTGTAAAATCATTTGTTGTCGAATCGTTGATATTCTGATCATTTGGTAAAATTCTCTACAAATATTTCTGTGTTAAAATAGTGATTTGTCTGACTGAATGACATGGAAACACTCTGTACATGGATCGAGTGAATCTTGTTAAATTGTTTACACCAATATGCCCGGATAAGCGTGGAGCTTGGGTGAGGTGGGTGAATAAATGAATTTGTTCACTGGTCATGTACTGAGTAGGACTGGGTATTTGGTCCAGATAAATTATGGTTCATTTGTTGTGCAATTTGGTAAATTGCTTGATTATCATATCGTTGATTTAATGTCATAAATTGTTGGATTCTTGTTAATTTATTTTGTATTCGAGTCTCGTATTCTTGTCGTATTGTATATTCCCCCAGTTAATTTATTTTTCAGGTGCGGAGCAGATTTTAGCGGAAATCGAAATTGAGATTCGAAAGATTTATTAATATAGAGATTTGGGACTCACCACTGTAATTATTAAATTCAGAGGTAGTTGTAATATTGTTTATTTTGGAGCTAATTGTACTATAGAATATTTTGGAGAATACTGTACAATTTGGGGACAATTTTGTAGTTATTATTTTTGGGAGCAAAACTTGTAATTTTTTTTAAGGCTATTTTAGTATATTTAACGACCCAGAAGTGGGGCGTTACATGTTTGGGGCCCATTTGACTTTACCTTTGGGTTCAAATATTATGTTCTTTTTGTAGATAAATTTAGCAAATTTACTTGGATGTATCCTTTAGCTTATAAAAGTGAAGTGTATGATAAGTTTCTTGAGTTGAAGGCTTATGCAGAAAGCCAATTCTCTACTTCACTTAAGATTCTTAGAACTGATGGTTGGTGGCATTGAATACTGTAATAATAAGATGAAGGCTTTCACTACAACTCAAGGTATTGTACATCAACATTCTTACCCATATACACCACCACAAAATGGTGTGGCTGAGAGAAAACATCGACATTTCACTGAAGTTGCTATAGCCGTGTTACGTCACTCTTTAGTTCCTCTCCATTTTTGGTTTGATGCTCTTGCTTGTGCTACTTATCCAGTTAACAGATTGCCTTCTTCTAAGCTAGGCCACAAAACTCCTTTTGAAGTCTTGTTTCATCATCTTCCAGATTTTTCACTTCTAAAAACCTTTGGATGTCAGTGCTTTCCTTGGTTAAAACCTTATACATCTACTAAATTACATCCTAAATCCATTGAATGTGTGTTTTTAGGCTATCATCCATTTGCTAAGGGTTATAAATGCATTGATTCAATTTTTGGTAAAATTTACCTATCTCGACATGTTGTGTTTAATGAACATGTGTTCTTTTTTTTCTGTTTCCACATCTACTCCCAATTCCTTTCCAACTGTTTCTTCTTTACCTTAGATTTAGTCTTTTTTCTGGTCTTCTCCAGTTTCTTCTCATTCTCCTTCAGCTGTTAACAACACTTCTTCTTCTTTAACATCTGATTTTTCCTCTCCAGCTGAGTCAGTCTCTTTGCCTCTGGTTTCTCTTCTTATTCACCTTTCTATTCCAATTCAATCTCTCTTTGTTCATTTGCCTTTGCTTTCTCTTACAGTTTCTCATTCTTTTGCTCTATCTTCTTTCAATCTTCATCCTATGGTTATCAGATCTAAAGCTGTTACTCTGTCCTCTGTCAAAACTTCTTTTGTGTCTGATCTTGATTCTACTACTGAGCCTTCCTCTCACAGAGAAGCTCTTCTCATTCCCATTTGGAAAAAGGCCACGTTAGAAGAATTTCAGGCTCTTCAGAAACAACATAATTGGTCCCTTGTTTCTCTTCATCCTGGAAAAATTGCTATAGGTTGTAAATGGGTGTTTAGAATCAAGACGAACTTTGATGGCACTATTGCTAGGCATAAGGCCGGGTTGGTTTCCAAGGGTTATCTCCAACAAGAAGGCATTGATTACCAAGAAACATTCAGTCCAGTGGCCAAGCTTCTAACTATTCGTATCCTCTTATATATTGCTTTACATCATAAGTAGCCTATTAAATAGTTAGACATATCCAATGCTTTTTTTTTCATGGTGTGCTTGAAAATGAAGTCTATATGTTACAACCTCCAAGGTTTGAGACCTTTTCTCAGTCCAGCTATGTTTGTAAACTTCATAAGGCTTTATATGGACTTAAGTAAGCTCCAAGAGCCTGGTACTCTACCTTTTCCTCCTTTCTGATTTCTCAAGATTTTGTTAATAGCAAGTGTGATTCTTCTCTGTTTATTCAGAAGACATCATCTACCTTTACTGCTCTTCTAGTGTATATAGATGACGTTTTAATCACTGGCAGTGATACTAAGCATATTTACTCAAATGCACCAACTATTTTCCATGAAAGTACGTAGCCCCATATCTTATTTTCTAGGTATATCTGTTGACTCCTCAGCATCTGGCTATGTTTTATCTCAACCAAAATATGCTTAGGACATTCTTCAAAAAGCTGGGATGATGGATTGTAAACCTTGTTCTTCTCCCCTTGCTGTCAAGCCTGCTGTGTTTCCTACTTCTGATACTCTCTTTGCAAATCTAACTCTGTATCGTAGTGTGGTTGGTGCTTTGTAACCCTTAACCATCACCAGGCTTGACTTGTCTTTGTAGTCAATCAATTATGTCAACGTATGCAAGCACCTACTAATGCTCATTTCTCTGCAATTAAGAGGGTTCTTTGATTTGCTAAGGGTACTCTTAATCATGGTCTCACCTACATTCCTAGTTCTTTTGACCTTCTTGCATATTCTGACTCCAACTGGGCTGGGGATGTTCTTGACAGAAAATCTACCTCTGGTTATTGTGTGTTTCTAAGGTCTAATCTTATCTCTTGGTCTGCAAAGAAATAGGCTATAGTATCTCGGTCCTTCACTGAGGCTGAGTACAGATCTTTGGCCCATACTGTTGCAGGACTTGCTTGGCCTGGCATGCTTCTCCATGATTTTTATATTGCTTCTCCTACTGTGTCTTTGCTCTGGTGTGATAATGTTTTTGCCATTGCTTTGGCGTACAATCCCGTCTTTCATTCTAGATTCAAATATATTGAGGTCGACTGTCATTTTGTGAGAGATGAGGTCCTTGCCAAACATCTTGTCTTGCATTATGTTCCTACCATTGATTAGCTTGCTAATATATTTACCAAGCCATTATCTGTCTCTTGATTTTCCTATCTTAAGGACAAGCTTATAGAGGTTTCACATTCCCTCGCTTGAGAGGGAATGTTGACATTCTAGTTCCAATTCAAGCTCATATGACTGCACCAGTTCAAGGAGTTAAGCTGCGGTCTCATTGTGACATTCTTGTACTGTTGCCTTATGAGAATATCTTTTCAGTCAGTTAGATGGTTAGATAGTTATCAGTATGTTGTTAGATAGTTAGAGATAGTTAGAATAGTTAGTTAGCCTCTGATTTGTATATATGGAGCAGAGAATGATATGTGTAAAGTATGAAGAAAGAGATTATGAAATAAGATTGGTTTCAGTTTTTCTTCATTCACTCTCTCTCTCTCCCTCCGTTTTTTTTTTTTTTTCTCTAGGTCTTCATTACAGAGACAAATCTCCATTTCTTTGTAAAACACCAAAAAGTAGAAAACAATTGAGTCCCAGATTCCCCCTCCCTCCCTCTCGCTATAAACCTCCATAGTCACGCTCAAAGTTTTCTAGTCTCCACTATTTATCTTGTATACCAATATCCATTTTTGTAAACTGAACTGAGTCAAAAAATGAAGGGAATGAAGGGGAATTTACTAGAATTTATCTGGGTCTTGTTCAACTTGCTGTCATCGTCCCTGTTCGTCGTCTCTGGTTGGAGAGATGAGATCGAAAAGAAAAAAAAAAAATTCAGTGCCAAAACAACATCGTTTTGACCCCATAGCAAGGACCATGGCAAGAAACTATGGTAGAGGATTTGGACTCTATGTTTTTAGCCAATCACAAAACTATGCCTTTTTATATTTTGTAATCACTCAACACAAAGTTATGAATCTTTCCTTTTCTACCAATCAGAACACATTTAAAACACCACGTGATCTTGGCCCTGGCCGTGCTTGTGGCGGTGCCTATACTCGTGTGCCAGAACCAATCAATAACTTCTCCATCACCAAGAGAGACATGTGTTGCTGCTCAATTATTTATTTATTTATAATTACACTATTATCTTTATATTTACAAAGTGTTTTTTTTTTCAACCCTTCAAAAATTCTAATTACCTTAAATCATTTAAGATTCCTTTAAAACTATATATATATATATATATATTTTCAAATACCCTTACCGTTTTTCTATTAGTCACATAAAACCTCTAAATACGTAAATGACTCTTCTTCTTTTCTCTCTATTTTCTTTATTTTGTTCTCACCTTGCAAAATTAGTGATTCTCTTCCAACATAGTTTGTATAATTTTTCTTTGGAGACCTTTCTTAAGTTTTTATTGGGCAACTTGTTTGTATGGTTTCTAGAGGTTGCTTGCTGTGTTGAGTTAATTTTGGCCTTTAATTAATTAGTAAGGCTCATTAATAAATTGAATCAAAATTAAGGAAAAAAATGGTCTATTTTCTCTCTTCATAGTTGTGTAGGGATGATTCTACAATGTAGAGAATGAATGTGCTTCATCGCCGAACTGCTCTACTCCAGGGAGGTGAAGGTCTGCACAGATAACAAACAGTGAGGTTGCTCGATCGGGATTTGGTCGGTCTGGAGAGATGTAGAAGACGAGTGAAGAGAGAGAGAGTAAATGAATTTGAATCCTTTCTTAAAAGAAAGAGTACACCTTATATAGGTGGTGTTGCGCCTATATAAACTCTTGTGTTGAATCAGTCTATATAGAACTTTGCTCTGTCTTTAAATGGGCCCCCTGCTAGTGGACGGTAGGATTGGTCCCCCATAGATTAGTTGAAGTACGTACAAACTGATCCGGACACCCTGAGTTATCAAAAAATAGGCTGTGCTGCCTTGCTCTCCAAGGGCTTATGGTCGTGACGTCAACTCTTTTTCATCCTCTCTTTGTTAGACCTGGAGGTTCGTCAACTCTTGCATGTGCTCTTCAATGTGTTAGACATGAGTTAAATTACGCAATCAGGTTGCTACGGGTCAAGTTGGATTGTACCAGATCCTTTACGAACCTACCAGCCTATTGGGTTAGGTTGCTCAGCCCAACTTAGCTTTACTTGGCCCAAGTTCATACTTGGGCTATGTAGTTCGAACCAACTAATGTGGTCGACCCAAGTTCGATTTGGGCTATGTTGTTCGGATCACTCTGTTCGTTGGACTCAAACTTGTGCTTGGTCTTTATGTTTGGGCTTGTGTGGTTTGGACTGATGAACGGTAGTTTGGCCCAAGCTCGTGCTTGGGTTTGGTGCTTTGATCCTCTAATGCTGCTATGCCCAAGCGTAGAGCTTGGGCTTTGAAGTTGTTCTTTGTTGTTTTAACTGTGCTTGGCCCAAAGTTACATATGACCCCCTTCAAATTCAATAATGATTGACGGGTTGACTTACCATTTGGATTGGTCCATTCACTTTTTGAATGAACCCTTTGACAATTAATTGTAGTACAATTTTTTAAAGGGGAGTAGTCAATTTTATCCAATTGGCACAACTTGAAAATTATAAGGGTTAAATTGATGCTTTTGAAATTGTGGTGACTAAAATGACGCACGACAAACTACAAGGACCATTGCTGTAATTTATCATTTCGTAATTTTGCAATGTGTTTTTCTTTTCTAACGGATATATATGTTTTGTGCTTAATATTAACTCAAAATTTTGTAATATATTATTGTTGTTGAGAATATTTTTTTTTTTTTTGAGTTTGAGATCAATAAGTGTTCCTCCTAAAGTAATTTTCTGGCATCACTACTATTATGAACATATTTAAATTTCTTTTACAACATATATGTAACTTCACTTTTTAATTTCTTAATATAAATAATAAAAAAAAATTCTTATAAAATAATCAATTCTTATAACTTCATTCTAAAAATTTCATAAAACAATTGTAACTTTACCATTTTAGAATTGTAAATGAACTGGGTTAAGACAAGTAATAGTCTGTTAAAATTTGATTTTGAAATGAGTTTCAAATGTGTTTAAATTCGTCTTATTTACCTTTTAACCGATTTCAAAAGAGTTTTAATCAAGCTTAAATTCTTATAATGAATATAAATAAAGGGTAGTAGATAGTTTAAGCTTAGTTTGAAATTTAACGAGTATTAAATATATGTTCAATGTTTTTTTTTTTTGGTTACAAACTGGTGAAGCGAAAAAAAAAAATACAAAACAAAATGCAGGGGGCCTCCCTCCTGCCTAAATTCTTATAATGCATATAACTGATCATATTTTTGTCTATCCATGTTAGCTTACAGTATCATTACTGGATTGTCTTGTCTTTTGTAATTTTAGGCTTAGTAGTTGTGACTCTTAATTTTTATCCTTGTTCTTGAGCAAGTCAAATGCCTATCTCAGTTGCAACTAAACATAGGCTTTCCCTTTATTTCATTCTCTACAATTTTTCTTCATACCAAAATCATGTCCTTTTTCTTTTCTTTTATGGCTGCTAGCATTATGTTGGTGCCTTATTTTTTTAGGGTCAAAACACAGCTGCTCTTCGTGCTTTTACTATGGATATTGTTTTTTATTGTGGTTTCTTCTTTTTTTTATTTTATATTTTTTTTGGGTCCAATTTTTTGATGCCTTCCTCTTTTAATTTCTCACCTAGCAGTGTTGCAATTTCATTCCATTTCTTGCTCAACTGCTAGGAAGAATCATTTTACCCATTTTGTTGTTTGTATGGGGTTTTTTTGGTTTCTTGGATCAATTATTTTATTTCTCTTTTATTAGTTCTCTCTCTACCAACCCTATCGATTATTTTTGTAGTTCGGACATCGCTGAGATCATATTTTAGTTTGAGGATGCACACAGATTTGTACATAATAAAATCAATTACTTTCATTTAGTGAAATGTATTAAGTACATCCAAACTTTATCGTACTTGATATATATATATATATATATTTGATCGGCAAATGAAATCTTTATTGATGAAAACATACAAAGTATGATAAATTACATCAATAAAGCGGAGTTTGGAACTGTCACAAAGCTCCAAGTGCCAGTTGGTGAGAAACCAACAAACCAAAGAGCAAAAGATGCTGCCACACATCAAACATAGATGAAAAAATATATAAAAAACTAGAGAGTAGCAGCGGAGACTAACAGATAGTCAAACTTGAAGACAACAACACAAACAGCAGAACAACATAGAACAACACTGAAATCAAATAGTAGAACATCACAAAACTTCATCACAAAACTTCATCCACAACTTCACCCAAAAGCTCAAACAGCAGAGCAGCATAGCAATCCAAACAACCGTTCACCACAAAAACTGCACCATAAAGGCAACTCCTTACAGCACAACAACACAGTAATCCAAACAGCACTACATATCTACAGCAGAACCTCCCAAGCACTTCCTGATTTGCCTCAAATTAAGAATGAAGTCTTGCACTAAAAAATGGAAGTCTCTGAGGAATGGTTTAACCAAAAAGCAATCCTATACTTAATTAAATCACAGAGATCCGTCAGGTTTGGAAGAGTTGCTCTAAACACACATTCATTTCTATACTTCTAGATTGACCACATCACAGCCAATGGAATGACCCTCCAAATCTTCCTTTCTTTCTTCTTTAGCTTCCCTCCTGCCCACCACAGAAGAAGACTCCCAACAGAACCTGGTATAGCAGCTTGGACATCCCACCACTTCAGCATTTCAGCCCAAATCTTCCACATAAAGGGACACCAAATTAATACATGGTTCACTGATTCTCTGCCACTGTCGCAAAACACACAAGCTGTGGAGGCTGTTTGATTAATCACTCCCAGTTTTTGTAAAAACTCCTTTGTCTTAACTTTCATTTTCCAAGCAAACCAACCAAAAACTTGCACCTTAGGAGGGATGTACTTGAGCCAAATCAGTTTGGTAATACTCATGGGGGCACCCGCATTGTCCACAACAAACTTATATAAAGCTGATACATTTAGAACCCCATAAGGTGAGGCTGACCATACAGGCTAGTTAGCACACTCTGGACACACTACAGGAGCCACCAACAGATAATTAAGAAGCCTATCTAGCTCTTGCTCCTCCCATTCATATAACTCCCTTCTAAATGCCAGGGACCAATAACCAACTATAATTTTCTTATCAACTAGTACTCTCAAGGATTCCTTTTTTTTTTTTTTTTTCATAGACAACCTATACAGAGTTGGGAATTCATCATTCAAACAAGCAGATTGACACCATGTATCAGACCAAAACCTGATCCTCCTCCCATCCCCAACCTTCAAATGAAAATTATTCAAATAAAATCCTTTAGACTATTGCACTATTTAGCAACAGAAATGATCCCTTTCCAAACTGTCGAGTGGCTGTTAGATGGAATACGAGATGAAATCTAGCCACCCACCTCCATCTTATATCTGCTATGTATTACTCTTTTCCACAAAGCATCCTTTTCACTACCAAACCTCCACCACCATTTAATTAGCAAACACTTGTTCACATCCCTTATTTTCCTAATGCCCAATCCTCCTTGATCCACTCTTTTAGACAATTCCTCCCATTTGATCATATGAATTTTCTTTTCCAGTTCAGAACCACCCCATAAGAATGTAGCTTGAAGCTTCTCCAACTCTCTAACAACCCCTTCAGGCATCTTGAACAATGACAAATAGAACACTGGCAATGCTGATGTTATTGATTTAACAAGTCTTAGCCTCCCTGCAAAAGACAACATTTTCCTTTTCCAACCAGCTAGTTTGCTTTTGACTTTATCCACAATTGGTTTCCAAGTAGCTTTGTTCCTTGGGTTAGCTCCTAATGGCAGCCCTAAATAACTGAGTGGTAATGATTTGATTTTACAATTCAGTACTGCAGCAAAACCATCCATCATCTCCGTAGAAACACCCACACCACATACAACACTCTTATGAAAGTTTATTTTCAGGCCAGACATGATTTCGAAGCACCTTAGCACCTTTTTCAACTTCCGCACCTCATCCACCTTAGCTTCACAGAATAATAATGAGTCATCTGCAAACTATAGATGAGTTAAAAACACACCAGCATAGCCTACCTTTACACTTTTAATCAGGCCTAACTCAAAAGCTCTATTCAATAACATATGTAAATCTTCTGCTGCTAGATTAAACAGAAAAAAGGGACAAAGAGTCTCCTTGTCTTAGACCCCTTTGAGGGTAAACTCTTTAGTATAGGAGATCCATTAACTAGCATTGAGACCCTTGCAGTTGTTACACACTCCTTAATCCAATTGGTCCACTTAGCTCCAAACCCAAACTTAGAAATCATAGAGAATAGAAAACCCCAATTAATGGAATCATATGCCTTTTCAAAATCCAACTGAATAAGCACTCTCGTTTTTTTGGCTTTCTTTTATCCATCAACAACCTCATTAGCAATTAGCACCCCATCTAGAATATTTCTTCCACTTAAGAACGCAAACTGAGACTCACTTATGATATGTGGCATCACAGTTTTCAGTCTATTTGCCAACAGTTTTGCTATGATCTTGTAGATTGAGCCCACCAAGCTTATAGGTCTATAGTCAGATAGCCCTGTTGGATTATCCTTCTTAGGAATGAGGGTTATGAAATAACTGTTTATACCCTTCACCAATTTACCATTCTTATGAAATTCTTTTACAAAGTTAATCACATCACCCTTCATGACTTTCCAAAACTTCTGAAAACACAACAAATTAAACCACCAAGTCCTGGCGCTTTATTCCCATCACAATCCATCACTGCTGCTTTGATTTTTGCTTCTGTAAATTCTGTTTCTAACAAACCAAACCTCACCCTACCTTTTACTGGTGGAAAATGACCCCCAACTCAGGTCTTGATGGCCAGTGCTCTGAGTACTGATTCTTAAAGTGCTCAAAAACCTTACTCTTCACTTGACTCGGATCTTCAAACACCACCTCCCTTTCTATGATAGAATTTATTTCATTTCTTGTTGTTCTGCACTTTGTTACTACATGGAAATATCTTGTATTTTTATCCCCTTTCATTGCCTAGTTAAGTCTTGATTTTTGCCGCCATAACCATTCCACCATTCTACTCAACCTCCACATCTCAACTCTAACTTCACTTCTCCTAACTTTTTCCGCATTGTCAAGCTCTCTAACCTCAGCTAGAAGATCGAAGCTATGAAGTTCACCCTCTACTGCCTTGAATTTATTTAGTACATTTCCAAAAATCTCCACATTCCAACTTTTGAGGCCACTTTTCAAGATCTTCAACTTTTGAAGCAACATAAACCCAGCCCAGCCTTTTACTCTGGACTCTTGCCAATTTGTCTCCTAGAAACTCTGAAAATTTTTGTGTAAGAACTAAGCATTTAGTACCCTAAAGGACTTTGGGCCCCAGTCCCTCTCATCTTCCGTCATAAGGAGAGGGCAGTGATCAGAAACCAGTCTAGGTAGTCCCCACAGTTTTAGGTTGAACACCTCAAGCCATTTTGGGTCAACTAAGATTCTATCTATTTGACTTCACTTCTCACCAGCACATGTATTGCACCAAGTGAACCTTCTCCCAAGTAGTGCTGTGGACTCGCTTTTTTTTGCGCCTTGCCTTTCAGAAAGGGTTTGAAAAGAAGGCCTTACAGTTCGGACTCCCGTGGTTTTGAATCTAATCTCACAAGTGCAATGTGAAATTGACAATCACCAAAGAGTCCAAATCTGGCAAACCTTTTTGGAAAATCGATTTTAAATCAAATAATGCCAAAATTGGACTGCTTTGCCAAATATAGAGTCGCCACCTAAATATTTTATTTTGGAAAAATTTAGGAAACCCTGATTTGTGCCAAAGGCTACGTGTCCATCATCACCAAAGTTGCCTCGGCTCGGGAACTTAGGTACAAGAGGGGAAGGTCTTGAAATGAGCACCCATGCTCGCCAGATCAAAGATCGGCATCTACTAATCATGATATGTTCTTTTAAAAACATTTTATGTTTTTTATTCTAGTTATTAAGCTAACATTACTATGTGGCGCTCACAAGCAAGTATAGACTAAAATTGCAAGAATTGGAACAACTCAGCTCATGTTTGTTAATGAAAATGGTTTGAACTTGCCACCCTCAAGTGGGCTTAAAGATGTGGATTTGCCACCAAACATAGTGGGCTTAAAACATGATTTTGCCACCAAACATAGTGGGCTTAAAACTCACATTCGTTGAATCGTTCCAATTCAAACAACACGCCTTCATCCACAGGCAACCATGCAGTTAAGCATTTAAGCACATAGCCTCATGGCAAGCGTGCGAAACATGGCAACATTCACACTTATACAAGTATGCCAAAGCATAAAACTCACCGAGTGCTCCAAGCCAAAACAGAAACTAGTTAGAAAAATGCATGATCCTAACTATGATAAATGACTAATGCAACACATGTAATAACGTAACTAAATAGGTTCGGCTACTTAATCATGATATTTGCAACACTTTGACAGCATGCTTTGAAACACGTATTCAAAGAAGTATTGAAATTGACAATGCAGTTTGAATGATGCGCCGAGCCTTAGTGCATGTAAGACAAATGAATGGATGCAAACATGTAATCATAAGGTATGCTAATTGAAAATGTCTATAATCTAACCATTAAAAGCGGATAAATAAAAGGAAGAAATGCGTGGGGTTGGAAGACACGCACACACGCACGCACACTTATTACAACATTATGCCATCACGAAGGAGGGTCTGAATGAATAAGCTAAGCTAACTAGCTATGCTAGTTAAGCTAACTATTACAAAACAAAATTACTTAACTACTCTAGCTAATCAATGATTATTACAAACCAAGTTAAGCTAATTAATTACAAAACGAATCAATTAATTAAATAATTATAACATTTGCATGAATGAATTAGCTACAACTTACTAACAAAACAATTAAACCGCCTCGAGGGACGAGGGATGCATGCATGCTCAGATTCTCCTCCCGAAAATGCCACCGCCTTGCCATTGCAGCCTCTGTTTACACATGTTTGAACACCAACAGTGCCGCCAACTTCCAGAATGCCTTTGCTCCAACTCAGGAGCACACTTGTGCAAAATTTCATTTATGGCCGGTCGGCTACAAATGGTGGCCGTCGGCTACCATTAGTGGCCGGTCGGCTACTACTGGTGGCCGTCGGCCACCCCTTCCCTAGATTTCTTCTTTTGCTGCAACAGAGAGAAAACAGAGGGAAAGCAGCGTATTCTCACAGAGTGTGTGTACTGTTGCTCTCCTTATCATCACATAAGCTCAAAGGAGAGTAAATCTTGACCCTCGAACCATCAACCAAGAATTCTCCATGCATGATGGCCAAAGAACCAAGCTTGTAAAAGCTTAATGACTGCAAAACAAGACTCAACAAAACCACAACCTTATCATGCATGATCAAGGGTGATGGTGACCAAGAAAAGTGGCATGTTTCATCACTTTGAGTATGAAATGTCCCATTTTTCTTGTGTTCGAATTAACGTTCGATTTGAACACATGCGATGCAACACAAAGATGCTTAATCTAGCCTCCTTTACTTGCCATGTTTTGTTTACTCATTTTAGTTGACCAATCCATTCTTTAGTTGATTAGTCCAAAGGGTGAGTGTCCTCTAATTGAAAGAGGGCTTAAACCACAAGTGCCTTGAGCATGAAAGAGACCTCATGCCGTTCATAATGAACTCCCGAAGGAATTAAACCATTAAGCATGAATGTCTCAATTTCACACTTAAGCCAACAAGGGGTTCAAAGCCACTTTCAAAATGAATGAAAGAGTGAAACAAAGGAGCATGTGAAAAAGCTTATGACGCTGAATTAGAAGGCAAAATAGCACCACAACATGCTTTCGACTCAAAAGAATGATGATCAAAGCATTGAAACAACAAACTAGTGAAGGAAATTACACTACAACCACACAATACAAGCCTTAAAGGACCAAGCCAGCTCAAAATAGAGTTGAAACCAGTCAAAATAGTAGCAAAAAAATGATGAGATTAAGGTACAAAATCCTAGAAAAACATGCTCACATGCTAAGCTATCTAGGCATGCAAACAAGACACAAGGAGGGGAGACTACCTCCTCCAATTTTGGACTTCCAAATAACGTTTTTGCCACTGAAATAACTCTAAATTTCAGTGTTTAAGAGGCCCAAAAAGTATGATTTGAATATGCCAAAAGATGGTGCAAAAGTCTACACAATTAAGCAACAAGAAAGGTGTAACACCCCTTAACACAAAATAGCCTCAAACTATCATGTTAAGCCTTAAAAACCAGAGGTTTTTGTAGTTGAAAACCAGCTCAAAAACAATACAAAAGGATGGCAAAATAAGTGTGCACAATAAGCTTAAATGGGGTAAGTTCTCTACCTTTGAAGCACAGCACAAAACAGCCACAGTTTTAGGCTCAAACCTCCTTTCAAAGCTCAAACTAGGCTCCAAGGGACCTCAGCTCCAAGGTGGTCAAGTTTGGTAAAGGGTTAGTGTGCAAAAGTGTAGAGAAAACTAACTACAAAGCACAAAATAAGAAGAGAGAGAGAGAATTTTGTTTTAAAATGTCTAACCCATCCAAATGAGGGACGTCATCCCCTATCTATAGAAAACCAAGGTTGAAGCTTGAATTCATCCTACCATACACGTGTATGAAGATGCACTTCAGTGAGCAACAGCTGGCACAACTGGCAAACAAATATCTAAAAAAGAGACAAATGGCCGATGGCCACTAACCGGCCACCACTAGTGGCCGACAAGGTACAGGGCTGGCCGACAGGCCCTCCTCCCTCCAGGCAAGAGACAAGGAGCTCTCGGTCCAAAAACAAGCACAAAATAGATAGGTTTAGAGGCTCAAAGACAAGGCATTCCGCCGAGGACTTCGGGCGCTCAAAACGAACACAAACAAACACAATCATCGAGTGCATAAACGATGACGTCCAAGTTATAAGGATGGTCAAAAATGGGGTGTCTACAGTTGCCCCTCTTTGACAGAACTCGGAAGTCATAAAATGACGTTAGTGAATGTCAAAGCCCAGAGACGACTCATTTTTGACAAGGCCGAAGACTCGATCAAACAAACAAACAAAACAAAGAACGGTTGCGCCTGCAGGTTGCCTACGTATCCCTTTGCAAGGAATCAAACCAGCGTAGTTCTGGGGCAAGATGCAAAATGATATGCACGATGCAAGAACATAACTTATGATCATGGAATGAGGCTGTAATGAAACATCTAGATGCAAGCGTTATGCAAAGAAATGCTACATTCATACAAACCGAAACAAGGTATAGCAACCTCACACACGAAAGTAGGTAAGTAAATACGAACCAAACCATATTTCATGTAGAAAGGATGTAAGAAAATTATGCAATCTTAACTACGTATCACGCAGGAAAGGTAAAGGACAACACAAACATCGGGCGCACCCGAGGTATCAAACAAGATCCTAACGCGTTGTACACGTGAGAAGAAAGATGGTGTGAACATAGGGACACACCCAAATGCTCCTAACCGGAGCAGTGATAAATATCAGAACACGTCCAAATATTTGTAACCAAAAGAAAGAGTGGCATAAGCGTCGGAACTCATCCGAATGTGTTTAACCAAAGCATCCTAACGCGTCACACGTGAGAGGAGAAGATAGTGGCATAAACATTGGGCGCACCCGAATGTTTCTAACTGAAAGAAGTGGTGTAAACACCGGGACACCCAAATGTTTCTAACCAAAGGCGTCCTAACGCATCACATGTGAAAGGAGAAAGAGGTAACGAGAACATCGAGACGCACCCAAATGTTTCTAAACTGAAGCGTCCCAACACATTGCACGCGAGGGGAGAAAGAGGGTGGTGTAAACACCGAGCGCATCCGAATGTTTCTAACCAAAAGGGAGTGGTGTGGTATAAGCAGCAGAACGTATCCAAATGCTTTTAACCAACCGAAACAAGGTGGATCAAAGGACATGAGTGGTCTCACCTGGAACTCCTCTAAATGAACCGTATATACAATATCATACCTGTATAAGAAAGCAACTTAATAGGCATAATACAATAAGAGTGCATGTTCTATGCAAGATTAACAAAGCATGTTCTATGTAGTAATAACAAAAGCATGTTCTACACAAGAGACGGAGAAATGCATATTCCATGCAATAGGATAGGATGCATGCAATAACCAGTTGCGAAAATGCATGTTCAATGTGAGATTAACAACATGCTCGACACAAAATATCGAACAAAGAAATGCACGTTCTATGCAATGATAAAAAAGCGTGTCTAATAAAACTGACTCAGTTGCAACCTCCGATTTACCTCTCAGAGGAGTTACAATATATTTGAAAAGGATACACCTCATTCATGCCGACTAGTGATGAGTCATGCACCGAAGACATGGTTCGAAACTTTCGCAGAGACATTTTGAGCTGAAAAGTGAACTTTCCTTATACTTTCTGTTGGCCACAAATGGTGGGCGTTGGCCACCAATAGTGGCTGATCAGCCACTTGTGGCAATTTGGGCCATTTTGGTCTTTTTGCATATAGATCTTTAAGTACACATCTCCAAGCCTCATTTCCTCACACCTCTATTGCTGAAATTGCTTCCCCTTTCTCTCTAGACACTTTTCCCCTCTATATCCGAGCTTTGTATGTGTTTTCCAATGCCCCACGCGAAGTTGATTCGCTAAAACTCTTGATTTCCTTCGTTTTGAACTAATTGAAATTTGTTTTCGGTGCTTTTTTCTTCATTTTCACCACTTGAGATTTGTTTCCCTCGAGTTTTTCTTGAGTTTGGTACCTTTTCCCTGGCTTTGACTTTTTCTCCCATTTTCTCTCTCCGAGAGTTGACTTTCGTTGACTTTTGGCATTCTCCGCACATTTTGCTCATTTTTACCCACTTTCTCACATTCTTTCCAGATGGCAGACGACATTCCCCATGATGGAGGTTCTCCAGGGATGGAGGGAGATCCTGGGTATATACCATTGCCACCCTGGGTTCGACTCTTCAACCCGAAGACATACCATCTCGAGGTGCATGTACTATCGCCCGATACAATCCGTCATTTCAATGGATTTGCACGAGGCGTGCTAGAGGATCTCTTGCTACGAGAGCCGGAGTCTCACTTATCCTAAGGCGCCACCGAGGTACGCACTGTTTTCTTACATTTTCTGCATTGTATTTTGCGTTTCCTACATAGCTTACACGTTTGCACTATATTTCATCTGCTCATCCCAAACATATTCATGCACTGTATTTCTTACACTACCTTCGTCTGCTCATTTTGAATACTGGTGGGCTCTCGTTTCACCCAAGGATATGGGACCACATCTGCAAAGGAATGGTACATGGACCTCCCCGTTGGTGTCTACCAGATCGTCGATGAGGCTGGGTTTGACTTATTCTGCATGGGGCTGTCACATCTCATGGCGAGCGGGTCCCTACTAGGCACGTTGGTAGAGAGATGGTGGGACACCACCAACTCTTTTCATTTCTTTACTGCGGGAGATATGACGATGACCCTGTACGATTTTTCTATGCTCACGAGCATCGAGGTAGGAGGCCAGTTGATCCCATATGATACTGACATGGGCGAGTAGAAGGCCGCCTGGATTTATTTGCTGGGGGCACACCCACCTATCTTCCGATCAGGGACAGTTTAGTACAGCTGGTTTGCAAACCAGTTCAGAGGGACAGCTTTGAAGACTATAGAGGAGATCGAGCAGTATGCCCGAGGCTTCTTGATGTTCCTCTTTAGCACCACTTTATTTGCCGACAGGGCAAACACTGTCGGGCTATATCATTTGAGTGCTTTAGTGGACTTGTCTCAGGTCAGACATTACGATTGGGGTGGCACTGGCCTCGCTACCTTGTACTTCTCTATGAGCTCGACATCCCACAAGAGCGAGAACAGAGTTGGTGGCTACTGGGGAGCCTAGGAGGTATGCTTTACTTTCCTGCTTTACATTCCTTACCATGCTTTTTGCTTTGCACTTTCTATACACTGCACACATATAGTATAATCTCTGCTTTGCATTTGCACTTTCTGTACGTTGTACTACACACCTCACTTTCTGCATTTTCTCTGTATTCTGTATTCTCTACATTCTGCATTTTCTAGACATTGCATTCATATTCTGCTTTTCGCATTACCTGTGTTTTAACTGTTGTATACTCACTGTCACCCTTTTTCTTTCGTAGCTATGGGTGTATGCCTATTTTTGACACTTGTCCTAAAGTCGGAGGTCGAGATGCCTCCTGGCGTGCCATACTCTCATCGGTATGACGGGAGATGTTAGCGGAGGGCCCGAGAGACTCTTTCATTTTTCTGCCGATATTTCGATATAGTGAGGGTAGCAAAGGTAACTCAAAACTCACATTTCTTTCTACTGTCAGCTTCGATTCATATTACACATCTAATCGCAACTAACAATTTGTGCATTTGCTGTCTGCAGATCTCATGGCAGCCCTAGGCGACGATGCTAGAAGGTGTCAGATATGAGTTTGCTAGTGCCTGGGGCACTTCTTGTTATCGGCTCGTGCTCGAGGGACTGGTAGGTCAAGCCTGGTTCCTGGGCGAGTGCTTCCTGCGCCAAACTTTGGGTTTGCCACTGCAAATGGTTCCTATGCCACCTCCACAATCCATGCGAGTTACAGAGAGTCTTTCCTCCCAGGAGATGATTGACTTTACACGAGGCGTGGAGGCTGACTACTTTCTGAGAAAGGGGGACTATAGGACATACATCTAGACACATCTCATGCCCCATTTGACAGGTATTGATGCTCGTGCCGGGAGAGCAGCTAATGCCCCTTCGACGAGTAGGGCCCGAGCACCGAGGGGCAGGGCTAGAGGGATGCCCCTCGCTAGGCAGAGTTTCGGCTGGCCAGAGCTTCCGACTGAGTTGACGGGTTGGTGGTACTCCAGAGAGGCTTATCAGATTCCACTTGAGCCTCCGTTGCCTGGTCACCGATATGTCAGGACAGCTGATTCACCTCTAGTATGTATTGCAGTTGTCATTTTTTGCATTCTTGTTCAGATACTCAGATATTCATTCCAGACACTGATCATTCCAAATTACATTTACAGGCACCCGCAGGGTACGTCGAAGGACTACTTGAGATGTTGGTCTCATTTGAGGGCATGATCTTGAGGAGGGAGGCAATACTCGGCTCCACGGTATTCAGGTAACTTTTAAATTTTCTGGCGTTTCGGTCACCACATTTCTACTGACATACTGAAATTGATATTTCAACTAAACACATCCCTGCATTGCACTGATACACTGCATGTATATATCACATCTGACACATTGCATTCACACACCGTATCTGACTTCTGTCTGTACTCATTCCGCACATCATACTTGCATCTGATACACATACTAAGCCTAACATATACCAACTGCCTTTTTAGGTCTCATCCCTACCAACAACAGCAACAGGACCATCAGCACCCCCTCCAATAGCAGGGAGAGGGAGACAGGCTCTAGTACGTGACCGAGAGAGACGTCATGAGCCTATCATGCGTGATGACGATGAGACTAGTGAGACCGAGGAGGCTGTAGATTAGTATGCCAAGTCATCCGAGAGTGGAGATGATGATGTTGGCTCAGATTTCGCTAGTGGAGATGAGGTTGAGCCAGGTTCTGATGCAAAGGATGATGACGACTCTGGTTCTAGTTCTGATTCAGCATCAGGTTCAGATAGCAGTGCGGATGGAGATGGCTCTACAAAGTCCACTCCACCAAGGAAGAGGACAAAGAGGGCCTCTAGGGCTTGAGCTAGCTGGTGCTGATTCATATGTTTTTGCTTAGTTTTTTTTGCTAGTAGGGTTGGCATATTGTACAGCTTTAGACAGTTTTATTTTTCTTAAAAACTTGTACTCTTTGTAAAAAGAAACCATAATCGGAATGAAAACTAGCTTTTGATGAAAAAGTGTTGTATTTCTTTTGCATTCTGAGCACTGCATAGCACCACATTGCATAAAAACGAGATTGATGGACATTGAACTTTGTACATCGTATTGGCAATTTCTTGATCAGGTAATGAACCAACCAATACATAACAAACAGGGTAAAACAACTTGACGAACAACACAATAACTTGATAAACAAAACAAATTCAACTTGATAAGCAACACAACAGCTCGATAAACAAAGAAAAACAACTCGATAAACAAATTGAAGCAATTTGCAAGCAACTCAACAAAACTTTAAAATAAAAAGCAGCAGAATGCATTAGGAGTAGAACAAAACATAAGTTCTCAGCACTCTTAACACATAGGAAGAGCAAAGGAATTCTGCTGGCCATAAACAGGGGCTGCTGGCCACCACAATTGGCCGGTCGGCCACCAGAACTGGCCGGTCGGCCATTAATGTAGAGGCCTCCAAATTGCTGCCACTTGTCTTCCACTCAGCACCTTATCCTCTACAAAAGTTAGGACTTCATATTTTCTTCATTCCAGCTCTGTTTTTGCCACAAATAGAGGCATTCTTCACCAAAAAACTTTTAAATTGGATTGTAACCTTTGATATCTCGGAAAAAGTGAATTTTTAGGGTTTCAGGATAAATGCACTATTCCCGCTAAGTCGTACCCCACTGTGTTTTCCGTTCCTACATGCTGCGGCTAGGTGTTGGAACTCGGTTACACATGCGTTCAGCTTCGGGGGGCAAGAACTATGCCCAACAATTGAAGAATTCCAAGTTTTAATGGAATCCCAGCGCGACTAGGAAATTTTGCCCTAGTCCCGTTTTGGCCACATCCCAGCTCTAGGAAGGATGTGCGGGCTCACTTTACATGAGGCTCGATCATTGGTTCACAACGGAGAGCTGGATATTCCTAGTCTCATTCATTGATTTTCTGACGCTGGCGACCGTAGTGATCATCTTTGGCAAACTTTTCGACAGCATACCTTTTGTTTGTGTATGTTGGCCCATTTCTTACTTGCCCCTGGTTGCGGAGGATCTAGCATTCGCTTGATTGAAGTGACCCAAGGCTTGAAAGAGGGCAAAACTGCATTGACTTGACACTAGTCGAGACTTTGATGGGCTTGGACGCCTTTCATCGACGAGAGGCAACTAAATTCGCAGGAAGTCCACTACTTTTGCAAGTAATATTTCCCACCCTATCTCACATGTGTTTCTCACATCACTCGGCACTCACGTTCTATTTTTCTCTCAAAACCCTTTCTCACTTTTTCTCTCAACATACATCTTTATTCTTTAATCTCTCTTATTTTTCATCCCTTCCCAGATATGGCTCATGGACAGGTTGAAGGTAGTGGATTCTCTCCCTACATATTTAGCACGATGCTATTTCTTTCGCCAACAACTAGTTGATTTCCCGAATGAGGGGTGGTGGTGCCATTGGATGTGCAATAGGTTCGCTGCTGACATTGCTTGGCGTTGCCCTTGGTTTGATTTGCCCGAGATGAGCTACATCATGTCTCGACAACCTGGCATTCAGTTGATTGGGTTGATACACTGTGTCTAATATTTGCCATTCCGGTTCAAGCGTCAGATTGAACACAACTAGACTTGCCCAAAAGAGGGGGTAGAATACCAGGCTTCATTTCCAATTCGAGGCTAATAACTAGTTCGATATCTCATTGCTTGGAGGACAAGAGAACTTTTGGCTCCCACTCCCAATTTCAGTTGCACCCTTTCTGGCGTACATAGCTTGGCTTGAAGAAGAGGCACAAACTAGGCCTGCTTTAGCATCTGAAGCTTCCACAAGCTCCGGGAGGGGACGCAGGAACACCTGATTTATCTATGCCCTCAAGTTTATTGCTTTGATCTGTACTTTCAAGTTTTCTTTCTAAATGTAATAAAAGCAACTTTGATTTGTATTGAAAGTTAGAGAACTTTGTATTGAAATTAATGAAATTGAAGTTGTAGCACTAAAAATTTTCCTTTAGGTCCAAAAATGGTCTAAGTTGCAAAAAGATTAATTTGAACAAAATCAACTTTTATTAAAACTTTTGAAAACCATTTTCGATAAGGATCACAACTTGACACACATGGAATCTATCCTCGAGATATACAACCTCGAATCCAATAATTGGGAAGTTGGCCCTTGTCTGAATAGCATTGTATTGTAACCAGCTCTCATAATGAAGACCACAACCAAACTCTTGGATGCAGAAAAGACAAAGATGCCTTGAACAATCTCATGGACAGAACAGTTGAGTTTGAAGTGTTTAGGACTGGACCTCAGAAGAAAGTTGCCTACGTATCCCAAAGATGGGAATCAAGCCTTACATAGTTCGGTTCGGGTTCACTCGGGTATTAACACTCTCCTTTTACGCTCTAACTTTTGCTAAGGCTGCCCTTTTTGTGTTTTTAACCTTGCAATCTCAATTTTTCTTATTTCAAAATTTTTTGTGCTCTAACTTTTGCCTAGGTCGCCCTTTCGGGTTTTCGACCTAGCGAGCCACTCAAGGATGGTATTTCTTCAACTTGTCCATGTTAATTGGTTGAGAGAATTCTAGGCCATCTAGGTCCATAAAAATGACAGCTCCACCCGGCCAGATTGATTTGATGATGTAAGGGCCAGTCCAATTGGGTCTGAACTTGCCCCTTGGTCATGGATGGGAGCTCGGTTGTCTTTGAGCACCAAATCTCCCTTTTCAGATTCCTAGACTTAACTTTCTTGTTAAAAGCCCTGGCAATTCTACGTTGATAACCTTGGACATGGTACAGTGCTTTCAGCCTCCTCTCGTCGAACATCATTAGTTCCTCGAACCTATTTTGCTGCCAATCTGCTTATGCTATTTGGCACTCGGCCATAACTTGCAGCAACGGAACCTCTATTTTAATCGGTAGAACAACCTCCATCCCGTAAACCAAAGAATACAGAGTTGCTCCAGTAGATGTCTAAATTGATGTTTTGTAGCCCCAGAGAGCAAAAGGTAATTTTTTTGGCCAGTCTCGGTAAGTCTCCAACATTTTCTGTAGAATGTGCTTGATGTTCTTGCTAGCGGCCTCAATAGCTCCATTGGTTTGCGGCTGATATGTGGATAACTTATGAAAAGCCACGCTGTATTTCTCCAACAAGTCGATCACTTCTTTCTTAAAGTGGGAACCATTGTCTGAAATGATCTCATCCAAGACCCCATAACGACAAATAATGTTATTCCTGATGAACTTGGCTACATGCGACGCTTTCAGCACTGCATAAGATTGGGCCTCGACCCACTTTGTAAAATAGTCTATTGCCACCAGGATATACTCATGCCCATTCGAGCGTTTCAGTGTAACTGCCCCAATAACATCAAATCCCCAGACTGAAAATGGCCATGGTGAAGTCATGTTGTACAACTTTGATGGCGGAATATTCATGCGATTTGCATGAATTTGGCATTTGTGGCATCGTTAAACAAAACCAATGCAATCCTCCTCCATGGTTGACCAGCAATAACCTTGCTTGAGAATCTTCCGAGCTAGCATTCCTCCGTTCATGTGCGATTCGCACTCTCTTTCGTGGATGGCCTCTATATGGCGCTTCGACTCTGCTACATCAACACACAACTTGTGCATTCCCAGATGGCCTCATTTGTACAATTTGCCCCGTAGATGACAAACTGAGCAGCCATTTGCCGTATTGCCCTCTTATCTTTGGCATTTGCCCTTAGTAGATAAGCCTCTTTTTCCAAGAAGTTCCAGATGTCTTGATACCAGGGGTTCTGATCTTGCACTTCAACCATTGCGGCGATCAACTCGTAGGCCGGCGCATATCTCTGTTCAATAATGATCGGGCGCATCCGAACTCCTAATGAGATGTTTATCATGGAAGGTAGAGTTGATAAAACATCAGCGAACCTGTTGTTTTCTCTTAACAGATACGTGAAAGTTAGCTTCTCAAACCTAGGAATCAAAACATCCAGGGTTTGGTGATAGATTTTCATCCCTTCTTCCTTAACCTTCCAGTCTCCTTTCGCTTGAGACACAACTAGGTTTGAGTCCCCAATGACGTCCAACTGTTTTGCCCCTAGTTCTAGGGCGGCTTCCAATCTAGCGATACATGCCTTGTATTCTGCTTCGTTGTTAGATACCTTGAACCGGAGTTTGAAGGCTAAAGGTATATGGGAATTGTCAGGTGCTATCAGCAACACCTCTATCCCATAACCGTACTGATTAGACTCTCCGTCAAAGTAAATGGTTCAAATCTCTTCCTCAACCTGCAGAATGG
The DNA here is from genome assembly GCF_055761805.1 of Camellia sinensis. Lineage (NCBI taxonomy): Eukaryota > Viridiplantae > Streptophyta > Magnoliopsida > Ericales > Theaceae > Camellia > Camellia sinensis. The sequence goes on along the minus strand of NC_138969.1, from coordinate 141,545,149 downwards.
CCTCATCTGGGAACAAATACTCTACTGTTTTGCCTCCCTCCACTGGGTGATCTGCCAGAAACTTAGCTACTGCTCTTCCTTTAATAGACTTGCGAGTCACATACTTCAAATCAAATTCGGAGAGAAGAAGTAGCCAACGGCCTAGCCTACCCGTAAGTGCTAGTTTCTCGAAGAGATATTTGATATGATCTAATATCGAAACTAGAATTACGGAGTGAGCTAACAAATAGTGCCTCAACTTCCTGGTAGCCCATACCAAGGCCAAGCAAGCCTTCTCCAGCAGAGTGTAATGGGTCTCGTATTGTAGCATCTTCTTGCTCAGGCAATAGATGGCCTTCTCCACTATATCCTCAGATTCCTGTGCAAGCATGCAGCCCATTGTTGTGTCCGTTAATGACAGGTACAGCATCAACGGCTTCCCCAGCTCTGGCGGTGACAACACGGGTGGGTTCTGAAGATACTATTTGATCTGCTCAAAAGAAAACTAGCATCGGTCATCCTACTGAAATTTCTTTCCTTTCTTTAGGAGACCAAATAGTGGTTCACAAGTCAAGGTTAATTTTGCAATAAACCGTCTTATGAATTGCACTTTATCTAGAAAGCCACGCACCTCCTTTTTAGTCCTTGGTGGTGGTATTTCTAAAATGGCCTTGATTTTGGAAAGATCAACCTTAATGCCCCTCTGTGTAATCAAGAACCCCGGCATTTTCCCTGTTATGACACCAAAAGTGCATTTCTGTGGATTCAGTCGCAACTGATATTCCCTGATCCGTTGGAAGAATTTCTTCAAGGTGGTGTAGTGGCCCTCTCTTTCCTTGGACTTGACAGTCATGTCGTCTACATACACCTCAACCTCTTTGTGGATCATATCATCTAAAATCGTGGTTACAGCCCATTGATAAGTAGCCCTAGTAATTTTCAGACCAAATGGCATCACCCTATAGTAACAGGTTTCCCACAGTGTAGTGAAGGCAGTCTTCCCCTTATCCTCGGGTGCCATCAAGATCTGGTTGTACCCGAAAAACCCATCCATAAAGGAGAGCAACACATGGCCTGCGGTGAAGTCCACCAATTCATCGATGTACGGTAGAGGGAAGTCGTCATTTGGACTAGCTTTGTTCAGATCTCTAAAATCCACACACACTCGAATTCTGCCATCTTTCTTTGGCACCGGAACAATGTTGGCCAACCAAATAGGATACTTAGATACAAGCAAAAACCCTGCATCTATCTGCTTGGTGACCTCTTCCTTGATTTTCAAAGCCCAATCCGAGCGTATTCTCTGAAGCTTTTGCTTGACGGGTCGGGCCTCAGGGTCAAGAGGAATCCGATCTTGTACAATCTTAGGATTGATTCCAGGCATGTCTTCGTAGGACCACGCGGAAACATCTTGCTGGTGTACGCGCGAAGCCATGAGCAACCCCCAAATAGATATGTTTGCTTGAATCTTCTTTAGCTGCTTCAATACATCTTCTTCTTCTAACAGTTTCTCCCTTTGTTTTTCAGCTTCCTTATCCTTTCCAGATGCTTCTAGTTGGTCCAAGTGTAGGGGCTTGAAGTACTGCCCGCTCCTAGTCATGTGATCCACTTCCTCAGAATACTAGGTATCGTCTGGCAGATTCTGTCCCCAATCTTCATCAGTGTGGGCAAGATGCGAATTATCATCTTCCCACCACATCCCACCAACAACCGACAAGCAACTGTCCGGTTCCGTTGTAAGTATTCTCGCATCTGCATTACAGTCGGTCCTCGCAGGGCTTTTGGCTTTCCCAACTTTTTGACCATTCTCAACTCTTTCCTGCTCAAACCACTTCAGTGCGGCCTCTTGCTTTGTATCAACTGCACTAACACTACTCAATTCCTAAGCAAAATGCTTAGTACCGGTGCTCTTTGATAATTTTCCCTTGTCGTCGGCCGTTGCGGCCCTTGTAATGGTCCTTGTTTCCGGCTATTCCAGCTTTCGTTGAGACCCCTCATCCAAATTCGGTTCATCGCTGAGCCACCCCAATTATCTGCCGATCCGTTCATATCAAACCAGTCAATCTGTACATTCTCCAGATCTTGTTCATCAAAGAACTGCAGATTGCTAATGTCCTCCTCAAGGTCGGCTAAGTCATCTAATCCCTGGCTTGGTCCATCCTCCAGCCTGTTGGCAATTCTACCTCTAGTTTAACTTAATTGGTTGGCACAATGTAGTAGCAAAGGTTGTATTCCTCTTCAGATGAGTCGACATTGTCATCAGGCACTGAACTGACATTCCCATTCTCTACCAAAGTTACTCCACCTTCCTTTACCACAGTCACCACCACAGGTTTGGGTTGGAATAGGGACACGTTTATCATGCACAAGTCTATGCTCTCTAGGATAAACAATGCCGGCTTAGGTAGATGGGAGGGGGTGATGTATATAATGGGGTCGTAAGGGGCGGCCAATGTATGGATAAGATTTACTTGCCTGGCTAGAGGGGGTTGGTTATGTGGTGGGAGGGGATTTGTAGTGACATTAAGCTTTTGAGGAGGCACTATCACTTTGTTGTCAATGAGCTCCTGAATCTCATGGCAAAATTTGAAGCACTGGTTGGTGTCATGACCATGCTGTTGGTGGAAGGCGCAGTATTTGGCCGGGTTGTGTGTAGAAGGGAGGAGATTGGGCAATGGGCGTTCTTCTAACGGCTTCAGGTGTCCTTTTTTGATCAGGACTCTCAAGGCTGTGGATAAGGACATGTATAAAAGGGTAAAGACCCTTTGGCCTTGGGGTTGGTGCTTCGCATATCGGATGTACCGGCAAAGGGATTGGCAGTTTTCATTTCCACACTGGCTATGAAATAGAAAAAAAATGTATTCTGAATTAACCTGCATCTCTGTTAGAAACCCAAGTGGATGTTTAGAGGCTTTCATACATGCTAATAGAAGAGATCGCTTTTTCATATGGCCTTGCTTTTAGCTGTCAAGTCGAATCAAGCCAATTGTTTTCCACTGTAAAGCAATTCTATAACATCTCTATCTTATCCCATTATTCTTCAACCATTCCTATTTTCTTTCTTCATATTTACAAGCTTAAGAGGAGTTAGGTGGTCTTGTTTCTTTAACCAATCCCATTTAGTTACTATTTAAGATTGGTGTCAAATTTGGACATTCTTTTTGTTTACATGGCTCAATATGTGGAGTTGTAAAGAACTTCCTATTACACAGTCTTGGATGGAACTTAACCCCAAAAGCTAGGGGATGTAGGCCACTTGGCAGCACCCTACTCTACACATTCATGGGGGTACCCTCACGCTTGGTAGCACCTGTAGCATGTAGACCAAGGATATGCACCCTAACCATCCGTAGGGGTGTCCTCATGCCTCTGTACTACACATTACTTTAGTACCCATGCGATGTGGGACTTCATTTCACATCCTTCATTATGCCTAACACTCACACTTTTATACGACACCTTACTTTAGCACTCGTGCAATGTGAAGCTTTGCTTAGCGTGCTTACTCGACAACACCTACATTATGCAAGCTAGAGACATACACCTCTGATACTATGTTATACAGGTAGAACTCAACCCCAAAAGCAAACTCTTAAGGTGAGGTTGCCCTTACGTTTTTATCCTGCGCATTATTTTAGTACCTAGCTAATGTAGGACTTTGCTTCACACCTTTCAGGCCCAGTGTGTTCATTCAACAACGCCTACAGCATGCAGGCCAAGAACACACACTTACCATTCCTAGGTACGTTGACTCTGATACTATGTTACACAGTCTTAGGTTGAACTAAACTTCGAAAGCTAGCTATTATATCGAACATTAACTTAGTATCTAGGGGATGTAAGACTTTACATTCTCCCTCATGCCCAAAGTGCTCACTTAGCACTTGCAACGTGAAAGCTAGGAACAGACACCCTACACATTCTTAGTACTCCAGTTTTGATGCCATGTTACGTGGTCATGGGTAAAATTCAACCCGAAAATCCAGTTGTTGAGGTGAGGGTGCCCTTGCGCTTGTATACTTCACACTACTTTAGTGCATCACTCTTCCAGCTTAGAAGCCCTACTAACTAATGCATCGGTGCTTGAGAAATAAAGTAACTATCTCTTGATCTAAATTTTCTAGTTAAGTGCACATCAATCCAACGTCTTTAAAAGTGATTGGTAGAGTTTGTAGGTTGGTCATACCATAGATCTAGGATTAAATTCATCTTCTATCAAGGTTGAGAGGTGTTTATTGGTATGGGGGACAACTACCCCTTTTGTGTATCCCTTATTGAATTACAAGAGACAAGACATTTGTAATTCTTTTAGCCACTTACTGTAGACACCCCATTTTTGACTACCCGTAAGACTTGGACGCTTTATCTTGTGCACTTGATGATGAAAGTTGTGTTGAGTGTGGTTCAAATTCTCAACGAAGGATCTAAGTTCAAGCTTTGAAACAAGCCCAGACCTTTCATATTTACACAGTTTGTACCCCAGAATTTCATTTTTGAACCCTGTGCTGATTTGTATTGAGCCCGAAACAAAGGAATAGAGGAGCACATTGGGAGCCGACCGTAACTCATTGGGAGCTGACCATGCCTTTTTGGTGAGAAACACTGTTCTAGGTGGAAGCCTGCCAACTGCCTATATTTGAAGATATTTTTCACTTATTTTGCTCAAATTCTATAAACACGAGCTGATGTCTCTGCTTTGAGGGTTAAAAAAATTCCAAAGAGCTTATACACACACTTGAGAGCTCCTTCTTCCTTGCTAAGCCACCTTTAAACAAGCTTACCATCTTTGAACTATATCTATACACCATAAAAATCCTCAAACCTTAACCTTGGAGCATTGGTTGAGCCTTGGGAATCACAATTCAACGTTGAGAGTGTGTTTGGACCAAGTTTGATTCACAACAAGAGCTTGTCCTCTTTAAGAGGTATAAGCTTACCATCTTTTCTCTTGCTCTCATTTCTATCTCTTACTATCAATTTCTTGTGTCTTTGTATTGTTTTGGAACCATTTCAAGTGCTGGAAGTTGAGTTTGAGTAGCTACCAAAGGTAGAAAGGTATAACACCTTTTCTTGCACCTTACTTCATAACTCACACCCTTGTCTTTACACTCTTTTTTTTTAGTCTTCAAACTGATTTTCGGAGTTCAAAAAAGGCTAAAAAACATGGTTTAAGGTCTCAAAAATGGAGGGGCTAGCCACCTCTCCTTGCTCTTGTTCACTAGTCTTGTGATTCCTTACTATTTCCTATCTTTTTCGTACTCTTTAAACATCATTTTAGTCACTGATTTTTACATATTAGGGGCCGTTCAGGCTTGTTTTAATTCATTTAATTATTTTATATTTTGAATACTTTGCTTATTATGTTGTAAGTCCTCATGGCTTTGCTTGTTTAGGCCTTAGACATCAAGCCACTTGAGTTGATAGCTTTTCTTCACTTGTTATATATATATATATATATATTAAGAGTCCCATTCTTAAAATCAATCTCGTATAATCATGTCTGCAACATCCCTCTTTTCTTCTTTTCTTTTGTGTGAGAATTATTTCAAGAGATTGATGGTAATTCAAGGCATGGGAAAGGGACCTATGCTCAATGGGTTAACCTCTACGGAGGTTCATCGTTAAGGCGTAGTCCCTCTTTCGTGTTTCAGATCACTTCTTGTTTGATATTTCTTCTCATGTAGTGGACTTAACCATCACTTTGGACAAATTGATTAAAGAATGGAAAGGACTAATAAAATGGGTTTTAAAACCAATGAAACCAATGTAAAGAAAATGTGTAAGATTGCTTGGATTTGGCTGGACGTTATGCCGAGTCCATAGTGCTAAGAGTCGTTACGCAACAATTTATAATGTGTTGATGAAACTTGAGGTGTGCCTGTCTCCCTCTGTGAGCTCCCATGATGAGAGGGAGGGGTGGTCATTTTCATTGCATTCATTAATTTTTTTTGTCCAAATTGTGCTCAAAATCATCAAGCCACCAACATGTTCTTGTTGATGATTTTAGAACCAAATCTGCTCTTCTCTTAAAGTTCCATGACAGAGAAGAGCAGAAGGGACAAACAGGGCTCAGAAAAACTCTATCTGCACTGTTTTAACTTCAGAGCACAGAAGCAGACTTTTGCATGAAATCAGGGCACGACCGGCCTTATTTGGGCCTGGCCGGGCTCCAATGTTTGGTAAACAATGTGTTTTTACAGAAACAGAGGGTAGTGGCTGAAGGTGAAACAAGGCAGATTCCCAGGTAGGTAGATAGAGTTGTTTCTGAAAATAGTCACGAACATGCAATCCTTGTGCATCTTTGTTTATATCAATATTGTAATTAAACGTTCCCATTCTTGTTGGAATTAGTTGTAACTAATTATTATTGTTGTAGTTAATATGGTTGTAATTAGCATTAATGTTTATTTGTAATTGTCATAGTTGGTTAACTTAGATAGCTTATCCTCGTTGTACTAGATAAGATAGCTAGTTAATTATTTAGTATTCATTAGATTAATTCATTCATTTAGTTTTGTAATAGTTAGTTTAAATTTGGACGTTTGGAAACTCATTCGGGCCCTCTTGCATGAGGGCAAACAATGTAATAAGTGTGTATGCATTCCAACCCCCATTTCTGTCGCCATTTTATTTCTCTACTTATGATGGTAGAATAGAGCATCACGTTTTAATTAGCATTTTCCATGTCCAAAGTATCCATTTGTCTTGCATGCAAAAGGTTCGGTTCATCATTCTAATGACATTGTCATTTATCATTTCTTCCTTGAATACGTGCACCATTGCATGCTATCAAAGTGATTTACATGGCATATTGGACAATCGAACCTATTAGTTGCATTTTTGCATGTTTTGCATTAGTCGTTTTGCATCATTAGGATTATGTATTTTTTTCCTAACTATTTTATTTCTTTCGGCTTGCCTTGGAATATTAGGTGAGCATTTATTGCTTTAGCATGTTTTATGAGTGTTAGTGTTGCCATATCAAGCATGATTTCCATCAGGCTAAGTGCTTAATTGATATACCTGTTTGAGTGCTTGTGGATGAAGGCTTTTTACTTAAATTGGAATAAATTGATTAAATGTATATACAAACTCACTTTTTCAATTGACGCGTATTGAAAACACTTTTCCAAACAAAACAAGCATAAAATGAAAGAGTTCCAAATTTTGTGAATTGGCCTATACTTGTGTGCAACACATAGTAAAAATAGCCTGATAATTGGAAGAAGAGCATATAATGTAAATAAGAATCACATCATGATTAGTGGAGGCTAATATTTGATCGGGTGAGTGGGGTGCTCAATTCATGACCTTCCTCTCTCGTACCTAAGTTCTCGAGCTGAGATACTTTGGTGATGACGGACACGTGGCCTTTGGCACAAGTCATGGGTTTTCTAAATTTCTCGAAAACATTTAGGTGGCGACTTTAAAATCTGGCAAAGCAGTCCATTTTTGGTATTTTTGTTTCAAAATCGATTTTTCAAAAGATTTGTCGGATTTGAACTCATTTGTGTTTATCTATTTCACATTGCACTTGTGGAATCAGATTCAAAATCATGGGAGTCTGAACTGTAGGGCCAGTTGTATCTGAAAGGAGCACGAAAAGCAAGCTACAGTTTCTGGCGACTCTGCTGGGGTCTTTAGAGAACTTGACTCGAACTCCATGATGTGAAATTTTATCTACACTTATATGTTTCTTGCATTGCATTTGTATTGGTGCACTTAAATCATTGTGTTTGCCATCTTCTATTCCTAGATAGTTTGCCAGAGGCTCACCCAAAAGGCTTGCCAAAAGGCTGACCGGTCGTGGGCTCTGCCATGATGGAAACACAACCCTTGGATCTAGACTACCGTCGTACCTCTTGATCCTCCTTTCACTTCTCGGTGTTAGGTGTGAGAGGTATATTAGGTAATCTTGCTGATGTACCCTTTTGACCAATCAGCCTAACTGCATATAGTAAAGCCATAGTGACTATTCCAACATAGGATAAGATGCTCACCCATATGCAAGATTTTGTGAATCTACTTGCTTGAATTAGTGAAACCTTAGTTCATGACAACACTAGGACAGGGTAACCCTACCTCCTCGTAGGGGTGCTTTGGCTCTCTTTAACTGGTATGTACTTTATAGTGAAATTGTATAGGAATGTTTATATCAGTGGTATAGTTTGTATCTATTTTAGGGCAGAATTAAGTGGGGAGTACAGTCACTCAGCCGTGATCATATCTGTTCTAGTGAAATTCAGGCTGAGGTGCTGTCTGTTTTCTTTTTTGCTAGGTAGTCCTGGAACCATAGTTTCAAAAGGCTTCGAGATTCCCTGAGTACTCTGAACTTGTGTTGATAGACTTTGTGCGGTCAGAGATTTAGTTCAGAAGCAACCAGTGTTTGCTTCACTGTTACTAGTTGCAAGGCGAAGAAGAGTTAGACAAAGTTCACTCGTTTAACAATTTCAACAATCACGCCTTAGCTCACCTATACTTAGTCCACCTCAAGCACTGCCATCTACTCCTAGAATGGCTCAGTATCCCTCATCAGATTTGAAGGAATTACTACTCTGTCTACAGTAGTTAGTCGACTCACTCCAGTAGGATATGACCCGACAAACTGAGGTCACTAATAGGTTGTAACAACAACAACAACAGCCGGTTGCAGCTTCTGCTTCTCATGCACCTAACGTGGCTACTCCTATGCCAAGCACCGCTGCCAATAGAACTGTGGATCCATCGGGTGTTCCTATTCCTCTAGTCTAGACGGATCCAGTCCCGGGTCAAATGTCTAGAGCTCTAGCTGAGGCACCTTGCGAGTTAGAGTTTGACCCGACCTTGCTCAAAGTCAACAAACTCGAAAAACCATTCAAGAAAGCGCAGGGGGTTAGCTCCATTTTGGGAATTGAGGATAGATGTATTGAATCCGCTGTTACTTTCTTGGAGAGGTTCAAGATACTGCTTATTGACTGTTTCGATGGCTCTGGAGATCTAATGGTGCATTTGCATCTGTTTTCTAATATCCTGCGACCAATGGGTTTGACCGAGTTCAGAAGTTGTCATTATTCGGCCAAACCATGTTTGGAATAGCTACCATCTGGCATGCAAAATTGGAGGACTCTGTGAAATAGAGTTGGCAAGAGTTGGCCAAATCCTTCGTTGCCCAATATTCTTACAACACGCAGATCGAGGTCATAACTCGTGATCTTGAGGTCACGTGTCAGGAACCGAGGGAGGGCTTCTTAGAGTTTGTTATTCGATGGAGGGAAAAGACGGCTATGATGGCAAACAGATCTCCAGAGAAAGAGCAAGTTCGTATAATTGTTAGAAATCCGCATGAAAGGCTATTGCAGAAAATGGCAGTCCTCCCACTATTCAACTTTAAGGGCTTCCATGAAATTGCAGTTCAAATTGAGGACGCCATTAGGCAAGGGATCATTGTGGAAGGTAATGAGCCTATGAGGAAGAATGTTGTTCTTGATTCCAATGCTACTACCAGTGGTAGTACAACTGTAAAATGCTCAGAAGTAAACACTATCACCACTCCCATCAAAAATTATTTTCTTGATAATAGCCAAAAACCAACCACTTCAACTTGGTCCCAAGCCCAAAATTTCCATCCTCTTTACACGAGTCTCTCTCAAGCCTTGAAAACACTACTAAAAAAAGGGCACCTAGAGCTCCTAGAACCCTGACCCCTTCTAAATCCTCTTTCACCAAGACATGACCTTGCTAAATACTATGCTTATCATCAACAACACAACGATGATACAAATCGTTGCATCCGCTTTCGTCATAAGATTCAGGATCTTATTGACGAAGAGATCATAGCTCCACTAAAAAGACCTCAGGTTAACACGAACCTATTATCTCCACACCTCCACCTATTCCATACACTTCTATCTACCTACAACCCCAGCATATACATCACCCCGGCCTGTTTACCTAAGCCTAAGGTGTTCATTCTAGAAAGCACGAACTTGTGTATGATGGATGCACTTGAACCCTAATCATCTCAAACCCATGAACCCACTACTTCTAAGCTAATGAATATGATTGAAAATCTTCAGAGAACTATGGGACATCTAGGCTTTGGGTTATTGGCTCCATCATCGACCACATCACATACTTGAAATTTCACATCAAAAGGGTCCCCAATCTTAGGACGAGCTACATTTGAAGAAGGCCAACCCGAAGCTGTTTCAAGTGTGGGTGACAACATGTCAACAATAACTGGGCCTCGCCTCAACGTAGCCACCCAATCCTTTGGCAAAGCTGAAGCAAGCAGCAAGAATAAGGTCGGGGCAAGTATTGATCCTTATGCACATCTTTGGTAGGCTATAGAGACTTTGAAGGTCAAAAGGCTGAACAAGCAGCAAGTGCTTACAGTTGTTCCAGAGACTGTAGATGACACTTTTGTCACTCAGGTTGGGAGCATTTTGAATCAAGGGGCAAGGCAGGAAAAAGGATGCCATATCAGAAACACCCATTTCAGCTCCAATCATACACTCATAAGAGATCATCAAACCTAGTCAACATCTGCTGACCCCTCTGTTAATCCTGTCAAGACTGGTAACCGCCATTTTAATCCCCTTTTTATGACCTTATCCAAAGCTCTCCAAATCCTCATAGGACAAGGCCATCTCAAACCCCTTAACTCTTGGCCTCTCCCTGATCCCTTTCCAGCCAGGCATAATGTTGCCAAGTACTGTGTATTCCATTAACAAACCGGCCATGACACTGACCATTGTTTTCATCTTCGCTATGAAGTTCAAGATTTGATTAACAATAAGGTCATCACTCCACCTGGTCCTACAAAGTGAATCGACACTGGATCGATGAACTTGGGGGATAATGTGACTATGTGATCGGGGAAGAACCACCTACTGATGGCGCTCATTTTACTATAGATGTGGTGAATGGCACGCACTGTTTTAGCACTTTGAAAATGTTGTTTATTGTACTTTTGGACTTGGGTATTGAGTCAGTCTTGTTGTGTCAGAGGTTAGTGATTTCGAGGGTGTTAACTCGAACATTACTTTCTCGTTTTGTGTTTGTCTTTTTCACTCTTTCTCTCGTTGAGCCAGCTGAGCCAAAAGATCTGAATGAAACGACAATAATTTTCACCCACTTCTCTGTGCTTTTAAATCATTGCATTGACCAAAACTTTTAAAAACTGTTTCTAAAACTGTGGTGAAAACAAAGAGGGAGAAATTCATCGGGATTTGTAAAATTTGATCGACACTGAGAGAAAAGAAGCATGCTAAGCCCTTAATGAATGAGATCATGTTTGTTAATGTGAGTACTGAGAAAGATCCTGGCTTGGTCCAGATTGGTTCTACATTATTTTCAGAGAAGTATGAGCGACTAGTCGCTTTATTAAAAGATTTCAAAAAATATTTTGCGTGGTCTTACGAAGACATACCTGGAATTGATCTTGAGATTGTACGGCATAGGATCACTCTTGGCCTCGAGACTTAACCCGTTTGCCTTCAAACTTTGATTTAGAATGTTCAACGATCAACAAAACTATAAGGCTTGCATGGCCAGATTTGAAGCAGCCCTTGAATTAGGAAAAATAAGGTCCTATGTCATTAAAGGAATCTTGCATAGCTAGATTAGAAGCAACCCTTGAATTAGGGGTAAAAAGGTTAGATATGCTCGAAGATTCAAAACGAGGTCATTTCTCAAGCCAATGGAGATTGACAAGAAAGCCAAATCCCAGAATCTAAGAGAAGAATTTTTTGTTTCACCGAAGGACAATCGAGTTCCTATCCACATCACTAGGGGCAAATTTAGACCTAATTGGATGGGCTTTTACATTATCAAGACTAGCTGTCTATTTTTGAAGATATTTTCGACCTATTTTGCTCAAATTCTACAAATATGAGCTGATGTCTCTGTTTTAAGGGTTGAAAAAATTCCAAAGAGCTTATACACACACTTGACAGCTCCTTCTTCCTTGCGAAGCCATCTTTGAGCAAGATTACCATCTTTGAACTATATCTATACACCATAAAAATCATTAAACCTTAACCTTGGGGCCTTGGTTGAGCCTTGAGAAACACAATTCAACCTTGAGAGTGTGTTTGGACCAACTTTGATTCCCAACAAGAGCTTATCCTCATTAAGAGGTATAAGCTTACCATCTTTTCTCTTCCTCTCATTTTTGTCTCTTACTATCAATTTCTTGTGTCTTTGTATTGTTTTAGATCCATTTCAAGTGTTGGAACTTGGGTTTGAATAGCTACCAAAGGTAGAAAAGTTTAACACCCTATCTTGCACCTTACTTCATAACTCACACCCTTGTCTTTACACTCTTTTTTTTAGTCTTCAAACTGATTTTCAGAGTTCAAAAAAGGCTAAAAAACATGGTTTGAGGTCTCAAAAATGGAGGGGCTAGCTACCTCTCCTTGCTCTTGTTCATTAGCCTTGTGATTCCTTGATATTTCCTATCTTTTTCGTACTATTTAAACATGATTTTTGTCACTAATTTTTACATATTAGGGGCTGTTCATGGTTGTTTTAATTCATTTAATTGCTTTATGCTTTGAATACTTTGCTTATTATGTTGTAAGTCCTCATGGCTTTGCTTGTTTAGGCCTTAGTCATCAAGCCACTTGAGTTGATAGGTTTTCTTCACTTGTTATATATATATATATATATTAAGAGTCCCATTCTTAAAATCAATCTCGTATAATCATGTCTGCAACCTCCCTCTTTTCTTCTTTTCTTTTGTGTGAGAATTATTTCAAGAGATTGATGGTAATCCAAGGCATGGGAAAGAGACCTATGCTCAATGGGTTAACCTCTATGGAGGTTCATCGTCAAGGCGTAGTCCCTCTTTCATGTTTTGGATCACTTCTTGTTTGACATTTCTTCTCATGTAGTAGACTTAACCATCACTTTGGACAAATTGATTAAAGAATGGAATAGACTAATAAAATGGGCTTTAAAACCAATGAAATCGATGTAAAGAAAATGTGTAAGATTGCTTGGATTCGGCCGGACGTTATGCTGAGTCCATAGTGCTAAGAGTCGTCACGCACCAATTTATGATGTGTTGATGAAACTTGAGGCGTGCCTGTCTCCCTCTGTGAGCTCCCATGATGAGAGGGAGGGGGGGTCATTTTCATTGCATTCATTAATTTTTTTTGTCCAAATTGTGTTCGAAATCATCAACCCACCAACATGTGCTTGTTGATGATTTTAGAACCAAATTCGCTCTTCTCTTAAAGTTCCATGACAGAGAAGAGCAGAAGGGACAAACAGGGATCAAAAAAACTCTGTCTACACTGTTTTCACTTTAGAGCACAGAAGCAGACTTTTGCATGAAATCAGGGCACGACCGGCCTTGCTTGGGCCAGGCCGGGCTCTAATGTTTGGTAAATAGTGTGTTTTTACAGAAATAGAGGGCAGTGGTTGAAGGTGAAACAAGGCAGATTCCCAGGTAGGGAGATAGAGTTGTTTATGAAAATAGTCACGAACATGCAATCCTTGTGCATCTTTGTTTATATCAATATTGTAATTAAATGTTCCCGTTCTTGTTGTAATTAGTTGTAACTAATTATTATCGTTGTAGTTAATATGGTTGTAATTAGTATTAATGTTTATTTGTAATTGTCATAGTTGGTCAACTTAGATAGCTTATCATCGTTGTACTAAATTAGATTGCTAGTTAATTATTTAGTATTCATTAGATTAGTTCATTCATTTAGTTTTGTAATAGTTAGTTTAAATTCGGACATTTGGAAACTCATTTGGACCCTCTTGCATGAGGGCAAACAATGTAATAAGTGTGTATGTCTTCCAACCTCCATTTCTTTCTCCGTTTTATTTCTCTGCTTGTGATGGTAGAATAGAGCATCATGTTTTAATTAGCATTTTCCATATCCATTGTATCCATTTGTCTTGCACGCATAAGGGTTCGGTTCATCATTCTAACGACATTGTCATTTGTCATTTCTTCCTCGAATACATGTGCCACTGCATGCTATCAAAGTGGTTCACATGGCATATTAGACAACCGAACCTATTAGTTGCATTTTTTCATGTTTTGCATTAGTCATTTTACATCATTAGGGTCATGCATTTTTTTCCTAACTATTTTATTTCTTTTGGCTTGCCTTGGAGTACTAGGTGAGTATTTATTGCTTTAGCATATTGTATGAGTGTTAGTGTTGCCATATCAAGCATGATTTCCATGAGGCTAAGTACTTAATTGATATACCTGTTTGAGTGCTTGTAGGTGAATGCCTTTTACTTAAATTGGAATAAATTGATTAAATGTACATGTAACCTCACTTTTTCAAGTAACGCGGATTCAAAACACTTTTTCATAACAAAATAAGCATGAAATCAAGATTTCCAAATTTTTTGAATTGGTCTATACTTGTGTGCAACACATAGTAAAAATAGCCAAATAATCGGAACAAGAACATATAATGTAAATAAGAATCATATCATGATTAGTAGAGGTCGATATTTGATCGGGGGAGTGGGGTGGTCAATTCATCATCTTCCCCTCTTGTACCTAAGTTCTCAAGCCGAGACACTTTGGTGATGACGGACACATGGGCTTTGGCACAAGTCATGGGTTTCCTAAATTTCTCAAAAATTTTTAGGTGGCGACTCTGAAATCGGGCAAAGCAGTCTGCTTTTGGCATATTTGTTTCAAAATTGATTTTTCAAAAGATTTGCCGGATTTGGACTCATTTATGTTTATCTATTTTACATTGTACTTGTGGAATCAGATTCAAAACCACAGGAGTCCGAACTGTAGGGCTAGTCGTATCCGAAAGGAGCATGAAAAGCAAGCTACACATACATTATTGTGGAATTGAATTGTGTTTCTAAATTATATGCACACTATTCATCCTTGGATATTTGGGTTAAAAAATCCAAACACTTGACACTTGGGGCGAATTTGTTATTTATATAGATTTGTAGCATGCCGAAAAAGAAACATGAAGAGGTAAATGAAATATTAGTTCGAGCTATTGTAAACAACAATAATTTGCTGATGCTCAACCATCCCATTTATAATGAGAAAATATCCTTCTCACAAGTCTTCAATGTTACATTTTCATTTGTTTGGCATAACTTGTGATGTAAACAACAGTCGTATTTTCCTTAATTATTGAAAACTTCCGTAATGTTAAAAAATTTGCTTCTTAGTTGATGTCCAAGGAGCTTCACACATAAACTTAATTTGCTAAGAGAGCAGTTTGTCATTTAGAGGTACCTCTCTCTCTCTCTCCCTCTCTCCATCCCTTGACGTTGTGTGCTTGTGTATCGCTGTGTAATTCTGCAAGAAGTTCACTTTTGGCTTCTGGATTATGTATTCACTACTTCTGTTTGGTTTCAGTTGATAATTTGCTAGGTCGATTCAGGGTCAACTATTTGTTCTATGTCCTGATATATTCTAAAAAGCTATGTTAATTCCAAAGGCAACTATTTGTCATGCCAAGTCTACTTTTACAACCTTGTTGGTATAGCATAAGCGTTGTAAACATGGTACACATAAAAAATGTGGTATCTCATGTATTGGATTCTTTTTTAATGCTTGAAACTAATGACTTCTGTATATTCTTTGATCTTGTTCTAGATGCACGGACTTCACGTAAGCTTGGGCTTCAACTAGATCGTCTTTGATGAAACTATCAACGTTTGTTGATTTGTGATGACAAATTGAGCTTCAGGTATATTTTCTTCATAACAAAACATAGCCAACATGAATTCATTCCATGTATATAACGTTTGACTAGATTTTTCAAGGTTGAGATAAATGTTGAAATCAGTTAAATGCTTTTCTTTATATATCCTTGACTGCAAGATTCAAATAAATATTCAATTCCCTTTATAACTAAGTTGGATCTCAGTTTTGTCCAAGTTTTATCTATGAATTGATCAAATTTAGATTGAATTCTTTCATTTCTGAAAGGCATGTTTTCGGTGTCACATGGTTAATTGACTAGGCACTGAATAGCTGAAATTGTATGTGATCATAAAATCTATTGTGATTTCAAAAAATCTTCATTGATTCTAAATTATGATTTTCATTTCCTTTTGGTCAAAGTCAGAGTGAGACTGTATTTGTGTTGATCCGACCACAATCTGAGATTGACAAACAACATTCAAACACCTAGGATTCGCCTGAGGGAGCCACTCATCCTTGTTCAGAATCCAACTTGTACATGTTGGATTTTGTTGTAATCCATCTCCAAGCCAATCCGTGCTCAACCAGAGGATAATTCATCTTTGGCTAAGGCCATATCTATTACCAACCAAGGGTATTTCTTTAATTCCAGGTGTTAGAAATAGGCATTTAAAATTCTTGAAGGTAGGGTTGGCAACTGAAGAAAACATAACTTAAAAATCACAACCTAGACACAACTGGTCCAATAAAAAGTAAAACCTTTGCTTGCGGGCTTGTCTAGGTCCCTTCTGTCCGAATCCCAATTGGGGAAGAGTTCTAATAGTAATATCCAGGGAGGGTTGCCATATGTTGGTTGTCCCCTCTTACCCTTCTTACTTAGAAACTTAGGGAGTGTTTGGGAAAAAGAGTTGGGCTAAAATTGGCCACTAAAAGACAAAAATAGCTAATAAACAAATTATCACATCCAACTCAGAATCATGTCACTTTCCTCTCACAACCATCAAATCAACTACCAAAAAAAGAAAAAAAAAAGCTAACCAACTTCTCAAACACAACCTCTTAGACAGATTAAAATATTCAAAAAATAAAATAGCCAACTAAAATAGCCAGCTTTCAAAACAAGCCTTAGAATCAAATCTTACCTTTATTTGGGTTGTGGGGTGTAGACACCACATTTTGCCCGCCCCTAAGACTTGGGCGCTTTATTCCAAACACTCGATGATGAAAGTTACACTGTGTAATCTTTTGAATTTTCAGTAAAGAAATCTGGATTCAAGCTTTAATCCCAAACCTCGCATCCCATTTTGGCCAAACTATTTCAGGCATTGAAATACTCTTTTCAAAATATTTTTTCAAATGTTTCTTCGATATTCTGAGGCTCGTATTTCAATTAAAATATTGCACTTTTAGGTAAACCGAGTAAGGACAAAGTGAAAATAAATGGAAGGGAGGTGAACTATTTGAAAAATCTTTTAAAAACATCTTATTTATAGGTTTGGATTTGAAGGAAATAGGAGGGTTTATAGGTTTGGTGTTGAAGAAAATAGGATGGAAGGGAAGAAAACTAGTTTAGGAAAAGGTTGAGCATCAAACCGTTAAGAAAGAAATGAGTAGCCTTCACTATACTGGGCATATCCTTTTGTACACTTAGAATTTAGATGAGGGGCTACCACCATTGGAAAGTAAACTTTCGGGGCTTCAATTTAGACTCAAGAATCACCTAAAACCAAGTCGGGATGAGGGAGATATGCCCGTTTAAGGTAGGGCCTGAAATACAGATTTTTGGACACAGCCGTGTTTGTTTAGATCCGGCCATGGTTTGTTTAGACTCGGTCGGGTTTCAATTAAAACTTGTCTAGAGTGCCTTTTTAGACCTAGCTTTGCATTATTTGGTTCGACCATGGGTTTTTTGGGCCCGGCTGTGGTTTTGGGGCCTGGCCAGGTCTCATTAGCGCCAAACAGAACAACTAGCGGGAATTTGCCAGCTGGTCTTTTTAAAAGATATTCATGACCAATTTGGCTAAAACTCTATAAATTCGACCTCTCCTTTCAGAATTGAGGGTTAGCAAATTTTCCAAAAGCTTTGAAGAGCTAAAGAAACCCCCTCTCCATCTTTAACACCATTCTTCACTTTCAAACCTTCTTTAGCTATAAATACACAATACACACACCATTAGAGCTTGTTCTTGGAGTTTTTTGTTGAGATTTCAAACTAAATTTCAGAAACTTGAGGGCGTTTAGAATCAAGTTTGTTTAACTACAAGTATCCTCTCTTTCAGGAGGTATAAACTTGTCACCTTTTTCTTTCCTTTCATTTCAACCTTTTATATCTTTTTTCTTGTATTTTCCTACTGTTTTGGATCCATTTCAAGTGTTGGAACTTGGGGTTGAATAGCTGGAACTTAGGGGTTGAATTGCTACAAAAAGATAGAGAGGTTTATCACCATTTCTTGTACCTTATTTCATAGCTCATCCCCTTTGTTTTGCCACTATTTTCTTGGCTTACAAACTGATTTTTAGAGTTTAAAAGGGCTAAAAAAAATGGTTTAGAAGTCCAAAAAGTGGAGGGGTTAGCCACCCCTCCTTATTCTTGCTTACTAGTTTTGTATCCCTTTGTTTTTGCCTATATTTTGTGCTCTCTTAAACATGTTTTAGCTACTATTTTTGTACATGTTAGGGGCTGTTTAGGACTGTTTTAATTCATTCAAACAGTTTATGCTTTGAATACTTTTCTTGTTGTGTTGTAAGTTCTCATGGCTTTGGTTGTTTAGGCCTTAGACACTGAGTCATTCAAGTCGACAGCTTTCTTTACTTAATTTCTATGTAAAGAGTTCCATTTTTGGTTATAATCAAGTTCGCATAATCATTTTTGCGCTCTCCCTCCTTTCTTGGTTTTCTTTGTTTGAGAGTTGTTTCAAGCGATTGATTGTTATTCGAGGTATGAGAAAGAGACCTCCTATGCTCAATGGCTTAATCTCTTCGGAGGTTCATCGTCAAGGTGTAGTCTCTCATTCATGCTAAGGATCGCTTCTCGTTTGACATTTCTCTTCATTTAGTGGACTTAAATCTCACTTTTGGACTAAATGATTAAATAATGGAAAGGTAAGTCAGAAAGGACTACTAAAATTGGATTAAAATCAATGAAACCGACATGAAGAAGAGTAATAAAATTGGTTGGATTTGGCTGGACGTTATGCCGAGTTCATTGCGTCAAGAGTCATCACATATTAATTCATGATGTTTTGATGAATCTTGAGGCATGTCTACCTCCCTCTTTGTGTTAACTTCATGATTGGAGGAAAGGTGTGGTTGTCTTTCATTGCATTTATTAACTTTGTGTCCAAACGTGTCCAAAATCATCGAGCAATCAACTTGTGCCTATTGATGGTTTTGGAACCGAATTCGTTCTTCTCTTGAGCTTCCCTATGATAGAGAAGAACAGAAAGGACAAACGTTGTTTAGAAATGCTCTGCCTGCCCTGTTTTCACCTCAGAGCACAAAAACATTTTGCTGCAACAAAACAGGGCGCCGCTAGATTTTGTTGGACCCAACCGAGCCTTATTGGGGCCCGGCTAGGCTCCAATGTGTGGTACACAGAGCAGTTTTGAGAAATACAGAGTAGTGGCTGAGGGTGAACACAGGGTAATTTCCCAGCAAGGCAGACAGAGCAGTTTCTGAAGACTATTTTGGCGTGCATGCAATCCTTGTGCATTCTTTACATATTTTTGTTTTAATATTATTGTTGTAATAAATTAGATAGTTATTCATTTATTATTCATT
Source organism: Camellia sinensis (assembly GCF_055761805.1). NCBI lineage: Eukaryota > Viridiplantae > Streptophyta > Magnoliopsida > Ericales > Theaceae > Camellia > Camellia sinensis. The sequence goes on along the minus strand of NC_138969.1, from coordinate 141,525,747 downwards.
TGGATTTGTAATAAGTAGCTAATTCGGACACTTGGACATTCAGACCCTCTTGCATGTGGATGTCTTCTAACTACCATTTCTTTCTCCCTTTTATTAGCCTGTTTATAATGGTAGCATCATATTTACTTAGCATTTTCCACGACTTGCATCCATTTGTCTTGCAAGCATAACGGTTCAGCTCATCATTCTAACAAATGTCAATTTCAATTTCTTTGCTCGAATATGTATCCCATGTTTTGAATTGGTTCATGTGCCATGCTAGTAGCCGAACTCATTATTTGCATAATGTGTGCGTTGTATTAGTCATATTGCATTGTTTAGGAGCATGGTCTTCTTCTAATTATTTGGCTTCATTTGGCTTGCCTTGGAGTACTAGGTGAGCATTTCTTGCTTTAGCATATTTGTGTTGCCATATCAAGCTTATTCCATGAGGCTAATTGCTTAAGTAATATAGCTGTTTGAATGCCGGTGGATGGAGGCTTTTCACTTAAGTTGGGATGATTTGACCAAATATACATATGAGATCACTTTTTTAAAGTGGTACATATTCAAACACTTTTCAAACAAACATGAAATCAAAGCATTCCAACTTTTGTGAATTAGTTTATACTCGTTTGACAACACCTAGTAAAGATAGCATAATAATCAGAATAATAGCATATAATGTAAATAAAAATCACATCAAGATTAGTAAAGGCCGATCTTTGATTGGGTGAGTGAGGTGCTCAATTGATGACTTTCCCCTCTCATACCTAAGTTCCTAAGCCGAGAGACTTTGGAGATGACTGACAAGTGGCCTTTGGCACGAGTCATGGGTTTCCTAAATTTACCAAAAATATTTAGGTGGCGACTCTTAAATCCAGCAAAGCAGTCCATATTCGGCATTTTTGATTTAAAATTGTTTTGCCAAAAGATTTGCAAGATTTGGACTTTTTTTTGTTTATCCGTTTCACATTACACTTGTGAAACCAAATTCAAAACCATGGGAGTCTGAATTGTGGGGCTAACCGTATCCGAAAGGAGCACGAAAAGCAAGCTACAATTTTTGTCGACTCTGCTGGGGATTTAGAGATCTTGACTTGAACTTCATGATGTGAACTTTTATCTACACTTATATGTTCTTTGCATTGCATTTGCATTATTACTCTAAGTCACTGTGTTTTCCATCTGCTATTCCTAAACGGTTTGCTGGAAGCTTGCCCAAAAGCTTGCCAAAATGCTGACCGGTTGTGGGCTCTGCCATGTTGGAAACACAACCTTTGGTTCTGGATCACCGCCGTACCGCCTGATCCACCTTTCACTTCTCAGTGTTAGGTGTGAGAGGTATATTAGGTGATTTTATTAAGGTATCCTTTTGACCATTCGACCTAGCTGCATACTGAAAAGCCATAGTGATTGTTCCAAACTAAGATAGGATGCTCTCCCACTTTTTAGGATGTTGTGATACCGCTTGTTTGAACAGTAAAGTTGTAGATCACTCCAAAACTAAGACAGGGAAACCCTAACCTCTCATAAGGGTGTTTTGAATGCTTTTGTGCAAAATGTGAAATCTTTCGAAATATGTGATGCAATCCCAAGAGAGTCTTAATCTTGAGGCGATTATTTTCAAAACTCGAGGGTCATATCAGAATCAGAATGTGGGTCAAAATCTAGGGCTTTGTGTTTGATATGGGTGAACTTTGAGCAAAACCAGAGCCAGGGCCCAAAATTGTATCTTGCTTTGTTTTCACTAGCATACGCGGTATCGCGATCTGATGGGGCATTTGTTTTTAATGCTAGGTTTGACTGAGCCAAAGAAGGAGCCACACTCAACTTAGAAAAGGCCTAGTCCATCCAATCCTAGAAAAAAAAAAAAAAAAACCACTCAGCAAAGGCCTAGTCCATTTGATCCCTAAAAGCAAATTCAGAAAAGATCTTTCTAATGCCAAAAGACCTATTTAAAAAAAGCCCAATCCAGTCAAACTCATCTAGACTAATCCAGTTCAGATACATCAAGTGTAACAAGTCAAAATCCTTGTTAGTTAGCTCTCAGCTTGCACCCATCCATTTCCCCAATTGCCAACTCAGCAGACCCGTGTTGGTTCAGAGTCTAGAAGAAGTTGTGGCCATGATAACGACCCTAAATTAGGGAATTGCTATGCAGGATGAGACCATTGCTGAAATACAATGCCCATCTGGGGCATCTACCACACATCTAGTCCTTGGCCCCTAGCTAAACTTTGATCCACCTGTGCTAGCTAAAGATTTGCAAGGCCCAGATCCTCGAGAAGGGTTGGCTCAAGCTCGAGTTTTCAGACCCCTGGTGTAGCCTAATGAGGGGCCTTTTCCCCTTGATATTAATGATCTCGATCCGACCTTGTTAAAAATTGCTAACCTTGAGAAGCAATTCAGAAAGGCACAGGGACTTAACTCCATTCCCAACATTGATGATGGGTACACTGAGGCTACCGTAAGGCTCCCAGATATATTCAAAATGCCACCTGTTGACCGTTTTGATGAGTCTTGAGATACTATGGTACATATCCGATTTTTCTTGGATGTCCTGAAACCGATGGGTCTGACTAAGCCTCAAAAACTCTCTCTGTATAGAAGAACCCTATCAATTATAGCAGCCACTTGGTATGCCAAGTTGGAGGATAAAGTAAAGCAGAATTGGGAAGATTTGACTGAGACGTTTATCAATCCGTATTCTTACAATACCCAGATTGAAATGACCACCCAAGAGCTTGAAGCAACCTACCAGAATCCTAAAGAACCTTATATAGAATTTGTTGCAAGGTAGAGAGCAAAGGCAGTGCAAATGACAGATCGACCTTCTGAGAGGGACCAAGTGTGGAGAGTGCTGTAGAACCTTGAGCCTGATATGTTACAAAAGTTAATAGTCACTCCACTATTTACTTTCAAAAATTTGCATGAATTAGGGGCTCATATTGAGAGCGCATTTAACAAAAGGATTATTCCTAGAATAGGCAAACCAACAAGGAGGGTGTTTTTCAGGAGTATCAATGCTAGCGATAGCGCTATTCCCAAACCTACTGAAATCAATACCATTGCCACCGATCCCAAAACTGTCGACTCATTTGCTAGTACTAACGCACAAACAGTTGGCCCAACCCGAGCTCAAGGCATAACCTTTGCCCATTTCCATATGAGCCTAACCCTCACCTTGAAGGTACTGATGGAGAAAGGGTATCTCAAACCACTCAATCCTCGACCTCTCCCTAATCTTCTTTCACCTAGACATGACCCTACCTAATATTGCACATTCCATCAGCAGTACGGTCACCATACTGTTCATTGCTTTCACCTTCGCCTTGAAATTCAAGGCTTGATTGACAATAAGGTCATCACCCCACCAAATCTCAAAGCTATCAGTAACCCTTCTCTTGATCGTAATAGATTGTCATCCCATAACATAAATCCCATATATGGCTTGCCAACAACCAACCTTGACCCTAGCCAGCATGGTCAAAAAGATATGTGGGGACAACCGGGGTAATCGTGAGGCTCGATCTATGAGACTCAATTTGAAAGTCTGAAATCAATCCTACTGGGTGAGGATGTTAGTATTGCTGAATTGAAGGCGGTTCCTTGAGGTTTTTCATGAATTTTGCAGATGGACTTGGAGAGTGAAAACCCCCTTGTTTTCTCAAGGATGCTGATTTTGTTTTGAAACATGTCTTGTAAATAGTTGAGTTGTGTGTTTTATTTTCTTTGTCTTTTCTTGAGTTGTTGTGTCAGTTGAGTCTTTTCTCTTAAGTCGCTCTCTTGTACCATCTGGTCTTCGTTTTTCTAAATAAAGAAGGTGAAGGTGGAAGTCAAGTTTTTGATCATTTTGTTGTGCCTATAGTATTGCATGTGTGACCTTTTGAAAATAGAAAAGCTTTGAATTTGTTTTTTGAATGAGATTTCGTTAATAAGCTCGAGTGTTGAGAAGGATCCCCCGAATGGGTTGAGTAGATTTTGAATTATTAGTTAAACTGTTTCTTTTGCAAACTTGTGAAGATAGGTTTAGAATTGTGCTTGGTATTCTATATTGTCCTAGGGTTTTTTTCTTCACCTTGGTGATCATTTTGGCAAGCACAAGACGACTTTCAGACTTCAAAATCATAGAATTTCTCCCCTGGTGTTTTCATTAAAGAAACAAGAAAGGAAGAAAGGAAAAGAGAAAGGAAAAAGAAAAAAGAAGACAAAAAGAAAAGAAAAAGGGAAAAAAAGAAAAGAAAAAAAGAAATAAAAAAGAAGAAAAAAGGAAAAAGAAAGGAGTCAACCACCAATCTAAGGGTATTCATTGAAATGAAATTCAAGCAACTGTGAGGAAATGAACTTTGGTCTGAAATCTGGGGAAGCTAATACAAGAAAGTACCACATTGCGAGAAACACCAACTCTGAAAATAGAGCAAAAGAAAAGAAGAAGGCATGCATAAGAGAGTGGAGAACCATGCTCAAATCATAGTGAAGCCAGTTCCAGTGTTAGGGTAAGGATAACTATTGATCAAATTCACCGCAAATGTTGTAACGCTATCCTTGAGAGGCTCACGAGGCCAAAAACCTACAAGGGTGACCTAGGGAAAAGTTAGAGCATGAAAAATGAAAAATCAAATAAATAGAGCTCGCAAGGTTAAAAACACCAAAGGGGCGAGTTTGGCAAAAGTTAGAGCGCCAAAGGAGAATGTCAACACCCGAGTGAACCTCAGTCATGAACTACATGGACCTGATTCTCATCTTGGGATACGTAGGCAACTTCATCCTGAAGTTCGGTCTCAACTATATCCATCTCGACCCAATCACCTTACCCAATTCACGTCGTCAGCTTCGCACTAATCCATGAACTACACTAACTGCTGCGTATATCATACTTGCATTAGGTAAGAAAGAAATAGCTTGAATCAACAAGTGGAGAAATTTTCAATACTTGAACTTATCAGCAGAATCTCTAACTTAAGCAAAAAAAGGAATCACAATTGAGTTCTAAGGGGAACATAGGTAATTCTAGGGGCACTATGAATGATCAGTTACCTTGAATTTTTTTATATATATATATATATATATATTTTTTTTTTTTTAGGGTCAGTTGTGAGTTATGTTATGTCGCTCCTGGTGTTTGTCTCAGTTTGCGCTCTTTATCGAGCCACCATAGCATGCTTGACATTCAAAAGTGCTTTTCATCGAGTCACCCTAACGTGTTTGTCGCTCAAGTTCAACAGAGTGGCATGGTCAAAATTTCATACACGAATGTTCGCTTCAAACTCAAAAACAAGTCCATGTGTGGAATTTGTAAACAAATTGAAAGTGCCCATACAAGGGGCATTGCATTCATGATCATTGCAAAGTATATATAAGGAATCCATCACTGCTTTGGAGGGGACTAGAGTAAGTTCTCAACATGTCGGGAAAGAAAAGAAGCACGAGTCTGATTGGTTGGCAACTATTCTAGGATCTGATGATCCCCATCAAACGTGCCTGCATAATGTTGAAAGGTGGCCAATGACTGGACACTAGGGGCAATTTTTAGTATATCTGATTGGGCCATCAATCGAACAAGGGGCATGAACCCAACTGGTGGGCAGTGACTAGACACTAGGGGCAATTTTTACTACATCTAACCGGGCCATCAATTGAACAAGGGGCATGAACCCAACCTTTCCCTTAGTCGGCCAAAGGCATTTGTTGAGCACTTTTTTTTAGATTAGGGCATTTTACCCCCATGATGATTCTGATATGATTCAGCTTTTGAAAGTTGTCTCCAACCTTTTCAAAACTCTCTTGGGATTGCTATCTTCCCTCTAATTAATACGTGTGTTTTGTATTATACCTGAGTGTTCATACACCCTGGTTGATTTGAATGTGTGATTGGTTGTTCTTGCTCTTGACTTTGTTTTGTACTTAACAGAGTTTCATCGAGTTGCCTCCCTGTATGTTACATTTTCAATAAATTGTGGCAAGTTGTCCTGCATTTCATAATGTACATGATGCGCTACTTTACATACTGCTAATTACCCTTGCATCGCACTATTCTGTGCAAACACATCGCATTATTTTGTGCATTCTACTTGCGTCGCACTGCTTTGTGCACTTTGTATTGCACTGTTTTGTGCACTTTGAGTTCGTATTGTTTTGTGCATTCTACTTGCATCGTACTGCTTTGTGCATTCACCTTGTATCGCACTATCCTGTGCACTTTGTATCGCACTATTTTGCACACCTTGAGTTTGCACCATTTTGTGCATTCATGTTGTATCACACTATACTGTGCACTTTGTATCGCAGTGTTTTGTACACCTTGAGTTCGCACTGTTTTGTGCATTTAATTTGTATCACATTATTTTGTGCAACTTGAGTTCACACTATTTTGTGCACTTTCTATCACACTATTTTATGCATTCTCCTTGTATCGCACTATTTTGTGCAACTTGAGTTCGCACTGTTTTGTGCACTCTGTATCGCATTGTTTTGTGCATTCTCCTTGTATCACACTGTTTTGTGCACTTTGAGTTTGCACTGTTTTGTGCACTTTGTATCGCACTATTTTCTGCACCTTGAGTTTGCTCTGTTTTGTGCACTTTTATAGCAATGTTTTACTTGCATTGCACTATTTTGTGCATTCATCTCGTATCGTACTATTTCGTGCATTCCCCTCAATCTCACTGTCTTATGCATCCAAATAGCACAGTTTTGTGCATTCACCTTGTGCCGCACTGTCTTGTGCACTCACAAGGTCTAGGAGACCTTAAATCCTCTAAAGGTGCAATTCCTTTGGTGTTCATTGTGCAACGACTTTAGGTGGTCTGATATAGCCACCTGATTGTGTTTGTCGTAAGTTCCTAGGAAATCAACTGAGATGGTGGAAACTAGAGTTCGAATGGCGATCCCCAGAACACAAAGGTTCAGAATTTTCGAGACTAAAGTCTGGTTTAAATACCCAGAGGTGTATCCTCGGCTTGAAATCTATAGAGCAGCCCCCTAGGTTGAGGTAGCTTGTATGCACCTCAATTCTGGATACTATACCAACCTAGTTTGTCACCCTGTTGGAGAATAGGGAAAGTTGCGAACATGGCCAGGAAAAAAAGTAGTACCCGTGGTTTGGAAGCACAAGATGAAGGAAGAAGTCTTAAAACCAAGAAGAAAAGAAAGATCCCTAGCAGCATAAGATGAGTTATCACCAATTGCTCTTGTAAGGTACTTTTTAAAAAAGGATCGCTTCATAGCTACTATATCACATTTTATTATCTATTACCTTTATAGCATTGCGTATAACATCTATTGCATGTATCTACTGCACTATCCATTTTACCCATTTCATCATACTATTTTATCGCCTACATCCTTTCTATGTTAAGCTTAGCTCGGCATGTGCTCATACCTTTTCCCATGTTGAAACATGGTTCTGTTATGTATAAGTACCCATGCTGTGCTGAGGCCAGTGTTAAGGGTGTCGACACCTTTTCTGTGTTAGACGTGATTTGTTTTGCGTCCATGCATAGTTTGGCCTGCACCCCCTATCCATTCTACCCACTTTATCCATCGCATCCATTACATTGTACTTTATTTTGTTGCGTTCAACATTTAGGATCTTTATCTTTCCCTAGCAGATCATTCCTCACTTATATCATATCACCCAATTACTTGTACCTTTCCGGCGTTAACGCATAGTTCTGCATGTGTATGCGCCTATTCCACCAAGAGGGTTTCAACACCTTTTCTATGTTAAATGTAGTTTGATTTGCATCTCCATTCCTTTATGATATTTATGTGTTTTGCACTGCTTGTGGTTTGATTATTTTGTTTCATTGCGTATCATTTGCATCCTGCCCCTGAACTATGTTGGTTTGATTCCTTGCAAAGGGATACATAGGCAACCTTGGGGTTTAACCAACTGCATCTGTATTTTGTTTATTTGCCCAAGTCTTACGGCCTTGCCAAAATGGGTCGTTTTTAGGCTTTGACATTCACTCTCGTCATTTCACGACGTACTGAGCTCTGTTAAAGAGGGGCAACTGTAGACACTCCATTTTCACCGCCTCTAAGACTTGGGCTCTTTATTCCAAACATCCGATGATGAAAGTTACATTGTGCAATCTTTGGAATTTTCAATGAAGAAATTTGGATTCATGCTCTAATCCCAAACCTTACACACCATTTTGGCCCAACTATTTTAGGTTTGAAACCCTCTTTTCAAAATGTTTTTTCAAATGTTTCTATGATGTTCTGAGGCTTGTATTTCAATTAAAATATTGCACTTTTCGGTAAACCAAGTAAGGACAAAGTGGAAACAAATGGAAGGGAGGTGAACCTTTGAAAAATATTTTTAAAACATCTTACTTATAGGTTTGGGCTTGAAGGAAATAGGAGGGAAGGGAAGAAAACTAGTTTAGGAAAAGGTTGAGCATCAAACTGTTAAGAAAGAAATGAGCAACCTTCACTAAATTAGGCATATCTCTATGTACACTTAGAATTTAGATATGAGACTACTATCATTGGAGTGTAGACTTTCGGGGCTTCAATTTAGACTCAAGAATCACCTAAAATCGAGTCGGGATGAAGGAGATATGTTCGTTTGAAGTTTGGCCTGAAATCCAGATTTTTGGACCCGGCCGGATTTGTTTAGATCCGGCCGGGTTTCAATGAAACTTGTCGAAAGTGCTTTTTTAGACTTGGCCTTGCATTATTTGGTCCGATCGTGGGTTTTTTGGGCCCGACTGTAGGTTTTGGGGCCCAGTCGAGTCTCATTAGCGCCAAACAGAACAACTGGCAATAATTCACCGGCTGGGCTTTTTTGAAGATATTTATGACCAATTTGGCTAAAACTCTATAAATTCAACCTCTCCCTTCAGAATTCAGGGTTAGCAAAATTTCCAAAAGCTTTGAAGAGCTAAAGAAACCCCCTCTTCCATCTTCAATACATACACCATTAGAGCTTGTTCTTGGAGTTTTTTGTTGAGATTTCAAACTAAATTTCAGAAACTTGAAGGTGTTTAGAATCAAGTTTGTTTAACTACAAGTATCCTTTCTTTCAAGAGGTACAAGTTTATCACCTTTTTCCTTGCTTTCATTTCGACTTTTTTTTATTTTTTTCTTGTGTTTTCCTACTATTTTGGATCCATTTCAAGTGTTGGAACTTGGGGTTGAATAGCTGGAACTTGGGGTTAAATAGCTACCAAAGGTAGAGAGGCTTAACACCATTTCTTGCATCTTATTTCATAGCTCATCCTCGTTGTTTTACCACTATTTTCTTAGCTTACAAACTGATTTTTAGAGTTTAAAAGGGCTAAAAAAATGGTTTAAAAGTCCAAAAAGTGGAGGGATTAGCCACCTCTTTTTAGTCTTACTTACTAGTTTTGTATCCCTTTGTTTTTGCCTATATTTTGTGCTCTCTTAAACATGTTGTAGCTACTATTTTTGTACATGTTAGGGGCAGTTTAGGGCTTTTTTAATTCATTCAAATAGTTTATGCTTTGAATACTTTGCTTGTTGTGTTGTATGTCCTCATGGCTTTAGTTGTTTAGGCCTTAGACACCAAGTCATTTGAGCCAATAGCTTTCTTTACTTAATTTCTCTGTAAAGAGTTCCATTTTTTGTAATAATCAACTTCACATAATCATTTCTGCGCCCTCCATCATTTCTTGGTTTTCTTTGTTTGAGGGCTGTTTCAAGCGATTGATTGTTATTCAAGGTGAGTAATTAAACTCATGAATTAGCCATAATTGGAAGGGTTGAAGCTTCTATGTGAGTAATTGAACTAAAATTCATGAGTTTAAGTCTATAACTAGGTGAATCCAATCATGATATGTGACTAAGAACAAGGATTGAGTTGAATGTAATGAAATTGGAGCTTGTGTATACATGCATGTTTACACTCACCATGATTATATTCATTTTAGCATGAAACATGAAGAATTGAGTACCAAAGCATACATGCAAGCATAATTTTGTTAAGCTCCATGATTATGAGCATCATTTGTACTGTTTGAAATGGAATTAGAGTCAATAAGTTACATGCATGCATAATTCATGATGGTATGTAACTTGATTGCATGAGCTTTGAAGAGCTTGAAATGGTTTTGGAAATTTGGGAGATAAACCATGATTTTGGGATAATTGGTTTCAAATTATCTAAGTTTTTATGTTACACAATTCCTTTCTACATTTTTTATATCAATTTGCAACTTTGGAGCCTTTGGGTTATGTTTTGAAACTGAACTAGCTTGTTGGAAAATCCAGAATTCGACCTGTCCACTCGAGTGAGGAAAATGTCGCTCGAGCGTGCAAGTCGAGCTCCTAGAAGTTTTACAAAGATTGCACGATAGCTCGAGCGGCAAACCTTGTGCTCGAGCGAACCCTGTTTTGCAAGCCTCTTCGCTCAAGCATCAGAGATCTCCCTCGAGCATAGAATTTATGCAACTAGTACTTTTACAGAGCTTTGCAGGTCGCTTGAACGACCAAAGTTGCGCTCGGGCGGAGAGCTCTGTTTTAGAAATTTTGAAAAGTTGTTTTATGTTTTGTTTTCCATTCTCTTTCACTTCCAAACACTCTTAGGCATTCATTGAGCATTGTAAATGACCTAAAAGGATAATAAAGAGGCCTAAGAGAAGTAAATAAACTAAGAACGGATTGAATCGCTCGTAACCTAATATGTTATGTAATGTGTATGGTCAAGCGCAAGGGCAAATCCACCGGCAGAACACTATGAGTAATATCTTAGTAAGAATGTGTTGAAGTATGCTATTTTCCAAATGCTCACTTCTGTATGAGTTCTACGGATTTGTTAATTTGAATCGAATATTCGTTATGCTAATGATTGAATAAGGCCGTTTGACATAAACGATTGGGCCAAAGGCCGTTTGACATAAACGATTGGGCCAAAGGCCGTTTGACATAAACGATTTGGCCAAAGGCTGTTTGACATAAATGATTTGGCCAAAGGCTGTTTGACATAAATGATTGGGCCAAAGGCCGTTTGACATAAACGATTGGACCAAAGGCTGTTTGACATAAATGATTGGGCCAAAGGCCGTTTGACATAAATGATTGGGCCGAAGGCCGTTTGACATGAATGAATTGGGCCTAAGGCCATTTGATAAGAATGAAATGGGCTCAAGGCCGTTTGATATGTTTGGGCCTAAGGCCGTTTGATGTATTAGATAGAAACATGAATGGGCCTAAGGCCTTTTGATATGTCTGTTATGGATTTCATTCATGTAACTTCTTTATTTTGATGTTATTCACTAGGCTTTTGCTCACTCTCATTTATATACATGTAGGTGAGCAAAGAGATGTCCAAACCCAACCACAGTGAAGAATGTGAGAGGAAGTCAGTTTTGTGGAGTCAGTCCGAATGTCTCACGCATGAGACTTTGTTTTTATTCTTTTGTTTACTATTTTTGCTATCTTGGAGAATACGTTGGATCACCTATGTACATAAAATTTTGTTTGGTTGACTATATAGTTGAAGTTCCTAGACGTACAAGATGTTAATTATGTCTGTATGTGTGAGTTATTGTGGAATGCTTTTGGAATAATTCTATAATGCCATATAAGCACGGCTCATTTGACAAAATTTTTAAGTCTGTTTCTGCTTTGGCCCCCTTATTTCTATTGAAACATGCTTAATCAGGTTTGAGGCCATAGGTAATCTCTTGATTATTGGCCGGTTATGACCTTAATCCATAGGGACCAGTTCAGGTCATGACATATAGTCTCTCTTTCATGCTAAGGATCACTTCTCGTTTGATATTTCTCGTCACGCCTCATATTTTTTTACTCAGATAACCTTGCCAATATTTATTAATTAAGTCCATTTACAAATACCATTTCATCCTTGGATGAACTGATGAATAATTAAATATACATATTCTCTCTCGTTATATAATAATGACATTTACATACAAATAAAAGAAATGTCCTGAGACTTACAATAAAAGAGAGGACACTGCTCTTTACAAAAAAATAGCACTCAGCCCAATAACAAATGAAGTAGTACAATCCATCACTACGTTACACTTATGAAATGGTAAAAACCATTGTTTGATCTTCAAATCCAAAAAGCATTCCCTGTACACATGTACAGGTAGGGGGTGAGCAACCACTAGCTCGCCAACCAATCTCATATTAAAACATTAGAAGATATGAGGCTAACAAAATACTCATACATATACATGAAATCATATCATGTCAAAACCATATGATTTTATTGCATAATCTCTTAAATCCAATTTATTTAATTAACCACAACAAGTTAACTTAAAAAAATAAACATGTTTCAATAGCAACAGTACATCTTTTTCAATTCATTCAATTATCTCATTATCAATTGAATCAAATAATTAAACAATTCATTAAATCCATTTTATGCAGTCTTATGAGATGAATGCATATGCCATGTCATGCTTAAAATATTTTTCTCATCTTTTGAAAATCTTACACACAATGCCATTCTGAAAACACATTAATCCAACAATTTCAATAAAATTCCAATATGGTAAATATGACTCAGGTAATCTCTAGGCTAGTGTCTACAAGTAGACTATACAAGTACTACCAATTTGTTATTTTTATCAGTATTAACTGGAAGGCTCGACACTTGTAATCTATCATTTTTACCAGTATTAACTGGAAAGCTTGACACCTGTAATCTGTCATTTTTACTAGTATTAACTGGAAAGCTCGACACCTATCATCTACACCACCTTTCAAGACTTACCACCGTATTTACCCCAAAATCATTTCATGAAAACTTGTTTCCCAACATTCTTTTCTCAATGCAAAGTTTTCAAATCAAATTTCAAAGCTCATCATTATCAAATGAATTGATATGTTAATGCAATGATTAATAATACAATACAATATTTCTTCCACGTTCAATACTTCCACACAATATTCTCATTGTGATCAAAATTCTTATTTCTAATTTCAATATAATTTCTTAAGATGAATATAAATACTTTTATTCCAATTCATCCATCGGACAACAAAATTCCCACACCTAAAGTAATCTCCACCATTTAGTCACTTCAAGACTATATCAACATTTTGTACAAGAATTCCCAAAACTTTAACGATTCTCATATTATATGAAAACCATCATTTATATGTAAACAAATAAACAATTTTTCAAACATCATTTATTTTGGCACACAAAATAAATATAGCAACATCTTCAAAGATTGTCAACAGCTTTCTTTAAAACCTCTAATTTCTAGGTTTTTTTTCACCAAAACCACTCATTTTCATTTATTGAAAAAAAGTCACCAAAAACATCTCTCTTCAATCCTCATAGTTCAAAACCCTCAATTTCTATTTTTAAAAGGAACAAGAAAGTAAACCCACTTAAAAAAAAAAACTCTCATCTTCTTAAATCAACAATCAATTTTCAAAACAAATCAAATGATAATTTCGAAAATCATCTAGATCTTGCAAGAACATATATATAACTCAAAGAAAATCCCTACTTATTAAATATTACCATTTCCATCGTACTATGTCAAAAATTATGGTATAATCTTAATAACACACGTTTAACCATAACAGATATAACATTTTAACCAAAACTAATTTAATCCACTAAATTAGTAAGCTTATTATATTAAAAAAATTTCAAATTTATAATACAAAACCTAACTTTTGATGCCTCATCCCTCAAACATAATTATATTTCAACATAACCATTTTTCATGCTAAGCAATTTAACGAGGTAATATTTTTACCAAATTTTCTACCAATAACAATTTCACAACTTTTTCTAAAATTACTTAACCAACATAATATTCACATAAAAAGTTATGAAATATGTCCAATAGTAACATTTTCAAGGTTATTAGTTTGAAAGTCCACATTTCACATTTTTATATTCATAAAAATGAATACAACTTAATCATCTATCATCTTTTATAAAATATCATGAATATAACACTTTTAGAGTTTTTAATTCCAAAGCAACTCTACAATTGCTACTTAAGCATTTACTCCATATTCTTCAACATTAATTTATTTTTTTCAAAAATAAATTCCAAATCAAAGATCAAAAAAAAATTTCAACTTTATTTTTTTCAAAATATGATGTAGAGATAATCCATACAACTATTAAATTTTATTTTCGGATTTCTTTGCAAAATTATAAACACAAAATGATTTTTTCCAAATCAATCTCAAAATGCCAACATTCTTAATATTTCAACATAATTTTTCTTCCAAAATTACGAAACAAAAATCTAAAAAAATATATATATGTGCAATACTTCTTCTAATGATATATTTTCTCAAAATAACCCTAACATAGCTTTAATGTAAAAATATTAAGAAAGTCTTACCTCAAATAATAAAGAAAAGCAGATCAGGAAGGCACATCATGCCCGATCATTAATCCGAGACTACCATTGCGAAGATCATGGCGAGCTCTCCGACATTCATTTACAACATTTTTGCAAAATCTCAGTTTAAAGACTCCCATTTCAAGCTCAAAGATTGAGCATCAGTGGAGAGCAAGGAGGGAGGGAGAGAGAGAGAGAGAGAGAGAGAGAGAGAGAGAGAGAGAGAGAGAGGCGTACAGAGTTTCTGCCAACCAAAAAGAAAAAAAAAAAGAAAAGAAAGGGAAAAGAAAGAAAGGATACGGAAAGAGGGAGATGGGGTAGCCCACGTGGGTCGCTTTTTCAAAAATAAATTAGTTTTTTAAAAATATAATTTTTGGTAATAATATCTTCAAATTTTATAATATAAATTATAAAATGATATAATTTTTCTCACCACAAAATATAACATTTTTGTACACCACAAAATATAATATTTTGCTCACTATGAAATATGCACTCACTTTATTTACTATAAAAATATATAATTTTTCGCCATGTGGTACCCGCCATAAATTCAACTTTCAAATATTTATTATAATCCCATATAATAAATAATAATAACTTACCAATCACGTAATTAAAATGGACCAAATAATTAAACATGAATCATAAACAAATTCAAATTAAATTGAATCTAAATCACGGGTCTCACTCATAAGTCAAACATAGTCCAATTATATACCAAAATAGACCCAACAAATTTATCTCAAATCTTGGTCCAAACACCAAAAACTCAATTTCAAATTCTGTTATAAATTAAACTGAACACCAATCAGTCCGTGAATTTTCATAAAATAAATACTCATCATTAAATTTTGATATTTTTATCCAACGTGCTAGACTTATATAGGAACAACATATAAAAATATCTTAATTTTCTAAGGTCGGGAACTATTTTTTAAAAATACAAAACTGAACTATTTTCGCACAGAATTTACACAGCAATCAAATTCAAAAATTTGCTCAATTAAATTATGCACTGACTATATATAAAAAAAATTGGGTCATTACATTTCTCTTTATTTAGTGTACTTAAATCTCACTTTTGGACTAAATAATTAAAGAATAGAATGGTACGTCAAAAATGACTACTAATATTGGATTAAAATCAATAAAACCGACATAAAAGAGAGTAATAAAATTGGTTGGATTCGGCCGGACGTTAGGCTGAGTCCATCGCGTCAAGAGTCATCACATATTAATTCATTATGTTTTGATGAATCTAGAGGCGTGTCTATCTCCCACTTTGTGCTAACTTCATGATTGGAGGAAAGGTGTGGTTGTCTTTAATTGCATTTTTTAACTTTGCGCCCAAACGTGTCCAAAATCATAAAGTAATCAACTTTCGCCTATTGATGGTTTTCGAACTGAATCTATTCTTCTATTGAGTTTACCTATGATAGAGAAGAGCAAAAAGGACAAACATGGTTTAGAAATGCTCTTCCTGGACTGTTTCCACCTTAGAGCACAAAAACATTTTTCTGCAACAAAATAGGGCACGACCGGATTTTGTTGGACCTGACCGAGCCTCATTTGGGGCTAGTTGGGCTCCAATGTGTGGTACACAGAGCAGTTTTGAGAAATACAAGCAGTGGTTGAGGGTGAACATAGGGTAGTTTCCCTACATGACAGACATAGAAGTTTCTAAAGACTGTTTCGGTGTGCATGCAATCCTTGTGCATTCTTTTCATATTTTTGTTGTAATATTATTGTTGTAATAAATTAGATAGTTATTCATTTATTATTCATTTGGATTGTAATAAGTAGCTAATTCGGACACTTGGATATTCAGACCCTCTTGCACGAGGGCAAAATATGTAATAATTGTGGATGTCTTCCAACCTCTATTTCTTTCTTCCTCTTATTTACCCGCTTATAATGGTAGCATCATATTTACTTAGCATTTTCCATGACTTGCATCCATTCATCTTACGAGAATAAGGGTTCGGGTCATCATTATAACAAATGTCAATTTCAAATTCGTTGCTCAAATACGTGATGTATCCCATGTTTTGAATTGGTTCATATGCCATGCTAGTAGCCGAACTCATTATTTGCATAATGTGTACGTTGCATTAGTTATATTGCATTGTTTAGGAGCATGCATTTCTTCTAATTATTTTGCTTTATTTGGCTTGCCTTGGAGTACTAGGTGAGCATTTCTTACTTTAGCATATTGCATTGTGCATTTGTGTTGCCATATTAAGTATATTCCATGAGGTTAAGTGCTTAAGTGATATAGGTATTTGAATGCCGATGGATGGAGGCTTTTCACTTAAGTTGGGATGATTTGATCAAATGTACATATGAGATCACTTTTTTTAAAGTGGTACATATTCAAACACTTTTCAAACAAACATCAAATCTGTGAGAACCCGAATATAAAAATTAAGTAAATAATTACATAATAATTTTACAAATCTCAAATATTTTATTATGAATCTTTAAGTGCAAATTAAATATTATTGGAGGATCTTTTAATTAATTTTAAACCTAAAATAAATTTATGGTGAAAGTCATTGATTGAGAAGCAAGATTTATTATTAAAAAAAAAAAATAGAGAAGATGGTGTGACTTGAACTCTAGACCACAAAATTAATAAGTTAGACTCTTACCATTTGAATTGCATGTAACTTATATATGTATTTTGTATATTTATCTATTTATTTGACCTAAGTGTGCCCACCACTAGTATAAAATAAAATAAACACAAACCCCAACTCTTGTTATAATTGTTTTCCACAACACTAGCAGCCCTAGCAGCCGTGGGTTTATGAAGAAAAGAGAGGGGTTTTTCAATCATCAAGATTATTGTTGTAGCCAAGAAGGAGAGCTTTGGGTGTGTTGTGCTGTGTGGCTTCCTAGGTTTTCTTCTCTTCTTTCTTTGTTCTTTATCCTAATAATATTGTTATTTAATTCATTGATGGAGAGATTGTAGGTGTATGTATTTTGTGTATATATATATATGCTGTTAAGAAATCTAAGGAGTTAAATTCATGTATAAAGAATCGGTGTGAATCTTAGTCCAAAAATTCTGCACATAATTGCTAATTTTAAAAATCAAGAAACCATATCAAACGGATGAATTTTAATCTGAAATTTTTACAGTAGATCAATTACAAATTGAATTGCATATCTGAATTTTTTCATAATTTTTGGGAGTCGAAATCCATATAAATTGAGGTATTCAAATCTGTCCAGGAAACCAGTCCGAAACAGTAAATTCGGGATTGTTGTTCTCTTTGGGTATAAATCCAAAAATTATCAAATTAGTGTCATTAGAACCGGTTACGAGACTAGTTTCATATTTTTTTGGCCTTGCATTGATTGCTCGTGTATATTAAGAGAACCGTCAATTTCTTTAAAGTGCTGCAGAAAACAACCTGTTTGGATATAATGAATTGTAGAAAATTATTTTGATAAGCAAATCAAGTGAAACCAATTGGGTTTGAAACTTAGGATATATTAGATCATATCTGGAGGTTATTGGAATTTTTCAAATAGCGTGGAGTGGGTTTTGTAATTTTCAAAGTTAGCGAATAGATTGGGAAAACTTGTTTAAAACACTGTTTCATCTTAAAGTTATTTTTAGTTAAGTTTCGATCGGAATCTATGTCTTGAGTGATTTTAGACCTTGAAGAATATGAACTTAGGTAATATTTAAGAGTAACGGTGAGTTGGGTTGAGCCGTGTTAGTGCGCTTTAGTTTGAGGTTACTTAGTTCCTATTTTTTAAGTATTTTTAAATTAGTTGTGACGCGTAGTTTTTATACTTGGTTCAGGCCACTAGTTGGACTTTTACACTCTATTCGAGGATTATATTATTGCGTTTCAGGTGAGTAGTTTCATGCTACATATTTTTATAAATGTTCCCCTACCCTGAACTGTTGGAAAAATTAAATTGTTGTTTCATGATTAAACTGTTTTGATAAATTATTATATTCTCAATTGAATCAAATTATTTCTAAAACATGTGTGAACTTGGCATACTGTAAACTATTTGTTTTGGTCTCATGTTTATAATGATGAACTACCATGTTTTGCGAAACTGATGTGTATTGATTATTGGGACCATGTGTGTATTTAGTCCAGGGAAATTATTCCACTGTGTGTGGTGACTCTAGCCACTAGGGAACAGATCCGGGTTGGGCCGTGATGACTCTAGTGCTCAACGATTGTAAGAAACAGACCTTTAAAAACAACTAGGTGACCTTCAATCGGATCGTCTTTGAGAAAAGGCCCAGGTGCCACCCTGAGGATGACTCTTAGTTCGGTATTGGATCCAACGGGGCTTATAGCGTGAGAAATGTGTGGCAGATTATTTGTTTTTATTGGTACCCAGAAAATTATTGGTGTTCATGTCATAATCTGTTTTAAGTGAAAAATGTCGTTTATCATGTTCTTGCGAGACATGAGTATTTCAAGTGTTGAATTGTGGAACCTTCTTTTTGAAACAGATTGTATTTACCAAACTGTATGCCAATCTAGTTTCTGTGATATATATCTTATTTTGGAATTGAACCCTGTTTTCAAAACTGTATTTACTATCCATGTTGCTACTCACTGAGCTATCAACTGACTTAGTTGTTTACCATTTCCAGGTGTTAGAAGGACTTAGAGTGGACTCGTGGCGTAGCGGCGACTCAATTGCATGGACCTCTAGGGCATTCCTTTAGTTTAGAGTGTTATGTCAAGTTTGCGCATATTTATATTTATTCTTATCGAAGTTCATTTAGGATTATTTTTGATATGTGGGTTGTTTATATCCCATAAGTTTGGATGGCTTTTGATTACGGTTGATTTTGCCATTTATAATTGTGGCATGTCTGGATTGAGTTTTGGTTATTTATTATTGGACTATTGTCAGTTGTTCAATGTGATTGGATTCGTGTTTAGGCTTACGTGTGCCTTGGGCTAAGCCCTATGGGCCACGGCCGGTCATGCCCGGATTTGGGGTGTGACAAAATCAAAGCATTCCAACTTTTGTAAATTAGTTTATACTTATTTGACAACACTTAGTAAAGATAGCATAATAATCGGAACAAGTGCATGTAATGTAAATAAAAATCACATCATGATTAGTAGAGGCCGATTTTTGATTGGATGAGTGGAGTGCTCAATTGATAACCTTCCCCTCTCATACCTAAGTTCCTGAGCCGAGACACTTTAGTGATGACGGACAAGTGGCAACTCTGAAATTTTCTTAAAATATTTTGGTTGCAACTCTGAAATCTGGCAATGTAGTCCATTTTTTGGCATTTTTTATTCAAAATCAATTTTTCAAAAGATTTGCCGGATTTGGACACTTTTGTGTTTATCCATTTCACATTGCACTTGTGAAGCCAGATTCAGAACCATGAGAGTCCGAACTACAGGGCTAATCCTATCCGAAATGAGCACGAAAAGTAAGCTACATGGGGTTTATAAGTAGGCATTAAGATCCTCTAGAGTAATACCTTACAATGATCTCCTACAGTGAAAGAGAGGCAGCTGACACGTGGCTCACTCACCAATCAAGAACTGAGATTTAAACGCACCAAAACGACGTCGTTTTGGTGAGTAAATTAAAAAAAAAAACAAAAGGTGAAAAGAGAAACGAAGAGAGAGAGAGAGAGAGAGAGAGAGAGAGAGAGAGAGAGAGAGAGAGAGAGAGAATACCACAGCCATCGAAGTTCTTCTCCATCTCCAGCACACTCTGCTTCCCTCTTAACGACCCCACCCCTCCCCTTTCCTTCTCCTCTCTTCTTTTTCTCTTTTTCTACAGCTACGTCTGAGTTACTACCACTAATGGGCCTGAATTTGACTAAAATAGTGAGCTATTACTCCATGAATCCATTGTAGCTACCATTCCTTAACACTTAAAAT
This sequence comes from Camellia sinensis, assembly GCF_055761805.1. Taxonomy (NCBI): domain Eukaryota; kingdom Viridiplantae; phylum Streptophyta; class Magnoliopsida; order Ericales; family Theaceae; genus Camellia; species Camellia sinensis. Next base: position 141,505,538 of record NC_138969.1, on the reverse strand, counting down.
TTATAAAGTACCACAAACAATAACAAGAAAATCAACCTGTTTTGTAACCAAAACCAAAGAACAGATCAAGATTTTATAGAAAACAAGAAAAACCCAGAAAAATAACTACAATAAATTTCTTTTTGGGTGAGATCTGTTCAAATACCGAAGGATCAAAAAAGGGTTGTAAGTAAATCAACCTCTTTTACCCCAGATCTATGAAAACCAACCTTGAGGGACACAAAAATCCTTCTCTAAGTTTTCTTTTTGTGCACTGTTTTTTTCGGGAAAAAAAAAAAAACAGAAATCTTGAAAGATAGATGATTTACAGATTTTTTTTTCTTCTTAATTTTCCTTTAATTTCTTAAGCATATTTCAAAAGATTAATGCCTTACCTTGCATCCAAAAGGACTAGTGGGGAACTATGTTTTCAAATTTAGATGGTCTTGTCACTACTGCAAGGGGCCACAACACTTCGGCATACCAGCATAAGAAGAAGAAGAAGATGAGAGGAGAAGGGAAGGGGAGGGGAGAGAAGGGGTAGGGTGGGGTCGTTGGGAGGGAATGAGAGCACGTCGAAGATGGTTGTGGTGTTTTCTCTCTCTCTCTCTCTCTCTCTTCATTTTTCTTTTCACATTCTTTTTTTGGGGTTTACCTCACCAAAATGACGTCGTTTTGGTGAGGGATTGATCTCAACCCTCGATTCCATTAGTGGGATAGGTGTCGCGCCCTCACAAATTCACTCCACCAGATCACTTTATCATTTCATTCTAGAGGATCCCAACGTAATAAATAGAGGTTGGCTACACTTTACTGCATAGCCACTTGACATTGACTCTAAAAATGAGAATAATCAGACCACTAGTCCCAAAAAATGATCCTCAAAGAAACTTTTACCATCAAGGTTGAAATTTGTTGCACAAAATTAACCTAGTGAGATAAAAGGAAGCAAATATTTTACCAAACGTGTTTTGGTTTCGATATTTCAAAACTTTTGGAAACAAAAATAAAATAAAATAAAATTTACTAAACAGGCCCCATGGCATTTGGTTGTGATTCTTGCTAAGGTTCGACCAGGCACAAGTGTCGTAACTTTTAATAATGGTATGACTATCCTGATAGGTTCATGAACCAAGCTTGCTTGAGCTTGTCAACAAGCACAACCTCTCTGAACCATGCCTTTTGACCTTGATTGACCTAATTTTTCTCTAGTTCCATGCACGTTCTAGTGAGACCAAGGCTAGGGTAATTAAAGTTGACACTCACACTTTGGGCACCCTACACATCTTATGTCATGACCCAAACCCACCCCTAAAACTATGGTTTATAACCGGTCAGTAATTACACGATTACCTACGGCCTCATATAGAAAACAAATATTTTTAACAATGGGGCTTTAAGGGGAAACAAATAGTATAAATAACGGTTATTGAGCAGTACTTAAATGATCAGGATAGGCTCTCATAGACATATCATGATTTCCAAACATAACTTATATACGCATAAGAGTCATCAACATTAAGTTTACATAATCACAAACCCATTTAACAAAAACCAAACATAAGACTTAACATAAAACATAACACTAAAAAGACAAAAGCTTCATCTTGGAGGCTTGGCATGACAGGTCCACATAGACAATTCTTAAGGCTGACTTTAAGGCTGATCTCCCTGCTGATCACCTACATACATATAAAATAGGGAGTCTGTGAAGCTCAATGAGTAATAATAATGCAAATGGTTAATAAATGAGTTTGAACCAAAGAAAGCATTTAACATAAAACAATAAGTTTTCAGAAGTAAAAACGATCAATAGTTTTCTTTATATTCAAATTTGACAATCGGTCTCGGATCCAATATGATATGGAACGACCTTAAGTCGAATCATACAAAACGACCTCGGGTCCAATTATACTAGATGGCCTTGGACCCAAACATACAAAACGACCTCGGGGTCCAATATGCAAAACGGCCTCAGCCTAATCACATCACAAAACAACCTCGGGCCCAACATATTACAGAACGGCTTTGGGCCCAATCATATTACAAAATGGCCTCGGGCCCAACATTTTACAGAATGGGCTTGGGCACAATCATGTTACAAATGGCCTCGGTCCCAATCATATTACAAAACGGGGTCTACATATCATTCAGTCGGTAATATTCGTAAAGCATTTTATAACATTTGTAATAAAGTATTCTATAACATTCATAAAGGATTTATCGAAGGTCATTCATATCATAACATAATACAATTGCAAATATATATATGCGCCTTCATCTTGTTCCAAAATCATAATTAAAAACATATCTTTACAAATTTATTACTCACAGTGATTTAGGCCTTGCGATGATTCTCCGTGCAAGCAACCTACGTAACACATCACACATACAAATTCAATAAACAATACTTTTAATTTCGAGCTCTTGTCTTTTTAATTAATCAAGTTATTTCTCAATGAGTTTTTATTTATCTTTTAATTCTCTAGAGGGTCTAAATAAGGTCAAAAACACGTTTAGAAGGTTGGAAAGGTTAACAAAAGTCAACATAATTTCCCTTCTATTTCGCACGTGCGGAAGTCCCTGGTAGCATGTATGAAAGATGCCGCTTGTGCAATTAAAATAGTGTGCGAGCCTTTTGTTCTGCCCTGTGTTCCGCATGTGCGGGGCTTATAACTGCACATGCGGTTCTGGGTAAGTTTGTGCAATTTGAAATTGGTTCAAAGTTCACGTTTCCAAACTCATTTTCAAGTCCAAGTTTATGCAAAACTACCTTGAAAACATGATATACTAGCATAATTAAAGTGTAATTCAAGCTCAACTAAATCAAACTTGCTTTAATTTCAAAGTCAAAGTCCAAGCTTCCATGAATTCAAAGATTTCAATATTTAAGCTTCATATTCATGTAAAGTCATCTCTTGCATGGTTGGATTTCACTCATAACTCTTTTGCATGTAAACCCTAGAGCCCGTTTCATGTACAAATCTCAACATTGAACTCAAATCAAGCAAATTCAAAGGATTAAGGTTCAAGGTTCAATTTCTTGCATTAAGCTCAATTAAACTTACCACTCAAAATCCTAGCTCAATTAGGTGTTTAATCTTCATTTTAATCCTTGAATTCAAACAAATAATAAGTTAATTCCATGAGTTTTAGTTAAATTTCACATACCTTGAGTTAATTTCTTGAGTTCTACTTCAATTTATTCAATTCCCCTATTTCTCTTTCAACTTCCCTAGCTTTTCTTCTCTTCCTCTCTTGAACTCTCTTCCTTTCTCTCTTTGTTTAGCTCTAGAACATTTTGGTTGAGCTCCTAAGGCTCTTCACTAAGTCAATATATATAAGGCTCCTTAATTAACTTTACTTAGATTAGATTAATTATTGATTTGGCTTAATCAATCAAAACCTATGTTAATCATCTAAAATTTACACTATGTTTAGGAACTTAAGAGAGAAAATAAAAGAAATGATTACTTAAGTTATAGGAGAAAAGAAAAAAAAATTATTGTTATTTTTTTCCTTCTTGTTTGGATAAGTAAGAAATAAAAGAAAAGAAATAATTATGATTTCTCTCTTTCTTATTTGGTTAGATTTCATAAGAGAAAATAAAAGAAACTATTTAATGTTATATTACCAAAATAACCTTTTTATATTTTATCAATCATTTTATTTATTTTGTTTTTACGGGGATAAAATTGATATTGTGAAAATATAAGAATCTATTGGTTTCTTTTCTCTCTCAATCTCTTCACTTTTGGGAAGATTGAAAATGAGAGTTATATGAGAAATGTGTTTCTTTCCGTTTCTTTCCATTTCTCTCAATTTCTTTTCATTTAAGTTATCAAAACAAGTAAGAGAAATGCACATCTCTCTATTTCTTTTATTCTCTCAAAATCACTCAATCCAAACATAGTGTTAGTTTAATTGATTTAAATCTAATTAATTTATTTTGAATCAATTTTTTATCAAATTCTCATTATTCTAAAAATTATACTGAGTACAAATAATTAATCAATTTTGGTTTCTGACACCTCTAAGGCTTTCAATTTTTAGTTTAAAATTGAAATCACAACAAGTTTTCCTACGAACAACAGAAATAAATCCAAAACTATATGAATTACATAATTAAATATATAAATTCACATCAAACACATAACCACTTATCTAATTAAAAAATTATAATATAATGCGAGATAAGGTTATCAGAAATTTGTCAGATCTCTATGGGCAGAAGATGAACTGGGATATATGGAGGTGGATGCAGAAGGGAGTGCAGGGGGTCTGTTATGTCTATGGAAACCTCATGTATTTCAGGTGAAGAATTGTTGCAGCTCTAGGAATTTTATTTTGCTATCAGGTATGGTTTACCATAGTTTTGAGTGTGTTATTGGTAATGTCTATGCTCCTAATGATTGTAGAGCTAGAAGTCAACTGTGGAAGGTCCTTTATAATTTGAAAGCATCCTTTCCAAAACCTTGGTGTTTAGGGGGGGATTTTAATGAAATAAAAGCTATAGGAGATAGGAAAGGCTGTGTGAGAAGAGATAGGGGAATGCAGGAGTTCAATGAATTTTTAAATAATATTGAATTGGTTGATGTTCCTATGCTTGGTAGGAAATATACATGGAGTAATTCACTGTCAGGTGCATGTTGGAGTAGGATTGATAGGTTCCTACTAAATCCGGAATGGCTTGTGTGGTTTAACTTTAAGTTATGGGGCCTGCCTAGACTACTGTCTGATCACTGCCCAATTTTATTGAAGGAAGATGATAGGGATTGGGGTCCCAAACCATTCAAATTCTTAAATGCCTGGGTGCTACATCCCAGTTTTCTTAAAGAAGTTGAAAAGGTCTGGGTTGGTACACAAGTGGAAGGGTGGGCTGGTTTCAGAGTGATAGTCAAATTGAGAACACTTAAACAAGCATTGAAGATTTGGAATGTGGAGGTTTTCGGTCATGTGGAGTCCAAGCTTAAAGCTGCTGAGGCTGAGTTACATTCGTGGGATCTAACAGCTGAAGAAAGAGATCTTGTAGAAGATGAAGTTAGACAAAAAATTGAGAACATAAATGAAGTGTGGAAGCTTAGAAAAAGGCTAGAGTGGCTATGGTTGCAGAAATCCAGACTGAATTGGGCCTTAAAAGGGGACAAAAACACCAGATATTTCCATATTATGGCATCAAGAAGACATAGTAAGAACGTCCTTGATTCACTGAAGATTAATGGTACCCTATATGAGGATCCTGCGGAGTTGAAACAGGCAGTGGCAGCTCACTTTAAAACTTTGTTCGCTGAAGTTTGGAAGATTAGACCAAGGCTAGGGGGTGAATTTAGAAGCATTGATCAAAATCAGATTCAATCTTGTTTGGTGAAAGAGTTCTCAAGAGCAGAGGTTTGGGCAGCAATTAAGGAATGTGATGGCAATAAGGCCCCGGGGCCTGATGGATTTAATCTCACTTGCTTCCAAAAGGGATGGAAATTTATGAAGGATGATATCATGAAATTCATGCAAGAGTTTCATGATAATGGTGTATTGGGTAATGGAATTAATTGTTCTTTTGTGACCCTCGTTCCCAAAATAGTTAGTCCAGAATCAATTACAGACTTTAGGCCTATCAGCCTAATTAGCTCAGTCTATAAAGTGGTGGCAAAAGTTCTGGCCAATAGGATGAAGTTAGTGTTGCCAAAAATTATTGATAGAGTCCAATCAGCATTCCTAAGTGGCAGGAATATTATGGATGGTGTTCTTGTTGCAAATGAGATTGTGGATTGGTGGAAGAAGACTAACAGAAAGGGGCTAATCATTAAGTTGGATTTCGAAAAAGCCTATGACACTGTTAACTGGAATTTCCTCATCCAAATGCTAGAGAATTTTGGTTTTGGAACTACTTGGACCAAATGGATAAAAGAATGCATTTCTTCTGCAAGAGTGTCAATTCTTGTTAATGGGTCACCATCACCAGAGTTTTGCCCTCAAAAAGGATTAAGGCAAGGTGACCCTATATCCCCTTTCTTGTTTAATGTTGTAGCTGAGGGTCTGAATATGCTCATATCAAGAGCTAAAGATATGGGTCTGTTTAGAGGTATATCTGTAGGTGCTAATGGGTTGAATATATCTCACTTACAATTTGCTGATGACACAGTGCTATTCTGTGAGGCTGAAGGGTCACAAATTTTGGCTATAAAAAGAATCCTTAGGTGTTTTGAAGTAATTTCAGGTCTAAGGATCAATTTTGCTAAAAGTGTTGTGTGTGGGGTGGGTGTGGCAGTTGCGGAGGTTGATGAGTTTGCAAGGAAATTGAATTGTCTAAGCTCGAAACTACCATTGAAGTATCTAGGATTACCACTGGGAGCCAGCCCTAGCAGGAGTTTGACTTGGAGGCCAGTTGTAGATAATTTCAAGAAAAAGTTATCTGGGTGGAAGAGAAGAGTGTTATCTTTTGCTGGTAGAGTCACACTCATTAAGTCTGTGTTGTCTGCTTTACCTGTGTATTACATGTCTCTCTTTAAAATACCTGAGTGTGTCGCAAAAGAGATGGATAGGATTCAAGCATCATTTTTATGGGGTGATTCGGAGCGTAGTAGGAAGTTGCATCTAGTTAGGTGGAATGAAGTGTGCATGAGTTTGAAACAAGGAGGGCTGGGGATCAAAAACATCAGGTTAGCCAATGATAGTTTGCTTTTAAAATGGTGGTGGCGATATGGGCAAGAGGACGAGGCACTGTGGAAGATGGTTATTTGCGAAAAGTATGGTTCAGTTGGGGGTAGATGGTTCCTCGATAAGGACGTTCACGGTCCCATATCCCAGACTTGGAAAGACATCTTATCAGTGGCCCAAAGGAATGGCAGTATTCTCCAATTTTACAAGGACAATGTGGAAATCTTAATAGGTAATGGACAAAGAATCAATTTCTGGAGAGATAATTGGTTGGGTTTAACAACTCTTTTCTGCCAATTTCCTAGATTGTTCCAGTTGGTTAATGATAAAGAGATTTCCTTGAAGGGTCAAGTAGCCAGAAGAGATAGTCAATCTGGATGGTTTTTCAATTTCAAAAGACCACTTCGGGCTTGGGAAGAAGGTGAGTTGGTCAGATTAACCACTGCTCTGGGGTCAGGACCTCTTTTAAGAAGTGATGTGGCTGACAGGTTGGGGTGGAAGGCTGCTCAGTCAGGTATGTTTAAGGTTAATGCTGTTTATGCTTGGGGCATGCTCAATGATGGTCCCACTCACAATTCAGTTGATCTTATCTGGAATAATTTCTCCCCACCGAAGGCAAAATTTTTTTCTTGGCTAGCTTGGAGAGGAAGGCTGAAGACTAAAGATTTGCTTCATAGGTTTGGAATTTTAGAGGGGGAAGATGTCCTCAATTGTATATTCTGTCGTGAGGTTAGAGAATCTATTGACCATGTTATGCTTCATTGTTCTTTTACTTGGAAAATTTGGTCTGATATTATTGATTGGTGGGGTATTCGGTGGGTCATTCCCAGATCCATAGATGGCCTTTTACTCTGGTGGATGGGTTGGAAGTTTAGGAAGAAAGTTAATCTGGTATGGAAGGCTCTTCCAGCAGCAGTGTTGTGGTCTGTGTGGAGTTATAGAAATGAGTGTGTGTTTAAGGCAGTCCAGCCCAATTATCAGGTTCTGTGTGAATGTATCAAGGTGAGGTTAGCAATTTGGATGAGAGCCCAGTTCAGGGATGCTTCATTCTCAGTCAACGATATAGTGTTTAATTTTTCACAAGTCAGGTGCTGTCTAGGATCTCAGTGGTGAATTCTGCTCTGTTACAGGGGTTATCTACTAGTTAGGCTGCTGTTATGGTGTTATATTGGTCTGCTGGTGGATATATAGGTAGCTGCGGGTCAAGTTCTGCTGGTTGCAAGTGTTGCTAGTTGAAGGGGGTGCCCTGTTGTCTGCTCTGGTGTTGAGCCTGCTGGAGATTTTTTACTACTGCTGTGCTGTTAAGCTTGCTGGGTTGGGTATGCACCAAGATGGTGGCTGTTGCTACTTCTACAGCTTGGGTGCAGCATGGATGGACTGCATATTGGTGCAGCATAGCAGTCTGGCTGTGTATGTTGATCTGTTATGCTTGTTGGTACAGCATAGCAGCTTTGGTTTTTAGTCTGATCTGTCACCATGGGTGGACTGCTGGCTAAAACAGACTTTTATCTGTTTGAGTGGTGTTTTTTGTTCTATTTACTCTGCTGGTTTGTGAGGTCCGGGTTGTGTGGTTTGGTTTGGTTTGTGGTCTGTCTCTTTCGTTGGTTCCTCACCAACCTTGGGGTGCTAGCAAATGATAGGATGGGTTCTTTGGTGCCAACCTAGTTGGGATCATTTACCTCATTGTGATGCTCCTGCACTCCTCTTTTCTTTATTGGTGTAATTTCTTTCGTACCTTGTACTAGCTTTACATCAATGAAGTTTTTTTGCTGATCAAAAAAAAAAAAAAGGTTATCACACCTTAGCTTTTTCAAGACCCCTGGTTATTGTGAGTCTAGTAGGCCATGTGAACCTGAAAAGTCTTTAAATTACCACATGTTTATTTCCTTTTTTTTTTTCTTTTTTTGATCAACAAAGAAAATAATTTCATTAATAGCATGAAATTTCATTACCACATGTTTATTTCCTTGTCAAGCTAGCTACACTGTTGATCCCTCTCTGTGTCCTGGTTAAAATTCATGCAGTCCTGGTTTGTCATACACATTTGAACAAAATCAACTAGGAAATGAATCTACTTTAATACTCCATTTGTTTCTCTTCGTATGTTTTGTTACGCCTTTGAATCTAATGTGACAGTGGTTGTGATAGTGGTGGCGCGGTGGGGTGGCGACGGTGGTGGTAGTGATGGAAGTGAAGGCGGGTTGGTAGTGGTAGTAGTGATGGCGGCGGTGGTGGTGGTATGGTGGGGGAGGTGGTGGTGGAACCGCTATATGGCAGTGTTGGTGGTGGGGTGTCGGTGGCGAGGTAATGGTGGTGGTTGTGGAAAAGGGAAAAAGAAAATATGAATGGGTTCAAGTGACATTTACACCCTCACAACTTTTTATTTGCACCCACCACAGGCACACTTACACCTCCATGTGTGAGTAATTTTTTTCCCTTTCTCCCACCTGCGTGCAATTCTCCCTTTATTTTATGACAACTATGAAAAATGGTTTTCTGTTCATTTTTGTTTTACATATTATTCAAAAGCTAGAAATGCGAAAATATTTTCTTGCCAAAACAAAACAAGAGTATAACTTAGTGAGTTTGACTCAGCCTATCAAAGTGGATTTCACTATAAGGTTTCCAACTGCAAATCCTAGTATACGGTGTTAAAAGTTGTTCATAGACAGGAGCGATGGCAAATCGCAAAGCACTCATGCGTACGACGCAGCACTGCGGCCGGCCATTTTTGCAAGTGGGTTCCTCATAAGATTACAATTGAAAAATACCGAAAGGACATGCCCTTAACAAAGAAGGGAAAAAAAAGAAAAAGAAAAAAGAAAGGAAATTCACTACAAACAAACTAGACTTGGTATTTTATTCAAAGAGAAGTAGACATAGTGAGTTGGGGGTAGGATGGAGTGCTTTTAAAAATATGCCAAAGTTAGTGTGACTTTTGCAAACCCCATAAGGACGGGCGTTGAGGTTATGAATAGTTTATTTCAGATGAAAACTTTTTCTATATATATATAGATATATATTTGGAGACTTGACAACATAAAAAACGAGACTTAACAAAAAAATGTTTTCTATGGTCAACAGAAAATGAAGAAAAAGTTTCATGTTTTTGAAAAGTTAAAAATATTTGCTAGATCAGGTTTACCAATGTCACTTCCATTGTCACTACTACTTTACTAACTAGAAGTCCAGTATAGCCACCACCAATGCCACAGCTGCCACTATCTTCTATTGTAATTGTCGCTGCTATTACCACCATCATCACCATTGCCTCCTCAACCCTACCAAAATCTTCTAATTTCTACTGTTATCATCGCCATTGTCACTAGTATCCCCTACAACCACTACTGATGCCACCGTTTCCACAACTATCGCCACCATAACACTACCACAACCACTACCTCTATTCTACTCCTGCAGCTGCCACCAATACCACCACAACCCTACCACCACCACAATTGTCATCATCTCTACTACCACCAACCCTACCATCACCACCACTACTATAACTAATAGCACATCATTTTTAACTTCATAATCAAACACAAAAAATTCAATAAAAAAACATTTTGTATAGAAGATGTTTGACCACCTGTGAGTTTTTTAATAGGTCAAGTCATATCATATGCATAAGGCCAAAACATTAGAAGACAAATGGCTTAGTGCTGTAAGGATTGAATTAAATTTGTTGAAGATCAAGAGAATGGGTTTTCAAGTTCTAGGTATCTATTGCTGACAAATGAGTTTAATAGGACCGCCACCTATATCGTTTGGAACTGGTCCTTGTTTGTTTTTCTATGATTAGCAAAAGGGAACATACAAAAAGAATTGCAGAAAAAGCAAGTCACACATAACACTAAAACAAGCATTAGAGTGAACAATTTGAGGCCTTCTTTTCACCCACTTCAATTAATTTATAGAAAATTTGAGCACCATTGTTGTCTATATATAGCAGACCTCCTAGTTTGAATCTGTATCATCCAAGCATTTCTTCAATCCTTATGGCTATGTTGAGATTCTTGGTGTGCTTGATATTGGTCTTGCTTTCATTTCCGGGGTCTGAAACTCGCCTGCTTCATCCACAAGTAGAGGGGAGGAAGAACGTAACTGCTTCGTTTGAGGCCATGTTTAGAACTTTCGAGGTAGTAAACCACTACCAGCCTCAACGAAACAGCCCCGGTGGTCCTGACCCCCAACACCACTAAAAAAACCAGTAATAAGAAACTCCAGTCGGGTTTTCTTATTGATTCTTCTCGTCGCATATTGCTAATGAGAAATTTTACATTTGATGAGAAGTATATTTTGTGTTGGTTGTAGCAGTCAGAGTTTTGACATTTCATGAATACCTGTATTACAATTGGGAATTTATGTGAAATGTTCTAATAAACATTGTTATTTTGGTTTTAAAACCACTTTTCTTATTTTATTTTTTTATTATTAGACACAAAAAATACTCCCTCCGTCTCAAAATATTAGTTTCTTATTCCATTTTTTATTGTTCCAAAATATTAGTCTCTCTTCAAAAATCAAGTAAAAAAATAATATAAATTTCCTATTTTGCCCTTCTTTTAAATTAATAAACAATATAAAAGTAAAATTATGACATTAATATTATCAAAAAATATACTATCAAAAGGGTAATTTTAGAAAATCAACTTTTTTCAAATGTAATAATTGTACTATGAAAAAAAGTTAAATTCTCCAAAAGGGACCATTATTTTGGAATAGAGAATAAAATTAATAAATGTAATCGGACTTGTGTCTTGTGTTGAGTGATAAAAAAGACTAAGAGAAAAATCTATTCATTTATAGGGGGTGTTTGGGAAGAAAAAAAATAGCCCAATTTAGGTTAAAATTTACAAAAAGACAAAATAAGCTAAAATAGCTAATAAGACAAAGTATCACATCAAACCTATATTCATTTCACTTTTTCTCTCACAAACATCACATCCAACCACAAAAAAATCCAATCATCTTCCCGAACATAAAAATTTTAGCCTACTAAAATAGCCAAAAACTAAAATAATCTACTAAATAACCACTTCCCAAATGAGGCATAATATTTCTCTTGTGGAATAATGGTTACGAAGATGTGAATCAAGAACATATCATTATCGTTATTGGGTCTGTACAAAAAGCCACATTTAATTAGTTATAATACATTGATTAAATTATTGCCTAACGTAAAACAGTTAGTGGGTACTCAATGAGTAGGGATAAAAGGAGTGAATATTATACTACTTGTTCCTGTTTTCCTTTTCATAGGTTTTGGCAGCAGATGTGCACTGGCCTCTTTTTCTTTTATTTATTTATTTTTATTTTTTATGAGTGGAAAATTACATTAGTAGTTCATTTAGTTTTTTAGTTTTTTTAATTTTATTTTTTAATGTTAACTTGATTCCTAAAATTTCAATTATAATAATTTTTCATTTAATTGTCTATACTATGTCAATTTAGTTTAATTGACAAAATGACCCTTAAAAAATTAGACAGAAATCAGTTACAATATTAATTGTGACAGAGGGAGGAACAGTGAATGAACTGTTTTACACTAAATTTTTTTTCTAATTTCGTACAATTAATGAAATTGAAATTACAAGAATAAATTGACATAAAGGGAAATTTTTTTTTTTTATCGGCAAAAAGAAACTTTATTGAATAAAAATCAAGGATAAATCATTACATCAAACATCAATAAAGAACAAAACCAAGTAGGTGCTATAAGCATCAAAGTGAAGGCCATTCATCTCAATTAGGTTGGCCCAAAAGGACTCACCCAATCATATGCAGCACCTACAAAATAAGGCTGAGGAGGAATCAACCAAACAGAAAACAAAACAACAGCTACCAGAAAAACAAACACCTAACAACCCCTAATAGCTTTGATCCTAAACACCAAGTCAGAAACAGAGTAACTCACCTCTTTGACATGGTATTTAACCTATAAGCCTATATGTATTAATATAGATTCACACAAACCTTCCCAATTAACAGTAAGACCAACAAACTTGCACCCATTTCTAGCCTTCCATAAGTTCCATATCACAGCAGCTGGAATTGTCCCCCAAATGCTCTTTTCCAATTTTTTGAATTTGAATCCATCCCACCACTCCAACAAATGACTCATAGATTGTGGAATCACCCAAATAATACCCCACCATGACAAAATCTCTGTCCGGATTTTCCAAGAAAAACTGGAGTGAAGAAGCACATTGTTCGCATCTTCATCACAAGCACTACATAAAATGCATAAAGGGGCTACAAAAGGATCAAGCACACCAATGCTATGAAGAAACACTGATGTTTTTAATCTGCCCTTCCAAGCAAGCCAACAGGTGAATTGCATCTTAGAAGGAGCGATATTCATCCATATTGATCTAGGCACAGTAGTCAATGTACCAAGATTCAAACTATCATAAATTGATTTTACAGAGAACAAACCAGATCCATCAGCTTTCCAAACCAATTTGTCATCCACTGATTCATTCAGTATAGGGCAACATTGAAGCAAGTGAATGAGCTGAGAGCAATCTTCCATTTCCCAAACAAACAGCTGCCTACGAAAGGAGAAGTCGCACACACCTAAAGAAGATTTTCTTCCATGGAACTCAAACACTGTACCCTCCTTGTCTAATGACAAAGAAAACTTAAGGGACCATTAGAATCGTGTATTTATTTTAGGTGGAGAAAAACTAAAAAGACACCAAGGAAATGGCAAAACACAAAAGGTCTTTCTAAATTATCCTTATAAACTCTGGTTGACATTCCAAGATCCAAGCTGACATTTGCCATCGTAAGCTTGATCGCTGCTAGGCACCTGTTTAAGGATAATCTTAAATTGAAATAAAAAGTTTTGCAACAAATAAAAATAAAATAAGGATTTAGTGCACAAGATTCTTGTTAAGTGAATATTTTTTTTTAATAAAAAAAAGAAAGAAAATTATTCTTATTTTTTAAGGGAAAAAAAATAGATGTTTCTTTAAAAATACATTTGTTGTCCATTATTTGAAAAACAAATACAATAAAATGAAAAAATTACGATTATCAGTTTTTTCAAGGATATTATATACAGAGAGTCTTACAAAATGAGTATTTCAAATCATGAAAACTGGACTCACAAGCCAAAACATGATGATAAAATTTCAATTTAAACTCAAGAGAAATTTAACCTCAAATAAAAATAATAATTTAATGCATGAGATTCTTGTTAAGTAGAAATTAGAAAAAGCAACCCATATGCAATTACTTTTTTATTTTTGTAGAGCAAAATAATTGTTAGATAAGAAAAAATGTGATTTTATTGTTGATTACATATGGCTATATAATAAATGTGTACAACATATATATTAGTCTAAAAAAGGAAACACTTTGCTTCCTTTTATGCTCCAATAATAGCACTATTTTATCTAAAATTTGAAAGTGGTTTCGAAATGTCTAACGTGATGAAGAACCAACCCCCAAAACTAAGGCCAAGTTTGGGAACACTCCAAAAAGTTAAAATGTCAAAAAGTTATTCAAAAAGTTAAAAAGTTATCACTATTCACCAAAAGTTAACAATTACGGCTGCACAACTCCCAATTCTAATTTTCTCCTACAAATCAATTTTTACAATTTTTTATTACACATTTTTCCATAAAAAGTCAAAAAGTTAACCCAAACATTCATATTTTCAACCTCAACTTTTTAGTCTAAAAAGACAAAAAGTGCATTTATTTAATCTTCCCAAACTTAATCTAAATTATTGAAGTCAAATTGTCCTTTTTTCACACCTTTTAACTGGAAAGCATATAAAACACTATACACAGTCACTCACTATCATGATTGATCCTGTCTGTCAAGTGTCAATGTCATATTAGAATGTACGGATCCACTACAAGAAATCTATTTTAGAGAAAAAAAAAAAGGTTGGAATTACTAAAATGAGCTCATTAGAGAAGCATTAATGATGTAGTAGTGGGCACATGTGGCAATAGGCCCTACTCACTGCCTATGTTTTCTTTTTTTTTTTTTGACATTCTTAATACATTAGTGCTATTAATAATATCTTTTTTAATGATATGAATTATTATTGTTGGATCAAATGACAGGCATATTTGTTCTTATCCAATTAAGATTGTTTGATGTAATTTATTTGAGTAATATTTAAAAAAAAAAAAACAATTATTGTGTAATTGAGATTGTTTTGTGTAATTTATTTGAATTATTTTATGCCATTTTTAATTTTATTTGGAGAGTACCTAATAGCTTATTTAGTACACTTTTTACTTACAACTTATTGAACAAAAATAACTTAAATAATATGATTATTTGAAAATTGGAGGATGAGTACTTTTGGTTTCCACATTCTAATTATTAGCTTTTAACTTCCAATATTGTTTAATGCAACTTGAACTTATAGCTTATTCGACAAAAATAATTTAAACAAAATGGTTATCAAAAAGATGAAATGAGTTTCTTATTATCAATTTTTTTACCCATAATAATGCTCCGTTTGTTTGGACAGGAAACATTTTCTAATGGAGAAACATTTTCTATTGAACTTTTTTTTCTTAGAAAATATTTTTCTATATTTAGTGGTGGTGGTGGTGGAATGAAGGTGGGGGTGGAGGTGGAGGTGGTGTCATGGTGGTGGGGGTAACGGCCGCAGTGATGGTGGCGATGGTCGTGGTGATGGTGGAAGCAAGAGTGATAGTAGTGGTAATGTGATAGTGACATTGCTAAAATTTTAATTCAGAAAATATTTTTCGTTTTTTAAACCTGAAAAATATTTAGACAAACTACCAATAGGTCTTAATAGTTTGACTTAATTCTTATAAAGTTTTATTAAAAATAAATCCTAATAAAATCATAGTTAAAATTATTTTTTTTTTGTAATATTTTTTTATATATGTTGTTAAAAATTAATAATTAGTGATTTTTTTTTATCACGACTATAATAAATTGTCGTTAAAATTTATAATTAGCAATTTTTTTGTGACGAAATTTTCAATTTGTCCCTGAATGTTGAAAACTAGTGACTTTTTTTTGTAACGATTTTTTTAAACTATTGCTAAAACTTATAATTAGTGACATTTTTTTGACAAAATTTTCAACTTGTCACTGAAAATTAACAATTAGTGATAATTTTTAATAATATTTGATGAAAAATATCATTAATTATTATAGGACTTATTAAATAATAAGTCTACCTATTAAGGCTTGCAACTATAAATTTAAAGGAATATTAGCCGTTTGTCTAAATTAGAAAGGTTTAAATGATGTTTTTTCAAAAAAAAAGAAAAAAAACTATTCACACTCTTTTTTTAAATTTGTTTTTCTTGTGACAAAATGAATGACTTTTGTCCCTTTTTGTTTCATTTTTCCACAAACGGTTGTGATTTTTGCTACTTCACCACTGGAAAATAGACAGAAAAAAAAAACCATTTTTCACACTTCTAGTACGCAATACCACAAATGTCACGACCCAAACATGCTCATATAGGTTAAGCGTCGTAATCGGCCAATAATCCTTGGATTACCAAAGGTCTCTTAACATAATAATGAATAATTAGGGGCTGCGGAAGCAAATATATAAAATATACATAGTCTATCGAGCTGTGAAGACATACATGAGACTGACAATCTTAAACTTTTATAAACATACGATTGACGTCAAAAGATACAGTATTTACACGTCACTTCATATACATAAAAAAAACAAAAACAAAAAATTCTTGATCACGGAGCAAAAGGAACAAAGTCTTATACAATCATAAATAACACAGCCACTAGACTTGACTTAATTTAGAACCTCCTTGGGTGGCACAAAGGTTGGCTGACAAAAACTGAAATACCGGGTCCTCAACTCTGAGCCTGGTCACGTGCCTGATCACCTACATACATAATATAACTAGTGAGTGGGAGCCCAGTGAATAATAACTGAGTAAAGAGTTAAATGAATGATATCTCATGACTAAGCTTGTACATAGAATTTATTCATATTCATATTATTATTCAATGCATACACAGAATTTGGAATTCATGCTTGATCATACATAGTTTATCCATTAGCGCTAACATATCATTTGCAAAGTATCTTATATTATACTTGTTAGTTCCATAGAGGAACCTCTGGCCGGGTATAAATAACTTGTCAATTCCATAAGGAACCTCCAGACTGGGAACGGATAACTTGTCAGTTCCATAAAGGAACGTCCAACCGGGTACAGACAACTTGTCAATTCCATAAGAAACCTTCGGTCCGGGTACGAGTAGCATACTTGAATCATAGTGTAAATACTACAAACATTTATTAGAGTTGGACAATCATTCATAGTATAAAACATGGCATTTCATAAAACATATCTTATTCCATATACAGAAAATAATTTAACTTGAATATAACTTCACTAAGTTATTATTCACAGATAACAGATGGCTCCAAGTAATGAATAGAGTAGGCAATTTAGAAATCTCGTGGCGCGTGACCTACACAGATACAGATTGAATACGTACTGAATTACACCCAGAATCATAAACTTAGTTCTTTCTTTTCTTGGTGTGTTTCAACTTCTTTATTCTCATTATAGTGTCTTAAACTTGGCCTAAGAATGCCTAGGATGGAAAGAGGATACAAAAATGCACTTGAAAACACTTAACAAAAATTGCTGAAAATAGGGTCCTCGCTTGAGCGTGACTTCCTACGCTTGAGCGGACATGCAAAATGTGAGTGGTCGCTCGAGCGCAAGATTTGTCGCTTGAGCGGTCTGTAAACTTTTGTAAAAGTGCTGGTTGCTTTCTTTTTCCGCTCAATGCTCGCTCGAGCGTGAAAGACATGCCTTCGCTCGAGCGCAACTCGTATCGCTCGATCGATCTGCAAAACATAAGAACTTCTGGGAGCATGCATTTCACGCTCGAGCAGACTTCTGGTTGCTCGAACGGAAGTGCACGCATTCAGAGTGGTCACTCAAGCGTGAATGCCTTTGCTTGAGCGTAGGAGCAGAATTTTGGAATATCCAGAATTGCTCCCAAGTTCAAAACTTAGATTCAAAGTTAAAGAACATGGTCTTTAGGGCCAAAAACTTGAGAAAGCCATCGGAAACACTTATAAATGGTAAAACCATAGTGAATTCGAAATCATTTCACAAGACCAAAGCTCAAAAGCTTGTCAAGCATACAAAACCAAACTTGAAATGTTGAAAATATATAACTTGCATGTAATGGTATGAGTTTTAACCTTCTAAAACATAATCAAATGAGGTAGAAACATGTGAAATGTGATGAACTTCCAAAATCAGGCCATGATCAATGCATGCATGTGAGACTTCCTCAAAATCAAGCTCTAAATGCAAAAGAATTAGCATTCAAGTATGATTATCTTCTTAGCACTTCTTCCTAGACTTGATTCTTGGCTTAATTAACTAATTCCCTTGAATTCATGCATTAAAGACTACAAATATACAACTAAAGGAGTGAATTTCTACCTCAAGTCTTGAATTCTGAAGTGTAAGAGCTTAATTGTCCAAGTTCTCTCCAATTCCTTTTCTTTTCTAGCAATTCCTTTTGTTGAGCTCAAATCTCACAAATTCTCAAGCTCAGAACTCAATCTTCCTACTCTCTCTCTCTCTCTCTCTCTCTCTCTCTCTCTCTCTCTCTCTCTCTCTCTCTCTCTCTCTCACGTTTGAGTTCAAAGATGGGTGGATGAGAGTGCAAAATGTATTAAGGAAATCAAACTGGCCTTATATAGTCTCCACTAGGAAGACTTCATTAATGGTTAATCAATTGACATTATTTATCTAATTTAATCGTTCCGAATCAAATTTCAATTGGACCTACGATAAAATTCTAAAAATTCTAAATAACATGTAAATCAAGTCAATTTTTGAATCGGATGCAGATAAGGTCTTCAATTCACAAACCGAAATGAAAACATGAACAAATTTTTCTACGTTAAACAGATATAAACATAAATAATGCAATGCACATGTAATTAACTCATGATTTCTTCTTAATTACTTGTTAGGCATACTTAAGAATGGATTAATGTTAATCATGGGTTGGGGTTGTTACAACAAACGATTCAAATAATATCAAATCATTAATTTTTTTCTCTTTCTTATAAACCATAACAAATAATTAGGACTTTTTACTCTAATCATATTAAACATGTTCCTCAAACATACAATCCCATAGATTCACGATAAAACATAAGATTTAAGTTTAGATTATAAACCCTAACCCTCATCACATGCTTTTCAAACATACCCAACAAATCAAGTGTTTAATGCAATAAAATCTACCATATGTCTATCTATAACAAGGTATTAAAGAGGAGCTAAAAAATCTTACCTCAAAGAGAGAAGAGGAGAAAAACCCAAAACCCAACTTCGCTAGAATTTGATCTCTGCCGGTCAAAATGAAACTCTCGACATGCTCGTTGATTGCATAAGGAACTAGTATCAAACTCCCAATGGATTCATGGGATCAAAAGAAAATGTAAAATGTTTGAGGGTTTGAGTAGAGAGGGATGAGAGACAAAGAGTATAGAGAGAGAGAGAGAGATGTTGCAATGAGGGAAAAAGAGAGAGTGGCAACAAATAGGCTGAAAAGCACAAAATTCGAGGTTGTTCACAAACTTGGCCGCACGTGCGGTAGCCCTGACCACATGTGCGGTGCCTTACCCGCACGTGCAGAAATCCTCCACTACATGTGCCTTTAAAGCAGAACTCCAACTCCTAATCGGATCCTTTCCCACACATGTGGCCCCTAATTTGCATATGCAGCCCTCCAAAACTCGATACGGCCACATTTCACGAGGTGATCACGCTCTCCTCAGTTTCCTCCTTACCCCGGAAACTCAAAAAATTCTAACTTGATGTAACGTTAAGAGGATTAAACAAGTTTGAATTCCTAAATATCAACACAACACAACCCCTCAAGGCACCAAAAAGAAGGCTCTAAGTCCAAAAGACACATTCTAGTTTGGTTTGAGACTCGAGATATCACATATATAATATATATAGTGAATATGATCTAATGATCTAAATTATTTTAATATCATCTAATGACTAATAATTTTTATATATATTTAATATTTTTATATATTTATATATACAATTTAGACTTTGGATTACTCAGGTTGTTTAGTGTCTTTGCTCAAATTTAATTCAAGATTTTCAATTTCTGCCCAAACCCACACCAAATTCAAAAACAGGCTACGCATATCCTAAAAAATTTTGGACTAGATTCAAGTTAAATCCGCTTAAGTTGCATCCCTAGTTATACCTTCTACACACCAAACACCCAATCCTAAATGCACATCACTATTAATTAACTAAATGGGGTAGGTTTTTACTTTTAATGGTGGAACAATTACCATCATATAATAGCTAGAAATATAGCAACACATCATGTAACAAAAATATCACATTGTTATGTACATGTGATTGGGTTCCCTCTCTTCACTAGGCCATTCTAGATTTGTTGTATTGCGATTTCTGAGAAAACAAAGAGGGTGCTGGTTTATGATCATAAACTAACTAATTGGGTTTTAATAACTAAAGACAGAATTGATGTTTTGTTGTGGGTAATAAGAATTTGAAATAAGGGAAAATGAAATTGAATCCAAGAAGAGATTTATAAACTTTTGTGAAATGAGAAATTAGAATGGGAAGAAAGAAAAATTTATGACTTTATTTAAAAAAGAATAATTGCACTCGTGATGAAGTTACTACTTGTTGAGCCAATTTAATTAAATTATGAAAATGGAAGGGAACGAAAGGGAAGAGATTTATTTATGAACTTTGAAAATGGCATGAAGTGGAAAAATTGAATTAATTGGAACTAAATGATAGAAATTATGTAACTTGTTAATGTAGATAAAAATCTAAACCGAAAGGACGGAATTGAATTTATGGAATTGACTCATGTCATAATTATTGATGAACGGAAATTGTGAACTTAAATATTGAGACTTGACCTTTATTGTTCTAGGGGTTTTGTCATAGGCTATTGGTGGAGGATGGTATGGATATTGTTGGATAAAGGATGCGCGTCATGCATTGTTAAACAAATTGTGAGATTTAGAATAATATGTCAATTGTTGAGATGAATGAAATAGCGCATGGACATAGGTTCTTCTCCCCGCCAGCTCAAGGTCCGATAAAGTTTGACGCTTTGAAATGGGATCCTCTCCCCTGTGGTTCGCGCTTGGTAAAGTGAGTTGTGGTGGTTATGGCTTGACAAAGCTGAGGCACATTATGTGATAGTTATGTGTAGTTGATCTTTATACTTGGAATGTGATGAAAATGGGAGTATTATTCAGTGTGTTTGGTTTCAATTTTATGGAAATTGAGTTTTTTTGTTTTTCAATTTTTTTTTTATTTTAGTGAATATTTTTAAAATTCAAACCATTTTTTTAAGATGCACTTTACTTAGAAGTATCTAAATAGTAAAATATTTGTGAAAAAATATTTTAAAAGATTAATAAATACAATATATGAAGGAGATGGATTACGAAATCAAAATAAGAAATCAAAATAAGACGAACATTAAGGACTGGAATAATAATCATTTATTTAAAACATTTAATTAAAATACATTTAATTAACTGAAAACATAACTTAATTAACTGAAAACATAACTTACAATTGTATTAGTAGCAACTGCAAGGATCTTAAATAGGTACAACGGGGAAATTGGTAAGGCTCTCAAAACACTCAGGTTTTTTCTTACAACAAAGATGGAGAAGAAAAATTGAAGAATGCCTGAATCCTTACAATTGATTATAATATAAAGAAATAAAAGCAAACACAGTAAACCTGTGACTTCTGAAAGCAGCTGGCCGAACATGTGAAAAGTAGATGCTGTCGGGTGCTTTCGGCTAATTGATTGAATCGTTGAGCAGCTTTAAACAAAAGTTGACTGGGTGAATAGTGACGGTGAACAGTAAAAGTGAACAGTAACTTTTACTATTCATCACTTTCGGTGGAACATGTGAATTATGGAATCAATATAAATACAAATTGGCAGCTTTTCTCAAAAGAGTATTGATTGAAGCTAATTTGTATCTATATGGAATCCAATGTTGATCAGATAAATGGATCTTGAGCATCTTGAAACTCTGGTCCGGAATATTGATTGGTTGATTCTTCAGAGGAATGGACCTGAGCTGAATCCTCTGAATTATCTGAATCGGTGGATTGGGCTTTAGCTTGATTCAACAGTTGATGGGCTAACTGGATCATGTCTGCTTTGGATGATTGGGCTTTACTTTTGGATTTACCTTTGAGCAGAACAGGAGGTGGAATGGGCTTTGCCTTGACTTTGGACTGTACTTTGGGCTTGGATTGGGCTGGTTGAGCAGCAACAGCTTTGGACTTTGATTTGGATGATTTGGGCTTGGAGCCACTAGATGAGGGGCTGCCAAGGTTGACTGGAGGAAGACTGGGCTGGCTTCCTTGAGTGACTGCAGCAGTTGGGTTCTGCTGGGCGTGAGCAAGAGCAGGAGTTGGAGCATATTGATCAGGTGGAAATTCTGCTGGAACAATTTCAAGAATTCTGGGAACATTAAATTTATCCCACCATTTAACTGTGTGTTGGCGGATGATAATATTATCATCAATCCCATAATGCCATTTGAATATCCATGGAATCTTGTATTTGGCAATGAATATGAGTAATAAAGGAAATTGCTTCTGGTGAGCAGAAAATGGGTAAACAGAGTTGAAATAATGAATTATATTTTTGAGATCATCAGGAAGGATAGCTGAAATGGCGCCATAGTGAGACCACCATCTCAGAAACCAAGTTGGTAACTCAGATTTGAATTTTTGATCAAATGAGATGAACCAGGAATGACTAAAAGTTTCATTTTGGTACAAGAAAATCTTGAACCAAGCATCAACGTAACCATGATAATTATATGAAATAGAATGGCCAGGTAGATCACGAAGCTGATTAGGATTACCCCATTCAGCCATGGAAACGATGTTGTGAATATAAAGTGAATGGTATAGGACCTTATAGGCATAGGTGCGGTCCTGAATTGGCTTGATTAAGATGGAATGATGGTTGATTAAAATATCCTTGTAATAGGCTAGGGTTTTCTCTGGATGGGAAAGAGTGAAATGGCATCCAGAGCCAAAATGGAATTTAGCAATGTCATTGATGGTTTGATTTCTTGGGTGACTGGGTTCTTTATAGAACAGGTTGGTAACATGTGAATTGGTATATTCAGACCGAGATGATTTAATAGGGTTAACTGGGAATGGAGTAACTGAAACCGATTGGCTAGATACAAAAGGATCAGAGGCCAATGCAGATGAATAATCAGGGCGTTGAATAGTACCAAGGGTTTGGTAACGGTTAATGAGGTCAAGTGAATAAGAGGGGGTAACTGACTCCAAAGGAGGAGGGACAAGAAGTTGATTTGGTTTAGTGGAAGAGGAGGCCAAAGCCTTGGAAGGAGGCCTTGGACGAGACATCTGTGAAATAATAAACAGAAATTAGCAACCAGAAAGGAGATCAAGATAATCTTGATGACGATGTAAACAATTGTAGTTGTGAGCAAGTAAATTGCGACGAGCTAGAATTTGGTGGTAATTGATGTATTGGGCTCTTTTAGTAGTTGGTCTAGCTGATTTGAGGCGGCGAATGCGATGGGTAAGTTGTTTAATAAGGGTTTTGAAATAAGTAATGCGGGATTTATGGTAAGCAGTAAATGGTGTAGTCATCCCTTACCCCCCTGTAAAAATTCCCGGGTAAGAAAATCAGGCAGGGAATTTTGACAACCAGGTATATAGGTAATATCAAAATCAAAAATATTTAAAATAGCTTGCCAACGAGCAAAAATTTGTTTACTAGCAAGATTTTGAACATCTTTTTCTAAAATAAATTTGGCAGATTTGCAATCAACACGAAGTAAGAATTTTTGATTTAAAACATCATCTTGAAATTTTTGAATACATAAAACAGTAGATAAAATTTCTTTTTTAATAGTACTATAATTAAATTGTGCTTTATTCCAGACACCAGAATGATAGCGAACAATTTGTTCAGATGATTGAGGAGTAAGTTGCTGAAGGAGAATGCCACCATAACCAATATCGGAGGCATCAGTTTGAATAATTTTGAAGGAATTTTTAGTGGGAATACCAAGACAAGGAAGAGACTTAACATATTGTTTGACCTGTTTAACAATAGAAGTATGAACAGAAGACCAAGGAGGTGGATTATCTTTTAACCTATCAAATAGAGGTTGACAAGTTTTCCTAAGGTCTTTATAAAATTCAGCAATGTAATTGAGGGAACCTAAGAACCTTTGTAATTGAGTTTTATCAAGGATTTCATCAGGGAATTTGGAAGCAAATTCAATGGATCTACTAATGGGTAGGATGGTATTATGATGAATATCATATCCTAAAAATTTGACTTTGGTTTGAAATAATTTAATTTTAGGAGCAGAAATGACGAGACCATGACTTTTGATGGTGTAATAGAATGCATTTAAATGCTTCCAATGTTCACTAAGTGATTTTGAAAAAATTAAGATGTCATCAATGTAAACAATTGAAAAATGACTAAATGGGTTAAATATGTCATTCATGATATGTTGAAATTCACTAGGAGCATTTTTTAAACCAAATGGCATGACATTCCATTCATATTGACCAAAGGGTGTATTAAAAGCAGTTTTATATCTATCTTTGGGATGAATTTGAATTTGCCAAAAACCACTTTTTAAGTCGAATTTACTGAAAATAACGGCTTGACTAAGTCGTTTAATTAAATCTTTTTTATTGGGAATAGGATACCGAATCCATTCTAAAATAGAATTTAATGGTTTGTAATTAATAACAAGTCGAGGGACACCTCGTTCTAATTCAGCATTTTTATTAACATAGAAAGCAGGACAAGACCAAGGTGATTTACTTGGGCTAATGATGCGATTTCTTAATAATTCTTTAATTTCTTTTTTACACATTTCAAGTAATTCATAGTTCATTTGAATAGGTCGAGATTTAGTAGGAATTTGAGATTCATTAAAATTCTTAATATAGGGTAAGGTAACAACATGTTTTTTCCTATGCCAAAATGCAGTAGGTAAAGTGGAGCAAACAGTGGATTCAAGTTTTAATTTAAAATCATTGATTTGAGAGATAAGAACTGGATTAGTTAATTGTTGATCAATTCGTTTGTGATTAATTTCTTCTTTAAGGAATTTTAAATGCCGAGTTAGGCGGTTAATTTGATGAGAAATAGAACAATCTTTTAATTGGTTCAAGTGTAATAGTTCAGGAGGGGATAAAAATTTGAATGTAACTGGTTGTCCTAGAACATGTGTAGTTATACCTGTGCTAGATGTAGTAAAGGGATATAGTAAATAAATAAATGGGGAACCTAAAATGATTTTATCAGTCATGTTGGTGACTAAAACAAAAGAGGTTTTAAAACATACATTGTCTTGGCAAACATGTACTTTTGGTAATTTATATTTGATATGCATTTTAGTACCATTAGCAGAGGTTAATTTTTCTTGACATTTCTCATAATATGTAGTAGGAAGCAATCCTTCTTGGATACAATTTAAATCAGCACCAGTATCAATTAAAGCAATTAATTCTAATTCAAAATCATTAACAATTATTTTGATTTTGGAATACCATTTTTGAATGTAAAGTTTGTTGATTAGACTTAATCGTTTTTCTTCAGGATTATTAGATGGGGATTGTGATCGTTTATCAAATATTAAATTATCCGGATTAGGATCAGATTCATGTTCAGATTCAAGTGGGGATTCATGTTCATTGGTGTGAAAATTGTCTAAACTTTTATCAAGTTTTAAAGTAATAATTTCATCTTCTACTTTCTTATCTTTATGTTGTAAGTCTTTGATTGTTTGTTTAATCTGATGAATTTCTTGTTGTAAATCTTGTAATGTGACTTCTTTTTGTTTATGTTTAAATCTTTCTAAAGTTTTGGATAGACTAATTATAGGTTTATCAAATTTAGGTTTAGAATCTGAATGAATTAATAGGGATTTTAATTTATCAGTATATTTTTGCTTTAACTTGGGATCATCTAATTTACTAATTAGGTCAATTAAAGCAGATTCTTCTTGAGTAGTTTTGGTAAGGACAGTAATTTGTTTAACTGGTTTACAACAAACATCATTACAACCTAAATTAATATTGTTATCAGAATTACTACTAGGTGAATGGTAGTCAGAGGAAGTATCAGGATGATCTGAAGAAGAACTACTAAGGGATTGATTTAATTGAAAGATTTCATATAATTGATTTTTGGAGTTATCATCAATTTGGAGTTGATTGACTTTATCTTTTAATTTTTGTTTTTCTTTACATTTATTAGAGTAATGAC
Source organism: Camellia sinensis (assembly GCF_055761805.1). NCBI lineage: Eukaryota > Viridiplantae > Streptophyta > Magnoliopsida > Ericales > Theaceae > Camellia > Camellia sinensis. The sequence continues at coordinate 141,479,546 of NC_138969.1, read as the reverse complement.
CTTTTTGACCACAGTTATAACAAGTAACATCCTTAGTAGATTTAGATTTTGGATGTGATTTAGATTTATAATATTTCTTTTTAGGTTTAGTATAAAATTTATCATTGGATTTGGAAGGTGTATAGTTCTTTTTATATTTATATTTATTTGAATATTTATAGGATGATTTATGTTTGGAGTATTTGTGTGATTTCCTACGAGAGGGTGCAACAGGAGGTAAACCATATTGTTCACAGAAATTTCCTAATTCATACTTAGCTTTATGTTTATCTTTATTAGCTTTTTGAGTAAGTTTAAGGTCAATACACATTTTTAAACCTTCTTTTTGGATAGTGCTAATTATATCACCATAAGTGAGGTTGTCATATTCAATAACACCAGTGGGTTTACTAAGAACTTCTCTAATTTTATGAGCAAATAAACTAGGTAATCCATTAATAAATTTTTCTGTCCAAAATGATTTAGTACAATCTTCTCTTAACATGACTCGAGAGGTAAATACATCTTTATACCAGCGGAAATCACTTAAGGTTGGACAATTAAGGTTACTAAGTTGATCATGTATGCGAGAATAGATATGGGTAGGAGTACCAATAAAATGTCGGACTATGGTATATATGAGTTGGTTAATACCATCAGGGTGACAACAGCCGATATTTTCATCAAAAATAGGGAGACCATTTTCATCAGTTTGATTAGCATATATGATTGTGTCACGTTGGTCTTCAGTGAGGTATTTTTCCCACCAAGATTTGAGCATACCAGTAAAACCAGAGGTAAGCAAGGAAACAATTTCCGGTTGAGAGTATTGGGGATAATTACTGAGATAACTATTGGCGACCATAGATAAATGATTTAATTTTTGAAGGATTTGATCTTCACTAAGACCATCAATATTCCATTCGTATAATCTTTTAGCAGAAACAGAAAATTGATTACTAATATTTGTGTCTTCAAATTGGAGGTCGACAGGAGTCGGTTTAGAATACCAGTTTTTGGTATTGTGTGGATTAACTTTGGGATAGTGGATTTTATTAAGAGTAGTAGGTTGAAACGGTTGGGCTAATTGATGTATTCCATTATCAGTGGTGTCAGTTTCAGATTGATCAGACTGATCAGATACAGTATTAGTAATGGGTTGTTGATTCAAAACAGTAAGGCCTTTATCTTTAGATGTAGAAGTATCATTGGGAGTTAATTTAGTAAATAATTGTTCAATGGCTTTGACAGTAGATTGATCATTAGTAACTAGACTAGTTCTTTTGGAGCGATGACTAGGTAAATTAAGTAACGGTTGATCTAAAGATTTAGTTGATTTGGCAGGTTGGTCATCTAAAGTTGTTTCCAATTTATCTAATTGTTTACCAATTGTTTTTAGACATTGATTAGTATAATTATTTTGTTCAATAACCTTCTTGATTTCAGCATCATTACCAGGTAATTTAAAAGGAGAGGCTGGAACCTCAGAACCTTGGTGATCAATAATTATAGTTTCTAATGGAGGATGATTAGAACTGACAGAAGTATTTGGAGAAGTTTTCCATTTATGTTTTGTGATTGTATTAATCTTTTTGTAATAGTGGTCCATATAATCAAAGAAAAATAATTCAAAACCATATTGAACCATAAAATTATACCATTCTCTAGTTATTTTGGATTGTTGCACAGAATTATATTTAGCACTATAAGTATGTCGTTTAGTTTTATTTTCTTTGGATCGGAATTCAATAAGTAATTTATCTAAATCAGGAGTAAAATCTTTTTTGATTGTCATTAGTTGAGGATTGACAGGTGGTATAATTTCTTCGAAATCAGTTTGAGTTGGGGAATTATTTGAAGCTATTTCTTCTTCAGGAAAATGTGAGGTAGTAGTATAAACAGGTTTACTAATTTGAGAAGTTGTAGAATTATCAATTCCTTTTAATTTATTTGTAGAAGTTGGATTAGTTGGACCAAGATGGATTTGACTGTTTTTCCTAAATAGAGGAGTGTTAAATATTTCGTCTTCAGTTGATATTTCAGAAGGGACACTGGATGTACTATGTCGAGAAGATTGACTTCGATTAAATTTGATATTAACTGATCCATCATTGTTTTGCTGGATATGTTGAATGTCTTGGATTGAAGATTGTTGTTGATTATGTTTGTAATTTTCATTGACAGTAACCCATTGATCAGGTAGATTAATATCTTTCCATTCAATCATGTGAGGAATATTAATGTTTGATTCATTAGTACTACTGCTTTGGATTAATAAAGTTTTATCTTTGGGACTTTTATGTAGAGCATGAACATTTAAATTAGTTTGCATACATTTATAATGAACACGATAAATTAAAGCAATATTATGAGAAGAATCTAACATTTCAGTATATTCACCATGTAATTGAATGTTTAATGTTAATGCCTTAAGAATATGTGGATCTCTTAAACTTATTGTAAAATCAGGAAAACAATTAAAATGTACTGGGCCTTTATTAAGACCAGTTTCCATCATTCCCATTAAACTAGCATTGTAATTAAGAAAACGAGCATCTCTTAAACAGAGTAAAACAGAAGTATTTTGTCCTATCATAGTTAATGGATTGACACCAATTTGAATCAAACCAATATGCATAAAATTGTAACCACGATCTAAATGTCGTTTGATTAATTTTTTATCAAATAACTGACAGGTTTCTCTTGGTTTTTCTAAAGCATAAACTTGTTCAATAGTTTTAACATGGAGAGTGACTTTAAAAACATCCTGTATAAAAGAAGTTTTATAAATCTCTTTAATAGGTAGTTTTGGAATATTCCATCCAGAATTAATTTGATCATTTTGTATTTCAACATCTTCTTCATTAATTATGATGCCTGGATTAGGTATGGAAGGCAAGGTAGTTGACCTAGAACTGACTGATGAGTTACTTCTAAATAATCGATTCATTGTTTTGATTTAATTAACCAGTTTTACAGATATCTTAATACATACCCTATTCTTGTCAATTTTACCACATACCTAGTATACATACATACCCTATCTTTAAACCCCAAAGTCTGACTCTGCCTAAACCGAAGGACTTACAGAAGACTGGGAAGAAGTGGGTGACTTAAACTAGGTGGCTAAAACAGACTGATCTTTCGGGTGATTAAGATGAACTGAAAACAGGGTTAATTAAACAAACAAGGAAGACTATTGAACAGAAGTAGCTAAACAGTTAGAAACAGGGATACAATATAACTTGGCTCTGATACCAAAAGGGCGGAAGCAACACATATATGAAGGAGATGGATTACGAAATCAAAATAAGAAATCAAAATAAGACGAACATTAAGGACTGGAATAATAATCATTTATTTAAAACATTTAATTAAAATACATTTAATTAACTGAAAACATAACTTAATTAACTGAAAACATAACTTACAATTGTATTAGTAGCAACTGCAAGGATCTTAAATAGGTACAACGGGGAAATTGGTAAGGCTCTCAAAACACTCAGGTTTTTTCTTACAACAAAGATGGAGAAGAAAAATTGAAGAATGCCTGAATCCTTACAATTGATTATAATATAAAGAAATAAAAGCAAAATTTCAAGATGATGTTTTAAATCAAAAATTCTTACTTCGTGTTGATTGCAAATCTGCCAAATTTATTTTAGAAAAAGATGTTCAAAATCTTGCTAGTAAACAAATTTTTGCTCGTTGGCAAGCTATTTTAAGTATTTTTGATTTTGGTATTACCTATATACCTGGTTGTCAAAATTCCCTGCCTGATTTTCTTACCCGGGAATTTTTACAGGGGGGTAAGGGATGACTACACCATTTACTGCTTACTAATTAAACGACTTAGTCAAGCCGTTATTTTCAGTAAATTCGACTTAAAAAGTGGTTTTTGGCAAATTAAAATTCATCCCAAAGATAGATATAAAACTGCTTTTAATACACCCTTTGGTCAATATGAATGGAATGTCATGCCATTTGGTTTAAAAAATGCTCCTAGTGAATTTCAACATATCATGAATGACATATTTAACCCATTTAGTCATTTTTCAATTGTTTACATTGATGACATCTTAATTTTTTCAAAATCACTTAGTGAACATTGGAAGCATTTAAATGCATTCTATTACACCATCAAAAGTCATGGTCTCGTCATTTCTGCTCCTAAAATTAAATTATTTCAAACCAAAGTCAGATTTTTAGGATATGATATTCATCATAATACCATCCTACCCATTAGTAGATCCATTGAATTTGCTTCCAAATTCCCTGATGAAATCCTTGATAAAACTCAATTACAAAGGTTCTTAGGTTCCCTCAATTACATTGCTGAATTTTATAAAGACCTTAGGAAAACTTGTCAACCTCTATTTGATAGGTTAAAAGATAATCCACCTCCTTGGTCTTCTGTTCATACTTCTATTGTTAAACAGGTCAAACAATATGTTAAGTCTCTTCCTTGTCTTGGTATTCCCACTGAAAATTCCTTCAAAATTATTCAAACTGATGCCTCCGATATTGGTTATGGTGGCATTCTCCTTCAGCAACTTACTCCTCAATCATCTGAACAAATTGTTCGCTATCATTCTGGTGTCTGGAATAAAGCACAATTTAATTATAGTACTATTAAAAAAGAAATTTTATCTACTGTTTTATGTATTCAAAAATTTCAAGATGATGTTTTATGTATTGAATTTTTGATTTTTTTTTTCTTTTTTGCATTTTTGGTATTTAGTAAATTTTTTAAAGATTTTTTTTCACAAATATTACACTTTTAAGTGTACTTATGTTATGTGTGTCTAAAAATTAAAAAAATTGCTTAAAATATTATAAAAAAATTCAATGAAAAAAAAAAATACAGAAGACCAAAAAGTAAAATTTTCTAAAAAGTGAATTCTGGAAATGGAAACAAAACAGAGTGTGGCTTTCTGTGCTTGTGACTGGTAAATTATGTTAATGCATGTTGACGTGTCTATTGTTGCATATGTACATTGGTGTGGGTGCTCTATCTACTCTTGTGTTTAAGGCCATAAAACATGGTAGTTGTTATTGTAGCTGTAACGTGTTAGAAATACATGACGAATGTCTTCGTCTAAACAATTTATGAGATTGTGGTAATATGAGGGATAGTTGGGATTTTCTTGAATTTAAATGGAAGGATTGAAAGATAAGATATGACTTCGGTTTTCCTATTATTTTAAAGAGGAAGTTTTGAGAAAAACATACTTATGCAAGTATATTTTGAATACTAAATGTCACATCACCTATATATGTATACATGTGGAGCATTTATGATCATAACTATCTATAGGTTGCTATTGTTTAGGATCATTGGGATCTCTACTAGACCTTTGTGCTTATTTCACGTTGTTAACCATGGACGTCTTTTATTTGTTGGCCACGAAGCCTTACACTTGTAGGTGGAATGCCAATATGATGTCAAAGGGTTAAACCCTCATTATTGTATTTATTTGTATTTGATGATGTATACCTACTAGCTTGTATTATAATTCATTACATGTTTACGAAACTTGATATTGTAATTTGTTCATTCCTAAATACTTTTGCACGTTCATTATTATTGAACGGACTGATTTAAAGGGAAAATGTAATATTATTCAAGTAATAAAAGTTAGAGCATTACAACTTGGTATCAAAGCGAGCTGCATTTGAATACTTAGGTTTGTGGGAAGTGGCTTTTACCACAATGAGTTTTTTTTATTTATTATTTTTTTATTTTTTTTAAATTAAAAAAAACAATTGGTGAGGACATTTTCATGTAGAGGAATGAACTGTTAGGATATTATATGTTCCGTTTATATGAGTATGGGGTTAAGTCTCATGGGTAGTGCTTGTTGTCGGTTAACTTACTTTGAGGTATCATTTTCTGGTGAGAAATCTCTAAGAGTTATGGAACAAGTAGCTATCCTTGTGAACTTGGTTCGATTATGTGATTGAATCTTTAACTTGTTTATGTGTTTATTGCTTATGTGCTAAGTGTGTCTTGTGGCTTAGTGGTGGTGAGAGGGATGATGCTCTTACCCTCAAACTTACTAAGGCGAGGAGTTCGCACACCGGCAACATCGACTATGGGCGAGGAGTTCGCACGCGAGATTATAAGGGCAGTGAGGGAGGCCCTAACTTGCAATGAGAGGGATGATGCTCTTACCCTCAAACTTACTAAGGAGTTTTTTGGTTTTAATCCACCCGAGTTTATAAGAGGGCCTAAGTCGTGGAAGGAAGATGGTTGATTGGAGTAGATCACAAAGACTTTTGACATTCTCAGAGTCGAGGATGATGGGTTGAGGGTTACACTAGCAGGTGTAGACCGCCCCGAACTCCGCTCCGCGCGCGAGGGCACGAATTGTAGTTTTAGCTACTACAGTTCAGACTCTTGTCACGGTTCTGAATCTAATCTCACAAAGTGCAATGTAAGACTAATAAATCACCAAATAGTCCAAATCTGACAAATCATTTTGGAAAATCAATTTTAATCAAAAAGCGCCAAACATGGACTGCTTTGCCAGATTTCAGACTCGCCATCTAAATATTTTGTTTTGGGAAATTTAGGAAACCCTAACTCGTGCCTAAGGCCACGTGTCCGTCATCACCAAAGTTGCCTCGGCTCTGGAACTTGGGTACGATAGGGGAAGGTCCTGAAATGAGCACCCCCCATTGCCCGATCAAAGATCGGCCTTTACTGACATGATATGTTCTTTTTGAAAACACATGCGTTCTTATTCTAGTTTATTAGCTAACCTTACTATGTGATGCGCATAGCATACACGTATAGACTAGATCGCTCGATTTGGAACAAAACATCTCATGTTTGTTTTTTGAAAATGGTTTGAAGTTGCTACTCGCAAGTAGGCTAAGTCGCGGATTTTCCACCCTCAAGTGGGCTTAAAACAACATGATTTTGCCACCTCAAGTGGGCTTAAAACTTACATTTGATGAATTGTTTTAATTCAAGTAATGAAGCCTTCATCCATGGGCATTCATGTAGTTATATCAAATAAGCACATAGCCTCATCGCAAGCATGCTGTCATGGCAACACTCACACTCATGCGAGGATGCTAAAGCGTAAACACTCACAGTGTACTCCAAGCCAAAACAGAAGCTAGTTAAAAATCATACGTGATCCTAGCTATGTTAAGATTCCTAATGCAACACATGCAATATGCGACTAAGATAGGCTTAGCTATTCTAAGATGGCATGCGAATGCAACTTGATAACATGTATTTCAAATTAGGAATTGAAATACAATGCAGTTTGAATGATGCACCGAGCCCGGTGCACGCAAGACGAATGAATGATGCACGCATGCAAAGCATAAGTATGCTTATTGAAACATGCCCTAAACTAACCATCGAAAGTTGATAAGTAAAAGGGAGAAAGACGTGGGGCTGGAAGACATTCACACACATACGCACACTTATTACAAAATTGTGCCCTCTCGACGGAGGGCCCGAATAAATCAACTAACTAGCTACGCTAAGCTAATTAATTATAAACCGAATTGAAACTAGCTATACTAAGCTAATTAGAATATTACAAAGATGAAATAAATTAGCTAAATACATTAACTAATTAATTACAAAGTCAGCAAATTAACTAACTAAACAAAGCAGTTAAAATGGCCTCGGGGTGAGAAGGGCGTGCATGCTCGGTCGCCTTACTCGAAAATCCACTATCGTGCCTCTAATGCTTCTGCATGCATTCTTTTGGACTTCTGAAAATTTTGCCAACTTTCCAGATGCTTCTGATCCACCTTAAGAACATGCTGAGAGATGGTCGGCTAAAGTTGATGGCCATCAGCCACTTTTGATAGCTGATCGGTAGACTTGATGGCCGGTTGGCCACTACTTCCTGCAATTTATCCTTTTGCTGCAACAGAGCCCAAACAGAGGCATGACAGTGTATTTGCAAAGAAATGTGTGTGCAACTACACTTCTTATCATGTCTGTCATGACCCGAACCCGCCCCTATGGGTTAAGGACATAACCGGCCAATAATCAAGGGATTATCTACGGCCTCAAACCAACAAGACATAACTCATTTGAGTAAAGGGGCTAAACGGAAGCAAATTTTAAACTTTTGTCCATAGTGCTGTGCTTACGTGGCACATCATAACAGTCCATATATATATATACTTGTTAATAACTCACATCAAAGGGATAACAACACAGTTCTGTATATACACAGGATCATTCAAGTCTTAGTCAGCCTAACCAAAACTTATATACAAAGGTAATCCAACATTCTCGCCAACATAACAAAATGTAACGAAATAGTAAAAGGGCGAAAACAAGTCTCGCGCATGAGACGTATGGGCTGACTCTTCAAAACCTTGATAGTTTCTCACATATTTCATCAAGGCTGGGTTTGGACGTTCCTTGGCTCACCTACATAGACAATAATGAACGTGAGCGAAAGCCCAGTGAATAGTATCAAATAAGAAAGATACATGAACAATCTTTGAAACAGTTATATCAGACGGCCTTGGGCCCAATTCATGTTTCATCGACTAAAGTTCTAGACGTATCAAATGGCCTCCGGCCCAATTAACTCATACCCGACGGCCTTTGCGCCATCCATTCATATCTAACGGCCTTTTTGGCCCAATTGTTCGTATCCAACGGCCTTCGGCCTAATCGTTCATATCCAACGGCCTTTGGCCCACTTGTTCATACCAAACTATCATTCATGTCAGACGGCCTTTGGCCCAATCATTCATATATCAGACTATCATTCATGTCAGACTATCATTCGTGTTAGACGGTCTTTGGCCCAATCATTCATGTCAGGCGGCCTTTGGCCCAATCATTCATATGTCAGACTATCATTCGTGTCAGACGGCCTTTGGCCCAATCATTCATATGTCAGACTATCATTCGTGTCAAACGGCCTTTGGCCCAATCATTCATATGTCAGACTATCATTCATGTGAGACTATCATTTGTGTCAGACTATCATTCATGTCAAACTATCATTTGTGTCAAACTATCATTTGTGTCAAACTATCATTAATGTCAGACAGCCTTCGGCCCATTCATTCTTTCATTCATAGCAGATAGCCTTAGGCCCAACCATTTGGCATAACAAACATTTTTCCATAATTCAAATTAACAAACTTGTAAGACTTATAGGGAAATAAGTAATTGGACAAATAACATACTCAAAAATATCTTTGTTAAGATATTACTCACTGTGTTCTGGCGGTGGATTTGCCTGGAGCTTGACCCTACACATTACATAACACATATGGGTCAAAATCAATTCAATCTGTTCTTAATTCATACATCGCTCTTAGGCTTCTTTCTTGTTCTTTTAATTCATTCATAATATTCAATGCATGCCTACGAGTGGTTAGAAGTGAAAGAGAACGAAAAATGAAACATTGAACACTCTTACAAAATTCCTGAAACAGGGGTCCCCGCTCGAGCATGGGTTCTGCCGCTCGAGCCGACCCTCATGGGCTGCAAAAGTACTGGCTACCGCATTTTTTACGCTTGAGTGTGAATTCGGGTTCTCGTGCTGAAGATCACACTACATGGCTCCTCGCTCGAGCATGAATCTCCTCGCTCGAGCGGACATCCATATCTGCAAAAAGTTCTGGGAGCTCGCATTTCACGCTCGAGCGGCGGTTCCCCCGCTCGAGCGGACATCATGAATTTTGGGTTTTCCAGAACTGCTCTTGAGGCTCAAATTCGACATTCAAAGGCTTTAAAGCTCAAATTAAGGTACCAAAAATAGGGAAACACATTATATATCATGAGTATACAAGCAATACGAGGTCAATTGCTCAAAATCATAATCCAACCCTTAATTCATCTCGACAAAACACATAGCTTCAAAATTCAATTTCAATATACATGCACCCATAATCCATGAACTCCTTGAATTATACATGCATGCTTATTTTTTACTCCAATTCCATTTTAAATGACACCAATGGAGTCTATAATCATCAAACTCAACAAAACCATGCTTGCATGTATGCTTCAATGCTCAATTTTTCTTAATCAACATATTACATGCTAGTTTATACAATTTCATTGCAATTCATGGTGATTCATAGCAATTTCATGCATGCATGTGCATTCTTACTTCATATTCAACTCAATCTTTGCCATTAGCTACCATACTACTTGAATTCACAAAATTACACCATGAATTCATTCTCAATTACTCACATAGAGGTTCAAATCTTCCAATTTATAGCAAATTCTTGAGTTAATCTTCAAGATTTCCAAGCTTCAAGATCAAAGCTTCAATCCTTCCACCCTCTCTCTCTAACCGACCCTCACTCTTTCTCTTGAGATTGATTTTTCAGCCTTGAGCTCAAAACAAATGATTATAAGTGTATTAGAGCCCTTTTTATAGTCCCTCTTAATCAAATTCCCTTAACACTAATTAATTGAGCACTATTTTCATCAATTTAATCTATTTAATTTGATCCGAACCAATTTTCAATTAAATTTCACCGTAGGCTCTGAAAATTATGCCAATCACAATGGCGTAGTCAATTTCAGTTTCTGTGGCCGATAGGGCCTTTAATTTAAATTCTAAAGTAGATAATCAAACAGGTTTTCCTACGGTGCATAGATAGAAATTCAAAACCACATATATTCATACAAATGGCACTCAAAATCATATCAAACACAAAATCACATTCGTAATTAAGATTAATTAGCATAATACGGAGTAGGGTTATCACAGTCTTCCCCCTTTTAGGAAGTTTGGTCCACCAAACTTATTTTACCTTCGTCGGGAAATAAATGTGGATAGCGTAGTCGCAATTTATCCTCTTTTTCCCATGTGGCATCCATCCCATAGTGTTCTTTCCATTCCACTTTCACCATTGGGATGGACTTGCTTCTCAATTGTTTCACTTGCCGGTCAATGATTCGTTCCGGCCATTCAGCGTACTCCATATTTTCATCATGAGCTACCCGGTGATAATCAATCACATGGAACGGATCTCGAAGATAACCCCTCAACATTGACACATGAAACACATTATGGATTGGTTCGAATCCTGGTGGCAAAGTGACTTGATAGGCAACTGGACCAAGCCTTTCCAGAATTTGAAACGGCCCAATGTAACGGGGCGACAACTTACCCTTCTTTCCAAACCTGACTTGGCCTTTTATCGGAGTCACACGGATGAACACATGGTCACCAACCTCATACTCAAGAGGTCTTCTTCGAACATATGCATAACTCTTTTGTCAGTCCTGAGTTGTTTTGAGCCTCTGTTGGATTATTTTGATCTTCTCAGAAGTATCTTGCACAATTTCAGGCCCAAGTAAAGCTCTATCCCCGACTTCTATCCAACAAATTGGTGATCTACACCTTCTACCATACAAAGCCTTGTATGGTGCCATACCGATGCTGGAGTGGAAGCTGTTATTGTATGCAAACTCTGCTAGTGGCAAATAGTCTTCCTAACTCCCCTGAAAATCTAAGGTACACATTCTCAGCATATCCTCTAACGTCTGTGTAGTCCGTTCTGATTGCCCATCTGTCTGTGGGTGGAATGCGGTACTAAACCTCAGTTTTGTCCCCATAGCTTTTTGCAAACTCTTCCACAATCTAGATACAAATTTTGGATCTATCTGACACAATAGATACCGAAACTCCGTGTAAATGGACAGTCTCATCAACATGTATAGTAGCCAGTCTATAAGCATCAAATGTAGTTCTAACAGGTAAAAAATGTGCAGATTTAGTCAGTTTGTCAACTACAACCCAAATAGAATCCATACCTCGAGGAGTCCAAGGTAGACCAACAACAAAATCCATAGTCACATGCTCCCACTTCCATTCAGGAATAGGGAGAGATTGAAGTAGACCACCCAGTTTCTGGTGTTCAGCTTTTACTTGCTGATATTGAAGACATTTGGACACATATTCTGCAATTTTCTTCTTCATTTTAGGCCACCAATAGCTTTGTTTCAAATCCCGTTACATTTTGTTATTGCTCGGATGTATAGCGAATACTGACTAGTGGGCTTCATCTAGAACTCTTTTCTTTACTTCTGGAATATCTGGGATACACATTCGGTTTCGGAATCTCAACACTTCCCTTTCGATGCTGAAGTCCGCTTTCGGACTTGTCTCAAATTCATCAATCACTTTCTTGAGGAATTCATCCTCTTTCTGTTTCTGTTTAATCTCATCAATGATTGCCGGTTTGGCTGAAATAGCGGCTATCAATCCACCCTGTTCACACAATACCACTTCAATTTCAGACTTCTCAAAATCTTGCAAGATCTCTTTCTGTTTAGTAAGAAAACAAGCCATACTCCCTATCAACTTTCTGGTTAGGGCATCAGCAACTGTATTAGCTTTCCCGGGGTGATATTGGATTTCAAGATCATAATCCTTTATCAGTTCAAGCCATTTCCTTTGCCGCATATTTAGCTCTTTCTATAAAAAGAAGTATTTCAGGCTCTTGTGATCTGTGTAGACTTCATATTTTGCCCCATACAAATAGTGCCGCCAGATTTTCAAAGCAAAAACAACTGTGGCCAATTCTAAATCATGTGTTGGGTAGTTCTTTTCATGTGGCCTCAACTGCCGAGAGGCGTAGGCAATTACCCTTCCGTTCTGCATTAGTACACAACCCAAACCTTTATAAGATGCATCATTGAAAATTATAAAGTTTTCCGTACCTGTGGGCAATGTCAATACTGGTGCAGTGGTCAGTCTCGTCTTCAGTTCATGAAAGACAGATTCTCTTTCGTTATTCCATTCGAATGGTTGCCCTTTGTGTGCCAGTTGGGTAAGAGGTACAACTATCCTTGAAAAGTCTTTCACAAACCTCCTGTAATACCTGGCTAAGCCCATGAAATTGCGGACCTCTGTTACATTTGTCGGTGTAGGCCAATTCACAATTGCCTCTATTTTCTGTAGGTCCACTTAAATCCCCTCTTTGTTGATAACATGCCCTAAGAAAATAACTTCATCCAACCAAAACTCACACTTCTTTAGTTTAGCAAATAATTTCTTTTCTCTAAGTGTTTGCAGGACAGTTCTCAAATGATGTTCATGTTCAAGTCTATTCTTGGAGTATATCAAAATGTCATCAATAAAAACCACAACAAATTTGTCAAGGTAGGTTTTAAAAATTCGGTTCATTAAGTCCATAAACGCTGCCGGAGCATTAGTCACTCCAAATGGCATAAAAAGAAATTCAAAATGACCATACCTCGTTCTGAATGCGGTTTTCTCAATATCTTTTGCCTTTACTTTCAACTGGTGGTACCCGGATCTCAAATCAATTTTGGAAAACACTTGTGATCCCTACAACTGGTCAAACAGGTCACCAATAGGAGGTAGGGGATATTTATTCTTTATTGTTACATTGTTCAGTTCTCGATAGTCGATAAACAAACGCAAGGTTCCATCTTTCTTTTTCATAAACAACACTAGTGCACCCCATGGTGAAGTACTAGGTCAGATAAACCCTTTTTCAAGCAGATCTTGCAACTGTTCTTTCAATTGTTTCATTTCAGTAGCAGCCATTCTGTAGGGAGTTTTAGAAATAGGCTGGGTGCCTGGTACAATTTCAATAGTAAACTCTATCTCCCTATCCACCAATTCCCCTGGTAATTCATTTGGAAACACATCTGGAAATTCTCTAACAATAGGGACACTGTTCAATTCAACATTCACAGATTGTTCAAATAGCACACAACACAAATAATTCTGGCACCCTTTCCTGATTAATTTACATGCTTTCATTGCAGATATCAAATAAGGTGCAGGCACTACCTCGTTACCCATAAACACAATTTCTTCCTGTTCTGGTGGTTTAAACACAACCCCGTTTTGTTACACAGTCAATGGTGGCATAATATTTAGCTAACCAATGCATGCCCAGAATTACATCAAAGTGCCTAAAATTCAAGGACAACAAATCCACATACAGAATAGCATTCCCAATTCGCATGTCACAAAAATGATATATAAATTCACACAATACAGATTCCCCAGATAGAGCAGATATATATAGTAGATATGGCAATAACTCTAGAGGTCTACTCAGTCTAGATGCAAATGCACATGTTACAAAAGAGTGTGTTGATCCGGAGTCAATTAACACAAAAGCGTCCTGATTACGTATAGAAATAGTACCTGAGACAACTGCATTAGCATTTCGTGTATCGCCCAGAATAAGCGCGAAAACTTTCCCTTGCCTCACGGTATCCCCGGTGGTAGTAGATCTCATAGTATTTCCCGGCTTTGGGATTGATGCAGTTGAGCTAGCAGCTAGCTTCCCACTGTTCTGATTACAATCTCTGGCCATATGCCCTTGTTTACCACATTTAAAACAAGCTCCTAACACACGGTAACAAACCCTATGATGCCTTTTACTACAAATATTACACATTGGGGATGTATCTCAGGAAGAATTAGAAGTACTCGAGGAGCCCGTATTCTGCTTCTTCAAAAATTTCTTCTTCGAAAAGAAGTCTTGTCTCTTACTACCTTTCCAGTCTGTCATTGGTTTAGTCTGTCAAGCTATGTTAGCTTCTGACATTATGGCCCAGTCCAACAGCCCAATATATGTTTCCAGCTTCAGGACATTTACCCTTTCTAGAATGTCACTTCAAAGCCCACCTTCAAAATGTCTCGCTTTCTTGTAGTCGGTATCGATCACATGTGGTGCAAACCTGGCCAATTCAGTGAATTTGGCCTCATACTCAGCCACTATCATGCTGTCTTGTTTTAGTTCCATGAACCCCGATACCTTCCTGTCACGGACACACTGACGAAAGTACTTATCGTAGAAGACTTCTAGGAATTTCGCCTAGTTTAGATCTTTATGATTTTCTCGCATTAACATCCACCATCTTCTTGCTTCATCTTCTAGCATAAAGGTGCCTAGAAGCACTTTCTATGTCTCCAAACAAGGGAACACTTCAAATAGCTTTTCGATACCGAGGACCCATGCTTCGGCTTTCAACGGATCTAATCCACCATGGAACTGTGGCGGTTTCATCTTCTAAAACTCTTTGGTGAGAGCTATTATTCAGTCATCATTCTGTAAGTTTGGCATGGGTGGTGCCGGAGGTGGAGGTTGTGGTTGCTGCCACTGTTGTTGCCTCAATGTCTCTTCCATTTCCTGAATCAATCTTTCTATTCTATCCATTCTGGCAGTAGAGGACTCCTCTATTTCATCACCTCTTGTTCTCACCATCTGATTAGACTTGCATTATACTTTATACAAAAGATTCACAGGTATGCATATACTAAAGAGCATGTATATTCAAATAATTTGCAATGCCAGAAAATCACAAGCTTATAACACACAATCGTTCACATTAAAACATTTAAGCGTATTCTCGAAGCTTTCAAATTCATACTTATCACATGAATGCATCCTAGATCTTTTGTAGACGCTTATTGCTCATTTGGACAAGTGTGTGAGTTATTAACTCGTGCTTTGATACCACCCTGTCATGACCCGATCTTGCCCCTATGGGTTAAGGACAAAACCGGCCAGTAATCGAGGGATTACCTATGACCTCAAACCAAACAAGACATAACTCATCAGAGTAAATGGGCCAAATGGAAGCAAATTTAAAACTTTTGTCCATAGAGCGATGCTTACATGGCACATCATAACAGTCCATATATTTATACCTGTTAATAACTCACATCAAAGGGATAACAACACAAAGTTCTATACATACACAGGATAATTCAAGTCTTAGTTAGCCTAACCAAAACTTATATACAAAGGTAATCAAACATTCTCGCCAACATAACAAAATGTAACGAAATAGCAAAAGGGCGAAAACAAGTCTCGTGCGTGAGACGTATGGGCTGACTCTTCAAAACCTTGACTATTTCTCACATATTTCACCGAGGTTGGGTTTGGAAATTCCTTGGCTCACCTACATAGACATGAATAGCATGTGCGAAAGCCCAATGAATAATATCAAATAAGGAAGATACATGAACAATCTTTGAAACAGTTACATCAGACTGCCTTGGGCCCAATTCATGTTTCTATGTAATGTATCAATCGACTAAAGTTCTAGACGTATCAAATGGCCTCGGGCCCAATTAACTCAAACCCGATGGCCTTTGGCCCATCCATTCATGTCTAACGGCCTTTTTGGTCCAATTGTTCGTATCCGACGGCCTTCGGCCCAATCATTCATATCCGACAGCCTTTGGCCCACTCGTTCATACCAAACTATCATTCATGTCAGACGGCCTTTGGCCCAATCATTCATATGTCAGACTACCATTCATGTCAGACTATCATTCGTGTCAGACGACCTTTGCCCCAATCATTCATTTGTTAGACTATCATTCGTGTCGGACGGCCTTTGGCCCAATCATTCATATGTCAGACTATCATTCATGTCAGACTATCATTTGTGTCAAATGGCCTTTGGCCCAATCATTCATATGTCAGACTATCATTCATATCAGACTATCATTCGTGTTAGACTATCATTCATGGCAGACGGCCTTTGGCCCATTCATTCTTTCATTCATAGCAGACGGCCTTAGGCCCAACCATAGGCCCAACCATATGGCATAGCAAACATTTGTCCACAATTCAAATTAACAAACTTATAAGACTTATAGGGAAATAAGTAGTTGGACAAATAACATACTCCAAAATATCTTTATTAAGATATTACTCACTGTGTTCTGACGGTGGATTTGCCCTGGAGCTTGGCCCTACACATTACATAACACATATGGGTCATAATCAATTCAATCCGTTCTTAATTCATACATCCCTCTTAAGCTTCTTTCCTGTTCTTTTAATTCATTCATAATATTCAATGCATGCGTAACAGTGGTTAGAAATGAAGGAGAATGGAAAATGAAACATAGAAGACTCTTACAAAATTTCTTAAACAGAAGACCCCGCTCGAGCGTGGGTTCTGCCGCTCGAGCCGACCCTCATGGTCTGCAAAAGTACTGGTTACCTCATTTTTACGCTCGAGCGTGAATTCGGACGCTCGAGCTGAAGGTCACACTACATGGCTCCCCGCTGGAGCGTGAATCTCCCCGCTGGAGCGGACATCCATGTCTGCAAAAAGTTCTGGGAGCTCACATTTCACGCTCGAGCGCCGGTTCCCTCGCTCGAGCAGACATAATGAATTCTGGGTTTTCGAGAACTGTTCTTGAGGCTCAAATTCGACATTGAAAGGCTTTAAAGCTCAAATTAAGGTACCAAAAATAGGGAAACACATTATATATCATGAGAATACAAGCAATACAAGGTCAATTGCTCAAAATCATAATCCAACCCTCAATTCATCTTGCCAAAACACATACCTTCAAAATTCAATTTCAATATACATGTACCCATACTCCATGAACTCCTTGAATTATACATGCATGCTTATTTTTTACTCCAATTCCATTTTAAATGACACCAATGGAGTCTATAATCATCAAACTCAACAAAACCATGCTTGCATGTATGCTTCAATGCTTAATTTTTCTTAATAAACATATTACATGCTAGTTTATACAATTTCATGGCAATTCATGGTGATACATAGCAATTTCATGCATGCATGTGCATTCTAACTTCCTATTCAACTCAATCTTTACCATTAGCAACCATACCACTTGAATTCACAAAATTACACCATGAATTCATGCTCAATTACTCACTAGAGGTTCAAATCTTCCAATTTATAGCAAATTCTTGAGTTAATCTTCAAGATTTCCAAGCTTCAAGATCAAAGCTTCAATCCTTCCACCCTCTCTCTCTAACCGGCCCTCACTCTCTCTCTTGAGAGTCATTTTTTAGCCTTGAGCTCAAAACAAGTGATTATAAGTGTATTAGAGCCCCTTTTATAGTCTCTCTTAATCAAATTCCCTTAACACTAATTAATTGAGCACTATTTTCATCAATTTAATCTATTTAATTTGATCAAAACCAATTTTCAATTAAATTTCACCGTAGGGTCTGAAAATTATGCCAATCACAATGACATAGTCAGTTTTGGTTTCTATGGCCGATAGGACCTTCAATTTAAATTCTAAAGTAGATAATCAAACAGGTTTTCCTACGGTGAACAGATAGAAATTCAAAATTACATATATTCATACAAATGGCACTCAAAATCATATCAAACACATAATCACATTCGTAGTTAAGATTAATTAGCATAATACGGAGCAGGGTTATCACAATGTCTCAAGCTCAAAGGAGTGCAGTGCTTGGCTCTCGAGCCACCAATCACGTATCTTAATGCATGATGGCCAAAGAGTCAAGCTTGCACAATGTTAATGAATGCACAAGTAACACGCAAGATTCGAGAGACCTTCACCCTATCATGCACAATCAAGGGGGTCGGTGACTAAGAAATGAGGCACGTTTCATCACTTTAAGTATGAAACGTCTCCCATTTCTTGTGTTTGGATTAACGTCCGATCCAAACACATGCAATGCAACACAAACATGTTATTTTGGAATGTTTTACTTCAATTCAATTTGTTTACTCATTTTAGATTGCCAATTAATCCTTTAACCGGTTAAGTCCAAAAGTGAGAAGTCCTCTACATGGAAAGACAGACTAAGCCACAAGCATCTTGAGCATGAAAGAAGAATCTTGCCATTGGTTAGTAGAAACCCTCAAGAGAAGGCTGAAACCATTAGGCATGAACGCCCGATTTCGTGCTCAAACCAACAAAGGGCTTAAAACCTCTTTCAAAGTGATATAACAAATGAAGAATGGGATGCAATGACATACATTCCAGGACTTAAATAGTATGCTAAATGGCATTGAAACATGAAAACGATGCATGCAAGATATGCTTAGAGCTAAGAACGCCAAAGCTAGTGAAGTGCATTACACTAGAAGCATGCCATATAATGCTCAAATGATTAAACCAGCCCAAAACAGTGTGATAGCAGGCCAAAATAGTGGCTAAAATGATCTGAAATGATAGCATGAAAGGCGAGAAATGCATGCTCATGCAATGGCTCACAAATAAGGCATAAAGGTGCAACTCTCAAACACGTTGAAGGAGTGATAAACATGAGAGTATGGCAAAGATATAAGCTCTGAAATACCATGCCAAATGATTCCAAGGCATGCAAACATCACAAATATAGCATGCTAGTGGCCTCAAAACTCAAGACTAGTGAAGCCATTTACACTATAGCTATACAAAGCAAACCCCAAAAGTCCAAGAACACCCAAAACAGTCCTAAAGCATGTCAAAATAATGCTAAAACATGTATGGAGTATAGCCAAGACAAGCTAGCATGAAGGGCCAAAACGCCAAGTACACTAGGCTAATGGGCAAGATTGCACTACAAGTACATGAAGCATGCAAGAGGTGACCAAGACAGCCAAAAATAAAGTTATGATAGGTCTAAAAAGTCACAAAAAAGTGCTTGAACATAGCCACAAAGAAGTAGAAACACATGCTCATTTGGTGAGCCATCAACACATGCATGCAAGACAAGAGGAGAGGGGACCGCCCCCTCCTATTTGGGACCTCAAAACATGGCTTCTACCACTGAAATTCCTTTGGATTTCAGTGGTTAAAAAGCCACAAAAATTTGTTTCGAAAGGCCTAGAAAAATAGCTCAAAAGGCTTTACAAGCCAAGGAGCAAAAGGGAGAGCCAACCCCCTAGCCAAACAAGGCTCAAACTAACATTTTGAGGACTGGAAAATGGAATTTTTTTCAGTTCAAAAACACCCCCAAAAAATCCCCAAAGTAGTTAAAGAAGATGGCAAAACAAGCTATGCAAAACAAGTTTAAAGGGGAGAGTTTATACCTCTTGAAGTGAAGCACCAAAACAGGCAAGAATCTGAGCTCAAATCACCTTTTGGAGCCCAAACAAAGTCCCAAGAAAGCTTCAAGAAACCTCCTCCCAAAGATAGGCAACTTTGATCAAGGATGCATAGGCAAACTAGGCATGTTTCTCTACTTCTATGCACAAGAGGGCAAGAGAGAGAGCAAACTAGAGAGAGAGGCAGAGATTTAGCTCTGAAAATTGTAGAGAGAGAGAGAGATTTTAGTGTGAGAAGCTCTCAAACTTTCCAAAATGTTCTAAGTTAGGAGATATATGAGATATAGCTTCATATATAGCAAAAAGAGAGCATTTGGTCGAAAATATCTGAGTTAGGACATCTGGCACAAGCTAGAAATAGCTGGAGGAGAAATATCTTCAAAAAAAATAAATTTGGGTCACTCTTGGCCGACCGGCCATCTTTTGTGCTGACCTGCTACTTGTGATGGCCGATCTGCTACTTTTTTGGCCGATCGGCCACAAAAGTCTGCTCTTTAGGCCTAACTTCAAATGGGCATAACTCCTTCATCTGGACTCCTTTCCAGGTCATTCTTGTGTCCAAATTGAAGCCCTGGAAGTAATATTTCCAATGGTTTAATCCTTGCATCAAAATTCCAACTGTGAAAAAAGTTATGTCTTTTTTGGTGAAGCCGCTTAGTTTCAGTCCAACCGAATTGATACCCTACTTCAACCAACTATATCTCCCCCATCCGGACTTGACTTTAGGAGATTCTTGAGTGTAAAATGAAGCCCTAAAATTCTTCTTTCCAATGGTGGTGGCCTCATAGCTTAAATCCAAGTATACAAAATGATAGGTCCAATTTGGCGAGGACTGCTCGTCTCTTTCTTAACGATTCATGCCCAACTTCTTCCTCAACTAGGTTTCTTCTCTCCACTCTTTTTTTCTTCAACTCCAAACCCCCGAAAAAGGTGTTTTGAAATATTTTTCAAAGATTTCATCTCTCTTCCTCATAACCAACCTAGTTGAGGAAGAAGTTGGGCATGAATCGTTAAGAGAGAGACGAGTAGTCCTCGCCAAATCGGGCCTATCATTTTGTATACTTGGATTTAAGCTATGAGGCCACCACTATTGGAAATAAGACTTCTAGGGCTTCATTTTACACTCAAGAATCTCCTAAATTCAAGTCCGGATGGCGGAGATATGGTTAGTTGAAGTAGGGTATCAATCCGGTTGGATAGAAACTGAGCGGCTTCACCAAAAAAGACATAACTTTTTTCACAGTTGGAATTTTGATGCAAGGATGAAACCATTGGAAATCTTTCTTCCAGGGCTTCAATTTGGACACAAGAATGACCTGCAAAGGAGTCCAGATGAAGGAGTTATGCCCATTTGAAGTTGGGCCTGAAGCTTCTTTTCTTCAACTCCAAACCCCCGAACAAGGTGTTTTGAAATATTTTTCAAAGATTTCATCTCTTTCATTCATTTCCACTTCGTCCTCGCTCGGTTTACCAAAAAGCGCAATATTTAATGAAATGCGAGCCTCGGAACATCGTAGAAACTTTATTTCAAAAATATTTTGAAAGAGAGGGTTTTAAGGTCTAAAAACCATCCAAAATAGCTTTGGTCCAAAATGGGGTGTGAGGTTAGGATTTGACTCTCCCCTTGCCAAAGAAATCATACCTTTGCCCAGCACACCTTTCATCACCAAGTAAACCATCAGTAGCGCCCAAGCCTTAAGGGCGGTCAAAAATGGGGTGTCTACAGCAAGTTTCAAACTCAAAAGAGACGCTCGGTAGTGGTAGAAATATGCTAAGACCACTATTTTTGTTGTTTTCACTATGACCTTTTGGGCCAAGTATTTTCCTTTCTTTGCACAGGAAAGATTGAGGATACAATTTGTTGAGTTGCGCCAAGACACAACTCCTTTAGCACAGTTTGAGGCGCAATTCACTAGTTTATCTAGATTCGCTCTAGAGTTTGTGGCAACAGAGGAGCGTCACTGTATTGAATTCAAAGAAGGTTGTGTGTCGATATTTAGGATATAGTTATTGCGATCATGTATAGGAATTATTACACACTTGTAGAGGCAGTAACCCACGTGGAGGCCATAATTTTAGGTGCTGGCTAGGATAATGAGGAGGCCATATCAGTTATCCCTACTATTCAAAAGCACACTGGGTTTAGTAAAAGTTGGAGATGGTTAAGATCTCTGTGATAGGCGTAATTTTCACCTCAAGCTACATTTGCTTCCTCAGACTTGTCCTTAAGGAGGTGTAATCAGTCAGGCCGCATTAGGCGTCGTTGCCCTCTACGGGAATAGAGATAGTTTCAGTAGCTCACGCAGGGATGGGTTAGGGCATGGAAAAAAATGGTGGAGTATTTAACTATTTTGTTACCTTGTTAGTGTAACTGAAGTATTGTCACACCCCAAATCTGGCCATGACCAACCGTGGTCCACAGGGACTCAGCCCAATGCACACGTAAGCCTAAACATGAACCCAAAATCACGAAGAATAAATGTGATGATAGCCCGTAAATAAATAAATCAAAACCCAATCCAGTGACAAGTCACAAGCATAAATGGAAAAACCAACCATAACCAACTTCCAAAAATATATACTAAATGGAACACAAACAGCCCATAAAATAAAATATTTCTAAATAAAAAAAATCCAACCACAATGTATGCACAAAACCCGACATAACATGCTAAAACAAAATAAATGAATGTCCTAGAGGTCCATGCAATTGAGTCTCCACTACGCCATGAGTCCACTCTAAGCCCTTCTAACACCTGGAAATGATAAACAACTAAGTCAGCTGATAGTTCAGTGAGTAGCAACATGGATAGTAAATATAGTTTTGAAAACAAGGTTCAATTCCAAAATAAGATATATATCACAGAAACTAGATTGGCATACAGTTTGGTAAAGAGAATCTGTTTCAAAAAGAAGGTTCCACAGTTCAATAGTTAAAATACTCATGTCTCTCAAGAACATGATAAATGGCATTTTCCACTTAAAATAAATTACAACATGAACACCAATAATTTTCTGGGTACCAAGAAATAACAAGTAACATGCCACACAATTCTCAAGGCTATAAGCCCCGTTGGATCCAATACCGAACTACGAGTCATCCTCAGGGTGGCAACCCGAGCCTTTTCTCTAAGACGATCCGATTGAAGGTCACCTAGCCTAACCTAGGTCTTTTCCTTACAATCGTTGAGCAATAGAGTCATCATGGCCCAACTTGGATCTGTTCCCTAGTAGCTAGAGTCACCACACACAGTGGAATAATTTCCCTGGACTAAAATATACAGATGGTCCCAATAATCAATACACATCAGTTTCGCAAAACATGGTAGTTCACCATTATAAACATGAAACCAAAACAAATAGTTTACAGCATGCCAAATTCACACATGTTTCAGAAATAATTTGATTCCATTGATAATATAATAATTTATCAAAACAGCTTAGTCCTGAAACAACAATTAAATTTTCCAACAGTTCAGAGTAGGGGAACATTTATAAAAATATGTAGCATGAAACTACTCACTTGAAAACGAAATAATATAATCCTCGAATAGAGTATGAAAGTCCAACTAGTGCCCTGAACCAAGTATGAAGACTACACGTCACTACTAATTTAAAAATACTAAAGAGAATAATAAACTAAGTACCTCACACTAAAGCGCATTAACACAACTCAACCCCACTCACCGTTACTTTTAAATAATACCTAAGTTCATGTTCTTCAAGGTCTAAATTACCCAATTGGTTCCGATCGAAACTTAACTAAAAGTAATTTTAAGGTAAAACAGAGTTTTAAACAAGCTTTCCCAATCTATTCATTAACTTTGAAAATTACAAACCCACTCCATGCTGTTCAAAAAATTCCAAAATCGTCCAGATATCAACTAATATATCCTAAGTTTCAAAACCAATTGGTTTCACTTGATTTTCTTATCAAAATAATTATTTACAATTAATTATATCCAAACAGGTTGTTTTCTACAGCACCTTAAAGAAATTAATGGTTCTCTTAATATACATGAGCAATCAATGCAATGCCAAAAATGTAAGAAACTAGACTCGTAACCGGTTCTAATGATGCTGATTTGATAATTTTCGAATTTATACCCAAACAGAACAACACTTTCAAAGTTACTGTTTCGTACTAGTTTCCTGGACAGATTTGAATACCTCAATTTATATGGATTTTGACTCCCAAAAAATTATGAGAAAATTCTAATATGGGGTTCAATATTTAATAAAGTTGCTGTAAAAATTTTAGTATAAAATTTATTCCTTTGATATATTTCCTACACCTCTATTCACGGTTGTAGTCTGTAACAAGAAGCAACAATAGTGAATATATTAAATAAAAGATGAATATGCTCCTATCTTTGGCGCCATCTACATTTCCCAAAGTCTACGGCTGAAACACACCAACTTACATGAAGTAATACATAAAATATTTACCTATTTATGAGAGTTCCTTCCCATCCTTTGACTTTTTCACCAATGATTCTCCTCCTCTCTTTCTCTGCTTCTCTCTCCCTATCTCACTCTTACGGCTGCTGTAAGGAGAACTAGGGTTGATCAAAACTATAAACACAAAACCTTTAGGGTTTACTTTCCTAAATATATATAACCAACCGCCCAACTTAAATATTATTATTATTATTATTATTATTATTATTATTATTATTATTATGTGTTTACAATTAATTAAAATACCCTCTAACAACATTTAATTTGTACTTTAGGATTCACTATCAGAATATTTGAGATTGTAAAATTATTATTATTATTGTTACTATTATTAAGATTATTATCAATAGTTTTTAAAATTGTGGACTTCCATAAAAATTTATTTATGGTTTAAAATTATTTAAAAGATTGGTCAGTAATATTTAATTTGCACCTTAAGATTTATAAGTAAAATATTCGAGGTTTAAAAATAATTATTATTTAATTATTTATATAGTTTTTATATTCGAGTTCTCACAATTGTTGGATACGGGGCCATCATACCTTCTAGTTGTTAGTATGTTTGTTTATAAATTCCAATGATTTGGGCGTGTAATGAATTATATATTACTTTTACTTGAGAAGCCATATGTCGGAATGGAAAATTCTAGTATTGTTATATAATTGCTTATTGTCTTCTGAGTAGAGAATGCATGGGCTTGTGAGCCTTCTTTTGATTTAAAGTTGTTTTTTAGGAGTGAGATAATTATGTGTAGTTGTGACTAGCCTTGGGGTATTTTGCGAGTGGTACTATTTTATCTTTAGGTAAGTGTGATTGTGGGTGGCATGACCTATTCCTCGTGAGTATTAAGGACTTATTGATAAAGTGTTGACAATGCTCTTTGGTGAGTGTGATGTTTATTCTAGATATCTAGTATGCTTGGTGTGCGTGATTAGCTAACTCATTGTTGACCTTGTCAGTCTCCTTGCGAGTGATGTGAGGTGTTTAGTTGTCATATAGGCATGAGAGTATAATGGATTAATTTGGGGATGGGAATAGTGTAACGAGCTTCTGTGAGGGAAATGTTAGGCGAGGGCGGCAATAGTATGCTTGGTCTCGAACAGTCTTGCTCGGACTTAAAAGAGGTGCGAGAATATGTGTTAAACCCCAAGTAGGGGAGAGCGGTGTTGGGTGAATGTCGATGTTTGATGCCGAGTCTTGAGGATTGTTGAGTTGGTTGGTTGGTATCCGAAATTGATGGACATGTGGTCATCTTGGGAGTTATTTTAGTTTGAGAAAGAAGTAGTAAGGTTGAGGAATGCCTTTGGGTTACGCTTGAGAACGTTGAGTCTCACTTATGTAAATGTGACGTATTGTGTTGTTTTGTTTGTGTGAAAGTCCCTTAGGTTAGGGTAATGTGGTGAAACTATGATTTTGTGAGCGTACTTGTGCAACTATATGATAGATAAATTATAATGGTAATTGTGAAGGGATAAGGCTTCCAAAATCCCCTTTTCAAGTTGCATGTACATTTGTTTTTATTGGCACGATTGTTAATTCTATAAATTGTTGTTATAAAAATATTGTGATTGAGTTGTGGCATCACCATAGGAGTGATAGGTATTGTTGGGTAACAGTGAGGTTCACCGATTATCATGTTTCGAAAAGAATTTTTCCTAGTATTATAGCCTTGGAGGGCATTGTTGAGATTGAAAACATCATTATTGTAATCACACTTGTTTTTGGTAAACACTTACGAAACTAATGAATTGAACCTGGACATGGGAAAAATCCTTTCTTTTACTCGGGTGAGTTTGAACCCTTTTTGAAAAAAATTTGTATGGAAGAAAAGAAATTTTCAAAGAAAATGAGGAAATTTTTTATTTTTTTGTTGTTGTTATTTTTACAATAGGAGACATGTAACCGATTCCTTAATCTTATGTGGTAACGTTGTATAATGAACTAAGCTTGGAATGCTAGCTTGAAATTGTGCACCTCGTTCTTGGTTGAGTAATTAATGATGTGAATGTGAATTACGTGTTTCATTGTTGCGTATGTAGTTTAGGGGTAGACTAGTATCGTTGAAGCTAATGGTACCGGGGAGTCGTCCTCGTGGACTGCATTTCGTGGATGTAGCTCTTTTCTTTTGTGAGAGTTGACTAAGAGTCTTTTTAGCGTGAGTGTGAAGTTATTCTTGGATTTGAGTCATTGATTGATCAGTGGTCGTTTCAAGTTGTTTATAATGGAGGAATGGTTGTAATTAGGGAGAAGTGCGAGTAAAACCCATGGTCAAATCTTGTCTCGTAGTACCCGACAAGTTTCATAAATTGTTGAGATATTCGTGTCTACACTCTTACTTTGTTTGACCAAGTTTCCTTGAATCATAGTAAAGGAGTCAGGAGTGACTCCCCATACCTTGTTCATGCTAATCTTTGAGGCACCAAGATAGGAAGACCAAGATGGGAAATTGGGATTTAGGAAGCAATTCCATGTGTTGGCCTAAAACTTGAGTTGACACTTGTCACCCTTGTTTTTTGTTTCAGTTTGAATCATAGAGTAACCCCTAATGAGATGTGGAATGTTCATAATAGCTGAGTTTAACCTTTGTAATAGGATTGTGCGTCTCCTTTCTAATTCTTTGGTTACCTAAATTTTGGGGACAAAATTTTCTAAGGTAGGGAGGTTGTGATGTCTCGAGTCTCATACCCGACTTGAATGTGCCTTTCGAACTTACAACTTTCTTTTTGGTACGTCGAGGGGTTGTGTTGTGTTGCATCAATGTTTGGGAATTCGAACTTGTTTAATTCTCTTAACGTTAGATCAAGTTAGAATTTTTTGAGTTTTGGGCGTAAGGACGAAATTCAGGAGAGCAGGATCACCTCAAGAAGTGTAGGCCAAATCGAGTAGAACTGCACGTGCGGGGCCTTACGCCGCATATGCGAGAAAGGGTCCAATTAGGAGTTGGGGTTTTGTTTTAAAAGTATGTGCGGTGGAGGATTTCCGCACATGCGAGAAAGGCATTGCATGTGTGGCCAATCACGTGAACAACTTCGAATTTTGTGCTTTTCAACTTAATGTTGCCACTCTCTCTCTTTTTCCCTCATTCCAACATATATATATCTCTCTCTCTAAAATATTTTCTCTCTTTTTCCCTCATCCCTCTCTACCCAAACCCTCAAACATTTTATATTTTCTTTTGATCCCATAAATCTGTTGAGAGATTGATACTAGTTCCTTATACCAATTAACGAGTGTGTCGAGGGTTTCATTTTGACCGGTGGAGATCGAATTTTGACGAAGTTGGTTTTTGGGCTTTCCTCCCCTTCTCTCTTTGAGGTAAGGATTTTTTTCTCCTCTTCAATACCGTGTTATAGATAGACATGAGGTAGATTTTATTGCATTAAAAACTTGATTTATTGGGTATTTTTGAAAAGCATGTGTTGAGGGTTAGGGTTTATGATTTAGAGTTAAATCTTGTGTTTTATCATGAACTTATGGCATTGTCTGTTTGAGGAACATGAATAATAAGATTAGAGTAAAAAGCCCTAATTATTTGTTATGGTTTTATGAGAAAGCGGGAAAAAATGATGATTTGATATTATTTGAACCATGTGTAGTATTGCATACTAGAAGTGTACAAAATGGGTATAAGAAAAACAAAATAAAGAAAGTAATCATTAATTTAATTCATGTTAATCATTGTTGATGGTTTTATAATTGTTGAATTATAACGAATGTCGTGGGATTCGAATTTGCAGGAAAACAAAGAGGGTGTTGCATTATGATCATAAACTAACTAATTGGGTTTTAATAACTAGAGATGGAATTGATGTTTTGTTGTGGGTAATGAGAATTCGAAACAAGGGGAAATGAAATTGAAACCAAGAAAAGGTTTATAAACTTTTGTGAAATGAGAAATTAGAATGGGAAGAAAGAAGAGTTTATGATTTTATTAAAAATGAATAATTGGACTTGTGATGAACTTACTAGTTGTTGAGCCAATTTAACATTTTGAATTAAATTATGAAAATGGAAAGGAACGAAAGGTAAGGGATTTATTTATGAACTTTGAAAATGGCATGAAGTGAAAAAATTGAATTAATTGGAACTAAATCATAGAAATTATATAACTTGTGAATGTAGATAAAAATCTAAACCAAGAGGACAGAATTGAATTTATGGAATTGACTAATGTCGTAATTATTGATGAACTGAAATTGTGAACTTAAATATATTGTCCTAGAGGTTTTTGTAAGAATATCCATAAAGTGGCCCATAAGCCACATGTTTGTTTTATTTATTTGTTATTATTATATATATTTATTATATATATTTAATTGGTTTAATGGCTAATGGGTAACTAATATCTATTCACTATCCCATATGGTGGTTTCATGGGACTTTATAACTTCCCTGATGGTGGGAAGTTATAAGGAGTTACACTTGGACATGGGTCCAAGCCTATCTATATATATGCCTGTGATAGCCATCAAACACAGACGTTGTTTTGTGAATAGAATAGGCTTGAAACTCTTGTCCTTTCACTTTTCCCATATGGTTCTGTAAAAGTGTTCTGTGGGTGGGTTTCTTTATACACTCAAGATTTGATCATTGAAGGATAAAGATTCAAAGGCTTGAACATCATGGCAGAAGGTATTCTTCTTTCTGAATTAAAATTATTTTAATTTTCACAATTGGTATCAGAGCCACCTTCTGTTTGTTGTTCAGCATTACTGTAATTTATGGAGGCCAAATCTTGTTAGATCATTTTTATTTTGTTTTCATTTATGCTATCCATATAATATAATGGCCTGATCACTAGCACACTACTGTGGCATAAGGAATCAGAGAACCAAAATTATTTTCAATTATTATTCTCAGTTTTGAGAATTCATGAATTCTACTTTAGATTGGTTAATATCTATATAGGTATAAAGCATATCTTGCTACGTAATTAAAACAAAAAAAAACAAAAAAGGAGGAATGAAGGATTGAATCACCAAATTGTTTCTGGTTTTTATTCATCATCTGTAATAATAGATTTCCAGTGGGATCAACTTTATTAAAATCTAAATTTTATTCTGTAAAATCTATTTTTCTTTCCATTGATTTAGTGAATTTTATATGTATAATAAACGTGGAAAGTAGCAGATGATCAACTTATATTGGGTTTTACTTGTGGAGATCACATTGATTTATAATTGCTTCCTTTATTTTTGGACTTTTGTGATTATGGTTTTACTGTTGATCAAATACTATGCATTCTGATAACTTTATATGCATTAGACAATTAGTCTTATATGTGTGGTTATGAGTAGATCAATATTTAGCCTTAACCTTTGAAACCTATGCCAGTTTAATTTATTGTTAAATATTATAGTAGGAATGACATGTTATGAAAGACATTTATTGTAGTTGCATGTGAAAGTAATAAGCAAATTTAATTGAATATCATACAGTGAATTATAACATGTTCCTTTATAATTTTTATAATTTTTGAGATTCATTAGCATGTTATCTAAAATAATGTAATATTATATTACATGCATTAAGGTAATTATTTATGCATTGAAAATTCATGTGAAATAAGAGTATTTATACACTATGTGTTGGGCTTATGGAATTCATTTTGGTCTAATTTTTAAGTAAAATCTAGTATAAGGTTAAATTACACGTGTTTAGTTTTGGGATTTTTCATGTGATATTACTCTGATTGTATATATTATACATTATGTGCATTGAAAGATTATGTATTCGTTGTGACTGTAAGGATTTGCTCATATTAATAAATTATGCCATATTTAAAAAATTTATTCTGTTTTAAGAGTAGCCACAGTATCTTAAGACATAAAGATGTGATCCTCAGTGTTTTGATCACATAAAGTTAAAAATTAATTTGGCATTTTTATATTGCAATTATGTTTTATGAATAATTTATCGGTCCCACAAGAAAGTAATTATTTATGAAATTTAATTGGAATAAGATAATGGATTGGGTATTAAAGGGATTGAACACTCTAAACCCACAGGTATGAGTTTTCTTTTCCTTAAATATTTCGGAACCCATTAGTCTTATTATAAAGTAATAGCAAATCTAATACAATTTAGGGACCTCTAGTCACAGGAAGGTTTAGATTTGTTACTGAATTTGACATTGGTTCATTCAGACTATAGTTATTGTTTCAAAGCATTAATAATGTTCTTGGTAATTGCAGCGATTTCTACCTCTGTACTATCTAATGAGTCTTCTCATATTCCATTCTTGAACGGTGATAATTTTTCTGACTGGAAGGACAAAATCCTTCTAACATTAGGGTGCATGGACCTCAATTTGGCACTCCGTGTAGATGAACCTCCTGAACCAACTAACGAGAGTTCCACTGTAGAAAAGAGTGCTTATGATAAGTAGGAGCGATCTAATCGCTTAAGCCTAATGCTCATAAAGTCACATATTAGCCAGAGCATTAGGGGTTCAACCCCACTATCTGATAAGGTCAAGAACTACATGAGGGCTATTGAAGAGCAATTTGTTAGTTCTGACAAAGCATTGGCAAGCACCCTACTGAACAAACTATCAGGAATGAAGCATAACAATTCTAGGAGTGTGCGTGAGCACATTATGGAAATGAAGGACATTGCAGCTTGTCTTAAGTCCTCAGAGATTGAAAAGAAAGGTAATCTCATATCTCTTGTGTGTTATGAATCTAATTTTGTTAATATTGATCAATATGATTGGTGTATTGATTCGGGTTCTACAATTCACATTGCTAATACCATGCAAGGCTTCCTCAACCTAAGGAAACCAACAGGAAGTGAACAAGGCATCTATTCGGGCAATGCGATGCATTCGCTCGTCAAAGCTGTTGGAACTTTCAGACTTGTTTTAAAAAATGGCTTTGTTTTGGATCTTGAAAATGCATTTTACATTCCATCTTTTTCAAAAAATTTAATTTTTGTTTCTAGACTAGTACCGTTTGGATTTGAATTTCGGTTTGTTGGTGTAAATTTTAGTGTGTTTAAAGACTTTGTTTCTGTAGGATTTGGTACTTTAATTAATGGTTTGTACAAATTAAATCTGGATCCTGTTTTTGAACAAAATCTTTTAACCTTGCATGGTGATATTGGCATTAAGCGTAATATTGTTGATGAGTCCTCTATTCTTTGGCATAGGAGATTGGGACATATCTCCATTGAGAGAATAAAGAGGTTGGTTAATGATGAAGTCCTTCCGACTCTTGATTTTACCAACTTCGGTACTTGTGTGGACTACATAAAGGGAAAGTAGACCAACAAGATCAGTAAAGGTGCCAAAAGGAGTGAGGCAATTCTTGGAATCATACACACTGATATTTGTGGACCATTTACTCCACCTTGTCTGAATGGTCAGAGATATTTTATCTCATTTATTGATGACTTCACACGATACATGTATCTCTATCTCTTGTTTGATAAGGCCGAGGCACTTGATGCCATTAAAGTTTATAAAGCAGAGGCAGAGACAAACATAAAAGAAAATTAAAATTGTGAGGTTAGATTGGGGTGGAGAATATTATGGGAGGTACACAGAATTGGAATTACT
Organism: Camellia sinensis; assembly: GCF_055761805.1. Taxonomy (NCBI): domain Eukaryota; kingdom Viridiplantae; phylum Streptophyta; class Magnoliopsida; order Ericales; family Theaceae; genus Camellia; species Camellia sinensis. Next base: position 141,447,737 of record NC_138969.1, on the reverse strand, counting down.
AGGTCCATTTGCTAAGTTCCTTAAGGAAGAAGGAATTATTGCACAATATTCAATGCCTGGCACACCACAACAAAATGGTGTTGCTGAAAGAAGGAACCGAACACTTATGGACATGGTAAGGAGCATGCTTAGTTATTCTAATGTGTCTATAAATTTATGGAGTGAAACTTTGAAAACCGCTGTGTATATCTTAAACAGGGTTCCATCCAAGGTTGTTCCCAAAACACCGTTTGAGTTATGGAAATGATGGAAGCCAAGTTTAAGACCCTTACACATTTGGGGTTGTCCAGTTGAAGTGAGGGTGTATAACCCACATTTAAAGAAATTGGACCACAGAAAAGTTAGTGGTTTTTTCATAGGCTAAGCGGAAAACTCCAAGGGTTACAGATTTTATTGTCCTTCAAATTCACTTAGAATTGTTAAAGCCAAAAATGCTAAGTTTATTGAGGAAGTTGACCCTAGTGGGAGTTACCCTCGAAATATAGAGTGGAAGGAATCACGGGATCTGGATACAACACCCATGAATATAGGTGAATTGGTTGTCTTTCAAGATAATCAACCTGATATTCTTGAAAATCAACCAATTCAAGAACTTTCACCACAAGAGGAACAAGTCAACATAGAGCCTGTAGCTCAAGTCCCAATTGAGACTACAGAATTAAGGAGATCCTCACGAGCTAGAAAGTCAGTAATTTCTGGTGATTATTTTGCATACACAATGGAGTCTGCTTTTGACATCGGACCTAAAGATGATCCTATTTCATTTTCTAATGCCATGAATAGGGATGATTCTAAATTATGGTATGATGCCATGAAGGAAGAGTTGGAATCTATGGCTAAGAATCAAGTTTGGGAAATTGTCGAGTTGCCTAAAGGAGTTAAAGCTGTTGGCTGTAAATGGGTCAATAAGACCAAGAAAGACTCAAATGGTAATGTCGAACGATATATAGCCAGACCTGTAGCCAAGGGTTTTACTCAAAGAGAAGGCATTGATTATCATAATACATTCTCTCCGGTTTCTAAGAAGGATTCATTTCGAATTATCATGGCATTAGTAGCTCATTTTGATTTAGAGCTACATCAAATGGATGTGAAAACGACATTTTTAAATGGGGATCTTGAGGAAGAAGTATACATGAACCAACCTGAAGGTTTTTGTTCTGATAAAGATAGTCACTTAGTTTGCAAGCTCAAGAAATCCATATATGGACTAAAACAAGCTTCCCGACAATGGTATTTGAAGTTCCACAATGTTATTACTTTATATGGTTTTATGGAAAATGTTGTGGACAACTGTATGTACCTTAAGGTTAGTGGGGGCAAATACATTTTTCTATGACATTTTACTTGCATCTAATGATTTAGGATTGTTGCATGATACTAAACAATTTCTTTCCCAAAATTTTGAAATGAAGGATATGGGTGAAGCTTCTTATGTCATTGGCACAGAGATTCACAGAGATAGGTCCAAAAGGACATTAGGATTGAAAGAGTTTTGGAGAAATTCAATATGAGTGATTGCACTCCTAATGCAGCGCCCATTTTAAAGGGTGACAAATTCAGTTTAAATCAATGTCCGAAAAATGATTTGGAAAAGGAACAAATGGTTAGCATTCCTTATGCGTCTACCGTAGGCGGTTTAATGCATGCTCTGGTTTGTACACGACCTGACATTGCATTTGCAGTTAGGATGCTTGGAAGATACCAAAGTAATCTAAGAATGGAACATTAGAAGGCTGCAAAGAAAAGCATGAGGTACTTAAAGGGAACCAAGGACTACATGCTTACTTACAAGCATGTTGACTGTCTTGAGGTGGTTGGACATTCAGACTCGGATTTTGCGGGTTGTCAAGATTCCCGAAAATCCACTTTAGGATATGCCTATTTGCTAGCAGGCAGTGCTGTTTCATAGAAGAGCGCCAAAGAGACAATAATTGCATCGTCAACAATGGAAGCAGAGTTCATAGCATGCTTTGAAGCAAGCTCACAGGCTATTTGGTTAAGGAATTTTATCACAGGGCTTCGAATTGTGGACTCAATTTCTAGGCCATTAAAGGTTTACTGTGATAATTCGGCTGCAGTTTTCTTCTCTCACATCAATAAAAGTGGTAGCCGAAGCAAGCATATTGACACAAAATATCTTGTTGTTCGAGACCATGTTAAGAAGCAAGAAGTCAACATTGAGCATATTAGTACCGATATAATGATTGCAAATCCCATGACCAAAGGTCTTTCTGTAAAGGTGTTTTCAAAACACGTTGAGGGCATGGGACTGATTGGTTAGCTCAATAATTTTTCTAGTTGTTGTTTTATTTTGTTTTGTCATGACATTTTGATTATTATTAGTGAAAAGTATCATTTTGTGCACCTAAAGTATTTGTGATGCTATGTAGTCCATTGTGACTATTGATCCATAGGGATCATTGGACCCAGAATAACTTATTAGAATTTATTCGTAAAGCATGACACCACATAAAGTTGAGAGTGTGATACAATGTAATACATGGAAGGAAATACTCTATTGATAGAGTATAACCGCTATGATTCGTGTATTATAACTCTAAGGTTTGGGTTTTTTTCTTTTTTATTTTATTTAATGGCCACAATCAGTTTGTTAGTTACCCGACAGTCAACAACTTGTGTTATATGTGCCAAGTGAGAGAATGTAAGAATATCCATTAAGTGGCCCATATGCCACATGTTTGTTTTATTTATTTATTTATTTATATTATATATATTTATTATATATATTTAATTGGTCTAATGGCTAATGGGTAACTAATGTCTATTCACTATCCCATATTGTGGTTTCATAGGACTTTATAACTTCCTTGATGGTGGGAAGTTATAAGGAGTTACACCTGGACATGGGTTCAAGCCTATCTATATATATGCCTGTGATAGCCATCAAACACAGACGTTGTTTTGTGAATAGAATAGGCTTGAAACTCTTGTCCTTTCACTTTTCCCATATGGTTCTATAAAAATGTTCTGTGAGTGGGTTTCTTTATACATTCAAGATTTGATCATTAAAGGATAAAGATTCAAAGGCTTAAACATCATGGCAGAAGGTATTCTTCCTTCTGAATTAAAATTATTTTAATTCTCACAGTTTTGTCCTAGGTCATCAGTAGAGGATGGTGTGGATGATGTTGGATAAAGGATGCGCTTCATGCATTGTAAAATAAATTATGAAATTTGGAATAATGTGTCAATTGTTGTGATGAACGAAAGAGCGCATGGACATGGGTTCCTCTCATCTTCGATTCACTCCTGGTAAAGTGTGAACAGGTTTCTCTCTCCGCCGGCTCGAAGTTCGGTAAAATTTGGGGCTTTGAAATGGATTCCTCTCCCCTCCGATTTGTGGTCAATAAAGTTGGTTTGTGGTGGTTATAGCTTAACGAAGCTGAGTTACGTTATGTGATAGTTATGTGTAGCTTATCTTTATACTTGGAATGTGATGAAAAGGGGGTATTATTGGCTTTCCATGCTTGTGACCAATATATTATGTTAATGTGTGCTGACATTTCTACTGGTGTATGTATACATTGGTGTGGGTGCTCCATCTACTCTTGTGTTTAAGGCCATATGGTAGTAGCTGTAATGTGTTGGAAATACATGACGAATGTCTTTGTCTAAGAAATTTATGAGATTGTGGTAATATGAGGGATAGTTGGAATTTTCTTGGATTTAAATTAAAGGATTGAAAGATAAGATATGGCTTCAGTTTTCCTATTATGTCAAAGAGAAATCTTTGAGAAAAATGTACTTATGTAAGTATATTTTGAATACTAAATGTCACATTACCTATATATGTATACACGTGGAGCATTCATGATCATAACTATCTATAGGTTGCTATTGTTTAGGATTATTGGGATCTCTACTAGACCTTTGTGTTCATCCCAAGTTGTTAATCATCTTTCAAGTATAGAATGAAGACTTGACCAAGACTAGATGTCTTTTATTTGTTGGCCATGGGGTCTTACACTTGGAGGCGGAATACCAATATGATGTAAAAGGATTAAACCCTCGTTATTTCATTTATTTGTATTTGGTGATGGAAGCCTACATGACTGTATTGTAATTCATTACATGTATACGAGATAAGATATTGTAATTTATTCATTCCTGAATGCTTTCCATGTTTATTATTATTGAATGGACTAATTTAAAGGAAAAATGTAATATTATTTAAGTAATAAAAGTTGGGGCGTGACAATATACACAAGTAATATATAATACAAAACTTAAAATTTTCTATTGTCACTAAAAAATTGTAAAGGTCACTGCAACGGCACATCAATTCTCCAATTTTATCTATCACCTCTCCATCATTCTTACATTAAATAAATTATTTGTTTTGATATTATTATTAATAATTTTATCCAAAAAATGTAAGAGTCTAACTTTAATAAATTAATCAACCTAAGAAAAAAAATCTTAATTTATGTGCAATTTAGGTAACTCGGACAATTTAAGCCCAACTCAAGTTAGGCTTGGGCAGACAACCTTAAGCTACAACTTAAGTTAGGCATGGACAAGCTCTCAACTTCTAACACTTGAGCCCTTTAAAGCTTTTGGTAAATGTATTTGAACCCTTTATTTTATTTGGCAATCCTTGGTGTTGTTGTACCTCAGTTTTGGAGGTGTACAAATTGATTTAAACTTGTTGGGATTGCTCGTTCACGCTCGTTCGCATTGAAAAGTTGTATGGAAACTTGAAAATCATGTTCTGGGGTCGACACTGGTCTTGGAGGTGTCGACACCTTCTCTTTTGTTTTCCATAAGGGTCGACACCAAAGCTGGGAAGGGTCGACCCTTGTTCTGAATTTGTTCACTGCATTTTGGTGTCGACACCAGCCTTGGTGGTGTCAACACCTTCTCCTTTGGTTGGCCGCAAGGGTCGACATCAATCGGTGGAAGGGTCGACCCTTGTTCTGAATTGCCCACTGCATTATGGTGTCGACATTAGCCTAGGGAAGGGTCCACACCTGTAGTGCAGTCACACTTAGTGTTCTAGATTTGTTCTTAGGTGTCGACACCTGTGTTGTGAAGGGTCGACACCTACGACTTTTTCCCAGATTTTTTCACGGTTTGGACCTACTTTTCGGGGATATTTTTACTAAATATTTTGAGTTGACTTTGGGGCTTATATCTATTTTTGACCTAGTACTATATAAAGGCCCTCACTTGACCTTTTCTCTCACTTTTTCTTCCCTTTCCTCTCTCCAAACCGTTAAACACCTTATCTCTCTCTCAAAAGGCACTTTTTACTCAAAGATCCTTAGATCTACTTGTTTGAAGGCCTCTACTCACCTTGCTCCTTTGAGATAAAGTGTAGAGCTTGTCGATGGCTTCATTTTGATCGGAGCAAAGCTTGGTTTCTCTTCCGTCGACTTTTGGGTTTTTCGTCCTTCTTCCCCTTCTAAATTTGAGGTAGGGATATCTTACTCCTCCTTATGAGCTTTGTCTTTAAATCTTAGCATTTTGACATGTTAGGGGTTGTTGAGTAATTTTGAAAAAAGTTTGGGCCTTTATGTAATTTTACAAAAGCAGGGGTTTTTTCTTATATAAACCTATATGCATGTTTAACATGGAGAAATGAGGTAAATGTTGGGTTATTGATAGAAATGGAACCTTAGGGTTATTTTGTTAATTATGGGAAATGCCAAAATTACATTGATAAATTAATTTGTAAAATTAATTTTGAGAAATGAGAAATTGAATTGAGAATGTTGAAATTGGGAATGTATGGGATTAAAAGGTGTAGTTGGATCATTTATCACTCACCTAGTTGAAATGTTGATATTTTATCCATTTGGTGCATTTATTTTCTGTTTAAAAATAACTGCTTTGGGCTATCGGTAGAGGATAGTCTTGATTGTTGTAGACAATGCATGATGATTAGGCAAACTAAAACTAATCGATTGAGTATGCTATCAAATATAGCTGTTGGAATCATACATTAACTCTATGTATTGATTGATTATGTATATGATCTGCGTTTATATACATTGTTTGTATGGGAGGAGATAGGGGATGTACTCCGCAGTTTGGGGGAAGATAGGGGATGGACCTCTAAACAGGATTTTGTTTGACATTGATACAGCACTAAAATGTGTATCAAGTGTGGATTATGGAAGTGTTTAAATTGATTTGATATAGCACTAAAATGTATATCATTATCAATTGTGAAGTATAGAAGTATTTCTATGTTATATTGATACAGCATCAAAATGTGTATCCTTCGTGAAGTATGGAAATGGTTTATGTATTATTGATACAGCACCAAAATGTGTATCCATCATAAATTTCCAAAAGTGTTTTAAAGATGAGTCATAATCTCATTAAGTTATTTGGCTAGGTTCTGAGCCTTGTTTTGAAACTCAAAGTTGAAAGAGAAATGGGAAATGAAATGTAACATGGACTTGAATGTCATGAAACTGTAATGTGTTATAAGTGGGCATATAAGTGTAGACCATCTATCGAATGCTGTTATTTTAGTTATTGTTTATAGTTGGTTTAGTGTATTTCTTCTAGGCTGTGGCTCACCCTATATGGGACATCATTTTTAGGTATAGGTAGCATGCCACCTCCAAGGACATAGCTTGGGAGGCTAGAGGCTGACAGACTTTTTGGGTGTTTTGGTTTCCTTTGATGTATTACATGTAAATTCAAGCCAAGGGCTTAATATGTATATGAGTTAGTACTCATTTCTTGTAACCAAGTGTTGGCTTGGAAAGTTGTAAGCCCATAGGGTGTTTACTTTTGTTGTCAACATGTAATACTTTTGTAAGAACTACTCTGATAAATAAAAAGATGTTTATTTCTCTTATATTGATGCATGTCAAGAATGATGGATTTTATTTATTATTTTGAGGGCGTTACAACTTGGTATCAGAGCGTACCGGGTTCGAATACTTTGGGTACGTGGGAAGTGGTTAGTATCACAATGGGTTTGTCTCGCTTGTTAGAGACCTATGTGTGACATTATGTGTCTATTTGATAACATGTTTATGTGACTATGTGGGTAGGGGATTTAGTTTCTAGGATGTTGATTGGATCCTTGGGTTTCTGTGAGTCTTGCTGGAAAAGCACTTGATCAATGCTATTTCTAACCGGAACTCTAGTAACGACTCGGGACTATCATTATCCGGAAATGAAATTCGTAAGTGCTTATGTGTTTATGTGCTTACGTGGAGTGAATTACAGTTGTCCATGTATTAGGACGCGAGTGTTTAGTTTTGGCACTGTAGACGTCCCTGAACGCCCCGGGAGGGTGAGCTCCCATTCTGTTCATTTGGGGTCACTACAGCTCAGGACTCTAAAATTGTCACGGTTCTTAATCTGAACCAAAGAGTCCAAATCTGGCAAATTGTTTTGAGAAAACAGATTTTTAGAAAAGAAATGCCAAACATGGACTGCTTTGCCAGATACAGAGTCGCGACCTAAATATTTTATTTTGGGAAATTTAGGAAACCCTGACTCGTTGCCTAAGGCCACGTGTCCGTCATCACCAAAGTTGCCTCGGCTCGGGAACTTGGGTACGATTGGGGAAGGTCACTTCGTGAGCACCCCTGCTCGCCCGATCAAAGATCGGCCTCTACTAACCATGATATCTAGTTTTGAAAAACATTGTGTGTTCTTATTCCGGTTATTAGCCTAGATTTACTATGTGATGCGCACAGCATACAGGTATAGACCGGGTCGCCTGAATTGGAACAAAACATTTCGTGTTTGTTTTTGAAAGATGGTTTTCTACTCGCAAGTAGGCTTAAAATGTAGATTTTGCCACCCTCAAGTGGGCTTAGAAAAGATGGTTTTGCCACTATCTAGTGGGCTTAAAACTCACAGTTGATGATTTGTTCCAATCCAAGTAACCCAACCTTCACCCACAGGCATTCAGGCAGATATATCACATAAGCATATAGCCTCATGGTAAGCATGTTATTCATGGCAATCACTCACACGTATGCAAGGATGCTAAAGCATAAAACTTACCGAGTACTCCAAGCCAAAAAAGAAGCTAATTAGAAATCCATGCATGATCCTAATTATACAGAAATGCCTAATGCAACACATGCAAAAATGCAACTATAGTAGGCTCGGCTATTCTAAACATGGCATATGAGATGCAACAGCTAACAAGTATTCAACTTTGAAATTGAAATACAATGCAGTTGGTATGATGCGCCGAGCCCGGTGCATGCAAAACAGATGAATGATGCAAACATGCTGTCATACTGTATGCTGTTTAAAACATGCCCTAATCTAACCATCATAAGCGGGTAAATAAAAGGGAGAAAGACGTGGGGTTGGAAGACGTACAACACACACACACACACTTATTACAGTTGTGCCCTCGCGCAGAGGGTCCGAATGAATAGTACAGTCCAAATAATACAGATTCCTAATTAATTTACAAATTAACTAAGAAAAGTAATAAACTGGCATGCAAGCCAGAGACTACCTTGACTCTTCTTCAGATGATGGATGATGCATGTCTGGACTGTCTTGCGCGAAAATCCACGGCGATGCCCCGATTAGCCTCTGTTTGCAATTTATTCTTAGAAAGCGCGCCAAGCCCCGGAAGACTGCTGATTCTTGATTTGCTGCAACAGAGAGCAGGAAAGGGGCATAGCAATGTATTTTCACAGATGTATGCATGCCTCGATCCTCATGCCACCAATCACGCATATCGATGCATGATGGCCGAGGAGTCGATTTGCATTACTCAATATAAAATGAATGCACATGAGAACTGAACTAAAACCTAACTTCATCATGGATAATCCGGAGTGTCGGTGACTGGGAATTGAGACACGTTCCGTCACTCGAAGTACGAAACGTCCCTCGTTTCCCGTGCTCGGGTTAACTCCTACCCCAAACACGATGCAATATGCATGATATGCATGAAATGCAACTAATATACAATCTAGCATGCACATTACTATGAAATGGCATACACGATGCCCGAGATAACATGGCACACACAATGCGCTAACATACAACCTAGCATACGCAATGCTATGAAATGAAATGGCATACACAATGCACAATGGACTTACACCAACACAAGTGGACCTCAGCCACACTCACATAAGTAGCCATGGGATGAAAATGAGACAACTCGAGATACGTGCACACGTGCACGCAAATCGAGGACCGAACCTAAGGCACGAATGCCACTCTACCAAAGCATGGCAAGGCATGGAACATGGCATACAAGCATGCAAATTTCAGCACTAAAATATGCCCCAAAACCGTCCCGAATCATGGAAACATGGCTCCCGATGCATGAAATGAAACCGAAATACAAAACTAGGCCTATGCATTGGCCTATAGCTATACAAAACATGCACTATTTGAACATGGAATGTAAAGACAGAGTCAAGAAAGCCCAAAAACAAGCATGTTTACAGTTTTCAGAAGGGCCAAACAAAGAACACAAATGAGGCTAAACTAGCATGCAAAAATGGCCCTAAATGTGAGATAAAGAAGCAAGTCACAGATTCAGACCTCAAACACAAGAGGGCCCTTCAACAAAGTTGAAGAGGGGCCCGAAATATTTCATTTTACAGTCGGTGGCCAGACCCAAAATAGTATATATGCAAGCCAAAAATACTATGCAAAATATGGCAAAAAAAAAGAGATATAACACAAAGTACAAAAAATATGCCTCAAACAGTGAAAGACCTTTAATGAAATATGAAGAGGGGGTCAAAATAAGGTCACTTACAGTTCGGACCTCAGCCCAAAAACAGAAGCACTATAGGCTAACAAATCATGCAAAAATGAGGCCAAAAGAGAGATATAAAGGCAAGTGGAAGATAGAAGCCTCAAACAGTGATGATCCCTTCAAAAATGTTTAATAAGGGCTCAAAATAAGTCACTTTTCAGTTTATGACATGCCTCAAAACAATTTATACATAGGCCAAAAATACTACACAAGATAATGGCATACAAGAGGGATAATGAAGCAAATGCAACAAGGAGGCCTCAAACAGTGAGAGGCCCTTAAACAAAAGTGAAAAGGAGTTCAAAATAAGCCTAGTTCTAGTTAGGGTTGGAGTCCAAAACATCAAGCAAGTATGGCTAAGAAAGCATGCAAAATATGGACCAAAATGGGAGAAATGGAGCTTAGCCTTGAAGACTAGTCTTTGGCAGCCCCTTGGCTTGAGATGCAGCACTCCTAAGCTCTAAAGAACAACCTCCAGCTGCTCCAGCTGCTGGAATGGAAGAGGGAGGGGTGGGGCTATGGGTTGGTGAAGGAATGGGTGTAGGACTTAAGAGTTTGGAGCTTGGAAATATAGAGAAGGAGAGATACAAGGCAAGAGGCTTGAGGGAAATATAGAGAAGGAGAGATACAAGGCAAGAGGCTTGGGGGAAATTTTTGTAACCCTCAAACCAGCAGCTGGAGCTGCTGTTATATAGACAAAAGAAGGGAAAACAAGGGGGGAAAAATGGAGGGAAATGAATCAAGTTTCCCCCCAAAAGGGCCAAACCCTCGGACATGGGCGAAGTGTAAAACAAAATACATGGCTAGAATGTACTTGGGACAAGGATCATGGCCGGCTAGTTTAAATGGGCAAAAAAAATCATCCACCAGAAAAATGTGGCCGGCCGGCTACTTTTTCTGACTTTTCTGGCCGGCCTGCTACATTTTCTGGAATTTCTGGCCGGCCTGCTACTTTTCACGAAAAAAAAGGGCTGCCGGGAGGAAATGTGGCCGGTGGGTGATTGGGAAGTCCAATGGTGGCCATTCAAGTGTCCAAATTGAATCCCCGGAAGTTAGCTTTCCAATGGCGCAAACCTTGCATTAAAATTCCTCCTGTGGAAAAAGTTATGTCTGTTTCTGTGAAGCCGCGCAGATTCGGTCCCAGCCGGAATGATGCCCTACTTCAATCAACCATATCTCCCCTATCCGGAATTGGATTTAGGAGATTCTTGAGTGAAAAATGAGGCCCTGGGAGTAAGGCTTCCAATGGTGGTGGCCTCATAGCTTGATGCCAAGTATGTGAATGAATAGGCCCGATTCGGCGAGGGCTGTTCAATTCTCTCTTAACGATTCATGCCCATTTTCTTCCCCAACTGGACTTCTTCCCTCTTCTCCTCTTTTCTTCAAATTCAAACCCCTAAGTAAGGTATTTTGAAAGATTTTTTCAAAGATTTCATCCATCCTTCATTCATTTCCACTTTGTCCTTGCTCGGTTTACCGAAAAGCACAACTTTTAACAAAATGCGAGCGTCAGAACATCGTAGGAACTTTATTTCAAAAACGTTTTTGAGAGAGAGGGTTTTAAGACTAAAATCTTTTGATCAAGATTGTTTTGGTCCAGAACAAGGGTATGAAGTTGAGATTTGACTCTCTCTTTGCCGAATAAATTGCACCTTTCCCCTGCACACCTTTCTTCACCAAGTAAACCATCAGTCACGTCCAAGTCTTAAAGGTAGTAAAAAATGGGGTGTCTACAGTTGCCCCTCTTTGACAGAACTCGGAAGTCAAGAAGTGACGAGAGTGAATGTCAAAGCCTAGAGACGACCCATTTTTGACAAGGCCGAAGACTTGGACAAACAAACAAAATACAGATAAATAAATGGTTGCGCCCGCAGGCTGCCTACGTATCCCTTTGCAAGGAATCAAACCAGCGTAGTTCAGGGGCAGGATGCAAAATGATATGCAAAAATATTTTGATAATTGGACTTATACGCTAAGCGAAGCCAGTTTGAAGATTGGACTTATACGCTACTGTAGACGCGCCCGCGGTGGGCCTCGTGCTACAGTTCGGACTCGATTTGTGTCACGGTTCTTAATCTGAACCAAAGAGTCCAAATCTGGCAAATCGTTTTGAGAAACAGATTTTTGAAAAAGTAGTGCCAAACATGGACTGCTTTGCCAGATACAGAGTCGCCGCCTAAATATTTTAAAATGGGAGAATTTAGGAAACCCTGACTCGGTGCCGAAGGCCACGTATCCGTCATCACCGGAGTTGCCTCGGCTCGGGAGCTTGGGTACGATCGGGGAAGGTCAGCTATGAGCACCCCCTTTCGCCCAGTCCGAAGACCGGCCTCTACTAACCGTGATATCTGGTTTTGAAAACGTTATGTGTTCTTATCCCGATTATTAGCCTAGAATTACTATGTTATGCGCGCAGCAAACAAGTATAGACCAAATCGCCTAAATTGGAACAAAACATTTCATGTTTGTTTTGAAAATGGTTTGTTACTCGCAAGTAGGCTAAAATGCAGATTTTGCCACCCTCAAGTGGGCTTTTAGAAAAGATGATTTTGCCACTATCTAGTGGGCTTAAAACTCACAGTTTTAATGCATTATTCCAATTTAGGTAATTCAACCTCCATCCACAGGCATTTAAGCAGTTATATCACATAAGCAGCTAGCCTCATGGTAATCATACTGTCATGGCAACACTCACACGCATGCAATATGCTAAAGCACGAAAGCTTACCTAGTACTCCGAGCCAAAACAGAAACTAGTCAGTAATCATATGCATGATCCTAGTTCATGTTAGAAATGGCTAATGCAACACATGCAAAGATGCAATCTAAACAGGCTCGGCTAACCCTAAAATGGCATGTGAAATGCTGCAAGTAACATGTATTCAATTTGGAATTGAAAAGTACAATGTAGTTTGTATGATGTACCGAGCCCGGTGCATGTCAACAAATGCATGAATGCACGCATGCATAGCATAAGGTATGCTAAAATAAATGTGCCCTAATCTACCATCATAAGCAGGTAAATAAAAGGGAGAAAGAAGTGGGGGTTGGAAGACATACACCACACGCACGCACACTTATTACAAATATGCCCTCACTCGGAGGGACCAAAATAATAATACAAATTAATTAACTACGCAAGCTAATTAAATATTACAAATTGCTTAATCAATTAACAAATTAACTAAACTAAATAAAAACAGTAAACCGCCTCGGGGCGAGGGCCAGATGCAACACATGCTCGGGATTGGCTCGGAATCGCACTGCCATGCATAGTTTGCCTCTGTTTTCCCTGCTCTGCTCCTCTGAAAACTGCCAAAGTCTCAGGGATGCCTCTCAGGACACTGGGGGATATCATCGGCTGAGCAGAATTTACACCGGCAGTATCATTTAGTCACCGGCACAAAATAGATCCACCGGCCATCGATTGACTGCCAGTCGGCACTAAATACTGCCGGCCGGCAATGAATTCCTGCAGAACCTGCAACTCACAGCAGCAGAGGGCAAAGCAAAGCATGGCAATGCAATTCAAACAATTTATGCACCAATCACATTCCTTATCATGTTAATGACTCAAAGGAGGATGTGCCCCGATTCTCGGACCACCAATCACGCATTTCCATGCATGATGGCCCAAAGAATCAAGTGTGCAACTTCAATTTCAAAATGCATGCAACCCAAATAAACACACAAGGAGGTCTAACCTCTATCATACTCATCTCAAGAGGCAAGGTGATGCATGCAAGATGCAATGCAACTTAGGCATACGAGCTAAGGATGCAACATGCCGATACAAGCAAACATGCAAGATGATGCATGCAAATAAGCCAAGGACGGTCTTAAACATGAATTAGGCAGCTCTAGTTAGGCCCAAAACAGTGGCCAATGGAAGAAAATGAAGTGCCTCGAAATGCGTGCGCACGGGCACGCAAATCGAGGCAATGGCATATGCAATGCAATGGCATGAAAAATGATATGAAAACATGCCAATGGGATTTTAGCACTGAAATGTGGGGGAAAACAGCCCCGAAATGAGGCGAAAACACACCCGATGCATGGAATAGTCCCGAAACATGGACTTTTGGCACCCGAAATGGCTTACAGCTATACAAAGCATGCATAATATGGACATGGAGCATGAAGACAGAAGCAAGGCAGCCCTGAGATAAGTCTTTTTACAGTTTATGGCATGGCCAAACAGCAAGCAAAGATGGGGCTAAAATGGCATACAAAAGCGGCCCTAAACATGCGATTATGAAGCAACTCACAGCTGCTAACTCCAAATAGGTTAGTGCCCTTCAACAACATTGAAGAGGGACCCAAAATATGCACATTTACAGAACTGTAAAAGCCCCAAAAACAAACATGGGTAGGGCTAAGCTCTTATGCAAGAAATGAGCCAAAAGGTGGCCAAAGAAGCAAGTATGCAAAACATTCATCAAACAGCCAAAGACCCTTAATAAAACATGACAAGGGGGTCAAAATATGGCTGTTTTTAGTTCGGACCAAAGTCCAGAAACAGCAACATCAGGGGCTGCCAAGGCATGCAAAAATGGGGACCAAAAAGAGAATATAAAGGCAAGTATAACATGGAAGTCCCAAACAGTGTTGAGCCCTTCTTCAATGTTCAAGAGAGGATCAAAATAAGCCTATTTTCAGTTTACATCAGCCTCTAAAACAGATCACACGCAAGCCAAAAATATTACGCAAAATTATGGCATAAAGAGGGCTAATGAAGGAAGTGCTAGCTACTATCCTCAAACAGCAATTGGTCCTCAATCAAACATGAAGAGGACCTCAAAATATGATGATTTGAAGTTTGGGTCGGAGCCCAAAAGTGCAAGCAACTATGGCTTAGATATGAAGCAAGAAAAGGCTAGAAAAGGGAAGATGAAGACTCACCCTTGAAGACCAGCAAACCAACACCTCTTGGACCAAGTTTGGGAGCTTTTAACCTCTGGAGGACAGCCTCAAGCTGCTAGAATAGGCGTTGGATGCCTTGTGCTATGAGTTGATGAAGAAATGGCCCAAGAACAAGGGTGTTTGATGGTTGAATGGGAGAGATAGAGGGAGGTATATGGATATATGTATGTATATATCAGATATATCTATATATCTCTGGTTTTTTGTTCCAAGAATCCAACCCTAACAAAGGAGGAGGAGAGGTGCTTATATAAGGCAAGGAAAACACTTAACTTACAAGCTAAGTCAAGGGAAAGGGGTCAAAGGGGTTCAAGGCTTATTGGAGAAGCTTGGACAGCTGGTAGGCTTCTTGAGGAAGCCAAGACAAGGGGTCAAGGCTTCCTCAAGAAGCCTTGAGCAAAGGGTGCAAGAAAAGGGGCCAAAGGGTGTGCAAAGGGTGCAAAATGGCCACATATATGCACGTGGAGTAGGGTCTGTGCATCCCAGCTGGTACAGCTGGCATGCACCATGCTTGGAGGGTGCAAATGGTGCAAACCGGCCAGAAAATTTGGTCGTCGGCCAAAATAAAGTGCCGGTCGGCATAACATTTTTCCGGTCGGAAAAATAGATTGCCGATAGATGATTCCAATGTCAAAAAATGGCCGGTGGATGTTCAAATTGAAGCCCCGGAAGTTAGATTTCCAATGGCGCAAACCTTGCATTAAAATTCGTTCTTTGCAAAAAGTTATGCCCTTTTCCGTGAAGCCGCGCAGATTCGATCCAATCGGGATGATGCCCGACTTCAACTGATCATATCTCCCCCACCCGGACTTGGCTCTAGGAGATTCTTGAGTGAAAAATGAAGCCCCGGAAGTAAGATTTCCGATGGTGGTGGCCCCATAGCTAAAAGCCAAGTGTACAGATAGATAAGCCCGATTCAGCGAGGGCTGCTCGACTCGCTTCTACCCAGATTCATGCCGAACTTCTCCCAAACTAGTTTTCTCCTCTCCTTTCCTCTTTTCTTCAACTCCAAAACCCTAAACAAAGTGTTTTGAAAGATTTGCCTCTCTTCTAGCCGAAGAAACTGATTTTTTTTGCCCTGCACATCTCTCAACACCGAGCAAACCATCAGTGGTGCCCAAGTCTTAAGGGCGGTAAAAAATGGGGTGTCTACAGTTGCCCCTCTTTGACAGAACTCAAAAGTCATAACAATGACGGGAGTGAATGTCAAAGCCTAGAGACGACCCATTTTTGACAAGGCCGAAGACCTGGACAAACAAACAAAATACCGATAAATAAATGGTTGTGCCCACAGGCTGCCTACGTATCCTTTTGCAAGGAATCAAACCAGCGTAGTTCAGGGGCGGGATGCAAATGTCATGCAGGAAGACTTTGATACTTGGACTTATACGCCACGCGAAGCCAGTTTTGAAAGTTGGACTTATACGCTACGCGAAGCCGATTTTGAAAGTTGGACTTATACGCTACGCGAAGCCAATTTTGAAAGTTGGACTTATACGCTACGCGAAGCTGGTTTTGAAAGTTGGACTTATACGCTACGCGAAGCTGGTTTTGAAAGTTGGACTTATACGCTACGTGAAGCCGATTTTGAAAGTTGGACTTATACGCTACGCGAAGCCGATTTTGAAAGTTGGACTTATACGCTACGCGAAGCCGGTTTTGAAAGTTGGACTTATACGCTACGCGAAGCCGGTTTTGAAAGTTGGACTTATACGCTACGCGAAGCCGGTTTTGAAAGTTGGACTTATACGCTACGCGAAGCCGATTTTGAAAGTTGGACTTATACGCTACGCGAAGCCGGTTTTGAAAGTTGGACTTCTACGCTACGCGAAGCCGATTTTGAAAGTTGGACTTATACGCTACGCGAAGCCGGTTTTGAAAGTTGGACTTATACGCTACGCGAAGCCGATTTCGAAAGTTGGACTTATACGCTACGCGAAGCCGGTTATCACTCATGATCATGTAAAGAGAGCTGTAATGAAGCAATTATGTGAACTAAATGCAACATTTTAAGCGAATGCTAGGCAAGCAAGTAAGCTCGAGCCAAACTACACCTCGTGCAGAAAGGATGTAAGAGAATTATGCAATTCTCACGAACATGTGCGTTAGATACACAAAAGTGAACGAAGTGTGATAGATACACTAAGTGGACAAACATGCGTGATAGATACACATAGTGAAGAGAGTGTGATGGACATGCTTACACGAATAAAGTGTGATTGATACACTAAGCAAAGCAAAGTGTGATAGATACACAAAGTGAAACAAGTGTGATGGATACACTGAGCAAATATGTGATAGATACACTAAGCAACCGTGTGTGGTAGATGCACAAAGGGAGCGTGTGATGGATACACAAAGTGAATGTGTGATAGATACACAAAGTGAGCATAGTGTGATAGATACATAAAAGGTGAAGCTAGTGTGATGGATACACTATATGAAGCAAAGTGCGAGCGTGTGATAGATACACTAAGCGAGTGTGGTGAGCATAGTGTGATAGATACACAAAGGGTGAAGCTAGTGTGATGGATACACTATATGAAGCAAAGTGCGAGCGTGTGATAGATACACTAAGCGAGTGTGGTGAGCATAGTGTGATAGATACACAAAGGGTGAAGCTAGTGTGATGGATACACTATATGAAGCAAAGTGCGAGCGTGTGATAGATACACTAAGCGAGTGTGGTGAGCATAGTGTGATAGATACACAAAGGGTGAACACAAAGTGTGATAGATGCACTAAGTGAATAAGGTGTGATAGATATACTAAAGGTGAACACAAAGTGTGATAGATGCACTAAGTGAACAAAGTATGATAGATATACTGAAAGCGAACACGAAGTGTGATAGATGCACTTAGTGAGCAAGTATGATAGATATACTGAAAGTGAACACGAAGTGTGATAGATGCACTTAGTGAGGAAGTATGATAGATATACTAAAAGGGAACACAAAGTGTGATAGATGCACTATGTGAACAGAATATGATTGATATGCTGAAAATGGACACAAAGTGTGATAGATGCACTATGTGAACAGAGTGTGATTGATACACTAAAAGTGAACACAAAGTGTGATAGATGCACTTATGTGAACAGAGTATGATTGATATACTGAAAACGAACACAAAGTGTGATAGATGCACTATGTGAACAGAGTGTGATTGATACACTAAAAGCGAACACAAAGTGTGATGGATGCACAGTGTGAACAAAGTATGATTGATATACTGAGAATGAACACAAAGTGTGATAGATGCACTATGTGAACAGAGTGTGATTGATACACTAAATGTGAGCACGAAGTGTGATAGATGCACTTAGTGAACAGAGTATGATCGACATACTAAATCAATGAAGTGTGATACAGAAAACGAGAATGTGTGTGATAGATACACAAAATGAAAGGAGTGTGATTGATACACTAAGTGAAGAGAGTGTGATTGATACACTAAGTGAGAATGAAGTGTGATTGATACACTAAGCGAATGAAGTGTGATTGATACACTAAAGTGAGTGTGTGTGATTGATACACGAAAGTGAATGACCTTAAAACGGAACTTCTTTGAATAAACCGCGCATACAATATCGTGCATGACTGAGGAAGAAACTTGATAGGTATAATGCATTACAATGCAAGCGAAGTGGATGCATAACAATGTAAGTGGAAGAGTGCATAACCTTGAAGCAGGATTGATCTTGCGCTTGAGGTAGAGGTACACTCATATTTCGGAGCATTGACAAGGCCCTGAAGAGGTACGTCCGGAGTACAATCACGGAATTTTCTGAAGTTGACACAAACTCAGATACTTCGATTTTCGCTCTTTTGCTTTTGCTTTGCAATCTGGAACCATCATAGCTTCAGATAGGTCCTGGTTTCACCGTTCACACTTATCGGGGGTGGACCCTGCAGTTTTATGGAAAAAAAGAATCGTGTTTTGCACAAACGTGAAGGATGGCACAACACTCTGAGCACAAAATGATTTATTTTTGAAATTGAGAGATGATTTTTCGACCAGGTATTGAGCCTACGACTGAACACAACGAGAAAGACTCAACAACGGAAAACAAAAGGTAAACAACCTAAACACGTCGAGACACGCTCGGGATGACTCAAAGCAAGAATCGAGACAAACAAAAGACACGACACACAGACGTGCACAGGGAGCCTGTTTCACCGGGTATTATTCCCACCCTTTCTTATTTGTGATCCTCACATCACTCGGCCCTCAAGCTCGGTTTTTCTCTCAAAACCCTTTTCTCGCTTTTTCTCTCAGCGCACATCTCTCTATTCTTCAATCTCTCATTTTCCAATCCCTCCCCTGGGTGGTTGATGGATAAGCTGGAAATTGTGGGCTCTTGCCCCTGGTATTTTACCAGACTCTTGTTCACAACAGTAAGTTTCTCCCACAGAAGGGTTGTGCTACAACTGGGTGTGTAGCAAATCTGCAGCTAACATCGGTTGATGATGCCCTGCTGGGGAGTTTGGACGTGGTTAGATCTGTCCAGATGAGGGAGTGGAATATCTCACCCCATTCCAGTTCGTGCTTCGTACTTGACTTGATTCCTCATTGCTTGGAGGATGAGAGAGCTTTTAGCCCTTTGTTGTTGACTTCAGTTGTGCCCTTCTTGGCAAGTATGTTGAAAATGGGGAAAAGGCAGGAAGCCTGACTCAATTGTGCCCCTAGTTCATCATTTTGACCATTTTTTGTTTTGGTTTTCTACGAAAACAATTTTTGACCAATATGAGAGTTAGATTAACACACTTGTTCGATTTTTGATTTGAAATCATGCAAGTCAGGCTATGAGCACTGAAAATTTTCCTATTTTGGGTCCAAGAAATGGTCCAGTTTTTGGAAAAGATGGAACAATTTTCGAGAAAAGTAGTCAGCTTCAGTAAAAATTCTCAAAAACTATTTTTGCAAACGGCCGATGCTTAACAAGCACGGAACCCACTCTTGAGACGCACAACCTCGGATTTGGAGGAAAATAGCCCCCTTGCTCGAAGAGAGCTACATGGCAACGGAAAGTTGGCCCTTGTTTGCACGGCACCGCAGCGCATTGAATGGCAACGGAAAGTTGCCCCTTGTCTGAATGGCACCGTAGTGTATTGTAATCAGTCCTCGAAGCGATGATTGCAACCGAACTCTCGGATACAGAGAAGGCAAAGATTATCAGAACCATTACATGGACATGATCGAATTCGAAGTGTTTGTGGCTGGACTTCAAGATGAAGTTGCCTACGTATCCCAAACATGGGAATCAAGCCTTACGTAGTTCAGGGTTAAGGTACACTCGGGTATTTAACCTCTTCTTTTTAGGCTCTAACTTTTGCCAAGGCGCCCGATGCGGGTTTTCGACCTTGCGAGCTTTGTTTTTCTTTTCTTTTCAATTCTTTTCTTTTCATTGATTTTCTTTTTTTGTTCTTTTCTTTCTCTTTTTTTTTTCTTTTTCTTTTTTTTTCTTTTTTTGTTCTTTTTCTTCTTTTTCTTGCTCTAACTTTTGCCTGGGTCGCCCTTCCGGGTTTTCGGCCCAGCGAGCCTCTCAAGGGTAAAAGTGTAGCTTGGTCCATGCCAAATGGTTATAGGGTTTCGAAGCCATCCGTATCCAGGAGAGTGGCTGTTGATTTGCAAGAGGACTCATCTTCAGCTCTTCGAGCATATCTGACATTTTTGCCCCTAGTTTGAGGGGGGGGGCTTCTGATCTAGCTTTACAAGCTTTCTTTGATCTGATCTTCTTGATCTGACTTTGGTGCCTTTTGTTTGAGGGCTGCTTCAAAATGGCCATACAGGCCTCACATTGTAGTTGACCATTGAACATTCTGAACTCAAGTTCAAGGTTTGAAAGTGAGGGGTCGAATCTCGAGGCTGAGAGCGATCCTAAGCTGCACAATCTCAAGAGCGATTCCACACAGGTCTTCGCAGGATCGCGCAAAATATTTTTTTTGAAATCTTTTAAGAAAGCGACTAGTCGCTCGCGCTGAAGGCAGTGTAGAACCAATCTGGATCAAGCTAGGGTCCTTCTCAGTACTCACATTAACAAGCATGATCTCAATCATTAAGGGCTTAGCATGCCTCTCTTTCTCTCAAATGATCAAAATTTTGCAAATCCCGAGGAATTCCTTCCTCTTCATTTTCACCGCAGTGTTCAAAAAAAAAGTTTTGAAAAAAACTTAGGTCGATACAATGATTTCAAGGCACAGAAAAGGCAGGCGAAGAGCACTGTCATTTCATTCAATACTTCTGGCACAACTGGCACACGGCAGAAGCAAACACAAGAGTGTGAGAATCACTGCTGTTCATTCAAATCTGTTGGCACAACTGGCTCCCTGGCAGAAACAGACTCAAAAGGACAAACACAAAGCAAAATAGTGATATCCGAAGTAACACCCCCGGAATCACCCGACTTTAACAAAACAGGACTGACTCGATACAACAAGACAGACCCAACTGACTCAGTATGAAAAGACTGACTCAATACAAATTGAGAAGACTGACCCAATACCCAAGTCAAAAAAACACAAAAACTAGCATTCGTAAAATGCTCGAAACAGTGCGTGCCAACCGCCACATCTGGAGTAAACTGAGTGCCGCCCACAGGTGGTTCATCCCCTGATCACGTATTCGTACTATCCCCCGAGTTCACTGATCCAGTGGTGATAGACTTTACTGAGCTGGTGCGGCAATGACCTTGTTGTCAAACAAATCCTGTACATCATGGCGCAGACGAAAGCAGCTATCGGTCTCATGACCGGTTTGTTGGTGGTACGCACAGTACTTAGTCTGGTCATGCTTTGCAGGGATAGGATCGGGTAGGGGCCGTTGTTCCAACGGCTTCAGATCTCCTTTCCGAAGTAAGACCTCCAGAGCCTTTGACAAAGGCATATGGAGTGGGGTGAAAATCCTCTTGACTCGAGGTGGATATTTGGTTTTTTGTGAGCTACTTTCGGACGCACCGGTGAATGGGGTGGTTGTTTTTGATGCAGTGGTGGTAACCATGTCTACTTCAGAAGATCTTGAACCTGCATCACCACTGGTGGTCGTATTAGAATTGCGGGAAAATGCCCTCCTGGGCTGCTCCTTATCCTGGTCAAACAGACCTTGCTTCATTGCATCTTCGATTTGTACCCCCATATCGTGTAAATCTGAGAAAGTGGGAAAGGGGATTACAATCATTCTCTGCCCTAGCTTAGGCTGGAGATTGCGCACAATCATCCGTATTTGATCCTTATCTGTTGGCCTAATGGTCATCATTGAGGCCTTGGCCCTCCAGCGGGCCACGAATTCTGAGAAGCTCTCCTTAGGCTCCTGCCTCGTCGTCTCAAGATCACGGGTCGTAATCTCGATTTGTGTATTGTATGAATATTGTGCGACGAAGGCCTCAGCCATCTCATCCCAACTTCTCTTGACGTCATCCTCCAATTTGGCATACCATGCGGCCGCTACACCCGACAGGGTCCGGCCAAATAAAGATAGCTTCTGCAGTCTAGTGAGGCCCATTGGCCTTAGGACGTCTGAAAATAGTCGTAGGTGCACCATGGGATCCCCAGACCCGTCAAAACGATCAATTTGTGGCATCTTAAACCGATCTGGCAGCGTCACGGCTGCGTCAGTGTATCCGTCTCCAATGTCCGGAATGGACTTCACACCTTGAGATTTCTTGAACAGCTTTTCAAGCTTGTGCATTTTTAATGCCACGGGCTCCACCTCGGGCTCGAAGGGAGAATCTGATTGGTTGATAGGAGTGGGTGCCTTGGAGAGTTGAGGCAGAATCGGGGGTGGAGCTGGCCCGACTGGAATGTCCGTATCATCCTGGACATGGGTTGCCTCCCCGAGTATGGGAACTCTTGGTGGGGGAGGAGCCTGGTGCGAAGTAGATACTCCAGTTTGCTGCTCTAATCTGGCAATTGTCTCTGCCTGTTGGGTTATGGCCACAGCCTGTTGTTTGGCGAATTCCGCTTGACGGACAGCGTCTTGCTGCATGGCTTTCATACTATCCTGGAGTTGGCGCACCATCTCTTCCAGAATCGACATACTGTTCTAATCTAACTGAGCAACCGGTATATCTGTGTCGGCAATAGGTTCGGAAATCTCAGCCTGACTGCTCAAAGATCACTGATCTGGTAGCTGTTGTACTGGTGGTCTGTGCCTGACTAGCCTTCTCTAGCCCTGATTACCCTTGAACTGAGTCTCTGACCTGACAAAGTCTATCAGCATAAGCCCGATGAACCTCGGGGGATATTGGAGCCTTCTGAAGTTATGGTTCCAGGACTACCTTGCAAAAGGGAAAACAGAGAGCATCTCAGCCTAATTTCACTGGAACAGATTTGAGCATACTAGGATGAATGTACCCAATACTGATCACTGTTTCCCAAATATCTGCCTGTAAACTGATACCCTCAGGTAAAACTGATTCCCCAAATACTGATGCTGATGCCCACAGGCCTGATGCCCAGACTTGTAAACTGGTATATGCATTCCTATAGAGATACACTCTAAAAGCACATAGCAAGTAAAGAGAGCCAAAACACCCCTATGTTGGGGTAGGGTTTCCCCTGTCCTATTTTGTCAGGAACTAGGGTTTCACTACACACACAGCGGTTTCAAACAACCTAACATCGGGTGAGCAACCTGTCTTAGTTTGGAATGGTCACTATGGATTTCGATATGCACTAGGTCGAATGGTCAAAAAGGGTGCCCCGGTAAACCGGGGTTTGTGTTCCCATGCTGTCAGAGCCCATAACCGGTCAGCCTTATGGTCATGCCTTGACAAGACAAGCCACCAGCAAACCGTTCAGGAATGGCAGATAGCAAACACCGTGTTCCTAGGCGCACCAATGCACATGCAATGCAAAGAAACACATAAATGAAATCAAAACGGGATATCACGAGTTCGAGTCAAGCTCTCTAAAACTCCCCAGCAGAGTCGCCAGAAACTGTAGACGCGCCCGCGGTGGGCCTCGTGCTACAGTTCGGACTCGATTTGTGTCACGGTTCTTAATCTGAACCAAAGAGTCCAAATCTGGCAAATCGTTTTGAGAAACAGATTTTTGAAAAAGTAGTGCCAAACATGGACTGCTTTGCCAGATACAGAGTCGCCACCTAAATATTTTAAAATGGTAGAATTTAGGAAACCCTGACTCGGTGCCGAAGGCCACGTGTCCGTCATCACCGGAGTTGTCTCGGCTCGGGAGCTTGGGTACGATCGGGGAAGGTCAGCTATGAGCACCCCCTTTCGCCCAGTCCGAAGACCGGCCTCTACTAACCGTGATATCTGGTTTTGAAAACGTTATGTGTTCTTATCCCGATTATTAGCCTAGAATTACTATGTTATGCGCGCAGCAAACAAGTATAGACCAAATCGCCCAAATTGGAACAAAACATTTCATGTTTGTTTTGAAAATGGTTTGTTACTCGCAAGTAGGCTAAAATGCAGATTTTGCCACCCTCAAGTGGGCTTTTAGAAAAGATGATTTTGCCACTATCTAGTGGGCTTAAAACTCACAGTTTTAATGCATTATTCCAATTTAGGTAATTCAACCTCCATCCACAGGCATTCAAGCAGTTATATCACATAAGCAGCTAGCCTTATGGTAATCATACTGTCATGGCAACACTCACACGCATGCAATATGCTAAAGCACGAAAGCTTACCTAGTACTCCGAGCCAAAACAGAAACTAGTCAGTAATCATATGCATGATTCTAGTTCATGTTAGAAATGGCTAATGCAACACATGCAAAGATGCAATCTAAACAGGCTCGGCTAACCCTAAAATGGCATATGAAATGCTGCAAGTAACATGTATTCAATTTGGAATTGAAAAGTACAATGTAGTTTGTATGATGTACCGAGCCCGGTGCATGTCAACAAATGCATGAATGCACGCATGCATAGCATAAGGTATGCTAAAATAAATGTGCCCTAATCTACCATCATAAGCAGGTAAATAAAAGGGAGAAAGAAGTGGGGGTTGGAAGACATACACCACACGCACGCACACTTATTACAAATATGCCCTCACTCGGAGGGACCAAAATAATAATACAAATTAATTAACTACGCAAGCTAATTAAATATTACAAATTGCTTAATCAATTAACAAATTAACTAAACTAAATAAAAACAGTAAACCGCCTCGGGGCGAGGGCCAGATGCAACGCATGCTCGGGATTGGCTCGGAATCGCACTGCCATGCACAGTTTGCCTCTGTTTTCCCTGCTCTGCTCCTCTGAAAACTGCCAAAGTCTCAGGGATGCCTCTCAGGACACTGGGGGATATCATCGGCTGAGCAGAATTTACACCGGCAGTATCATTTAGTCACCGGCACAAAATAGATCCACCGGCCATCGATTGACTGCCGGTCGGCACTAAATACTGCCGGCCGGCAATGAATTCCTGCAGAACCTGCAACTCACAGCAGCAGAGGGCAAAGCAAAGCATGGCAATGCAATTCAAACAATTTATGCACCAATCACATTCCTTATCATGTTAATGACTCAAATGAGGATGTGCCCAGATTCTCGGACCACCAATCACGCATTTCCATCCATGATGGCCCAAAGAATCAAGTGTGCAACTTCAATTTCAAAATGCATGCAAGCCAAATAAACACACAAGGAGGTCTAACCTCTATCATACTCATCTCAAGAGGCAAGGTGATGCATGCAAGATGCAATGCAACTTAGGCATACGAGCTAAGGATGCAACATGCCGATACAAGCAAACATGCAAGATGATGCATGCAAATAAGCCAAGGACGGTCTTAAACATGAATTAGGCAGCTCTAGTTAGGCCCAAAACAGTGGCCAATGGAAGAAAATGAAGTGCCTCGAAATGCGTACGCACGGGCACGCAAATCGAGGCAATGGCATATGCAATGCAATGGCATGAAAAATGATATGAAAACATGCCAATGGGATTTTAGCACTGAAATGTGGGGGAAAACAGCCCCGAAATGAGGCGAAAACACACCCGATGCATGGAATAGTCCCGAAACATGGACTTTTGGCACCCGAAATGGCTTACAACTATACAAAGCATGCATAATATGGACATGGAGCATGAAGATAGAAGCAAGGTAGCCCTGAGATAAGCCTTTTTACAGTTTATGGCATGGCCAAACAGCAAGCAAAGATGGGGCTAAAATGGCATACAAAAACGGCCCTAAACATGCGATTATGAAGCAACTCGCAGCTGCTAACTCCAAATAGGTTAGGGCCCTTCAACAACATTGAAGAGAGACCCAAAATATGCACATTTACAGAACTGTAAAAGCCCCAAAAACAAACATGGGTAGGGCTAAGCTCTTATGCAAGAAATGAGCCAAAAGGTGGCCAAAGAAGCAAGTATGCAAAACATTCATCAAAAAGCCAAAGACCCTTAATAAAACATGACAAGGGGGTCAAAATATGGCTGTTTTTAGTTCGGACCAAAGTCCAGAAACAGCAACATCAGGGGCTGCCAAGGCATGCAAAAATGGGGACCAAAAAGAGAATATAAAGGCAAGTATAACATGGAAGTCCCAAACAGTGTTGAGCCCTTCTTCAATGTTGAAGAGGGGCTCAAAATAAGCCTATTTTCAGTTTACATCAGCCTCTAAAACAGATCACACGCAAGCCAAAAATATTACGCAAAATTATGGCATAAAGAGGGCTAATGAAGGAAGTGCTAGCTACTATCCTCAAACAGCAAGAGGTCCTCAATCAAACATGAAGAGGACCTCAAAATATGATGATTTGAAGTTTGGGTCGGAGCCCAAAAGTGCAAGCAACTATGGCTTAGATATGAAGCAAGAAAAGGCTAGAAAAGGGAAGATGAAGACTCACCCTTGAAGACCAGCAAACCAACACCTCTTGGACCAAGTTTGGGAGCTTTTAACCTCTGGAGGACAGCCTCAAGCTGCTAGAATAGGCGTTGGATGCCTTGTGCTATGAGTTGATGAAGAAATGGCCCAAGAACAAGGGTGTTTGATGGTTGAATGGGAGAGATAGAGGGAGGTATATGGATATATGTATGTATATGTCAGATATATCTATATATCTCTGGTTTTTTGTTCCAAGAATCCAACCCTAACAAAGGAGGAGGAGAGGTGCTTATATAAGGCAAGGAAAACACTTAACTTACAAGCTAAGTCAAGGGAAAGGGGTCAAAGGGGTTCAAGGCTTATTGGAGAAGCTTGGACAGCTGGTAGGCTTCTTGAGGAAGCCAAGACAAGGGGTCAAGGCTTCCTCAAGAAGCCTTGAGCAAAGGGTGCAAGAAAAGGGGCCAAAGGGTGTGCAAAGGGTGCAAAATGGCCACATATATGCACGTGGAGTAGGGTCTGTGCATCCCAGCTGGCACAGCTAGCACGCACCATGCTTGGAGGGTGTAAATGGTGCAAACCGGCCAGAAAATTTGGTCGTCGGCCAAAATAAAGTGCCGGCCGGCATAACATTTTGCCGGTCGGCAAAATAGATTGTCGATAGATGATTCCAATGTCAAAAAATGTCCAGTGGATGTCCAAATTGAAGCCCCGGAAGTTAGCTTTCCAATGGCGCAAACCTTGCATTAAAGTTCATTCTGTACAAAAAGTTATGCCCTTTTTCGTGAAGCCGCGCAGATTCGATCCAACTGGGATGATGCCCGACTTCAACTGATCATATCTCCCCCACCCGGACTTGGCTCTAGGAGATTCTTGAGTGCAAAATGAAGCCCCGGAAGTAAGCTTTCCGATGGTGGTGGCCCCATAGCTAAAATCCAAGTGTACAGATAGATAAGCCCGATTCAGCGAGGGCTGCTCGACTCGCTTCTACCCGGATTCATGCCGAACTTCTCCCAAACTAGTTTTCTCCTCTCCTTTCCTCTTTTCTTCAACTCCAAAACCCTAAACAAAGTGTTTTGAAAGATTTGCCTCTCTTCTAGCCGAAGAAACTGATTTTTTTTGCCCTGCACATCTCTCAACACCGAGCAAACCATCAGTGGTGCCCAAGTCTTAAGGGCGGTCAAAAATGGGACTTATACGCTACGCGAAGCCAGTTTGATAATTGAGGATTCATGCAATGCACTGTAATGTAGTGGCTAAAATGCAATGTAATAGCTATGAGGTAAAGGTACCTGTAGACACCCCATTTTTGACCGTCCTCAAGACTTGGACGTCACCATTTGAACACTCGGTGATCAGCCATGTTTGTGTTCGTTTGGAGTTCCCGGAGGTCTCGGCTACGCGCCTTGTCTCAGGATCTCCGAACTCGACCGTTTAGTGTCTGGTTTTGCACCAAACACTTGTGTTTTTCCTTGGAAGGGTAGGGTAGGGCTTGTGGACCATCCCCACCCACCACCAGCAGTGGCTAGAGGCCACCGGCTGGTTTTTGCTGCCACCGGCAATTTATATTGCCGGTCGGCACTATTTGTTGCCGGTCAGCACTATTTAGTGCCGGCCGGCACTCTTTTTGGCCAAGATGGCAATTTTGGGCGGCCGACTACTGTGCATCTACTTTTGCAGATATTTTAAGACAGCTGTCTTGCCTTTTACTCCCCTCCATACACGTGTATGGAGCGATCTCCCTCTTATGAAGCTTGTCTTGTAAGCTTTACAAGACAAGAAGTGCCATATAGAGAGAGGTGGGTCTCTTGGCTAGAGAGGTTAGACACTTGAGATATTTTGAGAGCTTAGACAGCCATTGTTAGGGTTTGAGTTCTAGGGTTAGGGTTAGATACACATCCTATCTCTCTTTCCCTCTCTTTTGTGCTCTTGTGTGTGTTTTAGTCCATACTATTGCACACAAGCACCTAGTGTTTCACCTTCCTCTTGGAACTGAGGTTCAAAGGGACTGATTTTGAGGGTTTGGTGTTGGATTCAAGCTAAGGAAGGCCATTGGAGCATCATTGTTGAAGAAGGCTTCAAGGGTAAGAATCTCACCCCTTTTTACCCCATTTTTGCATTGTATTTCTACCTATCTTAAATTCGTTTTTGAGCTTAGTGTATAATACAAAACAGTTCTGTTTTTAAACCCTCTTGGTTGTTTATTAAGAGTGTTTTGTGGTTTGGGTAAGTTTGAACACCCTTAGGCCTTAAAAGGCCTCATTTTGTGCCCTTTTGTGCTAGCTCCGGGATTTTCGTATTGGGGTCCCTTCACCACTGAAATCTTGAGGGATTTCAGTGGTGAAGGTGATGCCTTGAAGTCCCAAGAAGGAGAGGGCCACCCCCTCTCCTTGTTGTCCTTGAAAAGGGCATGTTTTGGTCTCTAAAGGGAGCCTATGCTTGAGTGTGTGTTGAGCATGTTTAGGCTGTTTTTCATGCTTATATATCCATAATATAACATGATTTTAAATTGGTTTTGGTACTCCATGCATGCTTAGCATAGTTGCCTTGTAATGCCATGTTATTGCCTCAATGTGCCTTAGGTTGTTAACCTTTGTTGGAGCATGTTTTAGGCTTAGTCTTGTGAAGATTTTGTGCATGTTTTGCCCTGTTCTAGGTCTGTCCTAGGTTGTTTGGGTCGAATTTGGCATGCATCATATAGCCCCTTTGCATTCCAACTTGTTGGCCTTAAGTATGTGAATGTATAGCATGCCATCCTTGCATTGTTTTGGTGATTTGGGACCATCCACTATGCCATTTCAGACCTTATTGTATGCTTGAGAGCTCGCATTTGATGTCCCTTTAATGCCTTGTAAGGTTGTCATCTCATGCTCCATGTTTTGGTGTTTATGCATGCCTTTGTTTTTGAGTCATTTGGATGCCATCTAAGTGGTCCTTAGGCCTTGTATTAATGTCCCAAAACTCTGTTTTTGGTCAATAAGTTCATGCCATGTTTGGGCTTGCTAAGTGTAGTTCAATACTCCATTGGTTTGTTTTGAGCACTTAGCCCATTTGTTGCATGCTTGGCTTGATTTGTGGCTTGATTTGTTGCTTGGTTTGACACCATGTTTTAGCATGATTTTAGAGCTCATATTGCATGCTAATTGTCCATGAAATCTCTTGTCGGGTGTGCTTGAATGTTGCTTGCTTAATGCTTAAAGTTTGGACCATAACATGTGTATGTGTGCATGTGTGTTTAGCCTCCATTTTTGGGCATTTTGGCTACTGTTTTGGGCCCTATTAGAGCTGCCCAAATCATGTTTAAGACCACCTTTCCATTGGCTAGCATTGCGTCATGTTTGCTTGTGTGCTTGCATAAGTGCCTTGCCATGCCATGTTGAATCCTTAGCTTGCATGCTTAGGTTGCATTGCATCTTGCATGCATGCCTTGTTCCTTGACTTAGTGATAGGAATTGGGCCTTGTTTGGTTTGATTTGGTTTGCATGCATTTGAAATCAAAGTTGCATACTTGGTTCTTTGGGCCATCATGCATGGAAATGCGTGATTGGTGGTCCGAGAATCGAGGCACATGCCCCTTTAAGTCATTATCATGATAAGGGACATCGTTGGTGCATATATGCCTTGAATTGTGCTGCCATGCTTTGCCTTGCCCTCTGTTGCTGTCATTTGCAGATTCTGCAGGAACACTCTGCCGACCGGCAGTGTAAGGTGCCGACCGGCAACAATTCCTCTGCCGACAGCTTCATTTTGTGCCGATGGCCACACACCACTGCCGGTGGTAATTCCACTCAGCCGGTGGCACTCCCCAGTGTCCAGGGATGCAGTCCTGAGGTTTTGACAGCCTCCAGAGGAGTGAAGGAAGGAAAACAGAGGCAGCCTATGCATGGCAGTGCGTTTCCCGAGGCGTCCTTCCTGTTTTCTTAGTTTTAGTTAATTTGCTTAGTTGATTAGGCAATTTGTAATTATTAATTAGGTTGCGTAGTTAATTAATTTGTAATATTTATTTGGTCCCTCCGAGTGAGGGCAAATCTGTAATAAGTGCGCGTGAGTGTGTGTATGTCTTCCAACCTCACGTCTTTCTTCCCTTTTATTTACCTGCTTATGATGGTAGATTAGGGCACGTTTAATTTAGCATACCTTATGTTATGCATGTGTGCATCCATGCATTTGTATTGCATGCATTAGGCTCGGTACATCACGCTAACTGCATTTGTACTTTAATTCAAAAATTGAATATGTGATAGTTGATCGCATTTCATATGCCGTGCTTAGGTTAGTCGAGCCTATCTAATTGCATCCTGTATGTGTTGCATTAGGCAATTTAACATGAACTAGGACACGCATGTTTGCTAACTAGTTTACTGTTTTGGCACGGAGTACAATGTAAGTATTTATGCTTTAGCATCTCACATGTGCGTGAATGTTAACATGACAGTATGCTTGCCATGCGGCTAAATGCTTATGTGTTAAACTGTTTGAATGCCTGTGGGTGAAGGTTGGATTGTTTGAGTTGGAAAAACTCATTGAAATCCGTGTTTTAGCCTACTTGCGAGTACCAAATTTCAAAGCATTTTCAAAACAAACGGATATGCAATGTTTCTTTCCAAATTAGGCAATCTAGTCTATACTTGTTTGCTGCACGCATAACATAGTAATTCTAGGCTAATAAATGGAATAAGAACACATAACGTTTTCAAAATCGGATATCATGGTTAGTAGAGGTCGGTCTTCGGACCGGGCGAAAGGGGGTGCTCATAGCTGACCTTCCCCGATCGTACCCAAGCTCCCGAGCCGAGACAACTCCAGTGATGACGAACATGTGGCCTTCGGCACCGAGTCAGGGTTTCCTAAATTTCCCCATTTTAAAAATATTTAGGTGGCGACTCTGTATCTGGCAAAGCAGTCCATGTTTGGCACTACTTTTTCAAAAATCTGTTTCTCAAAACGATTTGCCAGATTTGGACTCTTTGGTTCAGATTAAGAACCGCGACAACAAAAATCGCGAGTCCGAACTGTAGTAGCGAGGTCCCTCTCCGCGGGCGCGTCTACAGTTTCTGGCCACTCTGCTGGGGAGATTTAGAGAGCTTGACTCGAACTCGTGATATCCTGTTTTGATTTCACTTATGTGTTTCTTTGCATTGCATGTGCATTGGTGCGCCTAGGAACACCGTGTTTGCCATCTGCCATTCCTGAACGGTTTGCCGGAGGCTTGTCTTGTCAAGGCATGACCATAAGGCTGACCGGCTATGTGCTCTGACAGTATGGGAACACAAACCCCGGTTTTACCAGGGCACCCTTTTTGACCATTCAACCTAGTGCATATTCGGATCCATAGTGACCATTCCAAGTTAGGACAGGTTGCTTACCCGATGTTAGGTTGCTTGAAAACCGCTGTGTGCGTGGTGAAACCCTAGCTCCTGACACAATAGGACAGGGAAACCGTACCCCAACATAGGGGTGTTTTTGTTCTCTTTACTTGCTATGTGCTTCTAGAATGTATTTCTACAGGGAAAGTACATGTCAGTTTGCAAGTTTGAGTATCAGACTTGAGGACACCAGTATCAGTGTCAGTTATAAGAATCAGTTATCTGCGGGTACCGGGTTCAGTTTTTGGGAACAGTGATTTCTGGGAACAGTGATCAGCAGTAGGGTACAGTTGTTTGGCTACACCCGTGTTTGATCCGTTTTGGGGCTAAAATGCTGTCTATTTTTCCTTTCAAGGTTCAGAGAGTCGCAAAGTTGATACAGAATAGCCAGTGTCTCCCCTTGCCGAGGCAGGATTTATGGCAGCACAAAATTCAGAAGAAATTGTGGTTATGACGGCTGCATTGGAGCAGGGTACCGCTCCGCAGAGTGAGGCCAGCATCAGTATGTCACATCCACCCAGGTTGCCCGTTGTGCACCCGGTCTGGGCTCCCCAGTTATATCAGGCTCGTGAGCCCACCACCTTCGAATTGATGGGAATGATAGGTGACCTCCAGAGGTCCGTGGCCGATCTGGCCTATGGAATGTCGGCTTCACCGCCAGTGGCGCCATATGCCGGGAATTTCGTACCACAGGAGCCCCCGCTACTGGGGCGGATTGTGATAGAGCTTAGCCAGCCAGAGGTGGCTTCCAGTTACAGTCGCGACATGCCAGCACCGACCCAGACCCTTGACCAGGCTGAGGCTAGAGGGAAGGACAAGGCAAAGGTAGATGCCGATCCTGTTGAACAACTGCTGTGGGCAGTCGAGGATCTGAAAGTCAGAGGGATGAACAAGCAACAAACATCTGCGATCGTGACCAAAGCTGTGGATGATGCTTTCCCCACTCCAATCAAAGGCAGTTCAAGCCAGGTAGAAAATCGAGATGGGCCCCGTCATGCCCAGACAATTCCTGTCGTTCCCAACCCTGTACCGGGAAAGGGTCAAAAAGCCAAGGTAGTGCCAGCCGACCCTTTTGCTAGCGCATCTGGCAAGAATCCTCAAACTTCAAAGTACCTGCCCCGAGGGCGCAGGGTCTTTCACGACCTCCACATGCCTTTGTCTAGGGCATTGCTAATATTAGCGAAGAATGGGCATCTTAAACCTTTGGAGCCTCGGCCACTCCCGAAGAATCTCCTCGCCACGCATGATGCTACTTTGTACTGCGCGTACCACCAACAGTCCGGTCACAGTACCAATGGTTGTTCCCGCCTTCGTCATGAAGTGCAGGATTTGATCGACAACAAGGTTATCCTCCCACCTACCTCAGGCAAGTCCGTTACCACCCAGTTGTTGGATTTCGAGGGCTCAGATACTGCGAGTATGTGAAGTGAACCACCTGCGGGTGACATTTGGTATATTTTGGATGTAGCGTCTGGCACGCATTTTTGAGCATCGGTGAAACCGAGTTTTGTAACTCCTGGCTTGGATATCGTGTCAATCTTTTGTTTGAGTCTGTCTCTTTGTCTTGAGTCAGTCTTTTGCTTAAGGGTCTGTCTTGTTGTATCGAGTCAGTCCCCTTTGTATATAATACTAGGTGATTCTGGGGTTGTTGTCCCGAACGCCGTTTTGTTATTATCTGTTTTTGTTTTGAATCTGTTTCTGCCGAGGGGCCAGTTGCACCAACAAATCCGAGTGAAACAACTGTTGCTATCTCAACTTCATGCTTGCTTTCAGCATAAGCGCCAGAGAATTTGATTGGACTGACAGTACATCTCGTCTGCTCTCCTGCGCGCCAAGCTCATTGCATTAACCTAAGTTTTTCAAAAAAAAACAAACCTTTTGAACACTGCGGTGATAAAAACGAAGAGGAAGGAATTCCTCGGGTTTTGCAAGATTTTGACCATTTTGAGAGAAAGAGAGGCGTGCTGAGCCTTTTAATGAGTGAAACCATGCTTGTCGGCGTGAGTACTGAGAAGGATCTTGGCCTGATCCAGATTGGTTCCACACTATCTTCGGCGCGAGCGATTTGTCACTTTCTTAAAAAAAACTTTCAAAAACAAATGTTTTACGCGGCCCTGTGAAGACTTGTGTGGAATCCCTCTTGAGGTCGCGCAGCCTAGGATCGCTCTCAGCCTCAAGATTCAACCCATTTGTTTTCCGACTTTGAACCCGTTCAGAAAGTTCAACGGACAAACGCCATGAAAGGTCTGTATGGCCAGTTTCGAAACAGCCCTCGAGCAAGAGGCACCAAAGCCGAATCGGAAGGAGTAGATCTCGCCAGAAGAAGCTCGTGGAGCAGCCATGACGGATTCTCCTATAAATCATTGCAATAGCCGTTCTCCTAGACACAGGGAGGCTTCAATTTCAGGAACCATTTGGCATGGACTTGCTACACTTTTACCCTTTGAGAGGCTCGCTGGGCCGAAAACCCGGAAGAGCGACCCAGGCAAAAGTTAGAGCAAGAGAAAAATACAAAAAAAGCAAAAAATACAAAAAAGAAGAAAAGAAAAGATACAAAAAAAGTAAAAAAATACAAAAAAGAAGAAAAGAAGAGAAAAAGACAAAAAATGCAAAAAGAAAAGAAAAAGAAATGAACAAAAGAAAATAAAAAGAAGCTCGCAAGGTCGAAAACCCGCATTGGGCGCCTTGGCAAAAGTGAGAGCCAAACAAAGTGAAGGTTAAAATACCCGAGTGTACCTTAAACCGGAACTACGTGAAGCTTGATTCCCATGTTTGGGATACGTAGGCAACTTCATCATGAAGTCCAGCCCCCAACGCTTTCATAGCGTCTCAGTCCATGCAATTGTTTCGATTTCATCCCAAAGTCTAGTCGCCAACGCTTCCAAAGGGGACTGTGTCCATATATTTGTTGTGACCGTCTTCGTCATCACTGTGTCCAAGAGCTCGACCACCGCCAATGAAGACTGTCTGCGGATTACCGCGGCATCATCCCAAACAAGGGGCAACTTTCCGTTGCCACGAGCCACTGTGAGCCGCCATTCAAACTAGGGGCAACTTTCCGTTGCCTCCCACCCCCCTTCAAACCAGGGGCAATTTTCCATTGCCTCCGATCCGAGGTTGCGCATCTCGAAGGGTAAGTTCTATGCTTGTTGAGCATCAGCTGTTTGAAAAATAGTTTTTGAAAATTTTACTGAGGCTGACTATTTTCTCGAAAACTATTTCATTTTTCAAAACTGGACCATTGTCTTGGACCCAAAAAGGAAAATTTTCAGTGCTTGCAGCCTGACTCGCATACTTTTCAAATAAAAAATCGAACAAGTACGTTAATCTGACTCTCATTTTGATCAAAATTGTTTTAGTAGAAAGCAAAAACAAAGAATGGTTAAAATGATGAACTAGGGGCACAGTTGAGCCAGGCGTTCTGTCTTTCCCCTGTCATTGACGTACTTGCCAGAAGAGCGCTCTACCCGTCAGAAGAAATGGCCGTGAGCTAACGGTGTTGAGCATGAACCCACGCCTTCTTATTCATCCATTAATCACCTCGGGGAGGGACAAAAAATGAGAGAGTGAAGAATAGAGAGGTCTAAGTTGAGAGAAAAGTGAGGAAAAGGGTTTTGAGAAAAAAATCGAGCTCGAGAGCCGAGTGATGTGAGAATCACAAATCAGAAAGGGTGGGAAACAATACCCAGAGAAACTGGCTCCTCGTGATCTGAGGTCCCCCGTCGTTGTTAATGCGTCTGTGTGTCGTGTCGTTTATTATGCTTGCCTCAACCTTTGTTTCAGGGCTCTCCCGAGCGTGTCTCGTTGTGTTTAGGTCGTGTACCTCTTTGTTTGAGTCCTCCTCGCTGTGTTCAGTTGTAGGCTCGATACCCCGGTTTGAAAAACCCTTATCTAATTACAAAAATCGTTTATGCTCAGAATGTTGTGCCATTCTCTATATTCGATTGTGTTTCAACCCTAGCCGGTTTCACCCTTGAAGGCCGTCTTGTCAGATTGGGCTGTTTTGTTTGAAGTTTGCCGTGTGCAGAATGAAACGAATGCTGTGTTACGGGCTGTATGCAGATTAATCCCCCAACAGAGTAAGGGCTATGTGTCCAAAATCAGGCGGTGGGTTGCTTGGGTTATTTTGCTGCTGGCTGTTTAAGTTATCTGATTATTACAGTGCGAGTGTTCAATTTTCAGACAACCAATCAATTTCATTTACATTGAGGTGTAACATGATGAGATGCGATGCAATGCATGAGATGTGTAAATGTAAACACTTTTTCAGATAAAAAGTCCGTTTCATTTCATTATCTTTTCAAATGAACAAGTTTTGGAAACAAAAATCTGCCTGCAGCAGTACAAGGTAATCTAACTACCAACAAAAGAAAAAGTACAAAGAAGAAAAGATAGCAAAAATCTGCATCCATGTCGAGCACTCCGGGGGGCCGTCAGTCCGTCCTAGTCCTCTTCCTGGACGAGGGTCCAGGAGCATCATTAGCATCGTCGTCAGAGCCCGAGCTAGTGCCTCCTCCGGTCTCCTTCTCTGATGACTCTGACTCCGCCTCTGCCTCCGCCTCTGACTCCTCGTCATCATCATCATCGTCCGGGACTGGAGCTCGCGAGCTACTCCCGACATGAGCGCGCCCCGCCTTGGAGCGAGGGAATACCCGGCCCTCCTCATCTCTCCCTCGAGCCGGGACGGAAGGTCCAGCTGGAGCACCTCCTGCCATGGGAATCTGGAAAGGAGGCTGAAAACGTACATAAAAGGGAAATGCATCAGTATACTGTAGACAGTTTATCAGTGCAGAAAGCAATGTAGAGTACAGTGTATGAATGTCGTGAGCAGTCTATCAGTGCAGAATGCAGTATATGAGTACAGTATGAGAATGCCGTGAGCAGTTTAACAATGCAGAATGCAGTATATGAGTACGGTGTGTGAATGCCGTGAGCAGTTTATCAATGTAGAGCATAGTGCAGAATGCAGTGTATGCAGTGTATCAGATGCGGTGAGATCAGTGTATCAGGTGTTGTGCCGTGCATCAGATTATGTGAAACAGTGTATGAATGGCTTGAGGCTAGTGTCAGAAGAACATACCGGCATGCTGTAGAGGGCTAGGAGATCAAAAGTCCGCTAAAGCATCCCCATCATCGAGGCATTCATCGCCAACGACTGACGGGTATACCCAGAAGAAGCCTGCAAAAGTGTCAGATGCATCAAATATTCTGTGGAATATCAAATAAAATGAAATGGTTGTACAGAAGTGCAGTAATACATACCGGAGGTAAATTGGGGACGCCGATGAACTAGTGACCAGCTGGTGGAGGGGCGAAGGGGATCTGATAGATCGACCCACCCTGTCCCTGGAAAGTCAGTACAGCGGGCAGGGCAAGCCAGCCAGCTCCCTGTCCTCCCTAAACTCCGCCCCTACCACGGACTCGGGCCCTCGTCGCAGCCCCTATTCCAACTCCCGCTCCGGCCCCAGCCGCCGATGCCACAGGCCTCGCCCCCTCTGCTCGACGGCCGCTCAGAGGTCGCATCAGGTACGTCTGCACTCTTTTTGGCCAAGATGGCATTTTTGGCCGGCTGACTACTGTGCATCTGCTTTTGCAGATATTTTAAGACAGCTGTCTTGCCTTTTGCTCCCCTCCATACACGTGTATGGAGGGATCTCCCTCTTATGAAGCTTGTCTTGTAAGCTTTACAAGACAAGAAGTGCCATATAGAGAGAGGTGGGTCTCTTGGCTAGAGAGGTTAGACACTTGAGATATTTTGAGAGCTTAGACAGCCATTGTTAGGGTTTGAGTTCTAGGGTTAGGGTTAGATACACATCCTATCTCTCTTTCCCTCTCTTTTGTGCTCTTGTGTGTGTTTTAGTCCATACTATAGCACACAAGCACCTAGTGTTTCACCTTCCTCTTGGAACTGAGGTTCTAAGGGACTGATTTTGAGGTTTTGGTGTTTGGAGCATCATTGTTGAAGAAGGCTTCAAGGGTAAGAATCTCACCCCTTTTTACCCCATTTTTGCATTGTATTTCTACCTATCTTAAATTCGTTTTTGAGCTTAGTGTATAATACAAAAAAGTTCTGTTTTTAAGCCCTCTTGGTTGTTTATTAAGAGTTTTTTGTGGTTTGGGTAAGTTTGAACACCCTTAGGCCTTAAAAGGCCTCATTTTGTGCCCTTTTGTGCTAGCTCCGGGATTTTGGTAATGGGGTCCCTTCACCACTGAAATCTTGAGGGATTTCAGTGGTGAAGATGATGCCTTGAAGTCCCAAGAAGGAGAGGGCCACCCCCTCTCCTTGTTGTCCTTGAAAAGGGCATGTTTTGGTCTCTAAAGGGAGCCTATGCTTGAGTGTGTGTTGAGCATGTTTAGGCTGTTTTTCATGCTTATATATCCATAATATAACATGATTTTAAATTGGTTTTGGTACTCCATGCATGCTTAGCATAGTTGCCTTGTAATGCCATGTTATTGCCTCAATGTGCCTTAGGTTGTTAACCTTTGTTGGAGCATGTTTTAGGCTTAGTCTTGTGAAGATTTTGTGCATGTTTTGCCCTGTTCTAGGTCTGTCCTAGGTTGTTTGGGTCGAATTTGGCATGCATCATATAGCCCCTTTGCATTCCAACTTGTTGGCCTTAAGTATGTGAATGTATAGCATGCCATCCTTGCATTGTTTTGGTGATTTGGGACCATCCACTATGCCATTTCAGACCTTATTGTATGCTTGAGAGCTCGCATTTGATGTCCCTTTAATGCCTTGTAAGGTTGTCATCTCATGCTCCATGTTTTGGTGTTTATGCATGCCTTTGTTTTTGAGTCATTTGGATGCCATCTAAGTGGTCCTTAGGCCTTGTATTAATGTCCCAAAACTCTGTTTTTGGTCAATAAGTTCATGCCATGTTTGGGCTTGCTAAGTGTAGTTCAATACTCCATTGGTTTGTTTTGAGCACTTAGCCCATTTGTTGCATGCTTGGCTTGATTTGTGGCTTGATTTGTTGCTTGGTTTGACACCATGTTTTAGCATGATTTTAGAGCTCATATTGCATGCTAATTGTCCATGAAATCTCTTGTCGGGTGTGCTTGAATGTTGCTTGCTTAATGCTTAAGGTTTGGACCATAACATGTGTATGTGTGCATGTGTGTTTAGCCTCCATTTTTGGGCATTTTGGCTACTGTTTTGGGCCCTATTAGAGCTGCCCAAATCATGTTTAAGACCACCTTTCCATTGGCTAGCATTGCCTCATGTTTGCTTGTGTGCTTGCATAAGTGCCTTGCCATGCCATGTTGAATCCTTAGCTTGCATGCTTAGGTTGCATTGCATCTTGCATGCATGCCTTGTTCCTTGACTTAGTGATAGGAATTGGGCCTTGTTTGGTTTGATTTGGTTTGCATGCATTTGAAATCAAAGTTGCATACTTGGTTCTTTGGGCCATCATGCATGGAAATGCGTGATTGGTGGTCCGAGAATCGAGGCACATGCCCCTTTGAGTCATTATCATGATAAGGGACATCGTTGGTGCATATATGCCTTGAATTGTGCTGCCATGCTTTGCCTTGCCCTCTGTTGCTGTCATTTGCAGATTCTGCAGGAACACTCTGCCGACCGGCAGTGTAAGGTGCCGACCGGCAACAATTCCTCTGCCGACAGCTTCATTTTGTGCCGATGGCCACACACCACTGCCGGTGGTAATTCCACTCAGCCGGTGGCACTCCCCAGTGTCCAGGGATGCAGTCCTGAGGTTTTGACAGCCTCCAGAGGAGTGAAGGAAGGAAAACAGAGGCAGCCTATGCATGGCAGTGCGTTTCCCGAGGCGTCCTTCCTGTTTTCTTAG
This sequence comes from Camellia sinensis, assembly GCF_055761805.1. NCBI lineage: Eukaryota > Viridiplantae > Streptophyta > Magnoliopsida > Ericales > Theaceae > Camellia > Camellia sinensis. The sequence goes on along the minus strand of NC_138969.1, from coordinate 141,408,086 downwards.
TTTTAGTTAATTTGCTTAGTTGATTAGGCAATTTGTAATTATTAATTAGCTTGCGTAGTTAATTAATTTGTAATATTTATTTGGTCCCTCCGAGTGAGGGCAAATCTGTAATAAGTGCGCGTGAGTGTGTGTATGTCTTCCAACCTCACGTCTTTCTTCCCTTTTATTTACCTGCTTATGATGGTAGATTAGGGCACGTTTAATTTAGCATACCTTATGCTATGCATGTGTGCATCCATGCATTTGTATTGCATGCATTAGGCTCGGTACATCACGCTAACTGCATTTGTACTTTAATTCAAAAATTGAATATGTGATAGTTGATCGCATTTCATATGCCATGCTTAGGTTAGCCGAGCCTATCTAATTGCATCCTGTATGTGTTGCATTAGGCAATTTAACATGAACTAGGACACGCATGTTTGCTAACTAGTTTACTGTTTTGGCACGTAGTACAATGTTTGTATTTATGTTTTAGCATCTCACATGTGCGTGAATGTTAACATGACAGTATGCTTGCCATGCGGCTAAATGCTTATGTGTTAAACTGTTTGAATGCCTGTGGGTGAAGGTTGGATTGTTTGAGTTGGAAAAACTCATTGAAATCCGTGTTTTAGCCTACTTGCGAGTACCAAATTTCAAAGCATTTTCAAAACAAACGGATATGCAATGTTTCTTTGCAAATTAGGCAATCTAGTCTATACTTGTTTGCTGCGCGCATAATATAGTAATTCTAGGCTAATAAATGGAATAAGAACACATAACGTTTTCAAAATCGGATATCATGGTTAGTAGAGGCCGGTCTTCGGACCGGGCGAAAGGGGGTGCTCATAGCTGACCTTCCCCGATCGTACCCAAGCTCCCGAGCCGAGACAACTCCAGTGATGACGGACATGTGGCCTTCGACACCGAGTCAGGGTTTCCTAAATTTCCCCATTTTAAAAACATTTAGGTGGCGACTCTGTATCTGGCAAAGCAGTCCATGTTTGGCACTACTTTTTCAAAAATCTGTTTCTCAAAACGATTTGCCAGATTTGGACTCTTTGGTTCAGATTAAGAACCGCGACAACAAAAATCGCGAGTCCGAACTGTAGTAGCGAGGTCCCCCTCCGCGGGCGCATCTACAGTACCTTACAGGGGCAATTGGCAATGACTTACCTCATGCTGCTGGGGATCTTTCGCTTCTCCTTGGTTGAACCGCAGGTACTACTTTTCTCCCTGACTATGGTCGCAGTTTTCCCTATTCCCCAACAGGGTGACAGACTAGGTTGATTCGGTATCCAGAATTGAGGCGCATACAGATGCTATCTCAATCTATGGGGCTGCCATACAGATTTCAAGCCGAGGATATACCCCTGGGTATTTAAACCAGACTTTAGTCTCGGAAATCCCGAACCTTTGCGTTCTAGGCATAAGCCATTCGAACTCTAGCTTCCACCGTCTCAGTTGGTCTCCTAGGAACTCACCGCAAATACAGGTAGGTGGCTATACCAGACCACCAGAAGTCGTTCGGGCACGACAAACACCAAAGGAATTGCACCTTTAGAGGATTTAAGGTCTCCTAGATCGGGGAGTGCACATGACAGTGCGAAGAAATGCAAGTGCGATGCGCAGAATGGCGCGAATGATGATGCAGGATTTAAGGTCTCCTTAGACCGGACGATAAAACAGATATGATGCAATGGATATAACAGATGTGATGCAATAGATAATAGATGCGATGCAACAGAGAGTACAACAGATGCAAAGGGCGACATATTCCAACCACGCTGGACTCGTGAGTGGAGGCAGAGCAAAGAAAATCAATCAGGAGCGCGTTCTACGCAACCTAAGATACGTTCCACACACGCTGAAATCACGTAAGGAACGGGACACTCAAACCACGCTGAAATTGTGAGAGGAGGCCCCAAAACAACCGCCCAGGTGCGTACACAACGCAACCTAGGATAAATTCCAAACATGCTGAAATCGCGTAAGGAATGGGACACTCAAACCACGCTGAAATCGTGTAAGGAACGGGATACTCAAACCACGCTGAAATCGTGAGAGGAGGTCCAAACAACAACCGCCCAGGTGCGCACACAACGCAACCTGAGATAAATTCCAAACACGCTGAAATCGCGTAAGGAACGGGACACTCAAACCACGCTAAAATCGTGAGAGGAGGCCCAAACAACAACCGCCCAGGTGCGAGCACAACGCAACCTAAGATAAATTCCAAACACGCTGAAATCGTGTAAGGAATGGAACACTCGAACCACGCTGAAATCGTGAGAGGAGGCCCAAAATAACCGCCCAGGTGCGTACACAACGCAACCTGAGATAAATTCCAAACACGCTGAAATCGTGTAAGGAACGGGACACTCAAACCACGCTGAAATCGTGAGAGGACGCCCAAACACAACCGCCCAGGTGCGTACACAACGCAACCTGAGATAAATTCCAAACACGTTGAAATTGCGTAAGGAATGGGACACTCAAACCACGCTGAAATCGTGAGAGGAGGCCCAAAACAACCGCCCAGGTGCGTACATAACGCAACCTGAGATAAATTCCAAACACGCTGAAATCGTGTAAGAAATGGAACACTCAAACCACGCTGAAATAGTGAGAGGAGGTCCAAACAACCGCCCAGGTGCGTACACAACGCAACCTAGGATAAATTCCAAACACGCTAAAATCGCGTAAGGAACGGGACACTCAAACCGCAACTGAAATCGTGAGAGGAGGTCCAAACAACCGCCCAGGTGCGTACACAACGCAACCTAGGATAAATTTCAAACACGCTGAAATCGCGTAAGGAATGGGACACTCAAACCATGTTGAAATCGTGAGAGGAGGCCCAAAAACAACCGCCCAGGTGCGTACACCACGCAACCTGGGATAAATTCCAAACACGCTGAAATCGCGTAAGGAATGGGGCACTCAAATCACGCTGAAATCGTGAGAGGAGGTCCAAACAACCGCCAAGGTGCGTACACAACGCAACCTAGGATAAATTCCAAACACGCTGAAATCACGTAAGGAACTGGACACTCAAACCACGCTGAAATCGTGAGAGGAGGTCCAAACAACCGCCCAGGTGCGTACACAACGCAACCTATGATAAATTCCAAACACGCTGAAATCGCGTAAGGAACGGGACACTCAAACCACGTTGAAATCGTGATAGGAGGTCCAAACGACAACCGCCCAGGTGCGCACACAACGCAACCTGAGATAAATTTCAAACACGCTGAAATCGCGTAAGGAACGTGACACTCAAACCACGCTGAAATCGTGAGAGGAGGCCCAAACAACAACCGCCCAGGTACACGCACAACGCAACCTGAGATAAATTCCAAAGACGCTGAAATCGCGTAAGGAATGGGACACTCAAACCACGCTGAAATCGTGAGAGGAGGCCCAAAAACAACCACCCAGGTGCATACACAACACAATCTGGGATAAATTCCAGACACGTTGAAATCGCGTAAGGAATGGGACACTCAAATCACGCTGAAATCGTGAGAGGAGGTCCAAACAACTGCCCAGGTGCGTACACAACGCAACCTAGGATAAATTCCAAACACGCTGAAATCGCGTAAGGAACGGGACACTCAAAGCACGCTGAAATCGTGAGAGGAGGTCCAAACAACCGCCCAGGTGCGTACACAACGCAACCTAGGATAAATTCCAAACGCGCTGAAATCGCATAAGGAACGGGACACTGAAACCGCGCTGAAATCGTGAGAGGAGGTCCAAACAACAACCGCCTAGGTGCGCACACAACGCCACCTGAGATAAATTCCAAACATGCTGAAATCGCGTAAGGAATGGGACACTCAAACCACGCTGAAATCGTGAGAGGAGGTCCGAACAATAACCGCCCAGGTGCGCACACAACGCAACCTGAGATAAATTCCAAACACGCTGAAATCGTGCAAGGAACGGAACACTCAAACCACGTTGAAATCATGAGAGGAGGCCCAAACAACAACTGCCCAGGTGCGCACACAACGCAACCTGAGATAAATTCTAAACACGCTGAAATTACGTAAGGAATGGGACACTCAAACCACGCTGAAATCGTGAGAGGAGGCCCAAAACAACCTCCTAGGTGCGTACACAACGCAACCTGAGATAAATTCCAAACACGCTGAAATCGCGTAAGGAACGGGACGCTCAAACCACGCTGAAATCGTGAGAGGAGGCCCAAACAACAACCGCCCAGGTGAGCGCACAACGTAACCTAAGATAAATTCCAGACACGCTGAAATCGTGAAAGGAACGGGACACTCAAACCACGCTGAAATCGTGAGAGGAGGTCCAAACAACAACCGCCCAGGTGCGCACACAACGCAACCTGAGATAAATTCCAAACACGTTTAAATTGTGTAAGGAACGGGACACTCAAACCACACTGAAATCGTGAGAGGAGGCCCAAACAACAACCGCCCAAGTGCGCGCACAACGCAACCTGAGATAAATTCCAAACACGCAGAAATCGTGTAACGAACGGGACACTCAAACCACGCTGAAATCGTGAGAGTAGGCCCAAACAACAACCGCCCAGGTGCGCACACAACGCAACCTGAGAAAGTCCCGGAGGACAACGATCCCAAACGCTGCTCAGCGTAAAAGCATAAAAGGTAGAAGGTAACACAAGATACAAATAAATGGAAGTATGGTGTGTATGATAATACAAATGGAAAAGTGCATAACAATGCAGGTGGAAGGGTGCAAAACTTTGAAGCAGGTTGTAGACACCCAATTTTTGACCGACCTTAAGATTCAGACGTCACCGATTGAGCGCTTGGTGATATTGCATAATGTGCTCGTTCAGAAGTTTCAGAGTCTTGGCCGTCAGCCCTGCCTCCAGATTTCTGAACCCTCTTCTGTGCCTTGCCTCTGTTTGTGAACCAGGCTCGGTTTTCTCTATTTCTTCTCAGTGGCCGTGGGCTACATTTTGTGGCTATAGGCCATTTTGCCCATTTCGGAGCCCGGTTCCCGGTTTTCGGAGCCGTCAGGCCATGTGCCTCGGTTCGAGACCGCTCAACCATCTCCATTTGCTCTGATTTTTGGCATGCATCTTATTTAATCCCTTTTGAGGGACACTGGGGCCTGAGAAACCCACTTCGTAGCCGAACGCCACTTTCGGTGCTTAGCAGCCCATTTTCGGGACCCTAAACTGCGTGTTTCGGCCCCCGAGCATTCGTTTTGCATCGGTTTTCGTTCATTTTTGGCAGGTACCTCTGTTTTATCACCAGGAAGGTCACTGGAGGGTGGGAGGCCAGCAATTATCTTGGCAACCAGTTATATTCCATTTTCGCCCTCCGACACCCGTTTTTCTCACTTCCGAGCCAATGTTGAACACCTTGGAGCCACGTTCGTCAACCCCAAACCACATATTTGTGTTGTACACACATGGGAGGATCCTAATATGATATGGCCGGCCAGAAACTCCAATTGAACCTTTTGAACCCCTCCTAAAAATGGCCTATTCTCTCTCCTGTTTTACAATTTCCAAATTCGAACCACAGGGTTGTGATGAGGGGACCTGGGAGGCCACCTTTTTGTAGTGGCCGGCCACTAATTGAACTTGACCTTTTTGACCCCTAGCCGGCCGGCTAGGGGGGGTGGCCGGCCGGCCACCTACAACTCCAAAAGGTGGCCGGCCATGATCCTCCCAATTGGCACTTTACAGCTGTATAGCTGTTGTTCCTCAGAAACATTTGTATCCGGGGGATATTTTGTGGGGGAAAGCCTTGGTCCTTTTTCCCCCACCCTTTCCTTCCATGCTCGCCCTCCTTTTGGTCCTTATAACCAGCTGCAAGCATTGGTTTTGGGGGTTAGAAAAATTGGTCTTCAAGCTTGCATACAAAAATCCTCCTCCATCTCTCTCATTTCCTTGAAAACCTCCAAGTCCAACACCACCATTTCTTCTACACCACCAACCCCCACCCTTCCACCCTCCATTCTAGAAGTTTGAAGGTGTTCCCCAAGGCCTGAGGAGCCACAAACTCAAGCCAAGAGGCAACCAAAGTCAAGCCTTCAAGGGTAAGTAGTATTTTTCCTTTTTTGAGCTTATTTTGGTATCTTCTCTTAGCCTTATGTGCTTACTGATTTGAGCTCCGACCAAAACTGAAAAGGTCATTTTTTTGAGCTCATTTTCTTGTTTCATTAAGGGCTCAACCCTGTTTGAGCCCCCCATCTTGCACTTGCTTCAATATCTTCCTTGAATGCTGTTTTCTTGCATGCTTTGGCAGCCCATTATGCTTCCATTTTTGGTCATTTTACAGAGCTATAAATAGTCTTATTTTGGCCCATTCTTCATGTTTCATTAAGGGCCTTTGGCTGTTTGATGGATATTTAGTATACTTTGTGCTTTGGCCATCTTTTGGCCCATTTCTTGCATAAGAGCTTAGCCATATCTATATTTGTTTTTGGGGTTTTTACAGTTCTATAAATATGCATATTTGTGGTCCCTCTTCAATGTTGTAGAAGGGAATTTTTCAGTTTGGGCTTTTCATATACCACTTGCTTCTTTGGCTACCTTTTGGCCCATTTTCTTGCATAAGAGCTTAGCCATATCTATGTTTGTTTTTGAGGTTTTTTACAGTTCTGTAAAGTGGCTTATTTTTGGCCCCTCTTCAATGTTGTTGAAGGGCCCTAACCTGTTTGGAGTCAGCAGCTGTGAGTTGCTTCATAATCTCATATTTAGGGCCATTTTTGCATACTAGTTTTGCCCTATTTATGCTTGCTGTTTGGCCATGATTTGTACTGGTAAAATGCTTATTTTGGGGCTGGCTTGCTTCTGTCTTTTCATTCCATGTACCAATTACGCATGCTTTGTATAGCTGTAGTTCATTTTATGTGCCTGATTTTGCATTTCGGGAGAGATTCCATGCATCGGGTGTGCTTTCGCCTCGTTTCGGGGCTGTTTTCCCCCACATTTCAGTGCTGAAATTTCAATAGCATGTTTGCATATCATTTTCCATGCCATTGCATTGCGTATGCCATTGCCTCGGTTTGCGTGCCCGTGTGCACGCATTTCGAGGCACTTCATTTTCATCCATCGGCCTCTTATGTGAGTGTGGCTGAGGCTCTCTCATGTTAGTATAAGTCCATGTTGCATTCTATATGCCATTTCCATGCTATTGCATCGCGTATGCCATTGCCTCGGTTTGCGTGCTCGTGTGCACGCGTTTCGAGGCACTTCATTTTCATCCATCGGCCTCTTATGTGAGCGTGGCTGAGGCTCTCTCATGTTAGTTTAAGCCCATATCATATTTCCATGTCATTTGCATTGCGTATGTCATTTTCTCGGTTTGCGCGCCCGTGTGCACGCATTTTGAGGCATCTCTTTTTTACAGCACAGTGCATACTAGGTTGTATCTTAGATCGCATTCTGTCATTTTCTCGATTTGCGTGCCTGTGTGCACGCATTTCGAGACATCTCATTTTCATAGCATTGTGCATACTAGGCTGTATCTTAGTTGCATTCATGCATATCATGCATATTGCATCGTGTTCGGGATAGAAGTTAGCCCGGGCACGGGAAACGAGGTGCGTTTCGTACTCCGAGTGACGGAACGTATCTCAATTCCCCAGTCACCGACACTCCGGATCATCCATGATGGAGTTAGGTCTTGTTGTGTTTACACGTGCATTCATTCTATATTGAGTTGCACATTTCGACCCCTCTGTCATCATGCAAAGATATGCGTGATTGGTGGTACGAGGATCGAGGCATGCATATATCCGTGAAAATACATTGCCATGCCCCTTTCCTGTTCTCTGTTGCAGCAAATGAAGAATCAGCAAACTTCCGGAGTTTGGCGCGCTTTCCAAGAAAAATCACAAAACAGAGGCTAATTAGGGCATCCCAGTGGATTTCCGCACAAGGCAGCCCAGACATGCATCATTCATCAGGAGCAAGGCAGTCCCTGGCTTGCACGCCAGTTTCACAGCTTTCTTAGTTAATTTGATTAATTAATTAGGAATTTGTACATTATTTGGACTGTATTATTTGCACTGTAATATTCTTTTATTCGGGACTGCATATTTATTCGGACCCTCTGCGCGAGGGCATAACTGTAATAAGTGTGCATGTGTGTGTTGTATGTCTTCCAACCCCATGTCTTTCTTCCCTTTTATTTACCTACTTATGATGGTTAGATTAGGCCATATTTCAATTAGCATACAGTATGATAGCATGTTTGCATTCATTCATCTGTTTTGCATGCACCGGGCTCGGCGCATCATACTAACTGCATTGTATTTCAATTTCAAAGTTGAATACGTGTTAGCTGTAGCATTCCGTATGCCATGTTTAGAATAGCCGAGCCTGCTATAGTTGCATTTTGCATGTGTTGCATTAGGCATTTCTGTATACTTAGGATTCATGCATGGATTTCTAATAAATGTCTGTTTTGGCTTGGAGTACCTGATGAGCTTTATGCTTTAGCATCCTTGCATGCGTGTGAGTGAATGCCATAAATAGCATGCTTACCATGAGGCTAATTGCTTATGTGATATAACTGCCTGAATGCCTGTGGGTGAAGGTTGGGTTAGTTGGATTGGAATAAATCATCAACTGTTTGTTTCAAGCCCACTAGATAGTGGCAAAACCATCTTTTCTAAGCCCACCTGCGGGTGGCTAAATCTGCATTTTAAGCCTACTTGCGAGTAGCAAACCATCTTTCAAAAAAACAAGCATGAAACGTTTTGTTCCAATTCGGGCGACCCAGTCTATGCTTATATGCTGTGTGCATCACATAGTAACCTAGGCTAATAACCGGAAGAAGGACACACAAAGTTTTCAAAAATTGATATCACGGTTAGTATATGCCGATCTTTGATCGGGCGAGCGGGGGTGCTCACGAAGTGACCTTCCCCAATCGTACCCAAGTTCCCGAGCCGAGGCAACTTTGGTGATGACGGACACGTGGCCTTTGGCACCGAGTCAGGGTTTCCTAAATTTCCCATTAAAAAACATTTAGGTGGCGACTCTGTATCTGGCAAAGCAGTCCATGTTTGGCACTTCTTTCAAAAATCAGTTTTCTCAAAACGATTTGCCGGATTTGGACTCTTTGGTTCAGACTTAGAACCGTGACAAATTTGAGAGTCCTGAGCTGTAGTGACCCCAAAATGAACAGAACGGGAGCTCGTTCCTCCCGGGGCGTTCTGGGACGTCTACAGTTTCTGGCGACTTTGCTGGGGATTTAGAGAACTTGACTCGAACTCATGATATCTGTTTTTGACTACACTTGTGTGTTTCTTTGCATTGCATTTGCATTGGTGCGCCTAGGACACCGTGTTTGCCATCTGCTATTCCTAAACGGTTTGCCGGTGGCTTGTCTTGTCAAGGCATGACCATAAGGCTGATCGGTTGTGGGCTCTGCCAGTATGGGAACACAAACCCCGGTTTTACCGGGGCACCCTCTTTGACCATTCGACCTAGTGCATATTCGGATCCGTAGTGACCATTCCAAACTAGGACATGTTGCTTACCCGTTTATAGGTTGTTTGAAACCGCTGCGTGCGTAGTGAAACCCTAGCTCCTAACAAAATAGGACAGGGAAACCCTACCCCAACATAGGGGTGTTTTTGGCTCTCACTTATCTGTTATGTGCTTTAGAGTGCGTCTCTACAGGAATGCATGTATCAGTGTATGAGTTTGGGCATTAGGCCTGCGGGCATTACTATCAGTATTTGGGAGTCAGCTTTACCTGTGGGTATCAGACTCAGATTTTGGGGCAGAATTCAGTAGAGAGCACACTCATTCAACTAGGCTCATATCTGTTCAGGTGAAATCAGGCTGAGGTGCTGTCTGTTTTCTCTTTTGCTAGGTAGTCTTGGAACTATCGCTTCAGAAGGCTCCGATATCCCCTGAGGTTCATCGAACTTGTGCTGATAGACTTTGTCAGGTCAGAGATTCAGTTCAAGGGTAATCAGTGTTCTTTCGCTGAGGCAAGGTAAAGAAAAGCCGGTCAGGGCTCATCTGTTCATCTAATCCGTCAGTCACCAGTCACCAGTCACATCATCTTTGTTCAGACTCAGCAGACCGTGATGGCACAAGGTTCGGAAGAATTTGCGGCCATGATAGCAGCGCTAAATCAGGGAACTGCCATGCAGGCTGAGACCAGTATTGAAACGCAGCGCCCATCTGGGGCATCTGCCTCACATCCAGCTTTGGGACCCCAGCCGAACTTTGACCCAATTCCGCCAGTTGAAGATTTGCAGTGTCTGAATCCTCGAGAAGGGTTGGCTCAAGCTCAGGTGCTCAGACCCCTAGTGCAGCCTAATGAGAGAACTCAACCCTTTCATGTTGATGAGTTCAATCTGACTACAGTGAAAATTGCAAACCTTGAGAAGCAATTCAAAAAGGCACAGGGCCTTAACTTCATTCCTGACATTGAGGATGGGCGCACCGAGGCTACCATCCGACTCCCAGACAGATTCAAAATGACATATATCGACCGTTTCGACGGGTCTGGAGATCCAATGGTACATATCCGACTTTTCTTAGATGTCCTGAAGCCGATGGGTCTGACTAAGCCACAGAAACTCTCTCTGTATGGAAGAACCATGTCGGGTGTAGCAGCCACTTGGTATGCCAAATTGGAGGACAAAGTGAAACAAAACTGGGAAGAACTGGCTGAGGCCTTTATCGATCAGTATTCCTACCATACCCAAGTTGAAATGACCATCCAAGAGCTTGAAGCAACTCGCCAGAACCCAACAGAGACTTTTGTGGAATTCATTGCAAGGTGGAGAGCAAAGGCAGCACAAATGACAGATCGTCGCCCTTCTGAGAGGGATCAAGTGCAGATGATGGTCCGAAACCTTGAGCGAGATATGGTGCAAAAGTTGATAGTCGCTCCACTATTCACTTTCAAAAGTTTGCATGAACTGGGTGTTCAAATCGAGAATGCGTTCAACAGCGGGATTATTCCCAGGACAAGGGAACTGACAAGGAAGGTGATTTCAGGAAGTACCAACGCTGGTAGTAGCGCTATTCCCAAACCCACCGAAATCAATACAGTCGCCACAGCCGACCCTTTTGCCAAACCAAGCCTACAAACAGCTGGCCCAGCCCGAGCTCAAGGTAGAACTTTCACCCCCCCTCTATATGAGCCTAACTAGCGCACTAAAAGCCTTGATGGAAAAAGGGCATCTCAAACCCCTCGATCCTCAACCTCTTCCCGACCCACTCCCAACCAGACATAACCCCGCCAAGTACTGTGTGTACCATCAACAGCGCGGTCATGGCACCGACCGTTGCTACCGCCTTCGTCATGAGGTCCAAAATCTCATCGACAACCGGACGATAGCTCCACCTTCAGACCCCAATGACCAAACATCTCCTTCCTACCTCAATCTCATCCACATACTGCCGTCCACCTTTGACCCCAGCATATACATCACCCCGGCCCATCTACCCAAGCCTGAGGTGTTTATTCCAGAAAGCATGGACTTATGCATGATGGGTGCACCTGAACCTCAACCATCTCAAACCCGTGAATCCACTACTTCTGAGTTGATGGGAATGATTAAAGATCTTCAAAAAACCGTGACGGATCTGGCCTCCGGGACATTGGCTCCATCATCAACCACACCACATACCGGGAACTTCATGTCAAAAGACTCCCCGTTGTTGGGACGGGCTGCATTTGAGGAAAGCCAATCCCTTGGCGGAGTGGAGGTGAGTGGGAGGAACAAGATAGGGGCGGACATGGATCCCAATGAACGTCTTCTGTTGGCTGTTGAGGCCTTGCAAGCCGAGGGACTGAACAAAGAGCAAGTCCTCGCAGTTGTTGCAAAAGCTGTGGATGACACTTTCGCTGCTCAAGTTGGGGGCGGTCTGAATCAAAGGGAACATCGGGAGAAGGACTGTCATACTAGAGACGATCCTGCTATCTCTAATCCTCCACTCGGAAGAGATCGGCAAACCAGTCCAGCACCTGCCAATCCCTTTGCTGGTGCGCCTAGTAAAAATCCACAAGCCTTGAAGTACCAACCCCGAGGTCGGAGGGTCTTCCATGCCCTCTATATGCCTTTGTCCAAAGCTCTCCAAATCCTTGTTGGACAAGGCCATCTCAAACCCCTTGAGCCTCGGCCTCTCCCGAACCCTCTTCCGGCTACCCATGATACTACCCAGTACTGCGCGTACCATCAATAAACTGGCCATACTACCAACGCCTGCTTCCGTCTTCGCCATGAAGTACAGGATCTATTTGACAATGGAGTCATCCCCGCACCAAGTCCTGCAAAGTCTATCGGCACTTGATCAGTGAACTTGTAGGGGATAATGTGATGTGATCGAGGGATGAACCACCTGCGGGCGGCGTTCAGTTTATTTCAGATATGGTGTATGGCACGCACTGTTTTGAGCATTTGTGAATGCTGGTTTTTGTACTGTCTGACTTGGGTATCGGGTCAGTCTTGTTGTTTTGTACAGAGTCAGTCTTTTCTTACTGAGTCAGTAGGGTCTGTCTTGTTATATCGAGTCAGTCCTGTTGTACAGAAGTCAGATGATTCCGGGGGTGTTACCTCGGATATCATTATTTTGTTTTGCGTCTGTCTTTTCGCTTCCTTGTGAGTCTGTTTCTGCCTTGGAGCCAGTTGTACCAACAGATTTGAATGAAACAGCAGTGGTTTTTCATGCTTTGTGCTTGCTTCTGCTTTGTGCCAGTTGTGCTAGAAAGTTTGAATGAAACAGCAGTACTTTTCGCCTACTCTTCTGCACCCCAAAATCATTCCATTGACCTAAGTTTTTTTCAAAGTTTTTGAACACTGCGGTGAAAACGAAGAGGAAGGGATTCCTCGGGTTTTGCAAAATTTTGATCAATTGAGAGAAAGAGAGGCATGCTAAGCCCTTAATGATTGAGATCATGCTTGTTAGCGTGAGTACTGGGAAGGATCCTGGCTTGATCCAGATTGGTTCTACACTATCTTCAGCGCGAGCGATTTGTTGCTTTCTTAAAAATTTTCAAAAACAAAATGTTTTGCGCGGTCCTGCAAAGACTTGTGTGGAATCACTCTTGAGATTGTGTAGCTTAGGATCGCTCTCAGCCTCGAGACTTGAGCCCTTGCTTTCAAACCTTGGGCCCATTCAGAACGTTCAACGGTCAACTACAATGTGAGACCTGTGTGGCCAGATTCAAAGCAGCCCTCGAACAAGAGGCAAGGAAGTCGGGTCAAGAAGATCAGGTCTCATCAGAAGAAGCTTACGAAGCTAGAACAGCAGCCATTCTCCTGGATTCAGATGACTTCGGGATCTCAAAACCATTTGACATGGACAAAGCTGCACTTTTACCCTTGAGAGGCTCGCTGGGCCGAAAACTCGAAAGGGCGGCCTAGGCAAAAGTTAGAGCAAGAAAAGAACAAAAAGAACAAAAAAACAAAAAAGAAAAATGCAAAGAAAAGAACAAAAAAAAATCAAAAAAGAAAAGAAATGAAAAGAATTGAAAAAAAAAGAAAAACAAAGCTCGCAAGGTCGAAAACCCGCAACGGGCGCCTTGGCAAAAGTTAGAGCCTAAAAAGGAGAGGTTAATACCCGAGTGTACCTTAACCTCGAACTACGTAAGGCTTGATTCCCATCATTGGGATACGTAGGCAACTTCATTCTGAAGTCTAGCCCTAAAACACTTCAAATTCGATCATGTCCATGTAATGGTTCTGATAATCTTTACCTTCTCTGTATCCGAGAATTCGGTTGCAATCATCACTTCGAGGACTGATTATAATGCGCTGCGGTGCCATTCACACAAGGGGCAACTTTCCGTTGCCATTCAATGCACCGCGGTGTCATTCAAACAAGGGGCAATTTTCCGTTGCCATTCAATGCACTGCGGTGCTATCCAAACAAGGGGCAACTTTCCGTCGCCATTCAGAACGCCGCAGTGTCATTTCAAACAAGGGGCAACTTTCCGTTGCCATGCAGTGTCTTTCAGACAAGGGGCAATTTCCCATTGCTATGGATCCGAGGTTGTGCATCTCGAGAGTAGGTTCCGTGCTCGTTGAGCAGTGGTCGTTTGCAAAAATAGTTTTTGAGAATTTTTACTGAGGTTGACTAATCTTCTTGAAAAGTACTCCATTTTTCAAAACTGGACCGTTTCTCGGACCCAAAAAAAAGGAAAATTTTCAGTGCTCATAGCCTGACTTGCATGATTTTCAAATCAAAAATTGAACAAGCATGTTAATCTAACTTTCATGTTGGTCAAAATTGTTTTAAAACCAAAAAATGGTCAAAATGATGAAATAGGGGCACAGTTGAGTCAGATGTTCTGTCTTCCTCCTGTTGTCAACTTACTTGCCGAAAGGGCACCATATTCGCCAGAAAAGGGCACCACTGAGGCTGATCACAAAACGGCTGAAGGTTCCCTCATCCTCCAAGCAACAAGGTATCAAGCCAAGTGCAAAGCACGAACCGGAATGGGACAAGATATTCCACTCCTTTATCTAGACAAGTCTGATCACGTCCAAACTCGCCACCAGAGCACCGTCAACCGATGCCAGCTGCAGATTTGCTACACACCCAATTGTAGCGCAACACTTCTTTGGAAGAAATTCACTGCTGTGAACAAGAATCAAAAGCTGGTAGAATACCAGGGGCAAGGGCCCACGACTTCCTGTTTATCCATCAACCGCCCAGGGGAGGGAGTGAAAAAAAACGAGAGATTGAAGAATAGAGAGATGTGCGATGAGAGAAAAAGTGAGAAGAGGGCTTTTTCAGAAAAATAGAGCTTGAGGGTCGAGTGATGTGAGGATCACAAATGAGAAAGGGTGGGAAATAATACCCGGGGAAACAGGCTCCATGTGCACATTTGAGTCTTGTGTTTTATTTTGTCTGTCTCGATTCTTGTCTTGAGTCGTTCCGAGCATGTCTCGATGTGTTAGGTTGTTTACCTTTTGTTATTCGTTGTTGAGTCTTTTTCACTGTATGCAGTCATAGGCTCAATACCCGGTTAAGAACTCATTTCTCAATTTCCATAAATCTTTTTGTGCTCAGAGTGCTGTGCCATTCTCCACATTTGTGCAAAACAAGATTTGTTCTTTCATAAAACTGCAGGGTCCATCCCCGATAAGTGTGAACGGTAAAACAAGGACCTATCTGAAGCTATATAAGTTCCGGACTACGAAGCAAAAGAAAATAGGGAAAATTTTGAGCATCTGAGTGTGTTTCACCTTCAGAAAATTCTGAGATTGCATTCCATATGTACCTCTTCAGGCCTTGCCAGTGCCCTGAAGAATGAGTGTGCCTCTACTCCAAGCTTAAGCATGCTTCAAGCCAGAACGGTAATTGAAGCAGCAGCAGCAGATGTTATCTCTCGCCAATATGAACAGGGTGTGCCCTTTTTGAGCTGAGTGTGTTGCAAAGTCCTCTAAGAGGTAAATCAGAGGCACCAGAGTACGTATTTGATGCTCCTCTACTACATAGAATGTGCACTTTCATATACACTTCTGTGACATGCGTGCCGCGCATCGTTATGATTCATACATAGAATATGCTTGCTTTCGATTCTGCATAGAATTTGCTTTCAATATTGCATAGAATATGCTCCTGTTTCTTGCATAGAAAATGCTCGTATCTTTTGCATAGATAATGCACTCTTCCATACTTGCATAGAAAATGCACCTCATTTGCATAGAACATGCATTCACTCGCACTATCTTGTGCACTTTCACTTTGTATCTCACTAGCACTGTCTTGTGCATCTTGTGGTTGTATCTCACTCGCACTATTTTGTGCATTGCATTTCAAATCAATCACGCTGTTTAGCGTATCGCACTGTTTAGTGCATTTCAAATCAATCGCGCTGTTTAGCGTATCGCACTGTGTAGTGCATTTCAAATCAATCGCGTTGTTTAGCGTATCGCACTGTCTAGTGCATTTCAAATCAATCGCGCTGTTTAGCGTATCGCACTGTCTAGTGCATTTCAAATCAATCGCGCTGTTTAGCGTATCGCACTGTGTAGTGCATTTCAAATCAATCGCGCTGTTTAGCGTATCGCACTGTCTAGTGCATTTCAAATCAATTGCGCTGTTTAGCGTATCGCACTGTCTAGTGCATTTGAAATCAATCGCGCTGTTTAGCGTATCGCACTGTCTAGTGCATTTCAAATCAATCGCGCTGTTTAGCGTATCGCACTGTTTAGTGCATTTCAAATCAATCGCGCTGTTTAGCGTATCGCACTGTTTAGTGCATTTCAAATTAATCGCGTTGTTTAGCGTATCGCACTGTCTAGTGCATTTCAAATCAATCGCGTTGTTTAGCGTATCGCACTGTCTAGTGCATTTCAAATCAATCGCGCTGTTTAGCGTATCGCACTGTTTAGTGCATTTCAAATCAATCGCACTGTTTAGCGTATCGCACTGTCTAGTGCATTTCAAAATCACTCGCGCCATTTTGGGCATCGCACTGTTTTGTGCAGTTTACATTTCGCGCTATTTTACGCACCTCACTCGCACTGTCTTGTGCATTTCAAATCACTCGCGCTTTCTTGCGCATTGCACTGTTTTGTGCGCCTTACTTGCATTTTGCACGCATTCCATCGCGCTATCTTGCGCATCTCACCTGTACTTGTTAGTGCATTGTATCGCGCTATCTCACGCACCTTATCTGTTTAGCACTGTTTTGTGCATTCACTCTGCATCGCACTGTCTTGTGCACTCCCCGGTCTAGGAGACCTTAAATCCTCTAAAAGTGCAATTCCTTTGGTGTTTGTCGTGCCCGAACGACTTCTGGTGGTCTGGTATAGCCACCTGCCTGTGTTTGCGGTGAGTTCCTAGGAGACCAACTGAGACAGTGGAAAACTAGAGTTTGAATGGCTTACGCCTAGAACGCAAAGGTTCAGGATTTCCGAGATTAAAGTCTGGTTTAAATACCCAGGGGTATATCCTCGGCAATTCTGGATACTGATCCAACCTAGTCTGTCACCCTGTTGGAGAATAGGGAAAGCTACGACCATGGTCAGGGAGAAAAGTAGTACCTGTGGTTCAACCAAGAAGAAGTGAAAGATTCCCAGCAGCATGAGGTAAGTCATTGCCAATTGCCCGTGTGAGGTACCTTTACCTCTTAGCTATTACATTGCATTTTAGCCACTACATTACAGTGCATTGCATGAATCCTCAATTTTCAAACCGGCTTCGCGTAGCGTATAAGTCCAACTTTCAAAACCGGCTTCGCGTGGCGTATAAGTCCAATCTTCAAAATATTTCTGCATATCGTTTTGCATTTTGCCCCCTTTGCCTGCGGGCATGCCTGCGGGTACATCTATGTTTATCTTGTATGTTTGTCTAAGTCTTCGGCCTTGTCAAAAATGGGTCGTCTTTGGGTTTTGACATTCACTCCCGTCACTTGTGACTTCCGAGTTCTGTCAAAGAGGAGCAACTGTAGACACCCCATTTTTGACCAACCTTAAGACTCAGACGTCACCGACTGAGCGCATGGTGATATCGCATAATGTGCTCGTTCGGAAGTTTCAGAGTCTTGGCCGTCAGCCCTGCCTCCGGATTTCTGAACCCTCTTCTGTGCCTTGCCTCAGTTTGCGAACCAGGCTCATTTTTCTCTGTTTCTTTTCTTGAGGGGAGGGAGAGGTCCTGTAGACCATCTCTCAGTGGCCGTGGGCTACATTTTGTGGCTATAGGCCATTTTGCCCATTTCGGAGCCCAGTTCCCGGTTTTCCGAGCCGTCAGGCCATGTGCCTCGGTTCGGGACCGCTCAACCATCTCCATTTGCTCTGATTTTTGGCATGCATCTTATTTACTCCCTTTTGAGGGACACTGGGGTCTGAGAAACCCACTTCGTAGCCGAACGCCACTTTCGGTGCTTAGCAGCCCATTTTCGGGACCCCGAACTGCGTGTTTCGGCCCCCGAGTATTCGTTTTGCATCGGTTTTCGTTCATTTTTGGCAGGTACCTCTATTTTATCACCAGGAAGGTCACTGGAGGGTGGGAGGCCAGCAATTATCTTGGCAACTAGTTATATTCCATTTTCACCCTCCGACACCCGTTTTTCTCACTTCCGAGCCAATGTTGAACACCTTGGAGCCACTTTCGTCAACCCCAAACAACATATTTGTGTTGTACACACATGGGAGGATCCTAATATGATATGGCCGGCCAGAAAATCCAATTGAACCTTTTGAACCCCTCCTAAAAATGGCCTATTCTCTCTCCTGTTTTATAATTTCCAAATTCGAACCACAGGGTTGTGATGAAGGGACCTGGGAGGCCACCTTTTTGTGGTGGCCGGCCACTAATTGAACTTGACCTTTTTGACCCCTAGCCGGCCGACTGGGGGGGGGGTGGCCGGCCGGCCACCTACAACTCCAAAAGGTGGCCGGCCATGATCCTCTCAATTGCCACTTTACAGCTGTATAGCTGTTGTTCCCCAGAAACATCTGTATCCGGGGAAAATTTTGTGGGGGAAAGCCTTGGTCCTTTTTCCCCCACCCTTTCCTTCCATGCTCCCCCTCCTTTTGGTCCTTATAACCAGCTGCAAGCATTGGTTTTGGGGATTAGAAAAATTGGTCTTCAAGCTTGCATGCAAAAATCCTCCTCCATCTCTCTCATTTCCTTGAAAACCTCCAAGTCCAGCACCACCATTTCTTCTACACCACCAACCCCCACCCTTCCACCCTCCATTCCAGAAGTTGAAGGTGTTCCCCAAGGCCTGAGGAGCCACAAACTCAAGCCAAGAGGCAACCAAAGTCAAGCCTTCAAGGGTAAGTAGTATTTTTCCTTTTTTGAGCTTATTTTGGTATCTTCTCTTAGCCTTACGTGCTTACTGATTTGAGCTCCGACCAAAACTGAAAAGGTCATTTTTTTGAGCTCATTTTCTTGTTTCATTAAGTGCTCAACCCTGTTTGAGCCCCCCATCTTGCACTTGCTTCAATATCTTCCTTGAATGTTATTTTCTTGCATGCTTTGGCAGCCCATTATGCTTCCATTTTTGGTCATTTTACTGAGCTAGAAATAGTCTTATTTTGGCCCATTCTTCATGTTTCATTAAGGGCCTTTGGCTGTTTGATGGATATTTAGTATACTTTGTGCTTTGGCCATCTTTTGGCCCATTTCTTGCATAAGAGCTTAGCCATATCTATATTTGTTTTTGGGATTTTTACAGTTCTGTAAATATGCATATTTTTGGTCCCTCTTCAATGTCGTAGAAGGGAATTTTTCAGTTTGGGCTTTTCATATACCACTTGCTTCTTTGGCCACCTTTTGGCCCACTTTCTTGCATAAGAGCTTAGCCATATCTATGTTTGTTTTTGAGGTTTTTTACAGTTCTGTAAAGTGGCTTATTTTTGGCCCCTCTTCAATGTTGTTGAAGGGCCCTAACCTGTTTGGAGTCAGCAGCTGTGAGTTGCTTCATAATCTCATATTTAGGGCCATTTTTGCATACTAGTTTTGCCCTATTTATGCTTGCTGTTTGGCCATGATTTGTACTGGTAAAATGCTTATTTTGGGGCTGGCTTTCTTCTGTCTTTTCATTCCATGTACCAATTATGCATGCTTTGTATAGCTGTAGTTCATTCTATGTGCCTAATTTTGCAATTCGGGAGAGATTCCATGCATCGGGTGTGCTTTCGCCTCGTTTCGGGGCTTTTTTCCCCCACATTTCAGTGCTGAAATTTCATTAGCATGTTTGCATATCATTTTCCATGCCATTGCATTGCGTATGCCATTGCCTCGGTTTGCGTGCCCGTGTGCACGCATTTGAGGCACTTCATTTTCATCCATCGGCCTCTTATGTGAGTGTGGCTGAGGCTCTCTCATGTTAGTATAAGTCCATGTTGCATTCTATATGCCATTTCCATGCTATTGCATCGCGTATGCTATTGCCTCGGTTTGCATGCTCGTGTGCACGCGTTTCGAGGCACTTCATTTTCATTCATCGGCCTCTTATGTGAGCGTGGCTGAGGCTCTCTCATGTTAGTTTAAGCCCATATCATATTTCCATATCATTTGCATTGCGTATGTCATTTTCTCGATTTGCGCACCCGTGTGCACACATTTTGAGGCATCTCTTTTTTACAGCATAGTGCATACTAGGTTGTATCTTAGATCGCATTCTGTTATTTTCTCAATTTGCGTTCCTGTGTGCACGCATTTCGAGACATCTCATTTTCATAGCATTGTGCATACTAGGCTGTACCTTAGTTGCATTCATGCATATCATGCATATTGCATCGTGTTCGGGATAGAAGTTAGCCCGGGCACGGGAAACGAGGTGCGTTTCGTACCCCGAGTGACGGAACGTATCTCAATTCCCCAGTCACCGACACTCCGGATCATCCATGATGGAGTTAGGTCTTGTTGTGTTTACACGTGCATTCATTCTATATTGAGTTGCGCATTTCGATCCCTCTGTCATCATGTATAGATATGCGTGATTGGTGGCACGAGGATCGAGGCATGCGTATATCCGTGAAAATACATTGCCATGCCCCTTTCCTGCTCTCTGTTGCAGCAAATGAAGAATCAGCAAACTTCCGGAGTTTGGCGCGCTTTCCAAGAAAAATCACAAAACAGAGGCTAATTGGGGCATCCCAGTGGATTTCCGCACAAGGCAGCCCAGACATGCATCATTCATCAGGAGCAAGGCAGTCCCTGGCTTGCACGCCAGTTTCACAACTTTCTTAGTTAATTTGATTAATTAATTAGGAATTTGTACATTATTTGGACTATATTATTTGGACTGTAATATTCTTTTATTCGGGACTGTATATTTATTCGGACCTTCTGCGCGAGGGCATAACTGTAATAAGTGTGCATGTGTGTGTTGTATGTCTTCCAACCCCACGTCTTTCTTCCCTTTTATTTACCTGCTTATGATGGTTAGATTAGGCCATATTTCAATTAGCATACAGTATGATAGCATGTTTGCATTCATTCATCTGTTTTGCATGCACCGGGCTCGGCGCATCATACTAACTGCATTGTATTTCAATTTCAAAGTTGAATACGTGTTAGCTGTAGCATTCCATATGCCATGTTTAGAATAGCCGAGCCTGCTATAGTTGCATTTTGCATGTGTTGCATTAGGCATTTCTGTATACTTAGGATTCATGCATGGATTTCTAATAAATGTCTGTTTTGGCTTGGAGTACCCGATGAGCTTTATGCTTTAGCATCCTTGCATGCGTGTGAGTGAATGCCATAAATAGCATGCTTACCATGAGGCTAATTGCTTATGTGATATAACTGCCTGAATGCCTGTGGGTGAAGGTTGGGTTAGTTGGATTGGAATAAATCATCAACTGTTTGTTTCAAGCCCACTATATAGTGGCAAAACCATCTTTTCTAAGCCCACCTGTGGGTGGCTAAATCTGCATTTTAAGCCTACTTGCGAGTAGCAAACCATCTTTCAAAAAAACAAGCATGAAACGTTTTGTTCCAATTCGGGCGACCCAGTCTATGCTTATATGCTGTGTGCATCACATAGTAACCTAGGCTAATAACCGGAATAAGGACACACAAAGTTTTCAAAAATTGATATCACGGTTAATAGAGGCCGATCTTTGATCGAGCGAGCGGGGGTGCACACGAAGTGACCTTCCCCAATCGTACCCAAGTTCCCGAGCCGAGGCAACTTTGGTGATGACGGACACGTGGCCTTTGGCACCGAGTCAGGGTTTCCTAAATTTCCCATTAAAAAACATTTAGGTGGCGACTCTGTATCTGGCAAAGCAGTCCATGTTTGGCACTTCTTTCAAAAATCAGTTTTCTCAAAACGATTTGCCGGATTTGGACTCTTTGGTTCAAACTTAGAACCGTGACAAATTTGAGAGTCCTGAGCTATAGTGACCCCAAAATGAACAGAACGGGAGCTCGTTCCTCTCGGGGCGTTCGGGGACGTCTACAGAGGCTTGATCTTGCGCTTGAGGTAGAGGCACACTCATACTTCGGAGCATTGACAAGGCTTTGAAAAGGTACATCCGAAATACAATCACGATATTTGCTGAAGGTGAAACACACTCAGATGCTTCTATTTTCCCTCTTTTCTTTTGCCTTACAGTTCGAAACCCATGTAGCTTCATATAGGTCCTGGTTTTACTGTTCTCATGTGACCTAGGTTGAACCCCGCGACTTTATGAAAGAACCAATTCTGTTTTGCACAAATGTGGAGAACGACACGGCACTCGGAGCACAAAACGATTTTATTTTTGAAATTGAGAGATAAGTTTTCGACCAGGTATTGAGCCTACGCCTGAACACAGCAAAACGACTCAACAAGGAAATAAAAGGCACACAACCTAGACACGTCGAGTAACACTCGAAACGACTCAAAACAAGAATCGAGATAAAACAAAAAGACACGACACTCAGACATGCACAGGGAGCCTGTTTCACCGGGTAGTGTTTCCTACCCTTTCTCATTTGTGGTTCTCACATCACTCGGCCCTCAACTCTGTTTTTTCTGAAAAAACCCTTTTCTCACTTTTCCTCTCATCGCACATCTCTCTATTCTTCAATCTCTCATTTTTTATCCCTCCCCTGGGTGGTTGATGGACAAACAGAAAGTTGCGGGCTCTTGCCCCTAGCATTCCGATAGATTCTTCTTCTTGTTCACAACAGTGAGTTTCTCCCATAGAGGGGTTGTGATGCGGCTGGATGTGCAGCAGATCTGTAATTGACATTGGTTGATGATGCTCCACCAGGGAGTTTGGACGTGATTAGATCATTCCAGTTCATGCTTTGCACTTGCTTGATACCTCGTTGCTTGGAGGATGTTGAGAGCTTTCAGCCCTTTTCTGATAACTTCAGTTGTGCCCTCTTCTGGCGAATACGATGCCCTTTCTGGCAAGTAGAGTCCCTTTCTAGAAAATGCATTGACAACGAGGAAAAGACAGGAAGCCTGACTCAACTGTGCCCCTAGTTCATCAATTTGACCATTTTTTTGTTTTGGGTTTCTAAAACAATTTTGATCAAAATAAGAGTTAGATTAACGCGCTTGTTCGATTTTCTGATTTGAAATCATGCAAGTTAGGCTGTGAGCACTGAAAATTTTCCCTTTTTGGGGTCCAAGAAATGGTCCAGTTTTGAAAATGGAATACTTTTCGAGAAGATTAGTCAACCTCAGTAAAAATTCTCAAAAACTATATTTGCAAACGACCACTACTCAACGAGCACGGAACCTACTCTTGAGATGCGCAACCTCGGATCCATGGCAATGGAAAATTGCACCTTGTCTGAAGGACACTGCATGGCAACGGAAAGTTGCCCCTTGTTTGAAATGACACTGCGGCATTTTGAATGGCAACGGAAAGTTGCCCCTTGTTTGGATAGCACCGCAGCGCATTGTAGTCAGTCCTCAGAGCGACGAACACAACCAGACCCTCAGATACAGAGAAGACAAAGATGACCAGAACCATCGCATGGACACAGTCGATTTGGAAGTGTTTACGGCTGGACTTCAGAATGAAGTTGCCTACGTATCCCAAACATGGGAATCAAGCCTTACGTAGTTCGGGGTTAAAGTACACTCGGGTATTAACCTCTCCTTTTTAGGCTCTAACTTTTGCCAAGGCGCCCGTTGCGGGTTTTCGACCTTGCGAGCTTTGTTCTTCTTTCTTTCTCTTTTCAATTCTTTTCTTCTTTTTTTTTTGATATTCTTTTATTTTCTTTTCTTTTTTTCATTTTTTCTTTCTTCTTTTTTCTTTTCTTTTCTTTTTCTTTTTCTTCTTTTTTGTTATTTTTCTTCTTTTTCTTGTTCTAACTTTTGCCTGGGTCGCCATTCTGGGTTTTCGGCCCAGTGAGCCTCTCAAGGGTAAAAGTGTAGCTTGGTCCATGCCAAATGGTTATAGTGTTTCGAAGCCATCCGTATCAGGAGAGTGGCTGTTGATTTGCAAGAGGACTCATCTTTAGCTCTTCGAGCATGTCTGATATCTTTGCCCCTAGTTCGAGGGGTACTTCTGTTCTAGCTTTGCAAGCTTCTTCTGATCTTCTGATCTTTTTGATCTGACTTTCCTGGCCTCTTGTTCAAGGGCTGCTTCAAATCCGGCCACACAGGCCTCACATCGTAGTTGACCGTTGAACCTTCTGAATTCAAGTTCAAGGTTTGGAAGCGAAGGGGTTGAGTCTCGAGGCTGAGAGCGATCCTAGGCTGCACAATCTCAAGAGCGATTCCACACAGGTCTTCGCAGGACCGCGCAAAACATTTTGTTTTTGAAAGTTTTTAAGAAAGCGACAAATCGCTCGTGCTAAAGATAGTGTGAAACCAGTCTGGATCAAGCCAGGGTCCTTCTTAGTACTCACGCTAACAAGCATGATTTCATTCATTAAGGGCTTAGCACGCCTCTCTTTCTCTCAAATGATCAAAGTTTTGCAAATCCCAAGGAATTCCTTCCTCTTCGTTTTCACCACAGTGCTCAAAAAAGTTTTGAAAAACTTAGGTCGATACAATGATTTCAAGGCACAGAAAAGACAGAGTTCTTTAGTCAAATACTGCCGTCTCATTTAGAACTTCCGGCATAACTGGCACAAGGCAGAAGCAAATGCGAGAGTGTGAAGATCACCGCTGTTTTATTCAAAAAAATCTGTTGGCACAACTGGATCCCTGGCAGAAACAGACTCAAAACAAAACGAACAGACAAACATAAAACAAAATGGTGACGCCCGAGGTAACACCCCCCGGAATCACCCGACTCCTATACAACAGGACTGACTCGATACAACAAGACAGACCCAAAACAAAAGAGACTGACTCAAAACAAAAAGACAGACTCAAAACAAAACAACAAAACTGACCCAATACCCAAGTCAGAAAGCACAAAAACTGGTATTTGCACATTGCTCAGAACAGTGCGTGCCATTCCCACGTCTGGAGTTAATCGAGCGCCGCCCGCAGGTGGTTCATCCCCCGATCACATGGTCATATTATCCCCCCAGTTCACCGATCCAGTGCCGATAGACTTTGCAGAGCTTGGCGCAGCAATGATCCCGTTGTCAATCAGATCTTGCACTTCATGGTGAAGACGAGAGCAATTGTCAATACCATGACCGGTTTGTTGATGGAAGGCACAGTATTGGGCAGCATCATGCGTAGCCGGAAGAGGATTCGGGAGAGGCCGAGGCTCAAGGGGTTTGAGATGGCCTTGTCTTATAAGGATTTGGGGACAAAGGCATGTAGAGGGCATGGAAGACCCTTTGACCTCGGGGTTGGTACTTCAAAGTTTGTAGATTTTTACTGGACGCACCAGCAAAGGGCTTGGCAGGTGCTGGCCTAGTTTGTTGATCTCTTCTGAGTGCAGGATTATAGCTGAAAGGAACGTTTCTGATACAACAACCCTTCTCCCGGCTTGCCCCTTGATTCAAACTGCCCCCAACTTGAGTGGCAAAAATATCATCCACAGTTTTTACAACCACTGTAAGCACTTGCTGTTTGTTTAGTCCTTCGGCCTTCAAAGCCTCAACAGCCAACAAAAGATGTTCATGGGGACCAATGCCTGCCCCTACCTTGTTCTTACTGTCTGCCTCCACTTTGCCAAGGGATTGGCATTCCTCAAATACAGCCCGTTCCAAGACTGGGGAGCCTTTTGACATGAACTCCCTGGTATGTGATGTGGTTGATGACGGAGCCGATGTCCCGAAGGCAAAATCTGTCACAGTTCTTTGAAGATCTTCGATCATCCTCTTCAGCTCAGAAGTAATGGGCTCACGGGTTTGAGATGATTGGGGTCCAGGTGCATCCATCATGCATAAGTCCATGCTTTATGGAATGAACACCTCTGGCTTGGGTAGATGGGCTGGGGTGATGTATATGCTGGGGTTGAAGGTGGATGGTAGTGTATGGATGAGGTTGAGATGGGGAGGTGAAGAATCAGTACTAACCTGAGGTCCTTTTGGTGGAGCTAGGGTCTCTTCGTCAATAAGATCCTGAATCTTATGACAGAGGCGATGCAACAGTTTGTATCATGACCGTGTTGTTGATGATAGGCACAGTATTTAGCTGGGTCATATCTTGGTGGAAGAGGATTTGGAAGGGGTTGGGGTTCTAGGAGTTCTAGGTGCCCTTCTTCTTGCAACTTTTTCAAAGCTTGGGAGAGACTCATGTAAAGAGGATGGAATTTTCGGGCGTGGGGCCGAGTTGAAGTGGTTGGTTCTTGGTCATTGAGGGAAGTGATGATAGTGTCTACTTCTGAGCATTTAGCTATGTTACCATTAGTAGTAGCATTGGAACTGCGAGCAACATTTCTCTTTGAAGGCTCATTATCTTCTGCAAAGATCCCTTGTCTGATGGCATCCTCGATTTGAACCCCCATTTCATGAAGGGCTGGAAAGGTAAACAGAGGTAGAACGACCATCTTTTGCAGCAACTTGCCATGTAGATTCCGAACAATCATCCTGATCTGATCTTTGTCGGAAGGCCTTGTAGCCATCATTGAGGCCTTTGCTCTCCATCTTGTCACGAACTCTGAGAAACCCTCCTTTGGCTCTTGGCGGGTGACTTCAAGATCACGAGTCGTGACCTCGATCTGTGTGTTATAGGAGTATTGTGCAATAAGGGCCTCAGCCAGCCTTTTCCAGTTTTGTTTCACAGAGTTCTCCAATTTTGCATACCAAATTGCGGCTATCCCAGACAGGGTTCGGCCGAATAGTGACAATTTTTGGGCTGTGGTCAAACCCATTGGCCTCAAGATATCAGAAAACAGTTGGAGGTGCACCATTGGGTCTTCAGAGCCATCAAATCGATCGATATGCGGCATTTTAAACCGTTCCGGCAAGGTCACCACTGAGTCGGTATAACCATCCTCTATATCAGGAATAGAGCGGGCCCCCTGAGACTTTTTCAACAATTTCTCAAGCTTGCTCACTTTCAATGCTGTGGGGTCCGTCTCAAACTCAAAGGGGGAGTCTGGTAGGTTGGTGGGTGTTTTAGACAGCTGGGGTAGCACCGGGGGCGGAGCTGGCCCACCTGGAATGTCCGTATCATCCTGGACGTGGGTTGCCTCCCCGAGTATGGGAACTCTTGGTGGGGGAGGAGCCTAGTGTGAAGTAAATACTCCAGTTTGCTGCTCTAACCTGGCAATTGTCTCTGCCTGTTGGGCTATGACCACAGCCTGTTGCTTGGCGAATTTCGCTTGACGGATAGCATCTTGCTGCATGGCTTTCATACTATCCTGGAGTTGGCGCACCATCTCTTCTAGACCTGACATATTGCCCTGATCTAGATGAGCAACTGGTATACCAGTGTCTGCAGTAGGCTCAGAAATCTCAACCTGGCTGTTCAAAGACCACTAAGCTGGTAGCTGCTGTACTGGTGGTCTGTGCTTGATCGGCCTTTTCACCCTGCCTCTGGTAAAGGAACACTGATTGCCCTTGAACTGAATCTCTGACCCAACAAAGTCTATCAACACAAGTTCGGTGTATCCGGGGAATATTGGGGCCTTCTGAAGCTATGGTTCCAAGACTGCCTAGCAAAAGAGAAAACAGACAGCATCTCAGCCTGATTTCACCTGAACAGATATGAACATAGTTGAATGAGTGTGCTCTACAGAATTCTGCCCGTAAACTGATGCCCTCAGGTAAACTGAATCCCAAAATACTGAACTGGTGCCTGCAGGCCTGATCCCCAAACTTGCAAACTGATACATGCATTCTTGTAGAGACGCACTCTAAAAGCACATAACAGATAAGTGAGAGCGAAAACACCCCTATGTTGGGGTAGGGTTTCCTTGTCCTATTTTGTCAGGAGCTAGGGTTTCACTACGCACGCAGCGGTTTCAAACAACCTATGATCGGGTAAGCAACCTGTCCTAGTTTGGAATGGTCACTATGGATTCCGAATATGCACTAGGTCGAATGGTCAAAAGGGTTCCCCGGTAAAACCGGGGTTTGTGTTCCCATACTGGCAGAGCCCACAACCGGTCAGCCTTATGGTCATGCCTTGACAAGACAAGCCTCCGGCAAACCGTTCAGGAATAGCAGATGGCAAACACGGTGTCCTAGGCACACCAATGCAAATGCAATACAAAGAAACACATAAGTGTAGTCAAAACCAGATATCATGAATTCAAGTCAAGTTCTCTAAATCCCCAGCAGAGTCGCCAGAAACTGTAACGCACCGGGAAGGTGAGCTCCCGTTCTGTTCATTTGGGGTCACTACAGCTCAGGACTCTAAAATTGTCACGGTTCTTAATCTGAACCAAAGAGTCCAAATCTGGCAAATCGTTTTGAGAAAACAGATTTTTAGAAAAGAAATGCCAAACATGGACTGCTTTGCCAGATACAGAGTCGCCACCTAAATATTTTATTTTGGGAAATTTAGGAAACCCTGACTCGTTGCCTAAGGCCACGTGTCCGTCATCACCAAAGTTGCCTCAGCTCGGGAACTTGGGTACGATTAGGGAAGGTCACTTCGTGAGCACCCCCGCTCGCCTGATCAAAGATCGGCCTCTACTAACCATGATATCTAGTTTTGAAAAACATTGTGTGTTCTTATTCCGGTTATTAGCCTAGATTTACTATGTGATGCGCACAGCATACAGGTATAGACCTGGTCGCCTGAATTGGAACAAAACATTTCGTGTTTGTTTTTGAAAGATGGTTTGCTACTCGCAAGTAGGCTTAAAATGTAGATTTTCCCACCCTCAAGTGGGCTTAGAAAAGATGGTTTTGCCAGTATCTAGTGGGCTTAAAACTCACAGTTGATGATTTGTTCCAATCCAAATAACCCAACCTTCACCCACAGACATTCAGGCAGATATATCACATAAGCATATAGCCTCATGGTAAGCATGCTATTCATGGCAGTCACTCACACGCATGCAAGGATGCTAAAGCATAAAACTTACCGAGTACTCCAAGCCAAAAAAGAAGCTAATTAGAAATCCATGCATGATCCTAATTATACAGAAATGCCTAATGCAACACATGCAAAAACGAAACTATAGTAGGCTCGGCTATTCTAAACATGGCACATGAGATGCAACAGCTAACAAGTATTCAACTTTGAAATTGAAATACAATGCAGTTAGTATGATGTGTCGAGCCCGGTGCATGAAAAACAGATGAATGATGCAAACTTACTGTCATACTGTATGCTATTTAAAACATGCCCTAATCTAACCATCATAAGCGGGTAAATAAAAGGGAGAAAGACGTGGGTTTGGAAGACATACAACACACACACACACTTATTACAGTTGTGCCCTCGCGCAGAGGGTCCGAATGAATAGTATAGTCCAAATAATACAGTCCAAATAATACAGTCCAAGTAATACAGATTCCTAATTAATTTACAAATTAACTAAGAAAAGTAATAAACTGGCATGCAAGCCAGGGACTGCCTTGACTCTTCTTCAGATGATGGATGATGCATGTGTGGACTGCCTTGCGCGGAAATCCACGGCGATGCCCCGATTAGCCTCTGTTTGCAATTTATTCTTGGAAAGCGCGCCAAGTCCCGGAAGACTGCTGATTCTTGATTTGCTGTAACAGAGAGTAGGAGAGGGGCATAGCAATATATTTTCACAGATGTATGCATGCCTCGATTCTCGTGCCACCAATCACGCATATCGATGCATGATGGCCGAGGAGTCGATTTGCATTACTCAATATAGAATGAATGCACATGAGAACTCAACTAAAACCTAACTCCATCACGGATAATCCGGAGTGTCGGTGACTGGGAATTGAGACACGTTCCGTCACTCGAAGTGCGAAATGTCCCTCGTTTCCCGTGCTCGGGCTAACTCCAACCCCAAACACGATGCAATATGCATGATATGCATGAAATGCAACTAATATACAATCTAGCATGCACAATGCTATGAATTGGCATACACGATGCACGAGATAAGATGGCATACACAATGCGCTAACATACAACATAACATACGCAATGCTATGAAATGAAATGGCATACACAATGCACAATGGACTTACACCAACACAAGTGGACCTCAACCACAGTCACGTAAGTAGCCATGGGATGAAAATGAGACAACTCGAGATGCGTGCACACGTGCACGCAAATCGAGGACCGAACCTAAGGCACGAATGCCACTCTACCAAAGCATGGCAAGGCATGGAACATGGCATACAAGCATGCAAATTTCAGCACTAAAATATGCCCCAAAACAGTCCTGAATCATGGAAACATGGCTCCCGATGCATGAAATGAAACCGAAATACAAAACTAGGCCTATGCATTGGCCTATAGCTATACAAAACATGCGCTATTTGAACATGAAATGTAAAGACAGAGTCAAGAAAGCCCAAAAACAAGCATGTTTACAGTTTTCAGAAGGGCCAAACAAAGAACACAAATGAGGCTAAACTAGCATGCAAAAATGGCCCTAAATGTGAGATAAAGAAGCAAGTCACAGCTGCAGACCTCAAACACAAGAGGGCCCTTCAACAAAGTTGAAGAGGGGCCCAAAATATTGCATTTTACAGTTGGTGGTCAGACCCAAAACAGTATATATGCAAGCCAAAAATACTATGCAAAATATGGCAAAAAAAAGAGATATAACACAAAGTACAAAAGGATGCCTCAAAAAGTGAAAGACCCTTAATGAAATATGAATAGGGGCTTAAAATAAGGTCACTTACAGTTTGGACCTCAGCCCAAAAACAGAAGCACAATAGGCTAACAAATCATGCAAAAATGAGGCCAAAAGAGAGATATAAAGGCAAGTGGAAGATAGAAGGCTCAAACAGTGATGATCCCTTCAAAAATGTTTAATAAGGGCTCAAAATAAGTCACTTTTCAGTTTATGACATGCCTCAAAACAATTTATACATAGGCCAAAAATATTACACAAGATAATGGCATACAAGAGGGATAATGAAGCAAATGCAACAAGGAGGCCTCAAACAGTGAGAGGCCCTTAAACAAAAGTGAAAAGGAGTTCAAAATAAGCCTAGTTCCAGTTAGGGTCGGAGCCCAAAACAGCAAGAAAGTATGGCTAAGAAAGCATGCAAAATATGGACCAAAATGGGGGAAATGGAGCTTAGCCTTGAAGACTAGTCTTTGGTAGCCCCTTGGCTTGAGATGCAGCACTCCTAGGCTCTGAAGAACAACCTCCAGCTGCTGGAATGGAAGAGGGAAGGGTGGGGCTATGGGTTGGTGAAGGAATGGGTGTAGGACTTAAGAGTTTGGAGCTTGGAAATATAGAGAATGAGAGATACAAGGCAAGAGGCTTGGGGGAAATTTTTGTAACCCTCAAACCAGCAGCTGGAGCTGCTGTTATATAGACAAAAGAAGGGAAAAAAAGGGGGGAAAAATGGAGGGAAATGAATCAAGTTTCCCCCCAAAAGGGCCAAACCCTCGGACATGGGCGAAGTGTAAAACAAAATACATGTCTAGAATGTACTTGGGACAAGGATCATGGCCGGCTAGTTTAAATGGGCAAAACAAATCATCCACCAGAAAAATGTGGCCGGCCGGCTACTTTTTCTGACTTTTCTGGCCGGCCTGCTACATTTTCTGGAATTTCTGGCCGGCCTGCTACTTTTCAGGGAAAAAAAAAGGGGCTTCCGGGAAGAAATGTGGCCGGTGGGTGATTGGGAAGTCCAATGGTGGCCATTCAAGTGTCCAAATTAAAGCCCCAGAAGTTATCTTTCTAATGGCGCAAACCTTGCATTAAAATTATTCTTGTGGAAACAGTTATGCCCGTTTCCGTGAAGCCGCGCAGATTCGGTCCAAGTCAGAATAATGCCCTACTTCAATCAACCATATCTCCCCTATCCGGAATTGGATTTAGGAGATTATTGAGTGAAAAATGAGGCCTCGGGAGTAAGCTTTCCAACGGTGGTGGCCTCATAGCTTGATTCCAAGTATGTGAATGAATAGGCCCGATTCGGCGAGGGCTGTTCAATTCTCTCTTAACGATTCATGCCCATTTTCTTCCCCAACTGGACTTCTTCCCTCTTCTCCTCTTTTCTTCAACTTCAAACCCCTAAGTAAGGTATTTTGAAATATTTTTTCAAAGATTTCATCCATCCTTCATTCATTTCCACTTTGTCCTTGCTCGGTTTACCGAAAAGCGCAACTTTTAACAAAATACGAGCGTCAGAACATCGTAGAAACTTTATTTCAAAAACGTTTTTGAGAGAAAGGTTTTAAGAGTAAAATATTTTGATCAAGATTGTTTTGGTCTAGAACAGGGGTATGAAGTTGAGATTTGACTCTCTCTTTGCCGAAGAAATTGCACCTTTCCCCTGCACACCTTTCTCCACCAAGTAAACCATCAGTCACGTCCAAGTCTTAAAGGTAGTCAAAAATGGGGTGTCTACAGGCACATTTATGAATGTGCTAATGTTCTTCGTTACCTTTATTAGGATGTTAGGACGAGGAAGAGGTGGTAGACGTGGCAGGCGTGGTAGGCAGGAGATGCCTTTACCGGATGATATTCCAGAACAGCAGGAGGGGGTTGGCCAGGCCGATGTGGCCGAGCCAGCAGGTCAGGAGGCTATGGGCGCTTTAGCCCGAGGGATAGCCGATGCTTTGAGGGAGTCTATGGGTATTCTCAAAGCTGAGACTCCAGTTCAGGCTCCAGTGCAGGCCTAGGTTATTAAGGCAGGGCCTTCCTTCTTGAAGAGGGAGTTCTTCCGGTCTAACCCAGACGAGTTTATTGGGGATCCAAAGGAGCCACTTAAGGCTAACGAGTGGTTGGAGCAGATGAGTAAGACGTTCGAGATGCTTGGCATCGAGGACAGGGCGTTGAAAATGACCTTGGCATCCTTCCAGCTTAAAGGGGGTGCGGGTCTGTGGTGGAAACACATGAGGGGCCGTATTGCTGGCACGTGGGAGACTTTTGTGGAGGCTTTTTAGGAGAAGTACTTGTCTCCAGCAGTTAGGAAGAAGTTGAGGGACCAGTTCTGCCAGCTTTTGCAGTTAAGTTCGTCAGTGGCTGAGTAAGAGGCTGCTTTTACTAGCTTATCCAGGTTCGCACCTGAACTTGTGGCGTCCGAGGAACGCCGTTGTATCGAGTTTGAGAAGAGGTTGAGGCGCAGCCTCAAGATGAGAGTTGGGGGTTCTATGATCCGAGACTATGGGCGCTTAGTTGATGCTGCAGCCCACATGGAGATCATGATGCAGGAGGAGGAGGGACAGAGAGACTCCAAGAGGAGCCAGGATGGTCAAGGTGATGGCAGGAGACAGAAGGGTGTTAACCCTCAGCAGTCTCAGGGTGGTGTTGCTAGATCGACCTTTCCAGTGCCGAATGCAGGCTCGAGGAGAGGCAATCAGGGGGATTTCACCTGTTACAAGTGTGGTCAGCTGGGCCACAAGGCTTCGGTTTGCCCATAGAGGGGAGGAGGTCAGAGAGCTGCTTCATCTTCAGCTAGACCACAGAGCCATAGTCAGGGCAGGGGCCGGCCCTTGTCTTGTTATCAGTGTGGTCAGCCTGGGCACCTGAAGAGGTTTTGCCCACAGTTGAGTGCCACTTCGGGCGCTTTTGGTTCTAGGCAGATGTAGGGTTTTCAGCCAGCTCAGTCTGTGCAGACCTCGAGGGCCAATCCAGGAGCTTCGTCATCTCAGTCTGTGCAGCAGTCGTATGCTCCAAGGGTTGAGCAGGTGGATCAGGGGCTTACTGGGTGCGTGTATGTTATTACCGCGCAGGATCTTGTACTTGCTCCATCAGTTATGAGAGGTACCTTCTTGTTTTGCAACTCGGTTGCTAATGTATTGATTGATACGGGTGCATCTCATTCTTTTGTATCTGCTACATTTGCATCTGTTTTGGGATTGGAGTTGGCGCAGTTTGCATCTCCTGTTTGTGTAGTTTCACCTATTGGGGGTGAGTTGATTTTGAAACAAGGATGTAGGGGTTGTGATATAGAGGTCGCCGATCGCCGGCTTCTGTTTCCCTTTATAGTGATGCCCATGTCGGGATTTGATGTTATTTTGGGTATGGACTGACTATCGTCATACCGGGCTGTTATTGATTGCTATCGCCAGAGGGTCACAGTTTGTACCTTGAGTGGGGATTGTTTCCATTTTCTGGGGGATCAGGTTGGTAGTGTATTGCCACCGGTGTATGATCTGCGAGGGCGGAGTGAGCTTAGTGGTCTACTTGTTAGCTTTTTGAGTAGTGAGTGTGGTGAGATTCAGACTGTGTTGCCGAGAGTGGTTTGTTAGTACTCGGACGTCTTTCCCGAGGATCTCGTTAGTTTGCCACCTCATCGAGAGATTGAGTTCTCTATTGACCTAGTGCCCGGCACGGCGCCGATTTCTATGATACCTTACCATTTTGCCCCAGCCGAGTTGGTTGAGTTGAAGATTCAGCTCAAGGAATTGCTAGATAAGGGCTTTATTCACCCCAGTGTTTCGCAGTGTGGAGCACTGGCCCTCTTTGCTAAAAAGAAAGATGGTGCCTTAAGGCTTTGTATCGATTATCGGAAGTTGAATTGGGCTACGGTCAAGAATAAGTACCATATGCCCCGTATAGATGATCTATTTGACCAGTTGAATGGGTACCATTGTTTCTCTAAGATAGACTTGAGATCGGGTTACCATCAGTTGAGGGTCAGGGAGGAGGATATTTCGAAGACGACATTCCGTACGCAGTATGGCCATTATGAGTTTCTGGTGATGCCATTTGGGCTCACCAATGCACCGACAGTCTTTATGGATTTGATGAACCGGATATTCCGGGAATTCTTAGATCGCTTTGTGGTCGTTGTTGTGGACGACATTCTCATCTATTCACCTTCAGAGGAGGAGCACGAGGAACACTTGAGAGTGGTGCTCGAGTTACTTAGAACCCATAGGCTGTATGCCAAGTTTGGGAAGTGTGAGTTTTAGCTAGGAGAAGTCAAGTTCTTAGGCCATGTGATTTCCGGAGAAGGGGTGTCTGTTGATACATCCAAGATTGAGGCAGGGCAAGATTGGGCACAGCCTAAGAGTGTGTTTGAGATCCACAGTTTTCTAGGATTAGCTAGGTATTACTGCCGGTTTGTGAAGGATTTCTCCAGGTTAGCTTCGCCGTTGACTAGACTGACTCGGAAGGGAGTCAAATTTGTATGGAGTGAGACTTGTGAAAAGTTGTTCCAAGAGCTGAAAGTTAGGTTGACCACCGCTCCGGTCTTGATTATTCCGAAGAGAGGGTTGGGTTATGCAGTCTATTGTGATGCCTCACGAGAGGGTTTGGGTTGTGTGCTGATGCAAGAGTGGAAAGTGGTTGCTTATGGCTCACGTCAGTTGAAAGTACACGAGAAGAATTACCCTACGTATGACCTAGAGCTAGCAGTAGTGATCTTTGCCTTGAAAATCTGGAGGCACTACCTTTATGGTGAGAGATTCGAGGTGTTCTCGGATCATAAGAGTCTGAAATATCTGTTTACACAGAAAGACTTGAACTTGAGGCGGAGGAGATGGATGGAGTTCATTGAGGACTACTACTGCGAGTTGCACTATCATCCGGGGAAGGCCAATGTTGTGGCCGATGCCCTTAGCAGGAAATCCATTAGTGATCTAGCTGGTATAGCCATTCGGGAACGGGAGATGTTAGGTGCACTTGGCGAGTTTGATTTGCTTCTGGGCGAATCCGTTGAGGCTGCGGTCTTGTTTTCTGTTGTTGCTCAGCCCACACTTGTGACTCGAGTGTTAGAGGCACAGAGAGGTGACCTTGAGGTAGAATCCCTCCGAGAGAATATCTCCATTGGGAAGGTTGAGAGGGGTTTGACGGTGTGTCCCGACCAGAGTGTAAGATATCGAGACCGTTTGTTTGTGCCGGAGTCTTGCCGAGAGGAGGTACTTTGAGAGTTTCATCATTCACGCCTTGTGGTGCATCCAGGAGGCACTAAGATGTATCGGGATTTGGGTCGCCGGATTTGGTGGTGGGGTATGAAAAGAGATGTGGCAGTTTTCGTGTCTAAGTGCCTTACTTGTCAGCAAGTGAAGGCCGAACATCAGAGGCTAGCGAGTTTGTTACAACCCTTGCCTGTTGCCGAGTGGAAGTGGGAGCATGTCACTATGGACTTCGTTGTAGGTCTTCCGAGGACTCAGCGGGGTAGTGATGCTATTTGGGTGATTGTAGACCGGTTGACTAAGTCGGCGCACTTCATTCCTATGCGCGTGAGAGATTCAGTAGATCATTTTGCCGACTTGTATATTCGGGACATAGTGAGGTTGCACGGGGTCCCAGTGACGATTGTCTCAGACAGAGATCCTCGTTTTACTGCCAAGTTGTGGCAGAGTTTGCAGAGTGCCTTGGGTACTAAATTGACCTTTAGTACGGCTTATCATCCTCAGACTGATGGGCAGTCCGAGCGTACTATTCAGATCCTTGAGGATATGCTTTGGGGTTGTGTCCTTGACTTTAGTGGGACGTGGGAGAGGCACTTGCCCTTGGTGGATTTTGCCTACAATAACAGTTTCCAGTCTAGTATCAGGATGGCACCGTTTGAGGCCTTGTATAGCCGACCGTGTAGGTCTCTAGTTTGTTGGGCCGAGGTGGGTGATGCACCTTTGTTGGATCCGGAGTTGGTGAGGGAAACGACGGAGAAAGTTGAGCTTATCCGTAGGAGGCTTGTTACAGCCCAGAGTCGTTAGAAATCTTATGCCAACCGTAGGAGGCGACCTTTGGTATTTGAGGTGGGTGATCATGTCTTTTTAAAGATATCACCTAGGCGGAGATTGATGAGGTTTAGGAAGAGTGGGAAGTTGTCCACTCGGTTTATTGGCCCTTTTGAGATCCTTGAGAGGATTGGCAAGGTTGCCTATCGTTTAGCTTTGCTGCTGCAGTTGTCCGGAGTTCATGACGTGTTTCATGTGAGTATGCTTCGGAAGTATGAGCCGGATCCATCGCATGTGTTGAATTGGACCGACTTAGAGGTTGACGAGAATGCCTCGTATGAGGAGAGACCGGTTCGGGTCTTGGATAGGCGGGATCAAGTCTGGCGAAGCAAGACCATCCCTATGGTAAAAGTTTTGTGGAAACATCACGGGGTGGAGGAAGCCACTTGGGAATGTGAGTTGGAGGTCCGAGAGAAATATCCGGATCTATTTGTGGATGTTTGAGTATATGTTGTGTATCTTGTTGTATTATTGGACCTTAAGAGTATTGAATATATCTAAGGTTGTAAAACATGGCATATGTTTTGGTTTAATGGAAGTTTAATGTAACATTGCATATGTTGATTATATTGTAGAAATGGAATTATATCATGAATGTTGAATATGATGTGGAATTGTAAATCATGTACATTGAAAATTGTTGGATTTGAAGGAAATGCATGTTAATAATGCATGTTGAGCTATATTCGTAATGTTGTTCTCTTGAGAAGAGATGGAATGACCGGTAGATGGGTCATGATGATGAAATTAACTTATTATTATTGTTGGGATTGGTTTAATTGTGACTTTAAGTACTTGCTTTAAAATTTCGGGGACGAAATTTCCTAAGGTGGGGAGGTTGTAGCACTTGAGCCCTTTAAAGCTTTTGGTAAATGTATTTGAACCCTTTATTTTATTTTGGGAATCTTTGGTGTTGTTGTACCTCAGTTTTGGAGGTGTACAAAATGATTTAAACTTGTTGGGATTGCTCGTTCACGCTCGTTCGCGTTGAAAAGTTGTTTGCAAACTTGAAAATCATGTTCTGGGGTCGACACTGGTCTTGGAGGTGTCGACACCTTCTTTTTTGTTTGCCATAAGGGTCGACACCAAAGCTGGGAAGGGTCGACCCTTGTTCTAAATTTGTTCACTGCATTTTGGTGTCGACACCTTCTCTTTTGGTTGGCCGCAAGGGTCGACACCAATCGGTGGAAGGGTCGACCCTTGTTCTGAAATTGCCCACTACATTATGGTGTCGACACTAGCCTAGGGAAGGGTCGACACCTGCAGTGCAGTCACACTTAGTGTTCCAGATTTCTTCTTAGGTGTCGACACCTGTGTTGTGAAGGGTCGACACCTACGACTTCTTCCGAGATTTTTTCTCACGGTTTGGACCTACTTTTTGGGGATATTTTGACTAAATATTTTGAGTTGACTTTGGGGCTTATATCTATTTTTGACCTAGTACTATATAAAGGCCCTCACTTGACCTTTTCTCTCACTTTTTCTTCCCTTTCCTCTCTCCAAACCGTGAAACACCTTCTCTCTCTCTCTCAAAAGGCACTTTTTACTCAAAGATCCTTAGATCTACTTATTTGAAGACCTCTACTCACCTTGCTCCTTTGAGATAAAGTGTAGAGCTTGTCGAGGGCTTCATTTTGATCGGAGCAAAGCTTGGTTTCTCTTCCGTCGACATTTGGGTTTTTCTTCCTTCTTTCCCTTCTAAATTCGAGGTAGGGATATCCTACTCTTCCTTATGAGCTTTGTCTTTAAATCTTAGCATTTTGACATGTTAGGGGTTGTTGGGTAATTTTGAGAAAGTTTGGGCCTTTATGTAATTTTACAAAAGAAGGGGGTTTTACTTATATAAACCTATATGCATGTTTAACATGGAGAAATGAGGTAAATGTTGGGTTATTGACAGAAATGAAACCTTAGGGCTGTTTTGTTAATTATGGGAAATGCCCTAATTACATTGATAAATTAATTTGTAAAATTAATTTTGAGAAATGAGAAATTGACTTGAGAATGTTGAAATTGGGAATGTATGGGATTAAAGGGTATAGTTGGATCATTTATCACTCACCTAGTTGAAATGTTGTTATTTTATCCATTTGGTGCATTTATTTTCTGTTTAGAAATAACTGCTTTGGGCTATCGGTGGAGGATAGTCTTGATTGTTGTAGACAATGCATGATGATTAGGCAAACTAAAACTAATCGATTGAGTATGCTATCAAATATAGCGGTTGGAATAATACATTAACTCTATGTATTGATTGATTATGTATATGATCTGCGTTTATATACATTGTGTGTGTGGGAGGAGATAGGGGATGTACTCCACGGTTTGGGAGAAGATAGGGGATGGACCTCTAAGTCGGATTTTGTTTGACATTGATACAGCACTAAAATGTGTATCAAGTTTGGATTATGGAAGTGTTTGAATTGATTTGATATAGCACTAAAATGTATATCGTTATCAATTGTGAAGTATAGAAGTATTTCTATGTTATATTGATACAACATCAAAATGTGTATCCTTCGTGAAGTATGGAAGTGGTTTATGTATTATTGATACAGCACCAAAATATGTATCCATCATAAATTTCCAAAAGTGTTTTAAAGATGAGTCATAATCTCATTAAGTTATTTGGCTAGGTTCTGAGCCTTGTTTTCAAACTCAAAGTTGAAAGAGAAGTGAGAAATGAAATGTAACATGGACTTGAATGTCATGAAACTGTAATGTGTTATAAGTGGGCATATAAGTGTGGACCATCTATCGAATGCTGTTATTTTAGTCATTGTTTATAGTTGGTTTAGTGTATTTCTTCTGGGCTGTGGCTCACCCCATATGGGACATCATTTTCAGGTACAGGTAGCATGCCACCTCCAAGGATATAGCTTGAGAGGCTAGAGGCTGACAGACTTTTTGGGTGTTTTGCTTTCCTTTGATGTATTACATGTAAATTCAAGCCAAGGGCTTAATATGTATATGAGTTAGTACTCATTTCTTGTAATCAAGTGTTGGCTTGGAAAGTTGTAAGCCCATAGGGTGTTTACTTTTGTTGTCAACATGTAATACTTTTGTAAGAACTACTCTGATAAATAAAAAGATGTTTATTTCTCTTATATTGATGCATGTCAAGAATGATGGATTTTATGTATTATTTTGAGAGCGTTACACAACTTGCCCGAATTGTAGCCCTAGGCACAACAGGCCTTGATATGATTGTTAATGTGGCCCACTTCAAATCCATTGAGATGATCTAAACAATTTATTTCTAATGCTCACCAAATAGATCATTTATACTAAAAATTGGGTAAGTTACACTTTGCACCCCTGTACTTTACACAAAATCTCGCTTTAGTCCCTACATATCAAATTGTGACACTTAATCCTTGCACTTTTGGTCTAGTGTCACATTAGTCCTTCTGTTAATAGTGAGGGTAACAGAAGTTATCATTTAGGGAGCTAAGTGTCTCAATTTTGATATGTAGGGACTAAAGTGGGATTTTGTGTAAAGTGTAGGGGTGCAAATTGTAATTTATCCACACATGTTTTTCATGTGACTAACCTCTATTAACAATCAGGCTAATAGAA
The DNA here is from genome assembly GCF_055761805.1 of Camellia sinensis. Taxonomy (NCBI): domain Eukaryota; kingdom Viridiplantae; phylum Streptophyta; class Magnoliopsida; order Ericales; family Theaceae; genus Camellia; species Camellia sinensis. The sequence goes on along the minus strand of NC_138969.1, from coordinate 141,367,983 downwards.
GGGCCAAAGTGATAGTTGACCAAAAGTGCAGGGAGTTAGACCATCTCCAACCATTCACCAAATCCATCATCAAATTCAAATTTGGTGAAAAATAGGTGCTTTTGTGCTCCAATGGTTGCACCAAAACAGTATCAAAATGAGAAAATATCAAACGTTTCACCAAATTGAGGATAGCTCGCCCCTTTCATCAATTTACTGTGTGTAGTCATTGAGTTGGACCCACCGGATGAACGGTCGGATGTCTCCCCAGATGACTGCTTTAAGACAAAATTTTGTGAAAATAAAATTTACAATGACAGGTCGACCACTCGATCGACCACCTCAGCATCTTTTTTGACTCCATTTCCATTTTCCCTTCAATCCATTTCCATCTTGCTCTCTTTATCAATTCTCATCTATAAATAAAACATTAAAGTGAAAGCTTAAGGTCTAAGCTTGTTTGATGATGATGTCTTCTTCTTTATTTGCAGTTTTGGTTTTTTTTTTTTGCAGAAGAATCCACAAAATTGATGGCCATGGGAGCATATTTGATTAGTTGATCATCATCTGCTGCAAAATCTTCGGGTCGGAATGAAGAATTCCAAACAGCAACAACCTTCTCTTCTTTCTCTTGTTTTCTTCTTCCGAGCCATTGGTTAAAATATGATCGCGTGCTTCTCGAATGCAATATTAATATAATCATCATCATCATCATGGCAAGTACTCTTCCTCTTGTTGCTAATTTCTCCTTCTCCATCTCCATCTCCATCTCCATGTGATATTATTATTATTTACAGATGAAGGAAAGGGATGAAGAAAGGGAACCGACGACAACAGAAATGAAGGCAAAATAATAATAATAATAATTTTGCTCTTGCCAGTCGACCGGTCGGTTGACCCCCCGGGCGTCCTATGGTTTGATGAAAGTTCTGTTGGAGTGTCTAATATCAAATACAGCAATAGGTGATATTTTTACTCATATTTGATGAAATGTTTGGTGACCTATTGGAGATGCTCTTAAATGTCACAATTTAATGTGTAGGGAGCAATGTGAGATTTGATATAAAGTGCAGGGGTGCAAAGTGTAATTTACCCCTAAAAATTTGGTTGATTGTACATCAACAATCATATGTTAAGATCACATTTATATATATATATATATATATAATAAAAAATAAAATTGGACAACAAATGTAATTTTGAGAATATAATTTCAAAATTTTTAAAGATAAATGTAATTTGATCATATGACTATCGATATTTGATCAATTTAATTTTATTTTTTTACAAATATGACCTACGCATAGGTTACACAAAAATGAACAATTGGATAATTTCAATAGACCCAAAGTGGGCCACACCAACACATCCAACATATTTGGCTTAAATTTTTTTGAAATTGTTTATTAAAAGTTCACTACATACAAAAATAAGTGCAAAAAAAAAAAAAAAAAAAAAAAAAAAAAAAAAAAAAAAACACCAACTATGCAACCCCAATTTCTAAGTACACCCTGTTTAATTATTTAAAATTTTATTTTACTTTCATTACACCGTATTAGTTTTTTCAAATTACCCTCAAGGTAAATCCAAATAATAAATAAAAATAAACAAACTAAAAGAACTAAATTATTTCAAATCTTTTCAATATAGAAATAGAAAAAATAAAAATTAAAAACCAAACTTATAAGGACATTAGTATTATAAATACAGAAAAAAAATCAAACTTTTACAAAAGCATGATAAAACTTTTCAATATAGGGAAAAAAAGAAAAGAAAAAAAAAAGGAATGGTCGTGGAAAAGTAAAAACCAAACTTATAAGCACATAAACATCATGCACTAACAAGAAAGCTTAGTTTTCAAATAATGTACTATTTAAATGACAAAATAAGAATAACTCCAATAATATGCTATTATTAATTTAATTACTGAATCCTTTAATTTTTGTCAAAAAAATGATATTGAAAATAGTTGATGATACTCTAAAAAAATTGTAAAATCTCTTTATATGAATACTTACATCATTTTTGATGGGTTGCTTTAAAAAATTATTTTGATTATTGTTCTTATCTATTATTTGATTTTGTTCAAACTTTCTTCTAGGGTAGGGTTTCAAAATAATAAAAAAAAAAAACGATAATGTTGATGATGATGGTGAGTTTTGATAGGGTGGATTGGAGTTTTGGAGAGAAGAAGAAGAAGAAGAAGAAGAAGAAGAAATAACTTTGATATCTTGAGAAAGAAGATATAGAGATTTCAATAGGAATAACTAATTTATGGTGTACTATACAAAAAAAAAATTATTTTAGGATTTAATATGTATCGTCCTTATTTATAAATTTATTTTAGGATATATTAGGAATTAAAATTTATGAATTTAAATTGGACGTACTGAGACATAGTTTGGATTCAAATAGAATCCCTAACATGTTTGGCTTAAAATTTTTTGAAATTGTTTTTTAAAAGTTCACTAAATACAAAAATAAGTGCAACAAAAAAAAGAAAAAAAAAAAAGAAAAAAAGAACACCAACTAAGCAACCCCAAACACGCACTTATACAAATAGTTTTCAAAGTATGTTTCATGTTGTACTTTAATCCTCACTTTTTAAATCGTTCCTCTTTCGTCTTCAAAGTAAATAACCTGTTACATTTTTTTTTTTTTTGATAGTCAAGTGTCCAAAATAGCTTAGCGTAACTAGACAACTCCACGAACTCTTGGGATAATTAAACTCGAGATTTTGGATCTTATTTTCAACTTATGAGTGTAACTTTGACTAATTAATATTCCTTTGCACTACCACCACCACAACCTGTTACACTTTAATTCCTAACGTAGTGTTGTTCAAACTCAATATTCGAAGAAGGGTATTTTAATAATTTTATAAAAAAAATCAAAAAATTTAAAAGATTAGATTTGAAGATTTGCACATCATAGATAACACAGAGATGATTAGTTCCGATATAAACATTGAAAACGTTGATTCGAACTTGAAAATGTTAGTTTATAACTGTTGGGTATACCTCCTTATTGGAGTGTGGGACCCAATTGGTTTGTAAAAGAATTTTAATTTGACTTGGTTTAGGTATAATATATTTTTATATATTATATTTGAGGATACCCAATCCAATTTGAAAACAATTAGGATTTGATAACAAAACTCTAGATCCGCAATATTGTTTTCCCAAGGAAAAAAGGAGGATTGGTTTACTTTTCCCGTGGGTGTGCGTGCGCCTGCAAGGCTACAAAATTGATTTTCGGTGGGCTTTTGTTCCTGGAGCATTGTTTGAAGTTTTTGTTAACAACTTCCGCATTGAAGAAGGTGATTTGGGTTAATTATTTTGGATCTTCTTCTACTTTGGTTCTGAAGATTTTGGTTCTTCTATTTGGTAAGGTCTTTCCTCTTGTTTATTTGTGATTATTTGGAATTCACCTAAGGGTGGTTTTGTGAGAACATTAGTGTCTTGTTTGTAATCGTTTGGAACTTATTTGGTTGGTAGTGGAATCGAATTTTGATCCCATGGACGTACCTCATGTTGAGGGAACCACGTAAAAATTCTTGTGTTGCTTTTGATTTAATTTTTCCGCATTAGTTTTTATTCCCATTGATTGATTTACTTGTGGGGAATCACATATTTTCCCTAACAACTGGTATTAGAGCTTACGATTTATTTGGATTTATATATTTGTGTAAATCAATAGAAGGGAATGTGGGTCGTATGTCTAGCTTCAATGGAAGTAATTGGGTAACTTGGAAAACTAAAATGGAAGACCTATTATTTTGTAAATATTTGTATGGACCCATTGAGGGTGATAGTGGCTGTAGACACCCTATTTTTGACCATCCTCAAGACTTGGACGTCATCGTTTGAACACTCGGTGATCATCCTTATTCGTGCTCATCTTGAGTTCCCGGAGGTTTCGGTTATGCGCCTTACCTCAAGACCTCTCGACTTGTTTGTTTTGTGTTTGGTTTTGTATCAAACACTTGTGGTTTTGCTTCTGAGGGTGGGAAGTAGCTTGTAGGCCATCCCCACACCTCACCGGCCATGGCTTGAGGCCACCGCCCTTGTTTCCTTGCCACCGGCCATTGGTGATGGCCGGTCGGCACTATTGATGGTCGGTCGGCATTGTGTTTGGTCGGCCGGCCACTATTTCTGATCAATCGGCCACTTTTCCTGGTCGAGACCTTTTCTTGAGGGAGTTTGACCCTTTTGAACCTTTTTTTAGCTTCTTGAGGAAGCTTGAACCTTTTGACCCTTTTTTTGCTTCTCCAAGAAGCTTGACCCCTTTTTTTTAGCTTCTCCAAGAAGCTTGACCTTTTTTAGCTTCTCCAAAAAGCTTGACCCTTTTTTTAAGCTTCTTGAAGAAGCTTGAACCTCTTGACCCCTTTGCCTAGCTTCTCCAAGAAGCTTGGCCCTTTTGATCCAAGCTCCTAAGAGAAGCCTGGCCTTTTTGCTCAAAGCTTCTAATAGAAGCTTTGCCCCATTGGTTTCTCTATATAAGGAGAGCCTCTCCTTCCATTTTAGGGGTTGAAAAAATCTTATATATATCACATATATATCACTCCCTCTCTATATCTCCATCTCTCTCTACATTTGGGTGGGTTAGAGGGTCCAAAAGGGCCTTGTTCTTGGCCTATTGTACACCACTTCATAGCCACACACTTCCATCATCACTTGGAGGTTCTTGGAGCTTGTTTTCAGAGGTTGAGGACTGGTTTTTGAGACCTAAAAGCTGCTGGTTCTTGCTGGTCTTCAAAGGTAACTTCTTACCCTCTTTATTCCCCGTTTTTGCACACCCTTTTAGCCTGTCTTGCTTTCGGATTTGGGCTTTGTGTAAAACATAAAAAAGTTCTGTTTTTTTTTTTTTTTTTTTTTTTTTTGTGTTTAAGATACTTCATTAAGACTACTTTTGTGTTTGGGGTCGTTTACCCCCTCTTAGGCCTTGTTTGGCCCCATTTTGTGCTATTTTTGGTGAGTTTTGGGACCACCTTGTTTGGGCCTCCTCACCACTGAAATCTCGAGGGATTTCAGTGGTGAGGATGGTGGTTTAAGGTCCTAAGAAGGAGAGGGCCATCCCCTCTCCTTGTTGTCTTCAAAACTTGTCATTTTAAGCCTCATGTGTGAGCACCATTTTTGAACTCATGTTGGCCATGTCTTAAGTAGTATTTGTGCTTATTTTGCCATGATATAGCACTGTTTTAAGTCGGTTTAGACACACCATGCATGCTTAGCATACTTGTCTTGTAATGCCATGAAATTGCCTTAACATGCTTTGTGCTTTGAGACTTGTTTCTAGCATGATTTTGGCTTAGCTTTGTGAAGCTTTTATGCATATTTTGGCATGATTTAGGTCTATTTTTGGTCATTTGGGTCATCCATGCTTTGCTTTGTATAGCTACCATGCAATCTCCCTTGTAGGCCTTGAGTGCTGACCCCCCTAGCATGCTTTACTTGCTTTGTTTCAGTGGTTTGGAACCATTTATCATGCCATTTCAGACCTTATAGCATGCTTGTATGCTTGCATTTGATGCTCCTTTAATGCTTTAAAAGGTTGGTATCTTATGCTCCATGTTTGGCCCCTTTTGTATGCTTCCATGTATAGGCCATTTAGATGCCATCTAGGTGTGTCTTTGACCTTAATTTGGCATGATTTGGGACTATTTTGATTCACTTTGATCATTTGCTTCGTGTGTCATATGATCATAGTTTAAGTCCTTGGGCTTGGATGCATGCTTTGCTTGCATTGGTAGGTTGATTTGGCATCATCTTCTACATGTTTTTCAAAGCTTATCATGTATACTATGTGCCAATGTTTGCCCCTTTTAAGTGTGCTTGAAAGTTGCTTCTATATGCTTAGGTATTCAACCATGTTTGCATGCATGTTTGTATGCTTAGGTACTTGGCTCATGAGATTTTGTTGCATGTTAAATTGGTGTTGCATTTGGCATGCATTTCTTGCTAAGTTTCCTAACATGCTACATGCCTTACATGTGTGCATGGTTAAGATTACACTTTGCATGTTTGCTAACTTGTATACTTGTCCTCATGTTCATGTTGCATACTTAGCCTCCATGCCTAGGTTGCATTGCATAGAGCATGCATGCTTTGCCTCTTGAATTGAGTATGATAGAGGTTGGGCTTTATGTGTTTAATTGGTTGGCATGTCATTTGAAATCGAAATGCACAACTTGGTTTCTTGGGCCATCACGCATTGAAATGCGTGATTGGTGGTCCGAGGGTCAAGCACCATCCTCCTTTGAGTCATAAACATGATAAGGAGTGTGGTTGGTGTAAACATTGCTTGAAATGCATTGCCATGCCATGTTTTGCCCTCTGCTGCTGTCAAATAGGTTTCAGCAAGAAGAATTGGCCGGCCGGCAGTGTTGGGTGCCGACCGGCAAAACAGGTCTGGCCGAGAGCATAATGTTTAGCCGATGACCATTCTAAATGGCCGGTGATGATCTCACTCAGCCGGTAGTATCCCACAACACTCAGAGAAGCAACCTTGGAAGTTGTGCAATTTTCAGAGAAGCAGAACAGTCAAAGCAGAGGCAAACTTGTGCATGGCAGTGACTTTCCGAGCGGAGCCGAGCGCACATTGCATTGGGCCCTCTTCCCGAGGCCGTTTACTGCTTTCATTAGATTAGTTAATTTGTTAATTAATTAATTGGTCTGTAGTAATTAATTAGCTTGTAGGTTAATTAATTTGTATTATTCTTTTGGTCCCTCCGAGCGAGGGTGAATTTGTAATAAGTGTGGGTGCGTGTGTGCATGTCTTCCAACCCCCACTTCTTTCTCCCTTTTACATACCTGCTTTTGATGGTTAGTATTAGGACATGTTTACTTTAGCATACCTTATGCTATGCATGCGTGCATCATTCATCAGTATTGCATGCACCAGGCTCGGCGCATCATACTAACTGCATAAGTATCTCAAATCTAACTTGAATACATGCTACTTGTGCATTTTCACATGTCATTTATAGACTAGCCGAGCCTACTCTAGTGACATTCCGCATGTGTTACATTAGCCATCTTAACATGAACTAGGATCATGCATATGATTACTAACTAGTTTCTGTTTTGGCTTGGAGTACTCTGTAAGTCCTTTTGCTTTAGCATACCGCATGCGTGTGAGTGTTGCAATAATTGCATGATTACCATGAGGCTAGCTGCTTATGTGATATAACTGCTTGAGTGCCTGTGGATGGAGGTTGAATTACCTAAATTGGGATAACGCATTAAAACTGTGAGTTTTAAGCCCACTAGATAAGTGGCAAAACCATCTTTTCTAAAAGCGCATTCGAGGGTGGCAAAACTTGCATTTTAGCCTACTTGCGAGTAGCAAACCATCTTCAAAACGAACATGCAATGTTTTGTTCCAATTTAGGCGATTTGGTCTATACTTGTTTGCTGTGCGCACAACATAGTAATTCTAGGCTAATAACCGGAATAAGAACACATAACGTTTTCAAAATCGGATATCACGGTTAGTAGAGGCCGATCTTCGGATCGGGCGAGAGGGGGTGCTCATAGCTGACCTTCCCCAATCGTACCCAAGTTCCCGAGCCAAGGCAACTTTGGTGATGACGGACATGTGGCCTTTGGCACCGAGTCAGGGTTTCCTAAATCCCCCCAAAATAAAATATTTAGGTGGCAACTCTGTATCTGGCAAAGCAGTCCATGTTTGACACTTCTTTTCAAAAATCTGTTTCTCAAAACGATTTGCCAGATTTGGACTTTTTGGTTCAGATTAAGAACCGTGACACAAATCGAGTCCTAACTGTAGCGAGGTTCCCTGCGGGCTTGTTACAGTGGCAAACCCGAGAGTATGAAAGATGATGTATGGAATAGGCTTAATCGAAAAGCCGTTGGTGTTATCCGTCAATGGATTGATGACAGTGTGTTTCATCATGTTGCTACTGAAACTTCAGCACATGATTTATGGAAAAAATTAGAGAGCCTTTATGATAGGAAATCAGCCACAAATAAAGCCTTTCTGTTTCGTAAGTTGGTTAATTTAAAATATAAGGAGGCCAGTCCTATTCCGGAACATTTGAATGAAATAAAGAGTATTGTTAACCAACTTGCTTCTATGAAAATTGTTTTTGATGATGAGTTGCAGGCTTTGATGCTACTTAGTTCTTTGCCCGAAAGTTGGGAGACTTTGGTTGTGACCGTCAGTAATTTAGCGCCCGATGGAGTTGTCACAGTGGGCCAAGTCACTAGTAGCCTGTTGAATGAAGAAACTAGAAGAAAATCAGCAGGTTCCTCTCATTCGGAAGCATTCGTTGTGAGAGGTCGAAGTAAAACAAGAGGGAGGAGTAAAACTCCTCATGGTCGTGATCAAAGCCATGATAAATCAAAAGATGGTTCTTTTTTAAAGAAAGACATTGAGTGCTATTATTGCCATGAGAAAGGGCACATGAAGCGAGAATGCCGAAAGCTCAAGAATAAGGAGAAAAGACGTGACAAAAGTGTGGACAAGAAGCAAGAAGACACAACGGCAGTTACTACCAATGGTGATCTCATGGTCATTTGTGAAGATGATTGTATCAATTTTGTGGGCCAAGAGAGCAATTGGGTGATTGATTCTGGTGCTTCTTTTCATGTGACTTCTCGAGTTGATTTCTTTACTACCTGCACTGTAGGAGATTATGGTTCTGTTCGAATGGGTAATGAAGGTCTGTCTAAGATTATCGGCATGGGTGATGTTTTCTTGGAAACAAATTTGGGCTGCAAGTTATTGCTTAAAGATGTGAGGCATGTTTCCGACATTCGCCTCAATTTGATCTCTACTAGGAAGCTAGATGATGAAGGCTACAACAACAAATTTAGTGATGGAATATGGAAGCTCACAAAGGGTTCCTTGGTGGTGGCTAAGTGTAAGAAGACTCATACACTTTATTCGATGCAAGGAAAAATTTGTAAAGGTGTTGTCAATGCACTTCAAGATGATACTTCTACCGAATTGTGGCACAAGCGGCTTGGCCATATGAGTGAAAAGGGGCTGCAAGTTTTGTTCAAGAAAGAGCTTCTACCCGGTTTGAAAGGTACACATCTTAAAACTTGTGTTCATTGTTTGGCGGGTAAACAACATAGAGTTTCTTCTCATAAAAATATTGCTTCTAGAAAAGAAAATGTGTTGGAGTTGATTCATTCGGATGTTTGTGATCCTTTAAAAGTTAGAACACATGGTGGTGCACTTTATTTTGTTACTTTCATTGATGATTATTCAAGGAAAGTTTGGGCTTTTCTACTAAAAACTAAAGATCAAGTTCTAGAAGTATTTAAGCATTTTCAGGCCATGGCTGAAAGAGAAACAGGGCAGAAATTGAAATGCATCCGATCAGACAATGGTGGTGAATACATTGGGTCATTTGATGAGTATTGTCGTAGCCAAGGTATTCGGCATCAAAAGACAGTTAAGAAGACTCCTCAACAAAATGGAGTTGTCGAGAGGATGAATCGCACCATTGTGGAAAGAACAAGGTGTTTGCTATCACAAGCTAAATTGCCAAGATCCTTTTGGGGTGAGGCATTGAAGACAACGGTTGACGTGATCAATTTGTCTCCTTCCTATCCTTTGAATGGTGATGTTCCAGAAAGAGTTTGGACCGATAAAGATGTGTCTTATGAGCACTTGAGAGTGTTTGGTTGCCGAACTTTTGTTCACATTCCAAAAGATGAGAGGTCCAAGCTTGATAGCAAGTCAAGACAATGTATTTTTCTTGGCTATGGGCGTGATGAATTTGGGTATAGATTGTGGGATCCGGTCGACAAGAAAGTCATTCGAAGCCGTGATGTTGTGTTTCTTGAAGACCAAACAATTGAAGACTTTGGCAAAGGTGATCAACCGGAGCCAAAAGCTAATGATCTCATTGATATGGATCCATCTCCTTCATCTTCAGTTGATAATGAAAATGGGGGAGATGTGCAGCCACCTATTGAAGATGTAGAGGATGATGTTAATCCTAATGAAGTTGAGCCAGAAATTGAGGAAGAACATCCAACTCAAAAACCGCCACCACAACTTGAGTTAAGAAAATCTACAAGGGACCGACAACCTTCAAGAAAGTATCCTCCCAACGAATTTGTGTTGATTTCTGATCAAGGGGAACCAGAGAGCCACCAAGAAGCAATTGAGCACACAAAGAAAGATGATTGGAAAAAGGCAATGGAAGAGGAGATGAATTCCTTGCTTGAAAACCAAACTTATGATTTAGTGAAGTTGCCTAAGGGGAGAAAAATTCTGAAAAATAAGTGGGTTTTCAAATTGAAGAATGATGGCAAGAATCTAAGGTACAAGGCACGTCTTGTTGTGAAAGGCTTTGGGCAAAAGAAAGGCATTGACTTTGACGAGATTTTCTCACCTGTTGTAAAGATGTCTTCTATTCGGGTTATACTTGGCATAGCTGCAAGTATGAACCTTGAAGTTGAGCAACTTGATGTGAAGACCGCATTTCTTCATGGTGATCTTGAAGAAGAAATTTACATGGAGCAACCAGAAGGTTTTGTAGAGAAAGGGAAAGAGAAATTTGTTTGCAAATTGAAGAAAAGTTTGTATGGCCTAAAGCAAGCTCCACGACAATGGTACAAAAATTTGACTCTTTCATGATGAATAATGGTTTTTCTAAAACCACTTCGGACCATTGTGTGTTTCTGAAAAATTTCTCGGATGGCAAATTTATTATTCTTTTGCTCTATGTTGATGACATGTTAATTGTGGGTTAAGATTCTACCATGATTAACAGGTTGAAATTGGAGTTAAGCAAGTCTTTTGCTATGAAAGATTTGGGGCCGGCAAAGCAAATTCTTGGTATGAAAATTGTTCGTGATCGCAAAGAGGGGCTGGTTTGGTTGTCTCAAGAAAGCTACATTGAGAAAGTTTTTGAGAGGTTCAACATGAATAAAGTAAAGCCGGTTGGTTGTCCACTTGTGCGTCACTTCAAACTTAGTTCGAATCAATGTCCTACAAGTGAGAAAGACAAAGAAGAGATGTTGAAAGTTCCTTATGCTTCAGCAGTTGGTTCTTTGATGTACGCCATGGTTTGTACAAGGCCGGATATTGCTCACGCCGTTGGTGTGGTGAGTCGTTTTCTCTCTAATTCGGGTAAAGAACATTAGGCAGCGGTAAAATGGATTCTAAGGTATCTTCGAGGGACTTCGAAGGTGTGTTTGTGTTTTGGGGATGGTAAGCCGATGCTTGATGGGTTCACGGATTCTGACATGGCCGGTGATGTTGATTCTAGGAAATCTAAATTACAAAAATGTGTTGCTCTCTCAACTACCGAAGTTGAATTTATTTCCATTACAGAAGCTTGCAAAGAAGAGTTATGGTTGAAGAAATTTTTGCAAGAGTTGGGTTTAAAGCAAGAAAAGTATGTGCTTTATTGTGATAGTCAAAGTGCTATTCACTTGAGTAAAAATTCTACTTTTCATTCGAGATCGAAACACATTGATGTGAGATACCATTGGATTCGTGATGTGTTAGATTCGAAATTGTTACAACTCGAAAAGGTTCACACAGATGATAATATTTCAGATATGTTGACAAAGACTTTGTCGAGGGACAAACATTTAAAGTGTCGAACTTTGGCGGGTATGGTTGATTTCTCCACCTAAGTGAGTAGGGAAAGAATTGTTGGGTATACCTCCTTATTGGAGTGTGGGACCCAATTGGTTTGTAAAAGAATTTTAATTTGGCTTGGTTTATGTATAATATATTTTTATATATTATATTTGAGGAGACCCAATCCAATTCGAAAACAATTAGGGTTTGATTACAAAACTCTAGATCCACAATATTGTCTTCCCAAGGAAAAAAGGAGGATTGGTTTACTTTTCCCGTGGGTGTGCGTGCGGCTGCAAGGCTACAAAATTGATTTTCGGTGGGCTTTTGTTCCTGGAGCATTGTTTGAAGTTTTTGTTAACAACTTCCGCATTGAAGAAGGTGATTTGGGTTAATTATTTTGGATCTTCTTCAACTTTGGTTCTGAAGATTTTGGTTCTTCTATTTGGTGAGGTCTTTCCTCTTGTTTATTTGTGATTATTTGGAATTCACCTAAGGGTGGTTTTGTGAGATCATTAGTGTCTCGTTTGTAATCGTTTGGAACTTATTTGGTTGATAGTGGAATCGGATTTTGATCCCGTGGATGTACCTCATATTGAGAGAACCGCGTAAAAATTCTTGTGTTGCTTTTGATTTAATTTTTCCACATTAGTTTTTATTCCCATTGATTGATTTACTTGTGGGGAATCACATATTTTCCCTAACAATAACTTAGTATTTTAGTTTTTTATTTATCTCGTTCGCATGTTGGAAAGATGAATTTGTTCGTCGTATTCAGATAACTAAAGTCGAAAATGTTAAGATTGACCAAATATTAAATGTTCATACATAAAAAAATTGAACATTTTGAGTTAGTTCAGCTAAAATAAATTAAACTTTTATTCATTGTTGAGATATAAATTTTTGAACACATTAAGTTTGTTCAACTCTATATTTATGAATATGACTAATTTAATGAATTTGAATTGACGATGAGAGACAAGAGTTCAAGACCAACAATGAAGATCAACACCGGTGAAGATGGAGGCCTAATGAAGCACTCCGCTAATGATCTAAAACAACGAGATGACTAAATGAGACACGACGAGAGTTCAACACCAACTATGGAGATCAACACCAATGAAGATGAAGGCCGAATGAAACCTTCGCCTTCGATGAAGATCAAAACTGATGAAGATGGTCTCTGTTGGTATCTGTTCTGAAGATTGTGCGATTTTTGTTGTGTGTAGTGATAATGATGAAGAGCTTTTGATATGTGTAACGGTGCGTATTCGAACAATTAGTGATTTGTTAATACACGATTAGTAATGGAAAGTTAAGGTGTGAACTAAGATATTTTTAAACCCTAAAAATTATTTTGTGAGTATACTAAGTAATGGTGTGTATTGAGAATATTAGCAGTGGTAAATAGAATCACCCTTTCAAATAGATGCTTCATTTAACAATAGTTTCATTTCCTCACTGCACCCTCTTTCAGAATTCAAAATTGAAAATTTTCATTTTATCTCCTTACACCTTTCATAATCTAATATATGTTCTCATCCTTGATATATTTTCTTCTCTTTACACCCCAAATCTCAACACCCCAAATCTCAACACCACCACCACTACCTCCAATAGCATTACCACCAATGGCGGAGCTACATGGGGCTTAGGGGGGTCATGTGCCCCCTCCCTAAATTTTTGATTTTTTTTTATCCTATGTATATAAATAAAATTTTAAACAAAAGATAATATTTAGAATAAAATGTCAAGGGCATTTTTAAATTTATGAAAACAATAGTGATTGTTTTATTGAAAATGAAGTGACTACAACAAATTATATTTTTATATATGAAAATTTTATGAAAAAATCTCAATATAAAGGTAATATCCATCATTATTGGTATGCAAATATAATTAATCTCACTATGTATATGTAAAAATTTCTAAGAGTGTTAGTTATATTTGCATGTGGAGTTCACCTTTCATATGCTTCTTTATTATTAGTTGGTGATAACATATGTCAATAATGACGTGATGTCACTATTATATGAAAGTTTTACTCAAATTTTGTAAAAATTTGATTTATCTTTCCATTATATAATTTATTTTAAGACTTAAATATGTGACTATTTTTACATTGTCTATGATACACTAGTTACACGCAATACTTTCTTTTCGATTTTACTCGAAATTAATTATAAAATTTTATGTGAAATACTTTTCTAATAATTTATTTAAGTTTTTGTACTTAATATTATTTCAAAAATTATTATTATCTTCTTATTGTTGGTTATGGGGAAAAAAAATAAAATTGTAATGAAGAAGTGCCCATTCTAATTTAGTTCCCTAGCTCTGCCATTGATAACCACCACCTATTCCAACTATCCAGTTGTCTCAACCACCATTGACTGCCTCCCGGCCTCCTAACAAGGTGACCCAACCACCTTCTACCACTACCCGAGCCTTACTTACCACCATAACCATCATATTCTCCGTTCTCCTCCACCATCGCAATCCTTCCCTAATCCTCTCCCATCTTAGATCTACGATTTTTATAAAGGGTAACAAAAATATGATCTAGGGTTTTCAAATAAAAAAATAAATAAACAAAAATTGGGGGGGGGTCGTGGTGGGTACATTTGCAAGGGAGAGGAGAGGGATTGGGTGGTGTGCATGGTTGGAAAGAAGGGGCTAGCTAGAGTGGTCCTGGGAAAGAGGGGGTTGAAGTTGGGATTATGGGTGGAGGTAAGGGCAATGGGTGACAAGTGGTGAGAAGGAGATGAGTGGGTATAAAAATTAGGGCAAACTTTACTTTACCCCCTATGATTTAGGCCATATGCAGATTACCTCCCTGAGTTTCGAATATCACCACATAACCCCCTTGTGATTGATGGAGTAAAGTCCACAGTTACCTTTTCCATCTATTCTAACAGGCTTTACAGCACGCGTGCCTAATATGCAAATGGCATGAAAAAATGATTTTTCCTCCGAATTGAATGAATAAAATGCCCTTATCGTCATCATTAATTTTCAAAACCTATCCTCATCTTCTTCCTCCAACTCAGGCCATGAACAATGAATAAAAATTATAGAACTTTTGAAAATCAAAACCCCCCAAAAACCCAAAACAAAAACCTAAATTAATTTAAACATTATAATTTGTATCTATATATATGTTGGAAATATGGTAAAAAAATATAATCTATAGCTATAATCTTCGTTGATGATAATGGTCACCAAAAGCATCAACAAAGGAGAGGTATAGAAAAGTGTATATAATCTGTAGCTATATGTATATATATATATATATATGCATATAATCTTCTTTGATTTCTCTCCAAATTATAATCTGTAGCTATAATCTTCGTTGATGATGATGCTCACCAAAAGCATCAACAAAGGAGAGGTATAGAAAAATGATTGGAAGCTAATCTGAGCACAAACCCACCTAAAAAAATAAAAAATAAAAAACAAAACAAAAACCAAAAAACAAACTTCTTAGATCTACAGGTTTCTCTCTAGCTTCCAAGACTCCAAGATTCCAAGACTACCAGAGCTCATTCGAAAAACCTCTATGCCCAATCGTAGATCATCAACATTTGCAAATGCAAAAAAAATTTACAAACCCACTTCAAACTTTCATTGATATATATATATATATATAGAGAGAGAGAGAGAGAGAAAGGGGCAGATGATGAGCTTGAAATGGGTTGAAACAGTAAATCAATGCTAGTCCACCTCAGATGATGAGCGTGATTTCTTCTTTGATTTCTATGTATATACATATATATGTATATAATCTGTACCTGATTGCTCAGTTTTCACTATCTACTTTGCTCACAAATCAAAAGCAACTTGGGCTTGCGATTTCTTATAATGGTTTCATATATTTTACTATAAAAGTAAACTTCATGGTCTACCATGTTAATTTCTTGGTACATCATTCAGTTTCTTAAAATCAAACCTCAAGATTATCACCAGGTTCAATTAAAGTCGTCAGGATAGAGTTCTCACCATAGAAATTGGGGCTTTACAACAAAAATATTTTACTCATCTAAAACTTTTCATTTTTGTTAAATTTTGATTTTTGTGATTTTGTTCAATCATAGAACCTAGTTCTCTCCCCTTTCCTCTTCTCTAATGCACGACTGCTAGAAGTGAAAATGGTAAGGTTCGATATATATAAGGGCAAATTGGTCTTTTTACGTCTGCCACTAACGGTGTTAACTGTGCACTTTACTCCATTAACCATGGGGGTTATGTGGTGCTATTCGAAAGTCAGGCGGTAATCCGCACATGGCCTAAACCATAGGAGGGTAAAGTGAAGTTTGCCTTAAAAATTATAATTTTAAAATTTTAAAGCTAGAGGATTGTAAAGTAATTTTATGAAAAGATAAAATCATACTAAAAAAGTTTAAAAACTGGAGAGTGTAAGCCGTTTTTGTGATGTAAATGGAATTCCTATTTTAACTTAGATATCAACTCCTCAATTATTTTGAGTTATTTTTGTCAATTAATAGGAGAGTAATTAGAAATATGAGAAAGATTATAGTCCAACAATAGCTAGAAAGCCAACAATGTTTGATAATTTGATTCAATACTTAAAAGTGAATGTAATTAGTTATTGTCAATTAAGTCTGTTTTGATAACGACAATTGATATCACTTAAAACTTTAAATGCTCATTAAAATGTAGACTAAAACTTGATAAAATTTAAGGTCATATGAAGCTTATTTAATTTTGCTGAATTTATAAATATTAAATATAAATATTAATATACACTATTATAAACTCACTACCACTATTGTCACCATCGCCACCACAACTACTACTGTTACCACCACCATCAAGCCACTGCCACCATTACCACTACCACTGCCACCACCACTACTACTATGCCATGGCCACGGCCATCATGCCACCATCACCACTATCACCACATTCATCATCATTGTCATTATTTCCATAAATACCACTATCATTTTACTATCACTACCATTGCTACCGCTACTACCACTACCACCATTAACACTACCATGCTGCACCACCATCAACATCATACCATCACATTACAAAAATTAAAGTATACAATTTGAAAATAATAAATTTTAAATTTTATCTTATGCATTTCAAACAACTTATTTTTAGTTCAACACTAAAGTTTTTATCAAACAGTTTTTTAATTTAAAAAATTCAGCATTTAATTTTCAATATTTAATTTTTAATTTTCGCAATTTTATCAAACACTACCTCAAGTCTAACAAGCAGTCATTATACCCAAGTCCAACAACCAGTAGCTACCTATACACCTCCCATAATTAGAGAGAAATAAACACTGCAAAGAATTTAAACTATTCTCTATGAGCAAGGATCCTCTAGAGTGATTTTTCCCTAAAGTTTCTTAGAGTGCTACATCGTGTGGTTGAGATTTACTGGCAAGTCACATCAATTTTTCTGATGTGACTTGCCAGTAAATCTCAACCACACAATGTAGCACTCTAGAAAACTTTAGGAAAATTTCACTCTAGAGGATCCTTGGTGATTCTCTATAGAATTTGAACCTGCAACTTCACACCACAAAATGAAAACCACTGGCCCAAAAGCCCTAGTTCAGTTTAAGGAGTTTGAATGAGCTAGGGTACTATCAATTAGACTTAATTAGACTTAATTGATTCAATATTAAAAATTTAATGGTAAAAATAAAGCAATTTAAACTATACAGATTAAATTGACATAATAGACAAATTATAGAGACTACGCAAAGGCAGCCCAAGCGTATTTGTGGGCCAAGACAGAAAATATAATTGAGGCCCTTACAATGTTTTACCTTGTAATTTTTTTTTCATAGTATAATTTTAATTTAAAACTCATAACTTTCATAATCAAAATAATTTTATTTATTCAAATTTTATTAATATTTTATAGAACGAATTACACTAACTGTTTCTATAGTTTGGGTCTTGTGTCACTTCGGTTCCTGACTTTTCAATTGTGACATATTTGTTCCTAAATTTTGAATCTTGTTCCAAATAAGGATAATTGAAGATATCATTACTCAATTCCAAGGGCAAAATCGTTAATTTGATAAAATGATAAAACACAAACTAATTTGACAAAAATAAATGTCAAAAAACTATTTTTAAATTTTTAAAAATAATTTTACCCACTAAAAATAAAGTTATATAACATTGATAATTTTTTTAGACATTTTTTTTACCCAATTAATTTTTATTATTTGTTTGGATTAGTATCATGTAATAGGTGATTATTTTTATTTTCATTAAATTAGTTTCTATTTTTTGAAATGTCAAATATGGCGACAACTTTGATATCATTATTAAACTAATCCATTAAATCAAAAAATCTAGAACTAAAAGCATTTCACATATTAAATATATCGATTACACATTAAAAGCCTAACAATCACCCATTACATGATCATCATCCAAATACATAATAAAAATTAATACAGTAAAATAAATAAACATGTAAATGTCTAAAAGATTTATCAATTTTACATAATTTTTTCTTTTGTGGCTAGAAATTATTTTTAAAATTTTAAAAATATTTTTTTAACATTTATTTTTTTCAAATTAGTTTATATTTTATCAAATTGATGACTTTACCCTTGAAATTAAGTAATGGTATCTTCAATTGTCCTTATTTGGAACAAGATTGAAAATTTAGGGGCAAATGTGTCACAATTAAAAAGTTAGGGATCAAAGTGACGTGAGTCCCAAATTATAGGGACTGCTAGTATTATAATACATTTATTTATTTCATATGACTAAGAGAGTGATGGATAATAATGATGAGTGTTTTTTATTGGGGCATTTACATATGAGTCCTATTTTGTAAACTTATAATCCATTAAGTCCTGCATAAAATTATTTGCTGCTCCAAGTCCTATTAATTTTTAATAGGCCAATTTACCCTTCCAAGACCTCTTCACCAGACACACACTCTCTCTCTCTCTCTCTCTCTCTCTCTCTCTCTCTCTCTCTCTCTCTCTCTCTCCTCCCCACAGACCCAGTCTCTGGTCTCCTCCGTATGGCTCCTCCGTCAACTATCTCTATGTGACCGTGTATCCTTGGAACAACAATGGTATATTTTAATTTGATTTTAGGAGACTAACCTCGAGGAAGCAATTTCTTAGGGAAAAGCTTCTTCTTGGCGAACCTCCGATTCCAATCGAAGAGCTGAAAGAAGATACTAACACAGCCCCCGGGCTTATGAGGCCACTTCTCCACTATGGCCAGAGACAAACCCTTCTTCCCTGCACTCTCATTCATGGCTCTAACAACACAACACAAATGATCTCAAACCCTAGACCCAAAACACTGAAATCCTCTTCTAATCAATCAGATTGAAAAGTTGAGAATGAAAAAAATCCCCCACAAAATCCATAAATAAGTCCTAATTTCCACAAAAGAAGCACTCTTTGTAATTCCCTAATTTGGGTTAAAGACACTCAAATATTTTAGCTAAAGCCTCGCTGTGTCTCTTCATTTCTATCTAAAACCGTCATTGAATAATGCTCCAATCTACATCACCACTGTGTAAATTAAGGAAATTACCATCACCTCACTCAGGGAATTTGCAGAGATAGATCGGCCACTGCCATTAGAGATAGAGAGAGATTTAGGGTTTTTGAAATTGAGAAAGTTCTGAATTTATAATATTCTCAATTTTAATCATGAAAAAATCGAGAAAATTCTCAAAATTGATAATTATAAATTTTTTTGGTTCAAAATTTTTTTGATAGGACCTAAGCTACCACCAAATGTGTAGATAGGACTTTTAGGTAATTAACTCTTTTTTATTTTCTATTTTAGTATAATGCTGGGGGAAAACTTGCCATGAGAGAGGCATAAACAAGCCTTTTGTATTGACCAAGAGAACAGAAGGGGTAAAAGCAAAACTGAGGTTGCTTTTTTGTAACCAATGACACATTATTTTGGTTGAGATATTAAGATGAATGAGCAAGTGGTATTTTATTTTAATAATTTAAGATTTCACAAATTTTTAGTTATTTGAAAAAATATTTGTGACTACTTTTCAATTTTTTAGAATTATTTTAATTGATATTTCCTTTCATTTATATATATACTGCAAGCTAAAAATATAAAAGGTGAGATCTTTCTCTTCTTGGATCCTAGGTGAGCGCCTAAATTGCCTTGCCTTGAGCCCAATGAACCTACAAGTGTAATTTTCTAAAAAATGGTAGATTTATGCCAAATCAACTCTCTATGTTATTAAATGGGGTGTACACGGTCCGGATTGATTCGGTTTTGAGAAAATTTGAGAACCAAATTGATCCTAACGGTTCTGTGATTTTGAGAACCAGACCAGACCATTACACTTGTAAAATCAAACTAGAACCAACCAAAATAATGGTTCGGTTTCGGTTTGGTTCACGGTTTAAAAAATTTCTATTCACAAGAAAAAATTGTTAATATTAGCAAAATAATTATTCAAACTAATTACATTTAACTCATGATAAAAACTAATAATATTAAGACGTTACTCAACATTACACATCTATATCATCCTAATATCATTAAAATTACAAAAAATCAATTAATAAAAATAAAACTTGATATTTTATATATATATATATATATATCTATATATATCTTTTAAAATTTGGTTCGGTTCAGTTCAAACTGTGATTTTTTCATAAAATCCATTAACCGAACCGTTTTTACAGTTCTCATATTTCTTAAACCGAAACTGAACCGGTTCTTAATAGAACGTAACCAAACCATACGATTCGGTCTGGTTCAATTCAGATTACCGGTTTTAACGGATTTTTAAACAACCCTAGTTATTAACTTATGCCATGTTTGTTTGGGCAGACTGGATTAGGTTGGATTAGTGTTTTCATAACTAATAGTTCTAGGATTACGATTCCATTTGGATTGTGTATCGTATCCTATATTTGGATTTAGTTAAGATTATAAGGAGGGACTAACAAAATATTATCCAATCCGATGTTTGTTTAAGAAGATTGGAATGGAGAGGACATGACAAGATAGGAGACATCCAATATATTTACCATAATACCCCTATCATAATTAATGTAAAATTTTACACTAACATGTGTTATAATTTTTAAAATCAAATTTCCATATCGTTGCTCCACATCCATTTTGATTCATTTGAACAAAATTAACCCACGTTTTTTTAAAATAAAAAATAAAAAATCATTCAATTATCAAATTTATATATACATGAGCAACTATTAAAAAAAAATACACTACTATTTTAATCATCTAACCATTCATTGCTCAAATTCAAAAAAGTAATTATTTGAACAAAATTTAACCACTACTTTTTTTAATAGAAAAAAATAAAAATCATTCAACTATAAAATTTATATAAACAAGCAACCATTAAAAAATATGCATTGCTATTTTAATCATCCAACCATTCCCTGGCTAAATTCAAAAAGGCATTCATTTAAACAAAATTTAACTCTTTTTTTCAAACAAAAAAATATAAAAAATATTCAACTATGAAATTGTAGAAATATAAATCTACCATTCATCATTTCAAAATAAGCATTTCAATTAGCATATTGCAACATGAGGTAGCAAAATATGAGTAGTTCAACAACAAATAAAAGTAGCAGAAAATTAGTCTTTATTACATGCATTAGAGTAATAAAAAAAACTAAGTACGTAGAAAGACATAAAAGAGTCACGAGTCTGTCATGGAGCACTCCTACATAGCAACCTCATCACCCACCTTAGTTTGTCATCATGTGTCAAGCTGAAGAACATGTCAAGCTTTTGAACACTTTGTGATATGATCTCACAAGCATCTAGCCTTTTATCCAAAGTAATTGGCAACTTAATAAGTTTATCATTCTATAGTTCGACTTTTTTGTGCCCCCTTTCGGAAGACGAATAAGCCCCATAGTATCGGACTCCTGCGGTTCTGAATCTGAATCCACAAGTGCAATGTGAAATAGATAAACACCAGAGAGTCCCAATCCGGTAAATCTTTTAGAAAATCGATTTTGAAACAAATTGCCAAAAATAGACTGTTTTGCTAGATACAGAGTTGCCACCTAAATATTTTTGGAAAATTTAGGAGACCCATGACTCGTGCCAAAGGCCACGTGTCCGTCATCACCAAGATTGTCTCGGCTTGAGAACTTAGGTACAAGAGGGAAAGGTAATGAATTGAGCACCCCCACTTGCCCGATCAAAGATCGGCCTCTACTAATCATGATATGAATCTTATTTACAACATATGCTGTTGTTCTGGTTTATTAGGCTAGCATTACTATGTGATGCGCACACACACAATTATAGACTAACTTGCAGGAATTGGAACATTTGATTTCATGTTTTGTTTTGAAAATTGCTTCGAATATGTACCACTTGAAAAAGTGATCGCATATAAACGTTACTCAAATTATTCCAATTCAAGCAACTAACTTTTATCCACAGGCATTGAAATAGTTTATCACTTAAGCATTTAGCCTCATGGCAAGCATGCTAGACATGACAACATCAACATGCAATGCAATATGCTAAAGTGAGTAAAGGCTCACCTAGTACTCCAAGCCAACTGTGAAACTAATTAGAAAAATGTATGATTCCTAACTATGCAATATGACTAATGCAACACATGCGATATGCAATCTAAATAGGCTCGGCTACTAATGTAGCATATGAATCAATTAAATAGCATGTGGTCTAAGCATGTATTCAAAGACGTAACTAAACTAACAATGCAAGTTAGAATGATGTACCGAGCCTCGGCGCATGTAATACAAGTGGATGCAAACATGAAGTATGCTAAACAAAACATGATGTCCCTAAATTAACCATCATAAGCTAGTAAATAAAAGGGAGAAAGTCTTGAGGTTGGAAGACATACACATTATTACAACGCCCTCTCACGAAGGAGAGTCCGAATGAATAAACTAGCTAACTAGCTAGAGCTAAGCTAATTAAAGTTAAGCTAATTATTACAAAACAAATGAACTAATTAATTAACTAATCTAGCTAATTAAAATAATTACATCACTTTACAAAATTAACTAGTTACAACTAATTAATTACAACAAATAGCTAAGCTAAGTATTTAAACTAAGCAGGCTCGATACGTGAGGAATGCTTATGCACGTGCTCAGTTTCCATCTGGAAAGGCCACTGTTTTGCTTCCAGAAGGTCTCTGTTGCACAGTAGAACACTTACACTTTTGTTCACCTCCAGAATAGCTCTGCTCTGCTCAAAAAACACACTGTTGGATTTTGCATTGGTGGCCGACCAGTCAGGAGTAAGGGCTTGCCGGCCACCAGTGATGCCCTGCCGGCCACCAAAGGTGGTTTGCCAGCCATAGAAAGTGGCATGTTGGCCATTACTGCACAGTTCATCTTGCTATAACAGAGAACAAATAGAGCATGCACAGGGTATTCTTAAGGGTTTGTTTGCACAATTCATCCCTCCTTATCATAAACAAATCAAAGGAGAGACAAAACTTGGTCCACAAACCACAAATTCAAGCACTTTCATTGCATGATGGCTTATGAACCAAAGTGTGAAATTTCAATAAATGCAACAAAAGAAGACACAAACCTCCTTCCTTTCATGAATGGATCAAGAGAAGTGGTGACCTTGGAAACTTAAACCACTTCATCACTAATGAGTATGAAATACCTCAAGTTTTCATGTGTTCAATTAACATCCGATTGAATACAATACTTTTTATTATCTTGTACCTTTTTAGCCTCAATTTTATTACTTCATTTTAGATTACCAACCATCCTTTAATTCATTGAGTCCAAAGGTGAGTTTAAGTCCTCTAATGGAAAGACGGCTCAAACTAAGAGTTACTTTGGGCATAAAAGAGACATCATACCATTAGTAATGAACCCCAAAGGGATTAAACCATTAAGCATGACATCTCAATCTCATGCTTAAACAAACAAGTTGTTTGAAACCATTTTCAAATTAAAATAAAACCCAAGAAAGGAGGGAGGTTGCAGAGATGATTAAGAGTTATCACAAGTATGGAAAGCCATAAATAAATGCAATTAACTCAAAAATAGTCTAAAAACAATGTTAAAACAGTCTAAAAATAGTCTTAAAACATGTTGGAATTAAGAAAAAAAATAGCTATATTAATATGCTAAAACATGGCACAAGCTAGATAGAAAGCAAAACACAAGGAGGGGGGGCTAACCCCCCTAATTTTGGGCTTCAAACCATGATTTTAGCTACTGAAATAACTCTAAAAATCAGTGTTTAAAAGCTTAAACAAAGATAGTGAAAGGATGGAAAACACAAGGGAAAAGGCCTCTAAAACAAGGTGCGAAAAAGGGTCAACCACCGCTCAACCTTTAATGGCCTTAAAACTCAAGTTTCAGCCCCAAAATACAGAGTTTTCACAACCCAAAAACAGTTGGAAAATAGCAAGAAAAAGAGTAGTTAAAGCAAGTAAAGTGGCAAAGCCTTATACCTCTTGAAGAGAAAATCAATTCCAAGCAATAAAACCAAGCAAACACACCCTCAAGAGCTCAAACAAGGCTCAAAGATACCTCAGCTCAAATATAGAGACGTTTGGTTAAGAGTGTATAGACAAAGTTAAGGGTATATGGGCAAAGGCTAAGAAATTTACAAGAGAGAGAAAGAATTGTAGAGAGAGAAAAACAATTTTGCTCCAAATTTTTCTAACCTTAAAACATGAGAGGGAGGCCCTCTATATATAGAAAACATGAAATTCCCTTAAGAACATCCAACCATACACGTGGGAGCAAATGCAAGCAACTGTGCAAACAGTTGGCATATCTATCACAAAATATCTACAAAAGACATTAGTGGTCGGCTATGGACTCACCATTTTCCGCACCGCGCCTTTTGGAAAGGGTTTGAAAAGAAGGCCTCACAGTTCGGACTCCCGCGGTTCTAAATCTAGTCACACAAGTGCAATGTGAAACTGATAAACACCAAAGAGCCCAAATCCGATAAATCTTTTTGGAAAATCGATTTTCAATCAAATAATGCCAAAATTGGACTGCTTTGCTAGATACAGAGTCGCCAGCTAAACATTTTATTTTGGAAAAATTTAGGAAACCCTGACTCGTGCCAAAGGCCACGTGTCCTTCATCACCAAAGTTGTCTCGACTCGGGAACTTGATTACGAGAGGGGAAGGTCCTCAAATGAGCACCTCCGCTCGCCCTATCAAAGATCGGCCTCTACTAATCATGATATGATGTTTTATAAACATTATGTGTTCTTATTCCGGTTATTAATATAACCTTATTATGTGACGCACACAAGCAAGTATAGACTAGTCGCAAGACTTGGAACAATTAAACTCGTTTGTTTTTGAAAATGGTTTGAATTTGCCACTCTCAAGTGGGCTTAAAGATGTGGTTTTGCCACCAAACAAAGTGGGCTTAAACACATGAATTTGCCACATCAAAGTGGGCTTAAAACTTACATTTGTTGAATTGTTCCAATTCAAGCAACAAGCCTTCATCAACAGGCATTCGTGCAGTTTAGCAAGTAAGCATATAGCCTCATGGAAAGCATACGAAACATGGCAATATGACAATCATACTTATGCAAGTATGCTAAAGTATAAAACTCACCGAGTACTCCAAGCCAAAACAAAAACTATTTAGAAAAATGCATGATCCTAACTATCCAAAATGCCTAATGCAACACATGCAATAATGCAATTAATAGGCTCGGCTATTAGTATGGCATATGATCGATTTGAACAACGTGCGATTAAATACGTATTCAAAGAAGTATTGAAATGACAATGCAGTTTATATGATGCGTCGAGCCTCTGTGCATGTGAGACAAATAAATGAATGCAAGCATGCAAGCATAAGGTATGCTAATTGAAAATGTTCCTAATCTAACCATCGAAAGCGAGTAAGTAAAAGGGAGAAAGACGTGGGGTTTGAAGACATACACACACACACACACTTATTACAACATTACGCCCTCGCGAAGGAGGGTCCAAATGAATAAGCTAACTAACTAGCTACGCTAATTAAGCTAACTAATGCAACACTTGAAATGAATTAACTAACTATTCTAAGCTAATTAATTATTACAAACTGAAATCGAATAACTAGTTACACTAACTAATCAAGTACAAAACTTGAATTAACTAGCTATTCTAAGCTAACTAAAGCGATTAAATAATTAACTATCTAAGCTAATTAAACAGTTACAACACTTGCATGAATTAGCTACCCCTAATCAGCTAAGCAAAGAAACTAAATGGCCTCGGGGTGAAGGACATATGTATGCTCGGTTGGTTTCCTCCTAAAAATGCCACTGCCTCGGTGCTGTAAGACTCTGTTTGCACACTTGAACACCAAAGAAGCTACCAACTTCCAGAACACCTCTGCTCTCCTTTCCAGTACACCGAGCAACTTTCTTCATTGATGGCCAATCAGCTACCATTGGTGGCCGGTCGACTATTGCTAGTGGCCGTTGGCCACTATTGGTGGCTGATCGGCTACCCCTTCTTTGAACTTCCTTTTTTGCTGCAACAGAGAGCAAACAGAGGCAAAGTAGTATATTCTCAAGGAGTGTTTGTACTGCTACCCTCCTTATCATCACACAAGTTCAAAGGAGTGTAACTCTTGGCCCGCAAACAATCAACCAAGCATTTTCCATGCATGATGGCTAAGGAACCAAGCTTGTATAAGCTTAATGAGTGCACAAACAAGACCAAAACAACCACCACCCTATCATGCATGATCAAGGGCAATGGTGACCAAGGAACGTGGCACATTGTATCACTTTGAGTATGAAATGTCTCATTTTCCTCGTTTTAGAATTAACGTCTAATTCGAACACATGCAATGCAACATGAAAGATGCTTATCTTGCCTCTTTTACTTGCCATGTTTTGTTTACTCATTTTACATTACCAATCCATTCTTTAATCGGTTAAGTCCAAAAGTGAGTGTCTTCTAAAACGAAAGAAGTGTCAACCAAGGGGTAGTTCAAGGCATGAGGGAAGCAGCATGGCATTGGTAATGAACCCTGAAAAGAGGATTAAACCATTAAGCACGAGCTTCAACCTCAAGCTTAAACAACCCTAAGGTTGAAACCACCCTCAAAACAAATGAAAAAGTAAAGCAAAGAGGGAGGTTGCAGGGATCTTAAGTGCTGGAATTAGGCATGAAAAACCACTAAAGCATGCAGCCAAGACGCACAAATGATGCTCAAAGCCTAGAAATACTAAGCTAGTGAAGGAAATTGTACCACAACTATACAATACAAAGCTCAAATGACCCAAACAGCTCAAGACAGAGCTAAAGCATGTCAAAACAGAGGCAAAAACATGCTGGACTAAAGCTAAGTTAGGCTAGAAAAACATGCCAACATGTGAGGCTAACTAGGCATGCAAGCAAGACACAAGGAGAGGAGGCTAACCTCTCCAAATTTGGACTTCAAAAGAAGGTTTTTGTCACTGAAAATAATCTGAATTTCAGTGGTTAAAAGGCCCAAAAATTTTGATTTGAATGTGATGAAAAAAAGTGCAAAAGTCTAAACAATTAAGCAACAAGAAGGGTGGACTACCCCTTAACACAAAATAGCCTCAAACCACAATTTTTAGGGCTGAAAAACAGAACTTTTTACATGCCAAAACCAGCCTTGAAATAGTAGAAAAAGATGGCAAAGCAAGTATGCACAATAAGCTTAAACAAGGTAAGTTCTACACCTTTGATGCACAACACAAAACAACCACAAATTCAAGCTCACACCCTCTTCTAGAGCACCAACAAGTCTTCAAGAAATCTCAGCTCTAAGGTGGTCAAGTTTGATTAAGGGTTGATGTGCAAAACTGTAGAGAAACTAGACTTTAAGGCACAAAATAACAAGGGAGAGAGAGAATTCTAGAGAGATAGAGAGATTTTTGGTCTAAAATGTCTAACCCTCCAAAATGAGAGAGGACACCCCCTATATATCGAAAATCAAGGTTTGAGCTTGTATACATCCTACCATACACGTGTATGAAGATGTAGCTCAGTGAGTAACAACTGGTAGAGTTAGCAAACAAATATCTAGAAAAAGAGTCCCGTGGCCGTCGACCACCACTGGTAGTCGACAGGCTCATGCCATGGCCGACAGGTCTCAGGGTTGGCCAATAGGTTACCCTCTTCTCCAGGCAAGAGGAAACAAGCTCTTGGTCGAAAAACATGCACAAGACAGTAAGGTTTAGAGGCCCACAAACAATGCGTTCTGCCGAGGACTTCGGGTCAAAACGAACACAAACAAGCACAATCATCGAGTACACAAACGATGACGTTCAAGTCTTGAGGACGGTCAAAAATGAGGTGTCTACAGTTGCCCGTCTTTGACAGAACTCGGAAGTCATGAAATGACGTGAGTGAATGTCAAAGCCCAGAGACGACCCATTTTTGACAAGACCGAAGACTTGGACAAACAAACAAGCAAAACAAAGAACGGTTGCGCCCGTAGGTTGCCTACGTTTCCCTTTGCAAGGAATCAAACTAGCATAGTTCTGGGGCAAAATGCAAGTGATATGCACGATGCAACAATATAACTTATGATCATGCAATGAGGCTATAATGAAACATCTAGATGCAACTGTTATGCAAAGAAATGCTACATTCAGAGAAACCAAAACACGGTACAACAATCTCATACATAAGAAGAAGTAAGTAAACACGCCAAATCACATTTTATGCAGAACAGATGTAAGAAAATTAGGCAAACTTAACTTGCGTCACGCAGGAAAGGCAAAGAACAACACAACCATTGGGCGCACCTGAGGTGTCAAACAAGATCCTAACACGTTGTACGCGGAAGGAGAGTAGGGATGGTATGAACACCGGGACGTACCCGACTGTTCTTAAGCAAAAGAAGCAGTGATAAACGTCGGAGCGCATCCAAACGTTTGTAACCAAAACAGGGTGTGGTGGTAAACAACTGTAGACGTCCCCGAACGCCCCGGGAGGGTTAGTTCCCGTTCTGTTCATTTTGGGTTACTACAGCTCAGACTCTTAAAATGTCACGGTTCCTGATCTGAACCAAAGAGTCCAAATCCGGCACATTGTTTTGAGCAACTGATTTTTTGAAAAAGTAGTGCCAAACATGGACTGCTTTGCCAGATACAGAGTCGCCACCTAAATATTTTATTTTGGGAAATTTAGGAAACCCTGACTCGGTGCCAAAAGGCCACGTGTCCGTCATCACCAAAGTTGCCTCGGCTCGGGAACTTGGGTACGATTGGGGAAGGTCACTTCGTGAGCACCCCCGCTCGCCCGGTCATAGACCGGCCTCTACTAACCATGATATCAATTTTTGAAAACATTGTGTGTCCTTATTCCGGTTATTAGCCTAGGTTACTATGTGATGCACACAGCATATAAGTATAGACTGGGTCGTCCGAATTGGAACAAAACATTTCATGCTTGTTTATTTGAAAATGGTTTGATGATGCTACTCGCAAGTAGGCTAAGACGTGGATTTGCCACCCTCAGGTGGGCTTAGAAAACATGATTTTGCCACTATCTAGTGGGCTTAAAACACACATTTAATGAATTATTCCAATTCAAATAACCCAACCTTCACCCACAGGCATTCAGGCAGTTATATCACATAAGCATATAGCCTCATGGTAAGCATGCTATTCATGGCAGTCACTCACACGCATGCAAGGATGCTAAAGCATAAAACTTACCGAGTACTCCAAGCCAAAATGGAAATTACATTAGAAATCATGCATGATCCTAAGTATACAAAAATGCCTAATGCAACACATGCAAAATGCAACTATAGCAGGCTCGGCTATTCTAAACATGGCATATGAAATGCTACAGCTAACATGTATTCAATTTGGAATTGAAAGTACAATGCAGTTAGTATGATGCGCCGAGCCCGGTGCATGCAATACATATGAATGATGCAGACATGCTGTCATACTGTATGCTAATTTAAACATGCCCTAGTCTAACCATCAAAAGCGGATAAATAAAAGGGAGAAAGACGTGGGGTTGGAAGACATACAACACACTCACGCACACTTATTACAACATTGCCCTCGCGCAGAGGGTCCGAATAAATATACAGTCCAAATATTACAGTCCCGAATAAAGAATATTACAGTCCAAAATATTACAAAATCCTAATTAATTAACAAATTAACTAAGAAAGCAAATAAAACTGGCGTGCAAGCCAGGGACTGCCTTGCTTCTGGTGGATGATGCATGTCCGGACTGTCTTGCGCGGAAATCCACCGGAATGCCCCAATTAGCCTCTGTTTACACCTGTTCTTGGAATGCGTGCCAAGCCCCCCCCAAAGGTTGCTGATTCTTCATTTTGCTGCAACAGAGAGCAGGAAAGGGGCATAGCAATGTATTTGCACAGATATATGCATGTCTCGATCCTCGTGCCACCAATCACGCATACCGAGGCATGATGGCCGAGGAGTCGAAATGCACAACTCAATATAGGATGAATGCACATGAAACTACAGCCAAAACCTAACTCCATCATGGATAATCCGGAGTGTCGGTGACTGGGGAATTGAGACACATTCCGTCACTCGGAGTACGAAATGTACCTCGTTTCCCGTGCCCGGGCTAACTCCTATCCCGGATACGATGCGATATGCATGACATGCATGAAATGCAACTAAGATACAATCCTAACATACACAATGTTATGGAAATGACATGCCTCGAAATACGTACGCACGGGCGCGCAAACTGAGAAAATGACAGAATGCGATCTAAGATACAACCAAGTATGCACTATGCTATGAAAATGAGATACCTCGAAATGCGAGCACACGGGCACGCAAACCGAGATGCCTCACAATGCGTGCACACGGGCACGCAAACCGAGAAAATGCAAAATATGATGAAAATGAGATGCCTCGAAATGCGTGCACACGGGCACGCAAACCGAGGCGATGATATGTGTCTCGAAATACGTGCACGCGGGCACGCAAACCGAGGCGATGATATGTGTCTCGAAATACGTGCACGCGGGCACGCAAACCGAGGCTATGATATGATATGATGAAATGACATGGAAATGACAAATGGGCTTATACCAACATGAGTGAGCCTCAGCCACACTCACATAGGATGCCTGCGGATAAAAATAGAGTGCCTCGAAATGCGTGCACACGGGCACGCAAACCGAGGCGGTGACAGAATGCAATGAAATGACATGGAAATGACAAATGGGCTTACACCAACATGAGTGAGCCTCAGCCACACTCACATAGGATGCCTGCGGATAAAAATGGAGTGCCTCGAAATGCGTGCACACGGGCACGTAAACTGAGGCGGTGACAGAATGCAATGAAATGACATACAGAATGTAATATGGACTTATACTAACATGAGAGAGCCTCAGCCGCACTCACATAAGATGCCGATGGCAGAAAATGAGGTGCCTCGAAATGCGTGCACACGGGCACGCAAACCGAGGCGATGCATACGCAATGCAAATGACATACAGAATGCAATATGGACTTATACTAACATGAGAGAGCCTCAGCCGCACTCACATAAGATGCCGATGGCAGAAAATGAGGTGCCTCGAAATGCGTGCACACGGGCACACAAACCGAGGCGATGCATATGCAATGCAAATGACATACAGAATGCAATATGGACTTATACTAACATAAGAGAGCCTCAGCCGCACTCACATAAGATGCCGATGGCAGAAAATGAGGCGCCTCGAAATGCGTGCACACGGGCACGCAAACCGAGGCGATGCATAAATGCGATGAAATGGCATGAAAATGATAACAATCATTCTAATGGAATTTCAGCAGTAAAATATGGGGGAAAACAGCCCCGAAATGAGGCGAAATGACATGAAATGCATGGAATTGTCCCGAAATGCGAATCTAGGCACCCGAAATGGCCCATAGCTATGCCAAACATGCACAATATGGACGTGCAATGCAAAGACAGAAGCTAGACAGTCCCAAAAGATGCACTTTGACAGTTATAAACATGGCCAAACAGCAAGCATAGGTATGGCAAAAATGGCATGCAAGAATAGGGGCCAAAAGAGGGGTAATGAAGCAAGTGGTATAAGAAAAACCCAAACTGAAACATTTCCTTCTACAACATTGAAGAGGGACCAAAAATATGAATATTTACAGTATATGGAAGCCTCAAAATCAGTATAAAAACATGATAGAAATGTGATGCAAAATAAGGCTCAACAATGGCTATAACATGAAGTATACAAAATATTCACCAAACAAAAAAAAAGTGTGAATGAAACATGAAGTATAGGCCAAAATAAGACCACTTTCAGTTCGGACCAAGGTCCAAAAACATAAGCAAAGAGGGTTTCCAATTTATGCAAAAATGGGGCCAAATAGGGGATATAACTACAAGTGACACATGGAAGCACCAAACAATGTTGAGCCCTTCTCCAATGTTGAAGAGGGGATCAAAATAAGCCTTATATCAGTTTACCACATGCTCGAAAATAAATTGCTCATGGGTCAAAAACAGCATGCAAAACTATGACATACAAGATGATCAATGAAGCAAGTGTATTACGGAGGGCTCAAACAGGGTTGAGCCCTTAATGAGAAGTGAAGATGAGCTCAAAAGATGGCCCTTTTCAGTTAGGGCCGGAGCTTGAAACCAAAAAGAAGTGGGGCTTAGAAATGGATCAAGAAAAAGGTTCAAAAGGGTAAAAGTATTACTTACCCTTGAAGAATCGAACTTTTGTTGCTTTTTGGATGGATTTGCAGCTTCTTTAGCCTTCAAGAATCCTTCCTTGTTGCTGGAAATGAGATGGTGGTGGTAGAGCTTGGTGGTGTAGAAGGAATAATGGTTAGGGACTTAGGGTTTTTTCAAGAGTTGAGAAGGAAGAAGATGGAGTTGGCTATGGAAGCTTGAAGGAGAGTTTCTCTAACCCCTCTAATGCATGTTGGCAGCTGGTTATAAGGATCAAAAAGGGGGTGTAAAGGTGGGGGAGAAGGAGAGCAAAACTCCCCCACAAAATATCCCCCGGATACAGAAAATATCTGGGGGATATTGCCCCATAGCTGTAAAGTGCACAGTGGGAGGAACACGGCCGGCCTCTCACTTTTGCTGGAGGTGGCCGGCCGGCTAGGGGTCAAAAGGGCCAATGTGATTTTCTAGCCGGCAAGCTACTGGGGAGGTAGTCCTATGTGTGTACAACACAACCATGTGGTTAAAATTCCAAGAAAGTGGGTCTAAGGGGTTCAACAATGGCTCGGAAAGAGGGGGTCAAAAGGGTCAAGTTGACTTAATGGCCAGCCACGAACTTTTAGGGGCCTCTCATGTGTGTACATCACAGATATGTGGTTCAAAGTTCAAGAAAAAAGGTCCAAGGGGTTCAACATTAGCCCGGAAGGAAGGGGTCAAAAGGGTCAGGTGACCTTAATGGCCGGCCATGAACTTTTAGGGGCCTCTCAGATGTGTACATCACAGATATGTGGTTGAAAGTTGGCAACACTAGCTCCAAGGTATTCAACATTAGCCCGGAAGTGCGAAAAACGGGCGCCGGGAGGCTCCGGAAGAGAGATAACTGGTTGCTGCAACAATTGCTGGCCTCTCACCCTTCAGTGACCTTCCCTGTGATAAAACAGAGGTACCTGCCAAAAATGAACGAAAACCGTTGTAAAACGAACGTTCCGGGGCCAAAACACGCAGTTCGGGGTTCCGAAAATGGGCTGTTAAGCACCGAAAATGGTATTCGACCTCGAAGTGGGTTTCTTAGCCCCCAGTGTCCCTCAAAAGGGATGGAATAAGATGTATGCCAAAAGTCAGAGCAAACGGAGATGGTTAGGCGGTCCCGAACCGAGGCACACGGCCTGACGGCTCCGAAAACCGGAAACCGGGCTCCGAAATGGGAAAAATGGCCTACGGCCACCAAATGTAGCCTACGGACATTTGAGAGACGGTCTACGGGACCTCTCCCTTCCCTCAGGAAAAGAAACAGAGAAAACCGAGTCTGGTTCACAAACCGAGATAAGGCACAGAAGAGGGTTCGGAAGTCCGAAGGCAGGGCTCACGGCCGTGACTCTGAAACTTCTGAACAAGCACATTATGCAATATCACCAAGTGCTCAACTGGTGACGTCTGAGTCTCAAGGTCGGTCAAAAATGGGGTGTCTACAGTTGCCCCTCTTTGACAGAACTCGGAAGTCACAAGTGACGGGAGTGAATGTCAAAGCCCAGAGACGACCCATTTTTGACAAGGCCGAAGACTTAGACAAACATACAAGATAAACAGAGACGTGCCCGCAGGCAGGGGGCAAAAATGCAAATGATATGCAAGAAGATTTTGAAGATTGGACTTATACGCTACGCGAAGCCGGTGTTGAAAGTTGGATTTATACGCTACGCGAAGCCGATTTGAAGATTGGACTTATACGCTACGCGAAACCGGTTTGAAGAGTGGACTTATACGCTACGCGAAGCCGGTTTGAAGATTGGACTTATACGCTATGCGAAGCCGATTTGACGAGTGGACTTATACGCTACGCGAAGCCAAGTTGAAGAGTGGACTTATACGCTATGCGAAGCCAATTTGAAGAGTGGACTTATACGCTACGCGAAGCCAAGTTGAAGAGTGGACTTATACGCTATGCGAAGCCAATTTTGAAAGTTGGACTTATACGCTACGCGAAGCCGATTTGACGAGTGGACTTATACGCTACGCGAAGCCAAGTTGAAGAGTGGACTTATACGCTACGTGAAGCCAATTTGAAGAGTGGACTTATACGCTACGCGAAGCCAAGTTGAAGAGTGGACTTATACACTACGCGAAGCCAATTTGACGAGTGGACTTATACGCTACGCGAAGCCAAGTTGAAGAGTGGACTTATACGCTACGCGAAGCCAATTTGAAGAGTGGACTTATAGGCTACGCGAAGCCAAGTTGAAGAGTGGACTTATACGCTACGCGAAGCCAATTTGAAGAGTGGACTTATACGCTACGCGAAGCCAAGTTGAAGAGTGGACTTATACGCTACGCGAAGCCAATTTGAAGAGTGGACTTATACGCTACGCGAAGCCAAGTGGAAGAGTGGACTTATACGCTACGCGAAGCCAATTTTGAAAGTTGGACTTATACGCTACGCGAAGCCGATTTGACGAGTGGACTTATACGCTACGCGAAGCCAAGTTGAAGAGTGGACTTATACGCTACGCGAAGCCAATTTTGAAGAGTGGACTTATACGCTACGCGAAGCCAAGTTGAAGAGTGGACTTATACGCTACGCGAAGCCAATTTGAAGAGTGGACTTATACGCTACGCGAAGCCAAGTTGAAGAGTGGACTTATACGCTACGCGAAGCCAATTTGAAGAGTGGACTTATACGCTACGCGAAGCCAAGTTGAAGAGTGGACTTATACGCTACGTGAAGCCAATTTTGAAAGTTGGACTTATACGCTACGCGAAGCCGATTTGATGAGTGGACTTATACGCTACGTGAAGCCAAGTTGAAGAGTGGACTTATACGCTACGCGAAGCCAATTTGAAGATTGGACTTATACGCTACGCGAAGCCGATTTGACGAGTGGACTTATACGCTACGCGAAGCCAAGTTGAAGAGTGGACTTATACGCTACGCGAAGCCAGGTATCACTCATGATTATGCAAAGAGAGCTGTAATGAAGCAATTATGCGAAATAGATGCAACATTTTAAGCGAATGCTAGGCAAGCAAGTAAACTCGAGCCAAACTACACCTCGTGCAGAAAGGATGTAAGAAAATTATGGAATTCTCACCGCGAATACAGTGTGCATGCGTGATAAATACACAGAGCGAACATGTGATTGATACACAAAAAGGTGAGCACAAAGTGTGATAGATGCACTAAGTGAACAAAGTATGATAGATATACTAAATGAATGAAGTGTGATTGATACACTGAATAAATGATCTTAAAACGGAACTTCTTTGAATGAACCGTACATACAATATTGTGCATGAAATGAGAAAGAAACTTGATAGGTACAATGCATTACAATGCATGATGCTTAAGGAAAGCAATAAATGGACAAAACAGCACTTTCGAAAGCGCCTCAAGAGGTGAGTGGCGGTGAACCGCTCTGCTCCGATAGGGATTTTCCCTTGTGCTCTTCGAACACTTACCTTCATCTTACAGTACAAAGGCTCTGAAATACTGACAAGGGTTCTTCACGTAGAACACTTTGGATGTTGCCTTTCTTCCTGATCACATTCACAACTTTGCCTATTCTCCAACGGGGTGACAGACTAGGTTGGTTCAGTATCCAGAATTGAGGTGCATACATGCTATCTCAACCTATGGGGCTTCCATACAGATTTCAAGCCGAGGACATGCCTCTGGGTATTTAAACCAGACTTTAGTCTCGGAATTCCTGAACCTTTACGTTCTAGGCATCAGCCATTCGAACTCTAGTTTCCACCGTCGCAGTTGGTCTCCTAGGAACTCATTGCGAACACAGCCAAGATGCCTCTGGCGGGGAATGGTACTCATGGAGAGCACTTCGATTGCCATTCTGGCATGAAGTAGACTTGATCTTGAGCTTGAGGTAGAGGCACACTCATACTTCGGAGCTTTGGCAAGACTTAAAGAGGTATACATCACGGAATGTAGTCTCGGAACTTACTGAAGTTGAAACAAACTCAGATGCTCGACATTTCCTCTTTTGCTTTTGCTTTGTAGTTTGGAACCCATATAGCTTCAAATAGGTCCTAGTTCTACTGTTCTCGCATGACCTGGGTTGAACCCTGCGGTTTTATGAAAGAACGAATCTTGTTTTGCACAGATGTGGAGAACGGCACGGCACTCGGAACGCAAAGCGATTCTATTTTTGAATTGATAAATGAGCTTTTGACCGGGTATCGAGCCTACGACTGAACACAGCAAGACAACTCAACAAGGAAATAAAAGGCACGCAACCTAGACACATCGAGTAACACTCGAAACGACTCAAAACAAGAATCGAGATAAAACAAAAAGACACGACACTCAAATGTGCACAAGGAGCCTGTTTCACCGGGTAGTGTTTCCCACCCTTTCTTATTTGTGGTTCTCACATCACTCGGCCCTCAAGCTCTGTTTTTTTCTGAAAAAGCCCCTTTCTCACTTTTTCTCTCATCGTACATCTCTCTATTCTTCAATCTCTCGTTTTTCATCCCTCCCCTGGGTGGTTGATGGATGGACAGGAAGTTGTGGGCTCACGCCCAACATAATCAGCTCGCGGCTATTTCCTTCAGTGACATCTGTCGATGCGCCGGATGAGGGAATGGAGCATCTTGATCCATTCCAATTCGTGCTTCGCACTCGGCTTGATACCTCGCTGCTTGGAGGATGAGAGGGCTTTCAGCCCTTTGTTGTTAACTTCAGTTGTGCCCTATTCTGGCAGGTAGAGTGCCCTTCTGGCAAGTATGTTGGCAATGGGGAAAAGACAGGAAGCCTAACTCAACTGTGCCCGTAGTTCATCATTTTGACCATTTTTTAGTTTTAGTTTTCTCCTAAAAAATTTTTTTGACCAAAATGAGAGTTAGATTAACATATTTGTTCAATTTTCTGATTTAAAATCATGCAAGTTAGGCAGTGAGCACTGAGAGTTTTCCTTTTTTGGGTCCAAGAAATGGTCCAGTTTTGAAAATGGAATACTTTTCGAGAAGATTAGTCAACCTCAGTAAAAATTCTCAAAAACTATTTTCGTAAACGACCACTGCTCAACGAGCATGGGACCTACTCTTGAGATGCGCAACCTCGGATCCATGGCAATGAAAAATTGCCCCTGGTCTGAAGGACACTGCATGGCAACGGAATGTTGCCCCTTGTTTGAAATGGCACCACGGCGTTCTGAATGGCAACGGAAAGTTGCCCCTTGTTTGGATAGCACCGCAGCGCATTGAATGGCAACGGAAAGTTGCCCCTTGTTTGAATGACACCGCGGTGCATTGAATGGCAACGGAAAGTTGCCCCTTGTCTGAATGGCACCGTAGTGTATTGTAGTCAGTCCTCAGAGCGACGAACGCAACCAGACTCTCAGATATAGAGAAGGCAAAGATTATCAGAACCATTACATGGACACGATTGAGTTTGAAGTGTTTTACGGCTGGACTTCAGAATAAAGTTGCCTACGTATCCCAAAGATGGGAATCAAGCCTCACGTAGTTCGGGGTTAAGGTACACTCGGGTATTAACCTCTTCTTTTTAGGCTCTAACTTTTGCCAAGGCGCCTGTTGCAGGTTTTCGACCTTGCGAGCTTTGTTTTTCTTTTCTTTTCAATTCTTTTCATTTGATTTTCTCTTTTGTTCTTTTCTTTGCATTTTTCTTCATTTTTCTTTTTTTTGTTTTCTCCTTTTTTGTTGTTGTTTTTTTTTGCTTCTTTTCCATTTTCTTTTCTATTTTTCTCTTGCTCTAACTTTTGCCTGGGTCACCCTTCCAGGTTTTCGGCCCAGCGAGCCTCTCAAAGGGTAAAAGTGTAACAAGTCCATGTCAAATGGTTTTGAGATCCTAAAGTCATCTGAATCCAGGAGAATGGCTGCTGTTTTGCAAGAGGACTCATCTTCAGCTCTTCGAGCATGTCTGATATCTTTGCCCCTAGTTCGGGGGGTACTTCTGTTCTAGCTTTGCAAGCTTCTTCTGATCTTCTGATCTTTTGATCTGACTTTCCTAGCCTCTTGTTCGAGGGCTGCTTTGAATCTGGCCACACAGGCCTCACATTGTAGTTGACCGTTGAACGTTCTGAATGGGCCCAAGGTTTGAAAGCAAGGGCTCGAGTTTCGAGGCTGAGAGCGATCCTAAGCTGCACAGTCTCAAGAGCGATTCCACACAGGTCTTCGCGGAACTGCGCGAAATATTTTGTTTTTGAAAATTTTTAAGAAAGCGACAAATCGCTCGCGCTGAAGATAGTGTAGAACCAATTTGGATCGAGCCAGGATCCTTCCCAGTACTTACGCTAACAAGCATGATCTCAATCATTAAGGGCTTAGCATGCCTCTCTTTCTCTCAAATGATCAAAGTTTTGCAAATCCCGAGGAATTCCTTCCTCTTCGTTTTCACCGCAGTGTTTAAAAAAAAAAATTTGAAAAAACTTAGGTCAATGCAATGATTTTGGGGTGCAGAAGAGTAGGTGGAATGCACTGCCATTTCATTCAAATCCCGGCACAACTAGCACATGGCAGAAGCAAATGTGAGAGTGTGGAAATCACTGCTGTTTCATTCAAAATCTGTTGGTACAACTGGCTCCCTGGCAGAAACAGACTCAAAACAAAACGAAAAGACAAACACAAAACAAAATGGTGATGCCCGAGGTAACACCCCCCGGAATCACCCGACTCCTATATAACAGGACTGACTCGATACAACAAGACAGACCCAAAACAAAAGAGACTGACTCAAAACAAAACGACAGACTCAAAACAAAACGACAAGACTGACTCAATACCCAAGTCAGAATGTAGCATTCGCCAACTGCTCAAAACGGTGCGTGCCATACGTCATATCTGGAGTAAACTGAGTGCCGCCCGCAGGTGGTTCATCCCTCGATCACATCACGTTATCCCGCACAAATTCACTGATCAAGTGCCGATAGGCTTTGCAGGACTTGGTGCGGGGATGACCCCGTTGTCAAACAAATCTTGTACATCATGGTGCAGACGAAAGCAACTGTCGGTGTCATGACCAGCTCGCTGATGGAAGGCACAGTAGTCGGCTGAGTTGTACGAGAGAGGGAGGTTCTTTGGTAATGGCTGCGGCTCAAGGGGCTTCAAATGCCCTTTCTTGATCAAAACCTCTAGAGCCTTTGACAAAGGCATATAGAGGGCATGGAAGACCCTCCGACCTCGGGGTTGGTACTTCAAGGTTTGTGGATTTTTGCTGGACGCACCAGCAGGGGGATTAGCAGATGCTGGCCTAGTTTGCTGATCTTTTCCGAGTGCAGGATTATAGCCGAAAGGAACGTTTCTGATACAACGACCCTTCTCCTGGCTTGCCCCTTGATTCAAACTGCACCCAACTTGAGTGGCGAAAATGTCGTCCACAGTTTTTGCAATGACCGCGAACACTTGCTCTTTGTTCAGTCCCTCGGCTTTCAAAGCCTTAACAGCCAACAGAAGATATTCATGAGGATCCATGTCCACCTCTACCTCGTTCTTTCCACTCGCCTCCACTTTGCCAAGGGATTGGCATTCCTCAAATATAGTTCGTTCCGAAATTGGGGAGCCTTTTGACATGAACTCCCTGGCATGTGATGTGGTTGATGACGGAGCCGATGTCCCGGAGGCCAAACCTATCACAGTTCTCTGAAGATCTTCGATCATTCTCTTCAGCTCAGAAGTCGTGGGCTCACGGGTTAATAAAAATTCTTCCGAAACCTGTGCCATCACGGGTCTGCTGATGATGTGACTGGTGACTGTCGGATCAGATGAACAAAATGAACCCTATCTGGCCCTCTGTCTTACCTCAGCGAAGAAACACTGATTTGCCTTTGAACTGAATTTCCGACCTGACAAAGTCTATCAACACGGATCCAATGTACCCGGGGGATATCGGAGCCTTCTGAAGCTATAGTTCCAGGATTACCCTAGCAAAAGAGAAAACGTGCAGCATCTCAGCCTGATTTCACCTGAACAGATATGAGCATAGTTGAATGAGTGTGCTCTCTATTGAATTCTGCCCAAAATTCTGCCGGTGAATGGATACCCTCAGGCAAAACTGATTCCCAGATACTGATTGATGCCCGCAGGCCTGATGCCCAAACTCATACACTGATACATGCATTCTTGTAGAGACGCACTCTAAAGCACATAACAGATGAGTGAGAGCCAAAACACCCCTATGTTAGGGTAGGGTTTCCCTGTCCTATTTTGTCAGGAGCTAGGGTTTCATTACGCACGCAGCGGTTTCAAACAACCTATAAACGGGTAAGCAACCTGTCCTAGTTTGGAATGGTCACTATGGATCCGAATATGCACTAGGTCGAATGGTCAAAGAGGGTGCCCCGGTAAAACTGGGGTTTGTGTTCCCATACTGGCAGAGCCCACAACCGGTCAGCCTTATGGTCATGCCTTGACAAGATAAGCCTCCGGCAAACCGTTCAGGAATAGCAGATGGCAAACACGGTGTCCTAGGCGCACCAATGCAAATGCAATGCAAAGAAACACACAAGCGTAGTCAAAAACAGATATCAAGAGTTCGAGTCAAGTTCTCTAAATCCCCAGCAGAGTCGCCAGAAACTGTAGAGGTCCCCGAACGCCCCGGGAGGGTTAGTTCCCGTTCTGTTCATTTTGGGTTACTACAGCTCAGACTCTTAAAATGTCACGGTTCCTAATCTGAACCAAAGAGTCCAAATCCGGCACATTGTTTTGAGCAACTGATTTTTTGAAAAAGTAGTGCCAAACATGGACTGCTTTGCCAGATACAGAGTCGCCACCTAAATATTTTATTTTGGGAAATTTAGGAAACCCTGACTCGGTGCCAAAAGGCCACGTGTCCGTCATCACCAAAGTTGCCTCGGCTCGGGAACTTGGGTACGATTGGGGAAGGTCACTTCGTGAGCACCCCCGCTCGCCCGGTCATAGACCGGCCTCTACTAACCATGATATCAATTTTTGAAAACATTGTGTGTCCTTATTCCGGTTATTAGCCTAGGTTACTATGTGATGCACACAGCATATAAGTATAGACTGGGTCGTCCGAATTGGAACAAAACATTTCATGCTTGTTTATTTGAAAATGGTTTGATGATGCTACTCGCAAGTAGGCTAAGACGTGGATTTGCCACCCTCAGGTGGGCTTAGAAAACATGATTTTGCCACTATCTAGTGGGCTTAAAACACACATTTAATGAATTATTCCAATTCAAATAACCCAACCTTCACCCACAGGCATTCAGGCAGTTATATCACATAAGCATATAGCCTCATGGTAAGCATGCTATTCATGGCAGTCACTCACACGCATGCAAGGATGCTAAAGCATAAAACTTACCGAGTACTCCAAGCCAAAATGGAAATTACATTAGAAATCATGCATGATCCTAAGTATACAAAAATGCCTAATGCAACACATGCAAAATGCAACTATAGCAGGCTCGGCTATTCTAAACATGGCATATGAAATGCTACAGCTAACATGTATTCAATTTGGAATTGAAAGTACAATGCAGTTAGTATGATGCGCCGAGCCCGGTGCATGCAATACATATGAATGATGCAGACATGCTGTCATACTGTATGCTAATTTAAACATGCCCTAATCTAACCATCAAAAGCGGATAAATAAAAGGGAGAAAGACGTGGGGTTGGAAGACATACAACACACTCACGCACACTTATTACAACATTGCCCTCGCGCAGAGGGTCCGAATAAATATACAGTCCAAATATTACAGTCCCGAATAAAGAATATTACAGTCCAAAATATTACAAAATCCTAATTAATTAACAAATCAACTAAGAAAGCAAATAAAACTGGCGTGCAAGCCAGGGACTGCCTTGCTTCTGGTGGATGATGCATGTCCGGACTGTCTTGCGCGGAAATCCACCGGAATGCCCCAATTAGCCTCTGTTTACACCTGTTCTTGGAATGCGTGCCAAGCCCCCCCCCAAAGGTTGCTGATTTTTCATTTTGCTGCAACAGAGAGCAGGAAAGGGGCACAGCAATGTATTTGCACAGATATATGCATGTCTCGATCCTCGTGCCACCAATCATGCATACCGAGGCATGATGGCCGAGGAGTCGAAATGCACAACTCAATATAGGATGAATGCACATGAAACTACAGCTAAAACCTAACTCCATCATGGATAATCCGGAGTGTCGGTGACTGGGGAATTGAGACACATTCCGTCACTCGGAGTACGAAATGTACCTCGTTTCCCGTGCCCGGGCTAACTCCTATCCCGGATACGATGCGATATGCATGACATGCATGAAATGCAACTAAGATACAATCCTAACATACACAATGCTATGGAAATGACATGCCTCGAAATACGTGCACCCGGGCACGCAAACCGAGAAAATGACAGAATGCGATCTAAGATACAACCTAGTATGCACTATGCTATGAAAATGAGATGCCTCGAAATGCGTGCACACGGGCACGCAAACCGAGAAAATGCAAAATATGATGAAAATGAGATGCCTCAAAATGCGTGCACACGGGCACGCAAACTGAGAAAATGACATGTCTCGAAATACGTGCACGCGGGCACGCAAACCAAGGCGATGATATGTGTCTCGAAATACGTGCACGCAGGCACGCAAACCGAGGCTATGATATGATATGATGAAATGACATGGAAATGACAAATGGGCTTATACCAACATGAGTGAGCCTCAGCCACACTCACATAGGATGCCTGCGGATAAAAATAGGGTGCCTCGAAATGCGTGCACACGGGCACGCAAACCGAGGCGGTGACAGAATACAATGAAATGACATGGAAATGACAAATGGGCTTACACCAACATGAGTGAGCCTCAGCCACACTCACATAGGATGCCTGCGGATAAAAATGGAGTGCCTCGAAATGCGTGCACACGGGCACGTAAACCGAGGCGGTGACAGAATGCAATGAAATGACATACAGAATGTAATATGGACTTATACTAACATGAGAGAGCCTCAGCCGCACTCACATAAGATGCCGATGGCAGAAAATGAGGTGCCTCGAAATGCGTGCACACGGGCACGCAAACCGAGGCGATGCATACGCAATGCAAATGACATACAGAATGCAATATGGACTTATACTAACATGAGAGAGCCTCAGCCGCACTCACATAAGATGCCGATGGCAGAAAATGAGGTGCCTCGAAATGCGTGCACACAGGCACGCAAACCGAGGCGATGCATACGCAATGCAAATGACATACAGAATGCAATATGGACTTATACTAACATGAGAGAGCCTCAGCCGCACTCGCATAAGATGCCGATGGCAGAAAATGAGGGGCCTCGAAATGCGTGCACACGGGCACGCAAACCGAGGCGATGCATAAATGCGATGAAATGGCATGAAAATGATAGCAATCATTCTAATGGAATTTCAGCAGTAAAATATGGGGGAAAACAGCCCCGAAATGAGGCGAAATGACATGAAATGCATGGAATTGTCCCGAAATGCGAATCTAGGCACCCGAAATGGCCCATAGCTATGCCAAACATGCACAATATGGACGTGCAATGCAAAGACAGAAGCTAGACAGTCCCAAAAGATGCACTTTCACAGTTATAAACATGGCTAAACAGCAAGCATAGGTATGGCAAAAATGGCATGCAAGAATAGGGGCCAAAAGAGGGGTAATGAAGCAAGTGGTATAAGCAAAACCCAAACTGAAAAATTTCCTTCTACAACATTGAAGAGGGACCAAAAATATGAATATGTACAGTATATGGAAGCCTCAAAATCAGTATAAAAACATGATAGAAATGTGATGCAAAATAAGGCTCAACAATGGCTATAACATGAAGTATACAAGAAATTCACCAAACAGAAAAAAAGTGTGAATGAAACATGAAGTATAGGCCAAAATAAGACCACTTTCAGTTCGGACCAAGGTCCAAAAACAGAAGCAAAGAGGGTTTCCAATTTATGCAAAAATGGGGCCAAATAGGGGATATAACTACAAGTGACACATGGAAGCACCAAACAATGTTGAGCCCTTCTCCAATGTTGAAGAGGGGCTCAAAATAAGCCTTATATCAGTTTAACACATGCTCGAAAATAAATTGCTCATGGGTCAAAAACAGCATGCAAAACTATGACATACAAGATGATCAATGAAGCAAGTGTATTACGGAGGGCTCAAACAGGGTTGAGCCCTTAATGAGAAGTGAAGATGAGCTCAAAAGATGGCCCTTTTCAGTTAGGGCCGGAGCTTGAAACCAAAAAGAAGTGGGGCTTAGAAATGGATCAAGAAAAAGGTTCAAAAGGGTAAA
This sequence comes from Camellia sinensis, assembly GCF_055761805.1. Taxonomy (NCBI): domain Eukaryota; kingdom Viridiplantae; phylum Streptophyta; class Magnoliopsida; order Ericales; family Theaceae; genus Camellia; species Camellia sinensis. The sequence goes on along the minus strand of NC_138969.1, from coordinate 141,323,514 downwards.
AGTATTACTTACCCTTGAAGAATTGAACTTTTGTTGCTTTTTGGATGGATTTGCAGCTTCTTTAGCCTTCAAGAATCCTTCCTTGTTGCTGGAAATGAGATGGTGGTGGTAGAGCTTGGTGGTGTAGAAGGAATAATGGTTAGGGACTTAGGGTTTTTTCAAGAGTTGAGAAGGAAGAAGATGGAGTTGGCTATGGAAGCTTGAAGGAGAGTTTCTCTAACCCCTCTAATGCATGTTGGCAGCTGGTTATAAGGATCAAAAAGGGGGTGTAAAGGTGGGGGAGAAGGAGAGCAAAACTCCCCCACAAAATATCCCCCGGATATAGAAAATATCTGGGGGATATTGCCCCACAGCTGTAAAGTGCACAGTGGGAGGAACACGGCCGGCCTCTCACTTTTGCTGGAGGTGGCCGGCCGGCCACACCCCCTAGCCGGCCGGCTAGGGGTCAAAAGGGCCAATGTGATTTTCTGGCCGGCAAGCTACTGGGGAGGTAGTCCTATGTGTGTACAACACAACCATGTGGTTAAAATTCCAAGAAAGTGGGTCTAAGGGGTTCAACAATGGCTCGGAAAGAGGGGGTCAAAAGGGTCAAGTTGACTTACTGGCCGGCCACGAACTTTTAGGGGCCTCTCATGTGTGTACATCACAGATATGTGGTTCAAAGTTCAAGAAAAAAGGTCCAAGGGGTTCAACATTAGCCCGGAAGGAAGGGGTCAAAAGGGTCAGGTGACCTTAATGGCCGGCCATGAACTTTTAGGGGCCTCTCAGATATGTAGATCACAGATATGTGGTTGAAAGTTGGCAACACTAGATCCAAGGTATTCAACATTAGCCCGGAAGTGCGAAAAACAGGCGCCGGCAGGCTCCGGAAGAGAGATAACTGGTTGCTGCAACAATTGCTGGCCTCCCACCCTTCAGTGACCTTCCCTGTGATAAAACAGAGGTACCTGCCAAAAATGAACGAAAACCGTTGTAAAACGAACGTTCCGGGGCCAAAACACGCAGTTCGGGGTTCCGAAAATGGGCTGTTAAGCACCGAAAATGGTATTCGACCTCGAAGTGGGTTTCTTAGCCCCCAGTGTCCCTCAAAAGGGATGAAATAAGATGTATGCCAAAAGTCAGAGCAAACGGAGATGGTTAGGCGGTCCCGAACCGAGGCACACGGCCTGACGGCTCCGAAAACCGGAACCCGGGCTCCGAAATGGGAAAACTGGCCTACGACCACCAAATGTAGCCTACGGACATTTGAGAGACGGTCTACGGGACCTCTCCCTTCCCTCAGGAAAAGAAACAGAGAAAACCGAGTCTGGTTCGCAAACTGAGATAAGGCACAGAAGAGGGTTCGGAAGTCCGAAGGCAGGGCTCACGGCCGTGACTCTGAAACTTCTGAACAAGCACATTATGCAATATCACCAAGTGCTCAACTGGTGACGTCTGAGTCTCAAGGTCGGTCAAAAATGGGGTGTCTACTGTAGACGTCCCCGAACGCCCCGGGAGGGTTAGTTCCCGTTCTGTTCATTTTGGGTTACTACAGCTCAGACTCTTAAAATGTCACGGTTCCTAATCTGAACCAAAGAGTCCAAATCCGGCACATTGTTTTGAGCAACTGATTTTTTGAAAAAGTAGTGCCAAACATGGACTGCTTTGCCAGATACAGAGTCGCCACCTAAATATTCTACTTTGGGAAATTTAGGAAACCCTGACTCGGTGCCAAAAGGCCACGTGTCCGTCATCACCAAAGTTGCCTCGGCTCGGGAACTTGGGTACGATTGGGGAAGGTCACTTCGTGAGCACCCCCGCTCGCCCGGTCATAGACCGGCCTCTACTAACCATGATATCAATTTTTGAAAACATTGTGTGTCCTTATTCCGGTTATTAGCCTAGGTTACTATGTGATGCACACAGCATATAAGTATAGACTGGGTCGTCCGAATTGGAACAAAACATTTCATGCTTGTTTATTTGAAAATGGTTTGATGATGCTACTCGCAAGTAGGCTAAGACGTGGATTTGCCACCCTCAGGTGGGCTTAGAAAACATGATTTTGCCACTATCTAGTGGGCTTAAAACACACATTTAATGAATTATTCCAATTCAAATAACCCAACCTTCACCCACAGGCATTCAGGCAGTTATATCACATAAGCATATAGCCTCATGGTAAGCATGCTATTCATGGCAGTCACTCACACGCATGCAAGGATGCTAAAGCATAAAACTTACCGAGTACTCCAAGCCAAAATGGAAATTACATTAGAAATCATGCATGATCCTAAGTATACAAAAATGCCTAATGCAACACATGCAAAATGCAACTATAGCAGGCTCGGCTATTCTAAACATGGCATATGAAATGCTACAGCTAACATGTATTCAATTTGGAATTGAAAGTACAATGCAGTTAGTATGATGCGCCGAGCCCGGTGCATGCAATACATATGAATGATGCAGACATGCTGTCATACTGTATGCTAATTTAAACATGCCCTAATCTAACCATCAAAAGCGGATAAATAAAAGGGAGAAAGACGTGGGGTTGGAAGACATAAAACACACTCACGCACACTTATTACAACATTGCCCTCGCGCAGAGGGTCCGAATAAATATACAGTCCAAATATTACAGTCCCGAATAAAGAATATTACAGTCCAAAATATTACAAAATCCTAATTAATTAACAAATTAACTAAGAAAGCAAATAAAACTGGCGTGCAAGCCAGGGACTGCCTTGCTTCTGGTGGATGATGCATGTCCGGACTGTCTTGCGCGGAAATCCACCGGAATGCCCCAATTAGCCTCTGTTTACACCTGTTCTTGGAATGCGTGCCAAGCCCCCCCCCCAAAGGTTGCTGATTCTTCATTTTGCTGCAACAGAGAGCAGGAAAGGGGCATAGCAATGTATTTGCACAGATATATGCATGTCTCGATCCTCGTGCCACCAATCACGCATACCGAGGCATGATGGCCGAGGAGTCGAAATGCACAACTCAATATAGGATGAATGCACATGAAACTACAGCTAAAACCTAACTCCATCATGGACAATCCGGAGTGTCGGTGACTGGGGAATTGAGACACATTCCGTCACTCGGAGTATGAAATGTACCTCGTTTCCCGTGCCCGGGCTAACTCCTATCCCGGATACGATGCGATATGCATGACATGCATGAAATGCAACTAAGATACAATCCTAACATATAGAATGCTATGGAAATGACATGCCTCGAAATACGTGCACACGGGCGCGCAAATTGAGAAAATGACAGAATGCGAGCTAAGATACAACCCAGTATGCACTATGCTATGAAAATGAGATGCCTCGAAATGCGTGCACACAGGCACGCAAACCGAGAAAATGCAGAATATGATGAAAATGAGATGTCTCAAAATGCGTGCACACGGGCACGCAAACCGAGAAAATGACATGTCTCGAAATACGTGCACGCGGGCACGCAAACCGAGGCGATGATATGTGTCTCGAAATACGTACACGCGGGCACGCAAACCGAGGCTATGATATGATATGATGAAATGACATGGAAATGACAAATGGGCTTATACCAACATGAGTGAGCCTCAGCCACACTCACATAGGATGCCTGCGGATAAAAATGGAGTGCCTCGAAATGCGTGCACACAGGCACGCAAACCGAGGCGGTGACAGAATGCAATGAAATGACATGGAAATGAAAAATGGGCTTACACCAACATGAGTGAGCCTCAGCCACACTCACATAGGATGCCTGCGGATAAAAATGGAGTGCCTCGAAATGCGTGCACACGGGCACGTAAACCGAGGCGGTGACAGAATGCAATGAAATGACATACAGAATGTAATATGGACTTATACTAACATGAGAGAGCCTCAGCCGCACTCACATAAGATGCCGATGGCAGAAAATGAGGTGCCTCGAAATGCGTGCACACGGGCACGCAAATCGAGGCGATGCATACGCAATGCAAAGGACATACAGAATGCAATATGGACTTATACTAACATGAGAGAGCCTCAGCCGCACTCACATAAGATGCCGATGGCAGAAAATGAGGTGCCTCGAAATGCGTGCACACGGGCACGCAAACCGAGGCGATGCATACGCAATGCAAATGACATACAGAATGCAATATGGACTTATACTAACATGAGAGAGCCTCAGCCGCACTCGCATAAGATGCCGATGGCAGAAAATGAGGCGCCTCGAAATGCGTGCACACGGGCACGCAAACCGAGGCGATGCATAAATGCGATGAAATGGCATGAAAATGATAGCAATCATTCTAATGGAATTTCAGCAGTAAAATATGGGGGAAAACAGCCCCGAAATGAGGCGAAATGACATGAAATGCATGGAATTGTCCCGAAATGCGAATCTAGGCACCCGAAATGGCCCATAGCTATGCCAAACATGCACAATATGGACGTGCAATGCAAAGACAGAAGCTAGACAGTCCCAAAAGATGCACTTTCACAGTTATAAACATGGCCAAACAGCAAGCATAGGTATGGCAAAAATGGCATGCAAGAATAGGGGCCAAAAGAGGGGTAATGAAGCAAGTGGTATAAGCAAAACCCAAACTGAAAAATTTCCTTCTACAACATTGAAGAGGGGCCAAAAATATGAATATTTACAGTATATGGAAGCCTCAAAATCAGTATACAAACATGATAGAAATGTGATGCAAAATAAGGCTCAACAATGGCTATAACATGAAGTATACAAAATATTCACCAAACAGAAAAAAAGTGTGAATAAAACATGAAGTATAGGCCAAAATAAGACCACTTTCAGTTCGGACCAAGGTCCAAAAACAGAAGCAAAGAGGGTTGCCAATTTATGCAAAAATGGGGCCAAATAGGGGATATAACTACAAGTGACACATGGAAGCACCAAACAATGTTGAGCCCTTCTCCAATGTTGAAGAGGGGCTCACAATAAGCCTTATATCAGTTTACCACATGCTCGAAAATAAATTGCTCATGGGTCAAAAACAGCATGCAAAACTATGACATACAAGATGATCAATGAAGCAAGTGTATTACGGAGGGCTCAAACAGGGTTGAGCCCTTAATGAGAAGTGAAGATGAGCTCAAAAGATGGCCCTTTTCAGTTAGGGCCGGAGCTTGAAACGAAAAAGAAGTGGGGCTTAGAAATGGATCAAGAAAAAGGTTCAAAAGGGTAAAAGTATTACTTACACTTGAAGAATCGAACTTTTGTTGCTTTTTGGATGGATTTGCAGCTTCTTTAGCCTTCAAGAATCCTTCCTTGTTGCTGGAAATGAGATGGTGGTGGTAGAGCTTGGTGGTGTAGAAGGAATAATGGTTAGGGACTTAGGGTTTTTTCAAGAGTTGAGAAGGAAGAAGATGGAGTTGGCTATGGAAGCTTGAAGGAGAGTTTCTCTAACCTCTCTAATGCATGTTGGCAGCTGGTTATAAGGATCAAAAAGGGGGTGTAAAGGTGGGGGAGAAGGAGAGCAAAACTCCCCCACAAAATATCCCCCGGATACAGAAAATATCTGGGGGATATTGCCCCACAGCTGTAAAGTGCACAGTGGGAGGAACACGGCCGGCCTCTCACTTTTGCTGGAGGTGGCCGGCCGGCCACACCCCCTAGCCGGCCGGCTAGGGGTCAAAAGGGCCAATGTGATTTTCTGGCCGGCAAGCTACTGGGGAGGTAGTCCTATGTGTGTACAACACAACCATGTGGTTAAAATTCCAAGAAAGTGGGTCTAAGGGGTTCAACAATGGCTCGGAAAGAGGGGGTCAAAAGGGTCAAGTTGACTTACTGGCCGGCCACGAACTTTTAGGGGCCTCTCATGTGTGTACATCACAGATATGTGGTTCAAAGTTCAAGAAAAAAGGTCCAAGGGGTTCAACATTAGCCCGGAAGGAAGGGGTCAAAAGGGTCAGGTGACCTTAATGGCCGGCCATGAACTTTTAGGGGCCTCTCAGATGTGTAGATCACAGATATGTGGTTGAAAGTTGGCAACACTAGCTCCAAGGTATTCAACATTAGCCCGGAAGTGCGAAAAACGGGCGCCGGGAGGCTCCGGACGAGAGATAACTGGTTGCTGCAACAATTGCTGGCCTCCCACCCTTCAGTGACCTTCCCTGTGATAAAACAGAGGTACCTGCCAAAAATGAACGAAAACCGTTGTAAAACGAACGTTCCGGGGCCAAAACACGCAGTTCGGGGTTCCGAAAATGGGCTGTTAAGCACCGAAAATGGTATTCGACCTCGAAGTGGGTTTCTTAGCCCCCAGTGTCCCTCAAAAGGGATGAAATAAGATGTATGCCAAAAGTCAGAGCAAACGGAGATGGTTAGGCGGTCCCGAACCGAGGCACACGGCCTGACGGCTCCGAAAACCGGAACCCGGGCTCCGAAATGGGAAAACTGGCCTACGGCCACCAAATGTAGCCTACGGACATTTGAGAGACGGTCTACGGGACCTCTCCCTTCCCTCAGGAAAAGAAACAGAGAAAACCGAGTCTGGTTCGCAAACTGAGATAAGGCACAGAAGAGGGTTCGGAAGTCCGAAGGCAGGGCTCACGGCCGTGACTCTGAAACTTCTGAACAAGCACATTATGCAATATCACCAAGTGCTCAACTGGTGACGTCTGAGTCTCAAGGTCGGTCAAAAATGGGGTGTCTACTGTAGACGTCCCCGAACGCCCCGGGAGGGTTAGTTCCCGTTCTGTTCATTTTGGGTTACTACAGCTCAGACTCTTAAAATGTCACGGTTCCTAATCTGAACCAAAGAGTCCAAATCCGGCACATTGTTTTGAGCAACTGATTTTTTGAAAAAGTAGTGCCAAACATGGACTGCTTTGCCAGATACAGAGTCGCCACCTAAATATTTTATTTTGGGAAATTTAGGAAACCCTGACTCGGTGCCAAAAGGCCACGTGTCCGTCATCACCAAAGTTGCCTCGGCTCGGGAACTTGGGTACGATTGGGGAAGGTCACTTCGTGAGCACCCCCGCTCGCCCGGTCATAGACCGGCCTCTACTAACCATGATATCAATTTTTGAAAACATTGTGTGTCCTTATTCCGGTTATTAGCCTAGGTTACTATGTGATGCACACAGCATATAAGTATAGACTGGGTCGTCCGAATTGGAACAAAACATTTCATGCTTGTTTATTTGAAAATGGTTTGATGATGCTACTCGCAAGTAGGCTAAGACGTGGATTTGCCACCCTCAGGTGGGCTTAGAAAACATGATTTTGCCACTATCTAGTGGGCTTAAAACACACATTTAATGAATTATTCCAATTCAAATAACCCAACCTTCACCCACAGGCATTCAGGCAGTTATATCACATAAGCATATAGCCTCATGGTAAGCATGCTATTCATGGCAGTCACTCACACGCATGCAAGGATGCTAAAGCATAAAACTTACCGAGTACTCCAAGCCAAAATGGAAATTACATTAGAAATCATGCATGATCCTAAGTATACAAAAATGCCTAATGCAACACATGCAAAATGCAACTATAGCAGGCTCGGCTATTCTAAACATGGCATATGAAATGCTACAGCTAACATGTATTCAATTTGGAATTGAAAGTACAATGCAGTTAGTATGATGCGCCGAGCCCGGTGCATGCAATACATATGAATGATGCAGACATGCTGTCATACTGTATGCTAATTTAAACATGCCCTAGTCTAACCATCAAAAGCGGATAAATAAAAGGGAGAAAGACGTGGGGTTGGAAGACATACAACACACTCACGCACACTTATTACAACATTGCCCTCGCACAGAGGGTCCGAATAAATATACAGTCCAAATATTACAGTCCCGAATAAAGAATATTACAGTCCAAAATATTACAAAATCCTAATTAATTAACAAATTAACTAAGAAAGCAAATAAAACTGGCGTGCAAGCCAGGGACTGCCTTGCTTCTGGTGGATGATGCATGTCCGGACTGTCTTGCGCGGAAATCCACCGGAATGCCCCAATTAGCCTCTGTTTACACCTGTTCTTGGAATGCGTGCCAAGCCACCCCCCAAAGGTTGCTGATTCTTCATTTTGCTGCAACAGAGAGCAGGAAAGGGGCATAGCAATGTATTTGCACAGATATATGCATGTCTCGATCCTCGTGCCACCAATCACGCATACCGAGGCATGATGGCCGAGGAGTCGAAATGCACAACTCAATATAGGATGAATGCACATGAAACTACAGCTAAAACCTAACTCCATCATGGACAATCCGGAGTGTCGGTGACTGGGAAATTGAGACACATTCCGTCACTCGGAGTACGAAATGTACCTCGTTTCCCGTGCCCGGGCTAACTCCTATCCCGGATACGATGCGATATGCATGACATGCATGAAATGCAACTAAGATACAATCCTAACATATAGAATGCTATGGAAATGACATGCCTCGAAATACGTGCACACGGGCGCGCAAATTGAGAAAATGACAGAATGCGATCTAAGATACAACCTAGCATGCACTATGCTATGAAAATGAGATGCCTCGAAATGCGTGCACACGGGCACGCAAATCGAGATGCCTCACAATGCGTGCACACAGGCACGCAAACCGAGAAAATGCAGAATATGATGAAAATGAGATGTCTCGAAATGCGTGTACACGGGCACGCAAACCGAGAAAATGACATGTCTCGAAATACGTGCACGCGGGCACGCAAACCGAGGCGATGATATGTGTCTCAAAATACGTGCACGCGGGCACGCAAACCGAGGCTATGATATGATATGATGAAATGACATGGAAATGACAAATGGGCTTATACCAACATGAGTGAGCCTCAGCCACACTCACATAGGATGCCTGCGGATAAAAATGGAGTGCCTCGAAATGCGTGCACACGGGCACGCAAACCGAGGCGGTGACAGAATGCAATGAAATGACATGGAAATGAAAAATGGGCTTACACCAACATGAGTGAGCCTCAGCCACACTCACATAGGATGCCTGCGGATAAAAATGGAGTGCCTCGAAATGCGTGCACACGGGCACGTAAACCGAGGCGGTGACAGAATGCAATGAAATGACATACAGAATGTAATATGGACTTATACTAACATGAGAGAGCCTCAGCCGCACTCACATAAGATGCCGATGGCAGAAAATGAGGTGCCTCGAAATGCGTGCACACGGGCACGCAAACCGAGGCGATGCATACGCAATGCAAATGACATACAGAATGCAATATGGACTTATACTAACATGAGAGAGCCTCAGCCGCACTCACATAAGATGCCGATGGCAGAAAATGAGGTGCCTCGAAATGCGTGCACACGGGCACGCAAACCGAGGCGATGCATACGCAATGCAAATGACATACAGAATGCAATATGGACTTATACTAACATGAGAGAGCCTCAGCCGCACTCGCATAAGATGCCGATGGCAGAAAATGAGGGGCCTCGAAATGCGTGCACACGGGCACGCAAACCGAGGCGATGCATAAATGCGATGAAATGGCATGAAAATGATAGCAATCATTCTAATGGAATTTCAGCAGTAAAATATGGGGGAAAACAGCCCCGAAATGAGGCGAAATGACATGAAATGCATGGAATTGTCCCGAAATGCGAATCTAGGCACCCGAAATGGCCCATAGCTATGCCAAACATGCACAATATGGACGTGCAATGCAAAGACAGAAGCTAGACAGTCCCAAAAGATGCACTTTCACAGTTATAAACATGGCCAAACAGCAAGCATAGGTATGGAAAAAATGGCATGCAAGAATAGGGGCCAAAAGAGGGGTAATGAAGCAAGTGGTATAAGCAAAACCCAAACTGAAATATTTCCTTCTACAACATTGAAGAGGGACCAAAAATATGAATATTTACAGTATATGGAAGCCTCAAAATCAGTATACAAACATGATAGAAATGTGATGCAAAATAAGGCTCAACAATGGCTATAACATGAAGTATACAAAATATTCACCAAACAGAAAAAAACTGTGAATAAAACATGAAGTATAGGCCAAAATAAGACCACTTTCAGTTCGGACCAAGGTCCAAAAACAGAAGCAAAGAGGGTTGCCAATTTATGCAAAAATGGGGCCAAATTGGGGATATAACTACAAGTGACACATGGAAGCACCAAACAATGTTGAGCCCTTCTCCAATGTTGAAGAGGGGCTCAAAATAAGCCTTATATCAGTTTACCACATGCTCGAAAATAAATTTCTCATGGGTCAAAAACAGCATGCAAAACTATGACATACAAGATGATCAATGAAGCAAGTGTATTACTGAGGGCTCAAACAGGGTTGAGCCCTTAATGAGAAGTGAAGATGAGCTCAAAAGATGGCCCTTTTCAGTTAGGGCCGGAGCTTGAAACGAAAAAGAAGTGGGGCTTAGAAATGGATCAAGAAAAAGGTTCAAAAGGGTAAAAGTGTTACTTACCCTTGAAGAATCGAACTTTTGTTGCTTTTTGGATGGATTTGCAGCTTCTTTAGCCTTCAAGAATCCTTCCTTGTTGCTGGAAATGAGATGGTGGTGGTAGAGCTTGGTGGTGTAGAAGGAATAATGGTTAGGGACTTAGGGTTTTTTCAAGAGTTGAGAAGGAAGAAGATGGAGTTGGCTATGGAAGCTTGAAGGAGAGTTTCTCTAACCCCTCTAATGCATGTTGGCAGCTGGTTATAAGGATCAAAAAGGGGGTGTAAAGGTGGGGGAGAAGGAGAGCAAAACTCCCCCACAAAATATCCCCCGGATACAGAAAATATCTGGGGGATATTGCCCCACAGCTGTAAAGTGCACAGTGGGAGGAACACGGCCGGCCTCTCACTTTTGCTGGAGGTGGCCGGCCGGCCACACCCCCTAGCCGGCCGACTAGGGGTCAAAAGGGCCAATGTGATTTTCTGGCCGGCAAGCTACTGGGGAGGTAGTCCTATGTGTGTACAACACAACCATGTGGTTAAAATTCCAAGAAAGTGGGTCTAAGGGGTTCAACAATGGCTCGGAAAGAGGGGGTCAAAAGGGTCAAGTTGACTTACTGGCCGGCCACGAACTTTTAGGGGCCTCTCATGTGTGTACATCACAGATATGTGGTTCAAAGTTCAAGAAAAAAGGTCCAAGGGGTTCAACATTAGCCCGGAAGGAAGGGGTCAAAAGGGTCAGGTGACCTTAATGGCCGGCCATGAACTTTTAGGGGCCTCTCAGATGTGTAGATCACAGATATGTGGTTGAAAGTTGGCAACACTAGCTCCAAGGTATTCAACATTAGCCCGGAAGTGCGAAAAACGGGCGCCGGGAGGCTCCGGAAGAGAGATAACTGGTTGCTGCAACAATTGCTGGCCTCCCACCCTTCAGTGACCTTCCCTGTGATAAAACAGAGGTACCTGCCAAAAATGAACGAAAACCGTTGTAAAACGAACGTTCCGGGGCCAAAACACGCAGTTCGGGGTTCCGAAAATGGGCTGTTAAGCACCGAAAATGGTATTCGACCTCGAAGTGGGTTTCTTAGCCCCCAGTGTCCCTCAAAAGGGATGAAATAAGATGTATGCCAAAAGTCAGAGCAAACGGAGATGGTTAGGCGGTCCCGAACCGAGGCACACGGCCTGACGGCTTCGAAAACCGGAACCCGGGCTCCGAAATGGGAAAACTGGCCTACGACCACCAAATGTAGCCTACGGACATTTGAGAGACGGTCTACGGGACCTCTCCCTTCCCTCAGGAAAAGAAACAGAGAAAACCGAGTCTGGTTCGCAAACTGAGATAAGGCACAGAAGAGGGTTCGGAAGTCCGAAGGCAGGGCTCACGGCCGTGACTCTGAAACTTCTGAACAAGCACATTATGCAATATCACCAAGTGCTCAACTGGTGACGTCTGAGTCTCAAGGTCGGTCAAAAATGGGGTGTCTACTGTAGACGTCCCCGAACGCCCCGGGAGGGTTAGTTCCCGTTCTGTTCATTTTGGGTTACTACAGCTCAGACTCTTAAAATGTCACGGTTCCTAATCTGAACCAAAGAGTCCAAATCCGGCACATTGTTTTGAGCAACTGATTTTTTGAAAAAGTAGTGCCAAACATGGACTGCTTTGCCAGATACAGAGTCGCCACCTAAATATTTTATTTTGGGAAATTTAGGAAACGCTGACTCGGTGCCAAAAGGCCACGTGTCCGTCATCACCAAAGTTGCCTCGGCTCGGGAACTTGGGTACGATTGGGGAAGGTCACTTCGTGAGCACCCCCGCTCGCCCGGTCATAGACCGGCCTCTACTAACCACGATATCAATTTTTGAAAACATTGTGTGTCCTTATTCCGGTTATTAGCCTAGGTTACTATGTGATGCACACAGCATATAAGTATAGACTGGGTAGTCCGAATTGGAACAAAACATTTCATGCTTGTTTATTTGAAAATGGTTTGATGATGCTACTCGCAAGTAGGCTAAGACGTGGATTTGCCACCCTCGGGTGGGCTTAGAAAACATGATTTTGCCACTATCTAGTGGGCTTAAAACACACATTTAATGAATTATTCCAATTCAAATAACCCATCCTTCACCCACAGGCATTCAGGCAGTTATATCACATAAGCATATAGCCTCATGGTAAGCATGCTATTCATGGCAGTCACTCACACGCATGCAAGGATGCTAAAGCATAAAACTTACCGAGTACTCCAAGCCAAAATGGAAATTACATTAGAAATCATGCATGATCCTAAGTATACAAAAATGCCTAATGCAACACATGCAAAATGCAACTATAGCAGGCTCGGCTATTCTAAACATGGCATATGAAATGCTACAGCTAACATGTATTCAATTTGGAATTGAAAGTACAATGCAGTTAGTATGATGCGCCGAGTCCGGTGCATGCAATACATATGAATGATGCAGACATGCTGTCATACTGTATGCTAATTTAAACATGCCCTAGTCTGACCATCAAAAGCGGATAAATAAAAGGGAGAAAGACGTGGGGTTGGAAGACATACAACACACTCACGCACACTTATTACAACATTGCCCTCGCGCAGAGGGTCCGAATAAATATACAGTCCAAATATTACAGTCCCGAATAAAGAATATTACAGTCCAAAATATTACAAAATCCTAATTAATTAACAAATTAACTAAGAAAGCAAATAAAACTAGCGTGCAAGCCAGGGACTGCCTTGCTTCTGGTGGATGATGCATGTCCGGACTGTCTTGCGCGGAAATCCACCGGAATGCCCCAATTAGCCTCTGTTTACACCTGTTCTTGGAATGTGTGCCAAGCCCCCCCCCAAAGGTTGCTGATTCTTCATTTTGCTGCAACAGAGAGCAGGAAAGGGGCATAGCAATGTATTTGCACAGATATATGCATGTCTCGATCCTCGTGCCACCAATCACGCATACCGAGGCATGATGGCCGAGGAGTCGAAATGCACAACTCAATATAGGATGAATGCACATGAAACTACAGCTAAAACCTAACTCCATCATGGACAATCCGGAGTGTCGGTGACTGGGGAATTGAGACACATTCCGTCACTCGGAGTACGAAATGTACCTCGTTTCCCGTGCCCGGGCTAACTCCTATCCCGGATACGATGCGATATGCATGACATGCATGAAATGCAACTAAGATACAATCCTAACATATAGAATGCTATGGAAATGACATGCCTCGAAATATGTGCACACGGGCGCGCAAATTGAGAAAATGACAGAATGCGATCTAAGATACAACCTAGTATGCACTATGCTATGAAAATGAGATGCCTCGAAATGCGTGCACACGGGCACGCAAACCGAGATGCCTCACAATGCGTGCACACAGGCACGCAAACCGAGAAAATGCAGAATATGATGAAAATGAGATGCCTCGAAATACGTGCACACGGGCACGCAAACCGAGGCGATGATATGTGTCTCGAAATACGTGCACGCGGGCACGCAAACTGAGGCGATGATATGATATGATGAAATGACATGGAAATGACAAATGGGCTTATACCAACATGAGTGAGCCTCAGCCACACTCACATAGGATGCCTGCGGATAAAAATGGAGTGCCTCGAAATGCGTGCACACGGGCACGCAAACCGAGGCGGTGACAGAATGCAATGAAATGACATGGAAATGAAAAATGGGCTTACACCAACATGAGTGAGCCTCAGCCACACTCACATAGGATGCCTGCGGATAAAAATGGAGTGCCTCGAAATGCGTGCACACGGGCACGTAAACCGAGGCGGTGACAGAATGCAATGAAATGACATACAGAATGTAATATGGACTTATACTAACATGAGAGAGCCTCAGCCGCACTCACATAAGATGCCGATGGCAGAAAATGAGGTGCCTCGAAATGCGTGCACACGGGCACGCAAACCGAAGCGATGCATACGCAATGCAAATGACATACAGAATGCAATATGGACTTATACTAACATGAGAGAGCCTCAGCCGCACTCACATAAGATGCCGATGGCAGAAAATGAGGTGCCTCGAAATGCGTGCACACGGACACGCAAACCGAGGCGATGCATACGCAATGCAAATGACATACAGAATGCAATATGGACTTATACTAACATGAGAGAGCCTCAGCCGCACTCGCATAAGATGCCGATGGCAGAAAATGAGGCGCCTCGAAATGCGTGCACACGGGCAAACAAACCGAGGCGATGCATAAATGCGATGAAATGGCATGAAAATGATAGCAATCATTCTAATGGAATTTCAGCAGTAAAATATGGGGGAAAACAGCCCCGAAATGAGGCGAAATGACATGAAATGCATGGAATTGTCCCGAAATGCGAATCTAGGCACCCGAAATGGCCCATAGCTATGCCAAACATGCACAATATGGACGTGCAATGCAAAGACAGAAGCTAGACAGTCCCAAAAGATGCACTTTCACAGTTATAAACATGGCCAAACAGCAAGCATAGTTATGGCAAAAATGGCATGCAAGAATAGGGGCCAAAAGAGGGGTAATGAAGCAAGTGGTATAAGCAAAACCCAAACTGAAACATTTCCTTCTACAACATTGAAGAGGGACCAAAAATATGAATATTTACAGTATATGGCAGCCTCAAAATCAGTATACAAACATGATAGAAATGTGATGCAAAATAAGGCTCAACAATGGCTATAACATGAAGTATACAAAATATTCACCAAACAGAAAAAAAGTGTGAATAAAACATGAAGTATAGGCCAAAATAGGACCACTTTCAGTTCGGACCAAGGTCCAAAAACAGAAGCAAAGAGGGTTGCCAATTTATGCAAAAATGGGGCCAAATAGGGGATATAACTACAAGTGACACATGGAAGCACCAAACAATGTTGAGCCCTTCTCCAATGTTGAAGAGGGGCTCAAAATAAGCCTTATATCAGTTTACCACATGCTCGAAAATAAATTGCTCATGGGTCAAAAACAGCATGCAAAACTATGACATACAAGATGATCAATGAAGCAAGTGTATTACGGAGGGCTCAAACAGGGTTGAGCCCTTAATGAGAAGTGAAGATGAGCTCAAAAGATGGCCCTTTTCAGTTAGGGCCGGAGCTTGAAACCAAAAAGAAGTGGGGCTTAGAAATGGATCAAGAAAAAGGTTCAAAAGGGTAAAAGTATTACTTACCCTTGAAGAATCGAACTTTTGTTGCTTTTTGGATGGATTTGCAGCTTCTTTAGCCTTCAAGAATCCTTCCTTGTTGCTGGAAATGAGATGGTGGTGGTAGAGCTTGGTGGTGTAGAAGGAATAATGGTTAGGGACTTAGGGTTTTTTCAAGAGTTGAGAAGGAAGAAGATGGAGTTGGCTATGGAAGCTTGAAGGAGAGTTTCTCTAACCCCTCTAATGCATGTTGGCAGCTGGTTATAAGGATCAAAAAGGGGGTGTAAAGGTGGGGGAGAAGGAGAGCAAAACTCCCCCACAAAATATCCCCCGGATACAGAAAATATCTGGGGGATATTGCCCCACAGCTGTAAAGTGCACAGTGGGAGGAACACGGCCGGCCTCTCACTTTTGCTGGAGGTGGCCGGCCGGCCACACCCCCTAGCCGGCCGGCTAGGGGTCAAAAGGGCCAATGTGATTTTCTGGCCGGCAAGCTACTGGGGAGGTAGTCCTATGTGTGTACAACACAACCATGTGGTTAAAATTCCAAGAAAGTGGGTCTAAGGGGTTCAACAATGGCTCGGAAAGAGGGGGTCAAAAGGGTCAAGTTGACTTACTGGCCGGCCACGAACTTTTAGGGGCCTCTCATGTGTGTACATCACAGATATGTGGTTCAAAGTTCAAGAAAAAAGGTCCAAGGGGTTCAACATTAGCCCGGAAGGAAGGGGTCAAAAGGGTCAGGTGACCTTAATGGCCGGCCATGAACTTTTAGGGGCCTCTCAGATGTGTAGATCACAGATATGTGGTTGAAAGTTGGCAACACTAGCTCCAAGGTATTCAACATTAGCCCGGAAGTGCGAAAAACGGGCGCCGGGAGGCTCCGGACGAGAGATAACTGGTTGCTGCAACAATTGCTGGCCTCCCACCCTTCAGTGACCTTCCCTGTGATAAAACAGAGGTACCTGCCAAAAATGAACGAAAACCGTTGTAAAACGAACGTTCCGGGGCCAAAACACGCAGTTCGGGGTTCCGAAAATGGGCTGTTAAGCACCGAAAATGGTATTCGACCTCGAAGTGGGTTTCTTAGCCCCCAGTGTCCCTCAAAAGGGATGAAATAAGATGTATGCCAAAAGTCAGAGCAAACGGAGATGGTTAGGCGGTCCCGAACCGAGGCACACGGCCTGACGGCTCCGAAAACCGGAACCCGGGCTCCGAAATGGGAAAACTGGCCTACGGCCACCAAATGTAGCCTACGGACATTTGAGAGACGGTCTACGGGACCTCTCCCTTCCCTCAGGAAAAGAAACAGAGAAAACCGAGTCTGGTTCGCAAACTGAGATAAGGCACAGAAGAGGGTTCGGAAGTCCGAAGGCAGGGCTCACGGCCGTGACTCTGAAACTTCTGAACAAGCACATTATGCAATATCACCAAGTGCTCAACTGGTGACGTCTGAGTCTCAAGGTCGGTCAAAAATGGGGTGTCTACTGTAGACGTCCCCGAACGCCCCGGGAGGGTTAGTTCCCGTTCTGTTCATTTTGGGTTACTACAGCTCAGACTCTTAAAATGTCACGGTTCCTAATCTGAACCAAAGAGTCCAAATCCGGCACATTGTTTTGAGCAACTGATTTTTTGAAAAAGTAGTGCCAAACATGGACTGCTTTGCCAGATACAGAGTCGCCACCTAAATATTTTATTTTGGGAAATTTAGGAAACCCTGACTCGGTGCCAAAAGGCCACGTGTCCGTCATCACCAAAGTTGCCTCGGCTCGGGAACTTGGGTACGATTGGGGAAGGTCACTTCGTGAGCACCCCCGCTCGCCCGGTCATAGACCGGCCTCTACTAACCATGATATCAATTTTTGAAAACATTGTGTGTCCTTATTCCGGTTATTAGCCTAGGTTACTATGTGATGCACACAGCATATAAGTATAGACTGGGTCGTCCGAATTGGAACAAAACATTTCATGCTTGTTTATTTGAAAATGGTTTGATGATGCTACTCGCAAGTAGGCTAAGACGTGGATTTGCCACCCTCAGGTGGGCTTAGAAAACATGATTTTGCCACTATCTAGTGGGCTTAAAACACACATTTAATGAATTATTCCAATTCAAATAACCCAACCTTCACCCACAGGCATTCAGGCAGTTATATCACATAAGCATATAGCCTCATGGTAAGCATGCTATTCATGGCAGTCACTCACACGCATGCAAGGATGCTAAAGCATAAAACTTACCGAGTACTCCAAGCCAAAATGGAAATTACATTAGAAATCATGCATGATCCTAAGTATACAAAAATGCCTAATGCAACACATGCAAAATGCAACTATAGCAGGCTCGGCTATTCTAAACATGGCATATGAAATGCTACAGCTAACATGTATTCAATTTGGAATTGAAAGTACAATGCAGTTAGTATGATGCGCCGAGTCCGGTGCATGCAATACATATGAATGATGCAGACATGCTGTCATACTGTATGCTAATTTAAACATGCCCTAGTCTGACCATCAAAAGCGGATAAATAAAAGGGAGAAAGACGTGGGGTTGGAAGACATACAACACACTCACGCACACTTATTACAACATTGCCCTCGCGCAGAGGGTCCGAATAAATATACAGTCCAAATATTACAGTCCCGAATAAAGAATATTACAGTCCAAAATATTACAAAATCCTAATTAATTAACAAATTAACTAAGAAAGCAAATAAAACTGGCGTGCAAGCCAGGGACTGCCTTGCTTCTGGTGGATGATGCATGTCCGGACTGTCTTGCGCGGAAATCCACCGGAATGCCCCAATTAGCCTCTGTTTACACCTGTTCTTGGAATGTGTGCCAAGCCCCCCCCCAAAGGTTGCTGATTCTTCATTTTGCTGCAACAGAGAGCAGGAAAGGGGCATAGCAATGTATTTGCACAGATATATGCATGTCTCGATCCTCGTGCCACCAATCACGCATACCGAGGCATGATGGCCGAGGAGTCGAAATGCACAACTCAATATAGGATGAATGCACATGAAACTACAGCTAAAACCTAACTCCATCATGGACAATCCGGAGTGTCGGTGACTGGGGAATTGAGACACATTCCGTCACTCGGAGTACGAAATGTACCTCGTTTCCCGTGCCCGGGCTAACTCCTATCCCGGATACGATGCGATATGCATGACATGCATGAAATGCAACTAAGATACAATCCTAACATAATATGTGCACACGGGCGCGCAAATTGAGAAAATGACAGAATGCGATCTAAGATACAACCTAGTATGCACTATGCTATGAAAATGAGATGCCTCGAAATGCGTGCACACGGGCACGCAAACCGAGATGCCTCACAATGCGTGCACACAGGCACGCAAACCGAGAAAATGCAGAATATGATGAAAATGAGATGCCTCGAAATGCGTGCACACGGGCACGCAAACCGAGAAAATGACATGTCTCGAAATACGTGCATGCGGGCACGCAAACCGAGGCTATGATATGATATGATGAAATGACATGGAAATGACAAATGGGCTTATACCAACATGAGTGAGCCTCAGCCACACTCACATAGGATGCCTGCGGATAAAAATGGAGTGCCTCGAAATGCGTGCACACGGGCACGCAAACCGAGGCGGTGACAGAATGCAATGAAATGACATGGAAATGAAAAATGGGCTTACACCAACATGAGTGAGCCTCAGCCACACTCACATAGGATGCCTGCGGATAAAAATGGAGTGCCTCGAAATGCGTGCACACGGGCACGTAAACCGAGGCGGTGACAGAATGCAATGAAATGACATACAGAATGTAATATGGACTTATACTAACATGAGAGAGCCTCAGCCGCACTCACATAAGATGCCGATGGCAGAAAATGAGGTGCCTCGAAATGCGTGCACACGGGCACGCAAACCGAGGCGATGCATACGCAATGCAAATGACATACAGAATGCAATATGGACTTATACTAACATGAGAGAGCCTCAGCCGCACTCACATAAGATGCCGATGGCAGAAAATGAGGTGCCTCGAAATGCGTGCACACGGGCACGCAAACCGAGGCGATGCATACGCAATGCAAATGACATACAGAATGCAATATGGACTTATACTAACATGAGAGAGCCTCAGCCGCACTCGCATAAGATGCCGATGGCAGAAAATGAGGCGCCTCGAAATGCGTGCACACGGGCAAACAAACCGAGGCGATGCATAAATGCGATGAAATGGCATGAAAATGATAGCAATCATTCTAATGGAATTTCAGCAGTAAAATATGGGGGAAAACAGCCCCGAAATGAGGCGAAATGACATGAAATGCATGGAATTGTCCCGAAATGCGAATCTAGGCACCCGAAATGGCCCATAGCTATGCCAAACATGCACAATATGGACGTGCAATGCAAAGACAGAAGCTAGACAGTCCCAAAAGATGCACTTTCACAGTTATAAACATGGCCAAACAGCAAGCATAGTTATGGCAAAAATGGCATGAAAGAATAGGGGCCAAAAGAGGGGTAATGAAGCAAGTGGTATAAGCAAAACCCAAACTGAAAAATTTCCTTCTACAACATTGAAGAGGGACCAAAAATATGAATATTTACAGTATATGGCAGCCTCAAAATCAGTATACAAACATGATAGAAATGTGATGCAAAATAAGGCTCAACAATGGCTATAACATGAAGTATACAAAATATTCACCAAACAGAAAAAAAGTGTGAATAAAACATGAAGTATAGGCCAAAATAAGACCACTTTCAGTTCGGACCAAGGTCCAAAAACAGAAGCAAAGAGGGTTGCCAATTTATGCAAAAATGGGGCCAAATAGGGGATATAACTACAAGTGACACATGGAAGCACCAAACAATGTTGAGCCCTTCTCCAATGTTGAAGAGGGGCTCAAAATAAGCCTTATATCAGTTTACCACATGCTCGAAAATAAATTGCTCATGGGTCAAAAACAGCATGCAAAACTATGACATACAAGATGATCAATGAAGCAAGTGTATTACGGAGGGCTCAAAAAGGGTTGAGCCCTTAATGAGAAGTGAAGATGAGCTCAAAAGATGGCCCTTTTCAGTTAGGGCCGGAACTTGAAACCAAAAAGAAGTGGGGCTTAGAAATGGATCAAGAAAAAGGTTCAAAAGGGTAAAAGTATTACTTACCCTTGAAGAATCGAACTTTTGTTGCTTTTTGGATGGATTTGCAGCTTCTTTAGCCTTCAAGAATCCTTCCTTGTTGCTGGAAATGAGATGGTGGTGGTAGAGCTTGGTGGTGTAGAAGGAATAATGGTTAGGGACTTAGGGTTTTTTCAAGAGTTGAGAAGGAAGAAGATGGAGTTGGCTATGGAAGCTTGAAGGAGAGTTTCTCTAACCCCTCTAATGCATGTTGGCAGCTGGTTATAAGGATCAAAAAGGGGGTGTAAAGGTGGGGGAGAAGGAGAGCAAAACTCCCCCACAAAATATCCCCCGGATACAGAAAATATCTGGGGGATATTGCCCCACAGCTGTAAAGTGCACAGTGGGAGGAACACGGCCGGCCTCTCACTTTTGCTGGAGGTGGCCGGCCGGCCACACCCCCTAGCCGGCCGGCTAGGGGTCAAAAGGGCCAATGTGATTTTCTGGCCGGCAAGCTACTGGGGAGGTAGTCCTATGTGTGTACAACACAACCATGTGGTTAAAATTCCAAGAAAGTGGGTCTAAGGGGTTCAACAATGGCTCGGAAAGAGGGGGTCAAAAGGGTCAAGTTGACTTACTGGCCGGCCACGAACTTTTAGGGGCCTCTCATGTGTGTACATCACAGATATGTGGTTCAAAGTTCAAGAAAAAAGGTCCAAGGGGTTCAACATTAGCCCGGAAGGAAGGGGTCAAAAGGGTCAGGTGACCTTAATGGCCGGCCATGAACTTTTAGGGGCCTCTCAGATGTGTAGATCACAGATATGTGGTTGAAAGTTGGCAACACTAGCTCCAAGGTATTCAACATTAGCCCGGAAGTGCGAAAAACGGGCGCCGGGAGGCTCCGGACGAGAGATAACTGGTTGCTGCAACAATTGCTGGCCTCCCACCCTTCAGTGACCTTCCCTGTGATAAAACAGAGGTACCTTCCAAAAATGAACGAAAACCGTTGTAAAATGAACGTTCCGGGGCCAAAACACGCAGTTCGGGGTTCCGAAAATGGGCTGTTAAGCACCGAAAATGGTATTCGACCTCGAAGTGGGTTTCTTAGCCCCCAGTGTCCCTCAAAAGGGATGAAATAAGATGTATGCCAAAAGTCAGAGCAAACGGAGATGGTTAGGCGGTCCCGAACCGAGGCACACGGCCTGACGGCTCCGAAAACCGGAACCCGGGCTCCGAAATGGGAAAACTGGCCTACGGCCACCAAATGTAGCCTACGGACATTTGAGAGACGGTCTACGGGACCTCTCCCTTCCCTCAGGAAAAGAAACAGAGAAAACCGAGTCTGGTTCGCAAACTGAGATAAGGCACAGAAGAGGGTTCGGAAGTCCGAAGGCCGGGCTCACGGCCGTGACTCTGAAACTTCTGAACAAGCACATTATGCAATATCACCAAGTGCTCAACTGGTGACGTCTGAGTCTCAAGGTCGGTCAAAAATGGGGTGTCTACTGTAGACGTCCCCGAACGCCCCGGGAGGGTTAGTTCCCGTTCTGTTCATTTTGGGTTACTACAGCTCAGACTCTTAAAATGTCACGGTTCCTAATCTGAACCAAAGAGTCCAAATCCGGCACATTGTTTTGAGCAACTGATTTTTTGAAAAAGTAGTGCCAAACATGGACTGCTTTGCCAGATACAGAGTCGCCACCTAAATATTTTACTTTGGGAAATTTAGGAAACCCTGACTCGGTGCCAAAAGGCCACGTGTCCGTCATCACCAAAGTTGCCTCGGCTCGGGAACTTGGGTACGATTGGGGAAGGTCACTTCGTGAGCACCCCCGCTCGCCCGGTCATAGACCGGCCTCTACTAACCATGATATCAATTTTTGAAAACATTGTGTGTCCTTATTCCGGTTATTAGCCTAGGTTACTATGTGATGCACACAGCATATAAGTATAGACTGGGTCGTCCGAATTGGAACAAAACATTTCATGCTTGTTTATTTGAAAATGGTTTGATGATGCTACTCGCAAGTAGGCTAAGACGTGGATTTGCCACCCTCAGGTGGGCTTAGAAAACATGATTTTGCCACTATCTAGTGGGCTTAAAACACACATTTAATGAATTATTCCAATTCAAATAACCCAACCTTCACCCACAGGCATTCAGGCAGTTATATCACATAAGCATATAGCCTCTTGGTAAGCATGCTATTCATGGCAGTCACTCACACGCATGCAAGGATGCTAAAGCATAAAACTTACCGAGTACTCCAAGCCAAAATGGAAATTACATTAGAAATCATGCATGATCCTAAGTATACAAAAATGCCTAATGCAACACATGCAAAATGCAACTATAGCAGGCTCGGCTATTCTAAACATGGCATATGAAATGCTACAGCTAACATGTATTCAATTTGGAATTGAAAGTACAATGCAGTTAGTATGATGCGCCGAGTCCGGTGCATGCAATACATATGAATGATGCAGACATGCTGTCATACTGTATGCTAATTTAAACATGCCCTAATCTAACCATCAAAAGCGGATAAATAAAAGGGAGAAAGACGTGGGGTTGGAAGACATACAACACACTCACGCACACTTATTACAACATTGCCCTCGCGCAGAGGGTCCGAATAAATATACAGTCCAAATATTACAGTCCCGAATAAAGAATATTACAGTCCAAAATATTACAAAATCCTAATTAATTAACAAATTAACTAAGAAAGCAAATAAAACTGGCGTGCAAGCCAGGGACTGCCTTGCTTCTGGTGGATGATGCATGTCCGGACTGTCTTGCGCGGAAATCCACCGGAATGCCCCAATTAGCCTCTGTTTACACCTGTTCTTGGAATGTGTGCCAAGCCCCCCCCCAAAGGTTGCTGATTCTTCATTTTGCTGCAACAGAGAGCAGGAAAGGGGCATAGCAATGTATTTGCACAGATATATGCATGTCTCGATCCTCGTGCCACCAATCACGCATACCGAGGCATGATGGCCGAGGAGTCGAAATGCACAACTCAATATAGGATGAATGCACATGAAACTACAGCTAAAACCTAACTCCATCATGGACAATCCGGAGTGTCGGTGACTGGGGAATTGAGACACATTCCGTCACTCGGAGTACGAAATGTACCTCGTTTCCCGTGCCCGGGCTAACTCCTATCCCGGATACGATGCGATATGCATGACATGCATGAAATGCAACTAAGATACAATCCTAACATATAGAATGCTATGGAAATGACATGCCTCGAAATACGTGCACACGGGCGCGCAAATTGAGAAAATGACAGAATGCGATCTAAGATACAACCTAGTATGCACTATGCTATGAAAATGAGATGCCTCGAAATGCGTGCACACGGGCACGCAAACCGAGATGCCTCACAATGCGTGCACACAGGCACGCAAACCGAGAAAATGCAGAATATGATGAAAATGAGATGCCTCGAAATGCGTGCACACGGGCACGCAAACCGAGAAAATGACATATCTCGAAATACGTGCACGCGGACACGCAACCCGAGGCGATGATATGTGTCTCGAAATACGTGCACGCGGGCACGCAAACCGAGGCTATGATATGATATGATATGATGAAATGACATGGAAATGACAAATGGGCTTATACCAACATGAGTGAGCCTCAGCCACACTCACATAGGATGCCTGCGGATAAAAATGGAGTGCCTCGAAATGCGTGCACACGGGCACGCAAACCGAGGCGGTGACAGAATGCAATGAAATGACATGGAAATGAAAAATGGGCTTACACCAACATGAGTGAGCCTCAGCCACACTCACATAGGATGCCTGCGGATAAAAATGGAGTGCCTCGAAATGCGTGCACACGGGCACGTAAACCGAGGCGGTGACAGAATGCAATGAAATGACATACAGAATGTAATATGGACTTATACTAACATGAGAGAGCCTCAGCCGCACTCACATAAGATGCCGATGGCAGAAAATGAGGTGCCTCGAAATGCGTGCACACGGGCACGCAAACCGAGGCGATGCATACGCAATGCAAATGACATACAGAATGCAATATGGACTTATACTAACATGAGAGAGCCTCAGCCGCACTCACATAAGATGCCGATGGCAGAAAATGAGGTGCCTCGAAAAGCGTGCACACGGGCACGCAAACCGAGGCGATGCATACGCAATGCAAATGACATACAGAATGCAATATGGACTTATACTAACATGAGAGAGCCTCAGCCGCACTCACATAAGATGCCGATGGCAGAAAATGAGGCGCCTCGAAATGCGTGCACACGGGCACGCAAACCGAGGCGATGCATAAATGCGATGAAATGGCATGAAAATGATAGCAATCATTCTAATGGAATTTCAGCAGTAAAATATGGGGGAAAACAGCCCCGAAATGAGGCGAAATGACATGAAATGCATGGAATTGTCCCGAAATGCGAATCTAGGCACCCGAAATGGCCCATAGCTATGCCAAACATGCACAATATGGACGTCCAATGCAAAGACAGAAGCTAGACAGTCCCAAAAGATGCACTTTCACAGTTATAAACATGGCCAAACAGCAAGCATAGGTATGGCAAAAATGGCATGCAAGAATAGGGGCCAAAAGAGGGGTAATGAAGCAAGTGGTATAAGCAAAATCCAAACTGAAAAATTTCCTTCTACAACATTGAAGAGGGACCAAAAATATGAATATTTACAGTATATGGCAGCCTCAAAATCAGTATACAAACATGATATAAATGTGATGCAAAATAAGGCTCAACAATGGCTATAACATGAAGTATACAAAATATTCACCAAACAGAAAAAAAGTGTGAATAAAACATGAAGTATAGGCCAAAATAAGACCACTTTCAGTTCGGACCAAGGTCCAAAAACAGAAGCAAAGAGGGTTGCCAATTTATGCAAAAATGGGGCCAAATAGGGGATATAACTACAAGTGACACATGGAAGCACCAAACAATGTTGAGCCCTTCTCCAATGTTGAAGAGGGGCTCAAAATAAGCCTTATATCAGTTTACCACATGCTCGAAAATAAATTGCTCATGGGTCAAAAACAGCATGCAAAACTATGACGTACAAGATGATCAATGAAGCAAGTGTATTACGGAGGGCTCAAACAGGGTTGAGCCCTTAATGAGAAGTGAAGATGAGCTCAAAAGATGGCCCTTTTCAGTTAGGGCCGGAGCTTGAAACCAAAAAGAAGTGGGGCTTAGAAATGGATCAAGAAAAAGGTTCAAAAGGGTAAAAGTATTACTTACCCTTGAAGAATCGAACTTTTGTTGCTTTTTGGATGGATTTGCAGCTTCTTTAGCCTTCAAGAATCCTTCCTTGTTGCTGGAAATGAGATGGTGGTGGTAGAGCTTGGTGGTGTAGAAGGAATAATGGTTAGGGACTTAGGGTTTTTTCAAGAGTTGAGAAGGAAGAAGATGGAGTTGGCTATGGAAGCTTGAAGGAGAGTTTCTCTAACCCCTCTAATGCATGTTGGCAGCTGGTTATAAGGATAAAAAAGGGGGTGCAAAGGTGGGGGAGAAGGAGAGCAAAACTCCCCCACAAAATATCCCCCGGATACAGAAAATATCTGGGGGATATTGCCCCATAGCTGTAAAGTGCACAGTGGGAGGAACACGGCCGGCCTCTCACTTTTGCTGGAGGTGGCCGGCCGGCCACACCCCCTAGCCGGCCGGCTAGGGGTCAAAAGGGCCAATGTGATTTTCTGGCCGGCAAGCTACTGGGGAGGTAGTCCTATGTGTGTACAACACAACCATGTGGTTAAAATTCCAAGAAAGTGGGTCTAAGGGGTTCAACAATGGCTCGGAAAGAGGGGGTCAAAAGGGTCAAGTTGACTTAATGGCCGGCCACGAACTTTTAGGGGCCTCTCATGTGTGTACATCACAGATATGTGGTTCAAAGTTCAAGAAAAAAGGTCCAAGGGGTTCAACATTAGCCCGGAAGGAAGGGGTCAAAAGGGTCAGGTGACCTTAATGGCCGGCCATGAACTTTTAGGGGCCTCTCAGATGTGTAGATCACAGATATGTGGTTGAAAGTTGGCAACACTAGCTCCAAGGTATTCAACATTAGCCCGAAAGTTCGAAAAACGGGCGCCGGGAGGTTTCGGAAGAGAGATAACTGGTTGCTGCAACAATTGCTGGCCTCCCACCCTTCAGTGACCTTCCCTGTGATAAAACAGAGGTACCTGCCAAAAATGAACGAAAACCGTTGTAAAACGAACGTTCCGGGGCCAAAACACGCAGTTCGGGGTTCCGAAAATGGGCTGTTAAGCACCGAAAATGGTATTCGACCTCGAAGTGGGTTTCTTAGCCCCCAGTGTCCCTCAAAAGGGATGAAATAAGATGTATGCCAAAAGTCAGAGCAAACGGAGATGGTTAGGCGGTCCCGAACCGAGGCACACGGCCTGACGGCTCCGAAAACCGGAAACCGGGCTCCGAAATGGGAAAAATGGCCTACGGCCACCAAATGTAGCCTACGGACATTTGAGAGACGGTCTACGGGACCTCTCCCTTCCCTCAGGAAAAGAAACAGAGAAAACCGAGTCTGGTTCGCAAACCGAGATAAGGCACAGAAGAGGGTTCGGAAGTCCGAAGGCAGGGCTCACGGCCGTGACTCTGAAACTTCTGAACAAGCACATTATGCAATATCACCAAGTGCTCAACTGGTGACGTCTGAGTCTCAAGGTCGGTCAAAAATGGGGTGTCTACAACAGCGGAACACATCCAACTGCTTTTAACCAAAATGGGGTATGGTGGTAAATATCAGAACATGTCCAAATGCTTTTAACCAAAACAGGGAGTGGTATAAACATTGGAACACGTCCAAATGCTTTTAACAAAAACAGGGAGTGGTATAAACATCAGAACACGTCCAAATGCTTTCTAACCAAAACAGGGAGTGGTATAAGCATCAGAACACGTCCAAATCCTTTTAACCAAAACATGGAGTGGCATAAACATCCGAACAAGTCCAAATGCTTTTAACCAAAACAGGGAGTGGTATAAACATCGGAACACATCCAAATGCATCTAACCAAAACAGAGTGTGGTATAAATGTCGGAACACGTTCAAATGCTTCTAACCAAAACAGGGTGTGGTATAAACATCGGAACATGTCCAAATGTTTCTAACCAAAACAGGGTGGATCAAAGGACAGGAATGGTCACACTTAGAATTCCTCCGAATAAACCATACATACAATATCGTGCCTGCATACGAAAGTTACTTAACAAGCATAACATAATAAGAGTGCATGTTTTATGCAATACGAATAACTATGACAAGATGTTAGAGACATGCTTTATGCCAAACACGCAAGAAACAAAATGAAAGCATATTCTATGCAACGAGAATCGGAGCATGTTCTATGCAACTTCAGAATGCATATTCAATGCAACAGTACAAAGTGCATGTTCTATGCATGTTCCATACGAAAACGGAGAAATGCATACTCTATGCAACAATGGAGGAATGCACATCTTTATTCAATAATAGATTGAATAGCAACTTCCGATTTACCTCTCGGAAGAACTGCAACAAGTTGAAAAGGATACACCTCATTCGTGTTGAATAGTGATGAATCGTCTAGCACCGAAGAGACGGCTTGAAGCTTCTGTAGAGGCCATTTGAGCTTTTCTTGCACTTTCTCGAGAATTGAGAACATAAAACAGCAGTAAAACACACAGGGAGAGCACTCGAAGATTGTCGGCCCTTGGAGAGGTGTCGGCCACACATGAAGGTTGTCGGCCACTGATGGCAATTCGGGCCATTTTGGTCATTTTGCATTCGGGACTTTAAATACACATACCCAAACATCATTTCCTCACACCTCCCTAGCCGAAATTCACCCCTCTTTCATTCTAGACCATTCTTGTCTCTAGATCCAAGCTTTATACACGTTTTCCAACGCCTCACGCGAAGTTGATTCGATAAAACCTCTTGATCTCCTTTCTTTTGAACTGATTGAAACTTGTTTTCGGTGTTTTTTTCTTCATTTCCACCACTCGAGGCTCATTCCCCTCAAGTTTCTCTCGGGTTTGGCGCCTTTTCCCGGGCTTTGACTTTTTCTTCCATTTTCTCTCTCTTAGGGTTGACTTTTGTTGACCTTTGGCATTCTCCATCCATTTTGCTCATTTTCGCCCCCTTTCTCACCTCCTTTCTAGATGGAAGATGACATTCGCCAAGACAGAGGTTCTCCAGTGATAGAGGGAGATCCCGAGCATGTACCATTACCATCCAAGGTTCGACTCTTTGACTCGGAGACATATCACCCCGAGGTGCATGTGCTACCGCCCGATACCATTCGTCATTTCAGAGGATTTGCGTGAGGCGCGCCAGCGGATCTCTTGCTACAAGACCCGGAGTCTCATTTATCCAATGGCACCACTGAGGTATACACCGTATTCTTACAATTTCCTCAATGTACCTTGCATTTCTTGCATAAACCATGCTTACGCACTGTATTTCTTAACACTGTCTTTCGCCTGCTTGTCTCAAACACATTCATGCACTGTATTTCACACATCACATTCTCAAACACATTCTGATTACAGGGGGACTCTCACTCTATTCGAGGATATGGAGCCACATCTGCGAGGGAGTGATATATGGACCATCTCGTTGGCGTCTGCCAGATTGTCGATGAGGCTAGATTTGGCTTATTTTGCATGGGGCTATCGCGTCTCATAGCGAGCAAGCTCTCTCTTGGCGCGCTGGTAAAGAGGTGGTGGGACACCAACAACTCTTTTCACTTTTCTACCGCGAGAGGCATGACGATGACTCTGTATGACTTTGCTATGCTGATCGGCATCGAGGTAGGGGGTTGACCGATCCCTTATGATACAGACATGGGCGAGTGGGAGGCTGCCTGGGTCTACTTGTTGGGGGCATGCCCACCTCTTTTTCGATCAAGGATAGTTCGATGTACTTGATCTGTGGATCACTGTAACACGTCCGCGAGGGACCCCGCTACAGTTCGGACTCGATTTGTGTCACGGTTCTTAATCTGAACCAAAGAGTCCAAATCTGGCAAATCGTTTTGAGAAAACAGTTTTTTGAAAGAAGTGCCAAACGTGGACTGCTTTGCCAGATACAGAGTCCCCACCTAAATATTTTATTTTGGGAGAATTTAGAAAACCCTGACTCGGTGCCAAAGGCCACGTGTCCGTCATCACCAAAGTTGCCTCGGCCCGGGAACTTGGGTACGATTAGGAAAGGTCAGCTATGAGCACCCCCTCTCGCCCGATCCGAAGATCGGCCTCTACTAACCATGATATCTAATTTTGAAAACGTTATGTGTTCTTATTCCGGTTATTAGCCTAGAATTACTATGTTACGCGCACAGCAAACAAGTATAGACCAAATCGCCTAAATCGGAACAAAACATAACATGTTTGTTTTGAAAATGGTGTGCTACTCGTAAGTAGGCTAAAATGCAGGTTTTGCCACCCTCAAGTGGACATTTAGAAAAAATAGTTTTGCCACTATCAAGTGGGCTTAAAACTCACAGTTTTAATGCATTATCCCAATTTAGGTAATTCAACCTCCATCCACAGGCATTCAAGCAGTTATATCACATAAGCAGCTAGCCTCATGGTAATCATGCAATTATGGCAATACTCACACGTATGCGACATGCTAAAGCATAAAAGCTCACCTACTACTCCAAGCCAAAACAGAAACCAGTTAGTAATCACATGCATGATCCTAGTTCATATTTGAAATGGCTAATGCAACACATGCAAAGATGCAATCCAAACAGGCTCGGCTATCCTAAACATGGCATGTGAAATGCTGCAACT
Organism: Camellia sinensis; assembly: GCF_055761805.1. Lineage (NCBI taxonomy): Eukaryota > Viridiplantae > Streptophyta > Magnoliopsida > Ericales > Theaceae > Camellia > Camellia sinensis. The sequence goes on along the minus strand of NC_138969.1, from coordinate 141,293,007 downwards.
AACAAATACTCAACTTGGAATTGAAATACGAGTGCAGTTAGCATGATGTACCGAGCCTGGTGCATGTAAGACAAATGTATGGATGCACGCATGCTAAGCATAAGGTATGCTAATTTAAATATGCCCTAGTCTACCATCATAAGCGGGTAAATAAAATGGAAGAAAGACGTGGGGTTGGAAGACATATACACACTCACGCACACTTATTACACAATTGCCCTCGCTCGGAGGGTCCAAATAAATATTACAGTCCGAATAAATAATGCTAAATTAATTATTACAAAATTTCTAATCTAATTAACAAATTAAATGCAAAGAGAAGATGGCCGCAGCTCTCGCCTCCGGATGAGTGAATGATGCGTGCTCGGATTTATCTTGCCTCGAAAGCCCGTACCATACCACTGCTGCCTCTGCTTACACTGCCTTGCTTCTCTGAAAACTGCCAAAATCCTGGGATAGGTTCCCTGAACCCTGTAGGACACCATCGGCTGAAGGGAATACCCACCGGCCATGGAACTTATCCATCGGCTGGGGTTTCATATTATTGGCCATCAATCCATGGTCGGTCGGCACTCTACAGTGCCAGTCGGCAAGAACTCCCTGCAGAAACTGGTTTTTGACAGCAACAAGGACAGACAGTGTATGGCATGGAATTTCAAGCAAATGTATGCGCAGGCACACTCCCTATCATGGAAGGGACTCAAGGGAGCATGACCCTCGACCCTCGGTCCATCAATCATACATTTTGATGCGTGATGGCCTAAGGAGCCAAAGTTACAATTCAATGAAAATGCATGCAACATACAAATGAATACCAAAACCCTATCATGCCAAAGTCGAGGGCCTCGGTGACCGAGAGTTGAGACGCGTTGCATCACTTGTGGTGTGAACACTTCTCCCCCATCACACTTGGTTTGACACCCCAAACGAAGTAATGCAATGCATGTTATGCAAACATGGCTCGAAAATGCAACATATTACTAAAATGCAAAGCATGCCAAATGTAATGCAACATATCATGGCAAGCATGCAATGTTCCTAACATGCAACGCTACAATGCAATTCATCATGCAATGCTAATATGGTACAATGCAAGCATGCGATTAGGGGCAACAAGTCACGCACACAAACATGTCCGAGAAGGGACTTAGACTGAAATGGGAGGCCTCAAACACCCCCAAAAACAATGGCTAAAAGTGCCTCAAGTGATGGACAAAATGCACTACAAACATGCAAGCCAAAAGAGGGGCCAAAGCTAAGGCATAACAAAGGGCATTCTACCACCACTAACCCAAACAAACATGGCATAAACTATGCAACCAAAAATAGAATTTTAGCATGCAAAAAGAGCTCCAAAACCCCCACATATGGCATCCCAAATAAAGCAAACACCTAGGCATACACAATGCACGTTTCAAGGCATAAGAGGGTACAACTTCAAAGCACGAGAGGAGCGATGAATGCAAGTATACAGGCATGGTTTAGGGACTGAAATGATATGCTAAGTGATTCCAAATCAATGAAATACCCTAACCAATGCATGTTCATAACCCATACCCTCAAGGCTCATGATCCAAAATGCAAAGCAACTATATCAAGCATGCTAAACAAGACCAAATTAGTGGCCAACAGACCTCATGCATGGCAAAATATGGTCAAGAACTTCACAAAGTGAAGCCAAAGTATGAGAGCTTGGTAGTCAAAAGTCATGACGCATTTCTAGGCACAAACAGGGGAATACAAAGCAAGTATGTTAAGCATGCGAAGGGTCACCAATCCGACCAAAAATAGAGATAACATGTGACCTAAATAGCACCAAAAACATCTGATATGGAGCCAAAAACAACCAAGCATATATGATACCCTTATGAGCCCAAAACATGCACAAATGAGACACAAAGGGAGAGGGGTGTCCCTCCCCTATACAAGATTTCAAACCATCTTCTTCACCACTGAAAATCTACTGGATTTCATTGGTGAGGAGGCTAATACAACAAAGCAAATAAGGCCTAAAGAAAAAGGGACCAAAAGGGGCCAAAAGAGACCTAAGAGGGGGATTTCGACCCCCAATGCCAAAACACCCTTAACGAAAGCTCTTAAGCAGGAAAATATAAGACTTTTTTTAGTTATACACAAAGCTCAAATCAATATGCAAGATAGGTCAAAAGCTAATGCAAGATTGGGGAAAATAAAGCAAGAAACTCACCCTTGAAGAACACTTCAAGAACAGTTGGTCCAGCCACACTCTACTGAGCAAAATCAGTCCAAAATCTCAAAAAACAACCCTCAATGCCTCTCAATCTCGGAGCAAGGTGTAATGGTGTGTGTATTAATGCAAAAGTAAGGTCAAAATGCACTTTTAGGCCAAGAAAACACACACAAGGGAGGAGAGAGAGGGAAATATAGAGAGAGAGTGTGTATATATCAGATGTATATGTATATAAGCTCTGGTTTTTATGTTCAAAACTCCAACCCTCTACAATGGAAGAAGAGAGGTGCTTAAATAGGCAAAGGGAAATGATTTAAGCTTCTCAAAGAAGCTAAATGAAAGGGGCAAAGGGAGCAAAGGAGTCAAGGCTTCTTGAGAAAGCTAAGACAGCTGGCCAAGCTTCTTGAGGAAGCTTTGACAAAGGGTCAAGCTTCCTCAAGAAGCTTTGACCAAACGGGGACAAAAGGGGCAAAACAGCCACTTCATGCACGGAGAGGAGTGTTGGTGCATTCCAGCTGGCACAACTGGCATGCACCAAGTCTGAACGGTGCAAAAAGGTCACACCGGCCAGCAAAAAAAAGTCGTCGGCCAAAACAAAGTGCCGGTCGGCAAAATAAAGTGCCGACCGGCCATTGGTTTTAAGAAACCACTGTCGGTGGCACCAGTAAATGGTCGGTGATGTGAGGGGACAGCCGATGGGGTGTGGGAATGGCCAACAAGCCATTTCCCGCCTTTCAAGGCAAAAACACAAGTGTTTGGTGCAAAACCAGACACTGAGAAGTCGAGTCAAGAGATCCTGAGGTGAGGCGCAGCCGAGACCTCCGGGAACTCGAGACAAACACAAGCACGGATGATCACCGAGTGTTCCAACGGTGACATCCAAGTCTTGAGGACGGTCAAAAATGGGGTGTCTACAGTTGCCCCTCTTTGACAGAACTCGAAAGTCATAACAATGACGGGAGTGAATGTCGAAGCCCAGAGACGACCCATTTTTGACAAGGTCGAAGACTTAGACAGACATGCAAGACAAGCAAGATATGTGCCCGAAGGCAGAGGCAAAATGCAAGACAATGCACAAAGCCGAACATAACGTATGATCATGCAAAGAAAGCTGTAACGAAGCCCACATGCAACAGTTTTAAGCTAGCATACACCAAACTACACTACAATGCAGAAAGGATGTAAGAGAATTATGCAATTCTCGATATGTCTCACTCGGCGTATACCATACCTGTCCGGTTCGTCGGGTTGTACCGGCCTTAAATGAACCGTACATACAATATCGTGCCTGCAAAGAAAACAAACCTAACATGTACAATGTGATTAACAACATGCATATTAATGTACTTGAAAACGCGTGACAACGCAAAGCAAGTGGGAAACATAACAATGCTGTAAAGGCACAGACATGTAAGTGGAGCACGCGGTCTACGCAGGCAACGAAATTGATCATAAGCATGCGGTCTACGCAAGCAATGAAATTGGTTTCAAACGTGCGGTCTACGCAAGTAGAACATGCGGTCTACGCAAGTAATGAATTTGAACATAAGAATGCGGTCCACGCAAGCAGAACATGCAGTCTATGCAGGCAAAACATGCGGTCTGTGCAAGCAAAACATGCGGTCTACGCAAGTAATGAAATTGATTACAAACATGCAGTCTACGTAAGCAAAACATGCAGTTTACGCAAGCAAAACATGCGGTCTACGCAAGTAATAAAATTGATTACAAACATGCGGTCTACGCAAGTAGCGTAATTAATTATAAACATGCGGTCTACGCAAGTAATGAAATTGATTACAAACATGCGGTCTACGCAAGCAAAACATGCGGTCTATGCAAGTAATGAAATTGATTACAAACATGCGGTCTACGCAAGTAACGTAATTAATTATAAACATGCGGTCTACGCAAGTAAAACATGCGGTCTACGCAAGTAATGAAATTGATTACAAACATGCGGTCTACGCAAGCAAAACATGCGGTCTACGCAAGTAATGAAATTGATTACAAACATGCGGTCTACGCAAGTAGTGTGTATGAGAAGAGTTGAATGTACACACGTAAGTAAAAACATGTTATTCTCGATGCTGGAATGTAAAATATTGTAACACAGCATAATTGAAACGATTTGTGGAGTCCACATGACATGAAAAGGATACCGGAAGGGACGTTCTTCGTACGTACCGAGCATCGCTTGTAGTAGTTGTGGCCTGAGGTCAACTCGAAGTTTCACGTTTCAAAAGTGTGCTTTCCCGCATTGTCTCGAGTGATGAAGGAGCCAAACCATGTAGTTAACCCGAACAAAGGTGCAGAAGGTGCGTTGACCGCAAGCGGATAAAAAAACAAACCACTTCTTGTTTGCTACCCTGCCATTCTATGCTTTACTTTCCGTTTTACTGGTAGTTTAAGCACATTGTACTGCCTCGGGCAGGTTTTATTCTTTCTCAAAATTACATATTTTGCAAAACACGTGATGGGAATGAAACGACCATTTTGTTCAAAAGATGTTGCATTTGTAAATTTTCTATGCATCGCATCTCAAGGTATCACACCACAATGTGAATGAAATTGAACATGTTTTGAACATTGAGTACTTGCATCGTAATAATCAAGTAGTGAACCGACTTACAACTCAATAAGCAAAACAAAGGCATGATATAACCAATCAAGTGTGAGTACAACTCGATAAACAAATCAAAGACTTAAAAAAAGTGAAATACAACTCAATAAGCAAATGTACAATAACTCGATAAGCAGACAGGTACGACTCCGCAAGAATTGATCACCGAGGGAGGATTGGAGGTGGTGGAATTCCCCAATCCCTAACATAAACAGCTCAGGGAACAAGGAGGAAGACCGTCGGCCAGGGGTAGAGGTCATCGGCCACAAGAAGTGGTCATCGGCCAAAAATTTGTTTGGTCGGCAAAAAGTGATGGTCGGTCGGCACAATATTTGGCCGGCCAGCCATGAATGAAGGAATCACCAGAATGTTGACACCTGTCCTCCACCCAACCTTATCTCCTACAAAAGACCTCAGCTTCGTAGTTTTTCTCAATTCCACACTGATTTGCTCTAATGGAAGAGTTTCTTGCTCAAAATCTCATAGCTTGGATTGCTAGCTTGGATGGCTCGGAAAAGTTGAATTTCCGGGGTTTCGACATAAATGCACTATTCACTCTGGGTCGTACCCCGTTGCACCTTCCGTTTCTCCATGCCGCGGCGAGGTTTTGGAATCCGGTGACGCATGTCTTTAGCTTCGCTGGGCAAGAGATATGTCTTACCTTCGAAGATTTCCGAGCCTTAATGGAGTCCGAGCGCGACGAGGAGCTCCTACCCCAACTTAATTTTGGCCATGCCCAATCCTTAGGGCAAATGTGTGGACTCATTATGCATGACGCTCGGTCTCTGATTTGTGACGGGATGCTGGATATTCCGAGTTTGATCGATCTGTTTTCTGATGCCGGTGATCGCAACAACCATCATTGGCAAGGCTCCCGGCGACACGCCCTCTGTTTGTGCATGCTATCTCATTTTCTATTTGGCTCAGGCTCCGGAGGGTCTAGTGTCCGGCTGACCGAGGTTGCCCAAGGCTTGAAGGAGGGCAAGAGCTGTATTGCCATGACTCTGGCTGAGACGTTGATGGGCTTAGACGCATTTTATCGTCATGAGATGACCAGATTAGTAGGGAGTCCACTACTACTACAGGTAATATTTCCCACCCAATCTCACATATGTATCGCTCACATCACTCGGCCCTCAAGCTCGGTTTTTCTCACAAAAACCCTATTCTCACTTTTCTCTCATCGTATATCTCTCTATTCTTTATTCTCTCATTTTTCATCCCTTCCCAGGTATGGTTGATAGACAAACTACAGGTTGTGGACTCTTGCCCAGCATATTCAGCTCGCGGCTACTTCTTCCGGCACCGTCTAGTCAATGCCCTTGATGAGGGATGGTGGTTCGCTTGGATGTGCCGCTTGTCCGCAGACCGTATTGCTTGGCGGTGCCCTTGGCTCAGCCTTCCGGCAATGAGTTACAACATGTCCCGGCAGACTGGGATTCTATTGATTGGTTTCACTCACTGTGTATTCTACTTCCCATTCCGGATTCGACGCCAATTTGGCCATGATCAGACCTGCCCGCCAGAGGGGATGGAGTATCCTGCTGCATTCCCAGCCCGAGGCGCACAGCTTGCTCAGCAGGCCACCGCGTGGAGGACGAGGGAACTCCTGGCCCCCGCTCCTACTTTCAGTTGCACTTTGTCTGATGAGTGCTTGGATTGGCTTAATGAAGAGGCACAGGAAGGGCCCAGCTTGGCATCAGAGGCTTTGACCAGCTCTGGGAGGGGGCGCAGGAACACCTGACTTGAATATGCCCCGGATTTATTGCTTTATTAGTACTTTCAAGTTTTCTTTATGAATGTAATAAAAAGCAACTTCGATTGTATGCAAGAGCAGGAGAACTCTGTTTTGAAATCAATGAAATTGAAGGTTGTGGCACTGAAAATTTTCCGCTTTGGTCCAAAAATGGTCTTAGTTGTAAAAATATTAATTTGAACAAAGTCAACTTTTATTAAAACTTTTTAGAATCATTTTCGATATGGATCAGAACTGGACACGCCTAAGATCTGTCACTGAGATGCACAACCCCAGATCCCTGAACCTGCAAAGTTGCCCCTAGTCTGAAGAGTACCGCGGCACTGCATGGCAACGGAAAGTTGTCCCTAGTTTGAATAGCACTGCACTGGAGATTCCAATGGATGCTGATAGACAAAGATGACTGAGATGATCGAATGGACAAAGTTGATCGGGGAAAAGGTTACGGCTGAACTCCAGGATGAAGTTGCCTACGTATCCCAAAGATGGGAATCAAGCCTTACGTAGTTCAGGCTTAGGTTTACTCGGGTATTTTCACTCTCCTTTTACGCTCTAACTTTTTCCAAGGTCTCCCTTTGCGGGTTTTTAACCTTGCGAGCTCAGTTTTTATATTTTCTAATTTTTTGTGCTCTAACTTTTGCCTAGGTCGCCCTTTCGGGTTTTTGGCCTAGCGAGCCTCTCAGGGGTAATATTTCTTCAACTTGTCCATGTTGATCGGTTGGGAAAATTCTAGGCCATCTAGGTCCATCAGAACCACAGCTCCACCTGACCAGATAGCTTTGATGATGTAGGGACCAGTCCAATTAGGTCTGAACTTGCCCCTTGGGTCGTGGATGGGAGCTCGGTTGCCCTTGAGCACCAAATCTCCTTCCTTCAGATTCCTGGACTTAACCTTCTTATTGAAAACCCGAGCAATTCTGCGCTGATAACCTTGAACATGGTGCAGTGCTTTCAATCTTCTCTCATCAAAGAGCATGAGTTCCTCAAATCTGCTCTGCTGCAAATCTGCTTCGACTATTTGACACTCAGCCAATACTCGCAATGACAGAACCTCAATCTCGATAGGTAGAACGACCTCTATCCCATAAACCAATGAATATGGAGTTGCTCCGGTAGAAGTTCTAATTGAAGTCCTGTAGCCCCACAGAGCAAACGGCAGCTTATCTGGCCAGCCCCGGTAGGTTTCCACCATCTTCTGCAGTATGTGTTTGATATTCTTGTTGGCAGCCTCGACCGCTCCGTTGGTTTGCGGCTGGTATGTGGATGACTTATGAAAAGCCACGTTGTATTTTTCCAACAAGTCAATCACCTCCTTCTTGAAGTGGGAACCGTTATCCGAAATAATCTCGTTTGGGACCCCGTAGCGATAGATGATGTTGTTTCTGATAAATTTTGCGACGTGCGACGCTTTCAACACTGCGTATGATTGGGCCTCGACCCACTTTGTGAAATAATCTATCGCGACCAGGATAAACTCATGTCCATTCGATCCCTTTGGAGTGACAGCCCCGATCACATCAATTCCCCAAACTGAAAACGGCCATGGTGAAGTCATGTTGTACAGCTTCGACGGCGGGATGTTCATGCGGTTTGCATGGATCTGACATTTGTGGCATCGCCGAACAAAACTGATGCAATCCTCCTCCATGGTGGACCAGTAGTAACCCTGTCTGAGGATCTTTCGTGCTAGCATTACTCTGTTCATGTGTGCACCGCACTCTCCTCCATGGATGGCCTCCATCAGGCGCTTCGATTCTTCGGCTTCGACACACAGCTTGTGCATTCCCAGATGACCTCTCTTATACAGCTTACCCCCACAGATGATGAACTGAATGGCCATTCTTCTGATCACCTCTTATCATTGGCATTCGCCCCTGGTGGATACGTCTCTTTCTCCAAGAAGTTCCAAATGTCGTACTACCAGGGGTTTTCATCCTGAATTTCGTCTATGGTGGCGATTGATTCATACGCCGGCACAAACTTCTGATCATTGATAACCGGACGCATCCGGACTCCAGACGGGATGTCTATCATGGAAGATAGAGTTGCTAGCGAATCTGCGAACCTGTTGTTCTCTCTTACTAGATGAGTGAAAGTTAGCTTCTCAAACCGAGGAATTAACGAGTCCAAGGTCTGGTGGTAAATTATCAGTTTTTCTTCTTTGACTTTCCAGTCTTCTTTTGCCAAAGACACAACAAGGTTCGAATCCCCGATGACGTCTAACCGTCTTGCCCCTAGTTCCAGAGCTGCTTCTAAACCGGCAATACATGCGTCATATTCTGCTTCGTTGTTCGAGACTTTGAACCGGAGCTTGAAGGCTAGAGGGATACAAGAATTATCGGGTGCTATTAGCAACACTCCTATTTCGTACCCGTATTGGTTTGACGCTCCGTCAAAGTACATCGTCCAATACTCATCGTCGATGTGCGAAATGGCTTCATCTGGGAATAGGTATTCAACTGCTTCACCCCCTTCCACTGGATGATCGGCTAGGAACTCTGCCACTGCCCTTCCCTTGACTGACTTGTGCGTCACATATTTTAGATCGAATTCGGAAAGCAACAGCAACCAACGAGCTAGCCTACCCGTAAGTGCCGGTTTCTCGAAAAGATTTTTGATAGGATCGAGTCGTGAAACCAACATTACGGAGTGAGCTAACAGGTAGTGCCGCAGCTTCCTAGTAGCCCATACCAAAGCTAAGCAAGCCTTCTCCAATGGCGTATAGCGAGTCTCGTACTCTAGCATCTTCTTGCTCAGATAGTAGATGGCTCTCTCTACCTTGTCCTCTGACTCTTGCGCGAGCATACAGCCCATTGTGGTCTCGGTCACTGAAAGGTATAATATCAACGGTTTCCCTAGCTCTGGTCGTGACAACACAGGCGGGTTCTGTAAGTATTCCTTGATCTATTCAAAAGCAGCTTGGTATCGGCTGTCCTATTGGAATTTCTTGCCTTTCTTCAGGAGACCAAAAAGTGGTTCACAAGTCAAGGTTAATTTTGAGATAAACCGTCTTATGAATTGCACTTTACCCAGAAAGCCTCGCACCTCCTTTTCAGTCCTTGGTGGTGGCATTTCTAAGATGGCCTTGATCTTTGAAGGGTCGACCTCGATGCTCCTTTGTGTAATCAGAAACCCTAGCATTTTTCCTGTCGTAACACCGAACGTACGCTTCTGAAGATTCAGCCGCAACCGGAATTCTCTGATCCTTTGAAAGAACTTTTGCAAGGCGGTGTAGTGGCCCTCCCTTTCTTTGGACTTGACAATCATATCGTCCACGTACACCTCCACTTCTTTGTGGATCATGTCATGCAATATCGTGGTCGCGGCCCGTTGATATGTAGCTCCAGCATTCTTTAACCCAAACGACATCACTCTGTAACAGTATGTCCCCTACGGGGTGGTGAAAGCAGTCTTCTCCCAGTCTTCGGGTGCCATCACTATCTGATTGTAGCCTGAGAAACCATCCATAAATGAGAGCAAAGCATGCCCCGCTGTAAAATCCACCAACTCATCAATATGTGGCAAGGGAAAGTCGTCCTTCAGACTAGCTTTGTTCAAATCCTTGAAATCCACGCATACTCGAATCTTGCCATCCTTTTTCGGTACTGGAACAATGTTGGCCAACCAAGTCGGGTATTCGGATACTAACAGGAAGCCTGCGTCGATTTGCTTGGTGACCTCTTCCTTAATCTTGAGAGCCCAGTTCGGGCGGATCCTCCTGAGTTTCTGTTTGATCGGTCGGGCCTCGGGGTCAAGATGGATCCGGTGCTGTACAATCTCAGGATCGATTCCAGGCATGTCTTCGTAGGACCACGCGAAAACGTCTTTGAAATCTTTTAATAAAGCGACTAAGCGCTCGCGTTCCTCCGAAGACAACGTGGACCCGATCTGGACCAGCTGTGGGTCCTTCTCAGTACCAACATTCACAGTAGTGATTTCATCCATTAAGGGTTTAACAAATCTTTCTTGCTCTTGATCAATTAATCGTTGCAAAATCGGAGGAATTTCTTCCTCGTCGTTTTCATCAAAATTTTGAAAATCCTGATTTAAGCAATAAATCGAAGGCACAGAAAAATACTCAGAAACCACATCCACATCATTCTCATTAAATACTTCCAAGCCGTCTGATTCTTCTGTTACAACAGACTCAAAAGAGAAAGAAAATGACGACCTAGACAGGACTGTGGCATCTGGGTTATCACTCCTAGGAATACCAGACTCAGACTCAGTCGAGCTGGAACCTGATTCTGACTCACAAGACTCGGTGGAATCAGATTCCGGCTCACTACCTGACCCGGTGCTGCTTGATAAAAATCCCTCTTCGTATTGCCAAACAAGAGAGGGTGCGATGGATGCATCCAAAATAGTTGATGGTAGGCCCGCAGCCGTTTCATTCCCGATCATGCATACCGAGAAGTTATCCCCCAAGCACTTCTGTTCGATCAGAGGATCTGAAAGTAGACATGCCAGCGCTACCCCCATTTCATTTTCAGCGTCCTCAGACTGCACTTCCTTACTCTGCTCAACCTCAGCTGATAGGTCTGTCTGCCCTTCGGCAACGTCATCCCCGGATGTTTGCAGGTCGAAGAAGATCTCGAAACCTGGCACCCGTTTCTTTTTTGCGCTCAGCCACGGCTCTGGGAAGCCGCAAAATGGAAAATCCTCTCCCTCCCGGACGAAGCGTCCGTTTAGGGTACCCTGAATGGGCCTATGCATCAACTCAAAAGGCTTCCCAGCCTGGTTTGCTCTGGCTCTTCCAGACATTTCCTTTCCCTTCCTTATCCAGTCCTCTTTGGTGGGCCGATAACCCAAGCCAAAGGTATGTGGGTTATGTGGCACTTCGGCCAATGCTGCGACGCCCTTCCGGCCGCTCTTTCCCAATCCCATCCCAGGGATATGTTGAAGCTTGTTCATGAGGTATACCGCTTGGGCACTGACATATACCCCCTTGTTAGCGGCCATGATGTCCTGTACAACTCGAGCCTTAGCAAGGGTGAAACCTGACATAAACACGTCCTCCATGCCGTGCTCAATTTCCAAAACTGGCGTAGATACTTCCGGCGGTGGATGGATCGATGAATTCCCAAAAACAATGGCTACTCCCTTTCCATAGGGGTATTTCACAATTTGATGCAAGGTAGAAGAGACTGCCTTGACTTGTTGCAGCCACGGCCGCCCCAAAAGCAGGTTGAAAGTCGCAGGAACCTCCAAGACATGGAAATCTATCTCATGCTGTCCGGGCCCAACCTTTGTTTGAATCTTAACTGTTCCCATTACTTCCCGGCTTGTGTTGTCATACACCCGAATCACTTGGGATGTTGGCACAAAGTCCGCGATTTTTAAACCGATTGCATAGGTTGTCCTTGCCGGGCAGACGTTGATGGCGGACCCTGTGTCAACAAGGACCACCGGTATCCATTTATTCCAACACTCCATAGAGATGTAGAGTGGCTTGTTATGGTTTTCCCCCTCGGGTGGTAATTCCTTGTCGGAAAATGTCAGCATCAGGGTAGCTCCTCCCGGAAAAACCAATCCAACCAACTACTCCGGCGTAGTCTCTATCGAGAGTTTGGCCTTGTCCATGGCTGAAAGGACAGCCTGTCTATGTACTCGAGAAGCCATAAGCAGCCCCCAGATGGAGATGTCTTCTTGTATCTTTTTCAATTGTCTCAATACGGCCTTATCCTCGAGTTGCTTTTCTTTTTGCTTCTCTGCCGCCCTATCTTTTCCAGGCGCCTCTGGTTGATCTAGGTGTGGAGGTTTGAAATACCGTCCACTCCTAGTCATGTGATCGACTTCGCCAATATACCAGGTGTCATCTGGTTGGTTACTCCCCCAATCTTCATCTATGTGGGCAAGAAATAGATCGTCGTCCTCCCACCACATTCCATCTGTAGCCGACAGGCACTTGTCCGGCTCTGGCATGACTGTTCTCATACTCGCAGTACCTTCTATCCCTATGCTCGTGGCATTCTCCATTTCTGTGCTCATAGTAGTCTCAGTCCCCACATGGGCTTTTGCCTTCCTGATTCTCTTGGAATCTTCAAATCTTTCCTGTTCCGACTGTGTCAGTGTAGCCGACTGTTCAATAATCCTCGTACTCAAAATGCTCCAATCCCGAGCGAAATTCTTGACACCAGCGCTCTCCGGCGATGCACTCTGTTCTTCAACCCTTTCGGCTGTCATTGACATTCTTGCCCCTGCCGAGCCTTGTTGTGGCTGAAACTCTTCTACCACATCTGGTTGATCGTCCAACCATCCCGTAGCCTCTGTTGATTCCTCATAATCGAACCAGTTGACGACTGAGTCTCTTGGATCTTGGTTACTGTAAAACTGGAGCTTGGCAAGGTCCTCTTCCATAGCCGTTAAATCATTCGTTCCCTGTCCCAGACTGTCCCCTTGGATCACACACAGCTCCCCCACTGTTGGTAGTTCCATATTTGGCCTATCCTGGCCTATTGACAAAATGTAGTCACCTGGACTATAAGCTTTCTCAACACCACTCCCAGATTCCGCAGACTCTGGCTCAACAACCCCCTTCTCCTTTGGGATCTCCTCTCCCTTGTTCTCGCTAGTCACCACCATTGGCTTAGGTCGGGTCATGGAGGTGTCCATCATGCACAAGTCGGTGCAGTCGGGAAGGAGTACCTCTGGTTTAGGTAGGTGGGAAGGAGTGATATAGATGCTAGGATCGTAAGGCACGACCCTAGTTTGGATGAAGTTGACTCTTTTGGGTGGTGGAGCTTGGTTATGTGTGGGGAGAGGGTTTGTAGTAATGTTGGGTTTCTCGGGAGGCAAAATCACCCCGTTATCGATGAGATCTTGAATCTCATGACGTAATCGGAAGCACAGATCGGTGTCATGACTGTGCTGTTGGTGAAATGCACAATATTTGGCTGGGTTGTGGGTAGCAGGGAGTCTTTCTGGTAAGGGCCGCGGCTCTAGGGGCTTCAGATGCCCTTTTCTGATTAAAACCCCCAAAGCTTTGGATACGGGCATATAAAGCGGAGCGAAGGTTCTGGTGTTGTTCGGTGGGTATTTGGCTGTTTGTGGGTTGCTTCCGGATGCACCGGAGAATGGTGCGGCCGCCATAGTTCTTGGGGGAGGGTTGGTGGTGACCATACTCACTTTGGAGGTCCTGGTAGTTGTAGCGCCACTCGGGCCTGCATTAGTGTTACGATTGAAAGTTCTGCGGGGTTGCACCCGGTCATTATCAATTAAGCCTTGTTTTAAGGCATCCTCAATCTGCACCCCCATTTCATGTAGATCAGAAAAGGTAGGAAAGGGGAGTACGATCATCTTCTGCATTAACTTGGGCTGAAGATTGCGCACAATCATTCGAATCTGATCTTTGTCCGTGGGCCTTAAGGTCATCATCGAAGCCTTAGCCCGCCATCTGGTCATGAATTCTGAGAAGCTCTCTTTGGGTTCTTGCCTCGTTGTCTCGAGATCCCGGGTCGTAATCTCAATTTGTGTATTGTATGAGTACTGCAAGATGAAGGCCTCAGCCATTTCGTCCAAGCTTCTCTTGACGTCATCCTCCAATTTGGCATACCATATGGCCGCTACACCCGACAGGGTCCGGCCAAATAGAGACAGCTTCTGCAGTCTAGTGAGTCCCATTGGCCTTAGGATATCTGAAAACAACCTCAGGTGCACCATGGGGTCCCCGGACCCATCAAATCGATCAATGTGCGGCATTTTGAATCTGTCAGGCAGCGTCACAGCTGTGTCGGTGTATCCATCTTCGATGTTAGGGATGGTGTCATGACCCGAACCCGCCCCTATGGGTTAAGGACATAACCGGCCAGTAATCCTGAGATTACCTACGGCCTCAGACCAAAACAGACGAAACTCGTCAGAGTAAAGGGGCCAAACGGAAGGAATAATTAAAACTTTGTCCATAGAGCCGTGCTTATATGCACTTCAAACAAACCATACTCGGATACGTTAATAACCCACATCGAAAGTACAGTTTCACAAAATTCATTACAGACAGGATCATCCAAAACGAGTCAACCTATATCAGACTATGTACAGACATACACTAGGCCCTTGCCAACATAACAAAACATAAGTACAAACTAAAAGGGCAAGGATGGCCTCATGTGTGAGGCACAAGGCTGACTCTCCCAAAACTCGTGTTGTTCCTAGCAGGCTTCACTGGGGCTGGGTTTGTGCTTCTCTTGGCTCACCTACAAACACATGAATGAGCATGAGCGATAGCCCAGTGAATAATATCAAACATGACAGTTACATAACAATATATAGAACAACCTGCTCCAAACGGCCTTGGGCCCAATTCATACTTCTATTTAACGAATATATATATATATATATCTATACAAAATTCAAATCAAGTAATTGTAATTCTAAACATTCTGGCCTTTGGCCCATTCGGGTTTCCATTCATGGCAAAACGGCCTTCGGCCCATTCACTTATGTCTAAACGGCCTTCGGCCCATTCATTTTTGTCCAAATGGCCTTCGGCCCATTCATTCATGTCAAAACGGCTTTTAGCCTACTCATTCATGTCAAAACGGCTTTTAGCCTACTCATTCATATCAAAACGGCTTTTAGCCTATTCATTCATATCAAAACGGCTTTTAGCCTATTCATTCATATCAAAATGGCTTTTAGCCTATTCATTCATATCAAAACGACCTTCGGTCCATTCATTCACACCTATCAGACTTTTGTCCACAATCCAAATTAACAACTCATAAGGTTTATAACGGAATAAACAATTAGACATTGACAAGCTTTCGAATGTTGATATTACTCACAGTGATCGGCTTGTTGATTTGCCCTGGAGCTTGACCCTACACTTTTCATGAACACAAAAGGGTCATTAACAGTTCAATCCGTTCCTTAATTCACATATTCCTCTTTAGGCTTTATTCTTATCTTATCAACTCATTTGCAATGCTTAACATATGCCTAAGAGTGCTTATAAGTGAAAGAGAATGGAAAACGAAACACAGAACGCATGAACAAAATTTCAGAAAACAGGGTCCCCGCTCGAGCGGACATTATAGGCCTGCAGAAGTACTGGTTGCATGAAAATTACGCTCGAGCGTTAAATAGAGCGCTCGAGCGGAAGGCCTGTCAATATTGCTCCCACGCTCGAGCATCAACTTTCCTGCTCGAGTGGAAACCATGTCTGTAGAAAATGCTGGGAGCTCGATTTCTCCGCTCGAGCGTAACTTCACCCGCTCGAGCGGACATCGAAAATCTGGGTTTTCCAGATTGAGTTCTTGAGCTTCAAATCGGTTTTCCAGCTACATTACTCGCATGCAACGGCTCAAATTACACATTTACACATGCTAACATGGTACTAATACAAGATTACAACATCAGGAAGCTCAATTTCATGATTTATCTACATGCATGTCCCGAAATATCTCAAACCCATCATCAACATGCTCAAATTCAAACATTCAAGACTTATACTCCCATGATTTGTACATGCATGTGGGAGATGCTCATCATTCTCAACTTAGATGGTACAAATGGTGATTACAACATGAGCTTTACCCAAAACTCTACATGAATCATGTGTTTCAAGCTCAAACATGCCGATTCAAGGTAATTTCTTACATGCATGAGTTCCAAGACTTCAAACTCAACAAAAATCAACTTATAACATGCTCTTTAACATTCTTTCAACTTTGAACTTACAAATTACAAACAAGAGTCCTTGAATTCACTTACCTAAGAGCTTCAACCCTCAAACTTTAGCCAAATATTGAGCTAGATCTTCAAATTCCCAAGTCTTGAGCCCAAATTACACAAGTCTCTCCCTTTCTCTCTCTACAACCGGCCCTCTCTTCTCTTCCTTGAGTTTAATATCAGTCAAAATGAGGCTAGGGAGGGAGAGATTGAGTGTTTAAAGCTTGACAACAAAATCCACTAAAGCCAAGATTATAATAATAAAGTAGTTGGGCTCTAATTCATCAATTTAATCGGTTTAATCTAATCCGAATCAATTTTCAATTAAATTTCACCGTAGGCTCTAAAAATTATGCCAATCACAACGGCGTAGTCGATTTCAGGTTCTGTGGCCGATAAGGCCTCCAATTTAATTTTCGAAGTGGTAAAATCAAACAGATATTCCTACGGTGAACAGAACAAAATTCAAAACCACATATTTTCACATAATGGCATACAAAACCATGCTAAACACATAACCATAAACAACTTAAGGGCCAATTAGCATAATACAGAACATGGATGTCACAGTCTTCCCCCTTTTAGGAAGTTTGGTCCTCCAAACTTAATTTACCTTCGTCGGGAAACAAATGTGGATAGCGTAGTCGCATTTCCTCCTCTTTTTCCCACGTAGCATCCGTCCCATAGTGTTCCTTCCATTCTACTTTCACCATTGGGATGGACTTGTTTCTCAATTCTTTCACTTGTCGGTCAACGATTCTTTCCGGCCATTCAGCGTATTCCATATTCTCGTCAATAGCTACCCGATGGTAATCAATCACATGTAACGGGTCTCGGAGGTAACCCCTCAACATCGACACATGAAACACGTTATGGATTTGCTCGAATCCCGGTGGCAAAGCAACTCTATAAGCAACTGGACCAAGTTTCTCCAAAATTTGAAACGGCCCAATGTAACGGGGCGACAACTTGCCCTTTTTCCCAAACCTGACTTGGCCTTTCATCGGAGAAACACGGATGAACACATGGTCGCCGACCTCATACTCAAGAGGTCTTCTCCGAACGTCTGCATAATTTTTCTGCCGATCTTGAGCCGTTTTGAGTCTTTGCCGAATAGTTTTGATCTTTTCAGAGGTGTCCTGTACAATTTAAGGCCCAAGCAAAGCTCTGTCCCCGACCTCTGTCCAACAAATAGGTGATCTACACCTCCTACCATACAAAGCCTCATATGGCGCCATACCGATGCTGGAGTGGAAGCTGTTATTATAGGCAAATTCCGCAAGTGGCAAGTAATCTTCCCAACTCCCCCGAAAATCCAAACCACACATGCGAAGCATGTCTTCCAAAGTTTGTATCGTTCGTTCTGACTGGCCATCTGTCTGTGGGTGGAATGCAGTACTGAACCTTAGTTCTATTCCCATAGCTTCCTGCAAACTTTTCCACAATCTAGATACAAATTTCGGGTCCCTATCTGACACAATGGACACCGGAACCCCGTGTAAACGGACAATTTCATCGACATAAATGGTAGCCAATCTATAAGCAGTAAATGTAGTTTTGACAGGCAGAAAATGTGCAGATTTAGTCAGTCTGTCAACTATAACCCAAACAGAATCCATACCTCGAGAAGTCCGAGGTAGGCCAACGACAAAATCCATAGTCACATGTTCCCACTTCCACTCAGGAATAGGGAAAGGTTGAAGTAGACCGCCTGGTTTCTGATGTTCAGCCTTAACTTGCTGACACTGGAGGCACTTGGACACATATTCTGCAATCTCTTTCTTCATTTTAGGCCACCAATAGGTTTGTTTCAAATCCCGATACATTTTATTGTTACCCGGATGCATAGCAAACACGGATCTGTGGGCTTCACCTAAAATCCTCTTCCTTAGCTCCGGAATATCTGGGACACATATTCGGTTTCGAAATTTCAACATTCCATTCTCGACACTGAACTCTGCTTTTGGGCTTACTTCAAATTCATCAATTACCTTTCTGAGGTACTCGTCTTCTTTCTGTTTCTGCTTGATTTCATCCACAATTGTCGGTTCGGCCGTAATGGCGGCTATCAATCCGCCCTGTTCACATACCACCACTTCAATTTCAGACTTTTCAAAGTCTCGCAAAATCTCCCTTTGTTCAGTAAGCAAACAAGCCATACTCCCTGTTGATTTTCTGCTCAAGGCATCGGCCACTGTATTAGCTTTCCCGGGATGATACTGAATCTCCAGATCGTAGTCTTTTATCAGCTCTAGCCATCTTCTCTGACGCATATTTAACTCTTTCTGCGTGAAGAAGTATTTCAGGCTCTTATGATCCGTGTAGACTTCACACTTTGCCCCATACAAGTAATGCCGCCAGATTTTCAAAGCAAAAACAACTGCGGCCAATTCTAGGTCATGTGTTGGATAATTCTTCTCATGTGGCCTCAACTGTCGGGAGGCGTAAGCAATAACCTTTCCGTTCTGCATTAACACACAACCCAAACCCTTATAAGACGCGTCACTGAAAATCACAAAATTTTCCGTACCTGAAGGTAGTGTCAAAATTGGTGCAGTGGTCAATCTTGTCTTCAATTCATGAAAGGCTGATTCTCTTTCACTATTCCACTCAAATGGTTGTCCTTTACGTGTCAATTGGGTAAGAGGCACAGCTAATTTCGAAAAGTCCTTTACAAACCTCCTGTAGTACCCGGCCAAGCCCATGAAACTGCGAACTTCTGTCACATTAGTTGGTGTAGGCCAATTCACAATTGCTTCTATTTTTTGCGGGTCCACTGAAATTCCTTCCTTGTTGATCACATGCCCTAAGAAAATAACCTCATCCAACCAAAATTCACATTTCTTTAGTTTAGCAAATAATTTCCTTTCCCGAAGTATTTGTAAAACAATCCTCAAATGATGTTCATGTTCAAGTCTATCTTTAGAGTATATCAAAATATCATCGATGAAGACTAAAACAAACTCATCAAGGTAGGTTTTAAAAGTTCTATTCATTAGGTCCATAAATGCTGCCGGGGCATTAGTCACTCCAAATGGCATAACAAGAAACTCAAAATGACCATATCTCGTTCTGAATGCGGTTTTCTCAACATCCTCTGCTTTAACCTTCAGCTGATGATACCCGGATCTCAAATCAATCTTAGAAAACACCTGTGATCCCTGCAACTGGTCAAATAAGTCATCAATACGGGGTAAGGGATATTTGTTCTTTATCGTTACCTTGTTCAGTTCCCGGTAATCAATGCACAGGCGCAGAGTACCATCCTTCTTCTTTACAAATAACACTGGTGCACCCCAAGGCGAAGCGCTAGGCCGGATGAACCCTTTATCAAGAAGGTCTTGCAACTGTTCCTTTAATTCTTTCATTTCGGCAGTAGCCATTTAGTAGGGAGTTTTAGAAATAGGCTGGGTGCCTGGCACAGTCTCAATAGTAAACTCTATCTCTCTGTCTACCACTCCCCCTGGTAATTCATTCGGGAACACGTCCGGAAATTCTCTAACAATAGGAATATTATTCAATTCAACATTCACGAATTGTTCAGTCAATACATAACACAAATAACCCTGGCACCCCTTCCTGATCAATTTGCATGCTTTCATTGCAGATATCAAATATGGTGGAGGCACTACCCCATTTCCCACAAACACAATCTCCTTCTGTTCTGGGGGTTTAAACACAACCCTCTTTGTCACACAATCTATAGTGGCACAATATTTGGTCAACCAATCCATTCCCAAAATTACATCGAAGTGTCTAAAGTTTAAGGGCAACAAATCTACATATAGGGTAGCATCCTCAATATGCATGTCACAAAACCGATATATATAGTCACATAACACAGATTCCCCCGATGGAGAAGACAAACATAACAAATATGGCAACAATTCTAGGGGTCTTTTCAGTCTAGATGCAAATGCATATGTCACAAATGAGTGCGTCAATCCAGAATCAATTAATACAAAGGCATCCTGATTACATATTGAAATAGTACCTGAAACGACGGCATTGGCATTCCGTGTATCACCCGAAACGAGTGCAAAGACTCTCCCTTGTCTCACTGTATCCCCAGTAGTAGCAGATCTCAAAGTGTTTCCCGGCTTCGGGATCGATGCAGTGGAGCTAGCAGCTACCTTCCCACTATTCTGATTACAATCTCGGGCTATATGCCCTTGTTTCCCACACTTAAAACAGGCTCCCGATGTACGGTAGCAGACTCCACGGTGCTTTTTGCCACAAACATTGCACATGGGAGCTGTGTCTCGGGAAGAACTGGAAGTAGTTGAGGAGCCCGTGTTTTGCTTTTTCAAAAATTTCTTCTTCGAAAAGAAGCCTTGTCTTTTGTTGCCTTTCCATTCGGTTGTTGGCTTAGCTTGTCTAGCTATGTTAGCCTCTGATATGATGGCCCGGTCAAGCACTCCAATGTAGGTCTCCAATTTCAGGACATTCACTCGCTCTAGGATGTCACTTCGGAGCCCACCTTCAAAATGCCTTGCCTTCTTATAATCAGTGTCAATTACGTGTGGTGCAAACCTGGCCAACTCAGTAAATTTGGCCTCATACTCCGCTACAGTCATGCTGTCTTGCTTGAGTTCCATGAACTCTGCCACTTTCCTGTCCCGGACACACTGCGGGAAGTACTTGTCATAGAAGATTTCCAAAAATTTCACCCAGTCAACATCCCTGTGGTTTTCTCACATCAACATCCACCATCTTCTCGCTTCGTCTTCTAGCATAAAAGTGGCTAGAAGCACTTTCTGTGTATCCAAGCACGGAAATACTTCAAACAATTTTTCGATCCCAAGAACCCAAGCTTCCGCTTTCAAAGGATCCAGTCCACCATGAAACTGTGGTGGTTTCATTTTCTTGAACTCCTTGGTGAGAGCGATTATCCGATCATCATTTTGATTATCTGGCACGGGTGGTGCCGGAGGTGGAGGTGGCGGGTGTGGTTGCTGCCACTGTTGTTGCCACTCCTGTTGCTGTCTCAAAGCTTCTGCCATTTCCTGAATCAGTCTTTCCATTCTGTCCAGTCTGGTAGTAGAGGATTCCTCTAACTCATCTCCTATGGTTCTCACCATCTGATTAAACTTGCATTATATTCCATACCAAAGGTACACAAGTACACATACACTATGGAGCACATATTTCCAGATAATTTGTAATGCAAGTAGTTCACGACTTACACATATAATTATTCATAACAAAACATTTAAGCATATAATCAATGCTTCCAAACTCGTACGTATCACATGAATGCATCCTAGATCTTATCTAGACGCTTATTGCTCTTTTAGGACAAGTGTGTGAGTTATTAACTCGTGCTCTGATACCACTCTGTCATGACCCGAACCCGCCCCTATGGGTTAAGGACATAACCGGCCAGTAATCCTGAGATTACCTACGGCCTCAGACCAAAACAGACGAAACTCGTCAGAGTAAAGGGGCCAAACGGAAGCAATAATTAAAACTTTGTCCATAGAGCCGTGTTTATATGCACTTCAAACAAACCATACTCGGATACGTTAATAACCCACATCGAAAGTACAGTTTCACAAAATTCATTACAGACAGGATCATCCAAAACGAGTCAACCTATATCAGACTATGTACAGACATACACTAGGCCCTTGCCAACATAACAAAACATAAGTACAAACTAAAAGGGCAAGGATGGCCTCATGTGTGAGGCACAAGGCTGACTCTCCCAAAACTCGTGTTGTTCCTAGCAGGCTTCACTGGGGCTGGGTTTGTGCTTCTCTTGGCTCACCTACAAACACATGAATGAGCCTGAGCGATAGCCCAGTGAATAATATCAAACATGACAGTTACATAACAATATATAGAACAACATGCTCCAAACGGCCTTGGGCCCAACTCATACTTCTATTTAACGAATATATATATATATATATCTATACAAAATTCAAATCAAGTAACTGTAATTCTAAACATTCTGGCCTTTGGCCCATTCGGGTTTCCATTCATGGCAAAACGGCCTTCGGCCCATTCACTTATGTCTAAACGGCCTTCGACCCATTCATTTCTGTCCAAATGGCCTTCAGCCCGTTCATTCATGTCAAAACGGCTTTTAGCCTACTCATTCATGTCAAAACGGCTTTTAGCCTACTCATTCATATCAAAACGGCTTTTAGCCTATTCATTCATATCAAAACGACATTCGGTCCATTCATTCACACCTGTCAGACTTTTGTCCACAATCCAAATTAACAACTCATAAGGTTTATAACGGAATAAACAATTAGATATTGACAAGCTTTCGAATTTTGATATTACTCACAGTGATCGGCTTGTTGATTTGCCCTGGAGATTGACCCTACACGTTTCATGAACACAAAAGGGTCATTAACAGTTCAATCCGTTCCTTAATTCACATATTCCTCTTTAGGCTTTATTCTTATCTTATCAACTCATTTATAATGCTTAACATATGCCTAAGAGTGCTTATAAGTGAAAGAGAATGGAAAACGAAACACAGAACGCATGAACAAAATTTCAGAAAACAGGGTCCCCGCTCGAGCGTGGACTTCCCCGCTCGAGCGGACACTATAGGCCTGCAAAAGTACTGGTTGCATGAAAATTACGCTCGAGCGTTAAATAGAGCGCTCGAGCGGAAGGCCTGTCAATATTGCTCCCACGCTCGAGCATCAACTTTCCTGCTCGAGCGGAAACCATGTCTGTAGAAAATGCTGGGAGCTCGATTTCTCCGCTCGAGCGTAACTTCACCCGCTCGAGCGGACATCGAAAATCTGGGTTTTCCAGATTGAGTTCTTGAGCTTCAAATCTGTTTTCCAGCTACATTACTTGCATGCAACGGCTCAAATTACACATTTACACATGCTAACATGGTACTAATACAAGATTACAACATCAGGAAGCTCAATTTCATGATTTATCTACATGTATGTCCCGAAATATCTCAAACCCATCATCAACATGCTCAAATTCAAACATTCAAGACTTATACTCCCATGATTTGTACATGCATGTGGGAGATGCTCATCATTCTCAACTTAGATGGTACAAATGGTGATTACAACATGAGCTTTACCCAAAACTCTACATGAATCATGTGTTTCAAGCTCAAACATGCAGATTTAAGGTAATTTCTTACATGCATGAGTTCCAAGACTTCAAACTCAACAAAAATCAACTTATAACATGCTCTTTAGCATTCTTTCAACTTTGAACTTACAAATTACAAACAAGAGTCCATGAATTCACTTACCTAAGAGCTTCAACCCTCAAACTCTAGCCAAATATTGAGCTAGATCTTCAAATTCCCAAGTCTTGAGCCCAAATTACACAAGTCTCTCCCTTTCTCTCTCTACAACTGGCCCTCTCTTCTCTTCCTTGAGTTTAATATCAGTCAAAATGAGGCTAGGGAGGGAGAGATTGAGTGTTTAAAGCTTGACAACAAAATCCACTAAAGCCAAGATTATAATAATAAAGTAGTTGGGCTCTAATTCATCAATTTAATCGGTTTAATCTAACCCGAATCAATTTTCAATTAAATTTCACCGTAGGCTCTAAAAATTATGCCAATCACAACGGCGTAGTCGATTTCAGGTTCTGTGGCCGATAAGGCCTCCAATTTAATTTTCGAAGTGCTAAAATCAAACAGATATTCCTACGGTGAACAGAACAAAATTCAAAACCACATATTTTCACATAATGGCATACAAAACCATGCTAAACACATAACCATAAACAACTTAAGGGCCAATTAGCATAATACAGAACAGGGATGTCACAGATGGTCTTGACTCCCTGGGACTTCTTAAACATCTTTTCCAACTTGCTTAATTTTAAGGCAGTGGGGTCCACTTCGAACTGAAAACGAGAGTCCGGTATATTGACAGGCGTGGGCGCCTTGGATAGTTGTGGTGGAATCGGGGGCAGAGCTGGGCCCGCTGGAAGGTCTGTATCCTCTTGGACATTCCGGACATTCGGTGTTTCTTCGGGTATCGGAACCTTTAGTGGGGAAGGGACTTGCTGTGAAGTAGATGCACCGGTTTGCTATTGTAACCTCACGATTAACTCTGCTTGTTCATTCATAACCGTGGCCTGCTGTTTGGCGAACTCTGCCTATCGGACAGCATCCTGCTGCATCACTTTCGTGCTTTCTTGGAGTTGGCGCACCATCTCCTGTAAACTAGCCATACTATTCTGTTCTGACTGAATTATCGGTATATGTTCCCTCTCTGTGGGTGAAACAGAACCCTGATCCCTACTGTACTCGGGTGGGGTAGACAAAGCCCTCTCTACTGACTGCTGAACTGATATCCTCTACCTAACTGCCCTCCGTCTAGTAACCGGGGGTAGAGAGTGGTACACTGGTTGTCCGTCTACCAGATCCTCAGATCGATGGAGCCGACGACCTCTAATCCAGAGTGCTTGGGGAATATCTACTGTGTCAGAAGCAATTGTGCTAAACTACCTAGCAAAAAGATAAATAAAGCAATAAATAACCAGACAATCGGACAACATAACGGCGTAAAATAAACAAACACAACGCACAGTTGGGTATTTATAACACACAGTTGGTAAGCCGGACACATTGTTCCTCGATACTGATCATTGTTCTCAAATCACCGTTCCTAGAACTGAACTTGATACCCGCAGATAACTGATTTCTCAACAACACTGATACCGGTGCCCTCGGGCCTAATACTCAAACTTGCAAACTGATATGTGCATTCCCTGTAGAGATACACTCTAAAAACACATAGCAAATAAAGAGAGCCAAAACACCCCTATGTTGGGGTAGGGTTTCCCTGTCCTATTTTGTCAGGAGCTAGGGTCTCACTATGCACGCAGCCGTTTCAAACAACCTATGATCGGGTAAGCAACCTGCCCTAGCTTGGAATGGTCACTATGGATTTCGATATGCACTAGGTCGAATGATCAAAAAGGGTGCCCCGGTAAAACCGGGGTTTGTGTTCCCACACTGTCAGAGCCCACAACCGGTCAGCCTTATGGCATGCTTTGACAAAGTCAAGCCTCGGGCAAACCGTTTAGGAATGGCAGATGGCAAACACGGTGTCCTAGGCGCACCAATGCACATGTAATGCAAAGACACACATAAATGAAATCAAAACAGGATATCAAGAGTTTGAGTCAAGCGCTCTAAATTCCCCAGCGGAGTCGCCAGAAACTGTAACACGCCCGCGAGGGACCCCGCTACAGTTCGGACTCGATTTGTGTCACGGTTCTTAATTTGAACCAAAGAGTCCAAATCTGGCAAATCGTTTTGAGAAAACAGTTTTTTGAAAGAAGTGCCAAACATGGACTGCTCTGCCAGATACAGAGTCGCCACCTAAATATTTTATTTTGGGGGAATTTAGGAAACCCTGACTCGGTGCCAAAGGCCACGTGTCCGTCATCACCAAAGTTGCCTCGGCTCGAGAACTTGGGTACGATTGGGGAAGGTCAGCTATGAGCACCCCCTCTCGCCCGATCCGAAGATCGGCCTCTACGAACCATGATATCTAATTTTGAATATGTTTTGTGTTCTTATTTCGGTTATTAGCCTAGAATTACTATGTTACGCGCACAGCAAACAAGTATAGACCAAATCGCCTAAATCGGAACAAAACATAACATGGTTGTTTTGAAAATGGTGTGCTACTCGCAAGTAGGTTAAAATACAGGTTTTGCCACCCTCAAATGGACTTTTAGAAAAAATGGTTTTGCCACTATTGAGTGGGCGTAAAACTCACAGTTTTAATGCGTTATCCCAATTTAGGTAATTCAACCTCCATCCACAGGCAGTCAAGCAGTTATATCACATAAGCAGCTAGCCTCATGGTAATCATGCAATTATGGCAACACTCACACGCATGCGACATGCTAAAGCATAAAAGCTCAGCTAGTACTCCAAGCCAAAACAAAAACCAGTTAGTAATCACTTGCATGATCCTAGTTCATATTTGAAATGGCTAATGCAACACATGCAAAGATGCAATCCAAACAGGCTCGGCTATCCTAAACATGGCATGTGAAATGCTGCAACTAACAAATACTCAACTTGGAATTGAAATACGAGTGCAGTTAGCATGATGTACCGAGCCTGGTGCATGTAAGACAAATGTATGGATGCACGCTTGCTAAGCATAAGGTATGCTAATTTAAATATGCCCTAGCCTACCATCATAAGCGGGTAAATAAAATGGAAGAAAGATGTGGGGTTGGAAGACATATACACACTCACGCACACTTATTACACAATTGCCCTCGCTCGGAGGGTCCAAATAAATATTACAGTCCGAATAAATAATGTTAAATTAATTATTACAAAATTTCTAATCTAATTAACAAATTAAATGCAAAGAGAAGATGGTTGCAGCTCCCGCCTCGGGATGCGTGAATGATGCATGCTCAGATTTATCTTGCCCCGAAAGCCCGTACCATACCACTGCTGCCTCTGTTTACACTGCCCTGCTTCTCTGAAAATTGCCAAAATCCTGGGACAGGTTCCCTGAACCCTGTAGGACACCATCGGCTGAAGGGAATACCCACCGGCCATGGAACTTATCCATCGGCTGGGGTTTCATATTGTTGGCCATCAATCCATGGCCGGTCGGCACTCTACAGTGCCGGTCGGCAAGAACTCCCTGCAGAAACTGGTTTTTGACAGCAACAAGGACAGACAGTGTATGGCATGGAATTTCAAGCAAATGTATTCGCGAGCACACTCCCTATCATGCGAGGGACTCAAGGAAGCATGACCCTCGACCCACGGGCCATCAATCATACATTTTGATGCGTGATGGCCTAAGGAGCCAAGGTTGCAATTCAATGAAAATGCATGCAACATACAAATGAATACCAAAACCCTATCATGCCAAAGTCAAGGGCCTCGGTGACCGAGAGTTGAGACGCGTTACATCACTTGTGATATGAACACTTCTCCCCCCTCACACTTGGTTTGACACCCCAAACAAAGCAATGCAATGCATGTTATGCAAACATGGCTCGAAAATGCAACATATTACTAAAATGCAAAGCATGCCAAATGTAATGCAACATATCATGGCAAGCATGCAATGTTCCTAACATGCAACGCTACAATGCAATTCATCATGCAATGCTAATATGGTACAATGCAAGCATGCGATTAGGGGCAACAAGTCACGCACACAAACATGTCCGAGAAGGGACTTAGACTGAAATGGGACGCCTCAAACACCCCGAAAAATAATGGCTAAAAGTGCCTCAAGTGATGGACAAAATGCACTACAAACATGCAAGCCAAAAGAGGGGCCAAAGCTAAGGCATAACAAAGGGCATTCTACCACCACTAACCCAAACAAACATGGCATAAACTATGCAACCAAAAACAGAATTTTAGCATGCAAAAAGAGCTCCAAAACCCCCACATATGGCATCCCAAATGAAGCAAACACCTAGGCATACACAATGCACGTTTCAAGGCATAAGAGGGTACAACTTCAAAGCATTAGAGGAGCGATGAATGCAAGTATACAAGCATGGTTTAGGGACTGAAATGATATGCTAAGTGATTCCAAATCACCGAAATAGCTTAACCAATGCATGTTCATGACCCATACCCTCAAGGCTCATGATCCAAAATGCAAAGCAACTATATCAAGCATGCTAAACAAGACCAAATCAGTGGCCAACAGACCTCATGCAAGGCAAAATATGGTCAAGAACTTCACAAAGTGAAGCCAAAGTATGAGAGCATGGTAGTCAAAAGTCATGATGCATTTCTAGGCACAAACAACGGAATACAAAGCAAGTATGTTAAGCATGCAAAGGGTCACCAATCCGACCAAAAACAGAGATAACATGTGACCTAAATAGCACCAAAAACATCTGATATGGTGCCAAAAACAACCAAGCATATATGCTACCCTTATGAGCCCAAAACATGCACAAATGAGACACAAAGGGAGAGGGGTGTCCCTCCCCTATACAAGACTTCAAACCATCTTCTTCACCAATAAAAATCCACTAGATTTCAGTGGTGAGGAGGCTAATACAGCGAAGCAAATAAGGCTTAAAGAAAAAGGGACCAAAAGGGGCCAAAAGAGACCTAAGAGGTGGATTTCGACCCCCAATGCCAAAACACCCATAATGAAAGCTCTTAAGCAGGAAAATATAAGACTTTTTTTAGTTATACACAAAGCTCAAATCAATATGCAAGATAGGTCAAAAGCTAATGCAAGATTGGGGAAAATAAAGCAAGAAACTCACCCTTGAAGAACACTTCAAGAACAGTTGGTCCAGCCACACTCTACTGAGCAAAATCAGTCCAAAATCTCAAAAAACAACCCTCAATGCCTCTCAATCTCGGAGCAAGGTGTAATGGTGTGTGTATTAGTGCAAAAGTAAGGTCAAAATGCACTTTTAGGCCAAGAAAACACACACAAGGGAGGAGAGAGAGGGAAATATAGAGAGAGTGTGTGTATATATCAGATGTATATGTATATAAGCTCTGGTTTTTATGTTCAAAACTCCAACCCTCTACAATGGAAGAAGAGAGGTGCTTAAATAGGCAAAGGGAATGATTTTAGCTTCTCAAAGAAGCTAAATGAAAGGGGCAAAGGGGGCAAAGGAGTCAAGGCTTCTTGAGGAAGCTAAGACAGCTGGCCAAGCTTCTTGAAGCTTCCTCAAGAAGCTTTGACCAAAAGGGGGCAAAAGGGGCAAAACAGCCACTTCATGCACGGGGAGGAGTGTTGGTGCATTCCAGCTGGCACAACTGGCATGCACGAAGTCTGAAGGGTGCAAAAGGGTCACACCGGCTAGCAAAAAAAAGTCGCCGGCCAAAACAAAGTGCCGGTCGGCAAAATATAGTGCCGACCGGCCATTGGTTTTAAGAAACCACTGCCGGTGGCAACAATAAACGGCCGGTGATGTGAGGGGACAGCCGGTGGGGTGTGGGATTGGCCAACAAGCCATTTCCCGCCTTTCAAGGCAAAAACACAAGTGTTTGGTGCAAAACTAGACACCGAGAAGTCGAGTCGAGAGATCCTGAGGCGAGGCGCGCAGCCGAGACCTCCGAGAACTCGAGACGAACACAAGCACAGATGATCACCGAGTGTTCCAACGGTGACGTCCAAGTCTTGAGGACGGTCAAAAATGGGGTGTCTACAATCACTTCAGAGGGACAGAGCCAGGGACCCTAGAGGAGATTGAGTAGTATGCCCGAGGCTTCTTGATGTTCCTCTTTGGCACCACTTTGTTCGCCGACAGGGCGAACACTGTCGAGCTATATCTTTTGAGTGCCATGGTGGACTTGTCTCGCGTCCAACTTTACGACTAGGATGGCGCTAGCTTCGCTACCTTGTACAGCTACATGAGCTCGACATCCTGCAGGAGCGGAAACAGAGCCGGCAACTACTGGAGAGCCTGGGAGGTATGCTTTACTTTTCGCCTTTACATTTCCTGCCATGCTTTCTGCTTTGCACTTTCTGTACACTGCACACACATAGTCTGATCTCTGCTTTGCATTTGTACTTTTTGTACGCTGCACTATACACTATGCTTTCTGTATCTTCCATGTATTTTGTATTCTTTACACATTGCACACATATTCTGCTTTCCGCATTACCTGTGTTTATCTATTATATATTCACTGTCGCCCTTTTGCTTTTTGCAGCTATGGGTATATGCATATTTTCCGACCCATGCCCCAGAGCCGGAGGTAGAGATGCCTCATGTCGTACCTTTCTCCCATCGGTATGACAGTAGGTGCATGAGGAGGACTAGGGAGACCTTTTCATTCTTCTGTCCGTATTTTGACACGGTAACCGCAACGGAGGTACCTCAAAACTCACAATTCTTTCTACTTTACTTCAGCTTTGATTCATATTGCATATCTGATGGCAGCTATCAATCTGTATATTTGTTGTCTGCAGATCTCATAACAGCCCTGGGCGACGATACCTGAGGGTGTCAGATACCAGTTTGCTAGCGCTTGGGGTGCTTCCCGTTACCGTCTTGTTCTCGAGGGATCGGTAGGCTGAGCCTGGTTCTTAGGCGAGTGCTTTCTATGCCAGACCTTGGGTTTGCCGTCATAGGCGGTTCCTATGCCACCTCCGCCATCCATGCGGGCCATAGAGAGTCTCTCCTTCCAGGAGGTGATTGACTTTACATGAGACATGGATGCCGACTACTTTCTTGGAGAGGGGGACTATGCAACATATATCTAGATGCATCTCATGCCTCCCTTGACGGGTACTCATGCTCGTGCAGGGAGAGCAACACACGCCCCTTCGACGAGCAGGGCTCGAGCGCCGAAGGGCAGGGCTAGAGGGATTCCCTCCGCTAGATAGAGCTTCGGCTGGCCAGAGTTTCCAATCGAGTTGACCAATTGGCGGTACACCAGAGAGGCTTACCGAATTCTGATCGAGCCTCCAATGGCTGGTCACAGATATGTCAGAGCTCCCGACTCACCTAAAGTATGCACTACAGTTATCATTTTTTTCCATTCTTGCTCAGATACTTAGATATTCATTCTTTCCGGACACTGATCAATCCAAATTGCATTTGCAGGCACCTGCAGGGTACGTCAAGGGATTGCTCGAGATGTTGGCCTCATTTGAGGGCATGATCTTGAGGAGGGAGGCACTGCTCGGCTTCCATGGCATTTAGATAATTTCTTCAGTCTTCTTGCATTCCAGTCATCACATTTCCACCGATATACTGAAACTGACATTTTAACTGAAAATTTTCCCACGCTACACTGATACACTACATCTAAAACACTGCATTTTCATACTGTATTCATACTTTGTACCTGACTTCTGCATGCACTCATTTTGCACACCATATTTGTATCACATACTGTGGCTGACATATACCAACTGCCTTTTTAGGTCCCACCTTTACCGACAACACCGCCGGCAGCAGTAGCAGGACCATCAGTACCCCCTCCAGTAGCAGGGAGAGAAAGACAGGCTCCAGCACGCCGCCAAGGGAGACGTCGTGGTCGAGATCAGAGAAGCCTCTTAGAGCCTATCATAAGCAACGATGACGATGAGACCAATAAGACTGAGGAGGCTGTGGGTCAGCACACCGAGTCATCCGAGAGTGGAGACGATGATGCTGGCTCGGGTTCTACTAGTGAATATAATGCTGAGCTAGGCTCTGAGGCAGAGAGCCGTGATGACTCTGGTTCAGATTCTGGTTCAGAGGGAGGTACAGATAGCGGCCCTGACGGAGACAGCTCTGAGTCTGTGCCCAGGAAGAGGACGAAGAGGGCCTCTCGAGCCTGAGATAGCTGGCGCTGATTCATATGTTTTTGCTTAGTTTCTTTTTTTCTAGTAGTGTTAGCACATTGTACATCTTAGACAATTTTATTTTCTTTTAAAACTTGTACTCTTTTGTGAAAAGCCAACCATGATCAGAATGAAAATAGCTTTTTAATGAAAAAGTGTTGTATTTTGCATCTTGGGCACCACACGAGCACCACATTCCATACAAACAAGATTGATGGGAATTGAACACTGTACCTTATATTGGCATTTTCTTAATCAGGTAATGAACGGACCAACACTTAACAAAACAACTAAAATAACAACTTGATAAACAATGCAACAACTTGATAAACAAAAATAAAACAAATACAACTCGATAAACAATACAACAACTCAATAAAAAAATTGAAACAACTTAAAAGTGACTCAACAAAACTACTTAAACAAGACATCAGAACGCATGAAGAGCAGAACAAAACATAGGTTCTCAGCACTCTCAATACATAGAAAGACCACAAGAATGTTGCCGGCCATGAACAAAGGATGTCGGCCACCAGTGGTGGCCGATCGGCTACAAAAGGTGGCCGGTTGGCCATCAGCACTGGTCGGTCGGCCATCAGTGCAAGGGGCCTCCAGATTGCTGCCACCTGTCTTCCACTCAGTGTCTTATCTTCTACCAAAGTTTGGAATTCGTAGTTTCTTCATTCCAGCTTTGGTTTTGCCACAAATGGAGCCATTCTTTGCCGAAAAAATCTCAAATTGGATTGCAACCTTTGATGGCTCAGAAAAAATGAATTTCTATGGTTTCGGGATAAATGCACTATTCCCGCTAAGTCGTTCTCCGCTGTGTTTTCCGTTCCTTCATGCCACGGCTATATATTGGAACCCAATTACACATGTGTTTAGCTTTGGGGGACAAGAGCTATGCCCGACAATTGAAGAATTTCAAGTTTTGATGGAATCCTCGCGTGACGAGGACATCCTGCCCCAGTCCTGTTTTGGTCACATCCAAGCTCTAGGAAGGATGTGTGGGCTCACTTTACAAGAGGCTTGATCCTTGGTTCACAATGGAGAGTTGGACATTCCGAGCCTCATTCATCGATTTTCTGACGCCGGTGACCGCGGCGACCATCTTTGGCAGAGTTTTCGGCAGCATGCCCTTTGTTTGAGTATGTTGGCACAATTCCTACTTGCCCCTACATTCGGTGGGTCAAGCATTCACTTGATCGAAGTAGCTCAAGGCTTGAAAGAGGGCAAAAGCTGCATTGGCCGAGACTTTGATGGGCTTGGATGCCTTCCATCGGTGAGAGACAAACAAATTGACAGGGAGTCCACTACTTTTACAACTAAGGTTTCATACCCTATCTCACATGTGTTTCTCACATCACTAGGCACTCAGGCTCTATTTTTCACTCAAAGTCCTTTCTCACTTTTTCTCTTCACATACACTTCTCTATTCTTTAATCTCTTTTATTTTTCATCCCTCCCTAGATATAGCTCATGGACAAGTTGAAGGTTGTGGACTCCTGCCTTGCATATTCAGCACAAGGCTATTCTTTTGCCAATAGCTAGCTGATTTCCCGAACGAAGGGTGGTGGTGCCATTGGCTGTGCGACAGATCTGCTGCTGACATTGCTTGGCGTTGCCTCTGGTTTGATCTGCCGAGATGAGCTACAACATGGCTCAGCAACCTAGCATTCAGTTGATTGGCCTAACACACTGCACCTTATATTTTCCATTTCGATTCAGGCATCAGTTTGGACATGACCAGATTTGTCCAGAAGATGGGGTAGAGTACCTGGCGCCATTCTTCGTTCGAGGCTCACAATTAGCTCAATATCCCACTGCATGGAGAGCAAGAGAACTGCTGGCTCCCGCTCCAAATTTTAGCTGCTCCCTTTCTGGCGAATGCCTGGCTTGGCTTGAAGATGAGGCACAAACCGGGCCTACTATAGCATTTGAAGCTTCCACAAGCTCTGAGAGGGGACGCAGGAACACCTGATTTATCTATGCCCCAAGTTTATTGCTTTGATCTACCTTTCAAGTTTTTCTTTTGAATGTAATAAAAGCAACTTTGATTGGCATCGAGAGTTAGAGAACTTTGTATTGAAATCAATGAAATTGGAGTTGTGGGCACTGAAAATTTTCCTTTTGGTCCAAAAATGGTCTAAGTTGTAAAAAGATAAATTTGAACAAAATAAACTTTTATTAAAACTTTTCAAAACCATTTTCGATAAGGATCACAACTTGACACACTTAGAATCTATCCTCGGGATGTACAACCCCGAATCCAGCAAATGGAAACTTGCCCCTTGTCTGAATAGCACTGCACTGTACAGTAACAAGCTCTCATAGTTGTAGACACCCCATTTTTGACCGTCCTCAAGACTTGGACGTCACCGTTTGAACACTCGGTGATCATCCATGATTGTGTTCGTTTGGAGTTCCCGGAGGTCTCGGCTCGCGCGCCTTGCCTCAGGATCCCCAAACTCGGCTGTTTAGTGTCTGGTTTTGCACCAAACACTTTTGTTTTGCCTTAGAGGGGCAGGGAATGCCTTGTGAGACATCCCCATACACCACCGGCAGTGGCTGGAGGCCACCGGCTGGTCTTTTTCTTCCATCGGCAATTTTGTTTGCCGGTCGGCACACTGTATTGCCGGTCGGCATCATATGTTGCCGGTCGGCACTGTTTTTTGCCGGAATAGCTTTTTTGGGCAGCCGACCACTGTTCCTCTACTTTTTGGAGATATTTTGTGCCAGCTGTGATAGCTGGCACCAACTCCTTTCCCCTCCATACACGTGTATGGAGGGATTTCCCTCTAGCCAAGCTTGTTGAATAAGCTTTGCAAGAGGGATCCTTATAAGAGGGAGGCTTTCCTCTTGGTTCTAGGTTAGAAAAACAGAAGCAAAAACCAGCCTTTGAAGATATAGATACATATTATATCTATACCTCTCTCCCTCTCCCTTCTTGTGTGTGTTTCTTGGCCCAAAAGGTGTGTTTTACCTTACTTTTGCACCATTACACACACTATTACACCTTAGTCCGAGATTGAGGGACTTGGGGGAGTTGTTTCTTGAGTTTTGGACTGGTTTTGATCCAAAGAAGGAGGTTAGGCCATTTGTTCTTCAAGGGTTCTTCAAGGGTGAGCATCTTCCCTTTTATTCCCCAAACTTGCTTTGGTTTTCTACCTATTTTGTTTATTGTTTTGGCTCTTGTGTATAACATAAAAAAGACTCATATTTTCCTGCTCTAACACTTTCATTAAGGTCACTTTGTGCTTAGATTGCAAACTCACCCTCTTAGGCCTTGTTTGGCCTATTTTGGTGCCTTTTTGATAAGGTTTTGTTTAGTTCAGCATTTTGATCTTTTCATCACTAAAAATCAGTGTATTTTAGTGTCAAAAAAGTTGGTTTGAAGTCTTGCATAGGGGAGGGACACCCCTCTCCCCTTATGGTTTTGTTTCTTTGCTTTTTGGGCTCAAGAGGGTAGCATGTGTGCTTGATGTTTCTTGGCTTCATTCCAGCACTTTTTTAGGCATCTTAGGTCATATTTAATCTCTGTTTTTGGTCAAACTTGTGCCTCCTTGCATGCTTGTAATACTTGCTTTGTATTGCTCTATTTTGCTTGGAATTGTATTTCATGATTAGGCCATGATTCTCGTGTGTGTTGGCTTGGTTCTATGAAGCATTTAGCATTTTTTTTCCATGCTTAACATCTGTTGGTTATCAACTTGGTCATGTTTGGCATGCTTGTTAGAGTTGCTTTGTATTTTGGCTTGGAAGCTTTGAGCATTTTGGCCTCTAGCATGCATGGTTGTGATTACCTTTTTGATTTGGCATCATCTAGGGTCATATTTTAGTCCAAGAATCATGCTTGTATGTGTGCATGCATGGCCTCTTTCATGCCTTGAAGATGTGTCCTCTTATGCCTAAGAATGAGCCTTAGTATATTTGCTTCATGGGGGATATCTTAGTTGCCATATTAGGAGCTTCTTGGGGTCCTATCTTGCATGCATAAATTTTTTTTTTGCTTGTTTTGATCATGCCATGAGTGGTCATGATAATGGGGGTGAGTTGTCTCCTTTTGTGTCTTAACTTTGGGACCATGAATTTGCTTGTTAACATGAGTTGATTGCCTACCATTTTAAGCACCTTTGGTCACTGTTTTGAGGAGGGTAAGGGTCTGTCCCTTTGCTTTTTTTTAAGCCCTCTTGCATGCTTGCTCCATGTTTGTTGGATAGTTGTTCCATTAAGCTTTGTAGCACATCAATTCCATGGTCAATTTGCTTCATGTTTGCATCATGTTTGTATCTTGTGTGCTTGGTATGATACATTTTGTCATCATAGTTGCATATTGCTTGTTGTGTTTTACATCTTGGTGGTATGACACATTTGAGGCTTGTGAGCATTGCATGCATTGCATTTACTTGGTTTGGGGTGTCAAACCAAGTGCGGGAGTCAAGGACCATTCATACTTCAAGTGACGTAATGTGCCTTGATCCCCGGTCATCGGGACCTTTGACTCCAATTTGATAAGGCCCCGGTTTTCACGTTATTTGTTGCATGCATTTCATATCAAATAGCAAATTTGATCCATTGAGTCATCATGCACCTTGGATGGCTCAAAGGTCGAAGGTCATGCTTCTTTGAGTTCGAAATATGATAAGAAGTAGGACCATGCTTACATGTGTCCAAGAACCCCATGCCATGCACTGTCTGTTCTCTGTTTTGCTGTCAACTGTCTGCTGCAGGAAGTTTCTGCCGACCGGCAGAATTTAGTGCCGACCGGCACTATCTGGAGTGCCGATGAATCTGGTAAAGTGCCGACGGGAATTTTGTAGTGCCGGTGGCAACTCTGTCTGGCCGGTGGTGCTCTGCAGAATGCAAGGAACTTGCTCCAGCACTTTGGTAATTTTCAGAAAGACAACACAGTATAAACAGAGGCGACAAGAGTGTAGCACGGGTTTTCCGGGCAGGACGGATTCGAGCATGCATCATCTGCGCGCCCCGAGGCAGAGGCTGTGGCCACCCTCTTTATTCTTTTGCTTCCTTTTTTTTAATTAATTAGGAATTTTGTAATATTTTTTATTTGTTCATTATTTTGGGACTGTAATATTAATTCGAGCCCTCCAAGCGAGGGCAAATCTGTAATAAGTGTGGGTGAGTGTGTGTATGTCTTCCAATCCCCATTTCTTTCTTCCCTTTTATTTACCAGCTTATGATGGTAGATTAGGGCATTTTGAAATTAGCATACCTTATGATCTGCATGCGTGCATTCATACATCTGTTAACATGCACCGGGCACGGTACATCATGCTAAACGCATTCGTATTTTCAAATTCCAAAATTGAATACATGAAATAGTTGGTTGCGTATCGTATGCCATATCTAGGTTAACCGAGCCTAACTAAAATTGCACCTTGTATGTGTTGCATTAGGCAAAATAACATGAACTAGGACATGCATGTTTGCTAACTAGTTTACTGTTTTGGCACGGAGTACAATGTAAGTATTTTTGCTTTAGCATCCAGCATGCGTGTGAATGTTGCCATAATAGTATGCCTGCCATGCGGCTAAGTGCTTACATGAGATAAACTGCTTGAATGCCTGTGGGTGGAGGTCAAATTGCTTAAATTGGGATAATGCGTTAAAACTGTGAATTTTAAGCCCACTAGATAGTGGCAAAACCATCTTTTCCAAAAGCCCACTTGAAGGTGGCAAAACCTGCATTTTAGCCTACTTACGAGTAGCAAACCATTTTCAAAACGAACATAAAATGTTTTATTTCCAATTTGGGCGATTCGGTCTATACTTGTTTGCCGCGCGCATAACATAGTAATGTTAGGCTAATAATTGGAATAAGAACACATAACGTTTTCAAAACTGGATATCACGGTTAGTAGAGGCCGGTCTTCGGACCGGGCGAAAGGGGGTGCTCATAGCTGACCTTCCCCGATCGTACCCAAGCTCCCGAGCCGAGACAACTCCGGTGATGACGGACATGTGGCCTTCGGCACCGAGTCAGGGTTTCCTAAATTCTCCCATAAAAAATATTTAGGTGGCGACTCTGTATCTGGCAAAGCAGTCCATGTTTGGCACTACTTTTTCAAAAATCTGTTTCTCAAAACGATTTGCCAGATTTGGACTCTTTGGTTCAGATTAAGAACCGTGACACAAATCGAGTCCGAACTGTAGCATGAGGCCCACGCGGGCGCGTCTACAGTTTCTGGCGACTCTGCTGGGGAGTTTAGAGAGCTTGACTTGAACTCGTGATATCCTGTTTTGATCTCATTTATGTGTTTCTTTGCATTGCATGTGCATTGGTGCGCCTAGGAACACAGTGTTTGCCATCTGCCATTCCTGAACGGTTTGCCGGAGGCTTGTCTTGTCAAGGCATGTCCATAAGGCTGACCGGCTATGGGCTCTGACAGTATGGGAACACAAACCCCGGTTTTACCGGGGCACCCTTTCTGACCATTCGACCTAGTGCATATTCGGAACCATAGTGACCATTCCAAGCTAGGACAGGTTGCTTACCCGATGCTAAGTTGTTTGAAACCGCTGTGTGCGTAGTAAAACCCTAGCTCCTGACAAAATAGGACAGGGAAACCCTACCCCAACATAAGGGTGTTTTGGCTCCCTTTACTTGCTATGTGCTGTTAGAATGTATTTCTGCAGGGAAATGAACACACCAGTTTGTAAGTCTGGGCATCAGGCCTGAGGGCATCAGTATCAGCTTTAAGAGAATCAGTTATCTGAGGGTATCAGGGTTCAGTATTGGGAATAGAGATTTTGAGAACAGTGGTCGGTATCGGGGAACCGTGTGCTCGGCCTATCGACTATGCGTTTTGAAAATCCAACTGTATATTATTTGTTTATTTTATGCTGTTGTGCTGTCCGGTTGTTGGTTTATTTATTGCTTTATTTATCTTTTTGCTAGGTAGTTTAGCATCATTGCGTCTAACCCAGTAGACATTCCCCAAGCACTCTGGATCAGAGGTCGCCGGCTCCATCGATCTGAGGATCTGATAGAAGGACAACCAGTGTACCATTCTCTACCCCCGGTTACTAAACGGAAAGCAACTAGGCAGAGGATATCGATTCAGCAATCGGTACAAAGGGCTTCGTCTACCCCACCTGTGTACAGTAGGGATCAGGATCCCGTTTCACCCACAGAGAGGGAACGCATACCAGCAATTCAACCATAGCAGAACAATATGGCTAACTTAGAGGAGATGGTGCGCCAACTTCAGGAAAGCATGAAAATGATGCAGCAAGATGCTGCCCGACAGGCAGAATTTGCCAGGCAACAGGCTACAGTGATGAGTGAGCAAGCGGATTTAATTGGGAGGTTGCAACAGCAAACCGGGGCATCACCTTCGCAGCAAATCCCTCCTCCATTAAGGGTTCCAATACCCGAAGAAACACCAAACGTCCGGAATGTCCAAGAAGATACAGACATCCCAACGGGGCCGGCTCCACCCCCGATTCCGCCACAACAATCCAAGGCAACCACTCCCATTAACGTATCGGATTCTCCCTTTGAGTCTGAGATAGACCCCATGACTTTAAAAATGCACAAGCTTGAAAAGCTGTTCAAGAAATCTCAAGGTGCGAAGTCCATTCCGGACATTGGAGATGGGTACATCGACACAGCCGTGACGCTGCCAGATCGATTTAAGATGCCCCAAATCGATCGTTTTGACGGGTCTGAGGATCCCATGGTACACCTGCGACTATTCTCAGATGTCTCAAGGCCAATGGGCCTCACCAGATTGCAGAAACTATCTTTATTCGGCTGGACCTTGTCGGGTGTGGCGTCCGCATGGTATGCCAAGTTGGGGGACGACGTCAAGAGAAACTGGGACGAGATGGCTGAGGCCTTTATCCTGCAGTACTCGTATAACACACAAATCGAGGTCACGACCCGGGATCTCGAGACAACAAGGCAAGAACCCAAGGAAAGCTTCTCAGAGTTTGTAGCTAGATGGCGGGCTAAAGCTTCAATGATGACCTTGAGACCCACAGACAAAGACCAGATTCGGATGATTGTGCGCAATCTTCAGCCGAAGCTAATGCAGAAGATGATTGTAGTCCCCTTTCCCACCTTTGCTGATTTACATGAAATGGGGGTGCAGATCGAGGACGCCTTGAGACAAGGTTGGATTGATAATGATCGGGACCAACCCCGCAGAAATTTCAATCGTAGTACTAATACAGGCCCGAGTGGCGCTGCGACTGCCAGGACCTCCGAAGTAAGTATGGTCACCACTAACCCTTCCCCGAGAAATACAGCAGCCACACCATTCTCCGGCGCGTCCCGAAGCAATTCGCAAACAGCCAAATACCCTCCCAGAAACACCAGAACCTTTGCTCCACTTTATATGCCCCTATCCAAAGCTCTGGGGGTTTTGATCAGGAAAGGGCATCTGAAGCCCCTAGAGCCGCGGCCCTTGCCAGAAAGACTACCCGCCACCCACAACCCAGCCAAATATTGTGCGTTCCATCAGCAGCATGGTCATGACACTGACCTATGCTTTCGTTTACGTCATGAGATTCAAGATCTCATTGATAATGGGGTGATTCTTCCCCCTGAGAAACCTAATGTTACCACAAATCCTCTCCCCGCACATAACCAAGTTCCACCACCCAAAAGAGTCAACTTCATCCACACTGGGGTCGCATCCTACGATCCCAGTATCTACATCACACCCTCCTACCTACCTAAACCTAAAGTTTTCCTCCCCGATTGCACCGATTTGTGCATGACGGACATCTCCATAACCCAACCCAAGCCAGTGGTAGTGACCATCGAGAACAGGAAAGGGGTTGTCAAACCAGGGTCCGTGGAGCCTGAGAATGATGTTGGGAATGCTTACAATCCGAATGACTACATTTCACCCGTGGGCCAGAATAGACCAAATGTCGAATTTCCAGTCGGGGGAGAGCTGTGTGTAATCCGAGGGGACAATTCAGGACAGGAAATGGATGATTTGATAGCCGTGGAAAAGGACGTTGTCAAGTCCCAATTTCATGATGACCAAGACTCAGCCATCAACTGGTATGATAATGAAGAATCAGCAGAGGCCACGGGGTGGTTAGATGATCAGCCGGATGTAATAGGGGAGTTCCAGTCAGAACAAGGCCCGGCAGGGGCAGGAATGTCAACAACACCCGGGAGTGTCGAAAAGCAGAATACATCGCCGGAGAGCGCCGGCGTCGAGAGTTTCGCTCGGGAATGGAGCATTTTAAGTACAGGGATCAGTGAGCAATCTACTGCATTGACAAAGCCAGAACAAGAAAGATTCGAGGATTCTGAGAGGATTAGAAAAGCAAAAGGCCACGCAGGGGTCGAAACCGCCGCAAGTACGGAAATGGAGGATGCTGTGAACATAGGGATAAAAGGTACTGTGAGTATCGAAACAGTTGTGCCAGAACCAGACAGATGCTTGTCAGTCGCAGATGGTATGTGGTGGGAAGACGACGATCTATGTCTTGCCCACACGGACGAGGATTGGAAAGGTAACCAACCAGATGATACCTGGTATATCGGCGAAGTCGATCACATGACTAGGAGTGGACGGTATTTCAAGCCTCCACACCTAGATCAACCAGTGGCGTCTGGGAAAGATAATGAAGCAGAGAAACAAAAGGAGAAGCAACTCGAAGATGAGGCCGTATTGAGACAATTGAAAAAGATACAAGCAGACATCTCCATCTGGGGACTGCTTATGGCTTCTCGAGTACATAGACAAGCTGTCCTTACAGCCATGGACAAGGCCAAGCTGTCCATATACACCACGCCCGAGCAGCTGGTGGGATTAGTCTTTTCAGGAGGGAATTCCCCAGCATTGAATTTTTCTGACAAAGAGCTGCCACCCGAGGGTGCGAACCATAACAAGCCGCTCTACATCTCTGTCGAGTGCAGAGATAAATGGATACCTGTGGTACTTGTCGACACGGGATCCGCCATCAATGTCTGCCCGGCAAGGACAGCTTATGCGATTGGTTTGAAAGTCGCGGATTTTATACCAACGGCCCAGGTAATTCGGGCATATGATAACACAAGCCGGGAGGTAATGGGGACAGTTAAGATTCAAACGAAGGTTGGGCCCGGACAGCATGAGATAGATTTCCATGTCTTGGAGGTTCCTGCAACGTTCAACTTGCTTTTGGGACGGCCGTGGCTGCATTAGGTAAAGGCGGTCTCCTCTACCTTACATCAAGTGGTGAAATACCCCTATGGGAAGGGAGTAGCCATTGTCTTTGGAAATTCATCAATTCATCCACCACCAGAGGTGTCTACGCCTGTTCTAGAAATTGAGCATGGTATAGAAGATGTGTTCATATCAGGTTTTACCTTGGCCGAGGCTCGGGTTGTACAGAACATCATGGCAGCTAACGAAGGGGTGTATGTCAGCGCCCAAGCAGTTTATCTCATGAACAAACTCCAGCACATCCCCGGGATGGGATTAGGCAAGAGCGGTAGGAAAGGTGCCGCAGCATCGACAGAGGTGCCACATAACCCCCATACCTTTGGTTTGGGCTACCTACCCACCAAAGAGGATTGGGTAAGGAAAGGAAAGGAAATGGCTGGAAGGGCCAGGGCGAAACAGATGGGGAAGCCCTTTGACTTGATGCACCAGCCCATTCGGGGGACCCTGAACGGACGTTTCGTCCGGGAGGGGGAGGACTTTCCGTTCTGTGGCTTCCCGGAGCCGTGGCTCAATGCGGAGATGAAGCGCGTACCGGGATTTGAAATTTTCTTTGATTTACAGTTACCTGAGGATGACATCGCCGAAGGGCAGGCAGATCTATCGGCTGAGGCCGAGCAAAGTAAGGAGGTACGGTCCGAGGACGCTGAAAATGAAATGGGGGCAGCGCTGGCGTGTCTGCTGTCAGATCCTCCGATCGAACAGAGGCGCTTGGGGGATAGCTCCTCGGTATGTGTGATTGGGAATGAAGCGGCTGTGGGCCTACCATCAGCTATTTTGGATGCATCCATCGCACCTTCTCTCATCTGGCAATGTGAAGAAGGGTTTCTATCAAGCAGCACCGGGTCAGGTAGTGAGCCGGAATCTGATTCTACCGAATCTTGTACGTCGGAATCAGATTCCAGCTCAACTGAGTCTGAGTCCGGTATTCCCGGGGGTGATAACCCGGATACCACAGTCCTGTCTAGATCGTCTTTTTCATTTTCTTTTGAGTCTGTTGTAACGGAAGAATCCGACGGCTCGGAAGTATTTAATGAGAACGACGTGGGTGTGGTTTCGGAGTATTTTTCTGTGCCTTTGATTTATTGCTTAAATCAGGATTTTCAAAATTTTGATGAAAACGACGAGGAAGAAATTCCTCCGGTTTTGCAACGGTTAATTGATCAAGAGCAGGAAAGATTTGTTAAACCTTTAATGGATGAAATCACTACTGTGAATGTTGGTACTGAGAAGGACCCGCGGCTGGTCCAGATCGGGTCCACGTTGTCTTCTGAGGAACGCGAGCGCTTAGTCGCTTTGTTAAAAGATTTCAAAGATGTTTTCGCGTGGTCCTACGAAGACATGCCTGGAATCGATCCTGAGATTATACAGCACCGGATCCCTCTTGATCCCGAGGCCCGACCTGTCAAACAGAAGCTCAGGAGGATCCGCCCCGATTGGGCCATTAAGATCAAGGAAGAGGTCACCAAGCAGATTGACGCAGGCTTCTTGTTGGTGTCTGAGTATCCGACCTGGTTGGCCAACATTGTTCCGGTACCGAAGAAAGACGGCAGAATTCAGGTCTGTGTAGACTTCAGAGATTTGAACAGGGCCAGTCCGAAGGACGACTTTCCCTTGCCACACATCGATGAACTGGTAGATTTCACGGCAGGACATGCCTTGCTTTCGTTTATGGATGGTTTCTCAGGCTATAATCAGATAGTAATGGCGCCCGAGGACCGGGAGAAGACTGCATTCACTACCCCGTGGGGTATATATTGTTATCGAGTGATGCCATTTGGGCGGAAAAACGCAGGAGCTACCTATCAGCGGGCAGCAACTACGATATTGCATGATATGATCCATAAAGAGGTCAAGGTGTATGTGGACGACATGATTGTCAAGTCCAAAGAAAGAGAGGGCCACTACACCGCCTTACAAAAGTTTTTTCAAAGGATCAGAGAATTTCGGCTGCGGCTAAATCCCCAGAAGTGTACTTTTGGTGTTACAGCAGGAAAGATGCTAGGGTTTCTGATAACGCAAAGGGGCATCGAGGTCGACCCTTCCAAAATCAAGGCCATCTTAGAAATGCCACCACCAAGGACTGAAAAGGAGGTGCGAGGCTTTCTAGGTAAAGTGCAATTCATAAGACGGTTTATCTCTAAATTAACCTTGACTTGTGAACCACTTTTTGGTCTCCTGAAGAAAGGAAAGAAATTCCAATGGGACGG
Source organism: Camellia sinensis (assembly GCF_055761805.1). Lineage (NCBI taxonomy): Eukaryota > Viridiplantae > Streptophyta > Magnoliopsida > Ericales > Theaceae > Camellia > Camellia sinensis. The sequence goes on along the minus strand of NC_138969.1, from coordinate 141,249,075 downwards.
CCGATGTCAAGCAGCTTTTGAGCAGATCAAAGAGTATCTACAGAACCCGCCTGTGTTGTCACCGCCAGAACCGGGGAGACCGTTGATATTGTATCTTTCGGTAACTGAGACCACCATGGGCTGCATGCTCGCACAGGAGTCAGAAGACAAAGTGGAAAGGGCCATCTACTATCTGAGCAAAAAGATGCTGGATTACGAGACCCGCTACACTCCGCTCGAGAAGGCTTGCTTGGCCTTGGTATGGGCTACCCGGAAGCTGCGGCACTACCTGTTAGCTCACTCTGTAATGTTGGTTTCACGTTTGGATCCCATCAAATATCTTTTCGAGAAACCAGCACTTACAGGTAGGCTAGCTCGTTGGTTGCTATTGCTTTCCGAATTTGACTTGAAGTATGTAACACGCAAGTCAGTGAAAGGAAGAGCGGTAGCGGAGTTCCTTGCCGACCATCCGGTTGAGGGGGATGAAGCGGTTGAGTACCTATTCCCAGATGAAGCGATTCTGCATATCGAGGATGAAACTTGGACGATGTACTTTGACAGAGCGTCAAACCAGTATGGGTATGGGATAGGAGTGTTGCTGATAGCGCCTGACGATTCCCGTATCCCTTTGGCATTCAAGCTCCAGTTCAGAGTCTCGAACAATGAGGCAGAGTATGAGGCATGTATTGCTGGTCTGGAAGCAGCCCTAGAGCTAGGGGTAAGACGGTTGGACGTCATTGGGGATTCGAATCTTGTTGTATCTCAAGCGAAAGGAGACTGGAAGGTCAAAGAGGAAAGGATGATAATTTACCACCAAACCTTGGATTTGTTAATTCCTCGATTCGAGAAACTAAACTTCACCCACCTCGTAAGAGAGAAGAACAGGCTTGCAGATTCGTTAGCAACTCTATCTTCCATGATAGACATCCCGTCGGGAGTCCGGATGCATCCAGTCATCATTGATCAGAAATTTGCGCCAGCATACGAGTCAATTTCCGCCATAGATGAAGCCCAAGACGGCAACCCCTGGTATTACGATATTTGGAACTTCTTGGAAAAGGAGACGTATCCGATAGGGGCAAGCACCAAGGATAAAAGGGCCATTAGAAGAATGGCTATTCAGTTCATCATCTGCGGAGGTAAACTGTACAAAAGAGGTCATCTGGGAATGCATAAGCTCTGTGTAGAAGCTGAAGAGTCGAAGCGCCTAATGGAGGCCATCCATGGAGGAGAATGCGGTGCACACATGAATGGAGTAATGTTGACCAGAAAAATCCTTAGACAGGGCTATTATTGGTCGACCATGGAAGAGGATTGTATCGGCTTTGTTCGGCGATGCCACAAATGCCAGATCCATGCAAACCGTATGAACATCCCACCATCCAAATTGTACAATATGACTTCCCCGTGGCCGTTTTCCGTGTGGGGGATCGATGTAATCGGAGCTGTTATCCCGAAGGGATCGAACGGACATGAGTATATCCTCGTAGCGATAGATTATTTCACAAAGTGGGTCGAGGCCCAATCATACGCGGTGTTGAAGGCGTCGCACGTCGCAAAGTTCATCAGAAACAACATCATTTGTCGCTACGGGGTACCAAATGAGATCATCTCGGACAATGGATCCCACTTTAAGAAAGAAGTGGTCGACTTGTTGGAAAAGTATAACGTGGCTTTTCATAAGTCATCTACGTATCGGCCGCAAACCAATGGAGCAGTTGAGGCCGCCAACAAGAACATCAAGCATATACTGCGGAAAATGGTAGAGACCTATCGAGATTGGCCAGATAAGTTGCCGTTTGCTCTGTGGGGCTACAGAACTTCGATTAGAACTTCTACCGGAGCAACTCCGTATTCGTTAGTTTATGGAATGGAGGTTGTTCTACCTATTGAAATTGAAGTTCCGTCTTTACGGGTATTGGCCGAGTGTCAGATAGCTGAGGCAGATTGGCAGCAAAGCAGGTTCGAGGAACTAATGCTCTTTGACGAAAGAAGGCTGAAAGCACTGTACCACGTTCAAAGTTATCAGCGCAGGATTGCTCGGGCTTTTAACAAGAAGGTTAAGTCCAGAAATCTAAAGGAAGGAGATTTGGTACTCAAAGACAATCGAGCACCCATCCATGACCCGAGGGGCAAGTTCAGACCCAATTGGACTGGTCCCTACATCATCAAAACCATCTGGTCAGGCGGAGCTGTGGTTCTAATGGACTTAGATGGCTTAGAATTCTCTCAACCGATCAACATGGACAAGTTGAAGAAATACTATCCTTGAGAGGCTCGCTAGGCCGAAAACCCGAAAGGGCGACCTAGGCAAAAGTTAGAGCACAAAAAATTAGAAAATATAAAAACTGAGCTCGCAAGGCTGAAAACCCGCAAAGGGCGGCCTTGGCAAAAGTTAGAGCGCAAAAGGAGAGTGAAAATACTCGAGCGAACCCAAGCCGGAACTACGTAAGGCTTGATTCCCATGTTTGGGATACGTAGGCAGCTTCATCCTGAAGTTCAGCCATGACACTTCCCCGATCAACTTTGTCCATTTGATCATCTCAGCCATCTTAGTCCATCAGCATTCGTTGGAATCTCCGGTGCAGTACCACTCAGACTAGGGGCAACTTTCCGTTGCTATGCAGTGCCGCGGTATTCTTCAGACTAGGGGCAACTTTCCAGTTGCAGGAATCTGGGGTTTGTACATCTCAGTGACAGATCTCAGGCGTGTCCAGTTCTGATCCATGTCGAAAATATCTTTGAAAAGTTTTAATATAAGCTGACTTTGTTCAAATAATCTTTTTACAACTTCGACTATTTTCGGACCAAAGTGGAAAATTCTTAGTACCAGAACTTTCAATTTCATTGATTTCAAAACAGAGTCTTCCTGCTCTTACAAACAATTGAAATTGCCTTTTATTACATTCATGAAAGAAAACTTGAAAATACTAATAAAGCAATAAATCTAGGGCATGGTCAAGTCAGGTGTTCCTGCGCCCCCTCCCAGAGCTGGTCGAAGCCTCTGATGCCAAGCTGGGCCCGATCTGTGCTTCTTCATTAAGCCAATCTATGCACTCGTCAGATAAAGTGCAACTGAAAGTAGGAGCGGGGGCCAGGAGTTCTCTCATCCTCCACGCAGTGGCCTGCCAAGCAAGCTGCGCGCCTCGGGTTGGAAATGCAGCAGGATACTCTATCCCCTCTGGCGGGCAGGTCTGATCATGGCCAAATTGGCGTCGAATCCGAAATGGGAAATAGAATACACAATGAGTGAGACCAACCAGTTGAATCCCAGTCTGTCGAGGCATGTTGTAACTCATTGCCGGAAGGTTCAACCAAGGACACCGCCAAGCAATACGGTCTGCGGACAAGTGGCACATCCAAGCGAACCACCATTCCTCATCCAAGGCATTGACTAGATGATGCCGGAAGAAGTAGCCGCGAGCTGAATATGCGGGGCAGGAGTCCACAACCTGCAGTTTATCCATCAGCCATACCTGGGGAGGGATCGAAAAATGAGAGATTAAAGAATAGAGAGATGTACGAGGAGAGAAGAGTGAGAATGGGGTTTTGTGAGAAAAGACTGAGCTCGAGGGCCGAGTGATGTGAGCAAGACAGAAATGCGAGATTGGGTGGAAAACATTACCTGTAGTAGTAGTGGACTCCCCGCGAATCTAGACGTCTCATGACGGTAAAAGGCGTCTAAGCCCATTAGTGTCTCGGCCAGAACCATGGCAATACAACTCTTGCCCTCTCTCAAGCCTTGGGCAACCTCAATCAGCCGGACACTAGCCCCTCCAGAGCCCGAAATGAACAGGAAATGAGACAGCATGCACAAGCAGAGCGCATGTCGCCGGAAGCCTTGCCAGTAATGGTTGCTGCGATCACCAGCATCAGAAAATCGATTGGCCAAACTCGGAATATCTAACATCCCGTCGCCCATCAGAGACCGAGCATTGCGCATGCTGAGTCCGCACATGCGCCCTAAGGATTGGGCATGACCAAAATTTAATTGGGGCAGGAGCTCCTCGTCGCGCTCGGACTCCATTAGAGCTCGAAAATCTTCAAAGGTAGGACACATCTCTTGCCCGGCAAAGCCAAAGACATGTGTCACCGGATTCCAAAATCTTGCCGCGGCGTGAAGAAACGGGAGATGTAACGGGGTACGACCCAGAGTGAATAGTGCATTTATGCCGAAACTCCGGAAATTCACCTTTTCCGAGCCATCCAAGCTAGCAATCCAAGCTGTGAGATTTTGAGCAAGAAACTCTTCCATTGGAGCAAAACAGTGTGAAAATGAGGAAAACTACGAAGCTGAGATCTTTTGTAGGAGATAAGGTTGAGTGGGGAGACAGGTGTCAACATTCTGGTGGTTCCCCTCGTTTAGTGCCGACCGGCATCAAAATATGCCGACCGGCCATTCCAGTTTGCCGACAAAACAAATATGCGGCCGGTACCCACTCCTTGCAGCCGGTGGTCCCTACACTATGCCGGTGGACTTCCTTCTGGTTTTCTGAGCCGTTTATGCTAAGAATTGGGGAACTTAACCACCTCCAACCCCTCCCCGGCGATTGACTCTTGCGGAGCCACGCCTGTCTGCTTGTCGAGTTTTGAACATTTGCTTATCGAGTTGTTTTTCGCTCTCTTTGAGCTCTTGATTTGTTTATCGAGTTGTATTCACACTTGTTTGGCTGTGTCATGTCCTTGTTTTGCTTATCGAGTTGTAAGTCGGTTCACTACCTGATTATTACGATGGCAAATTTCCAAAATGGGTTCAATTTCGTTCACATTGTGGTGTGAAACCCTGCGATGCGATGCACAGCAGATCCACAATTGCAACATCTTTTGAACAAAATGATTCGTTTCATTTCCATCACATGTTTTGTAAAGTGCGTGAATTTTGAGAAAGAAAATAAACCTGCCTGAGGCAGTTGCAATGTGCTTAAACTACTAGTAAAAAGGTAAATAAAACGTAGAATGGCAGGGTAGCCAAGTATCAGAATTGATACCGATGAAACTCTCCTTGTGGTTAACGCACCTTCCGTGTCTTTGTTCGGGTCAGCCGCGTTGTCGGACGCCCTCACATTACGGGAAATCGCACCTTTGAAACGTGAACCTTTGAGTTGACCTCAGGCCACAACTTCTGCAAGCAACGCTCGATGCGTGCAAAGAATGTCCCGCCCCGTATCCTTTTCATGCTTTGTGAGCCCCGCAAATTGTTTCGATTATGCTGTGTAATAGTACATTCCATTACCTGCGTAGACCGCATGTTTTGATTGCGTAGATCGCATGTTTAATACCATTACCTGCGTAGACCGCATGTTTTGATTGCGTAGATCGCATGTTTAATTCCATTACCTGCGTAGACCGCATGTTTTGATTGCGTAGATCGCATGCTTAATTCCATTACCTGCGTAGACCGCATGTTTTGATTGCGTAGATCGCATGTTTAATTCCATTACCTGCGTAGACCGCATGTTTTGATTGCGTAGATCGCATGTTTAATTCCATTACCTGCGTAGACCGCATGTTTTGATTGCGTAGATCGCATGTTTAATTCCATTACCTGCGTAGACCGCATGTTTTGATTGCGTAGATCGCATGTTTAATTCCATTACCTGCGTAGACCGCATGTTTTGATTGCGTAGATCGCATGTTTAATTCCATTACCTGCGTAGACCACATGTTTTGATTGCGTAGATCGCATGTTTAATTCCTTTACCTGCGTAGACCGCATGTTTTGATTGCGTAGATCGCATGTTTAATTCCTTTACCTGCATAGACCGCATGTTTTGATTGCGTAGATCGCATGTTTAATTCCATTACCTGCGTAGACCGCATGTTTTGATTGCGTAGATCGCATGTTTAATTCCTTTACCTGCGTAGACCGCATGTTTTGATTGCGTAGATCGCATGTTTAATTCCTTTATCTGCGTAGACCGCATGTTTTGATTGCGTAGATCGCATGTTTAATTCCATTACCTGCGTAGACCGCATGTTTTGATTGCGTAGATCGCATGTTTAATTCCATTACCTGCGTAGACCGCATGTTTTGATTGCGTAGATCGCATGTTTAATTCCATTACTTGCGTAGACCGCATGTTTAACTCCGTCACCAGCATCGACCGCATGTGTTAATTACGTAGACCGCTTGTTTAGTTTCATCGCCTACGTAGACCGCGTGCTTGTGATCAACTTCGTCGCCTGCGTAGACCGCTTGCTCCGCTTGCCTAGTTGTATTTCAATATGCATTGTCATGCTCTCTATTTACTTCGCGCTGTCACGCATTTCGAGTACACCACTATTCTTGCATTGTCATGCATGTCGCTAACCATATTGTACCTGTTAAAGTTTGTTTTCTTTGCAGGCACGATATTGTATGTACGGTTCATTTAAAGCTGGTGCAACTAGACGAGCCGCACAGGTATTTTATCTCCGAGTGAGACGTATTGAGAATTCCATAATTCTCTTACATCCTTTCTGCATAGTAGTGTAATTTGGTATGCTAGCTTAAAACTGTCGCATGTATGCTTCGTTACAGCTTTCTTAGCATGATCATAAGTTATGCTCGGCTCTCTGCATTGTCTTGCATTTCGCCCCTGCCTTCGGGCGCATATCTTATTTGTCTTGTGTGTTTGTCTGAGTCTTCGGCCTTGTCAAAAATGGGTCGTCTCTGGGCTTTGACATTCACTCCCGTCATTGTTATGACTTTCGAGTTCTGTCAAAGAGGGGCAACTGTAGACACCCCATTTTTGACCGTCCTCAAGACTTGGACGTCACCGTTTGAACACTCGGTGATCATCCATGATTGTGTTCGTTTGGAGTTCCCGGAGGTCTCGGCTCGCGCGCCTTGCCTCAGGATCCCCGAACTCGGCTGTTTAGTGTTTGGTTTTGCACCAAACACTTTTGTTTTGCCTTAGAGGGGCAGGGAATGCCTTGTGAGACATCCCCATACACCACCGGCAGTGGCTGGAGGCCACCGGCTGGTCTTTTTCTTCCATCGGCAATTTTGTTTGCCGGTCGGCACACTGTATTGCCGGTCGGCATCATATGTTGCCGGTCGGCACTGTTTTTTGCCGGAATAGCTTTTTTGGGCAGCCGACCACTGTTCCTCCACTTTTTGGAGATATTTTGTGCCAGCTGTGATAGCTGGCACCAACTCCTTTCCCCTCCATACACGTGTATGGAGGGATTTCCCTCTAGCCAAGCTTGTTGAATAAGCTTTGCAAGAGGGATCCTTATAAGAGGGAGGCTTTCCTCTTGGTTCTAGGTTAGAAAAACAGAAGCAAAAACCAGCCTTTGAAGATATAGATACATATTATATCTATACCTCTCTCCCTCTCCCTTCTTGTGTGTGTTTCTTGGCCCAAAAGGTGTGTTTTACCTTACTTTTGCACCATTACACACACTATTACACCTTAGTCCGAGATTGAGGGACTTGGGGGAGTTGTTTCTTGAGTTTTGGACTGGTTTTGATCCAAAGAAGGAGGTTAGGCCATTTGTTCTTCAAGGGTTCTTCAAGGGTGAGCATCTTCCCTTTTATTCCCCAAACTTGCTTTGGTTTTCTACCTATTTTGTTTATTGTTTTGGCTCTTGTGTATAACATAAAAAAGACTCATATTTTCCTGCTCTAACACTTTCATTAAGGTCACTTTGTGTTTAGATTGCAAACTCACCCTCTTAGGCCTTGTTTGGCCTATTTTGGTGCCTTTTTGATAAGGTTTTGTTTACTTCAGCATTTTGATCTTTTCATCACTAAAAATCAGTGTATTTTAGTGTCAAAAAAGTTGGTTTGAAGTCTTGCATAGGGGAGGGACACCCCTCTCCCCTTATGGTTTTGTTTCTTTGCTTTTTGGGCTCAAGAGGGTAGCATGTGTGCTTGATGTTTCTTGGCTTCATTCCAGCACTTTTTTAGGCATCTTAGGTCATATTTAATCTCTGTTTTTGGTCAAACTTGTGCCTCCTTGCATGCTTGTAATACTTGCTTTGTATTGCTCTATTTTGCTTGGAATTGTATTTCATGATTAGGCCATGATTCTCGTGTGTGTTGGCTTGGTTCTATGAAGCATTTAGCATTGTTTTTCCATGCTTAACATCTGTTGGTTATCAACTTGGTCATGTTTGGCATGCTTGTTAGAGTTGCTTTGTATTTTGGCTTGGAAGCTTTGAGCATTTTGGCCTCTAGCATGCATGGTTGTGATTACCTTTTTGATTTGGCATCATCTAGGGTCATATTTTAGTCCAAGAATCATGCTTGTATGTGTGCATGCATGGCCTCTTTCATGCCTTGAAGATGTGTCCTCTTATGCCTAAGAATGAGCCTTAGTATATTTGCTTCATGGGGGATATCTTAGTTGCCATATTAGGAACTTCTTGGGGTCCTATCTTGCATGCATAAATTTTTTTTTTGCTTGTTTTGATCATGCCATGAGTGGTCATGATAATGGGGGTGAGTTGTCTCCTTTTGTGTCTTAACTTTGGGACCATGAATTTGCTTGTTAACATGAGTTGATTGCCTACCATTTGAAGCACCTTTGGTCACTGTTTTGAGGAGGGTAAGGGTCTGTCCCTTTGCTTTTTTTTAAGCCCTCTTGCATGCTTGCTCCATGTTTGTTGGATAGTTGTTCCATTAAGCTTTGTAGCACATCAATTCCATGGTCAATTTGCTTCATGTTTGCATCATGTTTGTATCTTGTGTGCTTGGTATCATACATTTTGTCAACATAGTTGCATATTGCTTGTTGTGTTTTACATCTTGGTGGTATGACACATTTGAGGCTTGTGAGCATTGCATGCATTGCATTTACTTGGTTTGGGGTGTCAAACCAAGTGCGGGAGTCAAGGACCATTCATACTTCAAGTGACGTAATGTGCCTTGATCCCCGGTCATCGGGACCTTTGACTCCAATTTGATAAGGCCCCGGTTTTCACGTTATTTGTTGCATGCATTTTCATATCAAATAGCAAATTTGATCCATTGAGTCATCATGCACCTTGGATGGCTCAAAGGTCGAAGGTCATGCTTCTTTGAGTTCGAAATATGATAAGAAGTAGGACCATGCTTACATGTGTCCAAGAACCCCATGCCATGCACTGTCTGTTCTCTGTTTTGCTGTCAACTGTCTGCTGCAGGAAGTTTCTGCCGACCGGCAGAATTTAGTGCCGACCGGCACTATCTGGAGTGCCGATGAATCTGGTAAAGTGCCGACGGGAATTTTGTAGTGCCGGTGGCAACTCTGTCTGGCCGGTGGTGCTCTGCAGAATGCAAGGAACTTGCTCCAGCACTTTGGTAATTTTCAGAAAGACAACACAGTATAAACAGAGGCGACAAGAGTGTAGCACGGGTTTTCCGGGCAGGACGGATTCGAGCATGCATCATCTGCGCGCCCCGAGGCAGAGGCTGTGGCCACCCTCTTTATTCTTTTGCTTCCTTTTTTTTAATTAATTAGGAATTTTGTAATATTTTTTATTTGTTCATTATTTTGGGACTGTAATATTAATTCGAGCCCTCCGAGCGAGGGCAAATCTGTAATAAGTGTGGGTGAGTGTGTGTATGTCTTCCAATCCCCATTTCTTTCTTCCCTTTTATTTACCAGCTTATGATGGTAGATTAGGGCATTTTGAAATTAGCATACCTTATGATCTGCATGCGTGCATTCATACATCTGTTAACATGCACCGGGCTCGGTACATCATGCTAAACGCATTCGTATTTTCAAATTCCAAAATTGAATACATGAAATAGTTGGTTGCGTATCGTATGCCATATCTAGGTTAACCGAGCCTAACTAAAATTGCACCTTGTATGTGTTGCATTAGGCAAAATAACATGAACTAGGACATGCATGTTTGCTAACTAGTTTACTGTTTTGGCACGGAGTACAATGTAAGTATTTTTGCTTTAGCATCCAGCATGCGTGTGAATGTTGCCATAATAGTATGCCTGCCATGCGGCTAAGTGCTTACATGAGATAAACTGCTTGAATGCCTGTGGGTGGAGGTCAAATTGCTTAAATTGGGATAATGCGTTAAAACTGTGAATTTTAAGCCCACTAGATAGTGGCAAAACCATCTTTTCCAAAAGCCCACTTGAAGGTGGCAAAACCTGCATTTTAGCCTACTTACGAGTAGCAAACCATTTTCAAAACGAACATAAAATGTTTTATTTCCAATTTGGGCGATTCGGTCTATACTTGTTTGCCGCGCGCATAACATAGTAATGTTAGGCTAATAATTGGAATAAGAACACATAACGTTTTCAAAACTGGATATCACGGTTAGTAGAGGCCGGTCTTCGGACCGGGCGAAAGGGGGTGCTCATAGCTGACCTTCCCCGATCGTACCCAAGCTCCCGAGCCGAGACAACTCCGGTGATGACGGACATGTGGCCTTCGGCACCGAGTCAGGGTTTCCTAAATTCTCCCATAAAAAATATTTAGGTGGCGACTCTGTATCTGGCAAAGCAGTCCATGTTTGGCACTACTTTTTCAAAAATCTGTTTCTCAAAATGATTTGCCAGATTTGGACTCTTTGGTTCAGATTAAGAACCGTGACACAAATCGAGTCCGAACTGTAGCATGAGGCCCACGCGGGCGCGTCTACAATAGTGAAGATCACAACCGAACTCTTGGATACAGCAAAGACAAAGATGACCTGAATAATGTCATGGACAGGACAATTGAATTGGAAGTGTTTACGACTGAGATTCAGAATGAAGTTGCTTACGTATCTCGAAGATGGGAATCAAGCCTTACATAGTTCGGTTCAGGTTCACTCGGGTATTAACACTCTCCTTTTGTGCTCTAACTTTTGCCAAGGCCGCCCTTTCTGGGCTTTCAACCTTGCGAGCTCAGCTTTTCTTTTTTCAAATTTTTTGTGCTCTAACTTTTGCCTAGGTCGCCCTTTCGGGTTTTCGACCTAGCGAGCCACTCAAGGATAGTGTTTCTTCAACTTGTCCATGTTGATTGGCTGGGAGAATTCGAGGCCATCTAGGTCCATAAGAATGACAGCTCTACCTGACCAGATTGATTTGATGATGTAAGGACCAGTCCAATTAGGTTTGAACTTGCCTCTAGGGTCGTGGATGGGAGCTCGGTTATCTTTTAGCACCAAATCCCCTACTTTAAGATTCCTGGACATCACTTTCTTATTGAAAGCCCTGGCAATCCTTCGTTGATAACATTGAACATGGTACAGTGCTTTCAGCCTCCTCTTATCAAACAACATAAGTTCCTCGAACTTGCTCTGCTGCCAATCCACTTCTGCTATCTGGCACTCAGCCATAACCTGCAGTGACGGAACCTTTACCTCAATCGACAGAACAGCTTCCATCCCATAAACCAGAGAATACGGAGTTGCCTAGTAGATGTCCAAATTGAAGTTCTATAGCCCCAGAGGGCAAATGGCAGTTTGTCTGGCCAATCCCTGTAAGTCTTAACCATTTTCTGCAAAATGTGCTTGATGTTCTTATTGGCGGCCTCAATAGCTCTGTTGGTTTGCGACCGATATGTGGATGACCTATGAAAAGCCATGTTGTATTTCTCCAACAAGTCGATCACTTCTTTCTTGAAATGGAAGCCATTGTCTGAAATGATCTCATTCGAGACCCCATAATGACAAATAATGTTATTCCTGATGAACTTGGCTACATACGACGCCTTCAGCACTGCATAGGATTGGGCTTTGACCCACTTTGTAAAGTAGTCTATTGCCACCAGGATATACTCATGCCCATTCGAGCCTTTCGACGTAACTACCCCAATAACATCAATTTCCCAGACTGAAAAAGGCCATGGTCAAGTCATGTTGTACAGCTTCGACGACAGGATATTCATGTGATTTGCATGAATTTGGCATTTGTGGCATCGCCGAACAAAACCAATACAATCCTCCGACATGATTGATCAGTAGTAGCGCTGTCTGAGAATCTTCTGGGCTAGCATTACTCCGCTCATGTACGATCTGCACTCCCTTCCGTGTATGGCCTCCATTAGGTGCTTCAACTCTTCTACATTAACACATAACTTGTCCATTCCCAGATAACCCCGTTTGTACAATTTACCTCACAGACGATAAACTGAGTAGCCATTCGCTGTATTACCCTTTTATTTTTGGCATTTGTCCCTAGTGGATAAGCTTCTTTTTCCAAGAAGTTCCAGATATCATGATACCAGGGGTTTTGATCTTGCACTTCCTCTGTTGTTGAGATCAACTCATAGGCCGACGCATATCTTTGTTCAATAATGATCAGACGCATCCGGACTCCCAAAGGGATGTCTATCATGGAAGATAGAGTTGATAAGGCATCAGCGAACCTGTTGTTCTCTCTTAGAAGATGAGTGAAGGTTAGCTTCTTAAACTTAGGAATCAGAACATCCAGGGTTTGGTGATAGATTTTCAACATTTCTTCCTTAACCTTCCAGTTTCCTTTTGCCTGAGACACAACAAGGTTCGAGTCCCCAATGACGTTCAACCTTCTTGCCCCTAGTTCCAGGGCGATTTCCAAGCCGATGATACGTGCTTCGTATTCTACTTTGTTGTTAGATACTTTGAACAGGAGTTTAATGGCTAAAGGTATATGGGAATTGTCGGGTGCTATCAGCAACACCTCTATCCCATAACTGTACTGGTTAGATGCTTTGTCAAAGTACATTGTCCAAATCACTTCCTCAACCTGCAGAATAGCTTCATTCGGGAATAGGTATTCTACTACTTCATCCCCTTCCACTGGGTGATCGGCTAGGAATTCTGTTACCCCTCTCCCCTTGACAGACTTGCATGTGACATACTTCAAATTAAATTCGGAGAGAAGAGGCAGCCAACGAGCTAGCCTACCCGTAAGTGCTGGTTTCTCGAAGAGATATTTAATGGGATCTAATCTCGAAACTAGAATTACGGAGTGAGCTAACAGGTAATGCCTCAACTTCCTGGTAGCCCATACCAAAGCTAAGCAAGCCTTTTCCAGCGGGGTGTAACGGGTCTCATATTCCAGCATCTTCTTGCTCAAGTAATAGATGGCTTTCTCCAATCTATCCTTAGATTCCTGCACAAGCTTGTAACCCATAGTCGTGTCGGTTACTGACAGATACAAAATCAACAGCTTCCCCAGCTCTGGCAGTGACAACACGGGTGGGTTCTGAAGGTACTGCTTGATCTGCTCAAAAGTAAACTGGCATCGGTCATCCCATTGGAATTTCTTTCCTTTCTTTAGGAGACCAAATAGTGGTTCACAAGTCAATGTTAATTTTGCAATAAACCGTCTTATGAATTGCACTTTACCCCGAAAGCCTCGCACTTCCTTTTCAGTCCTTGATGGTGGCATTTCTAGGATGGCCTTCATTTTGGAAGGATCAACCTCGATACCCCTCTGTGTGATCAAGAAACCCAGCGTTTTCCCTGATGTGACCCCAAAAGTGTATTTCTGTGGATTCAGCCTCCACCGATATTCTCTAATCCGTTAGAAAAAAAATTTCAATGCAGTGTAGTGGCCCTCTCTTTCTTTGGACTTGACAATCATGTCGACCACATACACCTCAATCTCTTTGTGGATCATATCATATAAGATAGTGGTTACAGCCCGTTGATAAGTAGCCCCAGCATTTTTCAGATCGAACGGCATCACCCTGTAGTAATAGGTTCCTCACAGCGTGGTGAAGGCAGTCTTCTCTCTATCCCCAGGTGCCATCAAGATCTGGTTATACCTAGAAAATCCATCCATAAAGGAGAGCAATTCATTGATGTGCCGTAAGGGAGAGTCGTCCTTCGGACTAGCTCTGTTTAGATCCTTGAAATCCACACACACTCGGATTCTACCATCTTTCTTCAACGCCGGAACAATATTGGCCAACCAAGTCGGATACTCAGATACTAGCAAAAACCCTGCGTCTATCTGCTTGGTGACCTCCTCCTTAATCTTTAAAGCCCAATCCGGGCATATTCTCCGAAGTTTTTGCTTGACGGGTCGGGCCTTGGGGTCAAGAGGGATCCAATGCTGTACAATCTCAGGATTGATTCCAGGCATGTCTTCGTAGGACCACGTGAAAACATCTTTGAAATTTTTTAATAAAGCGACTAAGCGCTCGTGTTTCTCCGAAGACAAAGTGGACCCGATCTAAACCAGACGCAGATCCTTCTCAGTACCCACATTAATTGGAGTGATTTCGTCAACAAGGCGTTTTACAAACCTCTCATCTTCTTGATCAATCAAATGTTTCAAAACCAGAAGAATTCCTTCATCGTCATTTTTATCAAAATTTTGAAAGTCATGATCAATGTAATAGACAAGTGGCACAGAGAAGTACTCAGAAACAGCAGTGATACCATTCTCATTCAAAGATTCCAGCTCATCCAATTCCTCGGTTACAACCGACTCAAAACAAAAGGAAAAAGACGACTTGGACAAAACAACGGCATCCGAGTTATCAACCCCAAGAATACCAGACTCCGACTCAAAAGAACTGGAATCTCATTCCGACTCCACAGACTCTGTGGAATCAGATTCCTTCTCACTACCCGATTCAGAATAGCTGGACAGAAAGCCCTCATCTAGCTGCTAGATGAGAGAGGGTGCGCTAGATGCATCCAGAATACCATCGAAAGGGTCCATACCTGATTGGTCTCCGATCATGGAAATGGTGAAGTCATCCCCCAAGCTCTCCGGTTTGATCTAAGTATCCGAAAGGAGACACGCCAGTGCTACTCCTATCTCAAGTTCACTACTATTGGACTCACCCTCTGTACTCTGTTCAGCCTCAAAAGTTTATTCAATCTGTTCCTTGGTGGCTTCATCCTCTTGCAGCTGTAGGTCGAAGAAAGTCTCAAAGTTGGGCAGACGCCGCTTCTCAGAGTTCAACCATGGCTTAGGAAAGCCGTAAAATGGTAAGTCTTCCCCCTCCCGGACAAAGCGGCCATTCAGAGTTCCCTGAATTGGTCTATGTACATGCTCATAATGCTTCCCACTTTGTTTAGCTTTGGCTCTTCCCGCAATTTTCTTCCCCTTTCTCACCCAATCCTCTTTGGTAGGCGTGTAGCCCAAGCCAAAAATGCCCTTCCGGTCGTTCTTTCCTAATCCTATCCCAGGTATATGCTGTAGCTTATTCATGAGGTGAACTGATTGAGCACTGACGTACAACCCCTCATCGATAGCTAAAATGTTTTGCACCACCTGGGACTCGACCAAGGTAAAACCAGACAAGAAAATGTCCTCATCGCCATGTACAATCTCCAGTACTATTGTAGTGACCTTGGGCAGAGGATGTATACAAGAATTCCCAAAAACAATGGCTACCCCTTTTCCGAGAGGATACTTCAGCATTTGATGCAAGGTGGAAGAAATAGCTTTCACTTGGTGCAGCCAAGGTCGCCTAAGTAGCAAGTTGATGGTGGTCGAAACATCCAGGACGTGAAACTCAATAACCTGTTGGGCTAGCCCAACCTGTGTTCTAATTTGAACTATTTCCATCACCTCCCTGCTTGTGTTGTCGTAAGCCCGAATCACCTGGGCCGTTGGTACAAAATCCGCTGGCTTCAAACCAATAACATAGGCCGTGTGCGACGGACAAACATTAATCGCATACCTAGTGTTAACCAATACAACCGGCACCCACTTCTCTCTGCATTTAACTGAGATGTACAGGAGTTTGTTATGCTCAGAACCTTCGGGCAGTAATTCCTTATCCGAGAAGGTCAAAGATGGCGAAACACCTCCCGGGAAGACAAGACCCACAAGCTGCTCAGGAGTTGTGTCGATAAATAGCTTAGCCTTATCCATTACAGACAGTACAGCTTGCCGATGCACGCGCGAAGCCATTAGCAACCCCCGGATGGATATGTCTGCTTGGATCTTCTTCAATTGTTTCAGTACAGCTTCCTCCTTTAACAGTTTTTCCCTCTATTTTTCAGCTTCCTTATCCTTTTCGGATGCTTTAGGTTGATCTAAGTGTGGGGGCTTGAAGTACCGCCCGATTCTAGTCATATGGTCCACTTCCTCAGAATACCAAGTATCGTCCGGCAGATTTTGACCCCAATCTTCATCGGTATGGGCAAGATGCAGATCATCAGCTTCCCACCATATTCCTCCGACAACCGACAAACAATTGTTTGGTTCCGTTGTAAGTACTCCAATGTCAACATCACAATCATTCCCCACAGGGCCTTTGGCTTTTCTAGCTTTCTAATCATTCTCATCCCTTTCCTGTTCAAACTGCTTCAGTTCGACTTCTTGCTCTGTATCAGCAGTATAAACAATGCCCAATTCCTGAGCAGAATTCATACTACCAGTGCTCTTCGGCAATTTTCCCTTGTCCTCGGCCATTCCGGCCCTTGTAGTAGTTCCTGCTTCTGGCTGTTCCAGCTTTGGTTGAAGTCCCTCATCCATATCAGGTTCATCAGTGAGCCACCCAGAGTTGTCTATTGACCCATTCAGATCGAACCAGTTAATGTGCACATCTCTCGAATCTTGCTCATCGAAAAATTGCAGATTATTGATGCCTTCCTCCAGATTAGCTAGATCATCTAATCCCTGGCTTGGCCCATCCTCTCGAACCACACTAACCTCCATTCTTGTCAGCAACTCTATATCTAGTCTAGCCTGATTGGTTGGCATAATGTAGCGGCATGGGTTGTATTCCTTCTCAAATAAGTCCACGGAGCCCTCAGGCACTGAACTGGTATTCTCATTCTCCACCAAGGCTACCCTGTCTTTATCTACCACGATCACCACCACAGGTCTGGGTTAGAACGTGGACACGCTCATCATGCACAAATATGTGCTCTCCAGGATGAAGAACATTGACTTAGGTAGGTGGAAGGGGGTGATGTACATACTAGGGTCGTGAGGGACGGCCAGTGTATGGATGAGGTTTATTTGTCGAGGTGGAGGGACTTGGTTATGTGGTGTGAAAGGATTTGTAGTGACATTAGGCTTTTGATGAGGCACTATCACCTTATTGTCAATGAGATCTTGAATCTCACGACGCAATCTGAACCATAGGTCAGTGTCGTGACCATGTGTAGATCGCCCGAACTTTCTCCACGCTCCCCCCTTTTGGAGGGGGCGCGAATTGGGGTTCTAGCTACTACAGTTTGGACCCCTGTCACGGTTTTGTATCTAATCTCACAAAGTGTAATGTAAGAATAGTAAATCACCAAAGAGTGCAAATCCGGCAAATCATTTTGGAAAATCAATTTTAATCAAGAAGTGCCAAACATGGACTGCTTTGCCAGATTACAGAGTCGCCACCGAAATGTTTTATTTTGGGAAATTTAGGAAACCCTGATTCATGCCTAAGGTCACGTGTCCATCATCACTAAAGTTGCCTCAGCTCAGGAACTTGGGTACGAGGGGGGAAGGTCATGAAATGAGCACCCCCGCTCGTCCGATCAAAGGATCGACCTCTACTAATCATGATATGTTATTTTGAAAACACATGAGTTCTTATTCCGGTTATTAGCTAGCTTACTATGTGATGCGCACAACATACAAGTATAGACTAAATCACTCGATTTGGAACAAAACATCTCTTGTTTGTTTTTCAAAAAGTGGTTTGAAGTTGCTACCCTCAAGTAGGATAAAGTGCGGATTTGCCACCCTCAAGTGGGCTTAAAAAATGATGATTTGCCACTTCAAGTGGGTTTAAAACTCACATTTCGATGAATTGTTCCAATTCAAGCAATGAAGCCTTCATCCACAGGCATTCAAGCAGTTATAGCATTTAAGCACACAGCATCATGGCAAACATGCTATCATGGCAACACTCACACTCATGCAAGGATGCTAAAGCATAAACACTCACAGTGTACTCCAAGCCAAAATAGAAGCTAGTTAGTAATCAATGCATGATCCTAGCTATGCAAGATGCCTAATGCAACATATGCAATAATGCGACTAAGTAGGCTCGGCTATCTAAGATGGCATACGAATGCGACGATTTGATAACATGTATTTAAATAGGAATTGAAATACAATGCGATTTGAATGATGCGCCAAGCTAGGTGCATGCAATATGAAGGAATGATGCGCGCATGCATAGCATAAATATGCTAATTGAAATATCCCCTAAAACTAACCACCATAAGCGGTTAAGTAAAAGGGAGAAAGAAATGGGGTTGGAAGACATGCACACACACACGCACCCTTATTACAACAATAGGCCCTCTCACAGGAGGGTCCAAATGAAATGAAAGCTAACTAGCTACGCTAATTAAGCTAACTATTACAAATTACTACATAGATCTATTAGCTAAGCACGTTAACTAATTAAGTACAAAGCCAATGAATTAACTAGCTAAGCAAAGCAGTTAAAAGGCCTCGAGGGCAAGGGATGCATGCATGCTCGGTCGCGTCCTCCTGAAAATCCACCGTCTTGCCTCAAGATGCCTCTTCTTGCACACCTTTAGACCTCTGAAAATTGTGCCAACTTCCAAGTTGATTCTGACCCATCTCAGGAACATGCTGAGGGATGATCGTCCAGAGATGGTGGCCATCAGCTGGTAATGATGGCCAGTCGGCTGGCTTTGATGGCCAGTCGGCTGCTCTGGCGGCCGGTCGGCCACTGATTCCCTGAATTTCCTCCTTTTGCTACAGCAAAACACAAACAGAGGCATGTGTAGACACCCCATTTTTGACCGACCTTAAGACTCAGACGTCACCAGTTGAGCGCTCGGTGATGTTGCATTTTGTGCTCGTTCTGAGGTTTCAGAGTCTCGACTGCGAGCCTTGCCTCCGGACTTCGGGGCTTTTTTGTGCCTTGCCACGGTTTGCGAACCAGGTCCTATTTTCTCAGTTTTCTCTTCCCAAATGAAGGGACAGGTCTCGTAGACCATCTCTCAGTGGCCGTTGGCTATGTTTCGTGGTCGTAGGCCATTTTTCCTGCTTGGAGCCCAGTTTCCGGTTTTCGGAGCTGTCGGCCGTGTGCCTCGGTTCGGGACCGCTTAACTACCTCCGTTTGCTCCGATTTTTGGCACACACCTTATTTCCTCCCTTTAGAGGGACACTGTGGCCGGGGAGACCACCTTCGTGGTCATACGCCACTTCCGGTGCCTAACAGCCTATTTTCGGGGCCCCGAACCGTGCGTTTTGGCCCCCGAACCTTCGTTTGGCATCCGTTTTGGCCAGTTTTTGGTGGGGACCCTATTTTCACTATTAGGGAGGGGGTAGTGTGGTGGCCGGCCACCTTTTTCCCTAAAAAACCAGTTTTCTCATTTTCTCTCTCCAAAAGCTGTTTTTTCTGACAGAAAGCTGGTTTTTCTCACTTTTCAGCCACATTTTCTGGCTTTTCATACCACCATTGTGTTCTACTCATCTGGGAGGCCACCAATATGGGTAGGCCGGCTAGAAATTCATCTTGAACCTTTTGCCCCCTCTAAAAGCTAGCTTTTCTCTCTCCTGGGTCACATTTTCTGGTTTTTCTCTACATAGCTGTGTTGCACTCATCTGGGAGGCCACCTTTCTGGGGTGGCCGGCCAGAAATTTTTGTTGACCCTTTTGACCCCTGGCCAGCCGACCAGGGGGGGTGGCCGGCAGGCCACTTGAACTGGCCAGCCGGCCACTTGAACTGGCCGGCCTACTTCTTGCTTTTTATTTTTTCTAAGTGTAGTCCAACTGTGCCAGTTGGAGGCCATTTGGTGTATCCTCCGTACACATGTATGGAGGATACTTGGGGACCCTTTTGGATATTTTGGAGCCTCTCCTCTATAAAGGTCTATAAAGGAGAGGCTTGGCTTCATATCAGATGGTGGAACAAAATTTACTAAGGCGTATAACCTCCCTCCTCCATTGTCACTATTCCAACCTCCAAAACCCTAATTTTCTTGGTCTATTTGCACTACAACCCTTAGCACCACACCTCCATCATCCATTCCAGCACCTTGGAAGTCATTTGTAGAGGTTGAAAGCTCACTAACTTGGTCCAAAAGCTGCTGGAGGTCGGCTCTTCAAGGGTAAGTGTCTATTTCCCTTAAACTTGCATTTTTTTGCTTCATTACTTAGCTTCACTTGCAAGTATTTTTGGGCTTTGTGATAAACTAGAAAGTGCCATATTTTGATCTCCTCTTCAACTTTGTTTAAGGGAATTTTGCTGTTTGAGATCATCTACTTTCCCTTACCCTGTATCTCTCTTTTAGGGCTGTTTTTGCATCATACTTTAGCCTTACTTGTGAACATTTTTGAGATTTGTCATAAACTCGAACAAGCCTTGTTTTTACCTCCTATTTAATTTTTCTTGAGGTCACTTTTCTATTTGGAGTCATCTCCTTCCTTGCATGCTTCATTCCTTCATATTTAGGGCTATGCATTAGAGCATTTTGCATTGGACTCGTTTTGGCCCCTTAGCCACTAAAATCCAGGGGATTTTTAGTGGCTTTGATGAGGTTTTGAGATTTGAAATCATAGAGGGGTGATCCTCTCACCCCTCATTTTCTTTACTAGCATCATTGGCTTTCCAAAGGGGCTCTATTTTGCATGCATTGGAGTCACTTTTTGGGCCCAATTTTGTGGGTTTTAAGGTCTGCCTTAAGTCTTTCTGGGGCCCTTTTGATCATATTTTATGTCTATAGTGCATGTGTAGAACAATTCCATTCAAGGCCTTTTCAGGGGGCCTTTCATCGTATGCATCCTTGACTGATTTTAGGGCCAATTTTGTCAGTTTTAGGGCTGTCATAACTCATTTCCAGAGTTGGTTTGGCCATGCTAAGTATCTATCTTATATGTGCTTAACAACCCCTTGAATGGCCTTCCAAAGAAGCCCCTTATTTTTCCATGCATTGGCTGCATTTTAGTGATTATTTGGGCATGTTTTGGCATGTTTTATTCACTATTTTTGGCTAGTTTGATGAGTTGTCATTTTCTTTATATACATGTCTTGTAAACCATGCTTGTTAGCCAATGTTGCATGCTATTTTAGTCCATCATGTTAGCATCTTTTAGCCATGCTCTAACCTAGAAATGTGCACGTTTTGGGACTGCCTTGGCTCTGTCTTTTGAGTTCATGATCAAATAATGCTTTCTTTGTATACTTGTGGTTCAATGCATGTGCCTAGTTTTGAGTTTCGGGGCTTATTCCATGCATCGGGTGCCATATTTCCATGTTTTAGGACCATTTAGCATCATGTTTCAGTGCTGACATTTACATGTTTGAATGCCACCTTGCATCCCTTCTCATGCCTTGGTAGGGTGGTATTTTATGCCTTAGGTTCGGTCCTCGATTTGCGTGCATATGTGCACGCATTTCGGTTGTCTCATTTTCATCTAATGGCTACTGATGTGAGTGTGGCTGAGGTCCACTCACATTGGTGTAAGTCCATTATCCATTGTGTATGCCCTTTTAATTCATAGCATTGCGTATGCTGGGTTGCGTGTTAATGCATTGTGTATGCCATGTTACATCGAGCATTGTGTATGCCATCTCATAGCATTGTGTATGCTAGGTTGTATGTTAGTCGCATTGTGTATGCCATCTCATTTGCATTATGTTTGGTATAGGAGTTAGCCCAAGCACGAGAAACGAGGGACATTTCGTACTCCGAGTGACGGAACATGTCTCAATTCCCTGTCGTCAACACTCCGAATTACCCATGATGGAGTTTAGGTCTTGTTGTGTTTTCATGTGCATTCATTCATATTGAGTTGTACAATTCGACTCCTCGGCCATCATGCATCGATATGCGTGATTGGTGGCACGAGGATCGAGGACTACACTCCCTGAAGAGTAGTCATGCATACATATGTGAAATACTTTTCCATGCCCCTTTGTTGCTCTCTGTTGCCGTAAATCAGAAATCAGCAGCCTTCTGGAGCGTTGCGCAATATTCCGAAAACAATTGCAAACAGAGGCAAACCGGGGCATCGTAATGGATTTCTGCGCAAGGCAACTCGAGCGTGCATCATTCATCATTCGGAATAAGAGCTGTGGCAGTCCATGGATTAGTGTGCTAATTTATCTGCTTTCCTAGATTAATTTGTTAATTAATTAGGATTTTGTATTTATTCGGACTGTATTTTATTTATTCGGACCTTCCGAGCAAGGGCAATGTTGTAATAAGTGTGCGTGCGTGTGATGTATGTCTTCCAACCCCACGTCTTTCTCCCTTTTATTTTCCAGCTTATGATGGTTAGATTAGGGCTTGTTTCAATTACCATACAGCATGATAGCATGTTTGCATTCGTTCATCTGTTTTGCATGCACCGGGCTCGGCGCATCATACTAACTGCATTTGTATTTCAATTCCGAGTTGAATACTTGTTAGTTGTAGCATTTCACATGCCATCTTTAGAATAGCCGAGCCTATCTTAGTTGCATTTTGCATGTGTTGCATTAGGCGTTTCAGCATAGTTAGGATCATGTATGGATTTCTAACATAGCTTCTATTTTGGCTTAGAGTACTCGGTAAGTACTTATGTTTTAGCATCCTTGCATGCGTGTGAGTAGCTGCCATGATAGCATGCTTGCCATGAGGCTAACAGGTTATGTGATATAACTGCCTGAATGCCTGTGGGTGAAGGTTGGGTTATTTGAATTGGAACAATTCATTAATTGTGAGTTTTAAGCCCACTAGATAGTGGCAAAATCATGTTTTCTAAGCCCACCTGAGGGTGGCAAATCCACATTTTAGCCTACTTGCGAGTAGCAAACCGTTTTCAAAACAAACATGAGATGTTTCGTTCCAATTCAGGCGATCCAGTCTATACTTATATGCTTTGCGCATCACATAGTAAATCTAGGCTAATAACCAGAATAAGAACGCATAATGTTTTCAAAACTAGATATCATGGTTAGTAGAGGCCGATCTTTGATCGGGCGAGCGGGGGTGCCCACGAAGTGACCTTCCCCAATCGTACCCAAGTTCCTGAGCTGAGGCAACTTTGGTGATGACGGACACGTGGCCTTAGGCAACGAGTCAGGGTTTCCTAAATTCCCCCAAAATAAATATTTAGGTGGCGACTCTGTATCTGGTAAAGCAGTCCATGTTTGGCACTTCTTTCAAAAAATCTGTTTTCAAAAATGATTTGCCGGATTTGGACTCTTTGATGATTCATCGGTCTTGCATTGCACTCTGCGAGATTAGATACAAGACCGTGACTTTGAGTCCTGAACTGTAGTGAGCCCAATGAACAAAACCGGGGGGGGGGGGGATTTCCTCCCGGAACGTTCAGAGACGTCTACAGTTTCTGGCGACTCTGCTGGGGAGTTAGAGAACTTGACTCGAACTCGTGATATCTTGTTTTGATTACACTTATGTATTTCTTTGCATTGCATTTGCATTGGTGCACCTAGGACACCGTGTTTGCCATCTTCTATTCCTGAACGGTTTGTCGGAGGCTGGCTTTGTCAAAGCATGCTATAAGGCTGACCGGTTGTGGGCTCTGCCAGTATGGGAACACAAACCCCAATTTTTACCGGGGTACCCTTTTTGACCATTCGACCTAGTGCATATTCGGAATCCATAGTGACCATTCCAAACTAGGACAGGTTGCTTACCTGTTTATAGGTTGTTTGAAACCGCTGCATGCGTAGTGAAACCCTAGTTCCTGACAAAATAGGACATGGAAACTTTACCCCAACATAGGGGTGTTTTGGCTCTCACTTGCTTGGTATGTGCTTTTAGAGTGCGTCTCTATACGAATGCATGTATCAGTTTACAAGTTTGGGCATCAGGCCTGCGGGCACCAATTCAATATTTCTGGGTATCAGGCCTGTGGGCACCAGTTCAGTATTTTTGAAATCAGATATCTGCGGGTATCAGATTCAGCTTCGGGGACAGTGATTTAGGGATAGTAATTCAGGAATAATGATCGGTCTTTGAGAACAGTGCATCAATTACGTGTTAATTATACCCGATTGTGTGTTGTGTTTATTTACGCCATTGTGTTGTCCGTTCATCTGCTCATTTATTTCCTTATTATTGCTTTATTTATCTTTTTGCTAGGTAGTTTAGCACAATTGCTCCAGACCAAGCAGATATTCCCCAAGCACTCTGGACAAGAGGTCGCCGACTCAATCGATCTAAGGATCTGGTCGACGGACAACCAGTGTTCCACTCTCTACCCCCGGTTATTAGACAGAGGTCGAAAAGGCGCAGTGTATCTGAGCAGAGGTTACCAGAGCAGCGGATTACCCCATCAGTGGACAGTCGGATTGACATCCCAATTGTTGCTATAGAGATAGACCTGGCAGTAGTTTAGAAAGATCAGGGCAGTATGGCCGGACCAACAGGAGTTGAGGAAATGATGCATCAGATGCAGGACACCATGAGAGCCATGCAGCAGGATGCTGTTTGCCGGGACAAATTTGCCAAACAACAGGCCGAGGTCATAGCCCAGCAGGCAGAGTTAATTGCCAGATTGCAACAACAAGCCGAAGCATCTGCTTCACACCCAGTTCCTCCCCCACCAGGAATCCCGGCACTCGAAGAGGCACCAAATGTCTAGGCAGATACGGACATACCAACGGGGCCAACTCCGCCCCCAATTCTGCCCCAGCTATCTAAGGCACCTACGCTTGTCAATCAACCGGACTCTTCCTTCGAGTTTGAGGTAGACCATACAGCACTGAAATTGAGCAAGCTTGAGAAGTTGTTCAAGAAATCCCAAGGGGTAAAGGCTATCCCGGATATCGAGGACGGATATACCGACGTGGCTATAACACTGCTGGATAGGTTTAAAATGCCGCAAATTGATCGCTTCGACGGATCTGGGGACCCCATGGTGCATCTCCGGCTATTTTCAGATATACTACGGTCAATGGGCCTCACCAGACCAAAAAAGCTTTCACTATTCGGCCGAACCCTGTCGGGTGTGGCCGCTATCTGGTATGCGAAGTTAGAGGATGATGTCAAGCGGAGTTGGGATGAAATGGCCGAGGCCTTTGTTGCACAATACTCTTACAATACCCAAATCGAGATTAGGACCTGAGATCTCGAAACAACAAGGCAGGACCCTAAGGAGAGCTTCTCGAATTTCGTAACTCGGTGGAGGGCGAAGGCTTCGATGATGACCTTGAGGCCTACCAACAAAGACCAAATCAGAATGATTATGCGTAATCTCCATCCAAAACTGATGCAAAAAATGATTGTGCTCCCCTTTCCCACTTTTTCAGATCTACATGAAATGGGGGTACAAATTTAAGATGCAATGAAACAGGGTCTGATTGACCAAGATAGAGAGCAACCTAGAAGAACCTTTAACCGCAACAACAATATAGGCCCAAGTGGCGCTGCAACTGCAAGAGCTTCGGAGGTGAGCATGGTCACCACCATTCCCCCTCCCCTTCCAAGACCCATGGCAGCTACACTTTTCTCCGGCGTGTCCGGAAGCAACACACAAACCACTCGATTCCAACCCAGAGGCCAAAGAACCTTCACCCTATTGTATATGCCCCTGTCCAAGGCTCTATGGGTATTAATCAAGAAAGGGCACTTAAAGCCCCTGGAGCTGAGGCCATTGCCAAATCCACTCCCCCTTTCTCATAACCCAGCAAAATACTGCGCATATCACCAACAACATGGTCACGACACTGACCAATGTTTCAGATTGCGCCATGAGATTCAAGACCTCACTGACAAGCAGGTGATTATACCTCCAGAAAAACCCAATGTCACAACAAACCCTCTCCCACCGCACAACTAAGCTCCGCCTCCCAAAAGAATCAACTTCATCCAGACTGGGGTCGTGTCTTACGATCCCAGCATATATATTACTCCTTCCCACCTACCTAAGCCGGAGGTGCTCCTTTCTGACTGCACTGACTCTTTGTGTATGTTGGACATCTCCAGAACCCAACCCGAGCCAATGGTGGTGACTGGCAAAGATAGAACAGAGGAGATTTCAGAGGAGGATGGAATTGTTCAATCAGGGTTTGAGCAGTCTGGTAGTGTCGCTGGGGAAGCCTATGATCCGAGTGATTACATTCTGCCAGCAGGCTAGTTTAAGCCTAATATTGAATTTTCAGAGAGGGCCGAGCTGTGTGTGATCCGAGTAGATGAATTTGAGTAGGGGGCAGATGGCTTAACGGCTGTGGAATAGGACTTGGCCAACCTCCAATTTTTCAACGACCAAGATCCAGGACACACGGCAGTCAACTGGTTTGATTATGAGGAATCGGCAGAGGCTACTGGGTGGCTTGATGACTTGCCTGACGTTGTTGACGAAGCTCAGTGAGAACAGGGCCCGGCAAGGGCAACTATATCAGTGGTGGCCAGAAAGGCCGGAAATCAGAATGAATCGCCGGAGAGCGCCGGTGCTAAGAATTTCGCTCGAAATTTGGGCATCATGAATACGGGAATCGTTGAACAGCCAGCTGTACTGACGCAGCTGTAATAAGAAAGGCTTGAGGATGTCGAGAGAATTAGGAAAGCTAAGGGCCCTACGGGGACTGAGAGTGCTGTGTGCACGAAGATAGAGAATGCTGCGAGCATGTGGACGGAGAGTACTGCGGGTGCAATTGACCTGGAGCCAGACAGGTGTCTGTTGGCTGCCGATGGAATGTGGTGGGAGGACGATGATTTATGTCTTGCCCACACGGATGAGGATTGGGGGAGTAATCAGCCAGATGATACCTAGTATATCAGTGAGGTCGATCATATGACGAGAAGCGGGCGGTATTTCAAGCCCCCGCACCTGGACCAGCCGGAGGCATCTGGGAAGGATAAGGAAGTTGAGAGACAGAAAGAAAAGCAAGTCAAAGAAGAGGCTATACTGAAGCAGTTAAAGAAGATACAAGAAGACATCTCCATCTGGGGACTGCTTATGGCGTCACGAGTGCATCGACAAGCTGTCTTATCGGCCATGGACAAGGCCAAGCTCTCTATAGACACCACGCTCGAACAGCTGGTAGGCTTAGTTTTTTCGGGAGGAGCTACCCTGATGTTGACCTTCTCTGACAAAGAACTGCCACCTGAGGGTGCGAACCACAACAAACCACTATACATCTCCATGGAGTGCAGAAATAAATGGATGCCCGTGGTGCTTGTTGACACAGGGTTCGCCATCAATGAATGTCCACCGAGCACTGCCTATGCAATCGGCTTGAAGACCACGGACTTCGTGCCAACTGCCCAGGTGATTCGGGCATACGACAATGCAAGCAGAGAAGTCATGGGGACAGCGAAAATTCAGACCAAGGTTGGGTCGGGGTAGCTTGAAATTGACTTTCACATCCTAGAGGTTCCCGCCACTTTCAATCTGCTCTTGGGGCGACCGTGGCTGCATCAAGTGAAGGCAGTTTCTTCTATCTTGCATCAAATGGTAAAATACCCCCTGGAAAGGGAGTAGCCATTGTTTTTGGGAATTCATCGATCCATCCACCGCCGGAAGTATCTACGCCAGTTTTGGAAATTGAGCACGGTATGGAGGATGTGTTCTTATCCGATTTTACCCTAGCTGAGGCCCGGGTCGTGCAGAACATCTTACCTGTTAATGAGGGGGGTGTACGTCAGTGCTCAATCGGTATACCCCGTGAACAAGCTTCAACATATCCTCGGGATGGGATTGGGAAAGAGCGGCTGGAAGGGCGTCGCAGCATCGGCCGAGGTGCCACATAACCCACATACCTTTGGTTTGGGTTATCTGCCCACCAAAGAGGATTGGATAAGGAAGGGAAAAGAGATGGCTGGGAGAGCCAGAGCGAAGTAGGCGGGGAAGCCTTTTGACTTAATGCACCGACCCATTCAGGGTACCCTAAATGGACGCTTCGTCCGGGAGGGGAAGGACTTTTCGTTCTGTGGCTTCCCAGAGCCGTGGCTGAACGGGGAGAGGAAGCGCGTGCCGGGGTTTGAGATCTTCTTTGACTTGCAGTTACCCGGGGATGATGTTGCCGAAAAGCAGACAGACCCATTAGCTGAGGTTGAGCAGAGCGAGAAAGTAGAGTTTGAGGACGTCGAAAGTGAAATGGGGGTAGCGCTGGCGTGTCCACTTTCAGATCCTCCGATCGAATAGAAGTGCTTGGGGGATAACTTCTCGGTAGGCATGGTCGGGAATGGAACGGCTGCGGGCCTACCAGCAACTATTTTGGATGCATCTATCGCACCTTCTCTCATTTGGCAGTATGAAGAGGGATTTTTATCAAGCAGCACCGGGTCAGGTAGTGAGCCGGAATCTGATTCCTCCGAATCTGTTGAGTCGGAATCAGGTTCCAGCTCGACTGAGTCTGAGTCCGGTATTCTTAGGGATGACAACCCGGAGGCCACAGTCTTGTCCAGGTCGTCTTTTTCTTTCTCTTTTGAGTCTGTTGTAACCAAAGAATCAGACGATTTGGATGTGCTTAATGAGAATCAAGTAGCTGTGGTTTCTGAGTACTTTTCTGTGCCCTTGATTTATTGCATTAATTCAGACTTTCAAAATTTTGATGAAAACGATGAGGAAGAAATTCCTCTGGTTTTACAACGATTAACTGAACAAGAGCAGGAAAGATTTGTTAAACCCTTAATAGATGAAATCACTACTATGAATGTCGGTACTGAGGAGGACCCGCGGCTGGTCCAGATCGGGTCCACGTTGTCTTCGGAGGAACGCGAGCGCTTAGTCGCTTTATTAAAAGATTTCAAAGATATTTTTGCGTGGTCCTACGAAGACATACCTGGAATCGATCCTGAGATTGTACAGCACCGGATCCCTCTTGACCCCGAGGCCCGACCCGTTAAACAAAAACTCAGAAGAATCCCCCCGGATTGGGCCCTCAAGATCAAAGAAGAAGTCACCAAGCAAATTGACGCAGGTTTTCTGTTGGTATCCGAATACCCAACCTGGATGGCTAACATTGTTCCAGTGCCGAAGAAGCATGGTAGGATCCGAGTATGTGTGGATTTTAGGGATTTGAACAGAGCTAGTCCGAAGGACGACTTTCCCTTGCCGCACATTGATGAGTTAGTGGACTTCACAGCGGGGCATGCTTTGCTTTCGTTTATGGATGGCTTCTCGGGCTACAACCAGATAGTGATGGCACCTGAAGACCGAGAAAAGACCGCCTTCACCACCCCGTGGGGGACGTACTGTTACAGAGTGATGCCATTTGGGCTGAAGAACACTGGAGCTACATATCAACGGGCCGCGACCACAATATTGCATGACATGATCCACAAAGAGGTTGAGGTGTACGTGGACGACATGATTGTCAAGTCCAAAGAAAGGGAGGGCCACTACATTGCCTTGCAAAAATTCTTTCAAAGGATTAGAGCATTCCGATTGCGGTTGAATCCTCAGAAGTGTACGTTCGGTGTCACAGCAGGGAAAATGCTGGGGTTTCTCATTACACAGAGAGGTATCGTAGTCGACCCTTCGAAAATCAAGGCCATCCTAGAAATGCCACCACCAGGGACTGAAAAGGAGGTGTGAGGCTTTCTGGGTAAAGTGCAATTCATAAGACGGTTTATCTCAAAATTAACCTTGACTTGTGAACCACTTTTTGGTCTCCTGAAGAAAGGAAAGAAATTTCAATGGGACGGCCGATGCCAAGCTGCTTTTGAAAAGATCAAAGAATATTCACAGAACCCACCTATGTTGTCACCACCAGAACCGGGAAGACCGTTGATATTGTACCTTTCGGTAACCGAGACCACAATGGGCTGCATGCTCGCGCAGGAATCAGAGGACAAAGTGGAAAGGGCCATCTATTATCTGAGCAAGAAGATGTTAGAGTATGAGACTCGCTACACACCATTGGAGAAGGCTTGCTTGGCCTTGGTATGGGCTACCAGGAAGCTGCGACACTACCTGTTAGCTCACTCTGTAATGTTGGTTTCGAGATTAGATCCCATCAAATATCTTTTCGAGAAACTGGCACTTACGGGTAGGCTAGCTCGTTGGTGGTTGTTGCTTTCTGAATTCGATCTAAAATATGTGACGCACAAGTCGGTCAAGGGAAGAGCAGTAGCAGAGTTCTTAGCCGATCATCCAGTGGAAGGGGGTGAAGCAGTTGAGTACTTATTCCCAGATGAGGCCATTTTGCATATTGATGACGAGTTTGGGACAGTGTACTTTGACGGAGCGTCAAACCGATATGGGTATGGGATAGGAGTGTTGCTGATAGCACCCGACAATTCCCGTATCCCTTTAGTATTCAAGCTTCGGTTCAAAGTCTCGAACAATGAAGCAGAGTATGAGGCATGCCTTGCCAGTCTAGAAGCAACCCTGGAACTAGGGGCAAAACGGTTGGACATCATCGGGGACTCAAACCTTGTTGTATCTCAATCGAAAGGAGATTGGAAAGTTAAAGAAGAAAAGATGATGATGTATCAGCAAACCTTGGATTTGTTGATTCCTTGGTTTGAGAAGTTGAACTTTGCTCATCTACTAAGAGAGACCAACAGTTTCGCAGATTCTTTAGCAACTTTATCTTCCATGATAGACATCCCGTTTGGAGTCCGGATGCGTCCAGTCATTATTGACCAGAAATTTAGACCAGTTTATGAGTCAATTGCTACTATAGACGAGGTTCAAGATGAGAACCCCTGGTATTACGACATTTGGAACTTCTTGGAGAAAGAGGCGTATCCACCAAGGGTGAATGCCAAGGATAAAAGGGCAATAAGAAGAATGGTCGTTCAATTCATCATCTGTGGAGGCAAATTATATAAGAGAGGTCATCTGGGAATGCATAAGCTATGCGTTGAAGCTGAAGAATCAAAACGCCTGATGGAGGCCATCCATGGAGGGGAATGCGGTGCGCATATGAACGGGGTAATGCTGGCACGGAAGATCCTCAGACAGGGTTAATACTGGTCTACCATGGAGGAAGATTGTATCGGCTTTGTTCGACGATACCACAAATGTCAGATCCATGCAAACCGCATGAACATCCAGCCATCAAAGTTGTACAATATGACTTCATCATGGCCATTTTCAGTTTGGGGAATCGATGTGATCGGGGCTGGCACTCCGAAGGGGTCTAATGGGCATGAGTTCATCCTGGTCGCAATAGATTATTTCACGAAGTGGGTTGAGGCCCAATCCTATGCGGTGTTGAAGGCTTCGCATGTTGCAAAATTCATCAGAAATAACATCATCTGTCGTTATGGGGTCCCAAACAAGGTCATTTCAGATAATGGTTCCCACTTCAAGAAGGAAGTGATTGACTTGTTGGAGAAATTCAACGTGGCATTTCATAAGTCATCCACATACCGGCCGCAAACCAATGGAGCGGTCGAGGTCGCCAACAAGAATATCAAACACATTGCAGAAGATGGTGGAAACCTAACGGGATTGGCCAGACAAGCTGTCGTTTGCTCTGTGGAGGTACCGGACTTCAATTAGAGCTTCTACTGGGATGACTCCGTATTCATTAGTTTATGGGATGGAGGCCGTTCTACCTATTGAAATTGAGGTTCCGTCTTTGCGAGTGCTGGCTGAGTGTCAGATAGCCGAAGCAGATTGGCAACATAACAGATTTGAAGAACTCATGCTTTTTGACAAGTGCAGACTACAAGCACTGTACCATGTTTAAGGCTATCAGCGTAGAATTGCCAGGGCTTTTAACAAGAAAGTTAAGTCCAGAAATCTGAAAGAAGGAGATTTGGTGCTCAAGGACAACCGAGCTCCCATCCACGACCCAAGGGGCAAGTTCAGGCCCAATTGGACTGGTCCCTACATAATCAAAGCTATCTCGTTAGGTGGAGCTATGGTTCTAATGGACCTAGATGGCTTGGAGTTCTCGCAACCGATCAACATGGACAAGTTGAAGAAATATTACCCCTAAGAGGCTCGCTAGGCCGAAAACCTGAAAGGGCGACCTAGGCAAAAGTTAGAGCATTGAAAAATTTGAAACTATAAAAACTGAGCTCTCAAGGTTGAAAACCCGCAAAGGGCGGCCTTGGCAAAATTTAGAGCGCAAAAGGAGAGTGAAAATACTCGAGTGAACCTAGGCCTGAACTACGTAAGGCTTGATTCCCATCTTTGGGATACGTAGGCAACTTCATCCTGAAGTTCAGCCATAAACTTTTCCCGATCAACTTTGTCCATTTGATCATCTCGGCCATCTTTGTCTATTCAGCATTCAAGAGTTCGGTTATGATCTCCGGTATAGTGCTCTTCAGACTAGGGGCAAATTTCCGTTGCTGTGCAGTGCCACGGTACTCTTCAGACTAGGGGCAACTTTCCAGTTGCAGGGATCCGGGGTTGTGCATCTCAGTGACAAATTTCAGGCGTGTCCAATTATGATCCATATCGAAAATGGTTTTGAAAAATTTTAATAAAAGTTGACTATGTTCAAGATTAATCTTTTTACAACTTAGACCATTTTCGGACCAAAGCGGAAAATTTTCAGTACCCACAACCTTCAATTTCATTGATTTCAATACAGAGTTTTCCTGCTCTTGCATACAAATTGAAGTTTCTTTTTTATTACAATCATAAAGAAAACTTGAAAGTACTAATAAAGCAATAAATTCGGGGCATAGCTAAGTCAGGTGTTCCTGCGCCCCCTCCCAGAGCTGGTCGAAGCCTTTGATGCCAAAGTAGGCCCTTCCTGTGCCTCTTCATTGAGCCAATCCAAGCACTCATCAGACAAGGTGCAACTGAAAGTGGAAGCAGGGGCCAGAAGCTCTCTAGTTCTCCGTGCTGTGGCATACTGGGCAAGCCGTGCGCCTTGAACCGGGAATGCAGCAGGATACTCTATCCCCTCTGGCGAGCAAGTCTGATCATGACCGAGCTGGTGCCGGAACCAGAATGGAAAGTAGAACACGCAGTAAGTCAGACCAATCAACTGGATCCCGGTCTGCCGAGACATGATATAGCTCATTGCCGGGAGAATGAGCCAAGGACAGTGCCAAGCAATGCGATTCGCAGACAAATTGCACATCCAGTCAAACAAGGCATCGACTTGTTGTTGTCGGAAGAAGTAGCCGCGAGCTGAGTAGGCTGGGCCAAAGTCCACAACCTGCAATTTATCCATCAACCACACCTGGGGAGGGATTGGAAAACGAGAGAATAAAGAATAGAGAGATGTACGATGAGAGAAAAGTAAGAAAAGGGTTTTGTGAGAAAAAACCGAGCCTGAGGGCCGAGTGATGTGAGCAATATATATGTGAGAAAGGGTGGGAAACATTACCTGTAGCAGTAGTGGACTCCCCGCGAATCTGGTCGTCTCTCGGCAATAGAATGCATCCAAGCCCATCAGTGTCTCGGCCATTGTCATGGCAATGCAGCTCTTTCCTTCTTTCAAGCCTTGAGCAACTTCAATCAGACAGATGCTAGATCCGCTAAAGCCCGGGGCAAGCAAAAAGTGAGATAAGATGCACAAGCAAAGGGCATGTTGCTGAAAACCGTGCCAATGTTGGTCGTCGCGGTTCCCGGCATCAGAAAAGCGATGAATCAAGCCAAGGATATCCAGTTCCCCATTGTATATTAGAGACCGAGCATCGTGCATGGTGAGCAAACACATCTGTCCTAAAGCTTGGGCGTGACCGAAGCGAAATTGGGACAAAATCTCTTCATGGCGTTCAGATTCCATCAAAACTTGAAAATCTTCGAAGTTTGGACACATCTCTTGCCCGCCGAAGCTAAAGACATGTCTTACCGGATTCCAAAACCTCACCGCGGCATGGAGGAACGGAATGTGCAACGAAGTACGGCTCAGCGTGAATAGTGCATTCAAGCTGAAGCCCCAGAAGTTCAACTTTTCCGAGCCATCTAGAAAAGCAATCCAAGCTGTGAGATTTTCGGTGAGAAATGCTTCCATTTTGGTGCAAAACTAAGACGAAATGAAAGAACCACGAGGCTGGAGTTTTTAAAGAGGATATGGCACTGTTCGGACGACACGTGTCGAAAATTTGGTGGTTGCCAAGCTAGGTGGCCGCCCGGCCACCTTTTCTGGCAGGCCGACCACCCCTCTCCTCTCCAATGCAAAAAGCTGGTCGGCCAGCTCCCTTAGGTGGTCGGCCATCAAGAGGAGGGTGGATTCAGTCTTGTTCTAGCCTCTAGAAGAAAATTCCAAGCATTTCCATTCATCGGGGGCGTTAAAGGTGCGAGTTTTCCTCTGTTTCGGATGCGTTCCGTCACCCAGATCATCCGAAATGCATTTTTTATCGAGTTGTTGTTAAATCCTGCTTATTGAGTTGTTTTTTTTGCTTATCGAGTTGTTGCTTTGCTTACCGAGTTGTTAAGTTTTGTCGAGTTGACGAGTTTTGTGTATTGAGTTGTTACTCTTTGTTTATCAACATTGTTGTGTCTTGCTTATCGAGTTGTAAGTTTAATCAACATTATGTGTCTTGCTTATCGAGTTGTAAACTTGCTAAGGTTCTGTCCTTTCTTAATAAGTTAAGTTGCTTT
Organism: Camellia sinensis; assembly: GCF_055761805.1. Classification (NCBI taxonomy): domain Eukaryota; kingdom Viridiplantae; phylum Streptophyta; class Magnoliopsida; order Ericales; family Theaceae; genus Camellia; species Camellia sinensis. Next base: position 141,214,865 of record NC_138969.1, on the reverse strand, counting down.
GTTTGTTGCGTCGGTTCACTACCTGACTTGGCAATTTTCAATGCATGATTTCCATTCAATCTCATTTTCGTGCAAAATAATGCGATGCGATGCAAGAACATAAAATACAACACTTTTTTGAACAAAAGCTGTTTCATTCCATCACGTTTCCTTTGTTACAACATTTTACAACAAGGGTACAAGTTTTACAGAAAATAAAACTGCCTAATAATGTACAATGTGCTACAACTACTAGTAAAAAAGGCAAATAAAGCAGGAACATCTGTGCTCTCAAGCGTAAGAAAAAGAGGCCCTCTTTGTCCTCTTCGGCGGAACAGCCTCTGTGCCATCTCCATCAGCACCACTACCCAAATTGAAGCCACTGTCCTCAGAATCCTCCTCGGTATCACCTCCGCCCTCAGAACCAGACTCAGAGTCATCCTCTCTGCCAGCAGATGTCTCTAACTGACAATGCGTGGACTCCTCCTCCTCACTAGACTCCTCCTCAATGATATGTGCTCGGCGCCCGCCTCGTCTGCGAGACGACTCCCCTCTCCCGGTTCCTCGAGAAGGCCTAGATGGCCCAACTCCTCGGGAAGGCCCAGATGTCCCGGCCTGTGGTCCAGCATATATCGGAGGCATCTGAAAAGAAAGAGTGCAATTTGAATGCATCAGCCAAAATACGTATATCTGATGCACGGATAAAAGCTACATGGGGTGGATATATGCAAATATAGTACATGGATGTGGTGTGTGTCAGATGTGCTCTCCGCATACAGTCATTCAATCAATGCAGTGAAATGTTCAAATTCAACATGTCATCAGAAATATGATAAATGCAAGAAAACTAAACAGTACCGAGACGCCCATGATGGACAGCTGCGCCTTTCTCCGCAAGACCAGGCCTTCGAGCGAGGCCACTAACCTGAGTAACCCCTCAGCATACTCCGTTGTAGGCTGCAGATGCAAGTGCAAATCATCAGTGAGTGAATGAATGTCCAAGTATCTGAGTGATAAAGTAAAGCTGTAAAACATACCGGTGCTGAGTCAGGGTCTCTGGTGTATGGATGATCTGGCATGGGAGGCTCTATCGGAATTGGGTAGGAAGCCCCATATCTCCATCCCGTCAACTCAGTTGGGATATCTGGCCATCTGGCATGATGATAAGTCGGGGGACTCGGGGGGACTAGTCCAGTCCCACCTCTGGATGCGCCAGCCCTACTGGCCGAAGGAATGTCTCTGGCTCGGGTGCGACTCGAAGACGGCATGCTAGTAGACCTCCTCGAGGGAGTACGGACACCTATCAATGGAGGCATCAAGTAGGTGTGACGGTAGGTCGCGTACTCCCCGTCCTCCAAATGCAGCAGTGCATCAGTGCCCAGCCTGTCATCAATGACACCCTGGGGAGTAAGCCTATCAGCAAGCCGCATATCGTCCGGGGGTGCTGAAGGTACACTCAGCTCAGGGAAGCCCATAGTCTGACGAAGGAAGCGATCTCCCAAGAACCAGGCCCTACCAACTGGCCCCTCGAACAAGATCCTATACTGGGAGGCAGCCCATCCTCCGACCAACTGGAATCGGAGATCCACACCCAGAGGCGCCTAGGGCTGCCATAAGATCTGCGGATGACCAATGCATAAGCCGATTAGAAATCGCAAATGTGCAAGATAAGTCAAAGATCAACACATAAAGAATTGAGAGTTCCGAAATACCTTGGTCGCCCACACAGTGTCAAAATACTGCCGTAGGGAAGGGAGAGTCTCCCGGGGCCGCGACCGGTACTGGCCCTCGAAGACGAGCGAATAAGGGGTCATGAGAGGGTCCTCCACCTCGAGCTCCGGGGCTAGTGTCAGAAAGTACGCAAAAACCCATAATTGTGGAAAACAAGGCAAAAGCCATCAGAATACAGAATGCTGAGTGCAGAATATGAATACAGAATGCTGAGTACAGAATCTGAATACAGAATGCTGAGTGCAGAATGTAAGTACACAATGTAAAGCGTGTCGTGTGTGCAATGTACCGATAATGAAAAGCAAAAATGTGAATCAAGAGGGCATAAGGTACCTCCCAGGCTCTCCAATAGCCGGCGACTATGTTCCCCCGTCCGCGAGAGGTCGCACTCATATAGCAATAGAGGGTAGCCAAGCTGGCGCCACCCCAGTCATACTGACCAACCTGCGTAAGGTCCACCAGGGCACTCTGCAAATATAGCCCAACGGCATTCACCCTATCGGCAAACAGAGTGGTCCCAAAGAGGAACATCAAAAACTGCGGGCGTACTGTGCGATCTCCTCAGGAGTCTCAGGCTTAGTCCCCCTGAACTGCGTAGAAAATCAGGTGTATCAGACTCAGCCCGAAGATCGGTCGACCGGTGGGCGAGCTCCTAACAGATGAATCCAGGCAGCTTCCCACTCGCCCATATCCTTGTCGTAAGGGATCGCCCAGCCTCCCACGTTAAGGCCTGTCAATACGGCGAAGTCAAATGGGGTCGTGGTCATGTCCCCGGCGGCTGAGAAATGGAAGGAGTTGGTGGTGTCCCACCATCTCTCCACCAGGGCGCCCATCAATGTCCGGCAAGCTAGATAGCGAGATATCCCGGTACAAAAGGTCTCGAATCTTGTCAGATCAACCCAATCGCAGACAGCGTCTGGGAGCTCCCCATACCAATCTCTCGCAGCAATGGAGCCGTATTCCCGTGTAATGCGGGAGGATGTCTCATTCATAATAAACACATGTATTCATTTTCAGAACGAAATGAATAAGCTGTGTGCAAATGAAAAGATATGAGACGCGTACAAATCAAATCACTTTCAATCAAATGTGGGCTGCGTGTTCACAATCAAATTTGGGCTGTGTGTTCAGACTTCAGAAATTTAAAGTTTGGGCTGCGTGTTCAACTTTCAATCAAATGTGGGCTGCGTGTTCACAATCAAATTTGGGCTGTGTGTTCAGATTTCAGAAATTTAAAGTTTGGGCTGGGTGTTCAACTTTCAATGAAGTGTGGGCTGCGTGTTCACAATCAAATTTGGGCTGTGTGTTCAGATTTCAAAAATTTACAGTTTGGGCTACGTGTTCAGCTTTCAATCAAATGTGGGCTGCGTGTTCACAATCAAATTTGGGCTGCGTGTTCAGATTTCAGAAATTTAAAGTTTAGGCTGCGTGTTCAACTTTCAATCAAATGTGGGCTGCGTGTTCACAATCAAATTTGGGCTGTGTGTTCAGATTTCAGAAATTTAAAGTTTGGGCCGCGTGTTCAACTTTCAATCAAATGTGGGCTGCGTGTTCCCAATCAAATTTGGGTTGTGTGTTCAGATTTCAAAATTCTAAAGTTTAGGCTGCGTGTTCAACTTTCAATCAAATGTGGGCTGCGTGTTCACAATCAAATTTGGGCTGTGTTCAGATTTCAAAATTTTAAAGTTTGGAATGCGTGTTCAACTTTCAATCAAATGTGGGCTGCGTGTTCACAATCAAGTTTGGGCTACGTGTTCAACTTTCAATCAAATGTGGGCTGCGTGATCACAATCAAATTTGGGTTGCGTGTTCAGATTTCAGAAATTTAAAGTTTAGGCTGCGTGTTTAACTTTCAATCAAATGTGGGCTACGTGTTCACAATCAAATTTGGGTTGTGTGTTCAGATTTCAGAAATTTAAAGTTTGGGCTGCAGGTTCTACTTTCAATCAAATGTGGGCTGCTGTAGTCACCCCATTTTTGACCGTCCTTAAGACTTGGATGTCATTGTTTGAACACTCGATGTTTACCCTTGTTTGTGTTCGTCTTGATTTCTCGGAGGTTTCGGCTATGCGCCATACCTCAAGACCTCTCGACTTGTTTGTTTTGTGTTTGATTTTGTATCAAACACTTGTGGTTTTGCTTCTGAGGGTGGGAAGTAGCTTGTAGGCCATCCCCGCACCTCACCGGCCATGGGTTGAGGCCACCGACCTTGTTTCCTTGCCACCGGCCATTGGTGAATGCCGGTTGGCACTATTGATGGTCGATCGGCATTGTGTTTGGTCGGCCGGCCACTGTTTCTGATCAATTGGCCACTTTTCCTGGCCGAGAACTTTTCTTGAGGGAGCTTGACCCTTTTGAACCTTTTTTTTAGCTTCTTGAGGAAGCTTGAACCTTTTTAGCTTCTCCAATAAGCTTGACCCTTTTGAACCTTTTTTTTAGCTTCTTGAGGAAGCTTGAACCTTTTTAGCTTCTCCAAGAAGCTTGACCCTTTTGAACCTTTTTTTTAGCTTCTTGAGGAAGCTTGAACCTTTTTAGATTCTCCAAGAAGCTTGACCCTTTTGAACTTTTTTTTAGCTTCTTGAGGAAGCTTGAACCTTTTTAGCTTCCCCAAGAAACTTGACCCTTTTTTTAGCTTCTCCAAGAAGCTTGAACCCTTCTAAGCTTCCAAGAGAAGCTTGCACCTTTTGCACCCTTGTTCTAGCTTCTCCAAGAAGCTTGAACTCTTTGCTCCAAGCTTCTAAGAGAAGCTTGAACCCTTGTCTAGCTTCTCCAAGAAGCTTGGCCCTTTTGTCTAGCTTCTCCAAAAAGCTTGGCCTTCTTGGCCCTTTTGCTCCAAATTGCTTGGTTCTTGGCTCATTTGCACACCAGCCCCTAGCCTAACACCTCCATCATCAACTTAAGGAGCTTGGAGGCCATTTTCAGAGGCTAAGGGACTGGTTTTTTCGTCCAAGAAGCTGCTGGTTTCGTTGGTCTACAAGGGTGAGCCTTTAACCCTCTTTTATCCCCCATTTTTGCACACACTTTTAGCCTATCTTGCTTTCTGTATAACTAAAAAAAGTCTTTTTTTTAGCTCCTTTTCAAGTTTATTTAAGAACACTTTTGTGTTTGGGGTTGTCTACCCCCTCTTTGGCCTTGTTTGGCCTCATTTTTATGCATTTTTTGTGAGCTCCGGGACCACCTTGTTTAGGCCTCCTCACCACTGAAATATTAAGGGATTTCAGTGGTGGGGAGGGTGTCTTAAGGTCCTAAGAAGGAGAGGGCCATCCCCTCTCCTTATTGTTTTCATTACTTGCATTTTTGGCCTTACAAAGGGGCCTATGTTTGCACAAATCTTGAGCTCGGTTCAGGCATTTTTCAGTGGGTTTTAGGACCCTCAGAACTCATTTTCAGAGTTGATTTGGTCTTGCTAAATGTCTATCTTGCATGTGCTTAATAACTCGTTGCATGGCCCTCTAAAGTAACTCATCATTTTTGCATGCCATGGTTGCATATCAGTGGTTATTTGGGCCTATTTTCACATGTTTTATTCACTGATTTTTGATGGTTTGGTGAGATTCCATGTACATCATATACTTGCCATACAACCCATGTTTGCTAGTCAAAGTTGCATGCTATTTTAGTCCATCTCGCTTATATCTTTTGGCCATGCTTTGAACTGGAAACATGCATGTTTTGGGACTTCCTTGACTCTATCTTCATGCTTCATGAGCAAATAATGCATGCTTTGTATAGCTGTAAGCCATCATATGTGCCTAGTTTTGAGTTTCGGGGCTCATCTCATGCATCGGGTGCCATGTTTCCATGTTTCAGGATCATTTTGCATCACATTTCAGTGCTGAAACTTGCATGTTTGTATGCCATATTTTATGCCTTGCCATGCCTTGTTAGAGTGGCATTTGTGCCTTAGGATCGGTCCTCGGTTTGCGTGCATGTATGCACGCATTTCGATTGTCTCATTTTCATGGCCACTGTTTTGGACCTAGTAGAGAGCTGTCCAAATTAGTTTCAGACCATCCCTTTGGCATGTTATTGCATGCTATACATGTTTGTATTTTTAGGTACTTCGCCTATTAACATGTTGCATGTTTAAGTGTCATTGCATTTGGCATGCTTCTTGTGTTAAGTCGCTTTGCATATTTACATGTGTTACGCCTTTCATGTTGTTGCATGTGTGTCATTAACATTGATGTTATATGCCTTGCACGCTTACTTGTTTAGTTCATGTGCCTATTGCACATGGTTTTGTTGTTTGCACGATCATGTTGCACACTTGGCTCACATGCCGAGGTTGCACTACATTAGCATGCATCTCTTACCTCTTGAATTGATTATGATGGAGGTTGGGGCCCATTGTTTGTTTTGTGCATTTCATTCCATATTGAAGTTGCACACTTGGCTTTTGGGCCATCACGCATTGAAATGTGCGATTGGTGGTCCGAGAATCGAGCGCCATACCCCTTTGAGTCACAAACATGATAAGGGATGTGGTGGTGCACACATTGCTTTGAAAATCCATTGTCATGCCTTGTCTGCCCTCTGCAGTTGTCAAACAGGTTTCTGCAGGAAGTTTTGGCCTGCCGGCCATATATACTGCCAACCGGCGAAACATGTTTGGCCGATAGCTTATTCAATGGCCGGTGATCATCCCCTCCGGCCGGTGGCGTTTCTACTTGGTCGGTGGTACCCCCCAGCATCCAAAGAGCATACCCTTGGACTTTGGCAGTCCTCAGAGGAGCAGAGCAGGGAAAACAGAGGCAAACTTGTGCATGGCGTTGGATTTCCGAGCAAACCCGAGCACACGCGCATTTGATACTCTTCCCGAGGCCTTTACTGCTTTCCTTAGCTTAGTTAATTTGCTAATTAATTAGGTGATTTGTAATAATTAATTAGCTTGCGAGTTAGTTAATTTGTATTATTCTTTCGGTCCCTCCGAGCGAGGGCGAATTTGTAATAAGTGTGGGTGAGTGTGTGTATGTCTTCCAACCCCACGTCTTACTTCCCTTTTATTTACCCGCTTATGATGGTAAACTAGGGCATATTTAAATTAGCATACCTTATGTTATGCATGCGTGCATTCATACATTTGTCTTGCATGCACTGGCTCGGCGCATCATTCTAACTGCATTTGTATTTCAATTCCAAATTGAATACGTGTTAGTTGTAGCATTTCACATGTCATTGTAGATTATCCGAGCCTATCTTAGTCGCATTTTGCATGTGTTGCATTAGCCATTTTAACATGAACTAGGATCATGCATATGATTACTAACTAGTTTTTGTTTTGGCTCAGAGTACTAGGTGAGCTTTTATGCTTTAGCATGCCGCATGCGTGTGAGTGTTGCCATAATTGCATGATTACCATGAGGCTAGCTGCTTATGTGATATAACTGCTTGAATGCCTATGGATAGAGGTTGAATTAACTAAATTGGAATAATGCATTAAAACTGTGAGTTTTAAGCCCACTAGATAGTGGCAAAACCATCTTTTCTAAAGCCCATTTGAGGGTGGCAAAACCTGCATTTTAAGCCTACTTGCGAGTAGCAAACCATTTTCAAAACAAACATGCAATGTTTTGTTCCAATTTAGGCGACTTGGTCTATACTTGTTTGCTGTGCGCACAACATAGTAATTCTAGGCTAATAACCGGAATAAGAACACATAATGCTTTCAAAACAAGATATCACAGTTAGTAGAGGCCGATCTTAGGATCGGGCGAGAGGGGGTGCTCATAGCTGACCTCCCCATTCGTACCCAAGTTCCCGAGACGAGGCAACTTTGGTGATGATGGACACGTGGCCTTTGGCACCGAGTCAGGGTTTCAAAAATTCCCCCAAAATAAAATATTTAGGTGGCGACTCTGTATCTGGCAAAGTAGTCCATGTTTGGCACTTCTTTCAAAAAATCTGTTTTCTCAAAACGATTTGCCAGGTTTGGACTCTTTGGTTCAGATTAAGAAACGTGACACGAATCGAGTCTGAACTGTAGCGAGGCCCACGGGCGCGTCTACAGTTTCTAGCGACTCTGATGGGGGTAGTTAGAGAGCTTGACTCGAACTCGTGATATCCTGTTTTGAATTCACTTATGTGTTTCTTTGTATTGCATGCGCATTGGTGCGCCTAGGACACCGTATTTGCCATCTGCCATTCCTGAACGGTTTTCCGGAGGCTTGTCTTGTCAAGACATGACCATAAGGCTGACCGGTTATAGGCTCTGACAATATGGGAACACAAACCCCGGTTTTACCGGGGCACCCTTTTCGACCATTCGACCTAGTGCATATTCGAATCCATAGTGACCATTCCAAACTAGGACAGGTTGCTTACCCGATATTAGGTTGTTTGAAACCGCTACGTGCGTAGTGAAACCCTAGCTCCTGACAAAATAGGACAGGGAAACCCTACCCCAACATAGGGGTGTTTTGGCTCTCATTTGCTTGCTATGTGCGTTTTGGAGTTGGCCTCTGCAGGAATGCATATATCAGTTTGCAAGTCTGGGTATCAGGCCTACGGGCATCAGTGTTTTGAGAATCAGTTATATCTGCGGGTATCAGACTCAGATTTTGGGATAGATATTTGGGGAACAGTTATCAGTATTGAGTACAGTCGTTCTGCTATCCGTTCCAGTGAAATTGAGCTGAGATGCCGTCTGTTTTCTCTTTTGCAGGGTAGTCCTGGAACCATAGCTTCAGAAGGCTCCAATATCCCCCGAGGTTCATTGGACTCGTACTGATAGGCTTTGTCAGGTCATAGACTCAGTTTAAGGGTAATCAGGGCTAGAGAAGGCTAGTCAGGCACAGACCACCAGTACAACAGCTACCAGATCAGTGATCTTTGAGGAGTCGGGCTGAGATTTCCGAGCCTATTGCCGACACAGATATACCGGTTGCTCAGTTACATTAGAACAATATGTCGAGTCTGGAAGAGATGGTGCACCAACTCCAGGATAGTATGAAAGCCATGCAGCAGGACACTATCCCTTAAGCAGAATTCGCCAAGCAACAGGCTGTGGTCATAGCCCAACATGCAGAGACAATTGCCAGATTGGAGCAACAAACTGGAGTATCTACTTCGCACCAGGCTCCTCCCCCACCAAGAGTTCCCATACTCGGGGAGGCAACCCACGTCCAGGATGATACGGACATTCCAGTCAGGCCAGCTCCGCCGCCGGTTCTACCCCAGCTATCCAAGACACCCATCAACCTACCGGAATCCCCTTTTGAGTTAGAGACGGATCCAACGGCGCTAAAGATGAGCAAGCTTGAAAGGTTGTTCAAGAAGGCTCAAGGCATGAAATCTGTCCCGGACATCGAGGATGGGTATACCGATGTAGCTGTGACGCTGCCAGACAGATTCAAGATGCCACATATTGACCGTTTGGATGGGTCCGGGGATCCCATGGTGCACTTACGACTGGTTTCAGACATTCTAAGGCCGATGGGCCTCACCAGATTACAGAAGCTATCATTGTTTGGCCAGACCCTGTCTGGGATAGCCGCAATCTGGTATGCGAAATTGGAGAACTCTGTGAAACAGAATTGGGAAGAGATGGCTGAGGCCTTCAGTGATGAATACTCCTACAACACACAGATTGAGGTCACAACTCGTGATCTTGAAGTCACCCGCCAAGAGCCAAAGGAGGGTTTTTCAGAGTTTGTGGCGAGGTGGAGAGCAAAGGCCTCAATGATGGCTACAAGGCCTTCCGACAAAGACCAGATAAAGATGGTTGTGCGCAACCTCCAACCCAAACTAATGCAGAAAATGATCGTGCTCCCCTTCCCTACCTTTTCAGATTTGCATGAGATGGGAGTACAGATCGAGGACGCTATGAAGCAGGGCCTCATTGACCAGGAAAAGGAGCAGCCTAGGAGGGCATTTTCCCGCAATTCAAGTGCGACCACCAGCGGTGATGCAACCGCAAAATCTTCTGAAGTGGGCATGGTCACCACCACCACACCAAGAGTAGCCACCCCCTTTGTTGGTGCATCCACTTCAAACCCCCGAACTTCGGACTACCTACCCCGAGGCAAAAGGGCTTTCACCCCACTCTATATGCCTTTGTCTAAAGCCCTAGGGGTCCTACTCAGGAAAGGACATCTAAAACCGTTGGAACAACGGCCTCTACCCGATCCTCTCCCTCCAAAGCATGACCTGACTAAGTATTGTGCTTTTCATCAACAAACCGGTCATGACACCGACAGTTGCGTCCGTCTCCGCCACGAGATACAAAATTTGATTGACCACAGGGTCATCCCCGCACCGGGTCCTGCAAAGTCTATCGGCACTTGATCAGTGAACTTGTGGGGGATAATGTGATGTGATCGAGGGATGAACTACCTGCGGGCGGCGCTCAGTTTACTCCGGATGTGGCGTATGGCACGCACTGTTTTGAGCATTTGTGAATGTTGGGTTTTGTACGATCTGGCTTGGGTATTGGGTCAGTTCTATTGTTTTGAGTCTGTCTCTTTGTTTTGAGTCAGTCTTTTCATATCAATTCAGTCCTGTTGAGTCTGTCTCGTTGTATTGAGTCAATCGGGTCTGTCTTGTTGTATCGAGTCAGTCCTGTTTTGTTAAGAGTCGGGTGATTTCGCGGATGTTACCTCAAACATCACTTGCTTGTTTTGTGTTTGTCTTTTCGTTTTCTTTTGAGTTTGTTTCTGCCTTGGAGCCAGTAATGCCAACAGATTTGAATGAACAGTAGTGGATTTTCACACTCTTGTGTTTGCTTCTGTCGTCTGCCAGTTGTGCCAGAAATTCTAAATGAGATGGCAGTATTTGACTAGAAGCTGTGTCTTTTCTATGCTTTGAATTCATCGCATCGACCTAAGTTTTCCAAAACTTTTTTCGAAACATTGTGAAAAAAAAAACGAAGAGGAAGGAATTCCTCGGGTTTTGCAAAATTTGATCGATTGAGAGAAAGAGAGGCATGCTAAGCCCTTAATGATTGAGATCATGCTTGTTAATGTGAGTACTAAGAAGGACCCTGCCTTGATCCAGATTGGTTCTACACAGCCTTCGGCGCGAGCGATTTGTCGCTTTCTTAAAAAATTTTCAAAAAATATTTTGCGCAGTCCTGCGATAACTTGTGTAGGATCGCTCTTGAGATTGTGCAGCCTAGGATCGCTCTCAGCCTCGAGATTCGACCCCTCACTTTCAAACCTTGAACCTGAGTTCACAACGTTCAACGGTCAACTGCCATGTGAGGCCTGTGTGGCCAGAGTCAAAGCAGCCCTCGAACAAGAGGCAAGAAAGTCAGATCAAGAAGATCACATTTCATCAGAAGAGGCTTGCAAAGCTAGAACAAAAGCACCCCTCGAACTAGGGTCAAAAATATCCGATATACTCGAAGAGCCGAAGATGGATCCTTCAGTAAATCAATACAACAACCACTCTCTTGGATACGGATGGCTTCAAAACCCTAAAACCATTTGGCGTGGACTTGTTACACTTTTACCCTTTGAGAGGCTCGCTGGACCGAAAACCCAGAAGGGCGGCCCAGGCAAAAGTTAGAGCAAGAAAAGAAGAAAAAGAACAAAAAAGAGAAAAGAACAAAAGAACGAAAAGAAAGATGCAAAGAAAAGAACAAAAAAAGAAAATCAAAAAAGAAATGAAAAGAAAAGAAAAGTACACAAAAATTGACAAGAAGAAAAACATAGCTCGCAAGGTTGAAAACCCGCAAAGGGCGGCCTTGGCAAAAGTTAGAGCGCAAAAGGAGAGGTTAAATACCCGAGTATACCTCACCGGAACTACGTAAGGCTTGATTCCCATGTTTGGGATACATAGGCAACTTCATTCTGAAGTCCAGCCACAAACACCTCTAAAATCGATTGTGTCCATGTAATGGTTTTGATTGTCTTTGCCTTCTCTGTATCTGAGAGTTCGGTTGTGATCGTCACTCTGAGGATTGATTGCAGTGCGCTGCGGTGCCATTCAAACAAGGGGCAAATTTCCGTTGCCATTCAATGCGCTGCGGTGCCGTTCAAACAAGGGGCAAGTTTCCGCTGCCATTCAATGTGCTGTGGTGCCGTTCAAACAAGGGGCAACTTTCCGTTGCCATGTAGCTCTCTTCGAGCAAGGGGGCAATTATCCTCTAAATCCGAGGTTGTGCGTCTCAAGAGTAAGTTCTGCGCTCGTTGAGCATAGACCGCTTGCAAAAATGGTTTTTGAATTTTTTTACTGAGGTTGACTGATTCTCTTGAAAATTATTTCATTTTTCCAAAACTGGACCATTTCTTGGACCCAAAAAGGAAAATTTTCAGTGCTCATAACCTAACTTGCATGATTTCAAATCAGAAAATCGAACAAGTGTGTTAATCTAACTCTCATATCGGTCAAAATTGTTTTAGTAGAAAACCAAAACAAAAAAAAAAATGGTCAAAATGATGAACTAGGGGCACAGTTGAGTCAGGTGTCCTGTCTTTCCCCTATTATCATCATACTTGCCAGAAAGAGCACTCTACCTGCCAAGAATGGCACCCCCGAAGCTGACCACAAAAGGGCAGAAAGCTCTCACATCCTTTGAGCAACGAGGTATCGAGCCAAGTGCGAAGCACAAACTGGAAAGGATCAAGATATTCCACTCCCTCATCTAGACAGGTCTGATCACATCCAAACTCCCCAGCAAAGCATCATCAACCGATGTCAATTGCAAATCTGTTGCACATCCAGCCATATCACAACCTCTCCGTGAGAGAAGATCACTATTGTGAGCAGAAGAAGAGAATCTAGCAAAATGCTAGGGGCAAGAGCCCGTAATTCCTTGTTTATCCACCAGCCACCTAGGGGAGGGATAAAAAATAAGAGATTGAAGAATAGAGAGATGTGCGCTGAGAGAAAAAGTGAGAAAAGGGCTTTTTCAGAAAAACAGAGATTGGGTGCCAGAGTGACGTGAGAATCACAAATGAGAAAAGGGTGGGAAACAATACCCAGAGAAACTGGCTCCTCGTGCGCTGAGTGGTCTCTCGTCTTTGTAACACGTCTGTGTGTTGTGTCTTTTGTTTTGTTTGTCACAAATCTTGTTTTGAGTCGTTCGAGTGTTACTCGATGTGTTTAGGTTGTTTACCTTTGTTTTTTCCTTTTGTTGAGTCATAGTATGCTGTGTTCAGTAGTAGACTCAATACCCGGTTAAGAACTCATTTCTTAACTTCAAAAATAAAATCGCTTTGTGCTTAGAGTGCTGTGCCATTCTTCACGTTTGTGCAAAACAAGATTCGATCTTTCATAAAACTGCAGGGTTCAACCCAAGTCATGTCAGAATAGTAAAACCAGGACCTATTTGAAGCTATATGGGTTCTAGACTACAAAGCAAAAGAAAAAAGGGAAAATCGAAGCATCTGAGTGTGTTTCACCTTCAGCAAATTCCGTGATTGTACTCCGGATGTACCTCTTCAGGCCTTGTCAGTGCTCCAAAGAATGAGTGTGCCTCTACTCCAAGCTTAAGCCTGCTTCAAGTCAGAATGGCAATTAAAGCAGCAGCAGATGTTATCTCTCGCCAATGTAAACAAGGTGTCCCTTTTTCGAGCAGAGTTGTGTTGCCAAGTCCTCTGAAAGGTAAATCGGAGGCACCAGAGTACATGTTTGATGCCCTTCCATTGCATAGAATGTGAACTTTCATATACACTTCAGTTGCATGCGTGTCGCGCATCGTTATGTTTCTGCATAGAATATGCTTTCAATGTTGCACAGAAAATGCCCCCATACTTACATAGAAAATGCATTTCATCGCACTGTCTTGCGCACCTGCATTGTATTGTTTTGCGCGCTCCTTTGTTTGGAAACATTGGGATATGTCCTTTAGTTTCTTATACCTTTCTGAAACACCGGGATACGTCCCTACGTTTTCGTTTCTCTCTCTTTCCGAAACACCGGGATACGTCCCTATGTTTCTCCCTTCTTTCGAAACACCGGAATACGTCCCTACGTTTCCCTTTCTCCTTCTTTTCTGAAACACCGGGATACGTCCCTATGTTTCTCCTACCTTTTTGAAGCACCGGGATGCGTCCCTATGTTTTTTCTTCCATTCCAAAACGATGGGATACGTCCCTATGTTTCTCTTTCCATTTCGAAACAACGGGATACGTCCCTATGTTTCTCCTTTCATTCCGAAACACCGGGATACGTCCCTATGTTTCTTTTCCATTCCGAAACATAGGGATGCGTCACTATGTTTCTCCTTCTCTCCGAAACACCGGGATACGTCCCTATGTTTCTTCCCCTTTGTCGAAACACCGGGATACGTCCCTATGTTTCTCCTCCTTGTTCGTAACACTGGGATACATCCCTAATCCTTGGGATACGTCCCTAATCTTTGGGATACATCCCTAATCCTTGGGATACGTCCCTAACCTTTGGGATACGTCCCTAATCCTTGGGATACGTCCCTAATCCTTGGGATACGTCCCTAACCTTTGGGATACATCCCTTCGCTTCTCCCCCTTCGGTTAAAAGCGTTCGGAATACGTTCCAATGCTCACACCATTTCGAAACACCGGGATACGTCCCTATGTTTCTTTCTCTTTTTCTGAAACACCAGGATACGTCCCTATGTTTCTCTCTCCTTCCGAAACTCTGGGATACGTCCCTATGTTTCTTTTTCTTTTTTCGAAACACCGGGATAGGTCCTTATGTTTCTCTCTCCTTCCGAAACTCCGGGATACGTCCCTATGTTTCTTTCTCTTTCTCTTTTTCCGAAACACCGGGATATGTCCCTATGTTTCTCTCTACTTCCGAAACTCCGGGATACGTCCCTATGTTTCTTTCTCTTTTTCTGAAACACCGGGATACGTCCCTATGTTTCTCTCTCCTTTCGAAACTCCGGGATACGTCCATGTGTTTCTTTCTCTTTTTCCGAAACACCGGGATACGTCCCTATGTTTCTCTTTTTCCGAAACACCGGGATACGTCCCTATGTTTCTCTCTCCTTCCGAAACTCCGGGATACGTCCCTATGTTTCTTTCTCTTTTTTCGAAACATTGGGATACGTCCCTATGTTTCTCGTTTTCCGAAACACCGGGATACGTCCCTATGTTTCTCTCTCCTTCCGAAACTCCGGGATACGTCCCTATGTTTCTTTTTCTTTTTCTGAAACACCGGGATACGTCCCTATGTTTCTCCTTCTTTGGTTAAGAGCATTTGGAATACGTTGCGGTGCTTGAACCACTCTGAAACACTGGGATACGTCCCTATGTTTCTTCTCCTTTCCGAAACACCGGGATATGTCCCTATGTTTCTCCCTCTTTGGTTAGGAGCATTCGGAATACGTTCCAATGCTTATACATTTCCGAAACACCGGGATACGTCCCTATGTTTCTTGCATCATCATATGTTATGCTCGGCTTTGCATTGTCTTGCATTTTGCCCCTGCCCTCGGGCGCAAACCTTTATTTGTAGCTTGTATGCTTTTGTCAAAGTCTTCGGCCTTGTCAAAAATGGGTCATCTCTGGGCTTTGACATTCACTCCCGTCATTTTTATGACTTTCGAGTTCTTTCAAAGAGGGGCAACTGTAGACACCCCATTTTTGACCGTCCTTAAGACTTGGACGTCATCGTTTGAACACTCGATGATTACCCTTGTTTGTGTTCATCTTGAGTTCTCGGAGGTTTCGGCTATGCGCCTTACCTCAAGTCCTCTCGACTTGTTTGTTTTGTTTTTGATTTTGTATCAAACACTTGTGGTTTTGCTTCTGAGGGTGGGAAGTAGCTTGTAGGCCATCCCCACACCTCACCGGTCATGGCTTGAGGCCACCGGCCTTGTTTCCTTGCCACCGGCCATTGGTGATGGCCGGTCGGCACTATTGATGGTCGGTCAGCATTGTGTTTGGTCGGCCGGCAACTGTTTCTGATCAATCGGCCACTTTTTCTGGCCGAGACCTTTTCTTGAGGGAGCTTGACCCTTTTGAACCTTTTTTATAGCTTCTTGAGAAATCTTGAACCTTTTTAGCTTCTCAAAGAAGCTTGACCCTTTTGAACCTTTTTTTAGCTTCTTGAGGAAGCTTGAACCTTTTTAGCTTCTCCAAGAAGCTTGACCCTTTTGAACTTTTTTTTAGCTTCTTGAGGAAGCTAGAACCTTTTTAGCTTCTCCAAGAAGCTTGACCCTTTTGAACCTTTTTTTTAGCTTCTTGAGGAAGCTTGAACCTTTTTAGCTTCTCCAAGATGCTTGACCCTTTTTTTAGCTTCTCAAAGAAGCTTGAACCCTTCTAAGCTTCCAAGAGAAGCTTGCACCTTTTGCACCCTTGTTCTAGCTTCTCCAAGAAGCTTGAACTCTTTGCTCCAAGCTTCTAAGAGAAGCTTGAACCCTTGTCTAGCTTCTCCAAGAAGCTTGGCCCTTTTGTCTAGCTTTTCCAAGAAGCTTGGCCTTCTTGGCCCTTTTGCTCCAAGCTTCTAAGGGAAGCTTGACCCCCTTGACCCCTTTTTTTTGTTAGCTTCTCTAAGAAGCTTGGCACCTTGTCTTGCTCTATAAATTTAGAGCCTATCCTTCCATTCAAGAGGTTACAAGAATTGGTCTAAGGCACATACATATATCTCTCTCCATATCTCCTCCATTTTGGCTCCAAATTACTTGGTACATGGCTCCTTTGCATACCAACCCCTAGCCTCAAACCTTCATCATCAACCTAAGGAGCTTGGAGGCCATTTTCAGAGGCTAAGGGACTGGTTTTTTTGTCCAAGAAGCTGCTGGTTTCGTTGGTCTACATGGGTGAGCCTTTAACCCTCTTTTATCCCCCATTTTTGCACACACTTTTAGCCTATCTTGCTTTCTGTTTTGAGCTTAGTGTATAACTGCAAAAAGTCTTGTTTTTAGCTCCTTTTTCAAGTTTGTTTGAGAACACTTTTGTGTTTGGGGTTGTCTACCCCCTCCTAGGCCTTGTTTGGCCTCATTTTTATGCATTTTTTGTGAGCTCCGGGACCACCTTGTTTAGGCCTCCTCACCACTGAAATCTTAAGGTATTTCAGTGGTGGGGAGGGTGTCTTAAGGTCCAAAGAAGGAGAGGGCCATCCCCTCTCCTTATTGTCTTCATTACTTGCATTTTTGGCCTTACAAAGGGGCCTATGTTTGCACACATCTTGAGCTCAGTTCATGCATTTTTTAGTGCGTTTTAGGACCCTCAGAACTCATTTTCAGAGTTGATTTGGTCTTGCTAAATGTCTATCTTGCATGTGCTTAATAACTCCTTGCATGGCCCTCTAAAGTAACTCATCATTTTTGCATGCCAGGGTTGCATATCAGTCATTATTTGGGCCTATTTTCACATGTTTTATTCACTGATTTTTGATGGTTTGGTGAGATTCCATGTGCATCATATACTTGCCATACAACCCATGTTTGCTAGTCAAAGTTGCATGCTATTTTAGTCCATCTTGCTTACATCTTTTGGCCATGCTTTGAACTGGAAATATGCATGTTTTGCGACTACCTTGACTCTGTCTTCATGCTTCATGAGAAAATAATGCATGCTTTGTATAGCTGTAAGCCATCATATGTGCCTAGTTTTGAGTTTCGGGGCTCATCTCATGCATCGGGTGCCATGTTTCCATGTTTCGGGATCATTTTGCATCACATTTTAGTGCTGAAACTTGCATGTTTGTATGCAATATTTTATGCCTTGCCATGCCTTGTTAGAGTGGCATTTGTGCCTTAGGATCGGTCCTCGGTTTGCGTGCATGTATGCACGCATTTTGATTGTCTCATTTTCATGGCCACTGTTTTGGACCTAGTAGAGTGCTGTCCAAATTAGTTTCAGACCATCCCTTTGGCAAGTTGTTGCATGCTATACATGTTTGTATTTTTAGGTACTTAGCCTATTAACATGTTGCATGTTTAAGTGTCATTGCATTTGGCATGCTTCTTGTGTTAAGTCGCTTGGCATATTTACATGTGTTACGCCTTTCACGTTGTTGCATGTGTGTCATTAACATTGATGTTATATGCCTTGCACGCTTACTTGTTTAGTTCATGTGCCTATTGCACATGGTTTTGTTGTTTGCACGATCATGTTGCACACTTGGCTCACATGCCGAGGTTACATTACATTAGCATGCATCTCTTACCTCTTGAATTGATTATGATGGAGGTTGGGGCCCATTGTTTGTTTTGTGCATTTCATTCCATATTAAAGTTGCACACTTGGCTTTTGGGCCATCAATATTGAAATGCGCGATTGGTGGTCCAAGAATCGAGCGCCATACCCCTTTGAGTCACAAACATGATAAGGGATGTGGTGGTGCACACATTGCTTTGAAAATGCATTGCCATGCCTTGTCTGCCCTCTGCTGCTGTCAAACAGGTTTCTGCAGGAAGTTTTGGCCGGCCGGCCATATATACTGCCGACCGGCAAAACATGTTTGGCCGATAGCTTATTCAGTGGTCGGTGATCATCCCCTCCGGCCGGTGGCATTTCTACTTGGTCGGTGGTACCCCCCAGCATCCAAAGAGCATACCCTTGGACTTTGGCAGTCCTCAGAGGAGCAGAGCAGGTAAAACAGAGGCAAACTTGTGCATGGCATTGGATTTCCGAGCAAACCCGAGCACACGCGCATTTGATCCTCTTCCCGAGGCCTTTATTGCTTTCCTTAGCTCAGTTAATTTGTTAATTAATTAGGTGATTTGTAATAATTAATTAGCTTGCGAGTTAGTTAATTTGTATTATTCTTTCGGTCCCTCCGAGCGAGGGCGAATTTGTAATAAGTGTGGGTGAGTGTGTGTATGTCTTCCAACCCTACGTCTTTCTTCCCTTTTATTTACCCGCTTATGATGGTAAACTAGGGCATATTTAAATTAGCATACCTTATGTTATGCATGTGTGCATTCATACATTTGTCTTGCATGCACTGGGCTCGGCGCATCATTCTAACTGCATTTGTATTTCAATTCCAAATTGAATACGTGTTAGTTGTAGCATTTCACATGTCATTGTAGATTATCCGAGCCTATCTTAGTCGCATTTTTCATGTGTTGCATTAGCCATTTTAACATGAATTAGGATCATGCATATGATTACTAACTAGTTTTTGTTTTGGCTCGGAGTACTAGGTGAGCTTTTATGCTTTAGCATGCCGCATGCATGTGAGTGTTGCCATAATTGCATGATTACCATGAGGCTAGCGGCTTATGTGATATAACTGCTTGAATGCCTGTGGATGGAGGTTGAATTACCTAAATTGGAATAATGCATTAAAACTGTGAGTTTTAAGCCCACTAGATAGTGGCAAAACCATCTTTTCTAAAGCCCACTTGAGGGTGGCAAAACTTGCATTTTAAGCCTACTTGCGAGTAGCAAACCATTTTCAAAACAAACTTGCAATGTTTTGTTGCAATTTAGGCGACTTGGTCTATACTTGTTTGCTGTGCGCACAACATTGTAATTCTAGGCTAATAACCGGAATAAGAACACATAATGCTTTCAAAACAAGATATCACGGTTAGTAGAGGCCGATCTTAGGATCGGGCGAGAGGGGGTGCTCATAGTTGACCTTCCCCAATCGTACCCAAGTTCCCGAGCCGAGGCAACTTTGGTGATGACGGACACGTGGCCTTTGGCACCGAGTCAGGGTTTCCTAAATTACCCCAAAATAAAATATTTAGGTGGCGACTCTGTATCTGGCAAAGTAGTCCATGTTTGGCACTTCTTTCAAAAAATCTGTTTTCTCAAAACGATTTGCCAGGTTTGGACTCTTTGGTTCAGATTAAGAACCGTGACACGAATCGAGTTCGAACTGTAGCGAGGCCCACGGGCGCGTCTACAGTTTCTGGCGACTCTGCTGGGGAAGTTAGAGAGCTTGACTCGAACTCGTGATATCCTGTTTTCGTTTCACTTATGTATTTCTTTGCATTGCATGTCCATTGGTGTGCCTAGGACACCGTGTTTGCCATCTGCCATTCCTGAATGGTTTGCCGGAGGCTTGTCCTGTCAAGACATGACCATAAGGCTGACCGGTTATGGGCTCTGACAGTATGGGAACACAAACCCCGATTTTACCGGGGCACCCTTTTCGACCATTCGACCTAGTGCATATTCGAATCCATAGTGACCATTCCAAACTAGGACAGGTTGCTTACCCGATATTAGGTTGTTTGAAACCGCTACGTGCGTAGTGAAATCCTAGCTCCTGACAAAATAGGACAGGGAAACCCTACCCCAACATAGGGGTGTTTTGGTTCTCATTTGCTTGCTATGTGCGTTTTGGAGTTGGCCTCTACAGGAATGCATATATCAGTTTGCAAGTCTGGGTATCAGGCCTACGGGCATCAGTGTTTTGAGAATCGGTTATATCTGCGGGTATCAGACTCAGGTTTTGGGATAGATATTTGGGGAACAGTTATCAGTATTGAGTACAGTCGTTCTGCTATCCGTTCCAGTGAAATTGAGCTGAGATGCTGTCTGTTTTCTCTTTTACAGGGTAGTCCTGGAACCATAGGTTCAGAAGGCTCCAATATCCCCCGAGGTTCATTGGACTCGTACTGATAGGCTTTGTCAGGTCATAGACTCAGTTCCAAGGTAATCAGGGCCAGAGAAGGCTAGTCAGGCACAGACCACCAGTACAACAGCTACCAGATCAGTGATCTTTGAGCAGTCGGGCTGAGATTTCTGAGCCTATTGCCGACACAGATATACCGGTTGCTCAGTTAGATTGGAACAGTATGTCGAGTCTGGAAGAGATGGTGCGCCAACTCCAGGACAGTATGAAAGCCATGCAGCAAGACACTGTCCCTCAAGCAGAATTCGCCAAGCAACAGGCTGTGGTCATAGCCCAACATGCAGAGACAATTGCCAAATTGGAGCAGCAAACTGGAGTATCTACTTCGCACCAGGCTCCACCCCTACCAAGAGTTCCCATACTCGGGGAGGCAACCCACGTCCAGGATGATACGGACATTCCAGTCAGGCCAGCTCCGCCCCCAGTTCTACCTCAGCTATCCAAGACACCCATCAACCTACCGGACTCCCCTTTTGAGTTAGAGACGAATCCAACGGCGCTAAAGATGTGCAAGCTTGAAAGGTTGTTCAAGAAGGCTCAAGGCATGAAATCTGTCCCGGACATCTAGGATGGGTATACCGATGCAGCTGTGACGCTGCCAGACAGATTCAAGATGCCACATATTGACCGTTTGGATGGGTCCGGGGATCCCATGGTGCACTTACGACTGTTTTCAGACATTCTAAGGCCGATGGGCCTCACCAGATTATAGAAGCTATCATTGTTTGGCCGGACCCTGTCTGGGATAGCCGCAATCTGGTATGCGAAATTGGAGAACTCTGTGAAACAGAATTGGGAAGAGATGGCTGAGGCCTTCAGTGATCAATACTCCTATAACACACAGATTGAGGTCACAACTCGTGATCTTGAAGTCACCCGCCAAGAGCCAAATGAGGGTTTTTCAGAGTTTGTGGTGAGGTGGAGAGCAAAGGCCTCAATGATGGCTACAAGGCCTTCCGACAAAGACCAGATAAGGATGGTTGTGCGTATCCTCCAACCCAAACTAATGCAGAAAATGATCGTGCTCCCCTTCCCTACCTTTTCAGATTTGCATGAGATGGGAGTACAGATCGAGGACGCTATGAAGCAGGGCCTCATTGACCAGGAAAAGGAGCAGCCTAGGAGGGCATTTTCCTGCAGTTCACGTGCGACCACCAGCGGTGATGCAACCACAAAATCTTCTGAAGTGGGCATGGTCATCACCACCACACCAAGAGTAGCCACCCCCTTTGTTGGTGCATCCACTTCAAACCCCCGAACTTCGGACTATCTACCCCGAGGCAAAAGGGCTTTCACCCCACTCTATATGCCTTTGTCTAAAGCCCTAGGGGTCCTACTCAGGAAAGGACATCTAAAACCGTTGGAACAACGGCCTCTACCCGATCCTCTCCCTCCAAAGCATGACCTGACTAAGTACTGTGCTTTTCATCAACAAACCGATCATGACACCGACAGTTGCGTCCGTCTCCACCACGAGATACAAAATTTGATTGACCACAGGGTCATCCCCGCACCGGGTCCTGCAAACTCTATCGGCACTTGATCAGTGAACTTGTGGGGGATAATGTGATGTGATCGAGGGATGAACTACCTGCGGGCGGCGCTCAGTTTACTCCGGATGTGGCGTATGGCATGCATTGTTTTGAGCATTTGTGAATGCTGGGTTTTGTACGTTCTGGCTTGGGTATTGGGTCAGTTCTGTTGTTTTGAGTCTGTCTCTTTGTTTTGAGTCAGTCTTTTCATATCAAGTCAGTCCTGTTGAGTCTGTCTCGTTGTATTGAGTCAGTCGGGTCTGTCTTGTTGTATCGAGTCAGTCCTGTTTTGTTAAGAGTCGGGTGATTTAGCGGATGTTACCTCAAACATCACTTGCTTGTTTTGTGTTTGTCTTTTCGTTTTCTTTTGTGTCTGTTTCTGCCTTGGAGCCAGTAATGCCAACAGATTTGAATGAACAGTAGTGGATTTTCACACTCTTGTGTTTGCTTCTGCCATGTGCCAGTTGTGCCAGAAATTCTAAATGAGATGGCAGTATTTGACTAGAAGCTATGTCTTTTCTATGCTTTGAATTCATCGCATCGACCTAAGTTTTCCAAAACTTTTTTCGAAACAT
Organism: Camellia sinensis; assembly: GCF_055761805.1. Lineage (NCBI taxonomy): Eukaryota > Viridiplantae > Streptophyta > Magnoliopsida > Ericales > Theaceae > Camellia > Camellia sinensis. Next base: position 141,192,577 of record NC_138969.1, on the reverse strand, counting down.
TGTGAAAAAAAAAACGAAGAGGAAGGAATTCCTCGGGTTTTGCAAAATTTGATCGATTGAGAGAAAGAGAGGCATGCTAAGCCCTTAATGATTGAGATCATGCTTGTTAATGTGAGTACTGAGTAGGACCCTGGCTTGATCCAGATTGGTTCTACACTGTCTTCGGCGCAAGCGATTTGTCGCTTTCTTAAAAAATTTTCAAAAATTATTTTGCGCGGTCCTGCGATGACTTGTGTAGGATCGCTCTTGAGATTGTGCAGCTTAGGATCGCTCTCAGCCTCGAGATTCGACCCCTCACTTTCAAACCTTGAACCTGAGTTCAGAACGTTCAACGGTCAACTGCCATGTGAGGCCTGTGTGGCCAGTGTCAAAGCAGCCCTCGAACAAGAGGCAAGAAAGTCAGATCAGGAAGATCAGATTTCATCAGAAGAGGCTTGCGAAGCTAGAACAAAAGCACCCCTCGAACTAGGGGCAAAAATGTCTGATATGCTCGAAGAGCCGAAGATGGATCCTTCAGTAAATCAATACAACAGCCACTCTCTTGGATACGGATGGCTTCAAAACCCTAAAACCATTTGGCATGGACTTGTTACACTTTTACCCTTTGAGAGGCTCGCTGGACCGAAAACCAGGAAGGGCGGCCTAGGCAAAAGTTAGAGCAAGAAAAGAAGAAAAAGAACAAAAAAGAGAAAAGAACAAAAGAACAAAAAGAAAGATGCAAAGAAAAGAACAAAAAAAGAAAATCAAAAAAGAAATGAAAAGAAAAGAAAAGAACACAAAAATTGAAAAGAAGAAAAACATAGCTCGCAAGGTTGAAAACCCGCAAAGGGCGGCCTTGGCAAAAGTTAGAGCGCAAAAGGAGAGGTTAAATACCCGAGTATACCTCACCGGAACTACGTAAGGCTTGATTCCCATGTTTGGGATACGTAGGCAACTTCATTCTGAAGTCCAGCCACAAATACCTCTAAAATCGATTGTGTCCATGTAATGGTTTTGATTGTCTTTGCCTTCTCTGTATCTGAGAGTTTGGTTGTGATCGTCACTCTGAGGATTGATTGCAGTGCGCTGCGGTGCCATTCAAACAAGGGGCAAATTTCCGTTGCCATTCAATGCGCTGCGGTGCTGTTCAAACAAGGGGCAAGTTTCCGCTGCCATTCAATGCACTGTGGTGCCGTTCAAACAGGGGGCAACTTTCCATTGCCATGCAGCTTTCTTCGAGCAAGGGGGCAATTATCCTCCAAATCCGAGGTTATGCGTCTCAAGAGTAAGTTCTGCGCTCGTTGAGCATAGACCGCTTGCAAAAATGGTTTTTGAATTTTTTTACTGAGGTTGACTGATTCTCTTGAAAATTATTTCATTTTTCCAAAACTGGACCATTTTTTGGACCCAAAAAGGAAAATTTTCAGTGCTCATAACCTAACTTGCATGATTTCAAATCAGAAAATCGAACAAGTGTGTTAATCTAACTCTCATATCGGTCAAAATTGTTTTAGTAGAAAACCAAAACAAAAAAAAAATGGTCAAAATGATGAACTAGGGGCACAGTTGAGTCAGGTGTCCTGTCTTTCCCCTATTATCAACATACTTGCCAGAAAGAGCACTCTACCTGCCAAGAAGGGCACCCCCGAAGCTGACCACAAAAGGGCAGAAAGCCCTCACATCCTTTGAGCAACGAGGTATCGAGCCAAGTGCGAAGCACAAACTGGAAAGGATCAAGATATTCCACTCCCTCATCTGGATAGGTCTGATCACATCCAAACTCCCCAGCAAAGCATCGTTAACCGATGTCAATTGCAAATCTGCTGCACATCTAGCCACATCACAACCTCTCCGTGAGAGAAGATCACTGTTGTGAGCAGAAGAAGAGAATCTAGCAGAATGCTAGGGGCAGGAGCCCGTAATTCCTTGTTTATCCACCAGCCACCTAGGGGAGGGATAAAAAATAAGAGATTGAAGAATAGAGAGATGTGCGCTGAGAGAAAAAGTGAGAAAAGGGCTTTTTCAGAAAAACAGAGATTGAGTGCCAGAGTGACGTGAGAATCACAAATGAGAAAAGGGTGGGAAACAATACCCAGAGAAATTGGCTCCTCGTGCGCTGAGAGGTCTCTCGTCTTTGTAACACGTCTGTGTGTCGTGTCTTTTGTTTTGTTTGTCTCAAATCTTGTTTTGAGTCGTTCGAGTGTTACTCGATGTGTTTAGGTTGTTCACCTTTGTTTTTTCCTTTTGTTGAGTCATAGTATGCTGTGTTCAGTAGTAGACTCAATACCCGGTTAAGAACTCATTTCTTAACTTCAAAAATAAAATCGCTTTGTGCTTAGAGTGCTGTGCCATTCTTCACGTTTGTGCAAAACAAGATTCGTTCTTTCATAAAACTGCAGGGTTCAACCCAAGTCATGTCAGAATAGTAAAACCAGGACCTATTTGAAGCTATATGGGTTCCAGAATACAAAGCAAAAGAAAAGAGGGAAAATCGAAGCATCTGGGTGTGTTTCACCTTCAGCAAATTCCGTGATTGTACTCCGAATGTACCTCTTCAGGCCTTGTCAGTGCTCCAAAGAATGAGTGAGCCTCTACTCCAAGCTTAATCCTGCTTCAAGTCAGAATGGCAATTAAAGCAGCAGCAGATGTTATCTCTCGCCAATGTAAACAATGTGTCCCTTTTTCGAGCAGAGTTGTGTTGCCAAGTCCTCTAAAAGGTAAATCGGAGGCACCAGAGTACATGTTTGATGCCCTTCCATTGCATAGAATGTGAACTTTCATATACACTTCAGTTGCATGTGTGCCGCACATCGTTATGTTTCTGCATAGAATATGCTTTCATTGTTGCACAGAAAATGCCCCCATACTTACATAGAAAATGCATTTTATCGCACTGTCTTGCGCACCTGCATTGTATTGTTTTGAGCGCTCATTTGTGTGGAAACACTGGGATACGTCCTTTAGTTTCTTCTACCTTTCTGAAACACCGGGATACGTCCCTACGTTTCCGTTTCTCTCTCTTTCTGAAACACCGGGATACGTCCCTATGTTTCTCCCTTCTTTCGAAACACCGGGATACGTCCCTACGTTTCCCTTTCTCCTTCTTTTCTGAAACACCGGGATACGTCCCTATGTTTCTCCTACCTTTCTGAAGCACCGGGATGCGTCCCTATGTTTCTCTTTCCATTTCGAAACAACGGGATACGTCCCTATGTTTCTCCTTCCATTCCGAAACACCAGGATACTTCCCTATGTTTCTTTTCCATTTCGAAACACCGGGATACGTCCCTATGTTTCTTTTCCATTCCGAAACACAGGGATACGTCCCTATGTTACTCTCCTCTCCGAAACACCGGGATACGTCCCAATGTTTCTTCTCCTTTGTCGAAACACCGGGATACGTCCCTATGTTTCTCCTCCTTGTTCATAACACTGTGATACGTCCCTAATCCTTGGGATACGTCCCTAATCTTTGGGATACGTCCCTAATCCTTGGGATACGTCCCTAACCTTTGGGATATGTCCCTAATCCTTGGGATACGTCCCTAACCTTTGGGATACGTCCCTAATCCTTGGGATACGTCCCTAACCTTTGGGATACATCCCTTCGCTTCTCCCCCTTCGGTTAAAAGCGTTCGGAATACGTTCCAATGCTCACACCATTTCGAAACACCGGGATACGTCCCTATGTTTCTTTCTCTTTTTCTGAAACACCGGGATACGTCCCTATGTTTCTCTCTCCTTCCGAAACTCTGGGATACGTCCCTATGTTTCTTTTTCTTTTTTCGAAACACCGGGATACGTCCCTATGTTTCTCTGTCCTTCCGAAACTCCGGGATACGTCCCTATGTTTCTCTTTTTCCGAAACACCGGGATACGTCCCTATGCTTCTCTCTCCTTCCGAAACTCCGGGATACGTCCCTATGTTTTTTTTCTTTTTCCGAAACACCGGGATACGTCCCTATGTTTCTCCTTCTTTGGTTAAGAGCATTTGGAATACGTTCCGGTGCTTGAACCACTCTGAAACACTAGGATACGTCCCTATGTTTCTTCTCCTTTCCGAAACACCGGGATATGTCCCTATGTTTCTCCCTCTTTGGTTAAGAGCATTCGGAATACGTTCCAATGCTTATACATTTCCGAAACACCGAGATACGTCCCTATGTTTCTTGCATGATCATATGTTATGCTCGACTTTGCATTGTCTTGCATTTTGCCCCTGCCCTCGGGCGCATACCTTTATTTGTAGCTTGTATGCTTTTGTCTAAGTCTTCGGCCTTGTCAAAAATGGGTCGTCTTTGGGCTTTGACATTCACTCCCGTCATTTTTATGACTTTCGAGTTCTGTCAAAGAGGGGCAACTGTAGACACCCCATTTTTGACCGTCCTTAAGACTTGGACGTCATCGTTTGAACACTCGATGATTACCCTTGTTTGTGTTCGTCTTGAGTTCTCGGAGGTTTCGGCTATGTGCCTTACCTCAAGACCTCTCGACTTGTTTGTTTTGTGTTTGATTTTGTATCAAACACTTGTGGTTTTGCTTCTGAGCGTGGGAAGTAGCTTGTAGGCCATCCCCACACCTCACCGCCCATGGCTTGAGGGCACCGGCCTTGTTTCCTTGCCACCGGCCATTGGTGATGGCCGGTCGGCACTATTGATGGTCAGTCAGCATTGTGTTTGGTCGGCCGGCCACTGTTTCTGATCAATCGGCCACTTCCGAGACCTTTTCTTGAGGGAGCTTGACCCTTTTGAACCTTTTTTTAGCTTCTTGAGGAAGCTTGAACATTTTTAGCTTCTCAAAGAAGCTTGACCCTTTTGAACCTTTTTTTTAGCTTCTTGAGGAAGCTTGAACCTTTTTAGCTTCTCCAAGAAGCTTGACCCTTTTGAACCTTTTTTTAGCTTCTTGAGGAAGCTTGAACCTTTTTAGCTTCTCCAAGAAGCTTGACCCTTTTGAACTTTTTTTTAGCTTCTTGAGGAAGCTTGAACCTTTTTAGCTTCTCCAAGAAGCTTGACCCTTTGGAACCTTTTTTTAGCTTCTTGAGGAAGCTTGAACCTTTTTAGCTTCTCCAAGATGCTTGACCCTTTTTTTAGCTTCTCCAAGAAGTTTGGACCCTTCTAAGCTTCCAAGAGAAGCTTGCACCTTTTGCACCCTTGTTCTAGCTTCTCCAAGAAGCTTGAACTCTTTGCTCCAAGCTTCTAAAAGAAGCTTGAACCCATGTCTAGCTTCTCCAAGAAGCTTGGCCCTTTTGTCTAGCTTCTCCAAGAAGCTTGGCCTTCTTGGCCCTTTTGCTCCAAGCTTCTAAAGGAAACTTGACCCCCTTGACCCCTTTTTTTTGTTAGCTTCTCTGAGAAGCTTGGCACCTTGTCTTGCTCTATAAATATAGAGCCTATCCTTCCATTTAAGAGGTTCCAAGAATTGGTCTAAGGCTCCATACATATATCTCTCTCCATATCTCCTCCATTTTGGCTCCAAATTGTTTGGTTCTTGGCTCCTTTGCACACCAACCCCTAGCCTAACACCTCCATCATCAACCTAAGGAGCTTGGAGGCCATTTTCAGAGGCTAAGGGACTGGTTTTTTTGTCCAAGAAGCTGCTGGTTTCGTTGGTCTACAAGGGTGAGCCTTTAACCCTCTTTTATCCCCCATTTTTGCACACACTTTTAGCCTATCTTGCTTTCTATTTTGAGCTTAGTGTATAACTGAAAAAAGTCTTGTTTTTAGCTCCTTTTCAAGTTTGTTTAGAACACTTTTGTGTTTGGGGTTGTCTACCCCCTCTTAGGCCTTGTTTGGCCTCATTTTTATGCATTTTTTGTGAGCTCCGGGACCACCTTGTTTAGGCCTCCTCACCACTGAAATCTTAAGGGATTTCAGTGGTGGGGAGGGTGTCTTAAGGTCCTAAGAAGGAGAGGGCCATCCCCTCTCCTTATTGTCTTCATTACTTGCATTTTTGGCCTTACAAAGGGGCCTATGTTTTCCCACATCTTGAGCTCAGTTCAGGCTTTTTTTAGTGCGTTTTAGGACCCTCAAAACTCATTTTCAGAGTTGATTTGGTCTTGCTAAATGTCTATCTTGCATGTGCTTAATAACTCCTTGTATGGCCCTCTAAAGTAACTCATCATTTTTGCATGCCATGGTTGCATATCAGTGGTTATTTGGGCCTATTTTCACATGTTTTATTCACTGATTTTTGATGGTTTGGTGAGATTCCATGTGCATCATATACTTGCCATACAACCCATGTTTGCTAGTCAAAGTTGCATGCTATTTTAGTCCATCTTGCTTACATCTTTTGGCCATGCTTTGAACTGGAAATATGCATGTTTTGGGACTGCCTTGACTCTGTCTTCATGCTTCATGAGCAAATAATGCATGCTTTGTATAGCTGTAAGCCATCATATGTGCCTAGTTTTGAGTTTCGGGGCTCATCTCATGCATCGGGTGCCATGTTTCCATGTTTCGGGATCATTTTGCATCACATTTCAGTGCTGAAACTTGAATGTTTGTATGCCATATTTTATGCCTTGCCATGCCTTGTTAGAGTGGCATGTGTGCCTTAGGATCGGTCCTCGGTTTGCGTGCATGTATGCACGCATTTCGATTGTCTCATTTTCATGGCCACTGTTTTGGACCTAGTAGAGAGCTGTCCAAATTAGTTTCAGACCATCCCTTTGGCATGTTGTTGCATGCTATACATTTTTGTATTTTTAGGCACTTAGCCTATTAACATGTTGCATGTTTAAGTGTCATTGCATTTGGCATGCTTCTTGTGTTAAGTCGCTTGGCATATTTACATGTGTTACGCCTTTCATGTTGTTGCATGTGTGTCATTAACATTGATGTTATATGCCTTGCACGCTTACTTGTTTAGTTCATGTGCCTATTGCACATGGTTTTGTTGTTTGCACGATCATGTTGCACACTTAGCTCACATGCCTAGGTTGCATTACATTAGCATGCATCTCTTACATCTTGAATTGATTATGATAGAGGTTGGGGCCCATTGTTTGTTTTGTGCACTTCATTCCATATTGAAGTTGCACACTTGGCTTTTGGGCCATCAATATTGAAATGCGCGATTGGTGGTCCGAGAATCGAGCGCCATACCCCTTTGAGTCACAAACATGATAAGGGATGTGGTGGTGCACACATTGCTTTGAAAATGCATTGTCATGCCTTGTCTGCCCTCTGCTGCTGTCAAATAGGTTTCTGCAGGAAGTTTTGGCCGGCCGGCCATATATACTGCCGACCGGCAAAACATGTTTGGCCGATAGCTTATTCAGTGGCCGGTGATCATCCCCTCCGGCCGGTGGCGTTTCTACTTGGTCGGTGGTACCCCCCAGCATCCAAAAAGCATACCCTTGGACTTTGGCAGTCCTCAGAGGAGCAGAGCAGGGAAAACAGAGGCAAACTTGTGCATGGCATTGGATTTCCGAGCAAACTAGAGCACACGCGCATTTGATCCTCTTCCCGAGGCCTTTACTGCTTTCCTTAGCTTAGTTAATTTGTTAATTAATTAGGTGATTTGTAATAATTAATTAGCTTGCGAGTTAGTTAATTTGTATTATTCTTTACCCTCTTATGATGGTAAACTAGGGCATATTTAAATTAGCATACCTTATGTTATGCATGCGTGCATTCATACATTTGTCTTGCATGCACTGGGCTTGGCGCATCATTCTAACTGCATTTGTATTTCAATTCCAAATTGAATACGTGTTAGTTGTAGCATTTCACATGTCATTGTAGATTATCCGAGCCTATCTTAGTCGCATTTTGCATGTGCTGCATTAGCCATTTTAACATGAACTAGGATCATGCATATGATTACTAACTAGTTTTTGTTTTGGCTCGGAGTACTAGGTGAGCTTTTATGCTTTAGCATGCCGCATGCGTGTGAGTGTTGCCATAATTGCATGATTACCATGAGGCTAGCTGCTTATGTGATATAACTGCTTGAATGCCTGTGGATGGAGGTTGAATTACCTAAATTGGAATAATGCATTAAAACTGTGAGTTTTAAGCCCACTAGATAGTGGCAAAACCATCTTTCTAAAGCCCACTTGAGGGTGGCAAAACCTGCATTTTAAGCCTACTTGCGAGTAGCAAACCATTTTCAAAATAAACATGCAATGTTTTGTTCCAATTTAGGCGACTTGGTCTATACTTGTTTGCTGTGTACACAACATAGTAATTCTAGGCTAATAACCGGAATAAGGACACATAATGCTTTCAAAACGAGATATCACGGTTAGTGGAGGCCGATCTTCGGATCGGGCGAGAGGGAGTGCTCATAGCTAACCTTCCCCAATCATACCCAAGTTCCCGAGCCGAGGCAACTTTGGTGATGACGGACACGTGGCCTTTGGCACAGAGTCAGGGTTTCCTAAATTCCCCCAAAATAAAATATTTAGGTGGCGACTCTGTATCTGGCAAAGCAGTCCATGTTTGGCACTTCTTTCAAAAAATCTGTTTTCTCAAAACGATTTGCCAGGTTTGGACTCTTTGGTTCAGATTAAGAACCGTGACACGAATCGAGTCCGAACTGTTGCGAGGCCCACGGGCGCGTCTACAGCTGCGTGTTCACAATAAAGTTTGGGCTGCGTGTTCAACTTTCAATCAAATGTGGACTGCGTGTTCACAATCAAGTTTGGGCTGCGTGTTCAACTTTCAATCAAATGTGGGCTGCGTGTTCACAATCAAATTTGGGCCATGTGTTCAGATTTCGGAAATTTAAAATTTGGGCTGCGTGTTCAACTTTCAATCAAATGTGGGTTGCGTGTTCACAATCAAATTTGGGCTGTGTGTTCAGATTTTAAAAATTTAAAGTTTGGGCTGCGTGTTCACAATCTAATTTGGGCTGCGTGTTCAGATTTCAGAAATTTAAAGTTGGGCACCATCAAATTTGGGCTGTGTGTTCAGATTTCAGAAATTTGAAGTTTGGGCTGCGTGTTCACAATCAAATTTGGGCTGTGTGTCCAGATTTCAGAGATTCAAATGATTGAGCTGTGCGTTCAAGACAGAGTATTGTGTTATAGACTAAGCATGCAGAACAAGTTGTGTGCTAAAATGAGCAGAAGTATGGCATGCGAATGTGTTCAGAACGAGCAATAAGCATACATAGCATGAAATGCAGGAAAAATGCAGAATTAAGGCAGGAAATGTAAAAAGGTGAAGTACGTACCTCTCTTGCCTGATGAGAGAGATGGGACTCCGGCTCCCGCAGTAGCAGGTCCACAGGAGCCCGAGGGTCGATGTCGGTAAAGTGATAAAAAATCGCCCGAGGGAGGACATGAGTCGAAGGATTGTACCTCTCGGGGACGAATGGCTGAATCCTTGGCGGCAGAGGCATGATGTCTGGATCGCCTCCGGCACCTGGAGAACCTCCGCCATGGGGAAATTGACCCGCCATCTCAGGGAATCTGCAAAAAGGAGCAAAAATGAGCGAAATGAGCCAAAATTGAAAAAACTCAACAAAAGTCAACTCTCGGGAAATGAAAAAGTCAACAAAAGTCAACTCCCGAGAAAATCTTCCAAATATTGAGACAAACTTACCTCAAGTGGTGAAAATGAGAAAAGAAGCTCCGAAATCAAATTTTAATTGGTTCAAAGTGAAGAAAACTGAAAGTTTTGGCGAAACAACTTGGCGTGGGGCGTTGGAAAACGCATATAGAGCGCAGATCTGAGAGAGAAAATGGTCTAGGAAGGAGGAGAAGGCAGTTTCGGAGCTAAATTTATGAGGAAAAGAGCTTTGGACATGTACATTTAAAGAAATAAGAGCAAAAGGACCAAATTGCCCCGGATTCGAGCTAGGTGGTCGGCCGGCCACCTTTTCTGGTAGGCCGACCACCCCCTGCACTCAAACCTTGTCGATGGCCTCCCCTGGACTCCAAACTTGGTCGGTGGTGTTCCCAAGGTGGTCTCCAAGGTCTCTGCAAGTTTTGGTAGTCATTGGAGTCCCCAGCACCGGAGAAAGTACAAAAAAAAGTGCACTTTTCGTCACGAAATCCCTCTGCAGGAACTCCAACTCCAACTTTCGATGCGTGTTTCATCGTCACTCGTCAAGAGAAAAATGTATCCTTTTTTAGCACGCTGTGTCCCTTTCGGAAGGTAAAGCGGAGGTCGCGATTGAGCCGCACTCGTCAAAACTTGCATTTCTTTGCTCGTTGTTTCGCGTCAAACACGCATTCGAATTTGCACTTATCCTGCATTGTTATGTACGTCACTTGCATTCTCATGCATACCACTTGCATTGTTATGCACGTTTCTTTGGTATTGTTATACCCTCACGCTTAGCTTGCGTTGTTACACGCGTGTCTCTCGCATTGCGATGCGCTTTCCCATCGACACCCTGGTTGTCTGCATTCGATGCAGTGTTGAACATGTGTAGCTAATGATATTGTACTTGTTAAGTTTCTCTCTTTTACAGGCACGATATTGTATGTGCGGTTCATTTGAAGTTGGTACGACCAGACGAATCTCACAGGTATTGTATCTTCTCCGTGTGAGACGTGGCGGGAATTGAATAATTCTCCGCATTCTTAAACTGCATGAAATGTGGTTGTTGCTTTGCATTCTTGCTTAAAACTGTTGCGTGTGCGCTTCATTACAGCTTGCTACTTTGCATGATCATGAGTTACGTCCAGCTTTGTGCATATCATTTTACATCTTGCCCCCTGCCTGCGGGCACATCTGTGTTATCTTGCCTGTTTGTCTAAGTCTTCGGCCTTGTCAAAAATGGGTCGTCTCTGGGCTTTGACATTCACTCCCGTCACGAATGACTTCCGAGTTCTGTCAAAGAGGAGCAACGGTAGACACCCCATTTTTGACCGACCTTAAGACTCAGACGTCACTAGTTGAGCGCACAGTGATGTTGCATTTTGTGCTCGTTCTGAGGTTTCAGAGACTCGGCTGCGAGCCTTGCCTCCGGACTTCAGGGCTTTTTTGTGCCTTGCCTCAGTTTGCGAACCTGATCCTGTTTTCTCCATTCTCTCTTCCCAAAGGAAGGGAGAGGTCTCGTAGACTATCTCTCAGTGGCCGTAGGTTACGTTTCATGGTTGTAGGCCATTTTTTCCGTTTGGAGCCCAGTTTTCGATTTTTGGAGTTGTTGGCCGTGTGCCTCGGTTCGGGACCGCTTAACTACCTCCGTTTGCTCCGGTTTTTGGCACACACCTTATTTCCTCCCTTTAGAGGGACACTATGGCCCGGGAGACCACCTTCGTGGTCTTACACCACTTCCGGTGCCCAACAGCCTGTTTTCGGGGCCCCAAACCGCGCGTTTTGGCCCCCCAACCACGCGTTTTGCATCCTTTTTGGCCCGTTTTTGGTGGGGACCCTATTTTCACTATTAGGGAGGGGGTAGTGTGGTGGCCAGCCACCTTTTCCCTTGGAAAACCAGTTTTCTCATATTCTCTCTCCAAAAGCCGATTTTTTTGACAGAAAGCTGGTGTTTCTCACTTTTGAGCCACATTTTCTGGCTTTTCATACCACCATTGTGTTCTACTCATCTGGGAGGCCACCAATATGGGTAGGCCGGCCAGAAATTCATCTTGACTCTTTTGCCCCCCTCTAAAAGCTAGCTTTTCTCTCTCTTGGGTCACATTTCTGGTTTTTCTCTACATAGCTGTGTTGCACTCATCTGGGAGGCCACCTTTCTGGGGTGGCCAGCCAGAAATTTTTGTTGACTATTGTGACTCCTCGTTGGCCGACCAGGGGGGGTGGCCGGCCGGCCACTTGAACTGGCCAGCCTGCTTCTTGCTTTTTACTTTTTCTGAGTGTAGTCCAGCTGTGCCAGCTGGAGGCCATTTGGTGTATCCTTCATACATGTGTATGGAGGATACTTGGGGACTTTTTTGGATATTTTGGAGCCTCTCCTCTATAAAGGAGAGGCTTGGCTTCATATCAGAAGGTGGAACAAAATTTACTAAGGCATATAACCTCCCTCTTCCATTGTCACTATTCCAAGCTCCAAAACCCTAATTTTCTTGGTCCATTTGCCCTACAACCCTTAGCACCACACCTCCATCATCCATTCCAGCACCTTGGAAGTCATTTGCAGAGGTTGAAAGCTCACCAACTTGGTCCAAAAGCTGCTGGAGGTCGGCTCTTCAAGGGTAAGTGTCTATTTCCCTTAAACTTGCATTTTTTTGCATCATTACTTAGCTTCACTTGCAAGTATTTCTGGGCTTTGTGATAAATTAGAAAGTGTCATATTTTGAGCTCCTCTTCAACTTTGTTTAAGGGCACTTTGCTATTTGAGGTCATCTACTTCCCCTTACCCTGTATCTCTCTTTTAGGGCTGTTTTTGCATCATACTTTAGCCTTACTTGTGAACATTTTCGAGATTTGTCATAAACTAGAAAAAGCCTTGTTTTGACCTCCTATTTAATTTTTCTTGAGGTCACTTTTCTGTTTGGAGTCATCTCCTTCCTTGCATGCTTCATTCCTTCATATTTAGGGCTATGCATTAGAGCATTTTGCATTGGACTTGTTTTGGCCTCTTAGCCACTGAAATCCAGGGGATTTTTAGTGGCTTTGATGAGGTTTTGAGCTTTGAAATCATAGAGGGGTGATCCTTTCACCCCTCATTTTCTTTACTAGCATCATTGGCTTTCCAAAGGGGCTCTATTTTGCATGCATTGGAGTTACTTTTTGGGCCCAATTTTATGGGTTTTAAGGTCTGCCTTAAGTTTGTCCAGGGCCCTTTTGATCATATTTTATGTCTATAGTGCATGTGTAGAACAATTCCATTCAAGGCCTTTTGAGGGGGCCTTTCATCGTATGCTTCCTTGACTGATTTCAGGGCCAATTTTGTGATTTTTAGGGCTGTCGTAACTCATTTCCAGAGTTGGTTTGGTCATGCTAAGTGTCTATCTTATATGTGCTTAACAACCCCTTGAATGCCCTTCCAAAGAAGCCCCCCATTTTTCCATGCATTGGCTGCATTTCAGTGATTATTTGGGCATGTTTTGTCATGTTTTATTCACTGTTTTTGGCTGGTTTGATGAGTTCTCATTTTCTTCATATACATGCCATGTAAACCATGCTTGTTAGCCAATGTTGCATGCTATTTTAGTCCATCATGTTAGCATCTTTTGGCCATGCTCTAAACTAGAAATGTGCACGTTTTGGGACTGCCTTAGCTCTGTCTTTTGACTTCATGATCAAATAATGCTTGCTTTGTATACTTGTCGTTCAATGCATGTGCCTAGTTTTGAGTTTCGGGGCTTATTCCATGCATCGGGTGCCATATTTCCATGTTTCGGGACCATTTAGCATCATGTTTCAGTGAAGAAATTTACATGTTTGAATGCCACCTTGCATCCCTTGTCATGCCTTGGTAGGGTGGTATTTTATGCCTTAGGTTCGGTCCACGGTTTGCGTGCATGTGTGCACGCATTTCGGTTGTCTCATTTTCATCTAATGGCTACTGATGTGAGTGTGGCTGAGGTCCACTCACATTGGTGTAAGTCCATTATGCATTGTGTATGCCCTTTTAATTCATAGCATTGCGTATGCTGGGTTGCGTGTTAATGCATTGTGTATGCCATCTCATAGCATTGCGTATGCTAGGTTATATGTTAGTCGCATTGTGTATGCCATCTCATTTGCATTGTGTTTGGGATAGGAGTTAGCCCAAGCACGGGAAACGAGGGACGTTTCATACTCTGAGTGACAGAACGTGTCTCAATTCCCTGTCGCCGACACTCCGGATTACCCATGATGGAGTTTAGGTCTTGCTGTGTTTTCATGTGCACATTTCATATTGAGTCGTTGAATTCGACTCCTCGACCATCATGCATCGATATGCGTGGTTGGTGGCATGAGGATCGAGGACTACACTCCCTGAAGAGTAGTCATGCATACATATGTGAAATACTTTGCCATGCCCCTTTGTTGCTCTCTGTTGTAGTAAATCAGAAATCAACGACCTTCTGGAGCGTTGCGCAATATTCCGAAAACAATTGCAAATAGAGGCAAACCGGGACATCGTAATGGATTTATGCGCAAGGCAACTCGAGCGTGCATCATTCATCATTCGGAATAAGAGCTGAGGCAGTCCGTGGATTTGCGTGCTAATTTATCTGCTTTCCTAGATTAATTTGTTAATTAATTAGGATTTTGTATTTATTCGGACTGTATATTATTTATTCGGACCCTCCAAGCGAGGGCAATGTTGTAATAAGTGTGCGTGCGTGTGATGTATGTCTTCCAACCCCACGTCTTTCTCCCTTTTATTTACCAGCGTATGATGGTTGGATTAGGACATGTTTCAATTAACATACAGCATGATAGCATGTTTACATTCATTTATCTGTTTTGCATGCACCGGGCTCGGCGCATCATACTAACTGCATTTGTATTTCAATTCTGAGTTGAATACTTGTTAGTTGCAGCGTTTCACATGCCATCTTTAGAATAGCCGAGCCTATCTTAGTTGCATTTTGCATGTGTTGCATTAGGCGTTTCAGCATAGTTACGATCATGCATGAATTTCTAACATAGCTTCTATTTTGGCTTAGAGTACTCGGTAAGTACTTATGTTTTAGCATCCTTGCATGCGTGTGAGTAGCTGCCAAGATAGCATGCTTGCCATGAGGCTAACTGCTTATGTGATATAACTGCCTGAATGCCTGTGGGTGAAGGTTGGGTTATTTGAATTGGAACAATTCATTAATTGTGAGTTTTAAGCCCACTAGATAGTGACAAAATCATGTTTTCTAGGCCCACCTCAGGGTGGCAAATCCACATTTAAGCCTACTTGCGAGTAGCAAACCGTTTTCAAAACAAACATGAGATGTTTCGTTCCAATTCAGGCGATCCAGTCTATACTTATATGCTGTGCGCATCACATAGTAAATCTAGGCTAATAACCGGAATAAGAACGCATAATGTTTTCCAAACTAGATATCATGGTTAGTAGAGGCCGATCTTTGATCGGGCGAGCAGGGGTGCTCACTAAGTGACCTTCCCCAATCGTACCCAAGTTCTCAAGCCGAAGCAACTTTGGTGATGACGGACACGTGGCCTTAGGAAACGAGTCAGGGTTTCCTAAATTCCCCCAAAATAAATATTTAGGTGGCGACTCTGTATCTGGCAAAGCAGTCTATGTTTGGCACTTCTTTCAAAAAAACTGTTTTCAAAAACGATTTGCCGGATTTGGACTCTTTGATGATTCATCGGTCTTGCATTGCACTCTGCGAGATTAGATACAAGACCGTGACTTTGAGTCCTGAACTGTAGTGAGCCCAATGAACAAAACGCGGGGGGGGGAGGGGGGGGGATTTCCTCCTAGGACGTTCGGAGACGTCTACAGCATGGCAGTGTATTTGCAAGGAAATGTTTGTAGCACCACACTCCTTATCATATCTCAAGCTCAAAAGAGTGTGGTACTCGACTCTTGGACCACCAACCAAGCATCACAATGCACGATGGCCGAGAAGCCAAGTTTGTACAAGTTGATGAATGCATAAACAAGACTCGATGAACCTCCACCCTATCATGCATGATCAAGGGTGTCGGTGACCTAAGGAATGAGGCACGTTTCATCACTTTGAGTATGAAACATCCCTCGTTCCTCGTGTTTGTATTAACGTCTGATCCAAACACATGCAATGCAACTCAAACATGTTATCTTGGCATGTTTTACTTTAATTCATTTTGTTTACTCATTTTAGATTACCGATAAGTCCTTTAACCGGTTAAGTCCAAAAGTGAGTCCTCTAATTTTGAAAGAGGATCTAAGCCACAAGCACCTTGAGCATGGAAGAAGCTTCATGCCGTTGGTTAGTAGAAACCCTCAAGAGAAGGCTAAAACCATTAGGCATAAGCATCAATTCCATGTTCAAGCCGACAAGGGGCTTAAGATTACTTTCAAAGACAATAAGAGAGTGAAATAATGGGATGCAATGGCACATATTCCAGCACTAAAATAGCATGCTAAAGACACTAAATCATGTAGACAATGCATGCAAGACATGTTTAGAGCTAAGAATGCCAAAGCTAGTGAAGTGCATTACACTAGAAGCATGCCATACAATGCTCAAATGATTAAACCAACCCAAAACAGAGCTATAGCAAGCCAAAACAGTGACTAAAATGAACCGAGACGATAGCATGAAAAGCAAGAAAATGATGTTCATGCATTGGCTCATAAACGAGGCATAAGGCTCAACTCTTAAAAGCACTTAAAGAGCAATATATAGGAGAGTATGATGGAAGTATATGCTCTGAAATACCATGCCAAATGATTCCATATCATGCAAATAGTTCAAATAAAGCATGCCAAGAGACTTGAAATACAAAGCTAGTCAAGGGCTTTACACTACAATCATGCTAAGCAATGCTCAAATGACCTTAAGCACTCAAAACAGACCTAAGGTAGATCAAAATGGTAGCAAAAACATGCTAGACTTGCAACATAGATGGCAAGAAAGATATGCTCCCGTATTAGCTCACAAACAAGGCATAAGGGTACAACTCTTAAACACAATGAAAGAGTGATAAACATAAGAGTATGGAAGAATTTTATGCTCTGAAATTACATATCAAATGAAGCCATATCTTGCACACATCACAAATATAGCATGCTAGTGGTCTCAAAACTCAAGACCAGTGAAGCCATCTATGCCATAGCTATACAAAGCAAACCCCAAAAGGCCAAGAACACTCAAAATAGTCCTAAAGCATGTCAAAATAGTACCAAAACATGGATGGAGTATAGCCAAGACAAGCTAGAATGAGAGGCCAAAACACCAAGTACACTAGGTTAGCATGCAAGATTACACTACAAGTGCAATAGGCATGCAAGAGGCGACCAACCCAGCCAAAAACAGAGTTATGGCAGGTCTAAAAAGTCACAAAAATGTGCTTGAACAAAGCGACGAAGAAGTAGAAACACATGCTCATTTGGTGGGCCATCAACACATGCAAACAAGACAAGAGGAGGGGGGACCACCCCCTCCCATTTGGGACCTCAAAACAAGTTTTCTCCCACTGAAATTCCTCTGGAATTCAGTGGTTTTAAGGCCAAAAAGAGGTTTGTTTGAAAAGCTTGAAAGTTAGCTCAAAAGGCCTTACAAGCCAAGGAGCAAAAGGGAGGAAACACCCCCTAGCCAAACAAGGCTTAAACCACCATTTTAGAACCTCAAAATCAGAGTTTTTTTTATGGTTCAAAACCAGCCCCAAAATAGTCCAAAACAATGGGAAAATGGGGATAAAGCAAGTGTGTAAAAACACGCTTGAAAGGGGGAAATGCTTACCCTTGGAGCACAACAGCAAAATCACCAAAATTCTGAGCTTAAACCAGCTTTGAGAGCTCAAAATAGGCTCCAAGGGACCTCAGCCCAAAGATATACAACTTTGATGAAGGATGCCTAGGCAAAGGAGAGGTGTATCTCCAAGTGTATCTCTTGTATGCACACAAGGGCAAAAGAGAGAGCAAACTAGAGAGAAAGGTTGAAATTTAGCTCTAAAATTTCTAGAGAGAGAGAATTTTTTAGAGAGAGATTCTCCCAATATTTCTTCTCTTTGTTTTTTTTCAAAATGATAGATATTGCCTTCATATATAGCAATTCAAGAGCTTTTGGTCGAAAATATCTGAATTGCGACAGCTGGAGCTTGTGTGGAATAGCTGGAGGGAAAAGATCTGCAAATTCTGAGTTTTCTGGGCATTTTTGATCGACTGGCCATCTTTTTGGCCGACCTGCTACTTTGTTGGCCGATCAGCTACTAATGTTGGCCGACTGCAAATTTTGCTCTGCAGGTCCGACTTCAAATAGGCATAACTCCTTCATCTAGACTCCTTTGCAGGTCATCCTTGTGTCTAAAATGAAGCCCCAAAAGTAAAATTTCCAATGGTGGAAGCCTCACCTCAAAATTCCAAGTTTTCTAAGAGATATCCCTCTTTTAATGAAGACTGCTCCTTTCCAGCTTAATCGGATTGATGCCTAACTTCAACCAACCATATCTTCCCCATCTGGACTCGGCTTTAGGAGATTCTTGAGTATAAAATGAAGCCCCGGAAGTCTTTTTTCCAACAGTCATGGCCTCAAAGCTGAAGTCCAAGTATACAAAAGGATAGGCCTGATTTAGCGAGGGTTGTTCGACTCTCTCTTAACAATTCATGCCCAACTTCTTCCCCAACTTGCTTTCTTCCCTCCACTCCTCTTTTCTTCAACTTCAAACACCTAGATAAGGTTTTTTGAAAGATTGTTCAGAGATTTCACCTCTCTTTCATTCATTTCCACTTTGTCCTTGCTTGGTTTGCCAAAAAACGCAACATTTAACAAAATGCAAGCGTCGGAACATCGCAGAAACTTTGTTTCAAAAATGTTTTGAAAGAAAGGGTTTTGAGGTCTAAAATATTTGGTCAAAATAGTTTTAGTCCAAAAATCGAGTGTAAGGTTAGGATTTGGCTCTCTCCTCGCCGCAGAAATTGAACCTTTGCACTGCACACCTCATCATCAAGTAAACAATCAATAGCGCCCAAGTCTTAAGGGTGGTCAAAAATGGGGTGTCTACACCATGCTATTGATGAAAAGCGTAGTATTTGGACGGGTTGTGTTTCGGGAGAAAAGGATTGGGTAGGGGGTGAGGCTCTAGTGGCTTAAGGTGCCCCTTTTTTATCAGGACCCCTAACGCTTTGGATAAGGACATGTATGGTGGGGTGAAGACCCTTTGGCCTCGGGGTTGGTGCTTCGAGGTTTGTGAGGTTGTATTGGATGTACCGGCAAAGAGGTTGGCAGTTTTCGGCGTGGTGGTGACCATAACCACATCAGAAGGCCTTGCAGCTGCACTACTACTCGTAGTTACATTGGAATTGCGTGTGAAAGATCTCTTAGGCTGCTCTTTCTCGTGGTCTATCAGACCCTGCTTCATTGCATCTTCAATTTGCACCCGTATTTCATAGAGGTCAGCAAAAGTAGATAGAGGTAGGACTATCATCTTCTGTAATAGTCTTGGTTGCAGATTATGGACCACCATTCTAATTTGGTCCTTTTTGGCCGATCGGGTGGTCATCATGGAGTTCTTGGCCCTCCACCGAGTCACAAAATCAGAGAAGCCCTCCTTCCCCTCCTGGCGAGTTGCTTTGAGATCACGAGTTGTGACCTCGATCTGAGTGTTGTAAAAATATTGCGTTATAAAGGCCTCTGCCATCTCTTCCTAGTTTCTCTTCACAGTGTCTTCAAGTTTGGCGTACCAAATGGCCGCTATACCCGACAGGGTTCAGCCGAAGAGCGACAACTTTTGGAGTCTGGTGAGACCCATGGGTCATAGGATGTCAAAGAATAGCCGTAGATGGACCACATGATCCCCGAAGCCATCAAACCGGTCTATATGCGGCATCTTGAATCTGTCTGGCAAAGTCACTGCTAAATTAGTATAGCCATCTTCTATATCCGGGATTGAGTTCACACATTGTGCTCGTTTAAAGAGCTTCTCTAGCTTGCTCACTTTCAGTGCAGTAGGGTCGACCTCGAACTCAAACGATGCCTCTGTCGAGTAAACCGATGTCTTAGAGGTCTAAGGTGGGATAGGATCTGCTTGAATGCCCACATTTTCCTAGACATTAATTGTGACCCCGGGTGCTGGAATTCCCACTGGGGGTGCATGGGATACTGAGGCTACTGTAGGTTGTGGCCGCTGTTGTTGAAGCATTTCTATTACCTCTGCTTGGCGGGCTACAACCTCCACCTGGCAAGCTATGGTCTCAGCTTGTCGGGCAGCATCTAGCTGCATGTTCTCAATAGTCTGCTGGAGTTGACGAAGCATGTCTTCCATGTTGACTGAAGGACTTTGAACTATCGAAATTGACAAAAACTCTCTGTCTGGAGTAGAACTGGATGACAGGGCCCGACTGAGCACATACGAGGTAAACGGTGACTATTGAATTGGCGAACTCTGTCGATTCCTCCTCCATCTAGTAATCGGTGAGACTGAAACAAACACTGGTTGTCCCCTGACTAGATCCTGAGATCTACAAATCCTTCTAACTCGGGTCCAGAGTGCTTGGGGGTTAACAGACTCGTCTGAAGCAATGGTGAAAAACTACCCTGTAAAAAGAAAATAAAGCACAAAAAAAAAAAAAAAAAATTAGAAACCGCACAGCACCTCGGCTCAGACAAAAACAACACATAGTTGCAATCATAAGCTGGATAACTTTACTCAAACACTGATTTCTGCCCCAAATTTCTGCGTCAAAACTGATACCCTCAAACTGATACCTAGACTTGCAACTGATGCATATATTCCTGCAGAGTTTCACTCTAAAAGCACGTATCAAGCAAGTGAGAGCCAAAGCAACCCTATGATGGGGTAGGGTTACCCTGTCCTAATTTCGTCAGGAACAAGGGATCGTCAGGAGCAAGGGATTCACTATGCAAACAAGCTGTGAGAGCAAATATAAAAATTCAGTAAATAATTCAATAATAATAATTTTACAATTTCAAATATTTTTATGGTAAATCCCAAAGTGCAAATTAAATATTTGGAAGGTCTTTTAATTAATTTTAAATCTAAAATAAATTATGGTAGAAATCTCTAATTTAGAGGCAAAAATTGCTATTAAAGTAAATAATAGTAATAATGTTAAATAATAATAATAATATAGTTAGTAAGGGGTCATTTTGAAAATTTATTATAGGAGGATAAAACCCTAATGGTGAGATATCAATTCTTTTCTAAACAACACAACAGCAGGTTCTTAGCAGCCATGAGTCATTGAGAGAGAGCGAGAGAGAGAGTGAGTGAGAGAGAGAGAGAGAGAGAGAGAGAGAGAGAGAGAAATTTCCAGCATCTTGTGGTTCTACAAATTTAAGGTATTGTTCTTCTATAATATATTATATCTATGATTATTGTGCATAGATGTTCCGGTGTATTGATTGGAAGAGAAACAAAAAAGAAAAGAAAAAAAAGAGGGGGTAACGGGTAGCACTGTTTCAATTAAGGATTTGGTTTTGGGGTTTATTTATATATTATATTGAGTTAGCACTGTTTCAATTATTGATGATTAAGATTCTATTTGAAGTTGATGCTGAATTAAATAGGGCTTATAGCCTTGAGAACTGTGTGGCATATTATCTGTTTTTTTCTTGGTACCTAGAAAATTATTGGTGTTCATGTTGTAATTTGTTTTAAGTGTAAAATGGCATTTATCATGTTCTTGACAAACATGAGTATTTTAACTATTGAACTGTGAAACCTTTTTTTTAAACAGATTGCCCTTACCAAACTGTTTGCCAATCTAGTTTCTGTGATATATATATATATATATATATATATATATATATATCTTATTTTGGAATTGAACTCCGTTTTCAAAACTGTATTTACTATCCATGTTGCTACTCACTGAACTATCAGCTGACTTAGTTGTTTACCATTTCTAGGTGTTAGAAGAACTTAGAGCGGACTCATGGCATAGCAGGACTCGATTGCATGGACCTCTAGGACATTCATTTATTTTAGAGTGTTATGTCAAGTTTGTGCATTTTTATTTATTTTATTTTATTGGGGTTCATTTAGGATTGTTTTGATATTTGGGCTGTTTATATTGAATAAGTTTGGATGGTTTCGATTACGGTTGATTTTTCCGTTTATAATTGTGGCTTGTCACTGGATTGAGTTTTGGTTATTTATTATTGGACTATGGTTTAGTTGTTCAATGTGAATATGGATTCGTGTTTAGGCTTACGTATGCCTTGGGTTCAGGCCCTGTGGGCCACGACCAGTCATGCCCCGATTTGGGGTGTGACAATTGTTGTATCAGAGCTAAAGTTTATCGAGTTACATATCTTGCATTTCATCATTTAGACGAGGTCCGAGTCCCTATAGTCCTTAGTAGTGTTTGGTTAACTTAGTTTTGTTTAAGCTTGTGTTGAGCTTTTCTTAATTTCATTTTCAAGGTTAAGAGATGGCACCTAGGAGAAGAAGTGTCAATCCTCTTGGAACTGATCAACCAGCCACTTATTGTAGAGTTCCCCCTATTTATATTCCCCTACCGGACCACCTGTTGCTCCAGTGGTCCCTGAAGCACCAGGAGTTGTTCCTGCTGCACCAGCTGCACAGGTTTTACAATCATTGTTGGGACTACTGAACAATCATGTAGCCCCATAACCAGCTGTTCCACCAACTTTAAGTTTGGATAGGGGCTCCTTATTTGAGAGGTTTATGAAGGCAAAACCTCTAGAATTTCACGGAACAGTGGACCCTACGGAGGCAGAGGCATGGGTACTAGAGATGGAGAAAATATTTGATGTTCTAGGTTATTCAGCAGGCTAGAAGGCAGCCTTTGCAGCTTTTAGGTTCAAGGGCCAAGCTGTAATGACCCCAAAATGCGTATAGAAAGTCATCCTTATTTAATTAGGGGTTAATGTGTTTTAATTCAACTATATCTATCGGAATTAAAGAATTATCTGCTGAGTTATGGCGACCTTTATTATATCGGCTTGAAATTTTTTACCCTCCGCTCGAGCATGGGCTCATTTTTGACATTCTTATTGATGTATTTGGAATGTTTTTATCTTATTTTGGGGTATTGAATGAAGTGATAATATGATGGTAAGTTAAGATTGGACCAAAGAATTTAGTTCGGATAGTTATTTTATGACCAACTGTCACTCATTTTCCCTTTTCTTTTTCCACACTCTAAATATGAATGTGAGGTTAGAACCATTGGAAAGCTTATTTCCGGGGCTTCGATTTGGACACAAGAACGACCTAGAACGGAGTCCCGATGAGAGAGTTATACCCGTTTGAAGTTTTCACATTTGTGCTGGAAGCAGAGCCGCACGTGCGGGGAATAGCGCCGCACGTGCGGTCTGTGCGGGACAGCAGCTCTAAAAACGGGATTTTTGAACCATTTCTTGCAATTTCTTTTCCTCTCTTCTTCTCCCCTCTTCCATGTCCGAAACCCTAGCTTCCAAAACCTTGATTTCCTCCACTTTTATCAACAAATCCTCCATGGATCTTGTATCAAGGATGGAGAACAAGAAAGGGTCAACACTTCCAACCGATTGAATTTCGAAATTGAGGTAGAATCTCATCCAAGCTCGCTCCTTTGTTTGTTCTTCGAGGTAGGGGTTCTAGATCTCCTCAATACTTACATCTATGGATAGATTTATGGTAACTTCATTATATTAATGCAAAAATCTTCATTTTTATCATCTAGGGCATATTATGAGATTTGGGGATTTAGAGTTTGAGATGTTGGAAGTTAAATTGGTGGGTTAAAATGATGAATTGTGAATCCTAGATGTAGAATCATTGGGAAAATTGGAATTAAAAGTGGTGATTTAAGAAGTGTGAATTTTTGTTAAAAATCCTCATTTTTCTTGAAACCCTAGGTTGATTAATGATGATACCCAATGTTTTGGCCCAAATTGAAAGTAGAATAATGAAATTGAGGTGTTGAATTAGATGTGTTCAAGTTTAATTGGAATTTGGAAATATTTGGAAATTATGTTTAAAATTTGCGAATGAACTTTGTTATAAATGTTGGAATTCATGCTATCATGGAAAGGAAAAATTAGGGGAATAATTTAGTAAGGATATGGATGACATGAACTCGGTTTTGGAATGTTAAAATGAGATTCAAGGGTTTATTTTGTATTATGTTGAATTGCAAATGGTGTTAATGAACTAAATGATGTTGTACTATAATGAATTATGTTCGAATTACGTGACTTGTGTAGGATTAGCTACAAGGACGGACCACGCACCTGAACACTGTGAGTAGTAGTACAAAAATGTACATTTTATCTACTGTTGACAATTATTGTCACTAATGCTCTGTTTCTTGTAAGTGTTATACGAACATTTATGACAATTGGAAAGCAATGTGCACTTATATGAACGCTGAAAGATTCGCGTCCGTCGGTATGATTTTGGAATTCTTATGTTTTGTTAATGACGAATATTAGTCATTTGTTATTTATCAGCATATTATGTTATTTCTTAAAGAATAAGTGGAACCTATGTTCATCCTTGAAGAATGATATTTGTGTGAATCTAAGATTATGTTACGAAGGGACCCAAGATCATTTAGAATCTATGATATGAATGTAAAGGTTTACCATCAGTATGCAACCCACATAAGAATATGAATTATTCTATTTTGTTAAGCGCATGTTAATGGCATGATATAATAAGAAATGCTCTGTTTTCTATTAACTTAATGAATAATTATTCATATATGTAGAAGTATTCACATCATCTTTAGCACAAGGCCCTCACCTAGGGGTAATGATACCGTGGTTCAAATAATTAAGTTACAAGTTTACGTATGTTCTAAGTTTAAGTCTGTTGTAAGTTTACGTATGCTATAAATCAAGAATGTTACAAACTCAAGAATGTTACAAGTTTATATATGTGACAAGTTCAAATATGTACAAGTTTAAGTAAGGTTACAAGTACAAGTATATACAAGTTTAAATATGTTACAAGTTTTCAAGTTTAAGTATGTTATAAGTTCAAGTATGTTACAAGTAGATACATGTTACAAGTTCACACATGTTATAAGTTCAAGTATATTACAAGTAGACGCATGTTACAAGTTCATGTATGTTATAAATTCAAGTATGTTACAAGTTTAAGTAGGATACAAGCTTAAATACGTTACAAGCTACGTTACAAGCTTACATATGTACAAGTTCAAGTGTACTATAAATTCACAATGTTGAGGAATTTCTTTATGGAACTAACAAGAATGCTTTTTTATTGATTTGCCAGCGCTATTAAAAGGCTAAGTATAAGTAAGTATGAATTCTGATTTCTGTTAATGATTCAAGCATAATGCATATGTATGAATTTATTTCCGTTTATGGTATGACATTTATGTATGGTTTGGTCCGTAAGACCTGCTAATTGTTGGTATGGAACAAAGTGCTACTTGGAACTAAGTGCTACATTGTGAGCCACCGCTAGAGTCCATGTGAGACACCTCTTGAGTTCATACATATGTGAAAATTATGTGGCTGAAAGCCATTCTGTGGAAGTTATGAGGCCCATGGCCATCTGTATAAGTTGTTATGAACTGAAACAAAGTGCTACACGGAACTAAGTGCTACGATGTGAGTCACCTCTAGAATCCGTGTGAGACACCTCCTGAGTTCATATATCTATATGTCCAAGGGCTTAATGCCATTCTGATAAGGGCTGTAATGCCAATCTAATAAGGGCTTATGCCATCCTAATATGAAACAAAGTGCTACACGAAACTAAGTGCTACGATGTGAGTCACCTCTAGAATCCGTGTGAGACACCTCTTGAGTTCATATATTTATATGTTCAAGGGCTGTAATGCCATTCTGATAAGGGCTTTATGCCATTCTGACAAGGGCTTCATGCCATATATACAAGGGCTATATGCCACCATGTTTAAGGGCTCCATGCCATATGTTCAAGGGCTATATGCCATCAGGTTTAAAAGTTTAATGTTAATGTGTTCAAGGGTTTTAAGCCACTATATCTCACGATTGGGCCTAAGGCCATTTTGAAATGAAAACAGGAACAGATTAATTACGTGATCTTTGTATTTAAGTATGCATTGCTAGGTGTTATATGTTAATTGAGCATTTAAGTACTATTACCCACTGAGTTTGCCTCACTTTATGTTATGTCTGTTTCTGTAGGTAAACAACCAAGTGGTTAATCCTAAGCCATGATGCTCGTTCTTTTTGTCAACCTTTGAGTGCCCAGACTCTAGATGAAGCCACTCATATTTTTGTGAAGTCCTGACGAACTTTTGGCGCTATGCTTTACTTATTGGACTAAGGTTGAAATGTGTATAGTACTTTATTCCGAAATGTTTTTGATGTATGTCCAATTATAGAGCTGGGCTTGTATATATGTGCGTATATAACCGATATTC
Organism: Camellia sinensis; assembly: GCF_055761805.1. Lineage (NCBI taxonomy): Eukaryota > Viridiplantae > Streptophyta > Magnoliopsida > Ericales > Theaceae > Camellia > Camellia sinensis. The sequence goes on along the minus strand of NC_138969.1, from coordinate 141,166,732 downwards.
AGGTGTATGTTTTAGATTTCATTTGTCTGTTTAAGGTTTGTGATCCTGGCATGATAGTAGTAGCTCAATGGAGTTTGTTTCTATTGTCAAACTTTGATATTTAATGCTTCCGTTTGGGCCCCATATATATAGATATAAAACAGGTTAAGTGTCCGTTTCCGAAGTGGTCATGCCCAAACTTCTAGGGGCGGGTTTGGGGTGTGACATAAGCAGAGCATTGGTGGCGCATGGTGAAGCGTCAATATGAGGGTAGAGAAACAGAGCTAGTGTGGAGCAAGTTTCTAGAATTGTTTAATGAGAAATACTTCCCTGAAGCGGTGCGACGGCAGAAGCAAGTGGATTTTCTCAATCTGAAGCAAAATGACATGACAGTGGCTCAGTATGAAGTCAAGTTTGCAGAGTTGTTGAGGTATGCCCCACATCAGGTGGCCATAGAGGAAGATAGAGTGATGTTGTTTGAGAATGGCTTGCGGTCAGAGATCTATGCAAAAGTAGCTATTTTGGAGATGAAGACATATTCTGCATTGGTAAGCAAGGCATTACTAGCTGAAAAGAGAGCAGAAGAGGAAAAGAAAGCTGAGGAACAAAATGCCAAGGAACCACAAAACAAGAGGCTTAGGGAGGAAAGATAAGTAGGGCATCGTGGTGGTGGTAGCAATCCTAGCAAGAAGCCTTACACCCAAGGCCAGGTTATCAATGCCATAAGGCAGCAGAATCAGAGGATTTGTGATAGATGTGGTAGGTCACATTCTGTTGGGTATAATTGTGATGGCATTGCTCGAATATGCTTCAAGTGTGGCAAGCCTGTCCAAGGGACTAGGAGGTCCGTCAGTAGCACAGTCATTTCAGGGGCAAGGGCAGAGACAAACTTTTTATAGCGGTGGGTTTAGCCAGAAGCAGAATAATGGCAAAAGTGGGGCTACACAAGGTCAGACATCCAAGAATGGGACTCAGGAAAAGAAGTCAGTGGCTACCCAAGGACGTGTTTGTGCTCTCACTGGAGAGGAGGCTGAGGTTGCTCCATCTATGGTGCAAGGTACACTCCTTATATCATCTGTACCTGCTAGAGTTTTAATTGATTTAGGATCTGCACATTCTTTTGTTGCACCTAAGTTTCTACGTTGTTTGTCTATTCCTTGTTAGCCTTTGGATGCATGCGTTGTTGTGTCTACCCCATTAGGGGAAACAGTAGTGTTAGGGGATGTTTGTAGATCTTGTGAGATAGAGTTAGATGGTAGAATTTTTCCAGTGGATTTGATTTCTTTAGAGATGAAGGATTTTGATGTGATTTTGGGGATGGATTGGTTAACGAAGCATCATGCCTCTATTGATTGTTTTAGAAAGATGGTAGTTTTTGCTATGACGGGGCAACATGAGTTTTTCTTTCAGGGAGATGGGAAAGGCTCTTCTATTTGTTTTATTTCTTCCCTTCAGGCTAACCAAATGTTGAGAAAAGGATGTCATGGTTATTTAGCTTGTGTGGTGAGTACCGAATAGCCAGAGCAGAGGTTACAAGAGTTGCCTGTAGTAAGGGAATTTGTTCACTGTCCCCGAAGCTGAATCTGATACCCGCAGATAACTGATTCTGAAAATACTGAACTGGTGCCCGCAGGCCTGATACCCAAAATACTAAACCGGCGCCCGTAGGCCTGATGCCCAAACTTGTAAACTGATACATGCATTCGTATAGAGACGCACTCTAAAAGCACATAACAAACAAGTGAGAGCCAAAACACCCCTATGTTGGGGTAGGGTTTCCCTGTCCTATTTTGTCAGGAGCTAGGGTTTCACTACGCACGCAGTGGTTTCAAACAACCTACGATCGGGAAGCAACCTGTCCTAGTTTGGAATGGTCACTATGGATTCCGAATATGCACTAGGTCGAATGGTCAAAAAGGGTGCCCCGGTAAAATCGGGGTTTGTGTTCCCATACTGGCAGAGCCAGTAACCGGTAAGCCTTATGGCACGCAGCCTCTAGCAAACCACTCAGGAATAGCAGATGGCAAACACGGTGTCCTAGGCGCACCGATGCAAATGCGATGCAAAGAAACACATAAGTATGGTCAAAACAAGATATCACGAGTTCGAGTCAAGTTCTCTGGTTCCCCAGCAGAGTCGTCAGAAACTGTAGACGTCCCCGAATGTCTCGGGAGGGAAATCCCGTTATGTTCATTTGAGGCTCACTACAGTTCAGGACTCAAAGTCACGGTCTTGTATCTAATCTCACAAAGTATAATGCAAGACTGATGAATTGTCAAAGAGTCCAAATCCGGCAAATCGTTTTTGAAAACAAATTTTTTTGAAAGAAGTGCCAAACATGGACTGCTTTGGTAGATACAGAGTCGCCACCTAAATATTTATTTTTGGGGGAATTTAGGAAACCCTGACTCATTGCCTAAGGCCACGTGTCCGTCATCACCAAAGTTGCCTCGGGTCGGGAACTTGGGTACGATTGGGGAAGGTCACTTCGTGAGCACCCCCGCTCGCCCGATCAAAGATCGGCCTCTACTAACTATGATATCTAGTTTTGAAAACATTATGCGTTCTTATTCCGGTTATTAACCTAGATTTGCTATGTGATGCGCACAGCATACAAGTATAGACTGGATCGCCTGAATTGGAACAAAACATCTCATGTTTGTTTATTTGAAAATGGTTTGATGGTGCTACTCGTAAATAGGCTAAGACGTGGATTTGCCGCCCTTGGGTGAGCTTAGAAAACAAGATGATTTGCCACTTTCAAGTGGGCTTAAAACTCACAATCGATGAATTGTTCCAATCCAAATAATCCAACCTTCACCCACAGGCATTCAGGCAGGTATATCGCATAAGCAGGTAGCCGCATGGTAAGCATGCTGTCATGGCAACATTCACACGCATGCAATATACGAAAGCATAAATACTTACCGAGTACTCCAAGCCAAAACAGAAACTAATTAGTAATCACATGCATGATCCTAGTTCATGTTAAGATGGCTAATGCAACACATGCGCAACACATGCAGGAATGCAACTACAATAGGCTCGGCTGTTCTATGATGGCATATGAGATGCTATAACTAACACGTATTTAACTTGAAATTGAAATACAATGCAGTAGTATGATGCGCCGAGCCTGGTGCATGCAAGACAGATGAATGATTGAAAACATGCGAGCATAAGTATGCTAATTGAAACATGCCCTAGTCTAACCATCAAAAGCAGGTAAATAAAAGGGAGAAAGACGTGGGGTTGGAAGACATACATCACACGCACGCACACTTATTATAATTGTGCCCTCGCTCGGAGGGTCCGAATAAATAATATACAGTCCGAATAAATACAAAATCCTAGTTAATTAACAAATTAATCTAGGAAAGTAGTTAAATTAGCACACAAATCCATGGACTTCCTCAGCTCTGTTCCGAATGATGAATGATGCATGCTTGAGTTGCCTTGCGCAGAAATCCATTGCGATGCCCCTGTTTGCCTCTGTTTGCAATTGTTCTCGGAATATTGTGCAAAGCTCCAGAAGGCTACTGATTTCTAATTTGCTGTAACAGAGAGCAACAAAGGGGCAGGGCAAAGTATTTTCACATATGTATGCATGACTACTCTTTAGGGAGTGTAGTCCTCGATCCTCGTGCCACAAATCACACATCTCGATGCATGATGGCCGAGGAGTCGAATTGCACGACTCAATGTGAAATGAATGCACATGAAAACACAACAAGACCTAAACTCCATCATGGGTAATCTAGAGTGTCGGCGATCGGGAATTGAGACACGTTCCGTCACTTGGAGTACGAAACGTCCCTCGTTTCTCGTGCTTGGGCTAACTCCTATACCAAACATGATGCAAATGAGATGGCATACACAATGCGACAAACATACAACCTAGCATACGCAATGCTATGAAATGGCATACACAATGCTCGATGTAACATGGCATACACAACGCTTTAACATGCAACCTAGCATACGCAATGCTATGAATTGAAATGGCATACACAATGCACAATGGACTTAGACCAACATGAGTGGACCTCAGCCACACTCACATCAGTGGCCATAAGATGGAAAAGAGACAATTGAAATGCGTGCACACGTGCACGCATACCGAGGACCGAACCTAAGGCATAAAATGCCACTCTACCAAAGCATGGCAAGGGATGAAAGATGGCATACAAACATGTAATCTCTAGCACTGAAACATGGTGCTAAATGATCCCGAAACATGGAAATATGGCACCCGATGCATGAAATAAGCCCCGAAACTCAAAGCTAGGCACATGTATTGAATTATAACTATGCAAAGAAAGCATTATTTGGCCATGAAGTACAAAGGAAGAGCCAAGTCAGTCCCAAAACATGCACATTTCTAGTTTAAAGCATGGCCAAAAGGTGCTAACATGATGGACAAAAATAGCACGCAAATTCGGCTAGCGAGCATGGTTTACATGGCATGTATATGAAGCGTATGTGAACTCATCAAGCCAGCCAAAAACAGTGAATAAAACATGACAAAAGATGCCCAAATAACCACTGAAATGCAGCCAATGCATGCAAAAATGATGAGCTCCTTAAAGGGCCATACAAGGGGTTATTAAGTACATACAAGATAGACATGTAACATGGCAAAACCACCTCTGGAAATGAGTTATGACAGCCCTAAAACTCACCAAAAATGCCCTGAAATTAACCTAGGAAGCATGCAAATGAAAGACCCATTGAAAGGCCTTGAGTGGGATTGTTCTACACATGCATCATAGACATAAAATATGGCAAAATGGGCTCCATACAGAGCTCATGCAGACCATAAAACTCACAAAATGAGGCCTGAAACATGACTTCAATGTATGCAAAATAGAGTCCCTTTGGAAGGCCAACAATGCTAGTAAAGAGAATGTGGGCTGAGAGGGTCACCCCTCTATGATTTTGGAGCTCAGAGACACATCAAGGCCACTAAAAATCCATTGGATTTTAGTGGCTAAGAGGCCAAAACAAGGCCAATGCAAATGCTCAAATGCATGGCTCAAAGCATGAGGAAATGAAGCATGCAAGGAAGAAGATGACCCCAAATAGAAAGGAGTCCTTGAACAAACGTGTTTATAAGATCACAACGAGACTTTTTCTAGTTTTTGGAAAATCTCGAAAATGCTCACAAGTAGGGCTAAGATATGATGCAAAATAAGCTTACAAAGAGGAATAGAGCATACAAGGAGGTAGAAGACCTCAAACAGAAAAGTGTCCTTAATCAATATTCAAGAGGAGCTTAAAATATGACACTTTTTCATTTATGACAAAGTCCAGAAATACTTGCAAGCAAGGTTAATCAATGGAGCAAAAAAAATGCAAGTTTAAGGGAAATAGGTGCTTACCCTTGAAGAGCAGCAAAGCTGGAGCTTTTGGACCAAGTTGGTGAACCTTCAAACCTTGCAAATCAGTCCCAAAGTGCTGGAATGGATGGAAGAGGTGTGGTCCTAAGGGTTGTAGTGCAAATGGTGCAAGAATATTAGGGTTTGGAGCTTTGGAGAAGAAGGCTATGGAGGGTGGAGTGTATGTGCCTTGGCCAAATGTCTAATCCTTGAAAAATGAGATGGAGGGTTGGTTATATAGAGGGAGAGAAGTAAGGCTTCTTGGAGAAGCCAAGAGAGAGGTTCAAAGCTTCTTGAGGAAGCTTGACCAAAAGGGTCAAACTCCTCCTACCAACCAAGCAAAGGGGTCAAAACCCCCTTTTAAGGACCAAAACAATGACAAAACCCTCGAATAGTAGGTCAAGTGCTTCACAGCTGGCACAGCTGTGTTGCACTTGAGAAGAGCAGAAAGCAGAAAGCTGGCCGACCAGCTAAGGTGGCCGGCCGGCCACTCCCCCTGGTCGGCCGACTAGGGGTCCAAAGGGTCAAGCAAAATTACTGGTCGGCCTACCCAGAAAGGTGGCCTCCTAGATGAGTACAACACAGCCCTGTGGTGAAAAACCAAAAAATATGACCCAAGAGAGAGAAAAACCAGCTTTTTAGAGGGTTCAAAAGGGTCAAGAGGAGTTACTGGTCGGCCTACCCATATTGGTGGCCTCCCAGATGAGCACAACACAATGATGGTATGAAAAGCCAGAAATTGTGGCTCAAAAGTGAGAAAAACCAGCTTTTTGTCAGAAAAAACGGCTTTTGGAGAGAGAAAATGAGAAAACTGGTTTTTCAAGGGAAAAGGTATCCGGCCACCATACTACCCCCTCCCTAATAGTGAAAATAGGGTCCCTACCAAAAATGGACCAAGACGGATGCAAAACGAAGGTTCGGGGGCCAAAATGCGCAGTCTAGGGCCCCGAAAACAGGCTATTAGGCACCGGAAGTGGCGTATGACAACGAAGGTGGTCTCCCGGGCCACAGTGCCCCTCAAAAGGGAGGAAGTAAGGTGTGTCCCAAAAATTGGAGCAAACGGAGGTAGTTAAGCAGTCCCGAACCGAGGCACACGGCCGACGGCTCTGAAAATCGAAAACTGGGCTCCAAACGGGAAAAATGGCCTACGACTACGAAACGTAGCCTACTATCACTGAGAGATGGTCTACGAGACCTCTCCCTCCCTTTGAGAAGAGAAAATAGAGAAAATAGGACCTGGTTCACAAACCGAGGCAAAGCACAAAAGAGCTCTGAAGTCCGGAGGCGAGGCTCGCAGCCGAGACTCCGCAACCTCAGAACAAGCACAATATGCAACATCGCCGAGCGCTCAACTGGTGACGTCTGAGTCTTAAGGTCGGTCGAGAATGGGGTGTCTACAGTTGCCCCTCTTTGACAGAACTCGGAAGTCATACGTGACGGGAGTGAATGTCAAAGCCCAGAGACGACCCATTTTTGACAAGGCCAAAGACTTAGACAAACAGGCAGGATAACAAAGGTGTGCCCGCAGGCAGGGGGCAAGATGCAAAATGATATGCACAAAGCCTGACGTAAATCATGATCATGCAAAGCAGCAAGCTGTAATGAAGCGCATACGCAACAGTTTTAAGCAAGAATGCAAAGCAACAACTACATTTCATGCAGTTAAGAATGCGGAGAATTATTCAATTCTCGTCACGTCTCACACGGAGAAGATACAATACCTGTGCGGCTCGTCTGGTCGCACCAGCCTCAAATGAACCGTACATACAATATCGTGCCTGCAAAAGAGAGAAACTTAACAAGCACAACATAGTTAGCAACACATGTTCAACGCTATATCGAACGTAGACAAACAGGGTGCCGATGGGAGAGTGCATCGCAATGCGAGAGACAAGCACATGTCAACGCAAGCTAAGCGTGAGGGTATGACAATACCCATGAAACGTGCACAACAATGCAAGTGGTATGCATGAGTATGTAAGTGACGTGCATAACAACGCAGGATAAGTGCAAATTCGAATGCATGTTTGACACGAAACAACGAGCAAAGAAATGCAAGTTTCGACGAGTGCGACTTAATCGCAACCTCCGGTTTACCTCCCAGAAGGGTCACAACGTGTTCAAAAAGGATACATTTTGCTTGACGAGTGACGATGAAACATGCAGCGAAAGTTGGAGTTGAAATTCCCGCGGAGGGATTTCGCGACGAAAAGTGCACTTTTCTTGTACTTTCTCAGGTCCCGGGGACTCCATTCATCACCAAAATTTGCAGAGACCTTAGAGACCACCTTGGGAACACCACCAACTAGGTTTGGTCCCAGGGGGAGGCCACCGACCAGGTTTGAGGGAGAGAGGTGGTCGGCCTACCGGAAAAGGTGGTCGGCCGACCACCTAGCCCAAATCCGGGGCAGTTTGGTCTTTTTGCTCTCATTTCTTTAAATACACAAAGCCAAACACTTTTTGCTCATAACATCAGGTCCGAAATCAGTCCCTCTTCCTTCCTAGAGCATTTTCTTTCTCAAATCTGCTCTCTATACGCGTTTTCCAACACCCCACGCCAAGTTGTTTCGCGAAAACTTTTAGTTCTCTTCACTTTGAACCGATTAATTTTTGATTTCGAAGCTTCTTTTCTCATTTTCACCACTTGAGGTAAGTTTGTCTCAACATTTGGAAGATTTTCTCGGGGGTTGACTTTTGTTGACTTTTTCATTTCCTGAGAGTTGACTTTCGTTGACTTTTTTCAATTTTGGCTCATTTTGCTCATTTTTGCTCCTTTTTGCAGATATCTCGAAATGGCCGGTCACTTTCCTCAGGGTGAAGGTCCTCCAGGCGCCGGAGATGATCCAAATATTATGGCTCTGCCTCCGAGGGTTCAACCATTTATTCCTGAGAGGTACGGTCCCCTGACACATGGCCTCCCTCAGGTTGTTTTCTATCATTTTACTGATTTCGATGATCGAGCATCAGTGGATCTTTTATTGCAGGAGCCGGAGTCTCACCTCTCCCATCAGGCACAGGAGGTATGTCCTTCACTTTTACACTTTCTGCCATGTGTAACGTAGTCTGCATTTTCCATGCATTCCCCACTTTCGCCATGCTTATCTGCTCATTCTAGCACATAGCTTGTTCTCAACACTTTAGCCTATGCCGCAGCATTATGTTTGCATTTTGAACACACAGCTTAATCACTTGAATTTTTGAACGCACAGCCCATAAATTGATTGTGAACGCATAGCACACTTGTTGAGAGTGGAACACGCAACCCAATGCTTTTGAAATCTAAACACACAGCCCAAGTATTTGATGTTGAACACACGATTCAAACTTTGAGCTGAACACACAGCCCACTGATCTTGAAATCTGAACACACAGCCCAAATACTTGATGTTGAACACACGGCTCAAACTTTGAGGTGAACACACAGCCCACTGATCATGAAATCTGAACACACAACCCAAATACTTGATGTTGAACACACGACTCAAACTTTGAGGTGAACACACAGCCCACTGATCTTGAAATCTGAACACACAGCTCAAATACTTGATGTTGAACACACGGCTCAAACTTTGAGGTGAACACACAGCCCACTGATCATGAAATCTGAACACACAGCCCAAATACTTGATGTTGAACACACGGCTCAAACTTTGAGGTGAACACACAGTCCATTGATCTCGAAATCTGAACACACAGCCCAAATACTTGATGTTGAACACACGGCTCAAACTTTGAGGTGAACACCCAGCCCACTGATCTTGAAATCTGAACACACAGCCCAAATACTTGATGTTGAACACACGGCTCAAACTTTGAGGTGAACACACAGCCCACTGATCTTGAAATCTGAACACACAGCCCAAATACTTGATGTTGAACACACGGCTCAAACTTTGAGGTGAACACATAGCCCACAGCATTGGATCTGATTTGGTTTGCATATAACTTATACATGTCATCTGCACGCAGCTTATTCATTTCATTTTGAAACTGAATACATGTGTTCATTATGAATGTAGGTGTCTTCTCGTATCACGCGAGGGTATGGCTCCATTGTCGCGAGGGAGTGGTACGCAGAGCTCCCAGAGGCTGTCCGTGAGTGGGTTGACCAGGCGGGGTTTGGACCTTTCTATACAGGGATATCCTGCTATCCTGCCAGTAGGACGTTGATGGGTGCGCTTGTAGAGAGATGGTGGGACACCACCAACTCCTTCCATTTCTCTGCTACTGGGGGCATGACTATGACCCCATTTGATTTTGCGATTCTAACGGGCCTCGACATGGGAGGCTGGCCGATCCCATATGATGAGGATATGGGTGAGTGGGAGGCCGCCTGGATTCATCTATTAGGAGCTCGCCCGCCGGTCGACAGATCCTCAGGCCGAGTCCGATACACCTGGTTTTCTACACAATTCAGGCATACTGAGCCTGAGACTCCTGAGGAGATTGCACAGTACGCCCGAGGGTTTTTGATGTTCCTCTTCAGGACCACTCTGTTCGCCGATAGGGGGAACACCGTTGGGCTATATCTATTGAGTGCACTGGTAGACCTCTCGCAGGTCAGTCAGTATGACTGGGGTGGCGCCAGCTTGGCTACCCTCTATTGCTATATGAGCCCGACCTCCTGCGGATGGGGGAATATAGTTGGCGGCTACTGGAGAGCCTGGGAAGTACCTTCTGCCCTCTTGATTTACATTTCTGGTTTTCATTATCTGTACATTGCATGCACGGCACACTTTACATTCTGTACTCACATTCTACACTTAGCATTTTGTATTCGGGTTCTGCACTCAGCATTCTGTATTCTGATGGCTTTTGCCCTGTTTTCTACAGTTATGGGTTTTTGTGTACTTCCCGACGCTAGCCCCAGAGCTCGTGGTGGAGGCGTCCTCATGATACCCTACTCGCTTGTGTTTGAGGGCCAGTACCGGCCAAGACCTCGTGAGACTCTTCCCTACCTACGGCTGTATTTCGACACGGTGCGGCCGACAGAGGTAATTCAGAACTCTCAGTTCTCCATGTTTTCACCTTTGATTTATTTTGCACATCTACGATTTCTAATCGGCTTATTCATTGGTTATTTGCAGATTGCATGGCAGCCTTGGGTGCCTTTGGATGGGGACCTCCGATTTCATCTTGCCGGAGGATGGGCCGCCTCTCGGTACAGGATCCTGTTTAAGGGTCCGGTTGGTAGGGCCTGGTTCCTGGGGAAATGCTTCCTTCGCCAGACTATGGGTTTTCCTGAGCAGAGTGTCCCTTCAGCACCCCCGGACGATATGCGGTCCGCTGATAGGCTCACTCCCCAGGGTGTCATTGACGCCAGGTTGGGCACCGATGTATTGCTACACTAGGAGGACGGGGAGTACGCGACCTACCGTCATACATATTTGATGCCTCCATTGGCAGGTGTCCGTACCCCCATGAGGTGGTCTACTAGCATGCTATCCTCGAGTCGCACCCGAGCTAGGGACATTCCTTCGACCAGTAGGGCTGGTACATCTAGGGGTGGGGCTGTACTGGTCCCCCCGATTCCCCCGACTTATCATCATGCAGGATGGCCAGACATTCCGACCGAATTGACGGGTTAACGATACGGGAGCTCCTACCTGATTCCGATAGAGCCTCCTATGCCTGATCATCGATACGTTAGTGACCCTGACTCACCACCGGTAGGCTCCACTGCTTTTCATTTATCACTCAGATACTTAGGCATTCATTCAGTCATCGTCGCATGTGATAGATTATGAGCCTCTTCAGATTAGAGAAGATTTTTCGTATGAAGAGATGCCTGCTCAGATTTTGGATTCGAAAGAAAAAATGTTGCGTACAAAGGTCATTAAATTGGTTAAGGTATTGTGGCATAATCATCTAGTTGAAGAGGCGACTTGGGAACGCGAGGATGAGATGCGCGAGAAGCACCCACATCTATTCTCATGGTTTACTCAGGTTAGTTTCAAGGACGAAACTTTCCTTTTAGGAAGGGAGAATGTGAGAACCTGAACATAAAAATTAAGTAAATAATTAAATAATAATAATTTTACAATTTCAAATATTTTGATGGTAAATCCTAAAGTGCAAATTAAATATTTGGAAGGTCTTTTAATTAATTTTAAATCTAAAATAAATTATGGTAGAAATCTCTAATTTAGAGGCAAAATTTGCTATTAAAATAAATAATAATAATAATGTTAAATAATAATAATAATATAGTTAGTAAGGGGTCATTTTGAAAATTTATTATAGGAGGATAAAACCCTAATGGTGAGATATCAATTCTTTTCTAAACAACACAACAGCAGCCACTTTAGTTTCTTAGCAGCCGTGAGCCATTGAGAGAGAGAGGGAGAGAGAGAGAGAGAGAGAAATTTCCAGCATCTTGTGGTTCTACAACTTTAAGGTATTGTTCTTCTATAATATATTATATCTATGATTACTGTGTATAGGTGTTCCGGTGTATTGATTAGAAGAGGAAAAAAAAAAGGGGTAACGGGTAGCATTGTTTCAATTAAGGATTTGGTTTTTTGGTTTGTTTATATATTATATTGAGTTAGCACTGTTTCAATTATTGATGATTAAGATTCTATTTGAAGTTGATGTGAAATTAAATGGGGCTTATAGCCTTGAGCACTGTGTGGCATATTATTTGTTTTTTCTTGGTACCCATAAAATTATTGGTGTTCATGTTGTAATCTGTTTTAAGTGGAAAATGTCATTTATCATGTTCTTGAGAGACATGAGTATTTTAACTGTTGAACTGTGAAACCTTTTTTTTAAACAGATTGCCTTTACCAAACTGTATGCCAATCTAGTTTCTGTGATATATATATCTTGTTTTGGAATTGAACTGGGGTTTGACACAAGCGGTTTCAAACAATTCCTGCATTAGGGTGAGCAACATGTCCTAGTTTGGAACAGTCCCTATGGCTTTCGATATGCAACTAGGTCGATTGGTCAAAAAGGGTACCTCAGCAAGACCACCAAATATACCTCTCACACCTAACACCGAGAAGTGAAAGGAGGATCTAATGATACAGCGGTAGTCTAGATCCAAGGGTTGTGTTCCCATCGTGGCAGAGCCCGCAACCTGTCAGCCTTTTGGCAAGCTTTTCCAAGTAAGCCTCCGGCAAACTGTTCAGGAATAGCAGATGGAAAACACTGTGACTTAGGCGCACCAATGCAAATGCAAATGGAAAGAAACATATAAGTGTAGATAAAATATTATATCATGAGTTTGAGTCAAGTTCTCTAAATCTCCAGCGGAGTCACCAGAAACTGTAGACTCGCCATTTTCCGTGCCCCGCCTTTCGGAAAGGGTTTGAAAAGAAGGCCTCACAGTTCGGACTCCTGCAGTTCTGAATCTAGTCACACAAGTGCAATGTGAAACTGATAAACACCAAAGAGTCCAAATCCAACAAATCTTTTTGAAAAATTGATTTTCAATCAAATAATGCCAAAATTGGACTGCTTTGCCAGATACAGAGTCGCCACCTAAATATTTTATTTTGGAAAAATTTAGCAAACCCTGACTCGTACCAAAGGCCACGTGTCCGTCACCACCAAAGTTGCCTCGGCTTGGGAACTTCGGTGTGAGAGGTGAAGGTCCTAAAATGAGCACCCCCGCTCGCCCGATCAAAGATCGGCCTCTACTAATCATGATATGATGTTTTATAAACATTATGTGTTCTTATTTCGGTTATTAATCTAACCTTACTATGTGATGCACACAAGCAAGTATAGATTAATTGCAAAACTTGGAACAATTCAACTCCTGTTTGTTTTCGAAAATGGTTTGAATTTGCCACCCTCAAGTGGGCTTAAAGATGTGGTTTTGCCACCAAACAAAGTGGGCTTAAAACATGATTTGGCCACATCAAAGTGGGCTTAAAACTTATATTTGTTGAATTGTTCCAATTCAAACAACAAGCCTTCATCCACAGGCATTCCTGCAGTTTAGCAAGTAAGCATATAGCCTCATGGAAAGCATGTGAAACAGGACAATATGACAATCACACTCATGAAAGTATGCTAAAGCATAAAACTCACTAAGTACTCCAAGCCAAAACACAAACTAGTTAGAAAAATGCATGATCCTAACTATACAAAATGCTTAATGCAACACATGTAATAATGCAATTAATAGGCTGGGCTACTAATATGACATATGATCGATTTGAACAACATGCGATTAAACACGTATTCAAAGAAGTATTGAAATGACAATGCAGTTTGTATGATGCGCTGAGCCTCGGTGCATGCAAGACAAATGAATGAATGCAAGCATGCAAGCATGCAAGCATAAGGTATGCTAATTGAAAATGTCCCTAATCTAACCATCGAAAGCGATTAAGTAAAAAGCAGAAAGACGTGGGGCTGGAAGACATACACACAAGCACGCACACTTATTACAACATTATGCCATCGCGAAGGAGGGTCCGAATGAATAAGCTAACTAACTAGTTGTGCTAATTAAGCTAACTAATACAACACTTGAAATGAATTAACTAACTATTCTAAGCTAATTAATTATTACAAACCGAAATCGAATAACTAGTTACACTAACTAATTAATTACAACACTTGAATTAACTGGCTATTCTAAGCTAACTAAAGCGATTAAATAATTAACTATCTAATCTAATTAAATAGTTACAACACTTGTATGAATTAGCTACCCCTAATCAGCTAAGCAAAGCAAAACAACTAAATGGCCTCGGGGCGAAGGACATATGCATGCTCGGTTGGTTTCCTCTTGAATATGCCACTGCCTCGGTGCTGTAAGACTCTATTTGCACACTTGAACACCAAAGAAGCTACCAACTTCCAGAACACCTCTGCTCCCCTTTCCAGCACACTGAGCAACTTTCTTCATTGGTGGCAAGTCGGCTACCCCTTCCCTAAACTTCCTTTTTTGCTACAACAAAGAGCAAATAGAGGAAGACCAGTGTATTCCCAAAGAGTGTTTGTACTGCTACCCTCCTTATCATCGCACAAATTCAAAGGAGTGTAACTCTTGGACCTCAAACCATCAACCAAGCATTTTCCATGCATGATGGCTAAGGAACCAAGCTTGTACAAGCTTAATGAGTGCACAATCAAGACCAAAACAAGCACCACACTATCATGCATGATCAAGGGCAATGGTGACCAAGGAACGTGGCACATTTCATCACTTTGAGTATGAAATGTCCCATTTTCCTTGTGTTCGAATTAACGTCTGATTCGAACACATACAATGCAACATGAAAGATGCGTATCTTGCCTCTTTTATGTGCCATGTTTTGTTTACTCATTTTACATTACCAATCCATTCTTTAATCAGTTAAGTCCAAAAGTGAGTGTCTTCTAAAATAAAAGAAGTGTCAACTAAGGGGTAGTTCAAAGCATGAGGGAAACCGCATGCCATTAGTAATGAACCCTCAAAAGAGGATTAAACCATTAAGCATGAGCCTCAACCTCAAGCTTAAACAACCCTAAGGTTGAAACCACCCTCAAAACAAATGAAAAAGTGAAGCAAAGAGAGAGGTTGCAGAGATCTTAAGTGCTAGAATTAGGCATGAAAAAGCACTAAAGCATGCAATCAAGACACACAAATGATGCTCAAAGCCTAGAAACACTAAGCTAGTGAAGGAAATTGTACCACAACTATACAATACAAAGATCAAATGACCCAAACAGCCCAAAATAGAGCTAAAACAGATCAAAATAGAGGCAAAAACATGCTGGACTAAAGCTAAGTTAGGCTAGAAAAACATGCCGACATGTGAGGCTAACTAGGCATGCAAGCAAGACACAAGGAGGGGAGGCTAACCCCTTCAAATTTGGACTTCAAAAGAAGGTTTTCGTCACTGAAAAAACTCTAAATTTCAGTGGTTAAAAGGCCCAAAAATTTTGATTTGAATGTGATGAAAAGGGGTGCAACAGTCTAAACAATTAAGCAACAAGAAGGGTGGACAACCCCTTAGCACAAAATAGCCTCAAACAACCATTTTTAGGGCTGAAAAACTGAACTTTTTACATGCCAAAACCAGCCTTGAAACAATAGAAAAAGATGGTGAAGCAAGTATGCACAATAAGCTTAAACAAGGTAAGTTCTATACCTTTGAAGCACAGCACAAAACAACCACAAATTGAAGCTCACACCCTCTTCTAGAGCACCAACAAGACTCCAAGAAACCTCAGCTCCAAGGTGGTCAAGTTTGATTAATGGTTGATGTGCAAAAGTGTAGAGAAACTAGACTTTAAGGCACAAAATAACAAGAGAGAGAGAGAGAATTCTAGAGAGAGAGAGATTTTGTCTAAAATGTCTAACCCTCCAAAATGGAGGAGGACACCCCCTATATATAGAAAATCAAGGTTTGAGCTTGTAAACATCCTACCATACACATGTATGAAAATGCAGCTCATTAAGCAACAGCTGGCACAGTTGGCAAACAAATATCTAGAAAAAGAGACCAATGGCCGTCGGCCACCAGTGGTAGCCGACAAGCTCATGCCGTGGCCGACAGGTCTCACGGTTGGCCGATAGGTCATCTTCTTCTCCAGGCAAGAGGAAACAAGCTCTTGGTCCAAAAACATGCACAAAGCAGTAAGGTTTAGAGGCCCAAAGACAATGAGTTCCGCCGAGGACTTCGGGCGCTCAAAACAAACACAAGCAAGCATAATCATTGAGTGCACAAACGATGATGTCCAAGTCTTGAGGATGGTCAAAAATGGGGTGTTTACACCGACGACCTATCACTGGTGGCCAGCAGCCCCTAGAGGTGGCCAGCAGTCCACCAGAGGTTATAGGCTTGAAGAGCTAAGGGTTTGGTCCAAAAACAAGGCAACAAGGGGTGCAAGGTTTGAAAGGCTCAAAGCTGTGGCATTTTGCTGAGGACTTCGAGCACTTGGCAAGCATATACACTCATCATCAAGTGTGCAAGCGATGATGTCCAAGTCGTAAGGGCCGTCAAAAATGAAGTGTCTACACATTCAAACTTGCCCGTTTAGATGTGAGATGATGTTCATAACCCATCCTTTGACCAATGAAATTTGGGTTTTCATTGGTGGCAGAAAATATCTCACCCAACTTGCTAGCAATCACGGACAACCCTTCCACTACATCATCATTACCTCTAGGCCTCTTCTTTTTGTCATTCTTTTTTGTAGAACCTTCAGGTGGTCATTGACTTGATGAGCTGGAGCAATTTATTCCCTCACCGATATGACTATTCATACCCATATATTCAAGAAATATGCCATCATCTGCAAAATTGTTGAACAACAATTCTTCCTTAGCATCAACTGCATCAACAGGTCCTTCAACAAACTCCCCTGTAGCTCAATCCTTTCCAAATATATGGATCCATGAGTCGAAATACAAAAAAATTTTGCTTCATAGGTTTTTCGCATCGCTTTCTCTCTACAATAACGAATTTCAATTAATATCTTAAAAAAAATGAATTAAAAAATTAATAACTCTCACAAACTAACTTAAAGAAAGTATTTTACCCTAACATATGCTTCCCAGACACTATCACTCTCAACATCAATTCTTTTTTTAGTGTCCTTCCATCCAAAACTACTGGTACCAAGCATTCCTACTACACAGTTGTAGTGTTTCTTCTATATCTTTATCTTTGATTCAATGTGGGGAGTGCCGCGAAGGTTTGTCCTGGGTAGCATCACCAACAATTTCTCTTCTAATTTCATAAGGTAGCCGGCCTGGAAGGCATTGTCCTATTTTATTCCATTGTTGATAATGTGCATCAAGGCATTAATAAGACATTCCTCTTCTCGTGGGCTTCACAATCGCCTTGGTTTTGACAGATCAACTTTCTTCTTTACTTTTTTACGACACCTCACTATCCATGCCTAGCAAAGAAGAATAAAGAAAACTATGAGTCTCCATGATGTGATTATCAATGGATTTCAATAATCAAAAAATTTCATACCCATATATACATGTAATAAATCTATGACATAGAAAAATCTCATTGCTTAAAAAATATGCAATCACCAACAAAAACCATACAATTTTTGTAAAAAATGGTTCAACATCCATAAGCTAATACAAGTTCCAAGTACAAATCAAATAAAACTACAGCATACTCGCAACAAGTACTTTTATAAATATTGAAACTATCCTTGTCCTGCCCCTTACTAGCCAACCAATTGTTGTATAGTTGTATTGCAAATGTATCCCACCACCCAATCGACTCATTAGATGTCTCAATTGTGTCAACAAAATCATCTCCCAATTGAGGTTGATCTTTTATGTCATTATTTAGCCTCTCTTCTATGGGGTCAACAAGCATCTGCCAACGAATGAGGTTGTGTAACAAACATGTTGTGATGTTACGATTTTGAGTTCTAGTGGGGTAGTATGACACACAACAAAGTATTGTCCATCTTATTTTCAACAATCCAAAACACATTTCTATGATATTTCGGGCTGATATTAAAAAATTCTTGATAATTATTTGGAGTGCCCCTGCTCTCTAAACAGACAAATGGTATCGTTGGCCTTGATAAGGTGCTAGGAATCCTTGTCCACTTGTATACCCAACATCTACTAGGTAGTAGTAACCTGTATGAGATGATATCTATTAGAATCCATTGTTAAATAAAACTTAGTAATTCCATCAAGCAAAGTAAATTATTTATTAATTACCAATTGGAATTCTTAAGCCATTGGCTCGATTAATCGCATCCCTTAAAACCCTAGAGTCTGCAGCTAACCCTTCCCACCTCGGCAACACATATATGAAGTTCATGTCCTGGGAGCAAACTCCTATAACATTGGTAGCAATCCCCCCATTTAATGTTCTATACCGTGCTTGATAAACCACTGGTACACAAACTTTAATATAGGTTCCATCAAGTGCTCCAAGACAATTCTAATAAATAAAAGACATTGTAATAATTATGAGTTGTAAAAAAATAAATGTGTAATGTATTTTATTAAATGTTTTACAAACTATATTTACCTGGAAACAATTCCACCTTGGATCAGTGCATGCTTATGTTATAGGATTTGGTGTCCTAGGTAAGTGGCCTTGTAGGCGTAACACAGGTTTTAGGACATCATTAAAATGTTGACTTACAGTTTCTCCAGACCTAAAGAGATTGAACTTAAGTTTTCATACTTTTAGGTCGTGCCAAGACGTAGAGGAACAAGACCATCTTTTCTTCCAAGGTAACATTTTTTGAATGCCCCAACCCGCCTATTGTACGAACCATATGGCATAACATCATAAAACAATGCCTATCCATACGAAGTTGTTCAATGCATGTAATGTTGCTTTCTCTCACTAGTCGATTAATGTGGTCCATCTATTCTTGCAATCGATTAGGCCCTTGAATAACAATACGAGGATACTTATGAATGTATCTCTTCAAGACAATTTCAATGGCAATATATGATACAACACATAAGGCGTACAATTCTTGCATTACAACTTGCAACACTACATATAGCTCAAGCTCCTCATTACTCTCATCTCCAAAACCATCGAAATTGTAATCCATCTATACAAATAGTGATGCACATCAATATATTAGAGTACAAGAAAACTGCATAATTCCAAAAAAAAATAACAGAACAATAATGGGTTGCTAGAAACACCAATCACCAAAGAAGAAAAATTATCTAGAAACACCAATCACCAAAGGGGGAAAAGGAATAATCCCCAAGGTGGAAATGTTATTCAATAGAAAGTTTCTGTAATTATCAATGGCACACACATTGATAGTGAATTTTAGTTTACTTGACCGAAATAGATATTCCATATGATGGTTTGAAATTCACAACTTTAATTGAGCCAAGTTTAACAAACCATAATGATTGAAGGTACCTAAGTCAAAGGAGAACTGGTCTAGAAGTTCTTCTATATGGCTAACAGCTTAAGAAAAGACTTCCAAGGGAAGCATTCAAGCCAATTCAACTTATAAGTGCATAACACAAGTAAAACCCTAAAAAATGTCCAAAAGTTCATTGATTAAATTGATAAATGAATCATGCACATTCAAACAACATTGGTGATTGTGATGGGAAAATCAAGCTATATTGCATAAGTTTATAATTTCAAAATAATAATAATAATAATAATAATCATAATAATAATAATAAATCAGACATCACAATCACTGATATGATTCCAATGAAAAGAATAGCACAAATACTTATTCCTCTTCAACATACTTGGAATTTCAGAATCCTCAAATCAATTTCAATGCGCTTCAACTTTTTGTCACAATTAGCTTTCTTTCCTGCCAAATATTAAATAACCTTCATTCTCTTCTAAAAATGAAAAGTACAAATATAAAAACAAAATCAAAATTATAAAATCAAAATTATACTGGGCAAGAGTGAAAGATATTAATAGGTTCTAACCTTAAAATAAACATTTCAATCTACCAAAAAAAAAAAACAACAAAATATTTGGAGCTATCTGATGAAAAAGGAATAACCTATAGATATAGGTACTTCAAATTCAAAATCCTCTTGCAAATAAGACACCACACTAACCCCTCTCCCCCCCCCCCCACCTCCAAAAAAAGAAAAAAAATAACAAAGGAAACCATGTAAAAAAAAAATATTTATGTTCTATATAGCACCATCCTTCACTGCTATAAGTGAGCATCACAACATTGACTCTATTTGTAAATATATCTTGATCCATAAAATCTCTAATTACATGTAGCAACATACTAATATTAGCAAACCAAGCAATGCAACACTTATACAACAAGAGAATATAGGGAAACAAAATATTATACAACATTGACTCTATACTTATTATAGTTATATTGAAGAGGACAAGATTTAGAGTGTATTCTTAGAGGCTGGAGGACAAAAACCATTCTAATTGAAAATTTTGCATGGTTTTACGTATCTACTTTGGTTATAGCTTAGAATTCTGCATAATAGCATGTTTTGATTTGTACAAGGGGGGATGCCCCTTATTTCATTATTTTTTTTTTAAACTGGTTTGCCTTGAAACTTGTATCAATCTATTATTGTTTTCGATACACGAATATATAAATAGAACTATGTCCCCTGCTAATGTTGTCGAAAGCTTACCTTAATTTCATAGTTTATGACAGCATTCAAGTTCTAAAACCTTTAAAAAAAAAAAACTGGGTTTTCTCATCAAACAGAGCAATCCAATGTGTATATATACAGCCACACAAAACACACACACACACACACACACACGCACACACACGTAAATATATAAGTCCACCAAAACAAAATTAAAAATCTGACTTAATCAATTAAAAATCAAAACAAAACTTTTGCTAAACACTGAACAAATCTGATATTTCAATGTGAGTGAAAAACTCATAAACCTAGATATGATCTATGAAGATGAAGAGAGACAAAGAGCAATAACTATAACAACACCAATGTAAAATAAAGATTCATAGCAAATCAAACCACATAATAGCACTGTAAATCAAACCGAACATCAATGGCAAAAAAAAAAAAAAAAAAAAAAACTTACTCACTGAAATTTGTTGAGATCAGCAAATCATGGTACAAAAACGATGAATGATTGCTTCAGATCAACAAATGGTGGATCCAAATCGACAAGTAGTTGCTTTAGATTTGTGAATGATGGCTCCAAATTGGTGATCGATGGCTCAAGATCAACAACGAACTTTGCAGATTCTCATCTCTGTCACAACAATGTCAAAGAAGAGTGAAGGTTGTGGAATAAAATAATCAACGAATATAGATATATAGTCAGGGTTAATTTAGTCATTTGATAAGTTAGTTCAAACTTTGGCTTAGTCTCTTAATGTATATCACACCCCTCCTTGTGGGATTGAGTAATCTAGGATATGTGGAATACATTATCCGAATGGATTGTTAGTCCATACTTCAATTTTTTAACCAAACATCAAATTAAAAATTTTATTGGACTATTAATCCAATCCCAAGTACATGTATCCCAAACAAACATAGCCTTAGTGTTATGTTGGATTATTTACAGGAAGCTACAAGTCACTGGAAATATGACACTAAATTGCAAAATTGTGAGAATCTTTGTGGGTTCAAGATTTTAGTGTGTTTTTCCACCCATTGGTAACTACTTTTAGTTTTCTATACTGAGTTGTAGTTCTTCTTATTTTTATTATGAAAAATCGTATATAAGCATGAATAACTAAAATAATTGAGGAAATATCATTTTATCTTCGAAACTTTTTGCAAAAAATAATTTGACTCTTCAATTTGACACCTAAACTTTTTAAAATTTGATCAATTTACTCCCTGTCTTCTGTTTTCATCTACAATCAACTAGAATGTGTTGAGTTGTCCCCCCAAACTATTATTTGTAGGGAAAGTCAAGGATTTCCCGCCATTTCCAAGCATTCCCTTTCAGATATTGAATACAAAAATAGAGGAAAGAAAAACATCGCATGTTTGCTTCGTTTATGAGAGAGAAAATGAGAAACAATTGAGGGTGAAGAAATCAGGGAAGACGGAACTCAAGTGGCACGGAAGATGTGATGTGCATCTTTTGTAAAAGACAAAGGAGGTTCCTCAGCTATCCCAATAGTGGCTGCAATCACTTTACCTTGGTAGATCCAGCTACGTGCTCAAGGGCAATGCAGATCATCTCTAGGTTTTTGAAGAATGTCAATAGGTTAAAATCACAACTGTAGACAAGAAATGAAAGAGAGAGAAAGCTATGGATATACTAGATTATCGCATGGTGCATCATTATATCAATGTGGTTTGTAATGTAAGGTTGTAAGGTATGTAATGTGAGAATGAATGTAATATGGGGAAAATTATGAATGATATGTACCCAAGGAAAACAACTCTTACACTCTGCCCTAACCTTCTGTTTGTTACCCTTGGTAAATGTGATTTGTTTCTTCTACTTAATAGCATACTCCTTTATAGCATCCCTAAACAGATCATGGGTTTTGAACTCCACACCAAGGTCGAATGCAAAATTGTACATATCAACCTCAACATTAACGAATATCTAATCCTATGAGAATTACCATCTTCATCAAAAGTTGTTAATACTTCTTAACTCATCAGAGGAGCTCCAAAGGCTTTGTAGCTCATCATTGTCAACTGCATTAGCCATTGCATTCATACTACTTCCTACACCAACAAATTCTGCATCATTGTCAACATTTTCATCATACAAAGCATCCTCGTCAAAAAATCCATAAGCATTGTCCTCAAATTTCTCAGACTTATCAAAGGAGGAAGAGTCTGAGGGATCATGATCATAGTCATCACTATCTTCCTCTTCTGCTACCTATACATCAACAAATACTCCCTTTCTTTTACTTCTTTCTACAGTTGACCTTACTTGACTCACTTGGGTACATACAATATCGTCCAACATGTGACCTATATAAACCTCTACTACTTTGTTTCCATCCCCAAATATGTCCAATCTCATTACATCTTGATCAGTTTAATAAACTCCAACCCAACAAAAGCATTAACCTTATAGTAATAGTTATTAGATGTAGTGTATCCTAATTCATTGGTCATAGCACAGAACTCCTTAATTGAAATTTCATCATAATGACAAAATTCAAAATAACTTATCAATCCACTAGTATAAACTCTCTTAGGATTATAACTAACCACACCATTGTAAAATAACAAGATCCTTTCTTTGCATTTGTAAATGAAAAATAATGCTCTATGGAGTGATTACACTAATAAAGTAATAAAATTACTATTAAAGTAATCTCATTACTCACTTGGGTACATGCAAAGATTTCTCTATAAAATGGCATATATTAAATTAGTATTCAATCAAATTTTGATTTTCAATAAGCATAAAATTAAAAAATAAATATGTATGTAACATAAATACCATAAATAGGTGCTCCATTTCTTCAACCGCCATCCTTCTCTCTTCGAACCCAACCAGTCCTTCAATATCAATTTCCAATGTGATTTTGTGACCTTCATTGAATGCTAAATCTTAATTTTGATACTGTGAGAGAAATTTTAAAACCTTAATTTTGGTTTTGAATAAAAAGAACCCTAGATTCAACTGTTCAACAAACAACTTGATTTGGAAGCCAAAGTCGTTCATATTCTCTCCAAATTATAGTTTAGGAGGACAACTTAGCACATTCCGTTTGATTATAAATGGGAACAGATGACAGGGGTAAATTGATCAAATTTTAAGAAGTTTAGGTGTCAAATTGAAATAATACAAAGTCTAGGTGCCAAATTGATTTCCGCATAATAGTTTGTGGGGACAAAATGATATTTCCTCAAAATAATTGTATTTTATGGAGATGTAAGTCCGAACAAGTGAGACTCGTGTCCCATATTGTAACTTGCATACTTGCACCGCACATAGACTCACACTTTCATGAAAATACAATTATTTTAGGGAAAAAAAAAATACAACAAACCCAACAATTTTGATATAATTATATTAAGTGCTCTTAAGATTTTACATCACATAACACTTAATCCCCTTTTCTTATCAACAATTCGTTAGTTATATAAATAAATAAAAAATGATATTGTTATTTGTTTTATGTTGAAATGCATATTTTTTTTCTTATTTATTCTTGTATTTTCACACTACTTTATTAGAAGGAAAATTGATATAATTATGCCAAAATTATAGAAATTGCTATATATTCTTCAAACTTTGGGAAGATCAATGTAATTTATCCATTATTGTAAGTTGTTCCCATTTAAATGTAGGGAGATTTTATTTACACACCACTAATCCTCTCAGTACACACCACTAACAGATTAAATTTATATTCCAATAATATTCTCAAATGAAAAGACTATTAAGGACAACATGAGAGTGTGTTCTATCCATTCAAAAATTTCTTATTTAAAAATACAAAATACTCTTCACACACAATTGTCACCTATAGGGTTTAGGGTCTAAACATATAAACACTATATTTCTTCATCATCTTTACCAATAACACACTACACTCATGATATCATTCATTATCAATTAGCTCACTTCATTCTCTTCTCCATTATACTTATTTTACAAATTCAAAACATTGTTGCCTTCGAAGATTTAAGGTTTAAGAATATTGAAATCAATTAATTTTAAAGATATTCGCACCATGGATGACACTGCTATGATTGGTTCTAATATAAACATTAAAAAGGTTGATTTGAATGTTGAAAATGTTAGTTTATGACTTAACTTTTTGTTTTTTGTTTATCTCGTTCGTATGTTGTGAAGATGAATTGTTCATCATGTGTTCGGATAACCAAAGTTGAACTTTTACACAATGTTCGATTATTTATATGCGAACAAAATAATTTTGTTCAAATTTTTAATATTGACCAAATCATAAAAAATTGAACATTTTAAGTTAGTTTAGTTAAAATTTGATTAAAATAAATTAAACTTTTATTCTTTATTCAAATATAAATTTTTGAATACATTTAAGTTTGTTTAACTATGTATTCATGAACAAGACTATTTATTTATTTATTTTAGTTAAATGTTTTACAGAATTCTATATTCACCCAATGTAGCAATGCAGAAACTGATTGTGTTGTTGACTACACAAGTGAATCAAGGGTGAGAACGACAATCTAAAACGACGACAAGAGTTCAACATTGACAATGAAGATGTAGACTGAATAAAACCTTTCGTCGGTAATCTGAAACTATGAGACGAGACACGATGAGAGTTCAACACCGACGATGGAGATCAACACCGATGAAGATAGAGGCTGAATGAAACCACCGCCGACGATCGAGTTCAACAACGATGATGGAGATAAACACAGACAAATACTTTTTATTTTTATTTTTATTAAGATGGACAGTTTTTCGTGTGTGTAGTGGTAAAGAAGGAGAATTTTTGGTGTGTATTGAAATAGAAAAGTAGTGTGTTACAATATGGTAGTAATGAAAAGTTAAGGTGTCAACTAAGATATTTTTAAATCCCAAAAATTCTTTTATTTGTGTATTAAGTAATGGTATATACTGAGAGAATTAATAGTGTAAAAAAAATTTTCCTTAAATGTATTTTTCCCTTTCCATATTTTTTAAATAAAAGTTTTATATGTATAATATATAGCTACTACATAAAATTATATATTTGATGTGTATATCCTTCCTATATTATACCAACGTATCCATATTGGATTGTGTTTTTCCTTAGTATTTCATAGATTAGACAGGAATAGTTTCGACAAGTTTAACGTGAAGAACCACCTCGATCTCAACCTTTTTTTTTTTTTTTTTGATCAACAAAAAAAGTTTTATTGATGAAAAAGCAACCAACTTGCAAAGATACATCAACAACACGGGGAAGTGCACTAAGTATCATAACTAAGCTCCACAATTCCAATTAGATTGGCACCACAAAGGCAGGACAATCATTTCCTACTACTTAACCCAAGATTAGTGAGGAGCCAATCGAGAACAACTAAAAGAAAAGGAAGAATAAAACAACAATACTGCAAAAACAAAGCAACAGAACTCAGTAGCAAAGCTCAAGGGCAATCCTCATAGGATTTGCACACACCAACAACTTTCCAATACATAGATTTGCAACAACCAACAGCAAACAGGTTTGCAACCTCAGAACAAAAGTTGAATTAAAAGTTGAATTTACCTCGATCTCAACTATGATAAAGTTTTCAGTTGCACTTTTCGAAGTGCTAAGTAGATTATAGATAGCACTTTGTTCAATGATATAAGGTTTTAATCAAACATCCCTTGCTAATTCGAATATGTACGGATCCAATAAAAACATTGTTGATGGGACAATATGTCATTATTTGTGTTTTGTTGTTTTTCTTATGTATTTATTATTATTATTTGGTAGCCATCAGCGAGCCACAGGGTATGGATTTGTCCTCTTGCACGTTTGGGTAAAAAAAACCATTAATAAATGTTTGGTTATGCAATTTATTTAAGATTAATTATACTAAGATTTCTTGAACTCTTTATTTATGAATTCATACATATTATTCTTTTCAATTATAAAAATTGCACAAATATAATCATTTTAGAAGTGATTTGCAGGAGGTGAAAGTTGTATATTTTCATAATTGATAAGGTCAAAATAAATTGGTTAATAGTTGAGGGAGTCTTGATATAAATAACTCATTTATTTATCTATTACAATATGATCTTGTTTGATTAGTATAATTAATTGTTTGAAGATTAACATTTTATAAGATTAATGTAGAATTGATTATTCAACTATATTATGAATAATTTTCTCTTGTTTACATTTATTTTGGAATGAATATAGCCACTTAAATTATTTTGCATTAGTTGAGTATTAAAAAAATTTATCAATTTTATTAGATAAAATGTTCATCGAAATCTAATTCAAATAATAATAATCACAATCAAATAATTGAATTTGAATTTCATGAATTAACAATTTTAATGCTATAATATATAATTCGTCTGACGAAGCAGGCGGTGTGATCACATTTAATTTTAATATTTTTGCCTAGAGCAGAACATTTTACTTAATGATCCAAACAAAAACATAAAGTAATGTTCCACAGTTAGTCATAATGATTGGCTCTAATTAATAAGCAGTTTGACAAGACTTATTTTTCAACGTAAAAGTAATGCAGTGGGATCCATTAATCACCAATTTCATTGACTAATGTCAAAATTAAGCTCTACTAACCAGTGGCTGTTTGTCATTACATCAGCATTTTTCTAAGGAAGTGTTACTTTGTTGTTGACAATGTTTATCCTTCGTGGCTCCACTTGCCTGTCCTTTTTCGTTTGTTTTGATGCAAATATTTTCTGTTATTTAATTATGAAATTGAAACTATTCTGTTAGTAGTTATATGATGGGTGGGGTGGCAGCAGTAGCAGTAGTGGTGAAGGTGGTGTGGTGGTCAAGTGGTGGCAATGGGGTGGGAGAGGAGGTGGCGGTGGCGGAGCGACAGCGACAATGACAGTGCAGAGGTTGTCGAATGGCAGTGCCAACAGTGACAGCGGTGGTAGCAGGGGTAGGGTGGCGGCAGTTTAGTGACATTGATGGGATTGTAGTCTGAAAATCATATGACATCACACGACCACCTGCGCCTTAAACATACCCCTACTTTAGGTTATGTTAGGTTACCTTTTCTAATACGTTGTGCATTGTAAGATGCATAAAATTTGTCATTTTCATCGTTTTGACGTTCATTTTTGCTTGTTAGTCAGTAATATTGTTTGTCATGTGTTACTTTTGGAGTCAAATTGCTACTAGAAAACGTTTTCTATCTTTTGAAAGTGAAAAAAATTTTTGTACCCAAATAATCTTGTTTTCTATTGGTTACGAAAAAATTTTGTACGGACTTTGTTATTTTGGTTGCAAGAGTGTTTGCTGAAGGATTGTCGGGGAAGGTAATTGGCTACTAAAATTATTTTAGTTGCCAAATGAAATGCAATGCCGACAACTTTTTTAGTCACCAAAAGTATTAAAAAAAATTAAATATCAACTTTTTAGTGACTAAAAATATTTGTCGTGAAAAACATTACTTATATTTAGCTACTGAAGTTTTAGTCACCAAATTTTTTTTTGGTTCCTCCTACTATTTTTCTAGTAAGTAAATATATTAGTCGCCTAAAGTGTGATTATGTTTTAGCTACTAAAAGTTTAGTCACCTAAAGTGTCACATTTTTTGCTACTAAAATTGTAGTCAGCAAAAGTGTTTTTCTTGTTCATCAAAATTTTTTTGGCTATAAAATATTTTAGTCGTCAAAGGTTAGATTGTTTTTGGCTACTAAGATCTTAGTCGCCTAAAGTCTGGTTTTCTTTTTGCCTACGAATTTTTTAGTCGCTAAAAGTCTGACTTTTTTGGCTACTAAGCTTTTAGGAGCCAAATAGTTTGTGTTTTGCCTACTAAACATTTAGTTGGCTAAAGTCTCACATTTTTCACTACTAAACTTATAGTCGGCAAATGTTTTTTGTTTTTTGGCTACAACATATTTTAGTCACGAAATGTTTGATTATTTTTTAAGTGGTAGTCACCTAATGTCTGCTTTTTGTTGGCACTAAGCTTTGTAGTTTTCATAATTGTTTTCCGAAATTTGTTATTAAGTTTTAGCTATTAACATTTTAGTCATTGAAATATGTACTTTCTTTTTTAGTACGAATTGTTTAGTCGCCAAAAAAATAATCTTATGTTTTATCACAAAATTGTAATTTTGCCACAACCTGTTTATATTCCATGCAACCTGTAGTATGTATATAAACAAAACAATACATATGTTATCAATCATTCAGCAATCCAAATTACTTCCAACCATCCAAAAATGAATAACTTTCGATGTATATATTCCATACAAACCAACTATTGTCCAAACTAAAATTATATTTCCATACAAAATAGAGAAGCATACAAAAATCCAACCCTCCATATACAGAAAAATTATAATTAGTACCACGTGATATGGCCATTTGGCGTGGCACAAATTACCATCGTAATCTGTACCATAACAAAAGGTATATATGCCACGCCAGTAACTATCAGTTGGATTACAAAAGTTATTTGTATCAGTAATACTAATCTATACAAAAGCATAGGACAACATAGTTAGTAGAATTATACAAAAGTGTCAAGTGTCCTCTCTACACAATAATTGATTATCCACAAGTCCCCACCAAAAGTCATCTACAAAAAATTAAAACAAAAAATTACACCCATTACAAAATATCAATTGCTTCAGACATAGGAAAAATGTTATAATAAAATGCATTTAAGGTAGAACAATCTATAAAAAGCCTTTTTCGAAATACAATCATATGTATGTATGATAAAAGATTTATTCCAAACTTGATTTCAATTTACAAAAAATACAATTTTTAGGAGCATTCCTCTTCATAAAATAAATGTTTACTGGTAGAATGTTTTGCTTGTAAATTTATTTTAACACTTCTTCATTTCCATTTTCCTAGTCAAAGTAAAATAAATGAGTAATCTACGGGATTATCTACATAACCATATCATGTTTTCTTAATACGTTTACTACCCAAGTGACCCTCGTATATGATGAAACAATGACACCATTTACAATCAAAATGTTGAACAATTATTGGAGGTCAAACTCTCCCTTTTTCGAATAAATTTAAGGCATTTTCAAAACAATGACGCCATTTACAATCAAAATTATTATTTGGCGACTAAATTATTATTTAGTCGGAAAAAATTGATATAACTCGACTAAAAAAATATATTTAGTTGCCTAAACCCTAAACTAATGCCGACCAATTGTTTTTTTTGTCACCTATTGTTATACTTTTGGCGACTAAATTTTTGTTAGTTGGCAAAATTTAATATACGACAACTAAAAAAATTTAATAGCTTGAAATCTAAGTTAAGGCCGACCAATCACTTTGATGCTCCAAGTTGTTAGTTGGTGCTGTTTTGATGCTCCAAGTTTCTGCAATTTTTTTGTGTTTTTTTTATCTTTGTTTTCCTTGTTTTGTTGGTTTCTCACCAACTTGGAGTTTCACCAACTTGGAGCTTCTTCTTGTTGGTTTCTCCCCTTTGTTGATGTAATTCGGTTGTCTTTCATCAATGAAGTTTCTCTTTTGCCGATCAAAAAAAAAAAAAAAAAAAGGCCGACCAATCACTTTTTTAGTCGCCTATTGTTACACTTTTGGCGACTAAATTTGTTTTACCAAATTTGGTCACCAAAAGTATAAATTGTTGTAGTGTTACCAATTAGGCTGTGTTTGAATCAAATATTTGAGGAGTTAGACAAAGAAAAATTGTGCCACAACAATTAACAATGAAAGATCAGACAGTTGTATGTGGTTCAATTGTCTTGTTTTAGGACTTCTTAGGATTTGAAAATATGGCAGCAACAAGACAAATAGAGATTAATGGATATACTCTATTGGTCTTTTAAATAGATAGATATCGAGAAAGATAGTGGGCATGTTTGATGCAACATATTGTAAGTTAAAAGTTAATGACAATCAGAAAATAGAAATTAAAAGCACTTCTCATCCAGCTTTCACATAATTAATTTTTTTCAACTTATTTAGATTATTTTTGTTTAATAAAATTATAAGCAGGAGTTGCATCAAGCAATCTGACATAAATTTCCAGAATAAATAAAAGAAAAAGCTAGAAATATCTGTAGTATGCATAAACTGAGTACAAAAAGAGAATTTCTAGCACTTCTAATAATAGCTATAACTAGGGATGCAACTCAGCTGAATTCAATCTGAGCAACTCAAATCTAATTCTAAATTTTGTAGGTCTCAAACAACGTATTTTTGAATTTAGTGTGATCTTGGGAAAAAATTAAAAGCCAAAATTAAATTTGGATCGAGTTTTAGTAACGACACCGACCAACTCAAGTAACCCAAAATTCAAATTCTATATATAAATATACATATAAATGATTAACCGTGATATTATAATCTATAGCTTTAGATCATATTCAATATATATCCAATATGACCACTTAGGTTTACAATGGGACGATATTATTCTCTAGACGAGGATGTGTCACCACGACGGCATAACAACTCATCAATTCCCATCTCTATCTCTCTCCTCTCTCACTCATCACATAAATTATTTACTTTTATATTAGTAATGATTTTACCCAAGAGAAAATGTTAATAAGGCTTAACTTTGACACATTAATTAGTGTATCTAATAATAATAATAATAAAAATAATAAGTTAGCTCAAAATTCAAGTAATTTGAGCATAGTCTAAGCTCAATTTATTACACCAGAGTTGTATTTCAACAGAGAAATTCAAGACAATTTAGATTGAACTTAGGCAGCTCCTCCATTAAACTAGCCCGGGTTATAACCCAATTGTGTGTAAGCGGAGGATTATGCGAAAAAGTGATGCAAGCATGTAGATTGATGACTAGTAAAGGGGAGCCTGAGGAAAAGCCCAAAACAGACTGTCTATTTCATCATAATCTGCGGTTAAGTGAAAAGTAAGATTTGGAGGGTAGCTCTCTCTGTCTCTCTCTCTCTCTCTCTCTCTCTCTTGCCAAACCAACCTCCACTTTCTCTTACGCAAATTTGGCCAAAGTCATATGAATCATGACTCAGCCATGCATGCGCAGCCAAAGACCTTGAACCAAATGTGGATTGGATAACCAAAAGAGCAAAATTTCCAGCTGAGCTTTACACTGCAATTTCTTCTCATAAATTTACTTCAATGGACACCTCATTATGCAATATAAATTGTTTTGACACTCTTTGTTTTTCTTGTCGAACAATTCAAGATAGTGAGTAAAACAAAAAGAACAACCAACCACACATCATTGAAGGACAAACATTAGATTGTTCCCCCTGCCTTTTATTCCACTTTGCTTACATAGAGCATGTATGGTGTAATTTATTATAAATTAAAATTAATAATTAAAAAATATAAATTAAAAACACTTCTCTTTAATTTTTAGATAATTAAATTACAATAATAGTCCCTAAAGTTTAACATCTTTTTCATTTAAGTCCCTAAAGTTTTAATTTTGTCAATTAAGTCCTTAAAATATTAAATTTGAATCAATTTAGTCCTGAAGATAATATAAAACTAGTATATAAGCCTAAAGGTTATATAAAATTGTGATCAGACCCAGATTTTAGTTTATTGTTAATTTAATTATCCTCTACGGGTAAGTTTTTATAATTGGTATATTTTTCTTTGGCTGATTAATTCTAATCGCTTATATAGGTCTTCTTGTCTCTGACTGATTAATTATAATCGGTTATATAGGTTTTCTTCAATTTCTATTATACTCTTATTTATTTCTTCTAATTTGCCATTATCTATTTTATCTATTTTTCAGTTCTAATATTATTTTATATTTTATTTCATTATCTTTTTTTTTTTTTTTTTGGTTCCGCCATTGTTTATAATTCGTCTAGACAATAATTATTTAGATCCATTTTTTAAAAAAAAAAAAATTCTAGTGTTATCTCCTAGAGAGTTCCCCAGTAAGGTTAAGAATAATTAACTATATTATTTTCTATAAGAGCTAACTGCTTACCTTCATCTAATAATAGATGTCGAACTTCATTTATAATTTATAATTGATTTTCCTTAGTATTTGCATTAAGTTCTTTTAATAACTTGATTATAGTATTATTTTGTTCGATAATTATTTGTAGTGCAATGCTATTATTTCAATTATCTTATTTGACTTCTTCAGTGTATCTAATACTCATATATAAATATTAGAAAAATTAATAAACCAAACTCTGATATCAATTCTAAATCACATGCGCAGAGAATAATTAAGTTAACAATAAATTAAAATTCAGGCCTTATAACAATTTTATATAACCTTTGGGCTTATGTTTTATTTTTATATTGTCTTCAAGACTAAATTAATTTGAATTTAATAGTTTTTTTTTTTCTTGATCAGCAAAAAGAAACTTTATTGATGAAGAAAGCAATATACATGCGAAACTTACATCAACAAAGAAGGGAAAAGCAAAAAGCATCATAACTACCCAAATCAATCCCAACTAGGTTGCTACCAATGAGGTAGCACAATCCTATACTAGCACTAAACCCAAGATTGGTGAGGAACCAAACAGAGGAAACAAAAAGAGAGGAAAGGAAAAAAAAAACAACATATAACCAGAGCACACCCATAGCCAGGCCAATAGCAGCATCAGATCCTAAATTGAAAGATCAACGGCACACCACAAACACTCCCAGATCCCAGACACAGCAGCAAAATTAGCAATCATCTGAACTACACTAACAAACAGAAACACCATTTGACCTACAGCATTGCAGCAACAACACTACCTCAGCACCAGCAATGTAATAACCCACATACATATCTTAGTCATGTTCATGTGCATTTGCATGGTTTTGTCTTGTTAAGCTTGCATCCGTAGACTTTGACTTGTTTTGCCTAAGTGTTGTTGCATGCTTTGTTTCTTCCTTCCTCCCTCAAGCCAAGGTCATCTTAAGCCTAGGTTACACCTTTGAACCTTTTTCACGTAGGACCATCTTGGAACCACTTCGGTTGACCTCCACCTTTGCCCTGACATATTGGCCGAGATTTCATCATCTAGGCCGAGGTGTGCATAACCTAGACCGAGATGTGTATTATCTAGGCCGAGATGTTAGATAATGTTGTTCCAGTCCAGGAACAAGATCACTTAGGTCCAATCAGTCGTTGCCACGTGTCCCAGCAGAGGGTTAAGTCAGCCAGCAGAGTTAGAAATATATCATTTTGTGTCATATCCGTTGCATGGTAGAGAGAGAAGCTCTAGGAAGAGGAGAGGAAGTTGGAATGAGAGAGAGCTAGATCCCAAGCTTGAACTTTAGAGTTTGAGCCGTTCAATCCGCGTTTTGAGGTTAGAATCTTGATTTACTCTTGTTATTCTTTATGTTGATCCGATTGCATTGCATGATCTAGCATGATTCATGAGCCATGCATTGATTTAAAGCTGTTTTAGAAAGAGAAAATGATGTTCTTATGTTCTTGAGATAAAACCATGTTTTGATCCAAAAGTTTGTAACAAGTTCCATGATTTTGTGTTTGTTTCCATGAAATCTTCAAGTATGAGTACCCAGGTCCATGTTTTCAAACTCATCTCATGAAAACTCAGATTTCGAATGAAGAAGTTACGATTTTAGCATTTTATGTTCTCATTCTTCATGTTCTTCAAGAGGGAAACCCAGATTTTCCCAGACTTCATTTCTTTGAATGTGGTCGTTGGGAACACACCTCGGCCAAGGGGTGTGGGACTTCGGCCTAGACCTGGTTAGTACCTAGCATGTTTTCCCGAGATGAAAAGGCAGTGTTTTAACTTCCCAGCATGTTTTTCTTTGACTTGACCTAATTTCGAAAAGAATGTCGAGATCCTTCCCTGTCATGTAAAGCTTGTTTTGAGAATGCATTTCATATCCATCTTTGAGCATCTCTTCTTGTCTTCTTGAAGTGCATTCAGTAGACTTTATTATGTATTTGAAGGTCTTGGATCCTTGCCTTAATCCCTACACCCGAAGAACTATGTGGGTGGCATTTTTAATAAAGCTATGTTATAAAGTTTTGATAAAACTTTGCTTCGTTTTGAAAAGTATTTGATCAAGCATGAATGATTATCCCTAGTTTTGTATCAAGTATTAGCTTTGTTTTGATGACATTCTTGGAAAGTCCTCCCATGCGAGGGGACTCTAAGCCCATGTAGCATCATGTTTGAGAGATCTCTGCCATCGACGGTCTATGAACGGATGGCCCCACCGACGGTCTGGTGTACTGGTGGATTTGTCTAATCGATTTCGGGTCGATTATTCCTTTGTTTTGTCCGGAATGTCATCGTTTTGTATTATGTAGATGTTATTAACATCCAAGAAGTTTTGAAAGATTTGACTGATGAACTTGATTCATCCCATGTTTTGTTACAAGCCATGATATGCATTGTTTTGATAAAGATCTCAGATATCATTCATGCAAAACCTTTATTACTGGTATCATTTACTGAGTATCCAAGCTCACCCTCTCCTTATATATATGTAGGTGTTGAGCAGGAAGGCGGGGACGCCTAGGTGTATTTTGCAAGCTTGTTTTGGATTCGCATTTTTGTAGCATATTGAAGATCATGCTTCTTGGCATGTAGTTACTTCTTTTGTTTATGTCGGCTTGAGAAGCCTTTTGATCAAGATGTATGATGTACTTATTTTATTTTATATTCAAGTTGTAAGACCTTGATAAAATGTATGTCATTTCATTTAATATATGCACAGCTCTTATGGACTAATTAGATTTAAATTATTGCTTCCGCGCTTGTAAGCCCCATATGTATACTCTGATTGTGTGTGAATCTTTGTAAGCTGGCCTTTGGTAATCTTGGATTACTGGCCATCACGGCACCATTCTACTAGGGACGGAATGGGGTAGTGACAAGCAAGGTCCAAGCTTCAAACCTCTCAGCTGCTCCTGTTTATCCAGCATAAGTAGCCCAGCAAACTACAGACCTCTCCAAATCCCTTCAACTACTATGACACACTGAACTGTAACCACACCAGTAACACACCAACAACAGTACCCAACAACACTTTTATCCCAAACACTGTCTAACCTGATGTAAATTAATCACTATATCTTGAACTAAGTACTGTAACCCTGCAATATTACTCTTTGCCCAAGAAGTTGTCCTAGACGTCACTAAATCTACCAGCTCAACAAAATTAGGAAGTCTCCCAGTGAACACCTTCTCATTCCTTAGCTTCCACACTGACCACAACATTACAAGTGGCACAAAGTTCCAGATTTTCCTCTCCTTCTTCTTGAGTTTCACCCCAACCCACCATTGTAACAAAGCTTCAACTGTACAAGGTACCACCCAGCATATATCCCGCCAGTTTACTAATTCAGATCATACCCTCCATACCGGTGGGCAATGAAGTAAAACATGATTGATTGATTCAACTGCATTTCTGCATAATGGACACAAGACACTACCCTAATCATCCATCACACCATTCCTATGTAAAAACTCAGCAATCTTTACTCTTCCCCTCTAGGCTAACCATCCAACGAACTGCACTTTTGATGGAGCCACAGACTTCCACAGTCTTTTAGCAACACACAGATAAGGTTCCCTATCAACTTGAAGCCACTTCCACACAGATGCCACTGTGAACTGGTCTGAAGAATTCACCCCCCCAATGCAAACAATCAACCAAATTCCCATTCTCGACAGGGCCATCATTCCACCAATCTCTCAACTTGCTTACCTCTTCTTCTTCCCAAGCTCGTAATTGTCTTTGAAACCTTAAATTCCACTATCTCAACCCTGCTCTTTGCTGCCTATACTGCCTGACCGAACCCTCCTTGTCCATTGATAACTGAAACAATCTTGGGAATTCCTCCCTTAGCACTCTATTGTTGCACCACTTATCAATCCAAAATTTAATTCTTTCCCCATTCCCAATCCTTACTTTTGCATTTTCCAAATAGAACTCTACCATCAGTGGGTTATCTTTAGCAATACTCAGAATACCCTGCCAAATTGGAGAAACTCTACCCTCTACCCTTCTCACAGGCCACCACCCACCACCCTCTTTTCCATATATACTGCACATTACTACCTTCCACAATGCATCATGCTCAACACCATATCTCCACCACCACATCAAAAGAAAGCTAGCATTCATATCACTGCTGTTCCGCACCCCTAAACCACCTTGACTCTTGGACTTAGATACCTCCTTCCATTCTACTAAATGAAACTTCCCCTAATCTCATTCCCCCCTTACCACAAAAACCGAGCCTGCAGTTGCTCAATTGATTTCACCACTCCCTTAAGCATCTTAAAAATAGAAATGTAGTACGAAGGTAAACAAGATACCACTGATTTAATCAGTGTTAGCCTACCTGCGAAAGACAATAGCTTCCTTTTCCACAAAGACAACTTTTTCCTTACTTTATCAATTACTGGTTGCCAAGTTGACTGTCTTCTCGGATTAACCCCCAAAGGTATGCCCCAGTACACCAAAGGCAGCTTTTGAGTTTTACAATTTAGAACTGCTACAAAATCTGCCACTTCCCTATCTGAAACACCTATCCCATACACAACACTTTTATAGAAATTAATCCTCAAGCCCGACATCACTTCAAAGCACCTCAGCACCCTTTTAATAAAAAAGATCTCCTCTGGATCAGCTTCACAAAAAATGATTGTGTCATCAGCAAACTGTAAATGTGATACACTCATCCCATTAGACCCCACATTAGCTCCCTTGAATAGCCCCAACTGTTGAGCCCTTGTCAACAACATGTTCAGACCCTCAACCACTAGATTAAACAAGAACGGTGAAAGAGGATCCCCTTGCCTTAACCAATTTTGAGGTGAAAACTCATCCGTAGGTGAACCATTTACTAGAACTGAAATCCTAGATGTAGATAGACACTCCTTAATCCAGCCAAGCCATTTCTCCCCGAACCCGAAGTTAGACAACATTGAGAACAAAAAACCCCAATTAACTGAGTCGTAAGCCTTCTCAAAATCAAGCTTCAGAATCACACCTCTCTGCTGTGACGATTTCCACCATTCAATAACTTCATTAGCTATCATGACACCATCTAGAATACACCTTTCACCTATAAAAGCAGTCTGCACCTCACTTATCACCCTAGGCAGAATCTTCTTCAATCTATGAGACAGAACCTTTGCGAGAATTTTATACATTGAATTAACCATCGAATTTTATACATTGAATTTAATAGTTTAAGGATTTAATTGACAAATTAAAACTTTAGGGACTTAAACGAAAAAAGTGTTAAATTTTAGGGACTACAATAGTAATTTATTCTATTTTTTCAATTTATTTAAACTAAATCTATCTACTAAGTTGGGAGTAGAAGTTGTACTAAATAGTCTATTACAAACTTCCTTTAAAAAAAATTTTAAGAGAGAGAGAGAGAGACTAACTATTAGGAGCTCAGATAAACTATATCAAATAGCTTCATAATATAATGAAACTCATATTGAGTTTGACAATATCTAATCTGTTTGGTTTTGAATTTTGAATTTTGAATTTTCTTCTTTTTTGAGTTTTGTTGTATTTAGTGAAAAAAATTTACCATTTTAGTTGATTTTTTTTTTAATTTTTATTATTATTTTTGGACGAACCTAACCTAGATACACTTAAAGAGTAAAAAATATTGAGAAAAAATCGAAAAAAAATTACAAAAGAAATACGAAAATATACTAAATTTCTATATATATATAAGTATTTTTTTTTTGTATTTACTTAAATTTTTATTGATTTTTTCATAAATATTTTTACTTTTTAGGTACATTTAGGTTAGGTACATCTAAAAGATTTCAAAATTTTTTGATTAAAATATTGAAAAAGTTTATTAAAGACACAATAATACAAAAAATAAAAAATTCAAAAACTAAAAAAATGCATTTGTAAACTCCAGACCAAATAGAGTGATTACTTTTTTTTTTTAAGGATAATTAATGCTAAAAATGTTGGCGCATTTAAAAAAATGTTAAAAAGTTATTTTTGGTAAAAATAAACATATTTAACATGTTTGGCACACATGTGTGTTTTTAAATTTGTTTTGCAAATTAAGAAAGGAGTGGCTGGTGGGAGATGGTGGCAAAAAGCAGTTATCGATAGTTACATATATATGGCCAGATGTAATGATTAACAATTTGAATGTGGTGACTAGAGATTGTTTTTGACATTAGAGCTAGTTGGTAGTTGCAGAAGATGGTTGTTGACCGTCAAAGGTGGTAGCTGAGTGTCGATGATGGTACTCAACCGCTAAAGGTAGTGGCTGAAGGTTGTTGATTGTCGTAGATTGTGGCAACTATTGGAAAATTTATAAAGAGGTTGTTGTAAATTGAAATAGACTCCATTTTGAATAAAAGGGTGTAACCTTTCATGGTGTCTTTTTGTTTTAAAGGAAGGGTCAAACCTCCATTTGAATGAAAGGGTGCAAACCTTTCATGGTGTCTCTTTATTTTAAAGGAAGAGGTATGTCCCTTCTTCATACATTTTCTATGCAAATTGAATAGGTGCCCACAAAGCCTATATAAAGGCCGCCCCATTCCAATTTTGATTGATTCCGAAAATTCATTTTCCTTGCCTTCATTTTGCTCTCTTGTGTTCTTTATTCTTCATATTATTTTAGGGTAATTTTCAGAGAATTAGAACACAGGTTTGGTTCGCCGAATAAATTGTTTGGAGTGCTACTACAATTTGTGAAGATCATTGTATCCTGGGAGATAGACGCCACTCAACCATAAGCACCGTAGCAGGGGGAATCTGCCTTAAGTACAGAGTGTCACGCACTCGACTTGGTCTTTTATTTTTAATTCCGTTCGATAAATAAATTCGGTAAGTTATTTATTTTATTTTATTTGACTTTGTTTAAATTTATTTTATTTACACAGAAGATTGTTCCAACAATCTTAAGACAGACCCGAATTATTCTGTTTATAGAATTTTTCGTTTGTTTCCCTTTTTCATTCTTCGTAAATAATTTCGGAAGAAAATTATTTTCTGTGGATTTACAAAATAATATTCTGGTTGGAAAAACAAATAGTGATTATATGCTATTTGACAGATAGTAGTAATATACTGTCTCTTTTCTTTGACAACAACTAGTAGTACGATACTGGTGTCATCAACAATTCAGAATATATTTTTGTGGAATTTTTTCATAAATTAATTTTGGGTTTTAGAAATTATTTTCTAAGTTTTCATTACTTAAAATTCTGTTTTAGTATTTTAATTATTGACGTGCTACAGAAATTAATTTTCTGTGTAGAATTAATTTGGTTGAATAAAATTTTATTTTATTTCCAAATTAATTGAAAAAATAAAAGTTATAGTTTTTATTTCTTTTATTTTACAGAATTTAATTTTCTGTGTGGAATTAATTTGTTTAAATAAAATTTTATTTTATTTTCAAATTAATTGGAAAATAAAAGTTACATTTTTGTTTCTTTTATTTTTACAGAATTTAATTCTGTGAATTTGGTTTAATTTTCTGTGTAGTCTAAATTCTAATTATAATTTTATTTTATATATTAGAATTGATGGCTACTGAAACTAATGCCCAAACAAGTACTACTGTGGTGACGGGAATTGCACCAACTCCCTCTCTTGTGATGACAGTACCAATAAATCATGGAGAGAAACCAGAGAAGTTCTCAGGAACTGACTTTAAAATATGGCAACAAAAAATGTTGTTCTATCTTACAACTCTGAACCTGGCTCGTTTCCTCCGTGAAGATGCTCCTATCCTGAGAGAGGATGAAACCGACAGGCAAGTAGTTGCTGCGGTTGATGCTTGGAAACATGCCGATTTCCTTTGCCGGAATTACGTCTTGAACGGACTTGACAACACATTATACAACGTCTATAGTCCAATCAAGACAACAAAGGAAATTTGGGAATCGTTGGAGAAAAAGTACAAAATGGAAGATGCTGGCTCAAAGAAATTTGTGGTTGGCAGATTCTTGGATTTTGTAATGGTTGATTCAAAAACTGTGATCAGCCAAGCTCAAGATTTCCAACTTATTCTGCACGACATTCACGCAGAAGACATGTCTCTCAGTGAATCTTTCCAAGTTGCAGCCTTAATTGAAAAATTACCAAAAGGCTGGAAGGAGTTCAAGAACTACCTTAAACACAAGCGCAAAGAAATTTCTATGGACGAGTTAATTGTGCGTTTAAGAATTGAGAAGGACAACCGCAATTCTAAAAAGAGGGCTGGTAAGCATCCTATGGAGTCTAAGGCAAATGTGGTGGAACATGCTTCAAAAACCAAGAAACGAAAGTCTTCTGGAGAAAGTTCATCACAAGGCTCTAAAGGGGGGGATAATAAAAAGTACAAGTTTAATGGCAAATGTTACATCTGTGACAAAGAGGAACATCGGGCCAAAGATTGCCGTAGCAAAGGCAAAAGCAAAAGAAGAACAAGCAAGAAGCCTGCTCAAGCCCAAATGACCGATGTGGATAATATTTCCAATGGTGTAGATGATATCAATCTTTCTGCAGTTGTTTCCGAGGCAAATGTCGTCGGAAATCCTAAAGAATGGTGGGTGGACACTGGTGCTACTCGCCATATTTGTGCCGACAAAAAGATGTTCACATCTTATTCTTCAGTGGACAATGGTGAACAACTTTTTATGGGCAACTCCTCAACTTCCAAAGTTGAAGGGCAAGGAAAGATTGTACTCAAGATGACATCTGGAAAGGAACTTATTCTCAACAATGTGCTGCATGTACCGGACATTCGCAAGAATCTTGTTTCCGGATCTTTGTTGAGTAAGAATGGGTTTAGGCTAGTATTTGAGAGTGATAAATTTGTACTTACTAAGAATGGGATGTATGTAGGAAAAGGTTACATGTCTGATGGCCTTTTCAAGTTAAATGTAATGACCGTTGTATCCTCAGTTATTAATAATACTACATCTTCTTCTTACTTGCTTGAGTCTTCAAATTTATGGCATGGTAGACTAGGACATGTTAATTATGGATCTTTGCGTAGATTAATTAATATGGAATATTTACCTAAATTTAACATTGATTCAAATCATAAATGTGAAATTTGCGTTCAGGCAAAATTATCTAAAACTCCTTTTCATTCAATTGAAAGAAGTACGGAACCACTTGAATTAATTCATAGTGACATTTGTGATTTTAAATCAATTCGAACTAAAGGTGGGAAAAAGTATTTTATCACTTTTATAGATGACTATACTAGATATAGTTATGTTTATTTAATTCGAACCAAGGATGAACCTTTGGAAACTTTCATTCAATATAAGAATAAAGTTGAAAATCAACTTGATAAGAAAATCAAGAAACTTAAAAGTGATAGAGGTGGTGAATATGAATCACCTTTTGGTGAGTTTTGTAAAGAACATGGAATAATTCATCAAACCACCGCTCCTTACTCACCTCGGCAAAATGGAATTGCTGAGAGAAAAAATAGGACTTTAAAAGAAATGATGAATGCCATGTTAATCAGTTCTGGATTACCTCTGAACTTGTGGGAGGAAGCAATACTTTCTGCTAATTATATTTTAAATAAAGTATCCCGAAAGAAAGTGAATCAAACACCTTATGAATTGTGGCATGAAAGAGTACCATCCTACAAATATTTAAAAGTGTGGGGGTGTTTGGCTAAAGTGGTTATTCCTAGTCCTTAAAAGACTAAGATAGGTCCTAAGACCATTGATTCCATTTTCATTGGTTATGCCAAGAATAGTAGTGCATATCGGTTTTTGATTCATAAATCAGAACATTCCGAAATGCATATAAATACTATTATTGAGTCTCGGAATGCATCATTCTTTGAACATGTATTTCCAAATAAGACTAGACAAGAGACTAGTAATAAGAAAAGATCTCATGATGCCATTACTAGTCAGGATCAAGAACAAGAGTTAGACCAAAATGAGGAAGAAGGACCTAGGCGTAGTAAACGTGCTAGAACCTCAAAATCTTTTGGTCCAGATTTTCTAACATTTTTGTTAGAAAATGAGCCTTTAACTTTTAAAGAGGCTATGTCTAGTCCTGAAGCTCCTTTATGGAAAGAAGCTGTCAACAGTGAAGTTGAATCCATCTTGCAAAATCACACTTGGGAATTGGTGGATTTGCCACCAGGTTGTAAACCTCTTTGGGTACAAGTGGATTTTCAAAAAAAAAAAAAAAATTGAAGGCGGATGGATCAATAGACAAATACAAGGAAAGACTTGTAGTCAAAGGTTTTAGGCAAAAAGAAGGTCTAGATTACTTTGAAACATACTCACCGGTTACTAGAATAACATCCATTAGAATGCTAATTTTCATTGCATCTCTATACAATCTAGAAATTCATCAAATGAATGTGAAAACCGCTTTCTTAAATGGTGAGTTAAATGAAGGAATTTATATGGAACAACCAGAAGGTTTTTCTGTTCTAGGGAAAGAAAAGAAAGTGTGTAAATTGGTTAAATCATTATATGGTTTAAAACAAGCGCCAAAACAAAGGCATGAGAAATTTGACAAGGCAATAATGTCAAATGGATTTAAAATTAATGAGTGTGACAAATGTGTTTATATTAAAAATACAGATAAAGGTTATGTCTTTGTATGTCTTTATGTAGATAATATGCTCATCATTGGTAGTAATAATGACATGATTAAAACTACCAAGAAAATGTTGAATAAACAGTTTGACATGAAGGACATGGGCATTGCTGATGTAATACTTGGTATGAAAATTACCAAAACATCAAAAGGATATGCTTTGTCACAATCTCATTACATTGAGAAAATACTTGACAAATTCAGTAAAGATGATGATCATCTTGCTAGAACTCCTGTAGATGTTAATTTGTATCTTTCTAAGAATGTACAGGAAAGTATTTCTCAATTAGAGTATGCCCAAATTATTGGAAGCTTAATGTACTTGATGAACTGCACTCGCCCAGATATAGCTTATGCAGTAAGTAAATTAAGTAGATATACGAGTAATCCGGGAGTAGAACACTGGAAAGCAATTATATGGGTTCTAAGATATCTCCGATTTACTAGTAACATTGGGCTTAATTATACTAGATATCCAACAGTACTTGAAGGATACTGTGATGCAAATTGGATATCGGATACAAGAGACTCAAAGTCCACTAGTAGGTATGTCTTTACTCTTGGTGGGGCGGCTGTATCTTGGAAATCTTCCAAATAGACTTGTGTTGCTAGGTCTTCTATGAAATTTGAATTCATAGCTTTAGACAAAGCAGTGGAAGAGGCAGAATGGCTTCGCCACTTCCTTGAAGATATTCCAATATGGCCAAAACCGGTACCTGCTATATGGATACATTGTGATAGTCAATCAGCAATTGGTAGAGCACAGAGTCATATGTATAACGG
Source organism: Camellia sinensis (assembly GCF_055761805.1). Lineage (NCBI taxonomy): Eukaryota > Viridiplantae > Streptophyta > Magnoliopsida > Ericales > Theaceae > Camellia > Camellia sinensis. Next base: position 141,123,047 of record NC_138969.1, on the reverse strand, counting down.
TAAGTCTCGACACATTCATCGTCGACATAATACAGTAAGACAACTACTCTCTAATGGAATTATGTCCATAGAATATGTTAAGTGTAAAGACAACATAGCGGATCCACTAACCAAAGGGTTAGCAAGAGAGTTAGTTGAGAATTCATCGAGGGGAATGGGACTTCAGCCTATTAAATAAGAGTTACCACAACGGCAACCCAACCTAGTTGACTGGAGATCCCAAGATCTAGGTTTAAAGGGACAACCGAGTTGTGATTGACTCAGAAGGATCACTGTGGAGTCCAACTCCTACCCATTTCTATGATGAAATAAGTGATGTCTGCAACGATTTAGGTTAAGTAATACTTTTAATGATTCTTATATCTAGGTAAACCTAGTGGAGTATGGCAGAATGATTTTCATAAGAATCACCTATGTGAGTGTGAACTGGGCCGGTTCTATAAGATTTGTGAAGGGCTACAATTCTTTAAAGCACTCATGAAAGACCAGGTTGTTCAGGACCAAATTGAACACAATAGTGAGAACTAAACTGTGTATGGAGATATACTGTGTGGGTTCTATTGTCTTGGTTTACACAAACGGCTGAACAGTTCAAGACATCGTGTTCACCGGTTAGCTAGTAATTCCGATAGTGTCTCACAAGGGAAGGTTCAAAGCCAAGCTATCTATCCTTTGCAGAATATTTCCAATTTCTGTACTTTCTGTATTTACATTATGTAGTTGCATTTTCTCTCTGTCAATTTCATTCATGTGGGGGATTGTTAGAAAATTTATAAAGAGGTAGTTGTGAATTGAAATAGACTCCATTTTGAATAAAAGGGTGTAACCTTTCATGGTGTCTTTTTGTTTTAAAGGAAAGGTCAAACCTCCATTTGAATGAAAGGGTGAAAACATTTCATTGTGTCTCTTTATTTTAAAGGAAGGGGTATGTCTCTTCTTCATACCTTTTCTATGCAAATTGAATAGGTGCCAACAAAGCCTATATAAAGGCAGCCCCATTCCAATTTTAATTGATTCCGAAAATTCATTTTCCTTGCCTTCATTTTGCTCTCTTGCGTCTTTTATTCTTCATATTATTTTAGGGTAATTTTTAGAGAGTTAGAACACAGGTTTGGTTCGCCGAATAAATTGTTTGGAGTGCTACTACAATTTGTGAAGATCATTGTATCCTGGGAGATAGACGACACTCAACCATAAGCACCGTAGCGGGGCGAATCTGCCTTAATGACAGAGTGTCGCACACTCGACTTGGTCTTTTATTTTTAATTCCGTTCGATAAATAAATTCGGTAAGTTATTTATTTTATTTTATTTGACTTTGTTTTAATTTATTTTATTTACACAGAAGATTGTTCCAACAGCAACTGCCAAAGGTGATGGCGAAAGATGGATTTTATGAAGAGGTAGTAGTCATCAATGGAAGTTATTGTCTGGGAGGACAAAAGTAATGGTTACCGGAAGTGGGGGTGGGGTGATGAGCGATGGTAGTGGTGATAAGGGGTGGAAGAAGGTGGGAAAAAAAATTTCTATGCAAATGATCAACTTTTTTAGGGTAAATTATATTTTGCCCATTTTATGTTTGACCACTTTTTCACTTTGTCCCTTAAAGTTTGTTTTTTCTTACTTTGATCCTTCATGTTTCAAGTTTTTTTTCATTTTATTCTTAAAGCCAATTTCGTTCAAAATTAGACTGAAAATGACACATTGACAATCATATGACATAAAAATATTTTATTGTATATAACTCACAACTTTGACATAAATTTAAACTCTAATATAATATTAAATTTTTTATGTTATGTTATAGTTATTGTGGTAATTTTTTTTTTTTGGGTCTAAATTTGGAAATAAGTTAACTTTAGGAGTAAAGTAGAAAAACTTAAAACATGAAGAGCCATGGTGGAATAGTGACTAAACATAAAAGGGGCAACCTATAATGTATCCACTTTTTTATGGTGATAAAATTCAGTACAGTTTTAAAAATAAAAATAACTACAAAATGATAGCTTTTGTATAATTTTCAAAATTTCTATAAATATGAACCTTTTTTTTTTTCTTAACATAGATGTTACCAAACATGCCCCTAAGAAAGTTGAGGTACGTTGATGTTTGTTTGTTTGTTTGTTTGTTTTTTTTTTTTTTTTTTAAGATCCTTAAAACTAGAAAGACCTTAGCAGTAAAAATAAAATAAAATTAGGCCGTATGTTTGACGTTGAATGTTTTCCTAAGAAATATATTATGAATTTTTCATTGTTTGGTTAAACAAAAAATAATTAAAATGTTTTTTAAGAAAAATATTTTTTTGTCTTAAACCCCAAAATGACTTGTCATTAAAAATTCTAGAAATTAATTTTTAAGTTTACTTCTATCTCGACCCTTTCAAGCCATTGCCATTTTCAAAGGTAAATGGTGGTTCTTTAATGGTTTCTATTCAACGCATAGAAGAGAAAAATTTTGTTTCAAAATGTCAACCAAACATTAAAAAATAATATATATATATATATATATTGTGTCAAGTCAGTTTACATGAAAAATATTTTTAGACGTAAAATAATATACATCAAAACAATTAGAACCTTATTGCAAATTTTAAAAGAATAAAACGAAAGGAGTCACCACAGCTGATTTCACCAAATACAAATATTTTAGGATGACGTTTTAATAATTGCCAAACATATATGAATCTTGTTAATTTTTAATTTTTTTATTTTGTTCTCCACAATTGTCAGCTAAAAAAGCCATAGCCAAAAGGTCTTTTTTTTTTTTTTTTTTTTAAGTCAAAAGGTGGCTAAAAAGCCCATAGCCAAACAGGGCCTTTTCACCAAGCTTTGTTATCAATGACTCCAATACAAACTACCCACCTGGAATAGAATGCTTACAATTCACAACACTTTTTTGGCATACCTTAAGAGAAAAATGGTTAGCTGGAGGTTCTGGTTGTGCCTAACATTGGTCTTAAACTTTCAGGTGAGGTCTGAGCCGCGTTCTCTCAATCCATCAGTCCAGAGAAAGCATCTCACTGAAGCATATCGTGCTGTCCTTGAGGATGCTGAAGACACTTACAACTGTAGAGTTAGGAACAGCGAATTTAATCGAAGTGGGGATGAGTCCCAACGATCTAGTCCTGGGGGTCCTGATCCGCAGCATCACTAAAAATCACCTCAAGGGATCCATTCCTTAAGGAATTTTGTAATGCTGATTTTCATATTTGATGGTGCATGTAGCCAATCACATATGATGGGACTTAAGGCTTGGTTTGATTTATGGTGCATGTATTAGCCATTTAGTTTTGGTTACAATGCATGCACTTCAGATGTTTGTCCTAAGAAATGAACAAGTTAAATGTTTGCAAATTGCTGAACTCTTTTTTCTACATGAAAGCTCCTTCTTTTACTGGAATAATTTGCTAAATCATTTTATTAGATAGTGTGGTTCAATTCTTTTAACAAATGCAACAAGTTCTATTCATTGATTTTAGAACTGTAATTACAAATTAATTATGGAAGTAATAGTGTAAGCAAACAAAAACTGATTTTTGTTTTTCTAAATTTGTCTTTTTGGTACCCCCCCTCCTCTAATTATATGCTCTGTTAAAACTAAGATTAATGTATTCTTAAAGTATAGGTGTTTCAATAGTCTCCTAATGATGGAAATGTATGACTCCATTTGTCAACAGTAATCATTGCCCTCGGCAACAATTCCCTCTGGCTAATGCATAAACACTTGTTGGTTAAGCTCACCATGCAGAAAAGCTATCTTAATGTCAAGCTGCTCAAGCTCTAAGTCAAAAAAAGCAATTATAGCAAACAACATGCGGATAGAGCTCTGTTTCACAATTAGAGCAAGCACCATATTAAAGGCTTCTTGCTCCCTTGACTATAGATAGCCTAAGCCACTTTGCACCTATTAGCTTTTGTTAATTGCTAAGTTGTTAGATTGAAGCACTTCATTAAAGGCATCACGCTCCTTTGACTATATCACTTTTAGCACTATGCTACTTTGCACCAATTAACTTCTATTAATTATTCACCACCAACTTATCTAAAAACTCAAGTTGTCAGCCAAACTCTCCTTCATAGAAGGGCTCAAACACGTGCATGTATTTTAATTATTAGGTAGGCAGTGAGGTTCGAACGTAAGATCTATTGTCTATTCTAAGCACACTCAGACAATTTTATGATTGGTGGAAATATTTTCTACCACGTACAATGCATAAGAAAACAAGTTTTAGTAACCATATCTTTTAAGTGGCTTAAACTTCCTCCTTTCTTTTTTCAAGCAACAGTGTACTGCTGCTTCGGAGATGCCTTACTTTCAACAACATTGTGGATGTCTTGCTGAATGAGTTGAACTGAAGTTCATTCTGACACTTCCCTGGAGCCTAAAGTTGTAGCTCTACCTGTTCACACACTCCCTAGACTTTACTAGCCTCAAAAAGCTCCGTTCTTGAATTAAATTTAATATCCTTACTAATGAGAATCTTGGTTGACTTGTAATTAGGACACCACAACCTGTATCCCATCATCCCAATCATGCACTTTTTAGGTCTAGGCTAGCTATGACTTCCCGTCATTCACATGAGCATATGAAAGATAACTAAAAGTTCTCATACAAATGAGTAGGAGTGCTAGACCATAACTTTTTTTGGTTTTTTTAACTCAATGACTGTAGAGAAGAGATTTACTCACCAAGTAATTTGTCTAGCAAACTGCATCGCCCAAAAACTTCTTAGACAACCTCGTATAGAAAAACATACAACAAGCCCTGTCTAAGAGTGTGATATTCATGTGTGCGACAACTCCATTCTGTTGTGGTGTAGCCTTGATAGAGTGATGCTTCACAATACCCATATTTTGGCAAAACTCTTTAAATTTACCTTCATAGAACTCCATTCATTATTAGTTCTGTGACACTTGACCTTGTTACCTATCTACTTTCCAATCATAGCCTTCCTTACTTGAACTTCGGCGGCATCATTCTTTCGTCACCAAGACATTCTTTGAAAAATCATCAATCAATGCCAAGATAAAGCTCCTCCCTAAGAATGGCCAGGAAAGGTACCCAAAAGGTATGAATGGATAATCCAATGTACCCTTAGTCCTATGCATGGTTTTCACTTTTATTGACTTGGCTTTGCACTGCTTGTCGAAGACCCAATGGTCACAAAAGTTCGGCTTCCCAATTTTTTGAACAAAAAGAATTCCACATCTGATCAACCCTATTATACCCCTCTCATGAGCCCCAAACTCACATATTGCCACAATTTTCTTAGAATTTGTATTGCCTAATGGTGACATTGTTGCAGTAACCAGTCATTGTACTACCTTGAAGGAAATAAAGGCTACCAATTGTTCTTCTTCCCCTTCATCACAACAAAAGTACCCTTAGAGACCCTTGAAACTACCTTCAACTGAGAACTTGCGACCAATTGAGTCAAGCATGTCCCAAGAGATGAGATTCTTCTTCAATTCTACAACATGTCGAACACCTATCAATGTCCTAAAAATGCCATCACGCATCTTAATTCAAACTGTACCCACTCCAATTGTCTTAATCAAGACACTATCACCATCAATGGCCTTATATGAAACAAATCAGTCCATATTGAGAAACAAATCATATGAACAACCTGAATATAGAATTGAAACTAGCAACCCAAATCATGTAAGAGCAATTTACTACCGTTTACAGACATAACACTCTCCGTTTCAACATAATTATTTTCCAAATTTTAACCACATCAAAGGAATCGGATCATCACTATACATGTACCCTTTTATACAAATAGCACTCAATATTCTTATGAGACCTAATTTGAGATCTACCCCCAAGCTATTGTCCGCATTTTATATTATCTGTTGTTCTTCTTAAGTGTCTCTTGGCATTGAGTGCAATTGTCTGTCACCTTTGTAAACATACCTTGGCGCAGTGGGTAGATGCGAAAATGCCATCAATTTTTGTCTTGAAATTTTATTTTGAAAAACAGGGGAAATTCTAAAGTACTGTATATGTTATGCATTTTTCTAATAAACTAGTGGTGGGGTACACGTTGCATATCATCTAGTGTAGTTACATTTTTTAAATGAAAATTTTTATAATTATATAAAGGAAGTGGACATTATAAAAATATTATTTCATTGTGAATTTATAAACTATGTGGATTTATAAACTAAACACAAAAATAGTATTTCATAGCGGATAAAATAAGTGAGAGCAAGAGGTTCGGTACTAGAAAGTTATAGGACCACTGATATAAAGTAAACTGATGATATACAAATGTGATTTGATCAGTGAATAACTAAGAAAAAATTGTAAGAAAGAAGAAACTTAAACCCAAAATTTATCGAGAATCTTGATTAATGATTTAGATTCAATTCTAAAATGATGGGTCCTAATTGTAAAATAAATCTCAACCGCGCATGTATTTTCTAAACAAATTCCTAGTAAAAAATATTGAATTTGTACAAGTCCTCGTAACAAAGATAAATATGTGTTATCAAATAGTTGGATTCTCTCTTGTCCAGTAAACAAAAATAAAAGTTGTATATGCAAAAAATAATGAAAAACTTACACCTTATATAGAAGATGAAGTGTTTTTTAATGAATAATAGATATGTCTATTCAATTAAGTAGTTGGATTCAATTAAAAATTATATTGATCTGATAAGCATAATATTTTTATTTTATCACATATCTCTGAAAAAATAAATAACAAATATTAAAAAATATTTTTGTTTTTAGACAAACACAATAATATTGCACGGAGGTCTGTAGTGGCCCCGGTCAGTTTAACCTGACCTATTTCAATTTTTGGTTGGGATACGAGGTTGTCTCGGGTGACTTGGACCTTTCTGAATAGTTTGGACCTTTCGCGTGCATCGGGCTAGCTGCTACCCAGGTCTCCTGAGTTGGGTTGGTCGCACCTGCGACCAACTAGGTCATGCTTGCGAGGGGCTGCGACAAAAAACAGCTCCTAGTACTTTTGCAAGTGTATTGCTCTGTGCAAGCAAAGGGTAGGTCGCGCCCGCGGATAGGGTGAGTTACTTGGACCGCGTGCGTGGTGTTGGTAACTACAGCTACGATAGGGGGGGGGTGTGGTTCGCCCCTGCGGTCTTTTTTTCTATAAAAGTCCTAAAAAGTTGAAAATATTTATTTCTCTTGATTTCATCTTCTCTCTCTCTCTCTCTCTCTCCTCTTCGCCATTTCCAACCCTTTAAGCTCTTTGAGCTTGCGTTTCATCTATTTTTACCCACTTTCTACCCCTAGTTCCATATACCAAAATGTAGAGCTCAGCGAGGGCTTCCATTTAATCTGAGCATATCATCTTTTTGTTGTCGGCAGTTTTTTCGACTTGTCTCCTTTTTGTTTCAAGAGATAGGGTCTATTTCCTTAACTCAATATGAGTTTGGTAGTGTATTTGTGACGCATTTTGTTATATAGATTTTTTTGTTGTTGGTTTGATTTTGGAATTTTGATTTGGGGTTGAGGGTTTGTCCCAAATTAGGGTTTGTTTGGTTGTGATTTTGCTATTACATTTATTTTTAGTATAGAAAATTGTATGTGGGTTTCTAAAAGTAGAAAAGCCCCAATTTGTGAAAAACCCTAAATGATATCAATTTTAGGAATTGGACGGATTTTCGAAAAAGGATTTGGTTGGAATGAAAATGTTGTGGGATTTTGGAAACAACTACTATTGTTACTCTTTTGAAAAATATTGAATTATTGGGAAATAGATACATATGTATATATATATATATATATATGAGTTTTGGGATATTAGATTGTATATCTGTATTGTTATCTTTCAATTATTGCATTAGAGATAACTGTTTTGGCTATCAGTGGAGGATAACATTGTTGTGTGTCAGAAATTGCACGTGGACTAGGCAAACTGGAATGTTTATAAAATCATACATATCATGGTGTATGTCATGGGTTTTGGGAATGGATTTTGGAACTGGATCTGGAACTGTATGTTTTCGAAAAGGTTGTTTGAGTATTCTCATTTTATGTATTGAGAACATTTATATCTTTTTGGAAAATGTTATTTTGGAACACATGTTATGTTAATAAAATGGTGAATAAAGTGGTAAAGTGGTAAAGCTGTAAGGGGGTGTTAGAGTAGAATTAAGTTAGCCTGTGTGTCCATGGTAAAATACCTAAAACCCAAGTGGTAGGTGCTGATTCCATCCGGATAATCTCAGAAAATGGCATATTGACTTGTGAGAGGGTAATTTATGTGAGTAAATTGGGCCGAGCTAAGTCCATCGTTCTTAGACATTGGGCTGAGCTATGGACCAAGGTGGAAGCTACGATAGCCCGGTCTTAGGCCATCCAGGCACCAAGCCAGTTAGAGAGGTGTCTCCAGGGCCTTGACCGCGCTGTCTAGAGCTAAGTCATGTGGCAGACCGAGGTATTAACAAGGAAGAGGGCCGAGCTGAGTATAGCTTGGCAATGGGCCATTCTACAATGAGGGTTACCACGATTCTAACCAGAGTAGCACAGAGCCAGGGAAGCTCGATTAATTGTAGCGCCAGCTGAGGTAAATGGTCAAAGCTATCTCACTTGGCTTGCAGTGAGGGGGTGTTCTAAAGATAAGCATTATCCTTGGGCATGTGACTCCTAGGAGGACTCTACTAAGGAGAGTTAGAGTCCTACTGGGATTTTTCCAGTTGGAATCTATAAGAGCTCATGACATAACCTATGCATAGGTATTGCAATTCTTATTCTCAAATACACAAAGCTTATTGTCTAGTATCTACTTGCTGACTCAGGTATCAGAAGGGTTTCTGGTACACACCCGCCGGCTAGCTCAAGTTTGTGTTTTCAGGTAGCGAAGCGACGATGTTTGGAAGAGTGCAAACTTGGTCAACAGGATTATACGAGAAGATTATTCTATTCTTGTACAATTGGCGTCGTCTATGGGAACCATCACAAAGAACAAACCTTTTTATTGAGTTTTCTTTCAATTGATTTCAATGGCGCACAATGAAGACTTGCCTCATTCTACTATTGGTAGACAAACTCGGAAGGAGAAAAGAGGAGTGATGATTTGTCTTTTGTCTTGCCCATGGTAGAATTAGATCCCCAGTGACGGAACCCACGGAGAGTCACACAAGAAAAATGGGGCTCAAGTCATCATCATTCTCAAAGCCCAGATGGACAGAGACGAATGGTGGATTCTCAGGTTCTGGAGGATAACATGAAAGAACAAGACGAATTGATAAGGTGGATGGTGGCTGACATGGAGATCATGAAGCACTAGATGAAAAGTAAAGGGGTGGAAGGGGAAAAATTTAGTGAAGGAAAAATGCATTCTCGCCACTCTGGGGATCGCGATAGGTGAGTCACACCATCGCAATCTGAAAGCAAAAGCCTCTCACATACGCATCAAACGACTTCTCAGCATACCAAGTTTGCCTAGGTCGGTAGACCTATGGACCGTGCTAGAGAAAAGGGCTTGAAGAAGAGAAGATGCCCAGGTATGCGACCCCCAAAGGTTCTCTACTCTACAGAGGCTGGTTCCTCAGACACATAGAAGTGTTGAGGTTGGAATGCCAATGCTGCGCCTTACTTACGAACCAGTAGACAAAGCGTTAGCAAGATTACAAAGCTCATCGTTTGTTCTAGTGATAGAGAACGCACCATTACCCTTGGGCTTCAACCAGTCTAAGTTCACAATTTATGAAGGGAAGTCAGACCCCTACATGCACTTTCGCCACTTTCGCCAAGTTATGGCCATACATCGACGGAACAAGGCTTTAATGTGTATCTTGTTTCCATCAAGCTTAGGCGGCCTAGGCTTGACTTTGTTTGAGCGGATACTAGAAGGTAGCATCGCTTCATGGGCACAACTGGCGGAGGCGTTTGTCACCAGGTTCAAGACAAACACAAAAGCGCCCGTGGAGGTAGACCAATTGCTCGCTATCGACATGGGCCAAAAGGAAACGTTAAAGTCATACAACAATGGGTATTGGGAGACCTTCAACTAGATAGACGATTGCCCCACCAACCTAGATATCGCATAGTATAAGTGGGGCTTGCCGACGGGCCATAAACTGAGGGATTCAATGACAATAACGCCACCCCTCACAATGGAGACCCTGATGGAGAGAGTGCACCAGCACATTAGAGTAGACGAAGATGACGCTCGCATCAAGGAAAAATTCAGCACAATAGCGATGTCAGACAAAATGCCTATGGCAAAAGTTAACACGGTCAACCCGGAGGAACAACCAAACAAAAATGGTCGAGGTAGACGACCAAACGGAGAGGACTCCTAGACAAAAAGGTTGAGAGTTTGCATCGCTATCACCACGGTATTCAAAAAGCCTATCTATCGGATTCTTAGCGAGATACGCGACGAACCCTTCGTTCGGTAGCCAGCCAATTTGGGAGAGATGCAAATGGGCTACGATGATAGATATCAGTACACCTTCCATGATAAGGTGAGGCACCGAATTGATAATTGCACGCCACTAAGGCAACATCTGGAAGAGTTGGTGGTCGCGAGCCACTTGTGTCACACCCCAAACCCGGGTATGATTGGCCGTGGCCCACAGGGCCTTAGCCCAAGGCACACGTAAGCCTAAACACGAATCCATAATCACATTCAACAACTATACAAAAGTCCAGTAATAAATAACCAAACTCAATCTAGTGACAAGCGACAAGTATAAACGGCAAACCAACCGTAATCAATACCATCCAAACTTATGGGATATAAGCAGCCTACATATCAAAATAATCATAAATGAACCTTAACAAAAATAAAAAGAAATATGCACAAACTTAACATAACAATCTAAAACAATATGAATGAATGTCTTAGATGTCCATGCAATTGAGTCCCCGCTATGCCATGAGTTCACTCTAAGTCCTTCTAATACCTAGAAATGATAAACAACTAAGTTAGCTGATAGCTCAGTGAGCAGCAACATTGATAGTAAATACAGTTTTGAAAACAGGGTTCAATTCCAAAATAAGATATATATCACAGAACTAGATTGCATACAGTTTTGATAAAGATAATCTGTTTCAAAAAGAAGGTTGTACAATTGAACAGTTAAAATACTCATGTCTCTCAAGAACATGATAAATGACATATTTCACTTAAAACAGATTACAACATGAACACCAATAATTTTCTGGATACCAAGAATAATAAGTAACATGCCACACAATTCTCAAGGCAATAAGACCATTGGATCCAATATCGAACCAAGAGTCATCCTCGGGGTGGCAACCCGGGCCTTTTCTTTAAGACGATCCAATTGAAGGTCACCTAGCCCAACCCATGTCGTTTCCTTACAATCATTGAGCACTAGAGTCATCACGGCCTAACCCAGATCTTTTCCCTAGTGGCCAGAGTCAGCACACACAGTGGAATAATTTTCCTAGACTAAAATACACAAATGGTCCCACTAATCAATACAATTCAATTTCGCAAAACATGGTAGTTCACCATTATAAACATGAGACCATAACAAGTAGTCCACAGTATGCCAAGTTTATACATATTTCAGAAATAATTTAATTCCATCGATAATATAATAATTTATCAAAACAACTTAGTCCAGAAACAACAATTAAATTTTCAAACAGTTGAGGGTAGGGGAACATTTGTAAAAATATGTAGCGTGCAACTACTCACCTGAAAACGGAATACTATAATCCTCGAATAGAGTATAAAAGTCCAACTAGCATCCTGAACCAAGTATGAAAACTACACGTCACTACTAATTTAAAATTACTAAAGAATAAGAAAGTAAGCAACCCCAAACTAAAGCGCATTAACATGACTCAACCCAACTTACCATTACTCTTAAATATTACCTAAGATCATGTTCTTCAAGGTCTAAAATCACCCAAGACATGGGTTCAAATCAAAACTTAATTAAAAGTAACTTTAAAAAAAAAAAAAATGAATTTTAAACAAGTTTTCTCACTCTATTCACTAACTTTGAAAATTACAAAACCCTCCAGATAACAACTAATATATCCTAAGTTTCAAACCCAATTGGTTTCACTTGATTTGCTTATCAAAATAATTATTTACAATTAATTATACCCAAACAGTTTGTTTTCTGCAGTACTTTAAAGAAATTAACGGTTCTCTTAGTATACACAAGCAATCAATGCAAGGCCAAAAATGTAAGAAACTAGACTTGTAACCGGATCTAATGACGTTGACTTGATAAGTTTTGGATTTATACCCAAAGAAAGTGACACTTCCGAAGTTACTGTTTTAAACTAGTTTTCTGGACATATTTAAACGCAGCAGTTAATATAGATTTTGACTCCCAAAAATTATGAGAAAATTCAGATATGCAATTCAATATTAATTAATCTACTGTAAAATTTTCAGTTCAAAATTCATCCGTTTGATATGATTCTTTGATTTTTAAAGTTTGTGGCTCTCTACAGAATTTTTAAACTAAGAATTTCTCCCATTTTTTAAACACAATTTATTTCCTCAGGTTTCTTAACAGTGTATATATACAAAATACATAAACCTAAAACCTCTACATCAATGAACTAAATAATAATACAGTAAGGATAAAGAACAAAAACAAAAGGAAGAAGAAAGATCAAGACCTACCACACACCCAAAAATCCTTCCTTGTTTGCAACCCTTTTTTTTCTTTTTTTTTTTCTCTCAACCTCTCTCTCTCTCCCGTGGTTGCTGCTGCTGCTGTATAAATTGTGTTAGGTTGCTGCGTATAAATTGTGTTAGGCAACCTAGGGTTCCTATATATATATATATAACCAAAAGGCTCTAATTTATTATCTTTTGTTTTATTTTATTTTCTCCCTCAATTAATTTAAATAACACACAAATATTATTAGAACAAAATATGCTTACTAATTTGTCACTTTTTTTTTTAAATAATAAATCTTGCCTCTAAATTAAACACTTTTACCATAAATTTATTTTAGATTTTAAAATTAATTAAAAGACCCTCCAAATATTTAATTCGCACTTTAAGATTCACCATCAAAATATTTGAGATTGTAAAATTATTATTATTTAATTATTTACTTGATTTGTATATTCAAGTTCTCACAACTTGGACCAACACATTGAAGGAGGAGCACGACCTGTCCCCAAGGATCGCAATGGACCAGATGGGATGCCAGTGGGGGGTCAGCCTCAAGGCGTAATCAACATGATACATGGAATCATTGAGCCTGAGCACGTCTACGAGCTTAGAGGAATGATAAAAAAGGCAGAGCACGTGAGGGAAGTACTGAGTGTACAACCAACTGTGAAAAGAGGGAAGACGAAAGCAAAAAACGTCATCCCCTTTTTGGAGAAGGACTTAGCAAGGTTGCAAAACCCTCACAATGATGTGCTAGTGGTTACTCTGCGCGTCAAGAATTTTGACATCAAGCGGATCTTGATAGACCAAGGGAGCTCGTGTGAGATAATGTACTAATAGACTTTCAAGCAACTCAAATTAGAGGACAAAGATTTAGCACCCGTGACATCTCCCTTAGTCGGGTTCAACTCTATGCCAGAATGGTTGGTGGGCAAGATAATTTTTCCGTTCAAAGCTGGGACACAGACAAAGCAGGTGGAATTTTGGGTGTTGAAAGTCCCTTCCACTTGCAACATTATTTTGGGGAGAGCATGGTTGCACGCTATGTAAGCATTAACATCAACCTACCATCAGGTAATACGATTTCCTAACAAAGTTGGAGTGATTGTAGAAATATTAGGAGACCAAATCATGTCAAAGCAATGTTTTGTAACGGTGAATGACAGTCAGGATGCCAAATGTTTCGTACAACTGGTAGAAGAGCCAGAGAGGAATGAATTATTCGCGTATGTCGGCAAGGCAGTCGAACAGAAAGCAGTGGAAGATCTAGTGGAGGTAAAAATAGATGAAAAGGTCCCAGGGAAGTTTTTTTTGCTTGGCTCATCCTTGTCTAGCACCGAGAGAATAGAGATCATGGAATTCTTGATCTCTAACATCGAAGTGTTCGCCTAGACACCGTATGACATGCCTGGCATTAATCCAACTTTCATCTGCCATCGACTTAATGTCCACCAGACCGCCAGACCAATTATATCGCAAACTTGCCAATCAGCACTTCACCACGTCGAGATAGTGACGGAGGAGGTGGGAAACCTGCTAGATGCAGGGGCAATCAGAGAGGTTCACTATCCAAAGTGGATCTCTAACACCGTGGTGGTGCAAAAGAATAACAGCAAGCGCATGTGTGTGGACCACAAAACAGTTAATAAAGCATGCCTAAAGGACAGTTTTCCTATACTGCGGATAGACTAACTGGTGGACCTAACTGTAGGTCACAACTGACTTAGCTTTCTTGATGCGTATCGTGGATATCATCAGATCACTATGTATGAAATGAACCAGGAAGTCATATCTTTTACAACATCTAGGGGATCTTATTGCTACAAGGTCATGCCCTTTGGCCTAAAAAATACAAGGGCAATGTTCCAGCGAATGATCACCAAAATGTTCGAGCCATTGTTAGGAAGAACAATGGAAGCTTACATAGACGACATGGTGGTCAAGAGAAAGAATGAAGAAGACCATCTCAATGACCTGGCTGAAATGTTTCAAAATTTGAAGACCCATAAGCTACGAATGAACGCATTCAAATGTGCGCTTGGCATGGGCTCAGGTAAATTTCTCAGCTTCCTAGTGACCAACCGAGGTATAGAAGTCGATCCCTCTCAGATCAAAGCCATTTAGGATCTAGAGAGGCCTAACACAGTCAAGGAAGTACAGCATCTCATGGGCCTAGCTACCGGACTAAACAGATTCATAAGTTGGTCGTCAGACAGGTGTCAACCATTCTTTCAGGCATTTAAGGCTAAGTTTGAGTGGGAAGACGAATGTGACCAAGCTCTTGAAACTTAAAAGAATATATGACCTTACCACCACTGTTGGCAACCCCAGTGCCAGGAGAGGAACTTCTCTTTTACGTAGTAGTTTCTTAGCATGCAACTAGCACAGTATTGGTGCGCGTCGAGGGAATACAACACTTGCCCATCTTTTATGTGAGCAAGGCGCCGAAACTAGGTACTTGCCACTAGAGAATTTTTCTTTAGCCTTGATGATGGCTTCCAGAAAATTGTCGCACTACTTCCATATGCACACTGTGACCATACTAACAACATTCCCCTTAAAGGCCCTGTTAGAGAGGGCGGATTTTTCTGTGTGAATATTAAAGTGGGTCGTGGAGTTAGGACAATTCGATATCAGGTTCCAACCAAGAACCGCAATAAAGGCCCAAGCTTTGACAGACTTCATGGCAGAGTCTGCTCTAGGAAGTCATTATGTTTGTTTGGTCAATTTGACCGAGGCAACCACGCAGAGGGGGGAAAGTCTCACAGGAATAGCGTAGCCCCTACAACAAGTCACTCAACAACGCAGTGAACCATTTAGCCTTACAACGACTGCATTGTCCACTAGTGCCAACAGCATATCACAAGGAGAGAAATGAGCAAGCCACACAATAATAAGCAAGGACGCACCTGAAAGTGAAAAGCCAAGGCAGTTAGACAGTGAGGATCAACAAGCAAAAACTTAGAAGGGGGCATCATCAACGTCCCTGATCCCAAAGCATCCTCAAATCCCTCCACTTGCTGGAGCTGTTTGTAGGAGAGATATGGAAGCTCTTTGTGAATAGAGCGTCCAACAAACATGGGGTTGGACTTAGGATAGTCCTCATCTCACCAGATGGCTTAACCATTGAACAGGTTATCAACCTCAATTTTTTAGTATCCAATAATGATGCGGAGTACGAAGCATTCTTGGCTAGTTTGAAGTCAGCCTCCCAAACGAAGGCCACCGAGCTGATGGTGTATAGCGACTCCCAACTAGTAGTTAAGCAAATTTCCAGTAATTATGAAGCGAAGGATAATAGAATGGCCAAATAGAAAGAGTTGGTGAGAAAGGAGATCATGAAGTTCGAAGTCGTGAGGATAGAGCAAATTGGCTGGGAAGAAAATAGCAAGACAGATGCACTGGCTGGTTTTCTGTCAACAACAGACACATCTATCCCATACCCATTGCTAGTGGACTTCCTGCCAAGACTGAGCATTGAGGAACCCAAAGCAGCCAAGGTATGTTGTGCTGAGCTAGGTCCCTCTTGAATGGACCCCATTGTGGTGTTCTCAAAAGATGGCATCTTGCCAGTGGAGAAGAAGGAAGCCAACATGATTAGGGCGAAGTCACAGCGATTTTGGCTTTCTCCATCGCTGGCATTGTACAAAAAGTCCTTCACAGGACCGTACTTGAAGTGTGTCCATCCTAGCAAGGTCGAAGCATTCTTGTTCGAAATTCACGAAGACATCTATGGAAGTCACAAAAGAGGAAGATCTCTGGTCTACCAACCCATTTCACAGGGTTATTGGTGGCCATACATGCAAGAAGATGCAGAAAAGTATGTCAAGAAATGCGAGAAATGTTAGAAGTTCGCGCATCAAATCTATCAACCAACAAGAGAGCTCCTACCTTTGACTAGCCCTTGGCCCTTTGCAATGTGGGACTTAGATATAGTGGGACCACTCCCAATCGCGCCGGGCAACAAAAAGTTCTTTATTGTGGCAACGAACTACTTTACAAAGTGGGTGGAGGCTGAGGCACTTGCATCCATTAAATAAAAAGACGTCAAGAAGTTTGTCTGGCAGAACATCATAACCGGTTTGGATTTCCCAAGGCCTTGATATCTAACAACGGAACCCAATTTGATGGAAGAATCTTTAGGGATTTTATAGTAGAACACAAGATAGAATTCTATAACTCCACACCAGCGTACTCTCAATCTAACGGCCAGGTCGGAGACTCCAACAAAGTAGCCTTAGATGGTCTGAAAAGAGGCTGGAAAAATTGAAAGGAAAATGGGCTAAGGAACCTCCCCATGTCTTATGGGCTTACCGAACTACATCTAGGAGATCAACTGAAAAAAAGCCTTTTTCCTTGGCCTATGGCATGGAAGTAGTAATCCCCTTGGAAGTCGGCCACCCTACTATTAGAAGCGAATATTTCGATTCAGAATTGAATGGAGAGACCATAGCCTTGGAGTTAGATCTTGCCGAAGAAAGAAGAGAAAGGGCACTAGTACACATCGCCTCGTATCAATATGGACTGTCCGGAAAATAAAACAAGGTGGTGCATCCAAGGCAATTCAAGATCAAAGATTGGGTACTACGCAAAGTAATGGGAAACACTTTGGTGCCTGGGGATGGCAAACTAGGACCCAACTGGGAGGGGTCGTACAAAGTGATTGCTTTAGCAGGAAAAGTAGCATACCACCTTGAAGACGTAGACGACCGAACTATCCCAAGGTCATGGAACATGGCCAATCTCAAAGTATTTTATTTTTAGCTCTTTAAAAACTTATTGTAGCGTTTGGTAGAGTTTTCTAAATATGATTTGAGAATAGAGTTGTATTTTGAGTTTGTGAGTTTTGGAATTATGATTTGAGTGTGGAAAATTTATTTGGTTATGGGTTTTGAAAAAAGTTTTGAATTGAGTTTTGGAGGGAGTTTTGAGTTTTTGAAATTAAAAAAGTTATTTGAAAATTTACAACTCATAACCAAACACACAACCTAAAATTCTATTCAAAGCTCATATAAAAATTAAAAAAATTCTGAAAATATTCCCCCCAAAAAGAAAAAACAAACACTGTTTCGGACGTTGGGAGGACAACCGGGTTAACCAAATTTTCCCGCTTGGACAGGAGTTTTCAAAAGTGGGTGTGGAATTATAATTTAAAAGCTCAAAACAAACACCACACTCGTGAAAGTGGGTGGAAATGTGCTTGGCAAACATAACCAAAAATAGCCTATAATTTTCTTTGACATTCAATAAAATAAGTAGACATTTTTCCCGGTATAATTTCTTTCAGTACTTGTATTTATTTTGTTTGTAAATTTTTTGCACTCATTGCCTAACTGGGGCAATGAAGGTTGGTAGGTTTGACTAACAACATTTTGGCGCTCTTTAGCCGAGATGAGTATCTAGGCTAAAGGAGGTTGGTAGGTTTGATCATGCTCTCCTCAGTTTCGTTCTTATGACCAAAACTAAAAAAATTCTAACTTGATGTAATGTTAAGAGGATTAAACAAGTTCGAATTCCTAAATATCAATGCAACACAACCCCTCAAGGCACCAAAAAGAAAGTTGTAAGTCCAAAAGACACATTCTAGTTGAGTCCGAGACCCGAGACATCACATATGTTATATATAGTGAATATGGTCTAACGATCTAAATTATTTTAATATCATCCAATGACTAATAATTTATATATGTATTTAATATTTTTATATATTTATATATACAATTCGAACTTTGGGTTACTCAGGTTGTTTAGTGTGTCTACTCAAATTTAATTCGAGGATTTCAATTTCTGTCCAAACCCACACCAAATTCAAAAACCTGTTACGTATATCCTAAAAAATTTTAGAATGTACTCAAGTTAAATCTGCCTAAATTGCATCCCCAGTTGTACCTTCTACACACCAGACACGCAATCCTAAATGCACATTACTCTTAATTAACTAAATAGAGCAGGTTTTTACTTTTAATAGTGGAACAATTACTACCATATAATAGCTAGAAATAAAGCAACACATCATGTAACAAATATATCACATTGTTACGTACATGTGATGGGGTTCCCTCCCTCTACTAGGCCAATCTGGATTTGTTGGATTGCGATTTCTGTGAAAACAAAGAGGGTGCTAGATTATGATCATAAACTAACTAATTGGGTTTTAATAACTAAAGATAGAATTGATGTTTTGTTGTGGGTAATGAGAATTTGAAATTGGGAGAAATGAAATTGAAACCAAAAAGAGATTTATAAACCTTTGTGGAATGAGAAATTAGAATAGGAAGAAAGAAAAGTTTATGATTTTATTTAAAAATGAATAATTGCACTCATGATGAGTTACTACTTGTTGAGCCAATTTAACATATTGAATTAAATTATGAAAATGTAAGGGAATGAAAGGGAAGTGATTTATTTATGAACTTTGAAAATGGCATGAAGTGAAAAAATTGAATTAATTGGAACTAAATGATAGAAATTATGCAACTTGTGAATATATATAAAAATCTAAACCGGAAGGACGAAATTGAATTTATGGAATTGACTCATGTCGTAATTATTAATGAACGGAAATTGTGAACTTAAATATAAGATTTGACCTTTATTGTTCTAGGGGTTTTGTACTAGGCTATCGGTGGAGGATGGTATGGATATTGTTGGATAAAGGATGTGCTTCGTTCATTGTTAAATAAATTGCGAAATTTGGAATAATGTGTCAATTGTTGAGATGAATGAAAGAGCGCATGGACATAGGTTCCTCTCCCTGCTGGCTCAAGGTCCGAAAAAATTTGGTGCTTTGAAATGTGTTCCTCTCCCCGATGGTTCGCACTCGGTAAAGTGGGTTGTGGTGGTTGTGGCTTGACAAAACTAAGTTACGTTATGTGATAGTTATATGTAGTTTATCTTTATACTTTGAATGCAATGAAAATGGATTGGCTTTTTGTGATTGTGACAGGTAAATTATGTTAATGCATGCTGACGTGCCTATTGTTGCGTATATACATTGGTGTGGGTGCTCCATCTACTCTTGTGTTTAAGGCCATAAAACATAGTAGTTATTGTAGCCGTAATGTGTTGGAAATACATGGAGAATGTCTTTGTCTAACCAATTTATGAAATTGTGGTAATATGAGGGATAGTTGCGATTTTTTTGAATTTAAATAGAAGGATTGGAAGATAAGATATGACTTCGGTTTTCTTGTTATGTTAAAGAGGAATCATTGAGAAAAATGTACTTATGCAAGTATATTTTGAATACTAAATGTCACATCACCTATATATGTATACATGTGGAGCATTCATTATCATAACTATCTACAGGTTGCTATTGTTTAGGATCATTGGGATCTCTACTGGACCTTTGTGTTTATCCGACATTGTTAATCATCTTTTACGTATAAAGTGAAGACTTGCTCAAGACTAGACGTCTTTTATTTGTTGGCCACAGAGTCTTACACTTGTAGGTGAAATGCCAATATGATGTCAAAGGGTTAAAGCCTCATTATTTTATTATTTGTATTTGATGATGTATGCTTACTAGCTTGTATTATAATTCAGTACATATATACGAGAGAGGCTATTGTAATTTATTCATTCCTAAATACTTTCGCATGCTTATTATTATTGAATGGAGTGATTTAAGGGGAAAATGTAATATTATTCAAGTAATAAAAGTTGAGGCATTACAACTTTGTATCAGAGCAAGCCGGGTTTGAATACTTGGGTTTGTGGGAAGTGGCTTTTACCATAATGGGTTTTATTTATTATTTATTTATTTTTTTTAACGCTTGGTGAGGACGTTTGCATGTAGAGGAATTAAGTGTTAGGATATTATATGTTGCATTTATGTGAGTACGGGGTTAAGTCCCATAGATAGTGCTTATTGCCGGTTAACTTACTTTGAGGTCTCATTTTCTGGTGAGAAATCTCTAAGAGTTATGGGACAAGTAGCTATCCTTGTGAACTTGCTTCGATTATGTGATTAAGTGTTTAACTTGTTTATGTGTTTTGTTGCTTATGTGCTAAGTGTGTCTTGTGGCTTAGCGGTGGTGAATGAGCACCTTAGAGGGGGCTATAGTTGTTTATTAATTGGGTTTTGCCATAGGATGTCTGAAAGAGGAAATAGAGGGGGTGTTGGGAGTATGAGTGCCGGTAGAGGTGCAATAATCCTAGTAACAACCACACCGGCAGTGAGGGAGGCCCTAACTCGCAATGATAGGGATGATGCTCATACCCTCAGGCTTACTAAGGAGTTTTTCTATTTTAATGCACCCGAGTTTATAGGAGGGCATGAGCCGTGGAAGGCAGATGATTGGTTAAAGCAGATCACAAAGCCTTTTGACATGCTCAGAGTCGAGGATGATGGGTTGAATGTTGCACTGACAAGTTTCCAACTCAGAGGAGATGCCAGGTATTGGTGGAAGTATTCTAAGACCACTATAGGCACCACTAGTGTTGCTTTCACCGAGACCTTTTTGGCCAAGTATATTCCTTCCTCTACACGGGAAAGATTGATGATACAATTTGTTGAGTTGCGCCAAGACACAACTCCTTTACCGCAGTTTGAGGCGTAATTCACTAGTTTGTCTAGATTTGCTCCAGAGTTTGTGGCAACAGAGGAGTGTTGTTGTATTGAATTCGAGAGAAGGGTGTGCATTGATACGAAGGATATAATTGATGCGAGCATGTATTTGAATTATTACACACTTGTAGAGGCCATAATTTTAGGTGTTGGCCAGGATAAGGAGGAGGCCATATCGGCGGTCCCTACTATTCAAAAGCGCAATAGGTTTAGTAAGAGCTGGAGATGGTCAAGATCTCAGTCACAAGCGCAATATTCACCTTAGGATACATTTGTTTCCTCGAACTCATCCTGAGGGAGGTGTAATCAGTCAAGCCACATTAGGCGTCGTTGCCCTCTACGGGAGCAGAG
Organism: Camellia sinensis; assembly: GCF_055761805.1. Taxonomy (NCBI): domain Eukaryota; kingdom Viridiplantae; phylum Streptophyta; class Magnoliopsida; order Ericales; family Theaceae; genus Camellia; species Camellia sinensis. The sequence goes on along the minus strand of NC_138969.1, from coordinate 141,101,523 downwards.
CTAGTTTCAATAGCCCAGGCAGGGACAGATTAGGCAATGGAAAAAAGAAATGATGTATTATTTAACTGTTTTGTTACCTTGTTAGTGTAACTGATGTATTGTTGGATGCGGGGGCATCGTACCTCCTACTTGTTAGTATGTTTGTTTATAAATTCCAATGACTTTGGCGTGTAATGAATTATGTATTACTTTTACTTGAGAAGCCATTGTCGGAACGAAAAATTATAGTATTGTTGTATAATTGCTTATTCTCTTATGAGTTGAATATGTATGGGCTTGTGAGCCTTCTTTAGATTTAAAGTTTTTTTTTCTTGGAAATGAGATAATTATGTGTACTTGTGACTAGCCTTGGGGTATTTTGTGAGTGGTACTATTTTATCTCTGGGTAAGTATGATTGTGGGAGGCATGACCTATTCCTTGTTAGTATTATGGACTTATTGATAAAGTGCTGATAATGCTCTTTGGTGAGTGTGATGTTTATTCTAGATATATAGTATGCTCGGTGTGTGTGATTAGCTAACTCATTGTTAACCTTATCGGTCTCCTCGTGAGTGAGGTGAGGTGTTTAGTTGTCATATAGGCATGAGCATGTAATGGAATAATTTTGGAATGAGAATAGTGTAATGACCTTTCATTAGGAAAATGTTAGGAGAGGGCAGCCATAGTGTGCTTGGTCTCAACGAGTCCAGCTTGGACTCAAAGGAGATGTGAGAATATGTGTTGAACCCCAAGTAAGGGTGAGCAGCGTCGGGGTGAATGTCGGTGTTTGATGTCAAGTGTTGAGGATTGTTGAGTTGGTTGGTTGGTATCCAAAATAAATGGACATGTGGTCATCACGGGAGTTATTTTAGTTTGAATAAGAAGTCATAAAGTTGAGGAATGCCTTGGGTTACACTTGAGAACATTGAGTCTCGCTTATGTAAGCGTGACATACTGTGTTGTTTTGTTTGTGTGAAAATCCCTTAGGTTAGGGTAACGTGGTGAAACTATGATTTTGTGAGTGCACTTGGACAACTATATGACAGATAAATTATAATGGTGATTGTGAAGGGATGAGGCTCCCAACATCTCCTTTTCGAGTTCCATGTACATTTTCTTTAATTCGCATAATTGTCATTTCTATAAATTGTTGTTATAAAAATATTGTAATTAAGTTGTGGCATCACCATAGGAGTGATGGGTATTGTTGGGTGACAATGAGGTTCACTGGTTCTCATGTTTAGGAAAGGAGTTTTCCTAGTATTATAACCTTGGAGGGCATTGTTGAGATTGAAAACATCGTTGTTGTAATCACACTTGTTTTTGGTAAACACCTACAAAACTAATGAATTGAACCTGAAATGGGAAAAATCCCTTCTTGTACTTGGGTGACTTTGAACCCCTTTTGAGAAAATTTTGTATGAAAGAAAAGAAATTTTCGAAGAAAATGAAGAATTTTTATTTTACTTTATTTTTACAACAGGGGACATGTAACAAATTCCTTAATCTTATGTGGTAATGTTGTATAATGAACTAAGCTTGGAATACTACCTTGAAATTGTGCACCTCGTTCTTGGTTGAGTAATTAATGATGTGAATGCGAATTACTTGTTTCATTGTTGCGTATCTAGTTCAGGGGTACACTAGTATCGTTGAAGCTAGTGGTGTCAAGGAGTCGTCCTCGTGGACTGCATTTTGTGGGTGTAGCTCTTTTTTTTTTTTTTGTGAGAGTTGACTAAGAGTCCTTTTACCGTGAGTGTGAAATTATTCTTGGATTTGAGTCATTGATTAATCGGTGGTCATTTCGAGTTGTTTGTAATGTAGGATGGGTTGTAATTAGGGGGAAGTGAGAGTAAAACCCATGGTCAAATCTTGTCTCGCAGTACCCGACAAGTTTAATAAATTGTTAAGATATTCGTGACTACGCTCTTACTTCGTTTGACCAAGTTTTCTTGAATCATAGTATAGGAGTCGAGAGTGACTCACCGTACCTTAATCATGCTAATCTTTGAGGCACCAAGATAGGAAGGCTGAGATGGGAAATTGGGAGTTAGGAAGCAATTTTGTGTGTTGGCCTAAAACTTGAGTTGACACTTGTCACCCTTGTTTTCGGTTTCAGTTTGAATCATAGAGTAACCCCTAATGAGATGTGGAATGTTCATAGTAGCTGAGTTTAGCCTTTCTAGCATGGTTGTGGGTCTGTTTGTTATTACTCCTTCCTAATTCTTTGGTTACCTAAATTTTGAGGATGAAATTTTCTAAGGTAGGGAGGTTGTGATGTCTCAGGTCTCGGACCTGACTTGAATGTGCCTTTCGGACTTACAACTTTCTTTTTAGTGCATCGAGGGGTTGTGTTACATCAATGTTTGGGAATTCGAACTTATTTAATCCTTTTCACGTTAGATTAAGTTAGAATTTTTCGAGTTTTGGGTGTAAGGACAAAACTGAAGAGAGTGGGATCACCTCAAGAAGTGTGGGCCGAATTGAGTAGAATTGTGTGAAGGCTTAGGCCGCACATGCAGGAAAGGGTCTGATTAGGAGTTGGGGTTTAGTTTTAAAGGTACGTGCGGTGGAGGATTTTTGCATGTGCGGGGAAGGCGCCGCACGTGCCGCTGCGGCTCCTGCATGTGCGGCCAAACATGTGAACAACCTTAAATTTTGTGATTTTCACCCTATTGTTGCCACTCTCTCTGTTTCTCTCTCATTCATACATATGTCTCTCTCTACAATATTTTCTCTCTCTTTCTCTCATCGCTCTCTACCCAAACCCTTAAACATTTTACATTTTCTTTTGATCTCATGAATCCGTTGGGAGTTTGAAACTAGTTCCTTATACCAATTAATGAGCGTGTCAAGAGTTTCATTTTGACCAGTGGAGATCGAATTCCAATGAAGTTGGTTTTTGCGCTTTTCGACTCTTCTCTCTTTGAGGTAAGGATTTTTTTTCCTCCTCTTCTATACCTTGTTACAGATAGGCATGTGGTAGATTTTATTGCATTAAAAACTTGATTATTTGGATATTTTTTAAAAGCATGTGTTGAGGGTTAGGGTTTATGATCTAGAGTTAAATCTTATGTTTTATCATGAATCTATGGGATTGTATGTTTGAGGAACATGTTTAATAGGATTAGAGTATAAAGCCCTAATTATTTGTTATAGCTTATGAGAAAGTAGAAAAATTTGATGATTTGATATTATTTGAACCATGTGTAGTATTGTGTACTAGAAGTGTGAAAAATGGGTATGAGCAAAAGAAAATAAAGAAAATAATCATGAATTTAATTTGTGTTAATCGTTCTCGATGGTTTTATAATTGTTGAGTTATAACTGTTGGAAAAATTGGTTTATATAGGCATATTTTGGGCCAACTTTGAGCCCAAAATTGAGTGAGCCCCAAACGTCTTTTGGGGTGGGTCCGAAGAGGTGAAGTGTTCCTTGCCGGGTGGCAAGTCACACGGTGAAGACGGTTCGTCAAAATCATTTATGAGTGAATGGGAAGTTGACGTCGTTTTCGGGTTCGTGGACTGGACATTTAAGTTTTAAATGTGGGTTTCCTTGTGAGACTTGTCCCACATTGAAACTTTAAGAGAGTTTTGTTGAGTATATAAACGCTAGCCTACAACACTTGGGTTGGGCACCAAGGGGCACCCCAAATTTGTAGAAGGGAGGAGTTATGGACAAAGTGAACCTTAGCCCAAACCACCACACAAGCACGCGCCGTCTGTCTGGCCGGGCCGAGCCGTGCTGGTTGTGGATCGGGTTGGTTCTTCTATTAATTATTGCAGGAATTTTAATTTAAAATTTGAATTCAAATTTGTCCAAATAATTGTGCCCATTCCGATTATCTTTCAAACAGATTTTGAACCTAGACAGATTCAAATTGCTGGGGAATTATCTGTCCGAAATCTGCTACAGATCTGTTATAGTTTGAAACTGAATCTGTTTGTTTGAGTTTTGCACTTGTTTAGTTTAAATTCATGCCTTTTAAGGTTTGAATTCATACCTGGTTGGCCCTATAAATACGTACCATATTTCAGCATTTTAGAGATCCGAAAATCTGTCTGCATTTTGTGCTTTTGCTGTCCAGATTTTATTCTTTGCATTTTAATTTTCATTCTAGTTTTAGAGATAATTTAAAGAGAGTATAAGAACACAAGGTTCTAATTCGCCGTACAAATTTGTGTAGAGTGCTACTACAAGTTTGTGAAGATCATTGTATCTTGAGAGATAGACGCTACTCAGCCGTAAGCACCGTAGCGGGGCGAATCTATCTTAAGGACAGAGTGTCACGCACTCGACTTGGTCTTTTGATTTTTATTTGGTTCGACAAAATAAATTCTGTAAGTTTTATTTTATTTTTTTGGCTTTGTTTCAATTTATTTTATTTACACAGAAGATTGTTCCAACAATCTTAAGACAGATCGAATTATTCTGTTTACAGAATTTTTCGTTTGTTTCCCTTTCTCTTTCTTCTTTTAAGAAAATTATTTTCTGTGAATTTACAAATTAATATTCTGGTTGGAAAAACAAATAGTGATTATATGCTATTTCACAGATAGTAGTAATATACTGTCTTTTTTCTTTGACAACTAGTAGTAATATACTGGCATCGTTAACAATTCAGAATATATATTTGTGGAGTTTTGTCAGAAATTAATTTTGGTTTTCTTAATTTATTTCTGAGTGTTCATTAATTAAAAAAATATGTTTAAGTTTTTTTTTTTTAATTATTGAAGTGTTGCAGAAATTTAATTTTCTGTGTGGAATTAATTTTGTTAAATAAAATTTTATTTTGTTTCCAAATTAATTGAAAAATAAAAGTTACATTCTTGTTTCTTTTATTTTTACAGAATTTAATTCTGTGAATTTGGATTAGTTTTCACACTAATGTTCAAACCAGCACTGGTATGATGATTGCCATTACGCCAACCTCTCATAATGTTGGAACTGTGCCAGTGAATCATGGTGAAAAGCCAGAGAAGTTCTTAAGAACTGATTTTTGCAAAGGCAAAAGAAGAACAAGTAAGAAGGTTACTAAAGCCGATATAGCCGAAATGGATATAATTTCCAATGGTGTAGATGTCATAATTCTTTCTGCAGTTGTTTCCGAGGCAAATCTTGTTGGAAATCCTAAAAAATGGTGGGTGGACACTGGTGCTACTCGCCGTATTTGTGCTGACAAAAAGATGTTCACATCTTATTCTACAGTGGACAATGGTGAACAACCTTTTATAGGCAACTCCTCGACTTCTAAAGTTGAAGGACAAGGAAAGATTATTCTGAAAATGACATCTGGAAATGAACTCACTCTCAACAATGTGTTGCATGTACTGGACATTCACAAGAATCTTGTTTCCGGATCTTTGTTGAGTAAGAATGGGTTTAGGCTAGTTTTTGAAAGTGACAAGTTTGTACTTACCAAAAACGGGATGTATGTCGGAAAAGGTTACATGTCTGATGGCCTTTTCAAGATGAATGTAATGACTGTTGTACCCTCTGGTATTAATATAGACACATCTTCTTCTTACTTGCTTGAGTCTTGAAATTTATGGCATGGTAGACTAGGACCTGTTAATTATGGATCTTTGCGCAGATTAATTAATATGGAATGTTTACCTAAATTTGATATTGATTCAAATCATAAATGTGAAATTTGCGTTGAGGCAAAATTATCTAAAACTCCTTTTCATTCAATTGAAAGAAGTACAGAACCACTTGAATTAATTCATAGTGACATTTGTGATAGAGGTGGTGAATATGAATCACTTTTATAGATGACTAACTAGATATAGTTATGTTTATTTAATTAGAACCAAGGATGAAGCTTTGGAATCTTTCATTCAATATAAGAATGAAGTTGAAAATCAACTTGGTAAGAAAATCAAGAAAATAAGAAGTGATAGAGGTGGTGAATATGAATCACCTTTTGGTGAATTTTGTAAAGAACATGGAATAATTCATCAAACCACTGCTCCTTACTCACCTCAGCAAAATAGAATTACTGAAAGGAAAAATAGGACTTTAAAAGAAATGATGAATGCCATGTTAATCAGTTCTGGATTACCTCAGAACTTGTGGGGGGAAGCAATACTTTCTGCTAATTATATACTTAATAAAGTACCCCGAAAGAAAGTGAATCAAACACCTTATGAATTGTGACATGGAAGAGTACCATCCTACAAATACTTGAAAGTATGGGGGTGTTTGGCTAAAGTGGCTATTCCTAGTCCTAAAAAGACTAAGATAGGTCCTAAGACCATTGATTGCATTTTCATTGGTTATGCCAAGAATAGTAGTGCATATCGGTTTTTGATTTATAAATCAGAACGTACCGAAATGCATGTAAATACTATTATTGAGTCTCGGAATACATCTTTCTTTGAACATGTGTTTCCGAATAAGATTGAACAAGAGATTAGTAAGAAGAAAAGATCTTTTGATGCTATTACTAGTAATGATCAAGAACAAGATCAAGAGCAAGAGCAAGATCAAATTGATGAAGAGGAACCTAGCTGTAGTGAATATGCTAAAACCTCAAAATCTTTTGGTTCAGATTTCCTAACATTTTTGTTAGAAAATGAGCCTTTAACTTTTAAAGAGGCTATGTCCAGTCCTGAAGCTCCTTCATGGAAAGAAGCTTTCAACAGTGAAGTTGAATCCATTTTGCAAAATCACACTTAGGAATTGGTGGATTTGCCACCAGGTTGTAAACCTCTTGGGTACAAGTGGATTTTCAAAAGAAAAATGAAAGCGGATGGATCAATTGACAAATACAAGGCAAGACTTGTGGTCATAGGTTTTAGACAAAAAGAAGGTCTTGATTACTTTGACACATACTCACCGGTTACTAGAATAACATCCATTAGAATGTTAATTGTCATTGCATCTTTATACAATTTAGAAATTCATCAAATGGATGTAAAACCGCTTTCTTAAATGGTGAGTTAGAGGAAGAAATTTACATGGAACAACTAGAAGGTTTTTCTGTTCCAGGAAAAGAAAAAAAAGTGTGTAAATTGGTTAAATCATTATATGGTTTAAAACAAGCACCAAAGCAATGGCATGAGAAATTTGACAAGGCAATGATGTCAAATAGATTTAAAATTAACGAGTGTGACAAATGTGTTTATATTAAAAACACAGACAAAGGTTATGTTACTGTATGTCTTTATGTAGATGATATGCTCATCATAGGTAGTAATAATTATATGATTAAAACTACTAAGAAAATGTTGAATAAACATTTTGACATGAAGGACATGGGCATTGCTGATGTAATTCTTGGTATGAAAATTACCAAAACATCAGAAGGATATGCTTTGTCACAATCTCATTACATTGAGAAAATACTAGACAAATTCAGCAAAGATGATGATCATCTTGCTAGAACTCCTGTAGATGTTAATTTGTATCTTTCTAAGAATGTACAGGAAAGTATTTCTCAATTAGAGTATGCTCAAATTATTGGAAGCTTAATGTACTTGATGAACTGCACTCGCCCAGATATAGCTTATGCAGTAAGTAAATTAAGTAGATATACGAGTAACCCGGGAGTAGAACACTGGAAAGCAATTATAAGGGTTCTAAGATATCTCCGATTTACTCGTAACAATGGGCATAATTATACTAGATATCCAACAGTACCTGAAGGATACTGTGATGCAAATTGGATATCGGATACTAGACACTCAAAGTCCACTAGTGGGTATGTCTTTACTCTTGGTGGGGCGGCTGTATCTTGGAAATCTTGCAAGCAGACTTGCATTGCTAGGTCTACTACGGAATCAGAATTCATAGCTTTAGACAAAGCTAGGAAAGAAGCAGAATGGCTTCGCCACTTCCTTTAAGATATTACAATTTGGCCAAAATTGGTGCCTGCTATATGCATATATTGCGATAGTCAATCAGTAATAAGTAGAGCACAGAGTCATATATATAATGGTAAGTCACGACACATTCGTCGTCGACATAACACTGTGCAACAACTACTCTCTAATGGAATTATTTCCATTGAATATGTTAAGTCTAAAGACAACATAGCAGATCCACTAACCAAAAGGTTAGCAAAAGAGCTAGTTGAGAATTCATCAAGGGGAATGGGACTTAAGCCTATTAAATAGGAGTTACCACAACGGCAACCCAACCTAGTTGACTGGAGATCCGAAGATCTAGGCTCAAAGGGACAACGGAGTTGTGAATAACTCAGAAGGATCACTGGGGAGTTCAACTCCTACCCATTTTTATGTTGAAATAGTGATGACTGCAGAGTTTTAGGTTAAGTAATACTTTTAATGATTCTTATATTTAGGTATACCTAGTGGAGTATGGCATGATACTTTTCATAAGAATCACCTATGTGAGTGTGAACTGGGCCGGTTCTATGAAATTTGTGAAGGGCCACAATTCTCTAGAGCACTCATGAAAGACCAGGTTGTTCATAGCCAAAATGAACACAATAGTGAGAACTAAACTGTGTTTGGGGATATATTGTGTGAGTTCTATTGTCTTGGTTTACACAAACGGCTGAACAGTTCAAGACATCATGTTCACTGGTTAGCTAGTAAATCCGATAGTATCTCACAAGGGAAGGTTCAAAGCCAAAAGCTACCTATCCTTTGCAGAATATTTCCAATTTCTGTACTCTCTGTTTTAGATCATGTTGTTTCCTTTTCGCTCCGTCAAATTCCATTCATGTGGGGGATTGTTGGAAAAAATGGTTTATATAGGCATATTTTGGGCCAACTTTGAGCCCAAAATTGAGTGGGCCCCAAACGTCTTTTGGGGTGGGTCTGAAGAGGTGAAGTGCTCCTTACCACGTGGCAAGTCACACGGTGAAAACGGTCCATCAAAACCATTTATGAGTGAATGGGAAGTTGACGTCGTTTTCGGGTTCGTGGAATGGACATTTAAGTTTTAAATGTGGGTTTCCTTGTGAGGCTTGTCCCACATTGAAACTTTAAGAGAGTTTTGTTGAGTATATAAACTCTAGCCTACAACACTTGGGTTGGACCCCAAGGGTCACCCCAAGTTTGTAGAAGGGAGGAGTTATGGACAAAATGAACATTAGCCCAAACCACCACACACGCGAGCGCGCGCCGCCGCCACCGTCTGTCTGGCCGAGCCGAGCCGTGCCGGTTGTGGATCGGGTTGGTTATTCTATTAATTTTTTGGACAAAATTCTTTTGAATTTTTTTAAAAATTATTGCGGGAATTTTAATTTAAAATTTGAATTCAAATTTGTCCAAATAATTGTGCCCATTCTGATAATCTTTCAAACAGATTTTGAACCCACACAGATTCAAACTGCTGGGCAGTTATCTGTCCAAAAAACTGTTATAGATCTGTTACAGTTTGAAGCCGAATTTGTTTGTTTGAGTTTTGCACCTGTTCAGTTTAAATTCATACCTGGTTGGCCCTATAAATACATACCATATTTCAGCATTTTAGAGATCTGAAAATCTGTCTGCGTTTTGTGCTTTTGCTGTCTAGATTTTATTCTTTGCATTTTAATCTTCATTCTAGTTTTAGAGATAATTTAAAGAGAGTATAAGAACACAAGGTTCTAGTTCACCGTACAAATTTGTGTGGAGTGCTACTACAAGTTTGTGAAGATCATTGTATGCTGGGAGATAGACGCCACTCAACCGTAAGTACCGTAGCGGGGTGAATCTGTCTTAAGGACAGAGTGTCACACACTCGACTTGGTCTTTTGATTTTTATTTGGTTTGAAAAAATAAATTCTGTAAGTTTTATTTTATTTTGTTTGGGTTTGTTTCAATTTATTTTATTTGCACAGAAGATTGTTCCAACAATAATGAATGTCGTGGGATTAGGAGTTACGAGAAAAAAAAGACGGTGCTACATTATGATCATAAACAACCAAGAAGAGGTTTATAAACATTTGTGAAATGAGAAATTAGAATGGTAAGAAAGAAGAGTTTATGATTTTATTTAAAAATGGATAATTGCACTTATGATGAACTTACTAGTTCTTGAGCCAATTTAGCATTTTGAATTAAATTATGAAAATGAAAGGGAGTGAAAGGGAAGTGATTTATTTATGAAGTTTGAAAATGGCATGAAGTGGAAAAATTGAATAAATTGGAACTAAATGATAGAAATTATGTAACTTGTGAATGTAGATAAAAGACCTATACACTAGACTAGATAGTAAGGAGGGAGAAAAGAGGGTATACAAACTTGCTAAGATATGGGATATGAAAACAAGAGATTTTAATCAAGTTAAGTGCATCAAAAGTGAAGATTCTAAGGTATTGGTGAAGGATGAAGAGATTAAGGAAAGATGGAAGAACTATTTTGAGAAACTATTAAATGAGGAACATGGTGGTACATCAATAGGGGAAGAAATAGCTAGTAAAACGATAAACCAAGACTATGGGTTCTATCGCAGGATTAGAAATTTTGAAGTAGAGATTGCACACAAGAAGATGAATTCAAATAAGGCTTTTAGGACATGATGATATCCCTATTGAAGCTTTGAAGTGTTTCGGTAAAAAAGGGGTTGCTTGGTTGACTAGGTTGTTTAGCAAAATTTTGTTGACTAGGAACATGCCAGATGAGTAGAGAAAGGGTATTTTAGTGCCAATCTATAAGAATAAATGAGATGTCCAGAATTGCAACAACTATAGAGGAATCAAGCTAATATGTCATATAATGAAAGTGTGGGAGAGGGTGATGGAGCGCCGATTGCGAGATATAACAGAGGTGTCAGAGAATCAATTTGGGTTTATACTTGGCAGGTCAACAATGGAAGCGATCTATTTTTTGAGGAGAGTAATAGAAAAATATAGAGAAAAGAAAAGAAACATTCATATGGTGTTTATCGACCTTGAGAAAGCATATAATAGAGTGCCTCGGGATATAATATGGTGGGTGTTAGAGAAGAAATGGGTGACAAAAGGTTACATTAATGTGATTAGGGACATGTATGAAGGAGTGGTGACCACCATTAGATCACTTGCTGGAGAGACAAATGAATTTCCTATCACTATAGGGTTACACTAAGGATCTACTTCGAGTCCTTATCTTTTTACTTTAGTTATGGATAAGTTGACGAGAAATATTTAGGATGACGTGCCATGGTGTATACTATTTGTAGACGACATCGTGCTAGTGGATGAGACTAGAGAAAGAGTTAACACAAAGTTGGAGATTTGGAGAAAAGCACTTGAATCTAAGGATTTCGGATAAATAGAACTAAGACAGAGTACATGGAGTGTAAATTTAGTAACAATAACAATGAAAGCAGAGGAGAAGTGAAGATTGATAACCAAGAACTGCCTAAGAGTGCGCATTTTCATTATTTAGGGTCGATAATCACAACAGTAGGGGGAGATTGATGTGGATGTGGCCCATAGGATTAAGGCGGGATGGTGTAAGTAGAGAAGTGCGTCTGGGGTACTATGCGATAAACAAATACCCATTAGACTAAAAGGTAAGTTCTATAGAATGGCTATTAGGCCAGCGATGTTGTATGGGACGGAGTGTTGGGCAACCAAGAAATAACATGTAGATAAGATGAGTGTGGTTGAGATGAGGATGCTAAGGTGGATGTGTGGCAAAACTAGACAGGACAAAATTAGGAATGAGTGTATTTGGGAATGGGTAGAAGTAGCACCGATAGAAGATAAGTTGAGAGAGAATCAATTGAGATGGTTTGGTCATATTCAACGGAGACCAACAGAGGCAGTAGTGAAGAGATGTGATGCAGTGACTGTAGATGGAAGTGTTAGGGAACTAGGTAAGCCTAGATTAACGTTGGTTAGCGTTGTAAATAGAGATATGGATATACTTAATTTGACTAACGAAATAGCCTTTGATAGAGCTGCGTAGAGATGCAGGATTCTTGTAGCCGACCCCATTTGATGGAACTTAAGTCTTGGTTAGGTTTGGTTTGGTTTAGTGAATGTAGAAAAAAATCTAAAACGAGAGGATGGAATTGAATTTATGGAATTGACTAATGTCGTAATTATTGATGAACAAAAAGCCTTTATTATTCTAGAGGTTTTGTCCTAGGCCATCGGTAGAGGATGGTATGGATGTTGTTGGATAAAGGATGCGCTTCATGCATTGTTAAATAAATTGTGAAATTTGGAATAATGTGTCAATTGTTGTGATCAATGAAAGAGCACATGGACATGGGTTCTTCGCATCCCTGGTTCATGCCTATTACAGTGTGAGTACCTCCAATTATGATAAAAAAAACTACGGGCAAAACGCTACAAATCAATCCACTATGAAAAATAAAAGAACACAAATTTACCAAACAATTTACCCAAACTCTGCAAAATTGTCTTCAACAATTCGTGTCTCTTTCACCAACTCCTCCATCTCGAAATTGATCAGCTTGATGTTGAATCCCCAACATCCACATCGAATCCACGAGCACGAGCAACTTCGAACTCCTTCAAAGATTTCACACTCGAATCCTCAGAATCCACCAGCGAATAACTCTTTCATATAGAATGATCAAACAAAACCCTTTGATGTGAACCACTTAATTCATGAGAAAAATTCACACTATTATCAAAGGAAACAAGTAAAGGAAGCTTCAGAAGAAAACCCTAATAGCCAAGAAGAAGATCTAGAAGTTGTGACTTGATCACAACTTTATAGCTCGTAGAATCGCGATCATTGCTCGAGCCATGGAATGATTAGGGATGACAATTTGAACCCGGACTGATGGGGACCCGATCCCCTGACCTTGATTAGAACAGGTTTTCCTCGAAATATATCCCCATATGGCCGGGGATGGTATTAAATATTTAATCCCCGATAATTTTAAGGCCGGGGACGGTGATGGCTTCCCTAGACCGCCCCGCCCCGAACAGCCCCGAACAGTCCTATATATATATATATATGTTTAGGCTTTATTATATTATATATATATGTTTAGGCTTTATGATATTATATATATGTTTAGGCTTTCAGGTTCTCAACTCTCTCACTCTCTTTCTTTCTTTCTTCTCCCTCCACTCTTTGTGAGAGAGATGAATGAACACCTTCTAGATTTAAGCCATGGAGAAGTCTAGAAATAGATTAGCTACGGAGAGCTCCTTCCAGATCTGAGCTACGATGAACATTTCTGAGCACCACCGTTAGCTGTTGATCACATCACTGTCACCGACACCGCCACCACTCTCTCTCTCTCTCTCTCTCTCTCTCTCTCACACACACACACACACACACACACACACACACACACACACACACATACCTCCGTTTGCTACCTCGTCTCCAGATCTACCGCCACTGGTCGCCCTCTAGCCCTCTCTCACTGTTCTTCCGATCTGATATATATATGTATATGTATAGATATACACTATATCAATATCATTGATATAGATATAGATATAGATATACATTTTTTTGTTGTTGATGTTGATGATGATGATCATTGATGATTATTTTGTAGACTGTAGTTGTTGTTGATGATGTTGATGATGATGAGATAGCTACTGTTTTGCTCTTTTTTTTTTTTTTTTTTTTTTTTGGCCGGGGATTTTCAGGGTCAGGGAAACTCGATCCCCGTTAGGGGACGGGGACGGGGAGGGTGATAGGTTCCCCGTCGAAGATCGTGGCCGGGAGAATTTTCACCATCGGGGATCGGGGACGGGGAGTGTGATCCCCACCACCGCCCTGCCCCACCCCGTTGCCATTCCTAGGAATGGTTGCTCGAGCGGTGTGACTTAAATCTGTGTTTCTGCATAAGTGACTTCACTCGAGCGATGAAAAGCTCGCTCAAGCATGAAAACATAACTCCTAGTACTTTTGCAGGCCTGTAAAACTATTGTGAGGTCTGCATCTTCGCTCGAGCAATGCTTTCACCGCTCGAGCAGTCAAGCCAAAAACATAGGCACAATTACAACTCCATAAGACATGTTTGTTCGCGAAATTGGCAACCAATAAGGACCTAACAGTCTTGGGATTTAAATGGAATCTGATCATGTGTGAAACACATGACACACTTATGATTTGTTAAGATAATAACAATCGTTATTGATTTTTTAGAACAATAATACCTTTATTTAGTGATATCATTTACAGTTTGTTTCCATTATCTTAGTGGCAAAGTAAAAATGAGATCACCAAATAAGATATACTATTATCCTAAAAATATAATAAACGTGTTATGCGTTTCACATATGATGTGATTTTGTGTAAATCCCTAATAGAATTATAACAGAAGAGGTTAATTGTAACAAGATAATGCATCAAGGTGGTTAACTATTAAGTTTTGAAGTTTATGGACAAAGTGCAAATGGGTCATAGTTAAAGGGAGTTTACTGTAATTTACAATAAATTACACAATTAATCCCTTTAGTTTTAGAGAAGTCTCACTTTAGTCACCATAATTTTAATTTGAACAATTTGAATCGTATATGTTTAGTTTTGTTGCAATATTGTCCTTTCATCATGCGTCGTTAACATTTTCGATGAAAAAAGAACATGTGCCAAATTAAAGGGAGCAAAATGAAATTTAAAAAAGAAATTACAGGGACAATTAGTCTAAATTATTCATTACACATGTGGTCCTTCTAGTTTCTTTTAAGTTTCACTTTGGTCTTTTTTTGTCCAAAATTTTAACTTAAGTGACGAAGGGACCACATTATAATAAAATTCAAAGTGTAGGGTTCAAATGGTTTGAATTAAAACTACAAGGACCAAAATAAAATTTTGCTGAAATTAGAAGAATCAATAGCGTAATTCACCTTAATAAATAAATAAATTTGTGGGTGACTTAGATCTAGCTGGAGTTCAATTTATAATGCTCGAGTTCAACTTAGACAAACAAATTGAATTACAAGTTAGACTTATGTAGACATCTCATTTTTAACCGTCCTCGAGACTTGGACGTCATCGTTTGAACACTTGATGATTATTTATGTTTGTGTTCGTCTTGAGTTCTCGGAGGTTTCGGCTACACGCCTTGCCTCAAGACCTCTCGACTTGTTTGCTTTGTGCTTGGTTTTGCATCAAACACCTGTTGTTTTGCTTCTGAGGGTGGGAAATAGCTTGTAAGCCATCCCCACACCTCACCGGCCATAGCTGGAGGCCACCGGCCCTGTTTTCTTTCCACCAGCCAAAGGTGTTAGCCAGTCGGCATTGTGTTTGGCCGGCCGGCCATTGATTTTGGTCAATCGGCCACTTTTTCTGGCCGAGACCTTTTCTTGAGGGGATTTGAACCTTTTGAACCCTTTTTTTAGCTTCTCAAGGAAGCTTGAACCTTTTGAACCCTTGGTTTTAGCTTCTTGAGGAAGCTTGAACCTTTTGAACCTTTGTTCTAGCTTCTCCAAGAAGCTCGAACCCTTTGCTACAAGCTTCTAAGAGAAGCTTGACCCCTTTTTAGCTTCTTGAAGAAGCTTGGCCCCTTTGCTCCAAGCTTCTAAGAGAAGCTTGGACCTTTCTTAGCTTCTCGAGGAAGCTTGACCCCTTTGCTCTAGCTTCCTCAAGAAGCATGACCCTTTTTGCTTTAGCTTCTAAGAGAAGCTTGGCCCCCTTGCTCCAAGCTTCTAAGAGAAGCTTGGACCTTTCTTCCTCTATAAAAGAAGAGCTCCTCTTCCATTGCAAGGGTTGAAAAAGAAATGGTCTAAGGCACAAGAGTTGTATCTCTCTTTATCTCCATATTTTGAGCTCCAAAAGTGTTGATTCTTGACCCCTTTGCACCACACCTCATAGCCACACACCTCCACCACTCATCTAAGGTCCTTGGAGGCCATTTTCAGAGGTTGAAGGCCTGATTTTTTGGTCTCAAAGCTGCTGGTTTTGCTAGAACTACAAGTGTAACACACTTTTCCCTCTTTTCGTCTTTATTTTGCTTCATCTTTTAGCCATACTTAAAAGCATTTTTGAGCTCTATCATAAACTGAAAAAAGTATTATTTTCAGCTCCTTTTGAAGTTTTTTTAAGATCACTTTTGTGTTTGGGGTTGTTTACCCCCTCTTAGGCCTTGTTTGGACTCATTTTTGTGCCTTTTGTGAGCTTCGGGACCGCCTTGTATTGGCCCTCTCACCACTGAAATCCAGAGGGATTTCAGTGGTGGGGACAGTGTTTTCATGTCCTAATAAGGAGAGGGCCATCCCCTCTCCTTATTGTCTTGTTTACTTGCATTTTTGGCCTTACAAAGGAGCCCATATTTGCACACTTCTTGAGCTCAGTTCAGGCCTTTTTCAGTGAGTTTTAGGGCCTTCTTGAACTCTTTCTAGAGCTGTTTTTGTCATTTAGGGCTTGCCTCTTGCATTTGTAGAGCAACCCCATTCATAGCTTTTCAAAGTAGCACCTCATTCTTGCACATATTGGATGCATTTCAGTGGGTATTTGGTCATATTTTGGCATGTCATGAACCTGTTTTGAGTTGGTTTAGTCACCCCTTGAATGCTTCATACACTTGTAGTGTAAATCCCCTAAACTAGCTTCACATGCTTCATGCTTTGTCTTGTCTTGTTAGCTTGTTTGGTTTACATTTCAGCATGTTTTTGGTAATATTTTGACATATCATGACCCTATCCATAGTTGGTTTGGTCATCTTTTGCATGCTCCATATAGGTGTAGAACAAATCTTGTTTACTAGCCTCTTGTGCATGATGTTTTGACTCATCATCCTAGCATATTTTGGCTTTACTGTAACATGATTTTATGCTTATTTTGGGCTATCATAGGACTGTTTTCAGCTGCCATGGCCATAACACTCATGCTTTGTATAGCTATAGTGTAAATGCTTAGGCTAGCCATGGGTTTTGAGGCCCCTACCATGCATATCATGAGTGCTTGCATGCTTCGGAATCATTTTGGAATCATTTAGTATGCCATTTCAGAGCTGGAATGTATGCCATTGTATGCCATGTTTCATCCTTGCATTGCTCTTGGAGAGTTGCATTTTGTGCCCTAGGCTTGGAGCCCTTGCATTGCGCATGTTTGCATGAATCTTGGGCCTTGTTCTCATCTCATATGGCCACTGTTTTGGACCTATTAGAGAGCTATCCATCTTGGTGTAAGTCCGTCCTTTGCATGTTCTTGCATGCTCGCCTTGCATGTTGTTACATACTTGGCTTATTAATATGTTGTTGCATGTTTAAGTGATATCGCATTTGGCATGCATCTTTGATTAAGTTGCTTAACATGTTGTTACATGTCTTGCATACTTGCATGTTTAAGTTGCACTTTGCATGCTTGTTAGATTGCATACTTGTTACATGCTTGGATGTTTGCATACTTGTTCACATGCTCATATTGCATGCTTAGTTTGCATACTTAGGTTGCATATCATTGCATGCATCCCATCCCTCTTGATCAATCATGATAGAGATTGGGGGCCTTATGTTTTTGTGTGCATTACATTTGACATTGAAATGCACACTTGTCCTCTTGGGCCATCATGCATCGAAATGCATGATTGGTGGCCCGAGGGTCGAGGACCATCCTTTCTTGAGTTCATAACATGATAGGGAGGTTGGTTGTGCAAATATTACATCGTAAATGCTTTGCCATGCTCTGTTTGTCCTCTGCTGCTGTCAAATAGGAATCTGCAGGAATGGATAGCCGACCGACCACATTGAGTGCCGGCCGACTAAATATTTTTGGCCGAGAGCCATACTTTTGGTCGATGACCAGTTTCCCATGGCTGGTGATGTTTCCTCTTGGTCGGTGAGATCCCACAGTGTTCAGGGAGTGTTCCAGAACCAACCTTGGGACTTTTACAATTTTCAAAGGCATAAAGCAGTGTAAACAGAGGCAACATGAGCATGGCGTTCGATTTTCGAGCGAAGCCGAGCATGTGTGCATTTGACCCTCTTCCCGAGGCTGTTTTATTGCTTTCTTAACTTAATTAATTTTGTTTAATTAGTTAAGTGCTTGTGTAATATTTAATTAGCTTGTTAGTTAATTAATTTGTATTATTCTTTTGGTCCCTCTGAGAGAGGGCGAGTTATGTAATAAGCGTGTGTGTGTGTGATGCATGTCTTCCAACCTCCACTTCTTTCTCCCTTTTACTTACCTGCTTTTGATGGTTAGTACTAGGGCATATTTCAATTAGCATCCTTATGCTTGCATGTTTGAATCATTCATCTGTATTGCATGCATCGAGCTCAGTGCATCATACTAACTGCATTGTATTTTCCATTCCAAAGTTGAATAAATGCTATCTGTTGCATTTCGTATGCCATCTTAGAATAGCCGAGCCTATTTCTAGTTGCATTTTGCATGCGTTGCATTAGCCATCTTAACATAAGCTAGGATCATACATTTGATTACTAACTAGCTTTTGTTTTGGCTCGGAGTACTAGGTAAGCTTTTATGTTTTAGCATCCTTGCATGTGTGTGAGTGACTGCCATGATAGCATGCTTACCATGAGGCTATTTGCTTATGTGATATAACTGCCTGAATGCCTGTGGTTGGAGGTCGGGTTATTTAAATTGGAACAATGCATTGAATGAGAGTTTTAAGCCCACTTGAGAGTGGCAAAATCATGTTTTCTAAGGCCACCCGAGAGTGGCAAAATCCACGTCTTAGCCTACTTGCGAGTAGCATCTTCAAACCATTTTTTAAAACGAACATGAGATGTTTTGTTCCAATTCAAGCGGCCCAGTCTATACTTGTATGCTGTGCGCATCACATAGTAATTCTAGGCTAATATTCGAAATAAGAGCACATATGTTTTCAAAACTCGATATCATGCTTAGTAGTGGCCGATCTTTGATCGGGCGAGAGGGGGTGCTCATAGCTGACCTTCCCCAATCGTACCCAAGTTCCCGTGCTGAGGCAACTTTGGTGATGACGGACAGATGGCCTTAGGCAACGAGTCAGGGTTTCCTAAATTCCCCAAAAATAAATTTTTAGGTGGCGACTTTGTATCTGGCAAAACAGTCTATGTTTGGTACTTTTTTCTAAAAATCAGTTTTTCAAAAACGATTTGCCGGATTTGGACTCTTTGATGATTCATCAGTCTTGCATTGCACTCTGCGAGATTAGATGCAGGACCATGACATTGAGTCCTGAACTATAGCAAGCCCAAATGAACAAAACGGGATTCCCTCCCAGGACGTTCGGGGACGTCTACAGTTTCTGGCGACTCTGCTGGGGAGTTAGAGAGCTTGAGTCGAACTCATGATATCTTGTTTTTATTACACTTATGTGTTTCTTTGCATTGCATGTGCATTGGTGTGCCTAAGTCACAATGTTTGCCGTCTACTATCCTGAACGGTTTGCCGGAGGCTGCGTTCCATAAGGCTGACCGGTTACGGGCTCTGCCATGTTGGGAACAGAAACCCCAGTTGTTGCCGGGGCACCCCTTTGACCATTCCACCTACTGCATATCGAAATCCATAGTGACCATTCCAAGCTAGGACAGGTTGCTTACCCGATTATAGGTTGTTTGAAACCGCTGCGTGCGTAGTGAAACCCTAGCTCCTGACAAAATATGACAGGGAAACCCTATCCCAACATAGGGGTGTTTTGGTTCTCACTTGTTTGCTATGTGCTTTTAGAGTGTGTCTCTACAGGGAATACATGTATCAGTTTGCAACGCAGGGTATCAGGCCTGCGGGCATTAGTATGTGAAGAATCAGTTTTACCTGAGGGTATCAGTTTACAGGCAGAAGCTTGGGCAGAATTCTGTAGGGGGGCACAGTCATTCAGCTTTGCTCATATCTGTTCTGGTGAAATCAGGCTGAGGTGCTGTCTGTTTTCTCTTTTGCTAAGAAGTCTTGGAAGCATAGCTCCAAAAGGGTCTAATATCCCTCGGGTACTCTGGACCTATGTTATTATGTGATCGGGGGATGAACCACTTATTGTTGGTGCTCAGTTTACTCCAGATGTGATGGATGGCACGCACTATTTTGAGCATTTACGAATGCTGTTTATTCTACTTTCTAACTTGGGTATTAAGTCTATCTTATTGTATTGAGTCAATCCTGTTGAGTCTGTCTTGTTGTATCGAGTTAGTCCTGTTAAGTCTGTCTTGTTGTATCGAGTCAGTCCTATTGAGTCTGTCTTGTCGTATCGAGTCAGTCCTGTTGAGTCTGTCTCGTTGTACCGAGTCAGTCCTGTTGAGTCTGTCTTATTGTATCAAGTCTGTCTTGTTGTGTGGGTGATTTCGGGGGTGTTACCTCAGACATCACTTTCTTATTTTGTGTTTGTCTTTTGCACTCTTTCTTTTGCGTCTGTTCCTGCCTTGGAGCCAGTTACGCCCAGAAGATCTGAATGAAACAGTAGTGATTTTCACACTCTCGTATTTGCTTCTGCTTGGTGCTAGTTATGCCAGAAGTTCAGAATGAGATGGCAGTATTTGACTGAGAACTCTGTCTTTTCTGTGCCTTGAAGTCATTGTAATGACCTAAGTTTTTCAAAACCTTTTGAACACTGTGGCGAAAACGAAGAGGAAGGAATTCCTCGGGATTTGTGAAAATTTGATCAATCGAGAGAAAGAAAGGCATACTAAGCCCTTAATGTTTGAGATCATACTTGTTAATGTGAGTACTGAGAAGGATCCTGGCTTGATCTAGATTGGTTTCACATTGTCTTCCGCGCGAGCGATTTGTCGCTTTCTTAAAAGATTTCAAAAAAATTTTTTGCGCGATCCTGCGATGACCTGTGTGGAATCGCTCCTGAGATTGTACAGCCGAGGATCGCTCTCAGCCTCAAGACTCAGCCCCTTGCTTTCAAACCTTGAACTTGCATTTAGAATGTTCAACGGTCAACCACAATGTGAGGCTTGTGTGGCCAGATTTGAAGCAGCCCTCGAACAAGAGGCCAGGAAAGTCGGATCAAGAAGATCAGAAGGTCAATTGAAGCTTGCGAAGCTAGATCAGAAGCACCCCTTTGAACTAGGGGCAAAAGAATTTCAAATGTGCTCGAAGAGTCAAAGATGAAGATCGGCAAGAATGCCAAATCCCAGAAGGAAGGAATGAAAAAAGCATTGCTGAAGGACAGCCGAGTTCCTATCCACAACACAAGGGGCAAACTCAACCCCCATTGGATGGACTCCTACATCATCAGGAAACAGCAACAACTATTCTCCTAGATTCAGATGACTTCAGGATCTCAAAACCATTTGACATGGACAAAGCTACACTTTTACCCTTGCGAGGCTCGCTGGGCCGAAAACCCGGAAGGGCGACCCAGGCAAAAGTTAGAGCAAGAAAAAGAAGAAAAAGAAAACAAAAAGAAAAATGCAAAGAATGGAAAAAAAAGAAAAATGCAAAGAACAAAGAAAAGAAAAAGAAAAGATGAAAAGAAACGAAAAATCTGAAAAGAATTAAAAAGAAAAGAAAAACCTAGCTCGCAAGGTTGAAAACCCGGAAGGGCGGCCTTGGCAAAAGTTAGAGCACAAAAGGAGAGGTTAAATACCCGAGTGTACCTTACCCCGAACTACATAAGGCCTGATTCCCATGTTTCGGATACGTAGGCAGCTTCATTCTGAAGTCCAGCCATAAATACTTCCAATTCGATTGTGTCCATGTATTGGTTTTGATGAGGGCCTTCTCTGTATCCGAGCGTTCGGCTGTGATCATTACCATGAAGACTGATTACAATGCGCTGCGGTGCCGTTCAGACAAGGGGCAACTTTCCATTGCCATACAACGCGCTGTGGTGCTTTTCAAACAAGGGGCAACTTTCCGTTGCCATGTAGTGTCCTTCAAACAAGGGACAATTTCCCTTCAGATTCGAGGTTGTGCATCTCAAGAGTAGGTTCTGTGGTCATCGAGCAATGGCCGTTTGCAAAAATAGTTTTTGGGAATTTTTATTGAGGTTGACTAATTTCTCGAAAATTATTTCATTTTCCAAAACTGGACCATTTCTTGGACCTAAAAAAGGAAAATTTTCAGTGCTCATAGCCTGACTTGCATGATT
Organism: Camellia sinensis; assembly: GCF_055761805.1. Classification (NCBI taxonomy): domain Eukaryota; kingdom Viridiplantae; phylum Streptophyta; class Magnoliopsida; order Ericales; family Theaceae; genus Camellia; species Camellia sinensis. The sequence goes on along the minus strand of NC_138969.1, from coordinate 141,079,675 downwards.
TTAAATCAAAAGATTGAACAAGCATGATAATCTAACTCTCATCTTGGTCAAAATTGTTGTAGTAGAAAACCAAAACAAAAATGGTCTAAATAATGAACTAGGGGCACAGTCGAGTCAAGTGTTCTGTCTTTTCCCCATTATCAACATACTTGCCAGAAAGGGTACTCTGCCTGCCAGAAAGGGCACTCTACCTGCCAGAAAAGCGCACCACTGAAGCTGACCGCAGAAGGGCAGAAAGCTCTCACATCCTCCAAGCAACGAGGTATCAAGCCAAGTGTGAAGCACAAACTGAAATGGATCAAGATAATCCACTCCCTCATCTGGATAGATCTGATCACGTATAAACTCCCCAACAAAGCATCGTCAACCGATGTCAGCTGTAGATTTGCTACACACCCAGTTGTAGCGCAGCCCCTCTGTGGGAGAAACTCACTGTTGTGAACAAGAATGAGAATCTGGTAGAATACCAGGGGCAAGAGCCCACAATTTCCAGCTTATCCATCAACCACCTAGGGGAGGGATAAAAAATGAGAGATTGAAGAATAAAGAGATGTGCGCTGAGAGAAAAAGTGAGAAAAGGGATTTTTCAGAAAAAACAGAGCCTGAGGGCCGAGTGATGTGAGGATCACAAATAAGGAAGGGTGGGAAACATGCCCGGAGAAACAGGCACCCTGTGCATATTTAAGTCTTGTGTTTTGTTGTGTTTTGTTTGCCTCGATTCTTGTTTTGAGTCGTTTCGAGTGTCAATAGATGTGTTTAGGTTGTTTACCTTTTGTTTTCAGTTGTTGAGTCCTTTTTGCTGTGGTCAGTCGTAGGCTCAATACCCAGTTAAGAACTTGCTTCTCAATCTAAAATTCCACAATAAAATCGTTTTCTGCTCAGAGTGTTGTGCTATTCTACGCATTTGTGCAAAACAGGATTCGGTTCTTTCATAAACTGCAGGGTTCAACCCCGGTCATGTGAGAATAGTAGAACCAGGACCTATCTGAAGCTATATAGGTTCCGGACTACAAAGCAAAAGAAAAGAGTGAAAATTAAAGCATCTGAGTGTCCTTTAACTTCAGAAAATTCCGTGATTATATTCTAGATGTACCTTGTCAAGCCTTGTTAATGCTCCGAAGTATGAGTGTGCCTCTACCTCAAGCGCAAGTTCAAGCCAGCTTTGAAGTTATGCACCCTTCCACCCGCATTGTTCTGCACTCTTCCACTTGTGTTGTCATGCACACCTTGCTTGCATTTATTTGCATCTTGTGTTATCTTCTATCGTTTATCCTTTTACGCTGAGCAGCGTTTGGGATCGTTGTCCTCCGGGACTTTCTCAGGTTGCGCCGGGCATGCGCCTGATAGTTTGTTGGACCTCCTCTCCCGATTTTAGCTTGGTTTGAGTGTTTCGTTCCTTACGCGATTTTAGCGTGTTTGGAATTTATCCCAAGTTGCGTTGTAGACGCGCTGGGCGGATTGTTGGGCCTCCTCTCATGATTTCAGCATGGTTTGAGTGTCCCGTTCCTTACGCGATTTCAGCGTGTTTGGAATTTATCCCAAGTTGCATTGTAGACGCGCTGGGCAGATTGTTGGACCTCCTCTCATGATTTCAGCGTGGTTTGAGTGTCCCATTCCTTACGCGATTTCAGCGTGTTTGGAATTTATCCCAAGTTGCGTTGTAGACGCGCTGGGCAGATTGTTGGACCTCCTCTCACGATTTCAGCGTGGTTTGAGTGTCCTGTTCCTTGCGCGATTTCAGCGTGTTTGGAATTTATCCCAAGTTGCGTTGTAGACGTGCTGGGTGGATTGTTGGACCTCCTCTCACGATTTCAGCATGGTTTGAGTGTCCCATTCCTTACACGATTTCAGCGTGTTTGGAATTTATCCCAAGTTGCGTTGTAGATGCGCTGGGCGGATTGTTGGACCTCCTCTCACGATTTCAACGTGGTTTGAGTCTCCCGTTCCTTACGCGATTTCAGCGTGTTTGGAATTTATCCCAAGTTGGGTTGTAGACGCGCTGGGCGGATTGTTGGACCTCCTCTCACGATTTCAGCGTGGTTTGAGTGTCCCTTTCCTCACACGATTTCAGCGTGTTTGGAATTCATCTCAGTTTGTGTTTGGTACACACCTGGGCGGTTTGTCTTGGACCTCCGTTCACGATTTCAGCATGATTTGAGCGTCCCCTTCCTCATACCATTTCAGCGTGTTTGGAATTTGACTTAGGTTGCGTTGTATGCGCATCTGATTGTTTGTTTTTCCTTCTCTCCTGATTCCGGCATGGTTGGAGTATTTTCCTCTTTTGCATTCACCCTACTCGCACTGTTTTGTGCACCTTTAGTTTGCACTGTCTTGTGCACCCATCTGGTCTAGGAGACCTTAAATCCTCTGGTCTAGGACACCTTAAATCATGCATCTTCATTCGCACTGTCTTGTGCATTCGCTGGTCTAGAAGACCTTAAATCCTCTAAAGGTGCAATTCTTTTTGTGTTTGTCGTGCCCAAATGACTTCCGGTGGTCTGGTATAGCCACCTGCCTGTGTTTGCGGTGAGTTCCTAGGAGACCAACTGAGATGGTGGAAACTAGAGTTCGAATGGCTTAGGCCTAGAACACAAAGGTTCGGGATTTCCGAGACCAAAGTCTGCTTTAAATACCCAGGGGCATATCCTCGGCTTGAAATCTGTATGGCAGCCCCATAGATTGAGATATCATCTGTATGCGCCTCAATTCTGGATACTAATCCAACCTAGTCTGTCACCTTGTTAGAGAATAGGGAAAGCTGCGACCATGGCTAGGGAGAAAAGTAGTACCTGTGGTTCAACCAAGAAGAAGTGAAAGATCCCTAGCAGCATGAGGTGAGTCATCGTCAATTGCCCCTGCAAGGTACTTTCACTTCCCAGCTACATTGCATTTTGTTGTCTATTATGTCTATTACATTGCATATAGAATCTATCGCATGCATTTACTGCATTATCCACCTATGGTTTGCACCTTTCCATGTTGAGCTTGGTCTGGTATGTGCCCATACTTTTCACGTTGACGCACGGTTATGATATTATGTGTACGCACCCAGTGTTGAGGGTGACGACACCGTTTTTGTGTTAAACGTGGTCTGTATGTGTCCATGCGTTTCCCAGGCAAGATAAGGTTTGGCCGTGGTCCTTATCCATTCCATCCATTGCATTTAGCTATTACATTGCATTTGTACATAGTTTATATTGCATGCATTCACTGCATCACCTCCATCTACGGCTTGTGCCTTTCCATGTTGAGCTTGGTTCGGTATGTGCCCATACTTTTCACGTTGACGCACGGTTATGATATTATGTGTACGCACCCAGTGTTGAGGGTGACGGCACCATTTCTATGTTAAACATGGTTTGTATGTGTCCATGCCTTTTCTAGGCAAGATACGGTTTGGCCGCATGCCTTATCCGCCCATCCATTGGATATAGAACATCTATTGCATTATAGTTTGCATGCATTTACTACATTATCCACCTATGGTTTGCACCTTTCCATATTGAGCTTGGTCTGGTATGTGCCTATACTTTTCATGTTGAAACACGGTTATGATATTATGTGTACGCACCTAGTGTTGAGGGTGATGGCACCGTTTTCGTGTTAAACATCGTTTGCGTCCATGCCTTTCCTAGGCAAGATATGTTTTGGCCGCGCGCCTTATCCATTACATTCATTGCATTGTAGTGTAGTGTGTTGCATCCAGCATTTAGAATCTTGATCTCTCCTTAGCGGGTCATTCCCCACTTATATCATGCCACCCAATTACTTGTATCTTGTGTTCCGTCTACACACACATAGTTCTGCATGTGTACGCGCCTATTCCACTGTTGGGATTGTGGTTTGAGGGTGTTGGCACCTTTTCTATGGTAGACGGATTTTGCATCTCCATCCCTTCATGATATTTGTGTGGTTTTGAACCGCCTGTGGTCTGATTGATTCAATTGCATATCATTCGCATTGTTTTAATACATTATATTATACATAGTTTTGTAAATATTGCATATCATTTGGCATCCTGCCCCTGAACTACGCTGGTTTGATTCCTTGCAAAGGGATACGTAGGCAGCTTGCGGATTCAACCAACTACATCTGTAGCTTGTATGCTTTGTTTAAGTCTTCGGCCATGTCAAAAATGGGTCGTCTCTAGACTTTGACATTCACTCCCGTCATTGATTATGACTTTCGAGTTCTATCAAAGAGGGGCAATTTTAGACACCCCATTTTTGACCGTCCTCGAGACTTGGACGTCATCGTTTGAACACTCGATGATTATCCATGTTTGTGTTCGTCTTGAGTTCTCGGAGGTTACGGCTACGCGCCTTGCCTCAAGACCTCTCGACTTGTTTATTTTGTGTTTGGTTTTGCATCAAACACTTGTGTTTTTTGCTTCTGAGGGTGGGAAATATCTTGTAGGCCATCGCCACACCTTACCGGCCATGGCTGGAGGCGACCGGCCCTGTTTTCTTTCTACCGGCCAAAGTTGTTATCTGGTCGGCATTGTGTTTGGTCGGCTGGCCACTGATTTTGGTCAATCGGCCACTTTTCCTGGCCGAGACCTTTTCTTCAAGGGGTTTGAACCTTTTGAACCCTTGTTTTAGCTTCTTTAGGAAGCTTGAACCTTTTGAACCCTTGGTCTTGAGGAAGCTTGAACCTTTCGAACCTTTGGTTTTAGCTTCTTAAGGAAGCTTGAACCTTTTGAACCTTTGTTCTAGCTTCTCCAAGAAGCTTGAACCCTTTGCTACAAGCTTCTAAGAGATGCTTGACCCCTTTTTAGCTTCTTGAAGAAGCTTGGCCCCTTCGCTCCAAGCTTCTAAGAGAAGCTTGGACCTTTCTTAGCTTCTTGAGGAAGCATGACCCCTTTGCTCTAGCTTCCTCAAGAAGCTTGACCCTTTTTGCTTTAGCTTCTAAGTGAAGCTTGGCCCTTTGCTCCAAGCTTCTAAAAGAAGCTTGGACCTTTCTTCCTCTATAAAAGAAGAGCTCCTCTTCCATTGCAAGGGTTGAAAAAAAAAACGGTCTAAGGCACAAGAGTTGTATCTCTCTCTATCTCCATATTTTGAGCTCCAAAAGAGTTGGTTCTTGACCCCTTTGCACCACACCTCATTGCCACACACCTCCACCACTCATCTAAGGTCCTTGGAGGCCATTTTCAGAGGCTGAAGGTCTGATTTTTTGGTCTCAAAGCTGCTGGTTTTGCTAGAACTACAAGGGTAACACACTTTACCCTATTTTGGTCTTTATTTTACTCCATCTTTTAGCCATACTTAGAAGCATTTTCGAGCTTTGTCATAAACTGAAAAAAGTCTTATTTTGAGCTCCTTTTGAAGTTTGTTTAAGATCACTTTTGTGTTTGGGGTTGTTTACCCCCTCTTAGGCCATGTTTGGCCTCATTCTTGTGCCTTTTTTGTAAGCTTCGGGACCACCTTGTATTGGCCCTCTGGTGTTTTGAGGTCCTAAGAAGGAGAGGGCCATCCCCTCTCCTTATTGTCTTATTTACTTGCATTTTTGGCCTTACAAAGGAGCCCATATTTGCACACTTCTTGAGCTCGGTTCAGGCCTTTTTCAGTGAGTTTTAGGGCCTTCTTGAACTCTTTCCAGAGCTGTTTTTGTCATTTAGGGCTTGCCTCTTGCATTTGTAGAGCAACCCCCTTCATAGCTTTTCAAAGTAGCACCTCATTCTTGCACGTATTGGATGCATTTCAGTGGGTATTTGGTCATATTTTGGCATGTCATGAATCTGTTTTGAGCTGGTTTAGTCACCCATTGAATGCTTCATACACTTGTAGTGTAAATCCCCTAAACTAGCTTCACATGCTTCATGCTTTGTCTTGTCTTGTTAGCTTGTTTGGTTTATATTTCAGCATGTTTTTGGTAATATTTTTCCATATCATGACCCTATCCATAGTTGGTTTGGTCATCCTTTGCATGCTCTATATAGGTGTAGAACAAATCTTGTTTACTAGCCTTTTGTGCATGATGTTTTGACTCATCATCCTAGCATATTTTGGCTTTACTCTAACATGATTTTATGCTTATTTTGGGCTACCATAGGACTGTTTTGGGCTTCCATGGCCATATCACTCATGCTTTGTATAGCTATAGTGTAAATGCTTAGGCTAGCCATGGGTTTTGAGGCCCCTACCATGCATATCATGAGTGTTTGCATGCTTTGGAGTCATTTTGGAATCATTTAGTATGCAATTTCAGAGCTGGAATGTATGCCATTGTATGCCATGTTTCATCCTTGCATTGCTCTTGGAGAGTTGCATTTTGTGCCCTAGGCTTGGAGCCCTTGCATTGCGCATGTTTGCATGAATCTTGGGCCTTGTTCTCATCTCATATGGCCACTATTTTGGACCTATTAGAGAGCTGTCCATCTTGGTGTAAGTCCATCCTTTGCATGTTCTTGCATGCTCGCCTTGCATGTTGTTGCATACTTGGCTTATTAATATGTTGTTGCATGTTTAAGTGATATCGCATTTGGCATGCATCTTTGATTAAGTTGCTTAACATGTTGTTGCATGTCTTGCATACTTGCATGTTTAAGTTGCACTTTGCATGCTTGTTAGCTTGCATACTTGTTACATGCTCATATTGCATGCTTAGTTTGCATGCTTAGGTTGCATATCATTGCATGCATCCCATCCCGCTTGATCAATCATGATAGAGATTGGGGGCCTTATGTGTTTGTGTGCATTACATTTGACATTGAAATGCACACTTGGCCTCTTGGGCCATCATGCATCGAAATGCGTGATTGGTGGCCTGAGGGTCGAGGACCATCCTTTCTTGAGTTCATAACATGATAGGGAGGTTGGTTGTGCAAATATTGCACCGTAAATTCTTTGCCATGCTCTATTTGTCCTCTGCTGCTGTCAAACTGGATTCTGCAGGAATGGATAGCCGACCGACCACATTGAGTGCCGGCCAACTACATATTTTTGGCCGACAGCCATACTTTTGGTCGATGACCAGTTTTCCGTGGCCCGTGATGTTTCCTCTTGGTCGGTGACATCCCACAGTGTTCAGGGAGTGTTCCAGAACCGACCTGGGGACTTTTGCAATTTTCAGAGGCATAAAGCAGCGTAAACAGAGGCAACATGAGCATGGTGTTGGATTTTCGAGCGAAGCCAAGCATGTGTGCATTTGACCCTCTTCCCGAGGCTATTTTATTGCTTTCTTAACTTAATTAATTTTATTTAATTAGTTAAGTGGTTATGTAATATTTAATTAGCTTGTTAGTTAATTAATTTGTATTATTCTTTTGGTCCCTCCGAGAGAAGGCGAATTATGTAATAAGCGTGTGTGTGTGTGATGCATGTCTTCCAACCTGCACTTCTTTCTCCCTGTTACTTACCTGCTTTTGATGGTTAGTACTAGGGCATATTTCAATTAGCATCCTTATGCTCGCATGTTTGCATCATTCATCTGTATTGCATGCACGGAGCTCGGCGCATCGTACTAACTGCATTGTATTTTCCATTCCAAAGTTGAATACATGCTATCTATTGCATTTCGTGTGCCATCTTAGAATAGCCGAGCCTATTTCTAGTTGCATTTTGCATGCGTTGCATTAGCCATCTTAACATGCGTTAGGATCATACATTTGATTACTAACTAACTTTTGTTTTGGCTTGGAGTACTAGGTAAGCTTTTATGCTTTAGCATCCTTGCATGTGTGAGTGACTGCCATGATAGCATGCTTACTATGAGGCTATTTGCTTATGTGATATAACTGCCTGAATGGCTGTGGGTGGTGGTTGGGTTATTTAAATTGGAACAATGCATTGAATGAGAGTTTTAAGCCCACTTGAGAGTGGCAAAATCATGTTTTCTAAGCCCACCCGAGAGTGGCAAAATCCACGTCTTAGCCTACTTGCAAGTAGCACCTTCAAACCGTTTTTCAAAATGAACATGAGATGTTTTGTTCCAATTCAGGCGACCCTGTCGATACTTGTATGCTGTGCGCATCACATAGTAATTCTAGGCTAATAACCGGAATAAGAGCACATATGTTTTCAAAACTCGATATCATGCTTAGTAAAGGCCGAACGACGTTGCTCCAAATCGGACCATGGAAGTGGTCTTCTGTTTACGCTCCTTATTTTCGGCCTTCAATGCGCAAATTTCTACTCGCACATCCTTGTACATGTATTGAAGCAGAGAGAGTTGGGCATTGACTTGGTGGAGCTCACTCGTTCTATTCTGCAGTCGATGCGCCGATTTTGTGACTGCAGTCACCGTCTCCATATAGGACGTCAGTGTGAAATGATTGGCTTCAATGTCTGATTGAGCTGCCATTATTTGCTCAATCGACATCATAGCAAGGTTGGGAAGCGTAGGCACCGGGGCACTCGGCCCAGCAATGCTTACAGGATCGTTCATGTCCGGAAACAGAGTAAGGGGACGGGATGAGGACGCCATGGATTAAAGGTGAGAGGTGTCAAAGAAATGAGTTGTAGAGAAATAGAAGTGAACAGACTGAGGTTTGGCCTCTTCCGTTCAGTTTCTTTTTTTTCTCTTGATAAGGAAGAAGAAATAGAAGAGAGTGGTGAAGAAGAGATAGAAGAAAATGGTGAAAAAGAAAATGGACGAGTGTGTGATTAAGAAGAAGAGGTTGAAGAGAAGAAGAGAAGGAGGGAGAGATAGCCGCGGTGAGCGGCAATCGAGGAGAGTTGCTTTCGTCAGACAATGAAGCAAAAGTCAAGCCATGTGGCAACCGCGTTTTATGAAAAACGAGAGAGACGCGAGAGAGTTGTATGTGTCTATATATATATATATATGTTTTGAATTGTATAGATGCCATTTATCACTGTCATTTTCGTCGTCGTCCTCCTCCTACAGATTTTGAGCCATAATTTCCTTTTGATCATGTCACAGTGGGAGAAAATTATATGATGTTATGTATTATGGTATTATTTTGTTATGATGTTATGTATTATGGTATTGTTTGCAAATTATGGTATTATTTTCAAACTAATCTGATGTTATCTTAGTCTCATATCATGTCTTTAATGAAAGCTTATTTATTACACATGTACTAACCTATGTATTTTGAAATGAATTCAGGGAGCATGACTTGAGGAGGAGCTTTTCTTACTCCCAAATCAAATTAAAACAAATTGTGTGCCATCATCAAAAAGGGGGAGATTGTTATACTTATTTATTTTGATGATTTATTTAATTATGTTTTAATTTATTTGAAAGAGAAAAATAGGATCCAAAATTTATTTTGATGATTTATTTAATTATATTTCAATCAAAATTTATTTTGATGATTTACTTGAAAGAGAAAAATAGAATCAAAATTTATTTCGTCCAATTATTTCTCACCTAAGCCTTTATCTTAAATGTTGTTAGAATGTATTTAATATTTGATTAAATCAGGAGTTTAAACAGCCTAGCACAGCAGTCGGCCAAAAGGTTCAAAAGGTTCAAGTGAAGATATTCAAATTAGTAATAATGGAAGTACAACGGGTATAAACGGCTATAAAGGTTCAAAAGGCCAAAAGGTTCAAAAGGTTCAAGTGAAAGATATTCAAATTAGTAATGATTGAGTGCCAGATATTTAAATTAGTAATGATGGCAGTACAACAGCTATAAACGGCTATAAATTCAAATGACTACAACGGCTATAAATTCAAATGAATACAGCTACTCTAAACGGCTATAAACGGTTATAATTTTCATTATATATACCAAAGCCTCTAATGTAAACAAGTTACAAAAAAAACATAAAAATATTCTTTGATCTATAATCACTCACATCTTTTCTCAGAAATTATATACTGAGCCTTATAGCTTTAAGCCTATTTTTCCTATATGAGATTTATAGAAAAATCGAAGCTTCATTTTATATATCTATCTTTGAGAGATATTTATTATAAACTTTCTTTGAAAGTAAAAATACCATTTCATCTTGTAAAAGTATTGCAAACACTGTGTTCTTGAAATCTTGAGAGTGATTGTGAATACCTAAGATTTGCAAGGGTTTGGGCTTGTGAAGTCAGTGTAGAATCCGTGGAGGATTGCTCCATTTGTAAAGAGGTTGCAAGCACCCCTGTGAAGCTAGAAGATAGTGGAAAATCTCAAGTGAAGCTTGAGGAGTGGATGTAGGTTTGGTTGAAGTCGAACCACTATAAATATGTTTGTCTACTCTTCCCTAATCTCTTTACTTTCCTACTACTGCTATAGCTATCTAATATTCATGTATTATTCATTTGATTTACCCTGTATCTTAGTTATAGTTCATTGTTATTTTGCTTGATCATTTACCGCTGAGTTCATCATTGTGCTGTAGACACCCCATTTTTTTACCGTCCTTAAGACTCAGACGTCATCGATTCAGCACTCGGTGATAGTGCATGTTGTGCTCGTTTCGAGCTTTGGAGTTTTGGCTGAGAGCCTTGCCTCCGGGTCTCTGAACTCTTTGTGCTTTGGCTCGGTTTGTGGACTGAACCTTGTTTTCTCTTCCCAGAGGGACGGAGAGGTCTTGTAGACCATCTCTTGGAGGTTGTAGACCACTTTTCGGGGTCGTGGACCACTTTTTCCCATTTGGATATCAGTTTCCGATTTTCGGAGCCTTCGATCGCGCGCCTTGTCTCGGGTCGCTTAACGTTCTCCGTTTGGTGTGGTTTTTGAACCACACCTTGTTTCCTCTATCTAGAAGGACACTGTGGTCCGGGAGACCACTTTTGTGGTCGTATACCACTTTTGGTGCTTAATAGCTGGGTTTTGAGTCTCCCGGCTGCGCGTTTTGCCTCCCGAACTCTCGTTTTGCATCCGTATTGGTTTGTTTTTAGTACAAACCTTGTTTTCCTTGCTTGGAAAGTGGTACGAGGGTGGGAGACCAGTTTTTCCCCTTGGAGACCACTTTTCTTCCCGTCAGCTGATTTTCTGGTCGGGAAACTCGTTTTCTTGGTCTTTAGGCCACCTTTTCTGGTCTCCCACCCCACTATTGGCTTGCTTTCAGTGTGGAGACCGCCAATTCCCCCTGCCGACCACTTTTTTTTTCCTGGGAGACCACTTGAAGTGGTCGGCCGACCACTGCAAGTAGCAGGCCTACCACTTTAAGTGGTCGACAGCTCTCCCCTTGTTTTGGCAGACTGTGTGGATGCCAGCTGTGCCAGCTGGAGGGCACAGACTGTATCCTCCATGCACATGTATGGAGGGATGGCATCCAAGTTTTAGCTTCTCCAAGATGCTTGAACCTTTGTTTTTATATAAGTGAGGCTCTCCCTCTCCATGGCAGGGGTTCTAAAAATTTTCATAAGGCATAAGCATATATCTCTCTATATCTCTATATTTGGTGCCTAAAGAGTGTTGTTCTTCAATTTTGTACCATAACCGTTAACCATACACCCCTATCATTGAACTGAGGTTCTTGGAGGACATTTTTGGAGGTTAAAAAAGCTGATTCTTGGCTGAGAAATCTGCTGGTTTTGCAGTGCTTCCAGGGTAACCTCTTTTCTCCCTTTTAAGCTTTATTTTGGTTGCTCTCTTGGTCTCATTTTCATGCTTATTTAGGCCTTGCTTTCAACTGGAAAAAGTTTTGAACTACTCCTTGAGCATTATGGAATGCCAACGGCCAAGGAACAAGATAACGGGCCATGGGAATATGCTCATCGGCTAAATACTGGGCCTTCGGCTGGACACTGATGGTCGGTTGGCACTACAAATGGCCGGCCAACTATTTATTCCTGCAGAATCCTGCAGTTGACAGCAGTAGAGGGCAAGTAGTGTATGGCATGGAACTTTCAAGCAAATGTGTGCATGGCCACACTCCCTATCATGCAATGGACTCAAGGGAGCATTGCTCTCGACCCTCGGGCCATCAATTATGCATTTTGATGCATGATGGCCTAAGAGGCCAAGTTGTGCATTTTGATGTCAAATGTAATGCACACCGAACAAACACATAAGGCCCAACCTCAATCATGGTGATTTCAAGAGGCAAGGCATGCATGCAAAATGCAATGCAACCTAGGCATGCAAGCTAAGTATGCACCATGAACATAAGGGCAAGCAATGTAAACATGCAGCATAGACAACACACAAACATGTAACAACATGTTAAATGGCTAAAAGAGAGAATACATGCCAAATGCATTACAACCTAAGCATGCAACAACATGTCATATAGCTCAAGCAATGCAACAAAATGCAATATGGCCAAGCATGTGTCAACAATGCTAGTAATGAGCATGCAAAACATCATGCAACCAAAGCATGCAAACATGAAGCAATGTAACAACATTTGAGCAACATGCAAAAGGTGGACTTAAACTAATATGGACAAGCCTCAGCCATGCCTAAAATCAGTGGCCAAATGCTATGGAAATGAGGTCAAATTTACATACAAACATGCATGCAAACATGGTCCAACACTTAAGCATCAAAGAGACAACTTTTAAGCACTCTTAAAAGAAGATGAACGTGGACATATGGCATACATATCAAGCTCTCAAATGGCATGATAAATGATTCCAAAATGACTCCGAGGCATGCAAACACTCATGATATGCATGGTAGGGGCCTCAAAACCCAAGACTAGCCTAAGCATTTACACTATAGCTATACAAAGCATGAGTGATATGGCCATGGCAGGCCAAAATAGTCCTAGGATAGCCCAAAATAAGCATAAAATCATGTTAGAGTAAAGCCAAAATATGCTAGGATGATGAGTCAAAACATCATGCACAGGAGGCTAGTAAACAAGATTTGTTCTACACCTATATGGAGCATGCAAAGGATGACCAAACCAACTATGGATAGGGTCATGATATGGCAAAACATTACCAAAAATATGCTGAAATATAAACCAAACAAGCTAACAAGACATGACAAAGCATGAAGCATAGTTTAGGGGATTTACACTACAAGTGTATGAAACATTCGAGGGGTCACTAAACCAGCCCAAAATAGATTCATGACATGCCAAAATATGACCAAATACCCACTGAAATGTATCCAATACATGCAAGAATGAGGTGCTACTTTGAAAAGCTGTGAAGGGGGTTGCTCTACACATGCAAGAGGCAAGCCTTAAATGACAAAAACAGCTCTAGAAAGGGTTCAAGCAGGCCTTAAAACTCACTGAAAAAGGCCTGAACCGAGCTCAAGAAGTGTGCAAATATGGGCTCCTTTGTAAGGCCAAAAATGCAAGCAAACAAGAAAACAAGGAGTGGGGATGGCCGTCTCCTTCTTAGGACCTCAAAACACCAAACCCAACTGAAATCCCTCTGGATTTCAGTGGTGGAAAGGCCAATACAAGATGGTCCCGAAGCTCACAAAAAAAGGCACAAAATTGAGGCCAAACAAGGCCTAAGAGGGGGTAAACAACCGCAAACACAAAAGTGTTCTGAAACAAACTTAAAAAGGAGCTCAAAATAAGATTTTTTTTAGTTTATGACAAAGCTCGAAAATGCTTACAAGTAAGGTTAAAATATGAAGCAAAAAAAAGGGATTTAAGGCTTAGAAACTCACCCTTGAAGACCTTCTTCAAAACCAGCACTCCAATAGATTTTTCTGAGTCAAAACCAAGTCTTGAGTCCCCACAAGACCCTCCAAGAACCTTAGATGAGTGGTGGAGGTGTGTGCTTAGGAGTTGTGGTGCAAAGGGGTCAAGAACCAAGCACTTTGGAGGCTTGGATGTAGAGATATCAAAAGAGATATGTGTTTTGTCTTGGACCAATTTTTTTCAACCCTTGAAATGGAAGGAGGGGCTCTCTATTTATAGGGCAAGGAAAAAGGCCTAAGCTTCTTGGAGAAGCTAAGGCAAAAGGGTCAAAGGGGGCATGCTTCTAAGGGAAGCTAAGTCAAAGGGTCCAAGTTTCTTCAAGAAGCTTAGAACAAAAGGGTCAAGCTTCTTGGAGAAGCTAGACAAGGGTTCAAGCTTCTTTGAGAAGCTAAAACAAAGGTTCAAGCTGCTTGGAGAAGCTAGACAAGGGTTCAAGCTTTTTGGAGAAGCTAAAACAAAGGTTCAAGCTTCTTGGAGAAGTTAGAAGAAAGGTTCAAAAGGTTCAAGCGACCCCAAGAAGCTAAAACCAACGGTTCAAAAGGTTCAAGCTTCCTCAAGAAGCTAAAACAAGGGTTCAAAAGGTTCAAACACCCCTAAAGAAAAGGTCTCGGCCAGAAAAAATGGCCGAATGACCAAAATTAGTGGCCGACCGACCAAACATAGTGCCGACAGGCCAAACATTTGGCCGATGGCAACAAAACACAGCCGGTGGCCCCAAGCCATGGCCGGTGATGTGTGGGGATGGCCATCAAGCCACTCCCTGCCCCACAAAGGTAAAACACAAGTGTTTGGTGCAAAACCAAACACAAAACAGTCGAGTCGAGAGATCCTGAGGCCAGGCGCGTGGCCGAGACCTCTGGGAACTCAAGACGAACACAAACATGGATGATCACCGAGTGTTCAAACGGTGAGGTCCAAGCCTTGAGGACAGTAAAAAATGGGGTATCTACAAAGCGTATGTTTATTAATCTTATCGGCCAAGTATTTAAGCCAAACGCTGATCGACGGATGCCTCAGCTATTCCACGAACTTGGCCTATTCGGCTGATGAAGCTCGTGCACTAGCTGGGGAAAGGGTAGATTTATTAATCTTATCAGCCAAGTATTTAAGTCAAACGTCGATCGATGGATGCCGCAGCCATTTCACGAACTAGGCCAATTCGGCAAATGAAGCTCGTGCACTGGCTGGGGCAAGGGTAAACTTATTAAAATTATTGGTCAAGTGTTAACGCCCAATGCCAATCGATCTATGTCGCAGCCATTCCACGAACTAGTATTATTCGGCTTATGAAGTTCGTGCATTGGCTGGGGCAAGGGCAAGTTTATTAATCTTATCGGCCAAGTATTTAAACCAAACGCCGATCGACGGATGCCGTAGCCATTCCACGAACTAGGCCGATTCGGCTAATGAAGGTCGTGCACTGGCTGGGGCAAGGGCAGATTTATTAATCTTATCGGCCAAGTATTTAAGACAAACGCCGATCGACGGATGCCGCAACCATTCCACGAACTAGGCCTATTCGGCTAATGAAGCTCGTGCACTGGCTGGGCAAGGGTAGACTTATTAATCTTATCAGCCATGTATTTAAGCCGAACGCTGATTGACGGATGCCGCAGCCATTGCACGAACTAGGCCTATTCGGCTAAAGAAGCTCGTGCACTGGGTGGGGCAAAGGCAGACTTATTAATCTGATCAGCCAAGCATTTACGACCAATGCCGATCGATCTATGCCGCAGCCATTCCATGAACAAGTCCTATTCGGCTTATGAAGCTCGTGCAGTGGCTGGGCCAAGGGCTGATTTATTAAACTTTTCGGCCAAGTATTTAAGCCAAATGCCGATCGACGGATACCGCAGCCATTCCACGAACTAGGCCTATTTAGCTAATGAAGGCCGTGCACTGGCTGGGGCAAGGGCTGATTTATTAATCTTATCGGCCAAGTATTTAAGCCCAATGCTGATCGCTCTATGCCGCAGCCATTCCATGAACAAGTTCTACTCGGCTTATGAAGCTCATGCATTGGCTGGGGCAAGTGTAAGTTTATTAATCTTATCGGCCAAGTATTAATGCCAAACGCTGATCGACGGATGCCGCAGCCATTCCACGAACTAGGCCTATTCGGCTAATGAAGCTCGTGCACTGGCTGGGGCAAGGGCAGATTTATTAATCTTATCAGCCAAGTATTTAAGCCAAACGCCGATCGACGGATGCCGCAACCATTCTACGAACTAGACCTATTCGGCAAATGAAGTTCATTCACTGGCTGGGGCAAGGGCTGATTTGTTAATCTTATCAGCCAAGTGTTTAAGGCCAATGCCGATCGCTCTATGCCACAGCCATTCCACGAACTAGTTCTATTCGGCTTATGAAGCTCGTGCATTGGCTGGGGCAACTGCAGGTTCATTAATCTTATCGGCCAAGTATTTAAGCCAAATGCTGATCGACGGATGCCGCAGCCATTCCACGAACTTGGCCTATTCGGCTAACGAAGCTCGTGCACTGGCTGGGGAAATGGTAGATTTATTAATCTTATCGGCCATGTATTTAAGTCAAACGTCGATCGACGGATGCCGCAGCCATTCCACGAACTGGGCCAAATCGGCAAATGAAGCTCGTGCACTGGCTGGGCAAGGGCAAACTTATTAATATTATCGGCCAAGTTTTAATGCCCAACGCCGATCGATCTATGTCGCAGCCATTCCACGAACTAGTTCTATGCGGCTGATGAAGCTCCTACATTGGCTAGGGCAAGGGCAAATTTATTAATCTTATCGGCCAAGTATTTAAGCCAAACGCCGATCGACGGATGTCGCAGCCGTTCCACGAACTAGGTCGACTCGGCTAAAGAAGCCCGTGCACTGCCTGGGGCAAGGGCAAATTTATTAATCTTATCGGCCATGTATTTAAGCCAAACGCCGATCGACGGTTGCCACAGCCATTCCACGAACTGGGCCTATTCGGCTATTGAAGCTCGTGCACTGGCTGGGGGCAAGGGCAGACTTATTAATCTGATCGGCCAAGCATTTACCCCCAATGCCGATCGATCTATGCCGCAGCCATTCCACGAACTAGTCCTATTCGGCTAATGAAGGTCGTGCACTGGCTGGGGCAAGGGCTGATTTATTAATCTTATCGGCCAAGTATCTAACCAAACGCCGATCAACGGATGCCGCAGCCATTCCACAAACTGGGCCTATTCGGCTAATGAAGCTCGTGCACCGGCTAGGGCAAGGGCAGATTTATTAATCTTATCAGCCAAGTATTTAAGGCAAACGCTGATCGACGGATGCCATAGCCATTCCACGGACTAGGCCTATTCGGCTAATGATGCTCGTGCACTGGCTGGGGCAAGGGCAGACTTATTAATTTGATTGGCCAAGTATTTACGCCCAATGCCGATCGATCTATGCCGCAGCCATTCCACGAACTAGTCCTATTCGACTTACGAAGCTTGTGCACTGGCTGTGACAAGGGCTGATTTATTAATCTTATCGGCCAAGTATTTAAGCCAAACGCCGATCGACGGATGCCGCTGCCATTCCACGAACTAGGCCTATTTGGCTAATGAAGCTCGTGCACTGGCTGGGACAAGGGCTGATTTATTAATCTTATCGGCCAAGTATTTAAGCCCAATGCCGATCGCTCTATGCCGCAGCCATTTCACGAACTAGTTCTATTCGGCTTATGAAGCTCGTGCATTGGCTGGGGAAAGCGAAGGTTTATTAATCTTATCGGCCAAGTGTTTAAGCCAAACGTTGATCGACGGATGCCACAGCCATTCCACGAACTAGGCCCATTCGGCTAATGAAGCTCGTGCACTGGCTGGGACAAGGGCTGATTTATTAATCTTATCGGCCAAGTATTTAAGCCCAATGCCGATCGCTCTATGCCGCAGCCATTTCACGAACTAGTTCTATTCGGCTTATGAAGCTCGTGCATTGGCTGGGGAAAGCACAGGTTTATTAATCTTATCGGCCAAGTATTTAAGCCAAACGTTGATCGACGGATGCGACAGCCATTCCACGAACTAGGCCTATTCGGCTAATGGAGCTTGTGCACTGGCTGGGGAAATGGTAGATTTATTAATCTTATTGGCCAAGTATTTAAGTCAAACGTCGATCGACAGATGCCGCGACCATTCCATGAACTAGGCCAATTCGGCTAATGAAGCTCGTGCACTGGCTGGGGCACGGGCAAACTTATTAATATTATCGGCCAAGTATTAACGACTAACGCAGATCGATGTATGTCGCAGCCATTCCACGAACTAGTTCTATTCGGCTTATGAAGCTCTTGCATTGGCTGGGGCAAGGGTAGATTTATTTTTCTTATCGACCAAGTATTTAACCCGAACGCCGATCGACGGATGCCGTAGCCATTCCACGAACTAGGCCGATTTGGCTAATGAAGCTCGTGCACTGGCTGGGCAAGGGCAGATTTATTAATCTTATCGGCCAAGTATTTAAGCCAAACGCCGATCGACGGATGTCGCAGCCATTCCACGAACTAGGCCTATTCGGCTAATGAAGCTCGTGCACTGGCTGGGGCAAGGGTAGACTTATTAATCTTATTGGCCATGTATTTAAGCCAAACGCCGTTCGACGGATGCCGCAGCCATTCCACGAACCAGTTCTATTCGACTAATGAAGTTCGTGCACTGGCTGGGGCAAGCACAGGTTTATTAATCTTATCGGCCAAGTATTTAAGCCAAACGCTGATCGAAGGATGCCGCAACCATTCCACGAACTAGGCCTATTCGGCTAACGAAGCTCGTGCACAGGCTGGAGAAAGGGTAGATTTTTTAATCTTATCGGCCAAGTATTTAAGTCAAATGTTGATCGACGGATGCCGCAGCCATTCCACGAACTGGGCCAAATGGGCTAATGAAGCTCGTGCACTGGCTGGGGCAAGGGCAAACTTATTAATATTATCGGCCAAGTTTTAATGCCGAACGCCGATCGATCTATGTCGCAGCCATTCCATGAACTAGTTCTATTCGGCTTATGAAGCTCCTGCATTAGCTGGGGCAAGAGCAGATTTATTAATCTTATCGGCCAAGTATTTAAGCCAAACGCCGATTGACGGATGCTGCAGCCATTCCACAAACTAGGCCGACTCGGCTAATGAAGCTCGTGCACTGCCTGGGGCAAGGGTAGATTTATTAATCTTATCGGCCAAGTATTTAAGCCAAACGCCGATCGATGGTTGCCGCAGCCATTCCGCGAACTAGGCCTATTTGGCTAATGAAGCTCGTGCACTGGCTTTGGCAAGGACAGACTTATTAATATGATCGGCCAAGTATTTACCCCCAATGCCGATCGATCTATGCCGCAGCTATTCCACGAACTAGTCCTATTCGGCTAATGAAGGTCGTGCACCGGCTGGGGCAAGGGCAGATTTATCAATCTTATCGGCCAAGTATTTAATCCAAACGCTGATCGACGGATGCCGCAGCCATTCCACGGACTAGGCCTATTCGGCTAGTGAAGCTCATGCACTGGCTGGAGCAAGGGCAGACTTATTAATTTTATCGGCCATGTATTTAAGCCAAACGCCGATCGACGGATGCCGCAACCATTCCACGAACTAGGCCTATTCGGCTAATGAAGCTCGGGCACTGGCTGGGGCAAAGGGCTGATTTATTAATCTTATCGGCCAAGTATTTAAGCCAAACGCTAATCAGCAGATGCCGCAGCCATTCGACAAACTAAGCCTATTCCGCTAATGAAGCTCGTGCACTGGCTGGGGGAAGGGTAAATTTGTTTATCTTATTGGGCAAGTATTTAAGTCAAACGTCGATCGACGGATTCCACAACCATTCCACGAACTAGGCCAATTTGGCAAATGAAGCTCGTGCACTGGCTGGGGCAAGGGCAAACTTATTAATATTATCGGCCGAGTATTAATGCCCAACGCCAAACGATCTATGTCGCAGCCATTCCACGAACTAGTTCTATTCGGCTTATGAAGCTCATGCATTGGCTGGGGCAATGGCTGATTTATTAATTTTATCGGCCCAGTAATTAAGCCAAACACCGGTCGATGGATGCCGCAGCCATTCCACGAACTAGGGTGATTTGGCTAATGAAGCTCGTGCACTGGCTGGGGCAAGGGCAGATTTATTGATATTATCGGCCAAGTATTTAAGCCAAACGCCGATCGACGGATACCACAGCCATTCCACGAACTAGTCCTATTTGGCTAATGAAGCTCGTGCACTAGCTGGGGCAAGGGCGGAGTTATTAATCTTATCGGCCATGTATTTAATACAAACGCCGATTAACGGATGCCACATCCATTCCACGAACTAGGCCTATTCGGCTAATGAAGTTCGTACACTGGCTGGGGCAAGGGCAGACTTATTAATCTGATCGGCCAAGCATTTACGCCCAATGCCGATCGGTCTATGCCACAGCCATTCCACGAACTAGTGTTATTCGGCTTATGAACCTCGTGCACTGGCTGGGGCAATGGCTGATTTATTAATCTTATCGGCAAAGTATTTAAGCCAAACGCCGATCGACGGATGCCGCAGCCATTCGGTGAACTAGGCCTATTCGGCTAATGAAGGTCGTGCACTGGTTGGGGCAAGGGCTGATTTATTAATCTTATCGGCCAAGTATTTATGCCAAACGCCAATCGACGGATCCCGCCGCCATTGCACGAACTAGGCCTATTCGGCTAGTGAAGCTCGTGCAGTGGCTAGGGCAAGGGCAGATTTGTTAATCTTATCGGCCAAATATTTAAGCCAAACACTGATCGACGAATGCCGCAGCCATTCCACGAACTAGGGCTATTCGGCTAATGAAACTGGTGCACTGGCTGGGCAAGGGCAGACTTATTAGTCTGATCGGCCAAGTATTTACGCCCAATGCCGATCGATCTATACCGCAGCCATTCCTCGAACTAGTCCAATTCGGCTAATGAAGCTCGTGCACTGGCTGGGGCACGGGCAAACTTATTAATATTATCGGCCAAGTATTAACGACTAACGCAGATCGATGTATGTCGCAGCCATTCCACGAACTAGTTCTATTCGGCTTATGAAGCTCTTGCATTGGCTGGGGCAAGGGCAGATTTATTTTTCTTATCGACCAAGTATTTAACCCGAACGCCGATCGACGGATGCCGTAGCCATTCCACGAACTAGGCCGATTTGGCTAATGAAGCTCGTGCACTGGCTGGGCAAGGGCAGATTTATTAATCTTATCGGCCAAGTATTTAAGCCAAACGCCGATCGACGGATGTCGCAGCCATTCCACGAACTAGGCCTATTCGGCTAATGAAGCTCGTGCACTGGCTGGGGCAAGGGTAGACTTATTAATCTTATTGGCCATGTATTTAAGCCAAACGCCGTTCGACGGATGCCGCAGCCATTCCACGAACCAGTTCTATTCGACTAATGAAGTTTGTGCACTGGCTGGGGCAAGCACAGGTTTATTAATCTTATCAGCCAAGTATTTAAGCCAAACGCTGATCGAAGGATGCCGCAACCATTCCACGAACTAGGCCTATTCGGCTAACGAAGCTCGTGCACAGGCTGGAGAAAGGGTAGATTTTTTAATCTTATCGGCCAAGTATTTAAGTCAAATGTTGATCGACGGATGCCGCAGCGATTCTACGAACTGGGCCAAATGGGCTAATGAAGCTCGTGCACTGGCTGGGGCAAGGGCAAACTTATTAATATTATCGGCCAAGTTTTAATGCCGAACGCCGATCGATCTATGTCGCAGCCATTCCATGAACTAGTTCTATTCGGCTTATGAAGCTCCTGCATTAGCTGGGGCAAGAGCAGATTTATTAATCTTATCGGCCAAGTATTTAAGCCAAACGCCGATTGACGGATGCTGCAGCCATTCCACAAACTAGGCCGACTCGGCTAATGAAGCTCGTGCACTGCCTGGGGCAAGGGTAGATTTATTAATCTTATCGGCCAAGTATTTAAGCCAAACGCCGATCGATGGTTGCCGCAGCCATTCCGCGAACTAGGCCTATTTGGCTAATGAAGCTCGTGCACTGGCTTTGGCAAGGACAGACTTATTAATATGATCGGCCAAGTATTTACCCCCAATGCCGATCGATCTATGCCACAGCTATTCCACGAACTAGTCCTATTCGGCTAATGAAGGTCGTGCACCGGCTGGGGCAAGGGCAGATTTATCAATCTTATCGGCCAAGTATTTAATCCAAACGCTGATCGACGGATGCCGCAGCCATTCCACGGACTAGGCCTATTCGGCTAGTGAAGCTCATGCACTGGCTGGAGCAAGGGCAGACTTATTAATTTTATCGGCCATGTATTTAAGCCAAACGCCAATCGACGGATGCCGCAACCATTCCACGAACTAGGCCTATTCGGCTAATGAAGCTCGGGCACTGGCTGGGGCAAAGGGCTGATTCATTAATCTTATCGGCCAAGTATTTAAGCCAAACGCTAATCAGCAGATGCCGCAGCCATTCGACAAACTAAGCCTATTCCGCTAATGAAGCTCGTGCACTGGCTGGGGGAAGGGTAAATTTGTTTATCTTATTGGGCAAGTATTTAAGTCAAACGCCGATCGACGGATTCCACAACCATTCCACGAACTAGGCCAATTTGGCAAATAAAGCTCGTGCACTGGCTGGGGCAAGGGCAAACTTATTAATATTATCGGCCGAGTATTAATGCCCAACGCCAAACGATCTATGTCGCAGCCATTCCACGAACTAGTTCTATTCGGCTTATGAAGCTCATGCATTGGCTGGGGCAATGGCTGATTTATTAATTTTATCGGCCCAGTAATTAAGCCAAACACCGGTCGATGGATGCCGCAGCCATTCCACGAACTAGGGTGATTTGGCTAATGAAGCTCGTGCACTGGCTGGGGCAAGGGCAGATTTATTGATATTATCGGCCAAGTATTTAAGCCAAACGCCGATCGACGGATACCACAGCCATTCCACGAACTAGTCCTATTTGGCTAATGAAGCTCGTGCACTAGCTGGGGCAAGGGCGGAGTTATTAATCTTATCGGCCATGTATTTAATACAAACGCCGATTAACGGATGCCACAGCCATTCCATGAACTAGGCCTATTCGGCTAATGAAGTTCGTACACTGGCTGGGGCAAGGGCAGACTTATTAATCTGATCGGCCAAGCATTTACGCCCAATGCCGATCGGTCTATGCCGCAGCCATTCCACGAACTAGTGTTATTCGGCTTATGAACCTCGTGCACTGGCTGGGGCAATGGCTGATTTATTAATCTTATCGGCAAAGTATTTAAGCCAAACGCCGATCGACGGATGCCGCAGCCATTCGGTGAACTAGGCCTATTCGGCTAATGAAGGTTGTGCACTGGTTGGGGCAAGGGCTGATTTATTAATCTTATCGGCCAAGTATTTATGCCAAACGCCAATCGACGGATCCCGCCGCCATTGTACGAACTAGGCCTATTCGGCTAGTGAAGCTCCTGCAGTGGCTAGGGCAAGGGCAGATTTGTTAATCTTATCGGCCAAATATTTAAGCCAAACACTGATCGACGAATGCCGCAGCCATTCCACGAACTAGGGCTATTCGGCTAATGAAACTCGTGCACTGGCTGGGGCAAGGGCAGACTTATTAGTCTGATCGGCCAAGTATTTACGCCCAATGCCGATCGATCTATACCGCAGCCATTCCTCGAACTAGTCCTATTCGGCTTATGAAGCTCGTGCACTGGCTGGGGCAAGGGCTGATTTATTAATCATATCGGCCAAGTATTTTGGCCAAACGTCGAACGACAGATGCCGCGGCCATTCCACGAACTAGGCCAATTCAGCTAATGAACCTCGTGCACTGGCTGGGGCAAGGGCAGATTTATTTTTCTTATCGACCAAGTATTTAACCCGAACGCCGATCGACGGATGCCGTAGCCATTCCACGAACTAGGCCGATTTGGCTAATGAAGCTCGTGCACTGGCTGGGCAAGGGCAGATTTATTAATCTTATCGGCCAAGTATTTAAGCCAAACGCCGATCGACGGATGTCGCAGCCATTCCACGAACTAGGCCTATTCGGCTAATGAAGCTCGTGCACTGGCTGGGGCAAGGGTAGACTTATTAATCTTATTGGCCATGTATTTAAGCCAAACGCCGTTCGACGGATGCCGCAGCCATTCCACGAACCAGTTCTATTCGACTAATGAAGTTCGTGCACTGGCTGGGGCAAGCACAGGTTTATTAATCTTATCGGCCAAGTATTTAAGCCAAACGCTGATCGAAGGATGCCGCAACCATTCCACGAACTAGGCCTATTCGGCTAACGAAGCTCGTGCACAGGCTGGAGAAAGGGTAGATTTTTTAATCTTATCGGCCAAGTATTTAAGTCAAATGTTGATCGACGGATGCCGCAGCCATTCCACGAACTGGGCCAAATGGGCTAATGAAGCTCGTGCACTGGCTGGGGCAAGGGCAAACTTATTAATATTATCGGCCAAGTTTTAATGCCGAACGCCGATCGATCTATGTCGCAGCCATTCCATGAACTAGTTCTATTCGGCTTATGAAGCTCCTGCATTAGCTGGGGCAAGAGCAGATTTATTAATCTTATCGGCCAAGTATTTAAGCCAAACGCCGATTGACGGATGCTGCAGCCATTCCACAAACTAGGCCGACTCGGCTAATGAAGCTCGTGCACTGCCTGGGGCAAGGGTAGATTTATTAATCTTATCGGCCAAGTATTTAAGCCAAACGCCGATCGATGGTTGCCGCAGCCATTCCGCGAACTAGGCCTATTTGGCTAATGAAGCTCGTGCACTGGCTTTGGCAAGGACAGACTTATTAATATGATCGGCCAAGTATTTACCCCCAATGCCGATCGATCTATGCCGCAGCTATTCCACGAACTAGTCCTATTCGGCTAATGAAGGTCGTGCACCGGCTGGGGCAAGGGCAAATTTATCAATCTTATCGGCCAAGTATTTAATCCAAACGCTGATCGACGGATGCCGCAGCCATTCCACGGACTAGGCCTATTCGGCTAGTGAAGCTCATGCACTGGCTGGAGCAAGGGCAGACTTATTAATTTTATCGGCCATGTATTTAAGCCAAACGCCAATCGACGGATGCCGCAACCATTCCACGAACTAGGCCTATTCGGCTAATGAAGCTCGGGCACTGGCTGGGGCAAAGGGCTGATTTATTAATCTTATCGGCCAAGTATTTAAGCCAAACGCTAATCAGCAGATGCCGCAGCCATTCGACAAACTAAGCCTATTCCGCTAATGAAGCTCGTGCACTGGCTGGGGGAAGGGTAAATTTGTTTATCTTATTGGGCAAGTATTTAAGTCAAACGCCGATCGACGGATTCCACAACCATTCCACGAACTAGGCCAATTTGGCAAATAAAGCTCGTGCACTGGCTGGGGCAAGGGCAAACTTATTAATATTATCGGCCGAGTATTAATGCCCAACGCCAAACGATCTATGTCGCAGCCATTCCACGAACTAGTTCTATTCGGCTTATGAAGCTCATGCATTGGCTGGGGCAATAGCTGATTTATTAATTTTATCGGCCCAGTAATTAAGCCAAACACCGGTCGATGGATGCCGCAGCCATTCCACGAACTAGGGTGATTTGGCTAATGAAGCTCGTGCACTGGCTGGGTCAAGGGCAGATTTATTGATATTATCGGCCAAGTATTTAAGCCAAACGCCGATCGACGGATACCACAGCCATTCCACGAACTAGTCCTATTTGGCTAATGAAGCTCGTGCACTAGCTGGGGCAAGGGCGGAGTTATTAATCTTATCGGCCATGTATTTAATACAAACGCCGATTAACGGATGCCACAGCCATTCCACGAACTAGGCCTATTCGGCTAATGAAGTTCGTACACTGGCTGGGGCAAGGGCAGACTTATTAATCTGATCGGCCAAGCATTTACGCCCAATGCCGATCGGTCTATGCCGCAGCCATTCCACGAACTAGTGTTATTCGGCTTATGAACCTCGTGCACTGGCTGGGGCAATGGCTGATTTATTAATCTTATCGGCAAAGTATTTAAGCCAAACGCCGATCGACGGATGCCGCAGCCATTCGGTGAACTAGGCCTATTCGGCTAATGAAGGTCGTGCACTGGTTGGGGCAAGGGCTGATTTATTAATCTTATCGGCCAAGTATTTATGCCAAACGCCAATCGACGGATCCCGCCGCCATTGTACGAACTAGGCCTATTCGGCTAGTGAAGCTCCTGCAGTGGCTAGGGCAAGGGCAGATTTGTTAATCTTATCGGCCAAATATTTAAGCCAAACACTGATCGACGAATGCCGCAGCCATTCCACGAACTAGGGCTATTCGGCTAATGAAACTCGTGCACTGGCTGGGGCAAGGGCAGACTTATTAGTCTGATCGGCCAAGTATTTACGCCCAATGCCGATCGATCTATACCGCAGCCATTCCTCGAACTAGTCCTATTCGGCTTATGAAGCTCGTGCACTGGCTGGGGCAAGGGCTGATTTATTAATCATATCGGCCAAGTATTTTGGCCAAACGTCGAACGACAGATGCCGCGGCCATTCCACGAACTAGGCCAATTCAGCTAATGAACCTCGTGCACTGGCTGGGGCAAGGGCCTATTTATTAATCTTATCGGGCAAGTATTTAAGCCCAATGCCAATCGCTCTATGCTGCAGCCATTCCATGAACTAGTTCTATTCGGCTTATGAAGCTCATGCTTTGGCTGGGCCAAGCGCAGGTTTATTAATCTTATCGGCCAAGTATTTAAGCCAAACGCTGATCGACGGATGCCGCAGCCATTCCACGAACTAGGCCTATTCGGCTAATGAAGCTCATGCACTGGCTGGGGAAAGGGTAGATTTATTAATCTTATCGGCCAAGTATTTAAGTCAAACGTCAATCGACGGATGCCGCAGCAATTCCACGAACTTGGCCAATTCGGCTAATGAAGCTCGTGCAGTGGCTGGGGCAAGGGCAAACTTATTAATATTATCGACCAAATATTAATGCCCAACGCCGATCGATCTATGTCGTGACCATTCCACGAACTAGTTCTATTAGGCTTATGAAGCTCGTGCATTGGCTGGGGCAAGGGCAGATTTATGAATCTTATCGGCTAAGTATTTCCGCCAAACGCCGATCGACGGATGCCAAAGCCATTCCCTGAAATAGGCCAATTCGGCTAATGAACCTTGTGCACTGGCTGGGGCAGGGGCAGATTTATTAATCTTATCGGCCAAGTATTTAAGCCAAATGCCAATCGACGTGTGCCGCATCCATTCCACGAATTTGGCCTAGTCGGCTAATGAAGCTCGTGCACTGGCTGGGGCAACGGCAGACTTGTTAATTTGATCGGCCAAGTATTTACGGCTAATGCCGATCGATCTATGCCGCTACCATTCCCAGAACTAGTCCAATTCGGCTTATGAAGCTCGTGCACTGGCTGGGGCAATGGCAAATTTATTAATCTTATCGGCCAAATATTTAACCCAAACACCGATCGACGGATGCCGCAGCCATTTCACGAATTAGGCTTATTCGGGTAATGAAGCTCGTGCACTAGCTAGGGCAAGGGTAGATTTATTAATCTTTTCGGCCCAATATTTAAGCCAAACGTCGTTCGACGGATGCCACAGCCATTCCATGAACTAGGCCCATTCGGCTAATGAAGCTCGTGCACTGGCTGGGGTAAGGGCAGACTTATTAATCTGATCAACCAACTATTTATGCCCAATGCCGATCGATCTGTGCCGCAGCCCATCCACGAACTAGTCCTTTTCGGCTTATGAAGCTCGTGCACTAGCTGGGGCAAGGGCCAATATGTTAATCTTATCGGCCAAGTGTTTAAGCCAAACACTGATCGACCGATGCCGCAGCCATTCCACGAACTAGGCTTATTCAGCTAATGAAGCTCGTGCACTGACTGGGGCAGGGGCTGATTTATAAATCTTATCGGCCAAGTATTTAAGCCAAACGCCGATTGACCGATGCCGCAGCCATTCCACGAACTTGGCCGATTCGGCTAATGAAGCTCATGCACTGGCTGGGGCAAGGGCAAACTTATTAATGTTATGGGCCAGGTATTAATGCCCAACGCCGATCGATCTATGTCGCGACCATTCCACGAACTAGTTCTATTAGGCTTATGAAGCTCGTGCGTTAGTTGGGGGAAGGGCAGATTTATTAATCTTATCGGCCAAGTATTTAAGCCAAATGCCGGTCGACGGATGCCGAAGCCATTCCCCGAACTAGGCCTATTCGGCTAATGAAGCTCGTGCACTGGCTGGGGCAGGGGCAGATTTATCAATCTTATCGGCCAAGAATTTAATACAAACGCCGATCAACGTGTGCCGCAGCCATTCCACGAATTAGGCCTATTTGGCTCATGAAGTTCGTGCAAAGGCTGGGGCACGGGCAGACTTATTAATTTGATCGGCCAAGTATTTACGCCCAATACCGATCAATCTATGCCGCAGCCATTCCCAGAACTAGTCCTATCCAGCTTATGAAGCTTGTGCACTGGCTGGGGCAATGGCAGATTTATTAATCTTATCGGCCAAATATTTAACCCAAACACCGATCGACGGATGCCGCAACCAATTCCCGAATTAGGCTTATTCGGGTAATGAAGCTTGTGCACTGGCTGGGGCAAGGGCAGATTTATTAATCTTTTCGGCCAAGTATTTAAGCCAAACGTCGTTCGACGGATGCCACAACCATTCCACGAACTAGGCCCATTCGGCTAATGAAGCTTGTGCACTGGCTGGGGTAAGGGCAGACTTATTAATCTGATCAACCAACTATTTATACCCAATGCCGATCGATTTGTGCTGCAGCCTATCCACGAACTAGTCCTTTTCGGCTTATGAAGCTCGTGCACTAGCTGGGGCAAGGGCCAATTTGTTAATCTTATCGGCCAAGTGTTTAAGCCAAACGCTGATCGACCGATGCCGTAGCCATTCCACGAACTAGGCCTATTCGGCTAATGAAGCTCGTGCACTGACTGGGGCAAGGGCAGATTTATTAATCTTATCGGCCAAGTATTTAAGCCAAACGCCGATTGACCGATGCCGCAGCCATTCCACGAACTTGGCCGATTCGGCTAATGAAGCTCGTGCTTTGGCTGGGGCATGGGCAAATCTATTAATATTATCGGCCAAGTATTTAAGCCAAACGCGGATCGACGGATGCCGCAGCCATTCCACGAACTAGGCCTATTTGGCTATTGAAGCTCGTGCACTGGCTGGGGCAAGGGCAGACTTATTAATCTTATCGGCCACGTATTTAAGCCAAACGCGGATTGACGGATGTCGCTACCATTCCACGAACTAGGCCTATTCGGCTAATGAAGCTCGTGCACTGGCTGGGGCAAGGGCAGACTTATTAATCTGATCGGCCAGGCATTTGTGCCCAATGCCGATCGATCTATGTCCCAGCCACTCCACGAACTAGTCCTATTCGGCTTATGAAGCTCGTGCACTGGCTGGGTCAAGGCCTGATTTATTTATCTTATCGGCCAAGTATTTAAGCCAAACACCGATTGACGGATGCCGCGGCCATTCCACGAACTAAGCCTATTCGGCTAATGAAGGTTGTGCGCTGGCTGGGGCAAGGGCTGATTTACTAATCTTATCGGCCACGTATTTAAGTCAAATGCCGATCGACGGATGCCGTAGCCATTTCACGAACTAGGCTTATTCGGCTAATGAAGCTCTTGCACTGGCTGGGGCAAGGGCTAATTTATTAATCTTATCGGCCAGGTATTTAAGCCAAACGCCGATCGAGGGATGCCGCAGCCATTCCACGAAGTAGGCCTATTCGTCTAATCAAGCTCGTGCACGGGCTTGGGCAAGGGCGAACTTATTAATCTGATCGGCCAAGTATTTATGCCCAATGCCAATCGATCTGTGCCACAGCCAGTCCACAAACTAGTCCTATTCGGCTTATGAAGCTCGTGCACTGGCTGGCGTAAGGGCTGATTTGTTAATCGTATCGGCCAAGTATTTAGGCCAAACGCTGATCGACGGATGCCGCAGCCATTCCACGAACTAGGCCTATTCGGCTAATGAAGCCCATGCATTGGCTGGGGCAAGGGCTGATTTGGTAATCTTATCGGCCAAGTATTTAAGCCAAACGCCGATCAACGTGTGCCGCAGCCATTCCACTAATTAGGCCTATTCGGCTAATGAAGCTTGTGCACTGGCTGGGGCAAGGGAAGACTTATAAATTTGATCGGCCAAGTATTTACCCCCAATGCCGATCGATCTATGCCGCAGCCATTCCCAGAACTAGTCCTATTCGGC
Source organism: Camellia sinensis (assembly GCF_055761805.1). Lineage (NCBI taxonomy): Eukaryota > Viridiplantae > Streptophyta > Magnoliopsida > Ericales > Theaceae > Camellia > Camellia sinensis. Next base: position 141,049,875 of record NC_138969.1, on the reverse strand, counting down.
TTATGAAGCTCGTGGAATGGCTGGGGCAATGGCAGATTTATTAATTTTATCGGCCAAATATTTAACCCAAACACCGATCGACGGATGCCGCAGCCATTTCATGAATTAGGCTTATTCGGGTAATGAAGCTCGTGCACTGGCTGGGGCAAGGGTAGATTTATTAATCTTTTCGGCCAAATATTTAAGCCAAACGTCGTTCGACGGATGCCACAGCCATTGCACGAACTAGGCCCATTCGGCTAATGAAGCTCGTGCACTGGCTGGCGCAAGGGCAGACTTATTAATCTGATCAACCAACTATTTACGCCTAATGCCGATTAATCGGTGCCATAGCTAATCCCTGAACTAGTCCTATTCGGCTTATGAAGCTCGTGCACTAGCTGGGGCCAGGGCCAATTTGTTAATCTTATCGGCCAAGTGTTTAAGCCAAACGCTGATCGACAGATGCTGCACCCATTCCACGAACAAGGCCTGTTCGGCTAATGAAGATCGTGCACTGACTGGGGCAGGGGCAGATTTATTAATCTTATCGGCCAAGTATTTAAGCCAAACGGCGATCGACGGATGCCGCAGTCATTCCACGAACTAGGCCGATTAGGCTAATGTAGCTCGTGCACAGGCTGGGGCAAGGGCAAATTTATTAATCTTATCGGCCAAGTATTTAAGCCAAACGCCGATCGACGGATGCCGCAGTCACTCCGCGAACTAGGCCTATTCGGCTAATGAAGCTCCTGCACTAGCTGGGGCAAGGGCAGACTTATTAATCTTATCGGCCATGTAATTAAGCCAAACGCGGATTGACGGATGTCGCAGCCATTCCACGAACTAGGCCTATTCGGCTAATGAAGCTCGTGCACTGGCTGGGGCAAGGGTAGACTTATTAATCTGATCAGCCAAGCATTTACGTCCAATGCCAATCGATCTATGTCGCAGCCTTTCCACGAACTAGTCCTATTCGACTTATGAAGCTCGTGCACTGGCTGGGGCAAGGGCTGATTTATTTATCTTATCGGCCAAGTATTCAAGCCAAAAACCGATCGACGGATGCTGCAGCCATTCCACGAACTAGGCCTAATCGGCTAATGAAGGTCGTGCACTGGCTGGGGCAAGGGCAGATTTACTAATCATATCGATCAAGTATTTAAGCCAAACGCCGATCGACGGATGCCGCAGCCATTCCACGAACTAGGCCAATTCCGCTAATGAAGCTCGTGCACTGGCTGGGCAAGGGCAAACTTATTAATGTTATCGGCGAAGTATTAATGCCCAACGCCGATCGATCTATGTCGCGACCATTCCACGCACTAGTTCTATTAGGCTTATGAAGCTAGAGCGTTGGCTGGGGCAAGGGTAGATTTATTAATCTTATCGGCCAAGTATTTAAGCCAAATACCGATCGACGGATGCTGTAGACACCCCATTTTTGACCGTACTCAAGACTTGGACGTCACCATTGGAACACTTGGTGATTACCCTTGTTTGTGTTCGTCTTAAGTTCCCGGAGGTCTCGGTTGCGCGCCTTGCCTCAGGACCTCTCGACTTGACCGTGTTGTGTCTGGTTTTGCACCAAACACTTGTGTTTTGCCTTGGAGGGGCAGGCAATGCCTTGTGAGGCATCCCCACACATCACCGGCCATGGCTTGAGGCCACCGGCCAGTGATTTTGTTCCATCGGCAATGTATATTGCCGATCGGCACTCTTTGTTGCCGGTCGGCCATTTATTTTGCCAAAATGGCAATTTTGAATGGCCGATCACCGTTCATCTACTTTTGGTAGATATTTTGTGCCAACTGTGATAGCTGGCACCCACTCTGCTCCCCTCTATACACGTGTATGGAGGGATTTCTCTTTTGACAAGCTTATTTGACAAGCTTTACAAGAGAGAGCTCTATAAGAGAGAGTCTCCTCTCTTGGCATTAGGGTTAGACAACATTTTAGAGAGTTTTGATATTGGGGTTAGGAATTTGTATCTATCCCATATCGCTCTCTCTCTCTCTTGAGCATAGTGTGTGTGTTTTGTCTTACTTTTGCTCACAAGCACCCACCATTACACCATCCCTTGGAGCTGAGGCCTCTTGAGGGTTGTTTTAGAGGTTTTGAAGCTGATTTCAACCTAAAGAAGCTGCTGGAGCTCCATTGTTGAAGAAGGTCTTCAAGGGTAAGAAGCTTGCTCCTTTTTACCCCTTTCTTGCATTGTATTTTTGCCTACCTTGCAATTGTTTTTGTGTTTAGTATATAACATAAAAATATCTATTTTTAGGCCCTCTAAATAGTTTGTTTAGAGTGTTTTGTGATTTGAGGTTGTTTGACCCCACTTAAGCCTTGTAAGGCTCCATTTTGTGCCATTTTGAGTGAGCTCCGAGGCCTTGGTGTTTGGGCCTCCTCACCACTGAAATCTTGAGGGATTTCAGAGGTGAGGATGGTGCCTTGAGGTCCCAAGAAGGAGAAGGCCACCCGCTCTCCTTGTTGTCCTTGAAAAGGACCATTTTTGGCCTCTTGAGGGAGCACCATGTTTAGGTTCATGTTGACCATGCCTTAGCTGATTTTTGTGCTTATTATGTCATAATATGCCTCTGTTTTTAGTTGGTTTTGGTACACCAGGCTTGCTTAGCATACATGCCTTGTAATGCCATTTTGTTGCCTTAACATGCCTTTGGTTGTAAACCATTATTCTAGCATGTTTTAGGCTTAGCCTTGTGAAGCTTTCATGCTTATTTTGCCATGTTTAAGGTCTGTCCATAGTTGTTTGGGTCGACTTTGGCATGCATTGTATAGCCCCTTTGCATTTTGGCTTGTTGGCCTTAAGTGTATGAGTGTATAGAATGCATTACTTGCTTTGATTTAGTGGGTTGGGACCATTTTCCATGTCATTTCAGTCCATATAGCATGCTTGTATACTTGCATTTATGGCTCCTTTGATGTTTTAAAAGGATTGTGTTGCATGCTCCATGTTTTGGCCTTTGTGTATGCTTTTAAATTTGAGCCACTTAGATGCCATCTAGAGGGTCCCTTTGCATGGTCTAGGTCTGCCTTGGACCTGTGTTAAGCCTTCTTGGCCTTGTGAGGCTCGGTTGGCTTAGCCATGGTTTAAGTCCCCTTTGACTTGCTTTAAATGCTTGGACCATTTGCATGCTAATGTATGTCTTGTATAAGTTGGTTTGGCACCTCTTATAGCATGATTTTCAAGGCTTATAATGCATGCCATATGTCCATGATTATTCCCTTTTAAGTGTGCTTAAAAGTTGCCCTTTGATGCTTAAGCGTTAGGCCTTAACATGTGCATGTGTGTATGTGTGTTTGGTCCCATTTTCTTAAGCTTTTGGCCACTATTTTGGACTTAACTTAGAGCTGTCCAATTAGTGTAAGTCCATCCCTTGCATGTCATTCAAGTGTTGTTACATCATCCCATGTTTGCATGCCTCGATTGCACATGTTACATGCTCGAAATCACTTGCATTCGCCTTGCATTCCATTGGTCAAGTTGCTAGCATGTTGCGTGATTGGATTACATCTTGCATGCTCAAGTGGTTTGCGTAATTGTGGCATGCTTGTTTGCTTTGTTGTTTAGGTTGTGTACCTAATGTGCATTGCATGTTTGTATGCTCTCTTTTATGCCATGTTGCATATTAGCTAACATGCTTCGGTTGCATCGCATTGAACATGTATGCCTTGCCTCTTGAAATCAAGTGATAGAGGTTGGGCCTTTATGTGCTTATTTGGTTTGCATTTCATTTGACATGAAAGTGCACAACTTGGTTTCTTGGGCCATCATGCATTGAAATGCGCGCTTGATGGTCCGAGAACAAAGGACCATGTCCCTTTGAGTCATACACATGATAAGGGATAGGATTGGTGCATACATTGCTTGAATTGCATTGCCATGCTATGCCTTGCCCTCTGCTGCTGTCAATTGCAGGTTCTGCAGACATTCTTTGCCGACCGGCAGTGTTTAGTGCCGACCGGCAATCCATTGGTGGCCGATAGCTTCACCAACAGCCGATGATCACATACCACTACTGGTGGCTATTCTACTCAGCCGGTGGTGTCTCCAATGTCCAGGGAAGCAATTATGAGACTTTGGCAGTCTTCAAAGAGGCAGAGCAGGGAATACAGAGGCGGCCTATGCATGGCAGTGCACTTCTGAGCAAGGCCCGAGCACGCGCGCATCGAACCCTCTTCCCAAGGCACCCCTTTTTATTGCTTTCCTTATGCTTAGTTAATTTGTTAATTAATTAGGTGATTTGTAATAATTAATTAGCTTGCGAGTTAGTTAATCTGTATTATTCTTTTGGTCCCTCCGAGCGAGGGCAAATTTGTAATAAGTGTGGGTGAGTGTATGCATGTCTTCCAACCTCCACTTCTTTCTCCCTTTTACTTACCTACTTTGATTGTTAGTAATAGGACATGTTTAATTTAGCATACCTTATGCTATGCATGCGTGCATCATTCATCAGTATTGCATGCACCGGGCTCGGCGCATCATGCTAACTGCATTAGTACTTCAAATCTAACTTGAATACATGCTACTTGTGCATTTTCGCATGTCATTCATAGACTAGCCGAGCCTACTCTAGTGACACTCTGTATGCATTGCATTCGACATTTAAACATGAACTAGGATCATGCATATGATTACTAACTAGTTTTTGTTTTGGCATGGAGTACGATGTAAGTATTTATGCTTTAGCATCCTTGCAAGCGTGTGGGTGTTGCCATGATAGCATGATTACCATGAGGCTAGCTGCTTATGTGATATAACTGCTTGAATGCCTGTGGGTGAATGTTGGATTGTCTGAGTTGGAATGGCTCATTGAAATCTGTGTTTTAGCTTACTTGCGAGTAGCAAATTCCAAAAACATTTTTTCAAAACAAACGGATATGCAATGCTTATTCCCAAATTAGGCAATCTAGTCTATACTTTTGTGCTGTGTGCATAACATAGTAATTCTAGGCTAATAATCGGGATAAGAACACATAACGTTTTCAAAAACGGATATCACGGTTAGTAGAGGCCGATGTTCGGATCGGGCGAGAGGGGGTGCTCATAGCTGACCTTCCCCAATCGTACCCAAGTTCCCGAGCCGAGGCAACTTTGGTGATGACGGACACGTGGCCTTTGGCACCGAGTCAGGGTTTCCTAAATTCTCCCAAAATAAAATATTTAGGTGGCGACTCTGTATCTGGCAAAGCAGTTCATGTTTGGCACTTCTTTCAAAAAATCTATTTTCTCAAAACAATTTGCCAGATTTGGACTCTTTGGTTCAGATTAAGAACCGTGACACAAATCGAGTCCGAACTGTAGCGAGGGCCCCACGCGGGCGCGTCTACAGTTTCTGGCGACTCTGCTGGGGAATGTTAGAGAGCTTGACTCGAACTCATGATATCCTGTTTTGATCTCATTTATGTATCTCTTTGCATTGCATGTGCATTGGTGCGCCTAGGACACCGTGTTTGCCATCTACCATTCCTGAATGGTTTGCTGGAGGCTTGTCTTGTCAAGGCATGACCATAAGGCTGACCAGTTGTGGGCTTTGACAGTATGGGAACACAAACCCCAGTTTTTACCAGGGCACCCTTTTTCGACCATTCGACCTAGTGCATATCGAAATCCATAGTGACCATTCCAAGCTAGGACAGGTTGTTTACCCGATTTTAGGTTGTTTGAAAACCACTGCGTGCATAGTGAAACCCTAGCTCCTGACAAAATAGGACAGGGAAGCCCTACCCCAACATAGGGGTGTTTTGGCTTTCACTTATCTGCTATGTGCTTTAGACTGTATCTCTACAGGAACGTACATACCAGTTTGCAAGATTGAGTATCAGGCCCGAGGGCACCAGTATCAGTGTTATTGAGAGATCGGTTATTTGCGGATATCAAGTTCAGTTTCGGGGACAGTGATTCTGGGGAACAGTGATCTGTAATAGAGTGCAGTTGTTCGGCTACACCTGTGATTGATCTGTTTGGGCTGAAATGCTGTTTGTTTTTCCTTTCAGTTCAGAGTGTCCAGAGAATTGATACAGAATAGCTAGTGTTCCCCTTTGCTGAGGCAGGACTTATGATGACGCAGAATTCAGAAGAGATTGTGGTTATGGCCGCTACGCTGGATCAAGGGATCACCCTATAGGATGAAACCAATGTTGATGTATCGCATCTGCCCAGGTCGCCTGTCGCGCACCCGATCTGGACTCCCCAGTTGTATCAGGCTCGCGAGCCCACTACATTCGAGCTGATGAGAATGATTGGTGACCTCCAGAGATCCGTGGCCGATCTGGCCTATGGAATGTTGGCATCACCACCAGCGGCACCGTATGCCCGGAATTTCATACCACAGGAGCCCCCGCTACTGGGGCGGATTGTGATAGAGCTCAGCCAGCCAGAGGTGGCTTCCAGCTACAGCCACGACGTGTCTGCAACAACTGGGCTTTGCTCTGAAGTAGCAACCCAAACCCTTGACCAGGCTAAGGCCAGAGGCAAGAATAAAATGAAGGCAGACGCTAATCCCATTGAACAACTGATGCGGGCAGTCGAGGCTTTGAAAGCCGGGGGGATGAACAAGCAACAGATATCCGCAGTTGTGGCAAAAACTGTGAAGGATGCTTTCCCCACTCCACCTGGGCGTAGTTCAAGTTAGTCAGAAGATCGGGATAGGCCCCGTCATGCCATAACAGTTCCTCCTATTCCCAGCCCTGCACTTGGGAAAGATCAGAAAGCCAAGGCAGTGCCTTCCGACCCTTTTGCTTGTGCGTCTAGTAAGAATACTCAGACTTCAAAGTACCTGCCCCGAGGGCGCAGGATCTTTCATGCTCTCTACATGCCTCTGTCTAAGGCACTTCAGATTCTCGCCGAAAGGGGCACCTCAAACCCCTTGAACCTCGGCCTCTGCTAAAGAATCTCCCTCTTACACATGATGCTACTTTGTACTGCGCGTACCACCAACAGACCGGTAACGCCACCGACAACTGTTTCCACCTTCGCCATGAAGTGCAGGATCTGATCGATAATGAGGTCATTCTTCCGCCTACCTCAGCGAAGTCTGTTACCACCGAGCTGTTGGACTTTGAGGATACTGCGAGTATGTGATCAAGGGTTGGACCACCTGCGGGCGGCGCTCGGTGTATTTCAGATGTGGCGTCTGGCACGCACTTTTTGAGCATTTGTAAATGGAGTTTTGTAGCTTCTGGCTTGGGTTTTGAGTCAGTTCTCTATTTTGTTTTTGAGTCAGCCTCTTTGCTTTGAGTCAGTCTTTTTGTTTTTGGGTCTGTCTTGTGGTACCGAGTCAGTCCCGTTGTATAGGATGTCGAGTGATTCCGGGGTTGTTGCCTAGAACACCGTTTTTGTATTTGCCTTTTTGCTTTCTTTTTGAGTCTGTCTCTGCTGTGGAGCCAATTACATCTGAGAAACCTGAATGAAACAGCTGCGACTATCATGTTTCCGTGCTTATTGTTTGTTTTGGGCTAGTTGTGCTAGAGAATTTGAATCAAACGGCCGTGCATTCCACTTGTTCTATTGTGCCCTGAAAATCATTGCATTGACCTATGTTTTTCAAAACCTCTTTAACATTGGGATAAAAACGAAGAGGAAGGAATTCCTTAGGTTTTGCAAAACTTGATCAATTGAGAGAAAGAGAAGCATGCTAATCCTTTAATGAATGAAACCATGCTTGTTAGCGTGAGTACTGAGAAGGACCCTGGCTTGATCCAGACCGGTTCCACACCATCTTTAGCGCGAGCGATTAGTGGTTTTTCTTAAAAACTTTAAAAAACAAATGTTTTGCGCGGCCCTGTGAAGACCTGTGTGGAATCGCTCTTGAGATTGTGCAGCCTAGGATCGCTCTCAGCCTCAAGATTCGACCTGATTGTTTTGAACCTCGAACTCATTCGGAACGTTCAACGGTCAACTGTCAGAGGATGCCCGTGTGGCCAGTTTTGAAGCAGCCCTCGAACAAGAGGCACCAAGGTCGAATCAAAAAGATTAGATCTCACCAGAAGTAGCTCGTGGAGCAGCCATGATGGATTCTTCTGCAAATCATTGCAACAGCCGTTCTCCTAGACACAGAGAGGCTTCAACTCCAAAAACCATTTGGCATGGACTTGTTACACTTTTACCCTTTGAGAGGCTCGCTGGGCCGAAAACCTGGAAGGGAGACCCAGGCAAAAGTTAGAGCAAGAGAAAAATACAAAAAAAAAGCAAAAAAAAAATGCAAAAAAAAGAAAGAAAAAAGAAATGCAAAAAAAGAAGAGAAAAAAGAAATGAAAAAAATGAAAAAAAGAAAATGAAAAGAAGCTCGCAAGGTCGAAAACCCACATCGGGCACCTTAGCAAAAGTTAGAGCCTGAAAAGTGAAGGTTAAAATACCCGAGTGTACCTTAACCGGAACTACGTAAGGCTTGATTCCCAGATTTCGGATACGTAGGCAACTTCATTCTGAAGTCCAGCCCCCAACGCTTTCATAGCGTCTCGGTCCATACAATGGTTTCGATTTCATCCCAAAGTCCAGTCGCCAACACCTTCAAAGTGACTGTGTCCATATATTGGTTTTGACCATCTTCGTCTTCTCTGTATCCGAGGAAGTTCGGTCATGATCATCACTGGTAAGGACTGTTTAAATATGCTGCGGCATCATCCAAACAAGGGGCAACTTTCCGTTGCCATGAGTCGCCGTTCAAACCAGGGGCAACTTTCCGTTGCCGTGCAGCGTCCTTCAAACAAGGGGCAATTTCCCATTGCCTCCGATCCGAGGTTGCGCATCTCAAAGAGTAAGTTCCATGCTCGTTGAGCATTGACTGTTTGCAATATAGTTTTTGAGAATTTTTACTGAGGTTGACCATTTTCTCGAAAATTATTTCATTTTCCAAAACTGGACCATTTTCTTGGACCCAAAAATGAAAATTTTCAGTGCTTACAGCCTGACTTGCATGGTTTTCAAATCCAAAAATCGAACAAGTGTGTTAATCTAACTCTCATGTTGGTCAAAATTATTTTAGTAGAAAATCAAAACAAAAAATGGTCAAAATGATGAACTAGGGGCACAATTGAGTCAGGCGTTCTGTCTTTCCCCTGTCGTCAACGTACTTGCCAGGAGGACACTCTACCCACCAGAAGAAATAGCTGTGGGCTAACAGCGTTGGGCATGAACCCGCAACTTCCTATTCGTTCATTCAATCACCTTGGGGAGGGACGAAAAATGAGAGAATAAAGAATAGAGAGGAGTAAGTTGAGAGAAAAGTAAGAGAAAGGGTTTTGAGAGGAAAAAACCGAGCTTGAGGGCCGAGTGATGTGAGAATCACAAATCAGAAAGGGTGGGAAACGTACCCGGAGGAACTGGCTCCTCGAGATTTGAGGTCTTTCGTTGAACATGTCCGCGTGTCGTGTCTTTCGTTTTGTTCACCTCAACTTTTGTTTTGGGTCTTTTCCGAGCGTGTCTCGTTGTGTTTAGGTCGTGTACCCTTTTTTGTTTGAGTCCTCCCTGTTGTGTTCAGTTGTAGGCTCGATACCCCAGTTGAAAATTCGTTTTATTTCGAAAATCATTTATGCTCAAAGTGCTGTGCCATTCTCTACATCTGTGCGAAGCAAAAGAACAAAAAAATTGGGGCATCTGACTGTGCTTCAACTTCAACTGGTACCGTCTTTGTGTTCCGTCTTGTCAGATTGGGCCGTTTGTTTAGGATTTGCTGTGTGCAGAATGAAGCGAGTGTGGTGTTAGGGGCTATATGCAGACTAATCCCCAACAGAGTATGGGCTGTGCGTTCAGTTTGAGCAGTGTGTTGCTTGGGCTGTTTTGCTATGAAGCTGTTTGGTTATCTGATCATTGCAGTACAAATGCTCAATTTTTCAGACAACAGGTCAATTCCATTCACATTGAGGTGTAACATGATGTGATGCGATGCAATACATGAGATATGTAAATGTAACACTTTTTAAGCAAAAAGTTTGTTCATTTCATTATCTTTTTCAAGTACATAGCCTTGAAAACAAAAATCTGCCTGCGGCAGTACAGGGTAATCTAACTACCAGCAAAGAAAAAGAAAAAAGTACAAAAGGAAGAAAAGCAGCAATCTGGATCATCATCAGTAGTCACGGGCCCGGGGATTTGTCCTCACCCTCTTCCTGGACGAAGGTCCAGGGGCATCGTCGTCAGCGTCGTCATCTGAGCCTGAGTCTGAGTCATCTCCAGCCTCCTCAGATGACCCGGCCTCTGCCTCTGCCTCGGAGTCGTCATCATCATCATCGTCATCATCAGGGGTCGGCGCCCGAGAGCTGCTCCCGACATGAACACGTCCCCCCCTGGTACGGGGATGTACAGTGTCTCCACGCCCTCCTCGAGCAGGAATAGAGGGCCCAGCAGGAGCACCACCCACCGGAGGAATCTGGAAGGGAGGCTGAAAAGCACAAAAGGCAAATACATCAGAATACCGTGAGCAGTTTATTAGTGCAGAATGCAGTATACAATGTGAATGCCGTGAGCAGTTTATCAGTGCAGAATGCAGTACACAGTGTGAGAATACCGTGAGCAGTTTATCAGTGCAGAATGCAGTACACAGTGTGTGAATGACCGTGGGCAGTTTATCAGTGCAGAGTACAGTGTATAAATGCAGTGTATGCAGTGTATCAGGTGTTGTGTCGTGCATCAGATTACGTGAATCAGCTTACAAATGGTTTGAGACCGTCGTCAGAAGGACATACCGGAATACTATAGAGGGCCAAGAGGTCGAAGGTCCGCTGTAGCATCCCCATCATGGAGGCATTCAACTCCACGGACTGCCGGGTGTACTCGGAGGACGCCTGCAAGAGTACAAGATATATCAGTATTCTGCGGAATATCAAATAAACTGAAATGAAATGCCAATGCAAGATGCAGAATGAAGTAATACATACCAGAGGCAAGTCGGGGATACAGGCTAACTCATGATCAGCCGGGGGAGGAGCAAAGGGGATCTGGTAGGTCGCCCCATCTTGACCTCTCTATGTCAGTAAAGTGGGCAGAGCAGCCCAGCTGGTCCCCCGCCCTCTCTGAACTCCACCCCTACCTCGGACTCGAGCTCTCCTCGACGCTCCTACTCCAGCCCGCGCTCCTGCTTCAGTTGCCGGCGCCACTGGCCTCTCCCTCTCAGCTCGGCGACCACCGCTCAAGGGTCGCATAATGTAGGTCCGGACGTACTCTGCGCAGTCGCCCTCGCCTCTGTGATGCTCTGCACCCCAGCCGACGGTGTAATCCCTCATCTCCTGAGCGGCGAACCTCTCAGTATCTCTCATGTGGGCAGGAGGTGGACCCGGCACTATCTGCTCCGGTAAACCCAGGGTCTGACGCAAGAAACGCTCACCCAGGTACCAAGCCCGACCGACCGGGCCCTCCAACAAAATCCGACAACGGGCAGTCTCCCCTGCGCCCTCATAGTGATCCCTCACCATGGCCGGCAACGGAGCCCAGGGCTGCCAGGTGATCTGAAAATGAAATGCAGTTGGTTATCTACTGTTATTGAAAGCATACAGTGCTAAGCGAAGCCTAAGCAAATTCTAAAGATGAACATACCTTCGCGGCGGTGATGGTGTCAAAGTAGCGGCGGAAGAAAATAAAAGACTCCCGTGGCCTCCGCACGCATCGCACGTCAAAGCGATGAGAAAAGGAGACTCCAAGTGGGGTCTCCACATCAGGTACTGGGGCAAGCCTGGGAAAGTAGGCATACACCCACAACTGCAGAACAGATATAAGTATGATTATCAGATAAAGCAAAATACAGAATAAAGCAGAAATGGCAGAGCCGTGTGTTGTGCAGTGTATTGTACAGAGTATACAGTGTGTGCAGTATACAATCAAAGTAAAGCAGAGTATATGTGTGTAGTGTGTGCAGTATATAGTCAGTGAGAGGCAGACCGTGGTGTGTGCAGTGTATAGAATACAGAAAACGTGAAGCAGAAATGTAAAATGGGAAGAAGATGTACCTCCCAAGCTCGCCAGTAGCCGCCGAGAAGCTGTCCGCTGAGGCGGGAAGAAGAGCTCATGTAACCGTACAGAGTGGCCAAGCCGGCGCCGCCCCAGTCATAATGGCGGATCCGCCCCAGTCATAATGGTGGATCCTCCTAACATCGACCAGTGCACTCAACAGACACAGAGGCACGGTGTTCGCCTGGTTGGCGAAGAGAGTCATCCCGAAGAGGAACATGATGAAGCCCCGCGCATACTGATCCACCTCCTCTGGGGTCATCTGCGCCTCCTCCGCCAAGGTTGGTTGGATCTGGAAATGGCTCTCAAACCAAGAGTACCTGACAAACCCTGCTTGAGCGAGGGGAGGCTGTGTGCCGAGTAGGTATAGCTGGGCGGCGTCCCACTCACCCATGTCGGTGTCGAAGGGGATCGGATCACCCCATACCCCGATGCCGGTGAGCATCGAGAAATCATAAGGGGTCATCGTCATGTTCCCTGCAGCGGAGAAGTGGAAGGAGTTGGTGGTATCCCACCACCTCTCCACTAAAGCGGCTAGCAGGGGCCTACAGGTCGTGAACTGGGAGAGCCCCCTGCAGAAAATGCCGAAACCGGCCTCGTTGATGATATGACGAACCGCGTCTGGAAGCTCTAGGTACCACTCCCGAGCGACGATATTCCCATACCCGCGGATGGTATGGGAATCCCCCTGTAATCAAAAACAACAATTGCAAGGCAATATTCAAAATGCAGTTTTAAGAAGCCTACAGGTATACAGCATGTGTGCATGTTTTCAAATTCAAACAGACATCGGGTGCCGGTGTACTTACAGTGAACTACAACGTGTGATGTGTCAGCGTGTTTGAGTGGTTCAGGGCAAATACAGCATGTGTGCATGTTTTCAAATTCAAACAGACATCGGGTGCCGGTGTACTTACAGTGAACTACAACGTGTGATGTGTCAGCGTGTTTGAGTGGTTCAGGGCAAATACAGCATGTGTGCATGTTTTCAGACTCAAGTAGATATCGGGTACCAGTGTGTATGCAGTGAAATACAGCGTGCGCCGTGTGTTTGGGTGATTCAGGATCAGTGCAGTGTGTGTGCACGTGTAAGTTTCAAATAGATATCGGTTGTAGGTTTGTTTGCAATCAACTACAGTGTACAGTGTATCGTTGAATCCGGGCTAAGCAATTAGAGAACAGAATCAACTAATGGCAGTTATGTTCTACATTGCGGAAAATGTTAAAGTAGAGGAAAGAATGTTACCTCAGAAGCGCCGAAGGACAGATGGGAGGTAGGCTCACGTAGGAGAAGCTCGGGTGCCACGCTCCTCTCGAAGCTCCGCAACTGGCGTAGTCCATCGGGGAGCATCACATGAACCGCAGGCCTGTAGGTCTTCGGATCGAACGGCCGGATATGAAGTGGCAAGGGGTCGGCCTTGGGATCCATCTCGAGCTCGGGAGGGGCCCCGCCCTATGGAAGATCGTCCGCCATCTCGAAGAGAATGTGAAAATTGCCGGAAGGTGAAAAAATCGGGCGAGAATGTGAAAAGTCAACGAAAAGTCAACCCCGAGAGGGACGAAAAAGGCCAGAAAAGCCGAAGCGCGGGAAAGGCACAGATATCGAGAAGAACTCGGGGGAAACGAGCCCCGAGTGGCAAAAATCAAGAACGAGGCACCAAAATGAAATTTCAATCGGTTCAAAACGTTCGAAACACGAAGGTATTTTGCGAATCGGACAACGAAACGGGGGCTAGAACGTAAGAAAATGAGAGAATCGAAGGAGGAAAACACTCTAGAGAGAGATGGAGAGGATTTTCGAGCAAAAGGAAGTGAACAAAATAGGGCTAGAAGCCCTATTTTAAAAAACCCATGGCGAAATGACAGAACTACCCCGATACAGGGACTTTTTGCCGGTCGGCCACACTCTTCGCCGGTCGGCAAAATATTGTGCCGATGGAAATTGTATGATGGCCGATGCATGGCCGGTGATGCATTTTGATGGCCGGTGGACATCCGGTGGTCTCCTACAGTGATTTTGGAGCCTCCTACACCCTTGTTTGAGTTACGTGTGGGGTCCAGGGCCTTTAGTGCTCAAAATAGTGCAAAACAGTGCATTTCCGACGCTCAACCGGCCTCCGTTTTGACCTCGGGTCGTGTCTTCAGTGCGTGGCACTCGAAATCGTGCAAGGTGTATCCTTTTCGTATCCTTTTGGTTTTTTCAAAACTCAAAAGTTGCCCCATGCGTATCGCATATCAATCGCACTGTCTTGTGCGCTCGCGTTGTCTAAAACGCATCGCACGGTTTTGCGCATCTCATTGCATTTTGCATGCATTCAATCAATTTCGTTACTTGCGTAGACCGCATGTTTGTTCAAATTCATTACTTGCGTAGACCGCATGTATGTTCAAATTCATTACTTGCGTGGACCGCATGTTTTGCTTGCGTAGACCGCATGTTTGTTCAAATTCATTACTTGCGTAGACCGCATGTTTTGCTAGCGTAGACTGCATGTTTGTTCAAATTCATTACTTGTGTAGACCGCATGTTTTGCTTGCGTAGACCACATGTATGTTCAAATTCATTACTTGCGTAGACGCATGTTATGTTTGCGTAGACTGCATGTATGTTCAAATTCATTACTTGCGTAGACCGCATGCTTTCCTTGCGTAGACCGCATGTTTTCCTTGCGTAGACCGCATGTTTATAATGAGTTTCATTACTTGCGTAGACCGCATGTTCTGCTTGCGTAGACCGCATGCTTATGTCCAATTTCATTGCTTGCGTAGACCGCATGCTTATGATTAGTTTCGTTGCCTGGGTAGACCGCATGCTCCACTTACATGACTGTGCCTTCACAGCATTGTTATGCTTCCCACTTGCTTTGCGTTGTCACGCATTTTCAAATACATTAATCTGCATGTTGTTAATCACATTGTACCTGTTAAGTTTGTTTTCTTTGCAGGCACGATATTGTATGTACGGTTCATTTAAGGATGGTGCAACCCGACGAACCGGACAGGTATGGTATACTCCAAGTGAGACATATCGAGAATATACACGGTCTAGGAGACCTTAAATCCTTGGAAGGTGCAAGACCTTTGGCGCATTGATGTGCACAGTTTGTTGGCATTGTCATGCATATCTTAAGCCGCACGTTGTTGCACATTTCAAGTTCAATTGCATTGTTATGCATTTCATGTGCAATATATATGGTCTAGGAGACCCTAAATCTTCTAAAGGTGCAAGTCCTTCGGTGTTTGTCGTGCCCGAACGACTTTTGATAAGTTGCATTATACATGTACTTCAAGCGACTCGCATCGTCGCATATTCAAGTTCACGTGCATCTCAAAAGCCGCGCGTTGTCGCGCACTTCAAAATCATGCATCATCATGCATTTGCATCTCAAAAACAAACAAAAAAAACAAACAAAAAAAACATGCATTGTCATGCATCATCGTAAATAGTTGCATTGTCATGCATCATTAGAATATAGTGTATGTTGCATTGTAGCTTGCACGCATTCATTACATCACCTTCCATTTATGGCTCGCGCCTTTCCATGTTGAGCTTGGTCCGGTATGTGCCCATACTTCTTGTGTCGAAGCATAGTTCAGTGGACCGTTCTATGTTAGACGTTGCTTGTATGCGTACATGCTTTGCCTAGGCAAGATTTGGTTTGGCCTGCGTGCCATATCCATTGCCATTTCCCCAGCATTTTCATTGTATATATTACATTGTAGTGTAATTTTTGCATCCAGCATTATGATCGTAGTCCTTTCCTCAGCGGGTCGTTTCCCCACCTTTGTCATTCCCCCCCAATACTTGTTCTTGTGTCTGTCTACATTACTCATAGTTCAGTTGACCGTTCTATGGTAGACAGACTTGTTACCTCCATCAATCTATTTGACATAGGTGTGGTTTCGAACCGCTCATGATTGGATCATGATTCAATTGCTTTGCATATAGTTTGCATTGTTTCAATCACATTGCATCTTCATTTGCGTTGTTTTTACATTGTTTTGTATATATTACATATCATTTTGCATCCATTTTTGCATTGTCATGCATGTTGCTAATAACATCATACATGTTGAGTTGTTTTCTTTACAGGCACGATATTGTATGTACGGTTCATTTGAGGCTGGTGCAACCAGACGAACCGCACAGGTATTGTATCCTCCGAGTGAGACGTATCAAGAATTGCATAATTCTATTACATCATTTCTGCATTGTAGTGTAGTTTGGTGTATGCTAGCTTAAAACTGTCGCATGTTACGCTTCGTTACAACTTTCTTTGCATGATCATAAAGTTATGTCCGGCTCTGTGCATTGCCTTGCATTTTGCCCCTGCCTTCGGGCGCATATCTTGTTTGTCTTGCATGTTTGTCTAAGTCTTCGGCCTTGTCAAATATGGGTCGTCTCTGGGCTTTGACATTCACTCTCGTCATTGTTATGACTTTCGAGTTCTGTCAAAGAGGGGCAACTGTAGACACCCCATTTTTGACCATCCTTAAGACTTGGACGTCACCATTGGAACACTTGGTGATTACCCTTGTTTGTGTTCGTCTTGAGTTCCCGGAGGTCTCAGTTGCGCGCCTTGCCTCAGGACCTCTCGACTCGATCGTGTTGTGTCTGGTTTTACACCAAACACTTGTGTTTTGCCTTGGAGTGGCAGGGAATGCCTTGTGAGGCATCCCCACACATCACCGGCCATGGCTTGAGGCCACCGGCCAGCGATTTTGTTCCATCGGTAATGTATATTGCCGGTCGGCACTCTTTGTTGCCGGTCGGCCACTTATTTTGCCAAAATGGCAATTTTGAATAGCCGATCACTGTTCATCTACTTTTGGTAGATATTTTGTGCCAGCTGTGATAGCGGGCACCCACTCTGCTCCCCTCCATACACGTGTATGGAGGGATTTCTCTCTTGACAAGCTTATTTGACAAGCTTTACAAGAGAGAGCTCTATAAGAGAGAGTCTCCTCTCTTGGCATTAGGGTTAGACAACATTTTAGAGAGTTTTGATATTAGGTTAGGAATTTGTATCTATCCTATCTCTCTCTCTCTCTCTCTTGAGCTTAGTGTGTGTGTTTTGTCTTACTTTTGCTCACAAGCACCCACCATTACACCATCCCTTGGAGCTGAGGCCTCTTGAGGGTTGTTTTGGAGGTTTTGAAGCTGATTTCAACCTAAAGAAGCTGCTGGAGCTTCATTGTTGAAGAAGGTCTTCAAGGGTAAGAAGCTTGCTCCTTTTTACCCATTTCTTGCATTGTATTTTTGCCTACCTTGCAATTGTTTTTGTGTTTAGTATATAACATAAAAGTTCTGTTTTTAGGCCCTCTAAATAGTTTGTTTAGAGTGTTTTGTGATTTGAGGTTGTTTGACCCCTCTTAAGCCTTGTAAGGCTCCATTTTGTGCCATTTTGAGTGAGCTCCGAGACCTTGGTGTTTGGGCCTCCTCACCACTGAAATCTTGAGGGATTTCAGAGGTGAGGATGGTGCCTTGAGGTCCCAAGAAGGAGAGGGCCACCCCCTCTCCTTGTTGTCCTTGACAAGGACCATTTTTGGCCTCTTGAGGGAGCACCATGTTTAGGTTCATGTTGACCATGCCTTAGCTGATTTTTGTGCTTATTATGTCATAACATGCCTCTGTTTTTAGTTGGTTTTGGTACACCACGCTTGCTTAGCATACATGCCTTGTAATGCCATTTTGTTGCCTTAACATGCCTTAGGTTGTAAACCATTATTCTAGCATGTTTTAGGCTTAGCCTTGTGAAGCTTTCATGCTTATTTTACCATGTTTAAGGTCTGTCCATAGTTGTTTGGGTCGACTTTGGCATGGATTGTATAGCCCCTTTGCATTTTGGCTTGTTGGCCTTAAGTGTATGAGTGTATAGAATGCATTACTTGCTTTGATTTAGTGGGTTGGGACCATTTTCCATGTCATTTCACTCCATATAGCATGCTTGTATACTTGCATTTATGGCTCTTTGATGTTTTAAAAGGATTGTGTTGCATGCTCCATGTTTTGGCCTTTGTGCATGCTTTTAAATTTGAGCCGCTTAGATGCCATCTAGAGGGTCCCTTTGCATGGTCTAGGTCTGCCTTGGACCTGTTTTAAGCCTTCTTGGCCTTGTGAGGCTTGGTTGGCTTAGCCATGGTTTAAGTCCCCTTTGACTTGCTTTAAATGCTTGGACCATTTGCATGTTAATGTTTGTCTTGTATAAGTTGGTTTGGCACCTCTTATAGCATGATTTTCAAGGCTTATAATGCATGCCATATGTCCATGATTATTCCCTTTTAAGTGTGCTTAAAAGTTGCCCTTTGATGCTTAAGCGTTAGGCCTTAACATGTGCATGTGTGTATGTGTGTTTGGTCCCATTTTCTTAAGCTTTTGGCCACTGTTTTGGACCTAACTTAGAGCTGTCCAATTAGTGTAAGTCCATCCCTTGCATGTCATTCAAGTGTTGTTACATCATCCCATGTTTGCATGCCTCGATTGCACATGTTACATGCTTGAAATCACTTGCATTCACCTTGCATTCCATTGGTCAAGTTGCTAGCATGTTGCGTGATTGGATTACATCTTGCATGCTCTAGTGGTTTGCATAATTGTGGCATGCTTGTTTCCTTTGTTGCTTAGGTTGTGTACCTAATGTGCATTGCATGTTTGTATACTCTCTTTTATGCCATGTTGCATATTAGCTAACATGCTTAGGTTGCATCGCATTGAACATGTATGCCTTGCCTCTTGAAATCAAGTGATAGAGGTTGGGCCTTTATGTGCTTATTTGGTTTGCATTTCATTTGACATGAAAGTGCACAACTTGGTTTCTTGGGCCATCACACATTGAAATGCGCGCTGGATGGTCCGAGAACCAAGGACCATGTCCCTTTGAGTCATACACATGATAAGGGATAGGATTGGTGCATACATTGCTTGAATTGCATTGCCATGCTATGCCTTACCCTCTGCTGCTGTCAATTGCAGGTTCTGCAGACGTTCTTTGCCGACCGGCAGTGTTTAGTGCCGACCGGCAATCCATTGGTGGTCGATAGCTTCACCAACAGCCGATGATCACATACCACTACCGGTGGCTATTCTACTCAGCCGGTGGTGTCTCCCAATGTCCAGGGAAGCAATTATGAGACTTTGGCAGTCTTCAAAGAGGCAGAGCAGGGAAAACAGAGGTGGCCTATGCATGGCAGTGCACTTCTGAGCAAGGCCCGAGCACACGCGCATCGAACCCTCTTCCCGAGGCCCCCCCCTTTTTATTGCTTTCCTTATGCTTAGTTAATTTGTTAATTAATTAGGTGATTTGTAATAATTAATTAGCTTGCGAGTTAGTTAATCTGTATTATTCTTTTGGTCCCTTCGAGCGAGGGCAAATTTGTAATAAGTGTGGGTGAGTGTATGCATGTCTTCCAACCCCCACTTCTTTCTCCCTTTTACTTACCTGCTTTGATGGTTAGTAATAGGACATGTTTAATTTAGCATACCTTATGCTATGCAGGCGTGCATCATTCATCAGTATTGCATGCACCGGGCTCGGCGCATCATGCTAACTGCATTAGTACTTCAAATCTAACTTGAATACATGCTACTTGTGCATTTTCGCATGTCATTCATAGACTAGCCGAGCCTACTCTAGTGACACTCCGTATGCGTTGCATTCAACATTTAAACATGAACTAGGATCATGCATATGATCACTAACTAGTTTTTGTTTTGGCATGGAGTACGATGTAAGTATTTATGCTTTAGCATCCTTGCATGCGTGTGGGTGTTGCCATGATAGCATGATTACCATGAGGCTAGCTACTTATGTGATATAACTGCTTGAATGCCTGTGGGTGAAGGTTGGATTGTCTGAGTTGGAATGGCTCATTGAAATCCGTGTTTTAGCTTACTTGCGAGTAGCAAATTCCAAAAACATTTTTCCAAAACAAACGGATATGCAATGCCTATTCCCAAATTAGGCAATCTAGTCTATACTTTTGTGCTGTGCGCATAACATAGTAATTCTAGGCTAATAATCAGGATAAGAACACATAACGTTTTCAAAAACGGATATCACGGTTAGTAGAGGCCGATCTTCGGATCGGGCGAGAGGGGGTGCTCATAGCTGACCTTCCCCAATCGTACCCAAGTTCCTGAGCCGAGGCAACTTTGGTGATGACGGACACGTGGCCTTTGGCACCGAGTCAGGGTTTCTTAAATTTCCCCAAAATAAAATATTTAGGTGGCGACTCTATATCTGGCAAAGCAGTCCATGTTTGGCACTTCTTTCAAAATTTTTTTTTTCTCAAAACGATTTGCCGGATTAGGACTTTTTGGTTCAGATTAAGAACCATGACACAAATCGAGTGCGAACTGTAGCGAGGTCCCCACGCGGGCGCGTCTACAGATGCCGAAGCCATTCCCCGAACTAGGCCTATTCGGCTAATGAAGCTCGTGCACTAGCTGGCGCAGGGCCAGATTTATCTATCTTATCGGCCAAGTATTTAAGCCAAACGCCGATCGACGTGTGCCGCAGCCATTCCACGAATTAGGTCTATTCGGCTAACGAAGCTCGTGCACAGGCTGGGGAAACGCCAGACTTATTAATTTGATCGGCCAAATATTTACGCCCAATGCCGATTGATCTATGCCGCAGCCATTCCCAGAACTAGTCCTATTCGGCTTATGAAGCTCGTGCACTGGCTGGGGCAATGGCAGATTTATTAATCTTATCGGCCAAATATTTAACCCAATCACCAATCGACGGATGCCGCAGTCATTCCATGAATTAGGCTTATTCGGGTAATGAAGCTCGTGCACTGGCTGGGGCAAGGGCAGATTTACTAATCTTTTCGGCCAAGTATTTACGCCAAACGTCGTTCGACGGATGCCACAGCCATTCCAAGATCTAGGCCCATTCGACTATTGAAGCTTGTGCACTGGCTGGGGCAAGGGCAGACTTATTACTCTGATCAACCAACTATTTACGCCCAACGCCGATCGATCTGCGCCGTAGCCAATCCACGAACTAGTCCTATTCGGCTGATGAAGCTCGTGCACTAGCTGGGGCAAGGGCCAATTTGTTAATCTTATCGGCCAAGTGTTTAAGCCAAACGCTGATTGACGGATGCCGCAGCTATTCCACGAACGAGGCCTATTCAGCTAATGAAGCTCGTGCACTGACTGGGGTAGAGCCAGATTTATTAATCTTATCGGCCAAGTATTTAAGCCAAATGCCGATTGACGGATGCCGTAGCCATTCCATGGGCTAGGCCGATTCGGCTAATGAAGCTCGTGCACTGGCTGGGGCAAGGGCAAATCTATTAATATTATCGGCCAAGTATTTAAGCCAAAGGCCGATCGACGGATGCCGCAGCCATTCCACGAACTAGGCCTATTTGGCTAATGAAGCTCGTGCACTGGCTAGGGCAAGGGCAGGCTTATTAATCTTATCGGCCATGTATTTAAGCCAAACGCGGATTGACGGATGTCACTACCATTCCACGAACTAGGCCTATTCGGCTAATGATGCTCGTGCACTGCCTGTGGCAAGGGCAGACTTATTAATCTGATCGGCCAAGCATTTGCGCCCAATGCCGATCGATCTATGTCGCAGTCATTCCACGAACTAGTCCTATTCGGCTTATGAAGCTCGTGCACTGGCTGGGGTAAGGGCTGATTTATTTGTCTTATCGGCCAAGTATTTAAGCCAAACACCAATTGACGGATGCCGCAGCCATTCCACGAACTAGGCCTATTCGGCTAATGAAAGTTGTGCACTGGCTGGGGCAAGGGCTGATTTACTAATCTTATCGGCCAAGTATTTAAGCCAAATGCCGATCGACGGATGCCGCAGCCATTTCACGAACTAGCCCTATTCGGCTAATGAAGCTCGTGCACTGACTGGGGCAAGGGCTGATTTATTAATCTTATCGGCCAAGTATTTAAGCCAAACGCCGATCGGGGGATGCCGCAGCCATTCCACGAAGTAGGCCTATTCGTCTAATGAAGCTTGTGCACTGGCTGGGGCAAGGGCAGACTTATTAATCTGATCGGCCAAGTATTTACGCCCAATGCCGATCGATCTGTGCCATAGCCATTCTACGAACTAGTCCTATTCGGCTTATGAAGCTTGTGCACTGGCTGGGGCAAGGGCTGATTTATTTATCTTATCGGCCAAGTATTTAAGCCAAACACCGATTGACAGATGCCGCAGCCATTCCACGAACTTGGCCTATTCGGCTAATGAAGGTTATGCAGTGGCTGGGGTAAGGTCTGATTTACTAATCTTATCGGCCAAGTATTTAAGCCAAATGCCGATCGACGGATGCCGCAGCCATTTCACGAACTAGGCCTATTCGGCTAATGAAGCTCGTGCACTGGCTGGGGCAAGGGCTGATTTATTAGTCTTATCTGCCAAGTATTTAAGCCAAACGCCGATCGAGGGATTCCGCAGCCATTCCATGAAGTAGGCCTATTCGTCTAATGAAGCTGGTGCACTGGCTGGGGCAAGGGCAGACTTATTAATCTGATCGGCCAAGTATTTACGCCCAATGCCGATCGATCTGTGCCATAGCCATTCTACGAACTAGTCCTATTCGGCTTATGAAGCTTGTGCACTGGCTGGGGCAAGAGCTGATTTATTTATCTTATCGGCCAAGTATTTAAGCCAAACACCGATTGACAGATGCCGCAGCCATTCCACGAACTTGGCCTATTCGGCTAATGAAGGTTATGCAGTGGCTGGGGTAAGGTCTGATTTACTAATCTTATCGGCCAAGTATTTAAGCCAAATGCCGATCGACGGATGCCGCAGCCATTTCACGAACTAGGCCTATTCGGCTAATGAAGCTCGTGCACTGGCTGGGGCAAGGGCTGATTTATTAGTCTTATCTGCCAAGTATTTAAGCCAAACGCCGATCGAGGGATGCCGCAGCCATTCCATGAAGTAGGCCTATTCGTCTAATGAAGCTCGTGCACTGGCTGGGGCAAGGGCAGACTTATTAATCTGATCGGCCAAGTATTTACGCCCAATGCCGATCGATCTATGCCACAGCCATTCCACGAACTAGTCCTATTCGGCTTATGAAGCTCGTGCACTGGCTGGGGCAAGGGCTGATTTATTAATCTTATCAGCCAAGTATTTAAGCCAAACGCCGATCGACAGATACCGCAGCCATTCCTCGAACTAGGCCTATTCGACTAATGAAGCTCATGCACTGGCTGGGGCAAGGGCTGATTTGGTAATCTTATCGGCCAAGTATTTAAGCCAAACGCCGATCGACGGATGCCGCAACCATTCCACGAACTAGGCCTATTCGGCTAATGAAGCTCGTGCACTGGTTGGGGCAAGGGCATATTTGTTAATCTGATCGGCCAAGTTTTTAAACCCAATGCCGATCGATACTTGGTATTAAAAACAATGTGCATCCATTTTTCACGCAAAAACAATATGATTCATCAATAACAAAATTTAGCACAGATAACTGCAAGGCAAAAGTGGAAATTTTTATTAGGAAATTGGGCACAAATTGTAGCGATTTTGCACATGAAAATTACCAAACAAAAAGTTGTAAAAATACATTCGAAAACTCCTAAAACAAAACAACAAAAAAGGTGTCGCCCAAATTAATCCTCAGAGTCAGACTCTAACGGCTCAATATCCACTTGCTCGTATGGAATTGGCATAGGTAATGTCATATCAGCAGCAGCAAGGGCATTGAGCCAGCTATGTTTGAATCCACGATTTTCAAATTTGGGGACTTCATCAACATATTCGGCGATGGCAGCACTTTTCCCGGCCTCGAATGCCTTTGAAGCCTCCGAGTCGGCTGCTTCCTTCGCCTTCTTTACTTACTCCAACTCAGCCTCCAATATGGAGACCGCCTCCTAGGCCAATTTCAACGCCTCTTCGCTCGCATCTGCCCTCTTCTCGGCGGATAACCTCAGTTCAACCACATTCGTTGCCCTCTCTATTTCGGCCTCGACCCGCGCGCCTTCCATCTTCACCCTTAAAGCCTCGAACTCGGCCCTGCTCCTTTGGCCCTCAACTTCTGTTTGAAGACGGCCGAGCTGTTCAATGGTGTCATGATGGCGACGGCCCATCTCCGCTATTCTTCCGACGGTCTGCCAAACAGGAAGTTAGGACCAAAATAGTATTCGCATAAAGTGCAAAGACAAAGTCAAGATATATACCAAAAGTGCCGATTGCGCGGCCAATGCTATTGCAACCAAATTCGGCTCCGCTCGGAAAGCCGCCTTGTCAGCCGGTAGTGAAACGGACGTAGCCATGCTGAGAGTGACCGCTGGATCTTTACTTACCGAAGCATCACAGGGGATCGGCGTGTTTTTTATCTTCGGTTGAATTCTGAAAGCCACGATCACATCTGATTCCTCTAAATGAGGTCGTTTGTCGGGGCGGTTATCTTCTGAGCCAGCCTCAACCTCGGCAGGGCGCTTCTTTGCCCTTTGTTCAGCTTTTTGATCGGCCTGCACAACCAACTCGGCCTCGACACTTCCTTTTTTTGTCGTTCCCTCCTTAACAACAGGCAAGAAGGGCTAAGATTCGCTAACAGGCAGGAGGGCTGACATTCGGTGGCAGGAGGCACTCCAGCTCGAATGGCCTCTGCCCTTCGCCGTGTTGCCATCCTTTCCGCGTTTGCCTTCTTGGCAAGTTGTGTGAAGCTTAACCCAGCCATATCTTCGGGGTACGCACCGGGAAGGTCCTCTAGGCCATGAAAAATATCGTCAAGTGGAAGTCCTCTCGGCCCGAAGTGGACGGAGGGTCAACTAAGTTGAGGCCGGCTTCCTCAAAGGCTAACTTCAAAGCCTCGTCGACTTCGATTTCGGACTGATCGAACTCGACAACCTCAGCTACTTCTGGTCGTTCCGAATCGGACCCCTCGAAACCGACTTGCCTCAAATTTTTTAAATTGGTCAAGATAAGGACGGTAAGAAACTCCTCACCCTTTGGAACTGGGACGTTTTCTGCCACCAAGAATGTCGTATAAGTCAGGTCGTAGCGGAGAAGAACATTGGCCGCCCTCCTCTGTTTTTGAAGACTAGGCCGGCCGAAATATATGAGCGCAACCTTAATTTCCGAAAGAACGGCGTCATCGGTTGAAGTCAGGGCTTTTTTCAAATCATTCCCTGCACAAGGAAAACCATGAGTTCTCGAAAATGAAGCTTTATAAATATAACAAAAAACAAATAAAAGAAGCTACACGGCCACCTGGTTCGCCCCTCCGTCTAGGGATAGGATTGAGGCGATCCTCGCCTTCGCCGAATTCCCTATTACCTTGGACAACGACCATAGCATCATTAACTCGCTTCCCAGAGCTGGAAAGCATAGTTACTAGTTGATGGTCAGTGTCCTTGGCCCTAAGGAAGTAACGCCCGTGCCGACCAGAAGACTTGGCCAAGGCATAACAATGCCGAATAGCAGGAATGCCGAGGTTAATCCTAAGGGGATAATTTAGTGCGATAATCCCCATTACGATTCTAAAGAAGTTGACATTGGGTTGGGAAGGGATTAAACCCCAATGGCAAAGCACAACCCTAAGGAATGGGTGAAGGGGAAAACAGACTCCACCCTCTGCAATTGACAGGAGAGGGAAGACAATCGTGGTTTCATCAGGCCTCTCCATATCGAGGGTGTCGTCTGTCACAAGTGACAGACGGACATCATCAGGAATGGAGAAATGGCGTCGGAAGCCAGAGATTCGATCCGAGGAAAGGAGATCTTTTAAATGTTTTGCCATTTCTTTTAGTCTATAGGATCGTGCGAAGCCAAAAACAAAGCAAGATAAAAGATTCAGGCAGAGAGGGAGAGAACTTACAAGAGACGAGGAGGATAGTAAAGAAAAGGAAGTTACAGCGGTAATTCGAAAGGCAGCCCAGCGACGAGCATCTAAAAGTGTGTATGTATTTGAAAAGACGTCCAAATTTTAAATTACATTAAATAGAAGTGTACGAAGGGGTGGGAAGTTGAAGTGATAGCCGAGAAGCGTGTGCTTAGACATTTGTGTTGGGATGAGGTCAGCCGCCGAATTTCGGCTGACTTTTCGACTCTGAAACCAAACACTCTAGCGAACTGTCGATTAGTGGAGTACCTGGGGGGCAATTGTGAGGGCCGAATATTGGGAGTCGCTGAGATGCCGAATATGTCGATCTCTGGGTTGGAATTGATAGCATTCGGCGCCATCTCATAGGCTTGAACCTTATCCTATTCGGCCCAATAGCCGGTCGAGCAAGGGGCCGAGTGAAAAGCGGTTTTTATAGTTGAAGCCGAATAGCAAATTGAAAGTGGACCTGATCCCGAGGCCCAAGAAAGAAAAGATATAAAGAGAAGGACATCAGCCAGGAAGAGGTATGTGAGAACTATTAAGCTTAACTTAGAATACAAGTAATCCTGAGTGTAGAGACTGACTTGCTCGTCGGAGTGTTTATTCATTTTCAGGTGACTAGCAGAGGATCACGAGCGTCCCCCCAGGATCAGAGGAGTATTTCCAAACCACTTCTCCACAAAAATAAAGCAGTTTAAACTATAAAGATTAAATTGACACTATAGACAAATTATAGAGATTACGTAAAGACAACTCAAGCGTATTTGTAGGCTGAGACGAAAAATATAATTGAGGCCCTTATGATATTTTGTAGTGTAAGTCATAACTTTCATAATCAAAGTAATTTTATTTATTCCAATTTTATTATTATTTTATAACAGAAATCCCATTTTGAGAATGTAACATACAGAGATAAAGAGAAAAGAGTTATAATACATTTATTTATTTTATATGACTTAGAGTGATGGATAATAATGATGAGGGTTTTTTAATTTTCAATTTTATTACAATGCTGGGAGAAAACTTGCCATGAGAGAGGCATAAAGAAGCCTTTTGTATTGTCCAAGAGAACAGAAGGGGTACAAAAGTAATACTGAGGTCGCTTTTTGTAACCAATGAGACATTATTTTGATTGAGATATTAAGATGAGTGATCAAGTGGTATTTTAATTTAATAATTTAAGATTTAACAAAATTTTAGTTATTTGAAAAAATATTTGTGACTACTTTTCAAAATTTCAGAGTTATTTTGATTGATATTTTCTTTTATTTATACATACATTGTAAGATAAAAATATAAAAATTGAGATCTTTCTCTACTTGGATCCTAGGCGAGCGCCTAAATTGCCTTGCCTTGAGTCGCCAATGGACCCACTGGTGCAATTTTCTAAAAAATGGTAGATTTATGCCAATTCAACTCTCTTATGTTATTAACTTAGTGTTATGTTGGAGTTTATGGAGTTTATGGTAGTAGATGCGGTTGGAAGAGCTAGAGGATTGCTGTGTATCTGGAAACCTTAGGTGTTCCAGTTGCAAGCTTGTTACTGTAATCATAACTTCATTTTGCTGTCAGGTACACTGTTCTATAGCTTCAATTGCATTATTATTAATGTTTATGGTCCTAATGAGGTGGGGCTTCGAAAAGAGTTGTGGGATCTTTTAGTCAGTTTGAAATCCAAATTTCTGGGGCCATGGTGCTTGGGGGGTGATTTTAATGAAATAAATATTATCTCAAAACGAATTGGGTGTTCTAGAAGGAATAGAGGGATGAAAGATTTCAGTGATATGATTGAACAACTTGAGCTGATCGATATGCCCATGCTTGGAAGGAAGTTTACTTGGTGTAATTCCCAAGATAGGGCGAAATGGAGTAGACTGGATAGATTTCTATTCAATCATGAGTGGGTGCAGAATTTTAATTTCAAACTTTGGGGCCTACCTAGATTGTTATTTGATTACTGTCCTATTATATTAATGGAGGATGATAGGGATTGGAGACCTAAACCTTTTAAGTTCCTCAACGCTTGGTTACTTCATCCTAATTTCCTATCTTTTGTACAGCGATGTTGGTCTAGGTTTGTAGTGGAGGGTTGGGTAGGGTTTCAGTGCTTCATGAAATTTAAAGCCCAGAATGAAGCTTTAAAACAGTGGAATGTGGAGGTATTTGGGAAGGTGGAAAATAAGCTTAAGTGTGTTGAAGAAGAAGCTCATGCCCTTGATTTGCTTTCTGAGGACAGACCTTTTCTACCTACAGAAATAATTAGAAGAAAGGAAGTGAGGGGAGATGTTTGGAGGCTTAGTAAAATGTTGGAATGGATTTGGTTGCAGAAATCTAGAATGAATTGGGCACTTGAAGGGGATAAAAATAAAAGATTTTTTCACATTACAGCTTGTAGCAGGAATAGTAGGAATTCTTTATGCTCCATTGTTGTGAATGGCTCAATGCTTGAGGACCCTATGGAAATTAAAGCTGAGGTGAAGGCTTACTTTCTAAAGCATTTCTCTGAGGATTGGAAGGTCAGACCTAATTTATCTAGGCACTTCAAGAACATTAGAGGAACACAAGTTGTTAAACAATTGTAGGTAGAGTTTACTGAATAGGAAATTAGTACTGTAATCAAGACCTGTGATGGAAATAAGGCACCTGGACCTGATGGATTCAACATTGCTTTTTTCAAGAAATGTTGGAAAATTGTGAAATTTGATGTGATACAATTTATGAGGGAATTTTATCAGAATGCAAGTTTATTGGGTGGGATTAATAGCTCTTTCATTGCTTTAATTTCTAAAAATGATAGTCCCTCTTGTTTGGATGAGTATATGCCTATTAGTCTGATTGATTCTATGTGTAAAATTCTAGCAAAGGTGCTACAAGTAGGATGAAACAGGTGATGCCCAGGATTATTAGTGAGGTTCAATCAGCTTTTTTGGGTGGTCGGAATATTCTGGATGGGATTCTTATAGCTAATGAGATTGTTGATGGATGGAAAAGATCCAATAAGAAAGGTTTGGTTCTTAATTGGATTTTGAAAAGGCCTATGACTTAATCAATTGGGAGTTTCTCTTTAACATGCTCTCAAACTTTGGCTTTGGATCTAGATGGGTGAGTTGGATGAAAGCTTGTGTATCCTTTGCCAAGATCTCTATTTTGGTTAATGGGTCACCAACACCTGAATTTTGCCCACAAAGTGGCCTTCGTCAAGGTGATCCATTGTGATCGTTTTTATTCAACATTGCAGCAGAGGGTCTCAATATATTGCTGAGTGGGGAAAAAGAGTTAAACTTAATCAATGGGGTAGAGGTGGGGCCAAATGGCTTAAGAGTAACTTATTTGTAATTTGCGGATGACACGATTTTGTTTTGTGAAGCTAAGAGGGAGGAAGTTTGTAATATTAAAAGAATTTTAAGATGCTTTGAGATGGCCTCGAGGCTGAAAATAAATTACCACAAGAGTGTTATTTGTTGTGTTGGGGTTGATGATGGACTATTGCAAGAGTTTGCCTCTAATCTAAATTGCCTGTACCAAAAGTTGCCTATAATGTATTTGGGTCTGCTATTGGGGGTCAACCCAAGTAAGAGAAGTACTTGGTAACCTGTTATTGTCAAATTTTATGAAAATTTTGGCTATTTGGAAGAAAAGACTACTTTCTTTTGCTGGGAGATTAACTTTAATCAAGTCTGTTTTGTCCAATCTTCTTGTTTACTATTTATCATTGTTCAAGATTCTTGCTGGGTTGGCTAAGGAGATTGAGAAAATGCAATCAGCTTTCCTGTGGGGTGGAACAGACCTCAGAAGAAAAGTGCATTTAGTCTGTTGGGCATTAATTGCAAAGAATAAGAATCCAGATGGCTTGGGGTTGAGGAGGATTAGAACATTCAATGACTGCATATTGCTAAAATGGGGGTGGACGTTTGGAGCTGAGAACCAAACACTCTAGAAAGAAGTGATCCGCGCAAAATATAATGTTGAGTATGGGAAACATTTCCCAACTTTGGAAGGAAGAGGTTCTAAGATCTGGACTGATATACTTAATGTAGTTTTGTTGAATCCAGACTTGCATAATTTCTATATTCATAACTCTCAGATTGTAACGTCCCCCCAAAAAATACAATAAATAAAACCCATACATATATTAAAAGCAATATGAATCAAAGTAAATAGTCCTTTCATTACATGAAATTAATAATACAAAAGAGTATAACATAATTAAATGCTCTATTGGTTTACATCTTTTGAAGCCTTGACTTGGTTACACAAAAGGAGACTATTTCATAAACATTTAGCCCTAGGCTTTACAAAAATATACAATTCAAATTAAAGAAGTTCTTGCCTGCAAAATATCCCTCCAAGCTATTGCCTTGGTGGAGGTAACTCACCAACACCTGAAAATGTTATTCCCAAATAGGGTGAGCCACAGCCCAGTAGAAATCATCTAGCACAATATATGAAACTTAACAAAGGTATAAGTACACTATGCATACACAATGTCAGTGATAGAGACATCCACAGTTTATATAATCATAAGGTACCAGTTTCCATTCATATCATTGCATCAACCAATTCCATTATCTCTTTAACAATCCAAATGAAACTTCAACTCATTAGTTCTACCATCACATCAACAATGCATGAACACTTCAAACTTCTCTTTCGCGGAAATTTCATCCGCGGGCAGCCATCAAACGGGACACATGTAAACGTAGGCTATACAAGCACTACAGTTGCCATTGTACGGATATTTCGTTCGCGGGCTTGGCACCCATGTATTAATTTCGAGACTTGCACCTAGAACACTCCGACAAACTTAATTATAATGGAGTCCAACCCGTTTCTCATCCCAAACAATCATTCATACATATGCAATGTATTTAAACACACCATCAAACAATGAAGCACATCCCTCTTTCCACTCCCACATAATCATTCATGTACAATGTATGTAAGTCTAGTCATATCCATTGTCAAACAATAAGAGATTAGTTTCAATTCACCTAATCCTCATGCAATTTCTACAATAATCATAGCTATCCTCCACCGATAACCCAATACAATTATTTCTAAATAGATATTCAATTTCATGATAGATAATTTTTTCAAATTTCCAAAGAATGAGTTAGTGCATAACTTATCCCACCATTCATATCAATACTCTCTCAATTTCACATTTCCATCTCTATAAAATAATCATGATAGTCATTTTAGGGCAAAACTTCCCCTTTCCTAATTATCGACCCCAAATATCATTTCAAACCATTGAGACCCAACACCATTTCATTTTCAAAACCCACATTCATGTATTTCATGTTTGACAACAATCCCTCTTTCCATATATACCCAAACCCTAGGTTTGCTTACAACACCCTCAAATCACATCATTGTTATCCCAGAATACACATAACTAAGCTAAATATCATATGAATGTGTAGAAAAGATCCCTACCTCAAAGGAAGAAGATGAGTCAAACAAGGGAGAAATTCCAAGAACGCCGAAACTCATTTCTATTTGGATCACAGTGTAGATCTTGACAAGCTCTACATTTTTCTCAAAGGCACTAGGGTGAAAACATTAATGGATCTAGATAAAATGTAAGAGAGAAGGCTAATTCTAGAGAGAGGAGCTGAAGAACAAGCTTTTTGAAAAGTTTTACAGAGCGAGATATGCAAAAGTGACTCAAAATATCATCTTCTCGAATTGTTATACGCGTAGTCCGCTCGAGCGTGGAAAACCCCGTTCGAGCGTCCAATGCACTTTCCCAATATTTCATAACTGCAAAAGAAATATTGAGAATTGACAAATCCCACTTGAGCGCAAGAATGGTTGCTCGAGTGGATGAGCAAAATTTGTGAAGCCCGCTCGAGGGCGAGAATACTTGCTCGAGCGAAGTAGCCAAAATCTGGGCAATAACCTGCCCCAAATGCATAACTACAAGCCAATAGCCAAAATAAAGGGAAAGACAAGGGAAAGAGATATGAATGACCATTCAAAACCAAACCAACCCAAGTCCGGAATGCAATAAGTAACAGGTCAAAATCGGAATCGCTAGAACCTCCCTCATTGAAGAATTTTGTCCCCGAAATTACAAATTAAGTTCAGCATCAAAATAAAACCATTCACAATAACATTATTCTCACAAATTCAATACCATGACCCATTCTCTGGTCATCCATCCTCATTGACTCGATACACAAGCCCCATATATAAAAATGAAATTTACAATTTCCTCAAAACATATACAATGTTTAAACTAGGGTCCAAGTTCTCAAATTTTTACATGGCATATACAATGCTTTCCAAAAGTGCTACAACACCCACAACATTCCATAATTCTCAAAACATATACAATACTTATGTTGAATACATGTTTCCAAAATACCCTTAACATATACAATGTTTTCGTAAGTCAAAACATGTAAAATGCTTATATTTCTCATTAACACAATTAAAACCTCAATACATGTTCAGGCACCAACAAACAAGTCCGGATAATTCTCTCGGACTTTCAATTCTCATTCCCAAGTTGCTTCCTCGACCCGGTGATGTTTCCACAAAACTTTAACTTAAGGAATTGTCTTGCCTCGCAACACTTGGTCCCTCCTATCCAAGATTCTCAACGGTCTCTCCTCATATGAGGCATCCTCATCTACCTCCAAGTCGGTCCAATCCAACACATGCGATGGATCTGGTTCATACTTCCGAAGCATACTGATATGAAACACGTCATGCACTCTGAAAAGTTGTGGTGACAACGCCAACCGGGAAACAATCTCTCCGACCAGCTCAAGGATCTCAAAAGGCCTAATGAATTGAGGGGACAACTTCCCCCTCTTTCCGATTCTCATCAAACCCTACCTGGGTGCTATTTTCAAAAACACATGGTCTCTCATCCCAAAAGACAAGGGTCTCCTTCTACAGTCGACATAACTTTTCTGACGACTCTGGGCCATAGCTAACCTCTTATGGATAAGTGCCACTTTCCCTGTCATTTCTCGCACCAAGAATAGGCCCAACAAAGGTGCATCACCCACCTCGGCCCAACACACTGGGGATCTACAAGGTCGACCATACAAGGCCTAAAATGGTGCCATGCCATATTGTAGGCAAACTCCACTAAAGGCAAGTGCCTCTCCCACGACCCCTTAAAGTCAAGGACATAGCCTCAACGCATATCCTCAAGGGTTTGAATAGTACGTTCAGACTATCCGTCAGTTTGAGGATGGTACGCAGTACTAAAAGTCAGCCTAGTGCCCAAGTCACACTCTAAGCTCTGCCATAGTCGAGCTCTAAAATGCGGATCTCTATCTGAAACTATTGTCACAGGGACCATGTGTAATCTCACTATGTCCCTAATATAAAGGTTGGCAAGATAGTCTACTGAATCACTTGCACGCATAGCTATAAAGTGTGCCGACTTAGTCAACTGGTCAACTACCACCCAAATGGCATCATTACCCCGTTGAGTCCTCGGAAGACCCATATCAAAATCCATCGTGACATGCTCCCATTTCCACTCGGCTATAGGCAAGGGTTGCAACAAACCCGCTGGCCTCTGATGTTCTGTCTACACTTGTTGACAAGTGAGGCACTTCGATACAAACACAGCTACGTCCTTCTTCATACCTCTCCACCAAAATTGGTGACTCAGATCATGATACATGTTTGTGCCTCTCGGATGCACCACAAGGCGTGAATGATGTAACTCTCGGAGTACTTCCTCTTGACAAGACTCCGGTACAAACAAATGGTCTCGGTACCTAACACTCGAGTCAGGACACACACTCAAGCCCCGTTCTACTTTCCCATTGGAGATCTTCTCCCGAAGGGTTTCTACCTCATGGTCACCCCTCTCCGCTTCTAACACTCGATTGACAAGTGTAGATTGTGCAACCACAGAAAACAAGGCTGCAGATTCAACGGACTGGCCGAGGTGCAAGTCAAACTCACCAAGAGTACCCAACATCTCTCATTCTCGGATGGCGATGCATGCCACACTACTAATAGACTTTCTACTCAAAGCATCAGCCACTATATTGGCCTTGCCGGGATGATATTCCAATTCAAAGTCATAGTCCTCTATGAACTTCATCCACCGTCTCTGCCTTAAAGTTAAGTCTTTCTCTATAAACAGGTACTTCAGGCTCTTGTGATCGGAGAACATCAAAAATCTCTTACCATACAGATAACAGCTCCACATCTTCAAGGCAAAAATTACTGCTGCTAACTGTAGATCATGAGTAGGGTAGTTCCTCTTGTGTGTTTTCAACTGCCATGAGCCATAGTGTAGACTCCCCATTTTTGACCGACCTTAAGACTCAGACGTCATCGTTTGTGCGCTCAATGATTGTGCATGTTTGTGCTCGTTTTGAGTGTCCGAAGTTCTCGGCTGAGTGCCTTGTCTTTTCGCCTCTTAGCACTCTGTGTTTTGGCCTTGTTTTTGGGCCAAACCTTGATGCCTCTTGCCTGGAGGGGAGAAAGGCCTTGCCAGCCACTTGTGGCACTTGCCGGCCACTTTTCTCCTTTATAGGCCACTTGAAGTGGTCGGTCGGCTAGGGGAGGTGGCCGACCGACCACCTTAAGTGGCCGACGGCCAATTTTCTCCTTTTTTAGATATTTTCAGATCTTTTGAGCCAACTGCTGCTCACTAAGGCTCATCCTCCATACACGTGTATGGAGGGATGAAGCAAGCTTTTTGCTTGCTTGTTCTATATAAGGGGAGGTCCTTTCCTCTATTAAAGGGTTACAAAAATTTCAGAGCTAAAATTTCTCTCTCTCTTGACTCTGTTGGGATTTAGAGAACTTGAATCGGAACTCATGATATGTTGGTTTATCTACGTTTATGTGTTTCTTTGCATTGCATTTGCATTGGTGCGCCTAGGACATAGTGTTTGCCATCTGTTATTCCTGAGCGGTTTGCCGGAGGCTTGCTTGGAAAAGCGTGCCATAAGGCTGACTGGTTGCGGGCTCTACCACGATGGGAACACAAACCTCGGATAGGGGTCACCGCCGAGGCACCCTTTTGATCAATTGATCTAGTCACATATCAGAAGCCTTAGAGACTGTTCCAAACTAGGACAGGTTGCTTACCCGAATGCAGGATTGAATGAAACCGCATGCGTGCGTAGTGAACCTTAGCTCCTGACAAAATAGGACAGGGAAACCCTACCCCACCATAGGGGTGTTTTGGCTCTCACTTGCTTGATATGTGCTGTTAGGGTGTGTCTCTACAGGGGAATGCATGTATCAGTTTGCAAGTCCGAGTATCAGTCTAACGACATCAGTGTTTGAGGGTATCAGTATTGTGGCAGAAAATTTGGGGGCATAAATCAGTGTTTGAGTACAGTTAGTCCATCTTATGATTTTCAACTATGTGTTGTCCCTATCTAAGCCGAGATGCTGTCCGTTTTTCTAATTTTTATTTTTTTGCTTTATTTTCTGTTTTATAAGGTAGTATTTCCATCATTGCTTCCGACGAGGCAGTTACCTCCTGTAGACCGCCCGAACTCATTCCGCGCGAGAGGGCGCAAATTGGGTTCATACCTACTACAATTCGGACTACTGTCACGATTTTGAATCTAATCTCACAAAGTCCAATGTAAGACTGATAAATCACCAAAGAGTCCAAATCCGGCAAATTGTTTTGGAAAGTCGATTGTAATAAAAAAGCGCCAAACATGGATTGCTTTGCCAGATTTCAGAGTCGCCATCTAAATATTTTGTTTTGGAAAATTTAGGAAACCCTGACTCGTGCCTAAGGCCACGTGTCCGTCATCACCAAAGTTGCCTTGGCTCGGGAACTTGGGTACGAGAGGGGAAGGTCCAAAAATGAGCACCCTCGCTCGCCCGATCAAAGGATCAACCTCTACTAAACATGATATGTTATTTTTATAAACACAAGTGTTCTTA
Source organism: Camellia sinensis (assembly GCF_055761805.1). NCBI lineage: Eukaryota > Viridiplantae > Streptophyta > Magnoliopsida > Ericales > Theaceae > Camellia > Camellia sinensis. The sequence goes on along the minus strand of NC_138969.1, from coordinate 141,014,207 downwards.
TTTCGGTTATTAACTAGCTTACTATGTGATGCGCACAATATATAAGTATAGACTAGATCGCTCGGTTTGGAACAAAACATCTCATGTTTGTTTTTCGAAAATGGTTTGAAGTTGCAACCCTTAAGTAGGCTAAAATGCGGATTTGCAACCCTCAAGTGGGCTTGAAACATGATTTTGCCACTTCGCAAAGTGGGCTTAAAACGCACATTTGATGAATTGTCCCAATTCAAGCAATAAAGCCTTCATCCACAGGCATTCATGTAGTTAATCACTTAAGCAGTTAGCCTCATGGGAAGCATGCTATCATGGCAGTCACTTACACACATGCAAGGATGCTAAAGCATAAACACTTACAGTGTACTCCGAGCCAAAACAGAAGCTAGTTAGTAATCAATGCATGGTCCTAGCTATGTCAACAAAGCCTAATACAACACATGCAAAATGTAACTAAGTAGGCTCAGCTATCTAAGATGGCATATGAATGCAACACTCGTTAACATGCTTTGAAACACGTATTCAAGTAAGTATTGAAATTCAATGCAGTTTGAATGATGTGCCGAGCTCGGTGCATGCAATACGAATGAATGATGCACGCATGCAAAGTATAAGTATGCTAATTCAAAATGACCCTAAACTAACCATTGAAAGCGATTAAGTAAAAGGGAGAAAGACGTGGGGTTGGAAGACATTCACACACACACGCACACTTATTACAACATTTGCCCTCTCGACAGAGGGTCCGAATAAAATGAAAGCTAACTAGCTACGCTAATTAAGCTAACTACTACAAACCAACTAATTAACTAACTATTCTAGCTAATTAAATATTACAAACCAAATTGAGTAACTAGCTAATCTAAGCTAATTAGAATATTACAAAGCACTAAGCTGAAATAATTACAGCACAGGTAATTAACTACAACTAGCTAGCAAAAGCGATAAATGGCCTCGCAGGCAAGGGAGATATGCATGCTCAGCTGCGTCCTCTCGGAAATCCACCGCCTTAACTCAAGATGCCTCTGTTTGCGCTCTTTTGAACCTTTGAAAATTACACCAATTTCTGTGTTGCTTCCTTCTGATCTCAAGAACACCATGAGGGCTGAATTTCCTCCTGTTGCTGCAACAAAGCACAGACAGAGGCAAGACAGTGTATTTGCAAGAAAATGTATGCACTTCCACACTCCTTATCATATCTCAAGCTCAAAGGAGTATGTCACTTGACTCTAGAGCCAACAACTAACCATTTTCAATGCATGGTGGCCACAGGATCAAGCTTGTGCAAAACTCAATGAATGCACACATAAGACTCGAAAGGCCTCCACCCAATCATGCAACATCAAGGGGGATGATGACCAAGAAATGAGGCGCGTTCTATCACTTCAAGTATGAAACGCCCCTCATTTCTCGTGTTTGGATAAACGTCCGATCCAAACACAATGCAATGCAACACACATGCAAACAACATGCTTATCTACCAATGCTAGAGTGGCATGCACAAGGCTCTATCATGTAAGCAATGCATGCATGGCATGTTTAGAAGCTAAGGCATCCAAGCTAGCAAAGAGCATAGCACTATAGGCATACAATACTAAGCCTAAATGACCAAACCAACCTCGGACATAGGTTAAATACGCCAAAATAGTGGCAGAAATATACTAAGATCATGGCACGTAACACAAGGAAAAAATGCACGTTTGATGGCTCACCAACATGGCATGAAGACATAACTCTCAAACATATTGAAGGAGTGGAAAATTTGAGAGAGTGGAAATAACATATGCTCTGAAATTATATGCCAAGTGATGCCATATCATGCAAATAACTCAAATAAAGCATGCCAAGAGACTTCAAATATAAAGCTAGTCAAGGGCTTTACACTACAACCATACTAAGCAATGCTCAAATGACCTTACGCACTCAAAATAGACCTAAGGCAGGTCAAAATGGTAGCAAAAACATGCTAGACTTGCAACATAGATGGCAAGAAAGATAGGCTCCCGAATTAGCTCAGAAGCAAGGCATAAGGGCATAACTCTTAAACACAATGAAAGAGTGATAAACATGAGAGTATGGGTGTAATACCCCTGTTCCGTAATATGTTAATTGGTCCTTAATATGATGTGATTATGTGTCTTGATATGATTTTGTGTTCCATTATGTGAATATATGTGATTCTAGAATTCTATCTGTCCACCGTAGGAATATCTGTTTGAATAATCTGCTTTGGAATCAAATTGAGGGCCCTATCGGCCACAAAACCCGAAATTGATCGCGCCATTGTGATTGGCGTAATTTTTAGAGCCTACGGTGGAGTTTAATTGAAAACTGATTTGGGTCAGATTAAATCGATTAAATTGATGAATTAAGTGCCCAAATATTTTATAATGAAATAATGTGTTGAGTGGGGCTAATAGGGCCCTTATTATGATCAATTCCTCACCCTTATATAATTTTGGCTGAAGTTTAACTCTCTAGAAAAGAGAGAGAGTCGACTTGGAGAGAGAGGGGAGGCATCTTTGGGCATTTTGATTCAAAATTGTGAATTGGGAAGGCTAGGTGCAAGACTTGGCCATAATTGTGAAGATTGGGCCTCTAGGTAAGCATTGATTCTTGAATTCATGAGTTTAATGTGTAATCTTGTGTGTTCAAGGGTTGTTGTGATCAAGAGCATGATTTGAGATCATTTTGTTGAAATTGAGGCTTGATATGTGCATGCATGTAATGAACTCCCATGGAATCACAAAATCTAGCATGTAATTTGTGAAATTGTGAAAGATTGGTAGTGTAATCCCACATGCAAGCATGTCTTTGTTGAGTCTTATGGGAATGAGCACTAATTGCATTATTTGAAATGAAAATGAAGTCAAAATGGGCATGCATGTCTGAATAATTGAAGATATGAGCTTTGAATGCATGAAATGGTTACATTGGTAATGAGTTGGTGGAAAATGAGCCATGCATGTAAATAAATTATGAAATTGAGCTTCAATATGTTGTAATTCTATGTTTGTACCATGTTAGTATATGATTATGTGAAGTTTGGGCCAAAATCATGCATTTAGAGCCTTTGAATGTCGAGATGAAGCTCAAGAACTCAATCTGGAAAACCCAGATTTTTGATGTCCGCTCGAGCGGGTTAAGTGACGCTCGAGCGAAGAAATCGAGCTCCCAGCATTTTCTGCAGACATGGTTCCCGCTCGAGCGTGGAATTCGACGCTCGAGCGTGGGAGCTATTTTGACAGGCCTTCCGCTCGAGCGCCCTATTTAACGCTCGAGCGTATTTTTCATGCAACCAGTACTTTTGCAGGCCTTGAGGGTCTGCCCGAGCGGGTTAATTGACGCTCAAGCGGGGACCCTAATTTCTGGAATTTTGTTCATGCGTTCTGTGTTTCGTTTTCCGTTCCCTTTCACTTGTAATCACTCTTAGGCGTGTGTTAAACATTATAAATGAGTTAATGAGATAAGAATAAAGCCTAAAGAGGAATATGTGAATTAAGGGACAGATTGAATTGTTAATGACCCTTTTGTGTGCATGGAATGTGTAGGGTCAAGCTCCAGGGCGAATCCACAAGCCGATCACAGTGAGTAATATCAATATTCGAAAGCTTGTCAATGTCCAATTGTTGTTCCCTTATAAACTTTATGAGTTGTTAATTGGGATTGTGGACAAAACCTGACAGGGATGAATGAATGGACCAAAGGTCGTTTTGATATAAATGAATGGACCGAAGGTCGTTTTGATGTGAATGAATGGACCGAAGGTCGTTTTGATGTGAATGAATGGACCGAAGGTCGTTTTGATATAAATGAATGGACCGAAGGTCGTTTTGATGTGAATGAATGGACCGAAGGTCGTTTTGATGTGAATGAATGGACCAAAGGTCGTCCTGATATGGATGAATGGACCAAAGGCCGTTTTGATATAAATGAATGGACCGAAGGTCGTTTTGATGTGAATGAATGGACCGAAGGTCGTTTTGATGTGAATGAATGGACCAAAGGTCGTCCTGATATAAATGAATGGACCAAAGGTCATTTTGATATAAATGAATGGACCGAAGGTCGTTTTGATGTGAATGAATGGACCGGAGGTCGTTTTGATGTGAATGAATGGACCAAAGGTCGTCCTGACATAAATGAATGGACCAAAGGTCGTCCTGATGTAAATGAATGGACCAAAGGTCGTTTTGACACATGTGAGTGGGCCGAAGGCCGTTTTGACATGAATGAGTGGGCCGAAGGCCGTTTTGACATGAACGAGTGGGCCAAAGGCCATTTTGACATCAATGAATGGGCCGAAGGCCATTTTGACAAAAATGAATGTGCCGAAGGCCGTTTCGACATAAGTGAATGGGCTGAAGGCCGTTTTGCCATGAATGGGAACCCAAATGGGCCAAAGGCCAGAATGTTGGAACTACAGTTACTTGATTTGCATTTCGTATAGTCGTATATATTTGCTAATTAGAAGTATGAATTGGGCCCAAGGCCGTTTGGAGCATGTTGTTCTACATATTGTTATGTAACTGTCATATTTGATATTATTTACTGGGCTATCGCTCACGCTCATTCATGTGTTTGTAGGTGAGCCAAGAGAAGTCCAGACCCAGCCTCAGTGAAGTCTGTAGGGAGCAACTAAGGTTTTGAGAGAGTCAGCCCTTGTGTCTCACGCACGAGACCCGTCTTCACCCTTTTGTTATATATTTACATTTTGTCAGGTTGGCGAAGTTTTGTATATGTCTGCTTACAGTTTTATGGGTTGACTTAGTTTTGGATGATCCTGTCTGTACAGAACCTATGTCGCTATGTTTCTGTTGTGAGTTATTAACGTACATATGTATGGTTTGTTTTGATGTGCCATGTAAGCACAGCTCTATGGACAAAGTTTTAAATTTTGCGTCCCTTTTGGCCCCCTTTACTCTGATGTGTTAAGTCTGTTTTGGTTTGAGGCCGTAGGTAATCTTAGGATTACTGGCCGGTTACGTCCTTAACCCATGGGGGCGGGTTCGGGTCGTGACAATGGGAGAAGTTTATGCTATGAAATTACATATCAGATGAAGTTATATCATGCACACATCACAAATATAGCATGCTAGGGGTCCTGAAGTGCAAGGCTAGTAAAGCCAAATACACTATAGCTATGCAAAGCCAGGCATGCATGACAAAAACCACTCAAATCAGACCTAAAGCATGCTAAAACATAGCCAAGATTGTGCTGGAGTAAAGCATACACATGCTAGATCAATAGGCCAAAGCACCAAATACACAAGGCTAGTTAACAAAATTGAACTACAAGTGCAAGGAGCATGTAAGAGGCAACCAAACCAATCCAAAACAGAGTTATGACATGGCAAATAATGGCTAAAAACATGCTAAAATGGAGCCAATACATGCTAGAAAGACATGCTACTTTGCAAGGCTACAAGTAGGATTACACTACAGTTATAAGAAGTATGCAAGAGGTGACCAAGACAGCCAAAAACAGAGTCATGGCAGGTCTTAAAAGTCATAAAAATGAGCCTAAACAAAGCCTCCAAGAAGTAGAAACACATGCTCTTTTGGAGGGCCATCAACACATGCAAACAAGAAACAAGGAGGGGAGGCCAACCCCTCCTATTTTGGACCTCAAAACATGGTTTCCACCACTAAAATACCTCTTATTTTCAATGGTGAAAATGCCAAAAAAGTTGGATTTGAAGTTGGTGAGAAGTTGCAGGCCTCACAAGGCAAGGAGCAAAAAGGGAGAACAACCCTGAAACTCACCAAGCCTTAAACTGCCATTTTTACATCTTAAAAAAAGAGTTTTTGACAGTCCGAAACCAACCTAAAAATAGTCCAAAAACAATGGAAAAAGAATGGTGAAGCAAGTGTGCAAAAAAACAAGCTTGAAAGAGGGAAGTTCTTACCCTTGAAGCACCTTGAAGGACAGCAAAAAAACCAGCCAAAATCAGCCTTTTGGAGCTCAAAAAGACCTCAATGAATCTCACCCCAGAGGTATAGGTGTTTGGTCTACGGCCTCTTTGCAAGAGTGTAGAGAATTCTAAGCTTAAGGCTCAAAAACAAGAGGAGAATGAGAGAATTCTAGGGAGGGAGAGAGTTTTGCTCACAAATCTTCTAGAGAGAGAGGATTCTAGAGTGAGAAGCTCCCAAATTTTCTAACCCCCCAAAATATATGAGATATGGCTCAATATATAGCAATATATGATCATTGGGTTAGAAATATCTCAATTTAGAAATATCTGGGACAGTCTGGAATAGCTGGAGCAAAATATCTGCCAATTCTGGGCTTTCTAGGAAAAAGTGTTCAACCAACCACTTTTTCTGGCCGGCATATGGTCAGCATGCTCCATTTGTGGTCGGCACACCCCCTTAGGGGTCTACAGCAAAAATCAATCCTGGTCCCCAACTTGAAACAAGCCTAACTCCTTCATCTGGATGCCTTTGCAGGTCATTCTTGTGTGCAAATTGAAGCCTCGGAAGCAAGATTTCCAATGGTGGCAGCCTCACATCAAAATTTCAACTTTGCTAAGAGATATCCCTCTTTAGTGAAGACTGCTCAATTTTGGTCCAACCGGATTGATGCCCTACTTCAACCAACCATATCTCCCCCATCTGGACTTGGCTTTACTGGTTTCTTGAGTGAAAGATGAAGCCCCAGAAGTCTTCTTTCAAATGGTAGCGTCCTCAAAGATGAAATCCAAGTGTGCAAGCGGATAGGCCTGATTTAGCGAGGGCTGCTCGACTCTCTCTTAGCGATTCAATCCCATCTTCCTCTCCAGCTTGGTTTCTTCCCTCTTCTCATCTTTTCTTCAACTCCGAACCACTAAATAAGATGTTTTGGAAGATTTTTCAAAGAGTTCACCTCTTTTTCATTCATTTCTACTTTGTCCCTGCTCGGTTTACCAAAAAATGCAACATTTAACAAAATGCGAGCGTCGGAACATCGTAGGAACTTTGTTTCAAAAATATTTTGAAAGAGAGGGTTTTACGGTCTAAAATCTTTGGTCAAAATAGTTTTGGTCCAAAAATGGGGTATAAGGTTTGCATTTGACTCTCTTATTGCCAAAGAAACCGAACCTTTGCACTGCACAACTTTCAACACCAAGTAAGCCATCAGTCACGCCGAAGTCTTAACGGCGGTCAAAAATAGGGTGTCTACAGTTGCCGCTCTTTGACAGAGCTCGAAGTCATGAAATGACGTAAGTGAATGTCAAAGCCGAGAGACGACCCATTTTTGACAAGGCCGAAGACTTGGACAAACAAACAAAATACAGATAAATAAATTGTTGCTCCCGCAGGCTGCCTATGTATCCCTTTGCAAGGAATCAAACCAGCGTAGTTCAGGGGCAGGATGCAAAATGATATGCAATATTACAATGACAATGTGCAATGTCATACAATGTAATGAAACAATGCGAATGATATGCAATGTAATTGAGATAAACAAATCACGAGCAATGCAAAACCACACAAATATCATAAAGGGATGGAGATGCAGAATCAAACTACGTTTAACACAGAAAAGATGCCGGAAACTTGAAAGAAAACATGATACAAGTAATTCGGTGGGATGATATAAGTGAGGAATGGTCTGTTGAGGAAAGATCGTGATCCTACATGCTGAATGCAACAAAACAAAATGCGATACAATGGATGCAACGGATGAAGTGAATAAGGTGCACGGCCGAACCACATTTTGCCTAAAAAGGGCATGAACACAAAACATACCAAGCCTAACACAAAAAAAGCGCCAACACCCTCAGACCACAATTCTCTTAGTGGAATAGGTGCGTACATATAATCACAGAACCATGCTTTAACGCAAAAAGTATGGGCACATGGTAGACTAAGCTTAACATGGAAAGAATACAAGCGATAACATGGTATGATGTAATGGACGTAACAAATAGTGCAGTAGATGCAAAAAGGGGTAACATACTCCAACCACGTTGGAATCATGAGAGGAAAAAGAACAAATCCGAAACATGTTGAAATCGTGTGAGGAAGGGGACACTTAAACCACACCAAAATCGTGAAATGAGGTCCGAAAACAACCACTCAGGAGCGTTCCACGCAACCTGAGATGAATTCCAAACATGCTGAAATCATGTGAGGAAAAGAACACTCTAACCGCACTGAAATCGTGAGAACAGGCCAGAAAACAACCGCCCAGGTGCACACACGATGCAACCTGAGATAAATTCCAAACACGCTAAAATCGTGTGAGGAAAAGAACACTCCAACGACGCTAAAATCGTGAGACGAGGCCCGAAAACAACCGCCCAGGGGCACGCTCAACGCAACCTAAGAAAATTTCCAAACACGCTGAAATCGTGTGAGGAATGGAACACTCTAACCACACTGAAATCGTGAGATGAGGCCTGAAAACAACCACCCAAGTGTGCGCACGATGCAACCTGAGATAAATTCCAAACACGTTGAAATTGTGTGAGGGAAAGAACACTCTGACCATGCCAAAATCGTGAGAAGAGGTCTAAAACAACCGCGCAGGTGCGTACACAACGCAACCTGAGATAAATTCCAAACACGCTGAAATCGTATGAGGAAGGACACACTCTAACCACGCTGAAACCATGAGAAGAGGTCCGAAAACAACCGCTCAGGGGCGCACTCGACGCAACCTGAGATAAATTCCAAACACGCTGAACTCGTGTGAAGGACACACTCTAACCACGCTGAAACCGTGAGAAGAGGAAAACAAATTCCAAACACGCTGAAATCGTGCAAGGAAGGGCATACTCTAACCACGCTGAACTCGTGAGAAGAGGCTCTAAGAAAACAACAACTCAAAGGCGCGCTTCACGCAACCTTAGAAAAATTCCAAACACGCTGAACTCGTGTAAGGAAAGGAACACTCTAACCATCCTGAAATCCTGAAAAGAGGTCTGAAAACAACAACTCAAAGGTGCACCTCATGCAACCTGAGAAAAATTCCAAACACGCTGAACTCGTGTGAGGAAAAGAAAACTCTAACCACACTGAAACTGTTAGAAAAGGTCCAAAAAAAAAATGCTCGGGCTCGCGCTTCACACATCTCGAGATAAAGCAAGCCCAGGCCCGCGCTTCACGCGCCCCGAAATACAAGAAAAACTGCTTGAGCTTGTGTTCCACACGTCCCGAGATACAACCCGCCAAGGGCCGCACTTCATGCGTCCTGAGATATAGGAAATAGGTACGAGACTGTACCACAAATACACAATTGTTATGAAATTTTGTGCTAGACGCACAAAGTAAATGAGTGTGATGGATGCAAGTGCGATAGATGCACAAAATGGATGATTGCGATAGATGCACAAAGGTGATGTGATTACAATAAATAGACAAAGCGGCTTTTAGAAAGTATCTCATGGGGTGAGTGGTGATGAACCACTCTACCCTGACGGGGATCTCCCCTTGTGTTCTTCGAACACTTACCTTCAACTCACAGTTCAAAGGCCCTGAAATGCTAGCAAGGGGTAGCCTCTGCATGTAGAAACGACGGATGCCGCTTTTCTTCCTGATCATATTCACAACTTTCCCTATTCTCCAACGGGGTGGCAGGCTAGGTTGGTTCAGTATCCAGAATTGAGGCGCATACCTGCTACTTCAACCTATGGGGCTTCCATACAGATTTCAAGTCGGGGATACACCCCGGGGTATTTAAACCAGGCTTTAGTCTCAGAAATCCCGAACCTTTGCATTCTAGGCATCAGCCATTTGAACTCTAGTTTCCACCGTCACAGTTGGTCTCCTAGCAACTCATTGCAAACACAGCCAAGATGTTTCTGGAAGAGAATGGTACTTCGAGAGAATACTTCTGATCGCCATTCTGGCTTGAAGTAGGCTTGAGCTTGAGCTTGAGGTAGAGGCACACTCATACTTCAGAGCATTGACAAGACCTGAAGAGATGTATACGGAATGCAATCTCGGAACTTACTAAGGTTGAAACACACTAAGATGCTCCAAATTTTCCCTCTTTTCTTTTGCTTTGTAGTCCGGAACCTATATAACTTCAGATAAGTCTTTGTTCAACTGTTCTCACATAACCTGGGTTGAACCCTGTAGTTTATGAAAGAACAAATCTTATTTTGCACAGAGATGGAGAACCGTACAGCACTTTGAGCAAAACACGATTTCAAAAATTGAGAAATGAGTTCTTAACCGGGTACAGGGCCTACGACTGAACACAACACACCACGACTTAACAAAGGAAAACGAAGGTAAAACAACCTAAACACATCTGTTGACACTCGAAACGACTCCAAACAAGAATCGAGACAGACAAAAATACATGCACAACACTTGAATGTGTTCTAATGGCGAGAGACCTCTCGGTTCACGGGGAGCCCACAGCTTCTCTGGGTATTGTTTCCCACCCTTTCTTATTTGTGATTCTCTCATCACTTGGCACTCAATCTATTTTCCTCTGAAAAGCCCTTTCCTTACTTTTTCCCCCAGCGCACATCTCTCTATTCTTCAATGTCTCTTATTTTTTTATCCCTCCCCTGGGTGGTTAATGGATAAACAGGAAGTTGTGGACTCTTGCCCCTAGTATTCTGCTAGATTGTCATTCTTCCACTCACAACAGTGAACTTCTCCCACAGAGGGGCTGCGGTGCAACCAGATGCGCAACAGATCTGCAATCTACATCAGTTGACGATGCCCTTGGCTTGGCTTGATTGAGGTGAGTTATCGCATGTCCCATCGGCCAGGTATTCAATTGATTAGTTCCATACATTGTTTTTTCTACGTCCCCGTTCTGGGTCAGACGCCAGTTTGGGAGTGATCGTCCCATTTGAGGGAATCGAATATCCAGCTCCATTCTAGCTCATGTTTCACGCTTGGCTTTATACCTCGTTGCTTGGAGCATGCGAGAGCTTTTAGCCCTTTGCTGTTAGCCTCAGCTGTGCCCTTTCTGGTGAATGTGGTGCCCTTTCCGACAAGTATGTTGACAATGGGGAAAAGACAGGAAGCCTGACTCAACTGTGCCCCTAGTTCATCATTTTGACCATTTTTTTGTCTTTGGCTTCTGCTAAAACAATTCTGACCAATATGAGAGTTAGATTAACATGCTTGTTCACTTTTCTGATTTGAAATCATGCAAGTCAGGCTATGAGCACTGAAAATTTTCCTTTTTTCGGTCCAGGAAATGGTTCAGTTTTGAAAAAGATGGAGTAATTTTCGAGAGAATTAGTCAACCTTAGTAAAAATTCTCAAAAACTATTTTTACAAATGGCCGTTGCTCGACCAACACATAATTTACTCTGGAGATTCACAACCTTAGATCCAAAACAATGGAAATTGCCCCTTGTCTAAATGGCACTGCACAGCAACGGAAAGTTGCCCCTTGTCTGAATGGCACCACTGGGCACTATATTCAGCCCTCAAAGTGACGATCACAACCGAACTCCCGGACACAGAGAAAACAAAGATGATCAGAACCATTACATGGACATAGTCGATTTGGAAGTGTTTATGGCTGGACGTTAGAATGAAATTGCCTACGTATCCCAAACATGGGAATCAAGCTTGACGTAGTTCGGGGTTAAGGTACACTCGGATATTAACCTCTCCTTTTGCGCTCTAACTTTTGCCAAGGCTGCCCTTTCTAGGTTTTCAACCTTGCGAGCTATGTTTTTTTTCTTTTCATTTCTTTTCATTTATTCTCTTTTTCTTTTCATTCTCTTCTTTTCTTTTCTTCTTTCATTTTCTTCATATTTTTTTCTTTTTCTTTTTCTCTTGCTCTAACTTTTTCCTGGGTCGCCCTTCTGGGTTTTCAGCCCTGCGAGCCTCTCAAGGATAAAAAAAAGTGTAACTTTGTCCATGTTGATCGGTTTGAGATTTCGAAGAGAATGGATGCTGTTCACTAATGACGTAGCTGAATTGCCCCTAGTGTTGTGGATAAGAACTCAAATGTCTTTCAACAATAATTTCTTCTTCCAGCTACTGGAATTTGGCTTTCTTGCCAATCTCCATTGGTTTGCAGAATGATCCATCTTTTGAATCTCTGAACAAATCTGACATTTTTGTTGCCCCTAGTTCAAGGGCTACTTCTGATCTAGCTTTACAAGCTTCCTTTGATAACATCTCATCTTCTTGATCTGACTTTTCTTGCCCCTAGTCCGAGGGCTGCTTCAAATCTGGCCATACAAGCCTCACATTGTGGTTGACTGTTGAACATTTCGAATCCAAGTTCAAGCTTTGAAAGCAAAAGGGGGTCGAGTCTCGAGGCTGAGAACGATCCTAGGCTGCACAATCTCAAGAGCGATTCCACACAGCTCTTCGTAGGTTCACGCAAAACATTTTTTGAAATCTTTTAAGAAAGCGACAAATCGCTCGCGCTGAAGACAGTGTAGAACTAATCTAGATCAAGCCAGGATCCTTCTCAGTACTCACATTAACAAACATGATCTCATTCATTCAGGGCTTAGCATGCCTCTCTTCCTCTCAGTTGATCAATTTTTTGCAAATCCCGAGGAATTCCTCCCTCTTTGTTTTCTTCACAGTGTTGAAAAAGTTTTGAAAAACTTAGGTCAATGCAATGATTTCAAGGCACAGAAAAGTAGGTGAAAATCTCTGTCGTTTCATTCAAAACTTCTAGCACAACTGGCTCCATGGCAGAAACAGATGCAAAGGGGTGAAAATCACTGCTGTTTCATTCAGATCTTCTAGCACAACTGGCTTCAAGGAAGAAACAGACTCAAAAGAAAGAGTGTAAAAGACAGACACAAAACAAGTAAGTGATGCCCGAGGTAACACCCCGAAATCACCCGACTCTAACACAACAGGACTGACTTGATACAACAAGACAGACTCAACTGACTCAGTACAAAAAGACTGACTCAATATAACACAACAAGACTGACCCGCTACCCAAGTCAGAAAGTACAAAAACTACCATTTGCACAATGCTCAAAATAATGCGGGCCATGCATCACATTTGGAGTAAACTGAGCGCCATCCGCAGGTGGTTCATCCCTCGATCACATAATCATATTATCCCCCACATTCATCGATCTAGTGCCGATAGACTTTGCAGGACCTGGTACGACGATGACCTTGTTGAAAAATGCCAGAACAGTAGGACCGGTGAGCCTTGTTTGGCTTTTCTTTACCTTACATCAGCGAAGGAAACACTGGAGCCTTCTGAAGCTATAGTTCCAGGACTACCTACCAAAAGAGAAAACAGACAGCATCTCAGCCTGGTTTCACCAGAACAGATATGAGCATAGCCGAACGACTGTGCTCTCTACTGAATTCTGCCCCAAATTTCTGCCTCAAACTAATACCCTCAAACGCTGATCTCCTCAGACTGATACCCAGACTTGCAAACTGATACATGCAACCTGTAGAGACATACTCTGACAACACATATCAAGCAAGTAAGAGCCAAAACACCGCTATGTTGGGGTAGGGTTTCCCTATCCTATTTTGTCAGGAGCTAGGGTTTCACTACGCACACAGCGGTTTCAAACAACCTACAATCGGATAAGCAACCTGTCCTAGTTTGGAATGGTCACTATGGCTTTCGATATGCAACTAGGTCGAATGGTCAAAATGGGTGCCTCGGTAAAAATCGAGGTTTGTATTCCCATCGTGGCAGAGCCCGTAACCGGTTAGCCTTATGGCACGCTTTTCTAATCAAGCCTCCGGCAAACCATTCAAGAATAGCAGATTGCAAACACTGTGACTTTGGCGAACCAATGCAAATACAATGCGAAGAATCCCATAAATGTAGATAAAACAACATATCATGAGTTCGAGTCAAGTTCTCTAAATCTCCAACAGAGTCGCCAGAAACTGTAGACCGCCCGAACTTGTTCCGCGCACGAGGACGCGAATTGGGTTCATAGCTACCACAGTTCGGACTCCTGTCACGGTTTTGAATCTAATCTCACAAAGTGCAATGTAAGACTGATAAACCACCAAAGAGTCCAAATCCTACAAATTGTTTTGGAAAATCGATTTTAATCAAAAAACGCCAAACATGGACTGCTTTGCTAGATTTCAAAGCCGCCACCTAAATATTTTGTTTTGAGAAATTTAGGAAACCTTGACTCGTGCCTAAGGCGACGTGTCTGTCAGGACCAAAGTTGTCTCAGCTCGGAAACTTGGGTACGAGAGGGGAAGGTCTTGAAATGAGTACCCCCGCTTGCCCGATCAAAGGATCGACCTCTACTAAACATGATATGTTGTTTTTATCAACACATGTGTTCTTATTCTGGTTATTAAGTACCTTACTATGTGATGCGCACAACATACAAGTATAGACTAGCTCGCTCGATTTGGAACAAAATATCTCATGTTTGTTTTTCGAAAATGGTTTGAAGTTGCTATCCTCAAGTAGGCTAAAATACGGATTTGCCACCCTCAAGTGGGCTTGAAACATGATTTTGCCACTTCGCAAAGTGGGCTTAAAATCCACATTTGATGAATTGTTCCAGTTCAAGCAACGAAGCCTTCATCCACAGGCATTCATGCAGTTAATCACTTAAGCAGTTAGCCTCATGGCAAGCATGCTATCATGGCAGTTGCTTACACACATGCAAGGATGCTAAAGCATAAACACTTACAGTGTACTCCAAGCCAAAACAAAAGCTAGTTACTAATCAATCCATGATCCTAGCTATGTAAACAATGCCTAATGCAACACATGCAAAATGCAACTAAGTAGGCTCGGTTATCTAAGATGGCATATGAATGCAACACTCGATAACATGCTTTGAAACACGTCTTCAAGTAAGTATTGAAATTCAATGCAGTTCAAATGAAGTGCCGAGCCAGGTGCATGCAATAAGAATGAATGATGCATGCATGCAAAGCATAAGTATGCTAATTGAAAATGACCCTAAACTAACCATTGAAAGTCGTTAAGTAAAAAGTAGAAAGAAGTGGGGTTGGAAGACATTCACACTCACATGCACACTTATTAACACATTTTCCCTCTCGACGGAGGGTCTGAATAAAATGAAAGCTAACTAGCTATGCTAATTAAGCTAACTACTACAAACCAACTAATTAACTAACTATTCTAGCTAATTAATTATTATAAACCAAATTGAATAACTAGCTAATCTAAGCTAATTAGAATATTACAAAGCACTAAGCTGAAATAATTACAGCACAGGTAATTAACTACAACTGGCTAGCAAAATCGATAATTGGCCTCGCGGGCGAGGGACATATGCATGCTCGATTGCGTCCTCCCGGAAATCCACCGCCTTGCCTCAAGACGCCTCTGTTTGCGCTCCTTTGAACATTTGAAAATTACACCGATTTCCATATTGCTTCCTTCGATCTCAAGAACACCTTGAGGGCTGAAATTCCTCCTGTTGCAGCAACAAAGCACAGACAGAGGCAAGACAGTGTATTTGCAAGAAAATGTATGCACTTCCACACTCCTTATCATATCTCAAGCTCAAAGGAGTTTGTCACTTGACTCTCGAGCCAACAACCAAGCATTTTGAATGCATGGTGGCGAAAGGATCAAGCTTGCGCAAAACTCAATAAATACACACATAAGACTCGAAAGGCCTCCACCCTATCATGCACAATCAAGGGGGACGACGACCAAGAAATGAGGCGTGTTTCATCACTTCAAGTATGAAACGCCCCTCGTTTCTCGTGTTTGGATTAACGTCTGATCCAAACAAAATGCAATGCAACACACATGCAAACAACATGCTTATCTACCAATGCTAGAGTGGCATGCACAAGGCTCTATCATGTAAGCAATGCATGCATGGCATGTTTAGAAGCTAAGGCATCCAAGCTAGCAAAGGGCATAGCACTATAGGCATACAATACTAAGCCTAAATGACAAAACCAACCTCGGACATAGGTCAAATACGCCAAAATAGTGGCAGAAATATACTAAGATCAAGGCACATAACACAAGGAAAAAATGCACGTTTGATGGCTCGCCAACAAGGCATGAAGACACAACTCTCAAACACATTGAAGGAGTGGAAAATGTGAGAGTGTGGCAATGACATATGCTTTGAAATTATATGCCAAGTGATGCCATATCATGCAAATAGCTCAAATAAAGCATGCCAAGAGACTTGAAATATAAAGCCAATCAAGGGCTTTACACTACAACCATACTAAGCAATGCTCAAATGACCTTAAGCACTCAAAACAGACCTAAGGCAAGTCAAAATGGTAGCAAAAACATGCTAGACTTGCAACATAGATGGCAAGAAAGATAGGCTCCCGAATTCGCTCACAAGCAAGGCATAAGGGCACAACTCTTAAACACATTGAAAGAGTGATAAACATGAGAGTATGGAAGAATTTTATGCTCTGAAATTACATATCAAATGAAGCCATTTCATGCACACATCACAAATATAGCATGCCAGGGGTCCCAAAGTGCAAGGCTAGTAAAGCCAAATACACTATAGCTATGCAAAGCCAAGCATGCATGACCAAAACCACTCAAATCAGACCTAAAGCATGCTAAAACATAGCCAAAAATGTGATGGAGTAGAGCATACACAAGCTAGATCAGTAGGCTAAAACACCAATTACACTAGGCTGGTGAACAAAATTGCACTACAAGTGCAAGGAGCATGCAAGAGGCAATGAAACCAACCCAAAACGGAGTTATGACATGGAAAATAATGGCTAAAAACATGCTGAAATGGAGCCAATACATGCTAGAAAGACATGCTACTTTGCAAGGCTACAAGTAGGATTACACTACAAGTATAAGAAGCATGCAAGAGGTGACCAAGACAGCCAAAAATAGAGTCATGGAAGGTCTGAAAAGTCACAAAAATGAGCCTAAACAAAGCCTCCAAGAAGTAGAAACACATGCTCTTTTGGAGGGCCATCAACATATGCAAACAAGAAACAAGGAGGGGAGGCAAAACCCTTCTATTTTGGACCTCAGAACATGGTTTCCACCACTGAAATACCTATGATTTTCAGTGGTGAAAATGCCAAAAAACTTGGATTTGAAGTTGGTGGGAAGTTGCATAAAAGCCCTCACAAGCCAAGGAACAAAAAGGAGGAATAACCCCCAAACTCACCAAGCCTTAAACTACCATTTTTACACCTTAAAAATAGAGTTTTTGACAGTCCAAAACCAGCCCCAAAATAGTACAAAACAATGGAAAAAGAATGGTGAAGCAAGTGTGCAAAAAAACAAGCTTGAAAGGGGGAAGTTCTTACCCTTGAAGTAGCAAAACCAGCCAAAATCAGCCTTTTGGAGCTCAAAAAGACCTCAAAGAATCTCAGCCCAAAGGTAGAGGTGTTTGGTCTAGGGCCTCTTTGCAAGAGTGTAGAGAATTCTAAGCTTAAGGCTGAAAAACAAGAGGAGAATGAGAGAATTCTAGGGAGGGAGAGAGTTTTGCTCACAAATCTTCTAGAGAGAGAGGACTCTAGAGTGAGAAGCTCCCAAATTTTCTAAGCCCCAAAATATATGAGATATGGCTCAATATATAGCAATATATGAGCATTGGGTCAGAAATATCTGGGACAGTTTGGAATAGCTGGAGCAAAATATCTGCCAATTCGAGGCTTTCTGGGAAAGAGTGGTCGACCGACCACTTTTTTAGGTCGACAAGGATCATTTCTGGTCGGCCTATGGTTGGCGTGCTCCATTTGTGGTTGGCACACTCCCTTAGTGGTCTACAGCAAAAATCAGTCCTGGTCACCGACTTGAAGCAAGCCTAACTCCTTCATCTGGATGCCTTTTCAGGCCATTCTTGTGTGCAAATTAAAGCCCCAGAAGTAAGATTTCCAATGGTGGTATCCTCACATCAAAATACCAACTGTGCTAAGAGATATCCCTCTTTTAGTGATGACTGCTCAGTTTCGGTCCAACTAGATTGATGCCCTACTTCAACCAACCATATCTCCCCCATTCGGACTTGGGTTTAGGGGATTCTTGAGTGTAAAATGAAGCCCCGGAAGTCTTCTTTCTAACGGTGGTGGCCTCATGGCTGAAATCTAGGTGTGCAAATGGATAGGCCAGATTTAGCGAGGGCTGCTTGACTCTCTCTTAACGATTCATGCCCATCTTCTTCTCCAGCTTGGTTTGTTCCCTCTTCTCCTCTTTTCTTCAACTCCGAACCTCTAAACAAGATGTTTCGGAAGATTTTTTAAAGATTTCACCTCTCTTTCATTGATTTCTACTTTGTCCCTGCTCGATTTACCGAAAAGCACAACATTTAACAAAATGTGAGCGTCGGAACATCGTAGGAACTTTGTTTCAAAAATATTTTGAATGAGAGGGTTTTAAGGTCTAAAATCTTTGGTCAAAATAGTTTGGGTCCAAAAATGGGGTATAAGGTTTGGATTTGACTCTCTCTTTGCCAAAGAAACCAAACCTTTGCACTGCACAACTTTCAACACCAAATAAACCATCATTAACGCCCAAGTCTTAAGGGCGGTCAAAAATGGGGTGTCTACAGTTGCTCCTCTTTGACAAAGCTCAAAGTCATGAAATGACGTGAGTGAACGTCAAAGCCCAAAGACGACGCATTTTTGACAAGGCCGAAGACTTGGACAAACAAACAAAATACAAATAAATAAATGGTTGCGCCCGCAGGCTGCCTACGTATCCTTTTGCAAGGAATAAAACCAGCGTAGTTCAGGGGCAGGATGCAAAATGACATGCAATATTACCAAAACAATGTGCAATGTCATACAATGTAATGAAACAATGCAAATGATATGCAACGTAATTGAGATAATCAAATCACGAGCACTACAAAACCACACAAATATCATAAAGGGATGGAGATGCAGAATCAAACTACGTTTAACACAGAAAAGGTGCCGGAAACCTCAAACCACAACTCTCTTTAGTGGGATAGGTGCATGCACATCCAGAACTGTGTGTTTTACTAAAAGAAAACAAGATACAAGTAATTCGGTGGGATGATATAAGTGAGGAATGATCTGCTGAGGAAAAATCGTGATCCTACATGCTGAATGCAACAAAACATAATACGATACAATGGATGCAACGGATGAAGTGAATAAGGCGCGCGGCCGAACCACATTTTGCCTAAAAAAGGCATGAACACAAAACAGACCATGTCTAATACAGAAAAGGCACCGACACCCTCAAACCACAATTCTCTTAGTGGAATAGGCGTGTACACATAATCACAGAACCATGCTTTAACGCGAAAAGTATGGCCACATGCCAGACTAAGCTTAACATGGAAATGATGCATGCGATAACATGGTATGATGTAATGGACGTAACAAATAGTGCAGCAGATGCAAAAAGGGGTGACATACTCCAACCACACTAGAATCGTAAGAGGAAGAAGAACCAATCCCAAACACGCTGAAATCGTGTGAGGAAGGGGACACTTAAACCATGCCAAAATCGTGAAATCAGGTCCGAAAACAACCACTCAGGTGCGTTCCACACAACCTGAGATGAATTCCAAACACGCTGAAGTCATGTGAGGAAAAGAACACTCTAACCACGCTGAAATCGTGAGAAGAGGCCTGAAAACAACCACCATGGTGTGCGCACGACGCAACCTGAGATAAATTCCAAACATGCTGAAATCGTGTGAGGAAAATAACAGTCTAACAACGCTGAAATCATGAGAAAAGGACCGAAAACAACTGCCCAGGGGCGCGCTCAACGTAACCTGAGATAAATTTCAAACACGCTGAAATCGTGTGAGGAAAGGTACACTCTAACCACGTTGAAATCATGAGAAGAGGCTCGAAAACAACCACCGAGGTGCGCACACGATGCAACCTGAGATAAATTCCAAACATGCTAAAATCGTGTGAGGAAAAGAACACTCTAACCACGCCGAAATCGTGAGAAGAGGTCTAAAACAACCGCCCAGGTGCGCACACGACACAACCTGAGATAAATTCCAAACAGGCTGAAATCCTGCGAGGAAGGACACACTCTAACCACTCTGAAACCGTGAGAAGAGGTCCGAAAACAACCGCTCAGGGGCGCACTCGATGCAACCTAAGATAAATTCCTAACACGCTGAACTCGTATGAAGAAGGGCACACTCTAACCACGTTGAAACCGTGAGAAGAGGAAAATAAATTCCAAACATGCTGAAATCGTGTGAGGAAGGGCATACTCTAACCACGCTAGACTTGTGAGAAGAGGCTCTAAGGAAACAACAACTCAAAGGCGCGCTTCACACAACCTCAGAAAAATTCCAAACACGCTGAACTCGTGTGAGGAAAGGAACACTCTAACCACGCTGAAACCGTGAGAAAAGGTCCGAAAAAAAACTGCTCAGGCTCGCACTTCACGCGTCCCGAGATAAAACACACCCAGGGCCTGTAGACACCCCATTTTTGACCGTCCTCAAGACTTGGACGTCACCGTTTGAACACCCGGTGATCATCCATGTTTGTGTTCGTTTGGAGTTCCCGGAGGTCTCGGCCACGTGCCTTGCCTCAGGATCTCCGAATTCGACCGTTTAGTGTCTGGTTTTGCACCAAACACTTGTGTTTTGCCTTGGAAGGGCAGGGAATGCCTTGTGAGGCATCCCCACACACCACCGGCCATGGCCAGAGGCCATCGGCTGGTTTTTGCTTCCACCGACAATGTATATTGCCGGTCGGCACTTTTTGTTGCCGGTCGGCACTCAATTTTGCCAAAATGGCATCTTTGGCCGGCCGACTACTGTGCATCTACTTTTGTAGATATTTTGTCACAGCTGTCTTGCATTTGGCTCCCCTCCATACACGTGTATGGAGGGATCTCCCTCTTTAGAAGCTTGTCTTGTAAGCTTTACAAGACAAGAAGCTCTATAAGAGGAGCCCTTGTCTCCCTTGTTTAGGGTTGGACTTTTTAGAGAGTTTAGACAGTCATTTTAGGGTTTTGAGTTCTAGGGTTAGAATCCATACACTTTCTATCTCTATATCTCCCTCTTGTGTGTGTTTAAGTGTGTTTGTGTCTTACTATTGCACACAAACACATAGTGTTTCACCTTCACTTAGCTACTGAGGTTCTAAGAGGTTGGTTTTGAAGTTTTGGAGCTATTTTCAACCAAAAAGGAGCTGTTGGAGCATCATTTGTGAAGGTGGTCTACAAGGGTGAGAAACTTTCCTTTTATTCCCCATTTTTGCATTGCTTTTCTACCTATCTTAGAGCTATTTTTGTGCTTAGTGTATAATACAAAAAAGTTCTGTTTTTTAGCCCTCTTGATTGTTTATTAAGAGTGTTTTGTGGTTTGGAGGTGTTTGTCCCCTCTTAAGCCTTGTAAGGCCTCATTTTGTGCTATTTTGTGCAAGTTTCGAGACTTTGGTGTTTGGGCCTCTTCACCACTGAAATCTTGAGGGATTTCAGTGGTGAAGATGGTGCCTTGAAGTCTCCGAAAGGAGAGGGCCATCCCCTCTCCTTGTTGTCCTTGAAATGGACCGTTTTTGGCCTCTTGAGGGAGCACCATGTTAGAATGTGTATTGATCATGTCTTGGCTGTTTTCCATGCATATTATGCCATGATATAATCTTTTTGTGTGTTGGTTTTGGTACACCATGCATGCTTAGCATACCTACCATGTAATGCCTTGTTATTGCCTTAATATGCCTTAGGTTGTTAGCCTTTGTTCAAGCATGTTTTAGGCTTAGTCTTGTGAAGATTTTGTGCATATTTTGCCATGTTTTAGGTCTGTCCATAGTTGTTTGGGTCGGATTTGGCATGCTTAGTATAGCTCCTTTGTATTCAAGCTTGTTGGCCTTAAGTATGAGAATGTATAGGATGACATTTTTGCATTGATTTGGTGATTTGGAACCATCCACCATGTCATTTCAGTCCCCTTTGCATGCCTACATGTTTTCCTTGAATGCCTTTTTAATGCTTTGAAAGCTTGTGTAGTATGCTCCATGTTTTGGCCATTGCACATGCCTTTGAATTTGAGCCACTTAGATGCCATCTAGGGGGCCGCCTTTTGAATGGTCTAGGTTTGTCTTGAACCTATTTTAAGTCCCCTTAGCCTTGTGAGGTTTGGTTGGCTTAGCCATGGTTCAAGTCCCTTTGACTTGCTTCAAGTACTTGGGCCATTCATTGCATGCTTGGTCCATTTTATTTGCTTGGTTTGACACCATCTTAGCATGATTTTCAGAGCTTATGTTGCATGCTAATTGTCCATGATATCCCTTTTCAAGTGTGCTTGAGAGTCCCTCTTTTGTGCCTAAGCATTGGCCCTTTAACATGTGCATGCGTGTATGTGTATTTAGTCCTTTATTTTGGTTACTTTGGCCACTGTTTTGGGCTTATTTAGAGTTGCCTAAATCATGTATAAGTCCATCTTTTCATCCATTTGCATTGCCTCGTGTTTGCTTGTACGCTTACATAAGTGTCTTGCCATGCCATGTCGCATCCTTAGCTTGCATGCCTAGGTTGCATTGCAACTTGCATGCATGCCTTGTTCCTTGACTTGGTGATAGGAATTGGGCCTTGGTTTGTTTGTTTGGTTTGCATTTCATTTGACATGAAAGTTGCACACTTGATTACTTGGGCCATCATGCATGGAAATGCGTGATTGGTGGTTCGAGAATCGAGACACATGTCCCTTTGAGTCATTACCATGATAAGGGACATGATTGGTGCATATATGCTTGAATTGTATTGCTATGCAAGTTCTGTCCTCTGCTGCTGTGAGTTGCAGGTTCTGCAGGCATTCTTTGCCGACCGGCAGTATGTATTGCCGACCGGCAGTAAATCACCAGCCGATGAATTAATTTTGTGCCGGTGATCAAAATTCACTGCCGGTGGCAATCCTATTCAGCCGGTGGCACTCCTCAATGTCCAGAGAAGCAGTCCTGAGGTTTTGGCAGCCTCCAGAGGAGTAAAGGAAGGAAAACAGAGGCAAACTATGCATGGCGGTGCACTTCCGAGCAGGACCCAAGCATGCGTTGCATCTAGCTCTTCTCCCGAGGCGGTTTACTGCTTTTCCTAGTTTTAATTAGTTTGTTAACTAATTAGGCAATCTGTAATATTTAATTAGCTTGCGCAGTTAATTAATCTGTAATATTTATTTGGCCCCTCCGAGCGAGGGCGAATCTGTAATAAGTGTGTGTGAGTGTGTGTATGTCTTCTAACCTCACGTCTTTCTTCCCTTTTATTTACCTGCTTATGATGGTAGACTAGGGCATTTTTAAAATTAGCATACCTTATGCTATGCATGCGTGCTTTCATGCATTTGTATTGCATGCATTAGGCTTGGTACATCACGCTAACTGCATTTGTACTTCAATTTAAAATTGAATACATGCATCAAATTGATCGCATTTCACATGCCATGTTTAGATTAGCCGAGCCTACTCTAATTGCATTTTTGCATGCGATGCATTAGTCTTTTTTAACATGAACTAGGACATACATGCTTGCTAACTAGTTCATTGTTTTGGCACGGAGTACGATGTAAGTATTTCTGTTTTAGCATCCCGCATGCGTGCGAGTGTTGCCATGACAGCATGCTTGCCATGCGGCTAAATGCTTATGTGATAAACTGTTTGGATGCCTGTGGGTGAAGGTTGGATTGTTTGAGTTGGAAAAACTCGTTGAAATCCGTGTTTTAGCCTACTTGCAAGTAGCAAATTCCAAAGCGCTTTTCAAAACAAACGGATGCGCAATGCTTGTTTCCAAATTAGGCAATCTAGTCTATACTTGTTTGCTGTGCGCATAACATAGTAATTCTAGGCTAATAACCAGAATAAGAACACATAACGTTTTCAAAACCAGATGTCACGGTTAGTAGATGTCGGCCTTCGGACCGGGCGAAAGGGGGTGCTCATAGCTGACCTTCCCCGATCATACCCAAGCTCCCGAGCTGAGACAACTCCGGTGATGACGGACATGTGGCCTTCGGCACCGAGTCAGGGTTTCCTAAATTTCCCCATTAAAAAATATTTAGGTGGCGACTCTGTATCTGGCAAAGCAGTCCATGTTTGGCACTTCTTTCAAAAATCTGTTTTTCTCAAAACGATTTGCCGGATTCGGACTCTTTGATTCAAGATTAAGAACCGTGACACAAATCGAGTCTGAACTGTAGCGAGGTCCCACGCGGGCGCGTCTACAGTTTCTACCAACAAATTTGAATGAAACAGCTGTTGCTATCTCTCTTTCGTGCTTGCTTTCAGTATAAGTGCCAGAGGATTTGAATGGGCTGACAGTACATCTCCCCTGCTCTCCTGCGCGCCAAGCTCATTGCATTAACCTAAGTTTTTCAAAAAACCCCTTTTGAACACTGCGGTGATAAAAACAAAGAGGAAGGAATTCCTCGGATTTTGTAAAACTTTGATCATTATGAGAGAAAGAAAAGCATGCTAAGCCTTTAATGAATGAAACCGTGTTTGTCAGCATGAGTACTGGGAAGGACCCTGGCCTGATCCAGATTGGTTCCACGCTATCTTCGGCACGAGCGATTTCTCGCTTTCTCAAAAAACTTTCAAAAACAAATGTTTTACACGGCCCTGTGAAGACCTATGTGGAACCGCTCTTGAAATTTTGTAGCCTAGGATCGCTCTCAGCCTCAAGATTCAACCCGTCCGTTTCGAACCTTGAACCCGTTCAGAAAGTTCAACGGTCAAACGTCATGCAAGGTCTGTATGGCCAGATCAGAAGCAGCCCTCGAGCAAGAGGCACCAAAGCCGAATCAGAAGGAGTAGATCTCGCCGGAAGAAGCTCGTGGAGCAACCGGGACGGATTCTTCTGCAAATCATTGCAACAACCCCTCTCCTGGATACAGAGAGGCTTCAACTTCAAAAACCATTTGGCACGGACTTGTTACACTTTTACCCTTTGAGAGGCTCGCTGGGTCGAAAACCCGGAAGGGCGACCCAGGCAAAAGTTAAAGCAAGAGAAAAATACAAAAAAGCAAAAAAGTAAAAAAAAAAAAGAAAAGAAAAGAAAAGAAAAGAAAAATGCAAAAAAGAAAAGAAAAAGAAATGAACAAAAGAAAATGAAAAGAAGCTCGCAAGGTCGAAAACCCGCATCGGGCACCTTGGCAAAAGTTAGAGCCTAAAAAGTGAAGGTTAAAATACACGAGTGTACCTTAACCGGAACTACGTAAGGCTTGATTCCCATGTTTGGGATACGTAGGCAACTTCATTCTGAAGTTCAGCCCCCAACGCTTTCATAGCGTCTCAGTCCATGCAATGGTTTCGATTTCACCCCAAAGTCTAGTTGCCAACACCTTCTAAGGTGATTGTGTCCATATATTTCTTATGACCGTCTTCGTTATCTCTGTGTCCAAGAGTTCGACCACCACCAATGAAGACTGTCGGCGGACTGCTGCGGCACCATCCAAACAAGGGGCAACTTTCCGTTGCCACGAGTCGTCGTGAGCCGCCATTCAAACCAGGGGCAACTTTTCGTTGCCATGCGGCGTTCTGCAAACCAGGGGCAATTTTCCATTGCCTCCGATCCGAGGTTGCGGATCTCAAAGAGTAAGTTCCATGCTCGTTGAGCATCAGCCGTTTGCGAAAACAGTTTTTGAAAATTTTTACTGAAGTTGACTATTTTCTCGAAAGCTATCCCGTTTTCCAAAACTGGACCATTTTCTTGGACCCAAAAAGGAAAATTTTCGGTGCTCACAACCTGACTGGCATGGCTTTTAAATCAAAAATCGAACAAGTACGTTAATCCGACTCTCATCTTTATTAAAACTGTTTTAGTGGAAAGCAAAAGCAAAAAAATGGTCAAAATGATGAACTAGGGGCACAGTTGAGTCAGGCGTTCTGTCTTTCCCCCGTCGTCAACATACTTGCCGGGAGGGCACTCCACCCACCAGAAGACATAGCTGTGAGCTAACGGCATCGGGCGTGAACCCGCAACTTCCTATTCATTCATTAATCACCTCGGGGAGGGACGGAAAATGAGAGAATAAAGAATAGAGAGGTGTAAGTTGAGAGAAAAAGCGAGCCAGAGGGTTTTGAGAGAAAAACCGAGCTTGAGTGCCAGAGTGATGCGAGAATCACAAATCAGAAAGGGTGGGAGGCAATGTCCGGAGAAACTGGCTCCTCGTCATCTGAGGTCCTCCGTCGTCGTTAACGCGTCTGTGTGTCGTGTCTCTTGTTTAATTTACCTCAACCTTTGTTTTAGGTCTCTTCCGAGCGTGTCTCGTTGTGTTTTAGGTCGTGTACCTCTTTGTTTGAATCCTCCCCGCTGTGTTCAGTAATAGGCTCGATACCCCGGTTAAGAAAACCCCTTTTCCGAAAGTTAATCGTTTATGCTCAGAATGTTGTGCCATTCTCTACATTCGATTGTATTTCAAACTCCAGCTGGTTTCACCTCCGTGGTCCGTCTTGTTAGATTGGGCTGTTTGTTCGGAATTCGTTATGTGCAGAATGAACCGAATGCTGTGTTATGGGCTGTATGCAGATTAATCCCCAACAGAGTAAGGGCTCTGAATCCAGAATCAGGCAGTGGGTTGCTTGGGTTATTTTGCTGTTGGCCGTTTAGTTATCTGATTATTACAGTGCAAGTGTTCAATTTTCAGACAACCAATCAATTTCATTTACATTGAGGTGTAATATGGTGTGATGCGATGCAAAGTATGAAATGTAAAGATATACGGATGTAAACACTTTTTCAGATAAAAAGCCTGTTTTATTTCATCATCTTTTCAAATACACAAGTTTTGGAAACAAAAATCTGCCTGCGGCAGTACAAAGTATCCTAACTATCAAAAAGTGAAAAGTACAAGAAAAAGGAAAATAACAAAAATCTGTATCCATGACGGGCACTCCGGGGGCTATCAGTTTGTCCTAGTCCTCTTCCTGGACGAAGGACCAGGAGAATCATCAGCATCGTCGTCAGAGCCCGAGCTAGTGCTGCCTCCGGTCTTCTCCGCCTCTGACTCTGCCTCCGCCTCTGACTCCTCGTCATCATCATCATCAGGGACTGGAGCTCGCGAGCTACTCCCAATATGAGTGCACCCCGCCTTGGTGCGGGGGAATGCTCTGCCCTCCTCATCTCTCCCTCGGGCGGGGATGGAAGGTCCTGCGGGAGCACCTCCTGCCATAGGAATCTGGAAAGGAGGTTGAAAAAGTACACAAAAGGAAAATGCATCAGTATACTGTGGACAGTTTATCAGTGCAGAATGCAGTGTATGAGTACAGCATCAGAATAATGTGAGCAGTGTATGAGTACAGCATCAGGATAATGTGAGCAGTGTATCAGTGCAGAATGCAGTGCATGAGTATAGTGTGAGAATGCCGTGAGCAGTATATTAGTGCAGAACGCAGTGTCTGAGTATAATGTATGTATGCTGTGAACAGTTTATCAGTGCAGAATGCAGTGTATGAGTACAGTGTGTGAATGCCATGAGCAGTTTATCAGTGCAGAATGCAATGTATGAGTACAGTGTGTGAATGCCGTGAGCAGTTTATCAGTACAGAGTACAGTGCCGAATGCAGTGTATGCAGTGTATCAGATGCTGTGAGATCAGTGTATCAGGTGTTGTGCCATGCATCAGATTATGTGAAGCAGTGTATGAATGGTTTGAGGCCAGTGTCAGAAGAACATACCGGAATGCTGTAGAGGGCCAGGAGATCAAAGGTCCGCTGAAGCATCCCCATTATGGAGGCATTCATCTCCAATGACAGCCAGGTATACTCAGAAGAAGCCTGCAAAAGTATCAGATGCATCAATATTCTGTGGAATATCAAATAAACTGAAATGAAATGACTGTACAAAAATGCAGTAATACGTACCGGAGGCAAGTCGGGGACACCGACGAACTCGTGATCGCCGGCGGAGGGGCAAGGGGGATCTGATAGGTCGCCCCACCCTGCCCTCGGAAAGTCAGTGCAGCGGGCAGGGCGGGCCAGCCAGCCCCCGTCCTCCCTGAACTCCGCCCCTGCCACGGACTCGAGCCCTCCTCGAAGCCCCTGCTCCAGCTCCCGCTCCTGCCCCAGCCGCTGCCGCCACGGGCCTGGCTCCCTCCGCTCGACGACCGCCGCTCAAAGGTCGCATAAGGTATGTCTC
This sequence comes from Camellia sinensis, assembly GCF_055761805.1. NCBI lineage: Eukaryota > Viridiplantae > Streptophyta > Magnoliopsida > Ericales > Theaceae > Camellia > Camellia sinensis. The sequence continues at coordinate 140,986,261 of NC_138969.1, read as the reverse complement.
CACGTACTCTCTGTAGTCGCCAATGCCTCTAAAGCGGGTCGCCTCCCAACCGATAGTGTAATCGGCCATCTGCTCGGTGGTGAGCCTCTCGGTCTCCCTCATGTCCGCAGGAGGGTAAACCGGGACTATCTGCTCCAGTAACCCTAGGGTCTGGCGTAGAAAACGCTCACCCAGGTACCAAGCCCGACAGACTGGGCCCTCCAGTAAGACCCAGAAACGCGAGGTCTCCTCAACACCGGCAAACCGGTCCCGCATCGCCGCCGGCAATGGAGCCCACGGCTACCAAGTGATCTGAAAGTGACATACAGTTTGTTATCTACTGTTTTTAAAATATGCAGTGGAAAGGCGAAGCTTAAATGAACTGCAAGTAAAACATACCTCGGTGGGGGTGATGGTGTCGAAGTAATGGCAGAAAAAGCCAAATGTCTCTCGCGGCCTCCGGGTGCATCTCCCGTCAAAGCGACGCGAAAACGGGATGACCAGAGGAGTCTCCATCGCCGGCACGGGAGCGAGCCTAGGAAAGTAGGCGTAAACCCACAACTGCAAGATAGATACCAGTGCATTTATCAGATAAAGTAGAATACAGAATAAAGCAGAAATGGTAGAGCCGTGTGTTGTGCAGTGTATTGTGTACAGTGTACAGTGTGAGCAGTGTACAGTCAGTGTAAAGCAGAATGTATGCGTGTGCCGTGTGTACAGTATACAGCAAGTATAAAGCAGACTACAGTGTGTGCAGTGTACAGAGTACAGAAAATATAGGGCAGAAATGAAAATCGGAGAAGAAATGTACCTCCCAAGCCCGCCAGTAGCCTCCGAGCAACTGTCCGCTGCCGCGGGAAGCTGAGCTCATGTACCCGTAAAGAGTGGCCAGAGCGGCGCCATCCCAGTCGTAATGCAGGATGTCGCTGACGTCCACCAGTGCACTGAGTAGGCAGAGAGGCACGGTGTTCGCCCGGTCAGCGAAGATGGTCGTCCCGAACAAGAACATGAGGAAGCCGCGTGCGTACCTCTCCACGGCCTCCGGGGTCATCGGGGCTGCATCAACGAGAGTGGGCTGGACCCTAAACTGCACCTCGAACCAGGAGTACCGGACAAAGCCTGGACGAGCGAGAGGTGGCGCCTCACCTAGCAGATGGACCTGAGCGGCAGTCCACTCATCCATGTCAACATCAAAGGGGATCGGATCACCTCCTACCCCGATGCCGGTGAGCATCGAGAAATCGTAAGGGGTCATCGTCATGTCCCCTGCCATGGAGAAATGAAATCAATCGGTGGTGTCCCACCACCTCTCCGCCAGAGCGGCGAGGAGAGGTCTGCATGTAGTAAGCCTGGAGAGTCCTCTGCAGAAGGCGCCAAAGCCCGCCTGGTCCACTATGCGACGGACCGCGTGAGGAAGCTCGTCGTACCACTCCCGAGCGCCAGTGTTCCCATACCCACGGATGGTATGGGAATCCTCCTGTAAATAGAAAATAACAATTGCAAGACAACATTCAAAATGCAGTTTTAAGAACCATACAGATGTGGCATGCGTGCAAGTTTAACAGATCTAAACAAATACCGGGTGCCGATGTGCTTACAGTGAACTACAACGTGTGATGCGTCAGCATGTTTGGGTGGTTCAGAGCAGATGTAGCACGTGTGCAAGATTGACAGATTTCGAGCAAATACCGGGTGCCGGTGTGCTTACAGTGAACTACAGCGTGTGATGCGTCAACGTGTTCGGGTGGTTCAGTACACTATAGCATGTGTGCAAGATTGACAGATTTCGAGCAAATACCAGGTGCCGGTGTGCTTACAGTGAACTATAGCATGTGATGGGTCAACGTGTTCGGGTGGTTCAGTACAATATAGCATGTGTGTAAGTTTGACAGATTTAAACAAATACCGGGTGCCGGTGTGCTTACAGTGAAATACGTGTGTGATCCGTCAACGTGTTCGGGTGGTCCAGTACACTATAGCATGTGTGCAAGTTTGACAGATTTAAACAAATACCGGGTGCCGGTGTGCTTGCAGTGAAATACAGTGTGTTTGGGTGATTTGGGGCTAGTGCAGTGTGTGTGCATGTGTCAGTTTCAAGCAGATATCAGTTGTATGTATGATTGCGATCAACTACAGTATACAGGATATCTGAGCTAAAGCAGTTAAAGAGCATAAATAAGCTACGACAGTTTTTGTGCCCTACATTGCAGAAAGTAAAGTAGAGAAAAGAGAGTTACCTCGGAAGCGCCGAAGGACAGGTGGGAGGTAGGCTCACGCAGTAATAGCTCGGGTGGCATGTCACGCCCCCAACTTGCCCCTAAAAGTTCGGGCATGACCCGTTCAGAAACAGACAGATAACCTGGTATATATATATCATATGGGGCCTTGACGGAAGCACAAAACATACAAGAATACAAAATTAAGCAAATCCCATTGAGCTATTTCTAACATGCCAGGATCTCATACATTACATGCATCATAAGAGGTTGATAGAATTCAAAAATATTTCTTGACAGTACATATATACAAATACATAAACTGACCCAGCCCTGTAGTCGGGCATGTAACAAAAACTATTAGAGTTATACACAATCAACCTTGGAAGGGTAGCTAAGGAAAAAGCCAATTATCTTAGTAGACTTCACAAAATGGGTGGCCTTGAGAGTGCTTGGATACACGAAGGTTGTCAAAAGGAACCGGGCATCATAGGTTAGGATTGACCACCTGGTTGGTTGCCTACAGAAACAGACATAACAGAGAGTGAGCCGGGCTCAGTGAATAGTAATACATAATGAAGCAAAGCTCAACTTGAAACATGACATATATCGATATATGTGTAAATGCAGAGGTTACAAAGTTAGCCTGATTCTGTATTTATCTTATAACGGCCTTAAGCCCAATCTTGAACATAAAAGCTTGATATATCACATTCTTAATTCATAACGGCTTGAAGCCCTTAAAGATGGTGGCATAATGCCCTTGAACATAGTGGCACAAGGCCCTTAACCATGGTGGCATGAAGCCCTTGTAACATATGGCACTAAGGCCCTTGAAACATGTGGCACAAGGCCCTTAAACATGGTGGCACGAAGCCCTTATAACATATGGCACTAAGGCCCTTGAAACGTGTGGCACAAGGCCCTTGTAACTTGTTGGCATAGAAGCCCTTGAAAGTGGCATAAGCCCTTGAAGTCATACTTATACAAACTCAAGAGGTGTCTCACACGGATTCTAGAGGTGGCTCACGTCGTAGCACTTAGTTCCGTGTAGCACTTTGTTTCGTATCATAATAATTTATTGAATGTTCGTAGGCCTAGAGTCTTGTGGAATAAAGTATTTTATTTTTCCCATTTTATTCTTTTAGGCACTTAGAACATACTTCAGCATTATCATACATACTTGAAATATAAATCATAGTCACGTACTTGAGACATTAACATAATCTCGTAACGAAATACTAATGAAAATCATTAGTCATATACAAAGAAGATAATGATACTACTACTCACAGTGTTGTGATGATGTGCTTGTTCTCCCCGGAGTGTGCCCTGCACACATTCAACCTTACACAATTTAGTTTTTCTTTCACTTTTTATTTCGTTTTACTTCGAAGGAATTTATACATATTAAAAGGCATCAAATACATATTCCGACAACATTAGAGGGTTATACACGCAAAACGGAGCAGACAGTATTTTTCAGCATGAGCCGCACGTGCGGCTGTGAGCCCCGCACGTGCGGCAGTTGGCCCCGCACGTGCGGCCCTGAGGTCCCGCACGTGCCTTTTTAGCAGAACAAAAGCCCCAAAATTTTCCCTTCTCCCGCACGTGCGGCCACAACCCCCGCACGTGCGGCAGCACTTCCCGCACGTGCGGCCATGACTCCCGCACGTGCGGCGATTCTGCACTTCCAGTCCGAAATTTGCTAAAAAATTCCATTCTTTTAGGAGTGTATTCAAGACTCTAAAATAGATCTTTTCATTACTAAATCATGGTTCAAAAAGCATGAAATTCAAGGTACAATATACAACATTTTCTTGCTTGAATTAAATCCATGCACACAACTCAATTCAATGGGCCAAAAGTTAAAATTCATAAACACTCTTCCATATCTTGAGGTTCTTAGCTTCTCATGCACATGAAATAACATGGATACACAAAATCATGTTCTACTCTTAAGTTCAAAGTAAAAAGAGAAAATATAACTTCTCCATATTCAATTTTAATTGAATCAAACAACTAAGGGATATGGAATCATAATTCCAACCCCTAAGTAACATGATTAAGAGGGAATTTCATACATCCTAAGTATAAGAGTTATGGGAGTCAATTGAGACAGTCTTATACATACCTTGTGCTTAATCTTCCACAATTTCCCAACCTTTGATGATCTCCTTCCTCTACCCTTCAATTTCTCTCACTCCTCACCTTCCCTTAGGAGAAATGTGATTCCCAAATCTTATGAGTCATAAGACTCTTATAAACATATATACATATACATAGAAAACTTGAATAGGGACAAAATTGAATCGTTTAAGCATCCCCAAATTGAAATTTCACAGAAGTGCTTAATATTACTTAAAAATTATGCTGATTATACATGTGAAATCAATTCCAGATAATTAAGCCTCTAAGGCTTCCAATTTCTGATCTAAGCATTCTCATGTAACAGATACTTTTCTTATTGAACAGATAGACATCTTTAATCATATGGTTTACTTACTTAATTTAGATTTCCCATAGGATTCTACAATAAGCATTCAAAATCACAAAATAGGATCCGAAAATATAACAAAGAACATGTACGAGGGTCGGGTTATTACACTCTCCCCCCCTTAAATAAGTTTGGTCCTCCAAACTTGTTTTACCTTAAGGTAGAAACAGATGTGGATACTGGTGTTGCATTTCCTCTTCTCTTTCCCAAGTTGCGTCAGTTCCGTAATGTTCTTGCCATTCCACTTTTACCATTGGGATTTCTCGGTTTCATAACTGTTTCACTTGCCGATCTAAAATGCGAATTGGTTTCTCCTCATAACTTAATTTATCATCTAGTTCAATCTGGTGATAATCAATAACATGAGACGGATCCGCAAGGTACCTCCGAAGCATAGAGACATGAAACACATTATGTACTTGGCTCATATGTGGCGGAAGGGCAACCCGATAAGCTAACAAACCCACCCTTTCCAGAATTTGAAAGGGACCAACGTAGCGGGGCGTTAACTTACCCCTTTTTCCGAATCTTGGATGGCCTTTCATCGGAGTAACTTTTATAAAGACGTGACTGCCCACTTCGAATTCCAAATCTCTCCGTCGGTTATCCGCATAACTCTTTTGTCTACTTTGAGCCGTTTTTAATCTTTCCCGAATAATTTTAACTTTTTCAGTTGTCAGCTGAACAATTTCAGGCCCTAGCAAGGATTTATCTCCAACTTCAGCCCAACATACGGGAGAACGACACGGTCTTCCATACAAAGCTTCATAGGGTGCCATTGCAATACTTGAGTGGTAACTATTGTTATATGCGAACTCTACCAGTGGTAAATGGGTTTCCCAATTTTCTTGAAACTCTAGCACACACATCCAGAGCATATCTTCCAGAGTTTGTATTGTTCTCTCGGATTGACCGTCAGTTTGAGGATGGAAAGCCGTGCTGAATTTTAATTCTGTACCCATGGCTTCTTGTAAACTTTGCCAGAATCTGGAAACGAACTTTGGATCCCTATCCGATACAATTGAGACCGGTACACCATGCAGTCTTACAATTTCATTCACATAAAGGACCGCTAGTTTATCTGCATTGTACTGAGTCTTCACTGGCAGAAAGTGGGCAGACTTAGTTAATCGGTCGACAATGACCCATATAGAATTCATACCCCGAGGTGTCTGTGGTAATCCCACAACGAAATCCATGGTTAAATGCTCCCACTTCCATTCCGGGATTGGAAGGGGTTGTAATAATCCCGCTGGTCTTTGATGCTCCGCTTTCACTTGCTGACACTGCAAGCACTTAGAGACGAATTCTGCAATTTCCTTTTTCATGTTTGGCCACCAAAAATTTTGTTTCAGATCCCGGTACATTTTAGTACTTCCCGGATGCATGGAAAACCTTGAGGTGTGCGCTTCTTCCATCAATTTCCGTTTAAGTTCCAACACATTAGGGACACATACTCGATTTTGAAATTTGAGTACCGAATCCACTAAACTGAACCCCGAGTGTGGCTTCGTCTCTAATTCATCACATACCTTCTTTAGAACGTCATCCTCCATTTGATGTGACTTAATATCTTTAAGCAAAGTCGGTTGAGCCATGACTGCTGCCAGTACTGTTTCTTGTCCAGGTATCTTGAATTCCACCCTCATTTTACCCAATTCATTTACCAATTCCCTTTGCTCTGTAAACAGGTTGGCCAAATTTCCCATATTTTTTCGACTAAGAGCATCTGCAACCGTGTTGGCCTTACCAGGATGATAATGGATCTGTAAATCATAGTCTTTAATTAACTCTAACCACCGACGCTGCCGCATGTTCAATTCCTTCTGGGTAAAAAGGTACTTAAGGCTTTTGTGGTCGGTGTAAACTTCGCAGGTAGTACCATACAAATAGTGCCGCCATATTTTTAAAGCAAACACCACCGCCGCGAGCTCAAGATCATGCGTGGGATAATTCTTTTCATGGGGTTTAAGCTGTCGTGAAGCATAGGCAATGACCCTTCCACCTTGCATAAGCACACACCCTAATCCTTTATGGGACGCATCACTGTAAATTACAAACCCTTCGGTACCAGACGGTAAAGCCAGAACTGGAGCTGTGGTTAATTTCATCTTCAATTCCTGGAAAGCAGATTCCCGCTCTTTCGACCATTCAAATATAACTCCCTTTCGAGTCAATTGTGTAAGTGGTCTAGCAATTTTAGAAAAATCTTGAACGAATCTCCTGTAATAACCAGCTAACCCCATAAAGCTACGTACTTCAGCCACATTGATAGGAGTTGGCCATTTCACAATCGCCTCAATTTTATGTGGATCAACAAAAACTCCATCCTTTGTGATAATATGCCCCAGAAACGCCACCTCGAGTAGCCAGAATTCACATTTCTTAAGCTTTGCGTACAATTTCCTTTCCCTGAGGGTTTGGAGAACTAAGCGAAGATGGGTTTCATGAGCTTCCACATTCTTTGAATAAATGAGGATATCATCAATAAAGACCACCACAAATTCATCCAGATAGGACTTAAAAACGCGGTTCATCAAATCCATAAAGGCTGCTGGGGCATTAGTAACTCCAAAGGGCATGACCAAAAATTCATAATGACCGTACCGGGTTCGAAAGGCTGTCTTCTCAACATCTTCAGCCTTGAATTTTAATTGATGGTATCCAGATCGTAGATCAATCTTAGAAAATACCTGTGCCCCTTGAAGCTGATCAAATAGGTCATCGATTCTTGGTAACGGATACTTATTCTTAATTGTGACCTTGTTAAGCTCTCTGTAATCAATGCAAAGTCGGAGTGTTCCATCCTTCTTCTTTACGAACAAAACTGGTGCACCCCACGGAGATACACTCGGACGGATAAATCCTTTGTTCAGTAAATCTTGCAACTGTATTTTCAATTCCTTCATCTCAACTGGTGACATTCTATACGGAGTCTTAGAAATGGGTTGAGTTCCCGGTGCTACTTCAATTGTAAACTCAATTTCACGGTCTATTAACTGCCCTGGTAACTCTTCTGGAAAAACATCCGGAAATTCACAAACAACTGGGATCACATCAGTATTCCCATTCACCACTTGCCCCTCTAGAACACTGCATAAATACCCCTGACACCCTTTCTGAATTAATTTACAAGCCCTTGCTGCGGAAATTAAATAAGGTGGAGAAGTCACTCCATGTCCCTGAAAAGTAGACTCTGATTGTCCCGGAGGGTAGAAACTGATTTGTTTAGTCAAACAATCTATAGTTGCACTATATTCACCTAACCAGTCCATTCCCAGAATAATATCAAAATAGGCCATATCAAGGGGTAACAGATTGGCATACACCCGAATATCCCCAAGTTGAAGTTCACAAGCAGCATATATAGAGGTACAAATCATAGGATGTCCCAAAGGTGAAGATACACACAACATATAAGACAGTTTTTCTTCAGTTTTATCTAAATTAGGAGCAAATAGTTTCGACACAAAAGAGTGGGTGGAGCCAGAATCAAATAATACATGAGCGAAATGACCGTGAACGATAAATGTACCTGACACCACTGTTGCCGCATTTTGCACATCTCCCGGAACCAATGCGAACACCCTGCCTTGTCTCGCAGTGTCTTTATTAGTAGTAGGTTTAGCAGTTGTCTTGGTGTTGGAAGTTGGTGCAGACCCCGCAGAACTTGTAGTGGTTCTATTATTACTTTGTTGATTCCTTTGAGGACAATCCTTGATCAAATGACCCGTCTTACCACACTGAAAACAGGCTCCGGACTTCCGATAGCACGTTCCACGATGCTTCTTCCCACATTCCAGACAAGTCGGCATTGAATCCTGACTAGGGGTAGAAGTATTTGAACTCCCTAAAGTCTGCTTCTTGTTGGGTGGAGTAAATGATCCCTTCGACCATTGAGTATTTTGCCTCTTCCCTTTCCATTTTGAGATTCGGCTCTGAGTAGCGAGATTTCCTTCTGCTATAACGGCTCTCTCCATCACATCAACGTAAGTAGGTAGCTTCAACATGTTGACCTTATCCAGGATAGCACTTCGTAATCCCCCTTCAAATTTGCGCGCCTTCTTATAATCCGTATCCACCATATGGGGTGCAAACCGGGCTAATTCTGCAAATTGGGCTTCGTATTCCGCAACGGTTTTGTTCCCTTGCCTGAGAGTTTTGAATTCCGTTACCTTCTTATCTCGCATGTGTAACAGGCCCGCGGGGGGAACCTCATGCTACAGTTCGGACTCAATTTGTGTCACGGTTCTAAATCTGAACCAAAGAGTCCAAATCTGGCAAATCGTTTGAGAAAACAGATTTTATTGAAAAAGTAGTGCCAAACATGGACTGCTTTGCCAGATACAGAGTCGCCACCTAAATATTTTAAAATGAGGGAATTTAGGAAACCCTGACTCGGTGCCGAAGGCCACATGTCCGTCATCACCGGAGTTGTCTCGGCTCGGGAGCTTGGGTACGATCGGGGAAGGTCAGCTATGAGCACCCCCTTTCGCCCGGTCCGAAGACCGGCCTCTACTAACCGTGATATCCAGTTTTGAAAACGTTTATGTATTCTTATTCCAATTATTAGCCTAAGATTACTATGTTATGCGCGCAGCAAACAAGTATAGACCGAATCGCCCAAATTGGAAATAAAACATTTTATGTTCGTTTTGAAAATGGTTTGCTACTCGTAAGTAGGCTAAAATGCAGGTTTTGCCACCCTCAAGTGGGCTTTTAGAAAAGATGATTTTGCCACTATCTAGTGGGCTTAAAACTCACAGTTTTAATGCATTATTCCAATTTAGGTAATTCAACCTCCATCCACAGGCATTCAAGCAGTTATATCACATAAGCAGCTAGCCTCATGGTAATCATACTGTCATGGCAACACTCACACGCATGCGATATGCTAAAGCATAAAAGCTTACCTAGTACTCCGAGCCAAAACAGAAACTAGTCAGTAATCATATGCATGATCCTAGTTCATGTTAAAAAATGGCTAATGCATCACATGCAAAAATGCAATCTAGGCAGGCTCGGCTAACCTAAGCATGGCATATGAAATGCGATCAACTATCACATAGTCAATTTTTGAATTGAAGTACGAATGCAGTTAGCGTGATGTACCGAGCCTAATGCATGTCAACAAATGCATGAATGCACGCATGCATAGCATAAGGTATGCTAAAATAAATGTGCCCTAATCTACCATCATAAGCAGGTAAATAAAAGGGAGAAAGAAGTGGGGGTTGGAAGACATGCACACACACACCCACACTTATTACAAGTTTGCCCTCGCTCGGAGGGACCAAATAAATATTACAAATTAATTAACTACGCGAGCTAATTAAATATTACAAATTAATTAACAAATTAATTATTCTAAGAAAACAGTAAACCGCCTCGGGAAGCGCGCCGCCATGCGTAGGCTGCCTCTGTTTTCCTTCCTTCACTCCTCTGGAGGCTGTCAAAACCTCAGGACTGCTTCCTTGGATGCTGGGAGACACCACCGGCTGGGTGAAATTGCCACCGGCACTGAGAGGTTGCCACCGGCACAAAATTAAAGCTGTCGGCAGAGAAAATATTGCCGGCCGGCACCTTACACTGCCGGTCGGCAGAGTATTCCTGCAGAATCTGCAAATGACAGCAACAGAGGGCAAGGCAAAGCATGGCAGCACAATTCAAGGCATATATGCACCAACCATGTCCCTTATCATGATAATGACTCAAAGGGGCATGTGCCTCAATTCTCGGACCACCAATCACGCATTTCCATGCATGATGGCCCAAAGAACCAAGTATGCAACTTTGATTTCAAATGCAATGCAAATCAATCAAACAAACTCCCAATCCCTATCACCCAAATCAAGGGACGAGGAATGCATGTTGATGCAATGCAACCTAAGCATGTTAGCTATCATGCAACATGAACAATGCAATGTAATCATGCAAAGCTTACAAGCAAACATGCAAGGTAAGCATGCAAACCAAATAGAAGATGGACTTAAACATGAATTAGGCAGCCCCAAATAGGCCTAAAACAGTGGCCATAATATGAAAATGAAGTGCCTCGAAACGCGTGCACACGGGCACGCAAACCGAGGCAATGGCATACGCAATGCAATGGCTAAAACGGCATATAGAATGCAACATGGACTTATACTAACATGAGAGAACCTCAGCCACACTCACATAAGAGGCCGATGAATGAAAATGGAGTGCCTCGAAATGCGTGCACACGGGCACGCAAACCGAGGCAATGGCATACGCAATGCAATGGCATGGAAATGATATGCAAACATGCCAATGGAATTTCAGCAGCAAAATGAGGGGGCAAAACAGCCCCGAAATGAGGCGAAAGTACGCCCGATGCATGGAATTCCTCCCGAAATGCGAAATTAGGCACCCGAAATGGCTTACAGCTATACAAAGCATGCATAATATGGACATGGAGCATGAAGATAGAAGCAAGAAAGCTCTGAGACAAGCATTTTTACAGTTTATGGCATGGCCAAACAGCAAGCAAAGATAGGGCTAAAATGGCATACAAAAACGGGCCTAAACATGAGATTATGAAGCAACTCACAGCTTCTGTCCCCAAACATGTTAGGGCCCTTCAACAACATTGAAGAGGGGCCCAAAATATGCACATTTACAGTTCATGGCAAGGCTCAAAAACAGATACAAGCATGGCAAACAATTTATGCAAGATTAAGGCCACAAAAGGGCTATAACATGAAGTACACAAAATATTCATCAAACAGCCAAAGACCCTAAATAAAACATGTTCAGGAGGTCAAAATAAAGCCACTTTTAGTTCGGACCAAGGTCCAAAAACAGCAAAATCAGGGGCTGCCAAGACATGCAAAAATGGGACCAAAAAGAGGATATAAAGGGGAGTACAACATGGACTTCCCAAACAGTGTTGAGCCCTTCTTCAATGTTGAAGAGGGGCTCAAAATAAGCCTATTTTCAGTTTACATCAGGCTCTAAAACAGATTAAACATAGGCCAAAAATAACATGCAAGATTAGGGCCTAAAGGAGAGATAAAGAAGGAGGTGCTAGCTACTATCCTCAAACAGCAAGAGGTCCTCAATCAAACATGAAGAGGACCTCAAAATATGATGATTTGAAGTTTAGGTCGGAGCCCAAAAGTGCAAGCAACTATGGCTTAAATATGAAGCAAGAAAAGGCTAGAAAAGGGAAGATGATGACTCACCCTTGAAGACCAGCAAACCAGCACCTCTTGGACCAAGTTTAGGTGCTCCTAAGCTCTGGAGAACAGCCTCAAGCTGCTGGAATAGACGTTGGATGCCTTGTGCTATGAGTTGATGAAGAAATGACCCAAGAACAAGGGTATTTGATGGTTGAATGAGAGAGATATGGAGAGAGATGGAGGGTTGTATGTATGTATACCAGATATATATGGTATATCTCTGGTTTTTTTGCTTCAAGTCTCTAACTTAGACAAAGGGAGAGGAATGGTGCTTATATAAGCAAAGCTAAGCTTCTAAGACAAGCTTCAAAGGGTCAAAGGGGTTCAAGGCTTATTGGAGAAGTTTGGACAGCTGGTAGGCTTCTTGAGGAAGCCAAGAAAAGGGGTCAAGGCTTCCTCAAGAAGCCTTGAGCAAAGGGTGCAAGAAAAGGGGCCAAAGGTGTGCAAAGGGTGCAAAACAAGCACACATGCACGTGGGGGATCAATTCTGTGCATTCCAGCTGGCACAGCTGTAATCCACTCAATCTGCAGAATGCTCTGGAAGGCCGTCGGCTAGCAAAAATTGCCGGTCAGCACAATAAAGTGCCGGTCGGCACAATAAATGGCCGGTCGGCACAATAGATTGCCGGCCGGCACAAACAGAGTGCCGATGGGTGGCCGGTTAGGTCAAAAAAGTGCCCGTGGATGTCCAGATTGAATCCCCGGAAGTTAGCTTTCCAATGGCGCAAACCTTGCATTAAAATTCCTTCTGTGCAAAAAGTTATGCCCTTTTCCGTGAAGCCGCGCAGATTCGATCCAACCGGGATGATGCCCGACTTCAACTGATCATATCTCCCCCACCCGGACTTGGCTCTAGGAGATTCTTGAGTGCAAAATGAAGCCCCGGAAGTAAGCTTTCCGACGGTGGTGGCCCCATAGCTAAACTCCAAGTGTACAGACAGATAAGCCCGATTCAGCGAGGGCTGCTCGACTCGCTTCTATCCGGATTCATGCCGAACTTCTCCCAAGCTAGTTTTCTCCTCTCCTTTCCTCTTTTCTTCAACTCCAAAACCCTAAACAAAGTGTTTTGAAAGATTTGCCTCTCTTCTTGCCGAAGAAATTGATTCTTTGCCCTGCACATCTCTCAACACCGAGCAAACCATTAGTAGTGCCCAAGTCTTAAGGGCGGTCAAAAATGGGGTGTCTACAGTTGCCCCTCTTTGACAGAACTCGAAAGTCATAACAATGACGGGAGTGAATGTCAAAGCCCCGAGACGACCCATTTTTGACAAGGCCGAAGACTTGGACAAACAAACAAAATACAAATGAATGAATGGTTGTGCCCGCAGGCTGCCTACGTATCCTTTTGCAAGGAATCAAACCAGCGTAGTTCAGGGGCATGATGCAAATGATATGCAGGAAGACTTTGATAATTGGACTTATACGCCACGCGAAGCCGGTTTGAACATTGGACTTATATGCTACGCAAAGCCGGTTTGTAATTGGACTTATACGCTTTCGCGAAGCCGGTTTGATAAAACAATGCAAGTGGAATGTGCGTGACAACGCAAGTGAAGAGGTGTGCATGACAATGCGACCTAAGATGAATTCCAAACACACTGAAATTGTGTGGGGAAATGGGACAGGGAGAAACATAGGGACATATCCCGGTGTTTCGGAATGGTGTGAGCATTGGAACATATTCCGAACGCTTTTAACTGAAGAGGGAGAAACATAGGGACGTATCCCAAGGATTAGGGACGTATCCCAAAGGTTAGGGACGTATCCCAAAGGTTAGGGACGTATCCCAAGGATTAGGGACGTATCCCAAAGATGAGGGACGTATCCCAAAGGTTAGGGACGTATCCCAAAGATGAGGGACGTATCCCAAAGATTAGGGACGTATCCCAAAGATGAGGGACGTATCCCAAAGATTAGGGACGTATCCCAAAGATGAGGGACGTATCCCAAAGGTGAGGTTAGGGACGTATCCCAAAGGTTAGGGACGTATCCCAAAGATTAAGGACGTATCCCAAAGATTAGGGACGCATCCCGAAGGTTAGGGACGTATCCCAAAGATTAGGGACGTATCCCAAGGTTTAGGGACGTATCCCAAAGGTTAGGGACGTATCCCAAGGGTTAGGGACGTATCCCAAAGGTTAGGGACGTATCCCAAAGATGAGACAAAGGAGAAGAAACATAGGGACGTATCCTGGTGTTTCAGAAAAGGAGAAAGAAACGTAGGGACGTATCCCGGTGTTTCGGAAAAGGAAGAGAAACATAAGGACGTATCCCAGTGTCTCGGAAAAGGGAGAGAAACATAAGGACGTATCCCAGTGTCTCGGAAAATGAGGAGTGAAACGTATGGACGTATCCCGGTGTTTCGGAAAGAGAGAGAAACGTAGGGACGTATCCCGGTGTTTCGGAAAGAGAGAGAAACGTAGGGACGTATCCCGGTGTTTCGGAAAGAGAGAGAAGAAACATAGGGACGTATCCCGGTGCTTCGGAAAGGTAAGAGGAACATAGGGACGTATCCCGGAGTTTCGGAAAAAGAGAAAGAAACGTAGGGACGTATCCCGGAGTTTCCGAATGAGAAGGGAAAGCATAAGGACGTATCCCAGTGTTTCCGAATACGAGAGCGTGCATAACAATGCAAGTGGAAAGTGCGTGACAACGCAAGTGAAAAGGTGCATGACAATGCAAATGTAATGAGCATGACAATGCTGGATAGATGTGCAAAATCAATGCAATGAATGAGCATAACAATGCTAGTGAAGTGGGTGCATAACAATGCAATTGGAACGTGCATCACAATGCAAGATTGATCTTGCGCCTGAGGTAGAGGTACACTCATATTTCGGAGCATTGACAAGGCCCTGAAGAGGTACGTCCGGAGTACAATCACGGAATTTTCTGAAGTTGACACAAACTCAGATACTTCGATTTTCGCTCTTTTGCTTTTGCGTTGCAGTCTGGAACTATCATAGCTTCAGATAGGTCCTGGTTTCACCGTTCACACTTATCGGGGGTGGACCCTGCAGTTTTCGAAAGAACAAATTTCCTTTTTTGCACAAATGTGGAGAATGGCACAGCACTCTGAGCACACAACAAATCATTTTTGAAATTGAGAAAATGAGTTCTCGACCAGGTATTGAGCCCACGACTGAACACAGCGAGAAAGACTCAACAACGGAAAACAAAAGGTAAACAACCTAAACACGTCGAGACACGCTCGGAACGACTCAAAGCAAGAATCGAGACAAACAAAACAAAAGACACGACACACAGACGTGCACAGGGAGCCTGTTTCACCGGGTATTATTCCCACCCTTTCTTATTTGTGATTCTCACATCACTCGGCTCTCAAGCTCGGTTTTTCTCTCAAAACCCTTTTCTCGCTTTTTCTCTCAGCGCACATCTCTCTATTCTTTAATCTCTCGTTTTTCATCCCTCCCCTGGGTGGTTGATGGATAAGCTGGAAATTGTGGGCTCTTGCCCCTGGTATTTTACCAGACTCTTGTTCACAACAGTGAATTTCTCCTACAGAGGGGTTGCAATGCGACCAGACGCGCAGCAGATCTGCAATTGACATCGGTTGACGATGCTCCGCTGGGGAGTTTGGACGTGATCAGATCTGTCCAGATGAGGGAGTGAAATATCTTGATCCGTTCCCGTCCGTGCTTCGCACTTGACTTGATTCCTCGTTGCTTGGAGGATGAGAGAGCTTTCAGCCCTTTGTTGATAGCTTCAGTTGTGCCCTTTTCGGGCAGGTAGAGTGCCCTTCTTGGCAAGTATGTTGAAAATGGGGAAAAGACAGGAAGCCTGACTCAGCTGTGCCCCTAGTTCATCATTTTGACCATTTTTTGTTTTGGTTTTCTACTAAAACAATTTTGACCAATATGAGAGTTAGATTAACATACTTGTTCGATTTTTGATTTGAAATCATGCAAGTCAGGCTATGAGCACTGAAAATTTTCCTTTTTTGGGTCCAAGAAATGGTCCAGTTTTTAGAAAAGATGGAACAATTTTCGAGGAAATTAGTCAACCTCAGTAAAAATTCTCAAAAACTATTTTTGCAAACGGCCAATGCTTAACAAGCACGGAACCCACTCTTGAGACGCACAACCTCGGATTTGGAGGAAAATTGCCCCTTGCTCGAAGAGAGCTGCATGGCAACGGAACGTTGCCCCTTGTTTGCACGGCACCGCAGCGCATTGAATGGCAACGGAAAGTTGCCCCTTGTCTGAATGGCACCGTAGCGCATTGAATGGCAACGGAAAGTTGCCCCTTGTTTGAATGGCACCGCAGCACATTGTAGTCAGTCTTCACAGTGAAGGTCACAACCAAACTCTCAGATACAGAGAAGGCAAAGATGATCAAAACCATTACATGGACACAATTGATTTTAGAGGTGTTTGTGGCTGGACTTCAGAATGAAGTTGCCTACGTATCCCAAAGATGGGAATCAAGCCTTACGTAGTTCGGGGTTAAGGTACACTCGGGTATTAACCTCTCCTTTTTAGGCTCTAACTTTTGCCAAGGCGCCCGATGCGGGTTTTCGACCTTGCGAGCTTTGTTTTTCTTTTCTTTTCAATTCTTTTCATTTCTTTTCTTTTCATTGATTTTCCTTTTTTGTTCTTTTCTTTCTCTTTTTTTTCTTTTTTCTTCTTTTTTCTTTTTTTGTTCTTTTTCTTCTTTTTCTTGCTCTAACTTTTGCCTGGGTCGCCCTTCCGGGTTTTCGGCCCAGCGAGCCTCTCAAGGGTAAAAGTGTAGCTTGGTCCATGCCAAATGGTTATAGGGTTTCGAAGCCATCCGTATCCAGGAGAGTGGCTGTTGATTTGCAAGAGGACTCATCTTCAGCTCTTCGAGCATGTCTGACATTTTTGCCCCTAGTTTGAGGGGGGCTTCTGATCTAGCTTTACAAGCTTTCTTTGATCTGATCTTCTTGATCTGACTTTGGTGCCTCTTGTCCGAGGGCTGCTTCGAATCTGGCCACACAGGCCTCATATGGCGGTTGACCATTGAACGTTCTGAACTCAGGTTCAAGGTTTGAAAGTGAGGGGTCGAATCTCGAGGCTGAGAGCGATCCTAGGCTGCACAATCTCAAGAGCGATTCCACACAGGTCTTCGCAGGACCGCGCAAAACATTTTGTTTTTGAAAGTTTTTAAGAAAGCGACAAATCGCTCGCGCTAAAGATAGTGTGAAACCAGTCTGGATCAAGCCAGGGTCCTTCTCAGTACTCACGCTAACAAGCATGATTTCATTCATTAAGGGCTTAGCACGCCTCTCTTTCTCTCAAATGATCAAAATTTTGCAAATCCCGAGGAATTCCTTCCTCTTCGTTTTCACCGCAGTGTTCAAAAAAAGTTTTGAAAAAAACTTAGGTCGATACAATGATTTCAAGGCACAGAAAAGGCAGGCGAAGAGCATTGTCATTCCATTCAATACTTCTGGCACAACTGGCACACGGCAGAAGCAAACACAAGAGTGTGAAAATCACTGCTGTTCATTCAAATCTGTTGGCACAACTGGCTCCAAGGCAGAAACAGACTCAAAAGAAAGCAAAAAGACAAACGCAAAACAAGATAGTGATGTCCGAGGTAACACCCCCGGAATCACCCGACTCTTAACAAAACAGGACTGACTCGATACAACAAGACAGACCCGACTGACTCAGTATGAAAAGACTAACTCAATACAAATTGAGAAGACTGACCCAATACCCAAGTCAGAAAGTACAAAACTAACATTCACAAATGCTCAAAACAGTGCGTGCCATACACCATATCTGGAGTAAACTGAGTGCCGCCCGCAGGTGGTCCAACCTCTGATCACATCACATTATCCCCCCACAAGTTCACTGATCAAGTGTCGATAGACTTCGCAGGACCTGGTGCGGGGATGACCCCGTTGTCAATCAAATTTTGTATCTCGTGGTGGAGACGGACGCAACTGTCGGTGTCATGACCGCTTTGTTGATGGAAAGCACAGTACTTAGTCGGGTCATGTTTTGGAGGGAGAGGATCGGGTAAAGGCCGTTGCTCTAACGGTTTCAGATGTCCTTTCCTGAGTAGGACCTCCAGGGCTTTAGACAAAGACATATAGAGTGGGGTGAAAACCCTCTTGCCTCGGGGCAGATAGTCTGAAGTTCGGGGGTTTGAAGTGGATGCACCAACAAAGGGGGTGGCTGCTCTTGGTGTGGTAGTGGTGACCATGCCCACTTCAGATGATCTTGCAGCTGCGTCACCGCTGGTGGTCACATTCGAACTGCGGGAAAATGCCCTCCTGGGCTGCTCCTTATCCTGGTCAAACAGACCTTGCCTCATTGCATCTTCGATTTGTACCCCCATATCGTGTAAATCTGAGAAAGTGGGAAAGGGGATTACAATCATTCTCTGCATTAGCTTAGGCTGGAGATTGCGCACAATCATCCGTATTTGATCCTTATCTGTTGGCCTAATGGTCATCATTGAGGCCTTGGCCCTCCAGCGGGCCACGAATTCTGAGAAGCTTTCCTTAGGCTCCTGCCTCGTCGTCTCAAGATCACGGGTCGTAATCTCGATTTGGGTATTGTATGAATATTGTGCGACGAAGGCCTCAGCCATCTCATCCCAACTTCTCTTGACGTCATCCTCCAATTTGGCATACCATGCGGCCGCTACACCCGACAGGGTCCGGCCAAACAAAGACAGCTTCTGCAATCTAGTGAGGCCCATTGGTCTTAGGACGTCTGAAAATAGTCGCAGGTGTACCATGGGATCCTCAGATCCGTCAAAACGATCGATTTGTGGCATCTTAAACCGATCTGGCAGCGTCACAGCTGCGTCGATGTATCCGTCTCCAATGTCCGGAATGGACTTCGCACCTTGAGATTTTTTGAACAGCTTTTCAAGCTTGTGCATTTTTAATGCCACGGGCTCCACCTTGGGCTCGAAGGGAGAATCTGATTGGTTGGTAGGAGTGGGTGCCTTGGAGAGTTGAGGCAGAATCGGGGGTGGAGCTGGCCCGACTGGAATGTCCGTATTATCCTGGACATGGGTTGCCTCCCCGAGTGTGGGAACTCTTGGTGGGGGAGGAGCCTGGTGCGAAGTAGATACTCCAGTTTGCTGCTCCAATCTGGCAATTGTCTCTGCCTGTTGGGCTATGACCACAGCCTGTTGCTTGGCGAATTCTGCTTGACGGACAGTGTCTTGCTGCATGGATTTCATACTATCCTGGAGTTGGCGCACCATCTCTTCCAGACTCGACATACTGTTCTAATCTAACTGAGCAACCGGTATATCTGTCTCTGTGGCAAAAGCAGATATCTCAACCCGACTGCACACAGGCGAGATGGATAATGACTGTTGATCTGAAGACTGTTGAACTGATGATCTGTGCCTGACTAGCCTGCTCTGGCCCTGATTACCCTTGAACTGAGTCTCTGACCTGACAAAGTCTATCAGCACAAGTCCGATGAACCTCGGGAGATATCGGAGCCTTCTGAAGCTATGGTTCCAGGACTACCTTGCAAAAGGGAAAACAGAGAGCATCTCAGCCTAATTTCACTGGAACAGATTTGAGCATACTAGGATGAATGTACCCAATACTGATCACTGTTTCCCAAATATCTGCCTGTAAACTGATACCCTCAGGTAAAACTGATTCCCCAAATACTGATGCTGATGCCCACAGGCCTGATGCCCAGACTTGTAAACTGGTATATGCATTCCTATAGAGATACACTCTAAAAGCACATAGCAAGTAAGAGAGAGCCAAAACACCCCTATGTTGGGGTAGGGTTTCCCTGTCCTATTTTGTCAGGAACTAGGGTTTCACTATGCACACAGCAGTGGTTTCAAACAACCTATAATCGGGTAAGCAACCTGTCCTAGCTTGGAATGGTCACTATGGATTCCGAATATGCACTAGGTCGAATGGTCAAAAAGGGTGCCCCGGTAAAACCGGGGTTTGTGTTCCCATGCTGTCAGAGCCCATAGCCGGTCAGCCTTATGGACATGTCTTGACAAGACAAGCCTCCGGCAAACCGTTCAGGAATGGCAGATGGCAAACACTGTGTTCCTAGGCGCACCAATGCACATGCAATGCAAAGAAACACATAAATGGAATCAAAATAGGATATCATGCGTTCGAGTCAAGCTCTCTAAATTCCCCAGCAGAGTCGCCAGAAACTGTAACAGGCCCGCGGGGGGAACCTCATGCTACAGTTCGGACTCAATTTGTGTCACGGTTCTAAATCTGAACCAAAGAGTCCAAATCTGGCAAATCGTTTGAGAAAACAGATTTTATTGAAAAAGTAGTGCCAAACATGGACTGCTTTGCCAGATACAGAGTCGCCACCTAAATATTTTAAAATGGGGGAATTTAGGAAACCCTGACTCGGTGCCGAAGGCCACATGTCCGTCATCACCGGAGTTGTCTCGGCTCGGGAGCTTGGGTACGATCGGGGAAGGTCAGCTATGAGCACCCCCTTTCGCCCGGTCCGAAGACCGGCCTCTACTAACCGTGATATCCAGTTTTGAAAACGTTTATGTATTCTTATTCCAATTATTAGCCTAAGATTACTATGTTATGCGCGCAGCAAACAAGTATAGACCGAATCGCCCAAATTGGAAATAAAACATTTTATGTTCGTTTTGAAAATGGTTTGCTACTCGTAAGTAGGCTAAAATGCAGGTTTTGCCACCCTCAAGTGGGCTTTTAGAAAAGATGATTTTGCCACTATCTAGTGGGCTTAAAACTCACAGTTTTAATGCATTATTCCAATTTAGGTAATTCAACCTCCATCCACAGGCATTCAAGCAGTTATATCACATAAGCAGCTAGCCTCATGGTAATCATACTGTCATGGCAACACTCACACGCATGCGATATGCTAAAGCATAAAAGCTTACCTAGTACTCCGAGCCAAAACAGAAACTAGTCAGTAATCATATGCATGATCCTAGTTCATGTTAAAAAATGGCTAATGCATCACATGCAAAAATGCAATCTAGGCAGGCTCGGCTAACCTAAGCATGGCATATGAAATGCGATCAACTATCACATAGTCAATTTTTGAATTGAAGTACGAATGCAGTTAGCGTGATGTACCGAGCCTAATGCATGTCAACAAATGCATGAATGCACGCATGCATAGCATAAGGTATGCTAAAATAAATGTGCCCTAATCTACCATCATAAGCAGGTAAATAAAAGGGAGAAAGAAGTGGGGGTTGGAAGACATGCACACACACACCCACACTTATTACAAGTTTGCCCTCGCTCGGAGGGACCAAATAAATATTACAAATTAATTAACTACGCGAGCTAATTAAATATTACAAATTAATTAACAAATTAATTATTCTAAGAAAACAGTAAACCGCCTCGGGAAGCGCGCCGCCATGCGTAGGCTGCCTCTGTTTTCCTTCCTTCACTCCTCTGGAGGCTGTCAAAACCTC
Organism: Camellia sinensis; assembly: GCF_055761805.1. Classification (NCBI taxonomy): domain Eukaryota; kingdom Viridiplantae; phylum Streptophyta; class Magnoliopsida; order Ericales; family Theaceae; genus Camellia; species Camellia sinensis. The sequence continues at coordinate 140,964,944 of NC_138969.1, read as the reverse complement.
AGGACTGCTTCCTTGGATGCTGGGAGACACCACCGGCTGGGTGAAATTGCCACCGGCACTGAGAGGTTGCCACCGGCACAAAATTAAAGCTGTCGGCAGAGAAAATATTGCCGGCCGGCACCTTACACTGCCGGTCGGCAGAGTATTCCTGCAGAATCTGCAAATGACAGCAACAGAGGGCAAGGCAAAGCATGGCAGCACAATTCAAGGCATATATGCACCAACCATGTCCCTTATCATGATAATGACTCAAAGGGGCATGTGCCTCAATTCTCGGACCACCAATCACGCATTTCCATGCATGATGGCCCAAAGAACCAAGTATGCAACTTTGATTTCAAATGCAATGCAAATCAATCAAACAAACTCCCAATCCCTATCACCCAAATCAAGGGACGAGGAATGCATGTTGATGCAATGCAACCTAAGCATGTTAGCTATAATGCAACATGAACAATGCAATGTAATCATGCAAAGCTTACAAGCAAACATGCAAGGTAAGCATGCAAACCAAATAGAAGATGGACTTAAACATGAATTAGGCAGCCCCAAATAGGCCTAAAACAGTGGCCATAATATGAAAATGAAGTGCCTCGAAACGCGTGCACACGGGCACGCAAACTGAGGCAATGGCATACGCAATGCAATGGCTAAAACGGCATATAGAATGCAACATGGACTTATACTAACATGAGAGAACCTCAGCCACACTCACATAAGAGGCCGATGAATGAAAATGGAGTGCCTCGAAATGCGTGCACACGGGCACGCAAACCGAGGCAATGGCATACGCAATGCAATGGCATGGAAATGATATGCAAACATGCCAATGGAATTTCAGCAGCAAAATGAGGGGGCAAAACAGCCCCGAAATGAGGCCAAAGTACGCCCGATGCATGGAATTCCTCCCGAAATGCGAAATTAGGCACCCGAAATGGCTTACAGCTATACAAAGCATGCATAATATGGACATGGAGCATGAAGACAGAAGCAAGAAAGCTCTGAGACAAGCATTTTTACAGTTTATGGCATGGCCAAACAGCAAGCAAAGATAGGGCTAAAATGGCATACAAAAACGGGCCTAAACATGAGATTATGAAGCAACTCACAGCTGCTGTCCCCAAACATGTTAGGGCCCTTCAACAACATTGAAGAGGGGCCCAAAATATGCACATTTACAGTTCATGGAAAGGCTCAAAAACAGATACAAGCATGGCAAACAATTTATGCAAGATTAAGGCCACAAAAGGGCTATAACATGAAGTACACAAAATATTCATCAAAAAGCCAAAGACCCTAAATAAAACATGTTCAGGAGGTCAAAATAAAGCCACTTTTAGTTCGGACCAAGGTCCAAAAACAGCAACATCCGGGGCTGCCAAGACATGCAAAAATGGGACCAAAAAGAGGATATAAAGGGGAGTACAACATGGACTTCCCAAACAGTGTTGAGCCCTTCTTCAATGTTGAAGAGGGGCTCAAAATAAGCCTATTTTCAGTTTACATCAGGCTCTAAAACAGATTAAACATAGGCCAAAAATAACATGCAAGATTAGGGCCTAAAGGAGAGATAAAGAAGGAGGTGCTAGCTACTATCCTCAAACAGCAAGAGGTCCTCAATCAAACATGAAGAGGACCTCAAAATATGATGATTTGAAGTTTAGGTCGGAGCCCAAAAGTGCAAGCAACTATGGCTTAAATATGAAGCAAGAAAAGGCTAGAAAAGGGAAGATGATGACTCACCCTTGAAGACCAGCAAACCAGCACCTCTTGGACCAAGTTTAGGTGCTCCTAAGCTCTGGAGAACAGCCTCAAGCTGCTGGAATAGACGTTGGATGCCTTGTGCTATGAGTTGATGAAGAAATGACCCAAGAACAAGGGTATTTGATGGTTGAATGAGAGAGATATGGAGAGAGATGGAGGGTTGTATGTATGTATACCAGATATATATGGTATATCTCTGGTTTTTTTGCTTCAAGTCTCTAACTTAGACAAAGGGAGAGGAATGGTGCTTATATAAGCAAAGCTAAGCTTCTAAGACAAGCTTCAAAGGGTCAAATGGGTTCAAGGCTTATTGGAGAAGCTTGGACAGCTGGTAGGCTTCTTGAGGAAGCCAAGAAAAGGGGTCAAGGCTTCCTCAAGAAGCCTTGAGCAAAGGGTGCAAGAAAAGGGGCCAAAGGTGTGCAAAGGGTGCAAAACAAGCACACATGCACGTGGGGGATCAATTCTGTGCATTCCAGCTGGCACAGCTGTAATCCACTCAATCTACAGAATGCTCTGGAAGGCCGTCGGCTAGCAAAAATTGCCGGTCAGCACAATAAAGTGCCGGTCGGCACAATAAATGGCCGGTCGGCACAATAGATTGCCGGCCGGCACAAACAGAGTGCCGATGGGTGGTCGGTGAGGTCAAAAAAGTGCCGGTGGATGTCCAGATTGAATCCCCGGAAGTTAGCTTTCCAATGGCGCAAACCTTGCATTAAAATTCCTTCTGTGCAAAAAGTTATGCCCTTTTCCGTGAAGCCGCGCAGATTCGATCCAACCGGGATGATGCCCGACTTCAACTGATCATATCTCCCCCACCCGGACTTGGCTCTAGGAGATTCTTGAGTGCAAAATGAAGCCCCGGAAGTAAGCTTTCCGACGGTGGTGGCCCCATAGCTAAACTCCAAGTGTACAGACAGATAAGCCCGATTCAGCGAGGGCTGCTCGACTCGCTTCTATCCGGATTCATGCCGAACTTCTCCCAAGCTAGTTTTCTCCTCTCCTTTCCTCTTTTCTTCAACTCCAAAACCCTAAACAAAGTGTTTTGAAAGATTTGCCTCTCTTCTTGCCGAAGAAATTGATTCTTTGCCCTGCACATCTCTCAACACCGAGCAAACCATTAGTAGTGCCCAAGTCTTAAGGGCGGTCAAAAATGGGGTGTCTACAGCATGCTTTGAGGGAAGTACTTGTCATAAAACAATTCCAAAAATCTGTCCCATGTCAACCCTTGATGCACAGTTCTTGTAAGCATCCACCATCTGCGTGCCTCATCCTCAATAGTAAAGGCAGCCAATTGCACCTTCTGAGCTTCTGTGTAGGGAAAGACTTCAAATAGCTTCTCTATTCCCAACACCCATGCTTCAGCTTTCATTGGTTCTATTCGTCCTTTGAAGGATGGCGGTTTCATCTTTTTAAACTCCTTAGTAAGGGTGATAGTCCGGTCTTCAGCATGAAAATCTTGTACTGCCGGTGGAGGTACCGGTGGTGGGGGTGGTTGTTGTGGCTGTTGCTGTCGTTGCCGTAAGGTCTCCGCCATTTCCATAATCATTCTCTCCATTCTATCCAGCCATGCAGAAGTAGCATCTTCTATATCTTCTGTCCTTGTCCTCACCATTGCCTACACAATAATCATTTATACATAATAGACATATTTCAAAAGTGTTAACATTATCAGAGTAGACTTATCGTTGCCATCGCTTTTTCATATACTTTCAGAATGTCATGCAAGATGCCTAAAGCTTTTCTAGACACCCTGAAGCTCAATGGACTCGTGTGTGAGATAGCAACTCGTGCTCTGATACCACTTGTCACGCCCCCAACTTGCCCCTAAAAGTTCGGGCATGACCCGTTCAGAAACAGACAGATAACCTGGTATATATATATCATATGGGGCCTTGACGGAAGCACAAAACATACAAGAATACAAAATTAAGCAAATCCCATTGAGCTATTTCTAACATGCCAGGATCTCATACATTACATGCATCATAAGAGGTTGATAGAATTCAAAAATATTTCTTGACAGTACATATATACAAATACATAAACAGACCCAGCCCTGTAGTCGGGCATGTAACAAAAACTATTAGAGTTATACACAATCAACCTTGGAAGGGTAGCTAAGGAAAAAGCCAATTATCTTAGTAGACTTCACAAAATGGGTGGCCTTGAGAGTGCTTGGATACACGAAGGTTATCAAAAGGAACGGGGCATCATAGGTTAGGATTGACCACCTGGTTGGTTGCCTACAGAAACAGACATAACAGAGAGTGAGCCGGGCTCAGTGAATAGTAATACATAATGAAGCAAAGCTCAACTTGAAACATGACATATATCGATATATGTGTAAATGCAGAGGTTACAAAGTTAGCCTGATTCTGTATTTATCTTATAACGGCCTTAAGCCCAATCTTGAACATAAAAGCTTGATATATCACATTCTTAATTCATAACGGCTTGAAGCCCTTAAAGATGGTGGCATAATGCCCTTGAACATAGTGGCATAAGGCCCTTAAACATGGTGGCATGACGCCCTTGTAACATATGGCACTAAGGCCCTTGAAACGTGTGGCACAAGGCCCTTAAACATGGTGGCACGAAGCCCTTATAACATATGGCACTAAGGCCCTTGAAACGTGTGGCACAAGGCCCTTGTAACTTGTTGGCATAGAAGCCCTTGAAAGTGGAATAAGCCCTTGAAGTCATACTTATACAAACTCAAGAGGTGTCTCACACGGATTCTAGAGGTGGCTCACGTCGTAGCACTTAGTTCCGTGTAGCACTTTGTTTCGTATCATAATAATTTATTGAATGTTCGTAGGCCTAGAGTCCTGTGGAATAAAGTATTTTATCTTTCCCATTTTATTCTTTTAGGCACTTAGAACATACTTGAGCATTATCATACATACTTGAAACATAAATCATAGTCACGTACTTGAGACATTAACATAATCGCGTAACGAAATACTAATGAAAATCATTAGTCATATACAAAGAAGATAATGATACTACTACTCACAGTGTTGTGATGATGTGCTTGTTCTCCTCGGAGTGTGCCCTGCACAGATTCAACCTTACACAATTTAGTTTTTCTTTCACTTTTTATTTCGTTTTACTTCGAAGGAATTTATACATATTAAAAGGCATCAAATACATATTCCGACAACATTAGAGGGTTATACACGCAAAACGGAGCAGACAGTATTTTTCAGCATGAGCCGCACGTGCGGCTGTGAGCCCCGCACGTGCGGCAGTTGGCCCCGCACGTGCGGACCTGAGGTCCCGCACGTGCCTTTTTAGCAGAACAAAAGCCCCAAAATTTGCCCTTCTCCCGCACGTGCGGCCACAACCCCCGCACGTGCGGCAGCACTTCCCGCACGTGCGGCCATGACTCCCGCACGTGCGGCGATTCTGCACTTCCAGTCCGAAATTTGCTAAAAAATTCCATTCTTTTAGGAGTGTATTCAAGACTCTAAAATAGATCTTTTCATTACTAAATCATGGTTCAAAAAGCATGAAATTCAAGGTACAATATACAACATTTTCTTGCTTGAATTAAATCCATGCACACAACTCAATTCAATGGGCCAAAAGTTAAAATTCATAAACACTCTTCCATATCTTGAGGTTCTTAGCTTCTCATGCACATGACATAACATGGATACACAAAATCATGTTCTACTCTTAAGTTCAAAGTAAAAAGAGAAAATATAACTTCTCCATATTCAATTTTAATTGAATCAAACAACTAAGGAATATGGAATCATAATTCCAACCCCTAAGTAACATGATTAAGAGGGTATTTCATACATCCTAAGTATAAGAGTTATGGGAGTCAATTGAGACAGTCTTATACATACCTTGTGCTTAATCTTCCACAATTTCCCAACCTTTGATGATCTCCTTCCTCTACCCTTCAATTTCTCTCACTCCTCACCTTCCCTTAGGAGAAATGTGATTCCCAAATCTTATGAGTCATAAGACTCTTATAAACATATATACATATACATAGAAAACTTGAATAGGGACAAAATTGAATCGTTTATGCATCCCCAAATTGAAATTTCACAGAAGTGCTTAATATTACTTAAAAATTATGCTGATTATACATGTGAAATCAATTCCAGATAATTAAGCCTCTAAGGCTTCCAATTTCTGATCTAAGCATTCTCATGTAACAGATACTTTTCTTATTGAACAGATAGACATCTTTAATCATATGGTTTACTTACTTAATTTAGATTTCCATTAGGATTCTACAATAAGCATTCAAAATCACAAAATAGGATCCGAAAATATAACAAAGAACATGTACGAGGGTCGGGTTATTACATGGCACGTGCCTCTCGAAGCTCCGAAACTGGCGCAGTCCGTCGGGGGGCAGAACATGAATCGCCGGCCGGTAGGTTGCCGGGTCGAACGGGCGCTCGCTCAAAGGTAGGAGCTCGACCCCGGGATCCATCTCGTGATCTGGGGGAGTCCCGCCGCGTGGAATGTCGTCCGCCATGTCAAGAGTGATGAGAAAATAGCCGGAGGAAGGAAAGCCGGACCGGAATGCGGAAAGTCAACCGAAAAGTCAACTCCCGAGAAGGTCGAAAATGGCCAGAAAAGCCGGGATGTGAAAATGGTACGGAAATCGAGAGGAAAACGAGGGGAACAAACCCCAAAAAGGTGGGAACGGCAAACGAGGCACCGAAACAAAGTTTTGGTCGGTTGAAAATGTCCGAAACGCGAAGAAAATCGCGAATCTGACTACGAAACGGGCGTAGAACGCGAAGAAACGAGCGAAAGAGGAGAGAAAAATGCTCTAGGGAGAGAGAGTGTGAGTTTTCGGCAGAAAGGAAAGTAAGAAAATAGGGTTTGAAACCCTATTTTAAAACACCCGAGGTGAAATGTCGAATCTGCCCCGACTCAGCAACTTTTTGCCGGTCGGCAATATTTTGTGCCGGCCGGTAGTATATTGTGCCGATGGAATTATTCTGCAGCCGGTGGACAGCCGGTGGCCTCCCCTCCCGGCCGGTGGAGTTCCCACAACCTTGTTTAGGCCATATGAGCAGCTTTTGCTCTTCATAGCTCAAGAAAGTGCAAGAAAGTGTACCTCCGATGCTCAACCGGCCTCCGTTTTGACCTCGGACCGCGTCTTCTGTGCGTAGCACTCCAAGTTATGCAATGTTGTATCCTTTGGTATCCTTTTTGCCTCTTACAAGATCCAAAAGTTACCCCGTGTGCGTTGCACGCGTTCATCGCACTTTTTCGGTGCATTATATCGCGCTATCATGCGCCTCGCAGTTGCATTGTTATGCACATACTACTGGCGTTGTAACACGCACGCCTTGCATTGTCATGCACATTTCTCATGCATTGTCACTGCATTTTTATTACAAGCATTGTCATGTATTTCAAATACATACGTCGCCTCGCGCATCGTTCGCGTTGTCGTACATTCCCTTCCCTTGCATTGTCATGCATTTCGAAACGCGTGCGTTGTTACGCATTTAAGTCCATTTACATTTTACATTCCGTGTGGCATGCGTGTCACACTTCGCATCATTTTACATTCCGTGTGGCATGCGTGTCACACTTCGCATCATTTTACATTCCGTGTGGCATGCGTGTCACACTTCCCATCATTTTACATTCCGTGTGGCATGCGTGTCGCACTTCGCATCATTTCACATTCCTTGTGGCATGCGTGTCGCACTTCGCATCTTTTTACATTCCGTGAGGCATGCGTGTCTCATTTGTATCATTTTGCATCTTATGAGGCATGCGTGTCTCTGTATCATTCGCATCGGCACGTGTGCCTCATTTGCATCGGCATGCGTCCCTCATTTCCATCGGCATGCATCCCTCATTTCCATTGGCAGGTGTGCCCCATCTTCTTCATCGACATGCGTGTCACATTTTCGTTGGTATGTGTGTCGTCATTTGCATTAGCATGCGCACCTCATTTGCATAGAACATGCGTTCGCTCGCACTGTTTTGTGCAGTTTATCATTCGCACTATTTTGCGCATCGCACTGTTTTGTGCAGTTTACATTCGCGCTATTTTGCGCATCGCACTGTTTTGTGTAGTTTACATTCGCGCTATTTTGCACATCGCACTGTTTTGTGCAGTTTACATTCGCACTATTTTGCGCACCTTTCTACACTTGTTAGTGCATTGCTTCGCGCTATCCTGCGCACCTTATATGTATCGCACTATTTTGTGCATTTCAAATCAATCGCACTGTTTTGTGCATTTCAAAAATCCTTCGTACTGTTTTGTGCATTTCAAATCAATCGCACTGTTTTGTGCATTTCAAATCAATCGCACTATTTTGTGCATTCCAAAAATCCTTCGCACTGTTTTGTGCATTGCATATCGATCGCGCTGTTTAGCGTATCACACTGTTTTGTGCATTGCATTCCATCGCACTGTCTTGTGCACTCGCGTTGTCTAACGCATCGCACTATTTTGTGCATCTGTTGGAGCACTATTTTGTGCATTCACTCTGCATCGCACTGTCTTGTGCCATTTATGGTCTGGCGAGACCTTAAATACGCATGGTCTAGGAGACCGTAAATCCTCTGAAGGTGCAAGTCCTTCGGCGTTTGTCATGCCCGAACGACTTTTTCGTATCATGCATGTACCTTAAGCCGCGTGCTGTCGCACATTCCATGCAACATGCATTTTATACATCATTTGCATAACAAAAACCAAAAACAAAAAAAAAAAATGCGCATTGTCTTGCATTATCATAAATAGTTGCATTGTCATGCATCATTAGAACATAGTGTACATTGGATTGTTATCTGCATGCATTCACTGCATCACTTCCGCCTATGGCTCGCGCCTTTCCGTGATTGAGCTTGGTCTGGTATGTGCCCATACTTTTCATGTCAAAGCATAGTACCGTTCTATGTCAGACACGGCTTGTACGCGTGCATGCCTTTCCTAGGGAAAATTTAGTTTGGCTTGCGTGCCACATCCATTGTATCCATTCCCATTCCATTGCATATTTGTAGATATTGCATTGTAGTTTGCATGCATTCATTGCATCACCTTCCATTTATGGCTTGCGCCTTTCCAGGTTGAGCTTGGCCTGGTATGTGCCCTTACTTTTCACGTTAAAGCACAGTTCTGCAAGTGTACGCGCCTATTCCACGCTGGTATGATGGTTTGAGGGTTGCGGCACCTTTTCTGTGTTAGACATGGCTTGTTTGTGTACATGCCTTTCCTAGGCAAGATTTGGTTTGGCCCGTGTGCCATATCCATTGCATTGCAGATTGCATGCATTCATTGCATCACTTCCACCTATGGTTTGCGCCTTTCCATGATTTAGCTTGGTCTGGTATGTGCTCATACTTCTCGTGTCGAAGCATAGTTCAGTGGACCGTTCTATGTTAAACATGGCTTGTATGCGTACATGCCTTTCCTAGGCAAGATTTGGTTTGGCCCGCGTGCCATATCCGTTGCCATTTCCCCAGCATTTTCATCATATATTACATTGTAGTGTAATTGTTGCATCCGGCATTAGGATCGTAGTCCTCTCCCCAGCGGGTCATTTCCCCACTTATGTCATTCCCTCCCAAATACTTGTTCTTGCGTCCGTCTACATTACTCATAGTTCAGTTGACCGTTCTATGGTAGACGGACTTGTTACCTCCATCAATCTATTTGACATAGGTGTGGTTCCGAACCACTCGTGATTGGGTCGTGATTCAATTGTTTTGCATATAGTTTGCATTGTTTCAATTACATTGTATCTTCATTTGCATTGTTTATATATTGTTTTGTATATATTGCATATCATTTTGCATCCTTTTTTTTGCATTGTCATGCATGTTGTTAACAATATTGCACCTGTTAAGTTTGTTTTCTTTGCAGGCATGATATTGTATGTACGGTTCATTTAAGGCTGGTGCAACCAGATGAGCCACACAGGTATTGTATCCTCCGAGTGAGAAGTATCGAGAATTGCATAATTCTCTTACATCCTTTCTGCATTGTAGTGTAGTTTGGTGTATGCTAGCTTAAAAGTGTCGCATGTATGCTTCATTACAGCTTCCTTTGCATGATCATAAGTTATGCTCGGCTTCGTGCATTGTCTTGCATTTTGCCCCTGCCTTCGGGCGCATACCTTGTTTGTCTTGCATGTTTGTCTAAGTCTTCGACCTTGTCAAAAATGGGTCGTCTCTGGGCTTTGACATTCACTCCCGTCATTGTTATGACTTTCGAGTTCTGTCAAAGAGGGGCAACTGCAGACACCCCATTTTTGACTGTCCTCAAGACTTGGACGTCACCGTTTGAACACCCGGTGATCATCCATGTTTGTGTTCGTTTGGAGTTCCCGGAGGTCTCAGCCACGTGCCTTGCCTCAGGATCTCCGAATTCGACCGTTTAGTGTCTGGTTTTGCACCAAACACTTGTGTTTTGCCTTGGAAGGGCAGGGAATGCCTTGTGAGGCATCCCCACACACCACCGGCCATGGCCAGAGGCCATCGGCTGGTTTTTGCTTCCACCAGCAACGTATTTTGCCGGTCGGCACTCAATTTTGCCAAAATGGCATCTTTGGCCGGCCGACTACTGTGCATCTGCTTTTGCAGATATTTTGTCACTGCTGTCTTGCATTTGGCTCCCCTCCATACACGTGTATGGAGGGATCTCCCTCTTTAGAAGCTTGTCTTGTAAGCTTTACAAGACAAGAAGCTCTATAAGAGGAGCCCTTGTCTCCCTTGTTTAGGGTTGGACTTTTTAGAGAGTTTAGACAGCCATTTTAGGGTTTTGAGTTCTAGGGTTAGAATCCATACACTTTCTATCTCTATATCTCTCTCTTGTGTGTGTTTAAGTGTGTTTGTGTCTTACTATTGCACACAAACACATAGTGTTTCCCCTTCACTTAGCTACTGAGGTTCTAAGAGGTTGGTTTTGAAATTTTGGAGTTGTTTTCAACCTAAAAGGAGCTGTTGGAGCATCATTTGTGAAGGTGGTCTACAAGGGTGAGAAACTTCCCTTTTATTCCCCATTTTTGTATTGCTTTTCTACCTATCTTAGAGCTGTTTTTGTGCTTAGTGTATAATACAAAAAAGTTCTGTCTTTTAGCCCTCTTCATTGTTTATTAAGAGTGTTTTGTGGTTTGGAGGTGTTTGACCCCTCTTAAGCCTTGTAAGGCCTCATTTTGTGCTATTTTGTGCAAGTTTCGAGACTTTGGTGTTTTGGCCTCTTCACCACTGAAATCTTGAGGGATTTCAGTGGTGAAGATGGTGCCTTGAAGTCTCTGAAAGGAGAGGGCCATCCCCTCTCCTTGTTGTCCTTGAAATGGACCGTTTTTGGCCTCTTGAGGGAGCACCATGTTAGAATGTGTATTGATCATGTCTTGGCTATTTTCCATGCATATTATGCCATAATATAATCTTGTTGTGTGTTGGTTTTGGTACACCATGCATGCTTAGCATACCTACCATGTAATGCCTTGTTATTGCCTTAATATGCCTTAGGCTGTTAGCCTTTGTTCAAGCATGTTTTAGGCTTAGTCTTGTGAAGCTTTTGTGCATATTTTTCCATGTTTTAGGTCTGTCCATAGTTGTTTGGGTCGGATTTGGCATGCTTAGTATAGCTCCTTTGTATTCAAGCTTGTTGGCCTTAAGTATGTGAATGTATATGATGACATTTTTGCATTGATTTGGTGATTTGGAACCATCCACCATGTCATTTCAGTCCCCTTTGCATGCCTATATGTTTACCTTGAATGCCTCTTTAATGCTTTGAAAGCTTGTGTAGTATGCTCCATGTTTTGGCCATTGCACATACCTTTGAATTTGAGCCACTTAGATGCCATCTAGGGGGCCCCCTTTTGCATGGTCTAGGTCTGTCTTGAACCTATTTTAAGTCCCCTTAGCCTTGTGAGGTTTGGTTGGCATAGCCATGGTTCAAGTCCCTTTGACTTGCTTCAAGTACTTGGGCCATTCATTGCATGCTTGGTCAGTTTTATTTGCTTGGTTTGACACCATCTTAGCATGATTTTCAAAGCTTATGTTGCATGCTAATTGTCCATGATATCCCTTTTCAAGTGTGCTTGAGAGTCCCTCTTTTGTGCCTAAGCATTGGCCCTTTAACATGTGCATGCGTGTATGTGTATTTAGTCCTTTATTTTGGTTACTTTGGCCACTGTTTTGGGCTTATTTAGAGTTGCCTAAATCATGTATAAGTCCATCTTTTCATCCATTTGCATTGCCTCGTGTTTGCTTGTACGCTTGCATAAGTGTCTTGCCATGCCATGTCACATCCTTAGCTTGCATGCCTAGGTTGCATTGTATCTTGCATGCATGCCTTGTTCCTTGACTTGGTGATAGGAATTGGGCCTTGGTTTGTTTGTTTGGTTTGTATTTCATTTGACATGAAAGTTGCACACTTGATTACTTGGGCCATCATGCATGGAAATGCGTGATTGGTGGTCCGAGAATCGAGACACATGCCCCTTTGAGTCATTACCATGATAAGGGACATGATTGGTGCATATATGCTTGAATTGTATTGCTATGCAAGTTCTGTCCTCTGCTGCTGTGAGTTGCAGGTTCTGCAGGCATTCTTTGCCGACTGGCAGTATGTATTGCCGACCATCAGTAAATCACCAGCCGATGAATTAATTTTGTGCCGGTGATCAAAATTCACTGCCGGTGGCAATCCTATTCAGCCGGTGGCACTCCTCAATGTCCAGAGAAGCAGTCCTGAGGTTTTGGCAGCCTCCAGAGGAGTAAAGGAAGGAAAACAGAGGCAAACTATGCATGGCGGTGCACTTCCGAGCAGGACCCGAGCATGCATTGCATCTAGCTCTTCTCCCGAGGCAGTTTACTCCTTTTCCTAGTTTTAATTAGTTTGTTAACTAATTAGGCAATCTGTAATATTTAATTAGCTTGCGCAGTTAATTAATCTGTAATATTTATTTGGCCCCTCCGAGCGAGGGCGAATCTGTAATAAGTGTGCGTGAGTGTGTGTATGTCTTCCAACCTCACGTCTTTCTTCCCTTTTATTTACCTGCTTATGATGGTAGACTAGGGCATTTTTAAAATTAGCATACCTTATGTTATGCATGCGTGCATTCATGCATTTGTATTGCATGCATTAGGCTTGGTACATCACACTAACTGCATTTGTACTTCAATTTAAAATTGAATACGTGCATCAAATTGATCGCATTTCACATGCCATGTTTAGATTAGCCGAGCCTACTCTAATTGCATTTTTGCATGCGATGCATTAGTCTTTTTTAACATGAACTAGGACATGCATGCTTGCTAACTAGTTCATTGTTTTGGCACAGAGTACGATGTAAGTATTTATGTTTTAGCATCCCGCATGCGTGCGAGTGTTGCCATGACAGTATGCTTGCCATGCGGCTAAATGCTTATGTGGTAAACTGTTTGGATGCCTGTGGGTGAAGGTTGGATTGTTTGAGTTGGAAAAACTCGTTGAAATCCGTGTTTTAGCCTACTTGCAAGTAGCAAATTCCAAAGCGCTTTTCAAAACAAACGGATGTGCAATGCTTGTTTCCAAAGTAGGCAATCTAGTCTATACTTGTTTGCTGTGCGCATAACATAGTAATTCTAGTCTATACTTGTTTGCTGTGCGCATAACATAGTAATTCTAGGCTAATAACCGGAATAAGAACACATAACGTTTTCAAAACCAGATATCACGGTTAGTAGAGGCCGGCCTTCGGACTGGGCGAAAGGGGGTGCTCATAGCTGACCTTCCCCGATCGTACCCAAGCTCCCGAGCCGAGACAACTCCGGTGATGACGGACATGTGGCCTTCGGCACCGAGTCAGGGTTTCCTAAATTTCCCCATTAAAAAATATTTAGGTGGCGACTCTGTATCTGGCAAAGCAGTCCATGTTTGGCACTTCTTTCAAAAATCTGTTTTTCTCAAAACGATTTGCCGGATTTGGACTCTTTGGTTCAAGATTAAGAACCGTGACACAAATCGAGTCCGAACTGTAGCGAGGTCCCACGCGGGCGCGTCTACAAGGCCGCGTTTCACACGCCCTGAGATAGTAGAGAAAAACCGGTCGGGCTCGTGTTCCACATGTCCCGAGATACAACTCGCCTAGGGCCACGCTACACGCATTCTGAGATATAGGAAATAGGTACGAGACTGTACCACAAATACACAATTGTTATGAAATTGTGTGCTAGATACACAAAGTAAATGAGTGCGATAGATACACAAAATGAATGAGTGCGATAGATGCACAAAGGTGATGTGATTACAGTAAATGGACAAAGCGGCTTTTAGAAATTACCTCATGGGGTGAGTGGCGATGAACTGCTCTACTTTGACGGGGATCTCCCCGTACCTTCAACTCAAAGTTCAAAGGCCCTGAAATGCTGATAAAGGGTAGCCTTTGCATGTAGAAATGACTGCTGCCGCTTTTCTTCCCGATCATATTCACAACTTTCCCTATTCTCCAGCGAGGTGGCAAACTAGGTTGGTTCAGTATCTAGAATTGAGGCGCATACCCGCTACCTCAACCTATGGGGCTTCCATACAGATTTCAAGCCGGGGATACACCCCTGGGTATTTAACCCTAGCTTTAGTCTCGGAAATCCCGAACCTTTCCGTTCCAGGCATCAGCCATTCGAACTCTAGTTTCCACCGTCACAGTTGGTCTCCTAGGAACTCATTGCAAACACAGCCAAGATGTTTCTGGCAGAGAATGGTACTTCGGGAGAATACTTCTGATCGCCATTCTGGCTTGAAGTAGGCTCGAGCTTGACCTTGAGGTAGAAGCACACTCATACTTCAGAGCATTAACAAGACCTGAAGAGATGTATATGGAATGCAATCTCGGAACTTACTGAAGTAGAAACACACTAAGATGCTCCAAATTTTCCCTCTTTTCTTTTGCTTTGCAATCCGGAACCTATATCACTTCAGATAGGTCCTTGTTCTACTGTTCTCACATGTCCTGGGCTGAACCCTGGAGTTTATGAAAGAACAAATCTTGTTTTGCACATATGTGGTGAACGACACAGCACTCCGAGCAAAAAACGATTTCTAAAATTGAGAAATGAGTTCTTAACCGGGTATTGAGCCTACGACTAAACACTGCACACCACGACTTAACAAAGGAAAACGAAGGTAAAACAACCTAAACACATCTATTGGCACTCGAAACGACTCAAAACAAGAATCGAGACAGACAAAAACACACACACAACACTCGGATGTGTTCTATTGGCGAGACACCTCTCGGTTCACGGGGAGCCCACATCTTCTCCGGGTATTGTTTCCTACCCTTTCTTATTTGTGATTCTCTCATCACTTGGCACTCAATCTATTTTCCTCTGAAAATCCATTCCTTACTTTTTCCCTCAGCGCACATCTCTCTATTCTTCAATCTCTCTTATTTTTTTATCCCCCCTGGGTGGTTGATGGATAAAAAGGAAGTTGTGGACTCTTGCCCCTAGTATTCTACTAGATTCTCATTCTTCCGCTCACAATAGTGAACTTCTCCCACAGAAGGGTTGTGGTGCGACCAGATGCACAAAAAATCTGCAGTTGACATCGGTTGACGATGCCCTTGGCTTAGCTTGATTGAGGTGAGTTATTGCATGTCCCGCTGGCCAGGTATTCAATTGATTAGTTCCACACATTGTGTTTTCTGCGTCCCCGTTCTGGGTGAGACGCCAGTTTTGGAGTGATCGTCCCAGTTGAGGGAACCGAATATCCATCTCCATTCTAGCTCATGCTTCACGCATGGCTTTATACCTCGCTGCTTGGAGGATGTGAGAGCTTTCAGCCCTTTGCTGTTAGCCTCAGTTGTGCCCTTTCTGGCCAGTATGTTGACAACAGGGAAAAGGCAGGAAGCCTGACTCAACTGTGCCCCTAGTTCATCATTTTGACCATTTTTTTTGTTTTTGGCTTCTGCTAAAACAATTCAGACCAATATGAGAGTTACATTAACATGCTTGTTCAATTTTATGATTTGAATTCATGCAAGTCAGGCAATGAGCACTAAAAATTTTTCTTTTTTGGGTCCAAGAAACGGTCCAGGTTTGAAAAATATGGAGTAATTTTCGAGAGAATTAGTCAACCTTAGTAAAAATTCTCAAAAACTATTTTTACAAATGGCCACTGCTCGACCAACACATAATTTACTCTTGAGATGCACAACCTCAGATCCAAAACATTGAAAAATTGCCCCTTGTCTAAATGGCACTGCACGGCAACAAAAAGTTGCCCCTTATCTGAATGGCACCACAGCGCATTTGTAGACACCCTATTTTTGACCATCCTTAAGACTTGGACGTCATCGTTTGAACCCTCGATGATCATCCATGTTCGTGTTCGTCCTGAGTTCTCGGAGGTTTCGGTCACGCGCCTTGCCTCAAGACCTCTCGACTTGTTTGTTTTGTGCTTGGTTGTACACCAAACACTTGTGTTTTTGCTTCTGAGGGCAGGGAATGGCTTGTTGGCCATTTCCACACCTCACCGGCCTTGGCTTGAGGCCACCGGCCCTGTTTTATTGCTACCGGCCAATTATTTTGGTCGATCGACAATGTTTTTGGTCGGCTGGCCATTGTTTTGGTCAATCAGCGTTATTTTCCAGCCGACCCCTTTCCATCTGCTTTTGGCAGATATTTTATGCCAGCCGGCACGCACAATTATTCCCCTCCATACACGTGCATGGAGGGATTTGCCTCTTGTTTAGCTTCTCTTGGATGCTTGAGGATTTGAGCCTCGATAAAGAGGAAGCCCTTCCTCCCTCCTCCAGGGTTCAGAAAAATTAGATTAGAGAGCTTAGATATAGTTTTCTATCTATACTCCCTTGTTTGACTATATTTTGTGCCCTAAAGGGGTGTTTGTTCTTAGTTTTGCACTAAGACACCTAGTGTTACACCATCCTTGGTTTGTTAAGGCTCTAAGGAGTTGTTGTTAGGGTTCTTGGGCTGGTTTTGATCCAAGGAAGGCGCTGGAGTGGTGTTCTTGAAGAGGTTCTTCAAAGGTGAGAACCTACCTTCTTTATTCCCCATTTTTGCACAAGCTTTTAGCATATCTTGCTTATTGTTTTAAGATTCGACTATAACTGATAAAAGTTCTGATTTTGTGTGTTTTAGAACTTTGTTTAAGGTTACTTTGAGGTTTGGGGTTGTTTCCCCCCCTCCAAGGCCTTGTTTTAGACCATACCTTCTGGCCATTGTTTTGGTCTTTGCATGACCTCTCTACCACTGAAATCCAGAGGATTTTTAGTGGTGGGGAGGTGGTTTTAAGGTCCTAAAAAGGAGAGGGTCATTCCCTCTCCTTGTTGTCTTTAATGCTTGCATAAATGGCTTATGTGGTAGCATGTGTGTTTAGTTTGTTTTAGCTTCATTTCAGCATGTATTAGGCTTTGTTTTGCCATGATACACCTCTATTTTGAGTTGGTTTAGACATGCCATGTATGCTTCATACACTTGTCTTGTAATCCCATGATTTGGCCTTAACGTGCATCATATTGTAACATGTGTTTTAAGCATGATTTTGGCTCAATTCCATGAAGCTTTTAGCCTTGTTCTAGCATGCTTGAGCTTTGATTTTGGTTGTTTTGGTCATCCATGACTTACTTTGTATAGCTACCATGTAATCTAGTTTGTTAGCTTTGAGTGTCCAAGTTGCTGGCATGCTCTATGTGGATCATTTCAGTGGTTTGGCATCACTTAGAATGTTATTTTAGTCCATATTTCATGCTTATAAACTTACACTTATCACTGCTTTAATGCCTTAAAGAGTTTGTGTTTTATGCCTCATGAAAGTGTCATTGTGTATGCCATCATGCTTAGGTCATTGGGATGTCATCTAAGTGGGTTTTTGGGCTCATTTTGACATGTCCTAACTCTGTTTTAGGTTGCTTAAATTGTGCCATGTTTGGTTGTATTAGGCGTAGTGTAACACCTCTTTGATGGCCTTGCATGCCTCATGATTTTTTCCCCTTTGTTTTAGCTTGTTTTGGCTTTGGTCGTTGCATGTTTTAGGCTCACTTTAGCATGATTTAGGACTGTTTTGGGTTATACTTGCCAAATGCTCTTTTTTTTGTGTAGTTTTGGTCCAAGTCCCTTGACTAGTCTTAGGCTTCAATCTTGAGCATGCCATGTTTGACTTGTTTACGTGATTTGGTATCACTCCTACCTTCATTTCAGAGCATGTAATGTTGTCATATTTGCATGCTTTTCATTCCTTTTAAGTGTGCTTAAAGGTTGCCCTTTTATGCTTAAAGTGATAGGCCATTAGCATGCATGTTTGTATGTGGTTTTGTCCCTTATCCCTTAGCATTTTGGCCGCTAATTTGGACCTATTAGAGAGCTGTCCTTCTTGGGGTAAGACCTTTCCTGCATGTTGTTGCATGTTTGCCTTGCATGTTGTCGCATACTTGGCCTATTAATATGTTGTTGCATGTTTAAGCGATAGTGCATTTGGCATGCATTCTTTTGGTTTTACGTTGCTTAACAAGTTGTTACATGTTTGCCTCACATGTTGTTACATGATTGAATGAAGTCACATGCTTGTTTGTATGCTTGTCTTTGCATATTGTCATATGCTAATTGCCTTGTGTAACATCGTTGCTTGTATGCTCATTTTGCACTAGTATGCTCGCATGTTTAGGTTGCATAGCATCAAGCATGCATCCCTTGCCTCTTGATCAATCATGATAGAGGTTGGGGCCCCATACGTGTTATATGCATTTCATTCTATATTGATTTGCACACTTGGTGCCATGGGCCATCATGCATTGAAATGCGTGATTGATGACCCGAGGGTCGAGAACCGTACTCCTTTGAGTCTCAAACATGATAAGGAGGGTGGTGGTGCAAACATTGCTTTGAAAATGCATTGCCATGTTCTGCATGTCCTCTGCTGCAGCAAAACAGGATTCTACTGGAAAAGATGGTCTGTCGACCATCTTCAATGCCTGCCGGCCATTAATTTTTAGCCGAGATCACCACAAATGGTTGATGACCAGTTCCACATGGCCGATGGCCTCACCTCTTAGTCGGTGACCTCCCACAGTGCTCAGGGAGTGATTCTGAAGCTTCCTTGGAACTTGTGAAGTTTTCAGAAGTACAGATCAGTGTGGACAGAGGCAGCATTAGTATGGCGATGGATTTCCGAGTAGAGCCGAGCATGCACGCATCCATCCCTCTTCCCGAGGCCTCTTTACTGTTTTCTTAGCTTAATTAATTTGTTTAATTAGTTAAGTGTTGCGTAATAATTAGTTAGCTCACTAGTTAGTTAATTATTTGATTTGTATTATTCTTTCGGTCCCACCCCTGAGAGGGTGCAATTGTGTAATAAGCGTGCGTGTGTGTGATGCATGTCTTCCAACATCCACTTTTTTCTCCCTTTTACTTGCCTACTTTTGATGGTTAGTTCTAGGGCATATTTGATTTAACATACCTTATGCTATACATGTTTGCATTCATTCATCTGTATTACATGCACCGGGCTCGGCGCATCATACTAACTGCATTGTATTTAAATTCCAACTTGAATACATGTATCGAATTGCCGCATCTCATATGCCACTTTAGATTAGCCGAGCCTATTCTAGTTGCATTTTGCCTGCGATGCAGTAGCCATTTTTAAACATGGACTTGGATCATACATTTGATTACTAACATGTTCACTGTTTCGGCTCGGAGTACACTGTGAGTGTTTATGCTTTAGCATCTTGCATGTATGTAAATGTTAACATGACAGCATGCTTACCATGAGGCTAATTGCTTATGTGATATAACTGGCTGAATGCCTGTGGGTGAAGGTTGGATTGCTTGAATTGGAATAATTCATCGAAATCTGTGATTTAGCCTACTTACGAGTAGTAAACTTCAAACCACTTTTCAAACAACGAATATGTGATGTTTCGTTCCAAATTAGGCGATCTAGTCTATATTTGTATGTTGTGTGCATCACATAGTAATTCTAGGCCAATAACCAGAATAAGAGCACATATATTTTCAAAACTTGATATCATGCTTAGTACAGGCCGATCTTCGGATCAGGCGAGCGGGGGTGCTCATAGATGACCTTCCCCAATCGTACCGAAGTTCCCGAGCCGAGGCAACTTTGGTGATGACGGACACGTGGCCTTAGGCACAAGTCAGGGTTTCCTAAATTCCCTCAAAATAAAATATTTAGGTGGCGACTCTGTATCTGGCAAAACAGTCTATGTTTGGCACTTCTTTCTTAAAAATCTGTTTTCCAAAACGATTTGTCGGATATGGACTCTTTGGTGATTTATCAGTCTTGCATTGCACATTGCAAGATCAGATTAAGAACTGTGACAAATGAGTCTGAACTGTGGTAGCTTAAAGTCAACGAGGGCACGTCCACAGCGTTGTAATCAGTCCTCAAAGTGACAATTACAGCCGAACTCTTGGATACAGAGAAGGCAAAGATGATCAGAACCATTACATGGACATAGTCGATTTGGAAGTGTTTATGGCTGGACTTCAGAATGAAGTTGCCTATTGTAGACCACCCGGAAATCCTGCTCTGCGCGCGAGGCGTGAATCGTTTTGTTCTTAGCTACTACATTTCGGACTCGTGTCACGGTTCTGAATCTAATCTCACAAAGTGCAATGTGAGATCAATAAATCAGCAAAGAGTCCAAATCCGGCAAATCGTTTTCGAAAATCAATTTTAATAAAGAAGTGCCAAACATGGACTGCTTTGCTAGATACAGAGTCACCAGTTGAATGTTTTGTTTTGGGGGAAATTTAGGAAACCCTGACTCGTGCGTAAAGCCAGGTGTCCGTCATCACCAAAGTTTCCTCGACTCGGGAACTTGGGTACAAGAGGGGAATGTCATGCAATGAGCACCCCCACTTGCCCGATTAAAGATCGGCCTTTACTAACATGATATTTTGTTTTTGAAAACACATGCATTCTTATTCCAATTATTAACCTAGAATTACTATGTGATGCGCACAGCATACAAGTATAGACTAGATCGCCTAAGTTGGAACAAAACATTGCATGTTCGTTTGTGAAAATGATTTGGAGTTTGCTACTCGAAAGTAGGCTAAGTCATAGATTTTGCCACCCTTAAGTGGGCTTAAAACTCGCATTTCAATGAATTGTTCCAATTCAAGCAATCCAACCTTCACCCACAGGCATTCAAGCAGTTAATCACTTGAGCAGTTAGCCTCATTGCAAGCATGCTAACATGGCAACATGCACATCTCATGCAGTATGCTAAAGCGTAAACACTCACAGTGTACTCCAAGCCAAAACAAAGAACTAGTTAGAAATCATGCATGATCCTTGTTCATGTTAAGATGACTAATGCAACACATGCAAAAATGCAACTAAGATAGGCTTGGGTATTCTAAGATGTCATGTGAATGCAACTTGATAACATGCTGTTGAACACGTATTCAAGTAAATGTATTGAAATACAATGCAGTTAGTATGATGCGCCGAGCCCTGTGCATGCAAAACGTATGAATGGACGCACGCATGCGAAGCATAAGTATGCTAATCAAAATATACGCTAAAACTAACCATTGTAAACGGTTAAGTAAAAGGGAGAAAGAAATGGGGGTTGGAAGACATGCATCACACACACACACACACACTTATTACAACAGTCGGCTCTCTCGACGGACGGTCTGAATAAGAAGCTAACTAGCTAATCTAAGCTAATTAAACTAATTATTACATCACAAAACTAATTAACTAACAAGTTAACTAATTAAGTACAAAACGAAGCTAATTAACTAACAAGTTAACTAATTAGTTATTACAACACAAATAAGCAGCTAAATGCATTAACTACTTAGGTACAGAACCAAAACATAAACTAGCTAAGCAAATTAGCTAAGTAAAGTAGTCAAGAAATGTCCTCAGAGCGAGAAGCGCATGCATGCTCGGTCGCCTCGTTCAGAAATCCACCGCGATGCCCCCACTTGCCTCTATTTTCAATTGTTCTCAGAACCTTGCACAAAGCTCCAGAAAGCTTCTAACTCACCTTGGGGACTTGTAGGAGCATAGCCGACCACCTAGGGGTGTTGCCAGCCACTGGCCGACTAGTTGCCATTGCTGCAGACCAGAAAAAGTGGTCGGCCAGCTAGTTTTTCTGGTCTGCCGACCACTTGTTGCTGCACTTCTCCAGTTTGCTGCAACATAGAGCATGAAAGGGCATGTCAATGTATTTGCAAGGCATGTGTGCACAACCAGCGTCCCTATCATTTCATAAGCTCAAGGGAGTGCGGTTCTCGACCCTCGGGCACCAATCGCGTATTTCAATTCATGGTGGCCGAGAAGCCAAATTGCACAATTCAATATGAAATGAATGCACACATAACACATAAATTCCATGAACTCTATCATGCATGATCAAGACGGTCGACGATCGAGAATTGAGGCATGTTTCATCACTTGAAGTATGAAATGTCCCTCGTTTCTCATGTTTGGACTAATACCCTATCCAAACACATGCAAAGTGTAGACACCCCAGTTTTGACCGTCCTCAAGACTTGGACGTCACCGTTTGAACACTCGATGATCATCCATGTTTGTGTTCGTCTTGAGTTCCCGGAGGTCTCGGCTCGCGCGCCTTGCCTCAGGATCTCTCGACTCGACTGTTTACTGTCTGGTTTTGCACCAAACACTTGTGTTTTGCCTTGGAGGGGCAGGAAATACCTTGTGAGGCATCCCCACACATCACCGGCCATGGCTAGAGGCCACCGGCTGGTGTTTTGTTGCCATCGGCAATGTATATTGCGGTCGGCATTCTTTTCTACCGGTCGGCAGTCCATTTTGTCAAAATGGCAATTTTGAGCAGCCGAATACTGTTCATCTACTTTTTGTAGATATTTTGTGCCAGCTGTGATCGCTGGCACCCACTCTGTTCCCCTCCATACATGCGTATGGAGGGATTTCCCTCTAAGCAAGCTTGTTCGGAAAGCTTTGCAAGGGGGACTTCTATAAGAGGAGAGGTCTTCTCCTTGTTCTAGGTTGGCAAGTTTGAAAGAAAAACCAGAGCTTATACATAGATATATCATCTCTCTATATTTCCCTCTCTCTCTTCCCTTAGTGTGTGTTTGGTAACCCAAAAGTGCATTTTTGCCTTACTTTTGCACTAATACACACACCATTACACTTGCTCCGAGATTGAGTCACTTTGAGGGTTGATTCTTGAGTTTTTGGACTGATTTTGATCAAAAGAGGAGGGCTGCATTGGCTGTTCTTGAGGTGTGCTTCAAGGGTAATCACTTTGCTTTAGTTTCCCCAAACTTGCACTAGTTTTTTACCTATCTTGCTTGCTGATTTAAGTTTTGTGCATAACATAAAAAAAGCTTATATTTTCATGCTTAAGAACTTTCATTAAGGGTGTTTTGTGGTTTGAGTTCAAACTCACCCTCTTAGGCCTTATTTGGCCTTTTTGGTGCTTCCTTTGTGAGGCTTTGTTTGCTTGAGTGTTTTAGTCTTCTCACTACTGAAAACCAGTAAATTTTCAGTGGTGAGGAAGGTGGTTTGAAGTCTTGTATAGGGGAGGGACACCCCTCTCCCTTCATTGCCTCATTTCCGTGCCTTTTGGCTTAAAGGGCAACATGCATGCTTGATTGATTTTGGCCCTATTTCAGAGTTTTTTTGGTGGTTCTAGGTCACATGTTATCTTTGTTTTTGGTCAGATTTGTGCCCTTTTGCATGCTTAACATACTTGCTTTATATTCCTCTATTTGGCCTAGAAATGCATCTTGTGTTTAGGTCATGATTCTTGCATGGGTTAGCCTAATTTCATGAAGGTATTGGCATTACTTTACCATGTTTAAGGCCTGTTGGCCATCTGTTTCAGTCATGCTTGCCATGTTTGGTGTCCTCTCTTTGTGTTTTGGCTTGTAAGCCTTGAGCATATTGGCCTCTAGCATGCGTAGCTTAGACCATCCTCATGATTTGGCATCATTTAGGATCATATTTCAGTCCATAAATCATGTTTGTATGTTTGCATGTGTGACCTCTTTCATGCTTTGAGGATGTGCCCTTTCATGCCTAGAAATGAGTTTTGGTGCATGCATCTCATTAGAGCCACTTAAGCTGCCATATTAGTGGGTTTTGGGAGTCCATTTTTGCATGCTAGAATTCTGTTTTTACTTGTCTAATTCATGCCATGAATGGTCATGTTGGTGGAAGTAAAGTGCCCCTTTTTGTGCCTTAGCCTTAGGTCCATTGGCTTACTTGTTGGCATGAGTGTTTGTCCACCATTTTGGGCACTTTTGGGCACTGTTTTGGGGTGGATTGAGGTCTGCCCCTTCATGGTTTAAGTCCGCCATTGCATGCTTGTCTCATGTTTGTTGCATGATCGCTTCATTAGGTGTTGTAACATGATGATCCTATTGCTTAAATCGTCCATGTTTGCATTGCATTTGCATCTTGCATGCCTAGCATCGCATACTTGCCACGGTAGTTGCATGGCATTTGGCATGCCTTGCATCCTAATCTCATGTTGCATCTTTGAGTCATGTTTGCATAAACATGCATTGCATTACTTGGTTTGGGGTGTCAAACCAAGTGTGAGGGTTAAGGAGCGTTCATACTATAAGTGATGTAACGCGTCTTAACTCTCGGTCACCGGGGCCCTTGACTTCGACATGATAGGGTCGTGGTCCTCATTTGTGTGTTGCATGCATTTTTACATCAAATGGCAAGCTTGATCTCTTAGGCTATCATGCATAATTGATGGCTCGAGGATCGAGGGCCATGTTTCCCTGAGTTCAATACGTGATGGGGAACATGACCATGCTCACATGTGCCTGAAATCCAATGCCATATACTGTCAGTCCTATGTTGTTGTCAAAACTGTCTTCCGCAGGAAATTTCTGCCGACCGGCAGAATTCAGTGCCGACCGGCAATTGGTGAATGGCCGATAACTCCATCAGCAGCCGATGGAAGTTATATATGGTCGGTGGGCATTTCCTCCAACCGATGGTATTCTGCAGTGTGCAAGGAACCTGTCCCAGAACTTTGGCATTTTTCAGAGAAGCAAGGCAGTGAAAACAGAGGCGGCAGTGGTATGGTACGGACTTTCTGGGAGAGACGGGTTCGAGCATGGATCATTTGCGTGTCCCGAGGCAGGGGGTGTGGCCACCTTTCTTCCTTTTGCATTCATTCTGTTAAGTAAATTAGAAATTCGGTAATAATTTATTTGTTTATTATTCGGACTGTAATATTTATTTGGACCCTCCGAGTGAGGGCAATTATATAATAAGTGTGAGTAGGTGTGTGCATGTCTTCCAACCCCACGTCGTTCTTCCCTTTTTATTTACCTGCTTATGATGGTAGACTAGGGCATATTTAAATTAGCATACCTTATGCTATGCATGCGTGCATCCATACATTTGTCTTGCATGCACCGGGCTCGGCGCATCATTCTAACTGCATCTGTATTTCAATTCCAAATTGAATACGTGTTAATTGCAGCATTTCACATGCCATGTTTAGGATAGCCGAGCCTGTTTGGATTGCATCTTTGCATGTGCTGCATTAGTCATTTCAAATATGAACTAGGATCATGCATGTGATTACTAACTAGTTCCTGTCTTGGCTTGGAGTACTCTGTAAGTTCTTTTGCTTTAGCATCCTTGCATGCGTGTGAGTGTTGCCATAACAGCGTGATTACCATGAGGCTAGCTGCTTATGTGATATAATTGCTTGGGTGCCTATGGATGGAGGTTAAATTACCTAAATTGGAAAAAATGCATTAAAGCTGTGAATTTTAAAAGCCCACTAGATAGTGGCAAAACCACCTTTTCTAAAAGCCCACTTGAGGGTGGCAAAACCTGCATTTTAGCTTACTTGCGAGTAGCAAGCCATTTTCAAAACAAACAATGAATTGTTCTTGCTCCAATTTAGGCGATTTGGTCTATACTTGTTTGTTGTGCGCATAACATAGTAATGCTAGGCTAATAAATGGAATAAGAACGCATAACGCTTTCAAAACAAGATATCACGGTTAGTAGAGGCCGGTCTTCAGACCGGGCGAGAGGGGGTGCTTATAGCTGACCTTCCCCAATCGTACCCAAGTTCCCGAGCCGAGGCAACTTTGGTGATGACGGACACGTGGCCTTTGGCACCGAGTCAGGGTTTCCTAAATTCCCCATTTTAAAATATTTAGGTAGCGACTCTGTATTTGGCAAAGCAGTCCATGTTTGGCACTTCTTTTCAAAAAATCTGTTTCTCAAAACGATTTGCCGGATTTGGACTCTTTGGTTCAGATTAAGAACCGTGACACAAATTGAGTCCGAACTGTAGTGAGGGCCCCGCGCGGGTGCGTCTACAGTTTCTGGCGACTCTGTTGGGGACTTAGAGAGCTTGACTCGAACTCATGATATCCTGTTTCGATCTCATTTATGTGTCTCTTTGCATTGCATGTGCATTGGTGCGCCTAGGACACCGTGTCTGCCATCTGCCATTCCTGAACGGTTTTCCGGAGGCTTGTCTTGTCAAGGCATGACCATAAGGCTGACCGGTTATGGGCTCTGACAGCATGGGAACACAAACCCCGATTTTACCGGGGCACCCTTTTCGACCATTCGACCTAGTGCATATTCGGATCCATAGTGACCATTCCAAGATAGGACAGGTTGCTTACCCGATGTTAGGTTGTTTGAAACTGCTGCGTGCATAGTGGAACCCTAGCTCCTGACAAAATAGGACAAGGAAACCCTACCCCAACATAGGGGTGTTTTCGCTCTTTTTACTTGCTATGTGCTTTTAGAGTGTATCTCTACAGGAACGTACATGACAGTTTGCAAGATTGAGTATTAGACCTGAGGGCATCAGTATCAGTTTATGAGAATCGATTGTCTGCGGGTATTAGGTTCAGTTTTGGGAACAGTGATTCTGGGGAGCAGTGATCAGTGTCGACGAACAGTGTGTTCGGCTTACCAATTGTGTATTATGAATACCCCAACTACGCGTTATATGTGTTTATTTTACGCCGTTGTGCTGTCCGATTGTTTGTTTATTTACTGCTTTATTTATCTTTTGCTAGGTAGTTTAGCACCATTGCTTCCAACCCGGTAGATATTCCCCAAGCACTCTGGATAAGAGGTCGCCGACTCTATCGATCTGAGGATCTGGTAGACGGACAACCAGTGTACCACTCTCTACCCCCGGTTACTAGACGGAGGACAGCTAGGCAGAGGGCATCAGTTCAACAGTCAGTACAAAGGGCTTTATCTACCCCACCTGTGTACAGTAGGGATCAGGGTTCTGTTTCACCCACAGAGAGGGAACATATACCGATAATTCAGTCAGAACAAAACAGTATGGCTAGTTTAGAGGAGATGGTGCGCCAACTCCAAGAGAGCATGAAAATGATGCAGCAGGATGCTGTTCGGCAGGCAGAGTTCGCCAAGCAGCAGGCCACGGTTGTGAGCGAACAAGCAGAGTTAATCATGAGGTTACAACAGCAAAATGGAGCATCTGCTTCTCAACAAGTTTCTCCCCCGCCAGGAATTCCTACCCTCGGGGAGACAGCTAATGTTCAGAGTGACACGGACATTCCCATTGGACCACCTCCACCCCCGATCCTACCCCAAATCCAACCCCAGTTATCCAAAACACCCACCAACGCACCGGACTCTCCTTTCGAGTTCGAGACAGATCCCACAGCATTAAAGCTGAGCAAGCTCGAAAAGCTGTTCAAAAGATCCCAGGGAGTCAAGACCATCCCTAACATCGAAGATGGGTATACCGACGCAGCCATGACGCTGCCTGACAGATTCAAGATGCCGCACATTGATCGATTTGATGGGTCTGGAGACCCCATGGTGCACCTAAGATTGTTTTCAGACATCCTAAGGCCAATGGGCCTCACTAGACTGCAGAAGCTGTCTCTATTTGGCCGAACCCTGTCGGGTGTAGCGGCCATATGGTATGCCAAATTGGAGGATAACATCAAGAGAAGTTGGGATGAGATGGCTGAGGCCTTCATCTTGCAGTACTCATACAATACACAAATACCCCATCTTCACTCACTACATGACCCAAAAAGGATACACTGCTCAACTAGAATTAACACTTCTTAAATTTTGCACACAATCTCTTCTCCCTAAGGATCTGCAGTACTACCCTCAAATGCTGCTCATGCTCCTCCTTACTCGATTAAATTAGGATGTCATCAAAAATCACTACCACAAATTTATGCAGTTTGGTCTTAAATACTCTATTCGTTAAATCCATGAATGCGGCGGTACATTTGTGAGACCAAAAGGCATCGCCAAAACTCATAATGCCCATAACGGGTTCTAAAAGCAGTCTTAGGAAAATCCTTATCCCTTACTTTCAACTAGTGATAGCCTAACCTCAAGTCAATCTTAGAGAATACTTGAACTCCCTACAATTGGTCAAATAGGTCATCAATACGTGGCAAAGGATACATATTCTTCACTTTGACTTTGTTTGGTTCTCTATAATCAATACACAACCTCATAGACCCATCATTCTTCTTCACAAACAACACAGTGCTCTCCAAGGTAAAACACTAGGCCTAATAAAACCTTTGTCTAACAACTCCTATAACTGAGTTTGTAACTCCCTCAACTCCAACGGCGCCATTCTATAGGGCACTTTAGAAATAAGTGTTGTGTCAGGGACCAAGTTAATGGAAAATTCTACCTCACGATCTAGAGGAAGTCTAGGTAGATCCTTTAGAAAAACATCAACACAATCACTCACTACAGGCAATTCCTATAACTTCTACTCTGGTAGTTTAGTACTCACCACACAAGCTAAATAATCATGACACCCTTTTCTCAACATTCGGTTAGCCTGAAGGGAAGAAATAAAACAGATAAAAGACACTTTCCTATCTCCCTGAAAGAAAAACTCAAGTTGTCCCAGCATAGCGAAACCTACCCCCATTCTAAAACAATCAATAGAAGCATGATGCTTCGTCAACAAATCCATCTCCAAAATCACATCAAAATCCTTCATCTCTAAAGAAATCAAATCCACTAGAAAAATCCTACCATCCATCTTTATCTGACAAGATCTACAGACATCTCCCAATATTACTATTTCTCCAAATGGATTACACACAATAATACAAACATCAAAGGCTCTTAAAGAATAGACAATCCATGTAAATATCTAGGTGTCAACTATTAACCATCAAAACGAAATCAAGAACGATTCAACACAAGCTTAAACAAAACTAACTTAACCAAACACTACTAAGTACTATAGGGACTCGGACCTCGTCTAAATGATGAAATGCAAGGTATGTAACTTGATAAATCTATAGCTCTGATACCACAATTGTCACACCCCAAATCCGGGCATGACCGGCCGTGGCCCACAGGGACTTAGCCCAAGGCACACGTAAGCCTAAACACGCATTCAATTTCACCTTGAACAATTAAACAATAGTCCAGTAATAAGTAACCAAAACTCAATCCAGACATGTCACAATTATAAACGGCAAAATCAACCGTAATAAAAAACCATCCAAACTTATGGGATATAAACAACCCACATATCAAAAATAATCCTAAATGAACTTCGATAAGAATAAATTTAAATATGCACAAACTTGACATAACACTCTAAACTAAAGGAATGCCCTAGAGGTCCATGCAATTGAGTCCCCGCAACGCCATGAGTCCACTCTAAGTCCTTCTAACACCTGGAAATGGTAAACAACTAAGTCAGCTGATAGCTCAGTGAGTAGCAACATGGATAGTAAATACAGTTTTGAAAACAGGGTTCAATTCCAAAATAAGATATATATCACAAAAACTAGA
Source organism: Camellia sinensis (assembly GCF_055761805.1). Lineage (NCBI taxonomy): Eukaryota > Viridiplantae > Streptophyta > Magnoliopsida > Ericales > Theaceae > Camellia > Camellia sinensis. Next base: position 140,935,411 of record NC_138969.1, on the reverse strand, counting down.
TTGGCATACAGTTTGGTAAATACAATCTGTTTCAAAAAGAAGGTTCCACAGTTCAACACTTAAAATACTCATGTCTCGCAAGAACATGATAAATGACATTTTCCACTTAAAACAGATTATAACATGAACACCAATAATTTTCTGGGTACCAAGAAAAACAAATAATCTGCCACACATTTCTCAGGCTATAAGCCCCGTTGGATCCAATACCGAACTAAGAGTCATCCTCAGGGTGGCACCTGGGCCTTTTCTCAAAGACGATCCGATTGAAGGTCACCTAGTTGTTTTTAAAGGTCTGTTCCTTACAATCGTTGAGCACAAGAGTCATCACGGCCCAACCCGGATCTGTTCCCTAGTGGCCAGAGTCACCACACACAGTGGAATAATTTCCCTGGACTAAATACACACATGGTCCCAATAATCAATACACATCAGTTTCGCAAAACATGGTAGTTCATCATTATAAACATGAGACCAAAACAAATAGTTTACAGTATGCCAAGTTCACACATGTTTCAGAAATAATTTGCTTCAATTGATAATATAATAATTTATCAAAACAGTTTAATCATGAAACAACAATTTAATTTTTCCAACAGTTCAGGGTAGGGGAACATTTATAAAAATATGTAGCATGAAACTACTCACCTGAAACGAAATGATATAATCCTTGAATCGAATAGAGTGTAAAAGTCCAACTAGTGCCCTGAACGAAGTATATAAAAAAAAAAAAAAAAAAACTACACGTCACAACTAATTTAAAAATACTAAAGAATACGAACTAAGTAACCCCAAACTAAAGCGCACTAACACGGCTCAACCCAACTCACCGTTACTCTTAAATATTACCTAAGTTTATGTTCTTCAAGGTCTAAAATCACCCAAGACATAGGTTCCGATCGAAACTTAATTAATTGTGACTTTAAGATAAAACAGAATTTCAAACAAGCCTTCTCAACCTATTCGCTAACTTTGAAAATTACAAAACCCACTCCACGCTATTCGAAAAATTCCAATAACCTCCAGATATGATCTAATATATCCTAAGTTTCAAACCCAATTGGTTTCACTTGATTTTCTTATCAAAATAATTATCTACAATTTATTATATCCAAACAGGTTGTTTTCTGCAGCACTTTAAAGAAATTGACGGTTCTCTTAATATACACAAGCAATCAATGCAAGGCCAAAAACGTACGAAACTAGACTTGTAACCGGTTCTAATGACACTAATTTGATAATTTTTGGATTTATACCCAAAGAGAACAACAATCCCGAATTTACTGTTTTGGACTGGTTTCCTGGACAGATTTGAATACCTCAATTTATATGGATTTCGACTCCCAAAAATTATGAAAAAATTCAGATATGCAATTCAATATGTAATTGATCTACTGTAAAAATTTCAGATTAAAATTCATCCGTTTGATATGGTTTCTTGATTTTTAAAGTTTGCGATTCTTTGCAGAATTTTTTTTGAACTAAGAATTACACTCATTCTTTATACATCAATTTTACTCCTCAGATTTCTTAACAGCATATCTATATACACAAAATACATACACCTACAATCTCTCCATCAATGAATTAAATAACAACATTATTAGGATAAAGAACAAAGAAAGAAGAGAAGAAAACCTAGGAGGCCACAAGCACAACACACCCAAAGCTCTCCTTCTTGGCTTCAACAATAATCTTGATGATTGAAAAACCCCTCTCTTTCCTTCATAAACCCACGGCTGCTAGGGCTGCTAGTGTTGTGGAAAACAATTATAACAAGAGTTAGGGTTTGTGTTTATTTTATTTTATACTAGTGGTGGGCACACATAGGTCAAATAAATAGATAAATATACAAAACATATGTATAAGTTATATGCAACTCAAATGGTAGGAGTCTAACTTATAAATTTTATGGTCTAGAGTTCAAGTCACACCCTCTTCTCTATTTTTTTTTTTTAATAATAAATCCTGCTTCTAAATCAATGACTTTCACGATAAATTTTTTTAGGTTTAAAGATTAATTAAAGGATCCTCCAATAATATTTAATTTGCACCTTAGAATTCACCACCAAAATATTTGAGATTTGTAAAATTATTATTTAATTATTTACTTAATTTTTATATTCGGGTTCTCACACTGTGCATTGTCTTGCATTTTGCCCCTGCCTTCGGGCGCATATCTTGTTTGTCTGGCATGTTTGTCTGAGTCTTCGGCCTTGTCAAAAATGGGTCGTCTCTGTGCTTTGACATCAACTCCCGTCATTGTTATGACTTTCGAGTTCTGTCAAAGAGGGGCAACTGTAGACACCCCATTTTTGACCGTCCTCAAGACTTGGACGTCTCCGTTTGAACACTCGGTGATCATCCATGTTTGTGTTCGTCTTGAGTTCCCGGAGGTCTCGGCTCGCGCACCTTGCCTCAGGATCTCTCGATTCGACAGTTTAGTGTTTTGTTTTGCACCAAACAATTGTGTTTTGCCTTGGAGGGGCAGGGAATACCTAGTGAGGCATCCCCACACATCACTGGCCATGGCCAGAGGCCATCGGCTGGTGTTTTGTTGCCATCGGCAATGTATAATGCCGGTCGGCATTCTTTTTTGTCGGTCGGCAGTCCATTTTGTCAAAATGGCAATTTTGAGCAGTCGACTACTGCTCATCTACTTTTTGTAGATATTTTGTGCCAGCTGTGATAGCTGGCACCCACTCTGTTCCCCTCCATACACGTGTATGGAGGGATATCCCTCTATGCAAGCTTGTTTGGAAAGCTTTGCAAGGGGGACTTCTATAAGAGGAGAGGTCTTCTCCTTGTTCTAGGTTGGCAAGTTTGAATGAAAAATCAGAGCTTATACATAGATATATCACCTCTCTCTATATTTCCCTCTCTCTCTTCCCTTAGTGTGTGTTTGGTAACCCAAAAGTGCATTTTTGCCTTACTTTTGCACTAATACACACACCATTACACCTTGCTCCAAGATTGAGTCACTTTGAGGGTTGATTCTTGAGTTTTTGGACTGATTTTGATCAAAAGAGGAGGGCTGCATTGGCTGTTCTTGAGGTGTGCTTCAAGGGTAATCACTTTGCTTTAGTTTTCCCAAACTTGCACTGCTTTTTTACCTATCTTGCTTGCTGATTTAGGTTTTGTGCATAACATAAAAAAAGCTTATACTTTCATGCTTAAGAACTTTCATTAAGGGTGTTTTGTGGTTTGAGTTCAAACTCACCCTCTTAGGTCTTATTTGGCCTTTTTGGTGCTTCCTTTGTGAGGCTTTGTTTGCTTGAGTGTTTTAGTCTTCTCACTACTGAAAACCAGTAAATTTTCAGTGGTGAGGAAGGTGGTTTGAAGTCTTGTATAGGGGAGGGACACCCCTCTCCCTTCATTGCCTCATTTCCTTGCCTTTTGGCTTAAAGGCCAACATGCATGCTTGATTGATTTTGGCCCTATTTCAGAGTTTTTTTGGTGTTTCTAGGTCACATGTTATCTCTATTTCTTGTCGGATTTGTGCCCTTTTGCATGCTTAACATACTTGCTTTACATTCCTCTATTTGGCCTAGAAATGTATCTTGTGTTTAGGTCATGATTCTTGCATGGGTTAGCCTAATTTCATGAAGGTATTGGCATTACTTTACCATGTTTAAGGCCTGTTGGCCATCTGTTTCAGTCATGCTTGCCATGTTTGGTGTCCTCTCTTTGTGTTTTGGCTTGTAAGCCTTGAGCATATTGGCCTCTAGCATGCGTAGCTTAGACCATCCTCATGATTTGGCATCATTTAGGATCATATTTCAGTCCATAAATCATGTTTGTATGTTTGCATATGTGACCTCTTTCATGCTTTGAGGATGTGCCCTTTCATGCCTAGAAATGAGTTTTGGTGCATGCATCTCATTGGAGCCACTTAAGCTGCCATATTAGTGGGTTTTGGGAGACCATTTTTGCATGCTAGGATTCTGTTTTTACTTGTCTAATTCGTGCCATGAATGGTCATGTTGGTGGAAGTAAAGTGCCCCTTTTTGTGCCTTAGCCTTAGGTCCATTGGCTTGTGTGTTGGCATTAGTGTTTGTCCACCATTTTGGGCACTTTTGGGCACTGTTTTGGGGTGGATTGAGGTCTTCCCCTTTATGGTTTAAGTCCGCCATTGCATGCTTGTCTCATGTTTGTTGCATGATCGCTTCATTAGGTGTTGTAACATGATGATCCTATTGCTTAAATCGTCCATGTTTTCATTGCATTGGCATCTTGCATGCCTAGCATCACATACTTGCCACGGTAGTTGCATGGCATTTGGCATGCCATGCATCCTAATCTCATGTTGCATCTTTGAGTCATGTTTGCAGAAACATGCATTGCATTACTTGGTTTGGGGTGTCAAACCAAGTGTGAGGGTTAAGGAGCGTTCATACTATAAGTGATGTAACGCGTCTTAACTCTCGGTCACCGGGGCCCTTGACTTCGACATGATAGGGTCGTGGTCCTCATTTGTGTGTTGCATGCATTTTTACATCAAATGGAAAGCTTGATCTCTTAGGCTATCATGCATAATTGATGGCTCGAGGATCGAGGGCCATGTTTCCCTGAGTTCAATACATGATGGGGAACATGACCATGCTTACATGTGCCTGAAATCCCATGCCATATACTGTCAGTCCTCTGTTGCTGTCAAAACTGTCTTCTGCAGGAAGTTTATGCCGGCCGGCAGAATTCAGTGCCGACCGGCAATTGGTGAATGGCCGATAACTCCATCAGCAGCCGATGGAAGTTATATATGGCCGGTGGGCATTTCCTCCAACCGATGGTATTCTGCAGTGTGCAAGGAACCTGTCCCAGAACTTTGGCATTTTTTAGAGAAGCAAGGCAGTGAAAACAGAGGCGGCAGTGGTATGGTATGACTTTTCGGGCGAGACGGGTTCGAGCATGCATCATTCGCGCATCCCGAGGCGGGGGTGTGGCCACCTTTCTTCCTTTTGCATTCATTCTGTTAAGTAAATTAGAAATTCTGTAATAATTTATTTGTTTATTATTCGGACTGTAATATTTATTTGGACCCTCCGAGTGAGGGAAATTATGTAGTAAGTGTGCGTGAGTGTGTGCATGTCTTCCAACCCCATGTCTTTCTTCCCTTTTTATTTACCTGCTTATGATGGTAGACTAGGGCATATTTAAATTAGCATACCTTATGCTATGCATGCGTGCATCCTTACATTTGTCTTGCATGCACCGGGCTCGGCGCATCATTCTAACTGCATCTGTATTTCAATTCCAAATTGAATACGTGTTAATTGCAGCATTTCACATGCCATGTTTAGGATAGCCGAGCCTGTTTGGATTGCATCTTTGCATGTGCTGCATTAGTCATTTCAAATATGAACTAGGATCATGCATGTGATTACTAACTAGTTCCTGTCTTGGCTTGGAGTACTCTGTAAGTTCTTTTGCTTTAGCATACTTGCATGCGTGTGAGTGTTGCCATAACAGTGTGATTACCATGAGGCTAGCTGCTTATGTGATATAACTGCTTGGGTGCCTGTGGATGGAGGTTAAATTACCTAAATTGGAAAAAACGCATTAAAGCTGTGAATTTTAAAAGCCCACTAGATAGTGGCAAAACCACCTTTTCTAAAAGCCTACTTGAGGGTGGCAAAACCTGCATTTTAGCCTACTTGTGAGTAGCAAGCCATTTTCAAAACAAATAATGAAATGTTCTTGCTCCAATTTAGGCGATTTGGTCTATACTTACATAACATAGTAATGCTAGGCTAATAAATGGAATAAGAATACATAATGCTTTCAAAACAAGATATCACGGTTAGTAGAGGCCGGTCTTTAGACCGGGCGAGAGGGGGTGCTCATAGCTGACCTTCCCCAATCATACCCAAGTTCCCGAGCCGAGGCAACTTTGGTGATGACGGACACGTGGCCTTTGGCACTGAGTCAGGGTTTCCTAAATTCCCCATTTTAAAATATTTAGGTGGCGACTCTGTATCTGGCAAAGCAGTCCATGTTTGGCACTTCTTTTCAAAAAATCTGTTTCTCAAAACGATTTGCCGGATTTGGACTCTTTGGTTCAGATTAAGAACCGTGACACAAATCGAGTCCAAACTGTAGCGAGGGCCCCGCACGGGCACGTCTACACAAAGCAACTCAAGCATGCAAACATGTAATGCAACTCAAGCATGCTAAACACAATGCAAACAACAACATGGCATGCACAATGCAAATAACAACATAGCATACATAATGCAATGTAACAACATGGCATATTCAATGCAATGTAACAACATAGCATACTCAATGCAATGTAACATGAGCATACACAATGCAAAGAACATGGCATACACAATGCGATGTAACATAGCATACACAATGCAATGAACAACATGGCATACTCAATGCAATGTAACATAAGCATGCAAATAACATGCAAACAAACATGTTAAATGGACTTAAACCGAATGTTGATTGACCTCAGCCATGTCCAAAACAGTGCCCAGAATGCTAAGAAAGGAAGGCACAAAAGCATATACAAGCATGCACATGCATTGGCCTATCAACTAGGCCTAAGAGCACAACCCTCAAGAGTGCTCAAGAAGTGATAAATATGGAAGTGTAACAACACTATATATACTGAAATAAAGTAGGAAATGATGCCAAATCATTCAAACAACACAAGCAAAGCATGCAAGGGTCCTTAAGCATTAAAGCTAGCAAAGAGAACTACTCTAGGGACATGCAATACATGGCACAAAAGCATGAACCAGCCACAAACAGAGCTCGAGTAGGTCAAAACAAAGACCAAAACATGCTAAGATGGGAGCTCAAAAGTCTAGGCATGCAAGCGTACAAGCTAGGCCATAAGTTAGGCAACAATGTATAACCCTTAAAGGCATTCAAAGCATGAAAGAAGTGGGAACATAGAAATTCTATAAGCTCTGAATTATCATACACATGATGCAAATAAAGCATGCTATGGTGCTCAAAACTCAAAGCTAGCATAGGCACTTGCACTATAGCTATACAAAACATGAAGCATATGGTCGAGGCAACCCAAAACAGTCCTAGAACATATCAAAATGAGTCTAAAACATGCATGTAAGGAAGCAAAAACAAGCTAGCATGAAGGGCATAAGGCATGATGCATACAAGGCCAAAAGGAAGGATTACACTACACCTATCAAGACCAAGCATGAGATGGCTTCGCCAACAAAGATCAGAGTTATATCATGGCAAAATAACCCCAAAAACATATTGAAATGATAGCTTGCAAGCTTAGGCATGAAGGCATACACAATGGCTCACGTTCAAGGCACAAAGCATGAACCTTCCAAAGCATGGAAAGAGTGAATGATGTGAGGGCATGACAGTGAAACATGCTCTGAAATCACATTTCAAATGATGCTAAATCATGAAAATAGCCCAAGTAATGCAAGCTAGTGGACTTGATACACAAAGCTAACAAGCTAGAATGCATTATAGCTATACAAAGCTTGGCATGCATGACCAAAACAACACAAATCAGAGCTAGAGCATGCGAAAACATGGACAAAAGCTTCTTAGAGTTAAGCCAAAATCAAGCTAGAATGACAGTCTAAAGCAGGATACACATTAGGCTAATTTGTGGGATTGCATTACAAGTGCATGGAGCATGCAAGGGGCTATCAAACCAAACCTTAACAGAGGTATATCATGGAAAAACAGCGCCAATAACATGCTGAGATGGCCTCAAAACAAGCTAGAAAGACATGCTACTTCATGAGACATGCAAGACGAGTTTGCAAAATTTACACTACAAGTGTATAAGGCATGCAAGGGATGACAAAACCAAATCAAAATAGTGGTATGCCATGTCAAAATAACCCCAAATACATGCTAAGATGGAGCCAACATTAGCTTAACAAACATGCTCAAACATGAGGCATACAAAGTAAGCATACAAAACATAAGGAGAGGGGATGACCCTCTCCTATTTGGGACCTCAAAACACCATTTTCACCACTGAAATTCCTCTGAGTTTCAGTGGTGAGAAGTCCAAAACAAGGAGGTCCCAATAGCTTAAAAGGATGGTAAAAAACAAGGCCAAACAAGGCCTAAGAGGGGGTAGACTGCCCCCAACACAAAAGAGACCTCAAACAAACATGTTAAGGACTGAAAAATAGAACTGTTTGTAGTTTAAAGTCAAGCCAAAATAAGCATGAAAATAGGTCCAAAAGCTTAAACCAAAACAAGGGTTTTAAGGGTTAGAAGCTCACCCTTGTAGAACCATTTCAAAGCTACAACTCCAGCAGCTTTTCTGAGCTCAAACCTCTCCAAAAACTCCAAAATCAACCTCAAAGTGCCTCAGCAACAATAAGATGGTGTTTGAGTGTGTGTTTGTGTGCAATAGTATAAAGAATATGCACTTTCAAGCACAAAACAAAAGAGAAATGAAGAAGTATAGATATAGATGATATGTATAGCTCAAGCAAGATTTTCTTAACCTAGAGAAGGGAGGGAGGGAGGGCCTCCCTTATATAGAAGAACATGCAACAAGCTCGTTGGACAAGCTTTAGGCCTAAAGCCATCCATCCATACACGTGTATGGAGGATGGCTTTTGTGCCTTCCAGCTATTGCAACTGGCTTCAAAATATCTCCAGAAAGGTGATGCAAAGCTGCCGACCACTACAAGTGGCCGACCAGCTACTTTTACTGGTTGGCCGACCAGCGAAAGTGGTTGGCCATGGAGGAAACTAGTTGGCCATGGGGGGGAGATGGTCTGCCGTATGAAAGCAATGAAGTGGCGTGGTGGCCGACCAGAAAAGGTGGTCCAAAGACCAAGAAAACCAGTTGGCCGACTAGAAAACTGGCTGGCAGGAAGGAAAGTGGTCTCCAAGGGGAAGAACTGGTCTACCACCCTTATACCACCTTCCAAACTAGGAAAACAAGGTTTGTACCAAAAACAAACCAAAAAGGGTGCAAGACAAGAGTCCGGGAGGCAAGGCGCGGAGTCGGGAGGCAAGGCGCGAAGCCGGGAGCCTCAAAAACTAGTCTATGGCACCAAAAGTGGTCTCCCAGACCACAGTGGCCCTCTAGGCCAAGGCAACAAGGCATGGCTCGAAACGCAAGCCAAACAGAGAACGTTAAGCAGTCCCGAGACGAGGCGTGCGGCCGAAGGCTCCAAAAACCGGAAACTAGTCTCCAAGCGAGAAAAGTAGTCTACAACCATGAAAAGTGGTCTACGACCTCAAAAAGGTGGTCTACAGACCTCCTTCTCCTTCCAGGGAAGGGAACAAGGCTCGGTCCACAAACCGAGCCAAGGCACAAAGAGTTCAGAGGACCGGAGGCAAGGCACTCAGCTGAAAACTCCGGAAACTCGAAACGAGCGCAACATGCACTATCACCGAACGCTCAATCGATAACGTCTGAGTCTTAAGGTCGGTCAAAAATGGGGTGTCTACACCTGTGTATCCCAAACATGAGAATCAAGCCTGACGTAGTTTGGGGTCAGGGTACACTCGTGTCATACCCCAAACCCGCTCCTAAAAGTTTGGGCATGACCTAATCGGAAACAGACATTAAATCTGATATACATACATATGGGGCCTGAACGGAAGCATTAAATATCATAAAATAACATGAAATAAAAAGAAACTACATCCATTGAGCGACCACTATCATGCCAGGATCACAAACAGTGAATCAGAGGATAAATATTTACATACGCATATGTAACTCCGCCCCTTGTTTGGGCATATAAAAAAAACATTGGAAACTTCAACATATAATAGACAAACAGCGAAGAAGCCAAAACTTAACAAACGTCAAAAAAACGGGTAGGCTTCACCCAAATGCTTGGACACACAGAGGTTGACAAAGGAAGATGAGCGTCGAGGGTTATGGTTGACCTCCAGCTTTATTACCTACAGAATCAGAGAAAATGCAGAGTGAGACAATCTTAGTGAATAATAGTACTTAGATAACTCAATGTTCAACTAGACTTACAACGCAAAGCAATGCATATATATAATGTAAAAGACAGGTGGATTCAGACTTACAACACAACATCATAGATTGGCCCTTGGTTGGTGGATTCACACATTCACAAATTCGCCCTCGACCTCACAGATTCATAACTTCACGAATTAGCCCTTAAACAAAACGGCATTAAGCCCTTATCAGAATGGCATACAACCCTTATCAGAATGGCATTAAGCCCTTATTCATGCACGTATGAACTCAAGAGGTGGCTCGCACGGATTCTAGAGGTGACTCACATTGCAGTACTTAGTTTCGTACAACACTTTGCTTCATGCTAACAAATCATACAAAATGGCCATAGGCCTCATAACTTTCACAGAACGGCTTTAAGCCTCATAACTTTCACAGAACGGCCAAAGGCCTCATTCATATATGTATGGACTCAAGAGGTGGCTCACACAGATTCTAGAGGTGACTCGCATAGCAGCACTTAGTTCCATGCAGCACTTTGTTCCACACCAAAAATTATTAGGTCATAAAGATCGAACAATGCATATTATGTCATAACATAGCATAATCGAAACGGATAAACAAAAACAGAATAACCTTAGTTCCTTAAGAATACCATTCTCATGACTTAGTTATTGATTAACACAGTTATCTCGTGCATAGCAGAATAAGAATCATAACTATTACAGAGAGCATATAATAACGTTAAACCTTTGCATTCATATCCTAGGTTCTAAATGACCTCGGGTCCATATGTAACACAACAGAACTATTTCAGATTCATACGGATGCACATAGCTTATCCAATTATTTTGATCCCTCAGAAATATCCATACTCGATGATTTATAACTGAACGGCCTCAGGCCCATTAGTAGCAAAATGGTATGCTTTCATAGTTACACTAAAACCATTATTCCAGAATGAACACAAGTTCTCTTTCTTCATTAATAAACGACATAATTTACTTACGGGGAATAGAATGTTCACATCAACTATTAATCAGAGTCATACAGAGGTATACACCTTTGTTTAATCGTTCATATACGTTAACATGATTAACCTGCAATTAACAGAGTGCTAATGACAACTGGTAGTTGTAAGTAACACATACTACGTTAGTACTATTACTCACAGTGTTGTCGCGGAGCGTTAGTCCTTCCCGGAGTATGGCCTGCATATATACACAACTCATGAATTATTTCCTTTTCCTTCATTAATCATTTTCGGGTTCGTTATGTTTCACACGAATTTACAGATATCAAAAAGGCTTCAAATACATATTTTAAAAATATCTGAAGGACGAGCACGTAAAATGGGGCAGGCAAGTTTTCCCGACCTGGGTCGCACATGCGGTGCCCCTTCTCCGCTCGAGCGGCCAAAAATAGTATGCAAAACCCAATTTTCTTCCTCTTCTCCACACGTGGGGCCATGACCTCCTCACGTGCGGCCGTGGCCCCTATTTTGGGCAGCCCGATTTCAACTCCAAAATCAACAACACCAACACATTTAACATGCAAAACAAGGGTAAATTAATGCAATACATTAACCCAACATCACTATAACATGAATTATAATATGAACATCACAAAATAAACATGATTAGAAGCTCAATCAAGTCACCACCCTTTTAAATTTCCTCGTTTGATCCAAGTTCCTTATGTCCATAAAACATAACACAATACATAAGTATAATTTCATGGGTTTGGCATGAAAACCAAAGATTGAAGTGTAAATCTCATACAACACCTAAATGAGGTCTCAAAGCAACCAATTGATGAGAATAACTCTTTAACCAAACATGATTCACATATAATTCTCAATTACAAACCCTTCCTTAAGTCCAAGTGAAGGTTAATTAGGTTGGATTGAGCTTACCTTGAATTAAATCCCACAACTTCTCTCGATTTGCCAATCTTCTTTGTTGAATTTCGTCTCCCCTAATTCTTCTTCTCCACACCCTCTCTTTTCTCTCCTAGGAGATATTTTGTAATGAAGCTTCTAAGTCAAAGTGTTTAAGAGTCTTGGTACATGGTTATATATAAAATGTGAATAGGACAAAAATCAATCGTTTAATTATCCCAAATTGAAATTTCACAGAAATGCTTATTATTACCTAAAAATTATGCTGATCTCAAATGTAAAATCAATTTCAGAGAATTAAGCCTCTAAGGCTTCCAATTTCTGATCCAAACATAATAGTTGTACCAGATTTGTCTCCTATTAGACAGATATGTATCTATTTACATAAGATTCACTTAATTAAATACAATTTCGTATAAAATTTCACAATAAGCATTTAAGTGCACAGAATAAGGGACTGAAAATGTATCAGAAACACATGCGAGGGTCAGGTTGTTACACTCTCCCCCCCCCCTCCTTAAATAAGTTTGGTCCCTCAAACTTGTTTTACCATGTAACAGATTAGAAACCTCAGTCTCACACCCTTGTCCAATTCAGTTATAGATGAGCATGCAATTTCTTAGTTCGAACAATTCACAGGTTAATCCGATATTCCTCACAATTCTGCAAAGCTATCAACATATAGGTATACTTTACACTTTTATTTTATAGAATTACATGTGCTTAAGATACAGCTGTAAGAGTATATTGCAGGCCATACAAGGCATATCATCCCCCCGAAGATAGGGTTTACAATCATAATCTTTTCTCGTCAATAAGTTCCATGGCGTCACTTCCCAAATACAGAAACATACAATTCTCACATGCAGAAATATAGTAGGCACCGTTTCCGTAAGCTCATAATTCATATGTAAATCTCTCCATGTGATAAATCACATAATACCAGTCACTGAGAGGTGAGTTGTTAACTAAAATTATATATCGTTTTTGAAAGAAATCAATTATGTAGTTAAATTCGAATCATATTATGCATAATGGATATCAGAGCCCACCAACAAGGTTCTGCCTATTTAATAAGGCATACTTCATTCCAACATTCACAAATAAGTTGTTTAAGTACGTAGCCACTAGCTTCATCATTAGTTCTTAGTATTTCTCCATTTTCGAAAGCATAGCAAAATCATATCGTTATATTGATTCAAAACCATATATACTAATTCTTGCCAAAGTCAAAACGATGGGAAGACGAATCCCAATCAATAACGTTAATTCTTCACAGCATTACTTCGACATACAGTAACGCAAGGAGATCTACCTTCCAAATTAAGGAGTTATGGTAATACCAAAGCAAATAGCATACAGTTTGTAAAGTCATGCAGACATACTATTGTAGTCACTTGGTCTTGTCGTCGTAAGTTCAAATCTGAACAGTAAAAACAACTATTGCAACCATTATTTGAGCAAAGGGTGCCACTTAAAACAAGGTCAAAAATCAAATTCAAATTCGTGCTTGACTAATCAGTCGAACTGTAAGGTGTAACATCTTCCCTTAATAAGCGCTTCTTCTTGTTACAGCACAAATTAATTTGACCTCTTTTTAATCATTTCGGTATTCCACCATTCAGATGATTCTTTCTTTTTCTACTGGAAGACATGAAATCAACCACACGGTTTCATATTCACAACTTATAATATCAGAGTTAGACCAGTCATCTGGCTCAGTCATTTAACATAAACAGAGTATCTAATTGCTCCCCATACGTAGGTCCTACTAGGTTCATTCATATGATCATAGGTTTCCTTAAATATACAGTGATCACATCCATCCATATTCCATAATGTCTAGAAATTTAACAGTTGAGCAACAAGATAATTTGACCACCTAATAGCTAAGTTAGAATTCTTAGCTAGATCAGTTCAATATGATAGTAAATCCATTCGGAATCACGTCGCGCATATTATATAAATCTGCATAAACATGTAAGAGGAGGTAGATACTCGTTATCCATCATCACTACGGAATATCCCCATAATTTGTTTTTTGTAAACATTCACCATATCATACAAAACAGTTCACATTATACCCATGAAATGCAGAATAGGAATTAATTTAACAATTTGCAATATCTAGCATTTAGGTATCTACATAGAAAGATATCACAGAAATGATTTCTCCATCTTAAGTCATTAACATACAGGAACAGATTTTAGTTCTTGCGGTAACTTATCTGTTTAACCATCACTTAGTTCGGCCTCAAAGTAATCAATAACTGCCTTTCTTTTTACGGGTGTCATATAGGTAGACACGTAACATAGGTGCGGTTCTTCATTCCATTCAACCATTCCGTACAAGAAATCCTGATTGCAGATTACAGAAGACACAAAAACAAACAAATTACAGAGTACAGATGACAGATTTCAGATTCCAGATTTCAAATCACAGTTGTCAGACCACAGATTTCAAATTTCAGATCACAGGCTACAGATTTCAGATTACAGACTCCTATAAACAGATCTCGATTACACATGAACAAAACTCATTCGACACTATCAATAGTTTTCTCCGTTCACGAAATCATATGCAATTAACTTTTTACACATTTCAAAGAGGGATCACTAGATGCAAAACTTCTTCTTATAGTCAGCCACTCTCAACACAATTTCAATTATCACCCAAAAACACATCTTATCAAACCATGCAAACACAGTAACTTTTCAAAATCACAGATATACGATAGACATGGATCATGATCGTTGGCTTTAACAGATACACTTGACGTTGCCATCAATCTTTTCATATGCAATAAGGATGTCATGCATGATACCTAAGTCTTTTCTTGACATCCTAAAGCCTAATGGATTCGTGTGTGAGATAGCAACTCGTGCTCTGATACCACTTGTCACACCTCAAACCCGCCCCTAAAAGTTTGGGCATGACCTATTCGGAAACAGACATTAAATCTGATATACATACATATGGGGCCTGAACGGAAGCATTAAATATCATAAAATAACATGAAATAAAAAGAAACTACATCCATTGAGCGACCACTATCATACCAAGATCACAAACAGTGAATCAAAGGATAAATATTTACATACACATATATAACCCCGCCCCTTGTTTGGGCATATAACAAAAACATTGGAAACTTTAACATATAATAGACAAATAGCGAATAAGCCAAAATTTAGCAAACATCACAAAAACGGGTAGGCTTCACCCAAATGCTTGGACACATAGAGGTTGACAAAGGAAGACGAGCATCGAGGGTTATGGCTGACCTCCAGATTTGTTACCTACAGAATCAGACAAAATGCAGAGTGAGACAATCTCAGTGAATAATAGTACTTAGATAACTCAATGTTCAACTAGACTTACAATGCAGAGCAATGCATATATATAATGTTAAAGACAGGTAGTTAATCTGATTCTGTAGTAATATTCAGAACGGCCTTGTTGGTTCACAACATCATAGATTGGCCCTTGGCCTAGTGGATTCACACATTCACAAATTGGCCCTCAGCCTCATAGATTCATAACTTCATGAATTGGCCCTTAAACAGAACGCCATTAAGCCCTAATCAGAATGGCATACAGCCCTTGTCAGAATGGCATTATGCCCTTATCAGAATGGCATACATCCCTTATCAGAATGGCATACAGCCCTCATCAGAATGACATTAAGCCCTTATTCATGCATGTATGAACTCAAGAGGTGGCTCGCATGGATTCTAGAGGTGACTCACATTGCAGCACTTAGTTCCATACAACACTTTGCTTCATACTAACAGATCATACAAAATGGCCATAGGCCTCATAACTTTCACAGAACGGCTTTAAGCCTCATAACTTTCACAAAATGGCCATAGGCCTCATTCATATATGTATGGACTCAAGAGGTGGTTCGCACAGATTCTAGAGGTGACTCGCATAGCAGCACTAAGTTCCATGCAACACTTTGTTCCGTACTAGAAATTATTAGGTCATAAAGATCGAACAATGCATATTATGTCATAACGTAGCATAATCGAAACGGATAAACAAAAACAGAATAACCTTTGTTCCTTAAGAATACCATTCTCATGACTTAGTTATTGATTAACACAGTTATCTCATGCATAGCAGAATAAGAATCATAACTATTACGAAGAGCATATAATAACGCTAAACCTTTGCATTCATATCCTAGGTTCTGAATGACCTCGGGTCCATATGTAACACAACAGAACTATTTCAGATTCATACGGATGCACATAGCTTATCCAATTATTTTGATCCCTCAGAAATATCCATACTCAATGATTTATAACTGAATGGCCTCAGGCCCATTAGTAGCAAAACGGTATGCTTTCATAGTTACACTAAAACCATTATTCCAGGATGAACACAAGTTCTCTTTCTTCATTAATAAATGACATAATTTACTTACGGGGAATAGAATGTTTACAACAACTATTAATCAGAGTCATACAGAGGTATGCACCTTTGTTTAATCATTCATATACGTTAACATGATTAACCTGCAATTAACAGAGTGCTAATGACAACTGGTAGTTATAAGTAACGCATACTACGTTAGTACTATTACTTACAGTGTTGTGGCGGAGCGTTAGTCCTTCCCGGAGTATGGCCAGCATACATACACAACTCATGAATTATTTCCTTTTCCTTCATTAATCATTTTTGGGTTCATTTTGTTTCACACGAATTTACAAATATCAAAAAGGCTTCAAATACATATTTTAAAAATATCTGAAGGACGAGCACGTAAAACGGAGCAGGAAAATTTTCCCGACCTGGGCCGCACGTGCGGCCGTCCCCTCCGCACGTGCGGACATGGACCGCACGTGCAGTGCCCCTTCTCTGCTCGAGCGGCCAAAAATAGTATGCAAAACACAATTTTCTTCCTCTTTTCCGCACGTTCGGCGATGGCCCCTGTTTTGGGCAACCCGATTTCAACTCCAAAATCAACAACACCAACACATTTTACATGCAAAACAAGGGTAGATTAATGCAATACATTAACCCAACATCACTATAACATGAATTATAATTTTAACATCACAAAATAAACATGATTAGAAGCTCAATCAAGTAACCACCCCTTCAAATTCCCTCTTTTGATCCAAGTTCCTTACGTCCATAAAACATAACAAAATACATAAGTATAATTTCATGGGTTTGGCATGAAAACCAAAGATTGAAGTGTAAATCTCATACAACACCTAAATGAGGTCTCAAAGCAACCAATTGATGAGAATAACTCTTTAACCAAACACGATTCACATATAATCCTCAATTACAAACCCTAAATTATCAAAACATGAAACAAACCCTTCCTTAATTCCAAGTGAAGGTTAATTAGGTTGGATTGAGCTTACCCTGAATTAAATCCCACAACTTCCCTTAATTTGCCAATCTTCTTTGTTGAATTTCGTCTCCCTTAATTCTTCTTCTCCACACCATCTCTTTTCTCTCCCATGAGATATTTTGTAATGAAGCTTCTAAGTCAAAGTGTTTAAGAGTCTTGGTACATGGTTATATATAAAATGTGAATAGGACAAAAATCAATCGTTTAATCATCCCAAATTGAAATTTTACAGAAATGTTTATTATTACCTAAAAATTATGCTGATCTCAAATGTAAAATCAATTTCAGAGAATTAAGCCTCTAAGGCTTCCAATTTCTGATCCAAACATAATAGTTGTAATTGATTTGTCTCCTATTAGACAGATATGAATCTATTTTCATAAGATTCACTTAATTAAATACAATTTCGCATAAAATTTGACAATAAGCAATTAAATGCATAGAATAAGGGACTGGAAATGTACCAGAAACACATGCGAGGGTCGGGTTATTACAACTCGGGTATTAACCTCTTCTTTTGCGCTCTAACTTTTGCCAAGGCCATCCTTTCTGGGTTTTTAACCATGCGAGCTATGTTTTTTTTCTTCTTTTCATTTCTTCACTTTTTCTTTTCATTCTTTTGTTTTCTTTTCTTCTTTCATTTTCATCATTTTTTTTCTTTTTCTTTTTCTCTTGCTCTAACTTTTGCCTGGGTCGCCCTTCTGGGTTTTCGCCCTGGCGAGCCTCTCAAGGATAAAAAAAGTGTAACTTTGTCCATGTTGATCAGTTCGAGATCTCGAAGCCATCTAAATCTAGGAGAATGGCTGCTGTTCGCTGATGATGTAGAAGTCCATCTAATGGGGACTGAATTGCCCCTAGTGTTGTAGATAAGAACTTGATTGTCTTTCAGCAATAATTTCTTCTTCCAACTACTGCAATTTGGCTTTCTTGCCAATCTTCATTGGTTTGCAAAATGATCCATCTTTTGAATCTCTGAGCAAATCTGACATTTTTGTTGCCCCTAGTTCAAGGGCTACTTTTGCTCTAGTTTTACAAGCTTCCTTTGATAACATCTGATCTTCTTGATCTGCTTTTCTTGCCCCTAGTCCAAGGGTTGCTTCAAATCTGGCCATACAAGCCTCACATTGTGGTTGACCGTTGAACATTTCGAATCCAAGTTCAAGGTTTGAAAGCAAAAGGGGGTCGAGTCTCGAGGCTGAGAACGATCCTAGGCTGCACAATCTCAAGAGTGATTCCACACAGGTCTTCGCAGAACCACGCAAAACATTTTTTGAAATCTTTTAAGAAAGCGAGAAATCGCTCGCACTGAAGACAGTGTAGAACCAATCTAGATCAAGCCAAGATCCTTCTCAGTACCACATTAACAAACATGATCTCATTCATTCAGGGCTTAGCATGCCTCTCTTCCTCTTAGCTGATTAAATTTTTGCAAATCCCGAGGAATTTCTTCCTCTTTGTTTTCTTCACAGTGTTCAAAAAGTTTTGAAAAACTTAAGTCAATGCCATGATTTCATGGCACAGAAAAGTAGGTGAAAATCTCTCTCGTTTTATTCAAAACTTCTGGCACAACTGGCTCCATGGCAGAAACAGAGGCAAAAGGGTGAAAATCATTGTTGTTTCATTCAGATCTTCTGGCACAACTGGCTCCAAGGCAGAAACATACTCAAAAGAAAGAGTGTAAAAGACAGACACAAAAGAAGTAAGTGATGCCCGAGGTAACACCCCCGAAATCACCCGACTCTAACACAACAGGACTCACTCGATACAACAAGACAAGCTCAACTGACTCAGTACAAAAAGACTGACTCAATACAACACAACAAGACTGACCCAATACCCAAGTCAGAAAGTACAAAAACTAGCATTTGCACAATGCTCAAAATAGTGCAGGCCATCCATCACATCTGGAGTAAACTGAGTGCCATCCACAGGTGGTTCATCCCCCGATCACATAATCATATTATCCCCCACATTCAGCGATCCAGTGCCGATAGACATTGCAAGACCTAGTGCGACGATGACCTTGTTGATAAATGTGAAAACAGTAGGACCGGTGAGCCTCGTTTCGCCTTTCTTTACCTTGCCTTAGCGAAGGAAACACTGGTTGCTCTTTTGCACTAAATCGCGGACTTGACAAAGTCTATCAACACAAGTCTAATGTACCCGGGAGATATCGGAGCCTTCTGAAGCTATAGTTCCAGGACTACCTATCGAAAGAGAAAATAGACAGCATCTCAGCATGGTTTCACCAGAACAGATATGAGCATAGCTGAATGACTGTGCTCTCTGCTGAATTCTGCCCAAAATTTTTTCCTCAGACTGATACCCTCAAGCACTGATCTCCTCAGACTAATACCCAGACTTGCAAACTGATACATGTAACCTGTAGAGACACGCACTGACAGCACATATCAAGCAACTAAGAACCAAAATACCCCTATGTTGGAGTAGGGTTTCCCTGTCCTATTTTTTCAAGAGCTAGGGTTTCACTGCGCACAGAGTGGTTTCAAACAACCTACAATCGGATAAGAAACCTGTCCCAGTTTGGAATGGTCACTATAGCTCTCGATATGCAACTAGGTCGAATGGTCAAAAGGGGTGCCTTGGTAAAAATCGAGGTTTGTGTTCCCATCATGCTAGAGCCCGTAACCGGTTAGCCTTATGGCACGCTTTGCCAAGCAAGCCTCCGGCAAACCGTTTAGGAAGAGCAGATGGCAAACACTGTGACTTAGGCGCACCAATGCAAATATAATGCAAAAAATCACATAAATGTAGATAAAACAACATATCATGAGTTCGAGTCAAGCTCTCTAAATCCCCAACGGAGTCGCCAGAAACTGTAGACCACCCGAACTAGTTTCACGCGTGAGGGCGCGAATTGGGTTCATAGCTACTATAGTTCGGACCCCTGTCACGGTTCTGAATCTAATCTCACAAACTGCAATGTAAGACTGATAAATCACCAAAGAGTCCAAATCCGAAAAATCGTTTTGGAAAATCGATTTTAATAAAAAAGCGCCAAACGTGGACTGCTTTACCAGATTTCAGAGTCACCACCTAAATATTTTGTTTTGGGAAATTTAGAAAACCCTGACTCGTGCCTAAGGCCACGTGTCCATCATCACCAAAGCTGCCTTAGCTCGGAAACTTGGGTACGAGAGGGGAAGGTCCTGAAATGAGCACCCCCGCTCGCCCGATAAAAGGATCGGCCTCTACTAAACATGATATGTTGTTTTTATAAACACATGTGTTCTTATTCCGGTTATTAACTAGCTTACTATGTGATGCACACAGCATACAAGTATAGACTAGATCGCTCGATTTGGAACAAAACATCTCATGTTTGTTTTTTGAAAATGGTTTGAAATTGCTACCCTCATGTGGGCTTGAAACACGATTTTGCCACTTCGCAAAGTGGGCTTAAAACGCACATTTGATGAATTGTCCCAATTCAAGCAATGAAGCCTTCATTCACAGGCCTTCATGCAGTTAATCACTTAAGTAGTTAGCCTCATGGCAAGCATGCTGTCATGGCAGTCACTTACACACTTGCAAGGATGCTAAAGCATAAACACTTACAGTCTACTTCGAGCCAAAACAGAAGCTAGTTAGTAATCAATGCAAGATCCTAGCTATCTCAACAATGCCTAATGCAACACATGCAAAATACAACTAAGTAGGCTCAACTATCTAAGATGGCATATGAATGCAACACTCGATAACATGCTTTGAAACACGTATTCAAGTAAGTATTGAAATTCAATGCAGTTTGAATGATGCGCTGAGCCCGGTGCACGCAATATGAATGAATGATTGACGCATGCAAAGCATAAGTATGCTAATTGAAAATGACCCTAAACTAACCATTGAAAGCAATTAAGTAAAAGGGAGAAAGATGTGGGGTTGGAAGACATTCACACACATGCGCACACTTATTACAACATTTGCCCTCTCGACGAAGGGTCCAAATAAAATGAAAGCTAACTAGCTATGCTAATTAAGCTAACTACTACAAACCAACTAATTAACTAACTATTCTAGCTAATTACACTACAAGAAATTACACTTTTGGAGACTACTTTTGGCGGCGACGTCAATTTTTCATAGCCAAAAGTGTATTTTTGGCGACACAGTGATGAATTTCGTTGGTAAAAGTAGACCTTTACCGACGCAATTTATTGCCATCACTAAAAAAGGATAGCATTCACTAGGAGCCAAAATTATTTCTTGGCGCCAAAATTTCAAAAATTTTAGCTATGAGGCTTATTTTTTAGCAACACAACGAGCGTTGCTATTAGTGCGCTTGTTTTTGGCGACGACATATTGGCGTGGGTAAAGAGTTTAACATTTAGCGACGATAACACTATTCGTTGGTAAAAGTTTTACTAGTGAAACGAGATGATTTAGTGATTTATGCTTTTATTATAACTTTTGAAAAAGTTTTAAATATTCTAGTTATTGAATTGTAAAATTAAAGTGATCATTGAATTAAATTACAAAATGAACCTATCAAACGTAAACACACTCTTAAGTTGAGATGACTAATTTGAAATAATTTAAACTTTTCTAAAGAATGTGGTTAGATTATCAATTTTAATATGTTTGGTTTTATTTTCAGAGATTAGTTTCAAATTTTTTTTTCCAAAATTTTTTTAAAAAAAAGGGTGAAATGTACAACTGAAAAAAAAAATAGTGCCAAAATGAAAATTTCAAATGCCAAACACTAAAAAATTATATAAAATAAAATAAAATTTCACGGCACAATTTCTGACGTGAATAGTATGATAAAAAATAAATAAAAATACCAAAGTAATGCACGTTGGCACCAACAACCAAAAAAAAAATATGTTAAAAAAATAAATAAATCTATCAAAATACACCTAACTCTTTGTCTTCTAATCATAAAGGAAAATAGAAAATAGCAGGAGAAGAAAGAGGAGACAAGAGGGAGAGTGGAAAGGAGCAAAACCGAGAAGAGATGGAGAAAACAGAGGGTTCGAATGAGCAAAACCGCTAGACAAGGGTTTCAATCTCTCTCGATATTGCATTCTCTACCCAATTTTTTCTTTGAATTCGAAGATTTGTATTCCGACTTCGATTAATTAGATGTTTTGTTGTTTTTGTGAAGTGAAGGTACACTCTCTGCTTAATGTTTTAATTTTGATTTTTGGGATTTTTTTTTTTAAATGAACAATATGAGTTTTCTGAGGTTTCATATTAAGGCTCGGGTTCTGAGATCTTTCGGCGCATTTTTATTTTCTGATACTTTTTTGAGTTTGAGATTTCTTGATGCTTTGAGACGATTAGTTGTTTTTGAATGGGACACTTGTGCACCTCATTTTTTTCTATTGGGTTTATCATTATGTTGGCATTTTGTGAATGATTTGTTATGTATATGGGGTGAAGATTTAATCTGGAGAGTTTCTGGGTTGAGGAATTGTGATTTTTAAATTTAGGTTTTAATGATTTAAGGACTTGCAATTTGGGTATACCAACACAACAAAAATAAGTGTGAATCATCAAATTACTCCTCAAAAAGATGATTGACTATTGAAATCAATGAAGACCCTATCACTTGATTTGATACTTCACAATTGTTTTTTTGGTTTTTATTGAAAAAAATATAAATTATGGTTGTGCAGGTAAAATTTTTGTTCGTTTTGAACATGTATGATATGGGAAAGGTATATTGAAATTGAAACAAAATGTGTATTTATATCTGTGTATTTAGAACATGTGTATTTGTTCGTTTTGTGTGATTTTGAACTCAGATTTCTATAAATTGAGTTTTTTTTTTCTTTTTTTTAGATGATTGAACACAAAACAACTCGCTCTCTGGAGTTTCAAGAATTTTATTTGTGTAAATTGGGTCTTTAGTCACTTTATTACAGTTAAATTATTAAATAAGTTCGATAATATAAATATTGACATGTAGTTTTAAATGTTAACTTCAGAGTATTTAGAATGAAATTTTATTTTGACCACTCACTTTCTTAATATTAAGTATGAGGTTGTTTCTTTTATATTCTAAGAAATTGCTATTACAATTCTTTGATATGTTACATTCTCTTGTTGTGTGTATTGTGTTTGCCTTTGGGTGCGGCTACTGGAAGATGATCAGAGGAGGCTTTCAAAACGGAGCTTGCTGTGCATCTGCTAGTGCTGTTGGAGATCTATTCCTGCTAGTTGCTGCTGCTGCTGATTTTTGCTGCTGCAAAGCTATTTTAGGTTTTGGTTTTTTTCTTGGCTTTGGTTGGTTGCTCACCAACTCTTGATGGCGTGCTAGCAAAGGATTGGACGAGCATATTGGTGCTAACCTAATTGGGATTGGTATGTCTCACTATGATACTTTTTGCACTCATCTCTTTTCCTTTCTTGATGTAATGAGTTCTTTGTTCATTAATAAAAGTTTTATTTTGCCAATCTAAAAAAAAAAGAAAAAGAAAGGACCTAAAACAGTTAAATATTGTTTTAGTTTGTGAGAAATTGATTTTAGGTTTTTATACTTATAATTGGTTTGTTATAATTTGTAGAATCTATAATAATTTATATTTTAATTTAAAACAGTGGCTAATTACAATTTCGTTGGGTGTAAATGTCTAGCATTGGTCTATACTGTTTGAGTGCTTAACTGGCACTTATTGAAACACTTATTACTTGTATTACATATCTTTTGTAAGTTAACATGATGATTGAATAGAACATAAGATAGCATGGGTGTTACTGTCATTCAATGCCTTTTGTTATTGTGATACATTCTTTCCTAATGCTGTGACTTTTTTATTCATATACTCGTGCTTATGTTGACTATAAAATTATTATCCAATTTATTGCTATTATTCTATATACTTTATTTTTTGCTATTGTCATTCTTATGATAATATGTGCACTAAATATTATGTTCATTATTCTGTATCATTTATTTCACTGCCACTCATTTGCTACAAGCTGCACTTAAAAAAGCAATAGGCTAGGAAACATCACAAGCTGGTTCATTGGTGGCTTTTGATCGTCTTAGATTTGATTTCAACTTCCACCGGCCACTTTTGGATAATGAGCTCACGGAGATTGAAGGACTGAGCAATAGCTGGATTGAGGACTCTACACTTCTGCAAACTAAAGTGATGCCTCTAACTGATGATAAAAAAGCTGGGGCTATTGCAATGTTCTGAGAAAAATATGGAGAACAGGTTCAAGTTTCTATAAAATCTTTTCTTTTGTACTTCTGAGTTCTGACAGAAAATGGTGTTAAAATATACGCTCATTTCACAACACATAAATGCTGTAACTTATGGACTATACTTTTACATAGGATTTGATTTTTCCTTCAAATACTGTGATTATTTTAAGTATGTGTTGTAGAGGTTCTGGGTGTATCCATGGAACTATGTGGTGGCACTCATGTCAGCAGTACTTCTGAAATACGTGGCTTGAAAATAATCTCAGAACAGGGAATTGCGTCTGGAATCAGACGTATAGAAGCCGTTGCTGGTGATGCTTTTATCAAATTCTAGAGATAACTACATGAAACAGCTCTGCTCCACTCTCAAAGTATGTTTTCTTCTGTAATCTTTTTGCTAAATAAAGAACACCTGATTGTTTCCAATGTTTTCATTATTAAAATTCATTCTGCAAATGTGAAAGCTGAAGATGTACCAGCCAGGGTAGAAACACTATTGGAGGAATTGCGAATGGCAAGAAATGAAATTTCAGCTATTCATGCTAAAGCAGCAGTTCACAGAGCTTCAATCATCGCAAACAATGTATTGCTTGTGGGAAATTCTAAAAATATCAGGTATTAAATTAACTTTTGTAGTTCCATCTATTTTAAAGAGTAGAAATTTGTGACCTAGTTGAGGCAGGTTTATAACTGATGCTGAAAAAGCTAGGGCTATTGCAATGTTCGGAGAAAAATATGGAGAACAGGTGCAAGTTTCTATAAAATCTTTTCTTTTGTACTTCTGAGTTCTGACAGAAAATGGTGTTAAAATTAGTGACAGCCTAGCAACTTCATTTATTTGGTATAATTTAAGTCTGTAAGTTTTGTCATTGATATGCAAATTGAAAAATAATGATGTTAAGTAAAAGGATAAAAATGATTTATACCATTCTAAAACTTAAATTAGTAGATATCGGACAAATATGCTGTTTACATATATGCTTTTCTGATGTTGAATGATCTGTCATGCTTTAAGGCTTTTGCCTTTTCAAAATTGGTGAGGAGAGTACATCACATATTTATTTAGTTCATTTTATTGTGTATGTTTTTCAGTTGCCACTTTGCTGCCGATGAACATTCACTAAACAAGTGTTTTAATTCTTAAAAATTGATGGGATTTTGCTTATATATTATATATAAGGGTCAGAATTTCATTTCAGTACATTATTTTTGTTAGCTTGGAAATAGAAACATGAGGAAAGCAAAAAAAAATGTTTGTAAACAAAAACCAAAACCTACCTTAATGGATAATAGGTGTGTTTTAATATTTCAAATGAATTTTTATTGGCGGAGATTCATTGGTGGAATCTTTTGCTTAGAATTATGGATGGCAATTAAATCCGAACCCAATGGAAACCCACCCTGCCCAGCTATTATTAGAGCGGATTTCCCCAAATTCGCCCCCAATGATTAACTGTTTTTCTTCTCCCATTCAATATTAACAATACTTGTCTTGAGGCTTTCTTAGGCGTTGGGGGTTGTTTTACCCACTCTGTTTTTCCTATTAATATAGTTTGTTATAGAATGTAAGATATTCTTTTTAAAAAGGGAAAAAAAGAGATAAAAAGAAAGGGAATGGAGCGCTAGGTGTACCAATATGGATGTGACAGTTGGGCATTTGGGATGACGCGAGTGCTATGGGTTTCATTGATAAAATAGGACAAAGTTCTTCCAAGAAGATGGGAGATTACCAACACAAGAAGCTACCTGTGATTAATGTCCAAAACAAGTGTATTGCTAGCATTCCTTTTAAAAATTTCTTGGTTTTCATCTCCTTAGAGTAGTTGATATGTCAGGGATAATTACATACAATGGGCATATATAAAGGACTTCCCCTAAGGATTTTCTTCTTTGATGTTTACGCACAGGTTATATCAGGAAAAGACCAGGAACAGTTTGGTTTTCCTGATATCTTTTACCAAAATGTTGATCATTTTGGGTGGGGAATGCATTATTGTCCCAGCAGCTGCCTATTCCTTTTGATCGAGCACATGAGTTGAAATCAATCCAGCTGCTCTGTAAATTTCTACGGATGGTGTAAAGAGGGCAGAGCTTCTTAAGATCAATTTTTCCTTGCAGATGGTACTAATGCTACAAAATTGATTCATCTATATTTTAGATTTAATTTTTCATCACATGCCATCTTCTTTATCATTCTAAACTATAGCCACCTTACATGCTTAGAAGATTCAGATGCTGATCTCAAAATTGTTTATACTTTCATAAATAATTGAATTGTTAGAAGTGTTGTAGATTGTGAATATGACTTATCAATGTTTTTGGAAGAACATTGATCTAGGGTTCAAGTCTTTGCGAAATCTGTATTATTCATTCTTTGAAACGTGGCAAAACGATGCAACATGTAGTACTCAATTTCTTAGAATTCTACTTCCTGATTGATTTCTAGTTTCCATTAAAAAGACAATATTGGAGTGACGAGCTGATAGTCTCTTGCAAGAACTGAAATGTCAAGGGTCGCCCCACTCCTTGACAGTTCCAAGGGAGGATCAGCATGAGGTGTGTGGCTATTTTGGGCCAGTCACCACTGCCCTTTCATTATTCTCTTCATCCTTCATGTTTGATAAGCTTATTGAACATTTACTTCCAAGTACATAACATAAGGTCTTGCTAGCAGTCCTTCAATTAACCCCGCATTTGTTTCTCTTCTTTACAGAGCTTGCTGAAGAGGCAAATAGGCTTGTGAACTAAGGTTGCCTGTTCTCTTTTTTTGTGTTATCTTGTTGTTGCACACTGTAGTATTAAAGTAGCTGGATAGACTATTGTTTTTCACAGTGTAGTCTTCATTTTGGTTGCATTCATTGTATAAACTAATAAATCACAGCAACATTATATGATTACTCTTCAATGCCCTTAAAGTTTATGTTTGATGAAACAGGCATGAGTTAAAGACAAACCTTCTATAATCATGCTGTGTAGTCATAACATATGAGTTAATTTAAAGGTTTGAACTGTCAAATGGTTAGGTTTCCAGATCAAGCACTTTGATAATACCAATTTGTTAATGGCATTTTCAAAAAAGGTTCCAGATATGACTATTTATCTTGTTTAACCAATTTGTCCTTGTTTATTCATGCATGAACTTCATTTTAGGCACAATTTGTAAAAATACTAAGATATCTAACCATACTTAATGATGCTAATACATAGACATTTCTTCATGTTATATCACTTATCTTTAGCTACTTTAAAGGCTAACATGACTTTGATTTCTGTAGTGGAAGCTCTTGGTGAAATAGCTAAACAACTGGGTAAAAAAGGCTGGAATTTCAATTTGAAACATTGTGACAAAAACTTGAACTGGCAAACACCAATAGTGGACTCCTCCCTTATGTATGACTGTACTGTCAATTGCACCTGCCTTTCTGATGATGAATGTCACATCAGTGCCATGTATGTTCCTTTTTATGTTTTTAAATATACTTATTATTCAACTCCATTTTTTGTTTAAAATGTTATTTATGATTTTTTTGTTTTATTTATTTTTAAATTAGGAGGCAATGATGCTTGAATACTAGCCTATGCTCTGTATGTTAAACTTATTAATGTCAGTTGAAAGTCCAAATTCTGTTTTGTATAGATGAAAAAAAGAGTAATGTGCTGAGAAAACCCTGGTATTGTTCTGTCACTTCTTATTTACATGACGCAAGCGGTTGCCATGAACATCTATTCATATATTGCTAATTACTAGGGTTCTTGGGAAAATTAAGGTCGTGTTTTGATGTCCCATAGAAAGGGAATGACTGCCAACAGTACTCATAGTATTTCAAAGTGGAAATCTGATATTTTGAGTATGCAAAGTGACAAGAATAAATGGCAGCCAATCTACAAATGAAATTCAAAATAACGAATATTGTCATGTACTAAAAGAACATAAATATGATCACTTTCAAGATAAATGAGCGAGTTTTCTGTTCTTCATTAGGTGACCTCATTTTAGTAACAGTTGATTGAACTTTCACTTCTCATACCATAAAATGTTTAGTATGTGCGTTCAAGTTCAGTTCAGAAATGTTAATGTCCAAAACACCAGAGGCACCAATACACATCTATAATTAGGCATGTAAATCTGTAGGATGTATGGACTCTAATTACTTGGAGTTTTTCATGTTTTGTGCTTTTAATTATTTGTTGTTATACATTGTTGGTTTTTGAAAAATTGAATTCTATAATTATTTATTTTCATGGAGATGACTCTCTTAGGTAATATATTGCATACAAATCTCTATTTCAATGAATAATTGATTGCTTGAAGAATTTTGCTGGGCTGCTGCTGCTGCAATGTTGCTGTGAAGCAGGCTGCTTCTAGATGCTGGTCTGCTGCAAATTTAGGTTGTTAGTTTCATGTTTTCATTTTTTTATCTACTGTTTTTACTATGGGTTCACAATTTGGATGTATTTGAGTATTTTAGTGAGTTTACCCTTTCAAGTTTTATACACCGCTTCCAAAAGCATATTTTTCAGTAGTGTTTTTTTGTCTACACATCAACTTTAGGTGATTTAATATCAATGTTATTGGTTTGCAATAGTAGTGCCTGAGGGATGCCTCTTGTAAATGTGTAAATCTTATGAAAATATATAAATGATTTTTAATTTTTTTTGCCGTTACAAATTTGTCGTTGCCAAAAAGTAAAGTTTTCTCGACAAACAATTTGTCGGTAAATGTATAGCCAAAAGTTTTTTTTTGCCCACTCATATTGTGTTGCTAAAAGTGTATTTTTTTGCCAATGGCAATTTGTCGTTGCTAAAAGTAAAGCTTTAGCGACAAACAAATCGTCGGCAAATGGCAACATTTACCGATGGAAATGTGTCGCTAAAAGTTTACTTTTGCCGATGCATATTTTGTTGTTAAACGTATATTTTTTGCCCATGCAAATTTGTGTTGCGAAAAGTGCCACACAATCATCATATTTGAATGACTTTTACCGACATAAGGTAAATTGCCGACGATGGATGAAGGCTTTTATCGACGACTATGTTCGTCGCTAAAGGCATTACTTTTACCAACGCAACGATAATTTTGTCGGCAAAAACTTTTGCCGACTCACTTTTGCCTACGGGTTGCAAACGTAGCTTTGTGCGTCGGGAAAACTCTTTGCCAACGAATTTTCCCTTTTAGCAACATATTTTGTTGCGTTGCGAAAAATGCAATTTCTTGTAGTGTTAATTATTATAAACCAAATTGAATAACTAGCTAATCTAAGCTAATTAGAATATTACAAAGCACTAAGCTAAAATAATTACAGCACAGGTAATTAACTACAACTAGCCAGCAAAAGCAATAAATGGCCTCGCGGCCGAAGGAGATATGCATGCTCGGTTGCGTCCTCCCAGAAATCAACCGCCTTGCCTCAAGATGCCTCTGTTTGCGCTCTTTTGAACCATTGAAAATTACACCGATTTCCGTGTTGCTTCCTTCTGATCTCAAGAACACCTTGAGGGCTGAAATTCCTCCTGTTGCTGCAACAAAGCACAGATAGAGGCAAGACAATGTATTTGCAAGAAAATGTATGCACTTCCACACTCCTTATCATATCTCAAGCTCAAAGGAGTTTGTCACTTGACTCTCAAGCCAACAACCAAGCATTTTCAATGCATGGTGGCCAAAGGATCAAGCTTGCGCAAAACTCAATGAATGCACACATAAGGCTCGAAAGGCCTCCATCCTATCATGCACAATCAAGGGGGACGACGACCAAGAAATGAGGTGCGTTTCATCACTTCAAGTGAAACGCCCCTTGTTTCTCGTGTTTGGATTAACGTCCGATCCAAACAAAATGCAATGCAATACACATGCAAACAACATGCTTATCTACCAATGCTAGAGTGGCATGCACAAGGCTCTATCATGTAAGCAATGCATGCATGGCATGTTTAGAAGCTAAGGCATCAAAGCTAGCAAAGAGCATAGCACTATAGGCATACAATACTAAGCCTAAATGACCAAACCAACCTCGGACATAGGTCAAATACGCCAAAATAGTGGCAGAAATATACTAAGATCAGGCACATAACACAAGGAAAAAATGCACGTTTGATGGCTCGCCAACAAGGCATGAAGACACAACTCTCAAACACATTGAAGGAGTGGAAAATGTGAGAGTGTGGCAATGACATATGCTCTGAAATTATATGCCAAGTGATGCCATATCATGCAAATAGCTCAAATAAAGCATGCCAAGAGACTTGAAATATAAAGCTAGTCAAGGGCTTTACACTACAACCATACTAAGCATTGCTCAAATGACCTTAAGCACTCAAAACAGACCTAAGGCAGGTCAAAATGGTAGCAAAAACATGCTAGACTTGCAACATAGATGGCAAGAAAGATAGGCTCCCGAATTAGCTCACAAGCAAGGCATAAGGGCACAACTCTTAAACACAATGAAAGAGTGATAAACATGAGAGTATGGAAGAAGCTTATGCTCTGAAATTACATATCAAATGAAGCCATATCATGCACACATCACAAATATAGCATGCTAGGGGTCCCAAAGTGCAACGCTAGTAAAGCCAAATACACTATAGCTATGCAAAGCCAAGCATGCATGCCCAAAACCACTCAAATCAGACCTAAAGCATGCAAAAACATAGCCAAAAATGTGCTAGAGTAGAGCATACACATGCTAGATCAATAGGCTAAAACACCAAATACACTAGGCTAGTGAACAAAATTGCACTACAAGTGCAAGGAGCATGCAAGAGTCAACCAAACCAACCCAAAACAGAGTTATTACATGGAAAATAATGGCTAGAAACATGCTGAAATGGAGCCAATACATGCTAGAAAGACATGCTACTTTGCAAGGCTACAAGTAGGATTACACTACAAGTATAAGAAGCATGCAAGAGGTGACCAGGACAGCCAAAAACAGAGTCATGGAAGGTCTAAAAAGTCACAAAAATGAGCCTAAACAAAGCCTCCAAGAAGTAGAAACACATTCTCTTTTGGTGGGCCATCAACACATGCAAACAAGAAACGAGGGGAGGCCAACCCCTCCTATTTTTGACCTCAAAACATGGTTTTCACCACTGAAATACCTATGATTTTCAGTGGTGAAAATGCCAAAAATGTTGGATTTGAAGGTGGTGAGAAGTTGCACAAAAGGCCTCACAAGCCAAGGAACAAAAAGGGAGAACAACCCCCAAACTCACCAAGCCTTAAACTACCATTTTTACACCATAAAAACAGACTTTTTGACAGTCCAAAACCAGCCCCAAAATAGTCCAAAACAATGGAAAAATAATGGTGAAGCAAGTGTGCAAAAAAACAAGCTTGAAAGGGGGAAGTTCTTACCCGTGAAGCACCTTGAAGGACAGCAGCAAAACCAGCCAAAATCTAAGCCAAAATCAGCCTTTTGGAGCTTAAAAAGACCTCCAAGAATCTCAGCCCAAAGGTAGAGGTGTTTGGTCTAGGGCCTCTTTGCAAGAGTGTAGAGAATTCTAACGTTAAGCCTCAAAAACAAGAGGAGAATGAGAGAATTCTAGGGAGGGATAGAGTTTTGCTCACAAATCTTCTAGAGAGAGGATTCTAGAGTGAGAAGCTCCCAAATTTTATAACCCCCAAAATATATGAGATATGGCTCAATATATAGCAATATATGAGCATTGGGTCAGAAATATCTCAATTCAGAAATATTTGGGACAGTCTGGAACAGCTAGAGCAAAATATCTGCCAATTCTAGGCTTTCTGGGAAAGAGTGGTCGACCGACCACTTTTTCTAGTCGACAAGGATCATTTCTGGTCGGCATATGGTCGGCATGCTCCATTTGTGGTCGGCACACTCCCTTAGTGGTCTGCAGCAAAAATCAGTCCTGGTCCCCGACTTAAAGCAAGCCTAACTCCTTCATCTGGATGCCTTTTTAGGTCATTGTTGTGTGAAAATTGAAGGCCCAAAAGTAAAATTTCCATTGGTGGCAGCCTCACATCAAAATTCCAACTGTGCTAAGTGATATCCCTCTTTTAGTGAAGAATTCTCAGTTTCGGTCCAACCGAATTGATGCCCTACTTCAACCAACCATATCTGCCCCATCTGGACTTGGCTTTGGGGGATTCTTGAGTGCAAAATGAAGCCCCGGAAGTCTTCTTTCCAATGGTGGTGGCCTTATAGCTGAAATCTAAGTGTGAAAAAGGATAGAACAAATTTAGCGAGGGTTGCTCGACTCTCTCTTAGCGATTCATGCCCATCTTCTTCTCCAGCTTGGTTTCTTCCTTCTTCTCATCTTTTCTTCAACTCCAAACCTCTAAACAAGATGTTTTGGAATATTTTTCAAAAATTTCACCTCTCTTTCATTCATTTCTACCTTGTCACTGCTCGGTCTACCGAAAAGTGCAACCTTTAACAAAATGCAAGCATCGGAACATCGTAGGAACTTTGTTTCAAAAATATTTTGAAAGAGAGGATTTTAAGGTCTAAAATCTTTGGTCAAAATAGTTTTGGTCCAAAAATGGGGTATAAGGTTTGGATTTGACTCTCTCCTTGCCAAAGAAACCGAACCTTTGCACTGCACAACTTTCAACACCATGTAAACCATCAGTAACGCCCAAGTCTTAAGGGCGGTGAAAAATGGGGTGTCTACACCCCCCAAGCACTCTAGCCCCGAGTAAGGAGGCTTTATCGATCTGGGGATCTTGTGAGAGGACAACATGTGTTTGATTCGCTTCCCCCAGTTACAAGATGGAGGGGAGTTCAGCATAATTCACCAGTTCGCCAGTCACCTGTGCTTAGTGAGAACCAGTTTTCTACTTCTACTTCAGAGGGTACACAAAGTCTGATAGATCAGCAGTTTTAGTCAGTATGGAAGAAATGATGCGTCAACTCCAGCAGACCATGGAGGCTATGCAGCGAGAAGCTGCTCGCCAAGCGGAGGTCACCGCTTGTCAGGCAGAAGTTGTAGCCCAGCAGGCAGAACGAATTGCTAGGCTTCGATAACAGTAGCAACCACAACCAGTCGGAGCTTCTGCTTTGCACCCACCCCCACCTAGGGTTCCAACGCCCAGGGAGACAGCTAACGTCCAAGAGAATACGGATGTTACTACAGGGCTAGTCCCACCACCAGCCCTACCACAGACTTCAAAAGCACCGACGTACCCAACAGATGCACCGTTCGAATTTGAGGTCGATCCAACTGCTCTGAAAGTGAGCAAGCTCGAAAAGCTATTCAAGCGGGCTCAGGGAGTTAACTCGATCCTGGACATTGAGAACGGCTATATGGATTCGACAGTGACATTGCCAGACAGATTCAAAATGCCCCACATAGACCGTTTCGATGGCTCGAGCGATCCTATGATTCATCTGAAGTTGTTCTCGGATA
This sequence comes from Camellia sinensis, assembly GCF_055761805.1. Lineage (NCBI taxonomy): Eukaryota > Viridiplantae > Streptophyta > Magnoliopsida > Ericales > Theaceae > Camellia > Camellia sinensis. Next base: position 140,901,668 of record NC_138969.1, on the reverse strand, counting down.
TTCTGCCCGATAGGCTTGACTAGACTCTAGAAACTATCTCTCTTCGGTTGGACCCTATCGAGTATTGCGGCCATTTCGTATGCCAAGCTGGAGGATTCAGTAAAAAGGAGTTGGGAGGAGATGGTCGAGGCCTTCATTGCCCAATATGCCTACAACACCCAAATCGAGGTCACGACTAGTGATCTCGAAACAACCTGGCAAGATCCAAAGGAGGGCTTTTCCAACTTTGTCACTCAATGGAGGGCCAAGGCCTCTATGATGACAACACAGTCACTCAAAAAAGATCAGATAAGAATGGTTGTGTGCAACCTACAACCCAAGCTGATGTAAAAGATGATCGTCTTACCCCTCTCCACCTTTGCTGACTTGCATGAGATGATCGTCTTACCCCTCTCCACCTTCAGCCGCAAGAACTTCTGACGTTGGCATGGTCACCACCACGCCAAAAATAGCCACACCCTTCACCGGTGCATCTGGAACCAGCTCGCAACCAACAAGAAATCCACCCCGGGGTCAAAGGACTTTCTCCCCGCTCTATATGTCTTTATTAGTGGCCTTGAAGGTCTTGATTAGAAAGGGCATCTGAAGCCCCTGGAACCACGCCTACTACCAAATAACCTCCCTCCAGCACATAACCCGGCCAAATATTGCACCTTTCACCAGCAGCACAGTCATGACACCGACCTCTGCTTCTGACTGTGACATGAGATCCAAGATCTCATTGACAACAAGGTGATTGCGCCTCCCGAGAAGCCAAATGTCACCGCTAACCCTCTCCCTCCACATAACAACGCCCCTTCTCCACCAGGTAGGTAAACCTGATTCAAACCATGGCCGTTCTATACGACCTTAGTATATACATCACTCTCTCCCACCTGCCCAAGCCCGAGCTGTTCATCCCAGATAGCACAGACTTGTGCATGATGAGCATCTCCCTAACCCTACCCAAGCCAGTGGTGGTGACTATGGAAGAAAAAACTGGGGTGACCTTAGAGGAGACTAGGAATGTTGGTTCAGAACCTGAGGGATCTGCGAGCTTAACTAAGGAAGTATACAGCTCGTGCAGTTATATTGTGTCAATAGATCAGGCCAAGCCAATGGTAGAATTACCAACTGGGGCAGAGGTCAATATGGTTCGGGAAGACCGGCTAAGTCATAGGTTGGATGATCTAGCAGAGCTTGAGGAGGACATTGCGAATCCCCAGTTCTTTGATGAGCAGGATCTAGGGGATGTGAGCATCAACTGGTTTGACCTGAATGGTGCAACAGATGCTACAGGGTGGCTCAGTGACGAGCCAGATGTTGTTGAGCAGTCTCAGCCAAAATAGGGATAGTAAAAACTGGAACATCTACAGCTGCCAGAATGGTTGAGAATAAGGAAGAATTGCCAGAGAGCACCAGTATGAAGAATTTTGCTCGGGACTTGGGCAGTTTGTGTACAGCCGACACAGAACAAGAAGCCGCACTGAAGCGGTTTGAACAAGGGAGAATCGAGAATGATAATAGGGCTAGAAAAGCCAAGGGTCCTGTAGGGACAAAATGTGTTGTGAGCACGGAAACAACTACAGCGGAACCGGACAGTTGTCTATTGGTCGCTGAGGGGATGTGGTGGGAAGACGATGATTTGCGTCTGGCCCACACTGATGAAGACTGGGGGTAGAGTCTCCCCGATGATACGTGGTATACTAAAGAAGTCGACCATATGACCCGGAGTGGGTGGTAGTTTAAGCCCCCAAATCTGGACTAGCCAGAGGCACCTGGGAAGGACAATGAAGCTGAGAAGAAAAAGGATAGACTGTTACAGGAGGAGGCTGTATTGAAGTAGCTAAAAAAGATTCAAGCAGACATCTCCATCTGGGGACTGCTTATGGCCTCCAAGGTGCATAGACAAGCCGTCCTTTCAGCCATGAACAAGGCTAAGCTTTCGATTGATACAATGCCTGAATAGTTGGTGGGATTGTTGTTCCTACGTGGTGCTACACCAACTCTGACCTTCACAGACAAAGAACTATCGCCTGAGGGCTCCGAGCATAACAAACCGTTATACATCCCTGTGGAGTGTAAGAAAAAGTGGATACCGGTTGTCTTAGTTGATACGGGATCTGCTATAAATGTGTGTCCGTCGCGAACGACATATGCTATCAGGTTGAAGCCCACAGATTTCGCGCCAACAGCCTAGGTCGTAGGGGCTTACGATAACACCAGCCGAGAGGTGATGGGGACGGTGCGGATTAAAACTCAGGTTGGCCCGGGCGAACAGGATATCGAATTTCATGTTCTAGATGTTCCAGCCACCTTCAACTTACTCCTTGGACGACCGTGGCTGCACCAATTAAAGGCTGTCTCTTCCACCCTGCACCAGATGCTGAAATACCCCCACGGGAGAGGGGTGGCAATTGTTTTTGGGAACTCTTCAATACATCCGCCGTCGGAGGTCTCTACGCCAATCTTGGAGATTGTACATGGCGAGGAGAATATCTTCCTGTCTGGGTTCACCTTGGCTGAGGCTCGGGTGGTGCAATATCTTCTAGCTGTTGATGAAGGATTGTATGTCAGTGTACAATCTCTTTACCTCATGAACAAGCTTCAACATGTGCCCAGGATGGGATTAGGAAGAAGTGGCCAGAAGGGCATCGCTAAATTGGCCGAAGTGCCACACAATCCACAGACCTTTGGTCTAGGTTATACACCTACCAAAGAGGATTGGGTAAGAAAAGGAAAAGAGATGGCTGGAAGAGCCAGTGCTAAACAAGCTGGGAAGCACTATGAGCTAGTGCATAGACCTATCCAAGGGACCCTGAACAGACGCTTTGTCCGGGAGAGGGAAGATTTCCCGTTTTGTGGCTTTCCAGAGCCATTGCTAAATTCAGAGAGGCTGCGTTTGCCGGGTTTTGAGATCTTTTTGGACTTACAGTAGTCAGGGGATGAAGTTGTAGAAGAGCGGACTGACCCAATAACTGTGGTTGTGCAGTGTAAAGAGGATGCGTCTAGTGGCACAAATTCTAAGTTGGGAGCAGCACTGACTTGTTTTCTCTCAGATCATCAGATCTTACCAAAGTGCTCGAGGGATGATTTCTCAGTTTCCATGATTGGAGATAACGCGGCTGTGGGCCCTTCTTTCGGCATTCTGGACGCATCCATCGCACCTTCCCTCATTTGGAAATACGAGGAAGGCTTTTTATCTAGTAGTTTTGGATGAGGTAGTGAACCGGAATCTGATTCCACAGAGTATGTGGACCCGGAATCAGATTCTAATTCTTCTGAGTCAGAGTCCGGTATTCTTGGGAGTGATAACCCAGATGCCATTGTGTTGTCCAGGTCGTCTTTTTCATTTTCTTTTGAGCTGGTTGTAACCGAAGAATCAAACATTTTGGAAATTGCTAATCAGAATGGTACCTTGTGGCTTTTGAGTACTTTTCTGTGCCTTTAGTTTATTGCATTAATCAGGACTTTCAAAATTTTGATGAAAACGACGAGAAAGAAATTCCCCGGTTTTAAAACACTTGATTGATCAAGAGGAGGACAGGTTTGTTAAACCTTTGGTTCATGAAATCACCTCAATTAACGTTGGTACTGAGAAGGATCCGCGTCTGGCCCAAATCGGGTCCACGTTGTCTTCGGAGGAGCGTGAGCGCTTAGTCTCTTTATTAAAAGATTTCAAAGATGTTTTCGCGTGGTCCTATGAAGATATGCCTAGAATCGATCCTAAGATTGTGCAGCATCGGATCCCTCTTAACCTAGAGGCCCGACCAGTTAAGCAGAAGCTTCGAAGGATCCGCCCGGATTGGGCTCTGAAGATCAAAGAAGAGGTCACCAAGAAGATTGATGCAGGGTTCCTGTTAGTATCTGAATACCCTACTTGGTTGGCCAACATAGTTCTGGTGTCGAAGAAAGATGGCAGAATTCGAGTGTGCGTGGACTTCAGAGATCTGAGCAAAGCCAGTCTAAAGGACGACTTTCCTCTGCCGCATATCGATGAATTGGTGGACTTTAATCCAAGGCATGCGCTGCTGTAGACTACCCAGAACTCTGCTCCACGCGCGAGGGCACGAATTGTTGTTCTAGGCTACTACAGTTCGGACTCATGTCACAGTTCTAAATCTAATCTCGCAAAGTACAATGCAAGACTGATAAATCACCAAAGAGTCCAAATCTGGCAAATCGTTTTGGAAAATCGATTTTAATAAAGAAGTGCCAAACATGGACTGCTTTGCCAGATACAGAGCGCCACCTAAATATTTTATTTTGAGAAATTTAGGAAACCTTGACTCGTGCCTAAGGCCACGTGTCCGTCATCGCCAAAGTTGCCTCGGCTCGGGAACTTGGGTACGAGGGGGGAAGGTCATGAAATGAGCACCCTCGCTCACCCGATCAAATATCGGCCTTTACTAACATGATATGTTGTTTTTGAAAACACATGCGTTCTTATTCCGGTTATTAGCTAGCTTACTATGTGATGCGCATAGCATACAAGTATAGACTAAATCACTCAAGTTGGAACAAAACATCTCATATTTGTTTTCAAAAAATGATTTGGAAATGCTACCCGCAAGTAGGCTAAGTCGTGGATTTGCCACCCTTAAGTGGGCTTTAAAAAACATGATTTTGCCACTCTCAAGTGGGATTAAAACTCACATTTGATGAATTGTTCCAATTCAAGCAATGAAGCCTTCATCCACAGGCATTCATGCAGTTATATCAGTTAAACAAATAGCCTCATGGCAAGCATGCTAACATGGCAACATACACATCTCATGCAGCATGCTAAAGCGTAAACACTCACAGTGTACTCCGAGCCAAAACAGAAGCTATGTTAGAAAGCAATGCATGCTCCTAACTATGTTAAGAATGCCTAATGCAACACATGCAAAATGCAACTATGATAGGCTTGGCTATTCTAAGATGGCATGTGAATGCAACTTGATAGCACGTATTCAAATTGGAATTGAAATACAATACAGTTAGTCTAATGCGCCGAGCCCGATGCATGCAAGAGAGAAGAATGATGCACACATGCGAAGCATAAGGATGCTAATTGAAACATGCCCTAAAACTAACCATCGTAAGCGGTTAAGTAAACGGGAGAAAGAAATGGGGGTTGGAAGACATGCATCATACACACGCACACTTATTAAAACGTTGTGCCCTCTCGACGGAGGGTCTGAATGAATTTTAGCTAACTAGCTACGCTAATTAAACTAATTATTACAAAACAACTAATTAACTAACTTAGCTAATTAATTATTACAAAACTTTAACTAATTAATCAAATTAATTAAATTACAAAACCAAATATGTAAGAAACTAAATAGGCTGCCACAGCTCTGCTTCGGAATGATGAATGATGCATGCTCGGTCACGTCCTCCCGGAAATCCACCACCGTGCCTCGTATTGCCTCTGTTTGCACTGTTTTAGACTTCTGAAAATTGGGCCAATCTCCAAAACACTTCTGATCCACCTTATGAACAAACTGAGAGGTGGTCGGCCAAGTGGAATGGCCATCGGCCATGTGTAATAGTCGTCGACCAAATTTCAAGGCTATCGGCCAATTTTGATAGCCGATCGGCACACTCGATAGCCGATCGGCCACTTCTTCCTGTAAACTTCTCCTTTTGCTACAACAGAGCACTAACAGAGGCATGGTAGTGTATTTGCAAGAAAATATGTGTGCAACCACACTCCTTATCATGTTTAAAGCTCAAAGGAGTGTAGTGCTCAGCTCTCGAGCCATCAATCACGCATCTCGATGGATGATGGCCAAAGAGGCCGAGTTGTAAAAGTCAATGGCAAATGAATGCACAAAAACACATACATGCCTTAACCTCTATCATGCATGATCAAGAGGGTCGGTGACCGAGAATTGAGGCACGTTTCATCAATTCAAGTATGAAACATCCCTCGTTCCTCGTGTTTGGATTGACACCCTCTCCAAACACAAAGCAATGCAACAAGCATGCAAAAAGAAACATGCAATGCAAACAACATGCAAGATGGACTTAAATCGGATATGGACAGACCTCTGTAGACACCCCATTTTTGATCATCCTCAAGACTTGGACGTCACCGTTTGAACACCCGGTGATCATCCATGTTTGTGTTCGTTTGGAGTTCCCGGAGGACTCGGCTCGCGCGCCATGCCTCAGGATCCCCAAATTCGACCGTTTAGTGTCTGGTTTTGCACCAAACACTTGCATCTTGCCTTTGAGAGGTAGGGTGGGGCTTGTAGACCATCCCCACCCATCACTGGCAGTGGCTAGATGCCACCGGCTGGTTTTTGCTGCCACCGGCAACATAGTTTGCCGGCCGGCACTCTTTGTTGCCGGTCGGCACTATTTGTTGCCGACCGGCACTCTTTTTGGCCAAGATGGCATTTTTGGCCGGCCGATTGCTGTTCATCTGCTTTTGCAGATATTTTTAGACAGCTGTATTGTTTTTTCTCCCCTCCATACACGTGTATGGAGGGATCTCCCTCTTGCAAAGCTTGTCTTGGAAGCTTTACAAGAGGCATATAGAGAGGAACTCTCTCTAAGGCAAGGAGAGGGCTTTTAGACATTTTTGAGAGAGGAAAATACAGACCAAGCTCTGGTTTTTCTAGGGTTAGGGTTAGATATACACTCTCTATCTCTCTTTCCCTCTTATTTGCACACTAGGTGTTTTGTGTCTCACTATTGCACACAAACACCTAGTGTTTCACCTTCCTCTTGGAGCTGAGGTTCCAAAGAGTGTATTTTGAGATTTTGGTGTTGGATTCAAGCTCAAGAAGGCCATTGGAGCACCATTGTTGAAGAGGACTACAAGGGCAAGAAACTAGTCCCTTTTTCCCCCATTTTTGCTTTGATTTTATACCTATCTTAGAGCTGTTTTTGTGATTATTGTATAACATAAAAAAGTTCTTTTTTTAGGCCCTCTTTATTGTTTATTAAGAGTGTTTTGTTGTTTGAGGGTTGTTGACCACCCTTAGGCCTTAAAAGGCCTCATTTTGAGCCATTTTGTGTTAGCTCCGGGATTTTGGTGTTGAGGTCTCTTCACCACTGAAATCTTGAGGGATTTCAGTGGTGAAGATGGTGCTTTGAAGTCCTAAGAAGGAGAGGGCCACCCCCTTTCCTTGTTGTCCTTGAAAAGGGCATATTTTGGCCTCTTAAGGAAGCCTATGCTTGAGTGTGTGTTGAGCATGTTTGATTTGTTTTTCATGCTTATATATCCATGATATAACATGATTTAAAGTTGGTTTTGGAACTCCATGCAAGCTTAGCATAGTTGCCATGTAATGCCATGTTTATGCCTTAATATGCCTTAGGTTGTTAGCCTTTGTTGGAGCATGTTTTAGGCTTGTATTTGTGAAGATTATGTGCTTATTTTGCCATGTTTTAGATCTGTCCATAAGTATTTGGGTTGATTTTAGCATGCATTATATAGCTCCTTTGTATTTGGGCTTGTTGGCCTTGAGTATGTGCATGTGTAGCATGCCATCTTTGCATTGTTTTGGTGATTTGGGATCATTCTACATGCCATTTCAGTCCCATTTCAATGTTTTGGTGCCTTTGCATGCCTTTGAATTTGAGCCACTTAGATGCCATCTAAGGCGTCCTTTGGCCTTGTTTTAACATGCTAAAAATCTGTTTTTAGTTGTTTAATGCATGCCATGTTTGGTCATGTTAAGTGTAGTTCAATGCCTTATTGATTTGCTTTGAACACTTGGACTATTTGTTGCATGTTTTGGCTTGATTTTGTTGCTTGGTTTGGCACCATCCTAACATGATTTTAGGGCTCGTGTTGCATGCCAATTGTTCATGTTTCCTCCTTTCAAGTGTGCTTGAATGTTGTTTGATTTGTGCTTAAGTGTTGGCCCTTATGTGCATGTGTGTGTATGCCATTTAGCCCTCATTTTATAGCACTATGGCCACTGTTTTGGGCCTTATTAGAGCTGCCTAATTCATGTATAAGTCCATCTTTCCATTTATTTGCATTGCCATATGTATGCTTGTATGCTTGCATAAGTGCCTTGCCATGCTATGTTGCATTCCTAGCTTGTATGCCTAGGTTGCATTGCATCTTGCATGCATGCCTTGTTCCTTGAAATGGTGATAGGAATTAGGCCTAATTTGTTTGATTGGTTTGCATGCATTTGAAATCAAAGTTGCATACTTGGTTCCTTGGGCCATCATGCATGGAAATGCGTGATTGGTGGTCCGAGAACCAAGGCACATGTCCCTTTGAGTCATCACAATGATAAGAGACATGATTGGTGCATACATGCCTTGAAATGTGCTGCCATGCCTTGTTTTGCCCCCTGTTGCTGTGAGTTGCAGGTTCTGCAGGCTTTCTTTGCCGACCGGCAGTGTAAGGTGCCGGCCGGCAATCTTTTCTCTGCCGACAGATTCAATTTTGTGCCGATGGATATATATCAGTGCCGGTGGTGATTCCACTCAGCCGGTGGTACTCCCCAGTGTCTAAGGGAGCAGTCCTAAGGTTTTGACAGCCTCCAGAGGAGTGAAAGAAGGAAAACAGAGGCAGCTTGCGCATGGCGGCACGTTTCCCGAGACGATTTTCCTGTTTTAATTAATTTATTTAATTTGTTAATTAAATTAATTAATTTGTAATATTAATTAGCTTGCGTAGTTAATTAATTTGTAATATTTATTCGGTCCCTCCGAGCGAGGGAAAATCTGTAATAAGTGTGCGTGGGTGGTGTGTATGTCTTCCAACCTCACTTCTTTCTTCCCTTTTACTTACCCGCTTTAATGGTTAGTATTAGGACACGTTTAAATTAGCATACCTTATGCTATGCATGTGTGCATCCATGCATTTGTATTACATGCATTAGGCTCGGTACATCATGCTAACTGCATTTGTACTTCAAATTCTAAACTGAATATGTGATAATTGTGCATTTTCACATGACATGTCTAGGATTAGCCAAGCCTATCTTAGCGACATTTTGTATGCGACGCATTAGGCACTTAACATGGACTTGGATCATGCATATTTGCTAACAAGTTCTTTGTTTTGGCACGGAGTACTATGTAAGTATTTCCACTTTAGCATATCACATGAGTGTGAATATTGCCATGACAGCATGCTTAACATGTGGCTAGATGCTTATGTGTTAAACTGCCTGAATGCCTGTGTGTGAAGGTTGGATTGTTTGAGTTGGAAAAACTCGTTGAAATCCGTGTTTTAGCCTACTTGCGAGTAGCAAATTCCAAAGCATTTTCAAACCGAACGGATATGCAATGTTTATTTTCAAATTAGGCAATCTAGTCTATACTTGTTTGCTGCGCGCATAACATAGTAATTCTAGGCTAATAATTGGGATAAGAACACATAAAGTTTTCAAATACGGATATCACGGTTAGTAGAGGCCGGTCTTCGGACCGGGCGAAAGGGGGTGCTCATAGCTGACCTTCCCCGATCGTACCCAAGCTCCCGAGCCGAGACAACTCCGGTGATGACGGACATGTGGCCTTCGGCACTGAGTCAGGGTTTCCTAAATTCCCCCATTTTAAAATATTTAGGTGGCGACTCTGTATCTGGCAAAGCAATCCATGTTTGGCACTACTTTTTCAAAAATCTGTTTCTCAAAACGATTTGCCAGATTTGGACTCTTTGGTTCAGATTAAGAACTGTGACACAAGTCGAGTCCGAACTGTAGTAACCCCAAATGAACAGAACGGGACTCATCCTCCCGGGGCGTTCGGGGACGTCTACAGTTTCTGGCGACTCCACTGGGGAGATTTAGAGAGTTTGACTCGAACTCGTGATATCCTGTTTTGATCTCATTTATGTGTTTCTTTGCATTGCATGTGCATTGGTGCACCTAGGAACACAGTGTTTGCCATCTGCCATTCCTGAACGGTTTGCCGGAGGCTTGTCTTGTCAAGGCATGTCCATAAGGCTGACCGGTTATGGGCTCTGACAGTATGGGAACACAAACCCCGGTTTACCGGGGCACCCTTTTTGACCATTCGACCTAGTGCATATTCGGAATCCATAGTGACCATTCCAAGTTAGGACAGGTTGCTTACCCGATGTTAGGTTGTTTGAGAACTGCTGTGTGCGTAGTGAAACCCTAGCTCCTGACAAAATAGGACAGGGAAACCCTACCCCAACATAGGGGTGTTTTGGTTCTCACTTACTTGCTATGTGCTTTTAGAGTGTATCTCTACAGGAACGCATATACCAGTTTGCGAGTTTGAGTATCGGGCCCGAAGGCACTAGAATCAGTATTGTTGAGAATCAGTTATCAGGAATCAGTTATCCGCGGGTATCAGATTCAGTATTTTGGGAACAGAAATCTGGGAACAGTGATCAGCAGTAGGGTACAGTTGTTTGGCTACACCCGTGTTTGATCAGTTTGGGCTGAAATGCTGTCTGTTTTTCTTTCAAGGTTCAGAGAGTTGCAGAGTTGATACAGAACAGCCAGTGTCTCCCCTTTGCTGAGGCAGGATTTATGGCGGCACAAAGTTCAGAAGAAATTGTGGTTATGGCAGCTGTATCGGAGCAGGGAACCACTCCGTAGAATGAGGCCAGCATCAGTATGTCATATCCGCCCAGGTCGCCCGTTGTGCACCCGGTCTGGGCTCCCCAGTTATACCAGGCTCGTGAGCCCACTACCTTTGAATTGATGGGGATGATAGGCGATCTCCAAAGGTCTGTGGCAGACCTCGCCTATGGAATGTCGGCTTCACCGCCAGCGGCGCCGTATGCCGGGAATTTTGTACCACAGGAGCCCCCGCTACTGGGGTGGATTGTGATAGAGCTCAGCCAGCCAGAGGTGGCTTCCGGCTATAGCCGCGACATGCCAGTATCAACCCCGACCCTTGATCAGGCTGAGGCCAAAGGAAAAGACAAGGCGAAGATAGATGCCGACCCCATTGAGCAACTGCTGTGGGCAGTCGAGGCTCTGAAAGTCAGAGGAATGAGCAAGCAACAAACATCTGCAATAGTGACCAAAGCTGTAGATGACGCTTTCCCCGCTCCGATCAAAGGTAGTTCAAGCCAGGCAGAAAACCGGGATGGGCCCCATCATGCTCAGACAGTTCATGTAGTTCCCAACCCTGCACCGGGAAAGGTTCAAAAGGCCAAGGCAGTGCCAGCTGATCCTTTCGCCAGCGCATCTGGCAAGAATCCTCAAACTACAAAGTACCTGCCCCGAGGGCGCAGGGTCTTTCACGATCTCCACATGCCTTTGTCTAGGGCATTATTAATATTGGCGAAGAACGGGCATCTTAAGCCTTTGGAGCCCCGGCCACTCCCGAAGAATCTCCCCTCCACTCATGATGCTACCTTGTACTGCGCGTACCATCAACAGTCCGGTCACAGTACCGATGGATGTTCCCGCCTTCGTCATGAAGTGCAGGATTTGATTGATAACAAGGTTATCCTACCACCCACCTCGGGCAAGCCTGTCACCACTCAGTTGTTGGATTTCGAGGGTTCAGATACTGCGAGTATGTAAAGCGAACCGCCTGCGGGCAACATTTGGTACATTTTGGATGAAGCGTCTGGCACGCATTTTTGAGCATCGGTGAAACCGAGTTTTTGTAAATCCTGGCTTGGATATCGACTCAGCCTTTTGTTTTGAGTCTGTCTCTTTGTCTTAAGTCAGTCTTTTGCTTAAAGGTTTGTCTTGTTGTATCGAGTCAGCCCCCGTTGTATATAATACCAGGTGATTCAGGGTTGTTGCCCCGAACACCGTTTTGTTTTGTAAATTATCTGTTTTTGTTTTTGAGTCTGTTTCTGCCGAGGGGCCAGTTGCACCAACGGAGCCGATTGAAACAGCTGTTGCTATCTCAACTTCATGCTTACTTTCAGCATAAGTGCCAGAAAATTTGATTGGGCTGACAGTACATCTCGCCTGCTCTCCTGTGTGCCAAACTCATTGTATTAACCTAAGGTTTTCAAAAACAAACCTCTTGAACACTGCGGTGATAAAAACGAAGAGGAAGGAATTCCTCGGGTTTTGCAAAATTTTGATCATTTTGAGAGAAAGAAAGGCGTGCTAAGCCTTTTTATGAATGAAACCATGCTTGTCGGCGTGAGTACTGAGAAGGATCCTGGCCTGATCCAGATTGGTTCCACACTATCTTCGGCGCGAGCGATTTGTCGCTTTCTTAAAAACTTTCAAAAACAAATGTTTTACGCGGCCCTGCGAAGACCTGTGTGGAATCGCTCTTGAGATTGCGCAGCCTAGGATCGCTATCAGCCTCAAGATTCAACCCGTTCAAACTTTGAACCCGTTCAGAATGTTCAGAAAGTTCAACGGACAAACGCCATGAAAGGCCCGTGTGGCCAGTTTTGAGGTAGCCTTCGATCAAGAAGCATCAAAGCCGAATCAGAAGGAGTAGATCTCGTCGGAAGAAGCTCGTAGAGCAACCGAGATGGATTCTCCGCAAATCAGTGCAACAGCCGTTCTCCTAGACACAGAGAGGCTTCAATTTCAAAAAAAAAACATCCATTTGGCATGGACTTGCTACACTTTTACCCTTTGAGAGGCTCGCTGGGCCGAAAACCCGGAAGGGCGGCCCAGGCAAAAGTTAGAGCAAGAGAAAAATACAAAAAGAAAGATTGAAAAAGAAAAAAAAGAAAAAAATCAAAAAAAAAAAGAAAAGAAAAAGAAACGAACAAAAGAAAATGAAAAGAAGCTCGCAAGGTCGAAAACCCGCATCGGGCGCCTTGGCAAAAGTGAGAGCCTAAAAAAAGTGAAGGTTAAAATACCCGAGTGGACCTTAACCGGAACTACGTAAGGCTTGATTCCCATGTTTGGGATACGTAGGCAACTTCATCATGAAGTCCAGCCCCCAACGCTTTCATAAGCGTCTCAGTCCATGCAATGGTTTCGATTTCATCTCAAAGTCCAGCCGCCAACACCCTCCAAAGGCGACTGTGTCCATATATTTGTTGTGACCGTCTTCGTCATCTCTGTGTCCAAGAACTCGACCACCGCCAATGAAGACTGTCTGCGGATTGCTGCGGCACTATCCCAAACAAGGGGCAACTTTCCGTTGCCACCAGCCGCCGTGAGCCGCCATTCAAACTAGGGGCAACTTTCCGTTGCCTCCCACCCCCCTTCAAACCAGGGGCAATTTTCCATTGCCTCCGATCCGAGGTTGCGCATCTCGAAGGGTAAGCTCCATGCTCGTCGAGCATTGACTGTTTGAAAAATAGTTTTTGAAAATTTTTACTGAGGTTGGCTATTTTCTCGAAAACTATTTCATTTTCCAAAACTGGACCATTGTCTTGGACCCAAAAAAGGAAAATTTTCAGTGCTTGCTGCCTAACTTGCATGCTTTTCAAATCAAAAGTCGAACAAGTACGTTAATCCGACTCTCGTTTTGATCAAAACCGTTTTAGTAGAAAGCAAAAACGAAAGAATGGTTACAATGATGAACTAGGGGCACAGTTGAGCCAGACGTTCTGTCTTTCCCCCGTCATCGACGTACTTGCCAGAAGGGCGCTCTACCCGCCGGAAGAAATAGCCGTGAGCTATCGGTATCGGGCGTGAACCCACACCTTTCTATTTATCCATCAATCACCCCGGGGAGGGATGAAAAATGAGAGATATGAAGAATAGAGAGGTGTAAGTTGAGAGAAAAGTGAGGAAAAGGGTTTTGAGAGAAAATCCGAGCTTGAGAGTCGAGTGATGTGAGGATCACAAATCAGAAAGGGTGGGAAACAATGCCCAGATTGAACTGGCTCCTCGTGGTCCAAGGTCTCCCATCTTCGTTTACGCGTCTGTGTGTCGTGTCTCTTTCATTTGACGGTCTCGTCTTTTGTTTTGAGTCTCTCCCGAGTGTGCCTCGTTGTGTTTAGGTCGTGTACCTCTTTGTTTGAGTCCTCCTCGCTGTGTTCAGTTGTAGGCTCGATATCCCGGTTTGAAAAACCCTCATTCGATTTCGAAAATCATTTATGCTCAGAATGCTGTGCCATTCTCTACATTTGAACGTGTTTCGACTCCAACCAGTTCCATCTTTGAGCTCTGTCTTGTCAGATTGGGCTGTTTGTTTGAGAATTGCCGTGTGCAGAATGAATCGAATGCTGTGTTATGGGCTGTATGCAGATTAATCCCCAGTAGAGCAAGGGCTGTGTGTCCAGAATCAGGCAGTGGGTTGCTTGGGTTATTTTGCTGTTGGCTGTCTAGTTATCTGATTATTACAGTGCAAGTGTTCAATTTTCAGACAACCAATCAATTTCGTTTACATTGAGGTGTAACATGATGAGATGCGATGCAATGCATGAAATGTGTAAATGTAAACACTTTTTCAGATAAAAAGTCCGTTTCATTTCATTATCTTTTCAAATGTACAAGTTTTGAAGAAAACAAAAATCTGCCTGCGGCAGTACAAGGTAATCTATCTACCAACAAAAAGAAAAGTACAAGGAAAGAAAGAAGAGATAGCAAAAATCTGCATCTGTGTCAAGCACTCCGAAGGGCCGTCAGTCTGTCCTGGTACTCTTCCTGGACGAGGGTCCAGGAGCATCATCAGCGTCGTCGTCAGAGCCCGAGCTAGAACCGTCTCCGGTCTCCTCCTCCGATGACCCTGCCTCCGCCTCGGACTCCTCGTCGTCATCATCATCCGGGATTGGAGCTCGCGAGCTACTCCCGACGTGAGTACGCCCTCCCCTGGTACGGGGAAATATCCGGCCCTCCTCATCTCTCCCCCGGGCAGGGACAGAAGGTCTAGCTGGAGCACCTCCCGCCATGGGAATCTGAAAAGGAGGCTGAAAAGTACATGAAAAGGAAATGCATCAGTATACTGTAGACAGTTTATCAGTGCAGAATGCAATGCAGAGTACAGTGTATGAATGCCGTGAGCAGTTTATCAGTGCAGAATGCAGTGTGTGAGTACAATGTATGAATGCCGTGAGCAGTTTATCAGTGTAGGGTACGGTGCAGAATGCAGTGTATGCAGTGTTCAGATACTGTGAGATCAGTGTATCAGGTGTCGTGCCGTGCATCAGATTATGTAAAGCAGTGTATGAATGGTTTCAGGCCAGTGTCAGAAGGACATACCGGTATGCTGTAGACGGCTAGGAGGTCAAATGTCCGCTGGAGCATCCCCATCATCGAGGCATTCATCGCCAACGACTGACGGGTGTACTCAGAAGAAGCCTGCAAAGGTATCAGATGCATTAGTATTCTGTGGAATATCAAGTAAACTGAATTGAATAACTGTACGAAGTGCAGTGATACATACCGGCGGTAAGTCGGGGATGTCAATGAGCTCGTGACCAGCCGGTGGAGGGGCGAAGGGGATCTGATAGGTCGACCCACCCTGCCCCTGGAAAGTCAGTACAGCAGGCAGGGCAGGCCAGCCAGCTCCTCGTCCTCCCCGCACTCCGCCCCTACCACGGACCCGGGCCCTCCTCGAAGATCCAGCCCCTGCTCCCGTTCCGGCCCCAGCCGCCGATGCTACAGGCCTGGCCCCCTCTGCTCGACGGCCGCTCAAGGGACGCATCAGGTACGTCCGCATGTACTCCTGATAGTCGCCGGTGCCTCGGAAGCCGGCCTCCTCCCAGTCGATGGAGTAATCATCCAGTTGCTCAGTGGTCAGCCCCTCGGTCTCCCTCATCTCTGCAGGAGGGTGACCCGGGACTATCTGCTCAGGTAACCCGCGGGTCTGGCGTAGAAAACGCTCCCCCAGGTACCAAGCCCGACAGACCGGGCCCTCTAGCAAGATCCGGAAACGCGAGGTCTCCTCAGCACCAGGGAACCGACCCCGCATCGCCGACAGCAAGGAAGCCCATGGCCGCCAAGTGATCTGAAAGTGACAGACAGTTTGTTATCTACTGTTATTGAAATTTGCAGTGGGAAAGCGAAGCTAAATGAACTGAAAGTAAAGCACACCTCGGCCGGGGTGATGGTGTCAAAATATCGGCGGAAGAAGCCGAACGCCTCCCGTGGTCGCCGGGTGCATCTCCCGTCAAAGCGACTCGAAAACGGGACAGCCGGAGGAGGCTCCGCGACTGGTACGGGTGCAAGTCTAGGGAAGTAGGCGTAAACCCACAACTGCAAAACAGATGTCAGTATGACTATCAGAAAAAGCAGAATATATAGAATGAAGCAGAACTGGCAGAGCCGTGTGTTGTGTTTTGTATTGTGTGCAGTGTACAGTGTGAACAGTGTACAGTCAGTGTAAAGCAGAATGTATGTGTGTGCCGTGTGTACAGTATACAGCAAGTATAGAGCAGACCACAGTGTGTGCAGTGTACTGAGTACAGAAAGTACGAGACAGGAATGAAAAAGTGAAGAAGAAGTGTACCTCCCAAGCCCGCCAGTAACCTCCAAGCAGCTGGCCGCTGCCGCGAGAAGCCGAGCTCATGTATCCGTACAGGGTGGCCAGAGCAGCGCCGCCCCAATCGTAGTGCAAGATATCCCGGACGTCCACCAGTGCGCTGAGAAGGCAGAGAGGCACGGTGTTCGCCCGGTCGGCGAAGATGGTAGTCCCGAACAAGAACATGAGGAAGCCGCGAGCATACCTCTCCTCATCCTCCGGGGTCATCTGCGCCTCCTCCTCCAATGCGGGCTGGACCCGAAACTGTGCCTCGAACCAGGAGTACCGCACGAAGCCTGGGCGAGCTAGTGGTGGGGCCTCCCCCAGTAAATGGACCTGAACGGCGGTCCACTCATCCATGTCTGTGTCGAAAGGGATCGGATCCCCCCCTACCCCGATGCCTGTGAGCATCGAGAAGTCATAAGGGGTCATCGTCATGTCCCCTGCAGCAGAAAAATGGAAAGAATCGGTGGTGTCCCACCACCTCTCCGCCAAAGCAGCAAGGAGAGGTCTGCATGTGGACAACCTGGAGAGCCCTCGGCAGAAGGTACCGAAGCCCGCTCGGTCCACGATGCGCTGGACCGCATCAGGGAGCTCATCATACCACTCCCGTGCACCAGTATTCCCATACCCGCGAATGGTATGGGAACCCTCCTGCAAACAGAAAATGACAATTGCAAGACAACATTCAAAATGCAGTTTTGAAAGGACAGATATGGCATGTATGCAAGTTTGTCAGATTCAGGCAAATACCGGATGCCGGTGTGCTTACAGTAAAATACGTGTGCTGTGTCAACGTGTTTGGGTGTTTCAGAACAGATGTGGCATGTGTGCAAGTTTGACAGATTCAGACAAATACTGGGTACCAGTGTGTGTGCAGTGAAATACAGTGTGTGCAGTGTGTTTGAATGATTCAGGGCTAGTGCAGTGTGTGTGCATGTGTCAGTCTCAAGCAGATATCAGTTGTATGTATGTTTACAGTCAACTACGGTGTACGGCATATCAGATTTTAGCAATTAGAGAATACAACTAACTATGGCAGTTTTGTATCCTACATTGCAGAAAGAAGAGAATTACCTCGGAAGTGCCGAATGAAAGGTGGGAGGTAGGCTCGCGTAGTAGTAGCTCAGGCGCCGCGTACCTCTCAAAGCTCCGGAACTGACGCAGGCCGTCTGGGGGCAGAACGTGGATCGCCGGCCGGTAGGTCGCCGGGTCGAACGGGTGCTCGCTCAGTGGTAAGAGCTCGACCCCGGGATCCATCTCGTGGTTCGGGGGAGTCCCGCCACGTGGAATGTCGTCCGCCATGTAGAGAATGGTGTGAAAATGGCCCGGAAAAGGAAAACCGGGTCGAAATACGAAGAGTCAACCGGAAAGTCAACTCCTGAGAGGGTCGAAAATGGCCGGGAAGGCCGGAATGTGAAGATGTACGGAAATGAAGAGGAAAGTGAGGGGAACAAACCCCGAAAAGGCTAGAACGCCAAACGAGGCACCGAAACGAAAATGTGATCGGTGGAAAACGTCCGAAACGCGAAGAGAAACGCGAATCCGACGACGAAACGGGCGTAGAACGCGAAGAAACGGAGAAACGGGGAAGAGGAAAAGCTCTAGAGAGAGAGTATGGGGGTTTTCAGCGTGAGAAGAATGAGAAAATAGGGCTTGAAGCCCTATTTTATAACACCCAAGGTGAAAAGACAAAACTACCCCGCACCAGCAACTGTTTGCCGGTCGGCAATGTTTTGTGCCGGCCGGCACTTTTTTGTGCCGATAGAATTGTTTTTGTGCCGATGGCCAGCCGGTGGCCTCATCTTTCGGCCGGTGGGGTTCCCACAGCCTTGTTTAGGCCATATGAGAAGTTCGTGGTCTTCATAGCTCAAGAAAGTGCAAGAAAGTGCATCTTTGACATTCAACCGGCCTCCGTTTTGACCGCGGGCCGTGTCTCTAGTGCGTGGCACTCGAATTCATGCAGGGTGTATCCTTTTTGTATCCTTTTTTTTAAAAAATTCAAAAGTTGCCCCATGTGTGTTGCACGAGTTCATCACACTACTTCGGTGCATTACATTGCGCTGTCATGCGCCACACATTTGCATTGTTATGCACGTGTTACATGCGTTGCAACACGCACCCCTTTGCATTATTGTGCACATTTCTCATGCATCATCATTGCATTTCCATTCCATGCATTGTCATGCATTCCGGAATACGTGCGTTGTTGCGCATTTAAGCCCATTTACATTCCGTGTGGCGTGCGTATCACACTGATCATCGCACTGTTTTGTGCATTTCAAACCATCGCACTGTTTTGTGCATTTCAAATTTCGCGTTGTTCTGCGCATCGCACTGTTTTGTGCATTTCAAACCATTGCACTGTTTTGTGCATTTCAAACCTCGCGCTGTTCTGCGCATCGCACTGTTTTGTGCATTTCAAATTTCGCACTGTTTTGCCCATCGCACTGTTTTGTGCATTTCAAACCATCGCACTGTTTTGTGCATTTCAAACCGTCGCACTGTTTTGTGCATTTCAAACCGTCGCACTATTTTGTGCATTACATTCTGTTGCGCGGTTTTGCGCATCTCATTACATTACCTGCGTAGACCGCATGTTTGTAATCAATTCTTTCCTTGCGTAGACCGCATGATAATTCTTTCCTTGCGTAGACCGCATGATAATTCTTTCCTTGCGTAGACCGCATGTTAATTCTTTACTTGCGTAGACCGCATGTCAATTCTTTACTTGCGTAGACCGCATGTCAATTCTTTACTTGCGTAGACCGCATGTTCATCCTTTACTTGCGTAGACCGCATGTCAATTCTTTACTTGCGTAGACCGCATGTTCATTTCATTACTTGCGTAGACCGCATGTTCATTCTTTACTTGCGTAGACCGCATCTCAATTCTTTATTTGCGTAGACCGCATGTTTTACTTGCGTAGACCGCATGCTTGTTAATCCTAATACCTGCGTAGACCGCATGTTTTGATTGCGTAGACCGCATTGTTATTTTCATTACCTGCGTAGACCACATGTTTTGATTGCGTAGACCGCATGCTTAATTTCATTACCTGCGTAGACCGCATGTTTTGATTGCGTAGACCGCATTATCATTTTCATTACCTGCGTGGACCGCATGTTTTGATTGCGTAGACCGCATTGTTATTTTCATTACCTGCGTAGACCGCATGTTTTGATTGCGTAGACCGCATTATCATTTTCATTACCTGCGTAGACCGCATTGTTATTTTCATTACCTGCGTAGACGACATGTTTTGATTGCGTAGACCGCATGTTTTGATTGCGTAGACCGCATTGTTATTTTCATTACCTGCGTAGACCGCATGTTTTGATTGCGTAGACCGCATGTTTTGATTGCGTAGACCGCATGTTTTGATTGCGTAGACCGCATGCTTAATTTCATTACCTGCGTAGACCGCATGTTTTGATTGCGTAGACCGCATTATCATTTTCATTACCTGCGTAGACCGCATGTTTTGATTGCGTAGACCGCATTGTTATTTTCATTACCTGCGTAGACCGCATGTTTTGATTGCGTAGACCGCATGTTTTGATTGCGTAGACCGCATGCTTAATTTCATTACCTGCGTAGACCGCATGTTTTGATTGCGTAGACCGCATTATCATTTTCATTACCTGCGTAGACCGCATGTTTTGATTGCGTAGACCGCATTGTTATTTTCATTACCTGCGTAGACCGCATGTTTTGATTGCGTAGACCGCATTGTTATTTTCATTACCTGCGTAGACCGCATGTTTAATTTCAATA
This sequence comes from Camellia sinensis, assembly GCF_055761805.1. Classification (NCBI taxonomy): domain Eukaryota; kingdom Viridiplantae; phylum Streptophyta; class Magnoliopsida; order Ericales; family Theaceae; genus Camellia; species Camellia sinensis. The sequence continues at coordinate 140,881,615 of NC_138969.1, read as the reverse complement.
CCTGCGTGGACCGCATGTTTTGATCGCGTAGACCGCATGTTCAGTTTCATCACCTGCGTGGACCGCACGTTTTGACTGCGTAGACCGCATGTTTGTTAAACTTCATTATCTGCATAGATCGCATGCTTATGATCAATTTTGTTGCCTGCGTAGACCGCATGCTCCACTTACATGTTTGTATTTACACGGCATTGTTATGCTCCCCACTTGCTTTGCGCTGTTTCTCATTTCGAGTACACCACTATTCTTGCATTGTCATGCATGTTGCTAACAATATTGTACCTGTTAAGTTTGTTTTCTTTTCAGGCACGATATTGTATGTACGGTTCATTTGAAGCTGGTGCAACCAGACGAGCCGCACAGGTATTGTATCTCCCGAGTGAGACGTATTGCGAATTCCATAATTCTCTTACATCCTTTCTGCATTGTAGTGTAGTTTGGTATGCTAGCTTAAAATTGTTGCATGTTTGCTTCATTACAGCTTTCTTTGCATGATCATAAGTTATGATCGGCTCCGTGCATTGTCTTGCATTTTGCCCCTGCCTTCGGGCGCATATCTTATTTGTCTTGTATGTTTGTCTGAGTCTTCGGCCTTGTCAAAAATGGGTCGTCTTTGGGCTTTGACATTCACTCCCGTCATTGTTATGACTTTCGAGTTCTGTCAAAGAGGGGCAACTGTAGACACCCCATTTTTGACCGTCCTCAAGACTTGGACGTCACCGTTTGAACACCCGGTGATCATCCATGTTTGTGTTCGTTTGGAGTTCCCGGAGGACTCGGCTCGCGCGCCATGCCTCAGGATCACCGAATTCGACCGTTTAGTGTCTGGTTTTGCACCAAACACTTGCATCTTGCCTTTGAGAGGCAGGGTGGGGATTGTAGACCATCCCCACCCATCACCGGCAGTGGCTAGATGCCACCGGCTAGTTTTTGCTGCCACCGGCAACATAGTTTGCCGGCCGGCACTCTTTGTTGCCGGTCGGCACTATTTGTTGCCGACCGGCACTCTTTTTGGCCAAGATGGCATTTTTGGCCGGCCGATTGCTGTTCATCTGCTTTTGCAGATATTTTTAGACAGCTGTATTGCTTTTGCTCCCCTCCATACACATGTATGGAGGGATCTCCCTCTTGCAAAGCTTGTCTTGGAAGCTTTACAAGAGGCATATAGAGAGGAACTCTCTCTAAGGCAAGGAGAGGGCTTTTAGACATTTTTGAGAGAGGAAAATACAGACCAAGCTCTGGTTTTTCTAGGGTTAGGGTTAGATATACACTCTCTATCTCTCTTTCCCTCTAATTTGCACACTAGGTGTTTTGTGTCTCACTATTGCACACAAACACCTAGTGTTTCACCTTCCTCTTGGAGCTGAGGTTCCAAAGAGTGTATTTTGAGATTTTGGTGTTGGATTCAAGCTCAAGAAGGCCATTCGAGCACCATTGTTGAAGAGGACTACAAGGGTAAGAAACTAGTCCATTTTTCCCCATTTTTGCTTTGAGTTTATATCTATCTTAGAGCTGTTTTTGTGATTATTGTATAACATAAAAAAGTTCTGTTTTTAGGCCCTCTTTATTGTTTATTAAGAGTGTTTTGTTGTTTGAGGGTTGTTGACCACCCTTAGGCCTTAAAAGGCCTCATTTTGAGCCATTTTGTGTTAGCTTCGGGATTTTGGTGTTGAGGTCTCTTCAGCACTGAAATCTTGAGGGATTTCAGTGGTGAAGATGGTGCTTTGAAGTCCTAAGAAGGAGAGGGCCACCCCCTCTCCTTGTTGTCCTTGAAAAGGGCATATTTTGGCCTCTTAAGGAAGCCTATGCTTGAGTGTGTGTTGAGCATGTTTGATTTGTTTTTCATGCTTATATATCCATGATATAACATGATTTAAAGTTGGTTTTGGAACTCCATGCATGCTTAGCATAGTTGCCATGTAATGCCATGTTTATGCCTTAATATGCCTTAGGTTGTTAGCCTTTGTTGGAGCATGTTTTAGGCTTGTATTTGTGAAGATTATGTGCTTATTTTTCCATGTTTTAGATCTGTCCATAAGTATTTGGGTTGATTTTAGCATACATTATATAGCTCCTTTGTATTTGGGCTTGTTGGCCTTGAGTATGTGCATGTGTAGCATGCCATCTTTGCATTGTTTTGGTGATTTGGGATCATTCTACATGCCATTTCAGTCCCATTTCCATGCTTGTTTGATTGCCATGCATGCCTCTTTAATGCTTTGAAAGCATGTTTTGCAATGCTCAATGTTTTGGTGCCTTTGCATGCCTTTGAATTTGAGCCACTTAGATTCCATCTAAGGAGTCCTTTGGCCTTGTTTTAACATGCTAAAAATCTGTTTTTAGTTGTTTAATGCATGCCATGTTTGGTCATGTTAAGTGTAGTTCAATGCCTTATTGATTTGCTTTGAACACTTGGACTATTTGTTGCATGTTTTGGCTTGATTTTGTTTCTTGGTTTGGCACCATCCTAACATGATTTTAGGGCTCGTGTTGCATGCCAATTGTTCATGTTTCCTCCTTTCAAGTGTGCTTGAATGTTGTTTGATTTGTGCTTAAGTGTTGGCCCTTATGTGCATGTGTGTGTGTATGCCATTTAGCCCTCATTTTATAGCACTATGGCCACTATTTTGGGCCTTATTAGAGCTGCCTAATTCATGTATAAGTCCATCTTTCCATTTATTTGCATTGCCATATGTATGCTTGTATGCTTGCATAAGTGCCTTGCCATGCTATGTTGCATTCCTAGCTTGTATGCCTAGGTTGCATTGCATCTTGCATGCATGCCTTGTTCCTTGAAATGGTGATAGGAATTAGGCCTAATTTGTTTGATTGGTTTGCATGCATTTGAAATCAAAGTTGCATACTTGGTTCCTTGGGCCATCATGCATGGAAATGCGTGATTGGTGGTCCGAGAACCAAGGCACATGTGCCTTTGAGTCATCACAATGATAAGAGACATGATTGGTGCATACATGCCTTGAAATGTGCTGCCATGCCTTGTTTTGCCCTCTGTTGCTGTGAGTTGCAGGTTCTGCAAGCTTTGTTTGCCGACCGGCAGTGTAAGGTGCCGGCCGGCAATCTTTTCTCTGCCGACAGATTCAATTTTGTGCCGATGGATATATATCAGTGCCGGTGGTGATTCCACTCAGCCGGTGGTACTCCCCAGTGTCTAAGGGAGCAGTCCTGAGGTTTTGACAGCCTCCAGAGGAGTGAAAGAAGGAAAACAGAGGCAGCTTGCGCATGGCGGCACGTTTCCCGAGACGATTTTCCTGTTTTAATTAATTTATTTAATTTGTTAATTAAATTAATTAATTTGTAATATTAATTAGCTTGCGTAGTTAATTAATTTGTAATATTTATTCGGTCCCTCCGAGCGAGGGCAAATCTGTAATAAGTGTGCGTGGGTGGTGTGTATGTCTTCCAACCTCACTTCTTTCTTCCCTTTTACTTACCCGCTTTAATGGTTAGTATTAGGACACGTTTAAATTGGCATACCTTATGCTATGCATGTGTGCATCCATGCATTTGTATTACATGCATTAGGCTCGGTACATCATGCTAACTGCATTTGTACTTCAAATTCTAAACTGAATATGTGATAATTGTGCATTTTCACATGACATGTCTAGGATTAGCCGAGCCTATCTTAGCGACATTTTGTATGCGACGCATTAGGCACTTAACATGGACTTGGATCATGCATATTTGCTAACAAGTTCTTTGTTTTGGCACGGAGTACTATGTAAGTATTTCCGCTTTAGCATATCACATGAGTGTGAATATTGCCATGACAGCATGCTTAACATGTGGCTAGATGCTTATGTGTTAAACTGCTTGAATGCCTGTGGGTGAAGGTTGGATTGTTTGAGTTGGAAAAACTCGTTGAAATCCGTGTTTTAGCCCACTTGCGAGTAGCAAATTCCAAAGCATTTTCAAACCGAACGGATATGCAATGTTTATTTCCAAATTAGGCAATCTAGTCTATACTTGTTTGCTGCGCGCATAACATAGTAATTCTAGGCTAATAATTGGGATAAGAACACATAAAGTTTTCAAATACGGATATCACGGTTAGTAGAGGCCGGTCTTCGGACCGGGCGAAAGGGGGTGCTCATAGCTGACCTTCCCCGATCGTACCCAAGCTCCCGAGCCGAGACAACTCCGGTGATGACGGACATGTGGCCTTCGGCACTGAGTCAGGGTTTCCTAAATTCCCCCATTTTAAAATATTTAGGTGGCGACTCTGTATCTGGCAAAGCAGTCCATGTTTGGCACTACTTTTTCAAAAATCTATTTCTCAAAACGATTTGCCAGATTTGGACTCTTTGGTTCAGATTAAGAACCGTGACACAAGTCGAGTCCGAACTGTAGTAACCCCAAATGAACAGAACGGGACTCATCCTCCCGGGGCGTTCGGGGACGTCTACAACCTCCACCATGTCCAAAACAGTGGCCATTAGTGCTAAGATGATGGCATGAAGAGCATGAAAAGGAAAGACAAGCATGCATGCCAATTGGCTTAAGAATTAAGGCATAAAGATGCAACTCTTAAGAGCACTTAAAGAGTGAAAAGCATGAACGTGTGACAACACTGCTCTAAAATCATGTATGGAATGGTGTCAAACCACTTAAACAATACAAGTATGGCATGCAAGAGGGCTCCAAGCTTGAAGCTAGCATAGGTACTTGCACTATAGCTATACAAAACACGAAGCATATGGCCAAGAAAATCCAAAACAGTCCTAGAACATGTCAAAATGAGACTAAAATATGCATGGAAGGAAGGCAAAACAAACTAGCATAAGGGGCATGAAGCATGGAGTATGCAACGCCAAAATGAAGGGTTACACTACACCTACTAAGACCAAGCATGAGATGGCTTCGCTAACAAAAATCAGAGTTATATCATGGCAAAATAACCCCAAAAATACACTGAAATGATAGCTCACAAGCTTAGGCATGAAGGCATACACAATGGCTCATGTTTAAGGCATAAAGAACCAACCTTCCAAAGCATGGAAAGAGTGACACATGCGAGTGTATGACCACACTGCATGCACTAAAATTACATATGAAATGATGCCAAATCATGAAAATAGTCCAAGCAATGCATGCTAGTGGCTTGGAAACTCAAAGTTAGCGAGCTAGATTAAACCATGGCTGTACAAAACAATGCATGCATGACCAAAACAACATAAGTCAGAGCTTAAACATGGTAAAACATGGCTAAAAGTTTCTTGGAGTTGAGCCAAAAGCATGCTAGAAAGATAGTCTAAAGCATGATACATGTTAGGCTAGATTACAAGATTACACTACAAGTATGTAAAGCGTGCAAGATGTTACGAAACTAACCTAAAACAGATTTGAGGCATGCTAAAATAATACCAAAAACATGCTAAAATGAAACCAATACGTGTTAGACAAACATGCTACTTTGATGGGCCATCTATACAAGCATGCAAGGCACAAGGAGAAGGGATGACCCTCTCCTATTTAAGACCTCAAAATACACTTTCCACCATTGAAATTCCTTTGGAATTTAGTGGTAGAAAGGTCATGGAAAGACTAAAACAAAAGCCTAAAGAGGTGGCCCAAAACAAGGCACAAAAGGGGTAGGCCACCCCCAACACCAACAAGACCTTAAACAATCATTTCAAACACATGAAAATGAAGCTTTTTACAATTGAGAGTTAAGCCAAAATAAGCATGCAAATAAGGCTAAGTAAGCAATGAACACAAAGCTTAAAAGAGGGTTAGTGACCCACCCTTGTAGAACAATTTCAAAGAGGCAACTCCAGCAACTTTCTGAGCTAAAAACCAAACTTTGAGTTCAAACAAAACCCTCAAGTACCTCAGCAATAAGAGTATGGTGTTTGAGTAGGTGCTTTAGTGCAAAAGTGTGAAGAAATTACAATTTTGAGCACAAACAAGTGCAAATATAGAGAGAGAGGAAGAAATATAGAGAGAGACATATATCTTGTATCTCAATTTTTCAGAGCCTCTAGAAAGGGAGAGGGGTCTCCCTTCTTATAGAAAATCAAATCTCAAGCTTGTTAAGCAAGCTTGAGACTTGTTTGAATCCCTCCATACACGTGTACGGAGGATGAAATCTGTGCTCACCAGCTGTCACAGTTGGCACGAAAATATCTACAAAAGCAAACAAAAAGGCTTCGGCCAAAAGATATGGCCAATCATCCAAAAAGGGTGCCGATCGGCCAAAAAGAGTTCCGACCAGCCACCACCAATGGCCGATGGCAAGAAGGAAAGGCCGACAAGCACGAGGCTTGGTCGATGGCTTGTAGGGAGGCAAACAAGCCACCCCCCTTCCCTTAGAAACAAAACCACAAGCTCTTGGTCCACAACCAAGCACAAAACAAACAAGTTGAGAGGTTCTAAGGCAAGGCGCGCAACCGAGACCTTTATAAACTCAAAACGAACACGAGCATGGATGATCATCGAGTGTTCAAACAATAACGTCCAAGTCTTGAGGATGGTCAAAATTGGGGTGTCTACAGCTGCTCTCATTTATGGATGGGTTTTCAGGCTACAACCAGATTCTGATGGCACCCGAAGACAGTGAGAAGACTACCTTCACTACCCCATGGGGAACTGTAGACACCCCATTTTGACCGTCCTCAAGACTTGGACGTCACCATTTGAACACTCGGTGATCATCCATGTTTGTGTTCGTCTTGAGTCCCCGGGGGTCTCGGCTCGCGCGCCTTGCCTCAGGATCTCTCGACTCGACTATTTAGTGTCTGGTTTTGCACCAAACACTTATGTTTTGCCTTGGAGGGGCAGCGAATGCCTTGTGAAGCATCCCCACACATCACCGGACATGGCTAGAGGTCACCGGCTGGTGTTTTGTTGCCATCAGCAGTGTGTACTGCCGGTCAGCATTATTTGTTGCCGGTCGGCAGTCCATTTTGTCAAAATGGCATTTTTGAGCAGCTAACTACTGTTCATCTGCTTTTGCAGATATTTTAATACAGCTGTATGGCATTTTGTTCCTCTCCATACACGTGTATGGAGGGATGGCTTCTTTGTTAGCTTACCTTGTAAGCTTTACAAGATTGGCTCCTCTATAAGAGGAGCCCTCCCCTCTTGGCTTTAGGGTTGGACAAAAAGGTTAGAAAATATATAGAGGAGAGCTCTGAATTAGGGTTAGGGTTTGTATCACACCTATCTCTATTTCTCTCTCTCTTTTTACCTTTGTGTGTGTATAAGTGTATTTGTGTCTTACTATTGCACACAAACACATAGTGTTACACCTTCCCTTGGCTACTGAGGTTCTAAGAGGTTTTTCTTGAGGTTCTTGGGTGGTTTTGAGCTTGGAGGAGCAGCTGGTCCACCATTGTTGAAGAGGTCTTCAAGGGTAACAATCTTGCCCTTTTATTCCCCATTCTTGCATATTGTTTTTGCCTATTTTAGAACTGTTTTTGAGCTTAGTGTATAACATAAAAAAGTTCTGCTTTTAGGCCCTCTAAATAGTTTATTTAGAGTGTTTTGTGGTTTGGAGGTGTTTGACCCCTCTTAGGCCTTGAAAGGCCCCATTTTAAGCCATTTTGAGTGAGCTCCGGGACTTTGGTGTTTGGGCCATCTCGCCACTGAAATCTTGAGGGATTTCAGTGGTAAGGATGGTGCCTTGAAGTCCCAAAAAGGAGAGGGTCACCCCCTCTCCTTGTTGTCCTTGAAAAGGACCATTTTTGGCCTCTTGAGGGAGCACCTAGCTAAGCTTCATGTTGACCATGCCTTGGCTATTATTTGTGCTTATTATGTCATAATGTGCCTCTGTTTTTAATTGGTTTTGGTACACCTTGCATGCTTAGCATACCTACCTTGTAATGCCATGTTTAGGCCTTAACATGCCTTAGGTTGTAAACCATTGTTCAAGCATGCTTTAGGTCTAGCTTTGTGAAGCTTTTGTGCTTATTTTGCCATGCTTGAGGTCTGTCCATAGTTGTTTGGGTCGGCCATGGCATGCATTGTATGGCCCCTTTGCATTTTTGGCTTGTTGGCCTTAAGTGTGTGAATGTGTAGCATGCATCCTTGCCTTAATTTAGTGATTTGGGACCATTTGCCATGTTATTTCAGTCCCTTTAACATGATTGCATGCTTGCCTTGGATGCCTCTTTGAAGCTTTGGAAGCTTGTCTTGCATGCTCCATGTTTTGGTCATTGTGCATGCTTTTGAATTTGAGCCACTTAGATGCTATCTAGGTGTCCCTTGGGTGTTGTCCATGCCTGCCTTAGACCTATTTTGAGTCCTCTTAGCCTTGTGAGGCTTGGTTGACTTAGTCTTGGTTTAAGCCTCTTGGCTTGTCTTGGGTTTTTGGCTTTATTTGCATGTCTTGTTTATCTTGTTTTAATTGGCTTAGCACCTTTTGTAACATGATTTTCAATGCTTACCTTGTATTCCATTAGTCCATGTTATGCCTCTTTCAATTGTGCTTGAGAGTCGCCCTTTTATGCTTGAATGTTAGCCCTTTAACATGTGCACGTGTGTATGGGTGTTTAGTCCTTCCTTTTGGGCACTTTGGCCACTGCTTTTGGGCCTAATTAGAGCTGCCTATATCATGCTCAAGTCTACCCTTTGTTTGTTTGCACGTTTGCCTCGCATATTTGCTTGCATAATTGCATGGATACGTTGCATTGCCACGTCGCATCCTTAGCTCACATGCCTAGGATTGCATTCCAGTTGCATACATGCTTGGCCTCTTCAAATGTTTGTGATTGAGGTTGAGCTCCTCATTTGTTTGTTGGTTTGCATTGCATTTTGACATCAACATGCATAAATTGGTCCCTTAGGCCATCACGTATGGAAATGCGCGATTGGAGGTCCGAGAACCAAGGAGCATGTCCCTTTGAGTCACTAACATGATAAGGGACATGATTGGTGTATACATTGCTTGAATTGCGTTGCCATGCTCTGCCTTGCCCTCTGTTGTTGTCAATTGCAGGTTCTGCAGGAACTCTCTGCCGACCGGCAGTGCTAAGTGCCGACCGGCAGTCCTCCCTCGGCCGATAGCTTCACCAATGGTCTGTTCCTTCTGATTGTTCTGTCTCTTTGTTTTATGATTATCTGGTATACAAAATGGGCTGAGGCATTGCTGCTATTGCTGATCTGTATGGTATACAACATTGTGATTATTTCTTTGTTCTGTTTCTTCTGCTTTTGTGTTGTTCTTCTGAGTTTGCAGAGCTTGTTTGAGCTGTCCTGGGATGCATTGCTGATCTGTTCTGGGTTGTTCTGTCTATTTATTGCTATGCCTCTTTGGTTTGAGGGTGATACTTTGTTGGTCTGCCTATTATTGTTTTGTCTATTAATTGGTATACTTTGTTGGTCTCCTGATATGATATGCTCAGCCGGTATGCTGTGCTGTTGAACTGATATGCTCAGCTGCTATCTGCTTTGTTGGTCTGCAGACCAACAATGTAGTGTTTTGGTTCTATTTTGTGCTGCTATCCGAGTCTGATTCTGGTTTTGTTTTGTGCTGCTGTGATGGACTCTGATGCTGTTTGGGTGTTTTGCCTCTTGGTTGCTCAGTTATGCTCTAGTTAGTTATGTTGTGCTATTGTTTGTTGAGCTTGCATCTTGACTGAGGGTGATCTAGGCATGGCTGCTACTGTGATGGACTCTGGTGTGGGTTGGGTGTTTTGTCTCAGGTCTGTGTTGGTATGCTTTGCTGGTCTGTTCTACTAGTGGTTGGTCTACTTAACTCTATTGGTCTGCTCAGCTAACATCAGCATTAGTATGGTGTCTAGCAGGAGTAGTGGTTCAGTGGGTCTGATTGCCCAGCTATGGTGTTGTTGCTATGGTGTTTTGGTCTATTTTTATTTTTATTTTTATTTTTTTCGTTGGTTTCTCATCAACTTTGAGGGTGCTAACAAATGATAGGATGGGCTTTTTGGTGCCAACCTAGTTGGGATGATTTAGCTCATTGTGATGCTCTTGCATTTCCCTTTTCTTTATTGGTGTAATTTGTTTTGTACCTTGTTGTAACAGGTCCGCGAGGGATCCTCGCTACTGTTCGGACTCGCGATTTTTGTTGTCGTGGTTCTTAATCTGAACCAAAGAGTCCAAATCTGGCAAATCGTTTTGAGAAACAGATTTTTGAAAAAGTAGTGCCAAACATGGACTGCTTTGCCAGATACAGAGTCGCCACCTAAATATTTTTAAAATGGGGAAATTTAGGAAACCCTGACTCGGTACCGAAGGCCACATGTTCGTCATCACCGGAGTTGTCTCGGCTCGGGAGCTTGGGTACGATCGGGGAAGGTCAGCTATGAGCACCCCCTCTCGCCCGGTCCGAAGACCGGCCTCTACTAACCGTGATATCCGTTTTTGAAAACTTTATGTATTCTTACTCCGTTTATTAGCCTAGAATTACTATGTTATGCGCGCAGCAAACAAGTATAGACTAGATTGTCTAATTTGGAAGTAAGCATTGCATATCCGTTTGTTTTGGAAAATGTTTTGGATTTGCTACTCGCACGTAGGCTAAAACACGGATTTCAATGAGTTCTTGCAACTCAAACAATCCAACCTTCACCCACAGGCATCCAAGCAGTTTATAACACATAAGCATCTAGCCACATGTTAAGCATGCTGTCATGGCAACATTCACACTCATGCGATATGCTAAAGCGGAAATACTTACATCGTACTCCGTGCCAAAACAAAGAACTCGTTAGCAAACATGCATGATCCAAGTCCATGTTAAGTGCCTAATGCATCGCATACCAAGTGTTGCTAGAATAGGCTCGGCTATCCTAAACATGGCATGTGAGAATGCACAACTATCACATATTCAGTTTAGAATTTGAAGTACAAATGCAGTTAGCGTGATGTATCGAACCTAATGCATGCAATACAAATGCATGGATGCACACATGCATAGCATAAGGTATGCTAATTTAAACGTGCCCTAATCTACCATCGTAAGTAGGTAAATAAAAGGGAAGAAAGAAGTGAGGTTGGAAGACATACACACCACCCACACACACTTATTACAGATTTGCCCTCGCTTGGAGGGACCAAATAAATATTACAGATTAATTAACTACGCAAGCTAATTAATAATTACAAATTAATTAATTTAATTAACAAATTAAATTAAGCTAAATAAAAACAGTAAACCGCCTCGGGAAACGCGCCGCCATGCGTAGGCTGCCTCTGTTTTCCTTCCTTCACTCCTCTGGAGACTGTCAAAACCTCAGGACTGCATCCCTAGACACTGGGGAGTGCCACCGGTTGAGTGGAATCACCACCGGCACTGGTGTGTAGCCATCGGCACAAAATGAAGCTGTCGGCAGAGAAATTGTTGCCGGCCGACACCTTACACTGCCGGTCGGCAGAATGTTCCTGCAGAATCTGCAAATGACAGCAACAGAGGGCAAGGCAAAGCATGGCAGCACAATTCAATGCATATATGCACCAACCATGTCCCTTATCATGATAATGACTCAAAGGGGCATGTGCCTCGATTCTCGGACCACCAATCACGCATTTCCATGCATGATGGCCCAAAGAACCAAGTATGCAACTTTGATTTCAAATGCAATGCAAACCAATCAAACCAAAGAAGGCCCAATTCCTATCATTAAGTCAAGGAACAAGGCATGCATGCAAGATGCAATGCAACCTAAGCATACAAACTAAGGATGCAACATGGCATGGTGACAAGCTTATGCAAGCATACAAGCAAACATAGGGGCATGCAAATGGATGCAAAGATGGACTTTTGCATTAATTAGGCAACTCTAAGTAGGCCTAAAACAGTAGCCATTAATGCCCAAAAATGGAGACCAAAGCACATGCACACATGTACCTAATTGAAGGCCAACACTTAAGCACAAAGCAAGCAACATTCAAGCACACTTGAAAGAGGCATTCATGGACTAAAAGCATGCAACATAAGCTCTGAAAATCATGCTAATACATGGTGCCAAACCAAGCAACAAATTAAGCCAAGCATGCACCAAATGGCCTAAGTGTTCAAAGCAAATCAATGGGGCATTGAACTACACTTAACAAGACCAAACATGGCATGAAAGGAAGGACCAAAATCAGAGGTTTAGCATGTTAAAACAAAGCTAAAGGACTACTTAGATGGCATCTAAGTGACTCAAAAACAAAGGCATGCATAAACACCGAAACATGGAGCATTGCTACACAAGCTTAAGAGGCATTAAAGATGCATGCAAGGCAATCAAACAAGCATGGAAATGGGACTGAAATAACATATAAAGTGACCCCAAATCACCAACAAGCCCAAATACAAAGGAGCTATATCAAGCATGCCAAAATCAACCCAAACATTTATGGACAGACCTAAAACATGGCAAAATATGCACATAATCTTCACAAGACTAAGCCTAAAACATGCTCCAACAAAGGCTAACAACCTAAGGCATATTAAGGCATAAACAAGGCATTACATGGCAACTATGCTAAGCATGCATGGAGTACCAAAACCAACTTGAAATCATATTATATTATGGATATATAAGCATGAAAAACAGCCCAAACATGCTCAACACACACTCAAGCATAATGCTCTCTCAAGAGGCCAAAATATGCCCTTTTCAAGGACAACAAGGAGAGGGGGTGACCCTCTCCTTCTTGGGACTTCAAGGCATCATCTTCACCACTGAAATCCCTCAAGATTTCAGTGGTGAAGAGACCCCAACACCAAAATCCCGGAGCTAGCACAAAATGGCCTAAAATGAGGCCTTTCAAGGCCTAAGGGGGGGTCAACCACCCTCAAACAACAAAACACTCTTAATAAACAATAAAGAGAGCTTAAAAACAGAACTTTTTTATGTTATACAATAAGCACAAAAACAGCTCTAAGATAGGTAGAAAATCAATGCAAAATTGGGGAAAAAAGGTGTAAGTTTCTTACCCTTGATGATCCCTTCACAAATGGTGCTCTAATGGCCTCCTTTAGCTTGGATCCAACACCAAAACTTCAAAACCAGTCCCTTAGAACCTCAAGAGCCAAAGGAAGGTGAAACACTAGGTGTTTGTGTGCAATAGTATGAACTAAACACTATTTTGCACACACAAGAGGGAAAAAAGAGAGAGATAGGATGTGTATCTAATCCTAAACCTAAAACCAGAGCTTGGTCTGTGTTTTTCTCTCCCTCCAATGTCCAAAATCTCCAACCCTTGCAACAAGAGAGAGAGCTCCTCTATATAGAATCTTCTTGTCTTGTAAAGCTTACAAGACGAGCTTCATAAGAGGGAGATCCCTCCATACACGTGTATGGAGGGATGCAAAAGTAAGACAGCTGTCTAAAAATATCTGCAAAAGCAGATGAACAGCAATCGGCCGGCAAAAAATGCCATCTTGGCCAAAAAGAGTGCCGACCAGCACAAAATAGTGCTGACCGGCAATAAAAAGTGCCGGCCGGCAATAAAAATTGCCGGTGGCAGCAAACACCAGCCGGTGGCCTCTAGCCACTGCCGATGGTGGGTGGGGATGGTCTACAAGCCCTACCCTGCCTCTCAAGGGCAAGATGCAAGTGTTTGGTGCAAAACCAGACACTAAACGGTCGAGTTCGGGGATCCTGAGGCAAGGCGGGCGAGCCGAGACCTCCGGGAACTCCAAACGAACACAAACATGGAAGATCACCGTGTGTTCAAACGGTGACGTCCAAGTCTTGAGGATGGTCAAAAATGGGGTGTCTACAGTTGCCCCTCTTTGACAGAACTCGAAAGTCATAACATTGACGGGAGTGAATGTCAAAGCCCAGAGACGACCCATTTTTGACAAGGCCGAAGACTTAGACAAACATGCATGACAATGAAGATATGCGCCCGAAGGCAGGGGCAAAATGCAAGACAATGCAGAGAGCCGAACATATCTTATGATCATGCAAAGAAAGCTGTAACGAAGCATACATGCGACAGTTTTAAGCTAGCACACATCAAACTACACTATAACGCAGAAAGGATGTAAGAGAATTATGCCATTCTCAATACGTCTCACTCGGGAGATACAATACCTGTGCGGCTTGTCTGGTTGCACCAACCTCAAATGAACTGTACATACAATATCGTTCCTGAAAAGAAAACAAACTTAACAGGTATAATATCGTTAGCAACATGCATGACAATGCAAATGTGGATGCAAAACGAAATGCAATATATACAAAACAATGTATAAATAATGCAAATGAAGATGCAATGTAATTGAAACAATGCAAGCTACATGCAAAGCATTTGAATCGTGATCCAATCACGAGGGGTTCGAAACCACACCTATGCCAAATAGATTGATGGAGATAACAAGTCTGTCTACCATAGAACGGGCAACTGAACTATGAGCATTGTAGACAGACGCAAGAACAAGTATTGGGTGGAATTGACATAAGTGGGGAAACGACCCGCTGGAGAAAGGACTACGATCCTAATGCCGGATGCAAAAATTACACTACAATGTAATACATGAATATGGCACGCAAGCCAAACCAAATCTTGCCTAGGAAAGGCATGCACGCATACAAGCCATGTGTAACACAGAAAAGGTGCCGCAACCCTCAACCAACATATCAGCGTGGAATCGGCGCGATACACATGCAGAACTGTGTTTTAACATGAAAAGTAAGGGCACATACTAGACCAAGCTCAACCTAGAAAGGCGCAAGCCATAGGCGGAAGGTGATGCAATGAATGCATGCAATCTACAATGCAATATCTACAAATATGCAATGGAGTGGATATGGATACAATGGATATGGCACGCAAGCCAAAACAAATCTTGGCTAGGAAAGGCATGTACACATACGAGCCATGTGTAACACAGAAAAGGTGCCGCAACCCTCAACCAACATATCAGCGTGGAATCGGCGCGATACACATGCAGAACTGTGTTTTAACATGAAAAGTAAAGGCACATACCGGACCAAGCTCAACCTGGAAAGGCGCAAGCCATAGGCGGAAGGTGATGCAATGAATGCATGCAGGCTACAATGCAAATGCATGACAATGCACTATGATGCGATCTATTGGGGAAAATGCAATGAATGCATGCAAGCTACAATGGAAATGAATGACAATGCACTATGATTTTTTTTTGGGATGCACATGATGCAAGAAATGCATGTTGCATGGAATGCGCGACAACACACGGCTTAAGACATGTACAAAGCAATAGTGTGCACACCAATGCATTAAAGGTCTTGCACCTTTCAAGGATTTAAGGTCTCCTAGACCGTACATGTTTAAGGTCTCGCCAGACCATGATGCAAAATGTAAGTGTGACACACATGCCACACGGAATGCAAAATGAAAGAAATGAGACACGTGTGCCTCATAAGATGCAAAAAGATACAAGTGGACTTACACGCTGCGCAAAGCCGGTTTTGAAAGTTGGACTTATACGCTACGCGAAGCCGGTTTTGAAAGTTGGACTTATACGCTACGCGAAGCCGGTTTTGAAAGTTGGACTTATACGCTACGCGAAGCCGGTTTGAAAGTTGGACTTATACGCTATGCGAAGCCGGTTTGTGTTCAAAACAATGCAATGTACTAACAAGTACAAGCGAGATGCGCAAGATAGCGCGAATGGATACATGCAAGATGCAAGTGAGGAGCACAAAACAGTGCGATGCGCAAAACAGCGCAAACAATTTTGAAATGCACAAAACAGTGCGACAGTTTGAAATGCACAAAACAGTGCGATGGTTTGAAATGCACAAAACAGTGCGATTGATATGCGATATACATGGGGCAACTTTTGGATCTTGTAAAAGCCAAAAGGATACGAAAAGGATACACCTTGCATGGGTTGAAGTGCTACGCACGGCAGACACGACCCGAGGTCAAAACGGAGGCCGGTTGAGCGTTGGAGATGCACTTTCTTGCACTTTCTTGAGCTATGAAGACCAAAAACTCCTCACTTGACCTAAACAAGGCTGTGGGAACATCACTGGCCGGGAGGGAAGGCCATCGGCTGGCCGCCGGCATCAAAATAAGTCCATCGGCACAAAAAAGTGCCGGCCGGCACAAAACATTGCCGACCGGCAAACAGTTGCTGATGCGGGGCAGTTTTGACTTTTCACCTTGGGTGTTTTAAAATAGGGTTTTAAACCCTATTTTCTCATTCCTCCTCCGCCGAAATCTCTTGCTCTCTCTCTCTAGAGCGTTTCTCTCTCCCTTTTCGCCCGTTTCTTCGCGTTCTACGCTCGTTTCGTCGTCGGATTCGCGATTTCCTTCGCGTTTCGGACATTTTCAACCGATCACATTCTTGTTTCGGTGCCTCGTTTGGCGTTCTCGCCTTTTCGGGGTTTGTTCCCCCCACTTTCCTCTTCATTCCTGTGCCTTTTCACATTCCGGCCTTCCCGGCCATTTCCGACCCTCTTGGGAGTTGACTTTTCAGTTGACTCTTCGCATTCCGGTCCAGTTTTCCTTTTCCCGGCCATTTTCTCATCATTTTCGATATGGCAGATGACATTCCACGTGGCGGGACTCCCCCGGACCACGAGATGGATCCCGGGGTCGAGCTCCTACCACTGAGCGAGCGCCCGTTCGACCCGACGACCTACCGGCCGGCGATCCATGTTCTGCCCCCCGACGGCCTGCGTCAGTTCCGGAGCTTCGAGAGGCACGTGGCGCCTGAGCTATTGCTGCGTGAGCCTACCTCCCACCTTTCATTCGGCACTTCCGAGGTAACTCTTTGTCTTCTGCTTTACTTTCCGCAATGTAGGATACAAAAACTGTCATAGTTAGTTGTATTCTTTAACTGCTGAAAACTGATATGCTGTAGACTGTAGTTGACTGTAAACATACATACAACTGATATCTGCTTAAGACTGACACATGCACGCACACTGCACTAGCCCCGAATCATTCAAACACACTGCGCTCACTGTATTTCACTGCATACACACTGGCACCCAGTATTCGTCTGAATCTGTTAAATTTGCACACATGCTATATCTGCTTTGAAACACCCAAACACGCTGACACAACACACATATTTCACTGTAAGCACACCGGCACCCGGTATTTGCCTGAAACTTGTCAAACTTGCACACATGCTTTATCTGCTTTTTCAAAACTGCATTTTGAATGTTGTCTTGCAATTGTTATTTTCTGTTTACAGGAGGGTTCCCATACCATTCGCGGGTATGGGAATACTTGTGCACGGGAGTGGTATGATGAGCTCCCTGACGCAGTCCGACGCATCGTGGACCGGGCGGGCTTCGGCGCCTTCTACCGAGGGCTCTCCAGGTTGTCCACATGCAGACCTCTCCTCGCCGCTCTGGCGGAGAGGTGGTGGGACACCACCAATTCTTTTTATTTCTCTGCTGCAGGGGATATGACGATGACCCCTCATGATTTCTCGATGCTCACAGGCATCGGGGTGGGGGGTGATCCGATCCCTTTTGACATCGCGATGGATGAGTGGACCGCCGCTCAGGTCTATCTACTGGGAGAGGTGCCACCCCTAGCTCACCCAAGTTTCGTTCGATATTCCTGGTTTGAGGTCCAGTTTCGGGTCCAGCCCGTGTTGGAGGAGGAGGCGGAGATGACCCCGGAGGACGTGGAGAGGTATGCTCGCGGCTTCCTCATGTTCCTGTTCGGGACTACCATCTTCGCCGATCGGGCGAACACCGTGCCTCTTTGTCTTCTCAGCGCACTGGTAGACGTCCGGGACATCTTGCACTATGATTGGGGCGGCGCTGCTCTGGCCACCCTTTACGGGTACATGAGCTCGGCTTCGCGCGGCAACGGCCAGCTACTTGGAGGTTACTGGCGGGCTTGGGAGGTACACTTCTTCTCCGCTTTTTCATTTCTGTCTCGTACTTTCTGTACTCTATACACTGCACACACTATAGTCTGCTTTACACTTACTGTATACTATACACACGGCACACACATACATTCTGCTTTACACTGACTGTACACTGCTCACACTGCTCACACTGTACACTGTACACAATACACTGCACAACACACGGCTCTGCCATTTCTGCTTTATCTGACGGTCATACTGACATCTGTTTTGCAGTTGTGGGTTTACGCCTACTTTCCTAGGCTTGCCCCCGTGCCAGTTGCGTAGACTCCCCTGGTCGTCCCCTTTTCGAGTCGCTTCGACGGGAGATGCACCCGGCGGCCGCGGGAGACATTCGGCTTCTTCCGCCGATATTTCGACACCATCACCCCCGCGGAGGTATGCTTTACTTTCAGTTCATTTAAGCTTCGCTTTCCAACTGTATATTTCAATAACAGTAGATAACAAACTGTCTGTCATTTTCAGATCACTTGGCGGTCGTGGGCTCCTATGCCGGCGGCGATACGGGGTCGGTTCCCTGGTGCGGAGGAGACCTCGCGTTTCCGGATTCTGCTTGAGGGCCCGGTCTGTCGGGCTTGGTACCTGGGGGAGCGTTTTCTACGCCAGACCCTAGGGTTACCAGAGCAGATAGTCCCGGTTCCCCTTCCTGCAGACATGAGGGAGACCGAGGGGCTCACCACTGAGCAGCTGGATGATTACTCCATCGGCTGGGAGGAGGCCGGCTTCCGAGGCACTGGAGACTATCAGGAGTACGTGCGGACGTACCTGATGCGCCCCCTGAGTGGCCGTAGAGCAGAGGGGGCCAGGCCTGTGGCATCGGCGGCTGGGGCCGGAGCGGGAGTTGGAGTAGGGGCTGCGAGGAGGGCACGAGTCCGTGGCAGGGGCGGAGTGCAGGGAGGACGGGGAGTTGGCTGGCCTGCCCTGCCCGCTGTACTGACTTTCCAGGGACAGGGTGGGTCGACCTATCAGATCCCCTTCGCCCCTCCACCGGCTGGTCACGAGTTCGTTGACGTCCCCGACTTACCTCTGGTATGTTCTACTGCATTTTGTACAGTTATTCATTTCAGTTTACTTGATATTCCACAGAATATTGATGTATCTGATACTTTTGCAGGCTTCTTCTGGGTACACCCGTCAGTCGTTGGCCATGAATGCCTCTATGATGGGGATGCTTCAGCGGACATTTGATCTCCTAGCCCTCTACAGCATATCGGTATGTCCTTCTGACACTGGCCTCAAACCATTCATACGCTGCTTTACATAATCTGATGCACGGCACAACACCTGATACACTGATCCCACAGTGTCTGATACACTGCATACACTGCATTCTGCACTGCACTCTGTACTGATAAACTGCTCACGGCATTCTCATACTGTACTCATACACTGCATTCTGCACTGATAAACTGCTCACGGCATTCATACACTGTACTCGACATTGCATTCTGCACTGATAAACTGTCTACAGTATACTGATGCATTTCACTTCTGTGCACTTTTTCAGCCTCCTTTCCAGATTCCCATGGTAGGAGGTGCTCCAGCTGGATCTTCCGTCTCTGCTCGGGGGAGAGATGAGGGGGCAGGATATTTTCCCGTACCAGGGGAGGGCGTACTCATGTCGGGAGTAGCTCGCGAGCTCCAGTCCCGGAAGATGATGATGACGAGGAGTCAGAGGCGGAGGCGGAGGCGGAGTCCGAGTCATCGGAGGAGGAGACCGGAGACGGTTCTAGCTCGGGCTCTGACGACGACGCTGATGATGCTCCTGGACCCTCGTCCAGGAAGAGGACTAGGACGGACTGACGGCCCCCCGGAGTGCTTGACATGGATGCAGATTTTTGCTATCTTCTTCTTTCTTGTACTTTTCTTTTTGTTGGTAGATAGATTACCTTGTACTGCCGCAGACAGATTTTTGTTTTCAAAACTTGTACATTTGAAAAGATAATGAAATGAAACGGACTTTTTATCTGAAAAAGTGTTTACATTTACACATTTCATGCATTGCATCGCATCTCATCATGTTACGCCTCAATGTAAATGGAACTGATTGGTTGTCTGAAAATTGAACACTTGCACTGTAATAATCAGATAACTAAAACAGCCAACAGCAAAATAACCCAAGCAGCCCACTGCCTGATTCTGGACACACAGCCCTTGCTCTACTGGGGATTAATCTGTATACAGCCCTTAGCACAGCATTCGGTTCATCCTGCACACAGCAAATTCTAAACAAAACAGCCCAATCTGACAAGACGGCCTCAAAGGTGAAACCGGTTGGAGTCGAAACACGCTCAAATGTAGAGAATGGCACAGCATTCTTGAGCATAAATGATTTTTGAAATTAAATGAGGGTTTTTCAAATCGGGATATCGAGCCTACAACTAAACACAGCGGGGAGGACTCAAATATAGGTGCACGACCTAAACACAACGAGACACGCTCGGAAAAGACTGAAAACAAAAGACGAGACCGTCAAATCAAAGAGACACGACACACAGACGCGTAAACGAAGATGGGGGACCTCGGACCACGAGGAGCCAGTTCAAATTGGGTATTGTTTCCCACCCTGTCTGATTTGTGATTCTCACATTACTCGGCTCTCGAGCTCGGATTTTTTTCTCAAAACCCCTTTTCCTCACTTTTCTCTCAACTTACACCTCTCTATTCTTCATTCTCTCGTTTTTCATCCCTCCCCGGGGTGATTGATGGATAAATAGGAAGTTGCGGGCCCATGCCCAATGCCGTTAGCTCACGGCTATTTCTTCCGGCGGGTAGAGCGCCCTTCTAGCAAGTACGTCGATGACGGGGGAAAGACAGAACGCCTGGCTCGACTGTGCCCCTAGTTCATCATTTTAACCATTCTTTGTTTTTGCTTTCTACTAAAACAGTTTTGATCAAAATGAGAGTCGGATTAACGTACTTGTTCGATTTTTGATTTGAAAAGCATGCAAGTCAGGCAGCAAGCACTGAAAGTTTTCCTTTTTTGGGTCCAAGACAATGGTCTAGTTTTGGAAAATGAAATAGTTTTCGAGAAAATAGTCAACCTCAATAAAAATTTTCAAAAACTATTTTTCAAACAGCTGATGCTCAACAAGCATGGAACTTACTCTTCGAGATGCGCAACCTCGGATCGGAGGCAATAGAAAATTGTCCCTGGTTTGAAGGGGGGTGGGAGGCAACGGAAAGTTGCCCCTAGTTTGAATGGCGGCTCACGGTGGCTCGTGGCAACGGAAAGTTGCCCCTTGTTTGGGATGGTGCCGCAGCAATCTGTAAACAGTCTTCATTGGCGGTGGTCGAGCTTTTGGACACAGCGATGACGAAGACGGTCACAACACATATATGGACACAATCACCTTGAAGGGTGTCGGCCACTGGACTTCGAGATGAAATCAAAACCATTGCATGGACTGAGACGCTATGAAAGCGTTGGGGGCTGGACTTCGTGATGAAGTTGCCTACGTATCCCAAACATGGGAATCAAGCCTTACGTAGTTCCGGTTAAGGTACACTCGGGTATTTTAACCTTCACTTTGTTTGGCTCTCAATTTTGCCAAGGCGCCCAATGCGGGTTTTCGACCTTGCGAGCTTCTTTTCATTTTCTATTTCTTTTCCATTCTTTTTTTTTGCTCTTCCTTTTTTCTCTCTTCTTTTTTTTTCATTTCTTTTTTTTTCTTTCTTTTTTTGTTCTTTTCTTTGCATTTTTTTTTTCTTTTTGTATTTTTCTCTTGCTCTAACTTTTGCTTGGGTCGCCCTTCCGGATTTTCGGCCCAGCGAGCCTCTCAAAGGGTAAAAGTGTAGCAAGTCCATGTCAAATGGTTTTTTGAATTGAAGCCTCTCTGTGTCCAGGAGAACGGCTGTTGCACTGATTTGCAAAAGAATCCATCACGGTTGCTCCACGAGCTTCTTCCGGCGAGATCCACTCCTTCTGATTTGGCTTTTGGTGCCTCTTGCTCGAGGGCTACTTCAAAACTGGCCACACGGGCCTTTCATGGCGTTTGTCCGTTTAACTTTCTGAACGTTCTGAACAGGTTCAAAGTCGGAAAACAAACGGGTTGAATCTTGAGGCTGAGAGCGATCCTAGGCTGCGCGACCTCAAGAGGGATTCCACACAAGTCTTCACAGGGCCGCGTAAAACATTTGCTTTTGAAAGTTTTTAAGAAAGCGACAAATCGCTCGCGCCGAAGATAGTGTGGAACCAATCTGGATCAGGCCAGGATCCTTCTCAGTACTCACGCCGACAAGCATGATTTCATTCATAAAAAGGCTTAGCAAGCCTTTCTTTCTCTCAAAATGATCAAAATTTTGCAAAACCCGAGGAATTCCTTCCTCTTCGTTTTCATCACCGCAGTGTTCAAAAAGTTTGTTTTTTGGAAAACTTAGGTTAATGCAATGAGTTTGGCGCGCAGGAGAGCAGGCAAGATGTACTGTCGACCCAATCAAATTCTCTGGCCCTTATGCTGAAAGCAAGTATGAAGTTGAGATAGCAACAGCTGTTTCATTCAGATTTGTTGGTGCAACTGGCCCCTCGGCAGAAACAGACTCAAAACAAAAACAGATAATTACAAAACAAGATGGTGTTCGAGGCAACAACCCCTGAATCACCTGGTATTATATACAACGGGAACTGACTCGATACAACCAGACAGACCCTTAAGCAAAAAAGACTGACTCAAGACAAAGAGACAGACTCAAAACAAAAGACTGACTCGATATCCAAGCCAGGATTTACAAAACTCGGTTTCACCGATGCTCAAAAATGCGTGCCAGACGCTTCAAAAATACACCAAATGTTGCCCGCAGGCGGTCCACTTCACATACTCGCAGTATCTGAGCCCTCGAAATCCAACAACTGAGTGGTGACGGGCTTGCCTGAGATGGGTGGTAGGATAACCTTGTTATCAATCAAATCATGCACTTCATGACGAAGGCGGGAACATCGATCGGTACTGTGACCGGACTGTTGATGGTACGCGCAGTACACGGTAGCATCATGAGTGGCGGGGAGATTCTTCGGGAGTGGCCAGGGCTCCAAAGGCTTAAGATGCCCATTCTTCGCCAATATTAGCAATGCCCTAGACAAAGGCATGTGGAGGTCGTGAAAGACCCTGCGCCCTCGGGGCAGGTACTTTGCAGTTTGAGGATTCTTGCCAGATGCGCTAGCGAAAGGATCGGCTGGCGCTGCCTTGGCTTTTTGAACCTTTCCCGGTGCAGGGTTGGGAACTACAGGCATTGTCTGGGCATGACGGGGCCCATCCCGATTTTCTACCTGGCTTGAACTGCCTTTGATTGGAGCGGGGAAAGCATCATCCACAGCTTTGATCACGATTGCAGATGTTTGTTGCTTGTTCATCCCTCTGACTTTCAGAGCCTCGACTGCCCACAGCAGTTGTTCAATAGGGTCGGCGTCTACCTTTGCCTTGTCTTTTCCTCTGGCCTCAGCCTGATCAAGGGTCGGGGTTGATGCTGGCATGTCGCGGCTGTAGCTGGAAGCCACCTCTGGCTAGCTGAGCTCTATCACAATCCGCCCCAGTAGCGGGGGCTCCTGTGGTACGAAATTCCCGGCATACGACGCCGCTGGCAGTGAAGCCGACATTCCATAGGCGAGGTCTGCCACAGACCTTTGGAGGTCCCCTATCATTCCCATCAATTCAAAGGTGGTGGGCTCACGAGCCTGATATAACTGGGGAGCCCAAACCGGGTGCACAACGGGCGACCTGGGCGAGTGTGACATACTGATGCTGACCTCACTCTGCGGAGCGGTCCCCTGCTCCAATGCAGCCGTCATAACCACAACTTCTTCTGTATTTTGTGCCGCCATAAATCCTGCTTTAGCAAAGGGGAGACGCTGGCTATTCTGTATCAACTCTGCAACTTTCTGAACTGAAAGGAAAAACAGACAGCATTTCAGCCCAAACTGATCAAACACGGGTGTAGCCAGACAACTGTACCCTACTGCTGATCACTGTTCCCAGAAATCACTGTTCCCGAAAACTGAACCGATACCCGCGGATAACTGATTCTCACAACTGATACTGATACTGGTGTCCCCAGGTTTGATACTCAAACTTGCAAACTGACATGTGCTTTTCCTGTAGAAACACATTCTAGAAGCACATAGCAAGTAAAGAGAGCTCAATCACCCCTATGTTGGGGTAGGGTTTCCCTGTCCTATTTTGTCAGGAGCTAGGGTTTCACTACGCACACAGCGGTTTCAAACAACTTAGCATCGGGTAAGCAACCTGTCCTAACTTGGAATGGTCACTATGGATCCGAATATGCACTAGGTCGAATGATCAAAAAGTGTGCCCCGGTAAACCGGGGTTTGTGTTCCCATACTGTCAGAGCCCATAGCCGGTCAGCCTTATGGACATGCCTTGACAAGACAAGCCTCCGGCAAACCGTCCAGGAATGGCAGATGGCAAACACTGTGTTCCTAGGCGCACCAATGCACATGCAATGCAAACAAACACATAAATGAGATCAACACAGGATATCATGAGTTCGAGTCAAGCTCTCTAAAAATCCCCAGCAGAGTCGCCAGAAACTGTAACAGGTCCGCGAGGGATCCTCGCTACTGTTCGGACTTGCGATTTTTATTGTCGCGGTTCTTAATCTGAACCAAAGAGTCCAAATCTGGCAAATCGTTTTGAGAAACAGATTTTTGAAAAAGTAGGGCCAAACATGGACTGCTTTTCCACATACAGAGTCGCCACCTAAATATTTTTAAAATGGGGAAATTTAGGAAACCCTGACTCGGTGCCGAAGGCCACATGTCCGTCATCACCGGAGTTGTCTCGGCTCGGGAGCTTGGGTACGATCGGGGAAGGTCAGCTATGAGCACCCCCTTTCGCCCGGTCCGAAGACCAGCCTCTACTAACCGTGATATCCGTTTTTGAAAACTTTATGTATTCTTACTCCGTTTATTAGCCTAGAATTACTATGTTATGCGCGCAGCAAACAAGTATAGACTAGATTGTCTAATTTGGAAGTAAGCATTGCATATCCGTTTGTTTTGGAAAATGTTTTGGATTTGCTACTCGCACGTAGGCTAAAACACGGATTTCAATGAGTTCTTGCAACTCAAACAATCCAACCTTCACCCACAGGCATCCAAGCAGTTTATAACACATAAGCATCTAGCCACATGTTAAGCATGCTGTCATGGCAACATTCACACTCATGCGATATGCTAAAGCGGAAATACTTACATCGTACTCCGTGCCAAAACAAAGAACTCGTTAGCAAACATGCATGATCCAAGTCCATGTTAAGTGCCTAATGCATCGCATACCAAGTGTTGCTAGAATAGGCTCGGCTATCCTAAACATGGCATGTGAGAATGCACAACTATCACATATTCAGTTTAGAATTTGAAGTACAAATGCAGTTAGCGTGATGTATCGAACCTAATGCATGCAATACAAATGCATGGATGCACACATGCATAGCATAAGGTATGCTAATTTAAACGTGCCCTAATCTACCATCGTAAGTAGGTAAATAAAAGGGAAGAAAGAAGTGAGGTTGGAAGACATACACACCACCCACACACACTTATTACAGATTTGCCCTCGCTTGGAGGGACCAAATAAATATTACAGATTAATTAACTACGCAAGCTAATTAATAATTACAAATTAATTAATTTAATTAACAAATTAAATTAAGCTAAATAAAAACAGTAAACCGCCTCGGGAAACGCGCCGCCATGCGTAGGCTGCCTCTGTTTTCCTTCCTTCACTCCTCTGGAGACTGTCAAAACCTCAGGACTGCATCCCTAGACACTGGGGAGTGCCACCGGTTGAGTGGAATCACCACCGGCACTGGTGTGTAGCCATCGGCACAAAATGAAGCTGTCGGCAGAGAAATTGTTGCCGGCCGACACCTTACACTGCCGGTCGGCAGAATGTTCCTGCAGAATCTGCAAATGACAGCAACAGAGGGCAAGGCAAAGCATGGCAGCACAATTCAATGCATATATGCACCAACCATGTCCCTTATCATGATAATGACTCAAAGGGGCATGTGCCTCGATTCTCGGACCACCAATCACGCATTTCCATGCATGATGGCCCAAAGAACCAAGTATGCAACTTTGATTTCAAATGCAATGCAAACCAATCAAACCAAAGAAGGCCCAATTCCTATCATTAAGTCAAGGAACAAGGCATGCATGCAAGATGCAATGCAACCTAAGCATACAAACTAAGGATGCAACATGGCATGGTGACAAGCTTATGCAAGCATACAAGCAAACATAGGGGCATGCAAATGGATGCAAAGATGGACTTTTGCATTAATTAGGCAACTCTAAGTAGGCCTAAAACAGTAGCCATTAATGCCCAAAAATGGAGACCAAAGCACATGCACACATGTACCTAATTGAAGGCCAACACTTAAGCACAAAGCAAGCAACATTCAAGCACACTTGAAAGAGGCATTCATGGACTAAAAGCATGCAACATAAGCTCTGAAAATCATGCTAATACATGGTGCCAAACCAAGCAACAAATTAAGCCAAGCATGCACCAAATGGCCTAAGTGTTCAAAGCAAATCAATGGGGCATTGAACTACACTTAACAAGACCAAACATGGCATGAAAGGAAGGACCAAAATCAGAGGTTTAGCATGTTAAAACAAAGCTAAAGGACTACTTAGATGGCATCTAAGTGACTCAAAAACAAAGGCATGCATAAACACCGAAACATGGAGCATTGCTACACAAGCTTAAGAGGCATTAAAGATGCATGCAAGGCAATCAAACAAGCATGGAAATGGGACTGAAATAACATATAAAGTGACCCCAAATCACCAAATCGATGCGAAGATGTCATGCTACACATGCACGTGCTCAAGGCCAACAAGCCCAAATACAAAGGAGCTATATCAAGCATGCCAAAATCAACCCAAACATTTATGGACAGACCTAAAACATGGCAAAATATGCACATAATCTTCACAAGACTAAGCCTAAAACATGCTCCAACAAAGGCTAACAACCTAAGGCATATTAAGGCATAAACAAGGCATTACATGGCAACTATGCTAAGCATGCATGGAGTACCAAAACCAACTTGAAATCATATTATATTATGGATATATAAGCATGAAAAACAGCCCAAACATGCTCAACACACACTCAAGCATAATGCTCTCTCAAGAGGCCAAAATATGCCCTTTTCAAGGACAACAAGGAGAGGGGGTGACCCTCTCCTTCTTGGGACTTCAAGGCATCATCTTCACCACTGAAATCCCTCAAGATTTCAGTGGTGAAGAGACCCCAACACCAAAATCCCGGAGCTAGCACAAAATGGCCTAAAATGAGGCCTTTCAAGGCCTAAGGGGGGTCAACCACCCTCAAACAACAAAACACTCTTAATAAACAATAAAGAGGGCTTAAAAACAGAACTTTTTTATGTTATACAATAAGCACAAAAACAGCTCTAAGATAGGTAGAAAATCAATACAAAATTGGGAAAAAAAGGTGTAAGTTTCTTACCCTTGATGATCCCTTCACAAATGGTGCTCCAATGGCCTCCTTTAGCTTGGATCCAACACCAAAACTTCAAAACCAGTCCCTTAGAACCTCAAGAGCCAAAGGAAGGTGAAACACTAGGTGTTTGTGTGCAATAGTATGAACTAAACACTATTTTGCACACAGAAGAGGGAAAAAAGAGAGAGATAGGTTGTGTATCTAATCCTAAACCTAAAACCAGAGCTTGGTCTGTATTTTTCTCTCCCTCCAATGTCCAAAATCTCCAACCCTTGCAACAAGAGAGAGAGCTCCTCTATATAGAATCTTCTTGTCTTGTAAAGCTTACAAGACAAGATTCATAAGAGGGAGATCCCTCCATACACGTGTATGGAGGGATGCAAAAGTAAGACAGCTGTCTAAAAATATCTGCAAAAGCAGATGAACAGCAATCGGCCGGCAAAAAATGCCATCTTGGCCAAAAAGAGTGCCGACCGGCACAAAATAGTGCTGACCGGCAATAAAAAGTGTCGGCCGGCAATAAAAATTGCCGGTGGCAGCAAACACCAGCCGGTGGCCTCTAGCCACTGCCGGTGGTGGGTGGGGATGGTCTACAAGCCCTACCCTGCCTCCCAAGGGCAAGATGCAAGTGTTTAGTGCAAAACCAGACACTAAACGGTCGAGTTCGGGGATCCTGAGGCAAGGCGCGCGAGCCGAGACCTCCGGGAACTCCAAACGAACACAGACATGGAAGATCACCGTGTGTTTAAACGGTGACGTCCAAGTCTTGAGGACGGTCAAAAATGGGGTGTCTACACTTGTACTTGATCCTTACATCAATAAAGTCTCTTTTTTGCCGATCAAAAAAAAATGTTGGATTATTTACGGGGGAGCTACAAGTCAATGGAAAATATGACACCAAATTGCAAAATTGTGAGAATCTTTGTGGGTGTAAGATTTTAGTGTGTTTTCCCACCCATTGGTAAATACTTTTAGTTTTTTATACTGAATTGTAGTTCCTCCTATTTTTATTAGGAAAAATTGCATATAAGCAATAATAACTAAAATAATTAAGGAAATATCATTTTGCCTTCTAAACTGTTATGCAAAAATTGATTTGACTAGTATTATTTCAATTTGGCACCTAAACTTTTTAAAATTTAAACAATTCATCCCCCCGCCATCTGTTTTCATCTACAATCAAATGGAATGTGTTGAGTTGCCCCTTAAACTATTATTTGCAAGGAAAGTCAAGGTTTTTCCGCCATTTCCACGAATTCCCCTTCAAATATTGAATACAAAAATAGAGGAAAGAAAAACAGAGCAGGTTTGCTTCATTTATGAGAGAGAAAATGTGGAACAATAGAGGGTCAAGAAATCAGGGAAGCAGGAGTTCAAGTGGCATGGAAGATGTGATGTGGATCTTTTGTAAAAGACGAAGGGTGATGCAAACATCATGGACTAATACAAATCTTTGGAGGTTCCCTAGCTATCCTAATAGTGGTTGCAATCACTTTACCTGGGAAGATCCAACTACGTGCTCAAGGGCAATACATATCATCTCTAGGTTGTCAAAGAATGTCAATAGGTTAGAAGCACAACTGTAGACAAGGAATGAGAGAGAGAGAGAGAGAAAACTATGGATATACTTGATTATGTCATGGTGCATCATTGTATCAATGTGGTTTGTAATGTAAGGTTATAAAGTATGTAATGGAAGAATGAATGTGATATGGGGAAAATTACGAATGATATGTACCCAATGACAACAACTCTTGCACTATGCCCTAACCTTCTGTTTGTTGCTCTTAGTAAATGTTGTTTGTTTCTCCTACTTAATAGCATACTCCTTTATAGCATCCCTAAACAGATCATGGGTTTTGAACTCCATACCAAGTTGGAATGCAAAATTGTACATATCAACCTCAATATTAACGGATATCCAATCCTATGAGAATTACCGTCTTCATCAAAAGTTATTAATACTTCTTAACTCATCAGAGGTGCTCCCAAGGCTTTGTAGCTCATCATTGCCAATTGCATCAACATTGAATTTATACTACTTCCTACATCAACAAATTCTACATCTTTGTTAACATTTTCATCATAAAAAATGTCCTCATTGTAGGGTCCGAGTATTAGGAGTCGTAGAGATTCCGGATAGTCGGACCTGGGAGAGTCGAAATTCGTGGCACTCGGCATCGGCTCGCAAGCTCGAATCCAACTTTACTTGGCCAAATAGCCGATTAAGCAAGGGGCCGAGTAAAGAGCGGTCTACTACAAAATGTGCCGAATATGGAGTTGGAAGTGGACCCAATCTCGAGACCCAAGAAAGAAAGGATATAAATAAAAGAACATCAGCCAGAAAGAGGCAGGTGAGAATTGTTGTGCTTAACTTAGAATATAAGCATTCTTGAGTGTGGAGACTGACTTGTCCATCAGAGTGCTAATTCTGGCACCCCTGATCGGAGTGTTTATTCCTTTTCAGGTGACTATCAGCGGATCATGAGCTCCCCCCAGGATCAGAAGAGTATTTCCAAACCACTTCTCCATAATTGGTGCCGTCTGTGGGAATACTCAATCACATCCATGGCGGGCGCAACGGAAGACCCTCTGATAGCCACTAATGAAACAACGCAAAGAGACGACCTCACTCCATCAAACATGCTTGCACCGGACACCGTCCCTGTAAGACGCGCTCTGAACTTCGCCTCACCCTCGACTCCAGAGCATGAAGCAATGCAAGCGATCATGGAACAAGCAAAGCAAAACGAACAAAGGTTGGAGAACATGATTGCGGAGAACGAACGTCTTCGTGAAGATTTGGCCTTGGAAGTGGCGAAGTCCAAACCAGCTGTATGCCTAAATCCGGAACAATCTCCGAACGCAGGTGGTCGACGATCTCGAGCCCGACAACAAGATACTGATAGCAACTTCGACCCATTATCCTCGAAGCCCAAGAAGAAGGGACGATCCAAAATTTCCAGTTCTTCTGAAGAGAGTCCCCGTACAAGGAGTAAGCGAAGAAGCAACAGTACTGATGAAGATCAGCACAATCCTTCTGTACGACAGATTGCAAAAGCAATGCTATTCAAGAAATTCAAAGCACCGTTATTCACCTCGTACGACGGTAAATTGGTGCAAGATGGCAGGCTACAACAGTACGTCCGAAAAGGAAACCCAACCAAAGCAATAGCCTTGAGACAGGATTCACATTCGCTCCGTTTGATCCACATGATATACAGCCTGTCAATGTCATCAGCGGTGCACGCGATTCAGTCGAAGTCTAACCCACAAGAGCAACTCACTCCGACTAAATGGCCCCATGAAGCCGAGGTTATCACTTTTGATGATTCGGATTTGGCCGGAGTAACACTGCCCCACATTGATCCCTTGGTAATTGAGTTACGCGTAAATCGATTCACAGTTGAGCACGTACTCATCATTCCGGGGAGCCCATTGGAGATTATGTACTACAAGACATTCACCAAACTCGGCTTCTCCGAATCGGATCTCTCTCCGGCCCCTTATCCACTCTTCGGCTTCAATGCCAATCCAGAGTACCCGTTGGGGAAAATTAGACTTCCCGTTCAAGCAGGTTCCCGAACAGTGGATGTAGGATTCTTGGTGGTCAAGCTGCCATCGCCGTATAATCTCATCATGGGGCGATCCTGGTTGCATACTATGCGAGCCATGCCAAGCACCTATCATCAACTGCTCCGCTTCCCGACAGAACGCGGTATTGAGAAAATCCGTGGCTCCCAAAAATCGGCACAGGCATGTTATCTCCTTGCTGAGAAAACGCCAACGGAACGACAGGTGAATTCCATTGAGATGCCGAAGCGAGAAAGCCTCGACGATGTTAGGCGGCACCCAAATGAAAAGGGCACGGAAGGCTTAGAACGAGTTGAAATTGATGGAAGCCCAGACAAGTTCTTCATGGTCGGCGCCTCTTTGAGTCTGGCCGATAGACAGCAGCTAATATCTTTCCTACTCAGCAACCTCGATGTCTTTGTGTGGACTCCGTATGAGATGCCGGGTATAGATCTGTCAATTTCACAGCACCATTTGAATGTCAATCCTAAGTGCAAGCCGATCATTCAGAAAAGCCGGCAATCAGCCGTAGAGCACACTGCTGTCGTTGTTGAGGAGGTTGGCAGGCTGCTTGACACCGGGGAAATTAGGGAGGTGACCTACCCTACATGGCTCTCTAATACAGTGGCAGTAAAGAAGAAAAATGGAACTTGGCGAGTGTGCGTCGATTTCACGGACCTAAACAAAGCCTGCCCAAAGGATTGTTTTCCTCTTCCCAAGATAGACCAGCTTGTAGATACTATGGCGCGCCATCAGCGTATGAGCTTCCTTTATGCCTACAGAGGTTATCACCAAATCGCTATGCATCCGGAGGACCAAGAGAAAACTGCATTCCTCACCCCAAGAGGAACCTATTGCTATAAGGTAATGGCTTTTGGGCTGAAGAATACAGGGGCAACCTACCAGAGACTGGTCACCACCATGTTCAAGGAGAAACTCGGCAAAACTATGGAAGTGTACATTGACGATATGGTGGTCATGTCCAAAGAAAAGAATAATCATATAGCTGATCTGGAAGAGACATTCGACATCCTACGCAAATATGGAATGAAGTTGAACGCTTCCAAATGTGTGTTTGGTATTGGCTCTGGAAAATTCTTGGGCTACATTGTCAACCACAAAGGAATCGAAGCCAACCCAAGGCAAAACACAGCAATCCTGGAGCTCGGCTCCCCTTGTTCAGTAAAGGAGGTTCAAAAGTTGATGGGGATGGCTGCCACCCTCAACAGGTTTATCAGCCGGTCCACAGATCGCTGCCGACAATTCTTTCATACACTACGGCAGGGCAAGGCTTCTGAATGGTCTGCCGAGTGCGAAGCCGCTTTCAACGGCCTGAAGACCTACCTCCGCTCAGTACCACTTCTGAAAACACCCTCTGTTGGCGACCCACTCATTTTGTATCTGGCAGTTTCTAACCGAGCCGTCAGCGCCGTATTGATAATGGAAGAACTGGGGGAACAGCGGCCAGTGTATTATGTGAGCAAGGAAATGGTTGATGTCGAAACATGCTACCTTCCGCTAGGAAAGCTCATCCTAGCCCTAGTTATGGCGGCAATGAAGCTCATGCATTACTTCCAGGGCTAAAGCATTGGGGTACTAACAGATTATCCCCTCCGATCAGTACTACGCAGTGCGAAAGCATCTGGACGTGTTTCAAAGTGGGCTCTGGAACTTGGTCAGTACGATATTCAAATTCTACCCAGAACCTCAATCAAGGGACAGGTGCTTGTCGACTTTATAGCCGAATTCACTGGGGGCCTTGCCGACTTCAAGACTAGTGTTGCCGACTTCAAGTCAGATGAAATTCAACCGAAGCAGAACTAGAGGATTTATGTTGGGGACATCTGCAGTTGTATTGTGATGGATCGTCCAATCAGCGGGGCAGTGGAGCTGGAGTTGTAATCATGACTCCCGACGGCGTAATAATTGAGCAGGCTGTCAAGCTCAGCTTCGAAGCATCAAATAATGAAGCCGAATACGAAGCCCTTCTAGCCGGTTTGTAGAATGTGTATATTCTGGGTGCTTGACGTCTGCTTGTGTTTTGCGACTCAAAACTGGTGATCAATTAGCTAAAGGAGGAGTACGCGGCAAGGAACGACCGTATGGCGGCCTACATAAAAATGGCCAATTCCTTGTTGGCAAAATTTGACCATCATGAGTTAAACCAGATAACACGCGATTAGAACACCCATGCAGATGCCTTGGCTTGCCTAGCCTCCGCAATCAACTCAGAGATTAAACGGACCATCGAAGTAGGATTCATTCCAGAGCCAAGCATTGGCCCTTCGGAGGAATTCCAAATCAATGTTATGGAATCTACACCAAGTTGGATGGATCCCATTGTTGCATTCCTATCTTCTGAACAACTCCCAGAGAACAAGAAAGAAGCGCACAAGCTGCGAAACAAAGCCATGCGATACTGCTTGGATCCACAAAGAAGGCTTTATAAAAAAATCACTCTCTGGCCCATATTTGGAATGTGTGCACCCAGACAAAGTCGAGGAGCTACTGACTGTGATACAGGAAGGCAGTTGTGGTGCCCATTCTGGCGGACGCTCTTTGGCCCATCGAGCTATAACGCAGGGGTATTTATTGGCCGACAATTAGAACGGACGCCAAGTGTTATGCAAAAAAGTGTGAACAGTGCCAAAAGTTCTCCCCGTTCAACCATCTGCCTGCTGAAGAGTTGAACTCTCTCACTCTCACCAGTCCCTGGCCGTTCGCCCAGTGGGGGCTTGATATCGTAGGACCATTGCCGAGGGCCCTAGGGAACAAGCGATACATGATCGTCGCAACAGATTACTTCACGAAATGGGTCGAAGCGAAGGCATTAGCACACATTCGAGATGCTGACATTAAGCGCTTTGTGTGGAGGAACATCATAACATGATTCGGCATTCCCAGAGCTCTTATCTCAGACAACGGCACCCAGTTTGATTGCGGCGTGTACCGAGAGCTGTGCAGCAAATATGGTATCCGACCTTACTTTTCTCCGCCGACTTACCCCCAAAACAATGGCCAAGCCGAAGCCTCTAATAAATCCATCTTGGACGGCATCAAGAAGAGGCTGGAGAAAGCCAAAGGCAAATAGGTCGAAGAATTGCCAAGTGTATTGTGGGCTCATCGAACTACACCGAGAAGATCAACTGGAGAAACACCGTTTGCCCTATGCTTTGGAACTCAGGCAATCTTACCCCTGGAAATCGGCCACCTGACTCTCAAGTTGCAAGTTTTGATATGGGCCGAAATGACATGATGTTGGCTTTGGATTTGATTCTAATCGAAGAACAAAGAGACCGAGTCCTTGCGTCCATGGCACGATACCAGCAGCAGCTGGTAAAGTCGTATAATCAACGGGTTCAGCTGCGCCGCTACACACCAGGAGAGTTGGTACTGAAGAAGGTGCTTCCAGCTGAAAAGCAACCGGCCGATGGAAAATTGGGTCCTAACTGGGACGGCCCCTATCAGATTGATTCGATCGCCGGAGTAGGGGCATATCGGCTCAAAGACATGTCAGGAAAGAGTCTGCCACGGCCCTGGAATTCCACGCATTTACGCAAATTTTATCATTAACCCAACTTGTGGGACATGATGCTTGTTCCGAACTGTTCGCGATGTACCTCTCTTTTTCTGTAATACAAAGATTCCCATTCACCTATTATAGAATCTAGTTCAAAGATGTTCCGATTAAAGCCTCCGGATTCGGAGCGCCCTTCATGGATATCACGATTGGCCAAATCAAGTCTCCGGATTCGGAGCCCCATCGGCGAATGACGTCTTTGGGCCAATTAAAGCCTCTGGATTCGGAGCGCCCTTCGTGGATATCACGATTGGCCAAATCAAGTCTCCGAATTCGGAGCCCCATCGGTGAATGACATCTTTGGGCCGATTAAAGCCTCCGGATTCGGAGCGCCCTCCGTGGATATCATGATTGGCCAAATCAAGCCTCCGGATTCGGAGCCCCATCGGCGAATGACGTCTTTGGGCCGATTAAGCCTCCGGATTCGGAGCGCCCTTCGTGGATATCACGATTGGCCAAATTAAGTCTCCAGATTCAGAGCCCCATTGGCAAATGACGTCTTTGGGCCGATTAAACCTCCGGATTCGGAGCGCCCTTCGTGGATATCACGATTGACCAAATTAAGTCTCCAGATTTGGAGCCCCATCGGCGCATGAGGTCTTTGGGCCGATTAACCCTTCGGGTCATGCGTAACATAATGATGTCGATTCAATCAGGCCGAACAATGTCCATTCAATTGTCTGAAATACGTTTATTCAAACATTTATCTAATAAAACACATGCAAGCACGTGTGTGCTGAACAAAACTTATAACAAACCATTGAAAATAAAATGCTTTTTATTCGACTAACTAATAATCACATAATTTTAGACGCAATCCGCGTTTGAACATTTACAACGAATATTTTTATTTGGTGTCTCCCTCATCATCGCTCTTTTCAACTTCAAAGGCAAAAAAGTGCAAATGATCATGATGATCCAGGCCACATAACTTGGAATCGACACCCTTCGCTCGGAGAGCCTCCGTGACGTGAAGAGCCGTGATTCAACCATGCTTAAATCCCCGATTCTCACATCGGCAAACCTCTTCAGCAAGTGTCTTTTTCGTTTTGTCGATCCCAACCTTTCAGCCAGCATAGAAGCCCTGCTCGTAACCCTTGGCCCTCGCATTTTCTACGGCAAACATGCTTGTCATATCTCAATCGGCAATGGCATGACTCAATAGCCGTTGGGTCACCCTCTTGTCCACAATCGGGTTAGATTAACCCGCCGTATGTGGATCAACTTTCTCTGCACGAGCCTCTGAACTGCGGACCCATTCGTCTATTTTCTCCATCACCCGCCGCGCGGCGCGCAGAAGCATGCCCACTTCGTAGGCGGTGTACAGCCCCTTCAGTGCCCCATGAATACCTTCTCGAAACACTTTGAAATCTTGCCGTCCAACCATCGATTGTTGGGCTTCCGGTGGAAACATCTGTCGAGCGAACTTGACTGCTACACCAGGATCATTAACGATGGAATCTGCCTCAATCATCGATCTATTCCCCACAAACACCGCAAAACTCAATGGGCGTGGCGTCTCATCTAACTCATTCCTCGATCGTGGTCGCAGGGAGCTTCCCCATTGATGCTTCTCTCTTCGGGGCGACCTGCTTCGATGGCTTGAAGGTTGACGTTTTTCATTTTCCTTGGACGTCCTTCCTCCAGAACGAGTAGGCTCACTGCTGCGATTTATTGCAGTATCTAGTTCAGCCATCGTTCATCCCTCTCCTCTACTGTTGAAGAACAATTTGTTTGACATTCGCCTTAACCCCAAGCTAGTCCAAATCGAGTCTGAATAAGAATAAATGGACCCACTGGCGTGAACTCACCCCATTTATTCGTAGGTATGCAGTGACCCCGAGGCAATTTCATTAACGCTTTTGGCAGTCTCCAAACAACGGATGCCAATTGATATGTGCCATAACCACTTCATGCACTAATTTTTGGCTTGTTAAAACGGCCTAATTATCTAATCGGCAATTATAGGCGAATGCCTTGAAGTCCATGAACTGGCTGGGGCAAGGGCAGATTTATTAATCTAACCGGTAGAACATCTTGGCCCCATGCCGATTGATATGTGCTATAGCCACTCCATGCACTAATTTTTGGCTTGTTAAAACGGCCTAATTATCTAATCGGCAATTATAGGCGAATGGCTTGAAGTCCAGGAACTGGCTGAGGCAAGGGCAGATTTATTAATCTAACCGGCCGGGCATCTTGGCCCCATGCCGATTGATATGTGCCACAGCTACTTCATGTACTAATTTTTGGCTTGTTAAAACGGCCTAATTATCTTATCGGCAATTGTAGGCGAATGCCTTGAAGTCCATGAACTGGCTAGGGCAAGGGCAAATTTATTAATCTAACCGGCGGAGCATCTTGGCCCCATGTCGATTGATATGTGCTACAGCCACTTCAGGCACTATTTTTTGGCTTTTTAAACGGTCTAATCATATAGTCGGTGAATATACAGAACGTAAATTGGGCACAAATTGTAGCCATTTTACATATGAAAATTACTAGACAAAAAGCTGTAAAATGCTGAAAATTACTAAATAAAAAGCTGCAAACATATACGCAAATCCTAAAACAAAAACAAGAGCCGCCCAAATTAGTCCTCGGAGTCAGACTCCAGCGGCTCAACATCCACTTGCTCATATGGAATTGGCGTAGCCAATGTTACATCGGCAGCAGCAAGGGCTTTGAGCCAGCTGTATTTGAATCCCCGATTTTCAAATTTGGGGACTTCGTCTATGTATTCATCAAAAGCAGATTTTTTTTCGGCATCGAATGCGCTAGAAGCCTTCAGATCGGCTATTTCCTTCGCCGCCTTTATTTCTTCCAACTCAGCCTCCAATTTAGAGATCACCTCCTGGGCCAATTTAAGCGTGTCGTCGCTCGCATCCGCCCTCTTCTCGGCGACCGATCTCTATTCTTTAGCATTGCGGGCTCTCTCCACCTCGAACTCGGCCCTACTCCTTTGGCCGTCAACCTCTGCTTGTAAACGGCCAATATGCTCGACGGCATCGTGATGATGACGGCTGTAGACACCTCATTTTTGACCGTTGTAGACGCGCCCGCGTGGGGCCCTCACTACAGTTCGGACTCGATTTGTGTCACGGTTCTTAATCTGAACCAAAGAGTCCAAATCCGGCAAATCGTTTTAAGAAACAGATTTTTTTGAAAAGAAGTGCCAAACATGGACTGCTTTGCCAGATACAAAGTAGCCACCTAAATATTTTATTTTGGGGGAATTTAGAAAACCCTGACACGGTGCCAAAGGCCACGTGTCCGTCATCACCAAAGTTGCCTCGGCTAGGGAACTTGGGTACGATTGGGGAAGGTCAGCTATGAGCACCCCCTCTCGCCCGATCCGAAGATCGGCCTCTACTAACCGTGATATCCTTTTTTGAAAACATTATGTGTTCTTATTCCGGTTATTAGCCTAGAATTACTATGTTATGCGCACAGCAAACAAGTATAGACTAGATTGCCTAATTTGGGAATAAGTATTGCATATCCGTTTGTATTGGAAAATGTTTTGGAATTTGCTACTCGCAAGTAGGCTAAAACACGGATTTCAATGAGCTATTCCAACTCAGGCAATCCAACCTTCACCCACAGGCATTCAAGCAGTTTATATCACATAAGCAGCTAGCCTCATGGTAATCATGCTATCATGGCAACACCCACACGCATGCAAGGATGCTAAAGCATGAATACTTACATCGTACTCTGTGCCAAAACAAAGAACTCGTTAGCAATCAATGCATGATCCAAGTCCATGTTTGAATGTCTAATGCAACGCATACAGAATGTCACTAGAGTAGGCTCGGCTAGTCTATGAATGACATGTGAAAATGCACAAGTAGCATGTATTCAAGTTAGATTTGAAATACAAATGCAGTTAGAATGATGTGCCGAGCCCGGTGGATGCAGGACAAATGTATGAATGCAAGCATGCATAGCATAAGGTATGCTAATTTAAATATGCCCTAGTCTACCATCGTAAGCGGGTAAATAAAATGGAAGAAAGACGTGGGGTTGGAAGACATACACACACTCACGCACACTTATTACACAATTGCACTCACTCGGAGGGTCCCAAATAAATATTACAGTCCGAATAAATAATACTAAATTAATTATTACAAAATTTCTAATCTATTTAACAAGTTAAATGCAAAGAGAAGATGGCCGCAACCTCCGCCTCGGGATACGCGAATGATGCATGCTCGGTCCATTTTGCCCGGAAACCCGTACCATGCCACTGCTGCCTCTGTTAATGCTGCCCTGCTCCTCTGAAAATTGCCAAAGTCTCAGGGTATCTTCAATGAGCACTGCATAACACCACCGGCTAAGTGAAATGACCACTGGCCATGGGAAACTTCCATCGGCTTCTTTCAAGTCTATCGGCCACCAATCCACGGCCGTTCGGCATTTTACAGTGCCGGTCGGCAAAAACTTCCTGCAGAAGCTGGTTTTTGACAGCAGCAGAGGACAGGTAGTGCATGGCATAGAATTTCAAGCACATGTAAGCATGGTCATGTTCCCCATCATGTATTGAACTCAGGGGAGCATGGTCCTTGATTCTTGGGCCATCAATTGGGCATGATAGCCTAAGGGACCAAACTTGCCATTTAATGTAAAATGCATGCAACACACAAATGAGGACCAAGACCCTATCATGTCAAAGTCAAGGGCCTTGGTGACCGAGGGTTGAGATGTGTTTCATCACTTGTAGTATGAACACCTCTCACCCTCACACTAGGTTTGACACCCCAAACCAAGCAATGCAATGCATGTTGTGCAAACATGGCTCAAAAATGCAACAAGAAGCTAAGATGCAAAACATGTCAAATGTGATGCAATGCAAACTATCATGCAAACAACATGGTAATGCCACTAGCATGCAACACTACAAGCAATACTACAATGCACACTAGATAGGCAAGTATGTAAAGAGGTGGGCATGCAATAATGCACAAACCATAAGGATACCACAACATGCAATGTCATGAGCATACTACAAGATGCAAATATATGATCCATGGACTTACACTAAGATGGAGGACCCTCAGCCACACCCCAAAACAGTGGCCAAAAGTGATGGAATGATGGGCAAATACTCATGCAAACTTGCATACCAAAGAGCATAAGGCTAAGGCCTAAAAGAAGCCTTCTACCACAACTATCATAACCACACATGGTATGAATGAAAGAACCAAAAAAAAAACAGAGTTTTAATGCATTAAAACACGCCCCAAAACCCTCATGAATGGCAACCCAAGTGACTTAAACATACAAGCATGCACAATGCCCATTTCAAGGCACAAAACTACAACACCTCAAGGCATAAAAGGATGATAAATGCTGTCATACAAGCATGATATAGGGACTGAAATAGCATAAGAAGTGACTCCAAATCATTTAAACAACCTAACCAAAGCATGCTAATGACTCATTCGCTCAAGGCCAAAATTCTAGAATGCAAAGGAGCTATGTAAAACACGACAAACATGACAAAAACAGTGGCCAACAGACCTAAAGCATGACAAATCATGACCAAAAGCTTCAATAAGCTAAGCCAAATCATGAAGATATACTAGGCTAAACACATGGCACATTTATAGGCAAGATAAGGAATTACAAAGCAAGTACAAGATGCATGCTAAGGGCTACAAATCCAACCAAAGACAGAGATATAACATGACTAATAGGCACCCAAAAACCTCCGAGATGGGGACCAAAAACAACCAAGCATGCATGTTGCCCTTTTAAGCCAAAACAAAGGTAAAAGAAGGACAAAGGGGAGAGGGGTGTCCCTCCCCTACACAAGACTTCAAAATCACACCATCACCACTAAAAATCTACTGGATTTCAGTGGTGAGAAGACCAACGCAACAAAGTAAACAAAGCTTAAAGAAAAGGGCGCCAAAATAGCCCAAAAGAGGCCTAAGGGGAGGAGTTCGACCCCCAATGCCAAAACGCCCTTAATGAAAGATGTTAAGCATGAAAATACAAGACTTTTTCATGTTATACACAAAGCTTAAATCAGCATGCAAGACAGGTATAAAACTAGTGCAAGATTGGGGAAACTAAAGCAAATGTCTCACCCTTGAAGAAACCTTGAAGAACAGATGATCCAGCCACTCTCTACTGATCAAAATCAATCCAAAACCTCAACAAACAACCCTCAATGCCTCTCAATCTCGGAGCAAGGTGTA
The DNA here is from genome assembly GCF_055761805.1 of Camellia sinensis. Classification (NCBI taxonomy): domain Eukaryota; kingdom Viridiplantae; phylum Streptophyta; class Magnoliopsida; order Ericales; family Theaceae; genus Camellia; species Camellia sinensis. The sequence continues at coordinate 140,840,953 of NC_138969.1, read as the reverse complement.
ATGGTGTGTGTGTTAGTGCAAAAGTAAGGTCAAAATGCACTTTTAGGCTTCCAAACACACCCTAAGGATGAGAGAGAGGGAGATATAGAGAGAGAGGATGATATATCAGATATATAGATATAGAAGCTCTGGTTTTTTATTCAAAAGCTCCCCCCCTTATAGAAGTTCCCCCTTGCAAAGCTTACCAAACAAGCTTACTTAGAGGGAAATCCCTCCATAGACGTGTATGGAGGGGAACAGAGTGGGTGCCAGCTATCACAGCTGGCACAAAATATCTACTAAAAGTAGATGAATAGTGATCGGCTGTTCAAAATTGCCATTTTGGCAAAAAAAAAGGGCCGACCGGCAACAAATAGTACCGACCGGCAATATATATTGCCGATGGAACAAAATCTCTGGCCGGTGGCCTCAAGCCATGGCCGGTGATGTGTGGGGATGCCTCAGAAGGAATTCCCTGCCCCTCCAAGGCAAAACACAAGTGTTTGGTGCAAAACCAGACACAACACGATCGAGTCGAGAGATCCTGAGGCAAGGCGCGCAACCGAGACCTCCGGAAACTCAAGATGAACACAAACAAGGGTAATCACCAAGTGTTCCAAAGGTGACGTCCAAGTCTTGAGGACGGTCAAAAATAGGGTGTCTACAATTGCCCCTCTTTGACAGAACTCGAACGTCATAACAATGACGGGAGTGAATGTCAAAGCCCAGAGACGACCCATTTTTGACAAGGCCGAAGACTCAGACAATCATGCAAGACAAGCAAGATATGCGCCCGAAGGCAGGGGTAAAATACAAGACAATGCACAGAGCCGGACATAACTTGTGATCACGCGAAGAAAGCTGTGATGAAGCATAACATGCGACAGTTTTAAGCTAGCATACACCAAACTACACTACAATGCAGAAAGAATGTAAGAGAATTATGCAATTCTCGATATGTCTCAATCGGAGTATACCATACCTGTCCGGTTCGTCAGGTTGCACCAGCCTTAAATGAACCGTACGTACAATATCGTGCCTGCAAAGAAAACAAACTTAACAGGTACAATGTGATTAACAGCATACATATTAATGTACTTGAAAATGCGTGACAACGCAAAGCAAGTGGGAAGCATAACAATGCTGTGAAGGCACAGACATGTAAGTGGAGCACGCGGTCTACGCAGGCAACGAAATTGATCATAAGCATGCGGTCTACGCAAGCAATGAGATTGAACATAAGAATGCGATCTACGCAAGCAGAACATGCGGTCTACGCAAGTAATGAATTGATTACAAGCATGCGGTCTACGCAAGCAAAACATGCGGTCTACGCAAGTAATGAATTGATTACAAACATGCGATCTACACAAGCAAAACATGCGGTCTACGCAAGTAATGAATTTGAACAAACATGCGATCTACGCAAGGGAAACATGCGGTCTACGCAAGGAAAACATGCGGTCTACGCAAGGAAAACATGCGGTCTACGCAAGTAATGAAATTGAATGCAAACATGCAGTCTATGCAAGCAAAACATGCGGTCTACGCAAGAAAAACATGCGGTCTACACAAGCAATGAATTGATTACAAACATGTGGTCTACGCAAGGGAAACATGCGGTCTACGCAAGCAAAACATGCGGCCTACGCAAGTAATGAAATTGAATGCAAACATGCGGTCTACGCAAGCAAAACATGCGGTCTACGCAAGTAATGAAATTAAATGCAAACATGCGGTCTACGCAAGCAAAACATGCGGTCTACGCAAGTAATGAATTGATTACAAACATGCAGTCTACGCAAGCAAAACATGCGATCTACGCAAGCAATGAATTGATTACAAACATGCGGTCCACGCAAGCAATGAATTGATTACAAACATGCGGTCCACGCAAGCAAAACATGCGGTCTACGCAAGTAATAAAATTGATTACAAACATGCGGTCTACGCAAATAGTGTGTATGAGAAGATCTGAATGTACACATGTAAGTAAAGCATGCAGTCACGCGAGCAATGTGTATAAAAAGAAACTTGAACACATGTGAGTGAAAACATATCATTCACAATGCAGGAATGTAAAGTACTGTAACACAGCATAATTGAAATGGTTTGTGGAATCCACAAGACATGAAAAGGATACGGGAAGGGACGCTCTTCGTACGTACCGAGCATCGCTCGTAAAAGTTGTGGCCTGAGGTAAACTCGAAGGTTCACGTTTTGAAAGTGTGCTTTCCCGCACTGTCTCGAGTGATGAAGGTGCCAAACCACGTAGTTAACCCGAACAAAGGTGCGGAAAGTGCGTTGACCGCAAGGGGAGTTTTCCTAGTATCAATTCTGACAATTTGCTACCCTGCCATTCTATGTTTTACTTTCCTTTTTACTGGTAGTTTAAGCACATTGCACTGCCTCGGGTAGGTTTTATTTTTTCTGAAAATTACATATTTTGCAAAACACGTGATGGAAATGAAACGACCATTTTGTTCAAAAGATGTTGCATTTGTAAATTTTCTATGCATCGCATCGCAAGGTAACACACCACAATGTGAACGAAATTGAACCTGTTTTGAACATTGAGTACTTGCATCGTAATAATCAGGTAGTGAACCGACTTACAACTCGATAAGCAAAACAAAGGCATGATATAACCAATCAAGTGTGATTACAACTCGATAAACAAATCAAAAACTCAAAGAGAGTGAAATACAACTCGATAAGCAAATGTACAATAACTCGATAAGCAGACAGGTGTGACTCCGCAAGAATCGATCACCGAGGGGAGATTGGAGGTGGTGGAGTTCCCCAACCCCTAGCATGAACAGCTCAGGGAACAAGGAGGAAGACCATCGGCCAGGAGGGGGAGGCCATCGGCCACAAGAAATGGCCATCGGCCAGAAATTTGTTCTGTCGGCAAAAGGTGATGGCCGGTCGGCACAATATTTGGCCGGCCGGCCATGAATGAGGGAATCACCAGAATGTTGACACCTGTCCTCCACCCAACCTTATCTCCTACAAAAGACCCCAACTTCGTAGTTTTTCTCAATTCCACACTGATTTACTCTAATGGAAGAGTTTCTTGCTCAAAATCTTACAGCTTGGATTGCTAGCTTGGATGGCTCGAAAAAGTTGAATTTCTGGGGTTTCGGCATAAATGCACTATTCACTCTGGGTCGTACCCCGTTGCACCTTCCGTTTCTTCATGCCGCGGCGAGGTTTTGGAATCCAATGACGCATGTCTTTACCTTCGCTGGGCAAGAGATATGTCCTACCTTCGAAGATTTCTGAGCCTTAATGGTGTCCGAACGCGACGAGGAGCTCCTGTCCCAACTTAATTTTGGCCATGCCCAATCCTTAGGGCAAATGTGTGGACTCAGTATGCGTGACGCTCGGTCTCTGATTTGTGACGGGATGCCGGATATTCCGAGTTTGATCGATCGGTTTTCTGATGCCAGTGATCGCAACAACCATCATTGGTAAGGCTTCCGGCGACACGCCCTCTGTTTGTGCATGCTATCTCATTTCCTATTTGTCTCAGGCTCCGAAGGGTCTAGTGTCTGGCTGACCGAGGTTGCCCAAGCCTTGAAGGAGGGCAAGAGCTGTATTGCCATGACTCTAGCTGAGACGTTGATGGGCTTAGACGCTTTTTATCGTCGTGAGACGACCAAATTAGCAGGGAGCCCACTACTAATGCAGGTAATGTTTCCCACCCAATCTCACATATGTATCGCTCACATCACTCGGCCCTCAAGCTCGGTTTTTCTCACAAAAACCCTATTCTTACTTTTGTCTCATCGTACATCTCTCTATTCTTTATTCTCTCATTTTTCATCCCTTCCCAGGTATGGTTGATGGACAAACTGCAGGTTGTGGACTCTTGCCCAGCATATTCAGCTCGCGGCTACTTCTTCCGGCACCGTCTAGTCAATGCCCTTGATGAGGGATCGTGGTTCGCTTGGATGTGCCGCTTGTCCGCAGACCGTATTGCTTAGCGGTGCCCTTGGCTGAGCCTTCCGGCAATGAGTTACAACATGTCCTGGCAGACTAGGATTCAATTGACTGGTCTCACTCACTGTGCATTCTACTTCCCATTCCGGATTCGGCGCCAATTTGGCCATGATCAGACTTGCCCGCCAGAGGGGATAGAGTATCCTGCTGCATTCCCAGCCCGAGGCGCACAGCTCACTTGGCAGGCCACCGCGTGGAGGATGAGAGAACTCCTGGCCCCCGCTCCTACTTTCAGTTGCACTTTGTCTGATGAGTGCTTGGATTGGCTTAATGAGGAGGCACAGGTCGGGCCCATCTTGGCGTCGGAGGTTTCGACCAGCTCTGGGAAGGAGCGTAGGAGCACCTGACTTGACTATGCCCCGGATCTATTGCTTTATTAGTACTTTCAAGTTTTCTTTATGAACGTAATAAAAAGCAACTTCGATTGTATGCAAGAGCAGGAGAACTCTGTTTTGAAATCAATGAAATTGAAGGTTGTGGCACTGAAAATTTTCTGCTTTGGTCCAAAAATGGTCTTAGTTGTAAAAAGAGTAATTTGAACAAAGTCAACTTTTATTAAAACTTTTCAGAATCATTTTCGATGTGGATCAGAACTGGACACGCTTGAGATCTGTCACTGAGATGCACAACCCCGGATCCCTGCAACTGGAAAGTTGCCCCTAGTCTGAAGAGTACCGCGGCACTGCATGGCAATGGAAAGTTGCCCCTAGTCTGAATAACACTGCACTAGAGATTCCAATGGATGCTAATAGACAAAGAGGACTGAGATGATCGAATGGACAAAGTTGATCGGGGAAAAGTTTATGGCTGAACTTCAGGATGAAGTTGCCTACGTATCCCAAAGATGGGAATCAAGCCTTACGTAGTTAAGGCTTAGGTTCACTCGAGTATTTTCACTCTCCTTTTACGCTCTAACTTTTGCCAAGGTCGCCCTTTGCGGGTTTTCAACCTTGCGAGCTCAGTTTTTATATTTTCCAATTTTCTATGCTCTAACTTTTGCCTAGTTAACCCTTTTGGGTTTTCAGCCTAGCGAGCCTCTCAAGGGTAATATTTCTTCAACTTGTCCATGTTGATCAGTTGGGAGAATTCCAGGCCATCTAGGTCCATCAGAACCACAGCTCCACCTGACCAGATAGCTTTGATGATGTAGGGACCGGTCCAATTAGGTCTGAACTTGCCCCTAGGGTCGTGGATGGGAGCTCGGTTGTCTTTGAGCACCAAATCTCCTTCCTTTAGATTCCTAGACTTGACTTTCTTGTTGAAAGCCCAGGCAATTCTGCGCTGATAACTTTGAACATGGTACAGTGCTTTCAGTCTTCTCTCATCAAAGAGCATGAGTTCTTCAAACCTGCTCTGCTGTCAATCTGCTTCGGCTATTTGACACTCAGCCAATACTCATAATGACGGAACCTCAATTTCGATAGGTAGAACGGCCTCCATCCCATAAACCAATGAATATGGAATCGCTCCGGTAGAAGTTCTAATCGAAGTCCTGTAGCCCCATAGAGCAAATGGCAGCTTATCTGGCCAATCCCGGTAGGTTTCCACCATCTTCTGCAATATATGCTTGATGTTCTTGTTGGCGGCCTCAACTGCTCCATTGGTTTGCGGCCGGTATGTGGATGACTTATGAAAAGCCACGTTATATTTCTCCAGCAAGTCAATCACTTCCTTCTTAAAGTGGGAATCATTATCCGAAATAATCTCGTTTGGGACCCCGTAGCGACAGATGATGTTGTTTCTGATAAACTTTACAACGTGCGACGCCTTCAACACGGCATATGATTGGGCCTCGACCACTTTGTAAAGTAATCTATCGCGACTAGGATGAACTCATGCCCATTCGATCCCTTCGGAGTGACAGCCCCGATCACATCAATTCCCCAAACTGAAAATGGCCATGGCGAAGTCATGTTGTACAGTTTTGACGGCGGGATGTTCATGCGGTTTGCATGGATCTGACATTTGTGGCATCGCCGAACAAAACTGATGCAATCCTCCTCCATGGTGGACCAGTAGTAACCCTGTCTGAGGATCTTCTGTGCTAGCATTACTCCGTTCATGTGCGTACCCCACTCTCCTTCATGGATGGGCTCCATCAGGTAGAAAACTAGTGCAAGATTGGGGAAACTAAAGCAAATGTCTCACCCTTGAAGAAACCTTGAAGAACAGATGATCCAGCCACTCTCTGCTGATCAAAATCAATCCAAAACCTCAACAAACAACCCTCAATTCCTCTCAATCTCGGAGCAAGGTGTAATGGTGTGTGTGTTAGTGCAAAAGTAAGGTCAAAATGCACTTTTAGGCTTCCAAACACACCCTAAGGATGAGAGAGAGGGAGATATAGAGAGAGAGGATGATATACCAGATATATAGATATAGAAGCTCTGGTTTTTGATTCAAAAGCTCCCCCCTTATAGAAGTTCCCCCTTGCAAAGCTTACCAAACAACCTTACTTAGAGGGAAATCCCTCCATACACGTGTATGGAAGGGAACAGAGTGGGTGCCAGCTATCATAGCTGGCACAAAATATCTACTAAAAGTAGATGAACAGTGATCGACTGTTCAAAATTTCCATTTTAGCAAAAAAAAGGCCGACCGGCAACAAATATTGCCGACCGGCAATATATATTGCCGATGGAACAAAATCTCTGGCCGGTGGCCTCAAGCCATGGCCGGTGATGTGTGGGGATGCCTCACAAGGCATTCCATGCCCCTCCAAGGCAAAACACAAGTGTTTGGTGCAAAACCAGACACAACACGGTCGAGTCGAGAGATCCTGAGGCAAGGCGCGCAACCGAGACCTCCGGGAACTCAAGACGAACACAAACAAGGGTAATCACCAAGTGTTCCAAAGGTGACGTCCAAGTCTTGAGGACGGTCAAAAATGGGGTGTCTACAACCGTCCTCAAGACTTGGACGTCGTTGTTTGAACACTCGGTGATCATCCTTGTTTGTGTTCGTCTTGAGTTCCCGAAGGTCTCGGCTACGCGCCTTTCTTCAGGATCTCTCGACTCAACTGCTTTGTGTTTGGTTTTGCACCAAACACTTGTGTCTTTGCTTTGGAGGGTAGGGAATGGCTTTTTGGCCATCCCCACACTCCACCGGCCATGGCTTGAGGCCACCGGCTGTGTTTTGTTGCCATCGGCCAAATATTTGGCCGACCGGCACTCTAGATGGTCGACCGGCCATCTATTTTGGTCAAATTGCATTTTTGGCTGGCCGACCACTATTCATCTGCTTTTGCAGATATTTTTTATGCCAGCTGTGCTGGCTGGCATACACTTTGCTCCCCTCCATACATGTGTATGGAGGGATCTCCCTCTTAACTAGCTTGTTTGGAAAGCTTTACAAGAGGGATTGTCTATAAGAGGGAGCCTCTTCTCCCTCCATTAGGGTTACAAAATTTTCAGAAGAGCTCTGTGTAGACACCCCATTTTTGACCGCCCTTAAGACTTGGGCACTACTGATGGTTTGCTCGGTGTTGAGAGATGTGCAGGGCAAAGAATCAGTTTCTTCGGCAAGGAGAGAGGCAAATCCTTCAAAACACTTTGTTTAGGGGTTTGGAGTTGAAGAAAAGAGGAAAGGAGAGGAGAAAACTAGTTTGGGAGAAGTACGGCATGAATCCGGGTAGGAGAAAATCGAGCAGCCCTCGCTAAATCGGGCTTATTCAATTGCATACTTGGAGTTAAGCTATGAGGCTACCATCGTTGGAAAGAAGACTTCCAGGGCTTCATTTTTCACTCAAGAATCTCCTAGAGCCAAGTCCGGGTGGGGGAGATATGATCAGTTGAAGTCGGGCATCATCCCGGTTGGATTGAATCTGCGCGGCTTCACGGAAAAGCGAATAACTTTTTGCACAGAAGGAATTTTAATGCAAGGTTTGCGCCATTGGAAAGCTAACTTCCGGGGCTTCAATCTGGACATCCACCGGCACTTTTTTGACCTCACCGGCCACCCATCGGCACTATGTTTGTGCCGACCGGCAATTTATTGTGCCGACCGGCCATTTATTGTGCCGACCGGCAATTTAAAGTAGCCGACCGGCATATTTTGCTAGCCGACGACCTTCCGGAGCATTCTACAGATAGAGTGTATGCCAGCTGTGCCAGCTGGAGGGCACAGACAGGATCCTCCATACACGTGTATGGAGGATATGCACTCTTGTTAGCTTCCTCAAGAAGCTTTGCACTTGGTTTTGGCTCTATAAAGGAAGCCCTCTTCTTCCTTATGCTAGGTTAGAAGAAAACCAGCTGGAGCATTATACATACAACCCTATATCTATACATTCAACCCTCTCTTCCAAGCTCCAAAGTCCATTATCCTTGGCCATTTACACACCAAGCCATAGCACAACACCACCACTTCCATTTCCAGCAGCTGGAGGCTGTTCTTCAAAGCCTAAGGAGCCACAAACTCAAGCCAAGAAGCCATCAAAGTTTGGTCTTCAAGGGTGAGTAGCATCTCCTCTCTTTTGAGCTTTTTCTTGTATCATTTCTTAGCCATATTTGCTTACGGTTTTAGGCTCCGACCTTAACTGAAACTAGGTCTTTTTTGAGCTATTCTACATGTTTGTTGAAGGGCTCAACCCTCTTTGAGAACCCTATCTCACACTTGTTTCAATAGCTCTTTGTATGACAATATTCTTGCATGCTTCACTAGCCTATCATTTTTCTATTTTTGGACCATGATCAGAACTGAAAGTGGCCTTATTTTGACCTTCTTAACATGTTTTATTAAGGGTCTTTGCTTGTTTGGTGAATGCTTTGTATACCTCATGTTATAGCCACTTTTGAGCCTCATCTTGCATTGCATTTCTAGCATGTTTGTATACTGATTTCGGGGCTGCCATGAACTGTAAATGTGCATATTTTGGGCCCCTCTTCAATGTTGTTGAAGGGCCCTAACATGTTTGGGGACAGTAGCTGTGAGTTGCTTCATAACCTCATGTTTAGGGCCGTTTTTGTATGCCATTTTAGCCCCATCTTTGCTTGCTGATTGGCCATGTCATAAACTGTAAAAATGCTTGTCTCAGAGCTGTCTTGCTTCTGTCTTCATGCTCCATGTCCATATTATGCATGCTTTGTATAGCTGTAAGCCATTTCGGGTGCCTAATTTCGCATTTCGGGAGGAATTCCATGCATCGGGCGTACTTTCGCCTCATTTCGGGGCTGTTTTGCCCCTCATTTTGCTGCTGAAATCCCATTGGCATGTTTGCATATCATTTCCATGCCATTGCATTGCGTATGCCATTGCCTCGGTTTGCATGCCCGTGTGCACGCATTTCGAGGCACTCCATTTTCATTCATCGGCCTCTTATGTGAGTGTGGCTGAGGCTCTCTCATGTTAGTATAAGTCCATGTTGCATTCTATATGCCATTTTAGCCATTGCATTGCATGTGCCATTGCCTCGATTTGCGTGCCCGTGTGCACGCGTTTCGAGGCACTTCATTTTCATCTTATGGCCACTGATGTGGGTGCGGCTGAGGTCCACTCACATTGGTGTAAGTCCACCTTGCATTGTGTATGCCATGTTTCAAAGTGTTGCGCATGTTATGTTGTTAGCATTGTGTATGCCATGTAGTTGCATAGCATGCTTGTATTCTTGTTTGCATACCTAGGTTGCATTGCATTGGCATGCATGCCTTGCCTCTTGATCATGTGATAGAGGTTGGGCTTTAGTTTGTTTGATTGGTTTGCATTTCATTTGACATGAAAGTTGCATACTTGATTCCTTGGGCCATCATGCATGGAAATGCGCGATTGGTGGCCCGAGAATCGAGGCACATGTCCCTTTGAGTCATTACAATGATAAGAGACATGGTTGGTGCATATATGCCTTGAAATGTGCTGCCATGCTTTGCCTTGTCCTCTGTTGCTGTGGGTTGCAGGTTCTGCAGGAATACTCTGCCGACCGGCAGTGTAAGGTGCCGGCCGGCAATCTTTTCTCTGCCGACAGCTTCAATTTTGTGCCGGTGGCAACATCTCAGTGCCGGTGGCAATTTCACCCAGCCGGTGGCACTCCCCAGTGTCCAGGGATGCAACCCTGAGGTTTTGACAGCCTCCAGAGGAGCAGAGGAAAGAAAACAGAGGCAGCCTATGCATGGCGGCGCATTTCCCGAGGCGGTTTACCTGTTTTCCTAGATTAGTTAATTTGTTAATTAATTAATTAATTTGTAATATTTAATTAGCTTGCGTAGTTAATTAAGTTGTAATATTTATTTGGTCCCTCCGAACGAGGGCAAACTTGTAATAAGTGTGGGTGCGTGTGTGCATGTCTTCCAACCTCCACTTCTTTCTTCCCTTTTATTTACCTGCTTATGATGGTAGATTAGGGCACATTTATTTTAGCATACCTTATGCTATGCATGCGTGCATTCATGCATTTGTTGACATGCACCGGGCTCGGTACATCATACAAACTACATTGTACGTTTCAATTCCAAGTTGAGTACTTGTTAGTTGCAGCATTTCACATGCCATCTTTAGGATAGCCGAGCCTATCTAAATTGCATCCTGTATGTGTTGCATTAGGCAATTTAACATGAACTAGGACACGCACATTTTTGCTAACTAGTTTACTGTTTTGGCACGGAGTACTAGGTAAGCTTTTATGCTTTAGCATATCGCATGCGTGTGAATGTTGCCATGACAGTATGCTTGCCATGCGGCTAAGTGCTTACATGAGATAAACTGCTTGAATGCCTGTGGGTGGAGGTCAAATTGCTTAAATTGGGATAATGCGTTAAAACTGCGATTTTTAAGCCCACTAGATAGTGGCAAAACCATCTTTTCCAAAAGCCCACTTGAAGGTGGCAAAACCTGCATTTTAGCCTACTTACGAGTAGCAAACCATTTTCAAAACGAACGTGAAATGTTTTGTTCCAATTTGGGCGATTTGGTCTATACTTGTTTGCTGCGCGCATAACATAGTAATTCTAGGCTAACAATTGGTTTAAGAACACATAAAGTTTTCAAAAACGGATATCACGGTTAGTAGAGGCCGGTCTTCGGACCGGGCGAAAGGGGGTGCTCATAGCTGACCTTCCCCGATCGTACCCAAGCTCCCGAGCCGAGACAACTCCGGTGATGACGGACATGTGGCCTTCGGCACCGAGTCAGGGTTTCCTAAATTTCCCCATTTTAAAATATTTAGGTGGCGACTCTGTATCTGGCAAAGCAGTCCATGTTTGGCACTACTTTTTCAAAAATCTATTTCTCAAAACGATTTGCCAGATTTGGACTCTTTGGTTCAGATTAAGAACCGTGACACAAATCGAGTCCGAACTGTAGCACGAGGTCCCCCGCGGGCGCTGTTACAGTTTCTGGCGACTCCGCTGGGGAAATTTAGAGAGCTTGACTCAAACTCGTGATATCCTGTTTTGACTTCGCTTATATGTTTCTTTGCATTGCATGTGCATTGGTGCGCCTAGGAACACAGTGTTTGCCATCTGCCATTCCTGAACGGTTTGCCGTAGGCTTGCCTTGTCAAGGCATGTCCATAAGGCTGACCGGCTATGGGCTCTGACAGCATGGGAACACAAACCCCGGTTTACCGGGGCACCCTTTTCGACCATTCGACCTAGTGCATATTCGGATCCATAGTGACCATTCCAAGCTAGGACAGGTTGCTTACCCGATTATAGGTTGTTTGAAACTGCTGCGTGCGTAGTGAAACCCTAGCTCCTGACAAAATAGGACAGAGAAACCCTACCCCAACATAGGGGTGTTTTGGCCCTCTCTTACTTGCTATGTGCTTTTAGAGTGTATCTCTACAGGAACGCATATACCAGTTTGCAAGTCTGGGCATCAGGCCTGTGGGCATCAGTATTTGGGGAATCAGTTTTACCTGAGGGTATCAATTTTGGGACAGATATTTGGGGAACAGTGATCAATGTTGAGCACAGTCATTCCACTATGATCATATCCGAGCTGAGATGCTGTCTGTTTTCTCTTTTGCAAGGTAGTCCTGGAACCATAGCTTCAGAAGGCTCTGATATCCCCGGGGTGCATTGGACTAGTGTTGATAGACTTTGTTAGGTCAGAAATTCAATTCAAGGGCAACCAGTGTTCTTTCGCTGAGGCAAGGCAAAGAAGGGCCAAACAGGTCTCATTGGTTCATCTGATCCGACAGTCACCAGCCACATCACCTTTGTTCGGACTCAGCAGACCATGATGGCACAGGGTTCAGAAGAATTTGTGGCCGTGATAGCAGCGTTAAATCAGGGAACTGCCATGCAGGCTGAGACCAGTATTGAAACGCAGAGCCCACCTGGGGTATCTGCCTCACATCCAGCTTTGGGACCCCAACCAAACTTTGACCCACTTCCAACGGTTGAAGATTTGCAGTGTTTGAATTCTCGGGAAAGGTTGACTCAAGCTCAGGTGCTCAGACCCCTGGTGCAGCCTACTGAGAGGCTTCGTTTCATGTTAATGAGCTCAACCCGACTACAGTGAAGATTGCGAACCTTGAGAAGCAATTCAAAAAGGCACAGGGCCTTAACTCCATTCCCGACATTGAGGATGGGCACACCGAGGCTGCCGTACGGCTCCCAGACAGGTTCAAAATGCCATATATTGACCGTTTCGACGGGTCTGGAGATCCAATGGTACATATCCGACTTTTCTTGGATGTCCTAAAGCCGATGGGACTGACTAAGCCACAGAAACTCTCTCTATATGGAAGAACCCTGTCGGGTGTAGCAGCCACTTGGTACTCTAAGTTGGAGGACAAAGTGAAGCAAGACTGGGAAGAATTGGCTGAGGCCTTTGTTGATCAGTATTCCTACAATACCCAAGTTGAAATGACCATGCAAGAGCTTGAAACAACCCGCCAGAACCCAACAGAGCCTTTTGTGGAATTTGTAGCACGGTGGAGGGCAAAGGCAGCACAGATGACAGATCGCCCCTCTGAGAGGGATCAAGTGCAAATGATGGTGCGAAACCTCGAGCATGATATGTTGCAAAAGTTGATAGTCGCTCCATTATTCACTTTCAAAAGTTTGCATGAACTGGGGGTTCAGGTCGAGAATGCGTTCAACAGCGGGATCATTCCCAGAACAAGGGGACCGACAAAGAGGGTGATTTCAGGGAGTACCAATGCTGGTAGTAGCGTCATTCCCAAACCCACCGAGATCAATGCAGTCGCCACAGCCAACCCTTTTGCCAAACCAAGCCTACAAACAGCCGGCCCAGCCCGAGCTCAGGGCAGAACTTTCACTCCCCTCCATATGAGCCTGACTAGCACACCAAGAGCCTTGATGGAAAGAGGGCATCTCAAACCCCTCGATCCTCAACCTCTTCCTAACCCACTTCCAGCCAGACATAACCCCTCCAAGTACTGTATGTACCATCAGCAGCGCGGTCATGGCACTGACCGTTGCTACCGCCTTCGTCATGAGGTCCAAAATCTCATCGACAACCGGACGATAGCCCCACCTTCAGACCCCAATGACCAAGTACCTCATCCACATCTCAATCTGATCCACACACTGGCCGTCCCTTATGACCCCAGCGTATACATCACCCTGGCCCATCTACCCAAGCCTGAGGTGTTTATCCCGGAAAGCATGAACTTATGCATGATGGGTACATCTGAACCCCAATTATCTCAAACCCATGAACCCACTACTTCTGAGCTGATGAAGATGATTGAAGATCTTCAGAGAACTGTGGCAGATCTGGCCTTTGGAGTTTTGGCCCCATCATCAACCACATCACGTACCAGGGAGTTCATGTCTAAAGGCTCCCCAACTTTGGGACGGGTTGCATTGGAAGAAGGCCAATCTCTTGACAAAGTGGAAGCGATTGGTAAGAACAAGGTAGGAGCAGGCAATGGTCCCCATGAACACCTTCAGTGGGATATTGAGGCTTTGAAAGCTGAGGGACTGAACAAAGAGCAAGTCCTCGCAGTTGTCACAAAAACTGTGGATGACACTTTCGCCACTCAGAATGAGAGCAGTCTGAATCAAGGGGCAAGCCGGGAGAAGCACCTTTGTACTAGGAATGTTCCCTTCAGCCCTAATCCCTTGCTCGGAAGAGATCAGCAAACCCAGTCAGCGCCTACCAATCCCTTTGTTGGTGCATCCAGCAAAGCTCCACAAACCTCAAAATACCCACCTCGAGGCCAGAGGGTATTCGCACCACTGTACATGTCTTTATCGGCAGCCTTGAGGGTCTTGATTAGAGAGGGGGATCTAAAACCCCTGAAGCCGCGACCACTGCCAGATAGACTTCCTTCCACCCATGATCCGACCAAGTACTGTGCCTTTCATCAGCAAGTCGGCCATGTCACTGATGGTTGTTTCCGTCTTCGCCACGAAATACAAGATCTGATTGACAATAAGGTCATCGTCGCACCAACTCAACAAAGTCTATCACCACTGGATCAGTGAACTCGGGGGACAGTACGAATATGTGATCAGGGGATGAACCACCTGTGGGCGGCACTCAGTTTACTCTAGATGTGGCGTTTGGCACGAACTGTTTCGAGCATTTTACGAATGCTAGTTTTTGTGTTTTCTGACTTGGGTATTGGGTCAGTCTTCTCAATTTGTATTGAGTCAGTCTTTTCATACTGAGTCAGTCGGGTCTGTCTTGTTGTATCGAGTCAGTCCTGTTTTGTTAAAGTCGGGTGATTCCGGGGGTGTTACTTCGGATATCACTATTTTGCTTTGTGTTTGTCCTTTTGAGTCTGTTTCTGCCAGGGAGCCAGTTGTGCCAACAGATTTGAATGAACAGCAGTGATTTTCACACTCTTGTGTTTGCTTCTGCCGTGTGCCAGTTGTGCCAGAAGTATTGAATGGAATGACAGTGCTCTTCGCCTGCCTTTTCTGTGCCTTGAAATCATTGTATCGACCTAAGTTTTTTTCAAAACTTTTTTTGAACACTGTGGTGAAAACGAAGAGGAAGGAATTCCTCGGGATTTGCAAAATTTTGATCATTTGAGAGAAAGAGAGGCATGCTAAGCCCTTAATGAATGAAATCATGTTTGTTAATGTGAGTACTGAGAAGGATCCTCACTTGATCCAGATTGGTCCCACACTGTCTTCAGCACGAGCGATCTGTCGCTTTCTTAAAAACTTTCAAAAACAAAATGTTTTGCGCAGTCTTGCGAAGACCTGTGTGGAATCGCTCTTGAGATTGTGCAGCTTAGGATCGCTCTCAGCCTCGAGATTCGACCCCTCACTTTCAAACCTTGAACCTGAGTTCAGAAGGTTCAGCGATCAACCACAATGTGAGGCCTGTGTGGCCAGATTCGAAGCAGCCCTCGGACAAGAGGCACCCAAAGTCAGATCAAGAAGATCAGATCAAAGGAAGCTTGTAAAGCTAGATCAGAAGCCCCCCTCAAACTAGGGGCAAAGATGTCAGACGTGCTCGGAGAGCCGAAGATGGATCCTTCAGTAAATCAATACAACAGCCACTCTCCTGGATACGGATGGCTTCAAAATCCTACAACCATTTGACATGGACCAAACTACGCTTTTACCCTTTGAGAGGCTGGTTGGGCCGAAAACCCGGAAGGGCGACCCAGGCAAAAGTTAGAGCAAGAGAAAAATACAAAAAAGGAAAAAATGCAAAGAAAAGAACAAAAAAGAAAAAAAAAAAGGAAATGAAATGAAAAAAAAATGAAAAGAATTGAAAAGAAAAGAAGAACAAAGCTCGCAAGGTCGAAAACCCGCATCGGGCGCCTTGGCAAAAGTTAGAGCCTAAAAAGGAGAGGTTAAATACCCGAGTGTACCTTAACCCCGGAACTACGTAAGGCTTGATTCCCATGTTTGGGATACGTAGGCAACTTCATTCTGAAGTCCAGCCCTGAAACACTTCAAAATCAACTGTGTCCATGTAATGGTTTTGATCATCTTTGCCTTCTCTGTATCCGAGAGTTCGGTTGCAATCATCGCTTCGAGGACTGATTATAATACGCCGCGGAGCCATTCACACAAGGGGCAACTTTCCGTTGCCATTCAATGCGCTGCGGTGCCGTGCAAACAAGGGGCAACTTTCCGTTGCCATGTAGCTCTCTTTGAGCAAGGGGGCAATTTTCCTCCAAATCTGAGGTTGTGCGTCTCAAGAGTGGGTTCCGTGCTTGTTAAGCATTGGCCGTTTGTAAAAATAATTTTTGAGAATTTTTACTGAAGTTGACTACTTTTCTCGAAAATTGTTCCATCTTTTCCAAAAACTGGACCATTTCTTGGACCCAAAAAAGGAAAATTTTCAGTGCTCATAGCCTGACTTGCATGATTTTCAAATCAAAAATCGAACAAGTGTGTTAATCTAACTCTCATATTGGTCAAAATTGTTTTAGTAGAAAGCAAAAACAAAAAAATGGTCATAATAATGAACTAGGGGCAAAGTTGAGTCAGGCTTCCTGTCTTTCCCCCGTTGACAATACATCTGCCAGAAAGGGCACCTGCCAGAAAAGGGCACCTCTGAAGCTGACCGCAAAAGGGTAGAAGGCTCTCACATCCTCCACGCAACGAGGTATCAAGCCAAGTGCGAAGCATGGACGGGAACGGATCAAGATATTCCACTCCTTTGTTTGGACAGATCTAATCACGTCCGAACTCCCCAGCAGGGCATCATCAACCGATGTTAGCTGCAGATTTGCTACACACCCAGTTGTAGCACAACCCCTCTGTGGGAGGAATTCACTGTTGTGAACAAGAATCAAAAGCTGGTAGAATACCAGGGGCAAGAGCCCACAATTTCCAGCTTATCCATCAACCACCCAGGGGAGGGATGAAAAACGAGAGATTAAAGAATAGAGAGATGTGCGCTGAGAGAAAAAGTGAGAAAAGGGTTTTGAGAGAAAAAACCGAGCTTGAGAGCCGAGTGATGTGAGAATCACAAATAAGAAAGGGTGGGAATAATACCCGGTGAAACAGGCTCCCTGTGCACGTCTGTGTGTCGTGTCTTTTGTTTTGTTTGTCTCGATTCTTGCTTTGAGTCGTTCCGAGCGTGTCTCGATGTGTTTAGGTTGTTTACCTTTGTTTTTCCCTTGTCGAGTCGTTTTGGCTGTGGCCAGTCGTCGGCTCAATACCCGGTTAAGAACTCATTTCTCAATTTTCAAAAATCATCTTGTGCTCAGAGTGCTGTGCCATTCTCCACATTTGTCCAAAACAGTATTTGTTCTTTCATAAAACTGCAGGGTCCACCCCCGATAAGTGTGAACAGTAGAACAAGGACCTATCTGAAGCTATGTAGGTTCCACACTGCAAAGCAAAAGAAAAAAAGGAAAATTTGGAGCATCTTAGGGTGTTCCAGCTTTGGCAAGATCCGAGACTGCATTTCAGGTGCACCTTCCCAGACCTCGCCATTTCTCTGGAGTATGAGTGTATCTCGACCCCAAGTGTAAGCCTGCTTCAAGTCAGAATGGCAATTAAAGCAGCAGCAGATGTTATCTCTCGCCAATATAAACAGGGTGTCCCCTTTTGAGCTGAGCGTATTACAAAGTCCCCCGAAAGGTAAATCGGAGGCACCAGAGTACATGTTTGATGCCTTTCCATTGCATGGAGTGTGCACTTTCATATACACTTCTGTTACATGCGTGCCGCACATTGTTATGATTCATGCATAGAATATGCTTGATTTCGATTCTGCATAGAATTTGCTTTCAAATACTGCATAGAATATGCTCCCGTTTCTTGCATAGAAAATGCTCGTATCTTTTGCATAGAAAATGCACTCTTCCATACTTGCATAGAAAATGCACCTCATTTGCATAGAACATGCATTCACTCGCGCTATCATGCGCACCTTACTTGCACTTGTTAGTGCATTGTATTTTGTTCGCGCTATTTTGCGCATCGCACTTGTTAGTGCATTACATTTTGTTCGCGCTATTTTGCGCATCGCACTTGTTAGTGCATTACATTTTGTTCGCGCTATTTTGCGCATCGCACTGTTTTGTGCATTACATTTCCTTCGCGCTATTTTGCGCATCGCACTATTTTGTGCATTGCATTTGTTCGCGCTATCTTGCGCACCTTACTTGCACTTGTTAGTGCATTGTATTTTCTTCGCGCTATTTTGCGCATCGCACTATTTTGTGCATTGCATTTGTTCGCGCTATCTTGCGCACCTTACTTGCACTTGTTAGTGCATTGTATTTTCTTCGCGCTATTTTGCGCATTGCACTGTTTTGTGCAGTTTACATTCGCGCTATTTTGCGCACCTCAATCGCACTATTTTGTGCAGTTTATCATTCGTGCTATTTTGCGCATTGCACTGTTTTGTGCAGTTTACATTCGCGCTTTCTTGCGCATCGCACTGTTTTGTGCACCTTACTTGCATTTTGCATGCATCCATTCGCGCTATTTTGCGCACCTCAATCACACTGTTTTGTGTAGTTTATCATTCGCGCTATTCTGCGCACCTCATTCGCACTGTCTTGTGCATTTCAAATCACTCGCACTTTCTTGCACATTGCACTGTTTTGTGCACCTTACTTGCATTTTGCATGCATTCTATCGCGCTATCTTGCGCACCTCACCTGTACTTGTTAGTACATTGCATTGTTTTGAATACAAACCGGCTTCGCGTAGCGTATAAGTCCAATTGTCAAAGTCTTCCTGCATGTCATTTGCATCCTGCCCCTGAACTACGCTGGTTTGATTCCTTGCAAAGGGATACGTAGGCAGCCTGCGGGCACAACCATTCATTCATTTGTATTTTGTTTGTTTGTCCAAGTCTTCGGCCTTGTCAAAAATGGGTCGTCTCTGGGCTTTGACATTCACTCCCGTCATTGTTATGACTTTCGAGTTCTGTCAAAGAGGGGCAACTGTAGACACCCCATTTTTGACCGCCCTTAAGACTTGGGCACTACTGATGGTTTGCTCGGTGTTGAGAGATGTGCAGGGCAAAGAATCAGTTTCTTCGGCAAGGAGAGAGGCAAATCCTTCAAAACACTTTGTTTAGGGGTTTGGAGTTGAAGAAAAGAGGAAAGGAGAGGAGAAAACTAGTTTGGGAGAAGTACGGCATGAATCCGGGTAGGAGAAAATCGAGCAGCCCTCGCTAAATCGGGCTTATTCAATTGCATACTTGGAGTTAAGCTATGAGGCTACCATCGTTGGAAAGAAGACTTCCAGGGCTTCATTTTTCACTCAAGAATCTCCTAGAGCCAAGTCCGGGTGGGGGAGATATGATCAGTTGAAGTCGGGCATCATCCCGGTTGGATTGAATCTGCGCGGCTTCACGGAAAAGGGCATAACTTTTTGCACAGAAGGAATTTTAATGCAAGGTTTGCGCCATTGGAAAGATAACTTCCGGGGCTTCAATCTGGACATCCACCGGCACTTTTTTGACCTCACCGGCCACCCATCGGCACTATGTTTGTGCCGACCGGCAATTTATTGTGCCGACCGGCCATTTATTGTGCCGACCGGCAATTTAAAGTAGCCGACCGGCATATTTTGCTAGCCGACGACCTTCCAGAGCATTCTACAGATAGAGTGTATGCCAGCTGTGCCAGCTGGAGGGCACAGACAGGATCCTCCATACACGTGTATGGAGGATATGCACTCTTGTTAGCTTCCTCAAGAAGCTTTGCACTTGGTTTTGGCTCTATAAAGGAAGCCCTCTTCTTCCTTATGCTAGGTTAGAAGAAAACCAGCTGGAGCATTATACATACAACCCTATATCTATACATTCAACCCTCTCTTCCAAGCTCCAAAGTCCATTATCCTTGGCCATTTACACACCAAGCCATAGCACAACACCACCACTTCCATTTCCAGAAGCTGGAGGCTGTTCTTCAAAGCCTAAGGAGCCACAAACTCAAGCCAAGAAGCCATCAAAGTTTGGTCTTCAAGGGTGAGTAGCATCTCCTCTCTTTTGAGCTTTTTCTTGTATCATTTCTTAGCCATATTTGCTTACGGTTTTAGGCTCCGACCTTAACTGAAACTAGGTCTTTTTTGAGCTATTCTACATGTTTGTTGAAGGGCTCAACCCTCTTTGAGAACCCTATCTCACACTTGTTTCAATAGCTCTTTGTATGACAATATTCTTGCATGCTTCACTAGCCTATCATTTTTCTATTTTTGGACCATGATCAGAACTGAAAGTGGCCTTATTTTGACCTTCTTAACATGTTTTATTAAGGGTCTTTGCTTGTTTGGTGAATGCTTTGTATACCTCATGTTATAGCCACTTTTGAGCCTCATCTTGCATTGCATTTCTAGCATGTTTGTATACTGATTTCGGGGCTGCCATGAACTGTAAATGTGCATATTTTGGGCCCCTCTTCAATGTTGTTGAAGGGCCCTAACATGTTTGGGGACAGTAGCTGTGAGTTGCTTCATAACCTCATGTTTAGGGCCGTTTTTGTATGCCATTTTAGCCCCATCTTTGCTTGCTGATTGGCCATGTCATAAACTGTAAAAATGCTTGTCTCAGAGCTGTCTTGCTTCTGTCTTCATGCTCCATGTCCATATTATGCATGCTTTGTATAGCTGTAAGCCATTTCGGGTGCCTAATTTCGCATTTCGGGAGGAATTCCATGCATCGGGCGTACTTTCGCCTCATTTCGGGGCTGTTTTGCCCCTCATTTTGCTGCTGAAATCCCATTGGCATGTTTGCATATCATTTCCATGCCATTGCATTGCGTATGCCATTGCCTCGGTTTGCATGCCCGTGTGCACGCATTTCGAGGCACTCCATTTTCATTCATCGGCCTCTTATGTGAGTGTGGCTGAGGCTCTCTCATGTTAGTATAAGTCCATGTTGCATTCTATATGCCATTTTAGCCATTGCATTGCATGTGCCATTGCCTCGATTTGCGTGCCCGTGTGCACGCGTTTCGAGGCACTTCATTTTCATCTTATGGCCACTGATGTGGGTGCGGCTGAGGTCCACTCACATTGGTGTAAGTCCACCTTGCATTGTGTATGCCATGTTTCAAAGTGTTGCGCATGTTATGTTGTTAGCATTGTGTATGCCATGTAGTTGCATAGCATGCTTGTATTCTTGTTTGCATACCTAGGTTGCATTGCATTGGCATGCATGCCTTGCCTCTTGATCATGTGATAGAGGTTGGGCTTTAGTTTGTTTGATTGGTTTGCATTTCATTTGACATGAAAGTTGCATACTTGATTCCTTGGGCCATCATGCATGGAAATGCGCGATTGGTGGCCCGAGAATCGAGGCACATGTCCCTTTGAGTCATTACAATGATAAGAGACATGGTTGGTGCATATATGCCTTGAAATGTGCTGCCATGCTTTGCCTTGTCCTCTGTTGCTGTGGGTTGCAGGTTCTGCAGGAATACTCTGCCGACCGGCAGTGTAAGGTGCCGGCCGGCAATCTTTTCTCTGCCGACAGCTTCAATTTTGTGCCGGTGGCGACATCTCAGTGCCGGTGGCAATTTCACCCAGCCGGTGGCACTCCCCAGTGTCCAGGGATGCAACCCTGAGGTTTTGACAGCCTCCAGAGGAGCAGAGGAAAGAAAACAGAGGCAGCCTATGCATGGCGGCGCATTTCCCGAGGCGGTTTACCTGTTTTCCTAGATTAGTTAATTTGTTAATTAATTAATTAATTTGTAATATTTAATTAGCTTGCGTAGTTAATTAAGTTGTAATATTTATTTGGTCCCTCCGAACGAGGGCAAACTTGTAATAAGTGTGGGTGCGTGTGTGCATGTCTTCCAACCTCCACTTCTTTCTTCCCTTTTATTTACCTGCTTATGATGGTAGATTAGGGCACATTTATTTTAGCATACCTTATGCTATGCATGCGTGCATTCATGCATTTGTTGAGATGCACCGGGCTCGGTACATCATACAAACTACATTGTACGTTTCAATTCCAAGTTGAGTACTTGTTAGTTGCAGCATTTCACATGCCATCTTTAGGATAGCCGAGCCTATCTAAATTGCATCCTGTATGTGTTGCATTAGGCAATTTAACATGAACTAGGACACGCACATTTTTGCTAACTAGTTTACTGTTTTGGCACGGAGTACTAGGTAAGCTTTTATGCTTTAGCATATCGCATGCGTGTGAATGTTGCCATGACAGTATGCTTGCCATGCGGCTAAGTGCTTACATGAGATAAACTGCTTGAATGCCTGTGGGTGGAGGTCAAATTGCTTAAATTGGGATAATGCGTTAAAACTGCGATTTTTAAGCCCACTAGATAGTGGCAAAACCATCTTTTCCAAAAGCCCACTTGAAGGTGGCAAAACCTGCATTTTAGCCTACTTACGAGTAGCAAACCATTTTCAAAACGAACGTGAAATGTTTTGTTCCAATTTGGGCGATTTGGTCTATACTTGTTTGCTGCGCGCATAACATAGTAATTCTAGGCTAACAATTGGTTTAAGAACACATAAAGTTTTCAAAAACGGATATCACGGTTAGTAGAGGCCGGTCTTCGGACCGGGCGAAAGGGGGTGCTCATAGCTGACCTTCCCCGATCGTACCCAAGCTCCCGAGCCGAGACAACTCCGGTGATGACGGACATGTGGCCTTCGGCACCGAGTCAGGGTTTCCTAAATTTCCCCATTTTAAAATATTTAGGTGGCGACTCTGTATCTGGCAAAGCAGTCCATGTTTGGCACTACTTTTTCAAAAATCTATTTCTCAAAACGATTTGCCAGATTTGGACTCTTTGGTTCAGATTAAGAACCGTGACACAAATCGAGTCCGAACTGTAGCACGAGGTCCCCCGCGGGCGCTGTTACACTCTGAGATTAGGGTTTGAGTTTGTATCTATTCCATCTCTATATCTCTCTCTCTCTTTTTGCCTTATGTGTGTGTTTAGTCTTACTATTGCACACAGACACCTAGTCCTGCACCTTCTCTTGGTTGCTGAGGAACTAGAAGGCTGTTCTTGGTGTTTTTGGGTGGTTTTGAGCTTGAAGAGGCTACTGGAGCATCTTTCTTGAAGAGGGTCAACAAGGGTGAGTGTTCTTGCCCTTTCTTTCTTCATTTTTGCATAGCTTTTTTGACTATCTTGAAACTATTTTTAGACTTTTCATATAACAAATAAAAGTTGTATTTTTACCTGCTTAAAATAGTTGTTTAAGAGTGTTTTGAGCTTCGGGGTTGTTTGACCCCTCTTAGGGCTTGTTTGGCCCCATTTTGTGCCATTTTGGTTGAGCTCCAGGACCACCTTGTTTGGGCCTCCTCACCATTGAAATCTTGAGGGATTTCGGTGGTGAGGATGGTTCCTTAAGGTCCTAGGAAGGAGAGGGCCACCCCCTTTCCTTGTCGTCTTCAATAATGGCCATTTAAGCATCATTAGTGAGCACCTTGTTTAAGTGTATGTTGGCCATGCCTTAACTATTTTTTATGCTTATTATGCCATAATATAGCACTTTTTTTGCTTGGTTTAGACACACCATGCTTGCTTAGCATACATGTCTTGTAATGCCATGAATTGCCTTAACATGCCTTATGCTTTGAGCCTTGTTTCTAGCATGTTTTTGGCTTAACTTCATGAAGCTTTTATGCTTGTTTTAGCATGCTAAAGGTCTGTTTTTGGTCATTTGGGTTGTCCATGCTTTGCTTTGTATAGCTACCATGTAACCTCTCTTGTATGCCTTAAGCATTGACCCCTCTAGCATGCCATCCTTGCATCATTTCAATGGTTTGGAACCACTTGTCATGTCATTTCAGTCTTCATGATATGCTCGTATGCTTGCATTTGATGCCCCTTTCATGCATTAAAAGGTTGGTGTTTCTTGCTCCATTTTTGTGCCATTGTGTATGCCTCTAGGATTAGATCATTTAGATGCCATCTAAGTGGTTTTGGGGGCTTACTTTTGCATGATTTAGGGCTGTTCTAGTTCATTTTGGTCATTTGCTTCATATGTCATATGGCCATGGTTTAAGTCCTTGGGCTTGGTGGCATGCCTAGCTTGCATTGTAGATTGGTTTGGCACCTTCTCTAACTTGATTTTCAGAGCTTATAATGCATGTCGTTTGTCCATGTTTGCATCCTCTTAAGTGTGCTTGAGAGTTGTTTCTATATGCCTAAGTGTTGCTCCTTGTGTGCACGCATGTTTGCATGTCATTTTGCCTTCATTCTTGAGCATATTGGCTACTGTTTTGGGCTTGGTATGGAGCTGCCCAAATTAGTTTAAGTACATAGTTCGCATGTTGCTGCATGCTTATCTTGTGTGTTGTTGCATACTTGTGTGTTGTCACATGTTTAGTTTGTTTAACATGTTTGCTCCATGTGTTGTGGCATGATTGAATGAAGTCACATGCTTGCATGCTTGAACATCCCCATTGTATCGGGCAAACTTATTGGTTAGCATGATTGTCACATGCCTTGAATGCTTGTTCGCATTGTTCATGTTGCATACTAGCTCATATGTCTAGGTTGCATTGCATTGACATGCATGCTTAGCCTCTTGAATTGAGTATGATAGAGGTTGAGCTCCTTGCTTGTTTATGGGCATTTCATTTGAAATCAAAGTGCATAACATGGTTTCTTGGGCCATCACGCATCGAAATGAGCGATTGGTGGCCCGAAAACTGAGAACCATGTCCCTTTGAGTCATAAACATGATAAGGGATGTGTTGGTGCACACATTTGTTTGGAATGCATTGTCATGCCTTGTTTTTCCCTCTGCTGCTGTCAAAACAGGATTCTGCAGGAAGATTTGGCCGGCTGACCATCTTTAGTGCCGACCGACCAACAATTGGTGGCCGATATCTTAACCAGTGGCCGGTGATCATTTACTTTGGCCGGTGACCATTTCCCTTGGCCGGTGGTATCCCACAAGGTTCACAGAGTGCACCTTGGGAATTTTGCAATGATCAGGGAAAGAAAACAGTGTGGACAGAGGCAACCTGTGCATGGCAGTGGACTTCCGAGCGGAGCCGAGCACGCATTGCATTGGACCCTCTTCTCGAGGCTGCTTACTACTTAATTAGCTTAGTTAATTTGCTTAACTAGTTAATTGTCTGTAATATTTAATTAGCTTGTAGGTTAGTTAAATCTGTATTATTCTTTCGGTCCCTCCGAGCGAGGGCAAATTTGTAATAAGTGTGAGTGCGTGTGTGCATGTCTTCCAACCCCCACTTCTTTCTCCCTTTTACTTACCTACTTTTGATGGTTAGTATTAGGGCATATTTAATTTAGCATCCTTATGTTATGCATGTGTGCATCATTTATCAATATTGCATGCACCGGGCTCGGCGCATCATGCTAACTGCATAATATATTTCAAATCTAACTTGAATATCTGTTATTTGTGCATTCCACATGCCATCCTAGGATTAGCCGAGCCTATTCTAGTGATATTTTGTACGAGATACATTAGCCACCTTAACATGAATTAGGATCATGCATATGATTACTAACTAGTTCACTATTTTGGCACGGAGTACAATGTAAGTATTTATGCTTTAGCATCTCGCATGAGTGTGAATGTTAACATGATAGCATGCTTACCATGTGGCTATATGCTTATGTGATATAACTGCATGAATGCCTGTGGGTGAAGGTTGGATTGCTTGAATTGGGATAATTCATCGAAATCCGTATTTTAGCCGACTCGCAAGTAGCAAAATTCAAACCATTTTTCAAACAAACGGAAATGCGATGCTTTGTTCTGACTTAGGCAATTTAGTCTATACATGTATGTTGTGCGCATCACATAGTAAATCTAGGCTAATAACCGTAATAAGAATGCATAATGTTTTCAAAACAAGATATCGTGGTTAGTAGAGGCCGATCTTCGGATCGGGTGAGAGGGGATGCTCATAGCTGACCTTCCCCAATCGTACCCAAGTTCCCGAGCCGAGGCAACTCTGGTGATGACGGGCACGTGGCCTTAGGCAAACGAGTCAGGGTTTCCTAAATTTCCCCGAAATAAAATATTTAGGTGGCAACTCTGTATCTGGGAAAGCAGTCCATGTTTGGCACTTCTATACAAAAATCTATTTTTCAAAATGATTTGCCGGATTTGGACTCTTTGGCTCAGATTAAGAACCGTGACACAAAAGGGAGTCCGAACTGTGGTGGCATAAAGCCCGAGGGTGCGTCCACAACGGCCCATCTCGGCTATCCTTCCGACAGCCTGCAAAACAGGAAGTTTAGACCAAAACAATATTCGCGTTAAGTGAAAAGACAGTCAAGATATATACCAAAAGAACCGATTGCGCGGCCAACGCAATTGCAACCAGATCTGGCTCTGCCCGAAAAGCCGCCTTGTCAGCAGGCAGTGAAACGGACGTGGCCATGCCGAGTGCGACCGCTAGATCTTTAATTGTCGAAGCATCAGAGGAGATCGGTGTATTCTTTATCTTCGGCAGAATAACAAAAGGTGCAATCACATCCGATCCTTGCAAACAAGGTCATTTGTCGGCCTGGTCTTCTTTTAAGCCAGCCTCGACCTTGGCAGTGCGCTTCTCCACCCTTTGCTCAACCTCTACACTTGCCCGCACAAAAGGTTCCGCCTCGACACTCCCATTTTTTACCGTTGCCTCCTCAATAATAGGCAAGGAGGATTGGGACTCGCCAATAGGTAGGGGCTGAGATTCGGCAGCCCGAATGGTCTCCGCCCTTCTCCGCGCGGCCATCCTTTCCACGTTCGCCTTCTTGGCAAGTTTAGTGAGGCTCAACCCAGCCATATCCTCTATGTACGCGCAGGGAAGATCCTCTAGACCGTGAAAAATATCGTCAAGTGGAAGGTCCACTTGACCCGAAGTGGACGGAGGATCAACCGAATTATGGCCGGCTTTTTCGAATGCTAACTTCAAAGCCTCGTCGACCTCGGCCTCGGATTGGTCTGACTCGGCGACCTCAGCTACTTTTGGTCACTCTGAATTTGATCCCCCAACACCGACTTGCCTTAAATTTTTGAAATCATTCAAGATAAGGGCGGTAAGACACTCCTCACCCTTCGAAATTGGGATGTTTTCCGCCGCCGAAAAGGTTGTATAAGTCGGCTCGTAGCGGAGCAGAACATGGGCCGCCCTCCCCTGTTTCTAAAGACTCGGCCAGCTGAAATACTTGAGCGCAGCCTGGATTTCCGAAAGGACGGCGTCGTCGGTCGAGGTCAAGACTTTCTTCAAATCGTTTCCTGCAAAAGAAAAACCATGAGGTGTAGACACCCCATTTTTGACCGTCCTCAAGACTTGGACGTCACCGTTTGAACACACGGTGATCTTCCATGTTTGTGTTCGTTTGGAGTTCCCGGAGGTTTCGGCTCGCGCGCCTTGCCTCAGGATCCCCGAACTCGACCGTTTAGTGTCTGGTTTTGCACCAAACACTTGCATCTTGCCCTCGAGAGGCCGGGTGGGGCTTGTAGACCATCCCCACCCACCACCGGCAGTGGCTAGAGGCCACCGGCTGGTGTTTGCTGCCACTGGCAATTTTTATTGCCGGCCGGCACTTTTTGTTGCCGGTCAGCACTATTTTGTGCCGGTCGGCACTATTTTTGGCCAAGATGGCATTTTTGGCCAGCCGATTGCTATTCATCTGCTTTTGCAGATATTTTTAGACAGCTGTCTTACTTTTGCATCCCTCCATACACGTGTATGGAGGGATCTCCCTCTTATGAAGCTTGTCTTCTAAGCTTTACAAGACAAGAAGCTTCCATATAGAGGAGCTCTCTCTCTGGTTGCAAGGGTTGGAGATTTTGGACATTAGAGGGAGAGAAAATACAGACCAAGCTCTGGTTTTAGGGTTAGGATTAGATACACATCCTATCTCTCTCTCTTTTCCTTCTTGTGTGTGTAAAATAGTGTTTAGTTCTTACTATTGCACACAAACACCTAGTGTTTCACCTTCCTTTGGCTCTTGAGGTTCTAAAGGACTGGTTTTGAGGTTTTAGTGTAGGATCCAAGCTAAAGGAGGCCATTGGAGCACCATTTGTGAAGAAGGCTTCAAGGGTGAGAATCTAGTCCCATTTTCCCCCATTTTTGCATTGATTTTATACCTATCTTAGATCTGTTTTTGTGCTTATTGTATAACATAAAAAAGTTCTATTTTTAGACCCTCTTTGTTGTTTATTAAGAGTGTTTTGTTGTTTGAGGGTAGTTGACCACCCTTAGGCCTTGAAAGGTCTCATTTTGAGCCATTTTGTGTTAGCTCCGGGATTTTGGTGTTGAGATCTCTTCACCACTGAAATCTTGAGGGATTTCAGTGGTGAGGATGATGCTTTGAAGTCCCAAGAAGGAGAGGGCCACCCCCTCTCCTTGTTGTCCTTGAAAAGGGCATATTTTGGCCTCTTGAGAGAGCATTATGCTTGAGTGTGTGTTGAACATGTTTGGGCTGTTTTTCATGCTTATATATCCTTAATATAACATGACTTTAAGTTGGTTTTGGTATTCCATGCATGCTTAGCATAGTTGCCTTGTAATGCCATGTTTATGCCTTAATGTGCCTTAGGTTGTTAGCCTTTGTGGGAGCATGTTTTAGGCTTAGTCTTGTGAAGATTATGTGCTTATTTTGCCATGTTTTAGGTCTGTCCATAAGTGTTTGGGTCGATTTTGGCATGCTTCATATAGCTCCTTTGTATTTGGGCTTGTTGGCCTTGAGCATATGCATGTATAGCATGACACCTTAGCATTGTTTTAGTGATTTGGGGCCACCCTACATGCTATTTCAGTCCCATTTTCATGCTTGTTTGATTGCCTTGCATGCCTCTTTAATGCTTTGGAAGCTTGTGTAGCAATGCTCTATGCTTTGGTGTTTATGCATGCCTTTGTTTTTGGGTCATTTAGATGCCATCGAAGTGGTCCTTAGGCCTTGTATTGATGCCCCAAAACTCTGTTTTTGGTTGATAAGCTCATACCATGTTTAGTCTTGTAAGTGTATTTCAATGCTCCTTGGATTTGCTTTGAACACTTAGACTATTTGTTGCATGTTTAGCTTGACTTATTGCTTGGTTTGGTACCATGTATTAGCATGATTTTCAGAGTTTATGTTGCATGGTTTTAGTCCATGAATGTCTCTTTCAAGTGTGCTTGACTGTTGCTTGCTTTGTGCCTAAGTGTTGGGTCTTAACATGTGTATGTGTGCATGTGTGCTTAGCATCCATTTTGGGCATTAATGGCTACTGTTTTAGGCCTATTTGGAGCTGCCTAATTCACGTATAAGTCCATCTTGCCATCCATTTGCATTGCCATATGTATGCTTGCATGATTGCATAAGTTCATTGCCATGCCATGTTGCATCCTTAGCTTGTATGCCTAGGTTGCATTGCATCTTGCATGCATGCCTTGTTCCTTGAATTGATGATAGGAATTGGGACTTGTTTGGTTGGATTTAGTTTGCATGCATTTGAAATCAAATTTGCATACTTGGTTCTTTGGGCCATCATGCATGGAAATGCGTAATTGGTTGTCCGAGAATCGAGGCACATGCCCCTTTGAGCCATTATCATGATAAGGGACATGGTTGGTGCATACATGCCTTGAATTATGCTGCCATGCTTTGCCTTGCCCTCTGTTGCTGTGAGTTGCAGGTTCTGCAGGCTTTCTTTGCCGACCGGCAGTGTAAAGTGCCGGCCGGCAATCAATCCTCTGCCGATGGATTCAGTTTGTGCCGATGGCCACATACCACTGCCGGTGGTGATTCCACTCACCCGGTGGCACTCCCCAGTGTCCAGGGATGTAATCCTGAGGTTTTGACAGCCTCCAGAGGAGTGAAGGAAGGAAAACAGAGGCAGCCTACGCATGGCGGCGCATTTCCCGAGGCGGTTTACTTTTTTTTTATTTAATTTATTTAATTTGTTAATTAAATTAATTAATTTGTAATATTAATTAGCTTGCGTAGTTAATTAATTTGTAATATTCATTTGGTCCCTCCGAGCGAGGGCAAATCTGTAATAAGTGTGCGTGGGTGGTGTGTATGTCTTCCAAATCCCCACTTCTTTCTTCCCTTTTACTTACCTGCTTTGATGGTTAGTATTAGGGCACGTTTAATTTAGCATACCTTATGCTATGCATGCGTGCATCCATGCATTTGTATTGCATGCATTAGGCTCGGTACATCACGCTAATTGCATTTGTACTTCAAATTCTAAAACTGAATATGTGATAGTTGTGCATTCTCACATGCCATGTTTAGGATAGCCGAGCCTATTCTAGCAACACTTTGTATGCGATAAATTAGGCACTTAACATGGACTTGGATCATGCATGTTTTGCTAACAAGTTCTCTATTTTGGCACGGAGTACGATGTAAGTATTTCTGCTTTAGCATATCGCATGAGTGTGAATATTGCCATGACAGCATGCTTAACATGTGGCTAGATGCTTATGTGTTATAAACTGCTCGGATGCCTGTGGGTGGAGGTTGGATTGTTTGAGTTGGAAAAACTCATTGAAATCCGTGTTTTAGCCTACTTGCGAGTAGCAAATTCCAAAGCATTTTCAAAACAAACGGATATGCAATGTTTCTTTCCAAATTAGGCAATCTAGTCTATACTTGTTTGTTGCGCGCGTAACATAGTAATTCTAGGCTAATAAATGGAATAAGAATACATAACGTTTTCAAAAACGGATATCACGGTTAGTAGAGGCCGGTCTTCGGACCGGGCAAAAGGGGGTGCTCATAGCTAACCTTCCCCGATCGTACCCAAGCTCCCGAGCCGAGACAACTCCGGTGATGACGGACATGTGGCCTTCGGCACCGAGTCAGGGTTTCCTAAATTTCCCCATTTTAAAAATATTTAGGTGGCGACTCTGTATCTGGCAAAGCAGTCCATGTTTGGCACTGCTTTTTCAAAAATCTGTTTCTCAAAACGATTTGCCAGGTTTGGACTCTTTGGTTCAGATTAAGAACCGTGACACAAATCGAGTCTGAACTGTAGCGAGGGCCCACGCGGGCGCGTCTACAGTTTCTGGCGACTCTGCTGGGGATTTTAGAGAGCTTGACTCGAACTCATGATATCCTGTTTTGATTTCGTTTATGTGTTTCTTTGCATTGCATGTGCATTGGTGCGCCTAGGAACACAGTGTTTGCCATCTGCCATTCCTGAACGGTTTGCCGAAGGCTTGTCTTGTCAAGGCATGTCCATAAGGCTGACCGGCTATGGGCTCTGATAGTATGGGAACACAAACCCCGGTTTACCGGGGCACCCTTTTTGACCATTCGACCTAGTGCATATTCGGAATCCATAGTGACCATTCCAAGTTAGGACAGGTTGCTTACCCGAAGTTAGGTTGTTTGAAAACCGCTGTGTGCATAGTGAAACCCTAGTTCCTGACAAAATAGGACAGGGAAACCCTACCCCAACATAGGGGTGTTTTGGCTCTCACTTACTTGCTATGTGCTTTTAGAGTATATCTCTACAGGAACGCATATACCAGTTTGCGAGTTTGAGTATCGGGCCCGAGGGCACCAGAATCAGTATTGTTGAGAATCAGTTATCAGGAATCAGTTATCTGCGGGTATCGGGTTCAGTTCGTGGGAACAGATTTCTGGGAACAGTGATCAGCAGTAGGGTACAGTTGTGTGGCTACACCCGTGTTTGATCAGTTTGGGCTGAAATGCTGTCTGTTTTTCCTTTCAGTTCAGAAAGTTGCAGAATTGATACAGAATAGCCAGTGCTCCCCTTTGCTGAGGCAGGATTTATGGCGGCGCAAAATTCAGAAGAAATTGTGGTTATGACCGCTGCATTGGAGCAGGGGACCGCTCCGCAGAGTGAGGCCAGCATCATTATGTCATACCCGCCCAGGTCGCCCGTGGTGCACCCGGTTTGGGCTCCCCAGTTATACCAGGCTCGTGAGCCCACCACCTTCGAATTGATGGGAATGATAGGGGACCTCCAGAGGACCGTGGCCGATCTAACCTATGGAACGTCGGCTTCGCCGCCAACGGCCCCATATGCTGGGAATTTCGTACCACAGGAGCCCCCACTACTGGGGCGGATTGTGATAGAGCTCAGCCAGCCAGAGGTGGCTTCCAGCTACAGCCGTGACATGCCAGCACCGACCCCGACCCTTGATCAGGCTGAGGCCAGAGGAAAAGACAAGGCAAAGGTAGACGCCGACCCTATTGAACAACTGATGTGGGCAGTCGAGGCTCTGAAAGTCAGAGGGATGAACAAACAACAAACATCTGCAATCGTGATCAAAGCTGTGGATGATGCTTTCCCTGCTCCGATCAAAGGCAGTTCAAGCCAGGTAGAAAACCGGGATGGGCCCCATCATGCCCAGACAATTCCTGTAGTTCCTAACCTTGCACCGGGAAAGGTTCAAAAAGCCAAGGCAGCGCCAGCCGATCCTTTCGCCAGCGCATCTGGCAAGAATCCTCAAACTGCAAAGTACCTGCCCCGAGGGCGCAGGGTCTTTCACAACCTCCACATGCCTTTGTCTAGGGCATTGCTAATATTGGCGAAGAATGGGCATCTTAAGCCTTTGGAGCCCCGGCCACTCCCGAAGAATCTCCCCGCCACTCATGATGCCACCTTGTACTGCGCGTACCATCAACAGTCCAGTCACAGTACCGATGGATGTTCCCGCCTTCGTCATGAAGTGCAGGATTTGATTGATAACAAGGTTATCCTACCACCCACCTCAGGCAAGCCCGTCACCACTCAGTTGTTGGATTTCGAGGGCTCAGATACTGCGAGTATGTGAAGTGGACCGCCTGCGGGCAATATTTGGTGTATTTTTGAAGCATCTGGCACGCATTTTTGAGCATCGGTGAAACCGAGTTTTGTAAATCCTGGCTTGGATGTCGAGTCAGTCTTTTGTTTTGGGTCTGTCTCTTTGTCTTGAGTCAGTCTTTTTTTTTGCTTAAGGGTCTGTCTGGTTGTATCGAGTCAGTCCCCGTTGTATATAATACTAGGTGATTCTGGGGTTGTTGTCCCGAACGCCATTTTGTTATTATTTGTTTTTGTTTTGAGTCTGTTTCTGTCGAGGGGCCAGTCGCACCAACAAAGCCGATTGAAACAGTTGTTGCTATCTCAAACTTCATGCTTGCTTTCAGCATAAGTGCCAGAGAATTTGATTGGGCTGACAGTACATCTCGCCTGATCTCCTACGCGCCAAACTCATTGCATTAACCTAAGTTTTCCAAAAACAAACTTTTTGAACACTGCGGTGATGAAAACGAAGAGGAAGGAATTCCTCAGGTTTTGCAAAATTTAGATCATTTTGAGAGAGAGAAAGGCGTGCTAAGCCTTTTAATGATGAAACCATGCTTGTCGGCGTGAGTACTGAGAAGGATCCTGGCCTGATCCAGATTGGTTCCACACTATCTTCGGCGCGAGCGATTCGTCGCTTTCTTAAAAACTTTCAAAAGCAAATGTTTTACGCGGCCCTGTGAAGACCTGTGTGGAATCGCTCTTGAGATTGCGCAGCCTAGGATCGCTCTCGGCCTCAAGATTCAACTCACCCACTCCGAACCTTGGACCCGTTCAGAACATCTAAACGGCCGATTGCCAGAGAAGGCCCATGTGGCCAATTTTGAAGCAGCCCTCGACCAAGAGGCGCAGAAATTGAATCAGAAGGAGTGGATCTCGCCGGAAGAAGCTCGTGGAGAAACCGGGATGGATTCTCCGCAAATCAGCGCAACAGCCGTTCTCCTGGACACAGAGAGGCTTCAACTTCAAAAAAAACATTTGACATGGACTTGCTACACTTTTTACCCTTTGAGAGGCTCGCTGGGTCGAAAACCCGGAAGGGCGACCCAGGCAAAAGTTAGAGCAAGAGAAAATACAGAAGAGCAAAAAATACAAAAAAGAAAAAAAATGCAAAGAGAAAAAAAGAAAAGAAAGAAAAAAAAAAGAAATAGAAAATGAAAAGAAGCTCGCAAGGTCGAAAACCCGCATTGGGCGCCTTGGCAAAAGTGAGAGCCAAACAAAGTGAAGGTTAAAATACCCGAGTGTACCTTAACCGGAACTACGTGAGGCTTGATTCCCATGTTTGGGATACGTAGGCAACTTCATCATGAAGTCCAGCCCCCAACGCTTTCATAGCGTCTCAGTCCATGCAATGGTTTCGATTTCATCCCAAAGTCCAGTGGCCGACACCCTTCAAGGTGATTGTGTCCACATATTTGTTGTGACCGTCTTCGTCATCGCTGTGTCCAAAAGCTCGACCACTGCCAATGAAGACTGCTTGCAGATTGCTGCGGCACCACCCAAACAAGGGGCAACTTTCCGTTGCCACGAGCCGCCGTGAGCCGCCATTCAAACTAGGGGCAACTTTCCGTTGCCTCCCAACCCCCTTCAAACTAGGGGCAATTTTCCATTGCCTCCGATCTGAGGTTGCGCATCTCGAAGAGTAAGTTCCATGCTTGTTGAGCATCAACTTTTTGAAAAGTAGTTTTTGAAAATTTTTACTGAGGTTGACTATTTTCTCGAAAACTATTCCATTTTCCAAAACTGGACCGTTGTCTTGGATCCAAAAAAGGAAAATTTTCAGTGCTTACTGCCTGACTTGCACGGTTTTCAAATCAAAAATCGAACAAGTACGTTAATCCGACTCTCATTTTGATCAAAACTGTTTTAGTAGAAAACAAAAACAAAGAATGGTTAAAATGATGAACTAGGGGCACAGTTGAGCCAGGCGTTCTGTCTTTCTCCCGTCATCGACGTACTTGCCAGAAGGGCGCTCTGCCCGCCAGAAGAAATAGCTGTGAGCTAATGGAATCGAGCGTGAACCCGCAACTCCCTGTTCATTCATCAATCACCCCGGGGAGGGATGAAAAATGAGAGAATGAAGAATAGAGAGGTGTAAGTTGAGAGAAAAGTGAGGAAAAGGGTTTTGAGAAAGAAATCCGAGCTCGAGAGCCGAGTGATGTGAGAATCACAAATCAGAAAGGGTGGGAAACAATGCCTAGAGAAACTGGCCCCTCGTGATCTGAGGTCCCCATCTTCGCTAACGCGTCTGTATGTCGTGTCTTTGGTTTTGTTTACCTCAACCTTTGTTTTAGGTCTTTTCCGAGCGTGTCTCGTTGTGTTAGGTCGTGTACCTCTATATTTGAGTCCTCCCTGCTGTGTTCAGTTGTAGGCTCGATATCCCGGTTTGAAAAACCCTCATTCAATTTCAAAAATCATTTATGCTTAGAATGCTGTGCCATTCTCTACATTTGAACGTGTTTCGACTCCAACCGGTTCCACCTTTGAGGCCGTCTTGTCAGATTGGGCTGTTTTGTTTAGAATTTGCTGTGTGCAGGATGAACCGAATGCTGTGCTAAGGGCTGTATACAGATTAATCCCCAGAAGAGCAAGGGCTGTGTGTCCAGAATCAGGCAGTGAGCTGCTTGGGTTATTTTACTGTTGGCTATTTAGTTATCTGATTATTATAGTGCAAGTGTTCAATTTTCAGACAACCAATCAGTTCCATTTACATTGAGGTGTAACATGATGAGATGCGATGCAATGCATGAAATGTGTAAATGTAAACACTTTTTCAGATAAAAAGTCCGTTTCATTTCATTATCTTTTCAAATGTACAAGTTTTGGAAACAAAAATCTGCCTGCGGCAGTACAAGGTAATCTAACTACCAAAGAAAAGAGGAAAAGTACAAGAAAGAAGAAGATAGCAAAAATCTGTATCCATGTCAGGCAATCCGGGGGGCCGTCAGTCCGTCCTGGTCCTCTTCCTGGACGAGGGCCCAGGAGCATCATCAGCGTCGTCGTCAGAGCCCGAGCTAGAACCGCCTCCGGTCTCCTCCTCCGATGACTCGGACTCCGCCTCGGCCTCCGCCTCTGACTCCTCGTCATCATCATCATCCGGGACTGGAGCTCGCGAGCTACTCCCGACATGAGTACGCCCTCCCCTGGTACGGGGAAATATCCTGCCCCCCTCATCTCTCCCCCGAGCAGGGACAGAAGGCCCAGCTGGAGCACCTCCTGCCATGGGAATCTGGAAAGGAGACTGAAAAAGTACACAAAAAGGAAAATGCATCAGTATACTGTAGACAGTTTATCAGTGCAGAATGCAGTATATGAGTACAGTGTGAATACCGTGAGCAGTCTATCAGTGCAGAATGCAGCGTGTGAGTACAGTGTATGAATGTCGTGGGCAGTTTAACAGTGCAGAATGCAGTATATGAGTGCAGTATGTGAATGTCGTGAGCAGTCTATCGGTGCAGAATGCAGTGTATGCAGTGTGTCAGATACTGTGAGATCAGTGGATCGGGTGTTGTGCCGTGCATCAGATTATGCAAAGCAGTGTATAAGTGGTTTGAGGCCAATGTCAGAAGGACATACCGGTATGCTGTAGAGGGCTAGGAGATCAAATGTCCGCTGGAGCATCCCCATCATCGAGGCATTCATCGCCAACGACTGACGGGTGTACCCAGAAGAAGCCTGCAAAAGTATCAGATGCATCAATATTCTGTGGAATATCAAGTAAACTGAGATGAATAACTATACAAAAATGCAGTAATACGTACTGGAGGTAAGTCGGGGACATCAATGAACTCGTGACCAGCCGGTGGAGGGGCGAAGGGGATCTGATAGGTCGACCCACCCTGCCCCTGGAAAGTCAGTACAGCAGGCAGGGCAGGCCAGCCAGCTCCTCGTCCTCCCTGAGCTCCGCCCCTGCCACGGACTCGGGCCCTCCTCGAAGATCCAGCTCCAACTCCCGCTCCGGCCCCGGCCGCCGATGCCACAGGCCTGGCCCCCTCTGCTCGACGGCCGCTCAGGGGGCGCATCAGATATGTCTGCACATACTCCCGGTAGTCACTGGTGCCTCGGAAGCCGGCCTCCTCCCAGCCGATGGAGTAATCATCCAGCTGCTCAGTGGTGAGCCCCTCGGTCTCCCTCATATCTGCAGGAGGGGGAACCGGGACTATCTGCTCAGGTAACCCTAGGGTCTGGCGTAAAAAATGCTCCCCCAGGTACCAACCCCGACAGACCGGGCCCTCAAGCAAAATCCGGAAACGCGAGGTCTCCTCCGCACCAGGGAACCGATCCCGCATCGCCGCCGGCAAGGAAGCCCATGGCCGCCAAGTGATCTGAAAATGGCTGACAGTTTGTTATCTACTGTTATTGAAATATACAGTTGGGAAGCGTAGCTTAAATGAACTGAAAGTAAAGCATACCTCCGCGGGGGTGATGGTGTCGAAATATCGGCGGAAGAAGCCGAATGTCTCCCGTGGTCGCCGGGTGCATCTCCCGTCGAAGCGACTCGAAAAGGGGACGGCCAGGGAAGTCTCCGCAACTGGCATGGGGGCAAGCCTAGGAAAGTAGGCGTAAGCCCACAACTGCAAAACAGATGTCAGTATGACCGTCAGATAAAGCAGAAATGGCAGAGCCGTGTGTTGTGCAGTGTATTGTGTGTAGTGTACAGTGTAAGCAGTGTACAGTCAGTGTAAAGCAGAATGTATGTGTGTGCCGTGTGTACAGTATACAGCAAGTATAGAGCAGACTACAGTGTGTGCAGTGTACAAAGTACAGAAAGTACGAGACAGAAATGAAAAAGCGAAGAAGAAATGTACCTCCCAAGCCCGCCAGTAACCTCCGAGTAGCTGGCCGCTGCCGCGCGAAGCCGAGCTCATGTACCCGTAAAGGATGGCCAGAGCAGCGCCGCCCCAGTCATAGTGCAGAATGTCCCGGACGTCCACCAGTGCACTGAGAAGACAGAGAGGCACGGTGTTCGCCCGGTCGGCGAAGATGGTAGTCCCGAACAGGAACATGAGGAAGCCGCGAGCATACCTCTCCTCGTCCTCCGGGGTCATCTGCGCCTCCTCCTCCAACACGGGCTGGACTCGAAACTGGACCTCGAACCAGGAGTATCGGATGAAACCTGGGCGAGCTAGGGGTGGCGCCTCCCCCAGTAGATGGACCTGAGCGGCGGTTCACTCATCCATGTCTATGTCAAAAGGGATCGGATCCCCCTACCCCGATGCCAGTGAGCATCGAGAAATCATGAGGGGTCATCGTCATATCCCCTGCAGCAGAGAAATGAAAAGAATCGGTGGGGTCCCACCACCTCTCCGCCAGAGCGGCCAGGAGAGGTCTGCATGTGGAGAGCCTGGAGAGTCCTCGGCAGAAGGCGCCAAAACCCGCTCGATCCACGATGCGTCGGACTGCGTCGGGGAGCTCATCATACCACTCCCGTGCACCAGTATTCCCATACCCGCGAATGGTATGGGAACCCTCCTGTAAACAGAAAATAACGGTGGCAAGACAACATTCAAAATGCAGTTTTGAAAGGACAGATATAGCATGTATGCACGTTTGTCGGATTCAGGCAAATACCGGGTGCCGGTGTGCTTATAGTGAAATATGTGTGATGTGTCAGCGTGTTTGGGTGTTTCAGAACAGATATAGCATGTATGCAAGTTTGTCGGATTCAGACAAATACTGGGTGCCAGTGTGTATGCAGTGAAAAACAGTGAGTGCAGTGTGTTTGAGTGATTCAGGGCTAGTGCAGTGTGTGTGCATGTGTCAATCTCAAACAGATATTAGTTGTATGTATGTTTACAGTCAAGTACGGTCTACAGCATATCAGTTTTCAGCAGTTAAAGAATACAACTCACTATGACAGTTTCGTATCCTACATTGCGGAAAGTAAAGCAGAAGACAGAGAGTTACCTCGGAAGTGCCAAATGAAAGGTGGGAGGTAGGCTCACACAGCAGTAGCTCAGGCGCCACATGCCTCTCGAAGCTCCGGAACTGACGCAGGCCGTCGGGGGGCAGAACATGGATCGCCGGCCGATAGGTCGCCGGGTTGAACGGGCGCTCGCTTAGTGGTAGGAGCTCGACCCCGGGATCCATCTCGTGGTCCGGGGGAGTCCCGCCACGTGGAATGTCGTCCGCCATGTAGAGAATGGTGTGAAAATGGTCGGGAAAAGGAAAACCGGGCCGGAATACAAAGAGTCAACCGAAAAGTCAACTCCTAAGAGGGTCGGAAATGACCGGGAAGGCCGGAATGTGAAAAGGCACAAGAATGAAAAGGAAAACGAGGGGAACAAACCCCGAAAAGGCGGGAACGCCAAACGAGGCGCCGAAACGAAAATGTGATCGGTGGAAAATGTCCGAAACGCGAAGGAAATCGCGAATCCGACGACGAAACGAGCGTAGAACGCGAAGAAACGAGCGAAAAGGGAGAGAGAAACACTCTAGAGAGAGAGAGCAAGGGATTTCGGCGGTAGGGAAGTGAGGAAATAGGGCTTGAAGCCCTATTTTATAACACCCAAGGTGAAAAGTCAAAACTGCCCCGCATCAGCAACTGTTTGCCGGTCGGCAATGTTTTGTGCCGGCCGACACTTTTTTGTGCCGATAGAATTGTTTTGATGCCGACGGCCAGCCGGTGGCCTCCCCTCCCGGCCGGTGATGTTCCCACAGCCTTGTTTAGGCCATTTGAGTTGTTTTTGGTCTTCATGGCTCAAGAAAGTGCAAGAAAGTGCATTCCCGACGCTCAACCGGCCACCGTTCTGACTTCGGACTGCATCTGCCGTGCGTAGCACTCCAACCCATGCAAGGTGTATCCTTTTTGTATCCTTTTAAATTCAAAAGTTGCCCTATGTGTATCGCATATCAATCGCACTGTTTTGTGCATTTCAAACCGTCGCACTGTTTTGTGCATTTCAAACTATCACACTGTTTTGTGCATTTCGAACCGTCGCACTGTTTTATGCATTTCAAACCATCGCACTGTTTTGTGCATTTCAAATTATCGCACTGTTTTGTGCATTTCAAAATTGTTCGCGCTGTTCTATGCATCGCACTGTTTTGTGCATTTCAAAATTGTTCGCGCTGTGTTGCGCGTCGCACTGTTTTGTGCACTTCAAAATTGTTCGCGCTGTTCTGCGCGTCGCACTGTTTTGTGCATTTCAAATTTCGCGCTATTTTGCGCATCTCATTGCATTTTGCATGCATTCCATCGCACTGTCCTGTGCACTCGCATTGCGCTATTTTGCGCATCATACCGTCGTGCAATACGCCGGTCTGGTGAGACCTTAAACACGCACGGTCTGGCGAGACCTTAAACACGCACGGTCTGGCGAGACCTTAAACACGTACGGTCTGGCGAGACCTTAAACACGCACGGTCTGGCGAGACCTTAAACACGCATGGTCTGGCGAGACCTTAAACACGTACGGTCTAGGAGACCTTAAATCCTTGGAAGGTGCAAGACCTTTAGCGCATTGGTGTGCACACTATTGCTTTGTACATATCTTAAGCCGCGTGTTGTCGCGCATTCCATGCAACATGCATCGCTTGCATCATTTGCATTTCAAAAAACAAAAACAAAAAAACATGCATAGTCATGCATACATTTTGCATCACGGTCTAGGAGACCTTAAATCCTCTAAAGGTGCAACTCCTTTGGTGTTTGTCGTGCCCGAACGACTTTTGGTGGTCTGATAAAGCCACCTGCCTATGTTCGCGGTGAGTTCCTAGAAGACCAACTGGGATGGTGGAAACTAGAGTTCGAATGGCTTATGCCTAGAACGCAAAGGTTCAGGAGTTCCGAGACTAAAGTCTGGTTTAAATACCCAGGGGTGTATCCTCGGCTTGAAATCTGTATGGAAGCCCCATAGATTGAGGCAGCTTGTCTGCGCCTTAGTCCTGGATACTGAACCAACCTAGTATATCGCCCTATTGGTAAGATAGGGAAAACTGCAAACATAGTCATTGCATCATAATGCATTGTCATTCATTTGCATTGTAGATTGCATGCATTCATTGCATCACCTTCCGCCTATGGCTTGCGCCTTTCTATGTTGAGCTTGGTCTAGTATGTGCCCTTACTTTTCATGTTAAAACACAGTTCTGCATGTGTATCGCGCCGATTCCACGCTGATATGTTGGTTGAGGGTTGCGGCACCTTTTCTGTGTTACACATGGCTTGTACGTGTACATGCCTTTCCTAGGCAAAATTTGGTTTGGCTTGCGTGCCATATCCATTGTATCCATATCCACTCCATTGCATATTTGTAGATATTGCATTGTAGATTGCATGCATTCATTGCATCACCTTCCGCCTATGGCTTGCGCCTTTCCAGGTTGAGCTTGGTCTAGTATGTGCCCTTACTTTTCATGTTAAAACACAGTTCTGCATGTGTATCGCGCCGATTCCACGCTGATATGTTGGTTGAGGGTTGCGGCACCTTTTCTGTGTTACACATGGCTTGTATGTGTACATGCCTTTCCTAGGCAAGATTTGGTTTGGCCTGCGTGCCATATTCATGTATTACATTGTAGTGTAATTTTTGCATCCGGCATTAGGATCGTAGTCCTTTCTCCAGCGGGTCGTTTCCCCACTTATGTCGATTCCACCCAATACTTGTTCTTGCGTCTGTCTACAATACTCATAGTTCAGTTGACCGTTCTATGGTAAACAGACTTGTTACCTCCATCAATCTATTTGACATAGGTGTGGTTTCGAACCGTTCGTGATTGGATCACGATTCAAATGCTTTGCATGTAGCTTGCATTGTTTCAATTACATTGCATCTTCATTTGCATTGTTTATCCATTGTTTTGTATATATTGCATTTCATTTTGCATCCACATTTGCATTGTCATGCATGTTGCTAACAATATTGTACCTGTTAAGTTTGTTTTCTTTGCAGGCACGATATTGTATGTACGGTTCATTTGAAGCTGGTGCAACCAGACGAGCCGCACAGGTATTGTATCTCCCGAGTGAGACGTATTGAGAATTCCATAATTCTCTTACATCCTTTCTGCATTGTAGTGTAGTTTGGTATGCTAGCTTAAAACTGTCGCATGTTTGCTTCGTTACAGCTTTCTTTGCATGATCATAGGTTATGCTCGGCTCTGTGCATTGTCTTGCATTTTGCCCCTGCCTTCGGGCGCATATCTTGATTGTCTTGCATGCTTGTCTAAGTCTTCGGCCTTGTCAAAAATGGGTCGTCTCTGGGCTTTGACATTCACTTCCGTCATTGTTATGACTTTCGAGTTCTGTCAAAGAGGGGCAACTGTAGACACCCCATTTTTGACCGTCCTCAAGACTTGGACGTCACCGTTTGAACACATGGTGATCTTCCATGTTTGTGTTCGTTTGGAGTTCCCGGAGGTTTCGGCTCGCGCGCCTTGCCTCAGGATCCCCGAACTCAACCGTTTAGTGTCTGGTTTTGCACCAAACACTTGCATCTTGCCCTTGAGAGGGAGGGTGGGGCTTGTAGACCATCCCCACCCACCACCGGCAGTGGCTAGAGGCCACCGGCTGGTGTTTGCTGCCACCGGCAATTTTTATTGTCGGCCGGCACTTTTTGTTGCCGGTCAGCACTATTTTGTGCCGGTCGACACTATTTTTGGCCAAGATGGCATTTTTGGCCGGCCGATTACTGTTCATCTGCTTTTGCAGATATTTTTAGACAGCTGTCTTACTTTTGCATCCCTCCATACACGTGTATGGAGGGATCTCCCTCTTATGAAGCTTGTCTTGTAAGCTTTACAAGACAAGAAGCTTCCATATAGAGGAGCTCTCTCTCTCTGGTTGCAAGGGTTGGAGATTTTGGACATTAGAGGGAGAGAAAATACAAACCAAGCTCTGGTTTTAGGGTTAAGATTAGATACACGTCCTATCTCTCTCTCTTTTCCTTCTTGTGTGTGTAAAATAGTGTTTAGTTCTTACTATTGCACACAAACACCTAGTGTTTCACCTTCCTTTGGCTCTTGAGGTTCTAAAGGACTGGTTTTGAGGTTTTAGTGTAGGATCCAAGCTAAAGGAGGCCATTGGAGCACCATTTGTGAAGAAGGCTTCAAGGGTGAGAATCTAGTCCCATTTTCCCCCATTTTTGCATTGATTTTATACCTATCTTAGATCTGTTTTTGTGCTTATTGTATAACATAAAAAAGTTCTATTTTTAGACCCTCTTTGTTGTTTATTAAGAGTGTTTTGTTGTTTGAGGGTAGTTGACCACCCTTAGGCCTTGAAAGGTCTCATTTTGAGCCATTTTGTGTTAGCTCCGGGATTTTGGTGTTGAGATCTCTTCACCACTGAAATCTTGAGGGATTTCAGTGGTGAGGATGATGCTTTGAAGTCCCAAGAAGGAGAGGGCCACCCCCTCT
Organism: Camellia sinensis; assembly: GCF_055761805.1. Taxonomy (NCBI): domain Eukaryota; kingdom Viridiplantae; phylum Streptophyta; class Magnoliopsida; order Ericales; family Theaceae; genus Camellia; species Camellia sinensis. The sequence continues at coordinate 140,798,057 of NC_138969.1, read as the reverse complement.
CCTTGTTGTCCTTGAAAAGGGCATATTTTGGCCTCTTGAGAGAGCATTATGCTTGAGTGTGTGTTGAACATGTTTGGGCTGTTTTTCATGCTTATATATCCTTAATATAACATGACTTTAAGTTGGTTTTGGTATTCCATGCATGCTTAGCATAGTTGCCTTGTAATGCCATGTTTATGCCTTAATGTGCCTTAGGTTGTTAGCCTTTGTGGGAGCATGTTTTAGGCTTAGTCTTGTGAAGATTATGTGCTTATTTTGCCATGTTTTAGGTCTGTCCATAAGTGTTTGGGTCGATTTTGGCATGCTTCATATAGCTCCTTTGTATTTGGGCTTGTTGGCCTTGAGCATATGCATGTATAGCATGACACCTTAGCATTGTTTTAGTGATTTGGGGCCACCCTACATGCTATTTCAGTCCCATTTTCATGCTTGTTTGATTGCCTTGCATGCCTCTTTAATGCTTTGGAAGCTTGTGTAGCAATGCTCTATGCTTTGGTGTTTATGCATGCCTTTGTTTTTGGGTCATTTAGATGCCATCGAAGTGGTCCTTAGGCCTTGTATTGATGCCCCAAAACTCTGTTTTTGGTTGATAAGCTCATACCATGTTTAGTCTTGTAAGTGTATTTCAATGCTCCTTGGATTTGCTTTGAACACTTAGACTATTTGTTGCATGTTTAGCTTGACTTATTGCTTGGTTTGGTACCATGTATTAGCATGATTTTCAGAGTTTATGTTGCATGGTTTTAGTCCATGAATGTCTCTTTCAAGTGTGCTTGACTGTTGCTTGCTTTGTGCCTAAGTGTTGGGTCTTAACATGTGTATGTGTGCATGTGTGCTTAGCATCCATTTTGGGCATTAATGGCTACTGTTTTAGGCCTATTTGGAGCTGCCTAATTCACGTATAAGTCCATCTTGTCATCCATTTGCATTGCCATATGTATGCTTGCATGATTGCATAAGTTCATTGCCATGCCATGTTGCATCCTTAGCTTGTATGCCTAGGTTGCATTGCATCTTGCATGCATGCCTTGTTCCTTGAATTGATGATAGGAATTGGGCCTTGTTTGGTTGGATTTAGTTTGCATGCATTTGAAATCAAATTTGCATACTTGGTTCTTTGGGCCATCATGCATGGAAATGCGTAATTGGTTGTCCGAGAATCGAGGCACATGCCCCTTTGAGCCATTATCATGATAAGGGACATGGTTGGTGCATACATGCCTTGAATTGTGCTGCCATGCTTTGCCTTGCCCTCTGTTGTTGTGAGTTGCACGTTCTGCAGGCTTTCTTTGCCGACCGGCAGTGTAAGGTGCCGGCCGGCAATCAATCCTCTGCCGATGGATTCAGTTTGTGCCGATGGCCACATACCACTGCCGGTGGTGATTCCACTCAGCCGGTGGCACTCCCCAGTGTCCAGGGATGTAATCCTGAGGTTTTGACAGCTTCCAGAGGAGTGAAGGAAGGAAAACAGAGGCAGCCTACGCATGGCGGCGAATTTCCCGAGGCGGTTTACTTTTTTCTTTTATTTAATTTATTTAATTTGTTAATTAAATTAATTAATTTGTAATATTAATTAGCTTGCGTAGTTAATTAATTTGTAATATTTATTTGGTCCCTCCGAGCGAGGGCAAATCTGTAATAAGTGTGTGTGGGTGGTGTGTATGTCTTCCAAATCCCCACTTCTTTCTTCCCTTTTACTTACCTGCTTTGATGGTTAGTATTAGGGCACGTTTAATTTAGCATACCTTATGCTATGCATGCGTGCATCCATGCATTTGTATTGCATGCATTAGGCTCGGTACATCACGCTAATTGCATTTGTACTTCAAATTCTAAAACTGAATATGTGATAGTTGTGCATTCTCACATGCCATGTTTAGGATAGCCGAGCCTATTCTAGCAACACTTTGTATGCGATAAATTAGGCACTTAACATGGACTTGGATCATGCATGTTTTGCTAACAAGTTCTCTATTTTGGCACGGAGTACGATGTAAGTATTTCCGCTTTAGCATATCGCATGAGTGTGAATATTGCCATGACAGCATGCTTAACATGTGGCTAGATGCTTATGTGTTATAAACTGCTCGGATGCCTGTGGGTGGAGGTTGGATTGTTTGAGCTGGAAAAACTCATTGAAATCCGTGTTTTAGCCTACTTGCGAGTAGCAAATTCCAAAGCATTTTCAAAACAAACGGATATGCAATGTTTCTTTCCAAATTAGGCAATCTAGTCTATACTTGTTTGCTGCGCGCGTAACATAGTAATTCTAGGCTAATAAATGGAATAAGAATACATAACGTTTTCAAAAACGGATATCACGGTTAGTAGAGGCCGGTCTTCGGACCGGGCGAAAGGGGGTGCTCATAGCTGACCTTCCCCGATCGTACCCAAGCTCCCGAGCCGAGACAACTCCGGTGATGACGAACATGTGGCCTTCGGCACCGAGTCAGGGTTTCCTAAATTTCCCCATTTTAAAAATATTTAGGTGGCGACTCTGTATCTGGCAAAGCAGTCCATGTTTGGCACTACTTTTTCAAAAATCTGTTTCTCAAAACGATTTGCCAGGTTTGGACTCTTTGGTTCAGATTAAGAACCGTGACACAAATCGAGTCCGAACTGTAGCGAGGGCCCACGCGGGCGCGTCTACATGAGGTCCCGAAAATAAAGCTTCATAGATTATAACAAAAAGTAAATAATTAAAAGAAGATACTCGGCCACCTAGTTCGCCCCTTCGCCTAGGAATACGATCAAGGCGGTCCACGCCTTCGCCGAATTCCCAGTTTCCTTGGACGATGACCATAACATCGTTGACTCGCTTCCCAGAGCTGGAAAGCATGGTCAGTAGTTGATGGTCGGTGTCTTTCACCCTAAGGAAATAATGCCCGTGCCGACCAGAAGACTTGGCCAAGGCGTAGCAATGCCAAATAGCAGGATTGCCAAGGCTAAGCCCACGGCGTTGGTTTAGTGCAATAATTCCCATCACGATCCTAAAGAAGTTGACATTGGGCTGGGAAGGGATTAAGCCCCAATGGCAGAGCATGGCCTTAAGGAGTGGGTGAAGGGGGAAATGGACTCCACCCTCTGTGATTGATAAGAGAGGGAAGACGATCGTGGTTTCATCAACCCTCTCCATATCAAGGGTGCCGTCTGTCACAAGTGACAGACGGACGTCATCAGGAATGGAGAAATGGCGTCGGAAGCCAAAAATTCGATCCGATGAGAGGAGATCTTTTAAATGTTTTTCCATTTCTCCCAGCTAATAGGAATATGCTAAGCTAAAAAACAAAGCAAGGAAAGAGATTCAAAGCAGAGACAGAGAGAACTTACAAGAGGCAAAGAAGATAGAGAAGAAAAGGAAGTTGCAGAGGTAATTCGGAAGGCAGTCCAGCGACGAGTGTCTAAAAGCGTGTATGCATTTGAAAAGATGTCGAAATTTTAAATCACAATAAATAGAAGTGTACGACGAGGCGGGAAGTTGAAATGATAACCGAGAAGCATGTGTTCAGACATTTGCGTTGGAATACGGTCAACCGCCGAATTTCGGCTCTGACTTTTCGAGTTCAAAGCCAAACACTCCAGCCAACTGTCGTTAGTGGAGTGCTTGGGGGGCAATTGTGGGGGCCGAATATTGGGAGTCGTAGAGATTCCGGATAGTCGAACCTGGGAGAGTCGAAATTCGTGGCACTCGGCATCGGCTCGCAAGCTCGAATCCAACTTTACTCGGCCAAATAGTCGATTAAGCAAGGGGCCGAGTAAAGAGCAGTCTACTACAAAATGTGCCGAATATGGAGTTATAAGTGGACCCAATCCCGAGCCCAAGAAAGAAAGGATATAAATAGAAGAACATCAGCCAGAAAGTGGCAGGTGAGAATTGTTGTGCTTAACTTAGAATACAAGGATTTTTGAGTGTGGAGACTGACTTGTCCGTCGAAGTGATAATTCCGACACCACCGACCGGAATGTTTATTCCTTTTCAGGTGACTATCAGTGGATCACGAGCTTCCCCCAAGATTAGAAGAGTATTTCCAAACCACTTCTCCACACTCATCAAAAAAATCCATAATCACTGCCCTCAAATTTCTTAGACTTATCAAAGTAGGAAGTGTCTGAGGGATCATGATCATAGTCATCACTATCTTCCTCTTTTGCTACATGTACATCAACAAATACTCCATTTCTCTTACTTCTTTCGACACTTGACCCTACTTGACTCACTTGGGTACACACAATATCATCCAACATGTGACCTATATAAACCTCTACTACTTTGTTTCCATCAACAAATGTGTCCAATCTCATTACATCTTGATCAGTTTAATAAACTCCAACCCAGCAAAAGTGTTAACCTTATAGTAATAGTTATTAGATATAGTGTATCCTAATTCCTTGGCCATAGCACACAACTCCATAATGGAAATTTCATCATAATGACAAAAGTCAAAATAACTTATCAATCAACTAGTATAAATCCTCTTAGGATTATAACTAACCACACCATTGTAAAATAATAAGATCCTTTCTCTGTATTTTTAAATGAAAAATAATGCTTTATGGAGTGATTACTCTAATAAAGTAATAAAATTACTACTTAACTAATATACTATTAAAGTAATCTCATTACTCACTTGGGTACATGCAAAGATTTATTTAAAAAAGTGCATATATTAAATTAGTATTCAATCAAAAATTGATTGTCAATAAGCATAAAATTAAAAAATAAACAAGTATTTACATAAATACCATAAATAGGTGCTCCATTTCTTCAACTGCCATCTTTCTCTCTTCGAACACAACCCATCCTTTAATATCAATTTCCAATGTGATTTTGTGACCTTCATTGAATGCTAAATCTTAATTTTGATACAGTGAAAGAAATTTTAAAACCCTAATTTTGAGTTGGAAGAGAAAGAACCCTAGTTTCAACCATTCAACATACAACTTGATTTGGAAGCCAAAGTCGTTTATATTCCCTCCAAATAATAGTTTAGAGGACAACTCAACACATTCCGTTTGATCATAGATGGGAATAGACGACGGGGGGTAAACTGATCAAATTTTAAGAAGTTTAGGTGTGAAATTGAAATAATACGAAGTTTAGGTGCCAAATTGACTTCCGTGTACTAATTTGGGGGGACAAAATGATATTTCCTCAAAATAATTGTATTTTATGGAGGTGTAAGTCCGAACAAGTGAGACTCATTTCCCATATTGTAACTTGCATACTTGCACAACACATAGACTCACACCTTCATGGAAATACAATTATTTTAGGGTAACCTCTCCTGAAGTTTTGAAAAAAATGCAACAAACCCAACAATTTTGATATACTTACATTGAGTTCTCTTATGATTTTAAATCGCATAACACTTAATCCTCTTTTTTTATCAACAATTTGTAAGTCATATGAATAAAAAAAAAAATTAAATAATTTGATATTGTTATTTGTTTTATGCTAAAATGCATATTTTTTCTTATTTATTCTTGTATCTTCACACTACTTTATTAAAAGGAAAATTGTTATAATTATTGCCAAAATTATAGAAATTGCTAATATATCCGTTATTTTAAGTTGTTCCCATTTAAATGTAGGGAGATTCTACGTGCACACCACTAATCCTCTCAGTACACACCATTAACAAATTAAATTTATATTCCAATAATATCCTCAAATGAAAAGACTATTAAGAACAACATGAGAGTGTGTTCTACCCATTCAAAAATTTCATACATAAAAATACAAAATACAAAATACAAAATACAAAATACTCTTCACACACCATCGTCACCTATAGGGTTTAGGGTCTAAACGTATAAACACTGCATTTCTTCATCATTTTACCAATAGCACTACACTCATTATATCATTCATTATTAATTAGCTCATTCCATTATCTTCTCCATTATACTAATTTTACAAACTCAAAACATTATTACCTTTGAAGATTTAAGGTTTAAGAATATTGAAATCAATTAATTTTAAAGATTTGCACACCATGGATGACAGTGCTATGGTTGGTTCCGATATAAACATTGCAAAGGTTGATTTGAACGTTGAAAATATTAGTTTATAACTTAACTTTTTATTTTTTTTGTTTATCTCATTCGTATATTGTGAAGATGAATTGTTCATCATGTGTTTGGATAACTAGAGGTAAACTTTTACACGATGTTCGATTATTTATATTTGAACAAAGTAATTTTGTTCAAATTTTTAAGATTGACCAAATCATGAAAAAATGAACCTTTTAAGTTAGATTGGTTAAAATAAATTAAACTTTTATTCTTTGTTCAAATATAAATTTTTGAAAACATGAAGTTTGTTTAAATCTATATTCATGAACATGATTAATTTTTTATTTTTTTGTTAAATTTTTTACAGAATTCTATACTCACCCAATGTAGCAATGTTGAAACTGATTGTGTTGTTGACTACACAAGTGAATCAAGGGTGAGAATGACAATTTGAAACAATGACAAGAGTTCAACATTGACAATAAGATCAATACCGACGAAGATGGAGGCCGAATGAAACCTTCCATCGGTGATCTGAAACGACAAGACGAGACACGATAAGAGTTCAACACCGACGATGGAGATCAACATGGGTGAAGATAAAGGCTGAATGAAACCTCTGCTAGCTATGGAGTTCAATAGCGATGATGGGGATCAACATTGGCGAAGAATTTTATTTTTATTTTTTATTTTAAGATGAAGAGTTTTTGGTGTGTATAGTGGTGAAGATGGGGATTTTTTGGTGTGTATTGAAACAGACAATTGGTGTTTTATCATATGGTAGTAATGGAAAGTTAAGGTGTCAACTAAGATATGTTTAAACCCAAAAAATTATTTTGTTTGTGTACTAAGTAATGGTGTATACTGAAAGGATTAGCAGTGTGTAAATAAAATTATTCTTAAATGTATTTTTCCCTTTTTATATTTGTTAAATAAAAGTTTTATATGTATAATATATAACTAATACATAAATTTATATAGTGTAATCCTTGGTGCCTCGAATTCACCTTGGCTTGAATGGCTCGAATTTCTATTCACCGGTTGTCCGACAAAAAGGCTGACAGCCACGATTGTCACCTTGTCGACCGCGGCTATCTGTCTTTTTGCCAAACGACCGGCCGATGACCGGTGAACTTCAAACCATTCGAACTAAGGTATATTTGTGGCACGTAGCATTGCTCAATAATATATTTGATGGGTATTTCCCTCCTATATCATATCAATGTATCCATATTAGACAAGAATAGTTTCAACATGTTTAACGTGAAGAACCAACCTCGATCTCAACTATGATAAAGTTGAATTACTTTTTGTTTAGTTGCACTTTTCAAAGTGGTAACACTACAAGAAAAATGAGTTTTGGTGACGTTTATTTAACGGCGTTTTATTAAACGTCACATTTTATAATATTTAACGACGTTTCTTAAACATCGCTGTTTTAAAAAATCAAAACGGCACCGTTTCAAGCGTTTAAAAGCGCCTTCGAATGTCCCATCTCTCTCCCTTAAATGGCAACCCTCTGAAGCCCTAATCTTTTTTAGTCTCTCATTCGCTCTCTCTCTTTCTGTAAACCCTCTCAATGGATCGATTCATCTCAGAATGATACAATCTCGGTGATTCATCTTGGCGATTTCGATTTTGATTTTGATTTTGATTTCGAAGTTCTCTCTCGATTTCGATTTCGAAATTTAATGTTTTGGTGATTCTCTCTCTCGATTTCAAAGTCTATTTTGAATCTGAGAATAATTGTTAATGCCCTTTGTAAACCCTTATTTGGAATCCTCATGCCTTCAAATCTCGTCTCTCTCAACCATCTCTAAACCGTTATCATTCTCACAGATTCATCTTTGAGATTCAGAGCGATTTCGATTTCGAAGCTCCATCGCCAACACCGGCTCAATTTCTCTAATTTTGATTTCATCTGAATGTCTGATTTCGATTTCGATTTTGATTTCGAAGCTCCACCGCCACCGCCACCGCCACTGCCATTTGCACTAGCGAGGTATCGATTTCTTGAAACTGGCTTCTCTTCAACACAACAGCACATCATGACTTTTAATTCCTAGTTTTAAATTTTTGTCTTCAGGAAATCACATCTTTATCTGTTGGTCAATCTTCAATTGCTGATTAAATTTCTGAACCTATTAAGAGACCTAAGCTTGAGGCAGGAATCTGTTATGACCCAGAAGATTTCCGAATCCACCATGATCAGACATACTCTGTCCTTTGTAGTTGCTGAAATCTTGTTCATGATTCAGATTTACGAGATTAATTTGAATGAGATGATAGACTTGATCTCCAATCAAAAGATTTAGATCAACATGACCTGAAGAATGAAATTCAGATTTAGATATTCTGCACTACAAATTCCCCTTTAACTCATTTTACCTCTTGGTTGAAGAATGAAATCCAATTTTGACAAACTGGGAAACCATATGCACATGGTTGTTACAATGTTAAACATCCTATGGTTACTTATTTAGCTTTCTTTTAACACAATAGAGGTTCCTTTCATTTAAAAAAAATAATAAGAAGAATTGTGATGATATTTGATTAGGCGGAATATGGTTACCATGATTTTTAAGCAGATTCCTCAAATTATTAAACAATTTGGCAGTTAATACTTCTGTTTGAACATGTTATTTTCTCTGACATAATGTACCAATTTTTCTTGGTATACCTATTTAACTTGTTACTCTGGAGTCTTAGGGGTCACAGAAGTATTTAATCAATAAAAGAGTTCCACTGTTATTTCCTACATTAAATTTGCTTACATTCTTACATGTTTGAAGCACATTCCTCAAGATTTTTTTATATTTTCTTCATCTATGGCTCTGATATTTTTTCCCCTTACTTGTGAGTTTAGCTGCTGGAAGTACTTTGGAGAAAGCTATAGACTCCACTGGCATTGTTGGTAGTGCTTCTTCAGGCCTTACTGGCAACTTTTGAATGGACAATAGTGTGTGAACTGAGATAAATTTGCATATTACGCAAAAGTGCTTAAGTATTAATTCCTTTTCCTATGTCAAAACCACTTAGGTAGCCGTTGAAGTGGAGCGAGTAGAAGGTGAAGGTGGCACGGCCACAGAAACATTTACTGACTATGTGAGTTTTATGTCTCTTTTAGAATGTCTTAATAGATCTACCTTGGGTATTAGTTTTGGCCTTGATTGTTGGTTTGAACTGATGGAAACTATTGCAGATGACTTTTAATTCTTTTGATTTTTCCTTTTCTGATTTGAGTCCAGCGTCCTCTCAAACTTTCTATTGGTCCTTCCCATCCTGATCCTGTTTGATTCAATGAATCTTTATGTAGGAATTGGTTGTATCCTGTCATTAGTGCGCTTGTCAAAGTGAATTTTGTAGTTTGTTATCAAAGATGACCTAGAAAGTTCACAAGCATTGTCATGCTTGCAGATTGAGACATTGGTTTATGCTTGTCAGGTTGTTTTTACAACTGGACTTTGGATACTAATTTTGTACATCATCATTTGTGATATAATGTAGTGGTTTCCATGACAGAGACATGTCCAGCACCTTCCAGATGGTGCCAGGGTAGGTTTTTTTATCGGAGATGGAGCTAGTGTGGGCAAAGGATGAACAATTGCAGGGTTGATCTTCGAGAACTAGCACCATGGGAGAAGGAAAGCATTGTAAGATTTTGGGTTGATGTAATCTTCTCATGCATACACATCTGACCATGGTCACATTCTTGATTTAATTGCACTTTATGAAGGTCTAGTAAATTAATGACCAGGTGGAACTTCTCAAAGAAGTGTTGTCACTCTAACCTAATGGATCTTTTTATTTGACTCTACTAAATTGATGACCAGGTGGAACGTCAATTCCATGGCAGTGCTAATGTAAACGAGAAGGATGCAATATTCAATTATCGAAGGAAACATCTTCCTACACAACAGGTATGACAAATTGCATGCTATCTGTTCCAATTCTAATGGTGTTAGTTTAAATGCAAGCATTTTATAGTTTTGAGGGTGCATGAAGTTGCCATTGTTCAAGAGTTACTGGCTAGCAGTCATCTGCTTTTATACTTTTATTTAGGGTAGTCTTTAGCACTGCTTTTATTGATTTAGTTAGTTATCTCTTGCGTTGAATTATTTAGTACGATATGTTTTATTACTGCTGACGGTTTTCTATACATGCTGGTACTATGATTCTGCTTTTATGTTGTGATGGAAGTTCAAGATCTTGTGATGATTTTTTGCCAAAATAGCCGTTTGAATCCCTAAATTTCTTTTGCATGGTGTCTATGTTTTCCATATTTCAGTTAGTTTTCTATGTACTATGAATGTGTATTTTGCATGTTATAACAGTCACTTCCCCAAATTTTGTTATCTAGACTGTGATCATTAGTTTTTGTAGTTTCTTCATTATTGTTGAAATGTTACATGTTTCTTTTCATAGGTTGTTGGCATAAAACATGGATTTTAGTCATTACCTCATGTTATACATGACATAACTTATAATTCATAGTTTCTTTTCATAGTTTTCCTTTCAAAGTTATAATTATACAATAATTACTTGTGGAAAATAAGTCATTGCCTTTGTATACCTTGGATTCCCTTTTCTTGTGTCGTTCAATTGTGGTCCTCTCACTGTGGTATCAAATAGGTAACTTTGAGTGGTGCCAAATCATTTCAGTTATCGATTGTCAACAAGAAAATGACATCAAATAGGTAACTTTGAGTTGTGCCAAATCATTTTAGTTATCTATTGTTAGCAAGAAAATGAATACTTTCATTTATAAACAGCCTGTTTGGAAATGCAGCTTACTCTTTGTCTCTATCATCAAATCACTGTATTAGAACATAATATTTTGGTTAATTTCATAGATATCTCTTCGGCTATCATTGAATATTGCCTAAATCTGTCTCTCAATTAAAAAAATTATTAGACTTGGACATTGCAGCACTTTTGTTACTGCCTTGTTAGACTTGGACAATTTGTTTGAGAAGTTGAGTCCTATTTATTTTGTATTCTACAATTCTAACATTTTGTGCATAATGCAGCTTGTCCCTGGTGGTTCTCCTCATCCAGAATGAGTGTGGTGGTATGCAAGATTGCTTTTGTTAGTGCTGTCGAATTGGCAGATCTAAATAAGAATGCTGATGAACAAGATTTCAAAGGTGTGAGAAATATGAAACAATTTGAAGAGCATGTAGGTAAAGGGCCATCAAGATGCTAACTGTAAATCTGACCCTTGTGCGCTAAAGTTTTCCATTTCTTAAAAAAGAAAATCAAGTAATTAGAACAAATTTATTAAGTTGAGTTGAATTTAGCTGGTGAACTTTTTTACTCATATATATATATATATATGTGTGTGTGTGTGTGTGTGTGTGTGTGTGGATGATAATTCATTCTGAATAAACTAAATGTTAAGAACCCCAGAATATGTTTGTTTGACTGAGTAAATTAAATTAGACAAGATTAACATTTTACAGCTATTAATTTTGGAATTTTAATCTCTTTAAATTGTGTAGCATACACCGTTTGATTTGTGTGTGAATGTTTTTTTTGGCACAATGATTGTGGACTATCATTTGATAAGATTTTACTATATGAATGGGATTATTTTATATTAGTGTTATTTTTTAGTTTTATTATAGGTATTTTTTTAGTTCAATAACAAAAAATTAGCACAATTTTTTTTTGAAAAAAGGGGCTATGACGGCGTTTCTAAAAACGTCGCTAAAAAGCATAACAGTTAAATTTTTGTTTGGGAAAAAGAGATACGACGACATTTTAAAAACATCGTTAAATAGCATGGTGACATCTTGTTACCGTTAATAGAACTTTTAGCGGCGTTTAGAAATATAGCGACGTTTCTAAAGCACCATAGAGTTATAGCGACGGCCGCATCTTCGGCGTTTGCTGCTAAACGTCGCAAAAGAATTTGACAGCGTTTTTAAGACCTATAGCGGCGTTTTTTAAATGCCTCTAAAACCCTGATTTCCAACCGTGTAAGTAGATTATAGATAGCACTTTGTCAATGATATAATGATTTAATCAATCGTCCTATGTTAATTCGAATATGCACGGATCCAATAAAGACATTGTTGATGGGGACAACCTTGCTTTGTCTCTAATATGTCATTATTTGTGGTTTTTTTTTTTCCTATTTATTTATTATTATTATTTGGTAGCCACCAGCCAGCCACGGGGTACGGATTTGTCTTCTTGAAAAAAAACAAAAAAAACAAAAAAAACCATTTATGTAATTTATTTAAGATTAATTATACTAAGATTTCTTGAACTCTTCATTTATAAATTCATACATAATATTCTTTTCAATTATAAAAATTGCACAAATATAATCCTTTTGGAACTGATTTGCAAGAGGTGAAAGTCATATATTTTTATAATTAATGGGGTCAAAATAAACTGGTTAGCAATTGATGGAGTCTTGTTGTAAATAACTCATTTATTTATATATTACAATATGATCTGGTTTGATTGGTATAATTAATTGTCTGAAGATTGACATTTTATAAGATTAATGTAGAATTGATTATTCAACTGTATTATTAAGATAATAATTCTCTCTTGTTTACATTTATTTCAGAATGAATATAGCCAATTAAATTATTTTGCATTAGTTGAGGATTAAAAAAATTCGTTAATTTTATTATGTGGAATGTTCAGCAAAATCTAATTCAAATAATAATAATCAAAATCAAATAATTGAATTTGAATTTTATGAATTAATAATTCTAATGTTATATTATAATTCGTCCAATCAAACTGAGGGTGTGATCATTTTTTCCTAGAACATAACATATTTATGATCCAAAAAATCATAAAGTAATGTTCCACAGTTAGTCATAATGATTGGCTCTAATTAATAAGAACCAGTTTGACAAGACATATTTTTCAACTTAAAAGTAACGCAGTGGGATCTATTAATGACCAATTTCATTAACTAATGTCAAAATTAATCTCTACTAACCAGTGGTTGTTTGTCATTACATCAGTATTTTTCCAGGAAGTGTTACTTTGGTGTTGGCAATGTTTATCCTTCGTGGCTCCACTTGCCTGTCCTTTTTCGTTTGTTTTGATGCAAATATTTTTTGTTATTTAATTGTGAAATTGAAAATAATCTGTTTGTAAACTAAAAACACAGAATATGCAGCGGATAAGATAATCAGATCATACCTTGTTGATGATAGAACCTTCTTGGATAAATCACGTGCTTCCAGAAAATTGATAAATCAACCCAGCAGTGGAGTGATATCACAGATTGAATATCACCCACACAAAATCACAGTGCAAAGACTTGATCGTTGTGTTTTTTGGAGAGAGTCAGTATATGGGTAGAAACAGACTATACGTTGTTTCTCACTTGATTACCCATAACCATATATCAGATATATAATATATTATTATATCTATCCATATCAGTTAAAACTGATAATATCTGTATCTTGAGTGGTTATCCTAAATAGGTTTGATTTCAAATTCAAAACCTATTTGGATAAGGATTCAAATTCAAATTTAATGGTCATGCCACATGGGCGCCCATTACTAACATCTCCCACTCGCACATGAGTTGGCATGACACTGCCACATCTCTATCTCAATCTCCCCAAAAAACTAACAATCTCATACTGGCCAATGCACCGTGCTACCGCTGAGAACACCTTCAAGTGGGAGCTCTATACTAGAAACTCAATATGAGTCAGCACAGAGACATCAACCCAAAAAGAATAGAAATAGTGTCTCATGTACCCAGACCCATCTAGCTACATCAGTCCAAAAACAGCTCTAATCCCTCAAAGAGCATGTTTGACTCTCCTAGGTCCCGCATTATATTCACACCCAATCAGCATCCTATAAAGAGCGATGTGAGTTGTCGACAGTGAATATAGAGCAGAGATGTAGAACTAGATGATCTTCTCTTCACCCTCATATCATTCAATTTGAAGTTGACCGCTTTCCCAGTAATGTCCCTTAAAGCCGAATCATACATGACCGCAGGCAACATACCAAAGTAGTTGAACATCAACTCCTCATCTTATGACATAGTCAAAGGTCACAAAAGGCACAAAGTGAAGTCATTTAGGGAAAAAAATGACTTTTAGGACTCACAAGGTGAAGAAGCAGGGATCCATTCTTTCACCTCGCTAACGGGTCGATAAGCACATGCAGTATGAATGCATGTTATAGTGGAGTTACTCTTCCAAAGAGTGATGTTAAACTCACACACCATACAGATCTTAGTCTAGTCGCTCTTAAGCGCACGAGCCGCTTCCTAGCGTCTAACTCGAATTCTCTATTTGCTCGCCTCTCAGGCATCAAATGAGATCTCGCATCTGGCTATCCATAACAGATATATCATGGAAAAGTGGGTACTCTCATATCCATGGTCGGTCTCTAACAAGACCTCATCTTGGCTCCAACCAAGGCGACATAGCTAGTGGATAATTTTAGCTTCTAGTCTCATCCTTACTCGCTACCCAGCGCTAAGGGCGATTGCTCGTGTGAGTGAGCCAATCTTGCCTGCTAACATCAATTTAATTATTTTGTGTATGCTAATTCACAAACCATTGCTAAAAGTAGTAAACATAAATGTGTGATGGAAACAAGTATGAATACTAATGGCATAAATATCCCCAAAAATGAGTTCAACTGAATACACATAAAAAAAAATATCACCACCTACGTAGTCCTAAAGCCCTAACATGAGTAAGATAAACATCTCTAGCAATGGGCTTAGTCAAAGGGTCCGCAACCATGCGACTCGTAGGGATGTGCTCCAGGATCACTTCTTTCTGTGCCAAAATATCTCCGATAAAGTTGAACCTCACATCAATGTGTTTGGTTCTGCCATGGTATTTAGGATCCTTAGCGTAAGCGAGTGCAGCCATGCTGTCACAATGGATAGTCACAAGGTCTGAAGTGTGTGTGACAACATCCAAATGCTGAAGGAATCTCCTCAACCACACGGCTTCCTGAACGGCAGATGAACAAGCCACAAACTCAGCCTCCATAGTCGATAAGGCGATACAGGATTGCTTCTTACTGCTCCAAGAAATAGCACCATCGCTAAGCATGAAAGCATATCCTGAAGTAGACTTACGCTCATCTAGGTCTCCTCCCCAGTCAGCATCACAATAGCCAACTAGATGTAGATCTGAACTCTGGTAGCAAAGTGTGTAATCTGCAGTCCCTCTAAGATATCATAATATCCTCTTAACTGCTTTCCAATGAGCTGGTCCTGGGTTGGATTGGTAACGACTCACCAATCCGACTGCATAACAAATGTTAGGACGTGTACACATCATAGCATACATCAAGCTTCCAACAGCATTTGCATAGGGAACACGGGCCATCTTTTCATTTTCTTCTTGAGTCTTAGGACCCATATCAAGGCTTAGGCTCTCGCCTTTTGCAACAGGAGTGTCAATGGGTTTGCAGCTCTGCATCTGGAACCGCTCTAGAATAGTCTTAATGTAAGTCTCTTGAGACAAACCAAGAAGTCTCCTAGAGCGATCCCTAAGGATCTTAACACCGAGCACATAGCTCACCTCGCCCATGTCCTTCATTTCAAATGTAGAGAACAACCACATTTTAGTGGCGACAATCATCTCCTTGTCATTTCCAGCCAATAATATGTCATCTACATATAATGACAATATCAGAAAAATGTCCTTGGACCGCTTAACGTACACACAGTGATCTTCATCAATCATCGTAAACCCATTTGAAACAATGGCTCGATGAAATCTCAGATTCCACTGTCTGGATGATTGCTTTAAGCCATAAATAGATCGTTGAAGCTTGCAAACTTTGCGCTCCTGACCTACTGCCACAAAGCCTTCTGGTTGATTCATACAGATCTCTTCATCCAATTCTCCATTGAGAAATGCAGTTTTAACGTCCATCTGATATAGCTCTAAGTCCAACTGAGCTACTATGGCCAGGATTAGGCGAATAGAGGCAAACCTTACAACTGGTGAAAAAGTTTCCTCATTGTCCACACCCTCTCGTTGGGTGTAACCTTTCGCCACTAGGCGAGCCTTATACCTTTCTATGGAACCATCCGCCTTGCACTTGATTTTGAGAACCCATTTGTTCCCAATAGTCTTGCGCCCTAGCGGCAAATCAACCAAGTCCCAGACATGATTTTTCTTCATAGACTCTATTTCTTCTTCCATTGCAGTACTCCATTCTTTACTAGTAGGAGATGAGAGAGCCTCTTTGAGATTCTTAGGCTCCATCTCATCACTCGGAGCAATCATGAATGCTTCCCCTTCAATCTCAAAACGACGACGGGGTATAGCTCCACGTTTGCTTCTACGTAGTTGTGAATCCTCATCCATTGGATCTAATCCATGGGTAGGTAGATCGCTCCCACTGTCCCTAGGAGCTTGAGGAATTATTTCCTCATTCTCTACTAAGCTACTAGGTGCGCCTTCAAGTAGATCCTCCATCTCATAGAATTCTACTTCTCTAGTTACCTCACCTCTGCTAGGGAAATCCTCCTCTAGGAAATCCACATCTCGCGACTCAATTTCAGTCACACTTCCATCCGGATGCTCCCCAACAAACACATAGCCCTTAGAATGCTCACTATAGCGAATGAAGATACACTTCTTTCCTCTAGGGCCCAACTTCCCAAACTTATGAGAAGCGTTGTGTATGTAAGCTGCCGAACCCCAAGGCCGCAAATTGCCCAAATCAGGCTTTTTGCCAGTCCACATCTCATATGGGGTGGAAGGAACTGATTTGGAGGGCACACGGTTAAGGACGTAGGCAGCAGTCAACAAAGCATCTCCCCAATAAGAAATTGGAAGATTAGCTCGCGCCATCATTGATCTAACCATGTCAAGCAATGTGCGATTCCTTCTCTCCGCTACACCATTTTGTTGCGGAGTCCTAGGAATTGTCAATTGCTTGATAACTCCTTTTTCCTCACAGAGCACTTTAAATTGCTCAGATAGATACTCACGTCCTCGGTCAGTCCTTAGAGCTTTAATGCTCTTCTCTAATTGATTCTCAACCTCATTAACATACCGTCTAAAGCAATCCAATGCTTCTGACTTGTGAGAAATCAGATAGACATGACCAAAACGTGTGCAATCATCTATAAATGTGATGAAATAAAGGGCTCCATGCTTTGCCCTCACATTCATTGGTCCACATATATCAGAATGAATAAGTTGCAATGGGATAGATGCCCTTATGGCTTTCCCAAATGGTTTTCTTGTTGCCTTTCCAGCAAGACAGTGCTCACAAGTAGGCAAAGTGACTCTAGCGAGTGGGCCTAAAAGACCTTCTCTAGCCAATCTAGTCATCCTGTCTTGTCCTATGTGGCCTAATCTAGCATGCCATCTCATAGAATCATTATCACAAAAAGATGCAATATTAGAAATAGAGCCATTGGCATTTTTATTAATACTAGAATCATCCACATCCAAAACTAAAAAACCATCTGAAAGATAACCAAAACCATAAAAAATTGTTCCCAAATAAATGCTAACACCATTATTCTCAAAACAAAAACTAAAACCAAGGCTCATCATGCTAATAACTGAAACTACGTTTCGCCGAATATCCGGAGCATAAAGAACATCATGAAGATACAAGGTGCGCCCTCGTCGCATTTCCAGCTTGAATGTGCCAATGCCAAGCACCTCCACACTGGACTCGTTCCCCATGTAAACTTTTCTGCTCCCAGCAGGTACTCGGCGATACTCAACGAACCCTACTCTGTCCCTCGCGATGTGGTCTGTTGCTCCGGAGTCTACAACCCAAAAATGAGGAGAATGAGCAATTAATGCTTGACTAGACACAAAGCATTGAATGCGAGAAATTAAGTAAGGGAGTACCTTCTTCTGCTCAGGGCAATCCCGAGCGAAGTGTCCTTCTTTGTTACAGTTAAAACATGTCATCTTAGCCTTTGCCTTCTTACCACCTCTCTTGCCCCTACGCTTGAAATTTCTAGCGCCATTGGGCTTAAGCGCAGCCGCTGCTTGCTTCTTAGGGGCACCTTTTGCTTTTCCACGTTTGAACTGAGAAGTCCTACGTGAGCTTGACTCAACCACCATAGCAGAACCATCAGACTTAGCCGCCTCAAGGCGCTCAGCCTCTAGCTCCAAATGACGCGATATGTCTTCGAATGTTTTCACACTCTCATTATGCATCATGTTCTGCTTCATCTGCTCCCAAGAATTTGGCAGAGAGCGTATCACAGCCTGTACTTGCTGCTCTTGAGTCAAATTATGCCCAGCAGCCGCAAGCTCACTTATCATGGCTGACATGACTCTCAAATGCTGCTTCATCGAGTGATGCGCCCTTTTCTGATATGAGTCAAACTTCATAGTCAGCCCACGTAGCTTTGCCAAAGAGGTAATACCAAACTTTTGCTTGAGAGCTTCCCACATCTCAAATGCAGTCGGGCAATGCTCAAACTCACTAATCAAGTCGTTGTGCATGCTGCTCAACATAGTAAAGCGCGCACACCGATCTTTGTTACGCCAAGTCTGAAAGGCTTCAAGATCACGACGATGTTGAGCTGTATTGCCCTGCTCTGGCTCAACCATCACTTGTTCAAGTGTGGTCAACACTTCTTGCTCATTGAGGAGGTATTGGATCTTACGGCACCATATGTCATAATTGTCGCCATCCAATTTCTCTCCCTTAGTTAAGTCTGCCACCACTGTCTTAGCAGCCATTTCTACATACAGAGTAAATAAATGCGCAGGGGATATTAATGATAGCAACACAAAACCAAATATTTTGCAGCAAAAAAAAAAAGAATCTAAATTAAATAATGATAATTTTACATATGTCTCAAGATCGAAAATTTGCTATGCTCGTAATCATCTCTTGCGCCTCTAATGATAATTATCAAAAATTAATTTCATTCCATGCGCAAAAAATAATCAAACAATCTCCCACTATTTATGGCATATACAAAGCATGATAAATTCCATACAATAGCATCTCAATATAAATTTACAAACAACTCATGCTATATTTATTTAATGATGGAATTCAAATAAATAATTAATCATGCTTCTTTAATTGCAACATATTAAAAAACCAAAAAAAATGTTGTATTTAATATGCAGATTATGCCATAATTAAAGTGTACATCATTTTTGAAATTTTCTGGAATTTTCTGAAATTTTCTGGAATTTTCTGAAATTTTCTGGAATTTTCTGAAATTTTCTGGAATTTTAAATAACTAATTAAACACGCATAAAATTAGAAATAAAAAATCCAGAAACTAGTAAACAGAAACAATATTCAGATTATGCCATAATTAAAATGTACATTGTTCTGAAATATTCTGAAATTTTTCTGAAATATTCTGGAATTTTAAATGACTAATAAATACACATAAAATTAGAAATAAAAAATCCAGAAACTGATAAAATGAGACAATATTACCAGTAAATAATAAAACCTTTCAGAAGTCTACAATAAATATTTCAGCCCCAGAAAATTATTTATGCAATACCAGAAGCAGTTTAAAGCATAAAACATGAATTATTAACACAGGAAAAATAATTTATATTTTCTGAAAATTTTCAAAATTTTACAGAATGTAGAAAAATTAATTCTGAGTCTAACAGTATAAGCCACGCATAAAACAAATATGTAATGAATTAATTATGACCATTTAACGCAATTCAGAATTAAAAACAAAACAAACAGTGCCTAATACGCCAGCAGCCAAGCCAGCCGAGGAAAACGGCGCGGCTCAGCACGCTGCCCAGATCGCGGCTCGGCTCTTGGCTCGGCTCACGGCTCGGCTCGCGGCTCAGTGCGCGGCTCAGAGCACGGCGCGCGTGCGTGGCGCGGAGGGCGCGCGCGTGGCTGCGCCGCTGACGCGCGCGTGAGAGCGCGTGCAAGCGCATCGGTTGAGCAGCTGGCGCGTGGGGGCGCGTGGAAACGGCCCACGGCGTCAGGTGGCGCGTGCAGACCACGCGCCACCTTCCAGGGTGTTTTCTGGTCCGATTTTTGTACTGTCGGACTCCTTTTTTCAAAATAAAACTATTTATGATATGAAAAAAGACATTAATGAACATAAAAAATTATTTTTATGCTCCTAATCTGATAAAAAAAAAATTTTCTTCTACAAATATTCGTGTGTATAATGTATACATATACATATAAAAGTATACACATGATTAAAGGAAACACGAAAATATCCATTAACATGCTCTGATACCAATGTAAACTAAAAACACCGAATATGCAGCGGATAAAATAATCAGATCATACCTTCTTGATGATAGAACCTTCTTGGATAAATCACGTGCTTCCAGAAAACTGACAAATCAACCCAGCAGTGGAGTGATATCATAGATTGAATATCACCCACACAAAATCACAGTGCAAAGACTTGATCGTTGTGTTTTTGGGAGAGAGTCAGTATATGGGTAGAAACAGACTATACGTTGTTTCTCACTTGATTACCCATAACCATATATCAGATATATAATATATTATTATATCTATCCATATCAGTTAAAACTGATAATATCTGTATCTTGAGTGGTTATCCTAAATAGGTTTGATTTCAAATTCAAAACCTATTTGGATAAGGATTCAAATTCAAATTTAATGGTCATGCCACATGGGCGCCCATTACTAACACTGTTAGTAGTTATATGATGGGTGGGGTGGCGGTAGTGGTAAAGGTGGTATGGTGGTCAAGTGGTGGCAATGGAGTAGGAGAGGAGGTGGCAGTGGCAGTAGCGACAGTGACAATGGCAGTGCGGAGGTTGTCGAATGGTAGCAGCGACAGTGACAACGGTGGTGGCAGTGGTAGAGTGGCGGCAGTTTAGTGACATTGATGAGATTGTAGTCTAAAAATCATATGACATCACACCACCACCTGCGCCTTAAACATACCCCTGCTTTCGTGACCTTTTCTAATACTTTGTGTATTGTAATAAGCTTGTACGCTGTATAAAATTTGTCATTTTCATCTTTTTGACGTTCATTTTCGCTTGTTAGTCAGTAATATTGTCTGTCATCTGTCACTTTTGGGGTCTCAGATTGCCACTAGAAAACGTTTTCTATCTTTTGAAAGTGAAAAATATTTTTGTGCCCAAATAATCTTGTTTTCTATTGGTTAGGGAAATTTTTTTTTGCTGACTTCGTTTCCTTGTCAAACCAAACATCAAAAAATGTATGGAATCAAATAGAGATATTAAAAAAGGCTTTTATATTGTGACTTGAAAGCTTAAATCTTTTTTCCTGCAGAGAAACGGAATAACAATTTATTCCTATAAAACATCTCAGAACAAAAAGATTTAATCAGAAATATCAACAAAATATTGTGAAGTACAAAGAAATCAGAATATGCAAGTGAAAATTCCGAACCAGGAGAATAGTTACAGTTACTGAATTTGTATAATGGTTTGAGAGGTTGATTTATGGCTATAGTGTGCACAAGTTGGTGTTCCTCAACATCAATCTTGCTATGGCTATGCTTGTTGCTGTACAAAATTTACACTTTTGGCAACTAAATTTTTAGTCACCAAAAATTTTTAGCAACTAAATATTTTGGTCGCAAGAGTATTCACTGAAGGATTGTCAGGGAAGGTAATTGGCTACTAAAATTATTTTAGTCGCCAAATGTAATGCAATGCCGACTAATTTTTTAGTCACTAAAAGTATTGAAAAAAAATTAAATATCACCTTTTTAGTGACTAAAAATATTTGTCGTGAAAAACATTACTAATATTTAGCTACTAAAGTTTTAGTCACTAAAATTTTTTTTGGTTCCTCCTATTATTTTTTTAGTAACTAAATATATTAGCCGCCTAAAGTGTGATTGTGTTTTAGCTACTAAAAATTTAGTCGCCTAAAGTCTCACATTTTTAGCTACTAAAATTTTAGTCGGCAAAGAGTTCTTCTTTTGGCTACTAAAAATTTGGTCGCCTAAAGTCCTACATGATTGGCTACTAAGATTTTAGTTGGTAAAGAGCTCCTATTTTTGCTATTAAATATTTGGTCACCTAAAGTCCCGCATTTTTAACTACTAAATTGTTAATCAACAAAACTGTTTTTATTCTTTTGATTTTCTTTTTAGCTACCAAATATTTTAGTCGTCAAATGTTTGATTTTCTTTTAGCTACAAAACTTTTAGTAGCCAAATGTCTGTTTTTTTTATTTTATCTTTTTGCTACAAAACTTTTAGTTGCTAAATGTCTTTTTTTTTTTTTCTTTTTTTTTTTTGCTACTGAACTTTTAGCCGCCCAAAGTATTTTCCCAATTTCTTTTTAGTTACTAATTGTTTAGTCGTCAAAAACATAATATTATGTTTTATCGCAAAATTATAATTTCTCCATAACCTGTCTATATTCCATGCAACCTGTAATATGTATATAAACAAAATGATACATCTATCAATCATTCCACAATCTGCACCCATATACAAAACATAAATAATTTTGAATGTCAAAGTCCATACAAGCCAACTATTGTCCAAACTAACATAATAATTCCATACAAAATATGCCATACAAAAATCAAAGTTCTTTGTATACAAAAAAATACATTTACTACCAAATGAAATTACCATTTGGCATGGTATAAATTACCATCATAATCTGTACCACGACAAAAGGTGATATATATACCACGACAAAAGTTTTTCTATAGACCATGACAAAAGGTCTTATATGTACGTCGACAAATGGTCATATATATGTACCACGATAGAAGGTGTTCTATGTACCATGACAAAAGCTTTTCTATAGACCATGACAAAATATCATATATGTACGTTGACAAATTAATGGTCATATATGTACCGCGACAGAAGGTGATCTATGTACCACGACAGTCATTATCTGTTGATTGCCAAAAGTTTTATGAATCAGTAATACTGAACTACACAAAAGGTGAGGACGACAAAAGTATTATATTAGTTCGATATAAAAGTGAAAATTCTTCTCCATACACCAATATAGATTATCTACAAGTCTATGCAACAAAGCCATCTACAAAAAAAAAAACAAAAAAAAAATATTAGAATTGGTTATAAAATATCAATTCAGTCAACCATAGAGAATATGTTCTAACATGCATTTAAGGTAGAACAATCGAGAAATGTCTTCTTGAAAATAAAAGTATAGATATATATATCATGCAATATTTATTCCAACCAACTGCACCAGCAATCTAATATGTAATTTCTTCGTCCTATAAATCTATAAAGGCAATTATTAGAATATGTTAATATTATTTTCATAAAATTGTCGCTCTTTAAACTAAATGTTACTAGTTTTTTGACTAAGTATAAAGCGTTTTCGGCTCAAACTCCAAGCCTGCGGGTCCTAATTACATTCCATCAGTTGTCATAAGCTGTAAATATCATGGGAAAGCAGTCCATGAGAGCCACAAGGTGGTTCGGGGAACCTGTCCATGTGAGTTACATGGTGGTTCATGGGCTGTTTTGAATTTTCTCCCCCAAAACGCTCTTTTTCGACTAAGTTTAGGGCGTATTCGGCTCTAACTCCCTACCTACAGGTCCGAATTACATTCCGTCAATTCTGACAAGTCCTATTTGTCATGGGAAAACTGTCCGTGTGAGTCACACGGTGGTTCGGGGGCTGTTTTGAATTTTCGCCCCTGAAACGCCCTTTTTTAACAAAGTTTAGGGCGTATTCGACTCTAACTCCCTACCTACCGGTCTGAATTGCATTCTGTCAGTTCTCACAAGTCCTATTTGTTATGGGGAAACTGTCCGTGAGAGTCACACGGTGGTTTGGTGGCTGTTTTGAATTTTTGCCCCAAAAACGCCCTTTTTTGACTAAGTTTAGGGCGTATTCGCCTCTAACTCCCTACCTACGATTCCGAATTACATTCCGTCAGTTCTTACAAGTCCTATTTGTCATGGGAAACCTGCCCGTGTAAGTCAAACGGTGGTTCGGGGGCTGTTTTGAATTTTTGCCCCCGAAACGCTCTTTTTCGAGTAAGTTTTAGGCATATTGGTTGCAAGACAAACATTATGAAGATACTAATAACAGTTCCCTTCAATCAACAGGAAATGTACTGACATTTATAGGTTCAAACTAGGAAGTTACGAATACCCCAAACTATGAATCATTCAACAATATATGACATTTGGCAAAAATAATATAGTTTCATAACTAAAACAGAAAAATTACATCAGATAGTTCAGAATCATTTGATTAATCCCATTTTATGAGCACAGGTTATGCAGTTTAAGCCACATGCAGTATGCTACAAGTACCTACAAGTACCAAAGGTTAATTGCTGACATTGTGGAAATAGGAGCCCGGACACAAGGGTTTCATTTTTGTCAAACTTTAGTGTCTATTATGATGCAGGGACAGAACATACCTTTGTGTCAAGCTACAAGGCATGCATCGTGGGCCTTCAGCCATTCCACATACTCTTCCAATCATCTGAATCCTTTTCCTCAGTTATTTCTATAGGCGAAGCATTGGTGAAGCCCAAAACCTGAGCAATATATGAAACAGGGACTGTAGGGCGACTTGAACGAGACACGCATCTCACAGCATGTGTACCGCATCTTCTCAACATAAAGATCTGCAGTGAAAGAAAAATATTTTATTATCTGTTTTAAGTGTTACTAACCCATGGAAGTTAGAATTAGAGATAACAATATGTATACCCACCCATAAGACAGGTGTTAAGATTAGGTGCAGTCTTGTATAGTCTAAAGAACCGGACATAATTTCCTGAAGTGACAGCGGTATGAATTGCAAGAGCATGTTTTACAGCCTCATCTTTTTTGGTTTCAACTGATGAGCTGAAGGCCAATACAATGCATATGTCAGTTTAGCATTCTATATGAACTCATACGCTAAAAGAACAGAAAGGAAAAATAGATTTTCTTAGCAAATAGACTCAGCAATGCTATGATTCACTCACACTAAAGGCATAGTAGACACAAGGGAAACAAGAAAAAAAATGCACACGGACACAGACATATTTCCATGGGATCCCTCCAGCCATGCAGCACTAATGTTTGCATGACTACAAAATACACAAGAATTCATAAAAGTCTAGCCAAAACCATGCCAAGTTTTTCCTGACATATAATAACATGAACCCAATCCATATCTTTTTTAAATATCAATTTTCAGTTATGCATGACATTACCATCAGCATCACCATAATTTCTGGCAGCAAAAAAAAAGCTGATAAATTGACCAGGTTTCAGGTGTTCAGGACATAATTCCTGGATTTTGATTTCATGAGGTCAAATGTTATCTAACAAGATGAAAATATAGACCAGATTTTTTCAAGTGTTTCTCAAATGGGATTTACTTTTTTTTTTATTTATTTTTATGTATCAAGTACATAGCTTGAAAAATCAGAAGAGAAAAGATAAACCAACTCTATTTTGAGCATCAGTAAGTCATATATTTTGATTGATTAGAGTAGGTTTCAACCCCCATGTAGTTGGGATAAGGCATCGTTGGGTTTGATTAGGTTTTAGACATTCAGTCAACAGTCTACTATCGAATTTTCAAAATAGTCTTACGTTAACCATCAAGTTGCTGAAATGAAATGCCTTACCAAAAATGAAAAGAAATTAAATTCCTTACCAAACAATGCATTGAAAAGCAATACTATTGTCAATAGTTTTCCGAAGTACTCACACCAAAATTCCACTATAGCAAAATTCAATGGTTTTCTTCAGTGCATCTAACTTGGGCACAAAAATATCTATGATTTGATATACAAATAAGTCAACCACCCATACATAACTTTTCATGATAGTTCAAGGTATTAAATAAAAAGCCAAGTACAAAACACAATTTAAAATTTAAATTTAGTCTGCAACAAATCAACAAAATTATCAGTGATTTTGTAACCAACACAATGTAACAACTCCAAAAGCAGCAATGACATAATAAGAGATCGACAAACAAGATCAATGAGAAACAACACGAATGCAAGATGGATGTACTAACCTTGACATTGCTGATACCAGATCTCTGCTATTGTTGGCGTGCAAGATAACACAGAGTAAATTGTAAGCAGAAAATTCCATGTGGCACCCCTTAATTGACTCCGCATAAAGTGTTTTCAACTGTGATTGACACTGCAAATCAGATGGAAGAAAGTCAGCCAATGCCTCTAATCAACATGAACAATTAAATGGAATCAACATTCAATTTACTAAGCTCCATAAACAATTCTAAAAGAAATTGCCCTAGTTCCAATAACATATGTCGAACACTTATCTCATACCCTTACTAAAGTAGTGTCCTGACATGAGTACATTATACATTTAGAAGAGTTCATAGACTACAACTAAAAGCCAAATTTGAGACAAGAGTTTCAACTTTCAAATAATAGAAATTTTCCGGTTTAAAAACTGGAAGTTGTTATCATCCTATTCTCCACTCAAAATAATGCCTATAAGAATCCTAGAGAAGAAGGAAGGCATGGTGCGAAGCAGTCCTAGAACCTACACCATAGGTTAAATTGGTTTTGATCATGAACAATGAACACCTATAGATGCAATGACAAAGAAGAGTGATATAATCACTATAAATAAAAATGTTAGGGAGAGGAAAAGATGTAAATTGACATGGGATGTAGTAGTAAAAAAGGCTATGAATTTATTTAATTTAACTAAGCATATAGCCCTTAACATAACAAAATTGTAAAAAGGATTTATGTAGCTAAACCCACTTGATTTGAACACATGGCTTAGTTTGGTTTTGATTTTTTTTATTCATTTTCCATGTATATATATTCTAGTAATTAAGATGGGCTATTGGGGACCCCTTTTGTAACGCCCTCAAAATTAACCCATTATATAACATTGACATGCATTATTTAAAGAAGACAATTTATTAATTCATTCATCAGAGTATTACTAAATAAATCATTACATGTAACATCGAATAAAATGCCCTACAGGCTTACATCTTTCCAAGCCAACACTTGGACTCAAAAATATGAGTTCCAATCTCAATACAAGAAAAGCCCTAGGCTTGAATGTTTACATGTACAAATAAATAAAAACTATTAACTAAAGGTAGTCTTCTTCAATCCAGAAGCCAAACCCTCCCAAGCTAAGTCCTTGGAGGTAACTTATCACCTGAACCTGAAAATGATGTTCCCATAAAGGGTGAGCCACAGCCCAGTAGAAACATACTAAACCATATATAAGCAATGAATAAAGCAATAGCATTCAACAGATGGTTAACCAAAATAATCAATTACTTCATTTTACAGTCTCATGACACTATTGCCAAAGATACGTTTTACTTTCCAATTTTATCAATATGGCTCAAAACCTGGCCAAACTTATAACAGTGAATCACATATATCATATTCACATCCTTCCAATATCAACAAACAAATGAGACTCAAGCTCAAATCAAACACTTCATACTTCCAAATTGATACACATTTTAGTGCTGTATCAATAAAACACTTCTATATAAATAAGCACACATAAAAGTGATGCTAATGGAGTCCATCCCCTATCTCCTCCCAAACAAAATCCGGTTTAGAGGTCCATCCCCTATCTTCCCCTAAACCGTGGAGTACATCCCCTATCTCCTCCTACACACAAAACAATGTATGCAAATGCAATGCTCAATCAATACACGTATTTTCTGTATCAATGCAATAGTCAAAATTAATGACTTAACCAATGTGATTAGTTTCAGTTATTCCTAATCCACATGCAATGTCTACAACAATCACGACTATCCTCCACCGATAGCCCAAAACAGTTATTTCTAAACTGAAAATAACTATGTCATCAATTCAATAAACAAATGATTCCAATTACCCAATTATGCTATTTAACCAATGAATTCCCCAATTCCATGAATTTAACCATCTTTTCCCAATTCCATGAATTACTTATACAAATTAATTCAATAATACAACTAGGGTCTTTCCCAAAATTACCAAAGTATCCCCAACATATCAAATTACCAAAGCTTAGAACAAAACCTATAAAATGGAGTAGGAAATCCCTACCTCAAAGAAAATAACCCGAATGGAGAAGATAGAGATAAATGCCCAAATTCCAATGTGCTCCAAATCACCAAATGTTCAGATTAGAATGAAGCCCAAGCCGTCCTCTATCTTTCTAATGAAGGATCTAGGGTAGAAACACACCCTAAGTGGATCAAATCTAAGAGAGAAGGTGAATAGGGAGAGAGAGAAGTCGGACCTAGGGTTTGGAATCAAAAAGAATATGAAAAAGACTGATCAAAACCCGCTGTTGCGTATATAAACTGGACAGGCTCGCTCGAGCGAAGACTTGGTCGCTCGAGCGACCAGACACAGAGAAACTACGCTCGAGCCAAGGAAGCCTTGCTCGAGCCAACAAGCCAAAAGCTCGCTCGAGTGAAAGAAAGCTCGATCGAGCGAAGAACTCAAACCCTCAGGTCTGTAACCAGACACACGCTCGAGCGAAGGAACAATTGCTCGAGCGAAGAACGAACTAACTCGCTCGAGCGAATAAAAGCTCGCTCGAGCCAAGAATGCAAAGCTACAGGTCCAAACCAGAAACAAACTCTCGCTCGAGCTACCAAACCCCGGCTCGAGCGAAGAACCAAAAACAACAGCTCGCTCGAGCGACAAACTCCTCGCTCGAGCGAAGATCCAAAATACTGGACAGCAACACTTGATTTCTAAACCCAACCAACCTGAAACAAACCTGCCCAACACATCCTATAATTCTAAATGAGAAATAAGGGACAACAACAACCGTTATACAATGACAGAATCTACGGAACCTAAGTCCGGATACAATAATCAAATGGGAGAAGACCGGGGTCGCTATACCTTTGGACAATGAGGGCTTTTATTCAGTAGGGTTTTTAGATGAGGAGTTTATTTTGTTTTGACTTGGTGTTTCAACAAGTGTTTTATTCTGCCTTTATTATTGGGGCCCGTGAACAAGGAAGGTTTTTAGTTTGTTGGAACTTCGGACAGAGAATTTTATTTTTTATAATTTTTGGATAAGAACTATTTTATTTTATTGAGCCTTTGGATAGGGTGTTTTTTTATTTTGTAGAGCCTTCAGACAAGAAGATTTTTTTTAGTTTTATTTTATTTTTGGATAAGATTTATTTTATTTTATTTGCGGCCTTCAAATAATTGGGGATCTTAGGCAAGCAACTATCTCACCTAAGTGATGGGCCAACCCTATGTTGGCCACATAGGATACAAGCAACTAAAACAACTATTGCCTAGCCTCAAAAAGAAGATATTATAACTGTGAAACAGCAGAACAAATTAACAAGGGGCAAATTAACAAGCCACACCAATTGGGACAGTTTCAAAGTTAAAATGGTAATATCAAAGCAGGTATCAACCTGATTATATTCGGCCAAGTCTCCAAGTTCTATTGCCAAACGAGCATGAGTTTCATAAACCTGAAACAAAAGTACGAAAATTGTAAATATTTGAGGTACCATTCATTAAAGAATTGGGAATCTAATTCATTATAGAAAAAGAAAGATGGTTCTTTCTGTGAGGCTAAATAAAGATATTCACACTACATAAAAGTGAAACACAGAACCTGCTATGTGTAAAAAGAAATAATGCACTCCATGTAGCATAGTTATCTAAACAGTATGGGATATCTTTCTCGGTGCATGGTGATAGGATGAAGGGGCGTAGGAAGTTGGTTGGCCACTGCGGTGGTGGAGAAGGGAGAAGGACTGTTGCAGCAGCAGCGGCAACATGGAGTTGCTTTCCTGCGTAGCAGAACAAAAAGAAATGAAAGAAGGGAGAAAAAGGGGGGAATTTGTAGCTTTAGATAACAGAATCATAAAAATTAATATGATTTGTTCATATATTAAATAACATCTTTGTAATTTTTAATAAATTACAGCCCCATACATTAAATTTTGAAAAAACCCTAAACATCATCTTTGCAAATTTGAATCAATTACAGAGACATCATCTTTGAATAAATTTTGAAAAAATCGTAAACATCATCTTTGAAAAAACCCTAAACATCATCTTTGCAAATTTGAATCAAAGAAACAATGTTAGAAAAGGGGGAAACAGAGAAAGGGAGGAGGAGAGAGAGAGAGAGAGACTGTGAAAGAGCTCGAGCGAGAGAGCGAGAGACGGACGCACACACAGACCGAGAAGGACAGCGCAAGAGAGAGAGAGAGAGAGAGAAAGAACCTGTGATGTGCGCTATGACGGTGGTGATTTGCACCGGTGGCGGTCGCCGTCGCAATGTCGCCTGTACGGTAGGCTACGGTGAGGGGGTGATTTCTGTGAGGTTCAGTGAGGTGTGTGTGTGATACACTATTGTGAAGTTGTGTTTCCAAACAGAGATCAACGTGTTGAAATTTCAACCTTTAATGACTAATGTGCTTTTTTGTCAGCAAAGGAATAAATTATGCCGACTAACTGCTTTTGTCGCCAAATATCACTCAACAACGAGAAAAATATTAGTCGCCAAAAGTCTTATTTAGCGACTAATTTCTATTTCAGTCATGAAAAAGCAATATAGCCGATTAAATATTTTTTTTTGCCTAAAATGTGAACTAACGGCGACCAATATCTTGTTTAGTCGCTAAAAGTGGAATTGTTGCCGACTAAATTTGAATTTAGTCACCAATAATTAATATTTATCGACTAAAATATTTTAGTAGTTAGATCTTGAACCAATGCCAACAAAATTAATTTTTAGTCGCCAAAAGTGGTCGCCAAAGATGCATTTTGTTGTAGTGATATTTCGTGCAACCTGTAGTATGTATATAAACAAAACAATACATATTTTATCAATTATTCCACAATCCAAATTACTTCCTACCATCCAAAACTGAATAACTTCAAATGTATATATCTCATACAAGCCAATTATTGTCCAAACTAAAATTATATTTCCACACAAAACAGAGAAGCATACGAAAATCCAACCCTCCATATACAAAAAAATTATATTTAGTAGCATGTGAAATGGCCATTTCGCGTGGTATAAGTTATCATCATAATCTATACCATAACGAAAGATGATCTATATGCCACGCTAGTAACTATCAGTTGGATTACAAAAGTTATTTGTATCAGTAATACTAATCTATACAAAAGCAGAGGGCGACATAGTTAGTAGAATTATACAAAAATGTCAAGTGTCCTCTATACACAAAAATTGATTATCCACAAGTCCATACCAAAAGCCATCTACAAAAAATTTAAAAAAAAATTGCATCCATTACAAAATATCAATTGCTTCAGATATAGGAAAAATGTTGTAATAACATGCATTTAAGGTAGAACAATCTATAAATGCCTTTTTCGAAATACAATCATATGTATGTATGACAAAAGATTTATTCCAAACTTGATTTCAATTCACAAAAAATCCAATTTTTGGGAGCATTCCTCTTCATAAAATAGATGTTTATTGGTAGAATGTTTTGCTTGTAAATTTATTTTAACACTTCTTCATTTCCATTTTCCTAGTCAAAGTAAAATAAATGAGTAATCTACGGGATTATCTCCATAACCATATCACGCTTTCTTAATACGTTTACCACCCAAATGACCACTGTATATGATGAAACAATGACACCATTTACAATCAAAATGTTGAACAATTATTGGATGTCAAACTCTCCCTTTTTTGAATAAATTTAAGGCATTTTCAAAACAATGACACCATTACAATCAAAATTATTATTTGGCGACTAAATTATTATATAGTCGGAAAAAATTAATATAGCACGACTAAAAAAATATTTAGTAGCCTAAGCCCTAAACTAACGCCGACCAATTGTTTTTTTTGTCACTTATTGCTATATTTTTGGCAACTAAATTTTTTTTAGTCGGCAAAAATTAATATACCATGACTAAAAAAATTTAGTAGCCTAAAATCTAAGTTAAGGCCGACCAATCACTTTTTTAATCGCCTATTGTTATACTTTTGGCGACTAACTCTGTTTTACCAAATTTGGTCGCCAAAAGTGTAAATTGTTGTAGTGTTGTCACTAGGAAGACACTCAATTAGGCTGTGTTTGAATCAAATATTTGAGGAGTTAGACAAAGAAAAATTGTGCCACAACAACTAATAATGAAAGATCAGACGGTTGTATGTGGTTCAATTGTCATGTTTTAGGACTTCTTAGGATTTGAAAATATGGCAGCAACATGACAAGATTAATGGATATACTCTATTGGCCATTTAAATAGATAGATATAGAGAAAGATAGTGGGCATGTTTGATGCAACATATTGTAAGTTAAAAGTTAATGATAATCAAAAAATAGAAATTAAAAGCACTTCTCATCCAGCTTTCACCTAATTAATTTTTTTCAACTTATTTAGATTATTTTGGTTTAATAAATTATAAGTGATGAAAGTTAAGAGAGAGAAAGATACGTAGAGAGAGAGAATAAAACTTTCAAAGATATTTTTCATTTTAGTTCACACACCTTCAACCTTACACGAGTTCACTTATATACACATATGGTTTGCTCTAACTAAGTTTGTTACAAAATCAGTTGAGAATTAGTTGTGAATTTGTTACACACACAAATGATCTCATGTACACAAACCATATGCTTGAATTGGTCTCTCATCATGCATACCAATAGCTGATCTGTAACTGTCATACAAAACAGAGTTAGCAGATCTCCTATATGCACCTGCAGTAACTGAAGATATAACAGTTGTAGCAGATGTATCAGATGTAATAGGTGCAGCTAATATAGCAGACAGAGTAGTAGTTGGTGTAGCTGATATAGTAGGTGATGCAGCTGATGTAGATGAAGCTGGATGGTCTTGGTCAGCTGATGTAAATGAAGCTACTTATCAGGCCCCCTCGAGCTGAAAGGTGGGAGACCAACTAAAAGCTTGGATTAAAGAAAAAGAAAACGAGACACAGGAAGAGATTTGGTGAAAATATCTGCCACTTGATCAGAGGAAGCCTCATGATGAATAAGAAGTTGCTTAGCTGAGGCTTTTTCGCGCACAAAATGATTATCGATTTCGATATGCTTTGTTTGAGCATGAAACACTAGATTAGCAGCAAGAGAAAGAGCAGACATGTTATCACACCAAAGCACAGGAACTGATGAAGGACAGATATGCATATCTTTAAGAAGCATTTGAAGCCAAGCAACTTCAGCACTTGCAAGAGCCATAGCCTTGTATTCGGCTTTAGTAGAAGATTGAGCTACAGTGGGTTGCTTCTTAGCAGCCCAAGACACCAAGTTAGGACCAAGAAAAATGCAAAAACCTGAGGTAGAGCGCCTATCACAAGGGCTACCAGCCCAGTGAGCATCAGAGAAACACATGAAGATCAAATGCACCAGAGGAAAAAGTCAAACCAGACTGTAAAGAACCTTTAACAAAATGTAACAGTTGCTTAACCAGAGCAAAGTGAGCTTAAGAAGGGTTATGCATATACTGACAGGCTTGATTAATAGCGAAAGCCAAATCTGGACGAGTAATAGTCAAGTATTGAAGTCCACCAACAAAACTGCGATAAAGAGCAGGGTTAGAAAAGGGAACATCAGAAGAAGAGACAGCTGGTTTAGCAGAAAGAGGAGAAGAAACTGGATTGAAATCTGTCATGCCAGAACGCTTGAGCAGAGTAGAGGCATACTGGGATTGAGACAGAAAATAACCAAAAGGAGTAGAAGTAACAGAGATGCCAAGAAAGTAAGAGAGATTGCCTAATTCCTTAAGAGAAAAGGCTGAATGTAACTGAGTAATAAGATGCTTGAGATGAGAAGGAGAACTTCCAGTAAGTAGAATATCATCTACATAAACCAGAAGATAGGTTAATAAGGAAGAAGTGGCTTGAACAAACAGAGAATTGCCACAATGACTATTAACAAAACCAAGAGTAAGCAAGAAAGTAGAGAAAGTGGAAAACCAAGCTCGTGGCGCTTGTTTCAAGCCATAGAGAGATTTGTTAAGCTTGCAAACATAGGTAGGAAATTGAGAATCAACAAAGCCAGGAGGCTGAGACATGAAAACATCTTCTTCAAGGTGGCCACGAAGGAAAGCATTGGACACATCTAATTGTTGAATAGGCCAGTTATAGTGAAAAACAATACAAATAAAAACTCTGATTGTAGGCAGCTTTGCAGCTGGACTGAAAGTATCTAAGAAATCGATGCCTGCTTCCTATAGATAGCCCTTAGCAACCAGACGAGATTTGTATCTAGCAATTGAACGATCTGACCCTTTTTTAATTCGAAACACCCATTTGCAGCCAACAATATTTTGTGTAGGAGAAGATGGCACCAAAGTCCAAGTATTCTGATTTTGTAAGGTAGTAAACTCCTTAACCATAGAATTAAACCAATGAGGACATTGAAGAGCTTGTTTATAAGTGTAACACCCTGTCCCACATCGGAAGTTTGCATGGGTGATCTTGGGCATATATAGCACCACTACCTTGCTACTAAATAACTTGGACTTAAGCTTTTGGGTATTGTTGGTCGACCCACAAGTTATTTGGGCCAGCAAGTAGTGGGGCGTTACAAATGGTATCAGAGCCGACCCATGCACACAACCATGTGGGCCACTTATTCTGGGCTGGCCACGAGCTTGTCGTGGTATTCTGATTGATTATAGACCCTCGCGAGGACGCGAGGATTTATAAGTGGGGGAGTTTGTAACACCCTGTCCCACATCGGAAGTTTGCATGGGTGATCTTGGGCATATATAGCACCACTACCTTGCTACTAAATAACTTGGACTTAAGCTTTTGGGTATTGTTGGTCGACCCACAAGTTATTTGGGCCAGCAAGTAGTGGGGCGTTACAATAAGATTGTGGTTCAGAGGTAGTAAGAGAAGAGGAACAAGAAGAAGGAGCAGTAAGACCAAACTAAGGAGCAGCAGCTTTAGCAGCTTTGGCTCTAGTAACCATAGAATGAGAATTAGTAGTGGTTGGTGCAGGTAAAATGGGAATAATAAGTTGAATACCAGGTGGAGAAGAAGAAATAGGAGATAAAATAAAACCAGGAGCTAGAGAAGCTGATGGAGAAGAAGAAGAACCAGAATTAGGTAACATAGAATCAGAACCTGCAGAACTGGAAGCAGGAAGTGTAGAAACAGAAGAATTATCAGATGAAGAAGATGCAGAACTGGAAGCAGAAAATATAGAAGCAGAGGAGTGAGAAGCAGAGGGGTTAGTAGGTGAAGAGTGAGTAGAACCCCAGAAAAAAGAAGTAATAGCATCCTTAGAAGAAAGAAGAGGACGAAGTGTTGCAGGTGAGGAAGCAAAAGGAAAAGAGAGTTCATCAAACATTACATGTCTGGAGCTATAAACAGTACTAGAGAGAGGATCCAAACACCTGTAACCTTTGTAACTCGGATGATAGCCACGAAACACACAAGCCTTGGATCGAGGCTCCAACTTGTGAGAGGTATAGGGACGTAACCAGGGATAACATTTACACCCAAACACCTTGAGAAATGCATAATCTGGAGCTGTTTTGTATAAGACTTCAAAAGAACTAAGATAGCCCAGCTTGGGACTGGCCATTCTATTTATCAAATAGGTGGCTGTAGCTAAAGCTTCAAACCAGAACGTCGAAGGGACAGAAGATTGATCAAGCAAGGTAATAGCAGTCTCAATAAAATGACGACGTTTTCTTTCAGCCACACCATTCTGAGATGGGGTATGAGGACAACTCAGTTGATGAACAATACCAGTAGACTGAAGAATAGACTGAAACTGTCTTGAAGTGTATTCACCTCCACCATCAGTCCTTAAGATCTTAAGAGAGGCAGAGAATTGCTTCTCAGCATAAGCTTTGAAATCCAAAAATTTAGAGTACACTTCACTTTTGTAAGAGAGAGGATAAATCCAAGTGAAATTACTAAAATCATCTATAAAAACAACATAATATTTGAAAGAATCATAATGAACAAATGGCCCCCAAACATCTGAATGAATTAAAGCAAGTGGAGATGTAGTTTTATTAGCAGACAATACAAAAGGAAGTCTGTGGCTTTTGGATACACAACAACTATTACAAAGAGAAGAACAATCTTTATGAGAAAAATGAAAGCCACATTTATTTGACATAGTATGAAAAACATCAGAAGATGGATGCCCTAGTCTTCTGTGCCAAATAGTAACAAGAGAATTAGTACTAGAAAAGGCTTTAGGAGCAGCAGAAAATGAAGAAGGAAAATGGTAAAGACCATTGTAGTATGAACCTGTACATAGCACCTTGTTGCTGAGATTGTCCTGAACAACAAATGGCTTATCATTAAAAGTAATAGAACAATTATTATCAGAAGTCAATTGATGAACATACAACAAGTTAGAAGAAGTTTGAGGAACATAAAGCAGATTATTAAATTTGAAGTGAAAAGAAGGAGTAGACAAAATGCCAGTTCCTAAATTTTGAATGGGAAGAGTATTACCATCACCAATCATGACCTGATCAAAACTTTGATAAGGTTGATAAAAGTGAAGATTACTCAAGTCATTGGTGAGATGAGATGTGGCTGCAGAGTCCACATACCATAGAGGAGAAGATGAACTTGAATTCACAGGTATTGGAGCAAAATAGGCCTTGAATTTGGTAGTACCAGCAGAAGGATTCACAATATAGGATGGAAACACAGGTTGAAAAGATGAATTCATACGATGTCTATACTCAAGAGCTGAGTGGTTTCCTTTACCACAAATTTGACAGACCAAACCATAGCTTTGAGGCCTTCCAATTCTTCGATCTCGATTATTGTTGTATCTGCCTCCATGATATTGATATTGTGAAGAACGACCTCCTTTGTTTTGAAACGAGAAGTTCTTAGTAAAAGCAGAACCAGAGGAACCTTGTGGAAAACCAGAACTAGAGGAACCTTGAGGTAAAATGTTCGATCCATGTGTAGCAGCAAAAGCAACAGTAAGATTAGAAGAGCTACCAGACTTATGACAGTGTTCAACATGTATAGCCTCAGAACAGAGTAGAGCACACAACTCATCCATAGTAAGCACTTCAGATTTAGCACGAATAGCAGTTTTAAAAGCATTGTACTCCTCAGGAAGTCCATTGAGAACTAGAAGAATCAGATCTTCATCACAGATAGAAGAACAAGCCAGTGCTAATTGATCAACAAGATCTCTGATTTCTTGAAGATAAACTTCCATAGACTGTCTTCTTGGAGACTATACTTAATTTGCTCTTGAGCTAATGTATATGCGATCTGGACAGAGAAGTAAATCGTTTCTCAAGAGCAAAACAAAGCTTTGTGCTACGTTTCAGATGAAGAACTGATGAATAGATTGAAGGTGTAAGTGTGGCTATGAGACAACTAAGCAGACAAGAATCAACAAGTTTCCATTTCAAAAACTCAAAATTAGGAACAACTTGATTGTTGAAGTCTAGAACTGTAGGAGGAGGACAACTCATAGATCCATCAAGAAAACCAAAAAGTTTAGTAGCTTCAAAGAAATTCTGAATTTGATTCTTCCAGATGGAATAATTCGTTGATTCAAGTTTAACTATTATCAGAGAATGAAGATTGGAGACAAGTAGAAGCACATTAGAAGGTAATGATGTATTCTCAGATGAAACAGTAGTGCTTGATGGATCAGCCATGGAAGACTTGTTAGTTTGGATCACCATAGTTGCTCGTGAGAGCTTAGAGATGCTCTGATATCGTGATGAAAGTTAAGAGAGAGAAAGATATGTAGAGAGAGAGAATAAAACTTTCAAAGATATTCTTCATTTCAGTTCACACACCATCAACCTTACATGAGTTCACTTAGATACACATATGGTTTGCTCTAACTAAGTTTGTTACAGAATCAGTTGAGAATCAGTTGTGAATTTGTTACACATACAAATTATCTCATGTACACAGACCATATGCTTGTATTGGTCTCTCATCATGCATACCAATAGTTGATCTGAAACTGTCATACAAATCAGAGTTAGCAGATCTCCTATATGCACCTGCAGTAGCTGAAGACATAGCAATTGTAGCAGATGTATCAGATGTAGTAGGTGTAGCTTATATAGCAGACATAGTAGTAGTTGGTGTAGCTAATATAGTAGGTGATGCAGCTGATGTAGATGAAGCTAGATGGTCTTGGTCAGCTGATGTAGATGAAGCTGGATGGTCTTGGTCTTGAGCTGAGCACTTATCAATAAGAAGGAGTTGCATCAAACAATCTGACATAAATTTCCAGAGTAAATAAAAGAAAAAGCTAGAAATATCTGTAGTATGCATAAGCTGAGTACAAAAAGAGAATCTCTAGCACTCCTAATCCTAGCTATAACTAGGGATGCAACTCAGCTGAATTCAATCTGAGCAACTCAAGTCTAATTCTAAATTTTTTAAGTCTCAAACAACCTATTTTTGACTTTAGTGTGATCTTGGGAAAAAATTAAAAGCCAAAATTAAATTTGCATAAAGTTTGAGCAACGACACTGACCAAATCAAGTAACCCAAAATTCGAATTTTATATATAAATATACATATAAATTATTAATCGTGATATTATAATCTATAGCTTTAGATCATATTCAATATATATCCAATACGACCACCTAGGTTTGCAA
Source organism: Camellia sinensis (assembly GCF_055761805.1). Taxonomy (NCBI): domain Eukaryota; kingdom Viridiplantae; phylum Streptophyta; class Magnoliopsida; order Ericales; family Theaceae; genus Camellia; species Camellia sinensis. Next base: position 140,759,519 of record NC_138969.1, on the reverse strand, counting down.
TGTGACGATATTATTCTATAGACGAGGGTGTGTCACCACAACGGCATCACAACTCATCAATTCCCATCTCTCTCTCCTCTCTCACTCATCACATAAATTATTTATTTTTATATTAGTAATGATTTTACCCAAGAAAAAATGATAATAAGGCTTAACTTTGACACATTAATTAGCGTATCTAATAATAATAATAATAATAATAATAATAATAATAATAATAATAAGTTAGCTCAAAATTCAAGCAATTTGAGCATAGTCTAAGCTCACTTTATTATACCTGAGTTGTATTTCGACAGAGAAATTCAAGACAATTTAGATTGAACTTAGGCAACTCCTCGCGATTAAACCAGCCCGAGTTATAACCCAATTGTGTGTGAGTGGAGGATTATGCGAAAACGTGATGCAAGCATATAGATTGATGAGTAGCAAAGGAGAGCCTGAGCAAAAAGCCAAAACAGATTGTCTATTTCATCATAATCTGTGGTTAAGTGAAAAGTAAGATTTTGAGGGTAGCTCTCTCTCTCTTGCCAAACCAACCTCCACTTTCTCTTATGCAAATGTGGCCAAAGTCATATGAATCATGACTCAGCCATGCATGCGCAGCCAAAGACCTTGAACCAACTGTGGATTGGATAACCAAAAGAGCAAAATTTCCAGCTGAGCTTTACACTGCAATTTCTTCACATAAATTTACTTCAATGGACACCTCATTCTGCAATATAAATTGTTTTCACACTCTTTGTTTTTCTTGTCGAACAATTCAAGATAGTGAGTAAAACAAAAAGAACAACCAACCAAACATCATTGAAGGACAAACATTAGATTGTCCTCCTACCTTTTTATTCCACTTTGCTTATATAGAGCATGTATGGTGTAATTTATTATAAATTAAAAACACTTCTCTTTAATTTTTAGATAATTAAATTATAATAATAGTCCCTAAAGTTTAACATCTTTTTCATTTAAGTCTCTAAAGTTTTAATTTTGTCAATTAAGCCCTTAAAATATTAAATTCGAATTGATTTAGTCCTGAAGATAATATAAAAAAAGTATATAAGCCTAACAATTATATAAAATTGTGATCAGACCAAGATTTTAATTTATTGTTAACTTAATTATTTTTTACACATAAGTTTTTATAATTGGTATATTTTTCTCTGACTGATTAATTCTAATCACTTGTATAGGGTTTCTTCTCTCTGACTAATTAATTTTAATTGCTTATATAAGTCTTCTTCTATTTGTATAATACTCTTATTTATTTCTTCTAACTTGCAATTATCCGTTTTATCTATTTTTCGGTTCTAATATTATTTTATATTTTATTTCATTATCTTTTCTTTTCTTTTTTTTGATTCTGCCATTATTTATAATTCTTCTAGACAATAATTACTTAGATCCATTTTTATTTTTATTTTTTTTTAAAATCTAGTGTTATCTCTCGAGAGTTCCCCTGTAAGGATAAGAATAATCATCTGTATTATTTTCTACGAAGAGCTAACCGCTTACCATCATCTAACAATAGATGTCGAACTTCATTGATAATTTATAATTGATTTTTCTTAAAATTTGCATTAAGTTCTTTAATAACTTGATTATAGTATTATTTTGTTCGATAATTATTTGTAGTGCAATGCTATTATTTCAATTATCTTATTCAACTTCTTTAGCGTATCTAATGCATATATATAAATATTATGAAAATTGACAAACCAAACTATGATATCAATTCTAAATCATATGCGTGAATGATAATTAAGTTAATAATAAATTAAAATTCGGACTTTATAACAATTTTATATAACCTTTGGGCATATGTTTTATTTATATATTGTCTTTAGGACTAAATTAATTCGAGTTTAATACTTTAAGGACTTAATTGATAAAATTAAAACTTTAGGGATTTAAATGAAATAAGTGTTAAATTTTAGGGACTATAATAGTAATTTATTCTAATTTTTTCATTTTATTTACACTGAATCTACGTAATAAGTTGTGAGTAGAAGTTGTATTAAATAGCCTATTACAAACTTCCTATAAAAATAAAAAATAAAAATAAAAATAAAAAAAGGAAGAAAAAACTAGGAGCTCAAATAAACTGTATCAAATAGCTTCATAATAAAATGAAACTCATATGGCCCCGTTTGGGGACTTACTCTTTTAGCCAATTAGTCAAAAAATTACTAAATTAGCCAAAAAGCCAACAACTCATACCAAAAAGTCAAAGATTCTCTTTTATCTCTATTTTTTGCACATCTTTTCGTAATTAGCCAAAAAGTCATCCCAAACATACAAGTTTTTTTTACCTACCTTTTTATCCAAATAGCCAAAAAGTTACTAAATTAGCCTGTTCCCAAACGAGGCCTGAGTTTGACAGTATTCAATTTGTCTGGTTTTAAATTTTTGAATTTTTTCTTTTTTGTGTTTCGTTGTATTTCGTGAAATTTTTTACCATTTTAGTTAAGTTTTTTTTTTTATTATTATTTTAGGACAAACCTAACCTAGGTGCATCTAAAAATTAAAAAAAAAAATTGAGAAAAACTCTTAAAAAAATACAAAAGAAATACGAAAATATACTAAATTTCTATACATATATATATATATATATATTTATATTTACTTAACTTTTTAAATATTTTTTTCATTAATATTTTTATTTTTTAGGTGCATCTAGATTAGGTGCATCTAAAAGGTTTTAAATTTTCCTGATTAAAATATTTTAAAAGTTTACTAAAGACACAATAATACAGAAAAATAAAAAATTCAAAAACTAAAAAAATTTATTTGTAAATTCAAGACCAAATAGAGTGATTACTTTATTAATTTTTTTTTTTTTTAGGATAACTAATGCTAAAAATGTTGGCGCATTAAAAAATATGTCAAAAACGTTATTTTTGGTAAAAATAAAAATATTTAACATGTTTGGCGTACATATGCTTTTTAAAATTTGTTTTGAAAATTAATGAAAGGAGTGACAGGTGGGAGATGGTGGCAAAAAATAGTTATCAACAGTTACATATTATGGCTAGATGTAATGATTAACAGTGTGAATGTGGTGATTAGAGGTTGTTTTTGACATTGGAGCTAGTTGGTAGTTGCGGAAGATGGTTGTCGACCGTTGATGGTGATAGCTGAGTGTTAGTGGTGGTACTCAACCGCTAAAGGTAGTGGCTGAAGGTTGTTGTTGATTGTCGGAGATGGTGGCAACTGCTAAAAGTGGTGGCAAAACATGGATTGTGGAAAGAGGTGGTGGTCGTCAATGGGACTTGATTGTTAGAAGAGAACATATGTGATGGTTACAGGAAGTGGGGGTGGGGAGATGAGTGATGGTGGTGGTGATAAGAGGTGGAAGAAGGCGGGTAAAAAAATTCCTATACAAATGACCAACTTTTTTAGGGTATATTATACTTTGCCCGTTTTATGTTTGACTACCTTTTCACTTTGGCCTTTATAGTTTATTTTTTCTCACTTTGACCTTTCATGTTTCAAGTTTTTTCCATTTTAGTCTTAAAGCCAATTTTCGTTGAAAATTAGATTGAAAATGACACATTGATAATCTCTTGACATAAAAATATTTTATTATATATAACGTACACCTCTAACATAAATTTAAACTCTAATATAATATTATATTTTTATATTATGTAACAGTTATTGTGACATTTTTTCTAATCTAATTTTGAAAAGAAGTTAATTTTAAGGCTATATTTGTTTGGGTGGACATGAGTTTGGATTTAGACTGATAATCTAATAAAATTATTAATCCGATGTTTGGTTAAATAATTGAAGTACATACTAACAATCTATTCGGATATAGTATCCTACACATGATGGACTATTCAATCCTATAGAGAGGGGTGGGATATAAATTGGGGGACTAAGCGAAAGTTTGGACTATTTGTCCCTCTTTATAATCCTAACTCAATCCAAACATAGAATATGATACACAATCCAAAGGGATTCATAGTCGTAGGACTATTAGTTATGAGAATGCTAATCTAACGTAATTCAGTCCGCCCAAACAAATATAGCCTAAGAGTAAAGTGGAAAAACTTGAAATATAAAGAGCCAAAATGGGAAAGTGACTAAATATAAAAAGGGAAAAATATAATTTATGCACTTTTTTATGATTATAAAATTCAGTACAGTTTTAAAAATAAAAATACCTACAAAATGATAGCTTTTGTATAATTTTCAAAATATTTGTAAATATATATATATATATTTATTTATTTAAAAGGTAGACATTACCAAACATGCATTTAAGAAAGTTGAGGTAAGTTGATGTGTGTGTTTTCCTTTTTCCTAGGAACTTCTCATTTCTATTTTTTTAAGATCCTTAGAAACTAGAAAGACCTTAACAGTAAAAAATAAAATAAAAGTAGGCCATATGTTTGGCGTTGAATGTTTTCCTAACAAATATATTATGAATTTTTTATTGTTTGGTTAAACAAAAAATAAGTAAAATATTTTGGGTTAATTATAAAAAAAATTTAGGGTTTCACGTATTTTTCAATTTAAATCCTAAAATTTTAATTTCGACAAATTAAACCCTAAAGTTTCATCCGTGTTTCAATCTAGCCCCTCCGTCAATCTCCGTCATATTAAACATACGGAAATTTAGACAGAATTTCAGATTCAAACTCACATATTTAAACACTTATTCTTAACTTCGTTTCCCCTCATTTTTGCATCTTTGGATTCACCTCATGGCCTAATTTTCATTCCACATTTCATATCCCTTGTTCAACATCTTTTTACTTGTTGTCGGAGCTCCAAAATTTGACTAAAAATAAAATTTTTCTCTCTTTGGGCAAATTTTTTTAATTAAAACTCACATATTCAAATACTTGTATCTTCCTCGTCACAACTCCATTTCATCTCATTTTTGCGTCGTTGGATTCAGCTCATGGCCTAATTTTCATTCAACTCTTCATAAGCCTTGTTCCACATCTTTTTACTTGCCATCGAAGTTCCAAAAGTTGCCCAAAACTAAGATTTTTCTCTCTTTGAGCAAAATTTTCAGATTTAAATCTACTTGTTCAAACACTTGTATGTCCCTCGTTGTAACTCCATTGCACGTCGTTTTTGCGTCTTTAGATTCAATTCATGGGTTAGTTTTTATTTCACCCCTTATATGCCTTGTTTCATCTCTTTTTGCATGTCGCCAGAGCTCTGAAATTCGGTCAAAAATAAGATTTTTCTCTCTTTTTTTGGGGGTTTAAATTTTGAGATTTAAATTGAAAAATGCGTGAAACCTGAGATTGTTTTTGTAATTAACCCAAATATTTTTTAAGAAAAATATTTTTTTACCATAAACCCCAAAATGACTTGCCTTTAAAAATTTTGTAAATTAAGTTTTAAGAAGTTTACTTCTATCTCGACGCTTTCAACCCATTGTCATTTTCAAAGGTAAATGGTAGTTCTTCAATGGTTTCTATTCAACGCATACAGTAGAAAATTTTTTTCTCGAAATGTCAACCGAACATTAGAAAATAACATATTTATTGTGTAAAATCAATTTATATGAAAAATATTTTTCGACATAAAATAATTTACGTCAACACAAATAGAACCTTATTGCAAATTTTAAAGAATAAAAGGAAAGGAGTCACCACAACTGATTTTACCAAATACAAATATTTGGCATGACTTTTTAATAATTGCCAAACGTATATGAATCTTGTTAATTTTTTATTTTTTATTTTTTCCTCCACAATTGTCAGCTAAAAAGGCCATAGCCAAAGGTCTAGTTTTTTTTTTTTTTTTTACTTACAGTCAAAGGGTGGCTAAAAACCCATAGCCAAACAGGGCCTTTTCACCAAGCTTTGTTATCAATGACTCCTATATAAACTGCTCTCCTGGAATAGAATGCTTACAATTCACAACACTTTTTTGGCATACCTTGAGAGAAAAATGGTTAGCTGGAGGTTCTGGTTGTGCCTAACATTGGTCTTAAACTTTCAGGTGAGGTCAGAGCCGTGCTCTCTCAATCCATCAGTCCAGAGAAAGCATCTCACTGAAGCATATCGTGCTGTCCTTGAGGATGCTGAAGACAGTTACAACTGTAGAGTGAGGAACGGGGAGTTTAATCGAAGTGGGGATGAGTCCCAACGATCTAGTCCCGGGGGTCCTGATCCGCAGCATCACTAAAAATCACCTCAAGGGATCATTTCCATAAGGAATTTTGTAATGCTGATTTTCATATTTGATGGTGCATGTTTGCCGACCCCATTTGATGGGACTTAAGACTTGGTTTGGTTCATGGTGCATGTATGTTAGCCATTTAGTTTTGGTTACAATGCATGCACTGCAGATGTTTGTCCTACGAAATGAACAAGTTAAATGTTTGCAAATTGCTGTTCTCTTTTTTCTACATGAAAGCTCCTTCTTTTACTGGAATAATTTGCTAAATCATTTTATTAGCTAATGTGGTACAATTCTTTTAACAAATGCAACAACTTCTCTTCATTGATTTTAGAACTGTAATTACAAATTAATTATGGAAGTAATAGTGTAAGCAAACAAAAACTGATTTTTGTTTTTCTAAATTTGTTTTTTTTTTTTTTTTGCTACCCCCCTCGTCTAAGCACATGCTCTGTTAAAACCAAGATTAATGCATTGTTATGGTATAGGTGTTTCAATAGTCTCCTAATGATGGAAATGTATGACTCCATTTGTCACCGGTATTCATTGCCCTCAACAACAATTCCCTCTGGCTGATGAATGAGCTCACCATGCAGAAAAGCTATCTATGTCAAGCTGCTCAAGCTCTAAGTCAAAAAAAGCAATTATACCAAATAACATGCGGATAGATCTCTGTTTCACAATTAGAGAAAGCACTTATATTAAAGGCTTCATGCTCCTTTGACTATAGATAGCCTTTTTAACACTAAGCTACTTTGCACCTATTAGCGTTTGTTAATTGTTGACCACCATTTCATCTGAAAACTAAGTTGTTAGATTGAAGCACTTCATTAAAGGCATCACGTTCCTTTGACTATATCACTTTTAGCACTACTTTGCACCTATTAACTTCTATTAATTATTCACCACCAACTTATCTAAAAACTCAAGTTGTGGGCCAAACTCTCCTTCATAAAGGGGCCAAACATGTGCAAGTATTTTAATTATTAGGTAGGCAATGAGGTTCGAACGCAAGATCTATTGCCTACTCTAAGCACACTCAAGACAATTTTATGATTGGTGGAAATGTTTTCTACCATCTATTATGGATGTCTTGCTGAATGAGTTGAACTGAAGTTCATTCTGGCACTTCCCTAGAGCCTAAAGTTGTAGCTCTACCTGTAAATCAGAGATCACAAAACTTGCAGCGGAATAAAATGTTTAGATCATACCTGATTCGATCTAAAACCTCATGGATAAATCACGTGCTTCCAGAATCTAATCAATCAATCCCAGCAGTGGGGTGATATTACAATGGTGAATATCACCCACACAAACCACAGTGCAAATGACTTGATCGTTGTTTCTTGGGAGAGAATCAGTATATGGGTAGAAACAAAACCTACGTTGTTTCTATCTTGGTTACCCATAACCATATATCAGATATATATTATATTATTATTATTTATCCATATCAGTTAAAACTGATAATATCTATATCCTGAGTGGTTATCCTAAATAGGTTTGAATTTAATTCAAAACCTATTTGGATAAGATCCAAATTATGTTCAAATGGTCATGCCACATGGGCGCCCATTACTAACATCTCCCACTCGCACATGAGTTGGCATGACACTGCCACATCTCTGTCTCAATCTCCCAAAAATAAACAATCTCGTACTAGCCACTGCACCGTGCGACTGCTGAGAACACCTGCATGTGGGAGCTCTATACTAGAAACTCAAAATGAGCCAGCATAGAGACATCAACCCAAAGAGAACAGAAATAGTGTCTCATATACCCCAGACCCATCTAATTACACCGGTCCAAAAAACATCTCTAATCCCTCAAAAAAGAGCATGTTTGACCGTCTCAATTCTTGCAGTATATTCACACTCAATTCGCCTCTCATACAGAGCGATGTGAGTTGCCGGCAGTGAATATACAATAGTGGTGTAATACTAGATGATCTTCCCTTTGCACTCATGCCATTTAGTTTAGGATTGACCGCTTTCCCAGTGATGTCCCTTAAGGCCGAATCATGCATGACCGCAGGCAACATACCAAAGTAGCAGAACATCAACCCCTTACCTTATGACATAGTCAAAAGTCACAAAAGGGTACATAAATGAAAGTCATATCAATAATGACACGTAAGACTCACACGGTGAGGAAGCAGGGATCCATTCTCTCACCTCATTACTCGGTCACCAAGCACATATAGTATGAATACATGTTACGGTGGAGTAACTCTTCCATAAAGAGTGATGTCATACTCGATACACCGTACAGATATTAGTCTAGTCGCTTTCTAGCGCCTAACCCGAATTCTCTATTTGCTCGCCTTCTAGGCGCCAAATGAGATCTCGTATCTGGCTAATCATAACAGGCACAACATGGAAAGTGGGTACTAACATCCATGTTTGGTCCTTAACACGACCTCATCTTGGTTATAACCAAGGCGACATACATAGTGGATGATTTAAGCCTCTCTTGGCTCCAAATAAAATAAACCACCAGTCTCATCCTTGCTCGCTCCCAAGCGTCAAGGGCGATTGCTCGTGTGAGTGAGCCAATCTTGCCTGCTGACATCATCATTTGCTAATCATTATGACACAAACCGTAATACTGTCAACATCCCATCATCTCAAAATAATTGATCGATTTTAAAAAAAAATTGACCACAACTTGCGCAATTATAGATTCCAAACATAAGCCTTATCAGCACCTCTTGCGATAAGTATATACAACGGAATCCACCATGTGCGCCTCACATGAAATGATTTAAGATCACTACCTCTTCCGCAATAACCTCTCTAAAGATATTTTTGGTGACCAATTTGCGTTCATTCTTAATGCGCCCAACTAGCGCAGATGCGCCCAACCAGCGCATTGAATTTTACAATGAGCAAATTAATATGCTTCTAATAAAGCATTTTATCCACAGTCTAATGAGCAAGGTCAAAGTCTGAACAACTCAGTTAACCATTTATCAAAGATAACACTTATCATGCCGAATACGCCCACATAGCGTACTTTAGGCTCCCACAACAAAGAAAAGATCAAGGAATATAGGTCATCTGTTTCTCCCAAAGACAATCTAAGGATTCACTCAATAGCTAAGGCTCTGGCTTTTACCGATAGGTAAGTCAATGGATTTGCAATTTTGCATCTAGAATCATTCTAAGATATTCTCTATGTAAGTCATCGAAGACAGACCGAGAATTTTCCTAAAACAATCCCTAAGGATCGTACATCCGAGCATATAAATTACATCACCCATGTCCATCATATCTAAAATAGAGGACTGCCCACCCTAGGTGGCGACAACCTTATAAATTCCTGGCTCATAATGACTAAGTAAGGAAAAACTTCTTTTGGACCATTGATCATGCCTCAGTGGTCTTCATTGATCATCGTTGGCCTATCATGGCTTGACGAAATCTAAGAACCACTGTTTGGATAACTGCTTTAGGTTGTAAAAGATTTATTGGAACCAGCAACCTTTTTGCGCTCCTAACTTTTCACCATAAAAGCAGAAGGTAAATCCCTACGGATCTACTTATCCAATTCTCTAATGAGAAATCAGGTCACAATGTCCACAAATCAATGTTCCGAACTTATGTCAATTATAGCCTAAGTCAAAATAACCTCACTCCCCAGGAGGAAGTCTTCTCATGGTCTACACTTTCCTCAATGGTGCGACTTTTCGGTATCTAGCGAGCCTTATGCCTCAACAATGACTATCCAAATTACGCATAACTTTATAACAGTTTTGCGTCATAATGGAAAGTCAACCAAATTATAAAAAATGGTTAATCCTCAAAGACTTTGTCTTAAACTGCGCAACATTGATCCACTTTCTAAAAACAGGGGACTAGAGCCTTTGGTATTATCCTAGGCTCTTTATCATCTTGCGGAGCAATCATGAATGTTTCCCTCTTAATCACCCAGTGATGACGTGAAAAATTTTCACATTTGCTACCACGCAACTAAGAATGTAGAGTATTCTGCTCTAATGGAGTAATCCATTAGTAGGCACATCGCTCCCACTGTCCCTAGGATATTAGAAATTTCTTTCCATTCTCAACTAGGCTACATAGAGCGCTATGCTTGGAATTCTCCATCTTATAGAGTTCCAAAAACTCTATTCACGTCACCTTTACTAATAAAACTTTATGTGACTTAGTTACACTACCACAAAGCTGCTTACCTATATGCACATGACCCGGAGGGTTTGCATGACCACATACAATAATGCGCCACACGACCCTTTGTGTTTACAAGACAGCATACAATAATGCGCTATAGAACCCTAGGTCTGAACTTCGCAATCTTATGAGAAGTAAAATAAAGATAAGCTGCTTAACGGTTATAGATCGCCCATAGATGGCTCTCCACTAACCTATTACTCAAAATTGGAGTGTAAAATCTGATATGGAGGGCTCTTAGTTAGGGATATAGGCAACAAACTAGTGCAATTTTCAATTGGGAAATATTTTGCGCCATTATCCACCTAACATTAACAATATTTAATTCCTTATCTCTACTACACAATTGTGTTGTTGAGTACTAGGAATAATCAATTTTCTAAGCATCCATCTCTCTTCACAGAGTTTTCTAAAAAAATAACTCAAATAGATACTCGCCACCTTGGTCAAAACTAAAAACATGAAAGTTGTTATCTAATTGATCTCGATCTCATATGTGCAATGTCAAAAATCGTCTCAAAACTTTTGACTTATGGGAGATCAAATAGTCTTGAATCAGATGCGTATCGTAATCTATAAATGTGTCGAGATTGAGGCTTAGCTATCATACCCTCACACATATCTAGTCATAAATAACATAGTGGACTAAATGCGCAAACACAAATGACCTTCTACGGCTTTCCTACTTACTTATGCGCACCCATTGCGAACAAAGTTACATATTACATGAGAGCAGGATGTCATAAGCGAGTGGGCCCGAGAAGGCCTACTCAAAACATCGTGTCATCATCTCATTAATGTGATTAAGTATAATAAGCCACTGGTTCATGACCAATGTCATAAACTAATTCCAATCATCTTAATGTGTGAGTTCTCAAAGACAAGTTGTAAAGGCTTAGGCCCAACTAGGTAATGACTCACGACAAAGTCATATTCATTAGATCATAAAAGGGATGTCATGGAGATATCAAGTGCGCCTAAGTCGCAAATTTAACTAGTAAGTGCTAATCCCCTGCACTTTCAAGTCAATTTTATTCTCCATACACTTTACTGCATCTAGTTGAAAGATGACGATACTCCTCTTGCCATATCTATTTCTCGCTTCATAGTTACTTGCAATTAATTCTACTATCCACAAGAAGGAGAGAATAAGCTATCAACTATGACAGCTCCAAAGTAACTTAAGCGCGAATTAGGCTAAAGAGTCTAATTCAACACAATGCTCTCACAAGCGATGCGTCAAATTCTTAGAGTCATTACAACCTTGTCGGCCTTGACCTTTTCATTACTATGCTGCAAAGTTTGCGCTTAGTGGTAAATGTTATTCAAAACGTTAGCCTAGCTAAGGAATTATACAAAGAAGCCCCTCCTCATGTCTCACACTCAAGTGTGGAAACAGTAAGTGTCCAAACTTAGACAAGTTGGCAATGCTAATAGATTTTGCAGCCACTAAGCGCTAATCTTTTCACGTAGTGTTAATAGATTTTGCAGCTTCTAAGTGCTGATCTTTTCACTTCACGTGATATTTCTACGCACACTATTATAGTGCATGAAATTTCGCTCAATCCACTCCCAATAATTGGGTAGAGAGCAAAACACTGCTCATACTGGCTACTCGTCTTACACTTAATGACTAATTTATTTAAGCTCGCATTTCTTGGATGATGTGACTCTTGAATGTTACTTCATCCAATGATGTAATATTATTTACAAATCAAATTACAAAGTCAATCCGCACAGCTTATTAGTCAAGATCATATACAGATCTATTGAGGGCTTACTAATTTCATAACTCCAAAACTCGCCAACCAAGACTATGTAGCGTGCCGCTAACTATAGCGCACACATTAGTTTTTATTGTGCCAAACAAGGCAACAAAACCACGGTGACTTTGAGTCATGTTTCCTTACTTTGGCTCAATTAAGGTTTGACCTAAAGTCTCCAAGACTTTTGCTCATCTAAAGAATGGGATTAGTTTGTTCACATTTGAACATCTCTACTAAATCTAGGTCAACCAAATTAACTTCCATAAGCTAAATCAATTTAGAGAGAAATTCGCATTGGGATTAATTTGATTAGCATAATATAATTTTGCTGCAAAAATCTAAATTAAATAGTGACAATATTACACAAGTCACAAGATCGAAAATCCGCTATGCTCGTAATCATCTCTTGCGCCACAAGTGACAATTATCCAAAATTTAGTTTAATTTATGCGCAAAATATTGGTTTTCGGGAGTTAATCTACAAAGATTTCTCTCAACCGAATAACCTCCCACTGACTATGGCATATACAAAGCATGATAAATTCCATACAATAGCATCTTAATGTAAATTTACAAATAACTCATGCTATATCATTTAATAATGGAATTCTAATAAATAAATAAATAAATAATCATGCTCCTCTAATTACAACATATTACAAACCTAAAAAAAAAAAAATGTTGTATTCAATATTCAGATTATGCCATAATTAAAGTACATCATCCTGAAATTTTCTGCAATTTTTCTGAAATATTCTGGAATTTTAAATAACTAATAAACACACATAAAATTAGAAATAAAAAATTCAGAAACTGATAAACTGAGACAATATTACCAGTAGATAGTAAAACATTTCAGAAGTCCACAATAAAAATTTCAACCCCATAAAAATAATCATGCAACACCAGATGCATTTTAAAGCAAAAAAAATACATTATTAACACAGGAAAAATATTACATATTTTCGTAAAATTTTCAAAATTTTACAGAATGTAGAAAAATTAATTCTGAGTCTAAGGGTACCAACCATGCTTAAAACAAAGCTATAACGAATAAATTATGGCCAATTAACGCAATTCAGAATTAAAAAACAAACAAACAGAGCCTTAGAACCAAGCCAGGCGGGAAAAACGGCTAAGCTCGGCTCGGCTCCGCTCAGCGCAACTCGGCGCGAGTCGGCTCAAGGAGCGGCTCGGCGCTCGGCTCCAGCACGCGGCGCGCGTGCGAGGCGCGGACGGCGCGCGTGATGGCGCGTGCAGGCGCGTCAGCAGGGCATCCGGCGCGTGGTGGCGCGTGGCACCGCTGGGAGGCGTCATACAGCGCGTGTATCACACGCGCCGCCTTCCCGGGTGTTTTCTGGTCCGATTTTTATACTGCCGGACTCCTTTTTCAAAATAAAACCGTTTATGGTCTTAAAAAAGACATTAATGAACATAAAAAAATATTTATGCTCTTAATCTAATCAAAGTAGATTTTTTTTTTTTTTTTTTTTTTTTTTACAAACATTCATGTATATATTGTAACCATACACATGTAAAAATAAACACATGATTAAAGGAAACACGAAAATATCCATCAAAGGCTCTGATACCAATGTAAATCAGAGATCACAAAACTTGCAGCGGAATAAAATGTTTAGATCATACCTGATTCGATCTAAAACCTCATGGATAAATCACGTGCTTCCAGAATCTAATCAATCAATCGCAGCAGTGGGGTGATATTACAATGGTGAATATCACCCACACAAACCACAGTGCAAATGACTTGATCGTTGTTTCTTGGGAGAGAATCAGTATATGGGTAGAAACAAAACCTACGTTGTTTCTATCTTAGTTACCCATAACCATATATCAGATATATATTATATTATTATTATTTATCCATATCAGTTAAAACTGATAATATCTATATCCTGAGTGGTTATCCTAAATAGGTTTGAATTTAATTCAAAACCTATTTGCATAAGATCCAAATTATGTTCAAATGGTCATGCCACATTGGCGCCCATTACTAACACTACCTGTTCACACACTCCCTAGACTTTACTAGCCTCAAAAAACTCCGTTTTTGAATTAAATTTAATATCCTTATTAATGAAAATCTTGGTTGACTTGTAATTAGGACACGACAACCTGTATCCCATCATCGCAATCATGCACTTTTTAGGTCTAGGCTATGACTTCCCATCATTCACATGAGCATATGAAAGATAACTAAAAGTTCTCATACTCATGAATAGGAGTGCTAGACCATAACTTTTTTTGGTGTTTTTAAGTCAATGACTGTGGAGAAGAGATTTACTCACCAAGTAATTTGCCTAGCAAACTGCATCAGCCCAAAACTTCTTAGACAACCTCGTATTGAAAAACATACGACAAGCCCTGTCTAAGAGTGTCATATTCATGTGTTCGACAACTCCATTCTGTTGTGGTGTAGCCTTAACAGAGTGATGCTTCACAATACCCTTATCTTGGCAAAACTCTTTAAATTTACCTTCATAGAACTCCATTCATTATTAGTTCTGAGACACTTGACCTTGTTACCCATTTACTTTCCAATCATAGCCTTCCTTACTTGAACTTCGGCGACATCATTCTTGTGTCACCTAGACATTCTTTGAAAAATCATCAATCAATGCCAAGATAAAGCTCCTCCCTAAGAATGGCCAGGAAAGGTACCCAAAAGGTATGAATGGATAATCCAATGTACCCTTAGTCCTATGCATGGTTTTAACTTTTATTGACTTGGCTTTGCACTGCTTGTCGAAGACCCAATGGTCACAAAAGTTCAGCTTCCCAATTTTTTGAACAAAAAGAATTCCACATTTGATCAACCCTGTTATACCCCTCTCTCATGAGCCCCAAACTCATATTGCCACAATTTTCTTACAATTTGTATTGCCTAATAGTGACATTCTTGCAGTTACCAGTCATTGTGCTACCTTGAAGGAAATAAAGGCTACCAATGGTTCTTCTTCCCCTTCATCACAACATGAGTACCCTTATAGACCCTTAAAACTACCTTCAACTGAGAACTTGCAACCAATTGAGTCGAGCATGTCCCAAGAGATGAGATTCTTCTTCAATTCTACAACATGTCGAACACCTATATCAATGTCCTAAAAATGCCGTCACGCATCTTAATTCAAACTGTACGTACTCCAATTGTCTTAATCAAGGCACTATCACCATCAATGGCCTTATATGAAACAAATCAGTCCCTATTGGGAAACAAATCATATGAACAACCTGAATATAGAATTGAAACTAACAACTCAAATCATGTAAGAGCAATTTACTACCGTTTACAGACATAACACTCTCCGTTTCAACATAATTATTTTCCAAATTTTAACCACATCAGTGGAATGGGATCATCACTATACATGTACCCTTTTATACAAATAGCACTCAATATTCTTATGAGACCTAATTTGAGATCTACCCCAAGCTATTGTCTGCATTTTATATTGTCTGTTGTTCTTCTTCTTAAGTGTCTCTTGGCATTGAGTGCAATTGTCTGTCACCTTTGTAAACATACCTTGGCGCAGTGGGTAGATGCGAAAATGCCATCAATTTTTGTCTTGAAATTTTGTTTTGAAAAACAGGGGAAATTCTAAAGTATTGTATATGTTATGCATTTTTCTAATAAACTAGTGGTGGGGTACATGTTGCATTTCATGTAGTGTTGTTATATTTTTTAAATGAAAATTTTCATAATAATATAAAGGAAATGGACATTATAAAAATATTATTTCATTGTGAATTTATAAACTATGTGGATTTATCAACCAAACACCAAAATTGTATTTCATAGTGGATGAGAAAAGTGAGAGCAAGAGGTTCAGTATTAGAAAGTTGTAGAACCACTGATATAAAGTAAACTAATGATATACAAATGTGAATTGGCCAATGAATAACTAAGCAAAAATTGTAAGAAAGAAGAAACTTGAACCCGAAATTTATCGAGAATCTTGATTAATGATTTAGATTCAATTCTAAAATGATAGATCCTAATTCTAAAATAAATCTCAACCACGTATGTATTTTCTAAAGAAATTTCTAGTAAAAAGAAAAAATTGAATTTGTAAAAGTCCTCATAACAAAATAAATATGTGTTATCAGAAAGTAGTTGGATTCTCTCTTGTATAGTAAATAAAAATAAAAGTTGTATATGTAAAATATAATGAAAAACTTACACCTTATATAGAAGATGAAGTGTCTTTTAATGAATAATAGATGTGTCTATTCAATTAAGTAGTTGGATTCAATTAAAAACTATATTGATCTGATAAGTATAACATTTTTATTTTATCACACGACTCTGAAAAAATAGACGACAAATATTTAAAAATTATTTTTTTTTAGACAAACACAATAATATTACATGGAGGTCTGTAGTGGCCCAGGTCAGTTTAACCCGACCTATTTTCATTTTTGGTTGGGATACGGAGTTTGGACCTTTGGCGTGCATTGGGCTAGCTGCTACCCTGGTCTCTTGTGTTAGGCTGGTTGTGCCTGCAACCAGCTAGGTCATACCTACGAGGGGCTGCGACAAAAAATAGCTCCTAGTACTTTTGCAAATGTGTTGCTCTGTGCAAGCAAAGGGTAGGCAGCGCCCGTGGACAGGGTGAGTTAGCTGGACCACATGCATGGAGTTAGTAATTGCGGCCACGATTGGGGGAGAGGGGGGGGGAGGGGGTTTGCGCCCGCGGTTTGTTTTTCTATAAAAGTCCTAAAAAGATGAAAATATCTATTTCTCTTGATTTCATCTTCTCTCTCTCTCTCTCTCTCTCTCTCTCTCTCTCTCATCTTCGCCATTTCCGGCCCTTTAAGCTCTTTGAGCTTGCGTTTCATCTATTTTTACCCACTTTCTACCCCTAGTTCCATTTACCAAAATGTAGAGCTTGGCGAGGGCTTCCATTTAATCTGAGTAGATCATCTTTTCGTTGTCGGTAGTTTTTCCAACTTGTCTCCTTTTCGTTTCAAGAGGTAGGGTCAATTTCCTTAACTCGATATGAGTTCGGTAGTGTATTTTTGATGCATTTTGTTATATAGATTTTTTTGTTGTTCGGTTGATTTGGGAATTTTGATTTGGGGTTGAGGGTTTGTTCCAAATTAGGGGTTGTTTGGTTGTGATTTTGCTATTACATTTATTTTCGGTATAGAAAATTGCATGTGGGTTTCTAAAAGTAGAAAAGCCCCAATTTGTGAAAAACCCTAAATGATATCAATTTTAGGAATTGGACGGATTTTCGAAAAAAGGATTTGGTTGGAATGAAAATGTTGTGGGATTTTGGAAACAACGACTATTGTTACTCTTTTGAAAAATATTGAATTATTGGGAAATACATACATATATATATATATATATATGAGTTTGGGTTATTAGATTGTATAGCTGTATTGTTATCTTTCAATTATTATATTAGAGATAACTATTTTGGCTATCGGTGGAGGATAACATTGTTGTGTGTCAGAAATTGCATGTGGACTAGGCAAACTGGAATGTTTATAAAATCATACATATCATGGTGCACGTCATGGGTTTTGGAATGGATTTTGGAACTGGATCTGGAACTGTATGTTTTCGAAAAGGTTGTTTGAGTATTCTCATTTTATGTATTGAAAATATTTATATCTTTTTGGAAAATGTTATTTTGGAACACATGTTGTGTTAATAAAATGGTGAATAAAGTAGTAAAGCTATAAGGGGTGTTAGAGCAGAATTAAGTTAGCTTGTGTGTCCATGGTGAAATTCCTAAAACCCGAGTGGTAGGTGTTGATTCCATCCGGATAATCTCAGAAAAATGGCATGTTGACTTGTGAGAGGGTAATTTATGTGAGTAAATTGGGCCGAGCTAAGTCCATCGTTCTTAGACATTGGGCTGAGCTATGGGCCGAGGTGGGAGCTACGATAGCTGGGTCCCAGGCCATCCAAACACCAAGCCAGTTAGAGATGTGTCTCCAGGGCCTTGACCGCATTGTCTAGAGCTAAGTCCTATGGCAGACTGAGGTGTTAACAAGGAAGAGGGCTGAGCTGAGTATAGCTCGGCAATGAGCCATCCTGCAATGAGGGTTACCATAATTCTACCCAGAGTAGCACAGAGCCAGGGAATAAGCTCGATTAACCGTAACGTCAGCCAAGGTAAATGGTCTAAGCTATCTCACTTGGCTTGCAGTGATGGGGGTGTTCTAAGGATAATGTGACTCCTAGGAGGACTCTACTAAGGAGAGTTAGAGTCCTGCTGGAATTTTTCTAGGCAGAATCTATAAGAGCTCATCACATAACCTATGCACAGGTATTGCAATTCTTATTCTCAAATACACAGAGTTTATTGTCTATTGTTTACTTGCTGACTCAGGTATCGGAGGGGTTTCTGGCACACAACCACTAGCTAGCTCATGTTTGTGTTTTCAGGTAGCAAAGTGACGACGTTTGGAAGAGTGCAAACTTGGTCAACAGGATTATACGAGAAGATTATTCTATTCATGTACAATTGGCGCCGTCTATGAGAACTATCATAGTGAACAAACCTTTTGATTAAGTTTTCTTCCAACTGACTCCAATGGCGCATAATGAAGACTTGCCTCATTCTATTGTTGATAGACAAACTCTGGAAGAGGAAAGGAGGCGTGAGAATTTTCCTTTTGTCTTGCCTATGGCAGAATTGGATCCCTAATGACGAAACCCATAGAGAGTTACGTGAGAAAAATGGGGCTCAAGTCGTCATCATTTTCAAAGACCAAATGGACAGAGACAAAGGGTGGATTCTCAGGTTCTGGAGGATAGCGTGGAAGAACAAGACGAATTGCTAAGGTGGATGGTGGCTAACATGGAGATCATGAAGCACCAGATGAAAGGTAAAGAGGCGGAAAGGGAAGAGATCTGTAAAGGAAAAATGCATTCTCGCCACTCAGGGGATCGCGATAGGCGAGTCACACCATTGCAATCTGAAAGCAGAAGCCTTAGGACAGGCGATACATAATCAATAACATCTAGGACTCGTTACTCCAAGTTTGAGAGAATGAGGACTGAAAGGTCTTACACGGAGGGAAGCAATTATCAACCCTCACAGACGCATCAAACGACTTCTCAACATACCGAGTTGCTTAGGTCAACAGACCTGTGAACCGTGCTAGAGAAAAGGGCTCGAAGGAGACAAGATGCCCAGGCACGCGACCCCTAAAGGGTGTCTACTCTACAGCGGTTGGCTCCTCGAATACATGGACGTGTTGAGGTTGGAATGCCAATGCCGCTGTAGACACCCCATTTTTGACCGACCTTAAGACTTAGACGTCATCATTTGTGCATGCGGTGATCGCACATGTTTGTGCTCGTTATGAGTTTCCGGAGCTTTCGGTTGAACGCCTTGTCTCGGGACCTCTTAACTCTCTTCTTCTCGGTTTGTTTTTGGACCATGCCTTGGTGCCTTTGCTTGGAGGGAGAGAGAGGCCTGTAGGCCACTTTTTGTAGCTGTAGGCTACTTTTCCCTCTTGTAGGCCACTTGTAGTGGCCGGTAGGCAAGTTTTCGAGGCTTTCGGCAGAGTGCCTTGTCTTGGGGCCTCTTACCTCTCTTCTTTTTGGTTTGTTTTTGGACCATACCTTGTTAATCATTATTTAGAGGGAGGGGAGGGCCTGTCGGCCACTTTTGGTGATTGTAGGCCACTTTTTCCTCTTGTAGGCCACTTGAAGTGGCCTACGGCCATTTTTCTGTTTTTACAGATATTTTTGGTGCCAGCTGTGCCAGCTGTTAGGCACAGAATGCATCTTCCATACACGTGTATGGACGGATTCAAACAAGTTTAAGCTTGTCAAGCAAGCTTGTGCTTGCTTTGCTTATATAAGGGGAGGTGCTTCCCCCTTATAGAGGGGTTCAGATTTTTGAAGAGCAGGAAATTTCCCTCTCTCTCTAGAATTCTCCATCTCTCTCTATATTTGTGCCTTAAAGTGTTGTTTCTTCATACTTTTGTACACAAACACCTACTCAAACACCTTCATCTTGTCGCTGAGGTACTTGGATGCCTTATTTGAGTGGTTTTGGCTTGGTTTTTTCCTGAGAAATTGTTGTTGTTGAAGTTGTGCTTCAAGGGTGAGTAATAGCCTCTTTAGAGCTTTATTTTCATTGCTTATTTGGCCCTATTTGCATGATGTTTTAGGCCTAACTTGCAACTACAAAAACCTTTGTTTTAGAGTGTTTAAAATGGTTGTCTAAGGCCTTGTTTGAGTTAGGGGTGGTCTACTCCCTTTTGTGCCTTATTTTTCCTTGTTTTGAGCTATCCTTTAAGGCCTTTGAGATCACCTTTGTTTTTCCTTTTCACCACTGAATTCCAGAGGAATTTCAGTGGTGGAAAGTGGGTTTTGAGACCCAAAATGGATGGGGGTGGTCCCTCCTTTTGTACTTTGTTTGCATGTGTTGTTGGCTTAACACTTTGACATGTTTTTCTACCTTCTTGAGGCTTTATCTTAGCATGTTTTAGGCCTTATTTCAACATGGTATAACTCTGTTTTGGGTTGGTTGGTTTGGTTGCCTCTTGCATGCTTCACACACTTGTAGTGCAATCTCGCATGCTAGCCTAGCTCACTTGATGTTTTGGCCTATTATTTTAGCATGTATTGGCTCCACTCCAGCAGGTTCTTAGCCTTTTTTTGACTTGCTTAAACTCTGTTTGGAATGATCTTGGCCGTTTGAGGCTTGCCTTGTATGGCCATAGTGTAGTGGCCTTTGCTAGTCTTGTGTCTTGGGACTCCTAGCATGCCTCAATTTTGAAATTTGTGTGATATAACATCATTTGGTATGTAAATTCAGAGCATAAACTCCTGTCATACTCATGTTTATCACTCTTTCATTGTGTTTAAGAGTGGTGCCTTTATGCCTTGTGTTGATGGCCTAATACATGAGCATGTATTTCTCTCATTTGCTAGCTTAGTCCAAGCATGTTTTTGTGACTTTTTGGACCTTCCATAACTCTTTTTTGGGTTGGTTTGATCATTGGTTTCTTGCATCTTACACTTGTAGTGCAATCCTCCTTATAGCCTTAACATGCATCATGCTTTGTGCCTTTAATTCTAACAAGTGTATGCTCTACTCCAGCACATTTTTGGCTATGTTTTAGATGCTTTAGGTATGATTTGAGTGGTTTTGGTCATGCATGCTCGGCTTTGCATAGCTATAGTGTATTTGGCTTTGCTAGTCTTGTACTTTGAGACCTCTAGCATGTCATATTTGAGCTTTTTGCATGGCATGGCATCATTTGGCATGTCATTTCAGACCATATACCTCTACCATATTCTTGCATTTATCGCCCTTGTGTTATGTTTGAGGGTTGAGCCTTATGCTTCACTTGTAAGCCAACTTGCATGCATGTTTGTCTAAGCTTTTGGGCTATCATTTCAGCCTGTTTTGGCCACTGTTTTGGCACATTTAACCTCTGTCCGGGGGTGGTTTGGTCAGTTAGGCTTAGTATTGTATGACTATAGTGTTATGCTTTTTGCTAGCTCCAATGCCTTTGACTTCAAGCATGTCTTGCATGCATTGTTTGCATGATTTAATGTTGTTTAGCATCTCATTTCAGTGCTGAAATGTGTACCATTGCATGCCATCTTTCATTTGTTATAACACTTTGAAAGATGTCTTAAGCCCTTTGTTGGTTTGAACCCGAAATTGAGGCGTTCATGCCCAATGGCATGATTCTTCTTTCACGCTCAAGAAGCTTGTGGCATGGTTCATCTTTCAAATTAGAGGACTTCTCATTTTTGGACTTAACCGGTTAAAGGGCTTATCGGTAATCTAAACGAGTAAACAAAATGAATGAAAGTAAAACATGCCAAGATAACATGTTTGTGTTGTATTGCATGTGTTTGGATCGGACGTTAATCCAAACATGAGAAACGAGGGATGTTTCATTCTTGAAGTGACGAAACGTGCCTCATTTCTTAGTCGTCGTCCCCCTTGATTGTGCATGATAGGGTGGAGGCCTCTTGAGTCTTGTGTGTTACTTGTGCATTCATTAACTTGTACAAACTCAGCTTCCCGGCCATCGTGCATTGCGATGCTCAGTTGGTGGCCCGAGAGTCATGTACCGCACTCCTTTGAGCTTGAGAAATGATAAGGAAGGTGGTTGTACACACATACCCTGCAAATGCCTTGCCTTGCCCCTTTGGTACTCTGTTTGCAGCAATACTGGAGTATGCAGAAGCAACTGGCCGACTGGCTAGAGGAAGTGGCCGACCGGCCACTTTAAGTGGCCTACAACCTTCTTAAGTGGCCGACAAGTGGCCTACAGCCTCCCCGGGTGGCCGACAGTCCACCAGCTTGAAGATGATTCAAAGTGATTCTATTTCTGGAGCAGAACCAGTCTGGGAATTGGTTTAGTGTTCAGGAATCAAAGCAAATGCAAACAGAGGCAACCGGTGACAAGGCAACGGGATTTCGGGAAGAAGCAATCGAGCATGCACCCATTCCTCGCCCCGAGGCTCCTTTTAACTATTTTGCTTAGATGGTTAACTCGTTGATTCTGTACTTAAATAGTTAATGCGTTTATCTATTCATTTGTGTTTGTAATTAGTTAACTAGTTAGTTAATTAGTTGTAATTTGTAATAGTTAGCTTAATTAGCATAGCTAGTTAGCTCTCTTTCATTCGGGCCCTCCGTCGAGAGGGCAAATGCTGTAATAAGTGTGCGTGTGTGTGTGAATGTCTTCCAACCCCACGTCTTTCTCCCTTTTATTTACCAGCTTTTGATGGTTAGTTTTAGGGCATGTTTTAATTAGCATACTTATGCTTTGTATGCGTGCATAATTCATTCGTATTGCATGCACCGGGCTCGGCGCATCATTCAAACCGCATTGTATTTCAATACATTTACTTGAATACTTGTTTCAAAGCATGTTATCAAGTGTTGCGTTCATATGCCATCTTAGATAGCCGAACCTATTTTAGTTGCATTTTTGCATGTGTTGCATTAGGCACTTAACATAGTTAGGATCATGCATTGATTTCTAATTTCCTTTTATTTTGGCTGGGAGTACACTGTAAGTGTTTACGCTTTAGCATCCTTGCATATGTGTAAGTGATTGCCATGATAGCATGCTTGCCATGAGACTATTTGCTTAAAGTGTTTAATTGCATGAATGCCTGTGGATGAAGGCTTTATTACTTGAATTGAAACAATTCAGCAAAATGTGAGTTTTAACCCCACTTGAAGTGGCAAAATCATGTTTTTCTAAGCCCACTAGAAGGTGGCAAATCTGCGCTTTAGCTTACTTGCGAGTAGCACTTTCAAACCATTTTTGAAAACAAACATGAGTTGTTTTGTTCTAATTCTCGTGATCGAGTCTATACTTGTATGGCGTGCGCATTACATAGTAAGGTTAGCTAATAAACCGGAATAAGAACACATGTGTTTTCAAAAATAACATATCATGTTTAGTAGAGGCCGATCCTTTGATCGAGCGAGCGGGGGTGCTCATTTCATGACCTTTCCCCCTCGTACCCAAGTTCCCGAGCTGAGGCAACTTTGGTGATGACGAACACATAGCCTTAGGCACGAGTCAGGGTTTCCTAAATTTTCCAAAATAAAATATTTAGATGGCGACTTTGAAATCTGGAAAAGCAGTACATGTTTGGCGCTTCTTCATTCAAAATCGATTTTCCAAAACGATTTGCTGGATTTGGACTCTTTGGTGATTTATCAGTCTTGCATTGCACTTTGTGAGATTAGATTCAGAACCGTGACAGGAGTCCGAACTGTAGTAGCTAGAACCCAATTCACGCCCTCTCTGAAAGGGGGGCCACGCGAAGAGCCTTTGGGGCGATCTACAACCGCGCCTTGCTTACGAACCAGTAGACAAAGCATTAGCAAAGTTGCAAAGCTCATCGTTCGTTCTAGCGATAGAGAACGCACCATTACCCTTTGGGCTTCAACCAGCCTAAGTTCACAATTTATGAAGGGAAGTTAGATCCCTACATACACTTGAGCCACTTTCGCTAGGTTATAGCCATACATCGATAGAACAAGGCTTTAATGTGTATCTTGTTTCCATCAAGCTTAGGCGACCTAGGCTTGACTTGGTTTGAGCGGATGCCAGAAGGTAGCATCGCTTCATAGGCGCAACTGGCAGAGGCGTTTGTCACCAGGTTTAAGACAAACACAAAAATGCCCGTGGAGGTAAACCAATTGCTCTCTATTGACATGGACAAGAAGGAAACGTTGAAGTCATACAACAATAGGTATTGGGAGACTTTCAACTAGCTAGACGATTGCCCCACTAACCTAGATATCGCACAGTATAAGCGGCGCTTGTGATAACCCTGTTCAGTATTATCCTAATTAATCTTAATTGTGATTGTGATTATGTGTTTGATATGATTTGGTGTGCCATTTATATGAATATATGTGGTTTTGAATTTCTATATGTTCACCGTAGGAATATCTGTTTGATTATCCGCTTTGAAATTTAAATTGAAGGCCTTATCGGCCATAGAAACCGAAATTGACTACGCCTTTGTGATCAGCGTAATTTTTAGAGCCTACAGTGAAATTTAACTGAAAATTGATTCCGATCAAAATAATTAGATTCAGAACGATTAATTAAGTGCTATTAATTAGCTATGATCAAACTTGATTAAGTGGAGCTATATAAAGGGCCATTATACACTCAATTACTCTCTTTTAACTCAATTTGACTGAATTTAGCTCTCTAGGGGTGAAAGACCCGAAATTAGAGAGAGAGAGAGAGAGGGGAGACAATCTAAGGTTTGATCAAGAGGCTTGGAATCTTGAGGTTAAACTCAAGAATTAACCATAGATTGGGAAGATTGAGCTTCTAGGTGAGTGATTGATTATGAATTCATAAGTTTAATATTGTAACTTTGTGAATTCAAGGCTTCATGATGATCAAGA
This sequence comes from Camellia sinensis, assembly GCF_055761805.1. NCBI lineage: Eukaryota > Viridiplantae > Streptophyta > Magnoliopsida > Ericales > Theaceae > Camellia > Camellia sinensis. The sequence goes on along the minus strand of NC_138969.1, from coordinate 140,734,508 downwards.
ACATAACCTGAATTGAATTTGTTGAATTTGGAGCTTGTATAAACATGCATGTGCATAATTGTTGTAATTTTGTATGTTCAAGCATGAAGCATGTTGAATATGAAGAATTGAGCACCAAACCCTACATGCATGAGTAATTTTGTTTAGCTTCATGATTTTGAACACCATTTGCACCATTTGAAATAGAAATAAAGTCAAAAATTGACATGCATGCATGATTGATGAAGTTATGAAATTGGTGTGAAGCTTGAGCACATAAGTTTGGACCATACAAGAGAAATGAGAATTTATTTGAGAATTAAATTGTGATTTTGAACGATTCAGTCCCATATACTCATGTTCTCATGTGGTATAGTATATTTTGCATGTTTTGAACCAAGATTATGTGTTTTGGACCTTTGGGGGTCGAATTTGAACTTGAAGAACAATTTTGGAAAACCCAGAATTCATGATGTCCGCTCGAGCGGGGGAACCGCCGCTCGAGCGTGAAATGCGAGCTCCTAGAAGTTTTGCAAACATGGACGTCTGTTCGAGCGGGGAGATTCATGCTCGAGCGGGGAGCCATGTAGTGAGACTTTCAGCTCAAGCGTCCGAATTCATGCTCGAGCGTAAAAATGAGTCAACTAGCACTTTTGCAGACCTAATGGGTCCGCTCGAGCTGGAAAGTCCACGCTCGAGCGGGGACCCCTGTTTCAGAAATTTTGTAGAGGTGTTCTGTGTTTCGTTTTCCGTTCTCTTTCACTTCTAAGTACTCTTAGGCATGCATTGAGCAATATAAATGAATAAAAAGGATAAGAAAGAAGTCTAAGAGAGATGTATGAATTAAAAATGGATTGAATCGTTTGTGACCATATGTGTTATGTAATGTGTAGGGTCAAGCTCAAGGGTGAATCCACCGGCAGAGCACTGTGAGTAATATCTTAACAAAGATATCCGAAGTATGTTATTTGTCCAACTGCTTATTTTCATATAAGTCTCGTAAGTTTGTTACATTGAACTGGGGACAAATATTTGTTATGCCATGTGATTGGGCCAAAGGCTGTCTGATACGAATCATAGTCTAACATAAATGATAGTATGACACATGAATGAATGGGCCAGAGGCTGTATGACATGAGTGAATGGGCCAGAGGCCGTAAGACATGAATGAATGGGCTAGAGGCTATATGACTCATTAATGAATGGGCCAAAGGCTGTACGACATGAATGAATGGGCCAGAGGCCGTATGATGTGAGTGAATGGGCCAAAGGCCGCTTGACACAAATGATTGGGCCGAAGGCCGTCGGACAGGAACTGTTGGGCCAAAGGCCGTCGGGTATGAATTAATTGGGCCCGAGGCCGTTTGACACGTCTGGAACTTTAGTCGAGTGACACATTAAATAGAAACATGAATTGGGCTTAAGGTCGTCTGATGTAATTGTTTCAAATATTGTTCATGTATCTTCCTTATTTGATATTATTCACTGGGCTTTCGCTCACGCTCATTTATGTTTATGTAGGTGAGCCAAGGGATTCCCAAACCCAGCCTCGGTGAAATGTGTGAGAAACAGTCAAGGTTTTTGGAGAGTCAGCCCAAACGTCACACGCACGAGACTTGCCTTCGCCTCTTTTGCTCTTTGATATGGTTTTGTTATATTGGCAAAAACGTCAGATTACTTTTGTATATAAACTTTGGGTTTTACCGACTTAGACTTAATGGTCTTGTACGTATAGAACTTTATGCTATTACTCATTTTGACGTGAGTTATTAACATGTATGTATATGGACTGTTATGATGTGCCATGTAAGCGCAGCTCTATGGACAATTTGTAAGTTTGCTTTCGTTTGGCCCCTTTACTCTGACGAGTTATGTCTGAATTGGTTTGAGGTCGTAGGTAATCCCTTGATTACTGGCCGGTTATGTCCTTAACCAATAGGGGCGGGTTCGGGTCATGACAGCGCTAGCCGACGCGCCATAAACTGAGGGATTCAATGACAATGATGTCACCCCTCACAATGGAGGCGCTGATAGAGAGAGTGCACCAGCACATTAGAGTAGACAAAGATGGCGTTCGCGTGAAGGAAAAATTCGGCACAACAGCAATGTTGGACAAAAAGCCTGTAGGAAAAGTTAACAAGGTTAGCCGGGAGGAACAACCAAACAAAAATGGTAGAGGCAGACGACCAAACAGAGAGGACTCCTAGGCAAGAAGGATGAAAGTTCACACCACCATCACCACGGTGTTCAAAAAGCCTATCTATCAGATTCTTAGCGAAATACGCGATGAACCCTTCGTTCGGCGGCCAGCCAAGTTGGGAGAGGTGCAAATGGGCTACGATGATAGATATCGTGCACCTTCCATGATGAGGTGAGGCACCGGACTAAAAATTGCATGCCACTAAGGCAGCATCTGGAAGAGTTGGTGGTTGCGGGCCACTTGGTCACACCCCAAACTGGGGTATGACCGGCCATGGCCCACAGGGCCTTAGCCCAAGGCACACGTAAGCTTAAACATGAATCCATAATCACATTGAACAACTATACAAAAGTCCAGTAATAAATAACCAAACTCAATCTAGTGACAAGCCACAAGTATAAAAGGCAAACCAACCGTAATCAATACCATCCAAACTTATGGGATATAAGCAGCGCACATATCAAAATAATCCTAAATGAACCTCAATAAAAATAAAATGAAATATGCACAAACTTGACATAACAATCTAAAACAATATGAATGAATGTCCTAGAGGTCCATGCAATTGAGTCCCCGCTACGCCATGAGTTCACTCTAAGTCCTTCTAACACCTGAAAATGATAAACAACTAAGTCAGCTAATAGCTCAGTGAGTAGCAACACGGATAGTAAATATAGTGTTGAAAACATGGTTCAATTCCAAAATAAGATATATATCACAGAACTACATTAGCATACAATTTTGATAAAGATAATCTATTTCAAAAAGAAGGTTCTACAATTCAACAGTTAAAATACTCATGTCTCTCAGGAACATGATAAATGATATTTTTCACTTAAAACATATTACAACATAAACACCAATAATTTTCTGGGTACCAAGAATAACAAGTAACATGCCATACAGTTCTCAAGGCAATAAGCCCGTTGGATCCAATATCGAATCAAGAGTCATCATCGGGGTGGCAACCCGGGCCTTTTCTCTAAGAAGATCCAATTGAAGGTCACCTAGCCCAGCCCAGGTCTTTTCCTTACAATCGTTGAGCACTAGATTCATCATGGCCCAACTCAGATCTTTTCCCTAGTGGCCAGAGTCACTACACACAATGGAATATTTTCCCTGGACTAAAATACACAAATGGTCCCGATAATCAATACAATTCAGTTTCGCAAAGCATAGTAGTTCACCATTATAGACATGAGACCGTAACAAGTAGTCCACAGTACTCCAAGTTTACACATGTTTCAGAAATAATTTAACTCCATCGATAATATAATAATTTATCAAAACAACTTAGTCTTGAAACAACAATTAAGTTTTCCGACAGTTCAGGGTAGGGGAACATTAATAAAAATATGTAGCATCCAACTACTCACCTAGAAACAAAATAATGTTATCCTCAAATAGAGTATAAAAGTCCAACTACTACCCTGAACCAAGTATGAAAATTACACGTCACTACTAATTTAAAAATACTAAAGAATAAGAAACTAAGTAACCCCAAACTAAAGTGCACTAACACAGCTTAACCCAACTCACCGTTACTCTTAAATATTATGAAGCTCATGTTCTTCAAGGTCTAAAATCACCCTAGACAAGGGTTCAAATCGAAACTTAATTAAAAGTGACTTAAAAAAAAAATAGAATATTAAACAAGCTTTCTCAATCTATTCGCTAACTTTGAAAATTACAAAACCCATTCCACGCTATTCGAAAAATTCCAAAACCCTCCAGATAACAACTAATATATCCTAAGTTTCAAACCCAATTGGTTTCACTTGATTTGCTTATCAAAATAATTATTTACAATTAATTATACCCAAACAGGTTGCTTTCTACAGCACTTTAAAGAAATTAATGGTTCTCTTAGTATGCACTAGCAATCAATGCAAGGCCAAAAATTTAAGAAACTAGACTCGTAACCAGTTCTAATGACGTTGATTTGATAATTTTTGGATTTATACCCAAAGAAAGCGACACTTCCGAAGTTACTGTTTTAAACCAATTTTCTGGACAGATTTGAATGCATCCGATGATATAGATTTTGACTCCCAAAAATTATGAGAAAATTCAGATATGCAATTTAATATGTAATTAATCTAATGTAAAATTTCAGTTCAAAATTCATCCGTTTGATATGATTCCTTGATTTTTAAAGTTTGTGGTTCTGTACATAATTTTTAAACTAAGAATTTCTCCCATTCTTTACACACTATTTATTTCCACAGGTTTCTTGATAGTGCATATATACAAAATACATAAACCTATAACCTCTCCATCAATGAACTAAATAATAATAGGGTAAGGATAAAGAACAAAAACAAAAGGAAGAAGAAAAATAAAGACCTACCACACACCCAAAAATCCTACCTTGTTTTCAACCCTTTTTTTTCTTCTTTTCTCTCAACCTCTCTCTCTCTCCCGTGGTTGCTGCTACTGCTGTATAAATTGTATTAGGCTGCTACTGTATAAATTGTGTTAGGCAACCTAAGGTTCCTATATATATATATGTCTAACCAAAAGGCTCTAATTTATTATCTTTTGTTTTATTTTATTTTCTCTCTCAATTAATTTAAATAACAAACAAATATTATTAGATCAAAATATGCTTACTAATTTGTCACTTATTTATTTATTTATTTTTTTAAATAATAAATCTTGCCTCTAAATTAAAGACTTTCACCATAAATTTATTTTAGGTTTTAAAATTAATTAAAAGACCCTCCAAATATTTAATTTGGACTTTAAGATTCACCATCAAAATATTTAAGATTGTAAAATTAATATTATTTAATTATTTACTTGATTTGTATATTCGGGTTCTCACAACTTGGACTAATACATTGAAGAGGAAGAACGACCTGTCCCCAAGGATCGCAATGGACCAAATGGAAAGCCACCGGAGGGTCTGCCTCAAGGCGTAATCAACGTGATACATGGGATCATTGAGCCTGAGCGCGTCTACGAGATTAGAGGAATGATAAAAAAGGCAGAGGACACGAGGGAAGTATTGAGTAGACAACCAACTATGAAAAAAGGGAAGACGAAAGCGAAAAATGCCATCTCCTTTTCAGACAAGGACTTAGCAAGGTTGCAAAACCCTCACAACGATGCACTAGTGGTTACTCTGCGCGTCAAGAATTTTGACATCTTGCGGATCTTGATAGACCAAGGGAGCTCTTGCGAGATAATGTACTACGAGACTTTCAAGCAACTCAAACTGGACGACAAAGATTTAGCACCCGTGACATCTCCCTTGGTCGGGTTCAACTCGATGCCAGATTGGTTGGTGGGCAAGATAATTTTTTGGTCAAAGCTGGGACATATACAACATTATGGTGAAACTCCCTTCCACTTACAACATTATTTTGGGTGTTGAAAGTCCCTTGCACTTACAACATTATTTTGGGGGGAGCATGGTTGCACGCTATGTGAGCATTAGCATCAACCTACCATCAGGTAATGCGATTCCCTAACAAAGTTAGAGCAATTGAAGAAATATTGGGAGACCAAATCATGTCTAAGCAATGTTTTGTAACGGTGAATGGCAGTCAGGCTGCCAAAGGTTTCATACAGATGGTAGAAGAGCCAGAGAGGAACAAATTACTTGCGTATGTTGGCAAGACAGCCAACTAAAAAGCAGTGGAAGATCTGGTGGAGGTAAAAATAGACGAAAAGGTTCTAGAGAAGTTCTTTTTTCTTGCTCATCTTTGTCCAGCACCGAGAGAATAGAGATCATGGAATTCTTGATCTCTTACATCGAATTGTTCGCCTGGACACCGTATGACATGCCTGGCATTGATCTAACTTTCATCTGCCATCAACTTAATGTCCACCCGACCGCTAGACCAATTATACCGCAAACTCACCGATCAGCACTTCACCACGTTGAGATAGTGGCAGAGGATGTGGGAAACCTGCTAGATGCAGGGGCAATCAGAGAGGTTCACTATCCCAAGTGGATCTCTAACACCATGGTGGAGCCAAATAATAACGGCAAGCGCATGTGTGTGGACCACAAAAGAATTAATAAAGCATGCCCAAAGGACAGTTTTCCTATGCCGCGGATAGACTAACTGGTGGACCTAACTGTAGGTCAGAACCGACTTAGCTTTCTTGATGCATATCGTGGTTATCATTAGATCACTATGTATGAAACGAACCAGGAAGTCACATCCTTTACAGCATCTAGGGGATCATATTGTTACAAGGTCATGCCCTTTGGCCTAAAAAATGTAAGGGCAACGTTCTAGCGAATGATCACCAAAATGTTCGAGCCATTGTTAGGCAGAACAATGGAAGCTTACACAGACGACATGGTGGTCAAGAGCAAGAACGAAGAAGACCATCTCAATGACCTGGCTGAGATGTTTCAAAATTTGAAGACCCACAAGCTGCGACTGAACGCATCCAAATGTGCGCTTGGCATGGGGTCAAGTAAATTTCTCGGCTTCCTAGTGACCAACCGAGGTATAGAAGCCGATCCCTCTTAGGTCAAAGCCATTTAGGATCTGGAGAGGTCTAACATAGTCAAGGAAGTATAGCATCTCATGGGCCTAGCTGCCGCGCTAAACCGATTCATAAGTCGATCGTCAGACAGGTGTTAGCCGTTCTTACGGGCATTTAAGGCTAAGTTTGAGTGAGATGACGACTGCAACTGAGCTCTGGAAACTTAAAACAATATATGACCTTACCACCACTGTTGGCAACCCCAATGCCAGGAGAGGAACTTCTCTTTTACTTAGCAGTTTTTCATTATGCAATTAGCGCAGTATTGGTGCGCGTCGAGGGAATACAACACTTGCCCATCTTTTATGTGAGCAAGACATTGCTGCGCGCCGAAACGAGGTACTTGTGACTAAAGAATTTTTCTTTAGCTTTGATGATGGCTTCAAGAAAATTCTCGCACTACTTCCATATGCACACTATGATCATCCTAACAACATTCCCCTTAAAGGCCTTGTTTGAGAGGACAAATTTTTCTGGGTGAATATTAAAGTGGGTCGTTGAGTTAGGAGAGCTCGATATCAGGTTCCAACCAAGAACTGCAATAAAGGCCCAAGCTTTGGCAGACTTCGTGGCAGAGTTTTCTCTAGGAAGTCATTATGTTTGTCCGGTCAATTTGACCGAGATAGCCGCACAGAGGGGGGAAAGTCTCACAGGAATAGCGTAGCCCCCGCAACAAGTCACTCAACAACACAGCGAACCATTTAGCCTTACAACGGCTGCATCATCCACTAGTTCCAATAGCTTATCGCTAGGAAAGAAATGAGCACGTCGCACAGCAATAAGCAAGGATGTGCCTGAAAGTGAAAAGCTAAGGCAGTCGGGTAGTGAGGATCAACAGGAAAAAACTTAGAAGGGGCCATCGTCATCGTCCCTGATCCCAAAGCGTCCTCAAATCCTTCCATTTGCTAGAGCTGTTTGTAGGAGAAATGTGGAAGCTCTTTGTGAATGGAGCGTCCAACAGGCATGGGGTTGGACTTGGGATAGTCCTCATCTCACCAGATGGCTTAACCACCAAACAGGCTATCAGCCTCGATTTTCCAGCATCCAATAATGAGGTGGAGTATGAAGCATTCTTAGCTGGTTTGAAGTCAACTGCCAAATGAAGGCCACCGAGCTGATGGTTTATAGTGACTCCCAACTAGTAGTTAACCAAATTTCTGGTGATTATGAAGCGAAGGATGATAGAATGGCCAAATAGCAAGAGTTGGTGAGAAAGGAAATCATGAAGTTCGAAGTCGTGAAGATAGAGCAAATCGGTTGGGAAGAAAATAGCAAGGCAGATGCACTGGCTGGTTTTGTGTCAATAGTAGACACATCTATCCCTCACCCATTGCTAGTGGACTTCCTGCCAAGACCGAGCATTGAGAAACCCAAAGCGGCCGAGGTATGTTGTGCTGAGCTAGGTCCCTCCTAGATGGACCCCATCATGGTGTTCTCAAAAGATGGAATTTTTCCAATGGAGAAAAAGGAAACCAACAAGATTAGGGCGATGTCATAGCGATTTTGGCTCTCTCCATTGCTAGCATTATGCAAAAAGTCTTTCACAGGACCGTACTTGAATTGTATCCATCCTAGCAAATTCAAAGCATTCTTGTTCGAAATTCATGAAGACATTTGTGGAAGTCACCAAAGAGGAAGATCTCTGGCCTACCAATCCATTTCACAGGGTTATTGGTGGCCATACATGCAAGAAGACGCAGAAAAGTATGTCAAAAAATGCGAGAAATGTCAGAAGTTCACGCATCAAATCCATCAACCAGCAAGAGAGTCCTACCTTTGACTAGCCCTTGGCCCTTTGCAATGTGAGACTTAGATATAGTGGGACCAATCCCAATCGTGCCAGGCAACATAAAGTTCTTTATTGCGGCAACGAACTACTTCACAAAGTGGGTGGAGGTAGAGACACTCACATCCATCAAAGAAAAAGACGTCAAGAAGTTTGTCTGGCAGAACATCATAACCCGGTTTGGATTTCCCAAGGCCATGATATTTGACAATGGAACCCAATTTGATGGAAGAATCTTTAGGGGTTTTTGAGAAGAACGCAAGATAAAATTCTACAACTCCACGCCGGCATACCCTCAAGCTAATGGCCAGGCCGAAGCCTCCAACAAAGTAGGCTTAGAGGGTCTAGAAAAGAGGCTGGAAAAAGTGAAAGGAAAATGGGTTGAGAAACTTCCCCACATCTTATGGGCTTACCGAACTACATCTAGGAGATCAACCGACAAAAAGCCTTTTTCCTTGGCCTATGGCATGGACGCAGTAATCCCTCTGGAAGTCGGCCTCCCCATTATTAGAATCGAATATTTCAATCCAGATTTGAATGGAGAGACCATAGCCTTGGAGCTAGATCTTGCCGAAGAAAGAAGAGAAAGGGCACTGGTTCGTATCAACAGGAATTGTCCAGAAAATACAACAAGGCAGTGCATCCAAGGCAATTCAAGATCAGAGACTGGGTACTATGCAAAGTAATGAGAAACACTTTGGTGCATGGGGATGGCAAACTAAGACCCAACTGGGAGGGGCCGTACAAAGTGATTGGTCTAGCAGGAAAAGGAGCATACCACCTCGAAGACATGGACGACTGATCTACCCCAAGGCCATGGAACACGGCCAATCTCAAAGTATTTTATTTTTAGCTCTTTAAAAACTTATGGTAGCATTTTGTAAAGTTTTCTAATATGATTTGAGAATAGAGTTGTATTTTGAGTTTGTGAGTTTTGGAATTATGATTTGAGTGTGGAAAATTTATTTGGTTATGAGTTTTGAAAAAGTTTCGAATTGAGATTTGGAGGGAGTTTTGAGTTTTTGAAATTAGAAAAGCTATTTGATTCAAAAACTTACAACTCTTAACCAAACACACAACCTAAAATTCTATTCAAAACTAATATAAAAATTAAAAAAATTCTAAAAATATTTCTATTTACAATGCAAAAATAACAGGTGCCCAAAAAAAAAAAAAAAAAACAACGAACACTGCTTTGGTCAATCGGCTGGACGTTCGGGAGGACGACTGGGTTAGCCAAATTTTCCCACTTGGAAAAGAGTTTTCAAAAGTGGGTGTGGAATTATAATTGAAAAGCTCAAAACAAACACCACACTCATGAAAGTGGGTGGAAATGTGTTTGGCAAACATAACCAAAAACAGCCTATAATTTTCTTTGACATTCAATAAAACAAGTAGACATTTTTTCCAGTATAATTTCTTTCAGTATTTGTATTTATTTTGTTTGTAATTTTTTTTGCACTTATTGCCCAACTGGAGCAATGAAGGTTGGCAGGTTAGACCAACAACATTTTTTGTGCTCTTTATCTGAGATGAGTATCTAGGCTAAAGGAGGTTGGCAGGTGTAGACCGCCCGAAACTCCGCTCCGCGGGCGAGGGCGCGAATTGTAGTTCTAGCTACTACAGTTTGGACTCCTGTCACAGTTCTGAATCTAATCTCACAAAGTGCAATGTAAGACTGATAAATCACCAAAGAGTCCAAATCCGACAAATCGTTTTGGAAAATTGAGTTTAATCAAGAAGTGCCAAACATGGACTGCTTTGTCAGATTTCAGAGTCGCCACCTAAATATTTTGTTTTGGGAAATTTAGGAAACCCTGACTCGTGCCTAAGGCCACGTGTCCGTCATCACCAAAATTGCCTCGGCTCGGGAACTTGGGTACGAGAGGGGAAGGTCCTCAAATGAGCACCCCCGCTCACCCGATCAAAGATCAGCCTCTACTAACATGATATGTTGTTTTTGAAAACACATGTGTTCTTATTCCGGTTTATTAGCTAGCTTACTATGTGATGCGCACAACATACAAGTATAGACTAAATCGCTCGATTTGGAACAAAACAATTCAATGTTTGCTTTTCGAAAATGGTTTGAAGATGCTACTCGCAAGTAGGCTAAAGCACGGGTTTGCCACCAAACAAGGTGGGCTTAAAACAACATGATTTGCCACTTCAAGTGGGCTTAAAACTCACATTTCGATGAATTGTCCCAATTCAAGCAATGAAGCCTTCATCCACAGGCATTCATGCAGTTATAGCAGTTAAGCAAATAGTCACTTACACACATGCAAGGATGCTAAAGCATAAACACTCACAGTGTACTCCGAGCCAAAACAGAAGCTAGTTAGTAATCATGCATGATCCTAGTTTATGTTAAGATGCCTAATGCAACACATGCAAAAATGCAACTAAAATAGGCTCGGCTATCTAGAATGTCAGGTGAATGCAACTAGATAACATGTATTCAAATTGGTATTGAAATACAATGCAGTTTGTATGATGTGCTGAGCCCGGTACATGCAAGACAGATGAATGGATGCACGCATGCAAGCATAAGGATGCTAATTGAAATATGCCCTAAAACTAACCATCGAAAGCGGATAAGTAAAAGGGAGAAAGAAATGGGGTTGGAAGACATGCATCACACACACGCACACTTATTACAACATTTGCCCTCTCGATGGAGGGTCCGAAAGAATAAGCTAAGCTAGCTACATTAAGCTAAGCTATCTATCTAATCTAATTAATCTAACTAAACTAGTCATTACATAACAAATTGAATAACTAGCTACAACTAATTATTACATCACTTTAACTAATTAACAGATTAATTAAATTACATAAATATGCTAATTATCAAGTAAGCATTAAACTACACTACTCAGCTCTGCTATGGAAAGTTGAACAATGCATGCACCTGGTTTCTCGCTCGGAAATCCATTGCGATGCCCAGACTTGTCTTTGTTTGCATTTGATCTCAGAACACTGCATAAACCTCCAGATAGCTTCTACTCCAACATGGAGACCTCCAGGAGGGCTGCCAACCAGAAAAGGGTGGTGCAGACTAGCTGTAGACCAGAAAAGTTTGCTGTAGACCAGAAAACGTGGTCGGCCAGCTACTTTTGCTGGTCTGCCGACCAGAAATTCTGCCACACTCCAGTTTTGCTGCAACAAAGAACAAGAAGGGGCACAACAGTGTATTTGCAAGGTATGTGTGCACAACCATCCTCCCTATCATTTCTCAAGCTCAAGGAAGTGCGGTTCTCGACTCTCAGGCCACCAACCGAGCATCGCAATGCACGATGGCCAAGAAGCCAAGTTTTCACAATTCAATGTCAATGAACGCACAAATAACAAATAAGGGCCTCTACCTCTATCATACTTGATCAAGAGGGTCGGCAACCGAGAAATGAGGTACGTTTCATCACTACAAGTATGAAACGTCCCTCGTTTCTTGTGTTTGGATTAACTTTCAGTCCAAACACAATGCAATGCAATGACATTCCAAACAACATGCAAACAACACGAGCATGTCAAGTTAGAATCCTTAAGCATGAAAGCTAGTGAAGGATACAACACAAAGGCTATGTAATGCAATGCTCAATGGACCAAACCAACCCCAAACTGACTTCATGCATGCCAAAACAAAGGCCAAAATGCTCTGAAATGATGGTATGAAAGGCAAGATGGTGGTGCTCATGCAATGGCTCATCAACTAAGCATAAGAGCAGAACTCTCAAACACAAGCAAAGAGTGATATGCATGAGAATATGGCAATGCTATATGCTCTGAAATCAAGTATGAAACGATGCCAAATCATCCAAACAACACAAGCATAGCATGGTAGAAGGCCTAAGGCATAAGGATACTAAAGGGGACTACACAAGAGGCATGCAATACATGGCACAAATGATTGAACCAAACATAGACAGAGCTCAATTAGGTCAAAACAAAGACCAAAACTTGCTGGGATGGGAGCTCAATAGCCTAGATAAGCATTCATACGCATTGGCCTATAAGCAAGGCACAAAGGCATAACTCTTAAAAGCATTCAAAGAGTAAAGGAAGTGAGAACATGGCAATACTATATGCTCTAAAATAACATGTTAAATGATGCCAAATCAAGCACATGTCACAAATGAAGCATGCTAGGAGACTCAAAGCTTAAAGCTAGCATAGGCACTTGCACTATAGCTACACAAAGCAAGCCCCAAAAGGCCAAGAACACCTAAAACAGTCCTAAAGCATGTCAAAATAATGCTAAAACATGTATGGAGTATAGCCAAGACAAGCTAGCATGAAGGGCCAAAACACCAAGTATGCTAGGCCAATGAGCATGATTGCACTACAAGTGCAAAAAGCAAATGAGGGATGCTCTAACCAACCAAAAATAGAGTTGTATCATGGCAAAATAATACCAAAAACACATTGATATGGCAGCCCAAAAGCTTAGGCAAGATGGCATACATATTGGCCCATGTTTAATGCAAAGGCACAACCCTCCAAAGGCATTGAAAGAATGAAGCATGGGAAAGTATGAGCACACTACATACACTGAAATCACATATCAAATGATGCTAAATCATGCAAATAGCCCAAGCAATGCATGCTAGTGACTTGAAAACTCAAAGCTAGTGAGCAAGATTGCACTATGGCTATACAAAGCAAGGCATGCATGACCAAAAAAACTTAAAATAGAGCTTAAGCATGGCAAAAAATGAGTAAAATCTTGTTGGAGCGGAGTAAAAAATATGCTAGAATGATGGTCCAAAGCATGATGCATGTTAGGCTAGTGAGTGGAATTGCACTGCAAGTGCAAAGAGCATGCAAGAGATAACCAAACCAACCCAAAATAGTGTTATTCCATGCTAAAATAAGGCCTAAGACATGCTAAGATGGGGCCTCAAGGAGGTAGAAAAACAGGCTAACTTGGTGAGCCATCAACACAAGTACACAAGAGAAGAGGAGGGGGGGGGGACAACCCCCACCCATTTAGGGCCTCAAAATATACTTTCCACCACTGAAATTCCTCTGGAATTCAGTGGTGAAGAGGCCAAACAAAGGTGATCTCAAAGGCCTAAAGAGGTGGCACAAAACAAAGCAAAGGAAGGCACAAAAGGGGGCAGACTACCCCCAACACCAAAGAGGCCTCAAACCAACATCTTAAACACTTGAAAATAAAGTTTTTTGCAGTTTAAAGTTAGGCCTAAAACATCATGCAAATAGGGCAAAAGACTTAATCAAAAACAAAGCTTTAAGGGGCTAGTTTCTTACCCTTGAAGAACAAGGACAAAGCAGCAACTCTGTAGACACCCCATTTTTGACTGTCCTTAAGACTTGGATGTCACCGTTTGAACACTTAGTGATCATCCACGTTTGTGTTCGTCTTGAGTTCCCGGAGGTCTCGGCCACGTGCCTTGCGTCAGTATCTCTCGACTCGACTGTTTTGTGTTTGGTTTTGCACCAAACACTTGTGCTTTGCCTTGGAGGGGCAGGGAATGGCTTGTGGGCCATATCCACACATCACCGGCCATGGCTTGAGGCCACCGGCCAGTGTTTTGTTGCCATCGGCCAGATGTTTGGCCGGCCGGCACTCTAGATGGTCGGTCGGCCATTTATTTTGTCAAAATAGCATTTTTGGCTGGCTGATCACTGTGCATCTACTTTTATAGATATTTTTATGCCAGCTGTGCTAGTTGGCATACACCTTTTCCCCCCTCCATACACGTGTATGGAGGGATTTCACTCTTGCCAAGCTTGTTTTGGAAGCTTTGCAAGAGTGAATCTCTATAAGAGGGAGCCTCTTCATCCTCCATTAGGGTTACAACATTTTTCTAGAGGGCTCTGATATTAGGGTTAGGGTTTGCATATCCCCCATCTCTATATCTCTCTCTCTTTTGTGTATAAGTGTGTGTTTGGTCTTATTATTGCACACAAACACCCACCATTACACCTTACCTTGGTACTGAGGTGCTAGGGTGCTTTTCTTGAAGTTGTTGACTGGTTTTGAGCTCAAAGGACCAGCTGGAGCATTGTTTGTGAAGGAGGTCTACAAGGGTAACAATCTTACCCCTTTTCTCCCATTTTTGCATAGCTTTTTAACCTATCTTGCAACTATTTTCAGACTTTGTATATAACTAATAAAAGTCTTTTTTTTGAGTGCTTTAAATAGTTGTTTAAGGTCACTTTGTTGTTTGAGGTTGTTTGACCCCTCTTAGGGCTTGTTTGGCCCCATTTTTGTGCTATTTTGGTGAGCTCTGGTACCACCTTGTTTGGACCTCCTCACCACTGAAATCTTGAGGGATTTTAGTGGTGAGGATGGTGGTTTAAGGTCCTAAGAAGGAGAGGGCCATCCCCTCTCCTTGTTGTCTTTAATATATGCCATTTAAGCCTCATGCGTGAGCACCATTTTTGAACTCATGTTGGCCATGTTTCAGTAGGTATTTGGTATTATTTTCCCATGTTTTACCTCTATTTTTACTTGGTTTAGACACACCATGCATGCCTTGCATACATGTCTTGTAATGCCATGTTTTAGCCTTAACATGCTTTGTGCTTTGAGCCTTGTTCTAGCATGTTTTTGACCAAGCTTTGTGAAGATTTTGTGCTTGTTTTGATATGCTAAAGGTCTGTTTTTGGTCATTCGGGTAGTCCATGCTTTGCTTTGTATAGCTACCATGCAACCTCTCTTGTATGCCCTAAGCATTGACCCCTCTAGCATGCCATCCTTGCTTTGTTTCAATGGTTTGGGACCACTTGCCATGCCATTTTAGTCCTTGTGGTGTGTTTGCATGCTTGCATTTGGTGTTCCTTTAAGGCCTTAAAGGGTTGGTGCTTCATGCCCCATGTTTGTGCCTTCATGTATGCTATCATGTTTAGGCCTCTAGGATGCCATGTCATTGTGTTTTTGGCTTTGTTTTAACATGCTAAAACTCTAATTTTAGTTGTTCAATTCATGCCATGTTTGGTTTTGTTAAGGGTAGTTCAATACCCCTTTGGCGAGCCTTAGACCTTGGACTTTGTTTGCATACTTTGATTGCCTTGTTTAGATTGATTTGGCATCATTTTATAACATGATTTCAGAGCTTATAATGTATGCCATATGTCCATGTTATCCTCTTTTAAGTGTGCTTAAAAGTTATCTCCATATGCTTAAGTGTTTAGGCCTTAACATGTGCATGTTTGTGTGTGTTTTGCTTCTCATTCCTTAGCATGTTGGCCACTGTTTTGGGCCTAGTATAGGGCTGCCCAAATTGGTATAAGTCCATTGTTTGCATATTGTCACATGCTCACCTTGTGTGTTGTCATATACTTAGCCTATTGCATGTGTTGCATGCTTCAATCACTTTGCATTTGGCACGCATTCTCTTGGCTAAGTTGCCTAACATGTTGTCCATGTTGCACCTTGCATGCTTGCATGGTGAAGTTTCACATTGCATGCTTGATTAGCTTGAATAGTTATTCTATGTCTTGCATACTTATTTGCTTAGGTTGTGTGCCTATTGCATGCTTACTTGTTTGCATCTCATGCTGCACACTTAGCTCACATGTCTAGGTTGCATATCATTGCATGCATCTTTCACCTCTTGATCAAGCCATGATAGAGGTTGAAAGCCCCTTTGTATGTTTCTATGCATTGCATTTCATTTGAAATCAAAATGCACGACTTGGTTCCTTGGGCCATCACGCATTGAAATGCGTGATTGCTGGTCCGAGAATCAAGGAACATACCCCGTTGAGTCACAAACATGATAAGGGATGTGTTGGTGCACACATTTGCTTGAAATACATTGCCATGCCTTGTTTTGCCCTCTGCTGCTGTCAAAATAGGTTCTGCAGGAAGACTTGGCCGGTCGACTACATGGAGTGCCGACCGACCAATTATTGATGGCCGAGAGCTCAACAAATGGTCGATGACCATCCGGACATGGTCGGTGGGGTTTCCACTTGGTCGGTGGTGATCCACAGTGTCCATGGAGCATACCTTGGGAGTTATGCAATTTTCAGAGGAGTAGAGCAGGGGAAACAGAGGCAAACTTGTGCATGGTGGTGGGTTTCTGAGCGGAACCGAGTGCGCATGCATTGGACCCTCTTCTCGAGGCTGCTTTTACTGCTTAATTAGCTTAGTTAATTTGCTTAACTAGTTAATTGTCTGTAATATTTAATTAGCTTGATAGTTAGTTAAATTGTATTATTCTTTCGGTCCCTCCGAGCGAGGGCAAATTTGTAATAAGTGTGGGTGCGTATGTGCATGTCTTCCAACCCCCATTTCTTTCTTCCTTTTACTTACCTGTTTTGATGGTTAGTACTAGGGCATATTTAATTTAGCATACTTATGCTATGCATGCGTGCATCATTCATCAGTATTGCATGCACCGGGCTCGGCGCATCATACTAACAGCATAGTATTTCAAATCAAACTTGAATATATGTTATCTGTCGCATCTCACATGCCATTCATAGATTAGCCGAGCCTATTCTAGTGACATTTTGTATGAGATACATTAGCCAACTTAACAAGAATTAGGATCATGCATATGATTACTAACTAGTTCACTGTTTTGGCACGGAGTACGATGTAAGTATTTATGCTTTAGCATCTTGCATGAGTGTGAATATTAACATGATAGCATGCTTACCTTGTGGCTATATGCTTATGTGATATAACTACATGAATGCCTGTGGGTGAAGGTTGGATTGTTTGAATTGGGATAATTCATCGAAATTCGTATTTTAGCCTACTCACGAGTAGCAAAATTCAAACCATTTTCCAAACAAACAGAAATGCGATGCTTTGTTCCGACTTAGGAAATTTAGTCTGTACTTGTTTTGCTATACGCATCACATAGTAATTCTAGGCTAATAATCGGTATAAGAACGCATAATGTTTTCAAAACAAGATATCATGGTTAGTAGAGGCCGATCTTCGCATTGGGTGAGAGGGGGTGCTCATAGATGACCTTCTCCAATCATACCCAAGTTCCCGAGCCAAGGAAACTTTGGTGATGATGGACACGTGGCCTTAGGCAAACGAGTCAGGGTTTCCTAAATTCCCCCATAAAAAAATATTTAGGTGGCGACTCTATATCTGGCAAAACAATCCATGTTTGGCACTTCTTTCTAAAAATCTGTTTTCCAAAATGATTTGTCAGATTTGGACTCTTTGGTTCAGATTAAGAACCGTGACGATTTGAGTCCGAACTGTAGCGAGCCCACAAACGAACAAACCGGGATTCATCCTCTCGGGACGTTCGGGGACGTCTACAGTTTCTGGCGACTCTGTTGGGGATTTAGAGAACTTGACTCGAACTCATGATATCTTGTTTTGACAACTGTTATGTGTTTCTTTGCATTGCATTTGCATTGGTGCGCCTAGGACATCGTGTTTGCCATATGCTATTCCTGAACGGTTTGCCGGAGGCTTGCTTTATCAAAGCATGCTGTAAGGCTGACCGGTTATGGGCTCTGCCAGTATGGGAACACAAACCCCGGTTGTCACCGGGGCACCCTTTTGACCATTCGACCTAGTGCATGTTCGGAATCCATAGTGACCATTCGAAACTAGGACAGGTTGCTTACCCGATGTTAGGTTGTTTGAAGCCGTTGTGTTCGTAGTGAAACCCTAGCTCCTGACAAAGTTGGACAGGGAAACCCTACCCCAACATAGGGGTGTTTTGGTTCTCTTTTACTTGCTGTATGCTGTTAGAGTGTATCTTTACACGAACGCACATATCAGTTTGCAAGTTTGAGTGTCAGGCCTGAGGGCATCAGTATCAGTGTTTGTGAGAATCAGTTATATCTGCGGGTGTCAGATTCATTTTTTTGGGGCAGTGATTTTGTGGAACAGTGATTAGTAGTAGAGTACAGTTATTCAGCTACGTCTGTGTCTGTTCTGTTTGGGCTGAAATGCTGCGTGTTCTCTTTCAGTTCAGAGATTTAGTACAGAATAACCCGTGTTCTCCCTTGCTGAGACAAGACAGATATCTGATCCATCAATCAACCGGTTGCGTCAGTCACCGTTCAAGTTCAGCGGACTTATGATGACCTAAAATTCAGAGGAAATCGTGGTTATGGCAGCCGCATTAGACCAAGGGATCATCTTGCAGGATGAGACCAATGTTGATGTACCACATCCGCCCAGGTCACCTGCTGCGCGCTCGATCTGGGAACCCCAGTTGTTTCAAGCTCGTGAGCCCACCACGTTCGAGTTGATGGGAATGATCAGCGACCTCTAGAGATCTGTGGCCAATCTGGCCTATGGGATGTCGGCTCCACCACCAAATGCACCATATGCCGGGAATTTTGTACCGCAGGAGCCCCCGCTATTAAGGCGAATTGTGATCGAGCTCAGCCAGCCTGAAGCTGTCCCAAGCTATGGCAATGACATGTCAACAACAACCAGGTTCCGCTCTGATATAATAACCCAAACCCTCGATCAGGGTGAGGCTAGAGGTAAGAACAAAGTGGGAACATATGCTGATCCCGTTGAACAACTGCTGTGGGCAGTCGAGGCTTTGAAAACCGGGGGGATGAATAAGCAGCAAGTATTCGTAGTCATGACTAAGACTGTGGATGATGCTTTCCCCACTCTAACCGAAGGCAGTTCAAGCCCGGCAGAAGATCGGGATAGGCCCCGTCATGCAAGAATAGTTCCTCCCACTCCCAACCCTGCACCGGGAAAAGATCAGAAAGCCAAGGCAGTGCCTGCCGACCCTTTCGCTAGTACGTCTAGCAAGAATCCTCAGACTTCGAAGTATCTACCTCGAGGACGCAGAGTCTTTCATGCCCTCTACATGCCTTTGTCTAGGGCATTTCAAATTCTGGCTAAAAAGGGGAACCTTAAACCCCTCGAACCTCGACCTCTTCCAAAGAATCTCCCCTCACACATGATGCTGCCTTGTACTGCGCATACCATCAGCAAACCGGTCACAGCACCGACGGTTGTTTCCGCCTTCGCCACAAAGTGCAAGATTTGATCGACAATGAGGTCATCCTCCCACCCACCTCAGCAAAGTCTGTTACCACTGAGTTGTTGGACTTCGAGGATACTGCAACTATGTGATCAGGGGTTGGACCACCTGCGGGCGGTGCTCGGTGTATTTTAGATGTGGCGTTTGGCACGCACTGTCGGGAGCATTTGCGAATGCAGTTTTGTAATTTCTGGCTTGGGTGTCGAGTCAGTTCTTTGTTTTGTTCTGGGGTCTATCTCACTGTCTTGAGTCAGTCTTTTTGCTTAAGGGTCTGTGTTGTTGTGTTGAGTCAGTCCCATTGTATAGAATGTCAGGTGATTCTGGGGTTGTTGCCTCGAACACCGTTTTGTTTTGTAATTACTCTTTTGTTTTCTTTTGAGTCTGTCTCTGCTACGGAGCCAGTTGCAACCAGAAAATCCGAATGAAACAGCTGCGGCTATCATATTTCCGTGCTTATTGCTACTTTAAGCTAGTTGTGCCAGAGCATTAGAATGAAACGGCGGAGCATCTCACTTACTCTTCTGCACCTCGAATTCATTACATTGACCTAAGTTATTCAAAACTTTTTTCTAACATTGCGGTGTTGAAAACGAAGAGGAAGGAATTCCTCAGGATTTGCTAAACTTTGATCAATTGAGAGAAAGAGAGGCGTGCTAAGCCCTTACTGATTGAAATCATGTTTGTTAACGTGAGTACTGAGAAGGACCCTAGCTTGATCCAGATTGGTTCCACACTATCTTCAGCGCGAGCGATTTGTCGCTTTCTTAAAAACTTTCAAAAGCAAAAAGTTTTGCGCAGTCCTGCGAAGACCTGTGTGGAATCGCTCTTGAGATTGTGCAGCTTAGGATCGCTCTCAGCCTCGAGACTTGAGCCCTTGGTTTCAAACCTTGGACCTTGGGTTCAGACTGTTCAACGATCAACCGCAATGCAAGGCTTGTCTGGCCGGATTTGAAGCAGCCCTCAAACAAGAGGCACCAAAGTCAGATCAAGAAGATCAGACCTCATCAGAAGAAGCTTGCGAAACTAAATCAGAAGCGCCCCTCGAACTAGGGGCAAAAATGTCCGATGTGCTTGAAGAGTCGAAGATGGATCTTTTTGTGAATCAATACAATAGCCACTCTCCTGAATATGGATGGCTTCAAAACCGTAAAACCATTTGGCATGGACTTGTTACACTTTCACCCTTTGAGAGGCTCGCTGGGCCGAAAACCCGAAAGGATGACCCAGGCAAAAGTTAGAGCAAGAGAAAAATACAAAAAAAAAAGAGAAAAAAAAATGCAAAAGAAAAAAGGAATGAAAAGGTACAAAAAAAAGAAAAAAAATTGAAAAGAAAAGAAGAACAAAGCTCGCAAGGTCGAAAACCTGGAAGGGCGGCCTTGGCAAAAGTTAGAGCATAAAAAAGTGAGGGTTAATACACGAGTGTACCTTAACCCGAACTACGTAAGGCTTGATTCCCATGTTTGGGATACGTAGGCAACTTCATCCTAAAGTCCAGCCCTACGCACTTTCAAAGTGACTGTGTTCATATATTGGTTTTGACCATCTTCGTCTTCTCTGTATCTGAGAGTTCGGCTGCGATCATCACTAATGAGGACTGACTACAGTACACTGCGGCATTATCCAGACAAGGGGCAACTTTCTGTTGCCATGAGTCGCCATTCAAACCAGGGGCAACTTTTCGTTGCCGTGCAGTGCCATCCAGACAAGGGGCAATTTTCCATTGCCTCCGATCCGAGGTTATGCATCTCGAGAGTAAGTTCCGTGCTCGTTGAGTAGTGGCCGTTTGGGAAAATAGTTTTTGAGAATTTTTTTACTGAGGTTGACTAATTTCTTGAAAATTATTTAGTTTCCCCAAAACTGGACCATTTTCTTGGACCCAAAAAAGGAAAGTTTTCAGTGTTCATAACCTAACTTTCATGATTTCAAATGAAAAATTGAACAAGCATGTTAATCTAACTCTCATCTTGGTCAAAATTGTTTTAGTAGAAAGCCAAAAACAAAAATGGTCAAAATAATGCACTAGGGGCACAGTTGAGTTAGGCTTCCTGTCTTTCCCCCATTTTCAACATACTTGCCAAGAAGGGCACTCTACATGCCAGAAGGGCACAACTGAAGCTGTCAACAAAGGGCTGAAAGCTCTCTCAACCTCTGAGCAATGAGGTATCAAGCCAAGTGCGAAGCACGAAGCGGAATGGATCAAGATACTCCACTCCCTTATCAAGAACATCGACTACACGTCACCGGAGGAAATAGCTGTGAGCTAACAGTGTTGGGCATAAACCCACGACCTCTTGTTTATTCACCGACCATATATGGAGAGGGATGAAAAATGAGAGAGTGAAGAATAGAGAGGTGTGAGTTGAGAGAAAAGTGAGCAAAAGGGGTTTTGAGAGAAAAACTGAGCCTGAGGACCGAGTGATGTGAGAATCACAAATAAGAAAGGGTAGGAATAACATCCGAAGAAACTGGCTCCTCGAAAGCTAAGAGGTTCCTTGTCTTTTATAACTCGTCTGTATGTCGTTTCTTTTGTTTTGACTGTCTTGATTCTTTTCTTGAGTCGTCTCGAGTGTTACTCGATTTGTTTAGATTGAGTGCCTTTTTGTTTTCTCTGTTGAGTCCTTTTCGCTGTATTCAGCTGTAGGCTCAATACCCCGTTGAAAACCCTTTCCTCAAATCGCTTTGTGCTTAGGGTGCTGTGCCACTCTCCACATTTGTGCAATGCAAGATTGGTTCCTTCAACAAACTGCAGGGTCCACCCCTGATAAGTGTGAACAGGAAAACCTGAACCTATCTGAAGCTTTTGGGTTCTGGATTGCGAAGCAAGAACTTCTGGAGCATCTGAGTGTGTTTCAACATCTGCAGAGTTCAGAATGGGCAGAGTTCAGAATGAGCAGTGTTCAGAATCAGTTGTGAACCGTGTGTATGGGCTGTGTGCCGAATAAACCAAGCACTGTGTTATGGGCTGTGTGTTCAGAATGAGCAGTGGGTTGTACAAATTGTTTTGTCATTAGCTGGTTCACCACCTGGTTATTACAATACAAGTGTTTGATTTTCAGACAGGAGAACAATCTCATTTACATTGAGGGGTAATATGACGCAATGTGATGCAATGTATGAAATGTATCAATGTAACACTTTTTCAGATAAAAAGTTTGTTTCATTTCATTTCATCACCTTTTCAAGTTCAAAGTTTTGGAGAAAACCAGAACCTGCCTGCGGCAGTACAAGGTACTCAAGCTACCAACGAAAAGAAAAAAACAAAATAAAAAGAAGAAAAGCAGCAAAAATCTAGATCAATGTCAACTGGTCTCAGGCCTGAGGGTCTGTCCTCATCCTCTTCCTGGACGAAGGTCCAGGAGCATCATCATCATCATCAGCACCACCATCTGAGCCTGAGCCTGAATCTTCTCCAGCCTCCTCCTCAGATGACTCTACCTCTGCCTCTGCCTCGGACTCGTCATCATCGGGAACTGGTGCCCGAGAGCTACTCCCGACATGAGTGCGCCCCACTTTGGTGCGGGGGAATACTGTGCCACCTCGCCCTCCTCCTCGAGCGGGAACAGAAGGTCTAGCTAGAACACCTCCTGTGGCCGACATCTGGAATGGAGGCTGAAAAGCACAAATGGCAGACGCATCAGTATGCTATGCAAAACAGAGTATGAATACTGTGAGCAGTGTATCAGTACAGAATGCAGTGTGTGAGTACAGTATATGAATACTGTGAGCAGTGTATCAGTACAGAATGCAGTGTGTGAATACAGTGTATGAATACTGTGAGCAGTGTATTAGTACAGAATGCAGTGTGTGAGTACAGTGTATGAATACTATGAGCAGTGTATCAGTACAGAATGCAGTGACTGAGTGCAGTGTATGGATGCTGTGAGTAATGCTGTGAACAGTCTGTGCGCTACAATGTATCAGATGCCGTGAGGGCCGTGTATCGAGTGTTGTGTTGACAGTGCGATATCAGATTATATGTGAAACAGTTTATGTATGGTTTGAGACTGTGGTCAGAAGAACATACTGGAATGCCGTAAATGGCCAGCAGGTCGAAGTTCCGCTGTAGCATCCCCATCATGGAGGCGTTCAACTCCAGGGACTGACGAGTGTACTCGGAAAAAGCTTGCAAAAGTGTTAGAAGTATCAGTATTCTGTAGAATATCAAACGAAATGAAATGAAATGACAATGCAAGATGCAAAATGCAAAATGCAAAGGTACGTACCGGGGGTAAGTCGTAGAACCCGACTAACTCGTGATCAGCCAGAGGGTGAGCAAAGGGGATCAGATAGGTCTCCCCACCCTGCCCTCGGCATGTCATCATCGTGGGCAGTGCTGGCCAACTAGCCCCCCGTCCTCTCCGAGCCTCACTCCTGTCGCGGACCCGAGCCACTCTCGCCGCTCCAGCTCCAGCTCCTGCCCTAGCTGCTAGCACCGCTGCCCTCTCTCTTTCAACTCGACGGCCACTGCTCAAAGGCCGCATGATGTAGGTCTGGACGTACTCTGTGTAGTCGCCCTCGCCCCTGAAGCCCTAAGCATCCCAACCGATCGTGTAATCGGCCATCTTCTCCAGGGTGTACCTCTCGATGTCCCTCATATGGACAGGGGGCGAACCTGGAACTATCTGCTCTGGTAAACCCAGGGTTTGGCGCAGGAAACGCTCACCCAGGTACCAAGCCCGACAGACCGGGCCCTCCAGCAAGATCCTGAACCGGGTGGTCTCCTCAGCACCGACAAACCGCTCCCGAACCGCAGCTGGCAGTGGGGCCCAAGGCTGCCAGGTGATCTGAAAATGATATGCAGTCAGTTATCTACTGTTATTGAAAATACAGTGCAAAGTGAAGCTTGAAATAAACTCTAAAGTTGAACATACCTCTGCGGGGGTGATGGTGTCAAAGTAGCGGTGGAAGAATATGAATGTCTCCCGGGGTCTCCGCACACACCTCACGTCGAAGCGTAGGGAGAATGGAACGCTGAGAGGAGTCTCCACGTCAGGCACCGGCGCAAGCCTCGGGATGTAGGCATAGACCCACAACTGCAGGGCAAATATTAGTACGCTTATCAGATAAAGCAGAATGCAGAATAAAGCAGAAATGGTAGAACCGTGTGTTGTGCAGTGTATTGTGCAGAGTGTACGGTGTGTGCAGTGTACAGTCAGTGTAAAGCAGAGTATATGTGTGCCGTGTGTGCAGTATACAGTCAGCGTGCCGCAGACCGCAGGGTGTGCAGTGTACAGAGTACAGAAAATGTAAAGCAGAAATATAAAAGAGGAAGAAGATGTACCTCCCAAGCTCGCCAGTAGCCTCCAAGCAACTGCCCGCTGCATCGAGAGGATGAGCTCATGTACCCATAGAGTGTGGCCAAGGCTGCCCCACCCCAGTCATAGCACAGAATCCTAGTCACGTCCACCAGAGCGCTCAACAAACAGAGGGGCACAGTGTTCGCCCGGTCAGTGAAGATGGTCGTCCCCAGTAAGAACATAAGGAAGCCACGCGCGTACTGCTCCACCTCCTCCTGAGTCATCATCATGTCTCCCGTGGCAGAGAAGTGGAAGGAGTCGGTGGTGTCCCACCACCTCTCCACCAGAGCGGCAAGGAGAGGCCTGCTCGCGGTAAGTCTAGAAAGTCCCCTGCAGAAGGCACCGAAGCCGGCCTGGTCTACGATATGGCGGACCACATCCGGTAGCTCCATATACCATCCACGGGCCATGACATTCCCATAGCCCCGGTAGGTATGGGAATCCCCCTGTATTCAAAAACAACAGTTGCGAAACAATATTCAATATACAGTTTTGAAGAATATTCAGAATTGATATAGCGTGTGTGCACATGTTCAGATTCAAAGAGACATCGGGTGCCGGTGTGCTCACAGTGAACCACAACATATGATGTGTCAGTGTGTTTGAGTGGTTCAGTACAGATGTAGCTTGTGTGCACGCGTTCAGATTCAAACAGACATCGGGTGCCGGTGTGCTTACAGTGAACTACAACATATGATGTGTCAGTGTGTTTGAGTGGTTCAGAACAAGTGTAGTGTGTGTGCGCGTGTTCCAATTCAAATAGATATCAGTGCAAGCGTGTTCACAGTCAACTATAGCATATGATATACCGGTGTATCCGGGTCAGACAGTTAAAGGCAGAATCGACTATGGCAGTTGAGTGTTCTACTTTGTAGAAAATGAAACCGGGGAAAGAATATA
Source organism: Camellia sinensis (assembly GCF_055761805.1). NCBI lineage: Eukaryota > Viridiplantae > Streptophyta > Magnoliopsida > Ericales > Theaceae > Camellia > Camellia sinensis. The sequence goes on along the minus strand of NC_138969.1, from coordinate 140,708,870 downwards.
CCTCGAAAGTGCCATGTGAAAAGTGTGTCTCGGGCTCACGCAGAAGCAGTTCCGCTGGCACCCTCCTATCAAAGCTCCTGAACTGGCGAAGACCGTTAGGAGGCAGCTCGTGAATTGCAGGCCTGTAGGTCGCCGGATCGAATGGATAGACGCTAAGAGGCAAGGGCTCGGCCTCTGGGTCCATATCTACCTCCAGGGGAGCCCCACCACCTGGAATATCGTCTTCCATCTCGAAGAGAATGTGAAAATGGCCGGGAATGTGGAAACTGGGTGAGAATACGAAAGGTCAACCAAAAAGTCAAACCCCGAGAGGGCGAAAAATGGCCGGAAAAGCCGGAGTGTGGAAAAGGTACAGAAATCGAGGTGAACTCGAGGGAAACAAACCCCAAGTGGCAGAAATCAAGAAAGAGATACCGAAACGACATTTTGTTCGGTTCAAAACATCTGAAACGACGAGGTATTCGCGAGTCGAACGACGAAAAAGTGTTGAAAACACAAGAAAAATGAGGATTGAAGGGAGAAAAATAGCCTAGAGAGGTGGGGGAGGAAATTTTGACCAAGAGAAAGTGAAAAGAATAGGGCTAGAAGCCCTATATTTAAAGACCCGAGGCCAAAGGACCAAACTACCCCGATTCAGGCATATTTGGCCGGTCGGCCACACTGTTGGCCGGTCGGCCAAATATTTGGCCGGTGGAACTTTTTCATGGCCGATGGACAACCGGTGATCTCGTCCGATAGCCGGTGATTCTCCTACACCTTTGTTTGGGTCAGATATGTGGTTTGGGACCTCCTTTGCTCAACTCAGTGCAAGAACAGGCATTTTTGAAGCTTAACCGGCTTCCGTTTTGACCCTGGACTGTGTTTTCTATGTGTAGCACTCAAATATGTGCAAGGTGTATCCTTTTTGTATCCTTTTGTCTCTCGTGAGGTTCGAAAGTTTCCCCACATGAGTTGCTTTACAATGCTTTGTCGTGAACATGCGTTGGTTATACGTCATTTCATACGCATTGTTATGCACACATCTCGCATTGTCATGCACACGACTTGCATTGTTGTGCACCTCTCTCTGGTCTGGCGAGACCTTAAATATGCACGGTCTAGGAGACCTTAAATCCTCGGAAGGTGCAAGACCTTTGGTGCATTGATATGCTTGTGCGTTGTCGCGCACGCCATGCATACATTGATATGCACAGATCATGTGCATTGTCATGCATTTCGAACGACTCGTGTCGTCACACATTCGAGTTCATATGCATCATCATGCATCTTCCTTACCATGCGTTGTCGCGCATTCAAGGTCATGTGCATTGTCATGCCTTTCAAAAGACATGCGTTGTCGCACTCGTTTCGTTTGCATTATCATGCACTTTTCATACATTTTCAAAAAAAATAAATAAATAAACAAAACAAAAAAAAAACTTTGCACTGTCATGCATCCATTGTAAATAGTGCATATGTCATGCATCCATCGTAAATAGTGCATATGTCATGCATTACATTGGATATAGTGCATATGTCATGCATTCCCTTGTATATAGTGCATATGTCATGCATTTTACTGTAAATATTACATTTATGTCCATCCATTGCATATTGTATATATTGCATTGTAGCTTGCATGCATCCACTACATCGCATCCATCTATGGCTTGCGCCTTTCCATGTTGAGCTTGGTCTGGTATGTGCCCATATTTTCATGTCCAAGCACAGTTTTGCATGTGTACGCGCCTATTCCACTGCTGGTATTGTGGTTTGAGGGTTGCGGCACCTTTTCTGTGTTAGACGCGGTTTGTTTGTGTACATGCCTTTCCTAGGAAAGATTTGGTTTGGCCCGCGTGCCTTATCCATTGTATCCTACCCATCCAGTGCATATTGTATATATTGCATTGTAGCTTGCATACATCCACTGCATCACATCCATCTATGGCTTGCGCCTTTCTATGTTGAGCTTGGTCTGGTATGTGCCCATACTTTTCGTGTTGAAGCACAGTTCTGCATGTGTATGCGCCTATTCCACTGCTGGTATTGTGGTTTGAGGGTTGCGGCACCGTTTCTGTGTTAGATGCGGTTTGTTTGTGCACATGCCTTTCCTAGGCAAGATTTGGTTTGGCCCGCGCGCCATATCCAGTGTGTATATTACACTGGAGTGTAATTTGTTGCGTCCAGCATTTAGGATCATGTTCTTTCGTTAGCGGGTCATTCCCCGCTTTTATCATCCCACCCAATTACTTGTTCTTGTGTCCGTCTACATTACCCATAGTTCTGTATGTGTACATGCCTATTCCACTGTTGATATTGTGGTTTGAGGGTTGCGACACCTTTTCTATGGTAGACGGACTTTGCATCTCTATTATCTCTATGACATTTGGGTGGTTTTGAACTGCTTATGATTTGGATCATGTTTCAAATACATTGCATATCATTTGCATTGTTTTGAATACATTGCATATCATTTGCATTGTTTATATATAGTTTTGTATATTTTGCTGTAGACACCCCATTTTTGACCGTCCTTAAGACATGGACGTCATCGATTGAACACTAGGTGATCATCCATGTTCGTGTTTGTTTTGAGTTCCCGGAGGTCTTGGCTACACGCCTTGCCTCAGGATCTCTCGACTTGCTTGTTCTGTGCTTGGTTTTACATCAAGGACTTGTTTGTTTTTGCACCTGAGGGTAAAGAGTAGCTTGCTAGCTACCCCTCACCCCCACCAGCCTTGGCTTGAGGCCACCGGCCGTGTATTCTTGCTACCGGCCATTGGTGAAATATACCGTTGGCCGGTCGGCACTTGGTGTGGTCGGCCGACCATCTGTTTGGCCGATGGCCTCTTTTGCTGGCCGGTACCACCTTTTTGCCTTTTACAGGCATAATGCATGCCAGATGTGCCAGCTGGAATGCACGGACCCTCCTCCCCACGCACGAGTGTGGCTGTTTTGCCCCTTTTTCACCCTTTTGGTCTAGCTTCTTGAGGAAGCTTGGACCTTTGTCTTAGCTTCCTTAAGAAGCTTGGACACCTGTCCCAGCTTCCTAAGGATGCCTTGGCCCCTTTGCCTTGGCTTCTTTAGGAAGCCTTGACCCCTTTGTTAGCTTCCCTTGGAAGCTTAGCCTTTTCCATTGTCTATGTAAGGAGACCTCCCCTCTCCTTTGTTTTGGTTCAGCAAAATCAGACCTAGAACATATATATTCTGATACATACATCTTCTCTCTCTATATCTCCCTCTCTCTCTTCATTTGTGTGTGTTTGAGGGCCTAAAAGGGTGATTTGTTCTTACTTTTGCACTAAAACACACACCATTACACCTTACTTCAACTTTGGGAGGTGTTGAGGGTTTATTCTTGAGGTTTTGAGCTAGTTTTGATCAGAAGAAGGTGGCTGGACTTGCTGTTCTTGAGGTGTCCTTCGAGGGTAACACTTTTGCTTTAGATTCCCCAATCTTGCACTAGCTTTTGACCAGCTTTGCATATTGATTTGTTTTGTGTATAACTGAAAAAAGTCTTGTATTTGCATGCTTAAGATACTTCATTAAGGTCATTTTGTTGTTTGGGGTCGATCCGCCCCTCTTAGGCCTTGTTTGGCCCTTTTGTGCTCTCTTTGATAAGCTTTGGGGACTTTTGTATATTGGCCTTCTCACCACTGAAATCCAGTGGATTTTCAGCGGTGAAGAAGGGGTTTTGAAGTATTTCATAGGGGAGGGACACCCCTCTCCCTTGGTCTCTCTTTTGTTTGCATTTTTGGCCCATAATGGTAGCATGTACGATTAGTTATTCTTGGCTTCATTCCAGAGGTTTTTGGGTGTTATTGGGTCATATTATGCCTCTGTTTTTAGTCGGATTAAAGGTCCCTTGCATGCATAATATACTTGCTTTCTATTCCCCCGTTATGCCTAGAAGTGCATCATGTATTTAACCTACTATGCTATCATGTTTTGGCCTAACTTTGTGAAGTTCTTAGCCATGCCTTACCATGCTTGAGGTCTGTTAGGAGCTTATTTGATCATATTTACCATGTTTGGTATAGCCCCTTTGTATTTTGGCTTGTGAGCCTTGAGGGTGTGAGTCATGAGCATGTTTTAGTTGGGTTGTTTCAATGATTTGGAGTCATTCCACATGCCATTTCAGTCCCTAATCCATGTTCCTATGCATGTATCCATCACCCTTTTCATGCCTTGAAGAGGTGTCCTTTTGTGCCTTGAAATGAGCATTGTGCATGCTTATGTATTTAAGTTTTTGGGGCTGCCATATCAGTGGATTTTGGGGCATTTTTTTGATGCATAAAAACTCTGTTTTGGGTTGCTTAGTTCATGCCATGTTTGCTTGGGGTAGGTGTTGAGCAATGCTCTCTTTTGTGGCCTTGAATACCTTCTATTTTGTATCCATTCCCTAGCATGTCTTGGTGTCATCTTTTACATGCTTTTCAGAGTTTAACATGAGTGTTTAATGTCTAAGCATATTGCCTTTAAGTATGCTTAGAGTTGTCCCCTTCCATGCTTAGATGATAGGCCTTGGTGTGTGCATGCATTGCATGCATAAGTTGTGCCATTTTTGACCCTTTTGGCCACTGTTTTAGGGTGTGGCTGAGGCCTCCCATTTCAGTCTAAGTCCATTCTTGTACATAGTTGTATGTTTGACTTGTTGCCTCTCGTTGCATGCTTGCATTGTACCATGTTTGCATCATATGTTAAATTGCATTGTATTGCCTCTTGCATGATTCGCACATTGCATGCTTGCATAATAGATTGCATTGCATTTGGCATGTTTTGCATCTTAGCCTCATGTTGCATTCTTAAGCCATGTTCATATACATGCATTGCATTGCTTGGTTTGGAGTGTCAAACCAAGCATGAGGATTGAGAGTATTCGTACTCCAAGTGACGTAACACGTCTCAATCCTCGGTCGCCGACGCCCTTAATCTCAATCTGATAGAGTGTTGGCATTAATCTCTTTGTTGCATGCATTTTACATTGAATGGCAAACTTGGCCTCTTAGGCCATCATGCATCAAAATGCAAAATTGATGGCCCGAGGGCCGAGGGTCATGCTCCCTTGAGTCCATTGCATGATGGGGGGGGGGGTGTAGCCATGCTCACATTTGCTTGAAAATTCCATGCCATACACTGCTTGCCCTCTGCTACTGTCAACTGCAGGATTCTGCAGGAAGAAATAGCCATCTGGCTACTTTGAGTGCCGACTGACCAAATACAATTAGCCGGTGGCTCAACCAATGGTCGATGACCATTCCCTTCGGCCGGTGGTGTTCCCACTTGGTCGGTGATGCTCCCCAGTGTTCAGAGAAGCACCCCTAGGACTTGTGCAAATTTTCAGAGGAGCAGGGCAGTGTAAACAGAGGCAACAGTGCTATGGCAGCGAGTTTCTGAGCGGGGCGAGTCAAGCATGCATCATTTGCGCATTTCGAGGCAAAGTTGAGGCACTCTCTTTAACTTCACATTGAAATCATTTTTGTGATTAATTTGTTAATCAATTAGAGGGTTTGTAATAATTAATTAGCTATGATAGTTGATTCATTATTTGGACTGTATTATTCTTTTGGTCCCTCCGGGCGAGGACGAATTTGTAATAAGTGTGGGTGAGTGTGTGCATGTCTTCCAACCCCCACTTCTTTCTCCCTTTTACTTACCTGCTTTCAATGGTTAGTATTAGGTCATAGTTAAATTAGCATATCTTATGCTATGCATGCGTGCATCCATACGTTTGTCTTGCATGCACCAGGCTCAGCGCATCATACTAACTACATTGTATTTCAATTCCAAATTGAATACGTGCCAGTTGCAGCATTTCACATGCCATTTTAGAATAGCCGAGCCTATTGTATTCACATTCCTGCATGTGTTGCATTAGGCATTTCTGTATAGTTAGGATCATGCATGGATTTCTAACATAGCTTTTGTTTTGGCTTGGAGTACTCGGTAAGCTTTTACGCTTTAGCATCCTTGCATGCGTGTGAGTGTTGCCATGACAACATGCTTACCATGAGGCTATTTACTTGTATGATATAACTGCTTGAATGCCTGTGGATGGAGGTTGAATTACCTGAATTGGAATAATGCATTAAAACCGTGAGTTTTAAGCCCACTAGATAGTGGTGAAACCATCTTTTCTAAGCCCACTCAAGGGTGGGAAAACTTGCATTTTAGCCTACTTGCGAGGGGCAAAACCATCTTCAAAACAAACATGAAATGTTTTGTTCCAATTCAGGCGATCGAGTCTATACTTGTTTGCTGTGCGCATCACGTAGTGAATCTAGGCTAACAACCGGAATAAGAACGCACAATGTTTTCAAAACTAGATATCATGGTTAGTAGAGGCCGATCTTTGGATCGGGTGAGAGGGGGTGCTCATGGCTGACCTTCCCCAATCGTACCCAAGTTCCCGAGCCAAGGCAACTTCGGTGATGACGGACACGTGGCCTTAGGCAAACGAGTCAGGGTTTCCTAAATTCCCCCAAAATAAAATATTTAGGTGGCGACTCTGTATCTGGCAAAGCAGTTCATGTTTGGCACTTCTTTACAAAAATCTGTTTTTCAAAACGATTTGCCAGATTTGGACTCTTTGGTTCAGATTAAGAACCGTGACGATTTGAGTCCAAACTGTAGCGTGCCCAAAACGAACAGAACGAGACTCATCCTCCCGGGACGTTCGGGGATGTCTACAGTTTCTGGCGACTCCGCTGGGAAATTTTGAGAATTTGACTCGAACTCATGATATCTTGTTTTGACTACACTTATGTGTTTCTTTGCATTGCATGTGCGTTGGTGCACCTAGGACACCGTGTTGGCCATCTGGTATTCCTGAACGGTTTGCCGGAGGTTTGCCTTGTCAAGGCATGACCATAAGGCTGACCGGTTGCGGGCTCCGCCAGTATGGGAACACAAACCCCGATTTTTATCAGGGCACCCTTTTGACCATTCGACCTAGTGCATATTCGGAATCTGTAGTGACCATTCCAATCTAGGACAGGTTGCTACCCAATTATAGGTTGTTTGAAACTGTTGCGTGCGTAGTGAAACCCTAGCTCCTGAGAAAATAGGACAGGGAAACCCTACCCCAACATAGGAGTGTTTTGGTTCTCATTTACTTGCTATGTGCTTTTAGAGTGTATCTCTGCAGGGAATGAGCATATTAGTTTGCAAGTTTGAGTACCAGGCCTGAGGGCATCAGTATCAGTGTTTTGGGGAATTAGTTATATCTGCGAGTGCCAGACTCAATTTTGGGGTAGTGATTTGGGGAATAATGATCAGTGTTTGAGAACAGTGTACTCAGCTTATCGACAGGGTGTTGTCATGCCCAACCATGTGTTATGTTTATTTAAGCTATTATGCTGTCCGTTTGTCTGGTCGTTTATTTCCTTATTATCGCCTTATTTATCTTTTTGCTAGGTAGTTTAGCACGATTGCTTCTGACCCAGTAGATATTCCCCAAGCACCCTGGATTAGAGGTCGCCGACTCCATCAATCTAAAGATCTGGTAGACGGACAACCAGTGTACTACTCATTACCGTCGGTTCCTAGACGGAGGGCAGTCAGGCAGAGAAAATCAGTTCGGCGATCAGTACAGAGGGCTTTATCTTCCCCACCTGAGTACAGTAGAGATCAGGGTTCTGTTTCTCCCGTAGAGAGGGAATATATACCAGGAATTCAATCAGATCAGAGCAGTATGGCGAGCTTAGAGGAGACGGTGCGCCAGCTCCAAGAGAGCATGAAAACTATGCAGCAAGACGCTGTCTGACAGGCGGAGTTTGCCAAGCAACAGGCCATGGTTATGACTGAACAAGCAGAGTTAATCGTGAGGCTACAACAGCAAGCCGGAGCATCTGCTTCGCATCAGGCTCCTCCCCCCCCCCCAGGAGTTCCAATACTCGGGGACACAACTAATGTTCAGAATGATACGGACATTTCCACAGGGCCACCTCCGCCCCCAATCCTACCCCAGATCCTACCCCAGTTATCCAAAGCACCCACCAACCTACCGGACTCTCCCTTTGAGTTCGAGACGGATCCCACCGCATTGAAGTTGAGCAAGCTTGAAAAGCTGTTCAAGAGATCCCAGGGAGTCAAGACCATCCCTGATATTGAAGATGGGTACACCGACGCAGCTGTGACGCTGCCGGACCGATTCAAGATGCCGCACATCGACTGGTTTGTTGGATCCGGGGATCCTATGGTACACCTGCGTTTGTTTTCAGACATCTTAAAGTCCTCACCAGACTGCAGAAGCTATCTCTATTCAGCCAGACCGTATCGGGTGTGGCGGCCATCTGGTACGCCAAATTAGAAGATGATGTCAAGAGAAACTGGGACGAGATGGATGAGGCCTTCATTGCGCAATACTCATATAACACGCAAATCGAGGTTACGACCCGTGATCTTGAGACAACGAGGCAGGAGCCTAAAGAGAGCTTTTCAGAGTTCGTAACCAGATGGAGGGCTAAGGCCTCAATGATGACCCTAAGGCCCACTGATAAAGATCAAATTCGGATGATTGCGTGCAATCTCCTGCCTAAGCTGATGCAGAAAATGATCGTGCTCCACTTCCCTACTTTTGCTGATCTGCACGCGATGGGAGTACAGATTGAGGATGCCTTGAAGCAAGGCTTAATTGATAATGATCGGGAGCAACCCAGAAGAACTTTTAATCGCAACACCAATGCAGGCCCGAGCAGCGTTACAATTGCAAGAGCCTCAGAAGTGAGCATGGTCACCACCATCCCCCCTCCCCCTCCAAGACCCATGGCAGCTACGCCTTTCTCCAGTGCTTCCGGAAGCAATACACAAACAGCCAGATACCCACCCAAAAACCAAAGAACCTTCGCTCCACTATATATGCCCCTGCCCAAAGCTCTGGGGGTCTTAATTAGAAAAGGGCACTTGAAGCCCCTAGAGCCGTGACCATTGCCAAAAAGACTTCCCCCTACCCACAACCCAACCAAATATTGCGCATTTCACCAACAGCACGGTCATGACACCGACCAGTGCATCCGATTACGTCATGAGGTTCAAGATCTCATCGATAACGGGGTGATTTTGCCTCCCGAGAAACCTAATGTTACAACAAACCCTCTCCCACCACACAACCAAGCTCCACCTCCCAAAATAATCAATTTTATCCAGACTAGGGTCGTGTCTTACGATCCTAGCATATATATCACTCCTTCTCACCTACCTAAGCTGGAGGGGTTGCTTCCTGACTGCACTGACTTGTGCATGTTGGACATCTCCAGAACCCAACCAGAGCCTATGGTGATGACCATCGAAGATGGGACACGGATGATTCCAGAGGAGAATGCGATTGTTGAGCCAGAATATGAGGAAGCCTACAATCTGAGTGATTATATTCTGTCAGTAGGCCAGGTTCGGCCCATTGTAGAATTGCCGGAGAGGGCAGAGCTGTGTATGGTCTGAGGGGATGGATTTGAGCAGGGGACAGATAATTTGACGGCTATGGAAAAGAACCTTGCCCACCTCCAGTTTTTCAGTGACCAAGACCCAGGGGACGCAGCAGTCAACTGGTTTGATTATGAGGAATCGGTAGAGGTTACTGGGCGGTTGGATGATCAACCGGATGTTGTTGAAGAATTCCAACCAGGACAAGGCCCGATAGGGGCGAGAATGTCAGTGACGGCTGGAAGGGCCGAAGGGCAGAGTACATCGCTGGAGAGCACCGGTTTCGCGAATTTCGCTCAGGATTGGAGCATCTTGAACACAGTCGGAACAGGAAAGGTTTGACGATTCTGAGAGAATCTGGAAAGCTAAGGCCCATGCGGGAACTGAAAGTGCTGTGTGTACGAGGACAGAGAATACTGCGAGCATGTAGATGGAAGATACTACGAATATAAGAACAGCCATACCGGAGCCAGATAGGTGTCTGTCGACTACCGATGGAATGTGGTAGTAGGACGGCGACTTATGTCTTGCCCACACAGATGAGGATTTGGGGAGCAACCAGCCAGACGATACCTGGTACATCGGCGAAGTCGATCATATGACAAGGAGCGGGAGGTATTTCAAGCCCCCGCACCTGGATCAGCCAGAGGCGTCTGGGAAGGATAAGGATGCTGAGAAACAGAAAGAGAAGCAACTCGAAGAAGAGGCTGTACTGAAGCAGTTGAAAAAGATATAGGCAGACATCTCCATCTGGGGATTGCTTATGGCATCGCTAGTGCATCGACAAGCTGTCTTATCGGCCATGGACAAGGCCAAGCTCTTAATAGACACCACGCCTGAGTAGCTGGTGGGCTTAGTTTTTCTGGGAGGAGCTACCTCGATGTTAACTTTCTCCGATAAGGAATTTCCAACTGAGGGTGCGAATCACAACAAGCCACTCTAGATCTCTGTGGAGTGTAGAAATAAATGGATACCGGTGGTCCTTATTGACACAGGGTCCGCCATCAATATGTGTCCAGCAAGGACTGCCTATGCAATCGGTTTAAAGACCGCGAACTTTGTGCCGACAGCCCAGGTGATTCGGCCATACGACATCACAAGCAGAGAAGTCATGGGGACAGTGAAAGTTTAGACCAAGGTTGGGCCGGGGCAGCATGAAATTGACTTTCACGTCCTAGAGGTTCTCGCCACTTTCAATCTACTCTTGGGGCGGCCGTGGCTACACCAAGTGAAGGCAGTTTCTTCTACCTTGCATCAGATGGTGAAATACCCCCATGGAAAGGGAGTAGCCATTGTTTTTGGAAATTCGCCGATCCATCCACCGCCGGAAGTATCTGCGCCAGTTTTGGAAATTGAGCACGGTATGGAGGATGTGTTCTTGTCGGATTTTACCCTAGCCGAGGCTCGGGTTATGTAAAACATCATGGCTGTTAATGCGGGGTTGTATGTCAGTGCTCAGTCAGTATACCTCAAGAATAAACTCCAACATATCCCCGGGATGGGATTGGAAAAGAGTGGCCGGAAGACGATTGGATAAGGAAAGGCAAGGAGATGGCTAGAAGTGCCATACAACCCACATACCTTTGGCTTGGGTTATCTGCCCACCAAAGACGATTGGATAAGGAAAGGCAAGGAGATGGCAAGAAGTGCCAGAGCGAAACAGGCGGGGAAGCCTTTTGAATTAATGCACCGGCCCATCCAGGGAACCCTAAACGAACGCTTCATTCGGGAGGGGGAGGACTTTCCATTTTGTGGCTTTCCAGAGCCATGGTTGAACGCAGAGAGGAAACGCGTGCCGGGGTTTGAGATCTTCTTCGACCTGCAGTTATCTGGGGATGACATTGCCGAAGAGCAGACGGACCCATTAGCTGAGGTTGAGCAGAGCAAGAAAGTGGAGTCTGAGGACTTTGAAATCGAAATGGGGGTAGCACTGGCTTGTCAACTTTCAGATCCTCCGATCGAACAGAAGTGCTTGGGGGATAACTTCTCGGTGTCCATGATTGGGAATGAAACGACTGCAGACCTACCAGCAAACATTTTGGATGCATCTATCGCACCATCTCTCATTTGGCAGTACGAGGAGGGATTTTTGTCACGTAGCACCGGGTCAGGTAGTGAGTCGGAATCGGATTCCACCGAATCTTGTGAGTCGGAAACAGGTCCCAGCTCGACTGAGTTTGAGTTCGGTATTCCTGGGGGTGACAACCCGGATGCCACAGTCCTGTCCAGGTCGTCTTTTTCTTTCTTTTTTGAGTCTGTTGTAACAGAAGAATCGACGGTTTGGATGTGCTTAATGAGAATGATGTGGATGTGGTTTCTAAGTACTTTTCTATACCTTTGATTTATTGCTTGAATCAGGACTTTCAAAATTTTGATAAAAACGACGAGGAAGAAATTCCTCCAGTTTTGCAACGCTTAATTGAGCAAGAGCAGGAGAGATTTGTTAAACCTTTAATGGATAAAATCACTACTGTGAATGTTGGTACTGAGAAGGACCCGCGGCTAGTCTAGATCAGGTCCACGTTGTCTTCGGAGGAACGCGAGCGCTTAGTCGCTTTATTAAAAGATTTCAAAGATGTTTTCACGTGGTCCTACGAAGACATGCCTGGAATCGATCCTAAGATTGTACAGCACCGGATCCCCCTTGACCCCGAGGCCCGACCCATCAAACAGAAACTCAGAAGGATCCGCCCTGACTGGGCCATCAAGATTAAGGAAGAGGTCACCAAGCAAATTGACGCAAGTTTCCTACTAGTATCCGAATACCTGACTTGGTTAGCCAACATTGTTCCAGTGCCGAAGAAGGATGGCAGGATCTAGGTATGCCTGGATTTCAAGGACTTGAACAGAACCAGTTCGAAGGACGACTTTTCCTTGCCCCATATTGATGTGTTGGTGGACTTCACAGCGGGGCATGCTTTGCTTTCGTTCATGGATGGCTTCTCAGGCTATAATCAGATAGTGATGGCATCTGAAGATCAGGAGAAGACTGCTTTCACTACCCTGTGGGGGACATACTGCTACAGAGTGATGCCGTTTGGGTTGAAGAATGCAGGAGCTACATATCAACGGGCTGTAACCACAATATTGCATGACATGATCCACAAAGAGGTTGAGGTGTACGTGGATGACATGATTGTCAAATCCAAAGAAAGAGAGGGCCACTACACCGCCTTGCAAAAGTTCTTCAAAGGATCAGAGAATTTCAGTTGCGGCTGAATCCTCAGAAGTGTACATTTGGTGTTACAGCGGGAAAAATGCTGGGGTTTCTAATTACACAGAGAGGTATCGAAGTCGACCCTTCCAGAATCAAGGCCATCTTAGAAATGCCACCACCAAGGACTAAAAAGGAGGTGCGAGGCTTTCTGGGTAAAGTGCAATTCATAAGGCGATTTATCTCAAAATTAACCTTGACTTGTGAACCACTTTTTGGTCTCTTGAAGAAAGGAATGAAGTTCCAGTGGGACGGCCGATGCCAAGTTGCTTTTGAGCAAATCAAAGAATACTTACAGAACCCACCCGTGTTGTCACTGCCAGAGCCGGGGAGACCGTTGATATTGTACCTTTCAGTGACTAAGACTACAATGGGCTGCATGCTCGCGCAAGAATCTGAGGACAAGGTGGAGAGAGCCATCTATTACCTGAGCAAGAAGATGCTAGAGTATGAGACTCGTTACACACCGTTGGAAAAGGCTTGCATAGCCGTGGTATGGGCTACCAGGAAGCTGCGGCACTACCTGTTAGCTCACTCCGTAATGTTGGTTTCACGACTGGATCCCATCAAATATCTTTTCGAGAAACCAGCACTTACGGGTAGGCTGGCTCGTTGGTTGTTGTTGCTTTCGAATTCAATCTGAAATATGCGACGCGCAAGTCAGTTAAATGAAGAGTAGTGGCAGAATTCTTAGCCGATCACCCAGTGGGAGGCGGTGAAGCAGTTGAGTACTTATCCCCATATGAGGCCATTTTGCATATCGACGATGAAACTTGGACGATGTACTTTTACGGAGCGTCAAACCAGTACGGGTATGGGATAGGGGAGTTGTTGATAGCACCCGACAATTCTCGTTTCCTTCTAGCCTTCAAACTCTGATTCAAAGTCTCAAACAACGAAGCAGAATATGAGGCGTGCATTGCCGGTTTAGAAGTAGCCCTGGAACTAGGGGCAAAACGATTGGACGTCATCGGGGACTCAAACCTTGTTGTGTCTCAAGCAAAAGGAGATTGGAAAATCAAAGAAGAAAAGATGATAATGTACCACCAGGCCTTGGGCTTGTTGATTCCTCGGTTTGAGAAGTTAAACTTTGCTCATCTAGTAAGAGAGAACAACAGGTTCGCAAATTCATTAGCAACTCTATCTTCCATGATAGACATCCCGTTTGGAGTCCAGATGCGTCCAGTCATTATTGACCAGAAATTTGCACCAGCCTACGAGTCGATTGCTGCTATAGATGAGGTTCAGGACGAGAACCCCTGGTATTACGACATTTAGAATTTCTTGGAGGAGGAAGCATATCCACCAGGGGTAAATGCCAAGGATAAAAGGGCAATCGGAAGAATGGTTGTTCAGTTCATCATCTGCGGAGGTAAATTGTATAAAAGAGGTCATTCGGGAATGCATAAGCTATGCGTTGAAGCTGAAGAATCAAAACGCCTGATGGAGGCCATCCATGGAGGAAAATGCGGTGCACACATGAATGGGGTGATGTTAGCTCGGAAGATCCTCAGACAAGGTTATTATTGGTCCACCATGGAGGAGGATTGTATCGGCTTTGTTCGGCAATGCCACAAATGTTAAATCCATGCAAACTGCATGAATATCTCGCCGTCAAAGTTGTACAACATGACTTCGCCATGGCCATTTTCGGTTTGGGGAATCGATGTGATCGGGGCTGTTACTCCGAAGGGGTCGAATGGACATGAGTTCATCTCGGTCGCGATAGACTATTTTACAAAATGGGTCGAGGCCCAATCTTACGCGGTGTTGAAAGCGTCACATGTTACGAAGTTCATCCGAAACAATATCATCTACCGTTACGGGGTCCCGAACGAGATCATTTCAGATAATGGTTCCCACTTGATGAAGGACGTGATTGACTTATTGGAGAAATACAACGTGGCTTTTCATAAGTCGTCCACTATACCAGCCACAAACCAATGGAGCAGTTGAGGCCGCCAACAAGAACATCAAACACATCTTGCAGAAGATGGTGGAAACCTACCGGGATTGGCCAGATAAGTTGCCGTTTGCTCTGTGGGGCTACCGGACTTCAATTAGAACTTCAACTGGGGCGACTTCGTATTCGTTAGTTTATGGGATGGAGGCCGTTCTACCTATTGAAATCGATGTTCCGTCATTGCGAGTACTGGCTGAGTGTCAGATAGCCGAAGCAGATTGGCAGCAGAGCAGATTTGAAGAACTCATGCTCTTTGATGAGAGAAGACTAAAAGCACTGTACCATGTTCAAGGTTATCAGCACAGAATTGCCCAAGCTTTCAACAAGAAAGTTAAGTCCAGGAATCTAAAAGAAGGAGATTTGGTGCTCAAGGACAACTGAGCTCCCATCCATGACCCAAGGGGCAAGTTCAGACCAAATTGGACTGGTCCCTACATCATTAAGTCTATCGGGTCAGGAGGAGCTGTGGTTCTGATGGACCTAGATGGCCTAGAATTTTCACAACCGATCAACATGGACAAGTTGAAGAAATATTACCCCTGAGAGGCTCGCTAGGCCGAAAACCCGAAAGGGAGACCTAGGCAAAAGTTAGAGCACAAAAAATTAGAAATTATAAAAACCGAGCTCGCAAAGTTGAAAACCCGCAAAGGGCGACCTTGGCAAAAGTTAGAGCGCAAAAGGAGGGTGAAAATACTTGAGTGAACCAAAGCCTGAACTATGTAAGGCTTGATTCCTATCTTTGGGATACATAGGCAACTTCATCCTGAAGTTCGGCCATAAACTTTTCCCCGATCAAATTTGTCCATTTGATCACCTCGGCCATCTTTGTCTATTTAGCATTCAAGAGTTCGGTTATGATCTCCGGTGCAGTGCTTTTCAGACTAGGGGCAACTTTCCGTTGCCATGAAGTGCCGCGATACTATTCAGACTAGGGGCAACTTTCCAGTTGCTAGGATCTGAGGTTGTGCATCTCAGTGACAGATTTCAGGCATGTCCAGTTCTGATCCATATCGAAAATGACTTTGAAAAGTTTTGATAAAAGTTGATTTTGTTCAAATTAATCTTTTTACAACTTAGACCATTTTTGGACCAAAACAGAAAATTTTCAGTACCCACAACCTTCAATTTCATTGATTTCAATACAGAGTTCTCCTGCTCTTGCATACAAATTGAAGTTGCTTTTTATTATTAAATTCATAAAGAAAACTTGAAAGTTTTAATAAAGCAATAAATTTGGGGCATAGATAAGTTAGGTGCTCCTGCGCCCCCTCGCAGAGCTGGTCGAAGCCACTGATGCCAAGCTGGGCCCAATCTGTGCCTCTTCATTAAACCAATCTATGCACTCATCAGACAAAGTGCAACTGAAAGCGGGAGCGGGGGCTAGGAGCTCTCTAGTCCTCCATGCTATAGCATACCGGGCGAGCTGTGTGCCTCGGACCAGGAATGTAGCCGGGTACTCTATCCCCTCTGGTGGACAAGTTTGATCATGACCAAACTGGCGCCGGATCCGGAATGGAAAATAGAAGACACAGTGTGCCATGCCAATCAATTGAATCCCAGGTTGACGGGTCATACTGTAGCTCATCACTGCCAGGTTGAGCCAATGGCCACGCCAAGCAATGCGGTCTGCGGACACGCTGCACATCCAATCAAACCACCATCCCTCATCAAGGGCCTCAACTAGGCATTGCCGAAAGAAGTAGCCGTGAGTTGAGTATGCTGGGCAAGAGTCCATAACTTTCAACTTGTCCATCAACCACACCTAGGAAGGGATGAAAAATGAGAGAAGAAAGAATAGAGAGATGTACGATGTGAGGACACTGAGAAAAGGGGTTTTTTGAGAAAAATCGAGCTTGAGGGCCGAGTGATGTAAGCAATACAAATGTGAGATTGGGTGGGAAACATTACCTGCAGCAGTAATGGACTCCCCGCAAATCTGGTTGTCTCTCGACGATAAAAGGCATCCAAGCCCATCGACGTTTCAACCAGAGTCATGGCAATGCAGCCCTTGCCCTCCTTCAGACCTTGGGCAACCTCAGTCAACCGGACGTTAGATCCTCTGGAGCCCGAGGCAAACAAGAAATGGGATAGCATACACAAACAAAGAGCATGTTGTCGGAAGCTTTGCCAATGATGGTCACTGCGGTCACCGACGTCAGAAAATCGGCAAATTAAACTCAGAACATCCAACGCCCCGTCACCAATCAAAGAGCAAGCGTCGGGTATTGAAAGCCCACACATTTGTCCTAAGGCTTGGGTGTGGCCGAAGCGAAGTTGGGGAAAGATTTCCTCGTCACGCTCAGACTCCATTAAAGCTTGGAAATCTTCGAAGGTAGGACATACCTCTTGCCCGCTAAAGCTAAAGACATGTGTTACCAGATTCCAAAACCTTACCGCGCATGAAGAAACAGAAAGTGCAGCGGAGTGCGACTCAGAGTAAATAGTGCATTTATGCCGAAACCCCGGAAGATCAGCCTTTCCGAGCCGTCCAAGTTGGAAATCCAAGTTGTGAGATTTTGGGTAAGAAACTCTTCCATTTGGAGCAAATCAGTGTGGAATTGAGAAAAACTATAAAGCTGAAGCCTTTTATAGGGGATAAGGTTGACTGGAGGACAGATGTCAGCATTCTGCTAGTCTCTGCCATTTATGGCTGGCCGGCCAAATATAGTGTCGACCGACCACCACTTTTGGCCGATTGTTCAGATTTGCTGGCTGATGGCCATTTCATGAGCCCGAAGGATTTCCCTGGTGGCTGGTGGTCTTCCTTCTTGTCCCCTGAGCTGTTTATATGATTGAACATGCTGAGAATTTGGGGAATGCCACCACTTCCCATGCCCTCCGATGATGATTTTTTTTTGCGACGTCACGCCTATTTGTTTATCGAGTTGTTGTAAATTTGTTTATCGAGTTGTATTTCGCTCATCGAGTTGTTCTCGCACTTGGCTAGCTTATCGAGTTTCTTTGTTTTGCTTATCTTGTTATAAGTCGGTTCATTACCTGATTATTACGATGCAAGTGCTCAATTTTCAAACCAAGTTTAATTTCATTCACATTGTTATGTGATGCCACGCGATGCGATGCATAGAACGTACAAATGTAACACCTTTTTGAACAAAATAGCTGTTTCATTTCCCTCATGTGTTTTGCAAAAATACACACTTTTGAAAAAAGTAAAACCTGCCTGAGGCAGTGCAATGTGCTTAAACTACCAGTAAAAAGGAAAGTAAAGCAAAGGAAGAGCAGGGCAGCATAGTATCGGATTTGAGGCCGGTAACCTCCCCTTCCAGTCAATGCACCTCCCGCGCCCTTGTTCGGGTCGACTATGTGGTTTGGCACCTTCATTACTCAAGACAGTTCAAGGAAGTGCACTTTCGGAACATTAGTAGGCCTTCGAGTTGACCTCAAGTCGTGTCTTCTATGAGCGATGCTCGGTTCGTGCGAGGAATGTCCCTTCCCGTATCCTTTTCGTATCTTGTGAATTCCCCAAATTGCTTCAATTATACCGTGTTGCGGTGCTTCGCATTTCAATTTCATGAATAACATGTCTTTACCATGCTTCAAGTTGAATCTGCCCCTTCAAGTTTCTATACACATTGCAAGCATTGTCACGTTATACTTTACTTACATGTGTTCAAGTTTCTATACACATTGCATGCGTTGTCGCGTTATGCTTTACTTACATGTGTTCAAGTTTCTATACACATTGCATGCGTTATCGCGTTATGCTTTACTTACATGTGTTCAAGTTCTCTTTCTATACACAGTGCATGCATACGTGCATTGCTTTACTTACATGTGTTGAAGTTCTTTTTATACACATTGCATGCGTTGTCGCGTTATGCTTTACTTACATGTGTTCAAGTTCTCTTTATACACATTGCATGCATACGTGCATTGCTTTACTTACATGTGTTCAAGTTCTTTTTATACACATTGCATGCATACGTGCATTGCTTTACTTACATGTGTTCAAGTTCTTTTTATACACATTGCATGCATACGTGCATTGCTTTACTTACATGTGTTCGAGTTCTCTTTATACACATTGCATGCGTTGTCGCGTTATGCTTTACTTACATGTGTTCAAGTTCTCTTTATACACATTGCATGCATACGTGCATTGCTTTACTTACATGTGTTCAAGTTCTCATTATACACATTGCATGCGTTGTCGTGTTATGCTTTACTTACATGTGTTCAAGTTCTTCTTATACACATTGCATGTGTTATCGCGTTATACTTTACTTAGATGTGTTCCAGTTCTTCTTATACACATTGCATGTGTTATCGCGTTATGCTTTACTTACATGTGTTCAAGTTCTTCTTATACGCATTGCATGCGTTGTCGCGTTATGCTCTACTTACATGTGTTTACCTTCATAGCATTGTTATGCTTGTTTCAAATCGTATTGTCATGCGTTCTATTCAACTTGCGTTGTCATGCACTTTCAATTGCATTGTTATGTATATTGCTAACGATATTGTACCTGTTAAGTTTTCTTTCTCTTTCAGGCACGATATTGTATGTACGATTCATTTGAAGCTGGTGCAACTAGACGAACCGCACAGGTATTGTATTCTCCGCGTGAAACGTAGCGAGAATTACAAAATTCTCTTATATCCTTTCTACATTATAATGTAGTTGGATTTGTGTTTGATTGCTTAAAACTGTTGCATGATATGCTTCGTTACAGCTTTCTTTGCATGATCATAAGTTATGTTCGGCTTCTTGCATTATCAGTTGCATTTTGCCCCTGCCCTCGGGCCCATATCTTATCTGTAGCTTATATGTTTGTCTAAATCTTTGGCCTTGTCAAAAATGGGTCGTCTCTGGGCTTTGCCACTCACTCCGGTCATTGTTATGACTTTCGAGTTCTGTCAAAGGGGGGCAACTGTAGACACCCCATTTTTGGCCGTCCTCAAGACATGGACGTCACCGCTTGAACCCTCGGTGATCATCCATGTTCGTGTTTGTTTTGAGTTCCCGGAGGTCTTGGCTACACGCCTTGCCTCAGGATCTCTCGACTTGCTTGTTCTGTGCTTGGTTTTACATCAAGGACTTGTTTGTTTTTGCACCTGAGGGTAAAGAGTAGCTTGCTAGCTGCCCCTGACCCCCACCGTCCTTGGCCTGAGGCCACCGGCCGTGTATTCTTGCTACCGGCCATTGGTGAAATATACCGTTGGCCGGTCGGCACTTGGTGTGGTCGGCCGACCATCTGTTTGGCCGATGGCCTCTTTTGCTGGCCGGTACCACCTTTTTGCCTTTTACAGGCATAATGCATGCCAGCTGTGCCAGCTGGAATTCACGGACCCTCCTCCCCATGCACGAGTGTGGCTATTTTGCCCCTTTTGCACCCTTTTGGTCTAGCTTCTTGAGGAAGCTTGGACCTTTGTCTTAGCTTCCTTAAGAAGCTTGGACACCTGTCCCAGCTTCCTAAGGATGCCTTGGCCCCTTTGCCTTGGCTTCATTAGGAAGCCTTGACCCCTTTGTTAGCTTCCCTTGGAAGCTTAGCCTTTTCCATTGTCTATCTAAGGAGACCTCCCCTCTCCTTTGTTTTGGTTCAACAAAATCAGACCTAGAACATATATATTCTGATACATACATTTTCTCTCTCTATATCTCCCTCTCTCTCTTCATTTGTGTATGTTTGAGGGCCTAAAAGTGTGATTTGTTCTTACTTTTGCACTAAAACACACACCATTACACCATACTTCGACTTTGGGAGGTGTTGAGGGTTTATTCTTGAGGTTTTGAGCTAGTTTTGATCAGAAGAAGGTGGCTGGACTTGCTGTTCTTGAGGTATTCTTCAAGGGTAACACTTTTGCTTTAGATTTCCCAATCTTGCACTAGCTTTTGACCAGCTTTGCATACTGATTTTAGGTTCGTGTATAACTGAAAAAAGTCTTGTATTTGCGTGCTTAAGATACTTCATTAAGGTCATTTTGTTGTTTGGGGTCGATCCCCCCCCTCTTAGGCCTTGTTTGGCCCTTTTTGTGCTCTCTTTGATAAGCTTTGGGGACTTTTGTATATTAGCCTTCTCACCACTGAAATCCAGTGGATTTTCAGTGGTGAAGAAGGGGTTTTGAAGTATTTCACAGGGGAGGGACACCCCTCTCCCTTGGTCTCTCTTTTGTTTGCATTTTTGGCCCATAAGGGTAGCATATACGATTAGTTGTTCTTGGCTTCATTCCAGAGGTTTTTGGGTGTTATTGGGTCATATTATGCCTCTGTTTTTAGTCGGATTAAAGGTCCCTTGCATGCATAATATACTTGCTTTGTATTCCCCCGTTATGCCTAGAAGTGCATCATGCATTTAACCTACTATGCTATAATGTTTTGGCCTAACTTTGTGAAGTTCTTAGCCATGTCTTACCATGCTTGAGGTATGTTGGGAGCTTATTTGATCATATTTACCATGTTTGGTATAGCCCCTTTGTATTTTGGCTTGTGAGCCTTGAGGGTGTGAGTCATGAGCATGTTTTAGTTGGGTTGTTTCAATGATTTGAAGACATTCCACATGCCATTTCAGTCCCTAATCCATGTTCCTATGCATGTATCCATCACCCTTTTCATGCCTTGAAGAGGTGTCCTTTTGTGCCTTGAAATGAGCACTGTGCATGCTTATGTATTTAAGTTTTTGGGGCTGCCATATCAGTGGGTTTTGGGGCATTTTTTTGATGCATAAAAACTGTGTTTTGGGTTGCTTAGTTCATGCCATGTTTGCTTGGGGTAGGTGTTGAGCAATGCTCTCTTTTGTGGCCTTGAATACTTTCTATTTTGCATCCATTCCCTAGCATGTCTTGGTGTCATCTTTCACATGCTTTTCAGAGTTTAATATGAGTGTTTAATGTCCAAGCATATTGCCTTTAAGTATGCTTAGAGTTGTCCCCTTCCGTGCTTAGATGATAGGCCTTGGTGTGTGCATGCATTGCATGCATAAGTTGTGCCATTTTTGACCCTTTTGGCCACTGTTTTAGGGTGTGGCTGAGGCCTCCCATTTCAGTCTAAGTCCATTCTTGTACATAGTTGAATGTTTGACTTGTTGCCTCTCGTTGCATGCTTGCATTGTACCATGTTTGCATCATATGTTAAATTGCATTGTATTGCCTCTTGCATGATTAGCACACTGCATGCTTGCAAAATAGATTGCATCGCATTTGGCATATTTTGCATCTTAGCCTCATGTTGCATTCTTGAGCCATGTTCGTATACATGCATTGCATTGCTTGGTTTGGAGTGTCAAACCAAGCATGAGGGTTGAGAGTATTCGTACTCCAAGTGATGTAACACGTCTTAATCCTCGGTCGCCGACGCCCTTGATCTCAATATGATAGGGTGTTGGCATTAATCTCTTTGTTGCATGCATTTTACATTGAATGGCAAACTTGGCCTCTTAGGCCATCATGCATCAAAATGCATAATTGATGGCCCGAGGGCCGAGGGTCATGCTCCCTTAAGTCCATTGCATGATGGGGGGGGGGGGTGTAGCCATGCTCACATTTGCTTGAAAATTCCATGCCATACACTGCTTGCCCCCTGCTGCTGCCAACTGCCGGATTCTGCAGGAAGAAATAGCCAGCCAACTACTTTGAGTGCCGACTTACCAAATACAATTAGCCGATGGCTCAACCAATGGTCGATGACCATTCCGTTCGGCCGGTGGTGTTCCCACTTGGTCCGTGATGCTCCCTAGTGTTCAGAGCAGCACCCTTGGAACTTGTGCAAATTTTTAGAGGAGCAGGGCGGTGTAAACAGAGGCAACAGTGCTATGGCAGCGAGTTTCCGGGCGGGGCAAGTCAAGCATGCATCATTCGCACATTCCGAGGCAGAGTTGCGGCAGTCTCTTTAGCTTCACATTTAAATCATTTTTGTGATTAATTTGTTAATCAATTAGAGGGTCTATAATAATTAATTAGCTAGGATAGTTGATTCATTATTTGGACTATATTATTCTTTTGGTCGCTCCGGGTGAGGGCAAATTTGTAATAAGTGTGGGTGAGTGTGTGCATGTCTTCCAACCCCCACTTCTTTCTCCCTTTTGCTTACCTGCTTTCAATGGTTAGTATTAGGTCATATTTAAATTAGCATACCTTATGCTATGCATGCGTGCATCCACACGTTTGTCTTGCATGCACCAGGCTCGGCGCATCATACTAACTGCATTGTATTTCAATTCCAAATTGAATACGTGCTACTTCCAGCATTTCACATGTCATTTTAGGATAGCCGAGCCTATTGTATTCGCATTCCTGCATGCGTTGCATTAGGCATTTCTGTATAGTTAGGATCATGCATGGATTTCTAACATAGCTTTTGTTTTTGCTTGGAGTACTCGGTAAGCTTTTATGCTTTAGCATCCTTGCATGCGTGTGAGTGTTGCCGTGACAGCATGCTTACCATGAGGCTATTTGCTTGTGTGATATAACTGCTTGAATGCCTATGGATGGAGGTTGAATTACCTGAATTGGAATAATGCATTAAAACCGTGAGTTTTAAGCCCACTAGATAGTGGTAAAACCATCTTTTCTAAGCCCACTCGAGGGTGGGAAAACTTGGATTTTAGCCTACTTGCTAGTGGCAAAACCATCTTCAAAACAAACATGAAATGTTTTGTTCCAATTCAGGTGATCCAGTCTATACTTGTTTGTTGTGCGCATGACGTAGTGAATCTAGGCTAATAACCGGAATAAGAGCGCATAATGTTTTCAAAACTAGATATCATGGTTAGTAGAAGCCGATCTTTGGATCGGGCGAGAGGGGGTGCTCATAGTTGACCTTTCCCATTCGTACCCAAGTTCTCGAGCCGAGGCAACTTTGGTGATGACGGACACGTGGCCTTATTCAAACGAGTTAGGGTTTCCTAAATTCCCCCAAAATAAAATATTTAGGTGGCGACTCTGTATCTGGCAAAGCAGTTCATGTTTGACACTTCTTTACAAAAATCTGTTTTTCAAAACGATTTGCCGGATTTGGATTCTTTGGTTCAGATTAAGAACCATGACGATTTGAGTCCAAACTGTAGCGAGCCCAAAACGAACAGAACGAGACTCATCCTCCCGGGACGTTCGGGGACGTCTACAGTTTCTGGCGACTCTGCTGGGGAATTTAAAAAAATTGACTCAAAGTCATGATATCTTGTTTTGACTACACTTATGTGTTTCTTTGCATTGCATGTGCATTGGTGCGCCTAGGACACCGTGTTGGCCATCAGCTATTCCTGAACGGTTTGCCGGAGGCTTTCCTTGTCAAGGCATGACCATAAGGCTGACCGGTTGTGGGCTCTGCCAGTATGGGAACACAAACCTCGATTTTTACCAGGGCACCCTTTTGACCATTCGACCTAGTGCATATTCGGAATCCATAGTGACCATTCCAATCTAGGACAGGTTGCTACCCAATTATAGGTTGTTTGAAACTGCTGCGTGCGTAGTGAAACCCTAGCTCCTGACAAAATAGGACAGGGAAACTCTACCCCAACATAGAGGTGTTTTGGTTCTCATTTACTTGCTATGTGCTTTTAGAGTGTATCTCTACAGGGAATGTGCATATCAGTTTGCAAGTTTGAGTACCAGGCCTGAGGGCATCAGTATTAGTGTTTTGGGAAATTAGTTATATCTGCGGGTATCAGACTTAGTTTTGGGGCAGTGATTTGGGGAATAATGATCAGTGTTTGAGAACAGTGTACTCAGCTTATCGATAGGGTGTTGTTATGCCCAACCATGTGTTATGTTTATTTAAGCTATTATGTTGTCTGTTTGTCTGGTCGTTTATTTCCTTATTATCGCTTTATTTATCTTTTTGCTAGGTAGTTTAGCACGATTGTTTCTGACCCAGTAGATATCCCCCAAGAACCCTAGATTAGAGGTCGCCGACTCCATCAATCTAAAGATCTGGTAGACGAACAACCAGTGTACTACTCATTACCCCCGGTTCCTAGACGGAGGGCAGTCAGGCAGAGAAAATCAGTTTAGCGATCAGTACAGCGGGCTTTATCTACCGCACTTGAGTACAGTAGAGATCAGGGTTCTGTTTCTCCCGTAGAGAGGGAATATATACCAGAAATTCAATCAGATCAGAGCAGTATGGCGAGCTTAGAGGAGACGGTGCGCCAGCTCCAAGAGAGCATGAAAACTATGCAGCAAGACGCTGTTCGACAGGCGGTGTTTGCCAAGCAATAGGCCACGGTTATGACTG
This sequence comes from Camellia sinensis, assembly GCF_055761805.1. Lineage (NCBI taxonomy): Eukaryota > Viridiplantae > Streptophyta > Magnoliopsida > Ericales > Theaceae > Camellia > Camellia sinensis. The sequence continues at coordinate 140,684,099 of NC_138969.1, read as the reverse complement.
AACAAGCAGAGTTAATCGTGAGGCTACAACAGCAAGCCGGAGCATCTGCTTTGCATCAGGCTCCTCCCCCGCCAGGAGTTCCAATACTCGGGGACACAGCCAATGTTCAGAATGATACGGACATTTCCACAGGGCCATCTCCGCCCCGAATCCTACCCCAGATCCTACCCCAGTTATCCAAAACACCCACCAACCTACCGGACTCTCCCTTTGAGTTCGAGACAGATCCCACCACATTGAAGTTGAGCAAGCTAGAAAAGCTGTTCAAGAGATCCCAAGGAGGCAAGACCATCCCTGATATTGAAGGTGGGTACACCGACGCAGCTGTGATGCTGCCGGACCAATTCAAGATGCCGCACATCGACCGGTTTGATGGATCCGGGGATCCTATGGTACACCTGCGTTTGTTTTTAGACATCTTAAGGCCGATGGGCCTCACCAGATTGCAGAGGCTATCTCTATTCGGCCGGACCCTATCGGGTGTGGCAGCCATCTGGTACACCAAATTTGAAGATGATGTCAAGAGAAACTGAGACGAGATGGCTGAGGCCTTCATTGCGCAATATTCATATAACACGCAAATCGAGGTTACGACCCGTGATCTTGAGAGAACGAGGTAGGAGCCTAAAGAGAGCTTTTCGGAGTTCGTGACCAGATGGAGGGCTAAGGCCTCAATGATGACACTAAGGCCCACTGATAAAGATCAAATTCGGATGATTGTGCGCAATCTCCAGCCTAAGCTGATGTAGAAAATGATCGTGCTCCCCTTCCCTACCTTTGCTGATCTGCATGAGATGGGAGTACAGATTGAGGATGCCTTGAAGCAAGGCTTAATTGATAATGATCGGGAGCAACCCAGAAGAACTTTCAATCGCAACACCAATGCAGGCCCGAGCGGCGTTACAACTGCAAGAGCCTCAGAAGTAAGCATGGTCACCACCATCCCCCCTCCCCCTCCAAGACCCATGGCAGCTATGCCTTTCTCTGGTGCGTCCGGAAGCAATAAACAAATAGCCAGATACCCACCCAAAAACCAAAGAACCTTCGCTCCACTATATATGCCCCTATCCAAAGCTCTGGGGGTCTTAATCAGAAAAGGGCACTTGAAGCCCCTAGCGCCGCGACCATTGCCAAAAAGACTTCCGCCTACCCACAACCCAGCCAAATATTGCGCATTTCACCAATAGCACGGTCATGACACCGACCAGTGCTTCCGATTACGTCATGAGGTTCAAGATCTCATCGATAACGGGGTGATTTTGCCTCCCGAGAAACCTAATGTTACAACAAACCCTCTCCCACCACACAACCAAGCTCCACCCCCCAAAACAATCAATTTTATCCAGACTGGGGTCGTGTCTTACGATCCTAGCATATATATCACTCATTCTCACCTACCTAAGCCGGAGGTGTTCCTTCCTGACTGCATTGACTTGTGCATGTTGGACATCTCCAGAACTCAACCAGAGCCAATGGTGATGACCATGGAAGATGGGACAAGAATGATTTCAGAGGAGAATGGGATTGTTGAGCCAGAATCTGAGGAATCTGGGAGCTCTGCTGAGGAAGCCTACAATCCGAGTGATTACATTCTGTCAGTAGGCCAGGTTCGGCCCATTGTAGAATTGTCGGAGAGGGCAGAGCTGTGTATGATCCGAGGGGATGGATTTGAGCAGGGGACAGATAATTTGACAGCTACGGAAAAGGACCTTGCCAACCTCCAGTTTTTCAATGACCAAGACCCAGGGGACGCAACAGTCAACTGGTTTGATTGTGAGGAATCAATAGAGGCTACGGGGCAGTTGGATGATCAATCGGATGTTGTGGAAGAATTCCAACCAGGACAAGGCCCGGCAGGGGCGAGAATGTCAGTGACGGCCGGAAGGGCCGAAGAGCAGAGTACATTGCCGGAGAGCACCGGTGCCGAGAATTTCGCTCAGGATTGGAGCATCTTGAACATAGGAATTATTGAACAGCCAGCTATACTGACACAGTCAGAACAGGAAAGGTTTGAGGATTCTGAGAGAATCAGGAAAGCTAAGGCCTATGCGGGAACTGAAAGTGCTGTGTGTACGAGGATAGAGAATACTGCGAGCATGTGGATGGAAGATACTGCGAATATAAGAACAGTCATACTGGAGCCATATAGGTGTCTGTCGACTGCTGATGGAATGTGGTGGGAGGACGACGACTTCTGTCTTGCCCACACAGATGAGGATTGGGGGAGCAACCAGCCAGACAATACCTGGTACATCGGCGAAGTCGATCATATGACAAGGAGCAGGCGGTATTTCAAGTCCCTGCACTTGGATCAGCCAGAGGCGTCTGGGAAGGATAAGGAGGCTGAGAAACAGAAAGAGAAGCAACTCGAAGAAGAGGCTGTACTGAAGCAGTTGAAAAAGATACAGGCAGACATCTCCATCTGGGGACTGCTTATGGCATCATGAGTGCATCGACAAGCTGTCTTATCGGCCATGGACAAGGCCAAGCTCTTAATAGACACCACGCCCGAGCAGCTGGTGGGCTTAGTTTTTCTGGGAGGAGCTACCCCGATGTTAACTTTCTCCGACAAGGAATTGCCACCTGAGGGTGTAAATCACAACAAGCCACTCTACATCTCTGTGGAGTGTAGAAATAAATGGATACCGGTGGTCCTTATTGACACAGGGTCCGCCATCAATGTGTGTCCAGCAAGGACTGCCTATGCAATCGGTTTAAAGACCGCGGAGTTTGTGCCGACAGCCCAGGTGATTCAGCCATACGACGACACAAGCAGAGAAGTCATGGGGACAGTGAAAATTCAGACCAAGGTTGGGCCGGGGCAGCATGAAATTGACTTTCACGTCCTAGAGGTTCCCGCCACTTTCAATCTACTATTGGGGCAGCCGTGGCTACACTAAGTGAAGGCAGTTTCTTTTACCTTGCATCAGATGGTGAAATACCCGCATGGAAAGGGAGTAGCCATTGTTTTTGGAAATTCGTCGATCCATCCACCGCCGGAAGTATCTATGCTAGTTTTGGAAATTGAGCACGGTATGGAGGATGTGTTAATGTCAGGTTTTACCCTAGCCAAGGCTCGGGTTGTGCAAAACATCATGGTTGTTAATGAGGGGTTGTATGTTAGTGCTCAGTCAGTATACCTCATGAATAAACTGCAACACATCCCCAGGATGGGATTGGGAAAGAGTGACCGAAAGGGCGTCGCAACATTGGCCGAAGTGCCATACAACCCACATACCTTTGGCTTGGGTTATTTTCCCACCAAAGACGGTTGGATATGGAAAGGCAAGGAGATGGCTGGAAGAGCCAGAGCGAAGCAGGCGGGGAAGCCTTTTGAATTAATGCGCCGGCCCATCCAGGGAACCCTAAACGAACGCTTCGTCCGGGAGGGGGAGGACTTTCCATTTTGTGGCTTCCCAGAGCCATGGTTGAATGCGGAGAGGAAGCGCGTGCCGGGGTTTGAGATCTTCTTCGACCTGCAGTTATCCGGGGATGACGTTGCTGAAGAGCAGACAGACCCATTAGCTGAGGCTGAGCAAAGCAAGAAAGTGGAGTTTGAGGACTTTGAAATCGAAATGGGGGTAGCACTGGCTTGTCTACTTTCAGATCCTCCGATCGAACCGAAGTGCTTGGGGGATAACTTCTCGGTGTCCATGATCGGGAATGAAACAGCTGCGGACCTACAAGCGAACATTTCGGAAGCATCTATCGCACCATCTCTCATTTGGCAGTACGAGGAGGGATTTTTGTCAAGCAGCACCGGGTCAGGTAGTGAGCCGAAATTTGATTCCACCGAGTCTTGTGAGTCGGAATCAGGTTCCAGCTCGACTGAGTCTGAGTTTGGTATTCCTGGGGGTGACAACCCGGATGCCACAGTCCTGTCCAGGTCATCTTTTTCTTTCTCTTTTGAGTCTATTGTAACAGAAGAATCGGACGATTTGGATGTGCTTAATGAGAATGATGTGGATGTGGTTTCTGAGTACTTTTCTGTACCTTTGATTTATTGCTTGAATCAGGACTTTCAAAATTTTGATAAAAACGACGAGGAAGAAATTCCTCCAATTTTGCAACGCTTAATTGAGCAAGAGCAGGAGAAATTTGTTAAACCTTTAATAGATGAAATCACTACTGTGAATGTTGGTACTGAGAAGGACCCGCGGCTGGTCCAGATCGGGTCCACGTTGCCTTCGGAGGAACGCGAGCGCTTAGTCGCTTTATTAAAAGATTTCAAAGATGTTTTCACGTGGTCCTACGAAGATATGCCTGAAATCGATCCTGAGATTGTACAGCACCGGATCCCCCTTGACCCCGAGGCTCGACCCATCAAACAGAAACTCAGAAGGATCCACCCCGACTGGGCCATCAAGATTAAGGAAGAGGTCACCAAGCAAATTGACGCAGGTTTCCTACTGGTATCTTAATACCCGTCTTGGTTGGCCAACATTGTTCTAGTGCTGAAGAAGGATGGCAGGATCCAGGTATGCGTGGATTTCAGGGACTTGAACAGAGCCAGTCCGAAAAAGGACTTTCCCTTGCCCCATATTGATGAGTTGGTGGACTTCACAGCGGGGCATGCTTTGCTTTCGTTCATGGATGGCTTCTCTGGCTATAATCAGATAGTGATGGCACCTGAAGATCGGGAGAAGACTGCTTTCACTACCCTGTGGGGGACATACTGCTACAGAGTGATGTCGTTTGGGTTGAAGAATGCTGGAGCTACATATCAACGGGCTGCGACCACAATATTGCATGACATGATCCGCAAAGAGGTTGAGGTGTACGTGGATGACATGATTGTCAAATCCAAAGAAAAAGAGGGCCACTACACCGCCTTGCAAAAGTTCTTTCAAAGGATCAGAGAATTTCGGTTGCGGTTGAATCCTCAGAAGTGTACGTTTGGTGTTACAGCGGAAAAAATGCTGCGGTTTTTGATTACACAGAGTGGTATCGAAGTCGACCCTTCCAAAATCAAGGCCATCTTAGAAATGCCACCACCAAGGACTGAAAAGGAGGTGCGAGGTTTTCTGGGTAAAGTGCAATTCATAAGGCGGCTTATCTCAAAATTAACCTTGACTTGTGAACCACTTTTTGGTCTCCTGAAGAAAGGAACGAAGTTCCAGTGGGACGGCTAATGCCAAGCTGCTTTTGAACAAATGAAAGAATACTTATAGAACCCACCTGTGTTGTCACCGCCAGAGCTAGGGAGACCGTTGATATTGTACCTTTCAGTGACTGAGAATAGAATGGGTTGCATGCTCACGCAAGAATCAGAGGACAAGGTGGAGAGAGCCATCTATTACCTGAGCAAGAAGATGCTAGAGTATGAGACTCGTTACACACCGTTGGAAAAGGCTTGCTTAGCCTTGGTATGGGCTACCAGGAAGCTGCAGCACTACCTGTTAGCTCACTCCGTAATGTTGGTTTCACAACTGGATCCCATCAAATGTCGTTTCGAGAAACCAGCACTTACGGGTAGGCTGGCTCATTGGTTGTTGTTTCTTTCCGAATTCGATCTGAAATATGTGACGCACAAGTCAGTTAAAGGAAGAGCAGTGGCAGAATTCTTAGCCGATCACCTGATGGGAGGGGGTGAAGCAGTTCAGTACTTATTTCCAGATGAGGCCATTTTGCATATCGACGATGAAACTTGGACGATGTACTTTGACGGAGCGTCAAACCAGTACGGATATGGGATAGGGGTGTTGCTGATAGCACCTGACAATTCTCGTATCCCTCTAGCCTTCAAACTCCGATTCAAAGTCTCAAACAACGAAGCAGAATATGAGGCGTGCATTGCCGATTTAGAAGCAGCCCTGGAACTAGGGGCAAAACGACTGGACGTCATCGGGGACTCAAACCTTGTTGTGTCTCAAGCAAAAGGAGATTGGAAAGTCAAAGAAGAAAAGATGATAATGTATCACCAGACCTTGGACTTGTTGATTCCTCGGTTTGAGAAGTTAAACTTTGCTCATCTAGTAAGAGAGAACAACAGGTTCACAGATTCATTAGCAACTCTATCTTCCATGATAGACATCCTGTTTGGAGTCCGGATGCGTCCAGTCATTATTGACCAGAAATTTACGCCAGCCTACGAGTCGATTGTTGCTATAGATGAGGTTCAGGATGAGAACCCCTGGTTTTACGACATTTAGAATTTCTTGGAGGAGGAAGCATATCCACCAGGGGTAAATGCCAAGGATAAAAGGGCAATTAGAAGAATGGTCGTTCAGTTCATTATCTGCGGAGGTAAATTGTATAAAAGAGGTCATTTGGGAATGCATAAGCTATGCATTGAAGCTGAAGAATCAAAACGCCTGATGAAGGCCATCCATGGAAGAGAATGCGCTACGCACATGAACGGGGTGATGTTAGCTCAGAAGATCCTCAGACAAGGTTATTATTGGTCCACCATGGAGGAGGATTGTATCGGCAATGTTCGGCGATGCCCCAAATGTCAAATCCATGCAAACCACATGAATATCCCGCCGTCAAAGTTGTACAACATGACTTCGCCATGGCCATTTTTGGTTTGGGAAATCGATGTGATCGGGGCTGTTACTCCAAAGGGGTCGAATGGACATGAGTTCATCTTGGTCGCAATAGACTATTTTACAAAATGGGTCGAGGCCCAATCTTATGCGGTGTTGAAAGCGTCGCATGTTGCGAAGTTCATCCGAAACAATATCATTTTCCGTTTCGGGGTCCCGAATGAGATAATTTCAGATAATGGTTCCCACTTCAAGAAGGAAGTGATTGACTTGTTGGAGAAATACAACGTGGCTTTTCATAAGTCGTCCACTATACCGGCCACAAACCAATGGAGCAATTGAGGCCGCCAACAAGAACATCAACCACATCTTGCAGAACATAGTGGAAACCTACCGGGATTGGCCAGATAAGTTGTCGTTTGCTCTGTGGGGCTATCGGACTTCAATTAGAACTTCAATTGGGGTGACTCCGTATTCGTTAGTTTATGAGATGGAGGCCGTTCTACCTGTTGAAATCGAAGTTCCGTCATTACGAGTACTGGCTGAGTGTCAGATAGCCGAAGCAGATTGGCAGCAGAGCAGATTTGAAGAACTCATGCTCTTTGATGAGAGAAGACTAAAAGCACTGTACCATGTTCAAGGTTATCAGCGTAGAATTGCCCAGGCTTTCAACAAGAAAGTTAAGTCCAGGAATCTAAAAGAAGAAGATTTGGTGCTCAAGGAAAACCGAGCTCCCATCCATGACCCAAGGGGCAAGTTCAGACCTAATTGGATTGGTCCCTACATCATTAAGTCTATCTGGTCAGGAGGAGCTATGGTTCTGATGGACCTAGATGGCCTAGAATTTTCACCACCAATCAACATGGACAAGTTGAAGAAATATTACCCCTGATAGGCTCACTAGGCCGAAAACCCGAAAGGGACACCTAGACAAAAGTTAGAGCATAAAAAATTGGAAATTATAAAAACCGAGCTCGCAAGGTTGAAAACCCGCAAAAGGCAACCTTGGCAAAAGTTAGAGCGCAAAAGGAGAGTGAAAATACTCGAGTGAACCAAAGCCTGAACTACGTAAGGCTTGATTCCCATCTTTCGGATACGTAGGCAACTTCATCCTGAAGTTCAGCTATAAACTTTTCCCCGATCAACTTTGTCCATTTGATCACCTCGGTCATCTTTGTCTATTCAGCATTCAATAGTTCGGTTATGATCTCCGGTGCAGTGCTTTTCAGACTAGGGGCAACTTTCCGTTGCCATGAAGTGCTGCGGTATTATTCAGACTAGGGGCAACTTTCCAGTTGCTAGGATCCGAGGTTGTGCATCTCAGTGACAGATTTTAGGCATGTCCAGTTTTGATCCATATCGAAAATGACTTTGAAAAGTTTTGATAAAAGTTGATTTTGTTCAAATTAATCTTTTTACAACTTAGACCATTTTTGGACCAAAACGAAAAATTTTCAATACCCACAACCTTCAATTTCATTGATTTCAATACAGAGTTCTCCTGCTCTTGCATGCCAATTGAAGTTGCTTTTTATTATTACATTCATAAAGAAAACTTGAAAGTTCTAATAAAGCAATAAATCTGGGGCATAGATAAGTCAGGTGCTCCTGTGCCCCCTCGCAGAGCTGGTCGAAGCCTCTGATGCCAAGCTGGGCCTAATTTGTGCCTCTTCATTGAGCCAATCTATGCACTCATCAGACAAAGTGCAACTGAAAGTGGGAGCGGGGGCTAGGAGCTCTCTTGTAATACCCCTGTCCCGTAATATGTTAATTGGTCCTTAATAAGATGTGATTATGTGTTTGTTATGGTTTTGTATGCCATTATGTGAAAATATGTGGTTTTGAATTTCTATCTGTTCACCGTAGGAATATCTGTTTGATTTTACCACTTCGGAAATTAAATTGGAGGCCTTATCGGCCACAGAACCCGAAATTGATTACGCCATTGTGGTCGGCATAATTTTTAGAGCCTACGGTGAAATTTAATTAGAAATTGATTCGGGTCAGATTAAGTTGATTAAATTGATGAATTAGAGCCCAATTACCTTATTAATATTATATTGGCCTTAGCGGGTTTTGTTGTTAAGTCACTACACTCTCCATCCTCTCTTCTTCATTTCATTTGGCTGAATTTGGGACTCAAAATAAAGAGAGAGAGCCGGCTATAGAGAGAGAGAAGGAGAGAATTGTGTAATTTTTGGCTCAAGCTTGGGAAATTGGGGATTTAGCTCAAGATTTGGCTAGGGCTTGGGTGTTTAAGGCTCCTAGGTGAGTAAATTCATGAGATTGAACTTGTGATTTTGTGAATTAAAGATTTATTGGTGATCAAGAACAAGAGCTGTGCTATAATTGATGAATTTGAAGCTAATGTGCACATGCATGTGTAAGATCACCATGATTTTGCATAATCATGCATGTATTAAGTTGAATATGGAAATAAAGGTGTTAAATCTTACATGCAAGCATGTTTTTGTTGAGCTCCATGAGAATGAGCACCATTTGCATTATTTGGAATGAAAATGAAGTCAAGATTAGCATGCATGTTGAATAATTAAAGATAGGAGCTTTGGAATGCATGAATGTGTATGATAGAATTGAGCTTGAATTAAATTGAGCCATGCATGTATTTGATTTATGAAATTGGGCTCCATGAAGATGTATTTTGGTGTTTATACCATGTTAGTACAAGTATATGTGAAATTGGAGCCACCAAAAGCATGAAATGACGGTTTGAATGTTGAAGGGAGCTCAAGAACACAATCTGGAAAACCCAGAATTTTGATGTCCGCTCGAGCGGGGAACCTGACGCTCGAGCGGATAAATCGAGCTCCCAGCATTTTCTGCAGACATGGTTCCCGCTCGAGCGGGGAAGTTGACGCTCGAGCGGGGAGCTATGTAGACAGGTAGTCCGCTCGAGCGGCCGAGTTCACGCTCGAGCTGGAATTGAAGGCAACCAGTACTTTTGCAGACCTAAGGGTCCGCTCGAGCGGGGAAGTCCACGCTCGAGCGGGGACCCTATTTTCTGAAATCCTGTTTTTGCATTTTGTGTTCTGTTTTCCGTTCTCTTTCACTTGCAAGCATTCTTAGGCTTATGTTAAGCATTGTAAATGAGCTAATGAGATAAGAATAAAGCCTAAAAGAGGAATATGTGAATTAAGGAACGGATTGAATTGTTAATGACCCATTTTGTGTTCATGGAATGTGTAGGGTCAAGCTCCAGGGCGAATCCACAAGCCAATCACTGTGAGTAATATCAATATTTGAAAGCTTATCAATGTCCAATTGTTATTCCCTTATAAACTTTATGAATTGTTAGTTGGGAATGGACCAAAGGTCGTTTGATAAGAATGAATGGGCCGAAGGCCGTTTTGATAAGAATGAATGGGCCGAAGGCCGTTTTGATGAGAATGAATGGGCCGAAGGCCGTTTTGATAAGAATTAATGGGCCGAAGGCCGTTTTGATCAGAATGAATGGGCCGAAGGCCGTTTTGACATGAATGAATGGGCCAAAGGCCGTTTTGATAAGAATGAATGGGCCGAAGGCGGTTTTGATAAGAATGAATGGGCCGAAGGCGGTTTTGATAAGAATGAATGGGCCGAAGGCCGTTTTGATAAGAATGAATGGGCCGAAGGCCGTTTTGATAAGAATGAATGGGCCGAAGGCCGTTTTGACATGAATGAATGGGCCAAAGGCCGTTTTGATAAGAATGAATGGGCCGAAGGCCGTTTTGATAAGAATGAATGGGCCGAAGGCCGTTTCGACATGAATGAATGGGCCGAAGGCCATTTTGACATGAATGGAAATCTGAATGGGCCAAAGGCCAGAATGGTTGAAACTACAGTTACTTGATTTGAATTTTGTACAGTTATATATATATATATTGTTAAATAGAAGTATGAATTGGGCCCAAGGCCGTTTGGAGCATGTTGTTCTACATTTTGTTATGTAACTGTCATGTTTGATATTATTCGCTGGGCGATCGCTCACGCTCATTCATGTGTTTGTAGGTGAGCCAAGAGAAGCACAAACCCAGCCCCAGTGAAGCCTGCTAGGAACAACACGAGTTTTGGGAGAGTCAACCTTGTGCCTCACACATGAGGCCATCCTTGCCCTTTTTGTATGTACTTATGTTTTGTCTTGTTCGCAAGGGCCTAGTGTATGTCTGTACATAGTCTGTTATAGGTTGACTCGTTTTGGATGATCCTGTCTATAATGAATTTTGTCAAACTGTACTTTCGATGTGGGTTATTAACGTATCCGAGTATGGTTTGTTTGATGTGCATATAAGCACGGCTCTATGGACAAAGTTTTAAATTTTGCTTCCCTTTTGGCCCCTTTACTCTGATGTGTTGAGTCTGTTTTGGTTTGAGGCCGTAGGTAATCTTAGGATTACTGGCCGGTTGCGTCCTTAACCCATGGGGGCGGGTTCGGGTCGTGACATCTCTAGTCGTCCATGTTGTAGCATACCGGGCGAGCTATGCGCCTCAGACTGGGAATGTAGCCGGGTACTCTATCCCCTCTGGTGGACAAGTTTGATCATGACCAAACTGGCGCTGGATCCGGAACGGAAAATAGAAGACACAGTGTGTCATTCCAATCAATTAAATCCCAGGTTGACGGGTCATGTTGTAGCTCATCACCGGCAAGTTGAGCCAAGGGCACCGCCAAACAATGTGGTCTGCGGACAAGCTACACATCCAATCAAACCACCATCCCTCATCAAGGGCATCAACTAGGCATTGCCGAAAGAAGTAGCCGCGAGCTGAGTATGCTGGGCAAGAGTCCACAACTTGCAACTTGTCCATCAACCACACCTAGGAAGGGATGAAAAATGAGAGAAGAAAGAATAGAGAGATGTACGATGTGAGGACACTGAGAAAAGGGGTTTTTTGAGAAAAATCGAGCTTGAGGGCCGAGTGATGTAAGCAATACAAATGTGAGATTGGGTGGGAAACATTACCTGCAATAGTAATGGACTCCCCGCAAATCTGGTTGTCTCTCGGCGATAAAAGGAATCCAAGCCCATCAACGTCTTAGCCAGAGTCATGGCAATGCAGCCCTTGCCCTCTTTCAGGCCATGGGCAACCTCAATCAACCGGACGTTAGATCCTCCGGAGCCCGAGGCAAACAAGAAATGGGATAGCATGCACAAACAAAGAGCATGCCAGCAGAAGCCTTGCCAATGATGGTCACCGCGGTCACCGGCGTCAGAAAATCGGCAAATTAAACTCGGAACATCCAACGCCCCGTCACAAATCAAAGAGCGAGCGTCGGGTATTGAAAGCCCACACATTTTTCCTAAGGCTTGGGCGTGGCCGAAGCGAAGTTGGGGCAAGATTTCCTCGTCGCGCTCAGACTCCATTAAAGCTTGGAAATCTTCGAAGGTAGGACATACCTCTTGCCCGCTAAAGCTAAAGGCATGTGTTACTGGATTCCAAAACCTTGCCGCGGCGTGAAGAAACGGAAAGTGCAGCGGAAGTGCGACTCAGAGTAAATAGTGCATTTATGCCGAAACCCCGGAAGATCAGCTTTTCCGAGCCGTCCAAGTTGGCAATCCAAGTTGTGAGATTTTGGGCAAGAAACTCTTCCATTTGGAGCAAATTAGTGTGGAATTGAGAAAAACTACGAAGCTAAAGCCTTTTATAGTGGATAAGGTTGAGTGGAGGATAGATGTCAGCATTCTACTGGTCTCTGCCATTTATGGTCGGCCGGCCAAATATAGTGCCGACCGACCACCATTTTTGGCCGATTGTTCAAATTTGCTGGCCGATGGCCATTTCATGAGGCCGAAGGATTTCCCTGGTGGCCGGTGGTCTTCCTTCTTGTCCCCTGAGCTGTTTATATGATTGAACATGCTGAGAATTTGGGGAATGCCACCACTTCCCATGCCCTCCGATGATGATTTTTTTTGCGACGCCACACCTATTTGTTTATCGAGTTGTTGTAAATTTGCTTATCGAGTTGTTCTCGCACTTGGCTAGCTTATCGAGTTTCTTTGTTTTGCTTATCGAGTTGTAAGTCGGTTCACTACCTCATTATTATGATGCAAGTGCTCAATTTTCAAACCAAGTTCAATTTCATTCACATTGTTATGTGATGCCACGCGATGCGATGCATAGAATGTACAAATGTAACACATTTTCGAACAAAATAGCAGTTTCATTTCCCTCATGTGTTTTGCAAAAATACACACTTTTGAAAAAGTAAAACCTGCCTGAGGCAGTGCAATGTGCTTAAACTACCAGTAAAAAGAAAAGTAAAGCAAAGGAAGAGCAGGGCAGCAAAGTATCGGATTTGATACAGGTAACCTCCTCTTTCGGTCAATGCACCTCCCGCGCCCTTGTTCGGATCGACTATGTGGTTTGGCAGCTTCATTACTCAAGACAGTGCAAGGAAGTGCACTTTCAGAACATTAGTAGGCCTTCGAGTTGACCTCAAGCCGTGTCTTCTATGAGCGATGCTCGGTGCGTGCGAGGAATGTCCCTTCTCGTATCCTTTTCGTATCTTGTGAATTCCACAAATCGCTTCAATTATACTGTGTTGCGGTGCTTCGCATTTTAATTTCATGAATGACATGTCTTTACCATGCTTCAAGTTGAATCTGCCCCTTCAAGTTTCTATACACTTTGCATGCATTGTCACGTTATGCTTTACTTACATGTGTTCAAGTTCTCTTTCTATACACATTGCATGCGTTGTCGCGTTATGCTTTACTTACATGTGTTCAAGTTCTCTTTCTATACACATTGCATGCATACGTGCATTGCTTTACTTACATGTGTTGAAGTTCTTTTTATACACATTGCATGCGTTGTCGCGTTACGCTTTACTTACATGTGTTCAAGTTCTCTTTCTATACACATTGCATGCATACGTGCATTGCTTTACTTACATGTGTTGAAGTTCTTTTTATACACATTGCATGCGTTGTCGCGTTATGCTTTACTTACATGTGTTCAAGTTCTCTTTATACACATTGCATGCATACGTGCATTGCTTTACTTACATGTGTTCAAGCTCTTTTTATACACATTGCATGCATGCGTGCATTGCTTTACTTCCATGTGTTCAAGTTCTTTTTATACACATTGCATGCATACGTGCATTGCTTTACTTACATGTGTTCGAGTTCTCTTTATACACATTACGTGCGTTGTCACGTTATGCTTTATTTACATGTGTTCAAGTTCTCTTTATACACATTGCATGCATACGTGCATTGCTTTACTTACATGTGTTCAAGTTCTTATTATACACATTGCATGCGTTGTCACGTTATGCTTTACTTACATGTGTTCAAGTTCTTCTTATATACATTGCATGTGTTATCGCGTTTTGCTTTACTTACATGTGTTCAAGTTGTTCTTATACACATTGCATGCGTTATCGCATTATGCTTTACTTACATGTGTTCAAGTTCTTCTTATACGCATTGCATGCGTTGTCACGTTATGCTCTACTTACATGTGTTTACCTTCATAGCATTGTTATGCTTGTTTCAAATCGTATTGTCATGCGTTCTATTCGACTTGCGTTGTCATGCACTTTCAATTGCATTGTTATGCATATTGCTAACGATATTGTACCTGTTAAGTTTTCTTTGTCTTTCAGGAACGATATTGTATGTACGGTTCATTTGAAGCTGGTGCAACCAGACGAACCGCACAAGTATTGTATTCTCCGCGTGAAACGTAGCGAGAATTACATAATTCTCTTACATCCTTTCTACATTATAATGTAGTTGGATTTGTGTTTGATGGCTTGAAACTGTTGCATGATATGCTTTGTTACAGCTTTCTTCGCATGATCATAAGTTATGTTCGGCTTCTTGCATTGTCAGTTGCATTTTGCCCCTGCCCTCGGGCACATATCTTATCTGTAGCTTGTATGTTTGTCTAAGTCTTCGGCCTTGTCAAAAATGGGTCGTCTCTGGGCTTTGACACTTACTCCCGTCATTGTTATGACTTTCGAGTTCTGTCAAAGAGGGGCAACTGTAGAACCCCATTTTTGACCGTCCTAAAGACATGGACGTCACCACTTGAACACTCGGTGATCATCCATGTTCGTGTTTGTTTTCAGTTCCCGGAGGTATTGGCTACGCGCCTTGCCTCAGGATCTCTCGACTTGCTTGTTCTGTGCTTGGTTTTACACCAAGGACTTGTTTGTTTTTGCACCTGAGGGTAGAGACTAGCTTGCTAGCTGCCCCTGACCCCCACCGGCCTTGGCATGAGGCCACCGGCCGTGTATTCTTGCTACCGGCCATTGGTAAAATATACCGTTGGTCGGTCGGCACTTGGTGTGGTCGGCCGACCATCTGTTTGGCCGATGGCCTCTTTTGCTGGCCGGTACCACCTTTTTGCCTTTTACAAGCATAATGCATGCCAGATGTGCCAGCTGGAATGCACGGACCCTCCTCCCCATGCACGAGTGTGGCTATTTTGCCCCTTTTGCACCCTTTTGGTCTAGCTTCTTGAGGAAGCTTGGACCTTTGTCTTAGCTTCCTTAAGAAGCTTGGACACCTGTCCCAGCTTCCTAAGGATGCCTTGGCCCCTTTGCCTTGGCTTCTTTAGGAAGCCTTGACACCTTTGTTAGCTTCCCTTGGAAGCTTAGCCTTTTCCATTGTCTATATAAGGAGACCTCCCCGTTCTTTTGTTTTGGTTCAGTAAAATTAGACCTAGAACATATATATTCTGATACATACATCTTCTCTCTCTATATCTCCCTCTCTCTCTTCATTTGTGTGTGTTTGAGGGCCTAAAAGGGTGATTTGTTCTTACTTTTGCACTAAAACACACACCATTACACTATACTTTGACTTTGGGAGCTGTTGAGGGTTTATTCTTGAGGTTTTGAGCTGGTTTTGATCAGAAGAAGGTGGCTGGACTTGCTATTCTTGAGGTGTTCATCAAGGGTAACACTTTTGCTTTAGATTCCCCAATCTTGCACTAGCTTTTGACCTGCTTTGCATATTGATTTAAGCTTCGTGTATAACTGAAAAAAGTCTTATATTTGCATGCTTAAGATACTTCATTAAGGTCATTTTGTTGTTTGGGGTCGATCCCCCCCTCTTAGGCCTTGTTTGGCCCCTTTTTGTGCTCTCTTTGATAAGTTTTGGGGACTTTTGTATATTGGCCTTCTCACCACTAAAATCTAGTGGATTTTCAGTGGTGAAGAAGGGGTTTTGAAGTATTGCATAGGGAAGGGACACCTCTCTCCCTTGGTCTCTCTTTTGTTTGCATTTTTGGCCCATAAGGGTAGCATGTATGAGTAGTTGTTCTTGGCTTCATTCCAGAGGTTTTTGGGTGTTAATGGGTCATATTATGCCTCTATTTTTAGTCGGATTAAAGGTCCCTTGCATGCATAATATACTTGCTTTGTACTCCCCCGTTATGCCTAGAAGTGCATCATGCATTTAACCTACTATGCTCTCATGTTTTGGCCTAACTTTGTGAAGTTCTTAGCCATGTCTTGCCATGCTTGAGGTTTGTTGGGAGCTTATTTGATCATATTTACCATGTTTGGTATAGCCCCTTTGTATTTTGGCTTGTGACCCTTGAGGGTGTGAGTCATGAGCATGTTTTAGTTGGGTTGTTTCAATGATTTGAAGTCATTCCACATGCCATTTCAGTCCCTAATCCATGTTCCTATGCATGTATCCATCACCCTTTTCATGCCTTGAAGAGGTGTCCTTTTGTGCCTTGAAATGAGCATTGTGCATGCTTATGTATTTAAGTTTTTGGGGCTGCCATATCAGTGGGTTTTGGGGCATTTTTTTGATGCATAAAACCTCTGTTTTGGGTTGCTTAGTTCATGCCATGTTTGCTTGGGATAGGTGTTGAGCAATGCTCTCTTTTGTGGCCTTGAATACCTTCTATTTTGCATCCATTCCCTAGCATGTCTTGGTGTCATCTTTTACATGTTTTTCAGAGTTTAACATGAGTGTTTAATGTCCAAGCATATTGCCTTTAAGTATGCTTAGAGTTGCCCCGTTCCATGCTTAGGTGATAGGCCTTGGTGTGTGCATGCATTGCATGCATAAGTTGTGCCATTTTTGACCCTTTTGGCCACTGTTTTAGGGTGTGGCTGAGGCCTCCCATTTCAGTCTAAGTCCATTCTTGTACATAGTTGTATGTTTGACTTGTTACCTCTCGTTGCATGCTTGCATTGTACTATGTTTGCATCATATGTTAAATTGCATTGTATTGCCTATTTCATGATTAGCACATTGCATGCTTGCATAATAGATTGCATTGCATTTGGCATGTTTTGCATCTTAGCCTCATGTTGCATTCTTGAGCCATGTTCGTATACATGCATTGCATTGCTTGGTTTGGAGTGTCAAACCAAGCATGAGGATTGAGAGTATTCGTACTCCAAGTGACGTAACACGTCTCAATCCTCGGTTGCCGACGCCCTTGATCTCAATATGATAGGGTGTTGGCATTCATCTCTTTGTTGCATGCATTTTACATTGAATGGCAAACTTGGCCTCTTAGGCCATCATGCATCAAAATGCATAATTGATGGCCCGAGGGCTGAGGGTCATGCTCCGTTGAGTCCATTGCATGATGGGGGGTGTAGCCATGCTCACATTTGCTTGAAAATTCCATGCCATACACTGCTTGCCCTCTGCTGCTGTCAACTGCAGGATTCTGCAGGAAGAAATAGCCAGCCGGCTACTTTGAGTGCCGACTGACCAAATACAATTAGCCGGTGGCTCAACCAATGGTCGATGACCATTCCCTTCGGCCAGTGGTGTTCCCACTTGGTCGGTGATGCTCCCCAGTGTTCAGAGAAGCACCCTTGGGACTTGTGCAAATTTTCAGAGGAGCAGGGCAGTGTAAACACAGGCAACAGTGCTATGGCAGTGAGTTTCCGAGCGGGGCAAGTCAAGCATGCATCATTCGCGCATTCCGAGGCAGAGTTGCGGCAGTCTCTTTAGCGTCACATTTAAATCATTTTTGTGATTAATTTGTTAATCAATTAGAGGGTCTGTAATAATTAATTACCTAGGATAGTTGATTCATTATTTGGACTGTATTATTCTTTTGGTCCCTTCGGGCGAGGGCGAATTTGTAATAAGTGTGGGTGAGTGTGTGCATGTCTTCCAACCCCCACTTCTTTCTCCCTTTTGCTTACCTGCTTTCAATGGTTAGTATTAGGTCATATTTAAATTAGCATACCTTATGCTATGCATGCGTGCATCCATACGTTTGTCTTGCATGCACCAGGCTCGGCGCATCATACTAGCTGTATTGTATTTCAATTCCAAATTGAAAACGTGTTAGTTGCAACATTTCACATGTCATTTTAGAATAGCCGAGCCTATTGTATTCACATTCCTGCATGTGTTGTATTAGGCATTTCTGTATAGTTAGGATCGTGCATGGATTTCTAACATAGCTTTTGTTTTGGCTTGGAGTACTCGGTAAGTTTTTACGCTTTAGCATCCTTGCATGCATGTGAGTGTTGCCATGACAACATGCTTACCATGAGGCTATTTGCTTGTGTGATATAACTGCTTGAATGCCAGTGGATGGAGGTTGAATTACCTGAATTGGAATAATGCATTAAAACCGTGAGTTTTAAGCCCACTAGATAGTGGTAAAACCATCTTTTCTAAGCCCACTCGAGGGTGGCAGAACTTGCATTTTAGCCTACTTGCGAGTGGCAAAACCATCTTCAAAACAAACATGAAATGTTTTGTTCCAATTCAGGCGATCCAGTCTATACTTGTTTGCTGTGCGCATCACATAGTGAATCTAGGCTAATAACTGGAATAAGAGCGCATAATGTTTTCAAAACTAGATATCATGGTTAGTAGAGGCTGATCTTTGGATCGAGCGAGAGAGGGGGCTCATAGCTGACCTTCCCTAATCGTATCCAAGTTCCCGAGCCGAGGCAACTTTGGTCATGACGGACACGTGGCCTTAGGCAAACGAGTCAGGGTTTCCTAAATTCTCCCAAAAATAAAATATTTAGGTGGCGACTCTGTATCTGGCAAAGCAGTCCATGTTTGACACTTCTTTACAAAATCTGTTTTTCAAAACGATTTGGCAGATTTGGACTCTTTGGTTCAGAATAAGAACCATGATGATTTGAGTCCGAACTGTAGCGAGCCCAAAATGAACAGAACGGGACTCATCCTCCTGGGACGTTCGGTGACGTCTACAATTGTGTTAGCATTTTGCATTCATTTCGCATTGTCATGCATGATTGCTAACAATATTGCACCTGCTGAGTTCTCTTTCTCTTTCAGGCACCATATTGTATGTACGGTTCATTTGAGGCTGGTGCAACCAGACGAATCGGGCAGGTATTGTATTCTCTGAGTGAGATGTATCGAGAATTACATAATTCTCTTACATCCTTTCTGCATTGTAATGTAGTTGAATTTGTGTTTGATTGCTTAAAACTGTCGCATGTTATGCTTCGTTACAGCTTTCTTTGCATGATCATAAGTTATGTTCGGCTTCTTGCATTATCAGTTGCATTTTGCCCCTGCCTTCGGGCGTATATCTTTGCTTGTAGCTTGTATGCTTTGTCTAAGTCTTCGGCCTTGTCAAAAATGGGTCATCTCTGAGCTTTGACATTCACTCCCGTCATTTTTATGACTTTTGAGTTCTGTCAAAGAGGGGCAACTGTAGACACACCATTTTTGACCGTCCTCAAGACTTGGACGTCACCGTTTGAACACTCGATGATCATCCACGTTTGTGTTCATCTTGAGTTCCCGGAGGTCTCGGCCACGCGCCTTGCCTCAGTATCTCTTGACTCGACTGTTTTGTGTTTGGTTTTGCACCAAACACTTGTGCTTTGCCTTGGAGGGCCAGGGAATGGCTTGTGGGCCATCCCCACACATCACCGGCCATGGCTTGAGGCCACCAGCCAGTGTTTTGTTGCCATCGGCCAGATGTTTGGCCGGCCAACACTCTAGATGGTCGGTCGGCCATTCATTTTGTCAAAATAGCATTTTTGGCTGGCTGATCACTGTGCATCTGCTTTTGCAGATATTTTTATGCTAGCTGTGCTAGCTGGCATACACCTTTTCCCCCCTCCAAGAGTGAATCTCTATAAGGGGGAGCCTCTTCTCCCTCCATTAGGGTTACAACATTTTTCCAGAGGGCTCTGATATTAGGGTTAGGGTTTGCATATCCCGCATCTCTATATCTCTCTCTTTTGTGTATAAGTGTGTGTTTGGTCTTATTATTGCAGACAAACACCCACCATTACACCTTACCTTGGCTACTGAGGTGCTAGGGAGCTGTTCTTGAAGTTCTTGACTGGTTTTGAGCTCAAAGGACCAGCTGGAGCATTGTTTGTGAAGGAGGTCTACCCGGGTAACAATCTTACCCTTTTTCCTCCATTTTTGCATAGCTTTTTAACCTATCTTACAACTGTTTTCAGACTTTGTATATAACTAATAAAAGTTTTATTTTTGAGTGCTTTAAATAGTTGTTTAAGGTCACTTTGTTGTTTGAGGTTGTTTGACCCCTCTTAGGGCTTGTTTGGCCCCATTTTTGTGCCATTTTGGTGAGCTCCAGGACCACCTTGTTTGGGCCTCCTCACCACTGAAATCTTGAGGGATTTCAGTAGTGAGGATGGTGGTTTAAAGTCCTAAGAAGGAGAGGGCTATCCCCTCTCCTTGTTGTCTTTAATATATGCCATTTAAGCCTCATGTGTGAGCACCATTTTTGAACACATGTTGGCCATGTTTCAGTAGGTATTTGGTAGTATTTTGCCATGTTTTGCCTCTATTTTTACTTGGTTTAGACACACCATGCATGCCTTGCATACATGTCTTGTAATGCCATGTTTTAGCCTTAACATGCTTTGTGCTTTGAGCCTTGTTCTAGCATGCTTTCGACCAAGCTTTGTGAAGCTTTTGTGCTTCTTTTGATGTGCTAAAGGTCAGTTTTTGGTCATTCGGGTAGTCCATGCTTTGCTTTATATAGCTACCATGTAACCTCTCTTGTATGCCCTAAGCATTGACCCCTCTAGCATGCCATCCTTGCTTTGTTTCAGTGGTTTGGAACCACTTGCCATGCCATTTCAGTCCTTGTGGTGTGTTTGTATGCTTGCATTTGGTGTTCCTTTAAGGCCTTAAAGGGTTGGTGCTTCATGCCCCATGTTTGTGCCTTCATGTATGCCATCATGTTTGGGCCTCTAGGATGCCATGTCATTGTGTTTTTGGCTTTGTTTTAACATGCTAAAACTCGGATTTTAGTTGTTCAATTCATGCCATGTTTGGTTTTGTTAAGGGTAGTTCAATACCCCTTTGGCGAGCCTTAGACCTTGGACTTTTGTTTGCATACTTTGATTGCCTTGTTTAGATTGATTTGGCATCATTTTATAACATGATTTCAGAGCTTATAATGTATGCCATATGTCCATGTTATCCTCTTTTAAGTGTGCTTTAAAGTTGTCTCCGTATGCTTAAGTGTTTAGGCCTTAACATGTGCATGTTTGTGTGTGTTTTGCCTCTCATTCCTTTGCTTGTTGGCCACTGTTTTGGGCCTAGTATAGGGCTGCCCAAATTGGTATAAGTCCATTGTTTGCATGTTGTCGCATGCTCACCTTGTGTGTTGTCATATACTTAGCCTATTGCATGTGTTGCATGCTTCAATCGCTTTGCATTTGGCACGCATTCTCCTGGCTAAGTTTCCTAACATGTTGTCCATGTTGCACCTTGCATGCTTGCATGGTTAAGTTGCACATAGCATGCTTGATTAGCTTGCATAGTTATTCCATGTCTTGCATACTTATTTGCTTAGGTTGTGTGCCTATTGCATGCTTACTTGTTTGCATCTCATGTTGCACACTTAGCTCACATGTCTAGGTTGCATATCATTGCATGCATCTTTCACCTCTTGATCAAGCCATGATAGAGGTTGAAAGCCCCTTTGTATGTTTCTATGCATTGCATTTCAGTTGAAATCAAAATGCACGACTTCGTTCCTTGGGCCATCATGCATTGAAATGCGCGATTGGTGGTCCGAGAATCAAGGAACATACCCCGTTGAGTCACAAACATGAGAAGGGATGTGTTGGTGCATACATTTGCTTGAAATACATTGCCATGCCTTGTTTTGCCCCCTGCTGCTGTCAAAACAGGTTCTGCAGGAAGACTTGGCCGGTCGACTACATGGAGTGCCGACCGACCAATTATTGATGGCCGAGAGCTCAACAAATGGTCAATGACCATCCGGACATGGTCGGTGGGGTTTCCACTTGGTCGGTGGTGATCCACAGTGTCTATGGAGCATACCTTGGGAGTTGTGCAATTTTCAAAGGAGCAGAGCAGGGGAAACAGAGGCAAACTTGTGCATAGTGGTGGGTTTCCGAGCGAAACCGAGCGCGCATGCATTGGGCCCTCTTCCCGAGGCTGCTTTTACTGCTTAATTAGCTTAGTTAATTTGCTTAACTAGTTAATTGTCTGTAATATTTAATTAGCTTGATAGTTAGTTAAATTGTATTATTCTTTCGGTCCCTCCAAACAAGGGCAAATTTGTAATAAGTGTGGGTGCGTATGTGCATGCCTTCCAACCCCCATTTCTTTCTTCCTTTTACTTACCTGCTTTGATCGTTAGTACTAGGGCATATTTAATTTAGCATCCTTATGCTATGCATGCGTGCATCATTCATTAGTATTGCATGCACCGGGCTCGGTGCATCATACTAACTGCATAGTATTTCAAATCAAACTTGAATACATGTTATCTGTCGCATCTCACATGCCATTCATAGATTAGCCGAGCCTATTCTAGTGACATTTTGTATGAGATACATTAGCAACCTTAACATGAATTAGAATCATGCATATGATTAATAACTAGTTCACTGTTTTGGCACGGAGTACGATGTAAGTATTTATGCTTTAGCATCTCGCATGAGTGTGAATGTTAACATGATAGCATGCTTACCATGTGGCTATATGCTTATGTGATATAACTGCATGAATGCCTATGGGTGAAGGTTAGATTGTTTGAATTGGGATAATTCATCGAAATTCGTATTTTAGCCTACTTGCGAGTAGCAAAATTCAAACCATTTTCCAAACAAACGGAAATGCAATGCTTTGTTCCGACTTAGGCAATTTAGTCTCTACTTGTTTTGCTGTACGCATCACATAGTAATTCTAGGCTAATAACCGGTATAAAAATGCATAATGTTTTCAAAACAAGATATCATGGTTAGTAGAGGCCAATCTTCGCATCGGGCGAGAGGGGTGCTCATAGCTGACCTTCCCAAATCGTACACAAGTTCCCGAGCCGAGGCAACTTTGGTGATGACGGACACGTGGCCTTAGGCAAACGAGTTAGGGTTTCCTAAATTCCCCCATAAAAAAATATTTAGGTGGCGACTCTGTATCTGGCAAAGCAGTCTGTGTTTGACACTTCTTTCTAAAAATCTATTTTCCAAAACGATTTTCCGGATTTGGACTCTTTGGTTTAGATTAAGAACCCTGACGATTTGAGTCCGAACTGTAGCGAGCCCGAAAACGAACGAAATGGGATTCATCCTCCTGGGACGTTTGGGGGTGTCTACAAACTCGAGCAACTTTTTTGGGCCAAAAACCCCAAAACCAACTTCAAGGTGCCTTAGGTTCAAAGCAAAGGTGTTTCACTAGGTGTTTGTGTGCAAAAGTGTGAAGAAATGGCACTTTTAAGCACAAATATAGAGAGAAAGGAAGAAGTATACAGATAGAGGGATATGTATAGCCCTAATGCAAAATTCTCAGCCTGAGACAAGAGGGAGGAGGCTCCCTTATATAGAATTCCAAGCTTCAAGCTTGTTGAACAGGCTAGAAACTTGGTGCAATCCCTCCATTTAGTGTATGGAGGATGCTTTCTGTGCCCAACAACTGGCAAGAAAAATATTTGAAGAAAGTGCAGGAAAGCTGCCGACCAGTTGAAGTGGTCGGCCGATCACTCACACCGGTCCATTGACCAGAAAAAAGTGGTCTGCAAGGACAGAAAGTGGTTGGCAAGGGGGAAAGGTGGTTTGCACAGAGAGGAAAGTGGTGGCATGGCTGCCGCCCACTTTAGGTGGTCCACAGACGACCCACCCTAGCTGGCCGACCAGAAAAATGCCTGGCAGGGAAGAAAAGTGGTCTACAGGGGAAGAAACTGGTCTACACCCCTGTTCCACTCTCCAGGCAAGGGATAAGAAGGTTTGGTTCAAAACCAAACCAAAAAGAAAGCAAGACAAGAGTCCGCAAGGCGAGGCACTCAGCCGGATGCCCCGAAAACTAGTCTACGGGCCTAAAAAGTAGCCTACGAGAGGGAAAGGTAGTCTACGACTACAAAAAGTGGTCTACAAGCCTCTGTTTCCTTATAGGAAAAGGCAACATGGCATGGTCCAAAAACCAGGCCAAGAGGAGAACGTTAAGAGGTTCCGAGACAAGGCGCTCGGCCGATGGCTCCAGAAACTGGAAACTAGCCTACAAGAGGGAAAAGTAGTCTACGACTACGAAAAGTGGCCTACAGGCCTCTCTCTCCCTCCAGGCAAGGTCAACAAGGCATGGTCCACAAACCAAGCCAAAACATAAAGAGTTCAGAGGCCCAGAGGCAAGGCACACAGCCGAAAACTCCAGAAACTCGAAACGAGCACAAACATGCGCGATCATCGAGCGCTCAATCGATGGCATCTGAGTCTTAAGGTCGGTCAAAAATTGGGTGTCTATAGAATGTTTGATCGCGCTCTCCTCAGTTTCGTCCTTACGACTGAAACTCAAAAAATTCTAACTTGATGTAATGTTAAGAGGATTAAACAAGTTCGAATTCCTAAATATCAACACAACACAACCCCTCAAGGCACCAAAAAGAAAGCTGTAAGTCCAAAAAACACATTTTAGTCGAGTTGGGGACCCGAGACATCACATATATTATATATAGTGAATATGATCTAACCATCTAAATTATTTTAATATCATCCAATGACTAATGATTTATATATGTATTTAATATTTTTATATATTTTTATATACAAATTGAACTTTGGGTTACTCAGGCTGTTTAGTGTCTCTACTCAAATTTAACTCGAGGTTTTCAATTTCTGCCGAAACCCACACCAAATTCAAAAACTTGTTACGCATATCCTGAAAAATTTTAGACTGCACTCAAGTTAAATTTTCCTAAGTTTCATCCCCAATTATACCTTCTACACACCAGACACCCAATCCTAAATGCACATTACTCTTAATTAACTAAATAGAGCTGGTTTTTACTTTTAATGGTGGAACAATTACCACCATATAATAGCTAGAAATATAGCAACACATCATGTAACAAAAATATCACATTGTTATGTACATGTGATTGGGTTCCCTTCCTCTACTAGGCCCATCTAGATTTGTTGGATTGCGATTTTTGGGAAAACAAAGAGGGTGTTGGATTATGATCATAAACTAACTAATTGGGTTTTAATAACTAAATATAGAATTGATGTTTTGTTGTGCGTAATGAGAATTTGAAATAGGGGGAAATTAAATTGAAACCACAAAGAGATTTATAAACTTTTGTGAAATGAGAAATTAGAATGGGAAGAAAGAAAAGTTTATGATTTTATTTAAAAATGAATAATTGCACTCATGATGAGTTAGTACTTGCTGAGCCAATTTAACATATTGAATTAAATTATGAAAATGTAGAGGAACAAAAGGGAAGGGATTTATTTATGAACTTTGAAAATGGCATGAAGTGGAAAAATTGAATTAATTGGAACTAAATGATAGAAATTATGCAATTTGTGAATGTATATAAGAATATAAACCGGAAGGACGAAATTGAATTTATGGAATTGACTCATGTCATAATTATTGATGAATGGAAATTGTGAACTTAAATCTTGAGATTTGACCTTTATTGTTCTAGGGGTTTTGTACTAGGCTATCAGTGGAGGATGGTATGAACATTTTTGGATAAAGGACGTGCTTCATGCATTGTTAAATAAATTGTGAAATTTGGAATAATGTGTCAATTGTTGAGATGAATGAACAAGCGCATGGACATAGGTTCCTCTCCCTGCCGGCTCAAGTCCAAAAAAATTTGGTGTTTTGAAATGAGTTCCTCTCCCCTATGGTTCGCACTCGGTAAAAGGGTTGTGGTGGTTATGGCTTGGAAAAACTGAGTTACGTTATGTGATAGTTATGTGCAGTTTATCTTTATACTTTGAATGCAATGAAAATGGATTGGATTTTTGTGATTGTGACAGGTAAATTTTGTTAATGCATTCTGACGTGCCTGTTGTTGCATATATACATTGGTGTGGGTGCTCCATCTACTCCTGTGTTTAATGCCATAAAACATAGTAGTTATTGTAGCTGTAATATGTTGGAAATACATGGTGAATGTCTTTGTCTAACCAATTTATGAAATTCTGGTAATATGAGGGATAGTTGGGATTTTCTTGAATTTGAATAGAAGGATTGGAAGATAAGATATGACTTCGGTTTTCCTGTTATGTTGAAGAGGAATCTTTGAGAAAAATGCACTTATGAAAGTATATTTTCAATACTAAATGTCACATCACCTATATGTGTATACACATGGAGCATTCATGATCATAACTATCTACAGGTTGCTATTGTTTAGGATCATTGGGATCTCTACTGGACCTTTGTGTTTATCCCACATTGTTAATCATCTTTTAGGTATAAAGTGAAGACTTGCAGAAGACTAGACGTCTTTTATTTGTTGGCCACAAAGTCTTACACTTGTAGGTGGAATGCCAATATGATGTCAAAGGGTTAAACCCTCATTATTTTATTTATTTGTATTTGATGATATATGCCTACTAGCTTGTATTATAATTCACTACATAGATATGAGAGAGGCTATTGTAATTTATTCATTCCTAAATACTTTCGCATGCTTATTATTATTCATTGGAGTGATTTAAGGGCGAAATGTAATATTATTCGAGTAATAAAAGTCGAGGCGTTACAACTTTGTATCAAAGCGAGCCGGGTTTGAATACTTGGGCTTGTGGGAAGTGGCATTTAGCGTAATGGGGTTTTATTTATTTATTTATTATTTATTTTTTTTAATGCTTGGTGAGGATGTTTGCATGTAGAGGAATTAAGTGTTAGGATATTATATGTTGCATTTATGTGAGTATAGGGTTAAGTCTCATAGATAATGCTTATTGTTGGTTAACTTACTTTGAGGTCTCATTTTCTAGTGAGAAATCTCTAAGAGTTATTGGACAAGTAGCTATCCTTGTGAACTTGGTTTGATTATGTGATTAAGTGTTTTACTTGTTTATGTCTTTTGTTTCTTATGTGCTAAGTGTGTCTTGTGGCTTAGCGGTGGTGAATGAGCACCTTAGAGGAGGCTATAGTTGTTTATTAATTGGGTTTTGACTTTGATAGGATGTCTAAATGAGGAAATAGAGGGGGTGTTGGGAGTATGAGTACCGGTAGAGGTACAATATCCCAGTAACAACCACACCGGCAGTGAGGGAGGCCCTAACTCGCAATGAGAGGGATAATGCTTGTACCCTTAAGCTTACTAAGGAGGTTTTCTATTTTAATGCACCCGAGTTTATAGGAGGGCTTGAGCCGTGGAAGGCAGATGATTGGTCGGAACAGATCACCAAGCCTTTTCACATGCTCAGAGTCGAGGATGATGGGTTGAGGGTTGCACTAACAGGTTTCCAACTCAGAGGAGATGCCAGGTATTGGTGGAATTATTGTAAGACCACTATAGGCACCACTAGTGTTGCTTTCACTGAGACCTTTTTGGCCAAGTATTTTCCTTCCTCAACACGGGAAAGATTGATGATACAATTTATTAAGTTGCGCCAAGACACAACGCCTTTACCGTAGTTTGAGGCACAATTCAATAGTTTATCTAGATTTTCTCCAGAGTTTGTGGCAACAGAGGAGCGTTATTGTATTGAATTCGAGAGAAGGTTGTGCATTGATATGAAGGATATAATTGATGCGAGCATGTATAGGAATTATTACACACTCGTAGAGGCCCAAATTTTAGGTGTTGGCCAGGACAAGCAGGAGGCCATATCAGGGGTCCCTACTATTCAAAAGCGTACTAGGTTTAGTAAGAACGTGAGATGGTCAAGATCTCAGTCACAAGCTCAATATTCGCCTTAGGCTACATTTGCTTCCTCGAACTCATCCTTAGGGAGGTGTAATGAGTCAAGCCACATTAGGCGTCGTTGCTCTCTGTAGACACCCCATTTTTTACAGCCCTTCAAGACTTGGATGTTCTTACAGGTACATCCGACGATGAGTCTATTTGCTCACCATGTGCTCGAAGTCCTCAGCGGAACGTCACAACTTTGAGCCTTTCAAACCCTGCATCCATTTTGTCTCATTTTTGGACCATGCCTTGGTCTTTCCGTCCTACAATCTTTGGTGGCCTACTGACCATCCTTGGAGGCTACTAGCCATCACTTCTTTTTGCCGGCCATCACTGATGGCCCGTCGGCCACCAGTGTTTTCTGCAGATATTTTCTGCCAGCTATTTGCACAGATGCTTACATCTGTCCACACGTGGAGGGCTGGATCTCCTTGTACAGATTTCATGTTTTCTATATATAGGGACCCCCTCTCTCATGTTTTGGGGTTAGAAAATTTTAGACTCAAAATTTTCCTCTCTCTCTCTCTCTCTCTCTCTATACAATTTTTCTACACTTGTGCCTACAATTCCTACACTCTTGCCTATACACCCTTAATCAAATCCCCTAATCTCTGACTTGAGGTGTTCTTGGGCTTGGTTTGAGCTCTAGAAGGTGGTATTTGCTTTGAATTGTTGCTTGGAATCACTCCTCTTCAAGAGGTATAATACTAGTTTTGTAGGCTTGCTTTACACACTTGTATTCCTATCTTTTTTTCATTGTTTTGGGCTATTTTTGAGCTATAAAACAAACTATATTTATGGGCTGAAATTGGTGTTTTTGGCCGTTTGAGGTTAGGGGGTGGTTCATCCCTCTTTATTCATTGTTTAAAAAGCTTTTGCACCTTTGTTTCCCATTTTCAAATCATTATTTTTTTTCCATTAAATATTGATTTTCAAGGTGTTTTCAGTGGTAAAAATCAAGTTTTGAAGTCCAAATTTGGAGGGGTTCGCCTCCCCTCCCTGTGACTTGTTTGCTAGCCTAGTTGGGGCCATGCTTTAGCTTAATTTTCTAGCTTGTGGTAGCTTTATTCCAGCATGCTTTAGGCTCTATTTTGGACTGTTTTGATTCTATTTTGGGTTGGTTGTTGCATTTGAGTCTTATTTTGCATAGTTGTAGTGTAATAGTCCTCACAAGCTTGGTGTCTTAGGCATCTAAACACCACTTGTTTGAGTTGATTGTATGTTTTTGGTTCTTTTCACACTTAATTTCAGCATTAATCACCTCTGCAACCTCCCTCCTTTCTTGGTTTTTCTTTTTGCTTTGAAAGTGGTTTCAAGTCACTTGTTTGCCTAAGTGTGAAATTGAGGCTTCATACTTAATGGTTTAATCCCTTAGGGGGTTCATTACCAGTGCTATAATACTTCTTTCAGACCCAAAACAACTTGTGTCTTGACCTTTTCTTTCCATTAGAGGACTTTAACTCACCTTTTCGACTTAATTGGATTAAGGAATGGTTGGTGAAGTAAAATGAGTAATTAACACTTGGAACTAAAAGTGAGTCAAGATAAGAATTTGGTTGTGTTTTTGATGTGTTGAATCAGACGTTAATTGAACACATGGAACTTGGACCATTTCATACTTGTTAGTGATGAAATGATCCAAGTCTCCAAGGTCAACTTTTTCTATCGGTCTTTAATGAAAAGGACGAGGTTTGTGTCTCAATTTGCATTTATTGAACTTGCACCTTTTGAGTCAAAAGCCATCATACAATGAAATTACTTGAGTTGGTGGTTTGTGGCTTAAGTTCACAACTCATTGGATTTGTTCATAAAAAGGAGGGGTGAGTTGTACAAATAATCTGTGGGAATACCCTTTTTTTGCTTTGTTTGTCCTCTGTTACAGCAAGATGAACCAGTGCATTAGTGGCCGGCAGGTGGCCGGGAGGGCACCATTGATGGCCGGTAGGCCACTTTCATGGTCAGCAGGTGGCCAGCAGTCTTTACCAGTGGCCGGCTAGCCACTGATGCAAACCTCAACAAAATGTTGGTAAGGTGCAACAAAATTGTTCTGGAAGTGTTCAAATGTGCAAATAGAGGCTTTTGAGAGTGAAGCAGAGGTCTTTTTAGGCGGAAACCGAGCATACACATGCATATCTTTCATTTCTCGAGGCAAAGCAGTAATTAGTTTAGTCCAATTACTTAATTAAATTATTAGTTGTAATTTTTTTGTAATTATTTAATTCGTTGGCTTACTAGTTGTTCATTCAAGTATTGTAATAATTAGTTAATTAGTTTAGCTAAGTTATTCATTTTTGTTTGTAATAATTAACTTAGCTTTAATTAGTTGCTAGTTAGCTTAGTTATTCATTTAGACTCTCCTTCGTGAGAGCAAAATGTTGTAATAATGTGTATGTCTTCCAATCCCACGCCTTTCTCCTTTTTACTTAACCGCTCTCGATGGTTAGTTTAGGAGCATCACGTTTCAGTTAGCATACCTTATGCTTGCATCCATTCATCTTGTATTGCATGCACTGAGGCTCGGCGCATCATTCAAACTGCATTATTGTTTCAATACTTTCTTTGAATACGTGTTTAAACACATGCTATGAAATCGTTGAAAATGTCATATTAATAGTTGAGCCTATTAATTGCATTCTTCGCATGTGTTGCATTAGACATCTTGTATAGTTACGAATCATGCATATTTTTCTAACTCATATCTTCTTGGCTTGGAGTACTAGTTGAGTTTTTAGTACTTTAGCATACTTGCATGAGTGTGAGTGATTGTCATGTCTAGCATGCTTTCCATGAGGCTAAATACTTACTTGTTAAACTGCTTGAATGCATGTGGATGAAGGCTTGTTTGAATTGGAATGATTCAACGAATGTACGTTTTAAGCCCACTTTGTCTAGTGGCAAATTCACAGTTTTAAGCCCATTTTGTTGAGTGGCAAATTCACAAACTTTAAGCCCACTTGAGGTGGCAAATTCAAACCCTTTTCCAAAACAAACATGAATTGAATTGTTCTAATTTGAGCAAACTAGTTTATACTTGCTTGTGCACATCACATAGTAATGCTAGCCTAATAACTGGAACAAGAGCATATAATGTTGATAAAAATCATATCATGATTAGTAGAGGCCGATCTTTGATCGAGCGAGCGGGGGAGCTCAATTCATGACCTTTCCCTCTCGTACCTAAGCTCCCAAGCCGAGGCAACTTTGGTGATGACGGACACATGGCCTTTGGCACGAGTCATGGGTTTCCTAAATTTTCCCAAAACAAAATATTTATGTGGCAACTCTGTATCTGGCAAAGCAGTCCAATTTTGGCATTTTTGATTCAAAAATCGATTTTCCAAAAGATTTGCTGGATTTGAACTCTTTGGTGTTTTTCAATTTCACATTGCACTTGTGAGATTAGATTCAGAACTGCGGGAGTCCGAACTGTAGGGCTTATTTTCAAGTATTCGAAAGGGGGCGCGAAAAAGGCGAGCTACAGTTTTTAGCGACTCTGCTGGGGATGTTTAGAGAACTTGACTCGAACTCATGATATGACATTTTATCTATACTTATGTGTTTCTTTGCATTTGCATTTGCATTAGTGCGCCTAAATCACTATGTTTGCCATATGTTATTCCTGAACGGTTTGCGGAGGCTTGCTTGAAAAAGCTTACCGAAAGGCTGACCGGTTGCGGGCTTTGCCACGATGGGAATACAACCTCGGATTTGGACTACTGTTGTACCGTTTGATCTTCCTTTTACTTCTTGGTGTTAGGTGTGAGAGGTGTATTAGGTAGTCTTGCTGAGTGTAGACACCCCATTTTTCACCGTCCTCAAGACTTTGACGTCATCGTTTTAACACTCGATGATCATCTATGCACATGTTCATTTGTGCTTGGTTGTGGACCAAGGACTTGTGGTTTTTGCACCTAAGGGTAGGAAGTGGCTTTTTGGCCATCCCCTTAACCTACCGGCCATGGCCTGAGGCCACCGGCCTTGTTTTCTTGCTATCGGCTAAAAGTGTTAGCCGATCGGCACTGTATTTGGTCGGTTGGCCATTGTTTTGGTCGATCGGCCACATTTTCTGGCCGAGGCCTTTCCTTTGCCTTTTTCAGGCATTGTGCATGACGGCTGTGCCAGCTGGTGAGCGCAGACTCTGCCCTTCATACACGTGTACGGAGGGATTTGAACCACCACTTAGCTTCTCTTGGAAGCTTTGAATTGGGCTTCCAATAAAAGGAGAACCTCCCCTCCCTTTCCAGAGGTTCAGCCAACTGATATAGAAGATATATATCACTCTCTCCCTATATCTCCTCTCTCTCTATAGTTATGTGTGTAATAGTGTTCTAAAGGGTGTTCTTGTTCATATTTTTGCACTAAAGCACCAAGTGGTACACTATCCCTTAGTTACTGAGGTGCTAAGGAGTTGATTTCAGAGTTTTTGAGTTGGTTTTGATCAGAAGGAGGTGCTGGAGTTGGTGTTCTTGAATTGTTCTTCAAGGGTGAGAAACTACTCTTTTATTCCCCATTTTTGCTTAAGCTTTTAGCAATACTTGCATACTGTTTTAAGCTTAGTGTCCAACTGAAAAAAGTTCTATTTTTATATGCTAAATATGTTTGTTTAAGGTTACTTTCGGGTTGGGGGTTGTTTACCCCCTCTTAGGCCTTGTTTGGCCTTATTTTGTGACCTTCTTTCTGAGCTTTGAAACCTTTTTGTTTTGACCTTCTCACCACTGAAATTCAGAGGATTTCCAGAGGATTTTCAGTGGTGGAGATGTGGTTTTGAGGTCTTGAATAGGGGAGGGACACCGCCCTTCCTTTGTGTCTCATTTGCTTGCATTGTTGGCTCACCATAGTAACATGTTTGCTTAGCATGTTTTGGCCCCATTTCAGCAAGTATTTGGTGTTATCTTGGCATGATATGCCTCTTTTTTAAGCTGGTTTGTTGGTCTCTTGCATGCACCATGTACTTGCCTTGTAATCCCTTTTATTGCCTTAATATGTATCTTGCATTTGGACCATCACGCATGCATATTTCGGCTCAACTCCAAGGAACGTTTAGGCATGTTTCACCATGTTTAAGCTCTGTTTGGTGTTGATTTGATCATATATGCATTGCTTTGTATAGCCTTAGTTCATCCTAGCTTGTTAAGCTTCGTGCACCGAGTTGCTAGCATGCATTGTTTTGACTATTCTCATGATTTGGCATTATTTGAAATCACATTTCAGTCCATGTAGTGTAGCCACACACTTATGTTTTCCATCTTTTCAATGCTTTGAAGAGTTATTGTTTTATGCCTTATGATTGGGTCATCTTGTATGTCTCCATGATTAGGTCTTTGGGATGCCATCTCATTGGATTTTCGGGCTTATTTTGACATATTATAACTCTGTTTTTCATTGCATAATTCATGCCATGTTTGGTTATGATAGGCGTAGTGTAATGCTCCCTTTGTAGCCTTGCATGCCCCTTGTTTGTGCCCATCTTTTTAGCATGTTTTGGCTTCATTCCATGCATGTTCTAACCTTGTTTTGGCCTGCCCTAGGACTATCTTAGGTCACTTTGGCCCTTTGGGGCTTGGTTGATATGGCCATGGTGAAAGTCCCTTGACTAGCTTTGGGCATTGAGCCCATTAGCATGCTATGCTTCACTTGTGTATATGATTTGGCATCATTCTTCACATGATTTCAGAGCTCATTGCATTGTCATGTTCTCATGTTTATCCCATTTTACTCTTGGTTGAGGATTGTGCATCGTTGCCTAGCCTGCGGATCCATGTATGTGCATGCATATCTCCCTCTTTGGTACCTTGATTTGGGTGTTTTGGCTACTATTTTTGGTGCGGCTGAGGTTTATCCATCTTTAGTGTAAGTCCATGGATCATGCATTTGTGTACTGTTGTATGCTTATCGCATTGCATGTTGTTGCATCCTTATTGTTGGTGTCATTGTTGCATACCTATCACCTTGTGTATTTCCATATCTAGGTTGCATTGTAGTATTGCATACTTGTTGCATTGCCATGCTGTTTGCATGTTAGGTTGCATCACATTGCACTTGGCATGCTCATGTTACATTGCCTTGCATTCCCATGTTGCATTGTGCTTGGGTTGCATGCATTGCATTGTGTTTGGTTTGGGGTATCAAACCAAACATGAGGGCCGAGGGACGTTTCGTACTTGAAGTGACGAAACGTGCCTCAACCCTCGGTTGCTGACGCTCTTGATCAAGCATGATAGAGTTCTAGGCATTCATATGTTTTGTTGCATTCATTCCACATCGATTTGCACACTTGGCACCTTTGGCTATCATGCATTGAAATGCGTGATTGGTGGTCCGAGGGTCGAGAGCCATACTCCCTTGAGTTTATAGCATGATAGGGAGGGTGGTTATGCACACATTATCTTGTAAATGCCTTGCCATGCACTGTCTGCCCTCTGCTGCAGCAAAAACAAAATTCTGCAGGAAGATATGGCCGGTCGGCCATCTTCAGTGCCGGCCGGCTTCCAAAATCTAGCCGAGAGCCTTACAAATGGTCGATAACCATTTTACAATGGCCGGTGGTCCTATCTCTTGGCCGGTGACATCACACAGTTTGTAGGGAGTGGTTTAGAAACATCCTTGGGACTTGTGCAATTTTAAGAGGAGCAAAACAGTGCAAACAGAGGCAACATGTGGCACGACAACGGGTTTCCGAGCGAGGCAATCGAGCATGCATCATTCAATCATTCTAAGGTGGAACTACAGTGGCCTCCTTTTGTAATTAATTTGTTAATTAATTAAGGGTTTGTAATAATTAATAAGCTAGGATAGTTGATTAATCATTCGGTTTGTATTATTTATTCGGACCCTCCGTCAAGAGGGCAAATTTTGTAATAAGTGTGCGTAGAAACTGTAGACGTCCCCAAACGTCCCGGGGGAAACCCCATTCTGTTCGTTTAGGGCTCACTACAGTTCAGACTCAAATTGTCATGGTTCTGAATTTGATCTCACAATGTGCGATGTGAGATTGATAAATCACTAAAGAGTCCAAATCCGGTAAATCGTTTTGAAAAACAGATTTTTAGAAAAAAGTGCCAAACATGGACTGCTTTGCCAGATATAGAGTCGCCACCTAAATGTTTTATTTTTGGGGAAATTTAGGAAACCCTGACTTGCTGCGTAAGGCCACATGTCCGTTATCACCAAAGTTGCCTCGGCTCGAGAACTTGGGTACGATTGGGGAAGGTCAACTATGAGCACCCTCGCTCGCCCGATCCGAAGATCGGCCTGCACTATGCACAATATTTTGTTTTGAAAACATATGTGTTCTTATTCCAGGTAATTAGCTAGAATTTACTATGCGATGCGCACAACACACAAGTATAGACTAGATCGCCTAATTTGGAGCAAAGCATCGCATATCCGTTTTGTTTGGAAAATGGTTTGAGTTTTGCTACTCGCAAGTAGGCTAAAAAACGGGTTTCGACGAATTATTCAAATTCAAGCAACCCAACCTTCACCCACAGGCATTCGGACAGTTATATCATCTAAGCAATTAGCCTCATGGAAAGCATGCTGTCATGTTAACATTCACACTCATGCGAGATGCTAAACCATAAACACTTACAGTGTACTCCGAGCCGAAACAGGAAACTAGTTAGTAATCATGCATGATCCTAGTTCATGTTAAGATGGCTAATGCAACGCATGCAAAATGCAACTAAGATAGGCTCGGCTATGCTAAGAATGGCATATGAGGTGCGACAATCCAATACATGTATTCAACTTGGAATTGAAGTACGATGCAGTTAGCATGATGAGCCGAGCCCGGTGCATGCAATACAGATGAATGATGCAAACATGCTACCATAAGTATGCTAATTGAAACGTGCCCTAAAACTAACCATTGAAATTAGGTAAGTAAATGGGAGAAAGAAGTGGGGGTTAGAAGACATGCACACACTCACGCACGCTTATTACACAATTCGCCCTCTCTTGAAGGAACCAAAAGAATAATACAAATTTAACTAACTAACAAGCTAATTAAATAGTTACAGACCACTTAACTAGTTAAGAAAATTAACTAAGCTAATAAAGTAGTAAAACAGCCTTGGGAAGAGGGTCCAATGCATGCGCACTCGGCTCCGCTCGGAAATTCACCACCATCAACAAGCGGCCTCTATTTTCACTATTTTATGCCTCTAAAGATTGCACAAGTCCCAAGGATGCTTCAGCATCACTCCCTGATCATTGTGGAATGTCACCGGCCAAGGGGAATGGTCACCGGCCATGGGAAAGTGGTCATCGACCAGTTGTAAGGCTCTCGGCCATCCATTATTGGTCGATCGGCACTAAAAATGGTCGGTCGACCATATCTTCCTACAGAACCCAATTTTGACAGCAGCAGAGGACAGACAAGGCATGGCAATGCATTTTAAAGCAATTGTTTGCACAACCAACCTCCCCATCATGTTATGAACGCAAGGGAGTTTGGTCCTCAACACTTGGACCACCAATCACGCATTTCAATGCATGATGGTCCAAGAGGCCAAAGTGTACAATTTCAATGTCAAATGGAATGCTCACAAAACACATAAAGTACCCAATCTCTATCATGGTTGATCAAGAAGCAAGACATGAATGATATACACAATGTTATGCATCCTAAGCATGTGAGCTAAGTATGCGACATGAACATGCAAACAAGCAACTTGTGCTAGGCACACAACCTAAGCAAACAAGCATGCGAGGCATGTAACAACAATGCTAATGACAAACATGCGGCAACATGTGAAGGGGACTTAGCATGGAAACATGCGAAGCAACTTAACAAAGAAAATGCATGCCAAATGCGAAGTGATTCAAGCATGCAACAACATGCGATAGGCCAAGCATGCAACATCACGCAAGGAGAGCATGCAACAACATGCAAAGGATGGACTTACACCAAGATGGACAGCTCTCTACTAGGTCCAAAACAGTGGTCAATATGACAAGGAAATGGAGGCAAATGTACATACAAACATGCATGCATACATGGTCCAATACTTAAGCATAAAAAGGAAACTTTTAAGCACACTTAAAGGGAACAAACATGGACAAATGGCATACATTGTAAGCTCTGAAATCATGTTAGAAAAGGTGCCAAACCAACTAAACAAATCAAGCAAAGCATGCAACAAGGTCCAAGGCTCAAGGCTAGCCAAGGGACTCAAGCCATGACCATGCCAACCAAGCATCAAAGCGCCAAAGGGACTCAAAACAGTCCCCAGGCAGACCAAAACAAGGCCAAAGACACACTTAGATGGCATCCCAAATGCCTACACATGATGGCATACACAATGGCACAAACATGGAGCATGAAACACAAACTCTTTAAGACATTAAAGAAGCATTAATTGTGAGTAAACAAGCATGCCATATGGACTGAAATGACATGGTAAGTGACTCCAAGTCACTGAAATAATGCAAGTAAATCATGCTAGAGGATCCAATACTCAAAGCCTACAAGCTAGGTTGCATGGTAGCTATAGAAAGCAAGTCATGGATGACCCAAACAACCAAAATCAGACCTTAAGCATATCAAAACATGCATAAATGCTTCATAAAGCTAAGCCAAAATCATGCTAGAAAGTCATGGTACATCATGATGCATGTTAAGGCAATTTCATGGCGTTACAAGACAAGTATGCAAAGCATGCATGGTGTGTCTAAACCAACTTAAAATAGTGCTATATCATGACAAAATAAGCACAAATACCGGCTGAAATGAAGCCAAAGCAAGCTAGGCAAACAAGCTACAACACAAGCCATTTGTGCAAGCATCAAAGATAACAAGGAGAGGGGACAACCCTCTCCCATTTAGGACCTCAAAACCACCTCTCCACCACTGAAATTCCTCTGGATTTCTGTGGCAGAGAGGTTATGCAAAGCTCAAAGCGAGGGCAAAAAAGGTATGGCTTTAAACAAGGCCTAACAAGGCCTTGGAGGGGGGAAATAACCCCAAACCTCTAAGCAACCTTAAACAAAGTTCTAAAACACACAAAATCAGAACTTTTATTAGTTATGCACTAAGCTCAAAAACAGATGCAAGATAGGTCAAAAGCTTGTGCAAAAATGGGAAATAAAGGGGTAAGGTTCTTACCCTTGAAGACCTTCTTCAAGAAGACCACTCCGGCAGCCTCCTTAGGTCAAAACCTGCTCAAAAACTCCAAGAACAACCTCTTGAGACCTCTGTACCTCAGGGATAGTGTACCACTAGGTGCCTTAGTGCAAAAATTTGAGGAAAACACACTTTTGGTCACTAAAACACACATAAATATGGAGAGAGAGATATAGAGAGATAGAGATATATGAACTCTAACCCTAAAATTCCAGAACCTCTGAGAAGGGAGGAGGGCCTCCTCTCTTATTGAAATCCAATTTCTAAGGCTTCCAAGAGAAGCGAAACAAGAGGCAAATCCCTCCATACACGTGTATGGAGGGGGGGCATTGTGGATGCCAACTATCACAGTTGGCATAAAATATCTGTCAAAAGCAGATGAACAGTGGTCGGCTAGCCAAAAATGACAAATTGACAAAAACAATGGTCGGCCGACCATAAAGAGTGCCGACCGGCCATCACCAATGGCCGGTAGCAACAAAATAGGGCCGGTGGCCTCAAGCCATGGCCGGTGAGGTGTGGTGATGACCGACAAGCCATTCCCTTCCCTCAGAAGGAAAACAACAAGTGTTTGGTGCAAAACCAAACACAAAACAAGCAAGTCGAGAGATCCTAAGGCAAGGCGCGTAGCCGAGACCTTCGGGAACTCAAAACGAACACAAACATGGATGATCACCGAGTGTTCAAATGGTGACGTCCAAGTCTTGAGGACGGTCAAAAATGGGGTGTCTACAGTTGCCCCTCTTTGACAGAACTCGAAAGTCATAACAATGACGGGAGTGAGTGTCAAAGCCCAAAGACGACCCATTTTTGATGAGGCCGAAGACTCAGACAAAGCACACAAGCTACAGGCAAAGGTATGCGCCCGAAGGCAGGGGCAAAATGCAAGAATAAAACACAAAGCCGAGCATAACTTATGATCATGCAAAGAGAGTTGTAACTAAGCAAAACATGCAACAGTTTTAAGCAAGCCGAAAACCAAACTATATTACATTGCAGAAAGGATGTAAGAGAATTATGTAATTCTCGCTACGTTTCACGCGGAGAATATAACACCTGTGCGGTTCGTCTGGTCGTGCCAACTTCAAATGAACCGTACATACAATGTCGTTCCTGTCTGGTTCGTCTGGTCGTGCCAGCCTCAAATGAACCGTACATACAATATCGTGCCTGAAAAAAAAAGAGAACTTAACAGGTACAATATCGTTAGAAACATGCATAGCAATGCAAGTGAAAAGTGCGTGACAACGCAAGTGAGAGGGTGAATGACAATGCAGGTGGAAGGGGTGTATAGAAACGCAACCCGGGTGTGTGCATAACAATGTGATTTGAAACATGCACAACAATGCTACGAAGGCACAGACACATATAAGTAAAGTACACGTGACAACGTGTACAATGTGTGAAGGTGAGGAAGAGCATACACATGTAAGTAACGCACATGCGACAACATGTACAATGTGTGAAAATAAAGGAACTTGAACACATATAAGTAAAGCATGACGCGACAACGCATGCAATGTGTGTAGGAACTTGAACACATATAAGTAAAGCATAACGCGACAACGCCTACAATGTGTGTAGGAACTTGAACACATATAAGTAAAGCATAACGCGACAATCCATGCAATGTGTGTAGGAACTTGAACACATATAAGTAAAGTATAACCCGACAATGCATGCAATGTGTATTGGAACTTGAACACGTATAAGTAAAGCATAACGCGACAACGCATGCAATGTGTGTGTGGAAGGATGCAAAACAATGCAACCTAAGAATGCGAAACAACGCGGGTGGACGGGACGATGCAAGACAATGCAACCTAAGAATGCGAAACAACGCGGGTGGACGGGAGGATGCAAGACAATGCAACCTAAGTGAGGAACAATGTGGGTGGACGGGAGGATGCAAGACAATGCAACCTAAGAATGCGAAACAACGCGGGTGGACAGGAGGATGCAAGACAATGCAACCTAGGTGTGACGCATAACAATGCGCGTATAAGATGCAAAATGATATGCGATATTACAAAACAATGTAATAATATATAATGTATTGAAACAATGCAAATGATATGCAATGCATTTCAGATGATCAAACCACAAGCAGTACAAAGCCACACAAATATCATGAAGAGGATGGAGATACAACATAAAACTCCGTCTACCATAGAAAAGGTGCCGACACCCTCAAACCACAATCCCATCAGTGGAATAGGCGCGTACACATGCAGAACTATGTGTGTGTAGACGGAACACAAAATACAAGTAATTGGGTGGCATGACCTGCTGAGGAAAGATCGTGATCCTAAATGCTGGATGCAACATACTGCACTATAATGCAATGAATGCAATGGATAAGGCGCGCGGCCAAACCGTACCTTGCCTAGGAAAGGCATGGACACAAACAAACAACGTTTAACATGGAAATGGTGCCGTCACCCTCAACACTAGGTGCGTACACATAATATCATAACCATGCTTCAACGTGAAAAGTATGAGCACATACCAGACCAAGCTCAACATCGAAAGGCGCAAGTGATAGATGGAGGTGATGCAGTAAATGCATGCAATATGTGCTATGTACAATGCAATATACATGCTAGCTAAAAATGCAATGGATGCAGTGGATAAGGCGCGCGGCCAAACCAAATCTTGCCTAGGAAAGGCATGGACACACACAAACCACGTTTCACACGGAAACGGTGCCGTCACCCTCAACACTAGGTGCGTACACATAATATCATAACTATGCTTCAACGTGAAAAGTATGGGCACATACCAGACTAAGCTCAACATGGAAAGGCGCAAACCATAGATGGATAATGCAGTAAATGCATGCAAACTACAATGCAATAGATACAATGAATGTATGTAATGTATGCTATGTACAATGCAATATACATACTAGATGATGCAGTAGAGAAATGCATGACAATGCAAATGAGATATGCATGACAATGCAAGATAGAGAAATGCATGGCAATGCAAATGGAAGCGAAACATGCATGTCGATGCAAGTGAAGAGTGCATGATAATGCAGGTGGAAGCAAAACATGCGTGTCGACGCAGGTGAAGAATGCACGACAATGCAGGTGGAGGTGAAACATGCGTGTCGACGCAAGTGAAGAGTGCACGACAACGCAGGTGGTATGCATGATAATGCGTGTAAGGAAATGCATGGCAATGCAAGTTATTGGAATGTACAACAATGCAGGTTTAAGTGCGTAACAACGTAATGCACTAACAAGTGCAGGTAGACTGCGCAGGACAGCGCGAATGTAATACAATTCGATGCAAGTGCAGGTGGGATGCGCAAGATAGCGCAAATGAAACAATGTAATGCACAAAACAGTGCGATGGGCAAAACAGCGCGAATGAAAAATGCAATTGACTAACAAGTGCAGATGAGGTGCGCAAGATAGCACGATACGCAAAATAGCACGATAATATGCATGCACGATGCAAGTAAGGTGCACAAAACAGTGCGATTGATGTACGCAAAATAGCGCGATTGAAATGCAATGCACAAATTAGTGCGATTGAGGTGCGCAAAATAGCGCGAATGATGCAATGCAATGTAAGGTGCACAAAACAGTGCGATGCGCGAGAGAGCGCGAGGGCACAAGACAGTGCGAATGCACAAGATAATGCGATGCGCTAGGCAGCGCGATGCGTTAGACAACGCAAGTGCACAAGATAGTGTGAATGCACAAGATAGTGCGATACGCTAGACAGCGCGAGTGCAAGGACAGTGCGAATGCACAAGATAGTGCGATGCGCTAGACAGCACGATAATATGCATGCACGATGCAAGTAAGGTGCACAAAACAGTGCGATTGAGGTACACAAAATAGCGCGAATGATACAATGCAATGTAAGGTGCACAAAATAGTGCGATGCACAAGAGAGCGCGAGTACACAAGACAGTGCGAATGCACAAGATAGGGTGATGCGTTAGACAGCGCGATGCGTTAGACAACGCGAGTGCACAAGACGGTGCGAATGCACATGATAGTGCGATGCACTAGACAACGCGATGCGTTAGACAACGCGAGTGCAAAAGACAGTGTGAATGCTATGAAATGTGGAAATGCACAAGACAGTGCGAGAAAGATACAATGCACCAGAAAGTGCGAGGAAGGTGCACAAAAGAAGTGCGATAAAATGCATCTTCTGTGCAAGTGAGGTGCATGTTCTATGTGAAAGATACGAGCATTTTCTATGCAAATATGGGGGAATGCATTTTCTATGCAAAAGATACAAGCATTTTCTATGCAATATGGAAACCATATTCTATGCACAAGACAAGAGCATATTCTATGCAATAGTGAAAGCAAAGCATATTCTATGCGGAATCGAAAGCAAGCATATTCTATGCATGAATCATAACGATGCGTGGCACGCATGAAACATAAGTGTATATGAAAGTGCACATTCTATGCAATAGAGGGGCATGAAACATGTACTCTGGTGCCTCCGATTTACGTCTCGGAGGACTTTGCAACACACTCAGCTCGAAAAGGGTACACCCTGTTTATATTGGCAAGAGATAACATCTGCATGTTAAAACCACAAGTGCTGCTTGGACTGCCATTCTGAATTGAAGCAGGCTTAAGCTTGGGGTCAAGATACACTCATACTCCAAAGAAAGGCGAGGCCTGACAAGATGCACCTGGAATGCAGTCTCAGAATTTGCTGAAGTTGAAACATGTT
This sequence comes from Camellia sinensis, assembly GCF_055761805.1. Taxonomy (NCBI): domain Eukaryota; kingdom Viridiplantae; phylum Streptophyta; class Magnoliopsida; order Ericales; family Theaceae; genus Camellia; species Camellia sinensis. The sequence continues at coordinate 140,641,664 of NC_138969.1, read as the reverse complement.
AAGATGCTCCAAATTTTCCCTCTTTTCTCCTGCTTTGCAGCCCAAAACCTATATAACTTCAGATGGGTCCTTGTTCTACTGTTCTCTCATGGCCTGGGTTGAACCCTTGCGGTTTATGAAAGAAAGAATCTTGTTTTGCAGAAATGTGAGCACAAAACGATTTTATTTTTGAAATTAAGAGATGAGTTCTTAACCGGGTATTGAGCCTACGACTGAACACAGCGTGCTACAACTCAACAACGGAAAACAAAAGGTAAACAACCTAAACACATTGAGTAACACTCAAGATGACTCAAAACAAGAATCGAGATAAAATAAAAAGACACGACACTCAGACGTGCACATGGAGCCTGTTTCACCGGGTATTGTTTCCCACCCTTTCTCACTTGTGATTCTCACATCACTTGGCACTCAATCTCTAGTTTTCTGTAAAAGCCATTTTCTCACTTTTTCTCTCAACGCACATCTCTCTATTCTTCAATCTCTCGTTTTTTTCATCCCTCCCCTGGGTGGTTGATGGATAAACAAGAAATTGCGGGCTCTTGCCCCTAGCATGCTGCTAGATTCTCTTTCTTCCGCTCACAGCCAGTGAGTTCCACCCACAGAGTGGTTACACTAAGATGGGGTGTGTAGCAAATTTGCAGCTGACATCGGTTGATGATGCTTTGTTGGGGAGTTTGGACGTGATTAGATCTGTCCAGATGAGGAAGTGGAATATCTTGTTCCATTCTAGTTCGTGCTTCATACTTGGCTTGATCCCTCGTTGCTTAGAGGATGTGAGAGCTTTTTTCCCTTTTGCGGTCAGCTTCAGTGGTGCCCTTTTCGGCAGGTAGAGTGCCCTTTCTGGCAAGTGTGTTGATAAAGGGGAAAAGATAGAACACCTGACTCAACTGTGCCCGTAGTTCATCATTTTGACCATTTTTTTATTTTTGGCTTTCTACTAAAATAATTTTGACCAAAATGAGAGTTAGATTAACATGCTTGTTCAATTTTCTGATTTTAAATCATGCAAGTTAGGCTATGAGCACTGAAAATTTTCCTTTTTTGGGTCCAAGGAATGGTCCGGTTTTGGAAAAATGGAATAATTTTTCGAGAAAATTAGTCAACCTCAGTAAAAATTCTGAAAAACTATTTTTGCAAACGGCCATTGCTCAACGAGCACGGGACCAACTCTCGAGATGCACAACCTCAGATCTGAAGGAGAATTGCCCCTTGTCTAAATGGCACTGCATGGCAATGGAAAGTTGCCCCTTGTTTGAATGGCACCGCAGCGCGCCGTATGGCAACGGAAAGTTGCCCCTTGTTTGAATGGCACCGCAGCGCGCCGTATGGCAACGGAAAGTTACCCCCTGTTGCAGCACACTGTAACCAGTTTTTAAGGTGACGATCACAACAGAACTCTCGGATACAGATAAGACAACAATGATCAGAACCATCACATGGACACAGTCGATTTGGAAGTGTTTGTGGCTGGACTTCAAAATGATGTTGCCTACTTATCCCAAACATGGGAATCAAGCCTTACGTAGTTCGGGTTAAGGTACACTCGGGTATGTAACCTCTCCTTTTGCGCTCTAACTTTTGCCAAGGCCGCCCTTCCGGGTTTTCAACCTTGCGAGCTATGTTTTTCTTTTCTTTTTTCATTCCTTTTAATTTTTTCATTTATTTTCTTCATTTCTTTTCTTCTTTTCTTTTCTTCTTTTTTCATTTTCATTTTTTTTATCTTTGCATTTTTTCTCTTTTTTCTTTCTTCTTGTTCTTTTCTTTGCTCTAACTTTTCATTTTCATTTTTTTTATCTTTGCATTTTTTCTCTTTTTTCTTTTTTCTTGTTCTTTTCTTTGCTCTAACTTTTGCCTGGGTCGCCCTTCCGGGTTTTCGGCCCAGCGAGCCTCTCAAGGGTAAAAGTGTAGCTTTGTTCATGTCGAATGGTTTTGAGATCCCGAAGTCATCTGAATCCAGGAGAATGGCTGTTCTTCGTTGGCGATGCAAGAGTCCATCCAATGGGGGGCTGAATTTGCCCCTTAGTGTTGCGGATAGGAACTCAGTTGTTCTTCAGGAATACCTTCTTATTTCCTCCCTTTTCGGATTTGGCACTCTTGCCAGTCTTCATTGGTTTGTAGGAATGACTCATCTTTCGCTCTTAGAGCACATCTGACATTTTTGCCCCTAGTTCCAAGGGCACTTCTAATCTAGCTTTTCAAGCTTCCTTTTGATCATATCTGATATTCTCACCCCTGATTCATGGGCTGCTTCTGATCTGGCCACACGGGCCTTACATTGTGGTTGGCCGTTAAACATTCTGAATCTAAGTTCAAGGTTTGAAAGTGAGGGATCGAGTCTCGAGGCTGAGAGCGATCCTAAGCTGCACGATCTCAAGAGCGATTCCACACAGGTCTTCACAGGACTGCGCAAAAACATTTTTTTGAAAATTTTTAAGAAATGCGACGAATTGGTCGCACTGAAGACAATGTAGAACCAATCTGGATCAAGCCAGGGTCCTTCTCAGTACTCACACTAACAAGCATGATTTCAATCATTAAGGGCTTAGCATGCCTCTCTTTCTCTCAGTTGATCAAATTTTGCAAAACTCGAGGAATTCCATCCTCTTTGTTTTCACCGCAGTGTTCAAAAAGTTTTGAAAAACTTAGGTCAATGTAATGATTTAAAGGTGTAGAAGAGTAGGTGAGATGGACTTTTGTTTCAGTCAAATTTGTTGGCACAACAGGCGCAAGGCAGAAGCAAACACAAGAGTGTGAAAATTCACTACTGTTCCATTCATAACTTCTGGCGTAACTGGCTCCAAGACAAAAACAGACTCAAGAGAAAGCAAAAAGAAAAACACACAACAAAATAGTGATGCCCGAGGGAACACCCCCGGAATCACCCGACTCTAACAAAACAGGATTGACTCGATACAACAAGATAGACTCAACAGGATTGACTCGATACAACGAGACAGACTCAACAAGACTGACTCGATACAACAAGACAAACTCGACAGGACTGACTTGATACAACAAGACAGACTCAACAAGACTGACTCGATACAATAAGATAGACTCAACAGGTTTGAGTCGATACGACAAGATAGACTCAATACCCAAGTCAGAAAGTATAAAAACCAGCATTTACAAATGCTCAAAACAGTGCGTGCCATACGCCACATCTAGAGTAAACTGAGTGCCGCCTGTAGGTAGTTCATCCCCTGAACAACACAGGTCCAGAGTACCCGAGGGATATCAGACCCTTCTGAAGCTATGGTTCCAAGACTACTTAGCAAAAGAGAAAACAGACAGCATCTCAGCCTGATTTCACCAGAAATATCATGAGCAAAGCTGAATGACTGCGCTCCCTACAGAATTCTGCCCAAAATTCTGCCTTGTAAACTGATACCCTTAGGTAAAACTGATTCTTCCAAATACTAATGCCCGCAGGCCTGATACCCAGACTTACAAACTGATACATGCATTCCCTGTAGAGACACACTCTAAAAGCACATAACAAGCAAGTGAGAGCCAAAACACCCCTATGTTAGGGGTAGGGTTTCCCTGTCCTATTTTGTTAGGAGCTAGGGTTTTACTACGCACGCAACGGTTTCAAACAACCTATAATCGGGTAAGCAACCTGTTCTAGTTTGGAATGGTCACTATGGATTCTGAATATGCATTAGGTTGAATAGTCAAAAGGGGTACCCCAGTAAAAACTGGGGTTTGTGTTCCCATCGCGACAGAGCCCATAACCGGTTAGCCTTATGGCACGCTTAACAAAGCGATCCTCCGGCAAATCGTTCAGGAATAGTAAACGGCAAACACGGTGTCCTCGGCACACCAATGCAAATGCAATGCAAAGAAACACATAAGTGTAATTGAAACAAGATATCATGAGTTCGAGTCAAGTTCTCTAACTCCCCAGCAGAGTCGCCAGAAACTGTATACGTCCCCGAACGTCCCGGGGGGAAACCCCGTTCTATTCATTTAGGGCTTACTACAGTTCGGACTCAAATTCTCATGGTTCTTAATCTGATCTAATAATGTGCGATGTGAGATTGATAAATCACCAAAGAGTCCAAATCTGGCAAATCATTTTGAAAAACAGATTTTTAGAAAGAAGTGCCAAACATGGACTGCTTTGGCAGATACAAAGTCGCCACCTAAATGTTTTATTTTTGGTGAAATTTAGGAAACCCTGACTCGTTGCTTAAGGCCACATGTCCGTCATCACCAAAGTTGCCTCAGCTCGGGAACTTGGTTACGATTGGGGAAGGTTGGCAATGAGCACCCCCTCTCGCCCGATCCGAAGATCGGCCTGTACTAAGCGTGATATTTTGTTTTGAAAACATATGTGTTCTTATTCTAGTTAATTAGCTAGAATTTACTATGTGATGTGCACAACACACAAGTATAGACTAGATCGCCTAATTTGGAACAAAGCATCGCATATCCGTTTTGTTTGGAAAATGGTTTGAGGTTTGCTACTCACAAGTAGGCTAAAACACGGGTTTCAACGAATTATTCCAATTCAAGCAACCCAACCTTCACCCACAGGCATTCGGGCAGTTATATCATCTAAGCAATTAGCCTCATGGAAAGCATGCTGTCATGTTAACATTCACACTCATGCGAGATGCTAAACCATAAACACTTACAGTGTACTCCGAGCCAAAACAAGAAACTAGTTAGTAATCATGCATGATCCTAGTTCATGTTAAGATGGCTAATGCAACGCATGCAAAATGCAACTAAGATAGGCTCGGCTATTCTAAGAATGGCATATGAGGTGCGACAATCCAATACATGTATTCAACTTGGAATTGAAATACGATGTAATTAGCATGATGAGCTGAGCCCGGTGCATGCAATACAGATGAATGATGCAAACATGCTATCATAATTATGCTAATTGAAACGTGCCCTAAAACTAACCATTGAAAGCAGGTAAGTAAAAGGGAGAAAGAAGTGGAGGTTAGAAGACATGCACACACTCACGCACGCTTCTTACACAATTTGCCCTCTCTCAGAGGGACCAAAAGAATAATACAAATTTAAGTAACTAACAAGCTAATTAAATAGTTACGGACCACTTAACTAGTTAAGCAAATAAACTAAGCTAATAAAGCGGTAAAATAGCCTCGGGAAGAGGGTCCAATACATGCGCACTCGGCTCCGCTCAGAAATCCATCACCATGCACAAGCTGCCTCCGTTTTCACTGTTTTATGCCTCTGAAGATTGCACAAGTCCCAAGGATGCTTCAGCATCACTCCTTGATCACTGTGGAATATCATCGGCCAAGGGGAATGGTCACCGGCCATGGGAAAGTGGTCATTGACCAGTTGTAAGGATCTCGGCCATCCATTATTGGTCGATCGGCACTGAAAATGGACGGTCGACCATATCTTCCAGTAGAACCCTGTTTTGACAGCAGCAGAGGACAGACAAGGCATGACAATGCATTTTAAAGCAAATGTTTGCACAACCAACCTCCCCATCATGTTATGAACTCAAGGGAGTTTGGTCCTCGACCCTCGGACCACCAATCACGCATTTTAATGCATGATGGTCCAAGAGGCCAAAGTGTACAATTTCAATGTCAATTGGAATGCACACAAAACACATAAAGGACCCCACCTCTATCATGCTAGATCAAGAGGCAAGGCATGCATGATATACACAATGTTATCCATCCTAAGCATGTAAGCTAAGTATGCGACATGAACATGCAAACAAGCAACGTGTGCTAGGCACACAACCTAAGCAAACAAGCATGCGAGGCATGTAACAACAATGCTAATGACAAACATGCAATAACATGTGAAGCGGACTTAGCATGGAAACATGTAAAGTAACTTCACAAAGAAAATGCATGCCAAATGCAAAGTGATTCAAGCATGCAACAACATGCGATAGGCCAAGCATGCAACAACACGCAAGGCGAGCATGCAACAACATGCAAAGGATGGACTTACTCAAAGATGGACAGCTCTCTACTAAGTCCAAAACAGTGGCCAATATGCCAAGGAAATGGAGGCAAATGTACATACAAACATGCATGCATACATGGTCCAATACTTAAGCATAAAGAGGCAACTTTTAAGCACACTTAAAAGGAACAAACATGGACAAATGGCATACATTGTAAGCTCTGAAATCATGTTAGAAAAAGTGCCAAACCAACTAAACAAATCAAGCAAAGCATGCAACAAGGTCCAAGGCTCAAGGCTAGCCAAGGGGCTCAAGCCACGACCATGCCAACCAAGCCTCAAAGGGCCAAAGGGACTCAAAACCGTCCCCAGGCAGACCAAAACAAGGCCAATGACAAACTTAGATGGCATCCCAAATGCCTACACATGATGGCATACACAATGGCACAAACATGGAGCACGAAACACAAACTCTTTAAGACATTAAAGAAGCATCAATTGTGAGTAAACAAGCATGCCATATGAACTGAAATGACATGCTAAGTGACTCCAAGTCACTCAAATAATGCAAGTAAACCATGCTAGAGGATCCAATACTCAAAGCCTACAAGCTAGGTTGCATGGTAGCTATACAAAGCAAGTCATGGATGACCCAAACAACCAAAATCAAACCTTAAGCATATCAAAACATGCATAAAAGCTTCACAAAGCTAAGCCAAAATCATGCTAGAAAGTCATGGTACATAATGATGCATGTTAAGGCAATTTCATGGCATTACATGACAAGTACGCAAAGCATGCATGCTGTGTCTAAACCAACTTAAAACAGTGCTATATCATGACAAAATAAGCACAAATACTAGCTGAAATGAAGCTAAAGCAAGCTAGGCATACAAGCTACAACACAAGCCATTTGTGCAAGCATCAAAGACATCAAGGAGAGGGGACAACCCTCTCCCATTTAGGACCTCAAAACCACCTCTCCACCACTGAAATCCTTTGGATTTCAGTGGTAGAGAGGTCATGGAAAACTCAAAGCGAGGGCAAAAAGGTATTGCTTTAAACAAGGCCTAACAAGGCCTTGGATGGGGGAAACAACCCCAAACCTCTAAGCAACCTTAAATAAAGTTCTAAAACACACAAAATCAGAACTTTTATTAGTTATGTACTAAGCTCAAAAACAGATGCAAGAAAGGTGAAAAGCTTGTGCAAAAATAGGGAATGAAGGGGTAAGGTTCTTACCCTTCAAGACCTTCTTCAAGAAGACCACTCCAGCAGCCTCCTTAGGTCAAAACCAGCTCAAAAACTCCAAGAACAACCTCTTGAGACCTTTGTACCTCAAGGATGGTGTACCACTAGGTCCCTTAGTGCAAAAATATAAAGAAAACACACTTTTGGTCACTAAAACAAACATAAATATGGAGAGAGAGATATAGAGAGATAGAGATATATGAACTCTAACCCTAAAATTTCAGAACCTCTGAGAAGGGAGGAGGGCCTCCCCTCTTATAGAAATCCAATTTCTAAGTCTTCCAAGAGAAGCTAAACAAGAGGCAAATCCCTCCATACACGTGTATGGAAGGGGGGCATTGTGGATGCCAGCTATCACAGCTGGCATAAAATATCTGCCAAAAGCAGATGAACAGTGGTCGGCTAGCCAAAAATGACAAATTGACCAAAACAATGGTCGGCCGACCATAAAGAGTGCCGACCGGCCATCACCAATGGCCGGTAGCAGCAAAATAGGGTCGGTGGCCTCAAGCCATGGCCGGTGAGGGGTGGTGATGACTAACAAGCCATTCACTGCCCTCATAAGTAAAACTACAAGTGTTTGGTGCAAAACCAAACACAATAAGCAAGTCGAGAGATCCTAAGGCAAGGCGCATAGCCGAGACCTCCGGGAACTCAAAATGAACACGAACATGGATGATCACCGAGTGTTCAAATGGTGACATCCAAGTCTTGAGGACGGTAAAAAATGGGGGGTCTACAGTGTGTGTGAATGTCTTCCAACCCCCCGTCTTTCTCCCTTTTACTTACCCGCTTTCAGTGGTTAGTTTTAGGTCATGTTTCAATTAGCATACTTGTGTTAGCATGTTTGCATACATTCATTCGTATTGCACGCACCGGGCTCGGCACATCATTCTAATTGCATAGTGTTTCAATTCCAACTTGAATACGTGTATCGAGTTGTCACATTTCACATACCATTCTTAGACTAGCCGAGCCTATTCTAGTTGCATTTTGCATGTGTTGCATTAGCCATCTTAAACATGAACTGGGATCATGCATGGTTTCTAACTAGTTTCTTGTTTTGGCTCGGAGTACACTGTGAGTGTTTATGCTTTAGCATATTCCATGTTAGTAAGTGTTAACATGACAGCATGCTTTCCATGATGCTAATTGCTTATGTGATATAACTGCCTGAATGCCTATGGGTGAAGGTTAGGTTGCTTGAATTGGGATAATTCATTGAAATCCGTGATTTATAACTGCCTGAATGCCTATTTGTGGTCTAAAACTCGTGGTTTGAGGTCATTTTCTGTTAAGGGGTGGTTCACCCTTCTTGCTTCTTTGCTTGTAAAGTTTTTGTGCCTTTGTTCATCACTTTCAAATCAACTTTTTTGGGCCTTTTTACCATTGATTTTCAGAGATTTCCAGAGGCTAAAAATGTTGTTTTAAGGTCCCAAAAATAGAGAGGTTAACCACCCCTCTTTATGCTTGTTTACTAGCTCAAAAGTTCCATGTTTTAGCTTTTTCTTTTAGCTACTTTTGTCTTCATTACAACATGTTTTCCAATTGATTTTGGGCTATAAAAACTCTATGTTTTTGGGCTGAAGCTTAGGTCTTAAGGCCATTAAAGGTTGAGGGGTTGATAGCTCTTCTCTGTACCATGTTTTGGAGCCCCATCATTGTATCATCTTTTTTAGAGCTTTTAAACACTATTTTTCAGAGCTATTTCAGTGGCTAAAATCATGTTTTGAAGTCCAAATTTGGAGGGGTTAGCCTCCCCTCCTTGTGTCTTGTTTGCATGCTTAGTTAGCTTCATATGTTAGCATATTTTTCTAGCTTAACTTAGCTTAATTCCAGCATGATTTTGCTTCTAAAATAGCCTGCTTTAGCTCTGTTTTGGGCTGTTTGGGTCAGTTAAGTCTTATTTTGCATGGTTGCAGGGCAATAGTCCTCACAAGCTTAGTGTTTTAGGCTCTGCACACCTTCTTGTTTGAGTTGATAGCATTTGTTTATGTTTTTAGCACTCATTTTAAGCACTTAACCATCTCTACAACCTCCCTCCTTTCTTGGTTTTATTTTTGTTTTGAAAGTGTTTCAAACCATTTGCTTGTTTAAAGCATGAAATTGAAGTGTTTGTGCTTAATGGTTTAATCCCTTTTGGGGTTCATTACCAATGGCATGAGGTCTCTTTCATGCCTAAAACAACCTTGTGGTTTGAGCCTTCTTTCCCTTTGGGGACACTCACCAATGGACTAATGGACCAAAGGATGGTTGGTAACTAAAATGTGTAAACAAAATTGGGAAGTACAAGAGTCAAGATAAGCATGTCTTTGTGTTGCATTGCATGTGTTCAAATCGGACGTTAATTTGAACATAAGGGAAATGGGACATTTCATACTCAAAGTGATGAAATGTGTCATTTTCCTAGGTCTCCATTGCCCTTAATCATGCATGATAGGGTGGTGGTCATTTTGGTCATGTTTGTGAATTTATTGAACTTGGACAAACTTTGTCCCTTAGTCATCATGCATGTAAATTGCTTGATTGATGGTTAGAGGGCCAAGAGTTTCTCTCCTTTGAGCTTGTGTGATGATATGGAGGGTAGACAGTACATACAACTTGTGAGAATACACTATTTTGCTCTGTTTTTCTCTCTGTTGCAGCAAGGGAGTTCAGCTCATCAATGGCCGATAGCCATCACCAGTGGCCGACCGGCCCCCCTATTGGGCACCAATGAAATTTTCACAGTGTATTGGTAAGAGGGAGCAGAGGTGTTCTGGAAGTGGACAGCTTTGTTGGTGTTCATATGTGCAAACAGAGGCTTTCAGCAGCAATGCAGCGGCTTTTCGGGTGAAAACTGAGCATGCATGGGCCTCCCTCGTTTCCTGAGATTAGCTAATTAGTTTAATTAGCAATAGATCAAATATGTGTTGTAATTAATTAGTTATAGCTAATTAAGAGTTGTAGGTAATTAGTTAGTTTAACAAGTTATTCGATTTCAGTTTGTAATAATTAGTTAACTAGAACAGTTAATTAGTTTCATTTTGTAATAATTAATTAGCGTAACTAGTTAGCTTTTATTCATTCAAATCCTTCTTCGCGAGGGTATAATGTTGTAATAAGTGTGCGTACGTGTGTGTATATTTTCCAACCCCAAGTCTTTCTCTCTTTTATTTAATTGCTTTTGATAGTTAGATTAGGGACATGTTTTAATTAGCATACCTTGTGCTTGCATCCATTCATTCATATTGCATGCACCGAGGCTCAGCGCATCGTTCAAATTGCATTGTCATTTCAATACATCTTTAAACACGTGTTTAATTGCATGTTATCAAATCGATCCATATGCCATATTAGTAGCTGAGCCCATTAATTGCATATTGCATGTGTGGCATTAGGCATCTTGTATAGTTAGAAATCATGCATATTTTACTAACTCATATCTTCTTAGCTTGGAGTACTAGGTGAGTTTTTATGCTTTAGCATGCTTGCATAAATATGAATGTTGCCATGATTAGCATACTTGCCATGATGCTATGTGCTTAAATGCTAAATTGCTTGAATGCATGTGGATGAAGGCTTGTTGTTTAAATTGGAACAATTCAACGAATGTGCATTTTAAGCCCACTTTGATAAGTGGCAAATTAGTTTTAAGCCCACTATGTTTGGTGGCAAATCCACAAACTGTAAGCCCACTTGAGGTAGCAAATTCAAACCATTTTCGCAAACAAACATGAGTAAAATTGTTCCGAATTGAGCAAACTAGTATATACTTGCTTGGGCGCATCACATAGTAAAGCAAGTCTAATAACCGGAATAAGAACGCATAATGTTTATAAAAAATCATATCATGATTAGTAGAGGCCGATCTTTGATCGGGTGAGTAGGGGTGCTCAAATCATGACCTTCCCCCCTCGTACCTAAGTTCCCGAGCCGAGACAACTTTGGTGATGACGGGCACGTGGCCTTCGGCACGAGTTCGGGTTTCCTAAATTTCTCCAAAAATAAAATATTTAGGTAGCGACTCTGTATCTGGCAAAGCAGTCCAATTTTGGCATTGTTGGATTTAAAATCGATTTTTCAAAAAGATTTGCCGAATTTGTACTCTTTGGTGTTTATCAGTTTCACATTGCACTTGTGAGAATAGATTCAGAACTGCGAGAGTCCGAACTGTGAGGCCCTTTCTTTCAAAACCTTCCGAAAGGGGGCACGAAAAAGTGGAGCCACAGTTTCTAGCGACTCTGCTGGGGATTTAGAGAACTTGACTCGAACTCATGATATGTTGTTTTATCTACACTTGTGTGTTTCTTTGCATTTGCATTTGCATTGGTGCGTCTAAGTCACAGTGTTTTCCATATGTCATTCCTGAACAGTTTGCTGGAGGCTCACTTGGAAAAACTTGCCAAAAGGCTGACCGGTTGTGGGTTGTGCCATGATGGGAACACAACCCCTGGATCTAGACTACCGCTGTATCATTTGATCCTCATTTCACTTCTCGGTGCTAGGCGTGAGAGGTATATTAGGTAGTTTTGCTGAGGTACCCTTTTTTGATCAATCAGCTTAATTGTATATCGGAAACCATAGAGACTGTTCCAAACTAGGACATGATCCTTACTCGAATGTAGGATTGTGTGAAACCACTTGTTATGCATAGTGAAAACCCTAGCTCCTGACGAAACTAGGACAGGGTAACCCTACCCCATCATAAGGGTGTTTTGGCTCTCACTTAACTGGTAAGCGCTTTATAGTGAAATTGTGCAAGGATATGCATATCAGTTGTCAAGTTGGTATTTGTTTTGGGGTAGAATTCAGTAGAGAGTACAGTCATCCAGCTGTGATCATATCTGTTCTAGTGAATTAGGGCAGAGGTGCTATATGTTTTCTCTTTCGCTAAGTAGCCCTGGAACCATAGCTTCAGAAGGCTCCAATATCCCCCACAAACTCTAGACTCGTGTCGATGGAGTTTGTTAGGACAAAAATTTAGTTCAAAGGCAATCAGTGTTTCCTTCGCCGATGGCAAGGCGAAGAAGGGCCAGACAGGGCTCATTAGTTCCATTGTTCTGGAATTCACTAGTTAGATTACTTTTGTCCAGCTCATCCTGACCATCTACTCCTATCATGGCTTAGCCTCCGACAAATTTAGAGGAATTATTACTCTATCTGTAACAAAAAGTTGACTCCCTCCAACATGACGCAGTCTGTCAAGCCGAGGTTATGGCTCGTCAGGCTGAGGTTATAACTAGCCTATAGCAACAGCAACCGTAGCCAGCAACGGCCTCTGCATCACATGTACCCACCGTGGCTATCCCAATGCCTGGTACCATAACTAATGCTACCATTGCTCGAGATCCACAAATAGAGGATGTTCCAGTTTTCCCAGTCCAAGCAGAACCCATCCAAGTACAAACTCCCAAAGCCTTGGCGTATCAAACCAAGGCACCGTTCGAATTTGAGGTTGATCCAACCGCACTCAAAGTCAACAAGCTGGAAAAGCTATTCAAAAAGGCACAAGGGGTTAACTCTATTTCAGATATAGAGGGTGGGCATACTGAATCGACAATTACCTTACCAGAGCGGTTTAAGATGCCGCATATTGATCGTTTCAATGGCTCAGGAGATCCGTTGGTGCATTTGCATCTATTTTCTGATATTCTGAGGCCAATGGGTTTGACTCGGGCCAAGAAGTTATCACTATTTGGCAGAACCATGTCTGGGATAGCCGCAATCTGGTATACGAAATTAGAGGACTCTATGAAATAGAATTGGGAAGAGATGGCTGAGGCCTTTATTGCTCAATACTCCTACAACACACAGATCGAGGTGACAACTTGTGATCTCGAAGCCACCCACAAAGAGCTAAAAGAGGGTTTCTCCGAGTTCATGACGAGATGGAGAGCGAAGTCCTTGATGATGACTACAAGGCGTTCTGAAAAAGATCAGAACATGATGATTGTTCGGAATCTGGATGGCAAGTTACTGTAGAAGATGATCGTTCTACCTCTATTTACCTTTCTAAAGCATCATGAAATAGGGGTTCAAATCGAGGATGCCATCAGACAAGGGATCTTTGTGGAAGATAATGAGCCTTTCAAGAAGAATGTTGTTCGCAGTTTCAATGCTACTACTAATGGTAGCACAGCTAGAAATGCTAAGAAGTAAACACTGTCACCACTCCCCTTAATGCCCAAAAACCAACCACTTCAACTCGGCCCGAAGCCCAAAATTTCCATCCTCTTTACATGAGTCTCTCTCAAGCTTTGAAAATGCTGCGAGAAAAAGGGTATCGAGAACTCCTAGAGCCCCAACCCCTTTGAAATCCTCTTCTTCCAAGATATGACCCAGCTAAATACTATGCCTATCGTCAACAACACGGTCATGATACAAACCGTTACATCCGCCTCCGTCATAAGATTTAGGATCTGATTGACGAAGAGATCATGGCTCCACCAAAAGGACCTTAGGCCACCCTTAACCTATTACCTTCGCATCTCAATCTAATCCATGCACTGCCATCTACCTAGAACCCCAGCATATACATCACCCCAGCCCATTTACCCAAGCCTGAGGTGTTCATTCTAGAAAGCATGGACTTGTGTATGATGGATGCACTTGAACCCCAATCATCTCAAACCCACAAACCCACTACTTTTGAGCTAATGAGCATGATTAAAGATCTTCAAAGAACTGTGGCAGATCTAGCCTTTATGATATTGGCTCCACCGTCGACCACATTACGTACTAGGAATTTCATGTCAAAAAGCTCCCCAATCTTGGGACGGGCTGCATTGGAAGAAGGCCAATCCCTTGGCAAAGTGGAGGCAAATGGCAAGAACAAGGTAGGCTTAGGCGTTGGTGTCTATGAACATCTTCAGTGGGCTGTTGAGAAAGTCGAAGGATTGAACAAACAACAAGTGCTTGCAATTGTTTCAAAGACTGTGGAAGACACTTTTGCCACTCAGGTTCAGGGCATTTCGAATCAAGGGGCAAGCCATGAAAAAGGTTGTCATACCAGAAACACCCCTTTCAGCTCCAATCCCACACCCATAAGAGACCATCAAACCTAGTCAGCACCTGCTAACCCCTTTGTCATTCCCTCAAGGACTAGTAACCGCACCTATAATCTCCTCTACATGACCTTATCCAAAGCTCTCTAAATCCTCGCAGGATAAGGCCATCTCAAACCCCTTGACCCTCGGCCTCTCCCAGATCCCCTTCCAGCCAAGCATAATGCTGCCAAGTACTGTGCCTTCCATCAACAAACTGGCCATGACACTGACAGTTGTTTTCGTCTTCGCCATGAAATACAAGATCTGATTGACAACGAGGTCATCGCGGCACCAGGTCCTACAAAGTCTATCGGCACCGGATCAATGAACTGGGGGGATAATGCAACTATGTGATCGGGGGATGAACCACTTGCTGATAGCGCTCATTTTACTCCAGATGTGGTGGATGGCACGCACTGTTTTGAGCAATTTGAAAATGTCGTTTATTGTACATTTTGACTTAGGTATTGAGTCAGTTCTGTTCTGTTGTATTGAGTCTGTCTTGTTATATCGAGTCAGTCCTGTTGTGCTAGAGTTGGGTGACTTCAGGGGTGTTACCTCAGACATCACTATCTTGCTTCATGTTTGTCTTTTACACTCTTTCTTTTGTGTTTGTTTCTACCATTGAGCCAGTTGCACCAGAAGATCTGAATAAAACGACAGAGATTTTCACTTACTTTTCTATGCCTTCAAATCATTGCATTGACCTAAGTTTTTCAAAACGTTTCTAACACTATGATGAAAACAAAGAGGAAGGAATTCCTCGGGATTTGCAAAAATTTGATCAACTTAGAGAAAGAGAGGTGTGCTAAGCCCTTAATGAATGAAATCATGTTTGTTAATGTGAGTACTGAAAAGGATCCTGCCTTGATCCAAATTGGTTCCACATTGTCTTCAGAGGAGCCTGAGCGACTAGTTGCTTTATTAAAAGATTTCAAAAAATGTTTTGCATGGTCCTACGAAGACATGCGTGGAATCACTCTTCGGATTGTAAAACATAGGATCACTCTCAACCTCGAGACTCGACCCCTTTGCTTTCAACCTTTAATTCAGAATGTTCAATGATCAACCAAACACATGAGGCTTGTATGGTCGAATCGAAAGCAGCCATTGAACTAGGGGCAATAAGGTCAGATGTCATCAAAGGAAGCTTGCAAAGCTAGATGAGAAGCATCCCTTGAGCTAGGGGCAACAAAAAAGTTAGATGTGCTCGAAGATTCAAAACTGGGTCATTTCTCAAGCTAATGAAGATTGGCAAGAAAGCCCAATCCCAGAATCTAAGAGAACATAAATTATTGTTAAAGGATAATCGAGTTCCTATCCACAACACTAGGGGCAAATTCAGACCCCAATTGGATTGGCTTTTACATCATGAAGACTATTTAGTCAGCAACATCAGCCATTCTCATGGATTTAGATGGCTCGAGATCCTACGACTATTCAACATGGACAAGTTAAACTTTTCTATCCTTGAGAGACTCGCTGGGCAAAAAGCTCGGAAGGGCAACCCAGGTAAAAGTTATAGCCAAAAAAATAAAAAATAAATAAAAGAAGAAAAACAAAAATGAAAAAATGGAAATGGAGGAAAAAGAAAAAGAGAAAGAGAAAAGAAGAAGAAAGAGAAATGAAAAGAAAAATAGCTCGCAAGGTTGGAAACCCGAAAGGGAGGCTTTGACAAAAGTTAGAGCACAAAAGGAGAGTGTCAACACCTGAGTGAACCCCAACCCCCGGAACTACATACGGCCTGATTCCCATCTTTGGGATACGTAGGCAACTTCATCCTGAAGTTCGGTCCCAACCATTTTCAGCTTGCTGGTCTCATCCATGTTGATTGGCTTATCCTTGTTCAACTCGGCTATCTTATCCATGTGTCAATTGGCTTGTCTTCGTTCAAATATGGTTGTCCTATTCCGTCACAAGATTCAGCTGTCAGACAAATCAAATTTAGATCAGAGATTGTGCATCTTGCGAGTAGATTCTGCATTGGTTGAGCAATGGCCATTTGCAAAAACAATTTTGAAGATTTTTAGTGAGGTTGACTAGTTTTCTCAAAAATTATTCCATTTTCCAAAACTGGACCATTTCATAGACCCAAAAATGAAAATTTTTCAGTGCTCACGACCTGACTTGCATGATTTCAAAGCAGAAATTCAAATAAGCACGTTAATCTAACTCTCATATTGGTCAAAATTATTTTAGCAGAAAGCCAAAAAATAAAAAATGGTCAAAGTGATGAACTAGGGGCACAGTTGAGTCAGGTTTTCTATTTTTTCCCCAGAAAGGCCATTATCAGCGGACTTTCCAGAAAGGGCACAATTGAAGCTAACAGCAGAGGGCCGAAAGCTTTCTCATCCTCCTAACAGTGTATCAAGCCAAGTGCGAAGCATGAATTGAAAATGGAGCTGGATATTTGGTTCCCTCATCTGGACGATGACGCTCAAATTGGCACCCGGAATGGGGATGTAGAAAATGCAATGTATGAGACCAATCAATTGTATACCTAGCCGGTGTGACATTCTATAATTCATCTTGGCCAAGCTAAGCCAAGGGCATCATCAACCGATGTCAGTTGCAGATCTGCTGCACATCCAGTTGCATCACAACCCCTCTATAGGAGAGCTCACTAGTTGTGAGTAGAAGTAGAATCTAGTAGAATACTAGGGGCAAGAGCCCACAACTTCCTTGTTATCTATCAACCACCTGGGGAAGGGATAAAAAAATAAGAGAGAGTAAAGAATAGAGAGATGTGCGCTGAGAGAAAAAGTGAGGAAACGCCTTTTAAGAGAAAAAAAGATTGAGTGCCAGAGTGATGTGAGAATCACAGATGAGAAAGGATGGGAGACAATACCTAGAGAAACATGCTCCCCATGAACTGAGAGGTCTCTCACAATTGGAACACTTTCGAGTGTTGTGTTTGTTGTTTTTGTTTCTCCCGATTCCTGTTTTGAGTCGTTTTGAGTGTCAATAGCTGTGTTTAGGTTGTTTTAACTTTGTTTCCTCTTTGTTGAGTCATGGTGTACTATAGTCATTCGTAGGCTCAATACCCGGTTAAGAACTCATTTCTCAATTTCAATTTCAAAAATAAATCGTTTCGCGTTCAGAGTGCTGTGCCATTCTCCACATTTGTACAAAACATGATTCTTTCTTTCATAAACTGCAGGGTTCAACCCAGGTCATGTGAGAAGAATAGAACAAGGACCTATTTGAAGCTACATGGGTTCTGGACTGCAAAGCAAAAGAGAAGAGTGAATATTTGGAGCATCTTAGTGCGTTTCAACTTCAACATTTTCGAGATTGCATTCCAGGTGCACCTTCTCAGGCCTCGCCATTTCTCTAGAGTATGAGTGTACCTCGACCCTGAGTTCAAGCCTGCTTCAAGTCAGAATGGCGATCAATGCGGTTTACCCCTTGCCAATATGAACAGGATGCATTCTTTTTGAACACATTGCAAAGTCTCCAAGGGGTAAATCGGAGGTTGTCGCCGAACAACACCTTTTGCTCGATCTATGGTTCTGCCAGATTATATAATTGTTCTTTTTTGTCGCATAAAATGTGTATTTTCACATATTCGTCTGTTGCATGCGTGCCTTGCATCATTTATGATTCGTGCACAGAACATGCATTCAATTGCGCATAGAATATGCTCTTGATTCATGCATAGAACATGCATTCAATTGTGCATAGAATATGCTTTTGTCTCTTGCATAGAACATGCATTCAATTGTGCATAGAATATGTTCTTGTCTCTTACATAGAACATGCATTCAATTGTGCATAGAATATGCTCTTGATTCTAGCATAGAACATGCTTTCAATTTTGCATAGAATATGCTTTTGTCTCTTGCATAAAACGTGCTTTCAATTAACATCATGCATCGGTTGTCTATCTTGCGTGGTACATGTGTTGTCACTGTATTGATTTGTAAATCTTGTTCATTTGATCATTCTGTGCATCTATCGCATAATAATCTCACTTCATGCATCTATTGCACAATCAATCATTTTGTGCATCATCGCACAAATCACTACGTGCACACCACACAATTTCAAACTCATTCGCACTGTCTAGTGCATTTCAAATTCACTTGCACTGTTTAGTGCATTTCAAACTCAATCGCCTTGTCTAGTACATTGCAACTTAATCGTACTATCTTGTGCATTTCACCTTCGCATTACTTTGTGCATTTCAGTTCAATTGCGCTATCTTACGCATCGCACTATCTTGTGCATTTCAATCTCAATCACGCTATCTTGCGCATTGCACTGTTTTGTAGATTTGCCTCGTATCGCACTTTCTTGTGCACCTTACTTTATTGTGCGCCTGCATGTCACTGTCTTATGCACTCACTTGGTCTAGGAGACCTTAAATCCTCTAAAGGTGCAACTCCTTTGGTGTTTGTTGTGCCCGAACGACTTCTGGTGGTCTGGTATAGCCATCTGCCTCTATTTGCAATGATTTCTTAGGAGACCAACTGCGATGGTAGAAACTAGAGTTCAAATGGCGATGCCTAGAACACAAAGGTTTCAAATTTCTAAGATTAAAGTCTGGTTTAAATACCGAGGGGTGTATCCCCGGCTTGAAATCTGTATGGCAGTCCCATAAGTTGAGGTAACTTGTGTGTGCCTCAATTCTGGATACTGAACCAACCTAGTCTGTCACCCCGTTGGAGAATAGGGAAAGTTGCGAACACAGCCAGGAAGAAAAGTAATACCTGTGGCTTGGAAGCGCAAGATGCAGAAGAAGAAGATCCCCAACAGCATAAGGTGAGGTATCACCAATTGCCTCTGTAAGGTACTTTCACTTCCTAGCTGCTACATTGCATTATTATCTATTGCATCACATCTATCACTTCTATTGCATATAGAATTTATTGCATACATCTATTGCAACATATCATTTTATTGTCTGCATCATTTCCATGTTAAGCTTGGTTTGGCTTGTGCCCATACCTTTTTCACGTTAAAACATAATTCTGCATGTGTACGCGCCTATTCTGCAAAAATTGTGGTCCGAGGATTTCGGCACCTTTTCTATGTTAGACATGGTTTAGTTTGTGTCCATGCCTTTTCTAGGTAAGACATGGTTCGGCCTGCACCTTATTTACTGCATCCATTGCATCGTACTTTGTTTTGTTGCATTCAACATGTGGGATCATTATCTTTCCCTAGCAGATCATTCCTCACTTATATCATGCTATCCAATTACTTGTACTCTTTCTCTTTCTACGAAAAACATAGTTCTACATGTGCATGTGCCTATTCTGCAAGAATTGTGGTTAGAGTGCTCCGACACCTTTTCTATGTAAAACGTAGTTTGACTGGCATCGCCAATCCTTTATGATATTGGTGTGTTTTGCACTGCTTGTGGTTTGATGATTTTGTCACATTGTATATCATTTGCATGATTTCATTACAATTGCATATCATTTTGCATTCTGCCCCTGAGCTATGCTGGTTTGATTCCTGGCAACGGGATACGTAGGCAACCTTCCGGTTCAAAAAATTGCATCGGTAATTTTTTTGTTTACCCAAGTCTTATGGCCTTGTTAAAATGGGTCGTCTTTGATCTTTGACATTCACTCATGTCATTTCATGACTTCAAGCTCTGTTAAAGAGGGACAACTATAGACACCCCATTTTTGACCGCCCTTAAGACTTGAGCGCCACTAGTTGATCACTCGATGATGAGAGTTGTGCTATGCAAATGTTCAATTTCTTCAGCAAGAAGAGTTTTAAATCCTAACCTTACACCCCATTTTTGGACAAAAACTTTTTTTGACCAAAATTATTTTATCCTTGAAAACCCTCTCTTTCAAAAAAAATTTCAAAAAGTTTCTACGATGTTCCGAGGCTCGTATTTCGTTAAATGGTGCACTTTTCGGTAAACCGAGCAAGGGCAAAGTGGAAATAAATGGAAGAGACGTGAACTCTTTCAAAAAAATTTTAAAACATCTTATTTAGAGGTTTGGAGTTGAACAAAATTGGAGGAGAGGGAAGAAACCTAGTTGGGGAAGAAGTTGGGCATAAACCGTTAAGAGAGAACTGGGTAGCCTTCACTAAATCAGGCCTATCCTTTTCTACACTCGGACTTAAGTTGTGAGACCACCACCATTGGAAATTGGAGTTCTGGGGCTTCATTTTACACTCAATAATCACCTAAAGCCTAGTCCGGATGAGGGAGATATGTCTTTTTGAATTTAGGCATCAATTCGGTTAAGCCAAAACAGAGCAGTCTTCACTAAAATAGACTTATTTTTTTTCACACTTGGAATTTTGGTGTCAGGCTGCTACCATTGGAAAGCTTACTTCCGGGGCTTCAATTTAGACTCAAGAATGACCTAAAACGGAGCCCGAACGACGGAGATATGTCTGTTTGAATTCGTGGCCAGAAACCAGTTTTTTGCTTGTCGGCCACTAGTGAGGTTTAACGCCCATGTGTCAGCCACTAATGAGGTTTGATGGCCATGTTTCAACTAGGGGTGAAGTGTGTTGGCCGTGGATGAGGTTTATCGGCCACCAGTGATGGCCGGTCGGCCATTGGTGCCAAAAGGTAGTTTTCCGCAGATATTTTCCTCCAGCAGTTTTCACACTGCTCCAACTGTCCTATATGGATATTTTCGATCTGAAGCCACATTATTCTATATATAGAGGGCATTCTCTATGGTTTTCAGGGTTGGAAAAATTTTGGAAGTCACTCTCTACAATTCTCTCTCTCTCTCTTGAACTTTTGTGCATACAAGTGTAGATACACTTCAAGTTTGCATATCAACCCTTAACCAAAGTTTCTTATCATTGAGCTGAGTTTACTTGGGACCCTCTTTGAGCTCTAGAAGGTGGTCTTGGCTTGATTTATTGCCTCAATTATGTCTTGGCTTCAAGAGGTATAGCACTCTCCTTTTAAGCTTGCTTTGCACAATTGTTTTCCTATCTCTTTCCACTATTTTTGGTCTGTTTTTGGCCTGTCTTTGGACTATAATTTTGTGGCCTGAAAGTGGTGGTTTAAGGCCATTTTCTATTAAGGGGTGGTTCACCCTTCTTGCTTTTTATCTTGTAAAGTTTTTGTGCCTTTGTTCATCACTTTCAAATCAACTTTTTTGGGCCTTTTTACCACTGGTTTTCAGAGGTTTGCAGATGCTAAAAATGTTGTTTTGAGGTCCCAAAAATAGAGAGGTTAGGCACCCCTCTTTATGTATGTTTACTAGCTCAAAAGCTCCATGTTTTAGCTTATTCTTTTAGCTATTTTTGTCTTCATTACAACATGCTTTCCAACTAATTTTGGGCTATAAAAACTCATGTTTTTAGGCTGAAGCTTGGGTCCTAAGGCCATTAAAAGTTGAGGGGTTGATAGCCCTTCTTTGTACCTTGTTTTTGAGGGGTTAATAGCCCATCCTTGCATCATCTTTTTCAAATCTTTTAAACACTATTTTTCAGAGCTATTTTAGTGGCTAAAATCATGTTTTGAAGTTCAAATCTGGATGGGTTAGCCTCCCCTCCTTGTGTCTTGTTTGCATGCTTAGTTAGCTTAATGTTAGCACATTTTTCTAGCTTAAATTAGCTTAATTCTAGCATGTTTTTGCTTCTGAAATAGCTTGCTTTAGCTCTATTTTGGGCAGTTTGGGTCGGTTGAGTCTTATTTTGCATGGTTGTAGTGCAATAGTCCTCACAAGCTTGGTGTTTTAGGCTCTAGACACCTTCTTGTTTGAGTTAATAGAATTTGTTTATGCTTTTATCACTCATTTTCAGCACTTAACCATCTCTACAACCTCCCTCCTTTCTTGGTTTTATTTTTGCTTTGAAAGTGGTTCAAACCATTTGCTTGTTTAAAGCATGAAATTGAGGTGTTTGTGCTTAATGGTTTAATCCCTTTTGGGGCTCATTACCAATGGAATGAGGTCTCTTTCATGCCTAAAACAACCTTGTGGTTTGAGCCTTCTTTCCCTTTGAGGACACTTAGCAAAGGACTAATGGACTAAAGGATGGTTGGTAACTAAAATGTGTAAACGAAATTGGCAAGTAAAAGAGGCAAGATAAGTATGTATTTCTGTCACATTCGCTAAGCTCCACGAGACAGGGGTTTAGATTGAAGATGCAATGAAACAGGGGTTGATAACCGATGAAAAGGAATAGCCTAAGAGGCCTTTCACATGCAGTTCCACTGCAACCACGAGTGGAGGCACCACTTTATGCCCATCTGAAGTGAATGCCATCACCACAACACCCAAAACTACCAACCCTTTTGCCAGTACAAATCCACAAACCTCAAATAACCAAGCCCGAAATCAAAGGGTTTTTACCCCGCTCTATATGCCTTTATCCAAAGGCCTAGGGGTCTTGATAAAAAAAAGAGCACCTAAAGCCGTTAGAACAACGCCCACTACCAGATCCTCTCCCACTGAAACACAACCCGACTAAATACTGTGCTTTTCACTAGTAGCATGGTCACAACACCGACCAATGCTACAAGCTCTGTCATGAGATTCAAGATCTCATTGACAACAAGGTGATAGCACCACCCCAAAAGCCAAATGTAACCACCAACCCTCTTCCAGCCCACAACCAGGTTCCCTCACCTCGACACTTAAACTTAATACATACACTAGCCATCCCATATGACCCTAGCACATATATCACCCCTTTTCACCTACCCAAACCGGCTGTGTTCATCCCTGAGAGCACTAACTTGTGCATGATGAACACTTCAACTCTACAAGTTGAACCTGTGGTGGTGACAATAGCAAAGGAAGAGAAGTTGGCCTTGGAAGAGAATGCCAGTCAATTGCTTGAGAGCTATGCGGACTTAGCTGAGAGGATGTATAACCCGTGCTATTATATTGTGCTAGTGGATCAAGCCAAACCCGAAGTGGTATTGCCAAAGCAGTGAAGGTTAATGTGGTTCGAGAAGATGGCCCAAGCCAAGGTCTAGATGATCTAGTGGAGCTAGAAGAAGACTTAGACAATCTACAGTTCTATGACG
Organism: Camellia sinensis; assembly: GCF_055761805.1. Classification (NCBI taxonomy): domain Eukaryota; kingdom Viridiplantae; phylum Streptophyta; class Magnoliopsida; order Ericales; family Theaceae; genus Camellia; species Camellia sinensis. The sequence goes on along the minus strand of NC_138969.1, from coordinate 140,618,492 downwards.
AACAAGATCAGGGAGATGTGCAGATCGATTGGTTTGATTTGAATGGGTCAACAGACAACTTCGGGTGGCTTAGTGACGAGCCTGGCAAAGAGGAGGAAACTCAACCAAAACCTGAAAAAAATGGAGCTAGAATAGCTGCAGTGGTCGGAATGGCCGAGGATAAAGGGAAATTGCTAGAGAGCACTAGTATCAAGAATTCAGCTCAAGAACTGGGCGTCGTGAGTATCGCAGATACTGAACAAGAAGCCACATTGAAGCGGTTTGTGCGAGAAAGGGATCAAAACAAATAGGAAGCTGGAATAGCTTAACACCCTGCGAGGAATGTTTCTGTTGATAGAATAATTAGACCGAAACTGGACAATTGTTTGTCATTTGTAAGAGGAATATAATGGGAAGATGATGATCTGCATCTTGCCCACACTGATGAGGATTGGCGTGAAGACCTGCCAGACAATACCTGGTACTCTGAAGAGGTAGACCATATGACTAGAAGTGGGCGGTACTTCAAGCCCCCACACTTGGACCAAGCTGAAGCCCCCAGAAAAGATAAAGAGGTTGAGAAGCAGAGGGAAAAATAGTTGGAAGAAGAAGCGGTGCTGAAACAGTTGAAGAAGATCCAGGCCGATATTTCAATCTGGGGTCTGCTCATGGCTTCTCGCGTGCACCAACAAGCTGTGCTATCAACAATGGATAAAACCAAATTATCCATTGATACAACTCCTGAGCATCTTGTGAGGTTAGTCTTCCCCGGAGGTGTTGCGTCGACTTTAACTTTCTCAGACAAAGAACCGCCGCCAAAAGGCTCAGCACATAACAAACCTCTGTATATATTAGTAAAGTGCAGGAAAAAGTGGGTGCCGGTGGTATTGGTCGATACTGGGTCAACTATCAATGTTTGTCCATCTCGTACAACATATGCCATCAGTTTAAAACCAGCGAAGGGCGTATGACAACACCAGCAGGGAGGTGATGGGCACAGTACAGATCAAAGTTCAAATGGGCCCAGCTCAACAGGATATCAAGTTCTATGTCCTGGATGTGCTAGCCACTTTCAATCTACTATTGGGAAGGTCGAGGCTACACCAAATAAAAGCAGTCTCCTCTACCCTCCACCAAATGCTGAAATACGCCCATGGAAAAAGGGTGGCCATTGTGTTCGAGAATTCATCTATACATCCTCGGCCAGAGGTAACTATGCCTGTGCTAGAAATTGTTCATGGCGAGGAGGATGTATTCCGCTCTGGATTTACCCTAGCTAAGGCCCAGGCAGTGCAAACCATCTTGGTAGCTGATGAGGGCTTGTATGTCAGTGCCCAATTGATCTACTTCATGAACAAGCTTTAACATGGGCCAGGAATGGGTTTGGGAAGGAGTGGTCGGAAGGACATTACTGCATTGGCCGATGTACGACGTAATCTGCATACCTTTGGCCATGACTATACGCCCACCAAAGAGGATTGGGTTAGGAAAGGAAAAGAGATGGCAGGAAGAGCCAAAGCTAAGCAGACCGGGAAGTACTATGAACTTATGCACAGACCTATCCGTGGAACCTTGAATGGTCATTTTGTTCGAGAGGGTGAAGACTTCCCATTCTATGGTTTCCATGAACCCTGATTCAACTCTGAGAGGCAGCGGGTTCCTGGTTTTGTAATTTTCTTCGACTTGCAACTACAAGACAGTGATACAAAGGAAAGGGCTAAGACAATTACTGCTAAAGCTGAACAGTGCGCAGAAAGTGATTCCAATAGCAGCGAGCTTGAAGTAGGAGCAGAACTGGCATGTCTCTTTTCGGATCCTCAGATCGACTTAGAGAGCTTGGGGGATAACCTGGTCGTTTCCATGATAGGGGACCAACCAAGTGTGAACCCTTCTAGCAACATTTTGGATGCATCTGATGCATCATCCCTCATTTGGCATCTGGAGGAGGGCTACCTGTCTGGTAGTTCTGAGTCGGGGTAGTGAACTAGAATCTGATTCCACAGAGTCTGTGGACTGAAAATTAGATTTCGATTCTTCTAAGTCAGGGTCCGGTATTCCTGGGGTTAATAACCCAGATGCCAGGGTTTTGTCTAGGTCATCCTTTTCTTTTGCCATTGAGTCGGTTGTAACCAAAGAACTGGATGAGCTTGACCTTGTGAATGAGAATACCACTGCAGATTTCGAGTATTTCTCTATGCCACTTGTTTATTGTATTGATCACAATTTTCAAAATTTTAATGAAAACGATGAGGAAGGAATTCCTCTAGTTTTAAAAAATTTGATTAATTGAGAGGAGGGGAGGTTTTCAAAACCCCTCACCAATGAAATCATTGATTTTAATGTGGGTACTGGGAAGGATCCGCGTCAGATCCAAATCAGGTCCATGTTGTCTTCAGAGGAGCGCAAGCGCTTGGTCGCTTTATTAAAAGATTTCAAAGGTGTTTTCGCGTGGTCCTACGAAGACACGCCTGGAATCGATCCTGAGATTGTACAGCATCGGATCCCACTTGACCCTGAGGCCTGACCCATCAAACAAAAGTTGTGTAGAATACGCCTGGATTGGGCTTTGAAGATTAAAGAGGAGGTCACCAAGCAGATATACGCAGGGTTCTTGCTAGTATCTGAGTATCCAACTTTGTTGGCCAACATCGTCCCAGTGCCAAAGAAAGATGGCAGAATTTGGGTGTGTGTGGACTTCAGAGACCTGAATAAGGCCATTTTGAAGGATGACTTTCCCTTGTCGCACATTGATAAATTGGTGGACTTCACCGCAGGTCACACATTGCTCTCCTTTATGAATGGATTTTTCGGGTATAACCAGATTCTGATGGCACCCGAGGACAGAGAGAAAACTACTTTCACTACGCTGTGGGGAACCTATTGCTATCAGGTGATGTCGTTTGGGCTAAAGAATGCCAGTGCTACCTATCAAAGGGCTGCAACCACAATTCTGCATGATATGATCCATAAAGAGGTTGAGGTGTACGTGATTGACATGATTGTCAAGTCAAAGGAAAGAGAGGGCCATGACACCGCCTTGAAGAAATTCTTTCAACGGATCAAAGAATACAGACTAAGGTTGAATCTACAAAAGTGTACTTTTGGCATAACAGTAGGGAAAATGCTAGGTTTCTTGATCACACAGAGGGGCATCAAGATAGATCCTTCCAAAATCAAGGCCATCCTAGAAATTCCACCACCGAGGACTAAAAAGGAGGTGCGAGGCTTTCTGGGTAAAGTGCAATTCATAAGACGATTTATCTCTAAATTAACCTTGACTTGTGAACCACTTTTTGGTTTTATAAAGAAAGGAAAGAAGTTCTGTTGGACGATCGATGTCAATTCGCTTTCAAGCATATCAAGCAATACCTTCAGAATCAACTTGTGTTGTCACTGCCAGAGCCGGAGAAGCCCTTGATTTTGTTTCTCTCAGTAACAGACACAATGGTGGGATACATGCTTGTTCAGGAATCTGAGGATGGGATGGAGAAAGCCATCTATTACTTGAGCAAGAAAATGCTAGACTACGAGACCCGTTACACTCCATTGGGGAAAGCTTGCTTAGCCTAGGTATGGGCTACCAGGAAGTTGAGGCACTACTTGTTAGCTCACTCCGTAATTCTGGTTTCAAGATTAGATCCCATCAAATATCTCTTTGAAAAACCAGCGCTTACGGGTAGGCTAGCCCATTCGTTGTTTCTTATCTTTGAATTTGATCTGAAGTATGTCACTTTCAAGTCGGTCAAGGGGAGAGTAGTAGCGGAGTTCTTGACAGATCACCCAGTAGAAGGGGATAAAGCGGTAGAATACTTTTTCCCAGATGAAGCTATTCTGCAAGTTAAGAAGGAGACTTAGACAATGTACTTACGGTTATGGGATAGGCGTGTTACTGATAGCACTCGACCATTCCCATATACTTTTATCCTTCAAACTCCGATTCAAGGTATCCAATAATGAAGCAGAATATAAGGCATGTATCGCTGGTTTGGAAGTCGCCCTAGAACTAGGGGCAAAAAGGTTGGACGTCATCGGGGACTCGAACCTAGTTGTTTCTCAAGCCAAAGAAGACTAGAAGGTCAAAGAAGAAAAGATGAAGATCTACAACCAGACCTTGGATGTTCTGATTCCTAGGTTTGAGAGCTGACTTTCACACATCTACTAAGAGAGAACAACAAGTTTGCTGGTGCCTCATCAACTCTATCTTCTGTGATGGACATCCCGCTTGGAGTTCGAATGCGTCCGATCATCATTGAGCAGAGGTACACGCTGGCCTATGAGACTATCGCCGTAATAGATGAAGCACAAGATCAAAACCCTTAGTGCTATGATATCTAGAACTTCTTGGAAAATGAGGTTTATCCACCAGGGGCAAATGCCAAAGATAAGAGGGCAATACGGCGGATGGCCGTTCAATTTATCATCTGCGGAGGTAAACTGTATAATAGGGGTCATCTGGGAATGCACAAGTTGTGTGTCGAAGTACAGGAATCAAAGTGCCTAATGGAAGCCATCCATGGTGGAGAGTGTGGAGCGCACATGAATGGAGTAATGTTAGTCCAGAAGATTCTCAGGCAAGGTTACTATTGGTCTACTATGGAGAAGGATTGTATCGGCTTTTTTCAGCGATGCCACAAATGCCAAAATCATGCTAATCGCATGAATATCCTGCCGTTGAAGCTGTACAACATGATTTCACCATGGCCTTTCTCAGTCTGGGAAATCGATGTCGTCGACGCAGTCACACCGAGAGGGTCAAATAGGCATGAATACATTCTGGTGGCAAACGATTATTTCATGTAGTAGGTGGAAGCTCAGTCTTATACAGTGTTGAAAGCAGCGCATGTGGCTAAGTTCATCCGGAACAACATCATTTCTCGATATGGAGTCCCAAACGAGATTATTTTTGATAATGGCCACTTCACGAAATAAATGATCGACTTGCTAGAAAAATACAATGTGGCTTTTCATAAGTCATCTACTTATCGGCCACAAACCAACGGAGCTGTTGAGGCTGCCAATAAGAACATCGAGCATATTCTATAGAAGATGGTTGAGACCTATAGGAACTGGCTAGACAAATGGCCATTTGCACTTTGCACTCTGGGGCTATAAAACTTCAATTCGGACCTCCACTGGGGCAACTCCTTATTCTCTTGTCTATGGGATGGAATCCGTTCTACCAATCGAAATAGAAGTTCTGTCGCTGCGGGTTATGGCTAAGTGTCAGATAGCAAAAGCGGACTGGCAACAGAGCAGGTTCGAAGAACTAATGCTATTTGATGAGAGAAGGACGAAAGCATTGTACCATGTTCAGGGTTATCAACGCAGGATTGTTAGGGCTTTTAACAAGAAAGTTAAGTCCCGGAATCCCAAAGAAGGGCATTTGGTGCTGAAAGACAACTGAGCTCCCATCCATGACCCTAGGGGCAAGTTTAGACCCAATTGGATTGGTCCTTACATCATCAAGACTATTTGATCGGGTGGAGCTGTAATTCTCATGGACCTGGATGGCCTAGAATTTTCCCAATCGATCAACATGGATAAGTTGAAGAAATACTATCCCTGAGAGGCTCGCTTGGCCGAAAACCTAGAAGGGTGACCTAGGCAAAAGTTAGAGCACAAAAAAAATTAGAAATAAAGAAAAATTGAAATCGCAAGGTTGAAAACCCTAAAGGGCGGCCTTGGCAAAAGTTAAAGCGCAAAAGGAGAGCGTTAATACTCGAGTAAACCCGAACTAAACTACGTAACGCCTGATTCCCATCTTTAGGATACGTAGGCAACTTCATCCCGAAGTTCGGCCGTAAACACCTCCAATTCAACTGTCCTGTCCATGTGTCTGCTCAGGTCATCTTTGTCTCTTCTTTACCCGAGGGTTCGGTTGTGATTCTTACTATGAGAGAAGAGTTGGTTACAGTGCTGAGCAGTTTTATTTAGTCAAGGGGCAATTTGTGATCTTTGGATTCTGGATTGTACATCTTGAGGAATGATTCCGTATATGTCAAGTGGTGATCCTTATCGAAAATGGTTTGGAGAAGTTTTAGTAAAAGTTAATTTTTGTTCAAATTTTACCTTTTACAACTTAGACCATTTTTCGACCAAAAGGAAAACATCCAGTGCCCACAACTTTAATTTCATTGATTTCAATTCAAAATTCTCCAACTCTCAATACAAATCAAAGTTGCTTTTATTACATTCATAAAACTTGAAAAGTAAGATCAAAGCAATAAAATAGGGGCATAGATGAGTCAGGTGCTCTTGCATCCCCCGCTTGTGCTTGTGGGGGCTTCTGATGTTAAAGTCGGCCCGGTTTATGCCTTATCTTCAAGCCAAGTCAGGCACTCACTAGAAAGGACACAACAAAAACTAGGGGCAGGGGCCAGAAGCTCTCTTGTCCTCCAAGCAGTGAGGTACTTAGCCAAATGTGAACCTCAGATGGGGAATGAAACCGGGTACTCTACCCTCTCCTCTGGGCAAGTCTGATCATGTCCAAACTGATGCCTGAACCGAAACGGAAAGTAGAGTACACAGTGCATAAGGCCAATCAGCTGAACGCCAGGTTACTGAGCCATGTTGTAGCTCATTTCAGTCAGGTTAAGCCAGGGGCAACACCAAGCAATGTCAGCAGCAGACCTGTTGTACATCCAATGGCACCACCATCCCTCATTCGGGAAATCCACTAGCTGTTGGCGGAAGAAGTATGCTCAGGTTGAGTATGTAGGGCAATAGTCCACTACCTTCAGCTTGTCCATTAACCACACCTGGGGAAGGATGAAAGAAAAGAGAGATAAAGAATAGAGAGATATATGTTGAGAGAAAAGTGAGAAAAGGGCTTTGAGAGAAAAACAGAGCATGAATGCCGAGTGATGTGAGAAACACATATTAGAAAGGTTGGGAAAGATTACCTGAAGATGTAGTGGACTCCTTACGAATTTGGTAGTCTCTCGCCGATGGAAGGCGTCTAAGCCCATCAAAGTCTCGGCCAACACCAAACGAATGCAACTCTTGCCTTCTTTCAAACCTTTGGCCACTTCAATTAGTTGAATGCTAGACCCTCTAAAACTAGGGGCAAGAAGGAAATGAGCCAACATGCACAAACAAAGGGCATATTGCCGAAAACCCCGCCAAAGAAGATTACCTCGGTCGCCGACTTTAGAAAATCGATGGATCAGGCTGGGAATATCCAACTCTCCGTTGTGAACCAATGATCGAGCTTCGTGTAAAGTAAGCCCTCATATTCATCCCAAAGCTTGGATGTGGCCAAAGCGGGGTTAAGTTATGATTTCCTCATTACGCTGGGATTCCATTAGCACTTGAAATTCTTCGATTGTTGAGCATATCTCTTGTCCCTCAAAGCTAAAGACGTGTATAATCGAGTTCCAACATCTAGTCGCGGCATGAAGGAACGGAAAACAAAGCAGAGAATGACTCAGTGAGAAAAGTGCATTTATGTCGAAACCCTGAAAATTCACCTTTTTCGAGCCATCCAAAGCTGCAATCCAATTCGAGAGTTTTTCGGCGAAAAATGACTCCATTTGTGGAGAATTTGTGGCTGAAATGAAGAAATTACGAAGCTCAACCTTTTGTAGAAAATAAGGCAGCGAGTAGAAGCCAGGTGTCAACAATCTGGAGGTCTTGCACATTGATGGCCAGCAGGTGGTTGTCAAGTAGCATTGATGGCCGGCAAGCCACCTCTCATGGCCGACATGTGGTCGGCAACCTTTGTTTGTGGCCGACAGTCTCTCACTTTCACCTGTTATCCCTCTTTGTGCTGAACAATGCTGAAAGCATGTGTTTTGTTCTACTTTTAGTCTATTTTAAGGTCTTGTTTTCTGTCCTTTCGGCTTTAGCAGGCTTGTTATTTTTGTATGTCATTTGTTTTTGTGTTGTTTTGCTTATCGAGTTGTATGTTATTCTGTTTATTGAGTTGTCGCCATTTTTTTTATCAAGTTGTTGTTATGTTGTTTATCGAGTTGTATATTGCTTTTCATTTCAGTTGTTGGTCAGTTCATTACCCGATTAAGAATGTCGTGCCAATACAAGTGTTCAGTTTTCACTATCAAATTCAATCTCATTTCCATGCTAAGTGGTGCTCATGATGCAAAATACAACACTTTTTGAAAAAAAAAAAAATTGGTTTTCATTCCAATCATGGTTGTTTTTACAAAAGTGCAGTATAAGTTTTTAAAGAAAATAAAACTTGTCTGAAGTTGTACAATGTGCTAAAACTATAAACAAATAGAAACTAAGCAAACAAAACAAAACAAAAAAATCAGCGCAAGTCGCCTCAGGCTCGAGAAGCCCTCTTTGTCCTCTTTCTGAGAGGAGAGGACACTGGGGCACTGTCTCCGTCAGCGTCGCTATCTGAACCTGGACTGAAACTTGAGCCGGTGTCATCAACGCTCTTCGCCTCAGAGCTCGCCTCGGCATCGCCTCTACTCTAGGAACCCAAACCGGCGTCATCACCTCCAGTCTCAGATGACTCTAAATGCTGACCCGCTGCCTCCTCAGAGTCACTTGTCTAAACATCATCATCACTCAAAATAGGCTCTGAAGGACCACTTTCAGCTCGGGTTCCCTTAGCTCTACCTTGGCCACATGCCGGAACCTGTCTCTCTCTCCTCCCTGCTGATGGAGGAGGTACTACTGGTGCGGGCACTGCAGGTGTCGCTAGTGCCATCGATATGGGTGGAATCTGAAAAGACAGTTGTTATGTATCAGTTATAGCATGTGTATCAAATACAAGCATAGTATGCAGAATGAGTATATGCAGAAGTTAGACACTGTGTGTGAATACAATATGCAAGCGCAGTGTGTCAGATTCGGTCTATCGACGTAATGAATCAATGCAGTTTGGGAAGTTTTTAGTTGGAATGTCAATGGAAATTTGATGCCTGGAATGTAAAACTGAAGAAACTACTTGAACACCGTAGAGGCTGAGCAGCACCTCTCTCCTCTGTACCATCCCCATCAACGAGGCTATCAGCTTGCGGGTGCTTCTTGTGTACTCGATCGGTTCCTTCAAATGCAGTTTGAATGATAAGTATCTGCAAATGAATATATGTGAAATGAAACATGGAGTGCAAGTGCTAAAGTGTGGTTCATACTAGAGTCGGGCCACGGATCTCGACAAGCTCGTAACCAGCTGCTGCGAGCTAAATCGGGACCTAGTAGGCATCCCTGGTGTGTCTCCAGCAAGTCAGCGTGGTGAGAAGTTCTGGCCAACTAGCCCTCTGCCCTGCTCAAGAAGCACCCTTATCATGGGTTCTGCTCGCCTGGGTTACTCTAGACCTCGCTCTTGCGGCAGGAGCTCTTGCCTCCTCAGCTCCATGAACACCGGTCAGGGGCGGCATCAAGTGTGTCTGGATGAAAGCTGCATAGTTACCCTGCAGTCGGAAGAAATCGGCGTCCAAGCCCACCATGAACTGGATAACCTTCTCAACAAATAGGTTCTCTGTGGACCACATGGACTCTGGTGGAGCCATCGGGGTAATTAGGTCGGGTAGGCCCATAATCTAGCGCATGAAGTGCTCACCCAAGAACCAAGCCCAGCAGATTGGGCTCTCGAGTAAAATACAGTAACGGGAGGTGGCCCAAGTGCTGGTGAACTGGTCCCGGACCCCCCTAGCATAAAGGCCAATGGCTGCCACATGATCTGTAAACAAAAATTCTACAGATTATTAGTTGTTAAACGAATAGTTTTAAAGCAAAAAATGACTGTGTTTCGGATTACCTCACGGGCAGCACTGTGTCGAAGTACTACCTGAAGAATGTGAAAGGCTCACTGGTCCTACGGGGAAGCTGACCTTCATATATTCGCGAACAGGGGACTGTCAACGGAAGCTTCTCTATAGGCTCTGGGGCGAGAGTCGGAAAGTATGCATATACCTATAGTTGCAGGGAAAATGCAGCGGTATGTGATCAGTACAGTTTTTGAGCATATGCAAAAAGTGCAAAACAGAAAGCACAGTGTATGAACAGTTTTTAAGCAGATGTAGAAATGCATAGCAGAAAGCATACAATTTTTGAGCAGATGTAGAAAGTGTAAAGCAGAAAGCATACAGTGTCTAAGTAGATACAAAAATGTGAAGCAGAGAGCATACAGTGTCTAAGCAGATACAGAAATTCGAAGCAAAAAGCACGTACTGAAATAGATGTAAAGCAAAAGCTATAAAGAAAATATAAAGTGTAAAGAGAGAACTGAGGTGTGTACCTCCCAAGCTCGCTAGTAGCCTTTAATCAAGTTTCCCCGTATATGGGAGGTAGAGCTCATATATCCGTACAATGTGGTAAGGCCAGCTCCGCCCCAATCGTAGAAACGAACCCGAGGAAGGGTCACCAGGGCACTTAGCAAATGCAAGCCTACAGTGTTCCACTTGTTCAAAAACAAGGTGGTACCGAAGATGAACATCAAGAAGTCCTTGGCGTACTGCTCGATCTCCTCTATCGTCTCGGGCTCGGTCTCTCTAAATCACTCAGCAAACCAAGTGTATCTGACCATTCCGGTCCGGTATATGGTTGGGTATGCCTCTAGCAACTCGAACCAAGCCGCCTCCCGCTCCTTCATATTTGTATCAAGTGGTATCGGATTACTCCCTAGGTCTAAGCCGGTGATCATGGCAAAGTTTTAAGGAGTCATTGTCATCTCCCCTGCGGTGGAAAAGTGAAAGGAAATGGTGGTATCCCACCCCCTTGAGTGCCTTGTTTAGCCTTGTTTTGGGCCACCCCTTTAGGCTTTTGTTTTAGCCTTTGTTTCACCTTTCTACCACTAAATTCCAGAGGAATTTCAATGGTGGAAAGTGTGTTTTGAGGCCTTAAATAGGAGAGGGTCATCCCCTCTCCTTATGTCTTATATGCTTGTATTGATAGCTCATAAAAGTAACATGCTTGTTAAGCTTGTTTTGGATCCATCTTAGCATGTATTAGACCTTATTTCAGCATGATATACCTCTGTCTAAGGTTGATCTGATAGTCTCTTGTATGCACCATACACTTGTAGTGCAATCCTCTCAATTGCCTTAACATGCATCACGCCTTTGATCATCATTCTAGCATGATTTTGGCTCAACTCCAAGAAGCTTTTAGCCTTTTTTTACCATGCTTATGCTTTGATTTGTGCTGTTTTGGTCATACATGCATTGCTTTGTATAGCCATGGTTCAATCTAGCTCACTAGTTTTGTGTGTTGAGTCTATTGGCATGCATTACTTTGACTATTTTCATGATTTGGTATCGTTTGAAATGTGATTTCAGTACATGTAGTGTGGTCATGCGGTTGCATTTGTCCTTCTTTCAATGCTTTGAAGAGTTGGTTCTTTATGCCTTAAGAATGAGCCATTGCGTATGTCATTTTGCCTAAGCTTGTAAGCTGCCATATCAGTGTGTATTTGGTCTCATTTTGCCATGATATAACTCTATTTTTTGTTATTGAAGTCACCTCATGCTTGGTTTTGATAGGTGTAGTGTAATACTCCTTACTGGCCTTACAAGTTCATGCTTCATGCCCTTTATGTTAGCATATTCTGGTGATGCTCCATGCATGTTTTAGACTCATTTTGGCATAATCTAGGACTATTTTGGCTTGCATTGGCCATATGCTTCATGCATTGAATAGATATAGTGCAAGTGCCTATGCTAATTTCAAGCTTTGAGCCTTCTAGCATGCCATGCTTTTGTTGTTTGAATGATTTGGCATCATTTCATACCTGATTTCAGAGCACTTAGTGTTGTCACACTTCCATATTTGTCACTCCTCGCTCATGCTTGAGAGTTGTTATCTTCATGCCTTGTTTGTGAACCAAAGTGTATGCATGTTTGTATGTGCTTTCGTACTTCATTTTCATAGCATTTTGGCCACTATTTTGGACATGATTGAGGTCTCTCCATCTCTGGTTTAAGTCCATCTGGCATGTTGTTTGCATGGTTGTTGGCATGCTCATGTTGCATTAGCTTTGTTTGCATGCTTAGGTTGCATTGCATTGAGTTGGCATACCATTGGCTTTGATAAGTTAATCATATTGCATTGCATTGTTCACATGCCAAAGTATTACTAACTCAATCATGTTGCATTGCATGGTACTTGCATGCTCATATTGTATTAGCATTGTTTGCATGCCATTAACTTTGTTAAGTTGTGCATGCATTGCATTGTGTTTGGTTTGGGTGTTAAGCCAAACACGAGAAACGAGGGACGTTTCATACTTGCAGTGATGAAATGTGCCTCAATTCTCTGTCGCCGACCCTCTTGATCATGCATGATAGAGGTTAAGGCATTTATGTATTTTTGTGCATTCATTTGGAATTGATTTGTGCAACTCGGCATCTTTGGCCATCATGCATCGAAATGCGTGAATGATGGCTCGAGAGCCCAGCACTACACACTTTTGAGCCTTAGACATGATAAGGGGTGTAGTTGCACACACATTTTCTTGCAAATACATTAACATGCCTCTGTTTGTGATCTGTTGCAGCAAAAAGGCGAGTTTGCAGGAAGATATGGCCGATCGGTTATCTAGTGTGCCAATTGGCTATCAATAATTGGCCGATAGCCTCAAAATTGGTCGATGACTTTTATCCTTTGGCCAATGGCCATACCTCTTGGCCAATGACCTCTCAGCATGTCCATGAGGTGGATCAGAAGTGTTTTGGAGATTGGCACAATTTTCAAAAGTCTAAAACAGTGCAAACGGAGGCAACATGAGGCATGGTAATGGATTTCCGAGCGAGGCTATCAAGCATGCATCTTTGAACTCTTAGAACTGAGCTGAGGCTTTGTAATTTGTAATTAGCTTTCCTTGATTAGTTAGCTTTTGAATTTGTAATTAAACTAGCCAATTTGTTAATTAGTTAACGTGTTATAATAATTAGCTTAGTGTTAGCTAGTCATTCAATTTGATTATGTAATAATTAGTCTAATTAGATTATTAGATTAGTTAGAATGGCTTAGCATAGGTAGCTTAGTGTACTTATTCGAACCCCCCGTCGAGAGGGCGAATTTTGTAATAAGTGTGCGTGAGTGTGTGAATGTCTTCCAACTCCACGTCTTTCTCCTTTTTGCTTAACCGCTTTCAATGGTTAGTTTTAGAGCATGTTTCAATTAGCATACTTATGCTAGCATGTTTGCATACACTCATTCGTATTGCATGCACCGGGCTCGGCGCATCATACTAACCGCATTGTATTTCAATACATTTACTTGAATACATGTTCAACAACATGTTATCAAGTTACATTTCATATTCCATCTTAGAATAGCCAAGCCTATTTTTAGTTGCAATTCGCATTTGTTGCATTAGCCATCTTAACATAAACTAGGATCATGCATGATTTCTAACTAGTTGTTGTTTTGGCTCGGAGTACACTGTAAGTGTTTATGCTTTAGCATCTTTGCATGAGTGTAAGTGTTTCCATGAGGCTAACTGCTTAAATGTTAAACTGCATGAATGCCTGTGGATGAAGGCTTCATTGCTTGAATTGGAACAATTCATTGAAATGCGAGTTTTAAGCCCACTTGAGAGTGGCAAAATCATGTTTTCCAAGCCCACTTGAGGGTGGCAAAATCCACGACTTATCCTACTTGCGAGTAGTACCTTCAAACCATTTTTAAACAAACAAACATGAGATGTTTTGTTCCAAATTAGGTGATCTAGTCTATGCTTGTGTGATGTGCGCATCACGTAGTAAGCTAGCTAAAAAACCAGAATAAGAACACATGTGTTTTCAAAAACAGCATATCATGCTTAGTAATGGCCGATCTTTGATCGGGCGAGCGGGAGTGCTCATTGCATAACCTTCCCCTCTCGTACCCAAGTTTCTGAGCCGAGGCAACTTTGGTAATGACGGACATGTGGCCTTAGGCATGAGTCAGGGTTTCCTAAATTTCTCAAAATAAAACATTTACGTGGCGACTCTGTATCTGGCAAAGCAGTCCATGTTTGGCACTTTTTTATTAAAATCAGTTTTTCAAAACGATTTGCCGGATTTGGACTCTTTGGTGATTTATCGGTCTTGCATTGCACTTTGTAAGATTAGATTCAGAACCATGACAATGAGTCTGAATTGTAGTAGCTAAAGAATAAAATGAATTCGCGCCCTCGCGCGCGGAGCAAGAGAGTTCTCGCGGCGGTCTACAGTTTCTGGTGACTCTGCTGGGGATTTAGACAACTTGACTCGAACTCATGATATCTTGTTTTGATTACACTTATATGTCTCTTTGCATTCCATTTGCATTGGTGCGCCTAGGACACCGTGTTTGCCATATGCTATTCCTGAACGGTTTGCCGGAGGCTTGCTTTGAGAACCGTGCCATAAGGATGACCGGTTGCGAGCTCTGCCACAACGGGAACATAAGCCTCGGTTTTTACCGGGGCACCCTTTTTGACCATTCGACCTAGTGCATATCGGAATCCGTAGGGACTATTCCAAACTAGGGTAGGTTGCTTATCAAATTATAGGTTGTTTGAAATCGCTTTGTGTGTAGTAAAACCCTAGCTCCTGACGAAATAGGACAGGGAAACCTTACCCCTCCAGAGGAGTGTTTTGGCTCTCACTTGCTTGCTATGTGCTTTTAGAGTGTGTCTCTACAGGAATGCATATATCAGTTTGCAAGTCTGGGTATCAGGCCTGTGGGCATCAGTATTTGGGGAATCAGCTTTACCTGAGGGTATCAGATCTGGCATAGTGATTTGGGAATAGTGATCAGTGGTTGAGAACAGTTATTTCAGCTTACAAATGTCAATTGTGTGTTGTCTTTATTTAAGCCGTTATGTTGTCCATTTTTTTGGTTATTTGTTTCCTTATTATGCTTTATTTATCTTTTTGCAAGGTAGTTTAGGACCATTGCATCTGACTAGATAGATATTCACCGAGCACTCTCGGTTAGAGGTCGAAGCCTTAATCGATCCGCGAATCTGATAGAAGGACAAGCGGTGTTCCTTTCTTTACCCCCGGTTGCTAGACAGAGGTTAGCTAGGTGCAGTGTATCAGTACAGCGGTTGCCAGATCAGTGGTCCTTGAGTAGTCAGGCTGAGACTTCAGCTTCTACTACAGGAACAGAGATACCGATTGTTCAGTTAGATCAGCACAATTTGGCAGGTATAAAGGAGATGATGCGTCATCTCCAGGAAAGTATGCAAGCCATGCAGCAGGATGTTGCCCGCCAAGCAGAATTTGCCGCACACCAGGCCGAGGTTATGGCACAACAGGCAGAGTTGATTGCTAGACTTCAGCAACAGCAACAACCACAGCAAGCCGAAGCATCGGCTTTGCACCCAGCTCCTCACTCCCCAAGAGTTCCAATACTCGGGGAGACGGCCAACGTTCAGGAAAATACGGATGTTCCAACGGGGCCAGCTCCGCCCCCAATCCTACCACAACTATCCAAAGTGCCGATGACACGCCGTTTGAGTTCGAGGTGGATCCACAACGGGGCCATCTTTTTCAAAGTGAGCAAGCTAGAAAAGCTGTTCAAGAAATCTCAAGGCGTGAAATCCATTTCGGATATAGAGGATGGGTACACCGACTCGGCCGTGACTCTGCTGGACCGGTTTAAAATGCTGCACATAGGCCGTTTTGACGGGTCTGGGGATCCTATGGTGCATTTGCGACTGTTCTCGGATATATTAAGGCCGATGGGCCTATCCAGATTACAGAAGCTTTCCCTGTTCGACCGGACCCTGTCGGGTGTAGCGGCTATTTGGTATGAAAAACTGGAGGACTCTGTTAAGAGGAGCTGGGAGGAGATGGCTGAGGCCTTTGTAGCTCAATACTCCTACAACACTCAGATTGAGGTCACAACTCATGATCTCGAGACAAATAGGCAAGAGTCGAAGGAGAGCCTCTCCGATTTTGTCACCCGTTGGAGGGCCAAGGCCTCGATGATGACCATCAGGCCGATCGACAAAGACCAAATACGGATGGTTGTGCGCAACCTCCAGCCCAAGCTCATGCAGAAAATGATCATCCTCCCCCTCCCCACCTTTGAATATCTACATGAGATAGGGGTGCAGATTGAGGACGCCATGAATAGGGCCTCATTGATCACGAGAGAGAGCAGCCCAAGAGGGCATTCAACCACAGTACGAATGCAGGCACAAGCAGTGCTGCAGCTGCCAGAGCTTCAGATGTTCGTATGGTCACCACTACCACCCCAAAAATCCTTGCAGCTACACCATTCACCGGTGCGTTCAGAAGTAGCTCGCAAACAACCTGGAATCCACCCCTGAGGCCAGAGAACCTTTACCCCATTGTAGATGTCTCTGTCCAAAGCTTTGGGGGTTTTGATCAGGAAAGGGCACTTGAAGCCCCTAGAGCCGCAGCCATTGCCAGAAAAGCTTCCTCCTTCCCATAACTCGGCGAAGTACTGTGCTTTTCACCAACATCATGGTCACGAAACCGACTAGTGCTTTAGATTGCATCATGAGATTCGAGATCTCATTGACAATAGGGTGATCGTGCCTCTGGAGAAGCCTAATGTCACCACTAACCCACTCCGACTACATAACCGAGCCCCACCTCCCAAACGCATCAACTTGATCCAAACTGGGGTTGTGTCATACAACCCTAGCATATATATCACCCTTCTCACCTACCCAAGCCGGAGGTGTTCATTCCTGACATCACTGACTTGTGCATGTTGGACATCTCCCAAACCCAACCTGAACCGCTGGGGACTATCGAAGATAGAATTGGGTCGACTGTGGGAGCAGATGGGAATGATAAATTGGAGCTTGAGAGGTCTGCGAACTTCATGTACAACCCGAGCGGTTACATCACGCCAACAGATCAGCCCAAGCCGTGGGTAGAATTGCCAGTGGGGGCAGAGATTTGTGTAGTTCGAGAGAGTGGACCTAATCAGGGGCTAGATGACCTAGCGGATCTAGAAGCGGACATTGCAAATCTGCGGTTCTTTGAAGAGGAAGACTTAGGGGACGTGACTGTCAACTGGTTCGACTTGGATGGGTCAGCAGAAACTACCGGGTGGCACAGTGACGAGCTAGATTTTGTTGAGTAGCCTCAAGCAGAACAGGGTCCGCCAGGGACGGGGACATCAACAGTGGCCAGAAAAGCCGAGGAATAGAGTGCACCACCGGAGAGCACCGGTGTTAAGAATTTTGCCCAGAATACGGGCAGTTTGAGTATGAGAGATACTGAACAGCAGGCTGTACTAAAGCAGTTTGAGTGGGAAAGGATTGAAGATTCTGAGAGGGTCAGAAAGGCCAAAGCCCCTACAGGGATAGAACGTGTTGTATGCACAAGAACAGAACATGGTGTGCTCACAAGAACGGAACGTGCTGTGAACACAGGAATGGAAGGTGCTGTGGGCACAGGAATAGTTATAACGGAGTCAGACAGGTGTTTGTCAGCTGCCGATGGCATGTGGTGGGAAGACGACGACTTATGTCTTGCCCACACAGATGAAGATTGGGGGAACAATCAACTGGATGATACCTGGTATGTTGGCGAGGTTGACCACATGACTAGGAGTGGACAGTATTTCAAGTCCCCGCACTTTGATCAACCAGAGGCGTCCGGAAAGGACAAAGAGGTAGAGAGGCAGAAAGATAAGCTGCTCGAAGAGGAGGCTGTGTTGAAATAGCTGAAGAAAATCCAAGCAGCCATCTCCATCTGGGGACTGCTCATGGCTTCAAGAGTTCACAGGCAGGCTGTCCTTTCTGCCATGGACAAGGCCAAACTTTCAATTGAGACCACACCTGAGCAGTTGGTAGGGTTAGTTTTTCCGGGAGGAGCTTCCTCGACGTTGACCTTCACCGACAAGGGACTGCCGCCCGAGGGCTTGGATCACAACAAACCACGCTACATCTCTGTGGAGTGTAGAGACAAATGGATACCGATGGTTCTTGTCGACACGGGATCCGCCATTAACGTGTGCCCGTCGAGGACAGCATATGCAATCGGGTTGAACCCCGCAGATTTTGTGCCAACTGCCCAAATGATAAGGACCTAAGATAATACCAGCAGAGAAGTGATGGGGACCGTGAAGATTCGGACTCAGGTTGGTTCAGGACAACAGGATATTGACTTTCATGTCTTGGACGTTCTCGCAACCTTTAATCTACTCCTAAGGTGGCTGTGGCTGCACCAGATAAAAGCAGTCTCTTCCACCCTACACCAGATGCTGAAGTACCCCCACGGGAAGGGGGTGGCTATTGTTTTTGGGAATTCTTCAATCCATCCACCGCCAGAGGTGTCTACACCGGTTCTGGAGATTGAGCATGGCGTGGAGGATGTGTTCCTGTTAGGATTTACCCTAGCAAAGGCTCGGGTCATAGAGAACATACTAGCTGTTGATGAGGGGCTATATGTCAGTGCACAGTCTGTGTACCTCATGAACAAGCTCCAGCACATCCCCAGATGGGATTAGGGAAAAGTGGCCGGAAGGGCATTACAGCATCGCCTGAAGTGCCGCACAACCCACATTCCTTTGGTTTAGGTTATCTGCCTACCAAAGAGGATTGAGCAAGGAAAGGCAAAGAGATGGCTGGAAGAGCCAGAGCAAAGCAAGCTAGGAAACCTTATGAGTTAGTACACCGGCCTATGCAAGGCACCCTGAACGGACGCTTTGTCCGAGAGGGGGAAGACTTTTCATTCTGCGGCTTCCCAGAGCCATGGCTAAACGCAGAGAAGAGGCACCTGCCGGGATTTTATATCTTCTTTGACTTGCAGTTGTCTGGGGATGATGTTGTCAAAGAGCAGACAGACCCACCAGCTGAGGCTGAGCAGTGCAAGAAGGAGGTTTCCGAGAGCACAGAGACTGAAATGGGGGTAGCACTAGCTTGTCTACTCTCAGATCCTTCGATCGTACAAGAGTTCTTGGGGCATAACTCAATGTCCATGATCGGGAATGAAGCGGCTGCGAGCCCATCTTCAAACATTCTGCATGCGTCCATTGCACCCTCTCTCATCTGGCAGTACAAGGAGGGATTTTTATCGAGCAACACCAGGTCAGGTAGTGAGCCGGAATCTGATTCCACCAAGTCTGTGGAGTTAGAATCAGGTTCCAGCTCGTCTGAGCCTGAGTCCGGTATTCTTGGGGGTGACAACCCGGATGCCACAGTCTTGTCTAGGTCGTCTTTTTTGTTTTTTTTTTTGAGTCTGTTTTAACAGAGGAATCAGGTGATTTGGAAGTGATTAATGAGAATTGTGCAGCTCTGGCCTTCGAGTACTTTTCTGTGACTTTGATTTACTGTATTAATCAGGACTTTCAAAATTTCGATGAAAACAATAAGGAAGAAATTCCTCCGCTTTTGAAATATTTGCTTGACCAACAGTAGAAGAGGTTTGTAAAACCGCTGGTTGATGAAATCACCGCAATTAATGCTGGTACTGAGAAGGACCCGTGGCTGGTCCAGATCAGGTCCACATTGTCTTTCGGAGAAGCGTGAACGCTTAGTCACTTTGTTAAAAGATTTCAAAGATATTTTCGCGTGGTCCTACGAAGACATGCCTGGAATCGATCCTAAGATTGTACAGCACCAGATTCCTGTTGACCCAGAGGCCCGACCCGTTAAACAGAAGCTCAGAAGGATCCGCCCTGACTAGGCTCTCAAGATCAAAGAAGAGGTCACCAAGCAAATTGACCCAGGATTCCAGTTGGTATCTGAATACCCAACTTGGTTGGCCAACATAGTTATGGTGCTGAAGAAGGACGGCATAATTCGGGTATGTGTGGACTTCAGGGATTTGAACAAAGCCAGTCCGAAGGATGACTTTCCTCTATTGCATATTGACGAATTAGTGGACTTCACCGCGGGGCATGCATTGCTCTCCTTCATGGAAAGCTTTTCAGGCTATAATCAGATTTTGATGGCACCCGAAGACCGGGAGAAGACTGCTTTTATCACCCCGTGGGGAACCTATTGCTATAGGGTGATGTCGTTTGGGTTGAAGAATGCTGGAGCCACATATCAACGGGCTGCGACCATGATATTGCACGACATGATCCACAAAGAGGTTGAGGTGTACGTGGACGACATGATTGTCAAGTCCAAGGAAAGAGAGGGCCACTACACCGCCATGCAGAAATTCTTCCAATGGATCAGAGAGTATCGGTTGCCGCTGAATCCTCAAAAATGTACATTTGGTGTTACAACAGGGAAAATGCTGGGGTTCTTGATCACACAGAGTGGTATCGAGGTCAACCCTTCCAAAATCAAGGTCATCTTAGAAATGCCACCACCGAGGACTGAAAAGGAGGTGCGAGGCTTTCTGGGTAAAGTGCAATTCATAAGATGGTTTATTGCAAAATTAACCTTGACTTGTGAACCACTTTTTGGTCTCCTGAAGAAAGGAAAGAAATTCCAATGGGACGGCCGATGCCAAGCTGCTTTCGAACAGATCAAGTAATATTTACAGAACCCACCTGTGTTGTCACCGCTTGAGCCGAGAAAACTGTTGATTCTGTACCTTTCAGTGACTGAAACTACAATGGGCTGCATGCTTGTACAGGAGTCTAAGGACAAGGTGGAGAGAGCTATCTACTACCTGAGCAAGAAAATGCTGGATTACGAGGCTCGCTACACTCTGCTGGAGAAGGCTTGTCTGGCCTTGGTATTGGCTACCAGGAAGCTGTGGCACTACCTGTTAGCTCACTTTGTAATACTGGTTTTAAGATTAGATCCCATCAAATATCTCTTCGAGAAACCGGCCTTTACAAGTAGGTTGGCTTGTTGGTTGCTTCTGCTTTCTGAATTCGATCTGAAGTATATGATGCGCAAGTCAGTGAAGGGGAGAGCAGTAGCAGAGTTCCTAGCCGATCACCCAGTGGAAGGGGATGAAGTAGTTGAGTACCTATTCCCAGACAAGGCCATTCTGCATGTCGAAGAAAAGACTTGGACGGTGTACTTTGACGGAGCGTCAAACCAATACGGGTATGGAATAGGGGTGTTGCTGATAGCACCCGATAATTCCCATATACCGCTAGCATTCAGACTCCGGTTCAAAGTATCAAACAATGAGGCAGAATATGAAAAATGTATTGCTGGATTACAAGCCGCTCTAGAACTAGGGGCAAAACGGTTGGATGTCATCGGGGACTCAAACCTTCTTGTATCTTAAGCTAAAGGAGATTGGAAAGTTAAAGAAGAAAAGATGAGAATCTACCACCAGACCTTGGACGCTCTGATTCCTTAGTTTGAGAAACTGAACTTCGCTCATCTGTTAAGAGAGAACTACAGGTTCGCAGATTCATTGGCAACTCTATCTTCTATGATAGACATCACTTTCGGAGTCCGGATGCATCCGATCGTCATCGAACAGAAATTTATGCCGGCCTACGAGCTGATTGCTGCCATAGATGAGGTACAAGATGAGAATCCCTGGTACTACGATGTCTGAAACTTCTTGGAAAAAGAGGTGTATCCACCAGGGGCAAACGCCAAAGATAAGAGAGCAATTCGAAGAATGGCTACTCAGTTCATCGTCTGTGGAGATAAACTATACAAGAGGGGTCATCTTGGGATGCATAAACTGTGTGTTGATGGTGAAGAGTTCAAGCGCCTAATGGAGGCCATCCATAGAGGAGAGTGCGGAGCGCACATGAACGGGGTGATGCTAGCCCGAAAGATCCTTAGACAGGGTTACTACTGGTCCACCATAGATGAGGATTCTATAGGCTTTGTCTGGCGATGCCACAAATTCCAGATCCATGCAAACCGCATGAACATTCCGCCGTCGAAGCTGTACAACATGACTTCGCCGTGGCCGTTTCCAGTCACTCTGAAGGGGTCCAACGGGCATGAGTATATTCTGGTAGCGATAGACTACTTCACGAAGTGGATCGAGGCCCAATCTTATGCGGTGTTGAAGGCATCGCACATTGCAAAGTTAATCAGGAACAACATCATTTGTCGCTACGGGGTCCCGAACGAGATTATTTCAGATAATGGTTCCCACTTCAAGATGGAGGTGATCGACCTGTTAGAGAAGTACAACGTGGCTTTTCATAAGTCATCTACATATTGGCCACAAACCAACCGAGCAGTTGAGGCCGCCAACAAGAACATCAAACACATTCTGCAGAAGATGGTGGAAACCTACCGGAACTGGCCAGATAAGTTGCCATTTGCTCTGTGGGGCTACCGAACTTCAATTCGAACTTCTACTGGAGCAACTTCATATTCCTTGGTTTATAGGATGAAGGCTGTTCTGCCTATCGAAGTTGAGGTTCCGTCATTACGGGTATTGGCTGAGTGTTAGATAGCTGAGGCAGATTGGCAACATAGCAGGTTTGAAGAACTCATGCTGTTTGATGAGAGAACGCAGAAAGCACTGTATCATGTTCAAGGTTATCAATGAAGAATTGGCAAGGCTTTCAACAAGAAGGTTAAGTCTAGGAATTTGAAAGTGGGGGATTTAGTGCTCAAAGACAACCGAGCTCCCATCCACGACCCTAGGGGCAAGCTCAAACCCAATTGGACTGGCCCTTGCATCATCAAGTCTATCTGGTCAGGTGGAGCTGTCGTTCTGATGGACCTAGATGGCCTAGAGTTCTCCCAACCGATCAACATGGAGAAGTTGAAGAAATACTTTCCTTGAGTGGCTCACTAGGCCGAAAACCCGAAAGGGCAACCTAGGCAAAAGTTAGAGCATGAAAAATTTGAAATAATAAAAACTGAGCTCGCAGGGTTAAAAACCTAGAAAGGGCGGCGTTGGCAAAATTTAGAGCGTAAAAGGAGAGGGTTAATACACAAGTGAACCCGAGCCAAGCTACGTAAGGCTTGATTCCCATATTTGGGATACGTAGGCAACTTCATTCTAAAGTTCAGCCATAAACCCTTCCAAATCAACTATGTCCATGTGATCATGTTAGGCATCTTTATCTTTTCTGCATTCAAGAGCTCGGTTGTGATCTCTAGTGTAGGGTTACTCAAACTAGGTGCAACTTTCCAGTTGATAGGATTCGGGGTTGTGCATCTCAGTGATAGACCTTAGGCATGTCCAGTTCTGATCCATATCGAAAATGGTTTTGAAAAGTTTTAATAAAAGTTCATTTTGCTCAAATTAATTTTTTTACAACTTAGACCATTTTTTGACCAAACGGAAAATTTTCAATACCCACAACCCTCAATTACATTCATTTCAGTACAGAGTTCTCCTGCTCTTGAATACAAATTGAAGTTGCTTTTTTATTACATTCATAAAGAAAACTTGAAAGTACTGATTAAAGCAAATAAATTTGGGGCATAGTCAGGTGTTCCTGCGTCCCCTCCCAGAGCTTGTGGAAGCCTCTGATGCCAAAGTGGGCCCGATCTGCGCCTCCTCATCACGCCAAGCTATGCACTCATTAGAGAGGGTGTAATTGAAAGCAGGGGCAGGGGCCAAAAGCTCTCTTGTCCTCCATGCTATAGCATATCGAGCTAGTTGCGTGCCTCGGACCAGAAATGCAGTAGGATACTCTATTCCCTCTTCCGGGCAAATGTGATTATGTCTGAACTGGCGCTAGAATCGGAATGGGAAGTAAATGACACAGTGTGTCAGGCCGATCAACTGAATCTCGGGCTGGCGAGTCATGTTGTAGCTTATCACCAGTAAATGGAGCCAGGGGCAGCGCCAAGCAATTTCGAGAGCAGACAAATTGTGCATCCATTCGCACCACCATCCCTCATCCAGGGCATCAACTAGATGTCGTCGGAAGAAATAGTTGCGTGCTGAATAAGCTGGGCATGAGTCCACAGCCTTCAATTTATCTATCAACCATATCTGGAGAGGGATGAAAAATGAGAGATTAAAGAATAGACAGGTATACGTTGAGAGAAATGTGAGAAAAGGGTTTTGAGAGAAAAACCGAGCCTGAGGGCCGAGTGATGTGAGAAATATATGTGAGATGGGATGGGAAACATTACTTGTAGCAGTAATGGACTCCCCGCGAATCTAGTCGTCTCCCCGCGATGAAAAACGTCCAAACCCATCAATGTCTCAACCAATGTCAAGGCAATATAGCTCTTGCCTTCTTTCAGGCTCTCAACAACCTCAATCAAACGAGTGCTAAACCCACCCGAGCCTGGGGCAAGCAAGAAATGAGACAGCATGCACAAGCAAAGAGCATGTTGCCGAAAACCCTGCCAGTGATGGTCGCCACAATCACCGGCATCAGAAAATTGACGAATCAAGCTCCGAATGTCCACCTCTCCGTCGCAAATCAATGACCGAGCGTCATGCAAAGTAAGCCCACACATCCGTCCTAAGGCTTGGATGTAGCCGAAGTGGAATTGAGGCAAGATTTCTCATCGCGCTCGGATTCCATTAAAGCTTGGAAGTCCTCGAAAGTGGGACACATCTCTTGTCCGCCAAAGCTAAAGACGTGTGTTACCGGATTCCAAAACCTTTCTGCGGCATGAAGGAATGGAAAACGCAGCGGGGTGCAACTCAACGTGAATAGTGTATTTATGCCAAAGCCCCAAAAATTCAACTTTTCTAAGCCATCCAAGTTAGCAATCCAATTTGTGAGATTTTGGACAAGAAATGCTTCCATTCGGTACAAAAATTGAACTGAAATGGAGAAACTACGAAGTTAGGGCTTTTGTAGAGGATAAGGTGTTGAGTGGAAGACAGGTGGCAGCATTTTGGAGGTTCTTGCCATTTTTGGCCGACCGGCCAAAAAGAGTGTCGACCGACCATCTTTTTGGCCGATCGCTAGTAATGATGGCCGATGGTCATTTCTTATGGCCGATGGCCTCTCACCTTGGCCGATGGGCCTTCCTTTTGTTCTCTGAGTTGTCTATGTGTTGCAGATGTTAAGAACTTGTGACTGGTTCCACTTCAAATGCCTTTCGGTGATGATTTTACGAAGTTGCGCCTATGTTACTTCAATTTTTTTATCGAGTTGTTGTACTTTTGTTTATCGAGTTGTATTTTGTGTTCTTTAGTCCTTTGTTTTTCTTAATCGAGTTGTATTTACATATGGTTAGCATGTCAAGTTCTTTGTTTTGCTTATCGAATTGTTTTGTTGTCAGCTGGTTCACTACATGATTAATGCGATTCGATTGTTTAGTTTTCTAAACAAAGTTCAATCTCATTTACATTATTATGTTTTGTGATGCGATGTGATGCGATGCTCAGAATGTACAAATGTAAAACTTTTTCAACAAAAAGAGTTGTTTCATTCCATTTTATTCTCTCTTGCAAAAGTACAAAGTTTTGAAGAAAATAAAACTTGCATGAGGCAGTACAATGTACAAAAACTACTAGTAAAAAGAAAAATAAAGCAAAAAAGAGCAGTATCTGGATCAGCGCCAGTCGCCTTAAGTGCAAGAGTCTCTCCTCGTCCTCTTCCTGGATGAAGGTCCAGGATCACCACCATCGGCTCCACCACCAGAGTCTGAACCTGATCCATCTCCAGCCTCTTCCAGAGACGATTCTGCCTCCGCCTCAGACTCGTCCACATCTTGGACAGGTGCTCGCAAGCTACTCCCAGAGTGAGTACGCCCGGCTCTACTACAGCTGCGCGCCACAATCCCTCGTCTTGCTCGCCCCACTCCTCGGGCAGGTACAGATGGTCCCGCTGAGGCACCCCCTGTGGTCGGTATCTAGAATAGGGCCTGAAAAGAATAAATTGGTAGATGCATCGGTTATGCTATGCAAAGTGGAGTATGGTATCGAATACAGTGTATGAGCACGGTGTATGAATGTTGTGAGCAATGTATAAATACCGTATACAATGTATGAGTATAGTGTATGAATGCCGTGAGAAATGTATGATTACAGTATGAATGCTGTGAGCAGTATGTGAGTTACAGTGTATCAGTGCCGTGAGAGGTATGTGAGTGCAGTGTATCAAGTGCCGTATTGATAATGTGATGTATCAGATCATGTATGGAATAGATTATGCAACGTTTTGGGATTGAGGTTGAAAGAATTTACCGGGATACCGTAAATGCTCAGCAGGTCTATGCTCCTCTGTAGCATCCCCATCACTGAGGCTGAGAACTCCAAAGCCTGTCCAATATACTCGACGGAAGCCTGCAAAAGTATTGAAGTAATTAGTATTTTGCGGGATATCAAGTGAAATGAAATGACTGTACAGAGTGAAGAGTCTAGCACATACCAGAGTCGAGCCACGAACTCTGACGAGCTCATGATCAGTCGGAGGAGGAGCGATGGGTATCTGATAAGTCTCTCCATCCTGTCCTCAGCATGTCATGGTGGTGGGTAGCTCTGGCCACTCCGCTCTCCGTCCCCTCCAAGACCCACTCTTGTCGCGAGCCTGAGTCACCGTCGGTACTCTCGCTCCTCCCACAGGGGCTGTAGGCCTCTCCCTCTCGACTCGACGAGCACTGGCCAGAGGTCGCATAAGATGAGTCTCGATGAAGACGGTGTAGTCGCCCTCATCTTGGAAAAAGTCAGCGTCCCAACCGATCGTGAAATCGGTCATCTCCTGCAGGGTGTACCTCTCTGTATGCCTCATATGTGTGGGAGGTGGCCACGGCACTATCTACTCAGGTAAACCCAGGGTCTGTCACAGGAAGCGCTCTCCCAAGTACCAAGCCCGGCAGACCAGACCCTCTATCAAGACTCGGAATCAGGCAGTCTCCCGAGCACCCATGTACTGGTCTCTCACTGCATCCGGCAACGTGGCCCAGGGCTGCCAGGTGATCTGCAAATGATAGGATATACAGTTTGTTATCTGCTATTAAAAGTACAATGTAAAGAGAAGCTTCAAATGAACTATAATGTTTGAAATACCTTTGCTGCGATAATGGTGTCGAAGTATCTGCGGAACAACAGGAAAGACTCCCGCCGTCTCCGCTCGCACCTCACATCGTATCGATGAGAATATGGGACAGCGAGGGGCATCTCCACCTCCCGCTATGGAGCAAGCCTCAGGAAGGAGGCATACACCCACAACTCCAGAATGTAACAAGGCAAGAATGAGTATCTTTTATCAGTAAAGCAGTATGCACATAAAGCAGAAATCAGAGAATGGTGTGCAGTGTATTGTGCAGTGTGTGCAGTGTACAGCCAGTGTAAAGCATATTGCATGTATGCAGGATGTGTGGTGTGCAGATAGTGTAAAGCAGAATTGTAAAGCAGAAGGGAAAAATGTACCTCCCAGGCTCGCCAGTACCCTCCTAGCAGATGTCCACTACGGCGAGATGAAGAGCTCATGTACCCGTAAAGCATAGCTAAGCTTGCGCCACCCCAGTCATAGCGCCGGATCCGGGTCACATCCACTAGTGTGCTCAGGAGGTAGAGGCCAACTGTGTTCGCCCGGTCAGCGAAAAAAGTGGTGCCTAGCAAGAACAGAATGAACCCTTGGGCATACTACTCGACCTCCTCGCGGGTCCTCGGCGCCTATACTCTGAACTGGTCCTCGAACTGGGAATACCTCACGAACCCTGGCCGGGAGAGAGGTGGCCGAGCGCTGAGCAAAAACATCTGGACAAAATCCCACTCGCCCATGTCAGTGTCGAAGGGGATCGAATCACCCCCTACTCCGATGCCAGTGAGCATAGAGAAGTCGAAGGGAGTCATCGTCATCTCCCCTGCAACGAAAAGGTGGAAGGAATCGGTAGTGTCCCACCACATCTCCACCAGCGCACCTAGAAGGGGCCGACTCGCAGTGAGGCATGAGAGTCCCATGCATAAAATGCCGAAGTCGGCCTCGTCAACAATCTGAGGGACCTCATCAGGAAACTCCATGTACCAACCCCGGGCGATGGTTTTCCCATACCCCTGGAAGGCGTGGGAATCTCCCTGTGTTCAAGACAAACAGATGCGAAACAGAGTCAGAAATACAGTGTTTGAATATGTTTAGAATTGATGAAAATGCAGTGTGTGTGCATGCGTTCGAGTTTACACAGATATCGTGTATGAGTGTGCTTACGGTGAACTAAGCATGTGATCTACAAGTGTGTTTGTGATGATCAGATAAAGGGCAGTATCAGCTATTCAAGGTACACGATCTACATTGCAGAAAGTAAAGAGGAAGATGTAGACACCCCATTTTTGACCGACCTTAAGGCTCAGACGTCATTGATTGAGCGCTCAGTGATGACGCATATTGTGCTCGTTCAGAGGTTCTAGAGTCTCGGCTGAGAGCCTTGCCTCCAGACTTCGGGGCCCTTTTGTGCTTTGCCTCAGTTTGTGAACCAAGTCCTATTTTCTCTTCCCGAAGGGAGAGAGAGGTCTCATAGACCATCCCTCAGTGGCCGTAGGTTACATTTCGTGGTCGTAGGCCATTTTTCCCGTTTGGAGACCGATTTTCGGTTTTCGGAGCCGTCGGCCGTGCGCACCACATAGTAAGCTAGCTAAAAAACGGGAATAAGAACACATGTGTTTTGAAAAACAACATATCATGCTTAGTAAAGGCCGATCTTTGATCGGGCAAGCGGAGGTGCTCATTGCATGACCTTCCCCTCTCGTACCCAAGTTCCCGAGCCGAGACAACTTTTGTGATGACGGACACGTGGCCTTAGGCACGAGTCAGGGTTTCCTAAATTTTCCAAAATAAAATATTTAGGTGGCGACTCTGTATCTGGCAAAGCAGTCCATGTCTGGCACTTTTTTATTAAAATCAGTTTTCCAAAACGATTTGCCGGATTTGGACTCTTTGGTGATTTATCGGTCTTCCATTGCACTTTCTGAGATTAGATTCAGAACCGTGACATTGAGTCCAAATTGTAGTAGCTAAAGAACAAAACGAATTGGTGCCCTCGCACGCGGAGCCGAAGAGTTCTCGGGGCGGTCTACAGTATGTAAGTGACTGCCATGTTTAGCATGCTTGCCATGAGGCTAACTGCTTAAGTGTTTAACTGCCTGAATGCTTATGGATGGAGGTTGGATTGCTTGAATTGAAACAATTCATCAAAATCATGTTGTTTTTCTAAGCCCACTTGAGGGTGGCAAAATCCATGACTTAGTCTATTTGCGAGTAGCAAACTTTCAAAGATGTTTTGTTCCAACTTAGGCAATCTAGTCTATACTTGTATACTGCGCGCATCACATAGTAATTCTAGGTTAATAATCGGAATAAGAACACATGTGTTTTCAAAAATAAAATATCATGTTAGTAAAGGCCGATCTTTGATCGGGCAAGCGGGGGTGCTCAGTGCATGACCTTCCCTTCTCGTACCGAAGTTCCCGAGCCGAGGCAACTTTGGTGATGACGAACACGTGGCATTAGCCACGAGTCAACGTTTCTTAAATTTCTCCCAAAATAAAACATTTAGGTGGCGACTCTATATCTGGCAAAGCAGTCCATGTTTGGCATTTGTTTATAAAATTAATTTTCCAAAATGATTTTCCGGATTTTTACTCTTTGGTGATTTATCAGTCTTGCATTGCACTTTACGACATTAGTTTTCCAAAACGATTCGTGCCCTTGCGGTGCGGAGAGTGAGAGTTCTCGGGGTGGTCTACAGTTTCTGGCGACTCTGCTGGGGATTTAGAGAACTTGACTCGAACTCATGATATCTTGTTTTGATTACACTTATGTGTTTCTTTGCATTGCATTTGCATTGGTGCGCCTAAGACACCGTGTTCTCCGTCTGCTATTCCTGAATGGTTAGCCGGAGGCCACGTGCAATAAGGTTGACTGGTTACGGGCTCTGCCACGATGGGAACACAAACCTCGGTTGTTACCGAGGAACCCTTTTGAGCATTCGACCTAGTGCATATTGGAGTCCATAGTGACCATTCCAAACTAGGATAGGTTGCTTACCAGATTATAGGTTGTTTGAAACCGCTACGTGCATAGTGAAACCCTAGCTCCTGACAAAATAGGGCAGGGAAACCCTACCCCTCCATAGGGGTGTTTTGGCTCTCATTTGCTTGCTATGTGCTTTTAGAGTGTGCCTCTACAGGAATGCATGTATCAGTCTGCAAGTCTGGGTATCAGGCATGAGGGCATTAGTGTTTGGGAAATCAGTTTTTCCTGAGGGTTTCAGATCTGGGGCAGCAATTTGGGCACAGTAAACAGTGTTTGAGAATAGTGTATTCAGCTTACAAGTGCCAACTGTGTGTTGTCATGTCAACTGTGTGTTGTCTATATTTAAGCCGTTATGCTGTCCTTTTTTCTAGTTGTATGTTTCTTTATTATGCTTTATTTATCTTTTGCAAGGTAGTTTAGCACAATTGCATCCGACCAGGCAGATATTCCCCAAGCACTCTGGGTTAGAGGTCGAAGACTTAATCGATCCGAGGATCTAATAAACGGACAAGCAGTGTTCCTTTCTTTACCCCCGGTTACTAGATGGAGGTCAGTAAGACGCAGTGTATCAGTATAGCGGTTGCCAGATCAGTGGTCCTTGAGTAGTAGGGTTGAGATTTCTGAGTCCACTGCAGAGACAGATATACCGGTTACTCAGTTAGACCAGCACAATATGGCAGGTATGGAAGAGATGATGCGTTAGCTCCAGGAAAGTATGCAAGCCATGTAGTGGGATGCTGCTCGCCAGGCAGAAGTGGCTGCACGTCAAGCAGAAGTAGTAGCCCAACAGGCAGAGTTAATTGCCAGGCTACAGCAGCAAACCGGAGCATCTGCTTCGCA
Organism: Camellia sinensis; assembly: GCF_055761805.1. Taxonomy (NCBI): domain Eukaryota; kingdom Viridiplantae; phylum Streptophyta; class Magnoliopsida; order Ericales; family Theaceae; genus Camellia; species Camellia sinensis. The sequence continues at coordinate 140,588,012 of NC_138969.1, read as the reverse complement.
CCCACCTCCTCCCCAACCTAGAGTTCCAATACTCGGGGAGACCGCAAACGTCCAGGAAAATACGGGCGTACCAACGGGGCCAGCTCCGCCCCCAACCGTACCCTAGCTGTCCAAAGCGCCCCCCAATCTAGTGGATTCACCGTTTGAATTCGAGGTGGATCCAACGGTGCTAAAAGTGAGCAAGCTAGAAAAGCTTTTCAAGAAGTCTCAAGGCGTGAAATCCATTCCGGATATAGAGGATGGATATATTGACTCGGCCGTGACGCTGCCGGACCGGTTTAAGATGCTGCACATAGATCGCTTTGATGGGTCTGGGGATCCTATGGTGCACCTGCGGCTGTTCTAGGATATCCTAAGGCCAATGGGCCTCTCCAGATTGCAGAAGCTTTCCCTGTTTGGCCGGACCCTGTCGGGTGTAGCGGCTATTTGGTATGCAAAACTGGAGGACTCTGTTAAGAGAAGTTGGGAGGAGATGGCTAAGGCATTTATTGCACAATACTCCTACAACACACAGATCGAGGTCACAACTTGTGATCTCAAGACAACCAGGAAAGAGCCAAAGGAGAGCTTCTCCGATTTTGTAAGTCGTTGGAGAGCTAAAGCCTCGATGATGACCATCAGGCCCGTTGACAAAGATCAGATTCGAATGGTTATGCGCAACCTCCAACCCAAGCTCATGCAGAAGATGATCGTCCTCCCCCTCCCTACCTTTGTAGATATACATGAGATCGAGGTGCAGATCGAGGACGCCATGAAACAAGGTCTGATTGACCATGAGAGAGAGCAGCCCAAGAGGGCATTCAACCGCAATACGAATGTGGGCACAAGTAATGGTACAACTGCTAGAGCTTCAGATGTAGGAATGGTCACCACCACAACTCCAAAAACCCTTGCAGCTACACCCTTTACCGGTGCGTCCGAAAGTAGCTCACAAACAGACAGGTATGCACCCCGAGGCCAAAGGACCTTTACCCCATTATACATGTCTTTGTCCAAGGCTTTGGGAGTTTTGATCAAGAAAGGGCACCTGAAGCCCCTAGAACCGTGGCCCTTACCAGAAAACCTTCATCCCTCCCATAACCCGGCAAAGTACTGTGCCTATCACCAATAGCATGGTCACGAAACCGACCAGTGCTTTCGATTGCGTCATGAGATTCAGGATCTCATTGACAACAGGGTGATCGTGCCTCCGGAGAAGCCGAATGTCACAACCAACCGTCTCCCACCACATACCCAAGCTCCACCTTCCAAACGCATCAACCTGATCCAAACTGGGGTTGTGTCATACGACCTTAGTATATATATCACACCTTTCCACCTACCCAAGCCGGAGGTGTTCATTCCTAATAGCACTGACTTGTGCATGTTGGACATCTCCCAAACCCAACCTGAACTGGTGGTGGTTGTTATCGAAGACAGAATTGAGATGACTGCTGAGGCAGATGGCAGTGAGGATTCAGATCCTGTGGGGTCGGCAAGCTTTGTGTACAATCCGAGCGGTTACATTACTACAACAAGCCAGGATAGGCCGAGAGTAGAGTTGCCGGTTGGGGTAGAGATCTGTGTAGTTCGAGAGGATGGACCTAATCAGGGGCTGGATGATCTAGCGGAGCTGGAAGAGGACATTGCCAACCTTCAGTTCTTTAATGAACAGGATCTGAGGGACGTGACTACCAACTGGTTTAACTTGGAAGCGTCAGCAGAAGCTACTGGGTGGCTCAGCGACGAGCCAGATGTTGTTGAGCAGCCTCAGCCAGAACAGGGTCCGTAAGAGACGGGGACATCAGTAGTGGCCGGAATGGCCGAGAATCATAATGGACAGTAGGAGAGCACCAGTGTTAAGAATTTTGCTCAGGATTAGAGCATTTTGAGTATAGAAGATACTGAGCAGTAGGCTGCACTGAAGCAATTCGAGCAGGAAAAGATCCAAGATCTGGAGAGGGCTAGAAAGGCCAAAGCCCCTGCGGAGACGAAATGTGCAGTGAGCGCAAGAACGGAATGTGCTGTGCGCATAGAGACAGTTATAACGGAACCAGACAGATGTCTGTCGGTTGCCGATGGCATGCGGTGGGAAGACGACGACTTGTGTCTTGCCCACACCGATGAAGATTGGGGACAAAACCAACCAGATGATACCTAGTATGTGGGCGAGGTTGACCACATGACCAGGAGTGGGCTGTATTTCAAACCCCAACACCTGGATCAACCAAAGGCGTCCCGGAAAGACAAAGAGAGGGAGAGGCAGAACGAAAAGTTACTCGAGAAGGAGGCTGTGCTGAAACAGCTTAAGAAGATACAGGCAGACATCTCCATCTGAGGACGGCTCATGGCCTCAAGAGTTCATAGACAGGCTGTCCTTTCTATGATGGACAAGGCCAACCTTTCAATCGACACCACGCCTGAACAGCTGGTAGGATTGGTTTTTTCGGGAGGAGCTTCCCTGACGTTGACCTTCACCGATAAGGAACTACCGCCTGAGGGCTCAAATCACAATAAACCACTCTACATCTCTCTGGAATGTAGAGAAAAATGGATATCGGTGGTTCTTGTCGACACAGGATCTGCTATCAACGTGTGTCCGTCGAGGACGTCATATGCTATCGGGTTGAAGCCCGCTGATTTTATGCCTACTGCCCAGGTTATAAGGGCATCTGACAATACCAGCAGAGAAGTGATGGGGACTGTGCAGATTCAGACTCAGGTTGGTCCAGGACAACAGGATATTGACTTTCATGTATTGGACGTTCCCGCAACCTTTAATCTACTCCTAAGGCGGCCGTGGCTGCACCAGGTGCAAGCAGTCTCTTCCACCCTACACCAAATGCTTAAATACCCCCACGGGAAGGAGGTGGCTATAGTTTTTGGGAATTCTTCAATCCATCCGCCGCCAGAGGTGTCTACACCGGTTCTGTAAATTGAGCATGGCGCGGAGGATGTGTTCCTGTCAGGATTTACCCTAGCTGAGGCCCGGGTTGTACAAAACATACTGGCTATTAATGATGGGTTATATGTCAGTGCATATTCTGTGTACCTCATGAAGAAGCTCCAGCACATCCCGAGGATGGGATTAGGGAAAAATGGCCGGAAAGGCATTGCATCATCGGCCGAAGTGTCACACAATCCGCATACCTTTGGCTTAGGTTATCTGCCTACCAAAGAGGACTGGGTGAGGAAAAGCGAAGAGATGGTCGGAAGAGCCAGAGCAAAAGCAGGCCGGGAAGCATTATGAGTTGATGCACCGACCTAACCAGGGTACCCTGAACGGACGCTTTGTCCGGGAGAGGGAAGACTTCCCGTTCTGCGGCTTCCCAGAGCCATGGCTAAATGCAGAGAGGTGGCGGTTGCCGGGGTTTGAGATATTCTTTGACTTGCAATGGTCAGGGGATGATGTTGCCAAGGAGCAGATAGACCCACCAACTGAGGTTGAGCAATACAGGAATGAGGATTCCGACAGCACAGAGATTGAAATGGGGGTAGCACTGGCTTGTCTGCTTTCAGATCCTCCGATCGTACATGAGTGCTTGGGGGATAACTTCTCGCTGTCCATGATCTGGAATGAAACGGCTGCGAGCCCATCTTCAAACATTCTGGATGCATCCAACGCACCCTCCCTCGTCTGGCAATATGAGGAAGGCTTTTTATCAAGCAGCACCGGGTTAGGTAGTGAGCCGGAATCTGATTCCACTGAGTCTGTGGAGTCGGAATCAGGTTCCTGCTCGTCTGAGTCTTAGTTCAGTATTCTTGGGGCTGACAGCCTGGATGCCACAGTCCTATCTAGGTCATCTTTTTCGTTTTCCTTTGAGTCTGTTGTAACAGAGGAATCAGGTGATTTGGAAGTGATTATTGAGAATTGTGCAGCTGTGGCTTTCGAGTACTTTTCTATGCCCTTAATTTATTGCATTAATCAGGACTTTCAAAATTTCGATGAAAACGACGAGGAAGAAATTCCTCCGATTTTGAAATTTTATCTTGATCAAGAGTAGGAGAGGTTTGTAAAACTGTTGATTGATGAAATCACCGCAATTAATGTGGGTACTGAGAAGGACCTGCGGCTGGTCCTGATCGGGTCCACGTTGTCTTCGGAGGAGCGTGAGCGCTTAGTCGCTTCATTAAAAGATTTCAAAAACACTTTCACATGGTCTGACGAAGACATGCCTGGAATCGATCCTGAGATTGTACAGCACTGGATACCTCTTGACCCAGAGGCCTGACCTGTTAAGCAGAAGCTTAGAAGGATCCTCCCGGACTGGGCTCTCAAGATCAAAAAAGAGGTCACCAATCAAATTGAAACAGGGTTCCTGCTGGTATCTGAATACCCAACTTGGTTGGCCAATATAGTTCCAGTGCCGAAGAAGGACGACAGAATTTGAGTATGTATGGACTTCAGGGAATTGAACAAAGCCAGTCCGAAGGACGACTTTCCTCTGCCGCATATCAATGAATTAGTGGACTTCATTGCTGGGCACGCATTGCTCTCATTCATTGATGGGTTTTCAGGCTACAATCAGATTTTCATGGCACCCGAAGACCGAGGGAAGACTGCTTTCACCACCCCGTGAGGAACCTATTGTTATAAGGTGATGCCGTTTGGGCCGAAGAATGTTGGGGCTACGTATCAACGGGCTGAGACCACAATTTTCCATGATATGATCCATAAAGAGGTTGAGGTGTTGTAGACGTCCCCGAACGCTCCCGGGAGGGTTGAGCTCCCGTTCCGTTCATTTGGGGTCACTACAGCTCAGGACTCTCCAAATTGTGTCATGGTTCTAAATCTGAACCAAAGAGTCCAAATCCGGCAAATCGTTTTGAGAAAACTGATTTTTTTGAAAGAAGTGCCAAACATGGACTGCTTTGCCAGATACAGAGTCACCACCTAAATATTTTGTTTTGGGAAATTTAGGAAACCCTGACTCGGTGCCAAAGGCCACGTGTCCGTCATCACCAAAGTTGCCTCGGCTCGGGAACTTGGGTACGATTGGGGAAGGTCACTTCGTGAGCACCCCCGCTCGCCCGGTCAGAGACCGGCCTCTACTAACCATGATATCTATTTTTGAAAACATTGTATGTTCTTATTCCGATTATTAGCCTAGGTTACTATGTGATGCGCACAACATACAAGTATAGACTGGGTCGCCTGGATTGGAACAGAGCATTTCATGTATGTTTTGAAAGATGGTTTGCTACTCGCACGTAGGCTTAAAATGCAGATTTTGCCACCCTCGGGTGGGCTTAGAAAAGGTGGGTTTGCCACTATCTAGTGGGCTTAAAACAAATATTTAATGAATTGTCCCAATCCAAATAACCCAACCTTCACCCACAGGCATTCAGGCAGTTTATATCACATAAGCAAATAGCCTCATGGTAAACATGCTATTCATGGCAGCACTCACACGTATGCAAGGATGCTAAAGCATAAAACTTACCAAGTACTCCGAGCCAAAATAAAAACTATATTAGAAATCATGAATGATCCTAAGTATACAGAAATGCCTAATGCAACACATGCAAAAATGCAAACTATAGCAGGCTCGGCTATTCTAAACATGGCATATAGAATGCTACAGTTAACATGTATTCAATTTGGAATTGAAAATACAATGCAGTTAGTATGATGCGCCGAGCCCGGTGCATACAAAACAGATGAATGATGCAAACATGCTATCATACTGTATGCTAATTGAAATATGCCCTAATCTAACCATCATAAGCGGATAAATAAAAGGGAGAAAGACGTGGGGTTGGAAGACATACAACACACACACGCACACTTATTACAGTTGTGCCCCCGCGCAGAGGGTCCGAAAGAATAATACAGTCCCAAATAATACAGTCCAAATAATGTACAAATTCCTAATTAATTAACAAATCAACTAAGAAAGCTGTAAAACTGGCATGCAAGCCAGGGATTGCCTTGCTTCTGATGAATGATATATGTTTAGGCTGCTTTGCGCGGAAATCCATCGGGATGCCCCAATTAGCCTCTGTTTACATCTGTTCTTGAAATGGGTGCCAAGCCCCGAAAAGTTGCTGATTCTTCGTTTTGCTGCAACAGAGAGCAAGAAAGGGGCATAACAATGTATTTTCACAAATATATGCATGCCTCGATCCTCGTACCACCAATCACGCATATCGAGGCATGATGGCCGAGGAGTCGAATTGCACAATTCAATATAGGATGAATGCACATGAAAACACAACAAGACCTAACTCCATCATCGATAATCCGGAGTGTCGGTGACTAGGGAATTGAGACACATTCCGTCACTCGGAGTATGAAATGCGCCTCATTTCTCGTGCCCGGGCTAACTCCTATCTCGAACACGATGCAATATGCATGACATGCATGAAATGCAACTGAGATACAATCCTAACATACACAATGTTATGGAATGGCATACACGCTATACGAGGTAATACACAACCGAGCATACACAATGCTATGGATGAAATGGCATACATAATGCAATAATGGGCTTACACCAACATGAGAGAGCCTCAGCCACACTCACATAGGAGGCCATCAGATGAAAACAAGACAACTCGAAATGCGTGCATGCGTGCACGCAAACCGAGGACCGGCCCTCAGGCACCAAAATGCCACTCTAATGAGACATGGCAAAGACATGGAATATGATATGCAAATATGCAAAAAACAGTAGCAAAATGAGGGGGGAAAACAGCCCCGAAACAAGGCGAAATGACACCCGATGCATGGAACGAAACCGAAATGCAACATTAGGCACATGAAATGGCTTACAGCTATACAAAGCATGCATAATTGGTACGTGGAATGAAAAGACAGAAGCAAGGCAGCCCCAAAATAAGAATTTTTACAGTTCAAAGTATGGCCAAAAAGCAAACATAAATAGGGCAAAACTAGCATGCAAAAATGGCCCTAAATGCAAGATAAAGAAGCAACTCACAGCTGCTGCCCCCAAACAGATTAGGGCCCTTCAACAAAGTTTAAGAGGGGCCCAAAACATTATCTTTTACAGTTCTGAAAATAGCCTAAAAACGAACACAGGTATAGCTAAACTCTCATGCAAGAAATGGGCCAAAAGATGGCCAAAGAAGCAAGTGGTAGATGCAAAGCCCAAAAAGAGAAAGACTCTTCTACAACACTGAAGAGGGACTAAAAATAATGCATTTTATAGTTGATGGCCGGACCCAAAACAGCATGCATACAAGCCAAAATATCATGCAAAATATGGCCAAAAAGAGAGGTATAACACAAAGTATATAAAGGATGTCTCAAACAGTGAAATAACCTTAATGAAACATGAAGAAGAGGACAAAATAGGACTATTTTCAGTTCTGAAAATTGCCCAAAAATAGAATCACAATAGGCTAATAAATCATGCAAAAATGGGGATTAAAAGAGAGATATAACACAAAGTATAGGAAGGGTGCCTCAAACAGTGAAGGACCTTCAATGAAACATGAATAGGAGACCAAAATAAGACTATTTTCAGTTCTAAAAAGAGCCCAAAAATAGAAGCTTCCGAGGCTAACAAATCATGCAAAAATGGGGACCAAAGATGGATATAATGACAAGTGGCACATGGAGGTCCCAAACAGTGATGAGCCCTTCTTCAATGTTGAAGAGAGGCTCAAAGTAAGCCCACTTATAGTTTACATCATGCTCCAAAACAGATCACACATAAGCTAAAAATATCATGCAAGAAAATGGCATTCAAGGAGGATATTGAAGCAAGTGCAAGATGGGGGGCTCAAACAGTGTTGAGCCCTTAAGAAAAAGTGAAAAAGAGCTCAAAATAAGGCCACTTTCAGTTAGGGCCGGAGCTCAAAACAGCAAGCATGTATGGCTAAGAAATGTTGCAAAAATAAGCTCAAAAAGAGGAGATTGATGCTCACCCTTGAAGACAAGTCTTTGGTTTCTTCTTGGCTTGAGAAGTGATGCCTCCTAGCTCCTGGAAAGCTCTTCAAGCTGCTGGAAATAGAGTAGTGGTGGTGGTGCTTGGTGGTGATGAAGAAATGAGGTGTAGGACTTGGATGTTTTGCTTGAAAGAGAGAGATAGAGGGAGATGTATATATCAAACTTGAAGGCAATTTTTTCTAACCCTTAATACAAGAGATGGCAGCTGGTTATATGGACCAAGGAGAGGGGGAGCATGGAGGGAAAGAGTAGGGGAAAAGGACCAAGTCTTTTCCCCAAAGGCTGTCCCCCGGATGTAGATATTTTTGGGGGACAACAGCTATACAGCTGTAAAGTACATATTGCAAGGATCATGGCCGGCCAACTTTCAAAGCTGCAGGTGGCCGGCCGGCTACCTCCCATGGCCGACCGGCTAGGGGTCAAAAAGGTCAAGTTGAATTAGTGGCCGGCCACCACAAATTGCTGTCCTCCTAAGTGTCCACAACACAACCCTGTGGTTCAAAATTGGCAACTATAAGACAGGAGAGAGAACAAGCCATTTTTAGGGGGGGGTCAAAAGGGTCAGATGGAATTACTGGCCGGCCACCAACTTTTAGGGTCCTCCCATGTGTGTACAACACAAATATGTGGTTAAAAGTTCAAGAAAGTGGCCCAAGGTTGTTCAACATTGGCTCAGAAGTGAGAAAAAACGGGTGTCGGAGGGCGCTGGAGGAATACAACTGGTTGCTGAAACAATTGCTGGCCTCCCACACTTCTACGGCCTTCCTAGTGATGAAACAGAGGTACCTGCCAAAAATGAACGAAAACCGATGCAAAACGAATGCTCGGGGGCCAAAACGCGCAGTTCGGGGCCCCGAAAACTGCCTGTTAAGCACCGAAAGTGGCATTCGAACACGAAGTGGGTCTTTCAGACCTCAGTGTCCCTCAAAAGGAAGCAAATAAGAAGTATGCCAAAAATCAGAGCAAACGGAGATGGTTAGGCGGTCCCGAACCAAGGCACACGGCCAACGGTCCCGAAAAATCGGAAACCGGGCTCCGAAATGGGCAAAATGGCCTACGGCCACAAAATGTAGCCCATGGCCACTGAGAAATGGTCCACGGGACCTCTCCCTCCCCTCAGGAAAAGAAACAGAGAAAACTGAGTCTGGTTCGCAAACCGAGGCAAGGCACAGAAGAGGGTTCGGAAGTCCGGAGGCAGGGCTCACAGCCGCGACTCTGAGACTTTTGAATGAGCACGATATGCAACATCACCAAGCGCTCAATCGGTGACGTCTAAGTCTTAAGGTCGGTCAAAAATGGGGTGTCTACAGGTGTACGTGGACAACATGATTGTCAAGTCCAAGGAAAGAGAGGGCCACTACACCGCCTAGCAGAAATTCTTCCAACGGATTAAGAGTATCGGTTGCGGCTGAATCCTCAGAAGTGTACGTTCGGTGTTACAGCAGGAAGAATGCTGGGGTTCTAGATCATACAGAGAGGTATCGAGGTCGATCCTTCCAAAATCAAGGCCACCTTAGAAATGCCACCACCAAGGACTGAAAAGAAGGTGCGAGGCTTTATGGGTAAAGTGCAATTCATAAGACAGTTTATTGCAAAATTAACCTTGACTTGTGAGCCACTCTTTTTTCTCCTAAAGAAAGGAAAGAAGTTCTAATGGGACGGCCAATGCCAAGCTGCTTTTGAACAGATCAAGCAATATTTACAGAACCCACCTGTGTTGTCACCGCCTGAGCCAGGAAAACCGTTGATTCTGTATCTTTCAGTGACTGAAACTACAATGGGTTGTATGCTTACACAGGAGTCTGAGGACAAAGTGGAGAAGGCTATCTACTATTTGAGCAAGAAAATGCTGGATTACGAGACCCGCTACACTCCACTGGAGAAGGCTTGTCTGGCCTTGGTATGGGCTACCAGGAAGCTGAGGCATTGCCTGTTAGCTCACTCCGTAATACTGGTTTCGAGATTAGATCCTATCAAATATCTCTTCGAGAAACTGGCACTTACGAGTAGGCTAGCCCGTTGGTTGCTTCTTCTTTCCGAATTTGATCTAAAGTACATGACGCGCAAGTTAGTGAAAGGGAGAGCGGTAGCAGAGTTCCTAGCCAATCACCCTGTTGAAGGGGATGAAGCAGTTGAGTATTTGTTCCCAGACGAGGCCATTTTGTATGTGGAAGAAGTGACTTGGACGATGTCCTTTGACGGAGCGTCAAACTAATACAAGTATGGGATAGGGGTGCTGCTGATAGCACCCGACAATTCCCGCATACCTTTAGCATTCAAACTTCAGTTCAAAGTATCGAACAATGAAGCAAAATATGAGGCATGTATTGCTGGTTTGGAAGCCGCCCTAGAACTAGGGGCAAAATGGTTGGATGTCATCGAGGACTCGAACCTTGTTGTATCTCAAGCTAAAGGAGATTGGAAAGTTAAAGAAGAAAAGATAAGAATCTATCACTAGACCTTGGACGTGCTAATTCCTCGGTTTGAGAAAATGAATTTCGCCCATCTGTTAAGAGAGAACAACAGGGTCGCTGATTCATTAGCAACTATATCTTCTATGATAGACATCCCTTTCAGAGTTCGGATGCGTTCGATAATTATCGAACAGAAATTCGTGCCGACCTACGAGCTGATTGCTGCCATGGATGAGGTACAAGATGAGAATCCCTGGTATTACGACGTCTGGAACTTCTTAAAGAAGGAAGCGTATCCACCAGGGGCAAATGACAAAGACAAAAGGGCAATTCGAAGAATGGTTGCTCAGTTCATCGTCTGCGGGGGTAAACTGTACAAGAGAGGTCATCTTGGGATGCATAAATTGTGTGTTGATGCTGAAGAATCCAAGCGCCTGATGGAGGCCATCTATGGAGGAGAGTGTGGAGCGCACATGAACGGGTTGATGCTAGCTTGGAAGATCCTTAGATAGGGTTATTACTAGTCCACCATGGAGGAGGATTGTATTGGCTTTGTTCGGTGATGCCACAAATGTCAGATCCGTGCAAACCGCATGAACGTTCCACCGTCTAAGCTGTACAACATGACTTTGCCATGGTCATTTTCAATCTTGGGGATTGATGTGATTGGAGCTGTCACTCCGAAGGGGTTCAACGGGCATGAGTACATTCTGGTAGCGATAGGCTGCTTTACGAAGTGGGTTGAGGCCCAATCTTAAGCGGTGTTGAAGGCATCACATGTTGCTAAGTTCATCGGAAACAACATTATCTGTCGCTACGGGGTCCCGAACGAGATCATTTCAGATAATGGTTCCTACTTCAAGAAGGAGGTGATCGACTTGTTGGAGAAGTACAACGTGGCTTTTCATAAGTCATGTACATATTAGCCACAGACCAACGGAGCGGTTGAGGCCGCCAACAAGAACATCAAGTACATACTGCAGAAGATGGTGGAAACCTACTGGGACTGGCCAGATATGCTGTCATTTGCTCTATGGGGCTACCGGACTTCAATTCGAACTTCTACTGGGGCAACTCCGTATTTCTTGGTTTATGGGATACAGGCTGTTCTGCCTATCAAAGTTGAGGTTCCGTCATTACGGGTATTAGCTGAGTGTCAGATACCTGATGCAGATTGGCAACAAAGCAGGTTCGAAGAACTTATGCTCTTTGATGAAAGAAGGCTAAAAGCGTTGTATAACGTCCAGGGTTATCAACGAAGAATTGCCAGGGCTTTCAACAAGAAGGTTAAGTCCAGGAATTTGAAGGAAGGGGATTGTAGACGTCCCTGAACGCCCCGGGAGGGAGATCCCGTTTTGTTCATATGGGCTCACTACAGTTCAGGACTCAAATGTCACGGTCCTGTATCTAATCTCGCAGAGTGCAATGCAAGACCGATGAATCATCAAAGAGTCCAAATCCAGCAAATCGTTTTTGAAAACAGATTTTTTTTGAAAGAAGTGTCAAACATGGACTGTTTTGCTAGATACAGAGTCGCCACCTAAATATTTTATTTTGGGGAATTTAGGAGACCCTGACTCATTTGCCTAAGGCCACGTGTCCGTCATCACCAAAGTTGCCTCGGCTCGGTAACTTGGGTACGATTGGGGAAGGTCACTTCGTGAGCACCCCCGCTCGCCCGATCAAAGATCCGCCTCTACTAACCATGATATCTAGTTTTGAAAACATTATGTGTTCTTATTTCCGTTATTAGCCTAGATTTACTACGTGATGCGCACAACATATAAGTATAGACCGGATCGCCTGAATTAGAACAACACATCTCATGTTTGCTTATTTTGAAAATGGTTTGATGGTGCTACCTGCAAGTAGGCTAAGCCGTGGATTTGCCACCCTCGGGTGGGCCTAGAAAACGTGATGGTTTGCCACTCTCAAGTGCGCTTAAAACTCACAGTCAATGAGTTGTTCCAATCCAAATAACCCAACCTTCACCCACAGGCATTCTGGCAGTTATATCACATAAGCAGTTAGCCTCATGGTAAGCATGCTATCATGGCAGTCACTCACACGCATGCAAGGATGCTAAAGCATAAAACTTACCGGGTACTCCAAGCCAAAACAGAAGCTGATTAGAAATCGTGTATGAATCATAATTATGCTGAAATTCCTAATGCAACACATGCAGGAATGCAACTACAATAGGCTCGGCTATTCTAAGGATGGCATGTGAAATGCTACAACTAACAAGTATTCAACTCGGAATTGAAATACGATGCAGTTAGTATGATGCGCTGAGCCCGGTGCATGCAAGACAGATGAATGGATGCAAACATGCGAGCATAAGTATGCTAATTGAAACATGCCCTAATCTAGCCATCATAAGCTAGAAGGGTCTGAATAAGTAATACAGTCCGAATAAATAATTACAGTCCGAATGAATAATTAAATATTACAAAACCCTAATTAATTAACAAATTAACTAGGAAAGCAATAAACTAGTATGCAAATTCATGGACCGCCTCAGCTCTGTTCCGAATGATGAAAGATGCATGCTTGAGTTGCCTTGCGCGAAAATCCATTACGATGCCCCGATTCGTCTCTGTTTGCAATTGATCCCGGAATGCTGTGCAAGGCTTTAGGAAGTTGCTGATTTCTGATTTGCTGTAACAAAGAGCAAGAAAGGGACATGGCAAAGTATTTTCACATATGTATACACACCTCGATCCTCATGCCACCAATCACGCATCTCGATGCACGATGGCCGAGGAGTCGAATTGCACGACTCAATGTGAAATGAATGCACATATAAACACAACAAGGCCCAGACTCCATCATGGTTAATCCGGAGCGTCGGCGACCGGGAATTGAGACACGTTTCGTCACTTGGAGTACGGAACGTCTCTCGTTTCCTGTGCTTGGGCTATGTAAGAACCCGACCCTTGCATATGATTTCTGATATATTCTCAGTCCTTGATTGGTACTTTTAAATGCTTACTGTAAACTTCCATGAAATGAAAAATTACGGTTAAGTAAGTGAAACCCATGTTTATGAATGCCTATCTGTTGCACAAGAAAACTATATGTTACCATTAACATGTTTGAATTAGAAATTGGAAGCCTTAATGGCTTAATTATCTGAAATTTATTATATATCTGTGATTTGCATAATTTTTAAGTAATATTAAGCATGTTTACAAAATTTCAATTTCGGAATGATTAAACGATGGTATGCCTTTATATATATATATATCAAAGTCCAAGTTCTCTTAAGCTTGATCAAAAACAATTTGTCATATCTCCTAGAGAGGAAAAAACGAAGGAAGAGGAAAAAAAAAGGGGAACAACGGCAAGGTTCAACAGGGAAGAGAATTGAGATTAAATTAGGAGATCCTTGCCATTTTTAAAGCTTAAGGTATGTTAAATTTAGTGTATATGGGAATTCTCCTTTTAATTGTGAAGAAGGATTTGTTTATGATTTATGTTTGATGATTTAGGGTTGTAATGGAGAATTGTTCATAATTTATGTTTGATTGAAGAGGATACTCATCAATTGGTTGCTTTGACATGAAATTTATACCTCAATCTTTGTTTCTCATGTTAAACCCATGAAACTATATTTAAGTAATGTATGATGTTTCGATAAACATGAGGAACTTGAATTAAAGATAGAATTTAGAAGGTTTGTAACTTGAATAAGCTATGCTCAAGTTCCAGTACATGCTATGGTGAAATTTATACTTCAATCCTTGGTTTTTATGCCATATTATAATGTGTTATGTTTTATGAACAAAAGGAAGTTAACTTAAAGGATGAAATTTGGAAGAGTAGTGACTTGATCAAGCTTTTAATCATGTTACCTTATGATATTTCAATGATGAATTATGTTATAGTGAAGTTGGGTTCAAGTATTGCCTTAATTTCATCTTGGGTTGCATGAGAAATGAAGTGATGATGCTTAAAATTGAGTTGAAACCGAACTGCCCCAAAACAGGGCCATGGCCGCTCGAGCGGAGAAAGAAGAAAAACCTGGAAATGCCTACTGTCTACGGCCGCTCGAGCGGAGGGGGATGACCACACGTGCGGCCCGAGCTGGAAAAGTGGTTCGCTTAGTTTTGCGTGCTTTACTCACTGGTATTTTTAGAATATTTTCTGATGATTTTAAGAGGGTTGTAAATTCATGCAAAGTGTAATGATTCAGGAAATGATTTAAAAAAGAAAAGAGAACTAATGTGCAAGTTTTGCGTGTGTGCAGGACACACTCCGGGAGGAAGTAACGCGTCATCTCAACACTGTAAGTAGTAGTACGCTTTACTACAGATAATGATTGCCCTTAGCATTTTGTTGCTGAGAATTATGCACCTGTACTTAATGTAAATGTATGATGATAAGAAGGTGAACATTTTGCCTACTCTCATGATTCCAAGGGCTGTAATGGCAACATGTTTCAAGGGCCTCGTGCCATAAGTTTCAAGTATGTTTCAAGGGCCTCGTGCCATATGTTTCAAGGGCCTCATGCCATAAGTTTCAAGTATGTTTCAAGGGCCTCGTGCCATATGTTTCAAGGGCCTCGTGCCACATGTTTCAAGGGCCTCGTGCCATCTCGTTTCAAGGGCTCATAGCCATATGTTTATGTTGCAGGATTGTGCCTAAGGCCGTTATGTACTTAGCACAGAATCAGACTAACCATGTGAACTCTGCATCTTTATATGTATTGATGTGTTTTATGTTTCAAGTTAAACATCGTTTATTATGTATTACTATTCACTGAGCCCGACTCACTCTCTATTATGTCTATTCTGTAGGTCGTCAATCTGGAGGTCAGTCCTAGCCTTGACGCCGCTTTCTTTTGTCAACCTTTATGTGTCCAGGCACTATACAAGGCCATCCATTTTGTGAAGTTGTTAAGATGTTGGCTTGCAATTTAAGTGTCCATCTAAGGTTGATGTACATAACATTTATGTTTTTTTTTGTATACGCCCTATCATGGGCTGGGACTGTAAAAGTATGTGTATGTAACCGTTATCCAGGGATATAGTTTTAAACTTTATCTAACTTTGATGATGTATGTGATGTTGAGATCCTGGCATATTCGAAATAGCTCAATGGAGTATGTTTGTATCTATGTTATGTTAGTATTTTTAAGCTTCCGATAAGGCCCCGTAGATTATGTATACCAGGTTACATGTCCGTTTCTAAAAAGGTCATGCCCAAACTTTTCGGGGCAGGTAATGCGGTGTGACAAGTGGTATCAAAGCACGAGTTGCTATCTCACACACGGTTCCATTGAGCTGTAGGGTGTCTAGAAAAGATTTAGGCATCATGCATGACATCCTAAAAGTATAAGAGAAGTTTGATGGCAACATTAAGTGTACTCTGATAATGTTAACAATTTTGAACTATGTCTATTGTATATACAACAATGCTAGGTAGCTCAAAATTTTGTGGCTCAAATGGCTCAAATGCCTCAAAACGACGTCGTTTTGAGTGTAAATGAGTCTAAAACGACGTCGTTTTGAGCCATTTGAGCCATTTGAGCCACAAAATTTTGAGCTACCAGACATTTCCCATTGTATATAATTGATTGTTATGCAGATCATGGTGAGAACAAGGGCAGAGGAGCAGGAAGATGCTACTACCGCACGGTTGGACAGGATGGAGAGAATGATTATGGAAATGGCGGCGACCTTATGGCAACAGCAGCAACAGCCACAGTAGCAGCAACAACCACAAGAACAACCACCACCGCCACCGCCACCGTACCTCCACCGGTAGTACCAGAGTTCCATGCTGAAGACCGAACTATCACTCTAACTAAGGAGTTTAAAAAGATGAAACCACCATCTTTCAAAGGAGGGATAGAACCAATGAAAGTTGAGGCCCGGGTGTTAGGCATAGAGAAGTTATTCGAAGTCTTTCCCTGCACCGAAGCTCAAAAAGTGCAACTAGCTGCCTTCACTCTTGAGGATGAGGCACAGAGGTGGTGGATGCTTACGAGAACAATCCATCCAGGGTTAACATGGGACAGATTTCTGGAGCTATTTTATGATAAATACTTCCCTCAAAGCATGCGGGACAAAAAGGTGACTGAATTTGAAGCTCTCAGACAAGGGAACAAGATTGTTGCTGAATATGAGGCCCAATTTGCAGAGCTAGCTCGGTTTGCACCGCACATGGTGGACACGGACTATACGAAGGCACGAAAATTTGAAGGGGGCTTATGGGGGTGCTATCCTGGACCGAGTTAATATGTTAAAGTTGCCTACTTATGTAGATGTGCTGGAGAGGGCTGTTATAGCTGAGGGAAACCTTGCTGCCCAAAACTGGATTTCCGAGTGGAAAGGAAAGAGGCAAAATAATCAATGGTCAAAGGGAGCGACTACTCCACCAAACAAGAAACAAAACTCAAGGACTTCAAATACTTCTACCCCTAGTTAGGGTACTATTCCTGTTTTTTCGGAATGTGGAAGGAGGCACCGTGGGACGTGCCATTAGAAGTCTAGAGCCTGTTATAAGTGTGGCAAAACGGGTCATTTGATAAGGGATTGCCCTCAGAGGAATCAACGAAATGGCAATAGGGCGGCTACTAGTTCAGCGGGATCTACACCAACTACTAACACCAAGACACCGGTCAAACCTAACAACAATAAAGACACTGCAAGGCAAGGCAGGGTATTAGCATTGGTTCCGGGAGATGTACAAAATGCAGCAACAGTGGTGTCAGGTTCATTTATGGTTCACGGTCATTCTGCTTCTGTCTTATTTGATTCTGGTTCTACCCATTCTTTTGTGTCAAAACTATTTGCTCCTAATTTAGATAAACTAGAAGAAGTATTATCTTATATATTGTGTATGTCCTCACCCTTGGGGGATTCTATGATCTGTACCTCTATATATGTTGCTTGTGAACTCCACCTTGGGGATGTTCAGGTATATGCCAATCTGTTACCTCTCGACATGATGTATTTTGATATTGTACTGGGAATGGACTTGCTGAGTGAACATGGTGCAACTATAAATTGTTTGACGAAGCAATTTAATTTCCACCCTCCGGGTCAAGCAGAATCTATATTTCAAGGGCAGGAGGTGACTTCCCCACCGTATTTGATTTCTGCAGCAAGGGCTTGTAGGTTAATTCAAAAAGGGTGCCAAGGGTATTTGTGTAGTGTTTTGGAAGAACAAATAATGAATGAGGGTACTGACGTAATTCCAGTTGTTCGTGAATTTCCGGGCGTTTTTCCAGAAGAGTTACCAGGGCAATTGCTAGACAGGGAAATTGAATTTACAATTGATGTGGCACTGGGAACTCAACCCATTTCGAAGACTCCGTATAGAATGTCACCAGTTGAGATGAAGGAATTGAAAATGTAGTTGCAAGAGTTACTAGACAAGGGATTTATTCGTCTGAGTGTGTCTCCGTGGGGTGCACCAGTTCTGTTTGTAAAGAAGAAGGATGGAACACTCCGGCTTTGTATCGATTGCAGGGAACTTAATAAAGTTACAATCAAGAATAAGTATCCATTGCCAAGAATCGATGACCTATTTGATCAGCTTCAGGGGGCACAAGTCTTTTCCAAGATTGATCTACGGTCTGGATACCATCAATTAAAGGTCAAGGCTGATGATGTTGAGAAGACAGCTTTTCGAACCCTGTACGGTCATTATGAATTTTTGGTTATGCCCTTCGGAGTCACAAACGCACCAGCAGCTTTTATGGATTTGATGAACCGTGTTTTCAAGCCCTATTTGGATGAATTTGTGGTGGTCTTTATCGACGATATTCTCATTTATTCAAAGAATGTAGAAGCTCATGAGAACCATCTTCGCTTGATCCTTCAAACCCTCCGGGAGAAGAAACTGTATGCAAAGCTGAAGAAATGTGAATTCTGGCTACGAGAAGTGGCATTTTTGGGGCACGTTATGACAAAGGAAGGACCTTCCGTCGACCCACACAAGATTGAGGCAATTGTGAAATGGCCAACTCCTACTAATGTGACTGAGGTGTGCAGTTTTATGGGGTTAGCTGGCTATTACAGGAGATTTGTTCAAGATTTTTCTAAAATTGTTGTGCCACTTACACAACTGACTCGAAAGGGAGTTACATTCGAATGGTCAGAAGAGCGGGAATCTGCCTTCCAGGAATTGAAGACAAGGTTGACAACAGCACCAGTTTTGGCTTTGCCATCCGGTACAGAAGGATTTGTAATCTACAGTGATGTTTCGCATAAAGGGCTTTGTTGTGTACTTATGCAAAATGGAAGAGTCATCGCTTATGCTTCTCGGCAGCTGAAACCCCATGAGAAGAATTATCCCATGCATGATCTGGAGCTAGCTGCAGTAGTCTTTTCTTTAAAGATATAGAGACACTATTTGTATGGCACTACCTGCGAAGTATATACTAACCACAAGAGTCTCAAGTACCTTTTTACTCAAAAAGAGTTGAATATCCAGCAGCGGCGGTGGTTGGAACTTCTTAAAGATTATGATTTGCAGATTCATTACCATCCTGGTAAAGCCAACACAGTTGCAGATGCGCTCAGTCGGAAAAGTATGGGGACTATGGCAAGTATGGTTACAGGGCAAAAGAAATTGGCAATTGAATTGGGTAAGATGGAATTAGACTTTGTGTTACATGGCCAAGAAGCTTTAATGGCAGCAGTGATGGCCCAACCAACCTTACTTGAGGAAATTAAATTGCATCAGATAGAGGATGAAGCTCTAAGGAAGATAAGTGATGAGTTGGGAACTAAGCCGAAATCGGGATTTAGTTTAGTAGATGCGGTGCTCAAATTTCAAAACCGAGTATGTGTCCCCAATGTGTTGAACCTTAAGCAAAAACTGATGGAAGACGCACATACCTCAAGGTTTTCAATGCATCCCGGGAGTACTAAAATGTACCGAGATTTGAAGCAAAATTTTTAGTGGCCAAGTATGAAGAGGGAGATCGCAAGTTTTGTCTCTAAGTGTTTGCAATGTCAGCAAGTAAAAGCGGAGCATCAAAGACCTGCCGGTTTGTTGCAACCTCTTCCCATCCCGGAATGGAAATGGGAACATTTAACCATGGATTTTGTTGTATGGTTACCGCGGACTCCTCGGGGTATGAATTTGATATGGGTCATTGTGGACCGATTAACGAAGTCTGCTCACTTCCTACCAGTAAAGACTCAGTATAATGCAGATAAATTGTGAGGGTTCATGGTGTTCCGGTCTCCATTGTGTCAGATAGGGATCCTAAGTTTGTTTCCAGATTCTGGCAGAGTTTACAAGAAGCAATGGGTATAGAATTAAGGTTCAGCACAACTTTCCACCCTCAGACCGACGGTCAATCCGAGAGAACAATACAAACTCTTGAGGATATGCTCCGAATGTTTGTGCTAGAGTTTCGAGAAAGTTGGGAAACCCATCTACCGTTAGTGGAATTTACGTACAATAATAGATAACATTCGAGTATAGACATGGCACCCTATGAAGCTTTATATGGAAGACCATGTCATTCTCCCGTGTGTTGGGATGAAGTTGGAGATAAATCCTTGTTAGGGCCTGAAATTGTTCAGTTGACAACTAAAAAAGTTCAAGTTATTCGGGAAAGATTGAGAACTTCTCAAAATAGACAGAAAAGTTATGCGGATAACCGACAGAGAGATTTGAAATTTGAAGTGGATAGTCATGTCTTCGTGAAAGTTACTCCAATGAAAGGACACTCAAGTTTCGAAAAGAGGGGTAAGTTGACACCCCGGTATATTGGTCCCTTTCAAATTCTGGAAAGAGTGGGTCCGGTAGCTTACCGAGTTGCCCTTCCGCCACATATGAGTCAAGTACATAATGTGTTTCATGTCTCTATGCTTCACGGATACCTTCCGGATCCGTCACATGTCATTGATTACCACCAAATTGAGTTGGACAACAAGCTAATTTACGAGGAAAAACCAATCCGCATTTTGGACTGACAAGTGAAGCAATTACGGAATCAAGAAATTCTAATGGTCAAAGTTGAGTGGCAAGAACATTACGGAACCAACGCAACTTGGGAAAAAGAAGGGGACATGCAACAGCAATACCCACATTTGTTTTTGCCTTAAGGTACAAGAAGTTTGGAGGACCAAACTTATTTAAGCGGGGGAGAGAGTAAGAACCCGACCCTCGCACATGATTTCCGATATATTCTCAGTCATTGATTGGTACTTTTAAATGATTACTATAGACTTACATGAAAAATTACGGTTAAGTAAGTGAAATCCATGTTTATGAATGCCTATCTGTTGCACAAGAAAACTATCTTTTACCATTAACACGTTTGAATTAGAAATTGGAAGGCTTAACGGCTTAATTATCTGAAATTGATTATATATCTGTGATTAGCATAATTTTTACGTAATATTAAGCATGTTTACAAAATTTCAATTTCGGAATGATTAAACGATGGAATTTTGTCTTATATGCCTTTATATATATATATATCAAAGCCCAAGTTCTCTTAAGCTTAATCAAAAACAATTTGACATATCTCCTGGAGAGGAAAAACGAAGGAAGAGGGAAAAAAAAGGGGAACAACGGCAAGGTTCAACAAGGAAGAGAATTAAGATTAAATTAGGAGATCCATGCCATTTTTAAAGCTTAAGGTATGTTAAATTTAGTGTATATGGGAATTCTCATTTTAATTGTGAAGAAGGATTTGTTTATGATTTATGTTTGATGATTTAGGGTTGTAATGGAGAATTGTTCATAATTTATGTTTGATTGAAGAGGATACTCATCAATTGGTTGCTTTGACATGAAATTTATACCTCAATCTTTGTTTCTCATGTTAAACCCATGAAACTATATTTAAGTAATGTATGATGTTTTGATAAACATGAGGAACTTGAATTAAAGATAGAATTTAGAAGGTTTGTAACTTGAATAAGCTATGCTCAAGTTCTAGTACATGCTATGGTGAAATTTATACTTCAATCCTTGGTTTTTATGCCATATTATAATGTGTTATGTTTTATGAACAAAAGGAAGTTAACTTAAAGGATGAAATTTGGAAGAATAGTGACTTGATCAAGCTTTTAATCATGTTACCTTGTGATATTTCAGTGATAAATTATGTTATAGTGAAGTTGGGTTCAACTATTGCCTTAATTTCATCTTGGGTTGCATGAGAAATGAAGTGATGATGCTTAAAATTGAGTTGAAACCGAACTGCCCCAAAATAGGGCCATGGCCGCTCGAGCGGAGGCCTTGGGCGCTCGAGCGGAGAAAGAAGAAAAACCTAGGAATGCCTACAGTCTACAGCCGCTCGAGCGGAGGGGGATGACCGCACTTGCGGTGCCTGGCTGCTCGAGCGGAGGGTCCGGCCGCACGTGCGGCCCGAGCTGGAAAAGTGGTTCGCCTAGTTTTGCGTGCTTGACTCACTAGTATTTTTAGAATATTTTCTGATGATTTTAAGAGGGTTGTAAATTCATGCAAAGTGTAATGATTCAGGAAATGATTTAAAAAAGAAAAGAGAACTAATGTGCAAGTTTTGCGTGTGTGCAGGACACACGCCGGGAGGAAGTAACGCGTCATCTCAACACTATGAGTAGTAATACGCTTTACTACAGATAATGATTGCCCTTAGCATTTTGTTGATGATAATTATGCACCTGTACTTAATGTAAATGTATGGTGATAAGAAGGTGAACATTTTGCCTACTCTCATGATTCCAAGGGATGTAATGGCAACATGTTTCAAGGGCCTCGTGCCATAAGTTTCAAGTATGTTTCAAGGGCCTCGTGCCATATGTTTCAAGGGCCTCATGCCATAAGTTTCAAGTATGTTTCAAGGGCCTCGTGCCATATGTTTCAAGGGCCTCGTGCCACATGTTTCAAGGCCCTCGTGCCATCTCGTTTCAAGGGCTCATAGCCATATGTTTAGGTTGCGGGACTGGGCCTATGGCCGTTATGTACTTAGCACAGAATCAGACTAACCATGTGAACTCTGCATCTTTATATGTATTGATGTGTTTTATGTTTCAAGTTAAACATCGTTTATTATGTATTACTATTCACTGAGCCCGGCTCACTCTCTATTATGTCTGTTCTGTAGGTCATCAATCAGGAGGTCAGTCCTAGCCTTGACGCCGCTTTCTTTTGTCAACCTTTACGTGTCTAGGCACTGTACAAGGCCATCCATTTTGTGAAGTTGTTAAGATGTTGGCTTGCAATTTAAGTGTCCATCTAAGGTTGATGTACATAACTTTTATGTTTTTTTGTATACGCCCTATCGTGGGGCTGGAACTGTAAAAGTATGTGTATGTAACCGTTATCCAGGGATATAGTTTTAAACTTTATCTGACTTTGATGATGTATGTGATGTTGAGATCCTGGCATATTAGAAATAGCTCGATGGAGTATGTTTGTATCTTTGTTATGTTAGTATTTTTAAGCTTCCGATAAGGCCCCGTAGATTATGTATACCAGGTTACATGTCCGTTTCTGAAAAGGTCATGCCCAAACTTTTTGGGGCAGGTTATGGGGTGTGACAGGCTAACTCCTATCCCAAACACAACGCAAATGAGATGGCATACACAATGTGACTAACATGTAACCTAGCATACGTAATGCTATGGACTAGGATGGCATACACGATGCATGGGATGTAACATGGGATACACAAAGCTCTAATATACAACCTAACATACGCAATGCTATGGACTGGAATGGCATACACAATGCACGATGGACTTACACCAACATGAGTGGACCTCAACCACACTCACATCAGTAGCCATATGATGGAAATGAGACAACCGAAACACATGCAATCATGAACGATGCAAGGGACCGATCCTAAGGCATCAAATGCCACTCTACCAAAGCATGGCAAGGGATGAAAGATGGCATACAGACATGCAATTTCCAGTTCTGAAATAAGATGCTCAATGGTCCCAAATCATGGAAACATGTCACCCAATCCACAAAATAAGCCCCGAAACTCAAAACTAGGCAAATGCATTGAACCACAAGTATGCAAAACAAGCATTATTTGACCATGAGGCTTGAAAATAGAGCCAAGGCAGTCCTAAACATGCACCAAATCAGTTCTAAGCATGGCCAAAAGGTGCTAACATGAAGGGCTAAAACAACATGCAACATAGACTAGTAAGCATGGTTTACATTACACGTATATGAAGCACAAGAGAGGTCACCAAACCAGCCAAAAATAGCAACATGGTATGCTAAGATATGCCAAAATAACCGCTGAAACTCAGTCAATGCATGCAAAAATGATGGGCTCCTTTGGAGGGCCATGCAAGGGGTTGTTCCACACCTATATGACGGACACACCAAATGGCCAAACGAACTCCGGAAATAGGTTATGAGGGTCCTAAAACCCACCAAAAAGGCCCTGGAATGGGTCAGTGAAGCATGCAAATGAAAGCCCCTTTGAAAGGCCTTGAAGAGGATTGCTCCACACATGCATGATAGACACAAAATATGGCCAAAGGGGCTCCAAACAGAGTTAAGGCAGACTTAAAACTCATAAATAATGCCCTGAAACAAGACTTCAAAGCATGCAAAATTGGGGTCCTTTGGAAGGCCAAAAGGGCCAACAAACAAGATAAGGAGAGAGGGGGTCACCCCCTCTGATTTTGGCTCTCAAAGTGGTGTGATAGCCACTGAAAATCCACTAGATTTCAGTGGCTAGAAGGCCAAAGAAAGCAAGCAACAAAGGCCTAGATGCAAGGCTCAAAACAAGATGCAAACAAACATACAAGGGGGTAGATGACCCCCAACAGAAAAATGCCCTTAATCAAACTTCAAGAGGGGCTCAAAATAAACTCTTTTTAGTTTATGAAAAATCTCGAAAATGCTTGCAAGTAAGGCTAAGATAGGAAGCAAAATAAGCCTACAAAGAGGGATGGAGTATACAAGGGGGTAGATGACCTCAAACAGAAAAGTATCCTTAAACAAACTTCAAGAGGAGCTCAAAATAAGACACTTTTCAGTTTAAGACGAAACCCAGAAAATCTTGCAAATAGGGATAAGTTATGAAGTAAAATAATACAAAAATGGGGGAAATGATGACTTATCCTTGTAGCACAGCAATGCAGCAAGTTCTGGACCAAGAAGGTGAGCCTTCAACACCTGAAAAATAGCTCCAAGGTGCTTGGATGGATTGTGGAGGTGTTGTGTTAGGAGGTGTGGTGTAATGGCCAAAAATAATGGTGTATTTGAGCTTGGATGAGATAGATATGGAGGAGAGTATGTATATGCCTTGGCTAAATTTTCTAACCCTTGCAAATGGTGAAGAAAGCTTCTCTTATAGAAGACAAAGGGGCAAGGCTTCTCTAAGAAGCTTCAAGAAAGGGTCAAAGCTTCTAAAAGAAGCTTAACCAAAAGGGTCAAGCTTCTCCTAGAAGCTAAGCAAATGGACCAAAGCTTCCTTAAGAAGACAAACAAGAGGGTGAAATCTCGGAGAGTGGGGCAAATGCTACACAGCTGGCACAACTGTATGTAACTCAGGAAGGCCAAAAAGAAGAAGGTAGGCCGACCAGTTCAAGTGGTCGGCCAACCACTTGCCCTGGTCGGCCGACCAGGGTTCAAAAAGGTCAATGTGAAATGCTGGTCGGCCATACCAGAAAGGTGGCATCCTAGATGAGTACAACACAGCTGTATGGTGGGAGACCAGAAATTGTGGCCCAAGAGAGAGGAAAACCAGCTTTCTAGCAAGGTTCAAAAGGGTCAGGAAGAAAAGCTGTTCGGCCTACCCATATTGGTGGCCTCCCAGATGAGTACAACACAAGGGTGGTATGGGAGACCAGAAATTATGGCCCAAAAGTGAGGAAAACCAGCTTTTTTGTCTAGAAAATTGGCTGGAGGAGAGAGAAAATGATTTCCAAAAGCATTGTTGGTCTCCCACTACAGTACCACCTTTCAAATAATGGAAATAGAGTCTATACCAAAAATGAACCCTAACCGATGCAAAACGAGGGTTCGGGGGCCAAAACGCGGGGCCTGGGACCCCGAAAATAGGCTGTTAGGCACCGAAAATAGCGTGCGACCACGAAGGTGGTCTCTCGGGCCACAATGTCCCTCTAAAGAGAGGAAACAAGGTGTGTGCCAAAAATTGAAGCAAATGGAGGTAGTTAAGCGGTCCCGAACCGAGGCACACAGCCGACGGCTCTGAAAATTGAAAACTGGTCTCCAAACGGAAACAGTAGCCTATGACCACGAAACGTACCCTACGGCCTCTAAGAGATGGTCTACGAGACCTCTCCCTCCCTTCGGGAAGAGAAAACAGAGAAAACGGGACCTGGTTCGCAAACCGAGGCAAAACACAAAAGAGACCCGAAGTCCAGAGGCAAGGCTCTCAGCCGAGACTCTGAATCCTCAGAACGAGCGCAACATGCAACATCACCGAGCGCTCAGTTGGTGACGTCTGAGTCTTAAGGTCGGTCAAAAATGCGGTGTCTACAGTTGCCCCTCTTTGACAGAACTCGAAAGTCATAAGTGACGGGAGTGAATGTCAAAGCCCAAAGACGACCCATTTTTGACAAGGCCGAAGACTTAGACAAACAGGCGAGATAAACAAAAATGTGCCCGCAGGCGTGCCCGCAGGAAGGGGCGAAATGCAAAATGATATGCACAAAGTCGAACACAACTCATGATCATGCAAAGCAGCAAGCTATAATGAAGCAAGTATTCACAATAGATGCAACAGTTTGAAGCAAGAATGCAAAGCAACAACTACATTTCATGTAGTTTAAGAATGCGGAGAATTATTCAATTCTCGCCACGTCTCACACGGGGAATATACAATACCTGCGCGGTTCGTCTGGTCGCACCAGCCTCAAATGAACCATACATACAATATCGTGCTTGCAAGAGAGAGAAACTTAACAAGCACAACATAGTTAGCAACATATGTTCAACACTACGTCGAACGCAAACGAACATGGTGCCGATGAGAAAGTGCATCGCAATGCAAGGAGAAACGTGCGTGACAACGCAAGTTAAGCATGGAGGCATGATAATACCAATGAAACGCGCACAACAATGCAAGTGGTGTGCATGAGAATGCAAGTGACGTGCATAACAATGCAGGATAAGTGCAAACTCGAATGCATATTTTACACAAAACAACGAGCAAAGAAATGCAAGTTTCAATGAGGGCGACTCAATCGCGGCCTCCGGTTTACCTCCCGGAAGGGTCACAACATATTCAAAAAAGATACACCTCACTCTTGACGAACGATGAAACACGCATCGAAAGCTGGAGTTGAAGTTCCCACGGAGGAATTTCGCGACGAAAAGTGCACTTTCCTTGTACTTTCTCAAGTGTCGGGGACTCCAATCACTACCAAAATTTTCAAGGAGTTCAAAGAGACCTTGGAGACCACCCTGGGAGCACCACCGACCAAGTTTGGAGGCCATTGGAGGTCACCGACCAGGTTTGGTGAAGGGGGGTGGTCGGCCTACCAAAAAAGGTGGTCGGCCGACCACCTAGCCAAAATCTGGGGCAGTTTGGTACTTTCACACTCGGATCTTTAAGTATACTCTGCCAAAGCTCTTTTCCTCACAACTTCAAGTTTGAAATCATCTTCTTTTCCTTCCTAGACCATTTTCTCCCTCAAATCTGTGCCCTATACGCATTTTCCAACGCCCCACGCGAAGTTGTTTTGCGAAAAACTTTCAGTTCTCTTCGCTTTGAACCGATTAAATTTTGATTTCGGTGCTTCTTTCTCCATTTTCACCACTTGAGGTAAGTTTGTCTCAACATTTGGAACATTTTCTTGGGAGTTGACTTTTGTTGACTTTTTCATTTCTCGAGAGTTGACTTTTGTTGACTTTTTCCAATTTTGGCTCATTTTGCTCTTTTTTGCTCCTTTTTGCAGATTTCTTGAAATGGCGGGTCATTTCCCTCATGGCGGAGGTCCTCTAGCTGCCAGAGGTGATCCAGACATTATGTCCTTACCCCCGAGGATTCGGCCCTTCGATCCCGAGAGGTATCACCCTTGGGAGCATATCCTTCCTCGGGTCGTTTTCTACCATTTTACCGATTTTGATGATCGAGCACCTGTGGATCTGCTATTGCGGGAGCCGGAGTCCCACCTCTCTTATCAGACACGGGAGGTATGTACTTCACTTTTACGTTTTCCGTAATGCATTATGCATTTTCTATGCATTTCAGGCTTTCGCTATGTTTATCTACTCATTCTAGCACACAGCTTGTTCTGAACACTTAGCCTATAACACAGTATTCCGTTCGCATCTTGAACACACAGCTCAATCACTTGAATTTCTGAACACGCAGCCCACATATTGATTGTGAACACACAGCACACACTTGTTAAGAGTTGAATATGCAGCCCAAACAGTCGAATTTCTGAACACGCAGCCCACTGTTGATTATGAACACGCAGCACACACTTGTTGAGAGTTGAACACACAGCCCAAACTTTGAATTTCTGAGCACGTAGCCCACTGTTGATTGTGAACACGCCACACACACTGGTTGCGAGTTGAACACGTTGCCCACTATTTCTTAAATCTGAACACACAGCTCAAATACCTGACGTTGAACACACAGCTCGAACTTTGAGATGAACACACAGCCCACTGATTTTGAAATCTGAACACACAGCTCAAATACTTGACGTTGAACACATAGTTTGAACTTTGAGATGAACACACAGTCCACTGATTTTGAAATCTGAACACACGGCTCAAATACTTGACATTGAACACACAGCTCGAAATTCGAGATGATCACACAGCCTACTAATTTTGAAATCTGAACACTTAGCTCAAATACTTGACGTTGAACACATAGCTCGAACTTTGAGATGAACACACTGCCCACTGATTTTGAAATCTGAACACACGGCTCAAATACTTGACGTTGAACAGACAGCTCGAACTTCGAGATGAACACACAGCCCACTGATTTTGAAATCCGAACACACAACTCAAATACTTGACGTTGAACACACAGCTCGAACTTTGAGATGAACACACAGCCCACTGATTTTGATATCTGAACCCACCACTCAAATACTTTACGTTGAACACACAGCTCGAACTTTGAAATATGAACACATAGCCCATTCTTTTAGATGAACACACAGCCCACACTTGTTGAAAGTCGAACACGCAGCCCAAACTCTGAGTTTCTGAACACGCAGCCCAAATTTGAGGTGAACGCACAGCACACACTTGTATTTGTACACAGCTCACAACATTATATCTGATTTGGTTTGCACATAGCTCATACATTTCATTTGCACGCAGCTTATTCATTTCATTCTGAAACTGAATACATGTGTTCATTATGAATGCAGGTGTCTTCCCGTGTTACACGAGGATATGGCTCCATCGTTGCGAGGAAGTGGTACACAGAGCTCCCAGAGCCCGTCTGTGATTGGGTTGACCAGGCAGGGTTCGGACCCTTTTGCACGGGAATATCTCACTATCCTGCTAGCAGGACATTGATGGGGGCTCTTGTAGAGAGATGGTGGGACACCACCAACTCCTTTCATTTCTCAGCCACCGGGGACATGACTATGGCCCCGTTCGATTTTGCCATACTGACAGGCCTTGACGTAGGAGGCTAGCCGATCCCTTATGATGAGGATATGGTCGAGTGGGAGGCCGCCTGGATCTATCTATTGGGAGCTCGCCCACCGGTGGACAGATCCTCAAGCAGAGTCCGGTGCACCTGGTTTTCTACACATTTCAGAGAGATGGTGCCCGAGACTCCCGAGGAGGTAGAGAAGTATACTCGAGGGTTTTTGATGTTCCTCTTCGGGACCACTCTGTTCTCCGATAGGGGGAACATTGTCGGGCTTTATCTGCTGAGTGCTCTGGTAGACCTCGGACGGGTCATTCAGTATGATTGGGGTGGCGCCGGCTTAGCTACCCTTTATTGCTACAAGAGCGCGACCTCCCGCAGACGGGGGAACATAGTCGGTGGCTACTGGAGAGCCTGGGAGGTATTTTCTACCCTCTTGATTTACATTTCTGCTTTTCATTATCTGTACATTGCACACACGACACACTTCACATTCTGTACTTTGCATTCTGCTCTCAGCATTCTGCATTCTCTGTACATTCTACACTCAGCATTCTGTATTCTGATGGCTATTGCCTTGTTTTCCACAGCTATGGGTTTTCGCATACTTTCCCACACTAGCCCCGGAGCTTGAGGTGGAGGTGCTTCTTATGATCCCTTACTCGCTCGTGTTTGAGGGCTAGTATCGGCCGATAGCTCGGCAGACTCTACCCTACCTGCGGCAGTTTTTCGACAGAGTGCGGCCGACAGAGGTAATTCAGAACTCTCAGTCCTCATGTTTTCTTCTTTGATTCATCTTGCACACTTACGATTTCTATTCAGCTTATGCATTGGTTATCCGCAGATCACATGGCAGCCCTGGGTGCCCTTGGGTGGAAACACCCGATTTCAGTATGCTGGGAGATGGGTCGCTTCTCGGTACAGGATCCAGTTTGAGGGGCCAACTGGTAGGGCCTGGTTCCTGGGGGAACGCTTCATGCACTAGATGATGGGCTACCCTCAACAGGATATCCCCTCAGCACCTCCTGTCGATATGCGATCTACTCGGGGGCTCACTCCCCAGGATGTCGCTAGTGCCATGTTGGGTACAGATGTATTGCTATATTTAGAGGAGGGGGACTATGCGACCTACCGTCATACATACTTGATACCCCCATTGATAGGTGTTCGTACTTCCACGAGGAGGCCTGCTGGCATGCCATCATTGAGCCGACCCCGGGCTGCAGATATTCCTTCAACCAATAGGGCCGGCACATCGAGTTGACAGGATGGCGATACAGGACTTCCTATCCGATTCCGATAGAGCCTCCTATGCCTTACCACCGATACGTCCGCGATCCTGACTCACCACCGGTATGCTCCACTTCTTTTCATTTATCACTCAGATACTTAGGCACTCATTTATTCATTGATGATTTTGAGTTGTATCTGCAGCCACCCAGAGAGTACATGGAGGGGATGCTCGGATTGGTGGCCTCACTTGAGGGCATGGTCTTGCGGAGGGAGGCACAGTTGTCCATCCTCGGTGTCTTGGTACTCTTTAGTTTTCTTGCATTTATCATACTTCTGATGACATGCTAAACTTAAACATTTCACTGCATTGATTGACTATATGCGTAGAGCACATCTGACACACACCACATTCATGTACTATATATGCATGCATCCACTCTATCTAGCTTTCTTGTCTGTGCATCTGATATACATATTTTGGCTGATGTATTCAAATTGCACTCTTTCTTTTCAGATGCCTCCGCTATAGACTGAACCACAGGCCGGGCCATCTAGGCCTTCCCGGGGAGTTGGGAGAGAGGGTTCGACTCGCGGTCGAGGCAGACGCAAAGCACCTGTTGTGGAGGAGGAGTCCAGCGAGGAGAAGGAGCCTGCACATCCCCAGTCAGAGACATCCGCTGATAGAGAGGGTGGCTCTGGTTTCGGTCCCGGTAGTGGAGATGAGGCCGAGGAGGGTTCCGAGGATGACTGCCCCGATTCAGATGACGATGATGGTGCAGAGGTTGTTCCGCAGAAGAGGATGAAGGGGGCCTCTTATTCCTGCAGTTGATAGCACTGATACAGTTGTTCCTTGCTTTATTTGCCTTTTTTACTAGTAGTTGTAGCACATTGTACATTATTAGGCAGTTTTATTTTCTGTAAAACTTGTACCCTTGTTGTAAAATGTTTTAACAAAGGAAGCATGATGGAATGAAACAGCTTTTTGAAAAAGTGTTATATTTTATGTTCTCAGCATTGTATCGCATCATTTTGCATGAAAATGAGATTGAATGGAATTGTGCATTGAAAATTGCCGAGTCAGGTAATGAACCGACACAACAAACTAAACAACTTAACTTACTAAGAAACAACAAAACCTTAGCAAGTTTACAACTCGATAAGCAAGACACAACAATGTTGATTTAACAAAGAGTAACAACTCGATGCAGCTCGATAAGCAAGACACAACAATGTTGATCAAACAAAGAGTAAGAACTCGATACACAAAACTCGCCAACTCGACAAAACTTAACAACTCAATAAACAAAACAACGACTCGATAAACAAAACAACAACTCAATAGACAAAACAACAACTCAATAAGCAAGACTTAACAACAACTCGATAAACAAAATGTATTTCGGACGATCTGGATGATGGAACGCATTCGAAACAGAGGAAAACTCGCACCTTCAACACTCCCAATGCATGGAAATGCTAAGAACTCTCTTCTAGAGGCTAGGACAAGACCAAAGCCACACTTCTCTCCACGGCCGACCACCTAAGGGAGATGGCCAACCAGTTTTTTTCAATGAAGACCGAAGGGGTGGTCGACCTACCAGAAAAGGTGGTCGGCCGACCACTTGGCTTGGCAACCACCCGTTCGTTGACACGTGTCCCCCGAACAGTGCCTTATCCTCTATAAAAGTCCCAGCTTCGGGGTTCATTCATTTTATCTCAGTTTTGCATCAAAATGGAGGCGTTCCTCATCCAAAAT
The DNA here is from genome assembly GCF_055761805.1 of Camellia sinensis. Taxonomy (NCBI): domain Eukaryota; kingdom Viridiplantae; phylum Streptophyta; class Magnoliopsida; order Ericales; family Theaceae; genus Camellia; species Camellia sinensis. The sequence goes on along the minus strand of NC_138969.1, from coordinate 140,556,177 downwards.
CTCACAACTTGGGTAGCCTCTCTTGATGGCTCGAAAAAGTTGAACTTCCGGGGCTTCGGCTTGAATGCACTATTCACGCTGGGCCGTACTCCGCTGCATCTTCCTTTCCTCCATGCCGCGGCAAGGTTTTGGAACCTGGTAACACACGTCTTTAGCTTCAGCGGGCAAGAGATGTGTCTGACCTTCGAAGATTTTCAAGATTTAATGGAATCCGAACGCAATGTGGAAATCTTGCCTCAACCGCCCTAGGACGAATGTGCGGCCTCACTTTACATGACTCTCAGTCTCTGAACTGCAACAGGAAACTGGACATCCTCGGCTTGATTCATCATTTTTCTACTGCTGGTGACCGCGACGACCATCATTGGCGGGGCTATTGGCGATACGCGCTTTACCTATGCTTGCTATCTCATTTCTTGCTTGCCCTAGGCTCCGATGGATTCTGTGTCCAGTTGATCGAGATTGCCCATGGTTTGAAGGAGGGCAAGAGCTGTATTGCCATGACATTGGCTGAGACATTGATGGGCTTAGACGCTTTTCATTGCCGGGAGACGGCTAGGCTTGCGGGGAGCCCACTACTATTGCAGGTAATGTTTCCCACCCAACCTCACATATGTATTGCTCACATCACTTGGCCGTCAGGCTCGGTTTGTCTCACAAAACCCTTTTCTTTCTTTTCTCTCATCGTACATCTCTCTATTCTTTATTCTCTCATTTTTTTTATCCCTCCCCAGGTGTGGTTGATGGACAAGTTATAGATTATGGAGTCTTGCCCAGCATACTCAGCACACGGCTACTTTTTTCGACAACGCCTGGTCGATGCCCTGGATAAGGGGTGGTGGTACAACTGGATGTGCAGTTTGTCTGCAAACCGCATTGCTTGGCGCTGCCCTTGGCTCAATCTGCCGGCAATGAGTTACAACATGACCCGTCAACCTAGGATTCAATTGATTGGCATGACACACTGTGTCTTCTATTTTCCCTTCTGGTTCCGGCGTCTGTTCGGACATGATCAGACTTGCCCGCCAGAGGGGATAGAGTACCCTGCTACATTCCCAGTCCGAGGCGCACAGCTTGCCTGGTATGCCACAACATGGAGGACTAGAGAGCTCCTGGCGCCCGCTCTCACTTTCAGTTGCACTTTGTCTGATGAGTGCTTCGATTGGCTCAATGAAGAGGCACAGAAAGGGCCCACTTTGGCATCAGAGGCTTCGACCAGCTCTGGGAGGGGGCGCAGGAACACCTGACTTATCTATGCCCCAGATTTATTGCTTTATTAGTACTTTCAATTTTTCTTTATGAATGTAATAAAAAGCAACTTCAATTTGTATGCAAGAGCAGGAGGACTTTGTATTTGAAATCAATGAAATTAAAGGTTGTGGGTACTGAAAATTTTCCACTTTGGTCCAAAAATGGTCTAGGTTGTAAAAAGATTAATTTGAACAAAGTCAACTTTTACTAAAACTTTCCGAAAACCATTTTCGATATGGATCAGAACTGGACACGCCTGAAATCTTTCACTGAGATGCACAACCTCAGATCCTAGCAACTGGAAAGTTGCACCTAGTCTGAATAGTACCGCGGCACTGCACAGCAACGGAGAGTTGCCCCTAGTCTGAAAAGCACTGCACCAGAGATAATATCCGAACTGTTGAATACTGAATTGACAAAGATGACCGGGATGATCAAATAGACAAAGTTGATCGGGGAAAAGTTTATGGCTGAACTTCAGGACGAAGTTGCCTACATATCCCAAAAATGGGAATCAAGCCTTACATAGTTCCGGCTAGGGTTCACTCGAGTATTTTCACTCTCCTTGTACGCTCTAACTTTTGCCAAGGCCGCCCTTTGCGGGTTTTCAACCTTGTGAGCTCAGTTTTTATAATGTCAAAAATTTTTGTGCTCTGACTTTTGCCTAGGTTGCCCTTTCAGGTTTTCAGCCTAGCGAGCCACTCAGGGGTAATATTTCTTCAACTTATCCATATTGATCGGTTGGGTGAACTCTAGGCCATCTAGGTCCATCAGAACAATAGCTCCACCCGACCAGATTGACTTGATGATGTAAGGACCAGTCCAATTAGGTCTGAACTTGCCCCTAGGGTCGTGGATGGGAGCTCGGTTGTCCTTGAGCACCAAATCTCATTCTTTCAAATTCCTGGACTTAACTTTCTTGTTGAAAGCCCTGGCAATTCTGCGCTGATAACCTTGAACATGGTATAGTGCTTTCAGTCTTCTCTCATCAAAGAGCATAAGTTCTTCAAATCTGCTCTGCTGCCAATCTGCTTCGGCTATTTGACACTCGGCCAACACTCGTAAAGACGGAACCTCAATCTCGATAGGTAGAACGGCCTCCATCCCATAAACTAATGAATACGGAGTCGCCCCAGTAGAAGTTTGAATTGATGTCCGGTAACCCCACAGAGCAAATGGCAGCTTATCTGGCCAATCCTGATAGGTTCCCACCATCTTTTACAGTATGTGCTTGATGTTCTTGTTGGTGGCCTCAACCGCTCCATTGGTTTGCGGCCGGTATGTGGATGACTTATGAAAAGCCACGTTGTATTTCTCCAACAAGTCAATCACTTCCTTCTTGAAGTGGGAACCATTATCTGGAATGACCTCGTTTGGGACCCCACAACGACAGATGATGTTGTTTCTAATAAACTTTGCAACATGCGACGCCTTCAACACCGCACAAGATTGGGCCTCAACCCAATTCGTGAAATCATCTATTGCAACTAGGATGAACTCATGCCCATTCAACCCCTTTGGAGTGACAGCCCCGATCACATCGATTCCCCAAACTGAAAATGTCCATGGCGAAGTCATATTGTACAGCTTCGACGGCCGAATGTTCAAGCGGTTCGCATGGATCTGACACTTGTGGCATCGCCGAACAAAACCGATACAATCCTCCTCCATGGTGGACCAATAATAACATTGTCTGAGGATCTTCCGCGCTAGCATTACCCCGTTTATATGTGCACCGCATTCCCCTCTATGGATGGCCTCCATCAGGCATTTTGATTCTTCAGCTTCAACGCACAGCTTATGCATTCCCAGATGACCTCTCTTATACAATTTGCCTTCGCAAATAATGAACTAAACGGCCGTTCTTCTGATTGCCCTTTTATCCTTGGCATTTACCCCTGGTGGATATGCTTCCTTCTCTAAGAAATTCCAAATATCGTAAAACCAGGGGTTCTCATCTTGGACATCATCTATAGTAACAATCGACTGGTAAGCTGGCGCAAATTTCTGGTCGATAATGACTGGACGTATCCAGACTCCATACGGGATGTCTATCACGAAAGATAGAGTTGCTAGTGAGTCTGCAAACTTGTTTTTTTCTCATAGTAGATGAGTGAAGTTTAGCTTGTCAAACCGAGGAATCAGCAAGTCCAAGGTTTGGTGGTACATTATCATCTCGTCCTCTTTGACCTTCCAATCTCCCTTAGCTTGGGATACAACAAGGTTCGAGTCCCCAATGACATCCAACCGTCTTGCCCCTAGTTCCAGGGCTGCTTCTAAACCAGCAATGCATGCTTCGTACTCTGCTTCGTTTGTTCGAGACTTTGAATCGAAGTTTAAATGCTAAAGGGATACGAGAATTGTCGGGTGCTATCAGCAACAACCCTATTCCATACCCATACTGGTTCGACGCTCCGTCAAAGTACATCGTCCAAAACTCATCTTCAATATGCAAAATGGCCTCATCTGGGAATAAGTATTCAACTGCGTCACCTCCTTCCATGGGGTGATCGGCTAAGAATTCTGCTACTGCTCTTCCCTTGACTGACTTGCGCGTCACATATCTCAGATCGAATTCGGAAAGCAACAGCAACCAACGAGCTAGTCTACCCATAAGTGCCGGTTTCTCAAAGAGATATTTGATGGGATCTAGTCGTGAAACCAACATTACGGAGTGAGCTAACAGGTAGTGCCACAACTTCCTGGTAGCCCATACCAAAGCTAAGCAAGCCTTTTCCAATGATGTGTAGCGAGTCTCATACTCCAGCATCTTCTTGGTCAGGGAGTAGATGGCTCTCTCCACTTTGTCCTCTGATTCTTGCGCGAGCATACAACCCATTGTAGTCTCAGATACTGAAAGATACAAAATTAACGACTTCCTCGGCTCAGGCGGTGACAGCACAGGTGGGTTCTGTAAGTATTCCTTGATATGTTCAAAAGCAGCTTGGCATTGGCCGTCCCATTGGAACTTCTTTCCTTTCTTCAGGAGACCAAAAAGTGGTTCACAAGTCAAGGTTAATTTTGAGATAAACGGCCTTATGAATTGCACTTTACCCAGAAAGCCTCGCACCTCCTTTTCAGTCCTTGGTGGTGGCATTTCTAAGATGGCCTTGATTTTGGAAGGGTCGACTTTGATACCTCTCTGTGTAATCAGAAACCCCAGTATTTTCCCTACTGTAACACCAAACATACACTTCTGAGGATTCAGCCGCAACCGAAACTCTCTGATCCTTTGGAAAAACTTTTGCAAGGTGGTGTAGTGGCCCTCTCTTTCTTTGGACTTGACAATCATGTCGTCCACATACACCTCAACCTCTTTGTGGATCATGTCATGCAATATTGTGGTTGCAGCCCGTTGATATGTAGCTCCAGCGTTCTTCAGCCCAAATGGCATCACCCTCTAGCAATAAGTCCCCCACGGGGTGGTGAATGCAGTCTTTTCTCGGTCTTCAAGTGCCATCACTATCTGATTATAGCCTAAGAAGCCATCCATGAACGAAAACAAAGCGTGCCCGGCTGTGAAGTCCACTAACTCATCGATATGCAGCAGGGAGAAGTCGTCCTTCGGACTAGCTCTATTCAAGTCCCTGAAATCCACGCATACCCGGATCCTACCATCCTTCTTTGGCATCGGAACGATGTTGGCCAACCAAGTTGGGTATTCGGATACCAGCAGGAAACCTGCGTCAATTTGCTTGGTGACCTCTTCCTTAATCTTGAGAGCCCAGTCCGGGCGGATCCTTCTGAGTTTTTGTTTAACAGGTCGGGCCTCGGGGTCAAGAGGGATCCGGTGCTGTACAATCTCAGGATCGATTCCAGGCATGTCTTCGTAGGACCACGCGAAAACATCTTTGAAATCTTTTAATAAAGCGACTAAGCGCTCGCGTTCCTCTGAAGACAACGTGGAACCGATCTGGACCAGTCGCGGGTCCTCGTCAGTACCAATATTCACAGTAGTGATTTCATCAATTAAGGGTTTAACAAATCTTTCCTGCTCTTGTTCAATTAAGTGTTCCAAAACCGGAGGAATTTCTTCCTCGTCGTTTTCATCAAAATTTTGAAAGTCTGAGTTAATGCAATAAATCAAGGGCACAGAAAAGTACTCAGAAACCACAGCCACATCATTCTCATTAAGCACATCCAAATCGTCTGATTCTTCGGTTACAATAGATTCAAAAGAGAAAGAAAAAGACGACCTGGACAGGACTGTGGTATCCAGGTTATCACCCCCTGGAATACCGGACTCAGACTCAGTGGAGCTGGAACCTAATTCCGACTCAACAGATTCGGTGGAATCAGATTCTGGCTCACTACCTAACCCGGTGCTGCTTGACAAGAATCCCTCTTCATACTGCCAAATGAGAGAGGGTGCGATAGATGCATTCAAAATGTTTGCTAGTAGGCCCGTAGCCGTTTCATTCCCGATCATGCATACCGAGAAGTTATCCCCCAAGCACTTCTATTTGATCAGAGGATATGAAAGGAGACAGGCCAACGCTACCCCCATTTCACTTTCGGCGTCCTCAGACTCCACTTCCTTGCTCTGCTCGGCCTCAGCTAATGGGTTTGTCTGCCCTTTGGCAACGTCATCCTCGGATAACGGCAGGTCAAAGAAGATCTCAAACCCGGGTACGCGCTTCATCTCCGCGTTCAACCATGGTTTCGGGAAGCCGCAAATGGAAAGTCCTCTCCCTCCCAGACGAAGCGTCCGTTTAGGGTACCCTGGATAGGTCGGTGCATTAACTTATAAGGCTTCCCGGCCTTCTTTGCTTTGGCTCTCCCAGCCATCTCCTTATCATTCCTTATCCAATCCTCCTTGGTGGGCAGATAACCCAAACCAAAAGTGTGCGGGTTGTGTAGCACTTCGGCCAACGCTGCAACGCCCTTCCGGCCGCTCTTTCCCAATCCCATCCCGGGGATGTGTTGAAGCTTGTTCATGAGGTATACTAATTGAGCACAGACATACACCCCCTCATTAACAGCCAAATGTTCTGTATGACCCAGGCCTCAGCCAGAGTGAAACTAGATAAGAACACATCCTTCATACTGTGCTCGATTTCCAGGACTGGTGTAGACACCTCTGGTGGTGGATGGATCGATGAATTCCCAAAAACAATGGCTACTCCCTTTCCATGGGGGTATTTCACCATCTGATGCAAGGTGGATGAAACTGCCATCACCTGGTGCAACCACGGCTGGCCCAAAAGTAGATTGAAGGTCGTTGGAACTTCTAAGACGTGAAAGTCTACCTCATGCTGTCCCGGCCCAACCTTGGCCTGAATTTTCACTGTCCCCATTACTTCTCTGCTTGTGTTATCATATGCCCGAATCACCTGGGTTGTCGGCACAAAGTCCGCGGTCTTTAAACTGATTGCATAAGCAGTTCTTGCCGGGCACACATTGATGGCGGACCCTGTGTCGACAAGTACCACGGGTATCCATTTGTTTCTACACTCCACGGAAATATAGAGTGGCTTGTTGTGACTCGCACCCTCAGGTGGCAGCTCCTTGTCGGAGAAAGTCAACATCGCGGTAGTTCCTCCCGGAAAAACTAATCCCACCAGCTGTTCTGGCATGGTGTCTATTGAGAGTTTGGCCTTGTCCATGGCCGATAAGACAGCTTGTCGATGCACTCGTGATGCCATAAGCAGTCCCCAAATGGAGATGTCTGCCTATATCTTTTTTAACTGCTTCAGTACAACCTCTTCTTCGATTTGCTTCTCTTTTTGCTTCTCTGCCTCCTTATCTTTCCCAGACGCCTCTAGCTGATCTAGATGTGGAGGCTGGAAATACCGTCCACTCCTAGTCATATGGTCAACTTCACCAATGTACCAGGTATCGTCTGGTTGATTGCTCCCCCAGTCCTCATCCGTGTGGGAAAGACATAGATCATCGTCTTCCCACCACATTCCGTCGGAAGCCAACAGACACCTGTCCGGCTCCGGTACAATTATACTAGAAGTACTTTCCGCTCAGATGCTCGCAGCATTCTCCATCCTTGTGCATACAGTACTTTCAATCCCCACGGGGGCCTTGGCTTTTCTGATTCTCTCAAACTCCTCGATTCCTTTTCTGGAGGCACAATCACATGCTTGACAACGAGATCCTGAATCTCGTGACGCAATCTAAAACATTGGTCAGTGTCGTGACCGTGTTGTTGGTGATATGCACTGTATTTGGTTGCGTTATGAGAGGGAGGAAGTGGATTTGGCAATGGCCTCGGTTCCAGGGGCTTCAAGTGCCCTTTTTTTATTAAAACACCTAGAGCCTTGGACAGGGGTATATATAATGGGGTGAAGGTTCTCTGGCCTCGAGGTTGGTATTTGGTGGTTTGTGTGTTGCTTCCGAATGTGTCGGAGAAAGGTGTAGCTGCCATGGGTCTGGGAGGGGGAATGGTGGTGACCATGCTTACTTCTGAAGCTCTAGCATTTACGGCATTGTTGGTGCCTGTATTGTTGTTACGGTTGAAGGTTCTTCTGGGTTGCTCTCTGTCTTGGTCAATCAGACCTTGTTTCATAGCATCCTCAATTTGTACCCCCATCTCGTGCAAATCTGAAAAGGTAGGGAAGGGGAGCACGATCATTTTCTACATCAGTTTGGGTTGGAGATTGTGCACAATCATCCGAATTTGATCTTTATCAGTAGGCCTTAAGGTCATCATTGAGGCCTTGGCCCTCCACCGGGCTATAAAATCTGAAAAGCTCTCTTTAGGCTCCTGCCTTGTTGTCTCAAGATCACAGGTCGTAATCTCGATTTGAGTATTATAGGATTATTGTGCAATGAAAGCCTCGGTCATCTCATCCCAGTTCCGCTTAACATTGTCTTCTAATTTTGTGTACCAGATAGCGACCACACCCAACAAGGTCCGATCGAATAATGAAAGCTTCTACGGTTTGATGAGGCCCATCGGCCGTAGTATATCTGAGAACAACCGGAGATGTACCATGGGATCCCTGGATTCGTCAAAGCGGTCGATTTGTGGCATTTTGAATTTATCTGGCAGTGTCACAGCCACGTCGGTATACCCATCCTCGATGTCTGGGATGGATTTTACCCCCTGGGATTTCTTGAACAACTTTTCAAGCTTGCTCAACTTCAATGCTGTAGGGTCCACTTCGAACTCGAAGGGAGAGTCTAATTGATTGATAGTGTAGGTGCCTTGGACAATTGAGGTAGAATCGGGGGCGGAGCCAGGCCTGTCAGAATGTCCGTCTCTCCCTGGACATTTGGTACCTCCCCGAGTGGCGAAACTCCTAGTGGGGAAGGAGCTTGGTGTGAAGCAGATGCTCCGATTTGCTGCTGTAGCCGGGTAATTAGCTCTACCTATTGGGCCATGACAACGGCCTGCTGTTTGGCAAATTCTGCTTGACGGACAGCGTCCTCCTGCATAGCTTTTATGCTCTCTTGGAGTTGACTCATCATTGCCTCCATCCCTGACGTGTTCTGCTGATCCATTTGACTGACTGGTATATCTGTCTCTATGGCGACAATTGAGACCTCAGCCCGACTGTCCACTAATGGGTTAGACCACTGCTCTGGTAACCTCTGCTCGGATACACTGCGTTTTCTCGGCCTCCGTCTGATAACCGGGGTAGAGAGTGGAACACTGGTTGTCCGTCAACCAGATCCTCAGATCGATTGAGTCGGCGACCTCTACTCCAGAGTGCTTGGGGAATATCTGCTTGGTTTGAAGCAATTGTGCTAAACTACCCCCTAGAAAAAAGACAAATAAGGCAATAATAAGGAAATAAACAACCAGACAAACGGACAGCATAACGGCTTAAAATAAATACACAACACACAGTTGGGCATCACAACACAAAGTTGATATGCTAAAAATGTTGTTCTCCAACACTGACCATTATCCCCAAATCACTGTCCCCAAACTGAATCTGATACCCGCAGATAACTGATTCTCAAAATACTGAACTGGTGCCCGCAGGCCTGATGCCCAAACTAGCAAACTGATACATGCATTCCCTGTAGAGACGCACTCTAAAGCACAGAACAAGCAAGTGAGAGCCAAAACACCCCTATGTTGGGGTAGGGTTTCCTGTCCTATTTTGTCAGGAGCTAGGGTTTCACTACGCACGCAGCGGTTTCAAACAACCTGTAATCGAGTAAGTAACATGTCCTAGCTTGGAATGGTCACTATGGATTCCGAATATGCACTAGGTCAAATGGTCAAAAAGGGTGCCCTGGTAAAACTGGGGTTTGTGTTCCCGTCGTGGCAGAGCCCGCAGCCGGTCAGCCTTATGGCACGCTTCTTGAAGTGAGCCTTCGGCAAACCATTTAGGAATAGCATACGGCAAACACGGTGTCCTAGGCGCACCAATGCAAATGCAATCCAAAGAAACACACAAGTGTACTGAAAACCAGATATCACGAGTTCGAGTCAAGTTCTCTAAATCCCCAGCAGAGTCGCTAGAAACTATAGACGTCTCCGAACGTCCCGGGAGGGAATCCCGTTTTGTTTGTTCATATGTGCTCACTACATTTCAGGACTCAAGTCTCACGGTCCTGTATCTAATCTCACAGAGTGCAATGCAAGACCGATGAATCATCAAAGAGTCCAAATCTGACAAATCGTTTTTGAAAACAGATTTTTTTTTTGAAAGAAGTGCCAAACATGGACTGCTTTGCCAGATACAGAGTTGCCACCTAAATATTTTATTTTGGGGAATTTAGGAAACCCTGATTTGTTTGCCTAAGGCCACGTGTCCGTCATCACCAAAGTTGTCTCGGCTTGGGAACTTTGGCACGATTGGGGAAGGTCACTTCGTGAGCACCCCTGCTCGCCTGATCAAAGATCGGCCTCTACTAACCATGATATCTAGTTTTGAAAATATTATGTGTTCTTATTCCGGTTATTAGCCTAGATTTACTACGTGATGCGCACAGCATACAAGTATAGACTGGATCGCTTGAATTGGAACAACACATCTGACGTTTGTTTATTTTGAAAATGGTTTGATGGTGCTACCTGCAAGTAGGCTATGACGAGGTTTTGCCACCCTCGGGTGGGCTTAGAAAATGTGATGGTTTGCCACTCTCAAGTGGGCTTAAAACTCACAGTCAATGAGTTGTTCCAATCCAAACAACCCAACCTTCACCCACAGGCATTTAGGCAGTTATATCACATAAGTAGTTAGCCTCATGGTAAGCATGCTATCTTGGCGGTTACTCACACGCATGCAAGGATGCTAAAGCATAAAACTTACCGAGTACTCCAAGCCAAAACAGAAGCTGATTAGAAATCGTGCATGAATCCTAACTATGCTGAAATGCCTAATGCAACACATGCATGAATGCAACTACAATAGGCTCGGCTATTCTAAAGATGGCATGTGAAATGCTACAACTAACAATTATTCAACCCAGAATTGAAATACGATGCCGTTAGTATGATGCACCGAGCCCGGTGCATGCAAGACAGATGAATGGATGCAAACATGCGACCATAAGTATGCTAATTGAGACATGCCCTAATCTAACCATCATAAGCTGGTAAATAAAAGGGTGAAAGAAGTGGGGGTGGGAAGACATACATCACACACATGCACACTTATTACAACACCGCCCTCGCTCGGAGGGTCCGAATAAGTAATACATTCAGAATAAATAGTTACAGTCTGAATGAATAATTAAATATTACAAAACCCTAATTAATTACAAATTAACTAGGAAAGCAATAAACTAGTATGCAAATTCATGGACCGCCTTAGCTCTGTTCCGAATGATGAAAGATGCATGCTCGAGTTGCCTTGCGCAGAAATCCATTGCGATGCCCCGATTCGTCTCTGTTTGCAATTGATCGGAAGGCTGTGCAAGGCTTTAGGAAGTTGTTGATTTCTGATTTGCTGCAATAGAGAGCACGAAAGGGGCATGGCAAAGTATTTTCACATATGTATGCACACCTCGATCCTCACGCCACCAATCATGCATCACGATGCACGATGGCCGAGGAGTCGAATTGCACGACTCAATGTGAAATGAATGCACATATAAACACAACAAGGCCTAGACTCCATCATGGTTAATCCGGAGCGTCGGCGACCTGGAATTGAGACACGTTTCGTCACTTGGAGTACGAAACGTCTCTCGTTTCCCGTGCTTGGGCTAGCTCCTATCCCAAACACAATGTAAATGAGATGGCATACACAATGCGACTAACATGTAACCTAGCATACGCAATGCTATGGACAAAGATGGCATACACAATGCACGGGATGTAACATGGCATACACAATGCTCTAACATACAACCTAACATACGCAATGCTATGGACTGGAATGACATAGACAATGCACGATGGACTTACACCAACATGAGTGGACCTCAACCACACTCACATCAGTAGCCATATGATGGAAATGAGACAACCGAAACACATGCAAACATGCACGATGCAAGGGACCGATCCTAAGGCATCAAATGCCACTCTACCAAAGCATGGCAAGGGATGAAAGATGGCATACAAACATACAATTTTCAGTTCTGAAATAAGATGCTCAATGGTCCCAAATCATGGAAACATGTCACCCAATGCACGAAATAAGCCCCGAAACTCAAAACTAGGGAAATGCATTGAACCACAAGTATGCAAAACAAGCATTATTTGACAATGAGGCATGAAAATAGAGCCAAGGCAGTCCAAAACATGCACCAAATCAGTTCTAAGCATGGCCAAAAGGTGCTAACATGAAGGGCTAAAACAACATGCAACATAGACTAGTAAGCATGGTTTACATTACATGTATATGAAGCACAAGAGAGGTCACCAAACCAGCCAAAAATAGCAACATGGTATGCTAAGATATGCCCAAATAACCGCTGAAACTCAGTCAATGCATGCAAAAATGATGGGCTCCTTTGGAGGGCCATGCAAGGGGTTGTTCCACACCTATATGACGGACACACCAAATGGCCAAACTAACTCTGAAAATAGGTTATGAGGGTCCTAAAACCCACCAAAAAGGCCCTGGAATGGGTTAATGAAGCATGTAAATGAAAGCCCCTTTGAAAGGCCTTGAGGAGGATTGCTCCACACATGCATGATAGACACAAAATATGGCCAAATGGGCTCCAGACAGAGTTAAGGTAGACCTAAAAACTCACAAATAATTTCCTGAAACAAGACTTCAAAGCATGCAAAATTGGGGTCCTTTGGAAGGCCAAAAGGGCCAACAAACAAGACAAGGAGAGAGGTGGTCACCTTCCTCTGATTTTGGCACTCAAAATAGTGTGATAGCCACTGAAAATCCACTAGATTTCAGTGGCTAGAAGGCTAAACAAAGCATGAAACAAAGGCCTAGATGCAAGGCTCAAAACAAGATGCAAAGAAACATACAAGGGGGTAGATGACCCCAAACAGAAAAATTCCCTTAATCAAACTTCAAGAGGGGCTCAAAATAAGATTCTTTTCAGTTTATGACAAATCTCGAAAATGCCTGCAAGTAAGGCTAAGATAGAAAGCAAAATAAGCCTACAAAGAGGGATGGAGCATACAAGGAGGTAGATGACCTCCAAAAGAAAAGCATCCTGAAACAAAATTCAAGAGGAGCTCAAAATAAGACACTTTTCAGTTCAAGATGAAACCCATAAATGCTTGCAAATAGGGCTAAGTTATGAAACAAAATAATGCAAAAATGGGGAAAATGATGACTTACCCTTGTAGCACAGCAATGCAGCAAGTTCTGGACCAAGAAGGTGAGCCTTCAACACCTGAAAAATAACTCCAAGGTGCTTGGATGGATGGTTGAGGTGTTGTGGTAGGAGGTATGGTGTAATGGCCAGGAATAATGGTGTATTTGAGCTTGGATGAGAGAGATATGGAGGGGAGTATGTATATGCCTTAGCTAAATTTTCTAACCCTTGCAAATGGTGAGGAAAGCTTCTCTTATAAAAGACAAAGGGGCAAGGCTTCTCTAAGAAGCTTCAACAAAGGGTCAAAGCTTCTAAAAGAAGCTTAACCAAAAGGGTCAAGCTTCTTGAGGAAGCTAGACCAAACCAAAGGGGTCAAGCTTCCTCAAGAAGCTTGAAAAAAGGGTCAAGCTTCTCCTAGAAGCTAAGAAAATGGACCAAAGCTTCCTTAAGAAGACAAACAAGAGGGTGAAATCTCAGAGAGTGGGTCAAATGCTATACAGCTGGCACAGCTGTATGCAACTCAGGAAGGCCAAAAAGTAGAAAGTAGGCCGACCAGTTCAAGTGGTCGGCCGACCATTTGCCCTGGTCTGCCGACCAAGGTTCAAAAAGGTCAATGTGAAATGCTGGCCAGCCATACCAGAAAGGTGGCCTCCCAGATGAGTACAACACAGCTATATGGTGGGAGACTAGAAATTGTGGCCCAGGAGACAGGAAAACTAGCTTTCTAGCAAGGTTCAAAAGGGTCAGGAAGAAAAGCTGGTTGGCCTACCCATATTGGTGGCCTCCCAGATGCGCACAACACAATGGTGGTATGGGAGACCAGAAATTATGGCTCAAAAGTGAGGAAAACCAAATTTCTGCCAAGAAAACCAGCTGGAGGAGAGAGAAAATGATTTCCAAAAGAATTGCTGGTCTCCCACTATAGTACCACCTTCCAAACAATGAAAATAGGGTCCATACCAAAAATGAACCCTAACCGATGCAAACGAGGGTTCGGGGGCCAAAACGCGCGGCCCGGGGCCCCGAAAACAGGCTGTTAGGCACCGAAAATGGCATGCGACCACGAAGGTGGTCTCTCGGGCCACAGTGTCCCTCTAAAGAGAGGAAACAAGGTGTGTGCTAAAAATCGGAGCAAACGGATGTAGTTAAGCAGTCCCGAACCGAGGCACACAGCCGACGGCACCGAAAATCGAAAACTGGTCTCCAAACGGGAACAGTGGCCTACGACCATGAAACGTAGCCTACGGCCACTGAGCGATGGTCTACAAGACCTCTCCCTTCCTTCGGGAAGTGAAAATAGAGAAAACGGGACTTGGTTCACAAACCGAGGCAAAACACAAAAGAGTCCCGAAGTCCGGAGGCAAGGCTCTCAGCCGAGACTCCGAATCCTCAGAACGAGCGCAACACACAACATCACCGAGCGCTCAGTTGGTGACATCTGAGTCTTAAGGTCGGGCAAAAATGGGTGTCTATAGGGATCTAGAGCTCAAAGACAACCGAGCTTCCATCCACGACCCTAGGGGCAAGTTCAGACCTAATTGGACTGGCCCTTACATCATTAAGTCTATCTGGTCGGGCGGAGCTATAGTTCTAATGGACCTAGATGGCCTAGAGTTCTCCCAGCCGATCAACATGGACAAATTGAAGAAATACCATCCTTGAGTGGCTCGCAAGGCCGAAAACCCGAATGAGCGACCTAGGCAAAAGTTAGAGCACAGAAAATTTGAAATAATAAAAACTGAGCTCGCAAGGTTGAAAACCCAGAAAGGGCGGCCTTGGCAAAAGTTAGAGCGCAAAAGGAAAGTGTTAATACACGAGGGAACCTGAACCGAACTACGTAAGGCTTGACTCCCATCTTTGGGATATGTAGGCAACTTCATCCTAAAGTCTAGCCATAAACACTTCCAAATCAACTTTGTCCATCTGATCATGTTGGTCATCTTTGTCTATTCTGCATTCAAGAGCTCGGTTGTGATCTCCAGTGCAATGCAGTGCTATTCAGACTAGGGGCAACTTTTCAGTTGCCGGGATCCGGGGTTGTACATCTCAACGATAGATCTCAGGTGTGTCCAGTTGTGATCCATAGTGAAAATGGTTTTGAAAAGTTTTAATAAAAGTTTATTTTGCTCAAATTAATCTTTTTATGACTTAGACCATTTTTGGACCAAACAAAAAATTTTCAGTACCCACAATCTTCAATTACATTGATTTCAGTACAGAGTTCTCCTACTCTTGAATACAAATTGAAGTTGCTTTTTATTACAATCATAAAGAAAAACTTGAAAGTACTGATTAAAGCAAATAAACTCGAGGCATAGTCAGGTGTTCCTGCGCCCCCTCCCAAAGCTTGCGGAAGCCTCTGATGCCAAAGAAGGCCCAATCTACGCCTCTTCATCAATCCATGCTATGCACTCATTAGAGAGGGTGCAACTGAAAGTGGGAGCAGGGTCCAGAAGCTCTCTCATCCTCCATGCTGTGGCATACCGAGCTAGCTATGTGCCTCGGACTAGAAATGCAAGAGGGTACTCTATCCCCTCTTCCGAGCAAGTCTGATCATGTCCGAACTGGCGTCGGAATCGGAATGGGAAGTAAAAGAAACAGTGAGTCTGGCCGATCAACTAAATCCCAGGCTGACGGGACATGCCGTAACTCGTCGCCGACAGATTGAGCCAAGGGCAGCGCCAAGCAATACTGGTTGCGGATAGGATGCATATCCATTCGCACCACCATCCCTCATTAGGGGCATCGACTAGACATCGCCGGAAGAAATAGGCGCGAGATGAATATGCTGGGCAAGAGTCCATAACCTTCAATTTATCCAACAACCATATCTGGGGAGGGATGAAAAATGAAAGATTAAAGAATAGAGAGGTGTACGTTGAGAGAAAAGTAAGAAAAGGGTTTTGAGGGAAAAATCGAGCCTGAGTGTGATAACCCTATTCCGTATTATGCTAATTGGTCCTTAGTATGAATGTGATTATGTGTTTGATATCATTTTGTGTGCCATTTATGTGAAAATATGTGGTTTTGAATTTCTATCTGTTCACCGTAGGGATATCTGTTTGATTACCTACTTTGGAATTTAAATTGAAGGCCTTATCAGCCGCAGAAACTGAAATTGATTACGCCATTGTAATTAACATAATTTTTAGAGCCTACGGTGAAATTTAATTGAAAATTGATTTGGATTGAATTAAATAGATTAAATTGATGAAACAGTGCTCAGTTAATTAGTATTAAAATAATGTGTTTGCGTAGGAGCTTATAAATGGGCCACTTTCACTAAATTCCTCTCTTTTATTCAATTTGGCTGATATTAACTCTAAGAAAAGAGAGAGAGGGTCGGCTAGAGAGAGAGAGAGGGAAACAATTGAAGGTTTGGTCTTGAAGCTTGAATAATTTGAAGACCAACTCAAGAATTAAGCATAAGCTTGGAAGATTAAAGCTTTTAGGTGAGTAATTGGTTATGAATTCACGAGTTTAATATTGTAATTTTGTGAATTCAAAGTTGTATTGTGATCAAGAACAAGAATTACGTTGTATTTGATGAGTTCGAAGTCATGGAATGCATGCAAGTGTATAATTGCCATGAATTTGAATAGTTGAGCATGAAAAGTTTGATCCATCTAGAATTTTGGTTAGAGTTCATGCTTGTGATCACCATTTGCACCATTTAAGTTGAAAATGGAAGTTATATCTCACATGCATGTACAATTCATAAGAGTATGAGTTTTGAATGCATGAAATTGTTATGTTGAAAACAAGTTTGGTGTGATTTGGGATATGCATGTGATTAATTCATGAAATTGAGCTTCATAATGTAATGAATTTGGTGTTGGGACATGTTAATAAATGTATATGTGAAGTTTGAGTCATAATATGCAAGATATGTTGATTTGAATGCAAGTTTGAAGCTCAAAAACAATTATGGATTTTTCAGAATTTGGCATGTCCGCTCGAGCGGGGAAGGCGCCGCTCGAGCAGGAAACACGAGCTCCCAGGACTTTTTGCGGACACGATGTCCGCTCGAGCGGGGAAGTTTACGCTCGAGCAGGGAGCCATGTAGTGAGACTTTCCGATCGAGCGTCCGAATTCACGCTCGAACGTAGAAACGAGGAAACCAATACTTTTGCAGACCTAATGGGTCCGCTCGAGCTGAAAAGTCCACGCTCGAGCAGGGAACCCTGTTTCTAAAATTTTGTAAATGTGTTATGTGTTCTATTTTCCGTTCTCTTTCACTTCTAAGTACTCTTAGGCATGCAATAAGCATTGTAAATGAGTTAAAAGGATAAGAATGAAGCCTAAAGAGGAATATGTGAATTAAGAACGGATTGAATCGTTTGTGACCCATATGTGTTATGTAATGTGTAGGGTCAAGCTCCAGGGCAAATCAACCAGCCGATCACGGTGAGTAATATCTTAATAAAGATATTTTGAAATATGTTATTTGTCCAATTACTTATTTCTCTATAAGTCTTATGAGTTTGTTGAGTTGAATTGTGGACAAATGTTTTCTATGCCAAATGGTTGGGCCTAAGGCCGTTTGCTATAAATGAATGGGCCGGAGGCCGTCTGACATGAATGAATGGGCCAAAGGCCGTATGACGCGAATGAATGGGCCAAAGGCCAGTCTGACATGAATGAAATAATGAATGGACCAAAGGCCAGTTTGATATGAATGAAAGAATGGTTGGGCCAAAGGCCAGTCTGGCATGAATGGAAGAATGGTTGGGCCAAAGGCCAGTTTGACATGAATAGAAGAATGAATGGGCCAAAGGTCGTTTGACATGAATGATACGAATGAATGGGCCAAAGGCCATCCGACATGAATGATACAAATGAATGGGCCAGAGGCCGTATGACATGAATGATATGAATGAATGGGCTAGAGGCCGTATGACATGAATGAATTGGGCCCGAGGCCGTATGATGTGTTTGGAACTGCAGTCACTTGACCTATATTTATATATATGCTAGACAGAAATACGAATTGGGCCCAAGGCCGTTTGAAGCACGTTGTTCTAAATACCGTTTGTGTAACTTCTTTATTTGATATTATTCACTGGCCTTTCACTTACGCTCATTCATGTGTCTGTAGGTGAGCTAAGGGAGGTCCAAACCCAGCCTCAGTGAAGTTTGTGTGGAACAACCAAGGTTTTGAAGAGTCAGCCCTTATGTCTCACACACGAGACTCGTCTTGGCCCTTTTGCTATCTTGTTTTATTTTGTCATGTTGGCGAGGACTTTGGATACGTTTGTATATAGTTTTGATTGGCTGACCTAGACTTGAATGATCCTGTATGTATAGAACTTTGTGTTAGTAGATATTTTGATGTGAGTTATTAACATGATATGCATGGACTGTTATGATGTGCCATGTAAGCACAGCTCTATGGATAATTTGTAAGTTTGCTTCCGTATGGCCCCTTTACTCTAATGAGTTATGTCTTATTTGGTTTGAGGCCATAGGTAATTCCTTGAGTACTGGCCAGTTATGTTCTTAACCCAGAGGGGCGGGTTCGGGTCATGACACTGAGAGCCGAGTGATGTAAGAAATATATGTGAGATAGGGTGGGAAACATTACCTGCAGCAGTAGTGGACTCCCCGCGAATCTAGTCATCTCTCGGCGATGAAAAACATCTAAACCCATCAATGTCTCAGCTATTGTCATGGCGATACAGCTCTTGCCCTCTCTTAAGCCTTGGGCAACCTCAATCAAACGGACGCTAGGTCCTCCGGAGCCTGAGGCAAGCAAGAAATGGGACAGCATGCACAAGCAAAGCGCATGTCGCCGAAAACCCTGCCCATGATGATCATCGCGGTCACCGGCATCAGAAAATTGATAATCCAAGCTCGGGATGTCCAATTCCCCATCGGTCCTAAGGCTTGGATGTGGCCAAAGCGGAATTATGGTAAAATCTCTTCCTCGCATTCGGACTCCATCAAAGCTTGGAAGTATTCAAAAGTGGGACATATCTCTTGTCCGCTAAAGCTAAAAACATGGGTGATCGGATTCCAAAACCTTGCCGCGAAACGAAGGAACGGAAAACGCAGCGGGGTGCGGCCCAGCGTGAATAGTGCATCTATACCGAAGCCCCGAAACTTCAACTTTTCCGAGCCATCCAAGGTAGCAATCCAATTTGTGAGATTTTCGACACGAAATGCCTCCATTTTGGTGCAAAATTGACTTAGAATGAGGGAACCACAAAGCTGGAACCTTTATGGAGGATAAGGCACTGTTTGGAGGACAAGTGTCAGAAAACTGGAGGTCCCCAGGACAAGTGGTCGGCCGACCACTTTTTTTGGTCGGCCAGCTAGTTTTTTTGGTCAGCCAGCTACTTTTTTGGTCTGTAAAAAAAAAAAAAAACTGGTCGGCAAGCTCTAAAAGTGGTCGGCCATGTGCAAAAAATGTGGTCTCCAGCTGTTTCTTGCCTCTAGAAGAGAGTCTCTAGTTTTCCTGTGTGCTGAGAATGCTCAAGGTCCGAGTTTACGTCTGTTTCGGATGCGTTCTGTCGCTTTGCTTGTCAAAAATGCATTTTCTTGTCGAGTTGTTAAGTTTTTCTTATCGAGTTGTTGCTCTTTGATTATCGAGTTGTTGCTCTTTGCTTATCGAGTTGTAAACTTGTTAAAGTTTTGTTGTTGCTTATTGAGTTAAGTTGTTTAGTTTGTTTTGTTGGTTCACTACCTGACTTGGCAATACATGAATGTTCAATTTCCATTCAATCTCATTTTTGTTCAAAATGGTGCGATGCGATGCTAAGAATACAAATACAACACTTTTTGAACAAAAAGTCATTTTCATTCCATCATAGCTTCTTTTTAAAACACTTTACAAAAGGGTACAAGCTTTAAAGAAAATAAAACTGCCTAAGCTGTACAATGTGCTACAACTATATGTAAAAAGAAAACTAAAGCAGGAACATCTGCATCAGTGCTATCAAGCTCAAGACCGAGAGGCCCTCTTCACCATCTTCGTCTAAACAGCCTCTGCACCACCGTCGTCAGCACCACCATCTGAATCGGAATCACCGTCCTCGGAATCTTTCTTGGCATCACCTCCGTCCTCAGAACCGGAACCAGAGTCATCATCTCTGCCTGCGGATGTCTCCGACTGAGGATGCACTGACTCCTCCTCCTCATTGGACTCGTCATCTTGTCTGGCAGGTGCTTTACATCTCCCCAGCTGCATGTTGATGCCCCTCTCCTAGCTGCTCAAGAAGGCCTGGATGGTCCAGTCTGCAGAGGTGTGACCTCAAAAGGCAGTTTTGAATACATCAGCCAGAGTATGTATGCCAGATATCTGATGCAAGAATGGTACATAGAGTGTGTGCATGCAGATATGGTATGTGAATGTGATGTGTCAGATGTTCTCTACACATGCAGTGAATCAATATAGTGAAATGTCCAGTTTCTATATGTCATTAGAAGTGTGATAAATACAAGGAAATTGAAAAGTACCGGCATGCCAGAGCCGTACAGCAGCGTCTCCCTCCGCAGGACCATGCTCTCGAGTGAGGCCACCACTCTGAGCAACCCCTCAGTATACTGGCAAGTTCAAGTCATCAGTGAATGAATGAATGTCTAAATATCTGAGTGATAAATGAAAACTGTGAAGCATACCGGTGGTGAGTCAGGGTCACTAATGTATCGATGATCGGGCAATGGAGGCTCCAGTGGAATCGGATAAGATATCCCATACTGCCAGCCCGTCAGCTCGGTCGGAAGATCTGGCCACCCAGCATACTGGCAAGTTGAGGGCATCCCTCTAGCCCTACCCCTCGATATGTTTGCCCTGCTAGTGGAAAGGATGTCTGCAGCTCGAGCGTGACTCGACGACGGCATATCAACAGCCCTCCTCGTAGGAGTACGAACACCTATCAGTAGAGGCATCAAGTATGTATGGCGGTATGTCGCGTACTCCCCCTCCTCTAGCATAAGGTCGTTAACCTCCTGGGGAGTGAGGCTCTCTGTGGACTGCATGTCCAGTGGAGGTGCTGAGTGGATCTCCTCAACGGGATTGCCCATCGTCTAGCGCATGAAGCAATCCCTGAGAAACCAGGCTCAACTGACTGGTCCCTCAAACAAAACCCTGTGTCGGGAGGCGCCCCATGCCCCAGCGAACTGGAACCGAGAATACCCGGGCATTGTCAGCCAAGGCTGCCAAGTGATCTGCGGATAACAAGTGCATAAACTGATTAGATGTCATAAATATGCAAGATGAATCAAAGCTGAGAGCATGAAGAACTGGAAGTTCTGGATTACCTCGTCCGCCCGCACCATGTCAAAATACTGCCGGAGATATGGCAATGTCCCCCGAGGCCTGGACCAGCACCGACCCTCGAATCTGCGCGAGTACGGTATCTCAAGCGGTGCCTCGACCTCCAACTCGAGAGCGAGCATCGAGAAGTAGGCGTAAACCCACAGCTATGAAAGGCAAGACAGTGGTAATGCAAATACCAAATGTATAGAAAATACAGAATGCTGAGTGTAGAATGCGAATACAGAATGTATAGAAAATGTTGAATGCTGAGTGCAGAATACAAATACCGAATGTATAGAAAATGTAGAGTGCTGAGTGCAGAATGTGAATACAAAATGTATAGAAAATGCAGAACGCTGAGTGCAGAATGCGGAGCACAAAATGTAAAGTGTGCCATGTGTGTAGTGTGTAGTGTACAGATAATGAAAAGCAAAAATGTAATGAAGAGGGCAGAATGTACCTCCCAGGCTCGTCAGTAGCCACCTACTATGGTCCCCCGCTCTCGGGAGGTCGCGCTCATCTAGCAGTAAAGGGTAACGAGGCCAGCGCCGCCCCAATCAAAGTGTCGGACCTGTGATAGGTCTACCAGAGCACTAAGAAGATAAAGCCCGACCGTGTTCCCCCAGTCGGAGAACAGAGTGGTCCCGAGGAGGAACATCAAAAATCCCCAGGCATACTGCTATATGGCCTTAATAGTCTCAAGCGTAGTCCCTCTGTACTGCTCCGCAAACCAGGTGTACCTAACCATGCCCGGTGATCTGCAGGGCGGCTGTAACAAGCCTGCGGGGGACCTCGCTACAGCTCGGACTCGATTTGTTGTCACGGTTCTAAATCTGAACCAAAGAGTCCAAATCCGGCAAATCGTTTTAAGAAAACAGATTTTGAAAGAAGTGCCAAACATAGACTGCTTTGCCAGATACAGAGTCGCCACCTAAATATTTTATTTTGGGAAATTTAGGAAACCCTGACTCGGTGCCAAAAGGCCACGTGTCCGTCATCACCAAAGTTGCCTCGGCTCGGGAACTTGGGTACGATTGGGGAAGGTCACTTCGTGAGCACCCCCGCTCGCCCGATCAAAGATTGGCCTCTACTAACCATGATATCTATCTTTAAAAACACTGTGTGTCCTTATTCTGGTTATTTAGCCTAGGTTACTATGTGATGCACACATCATATAAGTATAGACTGGGTCGCCTGAATTGGAACAAAACATTTCATGTTCGCTTTTTGAAAATGGTTTGCTACCCGCAGGTAGGCTTTAAAACATTTGATGATTTATTCCAATTTAAGTAACCCAACCTTCACCCACAGGCATTCAGGCAGTTATATCATATAAGCATATAGCCTCATGGTAAGCATGCTATTCATGGCAGTCACTCACACGCATGCAAGGATGCTGAAGCATAAAGCTTACCGAGTACTCCAGGCCAAAACAAAAAAAACTCATTAGAAATCATGCATAAATCCTAAGTATACAGAAATGCCTAATGCAACACATGCAAGAATGCAAACTATAGCAGGCTCGGCTATTCTAAACATGGCATATGGAATGCTACAGCTAACATGTATTCAATTTGTAATTGAAATACAAATGCAGTTAGTATGATGCGCCGAGCCCGGTGCATGCAATACAGATGAATGAATGCAAACATGCTGTCATACTGTATACTAATTGAAACATGCCCTAATCTAACCATCATAAGCGAATAAATAAAAGGGAAGAAAGACGTGGGGTTGGAAGACATACATCACACTCACGCACACTTATTACAGTTTTGCCCTCGCTTGGAGGGTCCGAATAAATATACAGTCCCGAATAAAAGAATATTAC
Source organism: Camellia sinensis (assembly GCF_055761805.1). Lineage (NCBI taxonomy): Eukaryota > Viridiplantae > Streptophyta > Magnoliopsida > Ericales > Theaceae > Camellia > Camellia sinensis. Next base: position 140,533,189 of record NC_138969.1, on the reverse strand, counting down.
AGTCCAAATATTACAGTCCAAATAATATACAAATTCCTAATTAATTAATCAAATTAACTAAGAAAGCTATAAAACTGGCGTGCAAGCCAGGGACTGCCTTACTTCTGATGAATGATGTATGTTTGGGCTGCCTTGCGCGGAAATCCACTGGGATGCCCCAATTAGCCTCTGTTTACACCTTTTCTTGAAATGCGCGCCAAACTCCAAAAAGTTACTGATTCTTCATTTTGCTGCAACAGAGAGCAGGAAAGGGGCAGAGCAATGTATTTTCACAGATATATGCATGCCTCGATCCTCGTGCCACCAATCACGCACATCGATGCATGATGGCAGAGGAGTCGAAATGTGCAACTCAATATAGAATGAATGCACGTATAAACACAACAAGAACCTAACTCCATCATGGATGATCCGGAGTGTCGGTGACTAGGGAATTGAGACACGTTCCGTCACTCGGAGTACGAAACGCACCTCGTTTCCCGTGCCCGGGCTAACTCCTATCCCGAACACGATGCAATATGCATGGTATGCATGAAATGCAACTAAAATACAGCCTAGCATGTCCAATGCTATGAAAATGAGATGTCTCGAAATGCGTGCACACAGGCACGCAAACCGAGAAAATGACAGAATGCGATCTAAGATACAACCTAGTATGCACAATGTTGTAAAAAAGAGATGCCTCGAAATGCGTGCACACAGGCACGCAAATTGAGGCGATGGCATACGCAATGCAACATGGACTTATACTAACATGAGAGAGCCTCAGCCACACTCACATAAGAGGCCGATGGATGAAAATGAAGTGCCTCGAAATGTGTGCACACGGGCACGCAAATCGAGGCAATGGCGTATGTAATGCAATAGCATGGAAAATGATATGCAAACATGCTACATGGACTTATACAAACATGAGAGAGCCTCAGCCACACTCACACAAGAAGCCGATGGATGAAAATGAAGTGCCTCGAAATGCGTGCACACGGGCACGCAAACCGAGGCAATGGCGTATGTAATGCAATAGCATGGAAAATAATATGCAAACATGCAACATGGAATTTCAGTACTGAAATGTGGGGAAAACAGCCCCGAAACGAGGCGAAAGTACACCCGATGTATGGAATAGTCCCGAAACATGGATTTTGGCACCCAAAATGGCCTATAGCTATACCAAACATGCACAATATGGACATGCAATGAAAATACAGAAGTGAGGCAATCCCAAGATAAGAATTTTTCCAGTTCAAAACATGGCCAAATAGCAAGCAAAGATAGTGCAAAACTAGCATGCAAGAAATGGCCCTAAACATGGGATTAAGAAGCGACTCACAGCTGCTGTCCTCAAACAGGTTAGGGCCCTTCAACAAAGTTGAAGAGGGGCCCAAAATATGATGTTTTCCAGAACTGTAAAAACCCCAAAAACAAACACAGGTATGGCTGCACTCCCATGCAAGAAAAAGGGCCAAAAGGTGGCCAAAGAGGCAAGTGGTATATGCAAAGCCCAAACTGAAAAATTGCCTTCTACAACATTGAATAGGGACCAAAAATATGACTATTTACAGAACTGTAAAAACTCCAAAACAGTATACAAACATGCTAGAAATGCAATGCAAAATGAGGCTCAAAAGTGGCTATAACACAAAGTATGCAAAATAATCATCAAACAGCCAGAGACCCTTGATTAAACATGAATAATGGGCCAAAATAAGACTATTTTTAGTACTGTAAAAATTCCAAAAACCAAAGCAAGATAGGCTAACAAATCATGCAAAAATGGGGATTAAAAGAGAGATATAACATGAAGTGTATAAAATATGCCTCAAACCATGAAAGGCCCTTAATTAAACATGAAGAATGGGCCAAAATAAGAACTTTTATAGCTCTGTAAAATGACCAAAAATGGAACCAAGATAGGCTGCCAAGTCATACAAGAATAGGGGACCAAAGATGGATATAAAGACAAGTGGTTCATGGAGGTCCCAAACAAAGATGAGCCCTTCTTCAATGTTGAAGAGGGGCTCAAAATAAGCCTACTTAAAGTTCATGAGAAACTCCAAAATAGATCACACGTTGGTTAGAAAAAGCATGCAAAATATTGACATACAAAGAGGGTATTGAAGCAAGTGCAAGATAGAGGGCTCAAACAGGGTTGAGCCCTTAATGAGACATGAAAATGAGCTCAAAAAAATGACCTTTTCAGTTTTGGTCGGGGCTCAAAACAGTAAGCATGATGGCTAGAGGAATGGTGCAAAAATGAACTAGAAAAGAGGGAAAATGGACTCACCCTTGAAGATCAATACTTTTGTTGCTTCTTGGACCAAATTTTTTGCCTCTTAGCTCCTGGAATTCCTCCCCTTGCTGCTGGAATGGAGTGGTGGAGGTAGAGCTTGGTGGTGATGAAGAAAATGAGGTGAAACTTGGGTGTTTTTGAGAAAATGAGAGAGATAGAGGGAGATTAGTGTATCAAGGCTTGAAGACAATTTTTCTAACCCCTTCTTCAAGTGTTGGAGGCTGGTTATATGGAGCAAAAAGAGGGAGTAAAGGTGGGGGAAAAAGGAGACAAGCTTTCCCCCACAAAATATCCCCCGGATTGAGATATTTTCTGGGGGATAAAGCTATGCAGCTGTAAAGTAAACAGTGTGAGGATCATGGCCGGCCAGGTATTTTTGTTTCAGGTGGCCGGCCGGCCACATCCCCTAGCCGGCCGGCTAGGGGTCAAAAGGGTCAAGTTGGTTTAGTGGTCGGCCACCACACAATGGTGTCCTCCCATGTGTCCTCAACACAACCATGTGGTTCAAAGTTCAAGAAAGTGGCCCCAAGGTGTTCAACATTAGCTCGGAAGGAGGGGTTCAAAAGGGTCAAGTAACATTAGTGGCCGGCCACCAACTTTTAGGGTCCTCCCATGTGTGTACATCACAAGTATGTGGTTCAAAGTTCAAGAAAGTGGCCCCAAGGTGTTCAACATTAGCCCGGAAGGAGGGGTTCAAAAGGGTCAAGTAACATTAGTGGCCGGCCACCAACTTTTAGGGTCCTCCCATGTGTGTACATCACAAGTATGTGGTTCAAAGTTCAAGAAAGTGGCCCCAAGGTGTTCAACATTAGCCCGGAAGTGTGAAAAACGGGCATCGGAGGGCGTCGGAGGATATATAACTGGTTGCTGCAACAATTACTGGCCTCCCACCCTTCTATGGCCTTCCCAGTGATAAAACAAAGGTACCTGCCAAAAATGAACGAAAACCGTTGCAAAACGAATGTTCGGGGGCCAAAACGCGCAGTTCGGGGTCCCGAAAATGGGCTGTTAAGCACCGAAAGTGGCATTCGGCCACGAAGTGGGTTTCTCAGACCCCAGTGTCCCTTGAAAGGGAGAAAATAAGATGCATGCCAAAAATCAGAGCAAATGGAGATGGTTAAGCGGTCCCGAACCGAGGCACACGGCCAACGGTCCCGAAAAACCGGAAACCGGACTCCGAAATGGGCAAAATGGCCTACGGCCACGAAATGTAGCCCACGGCCACTAAGAGATGGTCTACATGACCTCTCCCTCCCCTCAGGAAAAGAAACAGAGAAAACCGAGTCTGGTTCGCAAACCGACGCAAGGCACAAAAGAGTCCGGAAGTCCGGAGGCAGGGCTCACGACCAAGACTCTGAAACTTCTGAACGAGCACATTATGCAATATCACCGAGCGCTCAATCGGTGACGTCTGAGTCTTAAGGTCGGTCAAAAATGGGGTGGCTACAGCGGCAGATGGGCTCCGAGCAGATAAGTCCAAGCTGTCCCCCACGCACCCATATCGATATTGTATAGGATCGGCCGGCCTGCCACGTCGAGGCCCGTCAGCATGGAGAAGTTACACGGGGTCATCGTCATGTCCTCGGAGGCAGAAAAATGGAAGGAGTTGGTGGTGTCACACCATCTCTCGACAAGTGCGCCCAGAAAGGTCCTGCTCGCCGGATGATGCGACAACCCCATACAAAATAGACCAAACCCGGCCTCATCTACAATATGTCGAACAGCATCTGGGAGCTCCATATACCACTCCCTGGCAATGATCGACCCGTAGCCCTGTGTGAAACGGGAAGATACCTGCGGATAGAATGAACATATGTAATCAGTTTCAAATAAACAGAATGCTGTGTTATGGGCTGTGTGTTCAGATTGAGCAGTGTTATGAGCCGTGTGCAAAATAAACACAATGTTGTGTTATGAACTATGTGTTCAAATTGAGCAGTGTTATAAGCCTTGTGTAAATAAACAGAATGCTGTGTTATGAACTGTGTGTTCAGATTGAGCAGTGTTATGAGCCGTGTGCCAACTAATTAGAATGTTGTGTTATGAACTGCGTGTTCAGATTGAGCATTGTTATGAGCTGTGTGCAAATAAACACAATGCTGTGTTATGAACTGTGTGTTCAGATTGAGCAGTGTTGTGAGCCGTGTGCAAATAAACAGAATGTTGTGTTATGAACTGTGTGTTCAGATTGAGCAGTGTTATGAGCCGTGTGCCAACTAAACATAATGTTGTGTTATGAACTGTGTGTTCAGATTGAGCAGTGTTATGAGTCGTGTGCAAATACACAGAATGTTGTGTTATGAATTGTGTGTTCAAATTGAACAGTGTTATGAGCTGTGTGCCAACTAAACAGAATATTGTGTTATGAACTGTGTGTTCAGATTTAGCAATGTCATGAGCTGCGTGCCAAATAAACAGAATATTGTGTTATGAACTGTGTGTTCAGATTGAACAGTGTGCTATGTATGAGCTGCGTGCCAAATAAATAGAATACTGTGTTATGAACTGTGTGTTCAGATTGAACGGTGTGCTATGTATCAGCCGTGCGCCAAGTAAACAGAATGTTGCGTTATGAACTGCGTGTTCAGATTGAGCAAAATACTGCGTTATAAACTGTGTGTTCAGATTGAGGAAATACTGTGTTATGAACTGTGTGTTCAGATTGACCAAAATACTGCGTTATGAACTGCGTGTTTAGCTGTATGTTCAGATTGAGCAAAATATTGCGTTATGAATTGTGTGTTCAGATTAAGGAAAATACTGCATTATGGGCTATGTGTTCAGATTAAGCAAAATACTGCATTGTGAACTGTGTGTTCAGATTGAGCAGAATACTGTGTTATGAACTGCGTGTTCAGATTGAGCAAAATACTGCGTTATGAATCGTGTGTTCAGATTGAGTAAAATACTGCGTTATGAACTATGTGTTCAGATTGAGCAAAATACTGCGTTATGAACTGTGTGTTCAAATTGAGAAAAATACTGCGTTATGAATTGTGTGTTCAGATTGAGCAAAATACTGCATTATGAACTGCGTGTTCTGATTGCGCAAATACTACGTTATGAACTGTGTGTTCAGATTGAGGAAAATACTGCGTTATGGACTATGTGTTCAGATTGAGCAAAATACTGCGTTATGAACTGTGTGTTCAGATCGAGCAAAATACTTTGTTATGAACTGCGTGTTCAGATTGAATAGTATGCTATGCTATGAGCTGCGTGCCCAAAAAGAGCTGCGTGCCCAAAGTGAGATGCGTGCCCAAAATGAGTTGCATGCCCAAAATGAGCTGTGTGCCCAAAATGAGTTGTGTGCCCAAATGTGCTGTGTGCCCAAATGTGCTGCGTGCCCGAAGTGAGCTGCGTTCCCAAAATGTGCTGCGTGCCCAAATGAGCTGTGTGCCCAAATGAGCCGTGTGCCCAAATGAGCTGTGTGCCCAAAATGAGCTGTGTGCCCGAAATAAGCTGTGTGCCCAAATGAGTCATATGCCAAATGAACAAAATATTGTGTTTTGAGCTGTGTGCCTAATGAACAGTGTCCTATGTTATAAGCTACGTGCCAAGTGGACAAAATGTTATGTGTAAGCTGTGTGCAGAACGAGCAAAAGTACTGTGTATGTGAATGTGTTCGGAACGAGCAGATATAATACATAGCGAAAGCATGAAATGTTCAAGAAATGCAAAATGCATCATAGAAAATGCAAAAATGAAGTGCGCACCTCTCGTGCATGATGAGATAGGTGGGACTCAGGCTCCCGTAGCAGCAAATCTGCAGGCGCCCGTCGCGTGAAATCGGTAAAATGGTGGAAGGTGCTCGGAGGTAGGATGTGCTCCTGAGAGTGGTACCCCTCCGGGTCGAACGGTCGCATCCTCGGAGGCAACAGTATAATGTCAGGCTCATCCTCTACTCTCGGGGAGCCTCCGCCATATGGAATATCATCGGCCATCTGAAGAAATCTGCAAAAAGATGCAAAAATGACCGAAATGAGCCAAAATTGTAAAAAGTCAACAAAAGTCAACGCCCGAGAAAAGGTGCTAAACTTTAAGACAAACATATCTCAAGTGGTGAACATGGAGAAAGAATCTCTGAAAACAAATTCTAAACGGTTCAAAACGAAGAGAATCGAAAGTTTTCGTGAAACAACTTCACATGGGGCATTGGAAAACGCGTATAAAGTGCAGATCTGAGAGAGAAAAGGGTCTAGGAGTAAAGGAGAATGTGTTTCAGCCTTGTGTTTGTGAGCAAAAGTGATTTGGATGTGTATACTTCAAGATCCGGCCTTGAAAAGACCAATATGTCCCTGTTTTGCTAAACTGGTCGGCCAGCCAGTTTTTCTGCTCGGCCGACCACTTAAGTGGTCAACAACTGGTCGGCCACTGATGTAGGTGGTCAGCCACCATCCTGGATGATCTCTAGGGCTCCATTGTTCTCCATGTGTGTTTTTTTGATGATTGGAGTCCTTGGCTCTCGGGAAAGTGCAAGAAAAGTACACTTTTCAGTTCAAAATGTCCCCGCGGGAACTTCGATTCAAGTCTTCGATGCGTGGCTCATCGTCACTCATCAAAGAGCGAGGTGTATCCTTTTTAAGTATGTTGTGACCCCTCCAAGAGGTAACTCGAAGGTTACGGTTGGATTGCTCGCATTAAGGCTTGTATCTCCTTTTTCAGTATATTGCTTCGGACGTACTCTCGAAGTCGCACGTTTACCTTGCATTGTTATGCACCTTCACTTGTATTGTCAGGCACACTTCAAGCGCATTGTTATGCACACTACTCGTCGCATTGTTATGCACACTACTCGTTGCATTGTTATGCACTCTACTTGCATTGTCGCGCATGTTTTACTCGCATTGTTATGCGCACTTCGGTTGCATTGTTATGCACCCACACTTTGTTTGCGTTGTCATGTACTTTTCACTTGCATTGTCACGCACTTTTCACTTGCATTGTTATGCTTGTTCCAGTTGCATTGTTATACACTTTTCACTTGCATTGCTATGCATGTTTCCATCGGCATTGTATATGCACGTGTTTATCTTGTATTGAAATTATACCATGATGTAACGTCAAACATGTGTTTCTAACTATATTGTACCTGTTGAGTTTCTTTCTTATGCAGGCATGATATTGTATGTACGGTTCATTTAAAGCTGGTGCGACCAGACGGTATTGTATGTACGGTTCATTTGAACTTCTCTTCCTTCTCTGAATGAGACACAGTGAGAATTACATAATTCTCTTACATCCTTTTTGTTGGAATGTGTGAGACTGTTGTTTCTTATTCACTTGCTAAACCTGTTGCATTTATTTTGCGTATTTGCTTCATTACAGCTTTCTTTGCATCATCATAAGTTATGTTTGGCATTGTGCATGTCATTTGCATCTTGCCCCAGCCTACGGGCGCATCTCTTTGTAGCCTGTTTGTCTAAGTCTTCGGCCTTGTCAAAAATGGGTCGTCTCTAGGCTTTGACATTCACTCCCGTCATCTTATGACTTCCAAGTTCTGTCAAAGAGGGGCAACTGTAGACACCCCATTTTTCACCGACCTTGAGACTTAGACGTCATCGATTGAGCGCTCGGTGATTGCGCATGTTGTACTCGTTTCGAGTTTCTGGAGTTTTTGGCCAAGTGCCTTGCCTCCGGGCCTCTAAACTCTTTGTGTTTCAGCTCGGTTTGTGGACCAAGCCTTGTTTCCATTCCCTGGAGGGAGGGAGAGGTCTTGTAGACCACCTTTTTGTGGTCGTAGACCACTTTTCCTGCTTGGAGACCAGTTTTCGATTTTTGGAGTCTTCGGTCGCGCGCCTTGTCTCGGGACCGCTTAACGTTCTCCGTTTGGCTTGGTTTTCGAACCATGCCTTGTTGCCTTGGCCTAGAGGGTCATTGTGGTCTGGGAGACCACTTTTGGTGCCCGTAGACTAGTTTTCGAGGCTTCCGGCTGCATGCCTTGCCTTCGGGACTCTCGTCTTGCATCCTTTTTGGTTTGTTTTTGGTACAAACCTTGTTTTCCTTGTTTGGAAGGTGGCACAAGGGTGGGAGACCAATTCTTCCACTTGGAGACCACTTTCTTTCCTGACAGCTAGTTTTCTGGTCGGCCAACTGGTTTTCTTGGTCTTTGGACCACCTTTTCTAGTCGGCCACCACACCACTGCCTTGCTTTCTTGCTGCAGACCATTTCCCACCGTGGCTGACCACTTTTTTCCCTGGCCAACCACTTCCACTGTAGTAGAAGTAGCTAGCCGACTACTTCGGTGATCGGCAACTTTCCATCACCTTTTTGGATATATTTTTAGGGCAGCTGTTACAGCTGGAAGGCACAGAAGTCATCCTCCATACACGTAGATGGAGGGATGGCTTTAGGCCAAAAGCTTGTCCAACAAGCTTGTTGCTTGTTTTCTATAAGAGGGAGGCCCTCCCTCCCTCCTCCTGGTTCAGAAAATCTTGCTTGAGTGATACATATCATCCATATCTATACTTCTCCATTTCTCTCTTGTTTTGTGCTTGAAAGTGCATATTCTTCATACTATTGCACACAAACACAAACTCAAACACCATCCTATTGTTACTGAGGCACTTTGAGGTTGATTTTGGAGTTTTTGGAGAGGTTTGAGCTCAGAAAAGCTGCTGGAGTTGTAGCTTTGAAGTGGTTCGACAAGGGTGAGCTTCTAACCCCTTAAAACCCTTGCTTTGGTTTAAGCTTTTGAACCTATTTTCATGTTGTTTTTGGCTTGACTGTAAACTAAAAAAAGTTCTGATTTTGCATGCTTAACATGTTTGTTTAAGGTCTCTTTTGTGTTGGGGGTAGTCTACCCCCTCTTAGGCCTTGTTTGGCTTTGTTTTGTACCTTCCTTTTAAGCTATTGGGACCACCTTGTTTTGGCCTTCTCACCACTGAAACTCAGAGGAATTTCAGTGGTGGGAATGGTGTTTTGAGGTCCCAAATAGGAGAAGGTCATCCCCTCTCCTTGTATTCTTGAATGCTTGCTTCATTTGCCTTATGTTTGAGCATGTTTGTTAAGCTTGTGTTGGCTACATCTCAGCCTATTTTAGGCCTTATTTCAGCATGGCATACCACTGTTTTGACTTGGTTTTGTCACCTCATGCATGCCTTATACACTTGTAGTGTAAATCTTGCAAACTAGCTTTGTGTGTTTCATGAAGTAGCATGTCTTTCTATCTTGTTTTGAGTCCATCGCAGCATGTTCTTGGTGTTGTTTTGACATGATATACCTCTGTTAAGGTTTGGTTTGATAGCCCCATGCATGCTCCATGCACTTGTAGTGCAATTCCATGAATTAGCCTAATGTGTATCATGCTTTAGACTGTTATTCTAACATGATTTTGGCTTAACTCTAAGAAGCTTTTATCCATGTTTTAGCATGCTCTAGCTCTGATTTGTGTTGTTTTGGTCATGCATGCCATGCTTTATATAGCTATAATGCATTCTAGCTTGTTAGCTTTGTGTATCAAGTCCACTAGCATTTATTACTTGGGCTACTAGAATGATTTGGCATCATTTGTTATGAGATTTCAGTGCATGTTTCATGGTCATACACTCTCATCTTTCACTTATTCCATGCTTTGAAGGGTTGGTCATTTATACCTTAAATATAAGCCATTGCGTATGCCTTCATGCCTAAGCTTGAGAGCTATCATTTTAGTGTGTTTTTTGGGTTATTTTGGCATGATATAACTCTAATTTTTGTTGGTTAAGTTATCTCATGCTTGATCTTGATAGGTGTAGTGTAATCCTCCCTTTTGGCCTTGTATGCATCATGCCTTATACCCTTCATGCTAGCTTGTTTTGGCTTCCTTACATGCATGTTTTAGACTCATTTTGACATGTTCTAGGACTGTTTTGGGTTTCCTCGACCATATGCTTCGTGTTTTGTATAGCTATAGTGCAAGTGCCTATGCTAGCTTTGAGTTTTGAGCACCATAGCATACTTCATTTGCATCATGTATATGATTTGGCATCATTTATCATGATATTTCAGAGCTTATAGCATTGCTATGTTCCCACTTCTTTCTTGCTTTGAATGCCTTTAAGGGCTATACATTGTTGCCTAGTTTGTGACCTAGCATGTATGCCATCTTGCCTAGGTCCTTGAGCTCCCATCTCAGCATGTTTTGGTCTTTGTTTAGACCTACTTGAGCTCTGTTTGTGCTTGGTTCATGCATTTGTGCCATGTATTGCATGCCCCCTTTGTAGTCCTCTTTACTAGCTTCATGCTTTAAGGATCCTAGCATGCCATGCTTATGTTGTTTAAATGATTTGGCATCATTTCTTGTCTAATTTCAGTGCATTTAGTGTTGTTACACTTCCACATTTGTCCCTCTTTGAGAACTCTTGAGAGTTGTGCTCTTATGCCTAGTTGATGGGCCATTGCATTGAGCATGTTTGTCTTGATCTTCATGCCTTAGTTTCATCATTATGGACACTGATTTGGGCATGACTGAGGTCTGTCCATTTTGGTTTAAGTCCATCGAGCATGTTATGTGAATGTTGTTACATTGCATCATGTTGTTGCATGCTTATGTTGCCTTGCATTGTGTATGCATGCATTAGCATTGTTTGTATGTCATTAGCTTTGTTAAGTTGATCATGTCACATTGCATTGAGTATGCCATGTTGTTGTTTGCATTGTGTATGCCATGTTATTCTTCGCATTGTGTATGCCATTTTATTCTTTGCATTGTGTATGCCATGTAGTTGCATTGTTTTTTACATGCCCTGCATTGCATGTTTGCATGCTTAAGTTGCGTTGCATGTTTGCATGTTTGAGTTGCATTGCATGTGTTTGGATTAGGTGTTAGTCCAAACATGAGAAACGAGGGACGTTTCATACTTGGAGTGATGAAACGTGCCTCAATTCTCAGTCGCCGACCCTCTTGATCAAGCATGATAGAGGTCAAGGCTTTATGTGTTTATTTGTGCATTCATTTCATATTGAATTGTGCAATTTGGCTTCTTGGCCATAATGCATTGAAATGTGCGATTGGTGGCCTGGGGGTCGAGAACCGCACTCCCTTGAGCTTATGAAATGATAGGGAGAGTGGTTGTGCACACATACCTTGCAAATACATTGCCATGCCCTTTCTTGCTCTCTGTTGCAGCAAACTAGAGAAGTGAAGCAACAAGTGGTCGGCAGACCAGAAAAACTAGCTGGCCGACCACTTTTTCTGGTCTGCAACAAAGAAAAGTGGTCGGCAGGTGGTTGGCAACTCCAGAAAGTGGTCAGCCATGTTCTTACAGGTTCCCATGGTGGAGTTGAAGCTTTGTGGAGCTTGGTGCAAGGTTCTGTGAATAGTTGCAAACAGAGGCAAATCGGGGCATCGCGTTGGATTTCCGAATGAGGCAACCGAGCATACATGCACTTCTCATCCCGAGGACCTCTCTTTACTGCTTTCCTTAGCTAGTTTATGCTTTGGTTCTGTATTTAAGTAGTTAATGCGTTTAGCTGCTTATTTGTGTTGGAATAACTAGTTAGTTAACTTGTTATTTAATTAGCTTCGTTTTGTACTTAATTAGTTAGTTTGTTAGTTAATTAGTTGTGTGATGTAATATTTAGTTTACTTAGCTCAGATTAGCTAGTTAGCTTCTTATTTGGACCCTCCATCGAGAGGGCCAACTGTTGTAATAAGCGTGCGTGTGTGTGATGCATGTCTTCCAACCCCCATTTCTTTCTCCCTTTCACTTAATTGCTTACGATGGTTAGTTTTAGGGCATATTTTGTTTAGCATACCTTATGCTTCACATGCTTGCATTCATTCATTTGTTTTGCATGCACCGGGCTCGGCGCATCATACAAACCGCATTGTATTTCAATACATTTACTTGAATACATGTTCAACAGCATGTTATCAAGTTGCATTTCATATGCCATTCTAGATAGCCGAGCCTATCTTAGTTGCATTTTTGCATTTGTTGCATTAGCAATCTTAACATGAACTACAATCATGCGTGATTTCTAACTAGTTCTCTATTTTGGCTCGGAGTACACTGTGAGTGTTTACGCTTTAACATCCTTGCATGTATGTAAGTGACTGCCATGTTTAGCATGCTTGCCATGAGGCTAACTGCTTAAGTGTTTAACTGCCTGAATGCCTGTGGTTAGAGGTTGGATTGCTTGGATTGGAACAATTCATCAAAATCATGTTGCTTTTCTAAGCCCACTTGAGGGTGGCAAAATCCACGACTTAGCCTACTTGCGAGTAGCAAACTTTCAAAAATGTTTTGTTCCAAGTTAGACAATCTAGTCTATACTTGTACGTTGCGCGCATCACATAGTAATTCTAGGTTAATAGCCGGAATAAAAGCACATGTGTTTTCAAAAATAAAATATCATGTTAGTAAAGGCCGATCTTTGATCGGGCGAGCGGGGGTGCTTATTGCATGACCTTCCCTTCTCGTACCGAAGTTCCCAAGCCGAGGCAACTTTGGTGATGACGGACACGTCGCCTTAGGCACGAGTCAGGGTTTCCTAAATTTTTCCCAAAATAAAATATTTAGATGGCGACTCTATATCTGGCAAAGCAGTCCATGTTTGTCACTTCTTTATAAAAATCAGTTTTCCAAAACGATTCGTCGGATTTGGACTCTTTGGTGATTTATCAGTCTTGCATTGCACTTTGCGAGATTAGATTCAGAACCGTGACATTGAGTCCGAACTGTAGTAGCCTAGAACAAAACGATTCGCGCCCTCGCAGGGCGCAAAGCGAGAGTTCTTGGGGCAGTCTACATATCGAATATCAACATTAGTCAGACAATTCACGACATGCGTCAAACATGTCTAAATGTATATTAATTTTTGGGTCAAAATCTTTTTACAAACTCATGATTTGGGGGCTGCAACAGTTTATCCTTTATGGTTTAAATATAGCCAGAAAACTCCCATATGGTTTTGAACTAAAGTGCACTTTTTCATCTAAACTAACGGAAGGTGTATCATACACACCACTTTTGAGAATGTGTTTGATTTTCTAAAAAAAAAATAAAGTAAAATAAATACAACAAAAAGATAATTGTACCCCCCATTTTTTCCAAATTTAAAATTAGATTAATATGTTAATTAAAACATAATTAAGAATTGATAAAAAAATATATAATATAATTAAAAATTGATTTAAAATTTAATTAAATAAAAATAAAATATAAAATAATAATTAAGAATTGATCTAAAATATAATTAAATTAAATTACATTAACATGTTACAAATTGCAATAAATAATTATAAATTTAGGATTAATTTTGAACTAAAATATAATTAAACAGAAATTAGATTAAAAAGTTTTGAATTATAATGAATAATTAAATATTTAGAATTAATTGTGACCTAAAATATAATTTAAATAAAAATTATAGTAAAAAGATAAAAATTACAATAAATAATTTTTAATTCTTAATTATGAGGATATTGTGATTTAATGAAATTGATGTTAGAGATTATAAATTATGTGTATGAGAGGGAAGGGAGAAAAAATAATTAAAAAAAAATTGTACAATTTGAGGGTATTAAAGTCATTTCACATATATAGATAACACTTGCACTTTAGTCTAAAACCACATTAGGGTTTTCTGCTATATTTGAATTATAAGAGGGCAAATTACTTTGGGCTCCAATCACAAGAGGATAAAATAACTTTTAGCCTTAATTTTTTTTAAAAAAAAATTAGAGTTGTATATGCATCAAACATTTGAGAGATACCAGTATCTAATAATGTCAAATACACATGAAACACGAAGTTTGAAGAAATTAACTTGGGATCCAATGATAGAACAGAAAAGGGCAAATCATACTCGCAGTTCATGTAAGTAAATTTAGTCTCTATAATTTTAATTGTATTAATTTACTGTTTGATTTTTCATAGTGGGTAAATTTAATCTAGTTGATAACATGCATCAAGAATTTGAACAAAAATTAGGGGCGAAATGATTCATTCATAAAGGAATAGACCATTTCAAGTGGGGTGATTTTATTTACACACCACTAATACACATGAAATTCTATTTTTACACACCTAATTATCTCAATTCACATCATTTTTTAATGCACACACTTTTTAATTTAATTATTAATTAATTTTCTCAATCCACACATTAAATGTATCAATTATACCCTTCACTTAACTATTGTACACACACCCTCTCAACCCTCTTTCCACACATTTGTCCCTCATTTCACACACTGGTTCGGTTTGGAAATTTGTAGAGCCACAATGCTACAACAGTCAAAATGAAAACCTAATTGAAGAACACAGTCAAAATGAAGACCACATTGAAGAACCAAGGTCCTCTTTTTTTGAATCGGCACTGCTGATTATGAGCTTTCGGCCATAGTTTTCCGAAATTATGTGTTTATTTCATAAATTTGCTTCCGAATAAAAATGATTAGTTCGATAAATTTGTTTCGAAAAAAATAAAATAAAAAATTTGAAAATTGATGTCCAAATATAATGAAATAATTCGACAGTTGATGTCTGAATATAACGAAATATTTCGACACTAGTTGTTCAACTGAAAATTGCGAAAGGAAAAAAAAGAAAAAAAAGAGAGTTTTGCACGAAAAAGCTAACATTTTCATCACTAATAAAGTATAAACCTAGATATTAAAACAATATAAGAGTTATTATGAGAGTATTACTTTGCAAACAATAGAGGAGTATAGAGTGTGTAGCAAGCAGAGTGACAACAACAGAATAACTAGGATTTAGTTTTTTTTACTCAAAAGGTGTACATTAAGATTTTTTTATTTTTAAAAGATGTGTACAGAGTATTTTCATATAATATAATGGGTGTTAGTAGATGTCCATTATGGCCATTTTAGTTTAGAGTATAATTGTCATTAAAATAATATTTCATTAAATGTTGGCACTGAGGTAATTAGGTGTGTGGAAATAGAATTTCTCCTAATACTCTCATTATATACCATTAATAGATTAGATTTATATTCCAATAATATCCTCCAATGAAATGACCATCAAGGACAATATGAGATGTATTCTACTCATTTAAAAATTTCAAATTAAAAAATATAAAATACACTTCACACACCATCATTCATGTGGAGTTTAGAGTTTTAACATATAAACATTGTATTTCTTCATCATCTTCACCACTAACATATACTTACGATATCATTCGTTATCAATTATCTCAGCTTATTCTTTTCTCCATTATACTTCATTTTCAAACTCAAAACATTATGTCTTTGAAGATTTAGGGTTTAAGAACATTGAAATCAATTAGTTTTGAACATTTGGATATCATGGATAACAATGAGATGGTTAGTTCTGATATAAACATTGAAAAAGTTGATTTGAACTTGAAAATGTTAGTTTATGACTTGGTTTTTTAGTTTTTTTATTTATCTCATTGGTATATTGGGAAGATGAGTTTGTTCATCGTGTTCAGATAACTAGAGTTGAATTTTATATAATGTTCGATTACTTATATTTGCACAAAATAATTTTGTTCAAATTATTAAGATTGACCAAATATTAAATGTCCATACATAAAAAATTAAACATTTTGAGTTAGTTTGGTTAAAATAAATTAAAATTTTATTCATTATTCAAATATAAATTTTTGAACACATTAAATTTGTTCAACTCTATATTTACGAACATGGCTAATTTAATGAATTTGAATTGACGACGAGAGATGAGAGTTCAAGACTAACAATGAAGATCAACACCGGCGAAGATGGAGGCCGAATGAAACACTCCGCCGATTATCTAAAATAGAGAGATGACGAGATGAGACACGATGAGAGTTCAACACCAACTGTCGAGATCAATACTGGCGAAGATGAAGGTCGAATGAAACCTCCGCCGGTGATGAAGATCAAGACCGATGAAGATAGTCTATGTTGGTCTCTATTTTGAAGATTGTGGGATTTTTGTTGTGGGTAGTGGTGAAAATGAAGAGTTTTTGGTTTGTGTAATGGTATGTGTTCAAACAATTAGTGGTTTGTTAATACGTGGTTAGTAATGGAAAGTTAAGGTGTGAACTAAGATATTTTTAAACCCTAAAAATTATTTTGTGTGTATACTAAGTAATTGTGTGTACTAGAAGTATTAGCAGTATGTAAATAGAATCACCCTTTCAAATAGAAGCTTCATTTAACAATAGTTTCATTTCCTCATTACACCCTCTTTCAAAATTCAAAATTTTCATTTTATCTCCTTACACCTTACATAATCCAATGGGGGTGTTTGGCAAGTTGGATTTTAGCCCCTTTTTTTTTTTTTACTAAAATCCACATAATGACAAAATAATCTAAAACAGTTAATAAGACAAAATGTCACATCAAATCCATAATCACTTCACATTTTTTTCTCACAAACATTGCATCCAACTAAAAAAATAATCTAACTATCTTTCCGAACACAAAAATTTTAGCCTACTAAAATAGCAAAAAACTAACATAGCCTACAAAAATAGCAATTTCCCAAACACCCACAATATATGTTCTCATCCTTGATATATTTTCTTCTATTTACACCCCAAATCTCAACATCACAAACACACCACCACCACTACCTCTAATAGGCATCACCACCACCTATTCTAGCTTGACTATCTAGTCCTCCCTACACCACTAACCTCCTCCTGGCCTCCTAACAAGGCGACCCAACCACCTTCTACCACTACTCGAGCCTTACTTACCACCACAACCCTCATATTATCCATTCTTCACTGCCGTCACAATCCTTCCCTAGTCCTCTCCCATCTTAGATCCACAATTTTTGTAAAGGGTAAGAAAAATATGACCTAGGGTCTTCAAATAAGAAAAAGAAGAAAGAAAAAAAAAGAACAAAAGAACAAAAAAGGAAAAAAAGAGAGAAAAAGATGGGGGGTCATGGCAGGTAGGTTTGCAAGGGATAGAAGAGGGATTGGGTGGTGTGCATGGTTGGAAAGAAGGGGCTAGAGTGGTCCGGCGCGGGGGGGGGGGGGGGGGCGTAAAGTTGGAAAGATGGGTAGTGGTGCAGGCGGTGGAGGTAAGGGCAATGGGTGACAAGTGGTGAGAAGGAGAAGAGTGGGTATAAAAATTATGATTTTAAAATTTTAATGCTTGAGGATTGTAGAGTAATTTTATCAAAGATAAAATCATAATAAAAAAAAATTTAAATTGCCTACCTATTTTAACTTAGATATCAACTCCTCAATCATTTTTGAGTTATTTTTGTCAATCAATAGGAGAATAATTAGAAATATGAGAAATATTATAGTCAAACAATAGCTAGAAACCCAACAATGTTTGATAATCTGATTTAACACTTAAAAAGTGAATATATTAAGTGATTGTCAATTAAGTCTATTTGATAACGACAATTAATATCACTTAACAATTTAAGTGCTTATTAAAAAATAGGCTAAACCTTGATAAAATTTTAAATCATATGAAGATTATTTAATTCTGCTAAATTTATAAAAACTAAATATAAATATTGATATACACTATTATAAACTCACTAACACCATTGCCACCATTGACACCACCGCCACCACAACTGCTACTGCTACCACCACCATCAAGCCACTTCCACCACTACCACCACCACCACTGCCGCCACCATGCCACCACCACCACAATCCCCACCTTCATCATCATTGTCATTGTTGCCATAAATACCACCATTATTTTACTATTACTACCATCGCTACCACTACTACCACCACCACCATTAACACTATCATGTCGCCACCACCATCAACATCATACCATCACCACCATTACAATATAAAAATTAAAATATATAATTTGAAAATAATAAATTTTAAATTTGATCTTATGCATATCAAACAACTTGTTTTTAGTTTAGTACTAAAATTTTTATCAAATAGTTTTTCAATTCAGCATTCAGTATTCAGCATTCAATTTTCAATATTTAATTTTTAATTTTCAATTTTCAGTTTTATCAAATACTACCTTAAGTCTAACAAGCAATCATTATGCCCAAGTCCAATAACCTGTAGCTGCATACACCTCTTATAATTGGAGAGAAATAATCACTATAAAGAATTTGAACTACTCTCTATACAATTTGAACCTACAACTTCACACCACAAAGTGCAAACCACTAGTCCAAAAGCCCTAGTTCACTTTAAGGAGTTTGAATGAGCACTATCAATTAGACTTAATTGATACAATAATAAAAATTTAACGATGAAAATAAAGCAATTTAAACTATAAAGATTAAATTGACACTATAGACAAATTATAGAGATTACATAAAGATAGCTCAAGCATATTTGTAGGCCGAGATGAAAAATATAATTGAGGCCATTATGATGTTTTACAGTGTAAGTCATAATTTTCATAATCAAAATAATTTTATTTATTCAAATTTTAATATTATTTTATAAGAGAAATCCCATTTTGAGAATGTAACATATAGAGATAAAGAGAAAAAGAGTTATAATACATTTATTTATTTTATATGACTCAAGAGTGATGGATAATAATCATAAGGGTTTGTTATTTTCTATTTTATTACAATGCTGGGAGGAAACTTGCCATGAGAAAGGCATAAACAAGCCTTTTGTATTGACTAAGAGAACAGAAGGGGTACAAAAGTAATACTGAGGTCACTTTTTTTTTTTTTTTTATCAGCAAAGAAAGAGGGAAACTTTATTGATGAGATGAGCAAGTACAAGCATCAAGATACATCAATAAATGAGGGAAGTGCAAAAAACATCATAGCTAACACTCCAAAATCCCAACTAGGTTGGCATCAAGGAGGAAGCACAATCATCTATTAGCACTAAGCCCATAGATTGGCGAGAAACCAATCCAAAATAGAGAGCAAAACAAAAGAGAGAAATAAAAACTACCCTGCCACAGTAAACTCTCCAGCAACTTATAAACAATACACTAGCAAACTCCTATCCACAACAACATACACTAAGAAATTAACCCCGAAGAAAGCAACAAACAGCACCAAGAATTGCAACAAGATATGGAGTTATGCATCAGAACACTGCAAAAACACAGAGAACAAACCAAAGAATGTGCCTCATGCTGCCCTATGCACCCTATCAGATTCCAGCCAAATGCCCAAATTTACTTTTAGTGACAGATCCCATTAATCACAACAGCAACACAGCAGCATCACAGCAGCCAATGCAGCATACATCAGCAGGCAGCAGACATCAGCAGAAACAGCAGCACAATAGCAGAACAGCAGCACAATAGCAGAACAGCAGAACACTCAGTAGAACATTCAGCAGCAAAACACAGAAGCAAAACAACATTGAATTCATCAAATGCATCTCCTGGTCTAGTTAAAATTGAATACAGAATCATGAATGGAATATGAGTATGAGTTCCCAATAGAGTGACTCTTCAACCAAATGGAAACTCTAGTCTTGATAAGCTCACAGAGCTGCAAGGAGTTAGGTTGAGCACTATTAAACACACAATCATTCCTGAGCTTCCAAATTAACCATAGAACAGCAAGTGGTAAGGCTTTCCATATTTGGAATTCCTTCTTCCTGATTTTAGTGCCAATTCAGCAATCAAATAAGGCCACCACAGAGCCTGGACATACCCAGTATAAACCCCACTAATCTATAATCACTACAAGAAATTGCACTTTTGGCGACTACTTTTGGCGACAACGTCAATTGTTCGTAGCCAAAAGTATATTTTTGGTGACACAGTGATCAATTTCGTTGGGAAAAGTAGACCTTTACCAACGCAATTTACTATCGTCGCTAAAAAAACATAACATTGACTAGGTGCCAAAAATATTGGTTGGCACCAAAATTTCATAAATTTTAGCTACGGGACTTATTTTTTAGCAACACAATAAGCGTCGCTATTAGTGTGCTTACTTTTGGCGACGACTAGTTTGCGTGGGCAAAGAGTTAAACATTTAGCGACGATAACACTATTCGTCGGTAAAAACTTTGCTAGTGAAATCAAATGATTTAGTGATTTGTGTTTTTATTATAACTTTTCAAAGAATTTTAAATATTCTAGTTATTGAATTGTAAAATTAAAGTGATCATCGAATTAAATCACAAAATGAACCCATCAAGCCCAAACACATTCTTAAGTTGAGATAGCTAATTTGAGATAATCTAAACTTTTTCAAAGAATATTAGATTATCAATTTCAATATATTTGGTTTTATTTTCAGAAACTTGTTTAAGATTTTTTTTTTCCTGAAAAACCTAAAAACAATTTGGTGGAAAAATAAAAAAATACTTATTATTTTTGTATAATTTTATCTTTTAGGAGGTCATAAATAATTTAAAAATATATTTTCGATTTATATAGTTCTCAAATTAGTTTTAATTTTTTTTAAAAAAAATTAAAATTATTCTACTTTTATTTTTATTTTTATTTTTATTTTTTTGGTGATTTGCCTCTAAAAATTGAGGCAGTGGAAAGTTACCAATCAAAATTTCCTCTTTTTTTCTAGGAGGTAAACCCCTCGTCACTCTCAAAATTTCCTCTTTTAATTTCCACAATGCACAATTTATGTGGTTAATGACATTAAAAAAAATAAATAAATTTAAAAAAAAGCGCCAATGACCAAAAATGTATTATATTTTTTTTGGTATCAAAATATATACAAACTGTGGCTTCTAATTGGGTTTTAGAAAGCTGTAAATTAGATAACCTAGAAGAGAGGGAGAAGAGAGAAGGTTCGAAGGGGAGAGTGGTTAAGCGGCGCCAGATTTCGAAGGGGAACGATCGACGGCGGCAGCGATCGACGGTTCGGCAAGACCGGTTTGGTGGCAGCAACGCTTGGCAATTCGAGACTGGTTCGTCGGCTCGACAGTTCGGTGGCGAGACTAGTTCTTCTCTTCGATCTGTAAAAAATCTCAGGTATGTTCAGATTCCCCCTCTATCTCTCTCTCTCTCACACACACACACACATTCATGTAAAGCACTATGTAAACATTTGAGGTTGTAGTCTCTTACGGTGGAGGATCAACAATTGATGATTGCGATATTTCATACGATCTCATGTTGTATAGGACAATTTCTGAGATTTTTGAATTACATAAGAATATGACTAGGTACACTTGGGAATTCAATAGATTTCATATACCTTGTGTAAGTGAATCCTAATCATGTTATGCACACAACACAATATGATCTCATCTTGTATAGGAACATCTGTGGGATTTTAGAGTCAAATAAGCATATGATTAGATCACGTGGGAAATGAAGCATTGGGTTTTCTATACCTTGATTAAGTGGATACTAGTCATGGATGTCTGAAAAGCATTAACTGTAACCATTTATACTAAATTGTAATGTCTGCTATTGATTCATGAATAACTTTCTGAGATGTGTTGCTTTGCAACCGAAGATCGTGAATGTGCTTGTGCAGGACAAGGATGGTATAATTTCAGGGTATATTTACTAGAAATCTTGAATTAGAACAGATTAGATATGACTATTCAGTTAGAAAGGTTTACATGGTGTTGGAATATAGTATGAAGTAAAGCAGAAAATAGATAAGTTTTAGCAAAATGCAGTTGATGCCCAGTTTCTGGTCTATAAAATTCAGAATAAGAGAGAAATGTGTGTAATATTCTGATTGCTTTTGGATTGGCTTATCAATCCAGGAAAATCATCCTTAACCATGTTCCATGACATAAAGTTGAAAAGAATATCAGTGTTTCCGGTTCAAGTCTACTGCAATACATATTGCTATGGCTCCACAGTGATATTGACTTATATAGATTGTCTTGTATCGTTATATCATTAGTGACAGAGATATTTTTGAAAGTGTTGAGTAATAAACTACAATTTGGATAACTTTTACTACATAATGTTGTGATAAATAACAATGGGCCTGGAACCAAACATTGCCTGAAGTTTTTGAAGTCTATTGCTAATTGTTTCCATATCCTAAGATTGATTGACAACCACAAAAAGAATCAAAATCTGACATATTAAAGCTGCACTTGAATCAGCAAAGAACAGACAAAGAAAAAGAGAAGAAAGAAATAAAATTAAAAAGCTACTGTCATCCTTGTATGCAATAATTGCTCTTACATTAGTCTGCCATAAATTCTTGAGAAAAAACATCAATATAGTTCAAAATGATGATATAATGTAACTTGTAAGGTGGATGTTTCTGGTCCTTGCACATAGGGTGGTTGCATCCAAGCATAAAAGTGAAGCCATGTGAGAAAACAAATATACCTTAATGATTATTGTGGTTGCAATATTTCCAGGTATAGTAATCTGTAAGTAATTGAATTGCTGTTTTTATTTTGTGTATTTGTCTCAAGGAAAGTGGTTGACCTGAATTAGTTCTTGGTTTAGTTAGTTCCAAGCCTTTTTTTTATTATTTTTATTTTTAAATCACTGTTATTATTTTGGAATAGGATGTGGCTTTTGTCATTGATGACTGGGCTGTTGAAATTGCACTTAAGCATTACAAGAAAGCATTCACTGAACTATCAATTTTGTCAAGGACAGCTATATGTTGCCATGTTACACCATCTCAAAAAGCACAGGTGCTCTTTATTAGTTCTTGAATGGTCTATTAGTTACAATCATTTGTAGATTATTTTAGATTTACTTTTTTTCTTTTTCTGTTTTGGTAATTATTATTTATTATTATTTTTTAAAGACTTTCCCTCTACCTGTATACCTTGTAGTAGTAATATGAACATAACTTGTACAAGGTACACTTTACTAAAAATGAAAAGGGGCAAGGGAAAATTATAGAACCGTGGTGACTAGGGGAAAAAAAATACCTATCAGTAGAGAATCTATCTCCCACTTTCTTCCCCCTCCTTGTTTATCCTCTCACATATCACACACTCTCTCTTCCCTCTCTTTCTTTTCTCACATCATGCATACTCCCTCTCTTCTCTCCCTATTTCCTTCTCTCTTTCCTCCCTCCTCTCACATCATCACACACTCTCTTCCATGGTTGAAGAAAAGGCTGGTTAGAACCGGGTTTTTGCTCCACCGTTTCAGTTATTTACCATTGAGAACCAAAATTGCAAGTGAATTGGCCTCGTGTTACATTTCATCAAAATCCTACCATTGTTATTTCATAATTCATAAGTTATTCCAAACCTAAATTTACTCGGTATCCCATTGTTGTCATTGGTGCCTTTTTGTTAGTTGCATTATATATAAACCAGTTTACTTAGTCATTGACAAGCCATCCTTTTTTTTCCTTAATTGTGCTACTTTCTTTTCTGCTTGAGAATTCACGACACTGTTAACATTTTACTTGAAACATGAAGTAATCAGCTACTTGATTGAAGGATCACCTTCTGTGCTACATTTACATGCATAACCCAATTCGGTTATAGCTTTATACGTTGTTTCTCATATGATGCACTTAAAAGTCATCAACTATTGTTTCATTTGCTTAGTTTTACGGTGCTGATAGATATCAGTTATGTGAAGGGCAGAAGTTTGATCCATGCTTTGATTCTTGTAAAGCATGCAGAAGATTATTGTGCCTCTTGCTTGTCTCCATTCATTTTCCTTTGCCCCAACCTGTACAGAAATAGATTTATAATTTTGCATAACATGTTAGTAGCAATAAGAGTTTTGTTGTAATGAGGAGATTTAGTTGATCTAGATTGACATAAACTCTGATCATTTTTCTTGAGCCTTGTCCAGACTGAGCAATGTTTTGTTTGGGCTAGGCTTCGTATGCAAGAAACATTCACAATTTTCTTTTATGTTTTTAGTGCATTTTTATTATGCTATGTATGCAGTTACACATGGTATGTTGGATTTTGACATTTGATCTACAGAATAATTAGTTCTTGCAAAAGTTTTGCGTGTTTACTTCTCACATTCAATCAATTTCACTTGATGCAGTCATATCAGAAGGCTCTGAGAGCGGACCCTTCATACAAACCTGTAGCAGAATACCTGGCAATTGTTTTGACAGATCTCGGAACTAGCTTAAAGCTTGCTGGCAACGCTCAGGAGGGAATACAGAAATATTGCAAAGCTATTAAAATAGATCCACATTATGCTGTACATTTATAGTCCTCCAACTTTTAGTCTCATTTTTCATGGACGGAGCGTTTTCCTTGCTTCATAAATATACATGTACCCGCAATAATGCACTGACCTTGCTTGTGCAGCCTGCATATTATAACCTTGGTGTTGTTTATTCTGAAATGATGCAATATGACATGGCCCTTGGTTGCTATGAGAAGGCTGCATTAGAGAGGCCAGTATGCTGAAGCCTACTGCAACATGGGTGTCATCTATAAGAATCGTGGAGACGTGGAATCAGCTCTTGCCTGTTATGAGAGGTTATCTACCTTCTAAGAATCATGTTTGTTTTGTGTTGGTGCGTAAAAATATTTGGTATTTGCTGATACGATGTACGCTTTATTTTTTGTTTTTGATAAGTGCCATGTATGCTTCTTGCTTGTGCTTTCTCAGGTGTCTTGTTGTGTGTCCAAACTTCGAGATTGCAAAGAACAACATGGCAATTGCATTGACAGATTTAGGAACAAAAGTAGTTTTTAAGACCATTGTTGGTGCCAAAAATAATCATCATCTAGTCACATGCTAAATTGCATTCCATAGTTACCTGCAGAACTTTTGCTATCCCCTGACAATTTTATTATTAGCTTTGGTCTATGAAGGACCGACACACTATCATCTCATGTATTATTGTCCCAGATGTCTGAGACACATACTTCCGAACATGTCACCGACTTGTGTTTGAGAAGCGAAAAATAGTATCCAATTTTTCTTTTTTAATTTTTTAAATTATGGACATGTGATGGACAAGACCAGACACATTGCCAGACACTTGCTTTTATTTATTTATTTTTTCCCTCTAAAAGAAAGAAATTTATTGAAAGAAATTGACCATGGATAAAACAAACTCTCGTTGCAATTGATGCTAGTGTTATTGGAACTCTAGATCGAAGGCTTTAACACCCACAATTAAAACCCTTGTTGAAGCCCTAGATAGAAGCACCCATCATGATTGAAGCCCTTGCCGAAGCCCCCATTGCGATCGATGCCCTAGAATGACCACACCTAATTGTGATTGAAGCCCTTGCAAAAGCCCCCATCATAATTGATTTCCTAGACTGATGACACCTCATCAAGACCCAAGCCCTCAGTGGAGGGAAGGCTATAGTTGCTCGAGTTGAGCTTGCAGAGACACATCTAGAGACAAAATGTACAAATCGTAGTAGATGAGTTGTGAAAGGGAGAAGTCAAAGCGATCGTTTTGAATATTTTTTTTTATGTTGTAAACTCATGTGCCTTGTTGGCTTTGTTAATGTAGTAGATCCTCGACCTGGCCAATTTTTGGCCACATGTTAGAGAATAAAAATTCAATTGTATAATGGTTATTTTAGACAAAATTATTTATTGAAAAAAGTGATTTTATTTAATTTATATAAAATTATATATGCATATATAAAATAAAATTTTAATATATTATTTGACGTGTATGTGTCCTACTTTTGGAAAAGTGCTCCACATGTTCTAGTCCTACTTCTGGAAAAATGCCGTATCTGCTTGTCTGTGTCGTGTCCGTGTCCCGTACCCATATTTTTTCTTAGGCTTTGATTTGTGACTCCTGGCAGTACTATGGTCAATAATTTGGATGGTCTTAATGTTAGATTAGTTCTAGTTGATGCAATTTTTTGGTGATTTTGTGCTATAACACATTTCATGTTTCTTCAATATAATTGTTAGTCTTCCATTCATCAATGACGCATATTAGATCTATTTAGATGACACAAGTTGATGTCAAAAATAAATTTTACTTTTTAGTGTTCACCTATAGGGGTCTTGAGAAACAACATAGTGCAATAGTGCCAAAATTCCCCCATAATAAACATGGATTATATTAAGGAAGAAGGAGAGAAACTCCAAGGATCATTTGTAATAGTTTATCTTCCTACATTAAACACTTGCTTGTAGAAATCATTTTGTTCTGGTTTTTTATCATTCACAATTTTATTTTATTTTAAAATTGTGAATTCATGATATATTTAGGTTAAATTGGAGGGAGACATTGACCAAGGTGTGGAATACTACAAGAACGCTCTGTATTATAATTGGCACTATGCTGATGCCATGTATAATCTAGGCGTTGCATATGGGGAAATGCTGAAGTTTGACATGGTAAATTTGTAGGAAATAAAACTTTTGTGTCTCTCTATCTCTCTGCTTTTCATGTCTTTCATTCTGAAGCAAACTTCACATGAATGAAACTGATCTCCTCAAACATTATTCTCTACTAGAAAGTACATTATCTTTATTTTATTTTTTTTCCTTTTTCCAATCATCGTTCATTTTCTTCCTTTCTATTAGTTGCTTTAATGAGAAATTTGATGCATTTCAAATCTAGAACTTGAGAATATTTATTTAATATATGTGCAGGCAATTGTGTTTTATGAACTTGTTTTCCATTTCAATCCTCATTGTGTAGAGGCATGCAACAATTTAGGAGTGATATACAAAGACCGTGACAACCTTGATAAAGCTGTGGAGTGTTATCAGGCAAAATTATGATGCTTATGTGCAAATTTTAAGTCTCAAATCATCGTGCACTTGATATTATAAAAATTATTTATTCTTCTGCAGCTGGCTTTATCCATCAAACCAAATTTCTCACAGTCCTTGAACAATCTTGGTGTCGTCTACACTGTCCAGGTTTAGTACCTATACCCGTTCAAAAAAATCTTGTTTTTGGAAAGGACAATATGCAGTTGCTGATCGATTTTACGTTTTATTTCTTTTTACAAGGTAAAATGGATGCTGCTGCAAGTGTGATTGAGAAAGCTATTGTTGCAAACCCTACATATGCGGAAGCATATAATAACTTACGTCTCTTTGTTTCTGTCTCTCACCCTGTGGTCATCACGTTTTTGGTATGCTGTTACTTCCTCTTTTTGTTAACATGGTAGTTATTGCTGCTCTTTTGATTGTCATTGGTATTATTGGTGTTACTTGTCAAGGGGGATAAAAAAAGATTGTATTTGTGAATGTTGCTTCTCAGCCAAAATTCAAGGTTACATAAATGCAGTTTTCATTTGATACTGAAGTTAATGTTTTTATTTTTTATTGGGATTGCATTTCACAAACTTGAATTGGCTCTTTTACGTTGTTTTCATTTATGGGTGAAAGGGAATTTTTGTGACACTTCTTTTGCGTTGGTTGATTTTATGGGAGAGTTATCTTTGGTGGATGGATTATAGTTGGCTTTTTGTAGACCCTAGACCTAGTGTATGGATGGAGGATGTGCCCCTTTGTTGTCACTTTATTAATTTACCTCAAAAAGAAAGAAAAACAAAAAAACAAAAAAGAGATAAGAAGAAGAAGAAGAGAAAAAGAATGCTTGCTGACACTGCATTTGAAAAATCAATACTACATATTGTGTCTGTTGATTCTGTTAAGTGGTGATGTCTAGTATCCTAGGTTTTCCAGTCTTACACATTTTTATTATTTGGACACAAAAATAATGTTCTGTTTTGAAATTCTCTCTCTCTCTCTCTCTCTCTCTCTCTCTCTCTCTCTCTCAGTTTTATTATCGATTAGTTTCTTAAAATTCTTTTTGTATAGGGGTTCTTTATAGAGATGCCGACAATATAACTCTGGCCATTGAATCTTATGAGCAATGCCTTAAACGAACATTTTTTCATTTGTTCTCAGAGGTTTACCCCTCTAACATTTTTCCAGTTTTGATTAAATCATTTTTATGGGTTTCTAGTTCTGAATTTCTTATGCATTTTATATTTTTAATTTTTTCAGTCATCATAAATCTACAAAACCTACATTGCAGACCTAAAGGATGCGAGGATCCCATACAAAGATAGCCCGAAACTGTTGGGGCTTTTACTGGAATTTTCAAGTTCAATTCCTTCTTTATTTGATCAATGGAAGGTAAGAAGCTCTTTTCTTTTAGCTGTTGTATCAGCAACAATATTCTTGTGGGCTATTGATGACCCTATCTAGTGCTGAAAAATGATAAATTTTGGAGCTTCCTCAGTTGAGTGCAATTTGGTAATGCAAAATTAGTAACTAATTAAAGAATAAAATCCATTAAAGAGGGGGTCTAATTTTTAAGATAGAGAAACTTGACTTTGCACAAAATGATGAACATGCTAAATGGAATATGATTTAAATTTTGATTTCAAGTGCCAAATTAACCATTACATTTTGAAATTCTACAAATTTGGATGCTGACAGTGTTTAGTAATACTAAAATGGCACTAAAATTATCAATGTTGTCAAACATGATGTTAATGTTATGTCAGGTCCTACGATTTCGGATTTTATGTTGCACTTATATTTAACGTCCCTCTAGCTAGTGTTTTGATTGATTGCTTTTTGTTGCATAGCCAACATTTCTTGATATGTATGTTAAATCAATTCTGAATGCAAAAGAAAAGCCAGCAATGGGTCTCAGTGAAGCTTTCCTTCCACTATTTACTTATTTGTCGCATGAAGATTTTAGAAGTATTGTGGTCCCATCATCTGTTAAAAGTAAATTTGCATCACGAGCATCTATCCTTGTAAGTGTAGATTTACAAATTTGAACATACTAAATTCTAAATATAGAATTATTGTTTAACTACAATAATAGTGATTGCGTTGAAATTCAATTTTTGTTACCAAAAGAAAGAAAATATGGCTCCATCTTTACTATTTCCAATCGGTAACACACTACAATAGTGATTGCCTTGTTGCTTAGATGTTCTTCATCTTTAATTCTGTTGGTTGCTGCTGCTGCTACAGAATTTTGCTGGGCTGCTGCTGTTGTTGCAATGTTGCTGTGAAGCGCGCTGCTACTAGATGCTGGTTTGCCGAAAATTTGGGTTGTTAGTTTCATGATTTCATTTTGTTATCTACTGTTTTTACTATGGGTTCACAATTTGGTTGTGTGGACGCGCCCCGGGGGCCTTGCTACCACAATCCGGACTCAAATTGTCACGGTTCTTAATCTGATCTCACAATGTGCAATATGAGATTGATAAATCACCAAAGAGTCCAAATCCGGCAAATCGCTTTGGAAAACTGATTTTAAGAAAGAAATGTCAAACATGGACTGCTTTGCTAGATACAGAGTCGCCACCTAAATATTTTATTTTGGGAGAATTTAGGAAACCCTGACTCATGCCTAAGGCCACGTGTCCGTCATCACCAAAGTTGCCTCGGCTCAGGAACTTAGGTACGATTAGGGAAGGTCATCTCATGAGCACCCCCGCTCGCCCGATCAAAAATTGGCCACTACTACACATGATATCTTGTTTTTTAAAACACATGTGCTCTTATTCCGGTTAATTAACTAGAATTACTATGTGATGCACACAACACACAAGTATAGACTGGATCGCCTAATTTGGAACAAAGCATCGCATGTCCGTTTGTTTGGAAAATGGTTTGAGGTTTTCTACTCGCAAGTAGGCTAAAACACGAATTTCTATGAATTGATCCAATTCAAGTAATCCAACCTTCACCCACAGGCATCCAGGCAATTATTTCACATAAGCAATTAGCCTCATGGTATGCATGCTCTCATGTTAACACTTACACACATGCAAGATGCTAAAGCATAAACACTTACAGTGTACTCCGAGCCAAAACAAGAAACTAGTTAGTAATCATGCATGATCCTAGTTCATGTTAAGATGGCTAATGCAACGCATGCAAAATGCAACTAGAATAGGCTCGGCTAATCTAAAGTGGCATATGAGATGCGACAATTCGATACATGTATTCAAGTTGGAATTGAAATACAATGTAGTTAGTATGATGCGCCGAGCCCGGTGCATGCAAGATAGATAAATGGATGCAAACATGCGAGCATAAGTATACTAATTGAAACGCATCCTAAACTAACCGTCATAAGCTGGTAAATAAAAGGGAGAAAGACATGGGGTTGGAAGGCGTGCATCACACACACGCACACTTATTACAAAGTTCGCCCTCTCGCGGAGGGTCCGAATAAATAATACAAATTAACTAATTAACTAACTAACAAGCTAATTAATTATTACAAAACACTTAACTAATTAAACAAATTAACTAAGCTATGAAAAGCAGTAAAACAGCCTCGAGAAGAGGGACGAATGCATGCTCGGTCGGCTTCGCTCGGAAACCCATCGCCATGGCTCATGTTGCCTCTGTTTGCACTGTTTTGGACCTTTGAAAATTGTGAAAATCCTTGGGATACTTCCGAACCACCTTGGGGACATGCTGAGAGGCCATCGGCCAAGAGATGGGACCACTGGCCAAGTGAAGCAGGTCATCGACCAAATATGGGGCTCTCGACCAAACATTTATAGCCGACCGGTACTGAAGATGGCCGACCGGCCATACCTTCCTGCAGAATCCTGTTTTGCTGCAGCAGAGGAAAAAAAGAGCATGGCAATGCATTTTCAAAGCAATGTTTGCACGACCACCCTCCTTATCATGTTATGAACTCAAGGGAGTCTAGCCCTCGACCCTTGGGCCACCAATCACACATTTCGATGCATGATGGCCAAAGGTGTCGAATGTGCATTTAATATCAAATGAAATGCACACAACACAAAAGGGGCCCCCAACTTCTATCATGGTTGATCAAGAGGCAAGGGATGCAAACATGCAAGCAAAACTAATGCAACGTGAGCATGTTAATGGCAATGCCATGCAAGGCTAATAGTAACAAGCATGCCAAATGCAATGCAACCTAAACAAGCATGCAAACATGCAAGGCATCTAACAACATTCATGCATGTAACAACATGTGAGGCAAACATGTAACAACATGTTAGGCAACTTAACAAGAGGTGCATGCCAAATGCAATACCACTTAAACATGCAACAACATGTTAACAAGCCATGTATGTAACAACATGCAAAGCAAGGATGCAACAACATGCAAACGATGGACTTAAACCAATATGGGCAGCTCTCAAATAGGCCCAAATCAGTGGCCAAAATGCTAAGGGATAAGGGACAAAACCACATACAAACATGCATGCTAATGGACCATCACTTTAAGCATAAAAGGGAAACCTTTAAGCACACGTAAAAGGAATGGAAAGCATGCAAATGTGACAGCATTACATGCTCTGAAATGAAGCTAGGAGTGATGCCAAATCACATAAACAAGTCAAGCATGGCATGCTCAAGACTGAAACCTAAGACTAGTCGAGGGACTTGAACCAAAACTACACAAAACAAAGAGCATATGGCAAGTATGACCCAAAATAGTCCTAAATCATGCTAAAGTGAGCCTAAAATATGCAATGACCAAAGCCAAAATAAGCTAAAACAAAGGGGCAAAATCATGAGGCATGCAAGGCCATCAAAGAGATGTTACACTACACCTAATGCAACCAAACATGGCATGATTTAAGCAACCCAAAACAGAGTTATGACATGTCAAAATGAGCCCAAAAACCCACTTAGATGGCATCCCAATGACCTAATCATGGAGACATACACAATGGTCTAAACATGGAGCACAAAACAATAACTCTTCAAAGCATTGAAGGGGTGGAAAATGCAAGCATACAAGCATGGAACATGGACTGAAATTACATTCTAAGTGATGCTAAACCACTGAAATGATCCACATAGAGCATGCTAGCAACTTGGACACTCAAAGCTAACAAACTAGATTGCATGGTGGCCATACAAAATAAAGCAAGCATGACCAAAACAATGAAAAACAGAGCTTAAGCATGCTACAACAAGGCTAAAAGCTTCATGGAGTTGAGCCAAAATCATGTTAGAAACACGTGTTACAACATGCATATTAAGGCCAAATCAGGGGATTACAAGACAAGTGTATGAAGCATACATGGCATGTCTAAACCAACTCAAAATAGAGGTGTATCATGGCAAAACAAAGCCTAATACATGCTGCAATGAAGCTAAAACAAACTAAACACACATGCTACCACATAAGCCATTTATGCAAGCATTAAAGACAACAAGGAGAGGGGATGACCCTCTCCTTTTTAGGACCTCAAAACCACCTCTCCACCACTAAAAATCCTCTGGATTTTAGTGGTAGAGAGGTTATGCAAAGACCAAAACAATGGCCAAAAGGTATGGCCCAAAAGAAGGCCTAACAAGGCCTTGGAGGGGGGAGACAATCCCAAACCTCAAAGTGACCTTAAACAAAGTTCTAAAACACAAAAAATTAGAACTTTTATCAGTTACAGTCGAAGCTTAAAACAATAAGCAAGATAGGCTAAAAGCTCGTGCAAAAATGGGGAATAAAGGAGGTAGGTTCTCACCTTTGAAGAACCTCTTCAAGACCACTCCAGCACCTTCCTTGGATCAAAACCAGCCCAATAACCCTAACAACAACTCCTTAGAGCCTTAACAACCCAAGGATGGTGTAACACTTGGTGTCTTAGTGCAAAACTAAGAACAAACACCCCTTTAGGGCACAAAATAAGACCAAACTAAGAAAAATAGATACAACACTATATCTATCCTCCTTAACCCTAATTTTCTGAACCCTGGAGAAGGGAGGAGGGGCTCCCTCTTTATAGAGGCTCAAATCCTCAAGCTTCCAAGAGAAGCTAAACAAGAGGCAAATCCCTCCATACACGTGTATGGAGGGGAATAATTGTGCATGCCAACTGTGCCAATTGGCACTAAATATCTACATAAAGCAGATGAACAAGGGTCGGCCAGCAGAAATGGCCGATTGACCACCAAAAATGGCCGGCCGACGGACCAAAATATTTGTCCGGTAGCAAGAAAACAAGGCCGGGGGCCTCAAGCCAAGGCCGGTGAGGTGTGGGGATGGCCAACAGGCCATTCCCTACCCTCAGAAGCAAAAACACAAGTGTTTGGTGCACAACCATGCACAAAACAAACAAGTCAAGAGGTCTTGAGGCAAGGCACGACCGAAACTTTCGAGAACTCAAGACGAACACGAACATGGAGGATCATCGAGTGTTCAAACGATGACGTCCAAGTCTTGAGGACGGTCAAAAATGGGGTGTCTACAGGATGTATTTGAGTATTTTAGTGAGTTTACCCTTTTAGGTTTTATACAACGCTTCCAAAAGCATATTTTTTAGCAGTGTTTTTTTGCCTACACATTAACTTTAGGTGATTTAATATCAATGTTATTAGTTTGTAATAGTAGTGTCTGAGGGATGCCTCTTGTAAATATGTAAATCTTATAAAAAAATATATTTGATTTCTAATTTTTTTTGACGCTACAAATTTGTCATTGCCAAAAAGTAAAGCTTTCTCGACAAACAACTTGTCGGTAAATGTGTAGCCAAATGTTTATTTTTGCCCACTCATATTGTGTTGCTAAAAGTGTATTTTTTGCCAATGCTGATTTGTCGTTGCCAAAACTAAAGCTTTATCGACAACCAAATCGTTGGCAAATGGCAACATTCACCGATGTAAATGTGTCGCTAAAAGTTACTTTTACCCACTCATATTGTGTTGGTAGAACTGTATAAATTGCCAATGCCAATTTGTCATTGCCAAAAGTAAAGCTTTAGCGACAAACAAATCGTCGGCAAATGGCAACATTTACTGATGTAAATGTGTCGCCAAAAGTTTACTTTTGCCGACGCATATGTTGTTGGTAAAAATATATTTTTTGCCCATGCAAATTTGTGTCGCGAAAAGTGACACACAATCATCATATTTGAATGACTTTTACCAACGCAAGGTAAGTTGCCGGCGATGGATGAAGGCTTTTATCGACGACTATGTTCATCGCTAAAGGCATTACTTTTACCAATGCAATGATAATTTCATCGGCAAAAACTTTTGCCTACGGGTTGCCAACGTAGCTTTGTGTGTTGGCAAAACTCTTGGCCAACGAATTTTCCCTTTTAGAAACATATTTTGTTGCGTTGCGAAAAATACAATTTGTTGTAGTGAATGTCAAACCAAATTTTCTAGGTAAAGGGACATAGGAGCAATACATGATTAAGGGACTTAGGTTGTTCTCTACAAAAGAGACACTGAGTAATAGCCTCGTTTATTGACTATTGAATACAAAAATAGAGGAAAAAAAAACAAAGCATGTTTGCTTCGTTTATGAGAGAGAAAATGCGGAACAATAGTGGGTCAAGAAATCAGGGAAGATGGAGTTCAAGTGGCATGGAAGATGTGATGTGCATCTTTTGTAAAAGACGAAGGGTGATACAAACATCATGGACTATTGCAAATCTTGTAGGAGGTTCCTTAGCTATCCTCATAGTGGTTACAATCACTTTACCTGGGTAGATCCAACTACGTGCTCAAGGGCAATACAGATCATCTCTAGGTTGTCGAAGAATGTCAATAGGTTAGAAACACAACTGTAGACAAGGAATGAAAGAGAGAGAAAACTATGGATATACTTGATTATCTCATGGTGCATCATTGTATCAATGTGGTTTGTAATGTAAGATTATAAAGTATGCAATGTATGAATGAATGTAATATGGGGAAAATTACGAATGATATGTACCCAAGGACAACAACTCTTG
Source organism: Camellia sinensis (assembly GCF_055761805.1). Lineage (NCBI taxonomy): Eukaryota > Viridiplantae > Streptophyta > Magnoliopsida > Ericales > Theaceae > Camellia > Camellia sinensis. The sequence continues at coordinate 140,498,459 of NC_138969.1, read as the reverse complement.
CACTCTGCCCTAACCTTCTGTTTGTTACTCTTGGTAAATGTTATTTGTTTCTCTTACTTGATAGCATACTCCTTTATAGCATGCCTAAATAGATCATGGGTTTTGAACTCCATACCAAGTTAGAATGCAAAATTGTACATATCAACCTCAATATTAATGGATATCCAATCCTATGAGAATTATCATCTTCATCAAAAGTTATTAATACTTCTTAACTCATCAGAGGTGCTCGCAAGGCTTCGTAGCTCATCATTGTCAATTGCATCACCCATTGAATTCATACTACTTCCTACATCTACAAATTCTACATCTTTGTCAACATTTTCATCATACAAAGCATCCTCATCAAAAAAATCCATAATCACTGCCCTCAAATTTCTCAGACTTATCAAAGTAGGAAGTGTCTGAGGGATTATGATCATAGTCATCACTATCTTCCTCTTCTGCTACATGTACATCAACAAATACTCCCTTTCTCTTACTTCTTTCTACACTTGACCCTACTTGACTCACTTGGGTACACACAATATCATCCAACATGTGACCTATATAAACCTCTACTACTTTCTTTCCATCCACAAATGTGTTCAATCTCATTACATCTTGATCAGTTTAATAAACTCCAACCCAGCAAAAGCATTAACCTTATAGTAATAGTTATTAGATGCAGTGTATCCTAATTCCTTGGCCATAGCACACAACTCCATAATGGAAATTCCATCATAATGATAAAAGTCAAAAAAACTTATCAATCAACTAGTATAAACCCTCTTAGGATTATAACTAACCACACCATTGTAAAATACTAAGATCCTGTCTCTGTATTTCTAAATGAAAAATAATTCTTTATGGAGTGATTACACTAATAAAATAATAAAATTACTATTAAACTAATATAATATTAAAGTAATTTCATTACTCACTTGGGTACATGCAAAGATTTATTTAAAAAAGGGCATATATTAAATTAGTATTCAATCAAAAATTGATTGTCAATAAGCATAAAATTAAAAAATAAACAAGTATTTACATTAATATCCGAACCCAACTGTAACACGTCCGCGAGGGACCCCGCTATAGTTCGGACTCGATTCGTGTCACGGTTCTTAATCTGAACCAAAGAGTCCAAATCTGGCAAATCGTTTTGAGAAAATAGATTTTTTGAAAGAAGTGCCAAACATGAACTACTTTGCTAGACACAGAGTCGCCACCTAAATATTTTATTTTGGGGAATTTAGGAAACCCTGACTCGGTGCCAAAGGCCACGTGTCCGTCATCACCAAAGTTGCCTCGGCTCAGGAGCTAGGGTACGATTGGGGAAGGTCAGCTATGAGCACCCCCTCTCGCCCGATCAAAGATCGGCCTCTACTAACCGTGATTCCGTTTTTGAAAACGTTATGTGTTCTTATCCCGATTATTAGCCTAGAATTACTATGTTATGCGCACAGCACAAAAGTATAGACTAGATTGCCTAATTTGGGAATAAGCATTGCATATCCGTTTGTTTTGGAAAAATGTTTTGGAATTTGCTACTCGCGAGTAGGCTAAAACACGGATTTCAATGAGCTATTCCGACTCAGACAATCCAACCTTCACCCACAGGCATTCAAGCAGTTATATCACATAAGCAGATAGCCTCATGGTAATCATGCTATCATGGCAACACTCACACGCATGCAAGGATGCTAAAGCATAAATACTTACATCGTACTCCGTGCCAAAACAAAGAACTCGTTAGCAATCAATGCATGATCCAAGTCCATGTTTAAATGTCTAATGCAACGCATACGGAATGTCACTAGAGTAGGCTCGGCTAGTCTATGAATGACATGTGAAAATGCACAAGTAGCATGTATTCAAGTTAGATTTGAAATACTAATGCAGTTAGCATGATGCACCGAGCCCGGTGCATGCGATACTGATGAATGATGCACGCATGCATAGTATAAGGTATGCTAAATTAAACATGACCTATTACTAACCATCAAAGCAGGTAAGTAAAAGGGAGAAAGAAGTGGGGGTTGGAAGACATGCACACACTCACCCACACTTATTACAAATTCGCCGTCGCTCGGAGGGACCAAAAGAATAATACAATTCGAATAATGAATTAACTATCCTAGCTAATTAATTTTTACAGACCAACTAAACTAATTAAACAAATTAATTAATTTAAGAAAGCAAGAAAAAGGGCCTCGGGAAGAGGGCTCAATGCACGCGTGCTCGGGTCTTGCTCGGAAGTCCACTGCCATGCACAAGCTGCCTCTGTTTTCCCTACTCTGCTTCTCTGAAGACTACCAAAGTCTCAGGATGTGCTCACTGGATGTTGGGGAATGCCACCGGCTGGAGGGAATCATCATCGGCTGTGATTTGGTGTCTATCGGCCAAAAATGAATCCATCGGCCACAGATGTATTGCCGGTCGGCACTCTGTGCAGTCGATCGGCAAAAAGTTCCTGCAGAATTTGTTTGACAGCAGCAGAGGACAGAGCTTTGCATGGCAATGCAATTCAAGCAATGTATGCACCAACCATATCCCTTATCATGTTTATGACTCAAAGGGACATGGTCCTTGGTTCTCGGACCATCAATCGCGCATTTCAATGCGTGATGGCCCAAGAGACCAATTTATGCATGTTGATTTCAAATGCAATGCAAACCAACAAACAAAGGCCCAACTCCCATCACTAAATCAAGGAGCAAGGCATGCATGCTAGATGGAGTGCAACCTAGGCATGTGAGCTAGCATGCAACATGGGCATATAATGCATTTATGCAAGTATGCAAGCAAACATGCAAGGTAAGCATGCAAACAAGCAAATGATGGACTTATGCACGGTTTAGGCAGCCCTTACTAGGCCTAAAACAGTGGCCAAGGTGCTCAAAAATGAAGGACTAATAGGCACACAAACATGCATGCAAATGATCTCCAACACTTCAAGCATTAAAGAGCAATTCTCAAGCACACTCAAGAGGATGCAAACATGGACATATAGCATGCATTAAGCTCTAAAATCATGTTCCAAGATGATGCCAAATCAATTTAAACAAGACAAACAAAACATGCCACAATGGCCCAAGTGCTTAAGACAAGCCAATGAGGCTTAAACCAAGGTCAAGTCCACCAAACCTTACAAGACTAAGGGGACTTAAAACAAGTCAAATGCAGACTTAAACAAAGCCAAGGGTGCACTTAGATGGCATCTAAGTGGTCAAAAAGTGCAAGCATACTCCGAGGCCTAAACAAGGGGCAATAGGGTAACAACCTTCAAACACATTGAAGGAAGATTAAATACAAGCATATAAGCGTGTCACAAGGACTGAGATAACATGTTAAGAGGTTCCAAACCATTGAAATGATACAAGAAGGCATGCTATACACTTATATACTTAAGGCCAACAAGCCCAAAATGCAAAGGGGGCATGCAATGCAAGCTATGGTCGACTAAAACAGCCAAGGACAGACCTTAAACATGGCAAAATAAATATGAAAGCTTCACAAAGCTAGGCCTAAAGCATGCTAGAACAATGGTTTACAACCTAAGGCATGTTAAGGCAACAAAATGGCATTACAAGGCATGTATGCTAAGCAAGCATGGTGTACCAAAACCAACTTAAAACAATGCTATTTCATGGCAAAATAAGCATAAATAACTGCTAAAGGATGGTCAATAAGAGCCTAAGCTAGGTGCTCCCTCAAGAGGCAAAAATGGTCCTTTTCAAGGACAACAAGGAGAGGGGGTGGCCCTCTCCTTCTTGGGACCTCAAGGCACCATCCTTACCACTGAAATCCCTCAAGATTTCAGTGGTGAGGAGGCCCAAACACGAAAGTCCCGGAGCTCACACAAAATAGCACAAAACAAGGGCCAAACAAGGCTTAAGAGGGGTCAAACAACCCCAAAGCTTAAAACACTCTTAACAAACTATTTAGAGGCCTTAAAAATAGAACTTTTATGTATTATATGAAAAGCCAAAAAATAGTTGCAAGATAGGCAAAAGTAGTGTGCAAAAATGGGGTGAAAAGGGACTAGTTTCTTACCCTTGAAGTCCTCCTTCACAAATGATGATCTTGTTGCCTCCTTGAGCTTAAATCCAGTGAAGAACACCATGAACAACCCTCTGGTCCCTCAACAGCCAAGAGAAGGTGTAACACTATGTGTTTGTGTGCAATAGTATGGACAAACACACACTAGAGACACGCACAAGAGAGAGATATAGAGATAGGAAATATGTATCAACCCTAACCCTAATCCAAAACCCCCTCTGAAATTTTTGTAACCCTAATGCCAAGAGAGGAGCCGTCTTCTTATAGGCAACTCCCTCTTGTAAGGCTTCCAAAACAAGCCATCCAAGAGGGATTGTATGGAGGGGAGCAGAGTGGGTGCCAGCTATCACAGCTGGTACAAAATATCTACTAAAAGTAGATGAACAGTGGTTGGCCATTCAAAATTGCCATTTTGGCAAAATAAATGGCCGACCGGCAACAAAGAGTGCCGACCGGCAATATACATTGCTGATGGAATAAAATCACTGGCCGGTGGCCTCAAGCCATGGCCGGTGATGTGTGGGGATGCCTCACAAGGCATTCCCTGCCCCTCCAAGGCAAAACACAATTGTTTGGTACAAAACCAGACACAACACGGTCGAGTCGAGAGATCTTGAGGCAAGGCGCGCAACTGAGACCTCCGGGAACTCAAGACGAACACAAACAAGGGTAATCACCAAGTGTTCCAATGGTGACGTCCAAGTCTTGAGGACGGTCAAAAATGGGGTGCCTACACCAACCCATCCTTCAATATCAATTTCCAATGTAATTTTGTGACCTTCATTGAATGCTAAATCTTAATTTTGATACAGTGAGAGAAATTTTAAAACCCTAATTTCAAGTTGGAAGAGAGAGAACCCTAGTTTCAGCCGTTCAACATACAACTTGATTTGGAAGCCAAAGTCGTTTATATTCCCTCCAAATTATAGTTTAGAGAACAACTCAACACATTCCGTTTGATCATATATGGGAATAGATGACGGGGGGTAAACTGATCAAGTTTTAAGAAATTTAGGTGTCAAATTGAAATAATACGAAGTTTAGGTGCCAAATTGACTTTCGTGTAATAATTTCGGTGGACAAAATGATATTTCCTCAAAATAATTGTATTTTATGGAGGTGTAAGTCCGAACAAGTGAGACTCATTTCCCATATTGTAACTTGCATACTTGCACAGCACATAGACTCACATGCATGAGGTGCAAGTATGCACTTGTTGTGCATACTTGCACAACAAGTGAGACTCATTTCCCATATTGTAACTTGCATACTTGCACATAGACTCACACCTTCAAGAAAATACAATTATTTTAGGGTAAATTACATTGACCTCTCCTGAAGTTTTGAAAAAAATACAACAAACCCAACAATTTTGATATACTTACTTTGAGTTCTCTTAAGATTTTACATCACATAACACTTAATCCGCTTTTCTTTTCAACAATTTGTTAGTCATATGAATAAAAAATAAATAAAAATAAAATTTGATATTGTTATTTGTTTTATGCTGAAATGCATATTTTTTTCTTATTTATTCTTATATCTTCACACTACTTTATTAAAAGGAAAATGGTTATAATTATTGCCAAAATTATAGAAATTGCTAATTTATCCATTATTTTAAGTTGTTCCCATTTAAATGTAGGGAGATTCTATTTGCACACCACTAATCCTCTCAGTACACATCATTAACAGATTAAATTTATATTCCAATAATATCCTCAAATAAAAAGAAAATTAAGGACAACATGAGAGTGTGTTCTACCCATTCAAAAATTTCATATATAAAAATACAAAATACTCTTCACACACCATCGTCATCTATAGGGTTTAGGGTCTAAACATATAAACACTGCATTTCTTCATCATCTTTACCAATAACACTACACTCATGATATCATTCATTATCAATTAGCTCATTTCATTCTTTTCTCCATTATACTAATTTTACAAACTCAAAGCATTATTGCCTTTGAAGATTTAAGGTTTAAGAATATTAAAATCTATTTATTTTAAAGATTTGCACACCATGGATGACAGTGCTATGGTTGGTTCCGATATAAACATTGCAAAGGTTGATTTGAACGTTGAAAATGTTAGTTTATGACTTAACTTTTTGGTTTTTTTGTTTATCTTGTTGGTATATTGCGAAGATGAATTGTTCATCATGTGTTCGGATAATTAGAGGTGAACTTTTACGCGATGTTCAATTATTTATATTTGAACAAAATAATTTTGTTCAAATTTTTAAGATTGACCGAATCATAAATTAAACTTTTATTCATTGTTCAAAATGAATTTTTGAAAACATTAAGTTTGTTTAACTCTATATTCATGAACATGATTAATTTTTTTATTTTTTTGTTAAATTTTTTACAGAATTCTATACTCACCCAATGTAGCAATGTTGAAACTGATTGTGTTGTTGACTACATAAGTGAATCAAGGGTGAGAATGACTATCTGAAACAATGACAAGAGTTCAACATTGACAATGTAAATCAACACCGATGAAGATGGAGACCGAATGAAACCTTCCGCCGGTGATCTGAAACGATAAGATGAGACACGATGAGAGTTCAACACCGACGATGGAGATCAACATCAGTGAAGATAAAGGCTGAATGAAACCTTTGCTGGCTATGGAGTTCAATAGTGATGATGGAGGTCAACATTGGCGAATAATTTTTTTTTTTTTTTTATATTTTAAGGTAAACAGTTTTTGGTGTGTATAGTGGTGAAGATGGGGAATTTTTGGTGTGTATTGAAACAAACAATTGGTGTGTTATCATATGGTAGTAATGGAAAGTTAAGGTGTCAACTAAAATATTTTTAAACCCAAAAAATTATTTTGTTTGTGTACTAAGTAATGGTATATACTGAAATGATTAGTAGTGTATAAATAAAATTATCCTTGAATGCATTTTTCCCCTTTTATGTTTGTTAAATAAAAGTTTTATATGTATTATATATAACTAATACATAAAATTATATAGTGTAATCTTTGGTGCCTCGAATTCACCTTAGCTCGAATGGCTCGAATTTCTGTTCACCGGTCGTTTGGCAAAAAAAGTGACCGCCGCGGTTGTCACCTTGTCAACCGCAGCTGTCAATCTTTTTGTCAGACGACCGGCCGAATGATTGGCCGGACAACCGGTGAACAGAAATTCGAGCCATTCAAACAACAGAAAATTCGAGATACCTAATATTGTTCAATTATATATTTAATGTGTATTTCCTTCCTATATCATATCAACGTATCTATATCAGATTGGGTTTTTCCTTAGTATTTCATAGATTAGACGAGAATAGTTTCAACATGTTTCACGTGAAGAACCAACCTCGATCTCAACTATGATAAAGTTGAATTACTTTTTGTTTAGTTGCACTTTTCGAAGTGGTAAGTAGATTACAGATAGCACTTTGTCAATGATATAATGATTTAATCAATCGTCATATGTTAATTCGAATATGTAAGGATCTAATAAAAACACTGTTGATGGGGACAGCCTTGTTTTGTCTATAATATGTCATTATTTGTGTTTTGTTTTTTTCTTATTTATTTATTATTATTATTATTTGGTAGCCACCAGCCAGCCACGGGGTACGGATTTGTATTCTTGAAAAAAAAAAAAAAAAAAACAACCAATTATGCAATTTATTTAAGATTAATTATACTAAGATTTCTTTAACTCTTCATTTATAAATTCATACATATTATTCTTTTCAGTTATAAAAATTGCACAATTATAATCCTTTTGGAACTGATTTGCAAGAAGTGAAAGTCATATATTTTTATAATTGATGGGGTCAAAATAAACTGGTTAACAATTGATGGAGTCTTGGTGTAAAAAACTCATTTATTTATATATTACAATATGATCTTGTTTGATTAGAATAATTAATTGTTTGAAGATTGACATTTTATAAGATTAATGTAAAATTGATTATTCAACTGTATTATTAAGATAATAATTCTCTCTTGTTTACGTTTATTTCGGAATGAATATAGCCAATTAAATTATTTTGCATTAGTTGAGGATTAAAAAAAATCGTTAATTTTATTAGGTAGAATGTTCATCAAAATCTAATCCAAATAATAATAATCACAATCAAATAATTGAATTTGAATTTCATGAATTAATAATTCTAATGTTATATTATAATGCATCCAATCAAGCAGAGGGTGTGATCATTTTTTCCTTGAACACAGCATATTACTGATCCAAAAAATCATAAAGTAATGTTCCACAGTTAGTCATAATGATTGGCTCTAATTAATAAGAACCAGTTTGACAAGACATATTTTTCAACTTAAAAGTAATGCAGTGGGATCCATTAATGACCAATTTCATTAACTATTGTCAAAATTAAGCTCTACTAACCAGTGGTTGTTCGTCATTACATCAGTATTTTTCTAACAAGTGTTACTTTGGTGTTGGCAATGTTTTTCCTTCGTGGCTCCACTTGCCTGTGCTTTTTCGTTTGTTTTGATGCAAATATTTTCAGTTATTTAATTGTGAAATTGAAACTAATCTGTTTGTATCTATATGATGGGTGGGGTGGCGGCACTAGCTGTAGTGGTAAAGGTGGCGTGGTGGTCAAGTGGTGGCAATGGAGTAGGGGAGGAGATGGCGGTGGCAGCAACGACAGTGACAATGGCAGTGCGGAGGTTGTCGAATGATAGCGGCAACAGTGACAACAGTGGTAGCAATGGTAGGGTGGCGGCAGTTTAGTGACATTGATGAGATTGTAGTCTGAAAATCATATGACATCACACCACCACCTGCGCCTTAAACATACCCCTGCTTTAGGTTATGCTAGGTTACCTTTTCTAATACTTTGTGTATTGTAATAAGCTTGTAAGCTGCATAAAATTTGTCATTTTCATCGTTTTGACGTTCATTTTTGCTTATTAGTCAGTAATATTGTTTGTCATCTGTCACTTTTGGGGTCTCAGATTGCTACTTGTTGGCTAAAATGTTGGCTTATTTTTCCTACGAAGGAAAATATCATAAATGCGAGCGTGCCAGCAAGGATTGAAAAATCCTTACAGATTAAATTCAAGCCAATTATCAAGCGATTGTGTTGACGGTTCTTTTGCCTCAACGAAGAGGACTTCAAGATTGCCAAGTGTAAAGAAAAGAAAAATTAAAAGAAGAATGGGGAACGGAGAAAGATGATTGAGTGAACAATCAAAGTAATAATTACTTACCTCTACTCCTATGCTTCGAAAAGAAAGTGCATAAAATGCTTCGAAATGGAAATGCTGAAAATAAATGCTTCGAAATATAAATCTATGTTAAACTACTCCTAAGATAAGGAAAATAACAAGAAATATTGAAATCAAGTGTCTTTGATTATGAATTCTGGATGCTTTACAATGTAGCCATTAATGGCTATTTATAGAAGAAAAAATACAGCAATAACTACTTAGTAACTACCCATTTCTTCCATCTTCATTCTTGTCTTGCCATGTGTCATTCCACTCATCCACTTTGTCCTCCCACTCATCCACTTTGTCCTTCATATTCTCCATTATCTTTATAACTTCCTTTAACTTCCAAATGAATAAGAGGATGCCACGTGTCCTGCAATTATATAAATAATAAATAATAATAAAAATTGCAGATTTATGGTGTTAACATTACCCCCCGCGGCCCTTAAAAATGATGTTTACTTGAATTTTTGAAGGGCCGAACCAAGCACATGACTAACCTAAGCAGTAAAGTGCTTCGAATGATGTAACAACACCAATAAAGTGCTTCGAATGAGTATGAAATTATGACTAGATGACTCGAATTATGACTAGTAACAAGCTTCGAAAGTGATATAAAGGACCAAAATCATTCTTCGAAGGTCGATGGAACCGACCAAAGACGAATTACATCCTCAAAAATACTCGACAAAGCTTCGAAGGTTCACAACCACCATTATTATTTCTTCGAAGCTGTTGTTGATGCAAGATAGAGAGCTTCGAAGCTTACAAAATTATGGCAAAACAGCTTTCGAAGCAACTTATGGAAAAACGGCTTTCGAAGCTGTTTTTGGCCAACCATTGTGGTTTATTCAAAGCTTATATGTTCTGGTTCACACATAATTAATGGAAATATTAATTTTGTGCTTCGAACCAATTATTATTTCTTCGAAGACACCAAAACTGTTGTTCTTCGAGCCAACTTATGATGCCAAAAACAGGCATTATTCGACAACTAATTAATTGTCATTTTACATATATTTGAAGAGATGTACACATTTCGAAAGTTTTCAAAGTTTTATACAGTTTCGAAGGTGAAGTAATCAACCTTCGAAACAACTCTTGATGTTTCGAATGTATCTTCAAAGCTTTATACAGCTTCGAAAGTAGAGTAATCAACCTTCGAAACAACTCTTGATGCTTCGAATGTATCTTCGATGCTTTGATTGTGTACATACAAACAATTGGCCATCAATTTGAAAAGATAAGCCATTTTCAACCATTTATTTAAATGCACAGGCTTTTTCTAGCCAAATTCATGCATTTTAAATGGTTATCCCTTGTTCTTAGTGCTTCGAACTCATAAGAACAATTTGTTAATTTTATTAACCACATCATCATAATTATATTTTGATGTGAACCACAAATCCAAAAAGGATTTTGAACACCAAAAGTCATGGTATAGTGTGACCATGAAAATTTATACTTTTTGACATTTTGAAAAATGTCAAAAATTTTGAATTCATGAACAGTGGCTTGTTCATTGTTCTTGACCATGTTTGTTTTAAAAACATGACTTTTGCCGAATAGGTTTTCATAATTATTTGGCAAAATGGTTTGTTTTTCCATGTTAGCCATTAATGGCTTATGAAAATCACCCATAGATATATTATTTTCATGACTTGACTCTCTAAAATTTGGTTTTTGGACCCCCCGAGTCATACATGGAACATCATTCTTAGCCAAATTTGGTTCAAGAACATGCTCTTTCGTTGTGTTAATTTCATAATTTGGCTCTTTAAAAACGGATTCTTGAACCCCCCGAGCCATTGATGAAATCAACTCTTTGCTTTTGCTATTTTTAACCATGGAAAAATTCTGAAAAAATTCACCAATTCCGGCCATTAAGGCCTCAGTTAAAGACTTGGTAGTGAGAGTTGATAACTCATCATTCCATTGGCGAATTTCCATATCAAGTTGATGAATTTCTCCAATTAAATGGTGTCTTTGTTCTTCCACCAAATAATATTGTAAGGGATGAAAATTTATTTCATCAAGAAAATGAATCTCTTCTTGAAGATCCAAAATTTCTTGTTTACGCCAATAAATTTCATCTAGACTATTTGAAATGGACAAATCCAATTCATTTTCCATTTATTACACTTGACGTCCCACCGGGCGTGCCAAAAAATGTTGGCTAAAATGTTGGCTTATTTTTCCTACGAAGGAAAATATCATAAATGCGAGCGTGCCAGCAAGGATTGAAAAATCCTTACAGATTAAATTCAAGCCAATTATCAAGCGATTGTGTTGACGGTTCTTTTGCCTCAACGAAGAGGACTTCAAGATTGCCAAGTGTAAAGAAAAGAAAAATTAAAAGAAGAATGGGGAACGGAGAAAGATGATTGAGTGAACAATCAAAGTAATAATTACTTACCTCTACTCCTATGCTTCGAAAAGAAAGTGCATAAAATGCTTCGAAATGGAAATGCTGAAAATAAATGCTTCGAAATATAAATCTATGTTAAACTACTCCTAAGATAAGGAAAATAACAAGAAATATTGAAATCAAGTGTCTTTGATTATGAATTCTGGATGCTTTACAATGTAGCCATTAATGGCTATTTATAGAAGAAAAAATACAGCAATAACTACTTAGTAACTACCCATTTCTTCCATCTTCATTCTTGTCTTGCCATGTGTCATTCCACTCATCCACTTTGTCCTCCCACTCATCCACTTTGTCCTTCATATTCTCCATTATCTTTATAACTTCCTTTAACTTCCAAATGAATAAGAGGATGCCACGTGTCCTGCAATTATATAAATAATAAATAATAATAAAAATTGCAGATTTATGGTGTTACTAGAAAAGGTTTTCTATCTTTTGAAAGTGAAAAATATTTTTGTGCCCAAATAATCTTGTTTTCTATTGGTTACGGAAATTTTTTTTGCTGACTTCGTTTCCTTGTCAAACCAAACATCAAAAAAGGTATGGAATCAAATAAAGATATTAAAAAAGGCTTTTATATTCTGACTTGAAAGCTTAAATCTTTTCTCCTGCAGAGAAACGGAATAAAAATTTATTCCTATGAAACATTTCGGAACAAAAAGATTTATAATCAGAAATATCAACAAATTATTGTGAAGTCCAAAGAAATCGGAATATGCAAGTGAAAATTCCAAACCAGGAGAATAGTTACAGTTACTGAATTTGTATAATGGTTTGAGAGGTTGATTTATGGCTATAGTGTGCACACGTTGGTGTTCCTCAACATCAATCTTGCTATGGCTATGCTAGGCTTGTTTTCTAACTTGGTAAGTTAATGAACAATGGGGCGTCCATGGAGATCGAGTAATGAGTACGAAGGGCAATCTAGCAAGCTTGGAGTTTGAGGATGGCAACCGGTGGTGCGCAGACATGGCGGTCGAGGAGGTGGGGCCCAAAGGGAGAAAAACATCTACTCTGTGTTTGTAGACAACATACCAGCATCTATGGGGGCAAATGGGTTGTATAAGATCTTCTCCAACTATGGAGTCGTGCTAGATACGTACATTCCAAATAAGAGAAGAAGATCTACAGGTTCTAGATTTGGATTTATAAGGTATGGTTGTCTGGTAGCAATGGATATGGCTCTGTAAAAAGCGCATGGACTTTGGTACGATGACAAATCACTAAAGGTCAAAAGGGCAGAGTTTAGGAAGGAATATGATCACAGGCAAAAGAAGATTCGTCCAGTACAGCAGTGGAAGGAGAAGGAAGGTCACCAATTTGAGTACGTTAGGCATCACGGGAGTAAATTGTATGCTGATGTGGTCCGAGGTAGGGTAGTTCAATCCAGTTCAGCTTGTACTATTGAGGTTCAGATGGGAGGGAATAGTTGGTTGTATGCGAGTGCTGTAGCAAGATTGAAACCCAATCTAGCGGCTGAAGATCTAAAGGATAAAGTACACAGACGTGGATAAGGAGATGTCACAATTAGAAGAGGAGGTGGAAGGCAATTAGTTATTTCCTTTCAGTCAGTGGAAGCTAAGCGGGAGAAGCTATTGCTAATGAAGGAATGGCTTACAGATTGGTGCGAATCAGTTGAGGATTGGGAAGAAGGAATGGTGATTGATCAGGTGAGGCAGGTGTGGCTATGTTGTTATGGTGTGCCACTGGTCTTGTGGAACAATGGTACTTTCTACAGTATAGGTAGAGAGTGGAGTGTAGTTCTTGAAATGGATAAGGACACGACTAATTTATCATACTTCCACTGTGGGAAAGTTAAGATAGAGACAAGATGCATGCACAACATTAATCATACAATTAATCTGGAGTGCAAAGGGGTAATGTACCCTGTTAGGATTTGTGAGGAACAAATTATAATTTCAAAAGTAGTGCAAGAAAGGTGCATCTGCCAATCTTTTATGAGGATTAATGAGGAAAGCTACAGCTGTGATGAAGAAGAATAAACTATTGCAGATAGAGGCAGTATGCGAGAGAAAGAAGATGATGACGTGGAAGTACATGTGAGAGCTGAGGTGGGTAAAGGGTGTGAAGTGGCTGCAGAGGAAAGGGTGGTTGAACAGGTCGCAAATGACATGGAGGAGGAAGATCGACTAAATGAAATATCGGTGGTGGATGAGTCAGAAATGATGATGGGAGGATCAGCGATAGGCGTTGCACGAGAGGAAGACTCTATAATTAAGCTCTGTCAAGGGGAGTCAGAGGTGGGTGGCGCACGCAAGGAGGGTAGCTAGAGAGGCGATGATGAGGTCTACACCCCTGGTTTTATAAAAAGTCTGAGTGGGTCTGTTGGGCCTCAACAAGGAATCAACATAGAGGTGGATTTAAATAGGGCCCAATTGGGAACAAGTAAGGAGGGATCGGCCCAAAGGGTTGCAGAACCAGGCAATTGGGTTGTTAATGGCATTCCTTCTAATTCTGATAAAAGGTTAAAGCAGCCTAGTGTAATGTATAACATGGTGAACTCAGCCCATATACTTAAAAATAAACTAAAGGAGAAAGGAATGATAAGTAGAAGCCAGAAAATTCTGAAGCAGTGGAAGCACAAAGAGGGAAAGACAGCAATGCAATCATCACTGAATCTAAGAAAAGTGGCAGTTTTCCGATCTGCTGTAGCTGCTATCTCACTTTCCATGGCCAGCAAGTCTAGTAGAGGTCGTTTACGATTATCAGAGGCAGAAGCATCTCTTCAAATTGGCAAAGTGTTGGGGGTCGATTGTGATGGCAAGGAGGAGGAGGTGATTAGCAAGCTAGAGGAATTAGAGGCCACAAACAAAGGAAAAGGGGTGAGAATGAGAGGTGAAGAGAATTAAGTCGTAAGGCTTAGGGGGTTTAAGTGTAAAAATTGTGTAATGAAGATACAATCTTGGAATGTTAGAGACCTTGGAAGACCTGAGAAAAGGAGAAGGATCAAAAGAAGTTTGGCGGAAAGGAAAATTAGTTTAGTGATGATTCAAGAAACAAAGAGATCTACAATCACCACTGAAGTAATAAAATCTATTTGGTATAAAGATCAATTTCAGTATATAGCAGTGGATGCGGAAGACATAGCTAGTGGACTACTATGTGTATGGAATCCAAAGGTGTTTCAACTAAATGCTTGCTGTGGCAACCGAAACTTCATTCTCATGTCAGGTACTATCTTTTCTTCTTTTAGTTGTTTGGTGGTAAATGTGTATGGTCCTACGGATGTGGTCAAAAGGCAAGAAGTTTGGGTAAATTTTGCTCTGTTGAAGCATCATTTCTTAGGGCCATGGTGCATGGGGGGCGATTTCAACGAAATAAGGAACACTGATGAACGGATTGGGTGTTCTAGAAGAGACCGAGGAATGAGGGATTTTAATTCTATGGTAGAACAACTAGAGATGATTGACTTACCAATGCTGGGAAGGAAATTTACCTGGTGCAACTCACAAACAAGGGAGAAATGGAGTAGGATAGACAGATTTCTACTTAATCATGAGTGGCTCCAGAACTTCAATCTCAGGGTATGTGGTCTACCTAGGCTGTTATCTGATCATTGTTCTATAATATTGATGGAGGATGATCGTGATTGGGGCCTTAGACCATTTAGGTTTCTGAATGCTTGGGTTCTCTACCCTAGCTTCGTATATTTAGTGGAGCAAACCTGGTCAGAAGCTCAGGTGGAAGGATGGGCTGGCTTTAGATGTCTCATGAAACTTAAAGCTTTGAAACAAAAATTAAAAGTATGGAACACTGCTGTGTTTGGAAAAGTTGAAACTAAGCTTAAGGATGCTGAAAAGGAAGCTCATGCAATTGAATTAATTGCAGAAGATAGACCACTGCTGGGAAATGAACAAGCTAGAAGGAAGGAACTAATGGGTGAAATCTGGAGGTTGAACAAAATGCTAGAACATATCTAGTTACAAAAGTCAAGAGTTAGTTGGGCCACACAAGAGGATAGGAATACTAGGTATTTTCACATTATGGCGTGCAACAAAAACAGTAGGAATTCTTTGTGTTCTGTTATGGTGAATGGCTCATTGGTTGAGGAACCTTTGGAGGTTAGACTTGAGGTAAAGAAGCATTTCATGAACCACTTCTCTGAAACTTAGGCTGTTAGGCCTAAACTGGTTGGTCAGTTCAAACATATTGGAGATAGTTCCGTAGTGGATTTGTTGGAAGCGGAGTTTACAAAGGAGGAAGTTAGTCATGTGATTAAGAGCTGTGAAGGTAACAAAGCACCTGGGCCTGATGGGTTTAATTTGGCCTTTTTTAAGAAATGCTGGGGAATAGTTAAGTTTGAGATAATGCAATTCTTTAGTGAGTTCCATCAGAATGCCACTCTGGTTAGTGGTTTAAATAGTTCATTCATGCTCTAATTCCCAAAGCGGATAGCCTATCAAGCTTGAATGAATATCGGCCCATTAGTCTTATCAGTTCTCTATACAAAATTCTTGCTAAGGTCTTGGCAAATAGAATGAAGCATGTGATGCCAAGAATCATTAGTGGGTCTCAATAAGCATTTTTGGGGGGTAGGAATATACTTGACGGGATCCTTATTGCAAATAAGGTAGTTGATGGGTAGAGAAAATCGAATAAGAAAGGTCTAGTTTTGAAACTAGACTTTGAAAAGGCTTATGATTCGATCAATTGGAAATTCTTGTTTAATATGTGTGCCAATTTCGGATTTGGTGAAAAATGGGTGAGATGGATGAAAACTTGTGTAGCCTCCACAAAAGTGTCAGTTTTAGTGAACGGTTCACCTACCGAGGAGTTTTACCCACAGAGAGACCTATAGCAAGGGGACCCGTTATCCCCCTTTCTCTTCAATATAGTGGCTGAAGGGCTTAATATCTTGTTTGACAGAGCAAAAGAAATGGGTTTAATTGAAGGAGTTATCATAGGCAATCATGGGGTAAAAGTAACGCACCTACAATTTGCTGATGATACAATTCTGTTTTGTGAAGCTCAGTGGGTGGAAGTGGTAACCGTCAAAAGAATACTTAGGTGTTTTGAACTTATATCAGGGCTGGAAATTAACTATCACAAGAGTGTGTTTGCTGGGGTTGGTGTGGATGGAGAGATGATACAAGGATTTGCTTCTCGATTAAATTGTACATATCAAAACTTGGCTCTAAAGTACCTTGGGTTACCTTTAGTAGCCAATCCTGGGAGGAAAAGTACTTGGAAACCAGTCTTGGATAGATTTAAACAGAAATTATCCTCATGGAAGAGAAGGTTGCTCTCGTTTGCTGGGGGGCAAACTTTGATTAAATTTGTTTTGAGTAACTTGCCTATTTACTACATGTCCTTGTTCAAACTACCAGTGGGGATGGCTAAAGAAATTGATAAAATTCAAGCAAATTTCCTATGGGGGGTTCAGATCTGAGAAGAAAAGTTCACATGGTTAAATGGGAAGCCATTACCAAGAGTAAAAATTTAGGAGGCTTGGGAGTTAGAAGATCTGCAGATATGAATAAGTGTCTATTGATGAAATGGTGGTGGAGGTTTGGGGCAGAAAACCACACTTTGTCGAAGGATGTTATATATTCAAAGTATAATATGGGGGGGTGGAAGGTGGCTGCCACATATGGGAGGAAATATCAGAGTTTCAAAAATTTGGTCTGATAAAATTAATGCAGTTAGATCTCAGCCTGAATTTTTAAATTTTTATCTTCATAATGCAGTCATTCAGCTGGGAAATGGTAGGAGAGCTCAATTTTGGTTAGATAAATGGTCCGGGGAATTGTGTCTTAAGACTGAGTTTCCTAGACTATTCTCTCTGTCCACCAATAAGTATGGAACAGTTTATGAATTTTATACCAGAAGAGGAGGGCTGCAGGATTGGAATCTGGAATTTAGGAGGCCTTTGTTGGCCCGGGAGGAGGAGAAGGTACGTAGGTTATATATCTTAATCAGTAATGTACCAGTTATTCGGGTCTCAAGTCTAGATATTTGGAAATTGAAGGCTGATCCAACTGGATTGTTCTCTATTGCATCAGTGTACAAAAGATGTGAATTGTCCTTGAGGCCTGTTAGGAATATGGTAGTGGCAATTTGGAACTGTGCTCCACCTAAAGTTAAATTCTTTGGGTGGTTGGCATGGCAAGGTAAGGTGAAAACGTCAAGTTTCCTGCAAAGAATAGGGATCTTAGATGTGAATGCTAAAGGGTTGTGTCTTTTGTCATGATG
The DNA here is from genome assembly GCF_055761805.1 of Camellia sinensis. Taxonomy (NCBI): domain Eukaryota; kingdom Viridiplantae; phylum Streptophyta; class Magnoliopsida; order Ericales; family Theaceae; genus Camellia; species Camellia sinensis. The sequence continues at coordinate 140,480,554 of NC_138969.1, read as the reverse complement.
AGGTGGAAACAGTCTATCATATTTTGCCCTTTTGTTTGGCTGCTATGGTCCCATATTATGAAATTGTGGGGTGTACAGTGGGTTATACCAAACTCAGTGGAAAGATTGTTGGAATGGTGGTCACTTTGTAAGATGAAAAAGATTGAGAAGCAGCTATGGAAGGTTGTACCTTTGGCTGTCCTTTGGTCCATATTGAAGCATAGAAACGACTGTGTGTTTAATGGGTTGCAGCCAAATGTTGAAGATCTCTGTGAGCTGGTCAAAGTAAGAATAGCTGTGTGGGTCAAATCTTCCCCAGTCAAACTGGAGTTCTCTATCAATGATATAGTCCTTAACTTACAGCAGGTCCAATATTGTATTCGTCATAGGAGTCGAGTCTTGACCCTAGAGTGTGTATCTACTGGAGTGTATATCAGGTTCAGTTCCTGCTGGAGTGTGTATCTGAGGTTCAGGTTTAGAGTCTGCCCTGCTGGACTGTGAGGCTTAGTGGTGGACTGTTTTGTGGGACTGCCTTGATAGTGCTTTGGTGTGGTGGTGTGCTATATAAGGTTGAAGGCATTCCCTGTGGTGTTTGGTGCAGGTAAGAGGGTGTTTACTAGGTGTGTGCAGATACTATGAGGTCCCTTGGATGAGCAGTAAGACTGGTGTTCATAGGTTTGCTTTGCTGGTTCAGATTCAAGTTGCTGGTTCAGGTTCTAGTTTGTTGTTTGGGCTGCCTTATAGATATGCTTGGACTGCTTAGCAGTATAATAATTCAAGGCCTTCAGCTTTATTTTCTTCAGATTCAAGACCTATCCTTGCTGCTGTACACTAGGTTTTATTTTGTTAGGCCGCTGTCAACTGGTAGGTTGCTTGCTGCTGATTTGCTGGCTTGTGCAGCTTATTGGTCTGAGCAGCTACTGTTGATGGAAGTCTGCTGATAGAAGTTCTGCTGGTGCCCCAAAGTAAATTTTGGAAGTCTGCTTGTGGCTTTAGTTAGTTTTAAGGTTAAAACTGTATGCTGCTATGGCTGCTGTCAATTTTGTTCTGTTGTTTTGCCAATCTGTCACCAAGGCTGAGCAGATTGGCATGTGACCCTGTTACTCTAGCTCTAACCTGTCACCAAAGCTGTTACTCTGGCACTAACCTGATTGGTATGTAGCAGATTGTAGGAGTACATTGATATGGTGGAGAAAAATAAAAGGATGGAATGTGCCTTGTTGCTTGGTGAGGTTAGCCAATTAGATGGAATGTGCCTTGTTGTTGCAGAGCTAAGTCACAAATCAGTAGCTACGAGGGGTAGAAGCTGAATCTGAATTTGGCTAGATGGTTCTGCATTAGGACCTATTCTGCTGGATGACCTATCCTGCTATGCTATGGCTGGATGAATGGGACCTGAACTGATGTCTGTTGCCTGCTAATGTCTTGTTAATTTTTCAGTGTCAACTGCTAGGTTTTGACAAGTTTATACAACCATTTGCAACTGCAAGAGGCCAGGACATCCTCATGGCGTAAATTATGGATCTGGGGAATCTGGAATTCTTGATGAAACTGGACAACAACTGCTTCATGAATCTGTTTCTGTGCTTTGCTGAAATAGTAGCATTATGATCTGTTTTGTTTTAGTTGTGGAATAATGCTCCAGCAGAGGGGTTTTGTGGATGAATGGTCTTCAAAGGGTGTGTTATGTTAGGCTAGGCTGCTGTGAATTTTTGTTTTTGGATGTATGATCTGCTTGTTTTGTTTTTGTTTTTGCTCTACATGTTGGTTAGTCACCAACTTGGAGCCTGGAGTTTGTGCTAGCAGATGATTTGGTGTGCATTTAGGTGTCAACCTAGTTAGGATCTGAATGTTTCACTATGATGCTTTTTGCACTCTCCTCTTTATTGATGTATGTTATCATACTCTATATGCTTTTCCATCAATAAAGCTTCCTCCTTTTTGCTGATAAAAAAAAAAAAAAAAATCTTGCTATGGCTATGCTTGTTGCACTACAAAAATTTACACTTTTGGCGACTGAACTTTTAGTCGCCAAAAATTTTTAGCAACTAAATATTTTGGTCGCAAGAGTATTCGCTGAAGGATTGTCGGGGAAGGTAATTCGCTACTAAACTTATTTTAGTCGCCAAATGTAATGCGATGCCGACTAAATTTTTAGTCGCCAAAAGTATTGAAAAAAAATTAAATATCACCTTTTAAGTGACTAAAAATATTTGTCGTGAAAAACATTACTAATATTCAGCTACTAAAGTTTTAGTCACTAAAATTTTTTTTGGTTCCTCCTATTATTTTTTTAGTAACTAAATATATTAGTCACCTAAAGTGTGATTGTGTTTCAGCTACTACAAGTTTAGTCGCCTTAAGTGTCAAATTTTTTGCTACTAAAATTATAGTCGGCAAAAGTGTTTTTCTTGCTCATCAAAATTTTTTTGGCTACAAAATATTTTAGTTGCCAAATGTTAGATTGTTTTTGGCTACTAAGATTTTAGTTGCCTAAAGTCTGGTTTTCTTTTTGCCTACCAATTTTTTAGCCACTAAAAGTCTGACTTTTTTGGCTACTAAGCTTTTAGGAGCCAAATAGTTTGTGTTTTGCCTACTAAACATTTAGTCAGCTAAAGTCTCACGTTTTTCGCTATTAAACTTATAGTCGGCAAATGTTTTTTGTTTTTTGGCTACAACATATTTTAGTCACCAAATGTTTGATTATTTTTTAAGTTTTAGTTTCCTAATGTCTGCTTTTTGTTGGCACTAAGCTTTGTAGTTGTCATAATTGTTTTCTGAAATTTGTTATTAAGTTTTAGCTACTAACATTTTAGTCACTGAAATATGTACTTCCTTTTTTAGTACAAATTGTTTAGTCACCAAAAAAATGATCTTATGTTTTATCACAAAATTGTAATTTCCCCACAACCTGTCTATATTCCGTGCAACCTGTAGTATGTATATAAACAAAACAATACATATTTTATCAATCATTCCACAATCCAAATTACTTCCAACCATCCAAAATTGAATAATTTCAAATGTATATATTCCATACAAACCAACTATTGTCCAAACTAAAATTACATTTCCACACAAAATAGAGAAGCATACAAAAATCCAACCCTCCATATACAAAAAAATTATATTAGTACCATGTGAAATGGCCATTTGCCGTGGTATAAATTACCATCGTAATTTGTACCATGACAAAAGGTGATCTATATGCCATGCCAGTAACTATCAGTTGGATTACAAAAGTTATTTGTATCGGTAATTCTAACCTATACAAAAGCAGAGGACGACATATTTAGTAGAATTATAAAAAGTGTCAAGTGTCCTCTATACACAAAAATTGATTATCTATAAGTCCACACCAAAATCCATCTACAAAAAATTTTTAAAAAATTGCACCCATTACAAAATATCAATTGCTTCAGACATAGGAAAAATGTTGTAATAACATGCATTTAAGGTAGAGCAATCTATAAAAGCCTTTTTCGAAATACAATCATATGTATGTATGATAAAAGATTTATTCCAAACTTGATTTCAATTTACAAAAAATACAATTTTTATGAGCATTCTTCTTCATAAAATAAATGTTTATTGGTATAATGTTTTACTTGTAAATTTATTTTAACACTTCTTCATTCCCATTTTCCTAGTTATAGTAAAATAAATGAGTAATCTACGGGATTGTCTCCATAACCATATCATACTTTCTTAATATGTTTACCACCCAAATGACCACCGTATATGATGAAACAATGACACCATTTACGATCAAAATGTTGAACAATTAATAGATGTCAAACTCTCCATTTTTCGAGTAAATTTATGGCATTTTCAAAGCAATGACACCATTTACAATCAAAATTATTATTTGGCGACTAAATTATTATTTAGTCGAAAAAAAATTAATGTAGCTCAACTAAAAAAATATTTAGTAGCCTAAACCCTAAACTAACGCCAACCAATTGTTTTTTTTTTGTCACCCATTGTTATACTTTTGGCGACTAAATTTTTTTTAGTCGGCAAAAATTAATATACCACGACTAAAAAAAATTAGTAGCCTAAAATCTAAGTTAAGGCCGACCAATCACTTTTTTAGTCGCCTATTGTTACACTTTCGGAGACTAAATTTGTTTTACCAAATTTGGTTGCCAAAAGTGTAAATTGTTGTAGTGTTGTCACTAGGAAGACACTCAATTAGGCTGTGTTTGAATCAAATATTTGAGGAGTTAGACAAAGAAAAATTGTGCCACAACAATTAACAACGAAAGATCAGATAGTTGTATGTGGTTCAATTGTCTTGTTTTAGGACTTCTTTGGATTTGAAAATATGGCAGCACCAAGACAAATAGATTGGGGGCTTTCTTGGTGCATTCAAGGTTCAGTGGATGGCCTTCTCCAATGGTGGATGGGTGTCAACTTCAAGCACTTTGATAGGTTAATTTGGAGAGCTATCCTACTCATTGTTCTTTTGGTCGCTTTGGAAACACAGGAATGAATGTATTTTTTCAAAGGCTCAACCTAACTTCTCTGGTATGAGTGAAACTATCAAAATCAAAGCAGCACTTTGGCTAAAAGCATCTATTAAGGACCTTCTCTACTCAGTTGATGATTTAACTTTCAATTGGAGACAAATCAGAGGTTATTTTTGATTTCACAGCTGGGTTTTACAAATCAATTAATGGGCTGGTTTGTGCCACTTTTCTTTTCAGTGTGATAGTATATGTTGCTTTAATGGCTGTATTTTTTGGGTTGGAATGAATGTGTTTTTGCAGAGGCTCAACCCAACTTCTCGGGCCTCAGAGGAGCACTCTGGCTGAAAGCTTCTATTAAGGTCCTTATTAATTTTCAATTGCAGACAAATTAGTGGTTGGTTTGGGTTGCTGGTCAGTTCTGGGCTAGAATGGCAGTGGCTGAGGTTGCAGAAATTCTATCTCTGGGCTGGTTTGTGCTGTTATTGTGTTCTGTGTCTGCATCTCTTTGGCTGGTATGCACTGGCATTTGCTGTTTTGTAGGATTGGATTGCTATCAGTGGCTGCTTTCAAGAAATGGTGGTATGCTATGCTCTGGTTGCTGGATTGCTCTGGTTGCTACTAAGTTAGATTATTGTGTGGACAGGTCTGAATGGCTGTATAAGAAATTGAGAGAGATTGAGAGAGCAAATTAGCTCTGTGTTTTTATATATCATACAAGAGACTGAGCTCTCTCTATTTATAGAGAGGAGAAGGTGACCGAAAGTGTATATTACAATACATTAAACTATTGCTAAAGCTTTCTTGTGTGCTGGTGTGTGCTAGTGGGTGTGTGCTGGTGTGTGCTTTACAGTGTGATCCGAACATGTGATGCTAGTGGGTGTGTGCTGGTGTGTGCTTTACAGTGTGTATTGTATGGAATAACATGTGATGCTAGTGGGTGTGTATTGTTATTTATCTACTATTAACATCCCCCCTCAAACTCAAGGAGGACAAACATCAACCAACTTGAGTTTGGAGAAAAGGTCAACGAAGCGGCCAGGAGAATGAGCTTTGGTGAAGATATCAGCAGGTTGATCAACAGAAGAGATCGGATGGAGATGGACAGTACCATGAGTAACGTGTTGCCGAATAAAATGGCAGTCAATCTCAATGTGCTTGGTGCGATCATGAAAAACATCATTGTGAGCAATTTGAAGAGCACTGTGATTGTCACAAAAGAGGGCAGTAGCACCACAGGGAGTAACACCCATGTCAGCAAGAAGCCAACGAAGCCAGAGAAGCTCCTGAGCAGTATCAGCAAGGGCACGATATTCGGCTTCGGTACTAGAACGAGCAGTAAGAGATTGTTTCTTACTGCGCCAAGAAATAAGAGAATCACCCAGAAAAAAGCAAAACCCAGTAGTAGAGCGGCGGTCAGTAGGATCGCCAGCCCAATCAGCATCAGAGAAAGCACGAAGCTGGAGAGAGGAGCGGGCGGAATAATGAAGACCATGAAACATGGTGCCTTTGAGATAGCGAATGATACGAATTAATGCAGCATAATGTGTGGTACGAGGAGCCGACATAAACTGGCTGACGATATGGACGGCATAGGCAATATCAAGACGAGTAACAGTGAGATAGACAAGACTGCCAACCAGCTGACGATATAGAGTAGCATCAGAGAGAAGAGTGCCATCAAGAGGGGTAAGACGACTCTGAGGCTCCAGGGGAGTTGAGGCAGTCTTGCAATCGGTAAGACCAGGAACGATGAGGTTGAGTACCATGACTCCTAAGGAAAGAAAGAAAGTCAAAATCTTTATATTCCATGGCATTGTCGGAGCGAAAAATCTTGATAGTTTTAGAAAATTGGGTTTTAACCATTGCAGCAAAATTGTAATAAAGTTGTTTGAGTTCAGAGCGATTTTTCATAAGAAACAACCATGTAAAACGAGAAAAATCATCTATAAAAACAACAAAATAACGTGCGCCTCCCATAGTAGGAGTAGGAGAGGGTCCCCAAATATCAGAATGAATGAGATCAAAGGGCGCAAGAGAAACAGAATCACTTTTATTAAACGACAAAGCAGGTTGTTTTGCAAGTTGACAGGACACACAATTGAAAGCATCAGAACTTACAGTACCCAAATGACCACTAGAAATTAAAGACTTCAAACGACCAACAGAAAGATGGCCCAAACGATAGTGCCAAAGCTGAAAATGAGATAAAGGAGGAGCAGTGGTAGCAGTGGTAGGAGCAGTGATTTGAGAGGAATCCGGAACATGAAGATGGATAAGTTCGTAGAGACGCCCTTGCTTACGGCCTATCCCAAGAGTTTGCCTGGTCCGAGGGTCCTGCACCAAACAACCAGCATGGGAAAAGGTAACAGTTAGACCATGCTCACATAATTGACTAATGGAGATAAGATTTAAAGTGAGAGCAGGCATAAGATATACATGGGATAAAGATAAGTGAGAGGTGGAAACAGACCCAACATGACTTACAGACAGGAGAGACCCATCAGCAGTATGGATAGAAGAAACATGAGGAGTCGAAGAGAGAGGAGTAAAAATAGTAGGATCAAAGGTCATGGGATTACAACAAGCAGAGTCAAAGTACCAGGAAGTGTTACCTACGGTGGTAGACAAAGCAGTAGATGGAGGAGTACTGGAATGCTGCCAAAAATGTTGAAACATGGCTTTAACATCGGTATGAGAGAAGACCGGAGTGGAAGGATCTACAGGGACAGAAGAAGGTGAATCTTCGGAGGCGGCAGCAGCAGTGCGTGGAGCAGGCATGTTTTTAAATGGAGTCCCAGAACGGTGAGAGTTGCTGCGGGAAAGATTCCCGGTGGAAGGACCATGGCGAGAGGCACGGGTAGGATTGCGGAAGCAATCTTGTTGGAGATGACCGGGGCCAGTCTTGTTGCAAAATCGACAAAGACGAACGGGACAATGAACCAGAAGATGAGTCGATGGAAGATTGCGGTTGTGACAATAGTTGCAGGTAGTGGACCGCTGTGGTGAAGGAGAACTCCGAATCTGGGGAGTAGCAAGAACAGAGTCCACAGGGTGTGGATGGAGAGTACCAAACCTGGTTTCCTCGGACAGGAGTTCAGAAACGGCTTGCTCAAGAGTGGGCAAAGGAGTGCGATGTAGGAGAGATGCGCGGACGGGCTCAAAACGAGGAGTGAGAGCCATGAGAAACTGAACCAAGCATTGTTGGTCACGGTAGGTAGTAAACAAGGCAGCATCCTCAGTATGAGGCCATGGAGGCTCAGAAAGAGCGAGTTGATCCCAAACATAATACATTTGGGAGAGGAAATCATTAATGGTCTGAGTGCTTTCTTGGCGCATACGGTGAAGATGACTCAGAAGCTGATATTGGTGAGCAAGACCAGTAGTCTGATAGCGTTCTTGCAAAAAATCCCAGATGGCCTTGGCTGGAGAGGAAGCAGACTCAAGTTGGAACCTACCAAACTGAAGGCTGATGGATGTAATAGAAGTATTGCGAAGCCAGGTGATGATCTGATAGTTTTTACTATCCCAATCTTCTAGTCGGTTGATATATTTGGCAGCGGAGTCCGTGGCAGCGGATTCCGTGGTTGCTAGGACTGGTTTGCACACATCCCCAGTAATGATACGCCAAAGTTTCTTGCCTTTGAGGAAGCCAGACATGGCTTGTGCCCAAAGGACATAATTAGTCCCGTCAAGAATAACGGAAATAGGGTGATTAGAGGAATCCAGGCGATCCATGAGGGAAAAATAGCACAATGGTGGTAGAATCTAAAAAAACCGAGGTTACCAGTGAATTCAGAAGGCCGAAATTAGTGGGAAAAGGAGTGAAACGACCCAAAATATGACCACAGAGGCACAAAAATGAGAGGCAAAGGGGCGCGGCGCACGTTAGCAAGAAAGGGCGCGGCGCACGTTAGCAAAACAGGCCAGGCAGTGCACGGTAGCAGAAGGGCTGACGTGTGCTGACGTCAGAAACACGCGGCGCACGTTAGCAAGATAGTGCGCGGTGCACGTTAGCACGGGACAGTGTGGAGGACGCGTAGAGCGCGTGTGAGGCAGAAGGCGGAGGCAGGCGACGCGCCGTTCACAGAAGTGGCGCGTGACAGCGCGTGTAACGTCTGATTGGACTGAAATTGGTGGCGTTGGAATCGTCCGGAGGAGACGAAGGCTCTGGTGTGGTGAAAACTGTATTTCAGAGATGGACGAAAAAGGGATACAGATGAAATGCAATCTGCAGAAAAAAAAAATATGTTGGAAGAAGAGGCTAGGCAGAAAACCTGTGCTCTGATACCATATAAGAAATTGAGAGAGATTGAGAGAGCAAATTAGCTCTGTGTTTTTATATATCATACAAGAGACTGAGCTCTCTCTATTTATAGAGAGGAGAAGGTGACCGAAAGTGTATATTACAATACATTAAACTATTGCTAAAGCTTTCTTGTGTGCTGGTGTGTGCTAGTGGGTGTGTGCTGGTGTGCGCTTTACAGTGTGATCCGAACATGTGATGCTAGTGGGTGTGTGCTGGTGTGTGCTTTACAGTGTGTATTGTATGGTATAACATGTGATGCTAGTGGGTGTGTATTGTTATTTATCTACTATTAACAGGCTGTGTGGCATTGATGTTGGATGCTTGAATAGGCTGTATGCTGGTCTGCTGGTTGAATGGGCTAAATGTTGACGTGTTAGGTGGTTAAATGCGCTGATTGCAGGTCTACTGGTTGAATGGGCTGAACGCAGGACTTCATTATTAATTTGAGGCAAATCAGAAAGTGTGTGCTGTTATGCTGTTAGGAGTTGCCTTTGTGGTGTTGTTTTCAAGTTTGATTTTCTATCTGGTTTTTGTGTTTTTTCGTCTATGTCTGATGTTGTGGCATCAATCTTTTGCTCTCTATTTTTGTTGGTTCCTCACCAACTGGCACTTGGAGCTTTGTGTTAGCTCCAAGCTCCTCTTTATTGATGTAATCTATCATACCTTGTATGTTTTCATCAATAAAGATTTTCTTTTGCCGATTAAAAAAAATGGATATACTCTATTGGTCGTTTAAATAGACAGATATAGAGAAAGATAGTGGGCACGTTTGATGCAACATATTGTAAGTTAAAAGTTAATGATAATCAGAAAATAGAAATTAAAGCACTTCTCATCCAGCTTTCACATAATTAATTTTTTTCAACATATTTAGATTATTTTGGTTTAATAAATTATAAGCAGGAGTTGCATCAAACAATCTGACATAAATTTTCAGAATAAATAAAAGAAAAAGCTAGAAATATCTGTAGTATGCATAAACTGAGTACAAAAAGAGAATCTCTAGCACTCCTAATCCTAGTTATAACTAGGGATGCAACTCAGCTGAATTCAATTTGAGCAATCTAATTCTAAATTTTTTAGGTATCAAACAACGTATTTTTGAATTTAGTGTGATCTTGGGAAAAAATTAAAAGCCGAAGTTAAATTTGTATCGAGTTTGAGCAATGACACTAACCAACTCAAGTAACTCAAAATTCAAATTATATATATAAATATATAAAATATATTAAATATACATATAAATTATTAATCGTGATATTATAATCTATACTAATATGACCATTTAGGTTTACAGTGCCACGATATTATTCTATAGACGAAGGTGCGTCACCACAACGGCATAACAACTCATCAATTTCCATCTCTCTATCCTCTCTCACTCATCACATAAATTATTTATTTTGATATTAGTAATGATTTTACCCAAGAAAAAATATTAATAAGGCTTAACTTTGACACATTAATTAGCGTATCTAATAATAATAATAATAATAAGTTAGCTCAAAATTCAAGCAATTTGAGCATAGTCTAAGCTCAATTTATCATACCTGAGTTGAATTTCGACAGAGAAATTCAAGACAATTTAGATTGAACTTAGGCAACTCCTCGATTAAACAAGCCCGAGTTATAACCCAATTGTGTGTGAGTGGAGGATTATGCGAAAACGTGATGCAAGCATATAGATTGATGAGTAGCAAAGGAGAGCCTAAGCAAAAAGCCAAAACAAATTGTCTATTTCATCATAATCTGCGGTTAAGTGAAAAGTAAGATTTTGAGGGTAGCTCTCTCTCTCTTATGCAAATGTGGCCAAAGTCATATGAATCATGACTCAGCCATGCATGCGCAGCCAAAGACCTTGAACCAAATGTGGATTGGATAACCAAAAGAGCAAAATTTCCAGCTGAGCTTTACACTGCAATTTCTTCTCATAAATTTACTTCAATGGACACCTCATTCTGCAATATAAATTGTTTTGACACTATGTTTTTCTTGTCGAACAAACAATTCAATATAGTGAGTAAAACAAAATGAACAACCAACCACGCATCATTGAAGGACAAACATTGGACTGTTCCCCCTACCTTTTTATTCCACTTTGCTTACATAGAGCATGTATGGTGTAATTTATTAAAAATTAAAATTAATAATTAAAAAATATAAATTAAAAACACTTCTCTTGAATTTTTGGATAATTAAATTACAATAATAGTCCCTAAAGTTTAACATCTTTTTCATTTAAGTCCCTAAAGTTTTAATTTTGTCAATTAAATCCTTAAAATATTAAATTTGAATTGATTTAGTCCTGATGATAATATAAAAATAGTATATAAGCCTAAAGGTTATATAAAATTGTGATCAAACTCAGATTTTAATTTATTTTTAACTTAATTATCCTTTTCGAGTAAGTTTTTATAATTTGTATATTTTTCTCTAACTGATTAATTCTAATCGCTTATATAGGTCTTCTTGTCTCTGACTAATTAATTATAATCGTTTATATAGGTTTTCTTCTATTTCTATTATACTCTTATTTATTTCTTCTAATTTGCAATTATATATTTTATTTCATTATTTTTTTTTTGTTTTGCCATTATTTATAATTCGTCTAGACAATAATTACTTAGATCCATTTTTTTTTTTTTAAAAAAAAAAAAAAATCTAATGTTATCTCCTGGAGAGTTCCCCTGTAAGGTTAAGAATAATTATCTGTATTATTTTCTATAAGAGCTAACTGCTTACCTTCATCTAATAATAGATGCCGAACTTCATTTATAATTTATAATTGATTTTCCCTAGTATTTGCGTTAAGTTCTTTTAATAACTTGATTATAGTATTATTTTGTTCGATAATTATTTGTAGTGCAATGCTATTATTTCAATTATCTTATTCAACTTCTTCAGTGTATCTAATGCTCATATATAAATATTAGAAAAATTAATAAACCAAACTCTGATATCAATTCTAATTCACATGCGTAGAGGATAATTAAGTTAACAATAAATTAAAATTCAGACCTTATAACAATTTTATATAACCTTTGGGCTTATGTTTTATTTTTATATTGTTTTCAAGACTAAACTGTCACACCCCAAATCCGGGCATGACCGGCCGTGGCCCACAGGGACTTAGCCCAAGGCACACGTAAGCCTAAACACGAATCCAATCACATTGAACAACTGAACAATAGTCTAATAATAAATAACCAAAACTCAATCCAGACAGGTCACAATTATAAACGGCAAAATCAACCGTAATAAAAAACCATCCAAACTTATGGGATATAAACAACCCACCTAGCAAAAATAATCCTAAATGAACTTCGATAAGAATAAATATAAATATGCACAAACTTGACATAACACTCTAAACTAAAGGAATGCCCTAGAGGTCCATGCAATTGAGTCCTCGCTACGCCATGAGTCCACTCTAAGTCCTTCTAACACCTGGAAGTGATAAAAACTAAGTCAGCTGATAGCTCAGTGAGTAGCAACATGGATAGTAAATACAGTTTTGAAAACAGAGTTCAATTCCAAAATAAGTTATATATCACAGAAACTAGATTGGCATACAGTTTGGTAAATACAATCTGTTTCAAAAAGAAGGTTCCACAAATCAACACTTAAAATACTCATGTCTCGCAAGAACATGATAAACGACATTTTCCACTTAAAACAGATTATAACATGAACACCAATAATTTTTTTTGGGTACCAATAAAAACAAATAATCTGCCACACATTTCTCAGGCTATAAGCCCCGTTGGATCCAATACCGAACTAAGAGTCATCCTCAGGGTGGCACCTGGGCCTTTTCTCAAAGACGATCCGATTGAAGGTCACCTAGTTGTTTTTAAAGGTCTGTTCCTTACAATCGTTGAGCACTAGAGTCATCACGGCCCAACCCGGATCTGTTCCCTAGTGGCCAGAGTCACCACACACAGTGGAATAATTTCCCTGGACTAAATACACACATGGTCCCAATAATCAATACACATCAGTTTCGCAAAACATGGTAGTTCATCATTATAAACATGAGACCAAAACAAATAGTTTACAGTATGCCAAGTTCACACATGTTTCAGAAATAATTTGACTCAATTGATAATATAATAATTTATCAAAACAGTTTAATCATGAAACAACAATTTAATTTTTCCAACAGTTCAGGGTAGGGGAACATTTATAAAAATATGTAGCATGAAACTACTCACCTGGAACGAAATAATGTAATCCTCGAATAGAGTATGAAAGTCCAACTAGTGCCCTGAACCAATATGAAAACTACACGTCACTACTAATTTAAAAATACTAAAGAATACGGACTAAGTAACCCCAAACTAAAGCGCACTAACACGGCTCAACCCAACTCACCGTTACTCTTAAATATTACCTAAGTTCATATTCTTCAAGGTTTAAAATCACCCAAGACATAGATTCCGATCGAAACTTAACTAAAAAACTTTAAGATGAAACTGTGTTTTAAACAAGTTTTCCCAATCTATTCGCTAACTTTGAAAATTACAAAACCCACTCCACGCTATTCGAAAAATTCCAATAACCTCCAGATATGATCTAATATATCCTAAGTTTCAAAACCAATTGGTTTCACTTGATTTGCTTATCAAAATAATTATCTACAATTTATTATATCCAAACAGGTTGTTTTCTGCAGCACTTTAAAGAAATTGACGGTTCTCTTAATATACACGAGCAATCAATGCAAGGCCAAAAACGTACGAAACTAGACTCGTAACCGGTTCTAATGACACTAATTTGATAATTTTTGGATTTATACCCAAAGAGAACAACAATCCCGAATTTACTGTTTCGGACTGGTTTCCTGGACAGATTTGAATACCTCAATTTATACGGATTTTGACTCCCAAAAATTATGAAAAAATTCAGATATGCAATTCAATATGTAATTGATCTACTGTAAAAATTTCAGATTAAAATTCATCCGTTTGATATGGTTTCTTGATTTTTAAAGTTTGCGATTCTGTGCAGAATTTTTTTGGACTGAAAATTACACCCAATCTTTACACATAAATTTAGCTCCTCAAGTTTCTTAATAGGATATCTATATACACAATACATAAACCTACAACCTCTCCATGAATGAATAAAATAATTATAGAATAAGGATAGAACAAAGAAAGAAGAGAAGAAAACCTAAGAGGACTAACCTTTGATGATCACACACAACACAACACAACACACCCAAAAGTTCTTTGATTGCAACATCTTCTTCTTTTTTTCCTTCTCTCAAACCTTCTCCCGTGGCTGCTGTGTTGTTGCCCTATGTGGTGAACAAATAATAGAGTAGGGTTTGTGTTTATTTTATTTTATACTAGCAGTGGGCACACATAGGTCAAATAAATAAATAAATATACAAAATATATGTATAAGTTATATGTAACTCAAATGGTAGGAGTCTTATATATTAACCTTGTGGTCTAGAGTTCAAGTCACACCCTCCTCTCTCTCTCTCTTTTTTTTTTTTAATAATAAACTTTATCTCTAAATTAAAGACTTTCACCATAAATTTATTTTAGGTTTAAAAATTAATTAAAAGATCCTCCAATAATATTTAATTTGCACCTTAGAATTCACCACCCAAATATTTGAGATTGTAATATTATTATTTAATTATTTACTAAATTTTTATATTCGGGTTCTCACATTCTCCCCTTCTAAAAAAAAGTTTCGTCCTCGAAACTAACCTGAGTAAATCATGAGAATAGATGTGGGTACTTCTCGCGCATCTCGTCCTCGCATTCCCAAGTCGCCTCTTCAACTAAATGATTACGCCACAATACCTTAACCAATTTAATGACCTTTGTACGCAACATTTTCTTTTTCGAATCCAAAATCTGAACAGGTATCTCCTTATACGAAAAATCCTCTCTAATCTGAAGCGGCTCATAATCTATCACATGCGACGGACTGTGCACATATTTCCTCAGCATAGACACGTAAAACACATTATGCACTCCTGCCAACCTAGGGGGTAGAGCAACACGGTACGCAACCTTACCAACCTTCTCCAATACCTCAAATGGACCAATGTATCTAGGACTCGACTTTCGTTTCTTTCCAAACCTGATCACTCCTTTCCATGGTGATACTTTCAAGAATACCATATCCCCCACATGAAACTCGAAGTCCCTCCTACGATGATCAGCATAACTTTTTGTCTACTTTAAGCAGTCAATAATCTCTCTCTGATGGTGATAATTTTCTTTATAGCATCTTCTACCAAATTAGATCCCAACATTTGCCTCTCACCAACCTCATACCAACACAAAGGAGACCTATACTTCCTCCCATACAAAACTTCATAAGGAGCTACTCCCAAACTAGAATAATAACTATTATTATACACAAACTGCATGAGCGGCAAATTATCATCCCAATTACCTCTCCACTCTAAAGCACAAGCCCCTCAACATATCCTCAAGGGTTTGAATGGTCCTCTCCGACAGCCCATCTGTCTAAGGGTGATATGCTGAACTAAAATTTAACCGAGTACCCATAGCTGATTGTCAGGCACCCCAAAACTTAGACACAAAACGAGGGTCCTGATCTTACACTATTGACACAGGTGCGCCATGCAATCTAACAATCTCCTTCACATACAACTGTGCAAATCGAGCTAGAGAATAGTTCATCCATACTGCAATAAAATGTGATGACTTGATTAATCTATCAACAACTACCCAAACTGCATTGTGATTACTACTAGTACGAGGTAATCCGCACACGAAATCCATGGTTATATGATCTCACTTCCACTCTAGTATAAGTAAGGGTTGTAGTTTTCCCGCAGGTTTCTGATGTTCTACTTTAACCTGTTGACACACCAAACACTGAGCCACAAATTCTGCAATATCTCCCTTTATACCATTCCACCAAAAATGTTCACAAAGATCCCAATACATCTTAGTACTTCTAGGATGAATGTTATAACTATAACTAGAACTATGTGCCTTCGTCATAATCTCCTTCCTCAAATCACCACCAGCAGGAACACAAATTCGGCTACGAAATTTAAGCAACCCATCATCACTAACCACATAGTCTATATGTTTACCCTCTGTCATCTCTCTTTTAATACGCTCACACTGGTGGTCAATCTCCTGTGCTAAATGAATTCGTTCTCTAAAGGTTGGCTGAACTGTCAATTGACTACAATAAACCCTATCACCAGGCTTAATAACCTCAAGCCTCAAATGTCTCATGTCTTCCACAAAACAACTCTTAATACACAAAGCAGCTACATCTCCAATTGAGACCTTCCTACTCAAGGCATCTGCCACCACATTTCCTTCCCCGGATGATACAAAATATTCACATCAAAATCTTTTAACAACTCAAGCCATCTTCTTTGCCTCAAATTTAGTTCCTTATGTGTGAAAATATATTTCAAACTCTTATGATCAGTGTAAATCTCACATGACTCTCCATACAAATAATGTCGCCAGATCTTAAGTGCGAAAATCACTGTTGCTAACTCTAAGTCGTGCGTAGGATAATTTCTGTCATGTACTTTCAACTATCGTGACGCATAAGCAATCGCCTTCCCACGTTGCATGAGCACACATCCTAAACCCTATCGTGAAGCATCACTATAAATCACAAAACCACCTCCATCTGTAGGTAAGGCAAGGATTGGAGCTAATATCAACGTTTGTTTAAACTCTTAGAAGCTACACTCACAATCATCATTCCACTCAAACTTTACCTCTTTCCTAGTGAGGTTTATAAATGGCAAAGCAATACAGCAGAATCCTTCCACAAACTGTCTATAATATCCAGCAAGCCCTAGAAAGCTACGTACCTCTGTCACAGAAATAGGTCGCAGCCAATCAATAATTGCTATCACCTTCGTGCTATCCATAGATACCCCATCTTTACTCACTACATAGCTCAAAAAGGATACACTGCTCAACCAGAATTCACACTTCTTAAATTTTGCATACAGTCTCTTCTCCCTAAGGATCTAAAATACTACCCTCAAATACTGCTCATGCTCCTCTTTACTCCTCGAATAAATTAGGATATCATCAATAAACACTACCACAAATTTTATCCAGTTGGGGTTTAAATACTCAGTTCATTAAATCCATGAATGTGGCTGGTGCATTTGTGAGACCAAAAGGTATCACCAAGAACTCATAATGCTTATAACGGGTTCTAAAAGCAGTCTTAGGAACATCCTCATCCTTTACTTTCAACTAGTGATAGCTTGACCTCAAGTCCATCTTAGAGAATATCTAAGCTCCCTGCAATTGGTCAAATAGGTCATCAATACATGGCAAAGGACACCTATTTCTCATTGTGACTTTGTTCGGTTCTCAACAATCAATACACAACCTCATAGACCCATCATTCTTCTTCACAAACAACACATGTGCTCCCCAAGTTGAAACACTAGGCTTAATAAAACATTTCTCTAACAACTTCTATAACTAAGTTTGAAACTCCCTCAACTCCAATGGTGCCATTATATAGGGGACTTTAGAAATAAGTGTTGTGTTGGGACCAAGTTAATGAAAAATTCTACCTCGCGATCTAGAGGAAGTCCAGGTAGATCCTTTGGAAAAACACCAACACAATCACTCACTACAGGCAACTCCTCTAACTTCTATTCTGACAGTTCAATATTCACCACACAAGCTAAATAATCATTACACCCTTTACTTAACATTTGATTAGCCTAAAAGGAAGAAGTAAAACAGATAGAAGACCCTTTCCTATCCCCCTGGAAGAAAAACTCAAGTTGTCCCAGCATAGCAAAAACTACTCCCATTCTAAAACAACCAATACAAGCATGATGCTTCGTCAACAAATCCATCTCCAAAATCACATCAAAATCTTTCATCTCTAAAGAAATCAAATCCACTAGAAAAATCCTACCATCCATCTTTATCTGACAAGATCTACAGACATCTCCAAATATTACTATTTCTCCAAATGGATTACACACAATAATACAAACATCAAAGGCTCTTAAAGAATAGACAATCCGTGTAAATATCTAGGTGTCAACTATTAACCATCAAAACGAAATCAAGAACGATTCAACACAAGTTTAAATAAAACTAACTTAACCAAACACTACTAAGTACTATAGGGACTCGGACCTCGTCTAAATGATGAAATGCAAGGTATGTAACTTGATAAATCTACAGCTCTGATACCACAATTGTCACACCCCAAATCCGGGCATGACCGGCCGTGGCCCACAGGGACTTAGCCCAAGGCACACGTAAGCCTAAACACGAATCCAATCACATTGAACAACTGAACAATAGTCTAATAATAAATAACCAAAACTCAATCCAGACATGTCACAATTATAAACGGCAAAATCAACCGTAATAAAAAACCATCCAAACTTATGGGATATAAACAACCCACCTAGCAAAAATAATCCTAAATGAACTTCGATAAGAATAAATATAAATATGCACAAACTTGACATAACACTCTAAACTAAAGGAATGCCCTAGAGGTCCATGCAATTGAGTCCTCGCTACGCCATGAGTCCACTCTAAGTCCTTCTAACACCTGGAAGTGATAAAAACTAAGTCAGCTGATAGCTCAGTGAGTAGCAACATGGATAGTAAATACAGTTTTGAAAACAGAGTTCAATTCCAAAATAAGTTATATATCACAGAAACTAGATTGGCATACAGTTTGGTAAATACAATCTGTTTCAAAAAGAAGGTTCCACAAATCAACACTTAAAATACTCATGTCTCGCAAGAACATGATAAACGACATTTTCCACTTAAAACAGATTATAACATGAACACCAATAATTTTTTTTGGGTACCAATAAAAACAAATAATCTGCCACACATTTCTCAGGCTATAAGCCCCGTTGGATCCAATACCGAACTAAGAGTCATCCTCAGGGTGGCACCTGGGCCTTTTCTCAAAGACGATCCGATTGAAGGTCACCTAGTTGTTTTTAAAGGTCTGTTCCTTACAATCGTTGAGCACTAGAGTCATCACGGCCCAACCCGGATCTGTTCCCTAGTGGCCAGAGTCACCACACACAGTGGAATAATTTCCCTGGACTAAATACACACATGGTCCCAATAATCAATACACATCAGTTTCGCAAAACATGGTAGTTCATCATTATAAACATGAGACCAAAACAAATAGTTTACAGTATGCCAAGTTCACACATGTTTCAGAAATAATTTGACTCAATTGATAATATAATAATTTATCAAAACAGTTTAATCATGAAACAACAATTTAATTTTTCCAACAGTTCAGGGTAGGGGAACATTTATAAAAATATGTAGCATGAAACTACTCACCTGGAACGAAATAATGTAATCCTCGAATAGAGTATGAAAGTCCAACTAGTGCCCTGAACCAATATGAAAACTACACGTCACTACTAATTTAAAAATACTAAAGAATACGGACTAAGTAACCCCAAACTAAAGCGCACTAACACGGCTCAACCCAACTCACCGTTACTCTTAAATATTACCTAAGTTCATATTCTTCAAGGTTTAAAATCACCCAAGACATAGATTCCGATCGAAACTTAACTAAAAAACTTTAAGATGAAACTGTGTTTTAAACAAGTTTTCCCAATCTATTCGCTAACTTTGAAAATTACAAAACCCACTCCACGCTATTCGAAAAATTCCAATAACCTCCAGATATGATCTAATATATCCTAAGTTTCAAAACCAATTGGTTTCTGTGACAACCCCGCCACGGATAATATTTTATATTTGGTTAATTAAGGAGATTTGGGATTTTAATTAGTCGTTATCCTAATTTAGTTTGGGATTTATGATAATTGTGGAATCTGATTCGTATATGATTCTTTTAAAGATTTATTTTTGCAATTAGAAATTAGGGGTCCAAATGGCTTAAGGACGTGAAATTAAGAAGCTGAATCATTTTAATTTTTAATTACGGACCCATTTGGGAGTTTAATTAAATATTTGATTCAGTTTAGTAGAATTGAGATTCGATTAATTAGGTCTGAATTGGAGTTAATTAGGTTAATTAAATTATGAGGATTGAGAATTGTGATTATTACGAATTAAATTTATTTATGGGGTGTCCAATTTGAATATGTAATTTATTGACGGAAATTTGGAGTCTGATTAGAAATTGAAAGCCTAAATGGTTTGAGAAATCAAAGTTGATGATGACAATAAGTTTAATTTAATATTTGGAGCCTTTTAGGAGTTTGATTAAAAAAAAAAAAATCTGATTTAGATTAATAAATTTAAATATTATTAATTGGGCTCTAAAGGAAGTCAGATTAGACTAATTAAATTAAGTGGGATTTGGGATTAGTCATGATTGATTTAATTATGTGTTAATCAAGATTTATTAAGACTAAGTGTTGCTTAGTTAAATTAATTTTGATCATACAGTAAATTGTAGAATAATCTAGAATTGGGTGTGTTTGTGGGTTTGTGTGTGTGTTGAGAAAATCTGGATGTGAAAAGAAGGCTGTGTGTGTGTTTATTCATTGTTTATACGTTGTATTAGATAGAGCCCATTGAATTCATTCTTTGACATTCAGGAAGAGAGCTTGAGCCGAAAGAGAGAGAGAGAGAGAGAGAGAGAGAGAGAGAGAGAGAAGGAACTCAAGGCTTGAGAATTGAAGGAAGAACAAAGGAGAAGAGGGTTTTGTGGGATACCAAGAGTCAAGCAAAAAAATTGTGGAAAAATTATCATAAGGTAAGAAATTTCATCTTTTTTTTAGTATAGTTAAAATAATCTAGACATAAATTGATTCAAGATGGATTTCTAGAGGATTAAAAATGAAGATTTGAAGATTAATTATTTAAATTGGGTTTTACATATTTTGAGTTAAAGATTATGAAATTTTTCTATTTTAGATCTATTATGATTTGGGTTTGATTGTTGAGTTTTATACTCTTAATCAGTTTCTATGAGTGTTTTACATGTAGAAAAATGATCAATTTGATGGTTGTGTTGGAGATTAAGATTTGGGTTAATCTAGGGTTTGAATGTGATGTAAAAATTGGGGATTTTGGTGTTAGGAAATTTATATGTTGAAATTGAATTGATAAATGGTAGATTGGGTATCTCTATGTTCTATGGAGGAATTTTATAAATGATTGAAGTGGTTTTACTGAAGTTGTTGAGTTTATGAAAATGTTGATTTTTGACTTTTGTAGTTAATTGATGGTGGTATTGTGCATATAAATTGATTGGATATTTAAAAAGTTTGTTAACTCAAAAAAAAAATGTACAAAGGATGGGTGTTGTGGAGATTGGATAAGAAGTTTGTTTGGGTGACTTAGAGTTGGAGGAGTTCTTTAGCTTGTCATTCCATAGCATGTCTTATTTAGGATAAATTTTGTAGATGCTGTAATTTTCATTGAAAGCTTTTCCTTAATTTTAGATCCTATTTACCAATTGTTAGGATTGGAGGAAGGCGTCTCTACACCTCTTGGGAATTAATTCGTAGAGTTTCAATCTATGCTTTTGCTAATTTGGAGGTGAGTATACTTACCATGGAAATTACCTTACCTCTATCTTTATTACAAAGTTTGAAAATAATTTTTGAATTAAAGAAAATGAATGATACATTTCATCATGATATATGTATAAAAAGAAAATCTATAAATTTATTGAGGCCAAGGGTTAAGTTTTAATAAAGATATGATTTCATTTGTATAATGAAGTATTAATTTATTTTTTTTTGAGAATTTATTTAAGTTGAGTCTTTCAAATTTTATGATGATGATGATTGAATGACAGAGAAATGTTATGTGAGGGTATTTATTTTATTGATCATATAACCGAATATAGCCTTTGGGGCCACAAGGGCCAAAATGCTTTGGGGTCCTGGGGACCGAAATGTTTTAAGGACCATAAGGGTCGTTGTATGTATAAGGGGTCCCGGGGACCGAAACATTGAAACGAGAATTGAAGTGCTACGATGACATGAGCTATGTTCCTATGGTTATGTTTTGGGTAACGGTACCGTCACCACCTAAGTCGCGAGGTAACGCGACCCTAAGGCTATGTAGTGGATTGTATGATGGACAGGAAATCTTAATGTATTGAAAAGTTATATTTTTGTTTACTTTCATTATCCAAATGTATTTTTTTTTCTGCCTTATGAGATTCCTTGGAAAAATCTTGATAACGTTTTATGAAAATTGTATTTCATCATTTTTATTTTTATTTTGTATAAATTTAAGTCCAATTAAGCTCTTATGTTTAGTATCTTTATTTTGAACCCTATTGGTAGGAGCAAGTTTTATAACTCCATGGTATTGGTATACTCATTGGGCTTTAGCTCATTCTTTTAAATAAATTTTTTTTTTCAGATTCATAGACTTTTGTGTGGCTCGCCTCAACTTGGAAGACTAGAATTTTTTTTGAAGGATCACAGGTGGGCATCTTGTGGTTGAGGTTTTGCTTAGGGTCATTCTAGGATGTAAGCTTACCCTTTTTTTTTTTTTTGAAGGAGGTTGATTGTAAATATTGCTTATGAAGTTGGATGTATTGATGGATTCGTGATTAGTATATATATTATATTTTTTGGGAGGAAATGCTTGGGAACTATCTTGTAACATGATAATATTTTTTTTGTCTTTGAATAGATCATCTCATACATGTTAGGCAATTGAAAGGTCTTATGCACTTTTGGTTGTGGTGGTGTGATGTAAGAATTATACAGGAATTGTGGTGTAAAGGTGCTATAGCGTTTGAGGTGCACCCCCTTGGCAGGGTTTTGCCTTGCCAAGATTGGGTCATTACAGTTTCACTTGATTTGCTTATCAAAATAATTATCTACAATTTATTATATCCAAACAGGTTGTTTTCTGCAGCACTTTAAAGAAATTGACGGTTCTCTTAATATACACGAGCAATCAATGCAAGGCCAAAAACGTACGAAACTAGACTCGTAACCGGTTCTAATGACACTAATTTGATAATTTTTGGATTTATACCCAAAGAGAACAACAATCCCGAATTTACTGTTTCGGACTGGTTTCCTGGACAGATTTGAATACCTCAATTTATACGGATTTTGACTCCCAAAAATTATGAAAAAATTCAGATATGCAATTCAATATGTAATTGATCTACTGTAAAAATTTCAGATTAAAATTCATCCGTTTGATATGGTTTCTTGATTTTTAAAGTTTGCGATTCTGTGCAGAATTTTTTTGGACTGAAAATTACACCCAATCTTTACACATAAATTTAGCTCCTCAAGTTTCTTAATAGGATATCTATATACACAATACATAAACCTACAACCTCTCCATGAATGAATAAAATAATTATAGAATAAGGATAGAACAAAGAAAGAAGAGAAGAAAACCTAAGAGGACTAACCTTTGATGATCACACACAACACAACACAACACACCCAAAAGTTCTTTGATTGCAACATCTTCTTCTTTTTTTCCTTCTCTCAAACCTTCTCCCGTGGCTGCTGTGTTGTTGCCCTATGTGGTGAACAAATAATAGAGTAGGGTTTGTGTTTATTTTATTTTATACTAGCAGTGGGCACACATAGGTCAAATAAATAAATAAATATACAAAATATATGTATAAGTTATATGTAACTCAAATGGTAGGAGTCTTATATATTAACCTTGTGGTTTAGAGTTCAAGTCACACCCTCCTCTCTCTCTCTCTTTTTTTTTTTTAATAATAAACCTTATCTCTAAATTAAAGACTTTCACCATAAATTTATTTTAGGTTTAAAAATTAATTAAAAGATCCTCCAATAATATTTAATTTGCACCTTAGAATTCACCACCCAAATATTTGAGATTGTAATATTATTATTTAATTATTTACTAAATTTTTATATTCGGGTTCTCACATAAACTAATTTGAATTTAATATTTTAAGGACTTAATTGACAAAATTAAAACTTTAGGGACTTCAACGAAATAAGTGTTAAATTTTAGGGACTATATAGTAATTTATTTTATTTTTTTCAATTTATTTAAGCTAAATCTATCTAATAAGTTGGGAGTAGAAGTTGTACTAAATAGTCAATTACAAACTTCTTTAAAATATATATATATATATTTTAGGACCTCAAATAAACTATATCAAATAGCTTCATAACATAATGAAACTCATATTGAGTTTGACAATATTCAATCTGGTTGGTTTTGAATTTTGAATTTTTTTCTTTTTTGTGTTTCGTTGTATTTAGTGAAATTTTTTTACCATTTCAGTTAAGTTTTTTATTTATTTATGTATTTTTATTATTATTATTGGGCGAACCTAACCTAAATACACTTCAAAAATAAAAAATATTGAGAAAAATCAAAAAGAAATACGAAAATATACTAAATTTCTATATTTTTTTTATATTTACTTAACTTTTTATTTATTTTTTCATAAATATTTTACTTTTTAGGTGCATTTAGGTTAGGTATATCTAAAATGTTTCAAATTTTTTTAATTAAAATATTTAAAAAGTTTACTTAAGACACAATAATACAGAAAATGAAAAATTCAAAAACTAAAAAAATGTATTTGTAAGCTCAAGACCAAATAGAGTGATTTTTTTTAATTATTATTATTATTTTTTTAAGGATAATTAACGCTAATAATGTTGGCGCATTAAAAAAAAAATGTTAAAAAAGTTATTTTTGGTAAAAATAAAACTATTTAACATGTTTGGCACACATATGTGTTTTTAAATTTGTTTTGAAAATTAAGAAAGGAGTGGCTGGTGGTGGGAGATGGTGGCAAAAAATAGTTATCAATAGTTAAAGTCAAAAGGTGGCTAAAAAACCCATAGCCAAACAGGCCCTTTTCGCCCAGCTTTGTTATCAATGACTCCTATATAAACTACTCACCTGGAATAGAATGCTTACAATTCACAACACTTTCTTGACATACCTTGAGAGAAAAATGGTTAGCTGGAGGTTCTGGTTGTGCCTAACATTGGTCTTAAACTTCCAGGTGAGGTCTGAGCCGCGTTCTCTCAATCCATCAGTCCAGAGAAAGCATCTCACTGAAGTACATCGTGTTGTCCTTGAGGATGCTGCAGACACTTACAACTGTAGAGTGAGGAACGAGGAATTTAATCGAAGTGGGGATGAGTCCCAACAATCTAGTCCCGGGGGTCCTGATCCTCAGCATCACTAAAAATCACCTCAAGGGACCATTCCCTTATGCTGTGTTTGGTTGAGGGATTTGAGAAGGGATTCGGAAAGAGAAATGGAAAAGGAAGGTGAAATGTAAATAAAACATACCTATATTTCACATAGTTTCACGCACCTTTTTCCTTTATCTTTCCAAATCCCTGCCCAAATCCCTTGACCAAACACTGCGTTAAGGAATTTTGTAACACTGATTTTCATATTTGATGATGCATGTAGCCGATCTCATTTGATGAGAGTTAAGGCTTGGTTAGGTTTATGGTGCATGTATGTTAACCATTTAGTTTTGGTATGCACTTCAGATGTTTGTCCTAAGAAGTGAACAAGCTAAATGTTTGCGAATTGCTGAACTCTTTTTTCTACATGAAAGCTCCTTTTTTTACTGGAATAATTTGCTAAATCATTTTATTAGCTAATGTGGTACAATTCTTTTAACTAATGCAACCAGTTCTCTTCATTGATTTTAGAAGTGTCATTACAAATTAATTATGGAAGTAAGAGTGCAAGCAAACAAAAACTAATTTTTGTTTTTCTAATTTTTTAATTTTTTTTTTTTTTTTTTTGCTACCCCCCTCGTCTAAGTACATGCTCTGTTAAAACTAAGATTAATGCATTCTTAAGGTATAGGTATTTCAATAGTCTTCTAATGATGGAAATGTATGACTCCATTTGTCACCGGTATTCATTGCCCTCAACAACAATTCCCTCTGGCTGATGAATAAGCTCACCATGCAGAAAAGCAATCTCAATGTCAAGCTGCTCAACCTCTAAGTAAAAAAAAGCAATTATAGCAAATAACATGCGGATAGATCTCTGTTTCACAATTAGAGAAAGCACTTATATTAAAGGCTTCATGCTCCTTTGACTATAGATAGCCTTTTTAACACTAAGCTACTTTGCACCTATTAGCGTTTGTTAATTGTTGACCACCATTTCATCTGAAAACTAAGTTGTTAGATTGAAGCACTTCATTAAAGGCATCACGTTCCTTTGACTATATCACTTTTAGCACTAAGCTGCTTTGCACCTATTAACTTCTATTAATTATTCACCATCAATTTATCTAAAAACTCAAGCTGTTGGCCAAAATCTCTTTCATAAAAGGGGCCAAACACGTGCATGTTTTTTAATTATTAGGTGGGCAGTGAAGTTCGAACGCAAGATCTATTGTCTACTCTAAGCACACTTAGGCAATTTTATGATTGGTGGAAATATTTTCTAACATGTACAATGCATAAGAAAACAAGTTTTAATAACCATATCTTTTAAGTGGCTCAAACTTCCTCTTTTTTTTTTTTTTTTTTTTTCAAGCAACAGCGTACTGCTGCTTCTGAGATGCCTTACTTTCAACAACATTGTGGATGTCTTGCTGAATGAGTCGAACTGAAGTTCATTCTGGCACTTCCCTGGAGCGTAAAGTTGTAGCTCTACCTATTCACACACTCCCTAGACATTACTAGCCTCAAAAGGCTCCGTTCTTGAATTAAATCTAATATCCTTATTATTGAGAATCTTGGTTGACTTGTAATTCGGGCACCACAACCTGTATCCCATCATCCCAATCATGCACTTTTTAGGTCTAGGCTATGACTTCCCATCATTCACATGAGCATATGAAAGATAACTAAAAGTTCTCATACTAATGAGTAGGAGTGCTAGACCATACCTTTTTTTGGGTGTTTTTAGCTCAATGACTGTAGAGAAGAGATTTACTCACCTAGTAATTTGCCTAGCAAACTGCATCGGCCCAAACTTCTTAGACAACCTCGTATTGAAAAACATACAACAAGCCCTGTCTAAGAGTGTGATATTCATGTGTAAGACAACTCCATTTTGTTGTGGTGTAGCCTTGATAGAGTGATGCTTCACAATACCCTTATTTCGGCAAAACTTATTAAATTTACCTTCATAGAACTCCATTCATTATTAGTTCTGAGACACTTGACCTTGTTACCTATCTACCTTCCAATCATAGCCTTCCGTACTTGAACTTCGGCAACATCATTCTTTTGTCACCTAGACATTCTTTGAAAAATCATCAATGAATGCCACGATAAAGCTCCTCCCTAAGAATGGCCAGGAAAGGTACCCAAAAGGTATGAATGGATAATCCAATGTACCCTTAGTCCCATGCATGGTTTTTACTTTTATTGACTTGGCTTTGCGCTGCTGGTCGAAGACCCAATGGTCACAAAATTTCAGTTTCCCAATTTTTTTAACAAAAAGAATTCCACATTTCATCAACCCTATTATACCCCTCTCATGAGCCCCAAACTCACATATTGCCACAATTTTCTTAGAATTTGTATGACCTAATAGTAACATTGTTGCAGTAACCAGTCATTGTTCTACCTTGAAGGAAATAAAGGCTACCAATGGTTCTTCTTCCCCTTCATCACAACAAGAGTACCCTTAGAGACCCTTAAAACTACCTTCAACTGAGAACTTGCAACGAACTGAGTCAAGCATGTCCCAAGAGATGAGATTCTTCTTCAATTCTACAACATGTCGAACACCTATCAATGCCCTAAAAATGCCATCACGCATCTTAATTCAAACTGCACCTACTCCAATTGTCTTAATCAAGACACTATCACCATCAATGGCCTTATATGAAACAAATCAGTCCCTATTGGGAAACAAACCATATGAACAACCTGAATATAGAATTGAAACTAACAACCCAAATCATCTAAGAGCAATTTACTACCCTTTACAGACATAACACTCTCCGTTTCAAAGTAATTATTTTCCATAATTTTAACCACATCAATATTCTTATGAGACCAAATTTGAGATCTGCCCCCAAGCTATTGTCTGCATTGAGTGCAATTGTCTGTCATCTTTGTAAACATACCTTGGCGCAGTTGGTAGATGCGAAAATGCCGTCAATTTTTGTCTTGAAATTTTATTTTTGAAAAACAGGGGAAATTCTAAAGTACTGTATATGTTTTGCATTTTCTAATAAACTAGTGGTGGGGTACACGTTGCATTTCATCTAGTGTAGTTATATTTTTTAAATCAAAATTTTCATAATAATATAAAGGAAATGGACGTTATAAAAATATTATTTTATTGTGAATTTATAAACTATGTTGATTTATCAATCAAATACAAAAATAGTATTTCATAGTGGATAAGAAAAGGGAGAGCAAGAGGTTTGGTACTAGAAAGTTATAGAACCACCGATATAAAGTAAACTAATGATATACAAATACGATTTGGCCAATGAATAACTAAGCAAAAATTGTAAGAAAGAAGAAACTTAAATCTGGAATTTATCGAGAATCTTGATTAATGATTTAGATTCAATTCTAAAATGATGGGTCCTAATTCTAAAATAAATCTCAACCGCGCATATATTTTCTAAACAAATTCCTAGTAAAAAATATTGAATTTTGTACAAGTCCTCATAACAAAGATAAATATGTGTTATCAAAAAGTAGTTGGATTCTCTCTTGTACAGTAAACAAAAATAAAAGTTGTATATGCAAAAAATAATGAAAAACTTACACCTTATATAAGAGATGATGTGTTTTTTAATAAATAATAGATGTGTCTATTCAATTAAGTAGTTGGACTCAATTAAAAATTATATTGATCTGATAAGTATAATATTTTATTTTATCACATGTCTCTGAAAAAACAGATGACAAATATTTAAAAATATATATTTTTTTTAGACAAACAAAATAATATTACATGAAGGTCTGTAATGGCCCGGGTCAGTTTAACCCGACCTATTTTCATTTTTGGTTGGGATATGGGGTTGTCCCGAGTGACTTGGACCTTTCTGGATAGTTTGGACCTTTTGCGTGCGTCGGGCTAGCTGTTGCCCAGGTCTCTTGAGTTGGGCTGGTCGTGCCTGCGATCAACTAGGTCATGCCCGTGAGGGGCAACGACAAAAAACAGCTCCTAGTACTTTTGCAAGTGTGTTGCTCTGTGCAAGCAAATGGTAGGCTGCACCCGCGGACAGGGTGAGTTAGCTGGACTGCGTGCGTGGTGTTGGTAACTGCGGCCACGATGGGAGTGGGTTCATGCCCGCAGTCTGTTTTTCTATAAAAGTCCTAAAAAGTTGAAAATATCTATTTCTCTTGATTTCATCTTCTCTCTCTTTCTCTCTCTCTCTCTCTCTCTCTCTCTCTCTCTGCTCTTCGCCATTTCCGACCCTTTAAGCTCTTTGAGCTTGTGTTTCATCTATTTTTACCCACTTTCCACCCCTAGTTTCATCTACCAAAATGTAGAGCTTGGCGAGGGCTTCTATTTAATCTGAGCAGATCGTCTTTTCGTTGTCGACAGTTTTTCCAACTTGTCTCCTTTTCGTTTGAAGAGGTAGGGTCTATTTCCTTAACTCGATATGAGTTTGGTAGTGTATTTGTGAGGCATTTTGTTATATAGATTTTTTTGTTGTTGGGTTGATTTTGGAATTTTGATTGGGGTTGAGGGTTTGTTCCAAATGAGGGGTTGTTTGGTTGTGATTTTGTTATTATTTTCGGTATAGAAAATTGCATGTGGGTTTCTGAAAGTAGAAAAGCCCAATTTGTGAAAAACCCTAAATGATATCAATTTTAGGAATTGGACGGATTTTTGAAAAACGATTTGGTTGGAATGAAAATGTTGCGGGATTTTGGAAACAATGACTATTGTTACTCTTTTGAAAAATATTGAATTATTGGGAAATACATATATATATATATATATATATATATATATATGAGTTTTGGGTTATTAGATTGTATATTTGTATTGTAATCTTTCAATTATTATATTAGAGATAACTGTTTTGGCTATCGGTGGAGGATAACATTGCTGCGTATCAGAAATTGCATGTGGACTAGGCAAACTAGAAGGTTTATAAAATCATACATATCATGGTGCACGTCATGGGTTTTGGAATGGATTTTGGAACTGGATCTGGAACTGCATGTTTTCGAAAAGGTTGTTTGAGTATTCTCATTTTTGTATTGAGAACATTTATATCTTTTTGGAAAATGTTATTTTGGAACACATGTTGTGTTAATAAAATGGTGAATAAAGTAGTAAAGTTGTAAGGGGGTGTTAGAGCAGAATTAAGTTAGCTTTTTTGTCCAAGGTGAAATACCTAAAAACCGAGTGGTAAGTGCTGATTCCATCTGGATAATCTTAGAAAAATGGCATATTGACTTGTGAGAGGGTAATTTATATGAGTAAATTGGGCCGAGCTAAGTCCATCGTTCTTAGACATTGGGCTGAGCTATGGGCCGAGGTGGGAGCTACGATAGCCCGGTCCTAGGCCATTGAGGCACCAAGCCAGTTAGAGATGTGTCTCCAGGGCCTTGACTGCGCTGTCTAGAGTTAAGCCGTGTGGTAGACCGAGGTCTTAACAAGGAAGAGGGTCGAGCTGAGTATAGCTCGGCAATGGACCATCCTGCAATGAGGGTTACCATGATTCTACCTATAGTAGCACGGAGCTAGGGAAGCTCGATTAACTGTAGCACCAGTCGAGGTAAATGGTCTAAGCTATCTCTTTGGCTTGCAGTGACGGGGGTGTTCCAAGGACAAGCATTATCCTTGGGCATGCGACTCCTAGGAGGACTCTACTAAGGAGAGTTAGAGTCCTACTGGGATTTTTGTAGGCGGAATCTATAAGAGCTCATGACATAACCTATGCACAGGTATTGCAATTCTTATTCTCAAATACACATAACTTATTGTCTATTGTCTACTTGCTGACTCAGGCATCGGAGGGGTTTCTGGCACACACCCACTAGCTAGCTCACAATTGTGTTTTCAGGTAGCAAAGCAACGACGCTTGGAAGAATGCAAACTTGGTCAATAGGATTATACGCGAAGATTATTCTATTCTTGTACAATTGGCGCCGTCTATGGGAACCATCATAGAGAACAAACCTTTTGATTAAGTTTTCTTCCAATTGATTACAATGGTGCACAATGAAGACTTGCCTCATTCTGCTATTGATAGACAAACTCCGGAAGAGGAAAGGAGGCATGGGGATTTGTCTTTTATCCTACCCATGGCAGAATTGGATCCCCAGCTACGGAACCCACAGAGAGTTATGCAAGAAAAATAGGGCTCAAGTCGTCATCGTTCTCAAAGCCCAGATGGACAGAGACGAAGGGTGGATTCTCAGGTTCTGGAGGATAGCGTGAAAGAACAAGACGAATTGATAAGGTGGGTGGTGGCTAACATGGAGATCATGAAGCACTAGATGAAAGGTAAAGGGGTGGAAGGAGAAGAGATCTGTAAACGAAAAATGCATTCTCACCACTCAAGGGATTGCAATAGGCGAGTCACACCATCGCAATTTGAAAGCAGAAGCCTTAGGACAAGCGATGCATAATCAATAACCTCCAGGACTTGTTACTCTAGGTCTGAGAAAATGAGGATTGAAAGGTCTTACACGGAGGGAAACAATTATCAACCCTCTCATGCGCATCAAACGACTTCTCAGCATACCGAGTTACCTAGGTCGGAGGACCTGTGGACCGTGCTAGAGAAAAGGGCTTGAAGGAGATAAGATGCCCAGGCACGCGACCCCCGAAGGGTCTCTGCTCTGCAGCGGCTGGCTCCTCGGACACATGGAAGTGTTGAGGTTGGAATGCCAATGTCGCGCCTTGCTTACGAAATAGTAGACAAAGCGTTAGCAAGGTTGCAAAGCTCGTCATTCGTTCCAGTGATAGAGAACGCACCATTACCCTTGGGCTTCAACCAGCCTAAGTTCACAATTTATGAAGGGAAGTCAGACCCCTACATGCACTTGAGCCACTTTCGCTACGTTATGGCCATACATCGACGGAACAAGGCTTTAATGTGTATCTTGTTTCCATCAAGCTTAGGCGACCTAGGCTTAACTTGGTTTGAGCGGATGTTAGAAGGTAGTATCGCTTCATGGGCGCAACTAGTGAAGGCGTTTGTCACCAGGTTCAAGACAAACAGAAAAACACCCGTGGAGGTAGACTAATTGCTCGTTATTGACATGGGTGAGAAGGAAACGTTGAAGTTATACAACAATAGATATTCAGAGACCTTCAACTAGATAGACGATTGCCCCACCAACCTAGATATCGCACAGTATAAGCGGCGTTAGCCGGCGGGCCATAAACTGAGGGATTCAATGACAATGATGCCACCCCTCACAATGGAGGCCCTGATAGAGAGAGTGCACCAGCACATCAGAGTAGATGAAGATGGCGCTCGCGTTAAGGCAAAATTTGACACAACAACAGTTTTGGACAAAAAGCCTGCAGCACAAGTTAACACGGTCAGTCGGGAGGAACGGCCAAACAAAAATGGTCGAGGTAGATGACCAAACGGAGAGGATTACCAAACAAGAAGATTGAGAGTTCGCACCGCCATCACCGCGGTGTTCAAAAAGCCTATCTATCGGATTCTTAACGAGATACGCAACGAACCCTTCGTTCGGCGGCCAGCCAAGTTGGGAGAGGCGCAAATGGGCTACAACGATAGATATCGGAGCACCTTCCATGATGAGGTGAGGCACCAAAATGAAAATTGCACGCCACTAAGGCAGCATCTAGAAGAGTTGGTAGTCGCGGGCCACTTGTGTCACACCCCAAACTCGGGTATCAGCCGCCGTGGCCCACAGGGCTTTAGCCCAAGGCACACGTAAGCTTAAACCCAAATCCATAATCACATTGAACAACTATAGAAAAGTCCAGTAATAAATAACCAAGCTCAATCCAGTGACAAGCCACAAGTATAAACGACAAACCAACCGTAATCAATACCATCCAAACTTATGGGATATAAGCAGCCTACATATCAAAATAATTCTAAATGAACCTCAATAAAAATAAAAAGAAATATGCACAAACTTGACATAACAATCTAAAACAATATGAATGAATGTCCTAGAGGTCCATGCAATTGAGTTCCCGCTACGCCATGAGTTCACTCTAAGTCCTTCTAACACCTAGAAATGATAAACAACTAAGTCAGCTAATAGCTCAGTGAGTAGCAACATGGATAGTAAATACAATTTTGAAAACAAGGTTCAATTCCAAAATAAGATATATATCACAGAACTAGATTGGCATACAGTTTTGATAAAGATAATCTGTTTAAAAAAGAAGGTTCCACAATTCAACAGTTAAAATACTCATGTCTCTCAAGAACATGATAAATGACATTTTTCACTTAAAACAAATTACAACATGAACACTAATAATTTTCTAAGTACCAAGAATAACAAGTAACATGCAACATAGTTCTCAAGGCAATAAGCCCATTGGATCCAATATCTAACCAAGAGTCATTCTCATGGTGGCAACTCGAGCCTTTTCTCTAAGACGATCTAATTGAAGGTCACTTAGCCCAACCCAGGTCTTTTCTTTGCAATCGTTGAGCACTAGAGTCATCACGGCTCAACCCGGATCTTTTCCCTAGTGACCAGAGTCACCACACACAGTGGAATATTTTCCCTGGACTAAAATACAGAAATGGTCCCGATAATCAATACAATTCAGTTTCGCAAAACATGGTAGTTCACCATTATAAACATGAGACCATAACAAGTAGTCCACAGTGTGAGAACCCGAATATACAAATCAAGTAAATAATTAAATAGTAATAATTTTAAAACCTCAAATATTTTGATGGTGAACCCTAAGGTGCAAATTAAATATTGCTGGAGGGTCTTTTAATTAATTTTAAACCTAAAATAAATTTTTGGTGGAAGTCTTTAATTTAGAGGGAAGATTTAGTATAAAATAAATAAATAAAAATATAGGGGGCAAGTTTGTAAGTTTATTTGATAAAATAATTGTTATATTTATTTAAATTAATGGTGAGAGGAAAATACAAAATAAAGGATAATTATTTAGAGTTTTGTTTAGATATATATAACAACCCTAGGATTCCTAACAACACTATAGCAGCAGCAACAGTAGAAACGTGAGAGCGGAAGAGAGAGCAAGAGATAGAAAAGAGAGAGGGAGAGAAGGCAACTTTGTGGCTCAACAACTCTCTAAGGTAACAATAAATCTATTCTTGTTCTATTATAGTATGTTGTATACATAGTTATGGTGCATGTGTGTGTTGTGATTTGTTGGAAGAAAAAGGAACGGATTGGCTATTTGGGATAGTATTCTGGGTATATAATTATCGTGCAAAAGTTTAAAGTGAATTAAGGAGCTAAAGTCGTTAGAGAAGAATTCTGCACAGAATCACAAACTTTAAAAATCAAGAAACCATATCAAACGAATGAATTTTGAGCTGAAATTTTTCCAGTAGATTAATTACATATCGAATTGCATATCTAAATTTTATCATAATTTTTGGGAGTCAAAATCTATATAAACTGATGCGTTCAAATCTGTCCAGAAAACTAGTTTTAAACAGTAAGTTCGGGAGTGTAGTTCTCTTTGGGTATAAATCCGAAAATTATCAAATCAGTGTCATTAGAACCGGTTATGAGTCTAGTTCCGTACTTTTTTGGCCTTGCATTGATTTCTCATGTATACTAAGAGAACCATTAATTTCTTTAATGTGCTACAGAAAACAACCGATTTAGATATAATTAATTGTAGATAATTATTTTGATAAGTAAATCAAGTAAAACCAATTGGGTTTAAAACTTGGGATATATTAGTTGATATCTAGAGGATTTTGGAATTTTTCGAATAGTGTGGAGTGTGTTTTGTAATTTTCAAAGTTAGTGAATAGATTGAGAAAACTTTTTTAAAATTCTGTTTTATCTTAAACTTACTTTTAGTTAAGTTTCGATCGGAACCCATGTCTTGGGTAATTTTAGACCTTGAAGAACATTAACTTAGGTATTATTTAAGAGTAACAGTGTGTTAGGTTGAGCTGTGTTAGTGCACTTTAGTGTGGGGTACTTAGTTTATTATTCTCTTTAGTATTTTTAAATTAGTAGTGATGTGTAGTCTTCATACTTGGTTCAGGACACTAGTTGGACTTTCGTACTCTATTCGAGGACTGTATTATTTCCTTTTCAGGTGAGTAGTTGCATGCTACATATTTTTATAAATATTCCCCTACCCTGAACAATTGAAAAATTGAATTGTTGTTTCAGGACAAAACTGTTTTGATAAATTATTATATTATCAATGGAATCAAATTATTTCTGAAACATATGTGAACTTGGCATACTGTAAATTATTTGTTTTGGTCTCATGTTTATAATGGCGAACTACCATGTTTTGCAAAACTGGTGTGTATTGATTATTGGCACCATCTGTGTATTTTAGTCTAGGGAAATTATTCCACTGTGTGTGGTGACTCTGGCCACTGGGAAATAGATCTGGGTTGGGCGGTGATGACTCTAGTGCTCAACGATTGTAAGGAAAAGACCTAGGTTAGGCTAGCTGATCTTCAATCGGATCGTCTTAGAGAAAAGACTCGGGTTGCCACCCTGAGGATGACTCTTAGTTCAGTATTGGATCCAATAGGGCTTATAGCCTTGAGACCTGTGTGGCATGTTACTTGTTATTTCTTGGTATCCAGAAAATTATTGGTGTTCATGTTGTAATCTGTTTTAAGTGGAAAATGTCATTTAACACGTTCTTGAGAGACATGAGTATTTTAACTGTTGAACTGTGGAACCTTCTTTTTGAAACAAATTATCTTTATCAAAACTGTAAGCCAATCTAGTTTCTGTGATATATATCTTATTTTGGAATTGAACCATGTTTTCAAAACTGTATTTACTATCCATGTTGCTACTCACTGAGCTATTAGTTGGCTTAGTTGTTTATCACTTCCAGGTGTTAGAAGGACTTAGACTGGACTTATGGCGTAGTGGGGACTCAATTGCATGGACCTTTAGGACATTCATTTATTTTGTTTTAACTTGTTATGTCGGGTTTTGTGCATACTTTGTGGTTGGATTTTTTTATTTATAATTTTTTTTTTTTTATGGGCGATTTGTGTTCCATTTAGTATATATTTTTAGAAGTTGGTTATGGTTGGTTTTACCATTTATAATTGGGACTTGTCACTGGATTGAGTTTTGATTTATTTATTTATGGGCTATCATCACATTTATTATTCGTGATTTTTTTTTTTTTTTGGGTTCATGTTAAGGCTTACGTGTGCCTTGGGCTTAGTCCGTGTGGGCCACGACCGATCATATCCGGGTTTGGGGTGTGACACACAGTATGCCAAGTTTACACATGTTTCAGAAATAATTTAATTCCATCGATGATATAATAATTTATCAAAATAGCTTAGTCTTGAAACAACAATTAAATTTTCCAATAGTTCAGGGTAGGGGAACATTTATAAAAATATGTAGCATGCAACTACTCACCCAGAAATGGAATAATGTAATCCTCGAATAGAGTATAAAAGTCCAACTAGTACCCTGAACCAAGTATGAAAACCATATGTCACTACTAATTTAAAAATACTAAAGAATAAGAAACTAAGTAACCCCAAACTAAAGCACACTAACACGGCTCAACCCAACTCACTGTTACTCTTAAATATTACGAAGCTCATGTTCTTCAAGGTCTAAAATCACCCTAGACATAGGTTCAAATTTATTTTAAAAAAAAAACAGAAAATAGAATTTTAAACAAGCTTTCTCAATCTATTTGCTAACTCTGAAAATTACAAAACTCACTCCACGCTGTTCGAAAAATTCCAAAACCCTCCAGATAACAACTAATATAACCTAAGTTTTCAAACCCAATTGGTTTCACTTGATTTGCTTATCAAAATAATTATGTACAATTAATTATACCCAAATAGGTTGTTTTCTGCAGCACTTTAAGATATTAATGGTTCTCTTAGTATACACTAGCAATCAATGCAAGGCCAAAAGTTTAAGAAACTAGACTCGTAACCGGTTCTAATGATACTGATTTGATAATTTTCGAATTTATACACAAAGAAAGCGAAACTTCCAAAGTTACTATTTTAAACTAGTTTTCTGGACAGATTTGAACGCAGCAGTTAATATAGATTTTGACTCCCAAAAACTATGAGAAAATTCAGATATGAAATTCAATATGTAATTAAAGAAATATTGGGAGACCAAATCATGTCCAAGCAATGTTTTGTAATGGTGAACGACAGTCAGGCTGCCAAAGGTTTCGTACAGATGGTAGGAAAGCCAGAGAGGAACGAATTATTCATGTATGTTAGCAAGGCAGCCCACAAGAAAGTAGTGAAAGATCTGGTGGAGGTAAAAATAGACGAAAAGGTCCTAGAGAAGTTCTTTTTGCTTGGCTCATCCTTGTCCAGCACCGAGAGAATAAAGATCATGGAATTCTTGATCTCTTACATTGAAGTGTTCGCTGGACACCGTATGACATGCCTGGCATTAATCCAACTTTCATTTACCATCGACTTAATGTCCACTCGACCGCTAGACCAATTATACCGCAAACTCGCTGATCAGCACTTCGCTACGTCGAGATAGTGGCGGAGGACGTGGGAAACCAGCTAGATGTAGGGGCAATTAGAGAGGTTCACTATCCCAAGTGGATCTCTAACATCGTGGTGGTACCAAAGAATAACGGCAAGCACATGTGTGTGGACCACAAAACAGTTAATAAAGCATGCCCAAAGGATAGTTTTCCTATACCGTGGATAGACTAACTGGTGGACCTAACTGTAGGTCACAACCGAGTTAGCTTTCTTGATGCGTATCATGGATATCAACAGATCACTATGTATAAAACAAACCAGGAAGTCACATCCTTTACAGCATCTAGGGGATCATATTGCTACAAGGTCTTGCCCTTTGGCCTAAAAAATGTAAAGGCAATGTTTCAGCGAATGATCACCAAAATGTTCGAGCCATTGCTAGGCAGAACAGTGGAAGTTTACATAGAAGACATGGTGGTCAAGAGAAAGACCGAAGAAGACCATCTCCATGACCTGGCTGAGATGTTTCAAAATTTGAAGACCCACAAGTTGCGACTGAATGCATCCAAATGTGCGCTTGGCATGGGTCAAGTAAATTTCTTGACTTTCTAGTGACCAACTGAGGTATAGAAGCTGATCCCTCTCAGATCAAAGCCATTTAGGATCTGAAGAGGCCTAACACAGTCGAGGAAGTACAGCATCTCACGAGCCTAGCTGCCACGCTAAGCTGATTCATAAGTCGGTCGTCAAACAGGTGTCAGCCGTTCTTTCGGGCATTTAAGGCTACAGTGGGATGACGAATGCAACCGAGCCCTGGAAACTTAAAAAAATATATGACCTTATCGCCACTGTTGGCAACCCCAGTGCTAGGAGAGGAACTTCTTTTTTACTTAGCAGTTTCTCAGCATGCAATTAGTGCAGTATTGGTGCACGTTAAGGGAATACAACACTTGCCGATCTTTTATGTGAGCAAGACATTGCTGCATGCCGAAACGAGGTACTTGCCACAAGAGAATTTTTCTTTAGCCTTGATGATGGCTTCAAGAAAATTGTTGCACTACTTCCATACGCACACTGTGATCATACAAACAACATTCCCCTTAAAGGCCTTGTCTGAGAGGGTGGATTTTTCTGGGTGAATATTATAGTGGGTCGTGGAGTTAGGACAGTTCGATATCAGGTTCCAACCAAGAACTGCAATAAAAGCCCAAGCTTTGGTAGACTTCATGGCAGAGTTTGCTCTAGGAAGTCATTATGTTTGTTCGGTCAATTTGACCGAGGCAACCGCGCAGAGGGGGGAAAGTTTCATAGGAATAGCGTAGCCCCCGCAACAAGTCGCTCAACAACATAGTGAACCATTTAGCCTTACAACAGTTGCGTCGTCCACTAGTGCCAATAGCTTATCGCTAGGAGAGAAATGAGCATGTCGTACAACAACAAGCAAGGATGCGCCTGAAAGTGAAAAGCTGAGGCAGTCAGATAGTGAGGATCAACGGGCAAAAACCTAGAAGGGGTCATCGTCAACATCCCTGATCCCAAAGTGTCCTCAAATCCCTCTACTTGCTGGAGTTGTTTGTAGGAGAGATGTGGAAGCTCTTTGTGAATGGAGCGTCTAACACGCATGGGGTTGGATTAGGGATAGTCCTCATGTCACCAGATGGCTTAACCATCGAATAGGCTATCAACCTCAGTTTTCCAGCATCCAATAATGAGGTTGAGTATGAAGCATTCGTAGCTGGTTTGAAGTCAGCCTGCCGAATGAAGGCCCCGAGTTGATGGTGTACAGCGACTCCCAACTAGTAGTTAACCAAATTTATGGTGATTATGAGGCGAATGATGATAGAATGGCCAAATAGCAAGAGTTGTTGAGAAAGGAGATCATGAAGTTTGAAGTTGTGAGGATAGAGTAAATCGACTGGGAAGAAAATAGCAAGGCAGATGCACTGGCTGGTTTTGTGTCAGTAGTAGACACATCTATCCTACACCCATTGCTAGCGGACTTGCTGCCAAGACCAAGCATTGACCACCCATTGGTATGTTGTGCCGAGCTAGGTCCCTCCTAGATGGACCCCGTCATGGTGTTCTCAAAAGATGGCATTTTGCTAGTGGAGAAGAAGGAAACCAACAGGATCAGGGCGAAGTCACAGCAATTTTGGCTCTCTCCATCGCTAGCATTATACAAAAATTCCTTCACAAGACCGTACTTGAAGTGTTTCCATCCTAGCAAAGTTGAAGCATTCTGGTTCGAAATTCACGAAGACATTTGTGGAAGTCACCAAAGAGGAAGATCTCTGGCCTACCGATCCATTTCACAGGGTTATTGGTGGCCATACATGCAAGAAGACGCAGAAAAGTATGTCAAGAAATGCGAGAAATGTCAGAAGTTCACGCATCAAATCCATCAACTAGCAAGAGAGCTCCTACCTTTGACCAGCCATTGGTCCTTTGCAATGTGGGACTTAGATATAGTGGCACCAATCCCAATCGCGCCGGGCAACAAAAAAGTTCTTTATTGCGGCAACGAACTGCTTTACAAAGTGGGTGAAGGTAGACGCACTTGTATCCATCAAAGAAAAAGACGTCAAAAAGTTTGTCTGGTAGAACATCATAACGTAGTTTGGATTTCCCAAGGCCTTGATATCTGACAACGAAACCCAATTTGATGAAAGAATCTTTAGGGGTTTTTGAGAAGAACACAAGGCAGAATTCTACAATTCCATGCTAGCATACCGTCAAGCTAATGGCCAGGCCGGAGCCTCGAACAAAGTAGGCTTAGATGGTCTGAAAAAGAGGCTAGAAAAAGAGAAAGAAAAATGGGTTGAGAAACTTCCCCACGTCTTATGGGCTTACTGAACTACATCTAGGAGATCAACCAACAAAAATCTTTTTTCCTTTGCCTATGGCATGGAAGCAGTAATCTCCCTGGAAGTTGGCCTCCCTATTATTAGAAGCGAATATTTCGATCCAGATTTAAATGGAGAGACCATAGCCTTGGAACTAGATCTTGCTGAAGATAGAAGAGAAAGGGCACTGGTACACATCGCCTCGTATCAATAGGAACTGTCTAGAAAATACAACAAGGTGGTGCATCCAAGGCAATTCAAGATTAGAGACTGGGTACTACGCAAAGTAATGGGAAACACTTTGGTGCTTGGGGATGGAAAACTAAGACCCAACTGGGAGGGGCCGTACAAAGTGATTGGTCTAGCAGGAAAAGAAGCATACCACCTCAAAGACATGGACGACCGAGCTATCCCAAGGCCATGGAACACGGCCAATCTCAAAGTATTTTATTTTTAGCTCATTAAAAACTTATGGTAGCGTTTGGTAGAGTTTTCTAAATATGATTTGAGAACAGAGTTGTATTTTGAGTTTGTGAGTTTTGGAATTATGATTTGAGTGTGGAAAATTTATTTGGTTATGAGTTTTGAAAAAAGTTTTGAATTGAGTTTTGGAGGGAGTTTTGAGATTTTGAAATTAGAAAAGTTATTTGATTCAAAAACTTACAATTCATAACCAAACAGACAACCTAAAATTCTATTCAAAACTCATATAAAAATTAAAAAAATTCTAAAAATATTTCTATTTACAATATAAAAATAATAGGTGCCAAAAAATAAAAAATAAAAAAACAAAAAAATGAACATTGTTTCAGTCAATCGGCCGGACGTTCGGGAGGACAATTGGGTTAGCCAAATTTTCCCGCCTGGAAAGGAGTTTTCAAAAGTAGGTGGAAATGTGTTTGGCAAACATAACCAAAAACAGCCTATAATTTTCTTTGACATTCAATAAAACAAGTAGACATTTTTCCCAGTATAATTTCTTTCAGTACTTGTATTTATTTTGTTTGTAAATTTTTTTGCACTCATTGCCCAACTGTAGTAATGAAGGTTGGCAGGTTTGACCAACAACATTTTTTGCGCTCTTTAGCCGAGATGAGTATCTAGGCTAAAGAGGTTGGCAGGTTTGATCGCGCTCTCCTTAGTTTCGTCCTTACGACCGAAACTCAAAAAATTGTAACTTGATGTAATGTTAAGAGGATTAAACAAGTTCGAATTCCTAAATATCAACGAAACACAACCCCTCAAGGCACCAAAAAGAAAGCTGTAAATCCAAAAGGCACATTTTAGTCGAGTTCGAGACTCGAGACATCACATATATTATATATAGTGAATATGATCTAATGATCTAAATTATCTTAATATCATCCAATGACTAA
This sequence comes from Camellia sinensis, assembly GCF_055761805.1. NCBI lineage: Eukaryota > Viridiplantae > Streptophyta > Magnoliopsida > Ericales > Theaceae > Camellia > Camellia sinensis. The sequence continues at coordinate 140,439,045 of NC_138969.1, read as the reverse complement.
TAATTTATATATGTATTTAATGTTTTTATCTATTTATATATACAATTCGAACTTTGGGTTACTCAGGTTGTTTAGTGTCTCTACTCAAATTTAATTTGAGGTTTTCAATTTTTGCCCAAACCCACACCAAATTAAAAAACTTGTTACGCATATCCTAAAATTTTTTAGATTGCACTCAAGTTAAATCTGCCTAAGTTGCATCCCTAGTTATACCTTCTACACAGCAGACATCCAATCCTAAATGCACATTACTCTTAATTAACTGAATAGCGCAGGTTTTTACTTTTAATGGTGGAACAATTACCACTATATAATAGCTAGAAATATAGCAACACATCATGTAACAAAAATATCACATTGTTATGTACATGTGATTGGGTTCCCTCCCTCTACTAGGCCAATCTAGATTTGTTGGATTGTGATTTTTGGGAAAACAAAGAGGGTGCTGAATTATGATCATAAACTAACTAATTGGGTTTTAATAACTAAAGATAGAATTGATATTTTGTTGTGTGTAATGAGAATTTGAAATAGGGGGAAATGAAATTGAAACCAAAAAGGGATTTATAAACTTTTGTGAAATGAGAAATTAGAATGGGAAGAAAGAAAAGTTTATGATTTTATTTAAAAATAAATAATTGCACTCATGATGAGTTACTACTTGTTGAGCCAATTTAACATATTGAATTAAATTATGAAAATGTAAGGGAACGAAAGGGCAGGGATTTATTTATGAAATTTGAAAATGGCATGAAGTGGAAAAATTGAATTAATTGGAACTAAGTGATAGAAATTATGCAACTTGTGAATGTATATAAAAATCTAAACTGGAAGGATGGAATTGAATTTATGGAATTGACTCATGTCATAATTATTGATGAACGGAAATTGTGAACTTAAATATTGAGATTTGACCTTTATTGTTCTAGGGGTTTTGTACTAGGCTATCTTTGGAGGATGGTATGGATATTGAGATTTGACCTTTATTGTGCTTCATGCATTGTTAAATAAATTGTGAAATTTGGAATAATTTGTCAATTGTTGAGATGAATAAAAGAGCGCATGCACATAGGTTCCTCTTCCTGCCTACTCAAGGTCCGAAAAAATTTGGTGCTTTGAAATAAGTCCCTCTCCCCTATGGTTCGCACTCGGTAAAGTGGGTTGTGGTGGTTGTGGCTTGACAAAACTGAGTTACGTTATGTGATAGTTATGTGTAGTTTATCTTTATACTTTGAATGCAATGAAAATGGATTGGATTTTTGTGATTATGACAGGTAAATTATGTTAATGCATGCTGACGTGCCTATTGTTGCATATAAACATTAGTGTGGGTGCTCCATCTACTCTTGTGTTTAAGGCCATAAAACATAGTAGTTATTGTAGCTGTAATGTGTTGGAAATACATGGCGAATGTCTTTGTCTAACCAATTTATGAAATTGTGGTAATATGAGGGGATAGTTGGGATTTTCTTGAATTTGAATAGAAGGATTGGAAGATAAGATACGACTTCAGTTTTTCTGTTATGTGAAAGAGGAATCTTTGAGAAAAATGTACTTATGCAAGTATATTTTGAATACTAAATGTCATATCACCTATATGTGTATACACGTGGAGCATTCATGATCATAATTATCTACAGGTTGCTATTGTTTAGGATCATTGGGATCTCTACTGGACCTTTGTGTTTATCCTACATTGTTAATCATCTTTTAGGTATAAAGTGAAGACTTGCTCAAGACTAGATGTCTTTTATTTGTTGGCCACAAAGTCTTACACTTGTAGGTGGAATGCCAATATGATGTCAAAGGGTTCAACCCTCATTATTTTATTTATTTGTATTTGATGATGTATGCCTACTAGCTTGTATTATAATTCACTACATATATACGAGAGAAGCTATTGTAATTTACTCATTCCTAAATACTTTCGCATGCTTATTATTATTGAATGGAGTGATTTAAGGAGAAAATGTAATATTATTCGAGTAATAAAAGTCGAGGCATTACAACTTTGTATCAGAGCGAGCCGGGTTTGAATACTTGGGCTTGTGGGAAGTGGCTTTTACCATAATGGGTTATTTATTTATTTATTATTTATTTATTTATTTTTATTTTTATTTTAACGCTTGGTGAGGACGTTTGCATGTAGAGGAATTAAGTGTTAGGATATTATATGTTGCATTTATGTGACTACGGGGTTAAGTCTCATAGATAATGCTTATTGCCGGTTAACTTACTTTGAGGTCTCGTTTTCTGGTGAGAAATCTCTAAGAGTTATGGGACAAGTAGCTATCCTTGTGAACTTGGTTCGTTTATGTCATTACGTGTTTAACTTGTTTATGTGTTTTGTTTCTTATGTGCTAAGTGTGTCTTGTGGCTTAGCGGTGGTGAATGAGCACCTTAAAGGAGGCTATAGTTGTTTATTAATTGGGTTTTCCTTTGATAGGATGTCTAAATGAGGAAATAGAGGGGGCGTTAGGAGTATGAGTGCCGGTAGAGGTACAATAATCCCAGTGACAACCACACCGGCAGTGAGGGAGGCCCTATCTCGCAATGAGAGGGATGATGCTCGTACCCTCAAGCTTACTAAAGAGTTTTTCTATTTTAATGCACCCGAGTATATAGGAGGGCTTAAGCCGTGGAAGGCAGATGATTGGTTAGAGCAGATCACCAAGCCTTTTAACATGCTCAGAGTCGAGGATGATGGGTTGAGGGTTGCACTAACAGGTTTCCAACTCAGAGGAGATGCCAGGTATTGGTGGAAGTATTCTAAGACCACTATAGGCACCACTAGTGTTGCTTTCCCTGAGACCTTTTTGGCCAAGTATTTTCCTTCATCTACACGGGAAAGATTGATGATATACAATTTGTTGAGTTGCACCAAGATACAACTCCTTTACCGTAATTTGAGGCGTAATTCAATAGTTTGTCTAGATTCGCTCCAGAGTTTATGGCAACAGAGGAGCGTTGTTGTATTGAATTCGAGAGAAGGTTGTGCATTGATATAAAGGATATAATTGATGCGAGCATGTACAAGAATTATTACACACTCGTAGAGGCCATAATTTTAGGTGTTGGCCAGGATAAGGACGAGGCCATATCGACGGTCCTTACTATTCAAAAGCGCACTAGGTTTAGTAAGAGCGAGAGATGGACAAGATCTCTGTCACAAGCTCAATATTCGCCTTAGGCTACATTTGCTTCCTCGAACTCATCCTTAGGGAGGTGTAATCAGTCAAGCCACATTAGGCGTCGTTGCCCTCTGTAGACACCCCATTTTTTACGGCCCTTCAAGACTTGGATGTTCTTACAGGTACATCCGACGATGAGTCTATTTGCTCGCCAGGCGCTTGAAGTCCTCAGCGGAATGTCACAACTTTGAGCCTTTCAAACCCTGCATTCATTTTGTCTCATTTTTGGACCATGCCTTGGTCTTTCCTTTCTACAATCTCTGGTGGCCTACTGGCCAACCCTGGAGGCTACCGGCCATCATTTCTTTTTTCCTGGCCATTGATGTGCCTTGTCGGCCATCAATGATGCCTTGTCGGCTAGCCACCAGTGTTTTCTGCAAATATTTTCTGCCAGCTGTGCCAGCTATTTGCACAGATACTTGCATCTATCCACACGTGGAGGGCTGGATCTCCTTGTACAGATTTCATGTTTTCTATATATAGGGACCCCCTCTCTCATGTTTTGGGGTTTGAAAATTTTAGACTCAAAATTTTCCTCTCTCTACAATTCTCTCTCTCTCTCTCTCTCTATACAAATTTTCTACACTTTTGCCTACAATTCCTACACTCTTGCCTATACACCCTTAGCCAAATCCCCTAATCTCTGAGCCGAGGTGTTCTTGGGCTTGGTTTGAGCTCTAGAAGGTGGTATTTGCTTAGAATTGTTGCTTGGAATCACTCTTCTCTTCAAGAGGTATAATACTAGCTTCGTAGGCTAGCTTTACAAACTTGTATTCCTATATTTTTTTCATTGTTTTGGGCTGTTTTTGAGCTATAAAAAAAACTATTTTTATGGGCTGAAATTGGTGTTTTTGGCCATTTGACGTTAGGGGGTGGTTCATCCCTCTTTATTCCTTGTTTAAAAAGCCTTTGCACCTTTGTTTTCCATTTTGAAATCATCTTTCTTTGGGCCTTTAAACACTAATTTTTAGAGTGTTTTCAGTGATAAAAATCAGGTTTTGAAGTACAAATTTGGAGGGGTTCGCCTCCACTCCTTGTGACTTGTTTGCTAGCCTGGTTGGTGCCATGCTTTAGCTTAATTTTCTAGCTTGTGGTAGCTTTATTCCAGCATGCTTTAGGCTCTATTTTGGACTGGTTTGATTATGTTTTGGGTTGGTTGTTGCATTTGAGTCTTGTTTTGCATAGTTGCAGTGTAATAGCCCTCACAAGCTTGGTGTCTTAGGCTTCTAGACACCACTTGTTTGAGTTGATTGTATGTTTATGGTTCTTTTCACACTTAATTTCAGCATTAATTACCTCTGCAACCTCTCTCTTTTTTTGGTTTTTCTTTTTGCTTTGGAAGTGGTTTCAAGTCACTTGTTTGCCTAAGTATGAAATTGAGGTTTCATACTAAATGGTTTATTCCCTTGGGGGGTTCATTACCAACGGTATGATACTTCTTTCATATCCAAAACAACTTGTGTCTTATGCTTTTCTTTCCATTAGAGGATTTTAACTCATCTTTTGGTCTTAATTGGATTAAGGAATGGTTGGTAAAGTAAAATGAGTAATTAAAACTTGGAACTAAAAGTGAGCCAAGATAAGAATTTGGTTGTGTTTTTGATGTGTTCAATCAGACGTTAATTGAACACATGGGACTTGGACCATTTCATACTTGTTAGTGATGAAATGATCCAAGTCTCCAAAGTCAACTTTTTCCATCGCTCTTTCATGAAAGGGAGGAGGTTTGTGTCTTATTTTGCATTTATTGAACTTGCACCTCTTGAGTCACAAGCCATCATGTAATGAAATTGATTGAGTTGGTGGTTTGTGGCTTAAGTTCACAACTTCTTGGATTTGTTCATGAAAAGGAGGGGTGAGTTGTACAAATAATCTGTGGGAATACCCTCTTTTTGCTCTGTTTGTCCTCTGTTATAGCAAGATGAACCAGCGCATTAGTGGCTGGTAGGCCACTATCCATGGCTGGCAGGTGGCCGGCAGGGCACAATTGATGGTTGGCAGGTGGCCGGCAGTCTTTGCCAGTGGCTGGCTAGCCACTAATGCAAACCTCAGCAAAATGCTAGTAAGGTGCTGCAAAATAGTTCTGGAAGTGTTCAAATGTGCAAACACAGGCTTTCGAGAGTGAAACAGAGGTCTTTTCGGCCGAAAACCGAGCATGTGCATGCATATCTTTCATTTCCCGAGGTGGAGCAGTAATTAGTTTAGTCCAATTACTTAATTAAATTATTAGTTGTAATTTTTTTGTAATTATTTAATTAGTTGGCTTACTAGTTGGTTCATTCAAGTGTTGTAATAATTAGTTAATTAGTTTAGCTCAGTTATTCGTTTTGGTTTGTAATAATTAACTTAGCTTTAATTAGTTGATAATTAGCTTAGTTATTCATTCAAACTCTCATTCGTGAGATTAAAATGTTATAATAATGTGTATGTCTTCCAACCCCACGTCTTTCTCCCTTTTACTTAACCGCCTTCGATGGTTAGTTTTGGAGCATCACGTTTCAATTAGCATACCTTGTGCTTGCATCCATTCATCTTGTATTGCATGCATCGAGACTCGGCGCATCATTCAAACTACATTGTTGTTTCAATACTTTCTTTGAATACATGTTTAAACGCATGCTATGAAATCATTGAAAATGTCATATTAGTAGCTGAGCCTATTAATTGCATTCTTTGCATGTGTTGCATTAGACATCTTGTATAGTTATGAATCATGCATATTTTTCTAGCTCATATCTTCTTGGCTTCGAGTACTAGGTGAGTTTTTAGTACTTTAGCACACTTGCATGAGTGTAAATAATTTCTATGTCTAGCATGCTTTCCTTGAGGCTAAATGCTTACTTGTTAAATTGCTTGAATGCCTGTGGATGAAGGCTTGCTGTTTGAATTGGAACGATTCAACGAATATATGTTTTAAGCCCACTTTGTCTAGTGGCAAATTCACAGTTTTAAGCCCACTTTGTTAAGTGGAAAATTCGCAAACTTAAGCCCATTTAAGGTGGCAAATTCAAATCCTTTTCCAAAACAAACATGAATTGGATTGTTCCACTTTGAGCAAACTAGTCTATACTTGCTTGTGCGCATCACATAGTAATGCTAGCCTAATAACTGGAACAAGAGCACATAATGTTGATAAAAATCATATCATGATTAGTAGAGTCTGATCTTTGATTGGGCGTGTGGAGGTGCTCAATTCATGACCTTCTCCTCTCGTACCTAAGTTCCCGAGCCGATGCAACTTTGGTAATGAAGGACACGTGGCGTTTGGCACGAGTCATGGATTTCCTAAATTTTTTCAAAATAAAATACTTAGGTGACGACTTTGTATCTGGCAAAACAGTCCAATCTTGGCATTTTTGATTCAAAAATCGATTTTTCAAAAGATTTGCTGGATTTGGACTCTTTGGTGTTTATCAATTTTACATTGCACTTGTGAGATTAGATTCAGAATAGCAGGAGTCCGAACTGTAGGGCTTATTTTCGAGTTTCCGAAAAGAGGCGCGAAAAAGGCAAGCTACAGTTTTCTAGCAACTTTGCTGGGAATCTTTAGAGAACTTGACTCAAACTCATGATATGACATTTTATCTATACTTATGTGTTTCTTTGCATTTGCATTGGTGCGTCTAAATCACTGTGTTTCCATCTACTATTCCTGAATGGTTTGCCGGAGGCTTGCTTGAAAAATCTTTCCAAAAGGCTGACCAGTTGTGGGCTCTGCCACAATGGGAACATAACCCTTAGATTTGGAATACCGCTTTACCGTTTAATCTTCATTTTACTTCTTGGTGTTAGCTGTGAGAGGTATATTAGGTAGTCTTGCTGAGGTACCCTTTTTGACCAATCGGCCTAGTGGCATAATGAAAGCCATAGAGACTGTCCTAAATTAGGACAGGTTGCTTACCCGAATGCAGGAGTGTGTGAAACCGCATTGCTTGAGTAGTGAACCCTAGTTCCTGACGAAACTAGGACAGGGTAACCCTACCCCATCATAGGGGTGTTTTGGCTCTCACTTAACTGGTGTATGCTTTTAGAGTGAAACTCTACAGGAATGTATGTATCAGCTGCAAGCTTGAGTATTAGATTTGGGGGCAGAGATCAGTGTTGCAGCTTTTGATTACAACTGTGTCTTGTTCATATCTGGGCTCAGGTGCTGTGCGATTTTTGATTTTCGCTTTCTTTTTTGCTTTATTTCTTTTTGCAAGGTAGTTAATCACAATTGCTTCGGACAGTCCTATTACCCCCCAAGCACTCTAGACCTGTGTGAGAAGACTTTACAGATCCAGGGATCTTGTTAGGAGACAACCAGTGTTTGCTTCACTCCCACTGGTTACGAGACAAATGAGGGTTAGTGTAGATGTCCCCGAACGTCCCGGGAGGGAAATCTTGTTTTGTTCATTGGGCTTACTACAGTTCGGACTCAAAAGTCACGGTCCTGTATCTAATCTCACAGAGTGCAATGCAAGACTGATGAATCATCAAAGAGTCCAAATCTGGCAAATCATTTTGGAAAACAGATTTTTAGAAAGAAGTGCCAAACATGGATTGCTTTGCCAGATACAGAGTCGCCACCTAAATATTTTATTTTGGGGGAATTTAGGAAACCCTGACTCATGCCGAAGGCCACGTGTCCGTCATCACCAAAGTTGCCTCGGCTTGGGAACTTGGGTACGATTGGGGAAGGTCACTTCGTGAGCACCCCCGCTCGCCCGATCAAAGATCGGCCTCTACTGACCATGATATCGAGTTTTGAAAACATTATGCATTCTTATTCCGGTTATTAGCCTAGATTTACTACGTGATGCGCACAACATACAAGTATAGACTGGATCGCCTGAATTGGAACAACACATCTCATGTTTGTTTATTTTGAAAATGGTTTGATGGTGCTACCCGCAAGTAGGCTAAGACGTGGATTTGCCACCCTCGGGTGGGCTTAGAAAACGTGATGGTTTGCCACTCTCAAGTGGGCTTAAAACTCACAGTCAATGCATTATTCTAATTCAGATAATCCAACCTTCACCCACAGGCATTCAGGCAGGTATATCACATAAGCACATAGCCTCATGGTAAGCATGCTATCATGGCAGTCACTCACACACATGTAAGGATGCTAAAGCATAAACACTTACCGAGTACTCCAAGCCAAAACAGAAGCTATGTTAGAAATCCATGCATGATCCTAACTATGCTGAAATGCCTAATGCAACACATGCAGGAATGCAACTACAAGAGGCTCGGCTATTCTAAAGATGGCATGTGAAATGCTACAACTAACAAGTATTCAACTCAGAATTGAAATACAATGCAGTTAGTATGATGCGCCGAGCCTGGTGCATGCAAAACAGATGAATGAATGCAAACATGCTATCATAAGTATGCTAATTGAAACATGCCCTAAACTAACCATCATAAGCTGGTAAATAAAAGGGAGAAAGACGTGGGGTTGGAAGACATACATCACACACACGCATACTTATTACAACAATTGGCCCTCTCTCGGAGGGTCTGAAAGAATATTGCACAACCAAAATAAATAACGAATTATTACACAATACTAATTACTTAACAAATGAATTAGGTAAGCAAAGTAAACTAGCATGCTATGCTACGTGCGATGGACTGCCTCAGCTCTGTTTCGAATGATGAAGGATGCATGCATACTCGGGTTGCCTTGTCGAGAAATTCCATCGCGACGCCTCGCCTCGCCTTTGTTTGCAATTGATCTCAGAAACTTACACAAAGCTTCAGAAGGCAGAAACTCCACCTTGGGAAGGCCACTGACCAGTTATTAGCATGGGAGACCACCTGCCGACCACCCTTTGTGGTAGAGACCAAAGAGGGTGGTCGGCCTGCCAGAAAACCTGGTCGGCTGACCAGTTTCCACCTCTGGTTTCTGGTTTTTCTGCAACAAAGGCAAGAGAGAGAAAAAGTAATGTATTTTCAACAAATGTGTGCATGACCACTCTCCCCATCCTTGCACAAGCTCAAGAGAGTGTAGTTCTCGATCCTCGTGCCACCAATCACATATCTCGATGCATGATGGTCGAGAATTCGAATTGCATGTCTCGACGTGAAATGAATGCACATATAAGCAAGTAAAGCCAACAACTCTATCATGGACAGTCAAGAGTGTCGGCGATCGAGAATTGAGGCACGTTTCGTCACATGGAGTACGAAACGTCCCTTGTTTCCCGTGTTCGGACTAAACCCTACTCCAAACACAAAGCAATGAGATGACATACACAATGTGACTAACATGTAACCTAGCATACGCAATGCTATGGGCTAAAATGGCATACGCAATGCACGTGACATAACATGGCATACATAATGCACTTACGAAGACTATCATGCACACATGAACTAAATGGCATATACAAATGCAAGATGGACTTACACCAATATGAGTGGACCTTAGCCATACTCACATCAGTGGCCATATGATGGAATGAGAACGAAATACATGCAAACATGCACAGATGCAAAGGACTGATCCTAAGGCACAACATGCAACTCTAACTAAGCATGGCAAAGGATGAAGTGTGGCATGCAAACACACATTTTCCAACTCTGAAACATAATGTACAATGGTCCCGAATCATGAAAATATGTCACACAATGCATGCAAGATGGCTCGAATACCGAAACTAGTGAAGCGGGTTACACTAGAGGTACACAAAGCAATGTACAAATGGAAAAACCAACCCCAAACAGACCCTAGGCAGGTCCAAAACAGTGGGAAATTGGTCTAAAATGATGGCTCGGAATGCATTCAAATGAAGCCCATGCAATGGTCGGTAAATGAGGCATACAAGCTCGACTCTCTAATGCACTTAAAGAGTGGAAATCATGGGAATATGGCATGCATATAAGCTCTTAAATATGAAGTGCAATGGCCCCAAAACATTAAAACACCTCAGTATATGCATGCGATGGACCATAAAACTCAAAGTTAAGCATGGATATTGAACTACAGGCATGCAAAATAAACATCATTCGACCATGAGACCCAAAAACAGAGCTAAGGTAGTCCAAAACATGCACAAAATCAGTTTAAGGCATGGCCAAAATATGCTAGGAAAGGCAGCCAAAACATCATGCAAAACAAGCTAGTGAACCATGATTTGCACTACAACTATATGAAGCACATGAGTGGTCACCAAAACAACCAAAAACAGAAGTATGCCAAGCCAAAATATGACCAAAAATCCACTGAAACTTAATCAATGCATGCAAGAATGATATGTCCCTTTGAAAGGCCAATAAGAGGGTTATTTTACACATGTATAATGGACATACAAAATGGAAAAACCACCTCTAGAAAGAGGTTATGAGGGCCCTAAAACTCACTAAAAAGGGCCTGAAATGAGGCTAGGAAGCATGCAAGTGAAGGCTCCTTTGAAAGGCCATAAAGAGGGTTACTCTACACATGCAAGATAGACACCTAACATGGGAAAAACAACTCTGGATAGAGTTCATGCAGGTCATAAAACTCACAAATAATGGCCTGAAACATGGCTTAAAAACATGCAAATAGGGGCTGTTTTGTAAGGCCAATAATGCTAGAAAACAAGATAAGGGGTGAGAGGGTCACCCCTTTTTGATTTTGATGCTCAAAAACACATGTTAGCCATTGAAAATCCACTAGATTTCAGTAGCTAGAAGGCCAAACAAAGCTCACTTCAAAGGCCTAGATGCATGGCTCAAAACAAGATGAAAACAAGCATGCAAGGGGGTAGATGACCCCCAACAGAAAAATGACCTTAAACAAACTTCAAGAGGAGCTCAAAATAAGACTTTTTTCAGATTATCACAAAGCCCAAAAGTGCTTGCAAATAGAGCTAAGATATGGAGCAAAATAATGTTAAAAAGAGGGAAAGAAGTGTTACCCTTGTAGAGAAGACCTCCAGCAGCTTCTGGACCAAAATAGCAAACCTTCAACCTCTGAAAACTAGCTCCAAGGTGCTTAGAGTGATGGTGGAGGTGTTAGGATAGGAGGTGGTGTGCAAGGGAGGGCAAGAACTTCACCCTTTGAAGCTAAAATAAAGAGAAACAAAGGGAGATATGGTGTATATGCTCAGCCAACTTTAGAACCCTTGCAAAGGAAGGGAGGCCCTTCCTTTATAGAGAAGAAAAGCCAAAGCTTCTATTGGAAGCTTAAAACCAAGATTAAACATCCTCCATACACGTGTATGGAGGATGCAGCAAATGCCTCCCAACTGGCACAACTGAAACACACTCACTGAGACAAATCTGCAGAGAGCTGGCCGACTAGTTCAGGTGGTCGGTCGACCACTCCCCCTGGTCGGCCGACTAGGTTCAAAAGGGGCAAGCCTAAAAAGGTGGTTGGCAGCCCATATTGGCGGTCTCCCAGGTGAATGCAACTCAGTGGTGGTATGGGAGACCAGAAAATGTGGCCCAAAAACCAAGAAAACCAGCTTCCCGACAAGAAAACCAGAAAACGGACAAGCGGGGAGAAAAGTGGTCTCCAAGGAGAAAAGGTGGTCTCCCACCCTCGTACCACATTCCTAACAATGAAACTAGGGTCCATGCCAAAAATCAACCAAGGCGGATGCAAAACGAGGGTTCGGGGGCCAAAACGCGCAGCCGGGTGCCCCGAAAACTGACTGTTAAGCATCGAAAGTGGCGTGCAACCACGAAGGTGGTCTCCCGGGCCACAGTGTTCCTCTAGAGAGAGAAAACAAGGTGCATGCCAAAAACCAGAGCAAACGGAGAAAGTTAAGCGGTCCCGAACCGAGGCGCACGGCCGACGGCTCTGATAACCAGAAACTGGTCTCCAAACGGAAACAGTGGTCTACGACCACGAAAAGTAGCCTACGACCACTGAGAGATGGTCTGCAAGACCTCTCCCTCCCTTCGAAAAGAGAAAACAAGACTTGGTTTGCAAACCGAGGTAAGACACAAATGGGTCCCGAAGTCCGGGGGTAAGGCTCTCAGCCGAAACTCTGTAACCTCAGAACGAGCAAAACATGCGTCATCACCGAGCGCTCTATCAATGACGCTTGATTCTTAAGGTCGGTTAAAATTGGGATGTCTACAGTTAGGCATAACTTGTCACACCCCAAACCTGGGTATGACCGGCTGTGGCCCACAGGGCCTTAGCCCAAGGCACACGTAAGCCTAAACACGCATTCAATATCACCTTGAACAATTAAACCATAGTCCAATAATAAATAACCAAAACTCAATCCAGGACATGCCACAAGTGAAAAACAAGTCATAACCAACTTCCAAAAAATATATATACTAAATGGGACACAAAAAGCCCACAACATAAAATAATCCTAAATAAAACTCAACCACAACGTATGCACAAAACTCGACAAGCAACCTAAAACAAATTAAATAAATGCCCTAGAGGTCCATGCAATTGAGTCCCCGCTACGCCATGAATCCACTTTAAGTCCTTCTAACACCTGGAAGTGATAAAACTAAGTCAGCTGATAGCTCAGTGAGTAGCAACATGGATAGTAAATACAGTTTTGAAAACAAGGATAAATTCCAAAATAAGATATATATCACAGAAACTAGATTGGCATACAGTTTGGTAAATACAATCTGTTTCAAAAAGAATGTTCCACAATTCAACACTTAAAATACTCATGTCTCGCAAGAACATGATAAACGACATTTTCCACTTAAAACAGATTGTAACATGAACACCAATAATTTTCTAGGTACCAAGAAAAACAAATAATCTGCCACACATTTCTCAGGCTATAAGCCCCGTTGGATCCAATACCGAACTAAGAGTCATCCTCAGGGTAGCACCTGGGCCTTTTCTCAAAGACGATCCGATTGAAGGTCACCTAGTTATTTTTAAAGGTCTTTTCCTTACAATCGTTGAGCACTAGAGTCATCATGGCCCAACCCGGATCTGTTCCCTAGTGGCCAGAGTCACCACACACAGTGGAATAATTTGCCTGGACTAAATACACACATGGTCCCAATAATCAATACACATCAGTTTTGTAAAACATGGTAGTTCATCATTATAAACATGAGACCAAAACAAATAGTTTACAGTATGCCAAGTTCACACATGTTTCGGAAATAATTTGATTCAATTAATAATATAAAAATTTATCAAAACAGTTTAGTCTTAAAACAACAATTTAATTTTCCAACAGTTCAGGGTAGGGAAACATTTTTAAAAATACGTAGCATGAAACTACTCACCTGAAACGAAATGATATAATCCTTGAATCGAATAGAGTGTAAAAGTCCAACTAGTGCCCTGAACGAAGTATAAAAAAAAAATTACACGTCACAACTAATTTAAAATACTACAAAATAGGAACTAAGTAACCTCAACTAAAGCGCACTAACACGGCTCAACCCAACTCACCGTTACTCTTAAATATTAGCTAAGTTCATGTTCTTCAATGTTTAAAATCACCCAAGACATGGGTTCCGGTCAAAACTTAATTAATTGTGACTTTAAGATAAAACAGAATTTCAAACAAGCCTTCCCAACCTATTCACTAACTTTGAAAATTACAAAACCCACTCCACGCTATTCGAAAAATTCCAATAACCTCCAGATATGATCTAATATATCCTAAGTTTCAAACCCAATTGGTTTCACTTGATTTGCTTATCAAAATAATTATCTACAATTAATTATACCCAAACAGGTTGTTTTCTGCAGCACTTTAAAGAAATTGACGGTTCTCTTAATATACACGGGCAATCAATGCAAGGCCAATAACGTACGAAACTAGACTCGTAACCAGTTCTAATGACACTAATTTGATAATTTTTGGATTTATACCCAAAGAGAACAACACTCCCGAATTTACTATTTCGGACTGGTTTCCTGGACCGATTTGAATACCTCAATTTATGTGGATCTTGACTCCCAAAAATTATGAAAAAATTCAGATATGCAATTCAATATGTAATTAATCTACTGTAAAAATTTCAGATTAAAATTCATTCGTTTGATATGGTTTCTTGATTTTTAAAGTCTATGATTCTGCACAGAGTTTTTCCTTGAATAATACCCAATCTTTATGCATGAATGTGTTGAACCTTAAACATTATATCTAGACCTATACCAAACAAGGGCACCAACCAGTCCACTGTCAACAAAACACACAAAAATAATGTCACATCTCTTCCACAATGAGACTCACGCAACCACACAACAGCTCTTCTTCCATCATTATTTCCCATAACCCAAGTTTGATATACTAAACTTCCCTTCACCCCAGCCCATAAATTAATATATACCTGAATGATCAAACCATGCATTTCATGAACTCAACTATAGAAGATCAAAAATAATAATAGAAGTGAGAATAAACAATTAAATTACCCACAAAGTATTGGTTACATAGAATTCCTCTCCCTCCTTGTTTGCCACAAGCTTCTTCGTCTCTCTCTCCCTTAATGACTCACGGCTGCTAAGCCTAAAGTGGCTGCTATTGCGTTGATTATAAAAAAGAATTGATATCTCACCATTAGGGTTTTATCCACCTAATATAAATTTCCAAAATGACCCTTACTAACTAGTTTATTATTATTATTATTATTATTATTATTATTATTATTATTATTATTATTATTATTGTTACTATCATTAAGATTATTATCAAAAGTCTTAAAAAAATTGTGAACTTCCATAAAAATTTATTTATACTTTAAAAATTAATTAAAGATCCCCCAAATATTTAATTTGCACTTTAGGATTCACCATCAAAATATTTGAGATTGTAATATTATTATTGTTATTATTTAATTATTTACTTAATTTTTATATTTGGGTTCTCACATTTTCCCCCACTAAAAGAAAAGTTTCGTCCTCGAAACTAACCTGAGTAAATCATGTGAATAGATGTGGGTACTTCTCGCTCATCTGGTCGTCGCGCTCCCAAGTCGCCTCTTCAACTAGATGATTACGCCACAATACCTTAACCAATTTAATGACCTTTGTACGCAACATTTTCTCTTTCGAATCCAAAATCGGAACAGGTATCTCCTCATATGAAAAATCCTCTCTAATCTGAAGCGGCTCATAATCTATCACATGCGACGGACTGTGCACATATTTCCTCAGCATAGACACGTGAAACACATTATGCACTCCTGCCAACCTAGGGGGTAGAGCAACACGGTACGCAACCTCACCAACCTTCTCCAATACCTCAAATGGACCAATGTATCTAGGACTCAACTTTCCTTTCTTTCCAAACCTGATCACTCCTTTCCATGGTGATACTTTCAAGAATACCATATCCCTCTCATGAAACTCTAAGTCTCTCCTATGATGATCAGCATAACTTTTTTGTCTACTTTGGGCAGTCAATAATCTCTCTCTGATGGTGATAATTTTCTATGTAGCATCCTCCACCAAATCAGGTCCCAACATTTGCCTTTCAACAACCTCATACCAACACAAAGGAGACCTACACTTCCTCCCATACAAAGCCTCATAAGGAGCTACTCCCAAACTAGAATGATAACTATTATTATAGGCAAACTCCATGAGCGGCAAATAATCATCCCAATTACCTCTCCACTCCAAGGCACAAGCCCTCAACATATCCTCAAGGGCATGAATAGTCCTCTCCGATTGCCCATCTGTCTGAGGGTGATAAGCTGAACTAAAATTTAACTGAGTACCCATAGCTGATTGTAACGCACCCCAAAACTTAGACACAAAACGAGGGTCCTGATCTGACACTATTGACACTGGTGCACCATGCAATCTAACAATCTCCTTCACATACAACTGTGCAAATCGAGTTAGAGAATAGGTCATCCGTACTGCAATAAAATGTGCTGATTTGGTTAATCTATCAACAACTACCCAAACTGTATCGTGATTACTAGTAGTACGAGGTAATCCACACACGAAGTCCATGGTAACATGATCCCACTTCCACTCCGGTATAGGTAAGTGTTTTAGTTTCCCCGCAGGTTTCTAATATTCTACTTTAACTTGTTGACACACCAATCACTGAGCCACAAATTCTGCAATATCTCCCTTTATACCATTCCATCAAAAATGTTCATAAAGATCCCAATACATCTTAGTACTTCCAAGATGAATGCTATAACTAGAACTATGTACCTCCGTCATAATCTCCTTCCTCAAATCACCACCAACAGGAACACAATTTATTCGGCTACGGAATCGAAGCAACCCAACATCACTAATCACAAAATCTACATACTTACCCTCTACCAACTCTCCTTTAATACGCTCACACTGGGGGTCAATCTCCTGAGCTAAACGAATCCGTTCTCTCAAGGTCAGCTGAACTGTCAATTGACTACAATAAGCCCTATTACCAGGCATAAGAACCTCAAGCCTCAAACGTCTCATGTCTTCCACCAAACAACTCTCAATAGAAAAAGCTGCTACATCTCCAACTGCGACCTTCCTACTCAAGGCATCTGCTACCACATTTGCCTTCACCGGATTATATAAAACATTCACATCGAAATCTTTTAGTAACTCAAGCCATCTTCTTTGCCTCAAATTTAGTTCCTTCTGTGTGAAAATATACTTCAAACTCTTATGATCAGTGTAAATCTCACATGACTCTCCATACAAATAATGTCGCCAGATCTTAAGAGCGAAAATCATTGTTGCTAACTCCAAGTCGTGCGTAGGATAATTTCTCTCATGTACTTTCAACTATCGTGACACATAAGCAATCACCTGCCCATGCTGCATAAGCACACATCCTAAACCCTATCGTGAAACATCACTATAAATCACAAAACCACCTCCATCTATCGATAAGGCAAGGATTGGAGTTGATGTTAATCTCTGTTTAAACTCTTGGAAGCTGCACTCATAATCATCATTCCACTCAAACTTTACCTCTTTCTTAGTGAGGTTTATAAATGGCAAAGCAATACAAGAGAATCCTTCCACAACTGTCTATAATATCCAGCAAACCCTAGAAAGCTACGTACTTCTATCACAGAAGTAGGTCGTGGCCAATCAACAATTGCTGTCACCTTGGTGCTATCCACAGATACCCTATCTTTACTCACTACATGACCCAAAAAGGATACACTGCTCAACCATAATTCAAACTTCTTAAATTTTGCATACAGTCTTTTCTCTTTAAGGATCTGCAGTACTACCCTCTAATGCTGCTCATGCTCTTCCTTACTCCTCGAATAAATTAGGATGTCATCAATAAACACTACCACAAATTTATCTAGCTAGGGTTTAAATACTATGTTCATTAAATCCATGAATGCGGCTGGTGCATATGTGAGACCAAAAGGCATCACCAAGAACTCATAATGCCCATAACGGATTCTAAAAGCTGTCTTAGGAACATCCTAGCTATCCTAGGAACATCCTTATTCTTTACCTTCAACTAGTGATAGCCTAACCTCAAGTCAATCTTAGAGAATACTTGAACTCCCTACAATTGGTCAAATAGGTCATCAATATGTGGCAAAGGATACATATTCTTCACTGTGACTTTGTTCGGTTCTCTACAATCAATACATAACCTCATAGACCCATCATTCTTCTTCACAAACAACACAGGTGCTCCCCAAGGTGAGACACTAGGCCTAATAAAACTTTTGTCTAGCAACTCCTGTAACTGAGTTTGTAACTCCCTTAACTCCAACGATGCCATTCTACAGGGCACTTTAGAAACAAGTGTTGTGTCAGGGACCAAGTTAACAAAAAATTCTACCTCACGATCTAGAGGAAGTCTAGGTAGATCCTTTAGAAAAACATCAACACAATCACTCACTATGGGCAATTCCTCTAACTTCTATTCTGGTAGTTCAGTACTCACCAAACAAGCTAAAGAATCATGACACCCTTTTCTCAACATTCGGTTAGCCTGAAGGAAAGAAATAAAACAAATAGAAGATCCTTTCCCATCCCCCTGAAAGAAAAACTCAAGTTGCCTTGGCATAGCAAAAACTAACCTCTTTCTAAACCAATCAACAGAGGCGTGATGCTTCGTCAACAAATCCATACTCAAAATCACGTCAAAATCCTTCATCTCTAAAGAATTCAAATCCACTAGAAAAATCCAACCATCCAAGTTTACCACACAAGATCTACAGATATCTCCCAATACAACTGTTTCTCCTAATGGAGCAGACACGGTAATACAAACATCAAAGTCTCACAAAGAATAGACAATCTGTATAAATATCAAGCTGTCAACTCTTAACCTTCAAAATGAAATCAAGAATGATTTAACACAAGCTTAAACAAAACTAACTTAACCAAACACTACTAAGGACTATAGGGACTCGGACCTCGTCTAAATGATGAAATACAAGGTATGTAACTTGATAAATCTACAGCTCTGATACCACAATTGTCACAACCCAAACCTGCGTATGACCGGCCGTGGCCCACAGGGCCTTAACCCAAGGCACACGTAAGCCTAAACACGCATTCAATATCACCTTGAACAATTAAACCATGGTCCAATAATAAATAACCAAAACTCAATCCAGGACATGCTACAAGTGAAAAACAAGTCATAACCAACTTCCAAAAAATATATATACTAAATAGGACACAAACCGCCCACAACATAAAATAATCCTAAATAAAACACAACCACAATGTATGCACAAAACTCGACAAGCAACCTAAAAAAAATTAAATAAATGCCCTAGAGGTCCATGCAATTGAGTCCCCGCTACGCCATGAATCCACTTTAAGTCCTTCTAACACCTGGAAGTGATAAAACTAAGTCAGCTGATAGCTCAGTGAGTAGCAACATGGATAGTAAATACAGTTTTGAAAACAAGGATAAATTCCAAAATAAGATATATATCACAGAAACTAGATTGGCATACAGTTTGGTAAATACAATCTGTTTCAAAAAGAATGTTCCACAATTCAACACTTAAAATACTCATGTCTCGCAAGAACATGATAAACAACATTTTCCACTTAAAACAGAATGTAACATGAACACCAATAATTTTCTGGGTACCAAGAAAAACAAATAATCTGCCACACATTTCTCAGGCTATAAGCCCCGTTGGATCCAATACCGAACTAAGAGTCATCCTCAGGGTGGCACCTGGGCCTTTTCTCAAAGACGATCCGATTGAAGGTCACCTAGTTATTTTTAATGGTCTTTTCCTTACAATCGTTGAGCACTAGAGTCATCACGGCCCAACCCGGATCTGTTCCCTAGTGGCCAGAGTCACCACACACAGTGGAATAATTTCCCTAGATTAAATACACACATGGTCCCAATAATCAATACACATCAGTTTTGTAAAACATAGTAGTTCATCATTATAAATATGAGACCAAAACAAATAGTTTACAGTATGCCAAGTTCACACATGTTTCGGAAATAATTTGATTCAATTAATAATATAATAATTTATCAAAACAGTTTAGTCTTAAAACAAAAATTTAATTTTCCAACAGTTCAGGGTAGGGGAACATTTATAAAAATACGTAGCATGAAACTACTCACCTGAAACGAAATGATATAATCCTTGAATCGAATAGAGTGTAAAAGTCCAACTAGTGCCCTAAACGAAGTATAAAAAAAAAAACTACACGTCACAACTAATTTAAAATACTACAAAGTAGGAACTAAGTAACCTCAACTAAAGCGCACTAACATGGCTCAACCCAACTCACCATTACTCTTAAATATTAGCTAAGTTCATGTTCTTCAATGTTTAAAATCACCCAAGACACGGGTTCTGGTCAAAACTTAATTAATTGTTACTTTAAGATAAAACATAATTTCAAACAAGCCTTCCCAACCTATTCGCTAATTTTGAAAATTACAAAACCCACTCCACGCTATTCGAAAAATTCCAATAACCTCCAGATATGATCTAATATATCCTAAGTTTCAAACCCAATTGGTTTCACTTGATTTGCTTATCAAAATAATTATCTACAATTAATTATACCCAAACGGGTTGTTTTCTGCAGCACTTTAAAGAAATTGACGGTTCTCTTAATATACACGAGAAATCAATACACGAAACTAGACTCGTAACTGGTTCTAATGACACTAATTTGATAATTTTTGGATTTATACCCAAAGAGAACAACACTCCCGAATTTACTATTTCGGACTGGTTTCCTGGATAGATTTGAATACCTCAATTTATGTGGATCTTGACTCCCAAAAATTATAAAAAAATTCATATATGCAATTCAATATGTAATTAATCTACTGTAAAAATTTCAGATTAAAATTCATTCGTTTGATATGGTTTCTTGATTTTTAAAGTCTATGATTCTGCACAGAATTTTTCCTTGAATAATACCCAATCTTTATGCATGAATGTGTTGAACCTTAAACATTATATCTAGACCTATACCAAACAAGGGCACCAGTCCACTGTCAACAAAACACACAAAAATAATGTCACATCTCTTCCACAATGAGACTCACGCAACCACACAGCAGCTCTTCTTCCATCATTATTTCCCATAACCCAAGTTTGATATACTAAACTTCCCTTCACCCCAGACCATAAATTAATATATACCTGAATGATCAAACCATGCATTTCATGAACTCAACTATAGAAGATCAAAAATAATAATAGAAGTGAGAATAAACAATTAAATTACCCACAAAGTATTGGTTACATAGAATTCCTCTCCCTCCTTGTTTGCCACAAGCTTCTTCGTCTCTCTCTCCCTTAATGACTCACGGCTGCTAAGCCTAAAGTGGCTTCTATTGCGTTGATTATAAAAAAGAATTGATATCTCACCATTAGGGTTTTATCCACCTAATATAAATTTCCAAAATGACCCCTTACTAACTAGTTTATTATTATTATTATTATTATTATTATTGTTACTATCATTAAGATTATTATCAAAAGTCTTAAAAAAATTGTGAACTTCCATAAAAATTTATTTATACTTTAAAAATTAATTAAAGATCCCCCAAATATTTAATTTGCACTTTAGGATTCACCATGAAAATATTTGAGATTATAATATTATTATTGTTATTATTTAATTATTTACTCAATTTTTATATTTGGCTTCTCACACAAGTCACCAGTCCAACAGTCACCTTTTACTTCACCTGTGCCCAGTCAGGCTCAGGCTTCTACTTCTACTCTAATAAGAGATTATTTGCCAGTTCTGATGGCTCAACATCCCTCGGTTAGCATGGAAGACATGCTTCGTCATCACCAGCAAACCATTGAAACCATGCTGTAAGATGTTGCCCGACAAGCTGAAGTAATAAATAGGCTGCAGCCACAGCAACCACAGCCGACAGTAGCTTCCGCATTCTATGTACCTCCAGTGGGTATTCCAGCACCTAGAGTCACTATCAATGTCCAAGAGAATCTAGGCAACCCGGTAGACCCCATTCCACTGCAAGCCTCCATGGCACCAGTGTACCAAACTGAGGCGCAATTTGAATTCGAGGTTGACCCCATTGCATTAAAGGTCAACAAGCGAGAAAAGCTTTTGAAGCAGGCACAGGATGTGAACTCAATCCCTGACATCAAGGATGGATATACTGACTCCGCAGTAACCCTGCCGAACAAATTCAAGATGCCATACATAGATCGGTTTGATGGCTCTAAAGACCCTATGGTCCATCCCCGACTATTCTCCGACATCCTATTGCCAATGGGCCCTACTAGACTTCAAAAGATGTCACTTTTTGGCCAGACCCTGTCGGGTATAGCGGCTA
The DNA here is from genome assembly GCF_055761805.1 of Camellia sinensis. Lineage (NCBI taxonomy): Eukaryota > Viridiplantae > Streptophyta > Magnoliopsida > Ericales > Theaceae > Camellia > Camellia sinensis. The sequence continues at coordinate 140,417,174 of NC_138969.1, read as the reverse complement.
TCTGGTATGCAAAACTCGAGGACTCTGTGAAGCGGAGTTGGGAAGAAATGGTTGAGGCCTTTGTCCCGCAGTACTCCTACAACACCCAGATCGAGGTCATAACCCATTGTAGACACCCCATTTTTACCGCCCTTAGCACTTGGGTGCCATTGGTTGATCACTCGATGATGAGAGTTGTGCTATGCAAATGTTTGATTTCTTTAGCAAGAAGAGCTCTAAATCCCAACCTTACACCCCATTTTTGGGCCAAAAATTTTTTTGACCAAAATTATTTTAGCCTTGAAAACCCTCTCTTTCAAAAAATTTTTGAAAAAGTTTCTACGATGTTCCAAGGCTTGCATTTCGTTAAATGTTGCACTTTTCAGTAAACTGAGCAAGGGCAAAGTGAAAATAAATGGAAGAGAGGTGAACTCTTTCAAAAATATTTCAAAACATCTTATTTAGAGGTTTGGAGTTGAAGAAAATTGGAGGAGAGGAAAGAAACCTATTTGGGGAAGAAGTTGGGCATAAACCGTTAAGAGAAAACTGGGCAACCTTCACTAAATCAGGCCTATCCGTTTCTAAACTTGGACTTAAGTTGTGAGGCCACCACCATTGGAAAGAGGACTTGTGGGGCTTTATTTTACACTCAAGAATCTCTTAAAGCCAAGACTGGATGAGGGAGATATGACTGGTTGGAGTTAGGCATCAATCTGGTTAAGCCAAAACTGAGCAGTCTTCACTTAAATAGACATATCTTTCTGCACACTTGGAATTTTGATATGAGACTTTCACCATTGGAAAGCTTACTTTTGGGGACTCAATTTAGACTCAAGACTGACCTGAAACGGAGTTCGGATGAAGGAGATATGCCTGTTTGAAGTCGGGGCCAAAAACCAGTTTTTTGCTTGTCGACCACTAGTGAGGTTTGACGGCCATGTGTCGGCTAGGGGTGAAGTGTGTCAGCCAAGGATGAGGTTTTTCAGCCACCAGTGATGGCTGATCGACCATTGGTGCAAAAAAAGGCAGTTTTCTGCAAATATTTTCCTGCAGCTATTTTCACGCTGCTCTAGCTGTCCTATATGGATATTTTCGACCTGAAGCCACTTTTTTCTATATGTAGAGGGCATTCTCTATGTTTTTCAGGGTTGGAAAAATTTTGGGAGCCTCTCTCTCTCTCTCTCTCTCTCTCTCTCTCGACAATTCTCTCTCTCTAGATTTCTTTTTCTCTCTTCAATTTTTGTGCATACAAGTGAAGATACACTTCAAGTTTGCCTATCAACCCTTAACCAAAGTTGGTTATCTTTGGGTTGAGGTTACTTGGGACCCTTTTTGAGCTCTAGAAGGCGGCCTTGGCTTGTTTTATTGCCTCAATTGTGTCTTGGCTGCAAGAGGTATAACACTCTCCGTTTAAGCTTGCTTTGCACAATTGTTTTCCTATCTCTTTCCAGTATTTTTGGACTGTTTTTGGCCTGTCTTTGGACTGTAATTTTGTGGCCTAAAAATGGTGGTTTGAGGCCATTTTTTGATAAGGGGTGGTTCACCCTTCTTGCTTATTTGCTTGTAAAGTTTTTGGGTCGTTGTTCATCACTTTCAAATCAACTTTTTTGGGCCTTTTTACAACTGATTTTTAGAGGTTTTCAGAGGCTAAAAATGTTGTTTTGAGGTCCCAAAAATAGAGGGGTTAGCCACCCCTCTTTATGCTTGTTTACTAGCTCAAAAGCTCTGTGTTTTAGCTTACTGTTTTAGCTACTTTTGTCTTCATTACAACATGTTTTCCAACTGATTTTGGGCTATAAAAAGTCTATGTTTTTGGGCTGAAACTTGGGTGCTAAGGCCATTAAAGGTTGAGGGGTTGATAGCCTTTCTTTGTACCTTGTTTTGGAGGCCTTTTCCCTTGTGTTTCCCATCTTTGCATCATCCTTTTCAGAGCTGTTAAACACTGTTTTTGAAACTATTTTAGTGGCCAAAATCATGTTTTGAAATCCAAATTTGGAGGGGTTTGCCTCCCCTCCTTGTGTCTTGTTTGCATGCTTAGTTAGCTTCATATGTTAGCATATTTTTCTAGCTTAACTTAGCTTAATTCCAACATGTTTTTGCTTCTAAAATAGCCTACTTTAGTTCTATTTTGGGCTGTTTGGGTCAGTTGAGTCTTATTTTGCTTGGTTGTAGTGCAATAACCCTCACAAGCATGGTGTTTTAGGCACTAGACACCTTCTTGTTTGAGTTGATAGCATTTATTTATGCTTTTATCACTCATTTTCAGCACTTAACCATCTCTACAACCTCCCTCCTTTCTTGGTTTTATTTTTGCTTTGAAAGTGGTTCAAACCATCTGCTTGTTTAAAGCATGAAATTGAGATGGTTTAATCCCTTTTGGGGTTCATTACCAGGGGCATGAGGTCTCTTTCATGCCTAAAACAACCTTGTGGTTTGAGCCTTCTTTCCCTTAGAGGACACTCACCAAAGGACTAATAGACTAAAGGATGGTTGGTAACTAAAATGTGTAAACAAAATTGGCAAGTAAAAGAGGCAAGATAAGCATGCCTTTGTGTTGCATTGCATGTGTTCAAATCGAATGTTAATTTGAACACAAGGAAAATGGGACATTTCATACTCAAAGTGATGAAATGTGTCATTTTCCTAGGTCTCCATTGCCCTTGATCATGCATGATAGGGTGGTGGTCATTTTGGTCATGTTTGTGCATTTATTGAACTTGTACCAACTTGGTCCCTTAGCCAACATGCATTAAAATTGGTTGATTGATGGTTAGAGGGCCAAGAGTTTCTCTCTTTTGAGCTTGTGTGATGATAAGGAGGGTATACAGTACAAACAACTTGTGAGAATACACTGTTTTGCTCTGTTTTGCTCTCTGTTGCAACAAGGAAGGTCAACTCATCAGTGGCCGACAACCATCACCATTGGCCGACCGACTGCCAATGGCAGCCGACCGGCCCCCTATCGACCACCAATGAAATTTGCACAGTGTATTGGTAAGGTGGAGCATAGGTGTTTTGGAAGTGGACAGCTTTGTTGGTGTTCATATGTGCAAACAGAGGCTTTCAGTGGCAAGGCAGTGGCTTTTCGGATGGAAATTGAGCATACACGAGGCTCCCTCGCTTCCCGAGATTAGCTAATTAATTTACTTAGCAATAGATCAAATATGTGTTGTAATTAATTAGTTGTAGCTAATTAAGAGTTGTAAATAATTAGTCAATTTAACTAGTTATTCATTTTTGGTTTGTAATAATTAGTTAACTTAATTAGTGTAGCCAGTTAGCTTTTGTTCATTTGAACCCTCATTCGTGAGGGCGTAATGTTGTAATAAGTGTGCGTGCGTGTGTATGTTTTCAACCCCAAGTCTTTCTCCATTTTATTTAATCACTTTTGATGGTTATATTAGGGACATGTTTTAATTACCATACCTTATGCTTGCATCCATTCATTCGTATTGCATGCACCGAGGCTCGGCGCATCATTCAAACTGCATCGTCATTTCAATACATCTTTGAGTACGTGTTTAATCGCATGTTATCAAATCGATCAATATGCCATATTAGTAGCTGAGCCCATTAATTGCATATTGCATGTGTGGCTTTAGGCATTTGTATAGTTAGGAATCATGCATATTTTACTAACTCATATCTTCTTAGCTTGGAGTACTGGGTGAGTTTTTATGCTTTAGCATGCTTGCATAAATGTGAATGTTGCCATGATTAGCATTCTTGCCATGAGGCTATGTGCTTAAATGCTAAACTGCTTGAATGCCTGTGGATGAAGGTTTGTTATTTTAATTGGAACAATTCAACGAATGTGCGTTTTAAGCCCACTTTGTTAAGTGGCAAATCAGTTTAAGTCCACTATGTTTGGTGGCAAATTTGCAAACTTTAAGCCTACTTGAGGTGCCAAATTCAAACTATTTTCGCAAACAAACAAGAGTTGAATTGTTCCAAATTGAGCAAACTAGTCTATACTTGCTTGTACGCATCACACAGTAAAACTAGTTTAATAACCGGAATAAGAACGCACAATGTTTATAAAAAATCATATCATGATTAGTAGAGGTCGATCTTTGATCGGGCCAGCGGGGGTGCTCAATTCATGACCTTCCCCCCTCGTACCCAAGTTCCCGAGCCGAGGCAACTTTGGTGATAACGGACATGTGCGCCTAAGTCATAGTGTTTGCCATATGCTATTCCTGAACAGTTTTCCGAAGGCTCGCTTGGAAAAGCTTGCCAAAAGGCTGACCGGTTACGGGCTCTGCCACGATGGGAACACAAACCTTGGATCTGGACTACCGCTGTACCGTTTGATCCTCCTTTCACTTCTCGGTGTTAGGTGTGAAAGGTATATTAGGTAGTCTTGTTGAGGAACCCTTTTTTGACCAATCGGCTTAGTTGCATATCAGGAACCATAGAGATTGTTTCAAACTAGGACAGGATGCTTACCGGAATGCAAGATTGTGTGAAACCACTTGTTATGCATAGTGAAAACCCTAGCTCCTGATGAAACTAGGATAGGGTAACCCTACCCCATCATAGGGGTGTTTTGGCTCTTACTTAGCTGGTATGTGCTTTACAGTGAAACTGTACGGGGATGTGCATATCAGTTGTCAAGTTGGTATCTGTTTTGGGGCATAATTTGGTAGAGAGAATAGTCATTCAGCTGTGATCATATTTGTTATAGTGAATTAAGGCTGAGGTGCTGTCTGTTTTCACTTTTTCTAGGTAGCCCTGAAACCATAGCTTCAGAAGGCTCCAATATCCTCCAGAAACTCTGGACTCGTGTCGATGGAGTTTATCAGGACATAAATTTAGTTCAAAGGCAATCAGTGTTTCCTTCGCCGGTGGCAAGGCGAAGAAGGGCCAAACAGGGCTCATTGATTCCATTGTTCTGGCATTCACCAGTTAGATTACTTTTATCCAGCTCATCCCGGGCATCTACTCTTATCATGGCTTAGCCTTTGACAAATTTGGAGGAATTATTGCTTCATCTGCAGCAAAAAGTTGACTCCCTCTAGCATGACGTAGTCCGTCAAGCCGAGGTTACGGCCCGTCAGAGCGAGGTTATAACTAGTCTACAGCAATAGCAACCATAGCCAGCAACGGCCTCTACATCACATGTACCCACTGTGGCTATCCCAATGCCTAGTACCACCACTAATGCTACCATTGCTCGAGATCCACAAACCGAGGTTGTTCCAGCTTTCCCAATCCAAGTAGAACCCATCCCAGTACAAACTCCTAGAGCCTTGGCGTATCAAACCAAGGCACCGTTTGAATTTGAGGTTGATCCAACTGCACTTAAAGTCAACAAGTTGGAAAAGCTGTTCAAAAAGGCATAAGGGGTCAACTCTATTTCAGATATAGAGGATGGGCACACTGAATTGGAAATTACTTTACCGGAGCAGTTTACGATGCCGTATATTGACTGTTTCAATGGCTCGGGAGATCTGATGGTGCATTTGCATCTGTTTTCTGATATTCTAAGGCCAATAGGTTTGACCTGGGCCTAGAAGTTGTCACTATTCGGCCGAACCATGTCTGGCATAGCCGCAATCTGGTATGCGAAATTAGAGGACTCTGTGAAACAGAGCTGGGAAGAGATGGTTGAGGCCTTTATTGTTCAATACTCCTACAACACACAGATGGAGGTCACAACTCATGATCTCGAAGCCATCCGTCAAGAGCTAAAAGAGGGTTTCTCAGAGTTTATGACGAGATGGAGAGTGAAGGCCTCGATAATGACTACATGGCCTTCCGAAAAAGATCAGAACATGATGATTGTTCAGAATCTGCATGGCAAGTTGCTACAGAAGATGATCGTTCTACCTCTGTTTACCTTTCGAAAGCATCATGAAATGGGGGTTCAAATCGAGGATGCCATCTGACAAGGGATCTTTGTGGAAGATAATGAGCCTTTGAAGAAGAATGTTGTTCGCAGTTTCAATGTTACTACTAATGGTAGCACAGCTGCAAAATGCTCAGAAGTAAACACTGTCACCACTCCCCTTAATGGCCAAAAACCAACCACTTCAACTCGGCCCCAAGCTTAAAATTTCCATCCTGTTTACATTAGTCTCTCTCAAGCTTTCAAAATGTTACGAGAAAAAGGGTACCTAGAACTCCTAGAACCCCGACCCCTTTCAAATCCTCTTCCAACAAGACATGACCCAGCTAAATATTATGCCTATCATCAACAGCACAATAATGATACAAACCGTTGCATCCGTCTCCGTCATAAGATTCAGGATCTTATTGACGAAGAGATCATGGCTCCACCAAAAGGACCTCAAGCCACCCCTAACCTATTACCTCCATATCTCAATCTAGTCCATGCACTGCCATCTACCTAAAACCCCAGCATATACATCACCCTAGCCCATTTACCCAAGCCTGAGGTGTTCATTGCAAAATGCATGGACTTGTGTATGATGGATGCACTTGAACCCCAATCATCTAAAACCCAAAAACCCACTACTTCTGAGCTAATGAGCATGATTGAAAATCTTCAGAGAACTGTGGCAGATCTAGCCTTTGGGATATTGGCTCCATCATCGACCACATCACATACCAGGAATTTCATGTCAAAAGGCTTCCCAATCTTGGGACGGGCTGCATTGGAAGAAGGCCAATCCCTTGGCAAAGTGGAGGTAAATGGAAAGAACAAGGTAGGGGTAGGCATTGGTCCCTATGAACATCTTCAGTGGGCTATTGAGGCTTTGAAAGCCGAAGGGCTGAATAAACAGCAAGTGCTTGCAATTGTTGCAAGACTGTGGATAACACTTTTTCCACTCAGGTTCGGGGCATTTCGAATCAAGGGGCAAGCCAAGAAAAAGGTTATCGTACCAGAAACACCACTTTCAGCTCTAATCCCACACCCATAAGAGATCATCAAACCCAATCAGCACCTGCCAACCCCTCTGTCATTCCCTCTAGGACTAGTAACCGCACCAATAATCCCCTTTACATGACCTTATCCAAAGCTCTCCAAATCCTCGTAAGACAAGGCCATCTCAAACCCATTGACCCTCGACCTCTCCCCGATCCCCTTCCAGCCAAGCATAATGATGCCAAGTATTGTGCCTTCCATCAACAAACCGGTCATTACACTAACAGTTGTTTTCGTCTTCGCCATGAAATACAAGATTTGGTTGACAATGAGGTCATTGCCGCACCAGGTCCTATAAAGTCTATCAGCACCAGATCAATGAACTGGGGGGATAATGTGACTATGTGATCAGGGGATAAACCACTTGCTGATGGGTATTGAGTCAGTTCTGTTGTGTTGTATTGAGTCCGTCTTGTTGTATCGAGTCAATCCTGTTGTGTTAGAGTCGGGTGATTTTAAGGGTGTTACCTCGGACATCATTATCTTGTTTTATGTTTGTCTTTTACACTCTTTCTTTTGCGTCTATTTCTGCCATTGAGCCAATTGCGCCAGAAGATCTGAATGAAATAGCAGAGATTTTCACTTAGTTTTTTGTGCCTTAAAATTATTGCATTGACCTAAGTTTTTCAAAACTTTTCTAACACTATGATGAAAACAAAGATAAAGGAATTCCTCAGGATTTGCAAAAATTTGATCCACTGAGAGAAAGAGAGGTATGCTAAGCCCTTAATGAATGGGATCGTGCTTGTTAATGTGAGTACTAAGAAGAATCCTGGTGTGATCTAGATTGGTTCTACATTGTCTTTAGAGGAGCCTGAGCGACTAGTTGCTTTATTAAAAGATTTCAAAAAATGTTTTGCATGGTCCTACGAAAACATGTGTGGAATCGCTCTTGGGATTGTACATCATAAGATCACTCTCGGGCTCGAGACTTGACCTCTTTGCTTTCAAACTTTAATTCAGAATGTTCAACGATCAACCAAAGCATAAGGCTTGTATGGCCGGATCGGAAGCAGCCCTGGAACTAGGAGCAATAAGGTCAGATGTCATCAAAGGAAGCTTGTAAAGCTGGATGAGAAGCATCCCTTGAACTAGAGGCAACAAAAGGTCAGATGTGCTCGAAGATTCAAAACTGGGTCATTTCTCAAGCTAATGAAGACTGGCAAGAAAGCCCAATCCTAGAATCTGAGAGAGGAGAAATTATTGCTGAAGGACAATTGAGTTCCTATCCACAACACTACGGGAAAATTTAGACCCCAATTGGATTGGCTCGTATATCATCAAGACTATTTAGTCAGCAACAACAACCATTCTCATGGATTCAGATGGCTTGAGGTCGTAGACAAGTTAAACTTTTCTATCCTTGAGAGGCTCGCTGGGCTGAAAACCCAGAAGAGCGACCCAGGCAAAAGTTAGAGCCAAAAAAAAAGGAACAAAAATGAAAAAATGGAAATGAAGAAAAAAGAAAGAAGAAAAAGAGAAAAAGAAAAGAAGAAGAAAGAAAAATAGCTCGCAAGGTTGAAAACTTGGAAGGGCGACTTTGGCAAAAGTTAGAGCCCAAAAGGAGAGTGTCAACACCCGAGTGAACCTCAACCCCTGGGCCTGATTCCCATCTTTGGGATACGTAGGCAACTTCATCCTGAAGTTTAGCCCCAACCATTTTCAGCTTGCTAGTCTCATCCATGTTGATTAGCTGATCCTTGTTCAACTCGGCTATCTTATCCATATGCAAATTGGCTCATCTTCGTTCAAATACGGTTGTCCTATTTCGTTACAAGATTCAGCTATAAGACAAATTAAATTAAGATCTGAGATTGTGCATCTCGAGAGTATATTCCGCATTGGTTGAGCGATGGCCATTCTCGAAAATGATTGCATTTTTTCAAAACTGGACGATTTCTTGGACCCCAAAAAGGAAAATTTTCAGTGCTCACAACCTGACTTACATGATTTCAAAGCAGAAAGTTGAATAAGCATGTTAATCTAACTCTCATATTGGTCAAAAAAAAATTTAGCAGAAAGCCAAAAAACAAAAAATGGTCAAAGTGATGAACTCGAGACACAGTTGAGTCAGGCTTTTTGTCTTTTCCCCAGAAAGGCCATTATCAGCAGACTTGCCAGAAATGGAACAATTGAAGCTAACAGCAGAGGGCCGAAAGCTTTCTCATCCTCCAAACAGTGAGGTATCAAGCCAAGTACGAAGCACAAATTGAAAATGGAGCTGGATATTCAGTTCCCTCATCTAGACAACCACGCTCAAATTAGAATCTAACCCGGAATGGGGACGTAGAAAACGCAATGTGTGAGACCAATCAATTGTATACCTGGCCGGTGGGACATGCTGTAATTCATCTTGGTCAAGCTAAGCCAAGGGCATCATCAACCGATGTCAGTTGTAGATCTGCTGTACATCCAGTCGCATCACAACCCTTTTGTGGGAGAGCTCACTAGTTGTGAGCAAAAGAAAGAGACTCTAGTAGAATACTAGGGGCAAAAGCCCACAACTTCCTGCTTATCCATCAGCCACCCAGGGAAGGGATAAAAAAATAAGAGAGAGTAAAGAATAGAGAGATGTGCGCTGAGAGAAAAAGTGAGGAAATGGCTTTTCAGAGAAAAAGAGATTGAGTGCCAGAGTGATGTGAGAATCATAGATGAGAAAGGGTGGGATACAATAACCGGAGAAACAGGCTCCCTGTGAACTGAGAGGTCTCTCGCCATTAGAACACTTTCGAGTGTTGTGTTTGTTGTTTTTGTTTGTCTCGATTCCTATTTTGAGCCGTTTTGAGTGTCAATAGATGTGTTTAGGTTGTTTTACCTTTGTTTTCTCTTCGTTGAGTCATGGTGTACTATAGTTAGTCATAGGCTCAATACCTGGTTAAGAACTCATTTCTCAATTTCAATTTCAAAAATAAATCATTTTGTGTTCAAAGTGTTGTTCCATTCTCCACATTTGTACAAAACAGGATCCTTTCTTTCATAAACGGCAGGGTTTAACCCAGGTAATGTGAGAACAATAGAACAAGGACCAATCTGAAGCTACATGGGTTCCGGATTGCAAAGCAAAAGAGAAGAGGGGAAATTTGGAGCATCTTAGTGTGTTTCAACTTCAGCATTTCCGAGATTGTATTCCAAGTGCACCTTCTCAGGCCTCGCCATTTCTCTGGAGTATGAGTGTAACTCGACCCCAAATTCAAGCCTGCTTCAAGTCAGAATGGCGATCAATGCGGTTTACCCCTTGCCAATATGAACAGGATATATTCTTTTTGAACACGTTGCAAAGTCTCTAAGGGGTAAATCTGAGGTTGTTGTCGAACAACACCTTTTGTTCGATCTGTCATTCTGTCAGATTACATAGTTGTTCTCTTATGTGGCATAAAATGTGTATTTTCACATATACGTTTGTTGCATGCGTCACTTGCATCGTTTATGATTCATGCATAGAACATGCATTCAATTGTGCATAGAATATGCTCTTGATTCATGCATAGAACATGCATTCAATTGTGCATAGAATATACTCTTGTCTCTTGCACATAACACGCATTCAATTGTGCATAGAATATGCTCATGTCACTTGCATAGAACATGCATTCACTTGTGCATAGAATATGCTCTTGACATACATCATGCTTTCAATTTTACATAGAATATGCTCTTGTCTCTTGCATAAAATGTGCTTTCAATTAACATCATGCATCGGTTGTCTATCTTGCATGAAACATGTGTTGTCACTATATTGATTTGTAAATCTTGTTCATTTGATCATTTTGTGCATCTATCGCACAATAACCTCACTTCATGCATCTATCGCATAATCAATCATTTTGTGCATCATCGCATAAATCGCTACGTGAACACTGCACAATTTCAAACTCATTCACACTATCTAGTGCATTTCAAATTCACTCGCACTATTTAGTGTATTTCAAACTCAATCGCACTGTCTACTGCATTGCAACTCAATCGCACTATCTTATGCATTTCACCTTCGCATTATTTTATGCATTTCAATTCAATCGCGCTATGTTGCGCATCGCACTATCTTGTGCATTTTAATCTCAATCAAGCTATCTTGTGCATCACACTATCTTGTGCACCCTTGCATCGCACTGTTTTGTGCATTCTCCTTGTATCGCACTTTCTTGTGCACCTTATTCCACTTTATTGTGCACCTACATCTCACTGTCTTGTGTACTCACTTGGTCTTGGAGACCTTAAATCCTCTAAAGGTGCAATTCCTTTAGTGTTTGTCGTGCCTGAACGGCTTCCGGTGGTCTGGTATAGCCACCTGCCTGTGTTTGCAATGAGTTCCTAGGAGACCAACTGCGACGGTGGAAACTACAGTTCGAATGGCGATGCCTAGAAGACAAAGGTTTGGAATTTTCGAGACTAAAGTCTGGTTTAAATACCCAGGGGTGTATCCCAGCTTGAAATCTGTGTGGAAGCCCCATAGGTTGAGGTAGCTTGTGTGCGCCTCAATTCTGGATACTGAACCAACCTAGTCTGTCACCCCGTTGGATAATAGGAAAAGTTGTGAACATGGCCAGGAAGAAAAGTAGTACCTATGGTTCAGAAGTGCAAGATGCATAAGAGGAAGATCCCCAATAGCATAAGGTGAGTCATCACCAATTGCCTCTGTAAGGTACTTTCACTTCGTAGCTGCTACATCACATTTATTATCTATTGCATCACATCTATCACTTCTATTGCATATAGAATTTATTGCATACATCTATTACATTATACCATTTTATTGTCTGCATCCTTTCCATGGTAAGCTTGGTTTGGCATGTGCCCATACCTTTTCACGTTAAAACATAGCTCTGCATGTGTACTAGCTTATTGTGCAAGAATTGCGGTCTGAGGATTTCTGCACGATTTTTGTGTTAGACATGGTTTAGTTTGTGTCCATGCCTTTTCTAGGTAAGATGTGGTTCGGCCGGCGCCTTATTCACTGCATCCATTGCATTGTACTTTGTTTTATTGCATTCAACATTTAGGATCATTATCTTTCCCTAGCAGATCATTCCTCACTTATATCATACCATCTAATTACTTGTACTCTTTCTTTTTCTACAAAAAACATAGCTCTGTATGTGTATGTGCCTAATCCATAAGAATTGTGGTTAGAGTGCTCTGGCACCTTTTTTATATAAAACATAGTTTGACTTGCATCGCCAATCCTTTATGATATTTGTGTATTTTGCACTGCTTGTGGTTTGATGATTTTGTCACATTGTATATCATTTGCATGATTTCATTACAATTGCATATCATTTTGCATTCTGCCCCTGAATTACGATGGTTAGATTCCTTACAACGGGATACGTAGGCAACCTTCAAGTTCAACCAATTGCATCAGCATTTTGTTTGTTTACCCAAGTCTTACGGCCTTGTCAAAATGGGTCGTCTTTGGGCTTTGACATTCACTCACGTCATTTCATGACTTCGAGCTCTGTCAAAGAGGGGCAACTATAGACACCCCATTTTTGACCACTCTTAAGACTTGGGTGCCACTAGTTGATCACTCGATGATGAGAGTTGTGCCACGCAAATGTTTGATTTCTTCAGCAAAAAGAGCTCTAAATCCCAACCTTACACCCCATTTTTGGACCAAAACTTTTTTTGACCAAAATTATTTTAGCCTTGAAAACCCTCGTTTTCAAAAAAATTTTTGAAAAAGTTTCTACGATGTTCCGAGGCTCGCATTTCGTTAAATGTTGCACTTGTAGGTAAACCGAGCAAGGACAAAGTGGAAATAAATGGAAGAGAGGTGAACTCTTTCAAAAATATTTTAAAAAATCTTATTTAGAGGTTTAGAGTTGAAGAAAATTGGAGGAGAGGGAAGAAACCTAGTTGGGGAAGAAGTTGGGCATAAACCGTTAAGAGGAAACCAGGCAGCCTTCAGTAAATCAGGCCTATCCTTTTCTACACTTGGACTTAAGTTGTGTGGCCACCACCATCGGAAAGTGAACTTTCGGGGCTTCATTTTACACTCAAAAAATCTCCTAAAGCCGAGTCCGGACGAGGGAGATATGGCTAGTTAAAGTTAGACACCAATCCGGCTAAGCAAAAATTGATCAATCTTCACTGAAATAGGCATATATTTTTGTACACTTAGAATTTTGATGTGGGGATGCCACCATTGGAAATCCTACTTCTGGGGCTTCAATTTAGACTCAAGAATGACCTGAAATGGTGTCCAGACGAAGGAGATATGCCTGTTTGAAGTCGGGGCCAGAAACCAGTTTTTTGCTTGTCGGCCACTAGTGAGGTTTGACAGCCATGTGTCAGCCACTAGTGAGGTTTGATGGCAATGTGTCGGCCATGGATGAGGTTTGTCGGCCACCAGTGATGGTCGGTTGGCCATTGGTGCAAAAAAGGCAGTTTTCTGCAAATATTTTCCTCCTGCTGTTTTCACACTACTCTAGTTGTCCTATATGGTTATTTTCGACCTGACGCCACTTTTTTGTATATATAGAGGGCATTCTCTATGGTTTTTAGGGTTGGAAAAATTTTGGGAGTCTCTCCCTCTCTTTACAATTCTCTCTCTCTAGATTTCTTTTTCTCTCTTGAACTTTTGTGCATACAAGTGTAGATACACTTCAAGTTTGCCTATCAACCGCTAACCAAAGTTGGTTATCTTTGGGTTGAGTTACTTGGAACCCTTTTTGAGCTCTAGAAGGTGGTCTTTGCTTGATTTATTGTCTCAATTGTGTCTTGGCTTCAAGAGGTATAACACTCTCCTTTTATGCTTGCTTTGCACAATTGTTTTCCTATCTATTTCCACTATTTTTGGACTGTTTTTGGCTTGTCTTTGGACTATAATTTTGTGGCCTAAAAGTGGTGGTTTGAGGCCATTTTCTGTTAAGGGGTGGTTCACCCTTCTTGTTTCTTTGCTTGTAAAGTTTTTGTGCCTTTGTTCATCACTTTTAAATTAGCTTTTTTTTGGCCTTTTTACCACTAATTTTCAGAGGTGTTCAGAGGCTAAAAATGTTGTTTTGAGGTTCCAAAAATAGAGGGATTAGCCACCCCTCTTTATGCTTGTTTACTAGCTCAAAAGCTCCACATTTTAGCTTATTGATTTAGCTACTTTTGTCTTCATTACAACATGTTTTCCAACTGATTTTGGGCTATAAAAAGTCTTCATTTTTGGGCTAAAGCTTGAGTCCTAAGGCCATTAAAGGTTGAGGGGTTGAGAGCCCTTCTTTGTACCTTGTTTTGGAGGCCTTAGCCCTTGTGTTTCCCATCCTTGCATCATCTTTTTCAAAGCTTTTAAACACTATTTTTCAGAACTATTTTAGTTGCTTAAATCATGTTTTGAAGTCCAAATTTGGAGGGGTTAGCGTCCCTTCCTTGTGTCTTATTTGCATGCTTAGCTAGCTTCATATGTTAGCATATTTTTCTAGCTTCACTTAACTTAATTCCAACATGTTTTTGCTTCTGAAATAGCCTGCTTTAGCTCTGTTTTGGGCTGTTTGGGTCAGTTGAGTCTTATTTTGTTTGGTTGTAGTGCAATAGTCCTCACAAGCTTGGTGTTTTAAGCTCTAGACACCTTCTTGTTTGAGTTGGTAACATTTGTTTATGCTTTTATCACTCATTTTCACCACTTAACCATCTCTACAACCTCCTTCCTTTCTTGGTTTTATTTTTTCTTTGAAAGTGGTTCAAACCATTTGCTTGCTTAAAACATGAAATTAAGGTGTTTGTGCTTGGTTTAATCCCTTTTGGGGTTCATTACCAACGGCATGAGGTCTCTTTCATGCCTAAAACAACCTTGTGGTTTGAGCCTTCTTTCTCTTAGTGGACACTCACCAAAGGACTAATGGACTGAAGGATGGTTGGTAACTAAAATGTGTAAACACAATTGGCAAGTAAAAGAGGCAAGACAAGCATGTCTTTGAACACAAGGAAAATTGGACATTTCATACTCAAATTGATGAAATGTTTCATTTTCCTGGGTCTCCATTACCCTTGATCATTCATGATAGGGTGGTGGTCATTTTGGTCATGTCTGTGCATTTATTGAACTTGTACAAACTTGGTCCCATGGCCATCATGCATGGAAATTGGTTGATTGATGGTTAGAGGGCCGAGAGTTTCTCTCATTTGAGCTTGTGTGACGATAAGGAGGGTAGATAGTACAAACAACTTGTGAGAGTACACTGTTTTGCACTGCTTTTCTCTCTGTTGTAGCAAGGAAGTTCAACTCATCAGTGGCCGACAGCCATCACTAGTGGCCGACCGGCCACTAATGGTAGCCGACCGACCACCATTGGTAGCCGACCGGCCCCCTATTGGCCATCGATGAAATTTGCACGGTGTATTGGTAAGGTGGAGCAGAGGTGTTCTGGAAGTGGATAGCTTTGTTGGTGTTCATATGTGCAAGCAGAAGCTTTCAACAGCAAGGCAGTGGCTTTGAGGGTGGAAACCGAGCATACACGGGCCTCCCTCGCTTCCCAAGATTAGCTAATTAGTTTAATTGGCAATAGGTCAAATATGTGCTGTAATTAATTAGTTGTAGCTAATTAAGAGTTGTAAATAAGTAGTTAGTTTAACTAGTTGTTCGATTTCGGTTTGTAATAATTAGTTAACTAGAATAGTTAATTTGTATCATTTTGTAATAATTAATTGGCTTAATTAGCATAGCTGGTTAGCTTTTATTCATTCAAACCCTCCTTCGCGAGGGCGTAATGTTGTAATAAGTGTGCGTGCGTATGCGTATGTTTTCCAACCCCAAGTCTTTCTCCCTTTTATTTAATCGCTTTTGATGGTTATATTAGGGACATGTTTTAATTAGCATACCTTATGCTTACATCCATTCATTCGTATTGCATGCACCGAGGCTCGGCACATCATTCAAACTGCATCGTCATTTCAATACATCTTTGAATACTTGTTTAATTGCATGTTATCAAATCGATCCATATGCCATATTAGTAGCCGAGCCCATTAATTGCATATTGCATGTGTGGCATTAGGCATCTTGTATAGTTAGGATTCATGCATATTTTACTAACTCATATCTTCTTAGCTTGGAGTACTAGGTGAGTTTTTATGCTTTTGCATGCTTGCATAAATGTGAATGTTGCCATGATTAGCATGCTTGCAATGAGGCTATGTGCTTAAATGTTAAACTGCTTGAATGCCTGTGGATGAAGGCTTGTTGTTTAAATTGGAACAATTCAATGAATGTGCATTTTAAGCCCACTTTGTTAAGTGGCAAATCAGTTTTAAGCTCACTATGTTTGGTGGCAAATCCGCAAACTTTAAGCCCACTTGAGGTGGCAAATTCATACCATTTTCGCAAACAAACAAGAGTTGAATGGTTCCAAATTGAGCAAACTAGTCTATACTTGTTTGTAGACATCACATAGTAAAGCTAGTTTAATAACCGGAATAAGAACGCATAATGTTTATAAAAAATCATATCATAATTAGTAGAGGCCGATCTTTGATCGGGCTAGCGGGGGTGCTTAATTCATGACCTTCCCCCCGCGTACCCAAGTTCTCGAGTCGAGGCAACTTTGGTGATGACGGACACGTGGCCTTCGGCATGAGTCAGGGTTTCCTAAATTTCCCCAAAGAGAAAATATTTAGGTGGCGACTCTATATCTGGCAAAGCAGTCCAATTTTGGCATTGTTTGATTTAAAGTCAATTTTCCAAAAAGATCTACCAGATTTGGACTCTTTGGTGTTTATCAGTTTCACATTGCACTTTTGAGATTAGATTCAGAACAGCGGGAGTCCGAACCGTTAGGCGCTTTCTTTCAAAACCATTCGAAAGGGGGCGCGAAAAAGTGGAGCCGCACCCATGATCTTGAAGCAACCCGTCAAGAGCCAAAGGAGGGCTTCTCGAACTTTGTAACTAGGTGAAGGGCGAAGGCTTCGATGATGACTATTAGGTCATCCAAGAAAGATCAATTCCGAATGGTGGTTCGCAACCTGCAGGGGAAATTGTTGCAGAAGATGATTGTCTTGCCATTGTTTACATTCGCTGAGCTCCACAAGATAGGGGTTCAGATTGAAGATGCAATGAAACATGGGTTGATAACTGATGAAAAGGAACAACCTAAGAGGCCTTTCACATGCAGTTCCAATGCAACCACGAGTGGAGGCACCACTGCACGACCATCTAATGTGAATGTTGTCACCACGACACCCAAAACTGCCAACCCTTTTGCCAGTATAAATCCACAAACCTCAAATAACCATGCCCAAAATCAAAGGGTTTTTACCTCACTTTATATGCCTTTATCCAAAGCCCTGGGGGTCCTGATAAAAAAGGAGCACCTAAGACCATTAGAACAACGCCCACTACCCGACGCTCTCCCATGGGAACAAAACTCGGCCAAATACTATGCTTTTCACAAGCAGCACAGTCACGGTACTAACCAATGCTACAGGCTCCATCATGAGATTCAGGATCTCATTGACAACAAGGTGATAGCGCCACCTTAAAAGCCAAATGGAACCACCAACCCTCTTCTAGCCTACAACCAGGTTCCCCCACCCCAACACTTAAACTTAATACATACACTAGCCATCCCATATGACCCCAGCGTATATATCACCCCTTTTAACCTACCCAAACTGGCTGTGTTCATCCCTGAGAGCACTGACTTGTGCATAATGAACACTTTCACTCTACAACTTGAACCCATGGTGGTGACAATTGCAAAGGAAGGAAAGTTGGCCTTGGAAGAGAATGCCAGTCCATTGCTTGAGAGCTCTGCGGACTTAGCTGGGAGGATGTATAACTCGTGCTGTTATATTGTGCCAATGAATCAAGCCAAACCCGAAGTGGTCCTGCCAAAGGCAGTGAAGGTTAATGTGGTTCGAAAAGATGGCCCAAGCCAAGGTCTGGATGATCGATCTAGTGGAGCTGGAAGAAGACTTAGACAATCTACAGTTCTATGACAAACAATATCAGGAGGATGTGCAGATCGATTGGTTTGATTTGAATGGGTTGACAGACAACTCCGGGTGGCTTAGTGACGAGCCTGATGAAGAGGAGGAAACTCAACCAAAACCCGAAGAAAAGGGAGCTAGAATAGCTGCAGTGGCCGGAATGGCCGTGGACAAAGGGAAATTGTCAGAGAGCACTGGTATCAAGAATTTAGCTCAAGAACTGGGCGCCGTGAGTACCGCGGATACTGAACAAGAAGTCGCACTGAAGCAGTTTGTGCGAGAAAGAGATCAAAACAAACAGGAAGCTGGAATAGCTCAACACCCTATGGGGAATGTTTCTACTGAGAGAATAATTAGACTAGAATCGGACAATTGTTTGTCAGTTGCCGAAGGAATATAGTGGGAAGACGATGATCTGCATCTTGCCCACACTGATGAGGATTGGGGTAAAGACCTGCTAGACAATACCTGGTACTCTGAAGAGGTGGACCATATGACTAGAAGTGGGCGGCACTTCAAGCCCCCACACTTGGACCAAGCTGAAGCCTCCGAAAAAGATAAAGAGGTTGAGAAGCAGAGGGAAAAACAATTGGAAGAAGAAGCGGTGCTGAAACAACTGAAGAAGATCTAGGCCGATATTTCAATCTGGGGTCTGCTCATAGCTTCTCACGTGCACCGACAAGCTGTGCTATCAACGATGGATAAAACCAAATTGTCCATTGATACAACTCCTGAACAGCTTGTAGGGTTAGTCTTCCCTGGAGGTGTTGCGCCGACTTTAACTTTCTCAGACAAAGAACTGTCGCCAGAAGGTTGAGCACATAACAACCCTCTGTACATATTAATAGAGTGCAGGAAAAAGTGGGTGTCGGTGGTAGTGGTGGATACTGGATCAACTATCAACGTCTATCCATCTCATACAACATATGCCATCGGTTTAAAACCAATGGATTTCGTGCCTACAGCCCAGGTGATTCAGGCGTATGACAACACCAGTAGGGAGGTAATGGGCACAGTATAGATCAGAGTTCAAGTGGGCCTAGCTCAATAGGATATCGAGTTCCATGTCCTGGATGTGCCAGCCACTTTCAATCTACTGTTGGGAAGGCTGTGGTTACACCAAGTAAAAGCAATCTCCGCTACCCTTCACCAAATACTGAAATACCCCTATGGAAAAGGGGTGGCCATTGTGTTCGGGAATTCATCAATACATCCTCTGCCAGAGGTAACTACGCTTGTGCTAGAAATTGTTCATGACGAGGAGGATGTATTCCTCTCTGGATTTACCCTAGCTGAGGCCCGGGCAGTGCAAACCATCTTGGTAAGAATGGGTTGTATGTCAGTGCCTAATTGATCTACTTTATGAACAAGCTTCAACATGTGCCAGGAATGGGTTTGGGAAGGAGTGGCTGAAAGGACGTTACTGCATTGGCCGATGTGCCACATAATCTGCATACCTTTGGTCTTGGTTATACGCCCACCAAAGAGGATTGGGTTAGGAACGAAAAAGAGATGACAGGAAGAGCAAGAGGTAAGAAGACTGAGAAGCACTATGAACTTGTGCACAGACTTATCCGGGGAACCATGAATGGTCATTTTGTTCGAGAGGGTGAAGACTTCCCATTCTGTGGTTTCCCCGAACCCTGGTTCAACTTTAAGAGGCAGCGGGTTCCTGGTTTTGAAATTTTCTTCAACTTGCGACTGCAAGATAGTGATATAGAGGAAGGGGCTGAGCCAATTTTTGCTAAAGCTGAATGGAGCGCAGAAAGTGATTCCAATAGCAGCGAGCTTGAAGTAGGAGCAGCACTGGCATGTCTTCTTTTAGATCCTCAGATTGACTCAGAGAGCTTGGGGGATAACCTGGCCGTTCCCATGATAAGGGACCAACCAGGTGTGAACCCTTCTAGCAACATTTTGGATGCATCTGACGCGCCATCCCTCGTTTGGCAGCTGGAGAAGGGCTACCTATTTAGTAGTTTTGAGTTGGGTAGTGAACCAAAATCTGATTCCACAGAGTCTGTGGAGTCGGAATTAGATTCCGGTTATTTTGAGTTTGCGTTCGGTATTCCTGGGGTTGATCACCCAAATGCCAAGGTTTTGTCTAGGTCGTTATTTTTCTTTTTCCTTTGAGTTGGTTATAGGCGAAGAACTGGATGAGCTTGACCTTGTGAATGAGAATACCACTGCAGATTCTGAGTATTTCTCTGTGCCGCTTGTTTATTGCATTGATCACGATTTTCAAAGTTTTAATGAAAACGATGAGCAAGGAATTCCTCTGGTTCTGAAAATTTTGATTAATTGAGAGGATGAGCGGTTTTCAAAACCCCTCATCGATGAAATCATTGCTTTTAATGTGGGTACTGAGAAGGATCAACGTCTGGTCCGAATCGGGTCCACGTTATCCTCGGAGGAGCGAGAGCGCTTGGTCACTTTATTAAAAGATTTCAAAGATGTTTTCGCTTGGTCCTTCGAAGACATGCCTAGAATCGATCTTGAGATTGTACAGCATCGGATCCCTCTTGACCCCGAGGCCCTACCCATCAAACAGAAATTGCGGAGAATATGCCCGAATTGGGCTTTGAAGATTAAAAAGGAGGTCACCAAGCAGATAGACGTAGGGTTCTTGCTAGTATCTGAGTATCCGACTTGGTTGGCCAACATCGTCCCAGTGATGAAGAAAGATGGCAGAATTTGGCTGTGTGTGGGCTTCAGAGATCTGAATAAAGCCAGTCTGAAGGATGACTTTGCCTTGCCTCACACGATGAATTGATGGACTTCACCGTAGGTCATGCATTGCTCTCCTTCATAGATGAATTTTTTGGGTATAACCAGATTCTGTTGGCACCCAAGGACAGAGAGAAAACTGCTTTTACTATGCCGTGGGGAACCTGCTACTATCGGGTGATGCCGTTTAGGCTAAAGAATGCTGGGGCTACCTATCAAAGGGCTGCAACCACAATTCTACATGATATGATCCATAAAGAGGTCGAGGTGTACGTAGACGACATGATTGTCAAGTCCAAGGAAAGAGAGGGCCACTACACCGCCTTGAAGAAATTCTTTCAACGTATCAGAGAATACAGGCGCAGGTTGAATCCACAGAAGTGTACTTTTGGCGTAACAGTAGGGAAAATGCTGGGTTTCTTAATCACACAAAGAGGCACAGAGATAGATCCTTCCAAAATCAAGGCCATCGTAAAAATTCCGCCACCGAGGACTGAAAAGGAGGTACGAGGCTTTCTGGGTAAAGTGTAATTCATAAGACAGTTTATCTCTAAATTAACCTTGACTTGTGAACCATTTTTTGATCTTCTGAAGAAAGTAAAGAAGTTCCGATGGGACGATCGATGTGAATTCACTTTCGAGCAGATCAAACAATACTTTTAGAATCCCCCTGTGTTGTCACCGCCAGAGATGGGAAGCCTTTGATTTTGTATCTCTCAGTAACGGACACAACGATGGGATGCATGCTTGCTCGGGAATTTGAGGATGGGGTGGAAAAAGCCATCTATGACTTGAGTAAGAAAATGCTAGACTACGAGACCCGCTACACTCCGTTAGAGAAAGCTTGCTTAGCCTTGGTATGGGCTACCAGGAAGTTAAGGCACTACTTGTTAGCTCCCTCCGTAATTCTGGTTTCAAGATTAGATCCCATCAAATATCTCTTTGAAAAACTAGCACTTACGAGTAAGCTAGCTCATTGGTTTCTTATTCTCTCCGAATTTGATCTGAAATATCTCACTCACAAGTTGGTCAAGGGGAGAGCAGTAGCGGAGTTCCTAGCAGATCACCCAGCAGAAGGGGATGAAGCAGTAGAATACCTTTTCCCAGATGAAGCTATTCTGCAAGTCGAGGAGACTTGGACAATGTACTTTGATGGAGCATCCAATCAATACGGTTATGGGATAGGCGTGTTGCTGATAGCACCCAACAATTCCCATATACATTTATCCTTCAAACTTCGGTTTAAGGTATCCAATAACGAAGCAGAATATGAGGTGTGTATCGCTGGCTTGGAAGCCACCCTGGAACTAGGGGCAAAAAGGTTGGACGTCATCGACGACTCGAACCTAGTTGTTTCTCAAGCCAAAGGAGATTGGAAGGTCAAAGAAGAAAAGATAAAGATCTACAACCAAACCTTGGATGTTTTGCTTTGTAGGTTTGAGAAGCTGACTTTCACGCATCTACTAAGAGAGAACAACAGGTTTACTGATGACTTATCAACTCTATCTTCTATGATAGACATCCCGCTTGGAGTTCGGATGCGTCCGATCATCATTAAGCAGAGGTACACACCGGCCTATGAGACTATCGTTGCAATAGATGAAGCACAAGATCAAAACCCTTAGTACTATGATATATGGAACTTCTTGGAAAATGAGGTTATCCACCAAGGGCAAATGCCGAAGATAAGAGGGGAATACGACAGATGGCTATTCAATTTATCATCTGCGGAGGTAAACTGTACAACAGGGGTTATCTGGGAATGCACAAGTTGTGTGTCGAAGTAGAGAAATCAAAGCGCCTAATGGAGGCCATCCATGGAGGAGAGTGTGGAGCACACATGAATGGAGTAATGTTAGCCCGAAAGATTCTTCGGCAAGGTTACTACTGGTCTACTATGGAGGAGGATTGTATAGATTTTTTTCGGCGATGCCACAAATGCCAAATTCATGCTAATCGCATGAATATCCCGCCGTCGAAGCTTTGCAACATGACTTCACCATGGCCTTTCTCAGTCTAGGGAATCGATGTCATTGACGCAGTCACACCGAAAGGGTCAGATGGGCATGAATACATTCTGGTGGCAAACTATTATTTCACGAAGTGGGTAGAAGCTCAGTCTTATACAGTGCTGAAAGCAGCGCATGTGGCTAAGTTCATCTGAAACAACATCATTTGTCGATATGGAGTCCCAAACGAGATTATTTCAGATAATGGCTCCCACTTCAAGAAAGAAGTGATCGACTTGTTGGAGAAATACAATGTGGCTTTTCATAAGTCATCTACTTACCGGTCGCAAACCAACGAAGCTGTTGAGGCGGCCAACAAGAACATCAAGCATATTTTACAGAAGATGGTTGAGACCTACAGGAACTGGCTAGACATAATTTCCATTTGCACTCTGGGGCTATAGAACTTCAATCCGGACGTCTATTGGGGCAACTCCTTATTCTCTTGTCTGTGGGATGGAAGCTGTTCTGCCAATCGAAATAGAAGTTTTGTCGTTGTGGGTTATGGCTAAGTGTCAGATAGGAGAGGCGGACTGGCAACAGAGCAGGTTCAAAGAACTAATGCTATTAGATGAGAGAGGGCCGAAAGCATTGTACCATGTTCAGCGTTACCAACGCAGGATTGTTAGGGCTTTTAACAAGAAGGTTAAGTCCCGGAATCTCAAAGAAGCAGATTTGGTGCTGAAAGACAACCGAGGTCCCATCCATGACCCTAGGGGCAAGTTTAGACCCAATTGGATTGGTCCTTAGATCATCAAGACTATCTGGTCGGGTGGAGCTGTAATTCTCATGGACCTGGATGGCCTAGAATTTTCCCAACTGATCAACATGGACAAGTTGAAGAAATACTATCCCTGAGAGGCTCACTAGGCCGAAAACCCAGAAGGGCAACCTAGGCAAAAGTTAGAGCACAAAAAGAATTAGAAATAAAGAAAAACTAAGCTCGCAAGGTTGAAAACCCTAAAGGGCGGCCTTGGCAAAATTTAGAGCGCAAAAGGAGAGCATTAATACTCAAGTGAACCTGAACCGAACTACGTAAGGCGTGATTTCCATCTTTGGGTTACGTAGGCAACTTCATCCCGAAGTTCGGCCGGAAACACCTCCAATTCAACTGTCCTGTCCATGTGTCTGATCAAGTCATCTTTGTTTGTTCTTTACCCGAGGGTTCGGTTGTGATCCTTATTCTGAGAGAAGAGCTGGTTACAGTGCTAAGTAATGTTATTCAGTCAAGGGGCAATTTGGGATCTTCGGATTCAGGATTGTACATCTCAAGGATTGATTCCCCATATGTCAAGTGGTGATCCTTATCAAAAATGGTTTGGAGAAGTTTTAATAAAAGTTGATTTTTGTTCCAATTTTACCTTTTACAACTTACACCATTTTTGGACCAAAAGGAAAACTTTTAGTGCTCACAACTTTAATTTCATTGATTTCAATACAAAGTTCTCCAACTCTCGATTCAAATCAAAGTTGCTTTTATTACATTCATAAAACTTGAAAAGTAAGATCAAAGCAATAAACTAGGGGTATAGATGAGTCAGGTGCTCCTGCGTCCTCCACCTGCGCTTGTGGAGGCTTCTGATGCTAAAGTTGGCCCGGTTTGTGCCTCATCTTCAAGCCAAGTTAGGCACTCGCCAGGAAGGGCGCAGCTGAATCTAGGGGCAAGGGCCAGAAGCTCTCTTGTCCTCTAAGTAGTGTGGTACTTAGCCAAATGTGAACCTCAGATAGGGAACGAAATTGGGTACTCTACCGACTCCTGTGGGCAAGTCTGATCATGTCCAAATTGACGTCTAAACTAGAACGGAAAGTAGAATACAGAGTGTGTAAGGCCAATCAGCTGAATGCCAGGTTACTGAGTCATGTTGTAGCTCATTTAAGTCAGATTAAGCCAGGGACCACGCCAAGCAATGTCAGTAGCAGACCTGTTGCACATCCAATGGCATCACCATCCTTCATTCAGGAAATCCATTCACTGTTGGCGGAAGAAGTAAGCTCGGGCTGAGTATGCAGGGCAAGAGTCCACTACCTTCTGTTTGTCCATTAGCCACACCTGGGGAAGGATGAAAGAAAAGAGAGATTAAAGAATAGAGAGATGTATGTTGTGAGAAAAGGGCTTTGAGAAAAAAATAAAGTATGAATGCTGAGTGATGTGAGAAACACATATTAGAAAGGGTGGGAAACATTACCTGAAGAAGTAGTGGACACCCTACGAATTTGGTAGTCTCTCGCCGATGGAAGATGTCTAAGCCCATCAAAGTCTTGGCCTATACCAAACCAATGCAACTCTTGCCTTTTTTCAAACCTTGGGCCACTTCAATTAGTCAAATGCTAGACCCTCCGAAACTAGGGCCAAGGAGGAAATGAGCCAACATGCACAAACAAAAGGCGTGTTGTCAAAAATCCCGCCAAAGAAGATTACCTCAGTCGTCGATTTTAGAAAATCGATGGATCAGGCTGGGAATATCCAGCTCTCCATTGTGAACCAAGGATCGAGCTTCGTGTAGAGTAAGCGCTCACATTTGTCCCAAAGCTTGGATGTGTCCAAAGCAGGGTTAAGGTATGATTTCCTCACCAAGTCGGGATTCCATTAGCACTTGAAATTCTTCGATTGTTGAGCATATCACTTGTCCCCCAAAGCTAAAGACGTGTATAATCGGGTTCCAACATTTAGCCGCGGCATGAAGGAACAGAAAACAAAGCGAAAAATGACTTAGTGAGAAAAGTGCATTTATGCCGAAACCCTAGAAATTCACATTTTCCAAGCCATCCAAAGACTCAATCCAATTCGAGAGTTTTTCGGCGAAAAAAGGTTCCATATGTGGAGAATTTGAGGCTGAAATGAAGAAATTATGAAGCTCAACCTTTTGTAGAAGATAAGGCAGTAAGTGGAAGCTAGGTGTCAACAATCTGGCGGTCCTGCACATTGATGGCCAGCAGGTGGCTAGCTGGTAGCATTGATGGTCTGCAAGAGGCATTGATGGCCAACAAGCCACCTCTCATGACCGGCATATGGCCGGTAACCTTTGTTTGTGGCTGGCAGTCTCTCACTTTGACCTGTTGTACCTCTTTGGGCTAAACAATGCTAAAAGCATGTGTTTTGTTCTGCTTTTAGTCTATTTTAAGGTCTTGTTTTCAGTCCTTTCGGCTTTCGCAGGCTTGTTATTTTTGTATGTCATTTGCTGTTGCGTTGTTTTGCTTATCGAGTTGTATGTTATTTTGTTTGTCGAGTTGTCGTTGTTTTGTTTATCAAGTTATTGTTATGTTGTTTGTCAAGTTGTATATTGCTTTTCATTGCAGTTGTTTGCCAGTTCATTACCCAGTTAAGAATGTCATGCCAATACAAATGTTTAGTTTTCATTATCAAATTCAATCTCATTTCCATGCTAAGTGGTGCTCATGATGTAAAATACAACACTTTTTCAAAAAAGAAAAACTGGTTTTCATTCCGATCATGGTTATTTTTACAAAAGTGTAGTATAAGTTTTTAAAGCAATTAAAACTTGTCTGAAGCTGTACAATGTGCTAAAACTATAAACAAATAGAAAATAAGAAAAAATACAAAAAAATCAGTGCTGGTCACCTCAGGCTCGAGAAGCCCTCTTTGTCCTCTTTCTTAGAGGAGAGGATTCTGGGGCACTGTCTTCGTCAACGCCGCTATATGAACCTGGACCGGAACTTGAGCTGATGTCATCATCGCTCTCTGCCTCAGAGTTCGCTTCGGCATCGCCTCCACTCTCGGAACCCGAGCCGATGTCATCACCTCCACTCTTAGATGACTCTGAATGCTGATTTGCTTCCTCCTCAGAGTCATTTGTCTCAACATCATCATCACTCAAAATAGGCTCTTAAGGACCACTTTCCGCTTGGGTACCCCTAGCTCGGCCTCGGCCGCGTGCCAGAATCTGTCTCTCTCTCCTCTCTGCTGATGGAGGAGGTACTACTGGTACGGGCGCTGCAGCTGTCGCTTGTGCCATCGGCATGGGTGGAATCTAAAAAAACAATTGTTATGTATCAGTTATAGCATGTGTATCAGATACAAGTATAGTATGCAGAATGAGTATATGTAGAAGTCAGACACGGTGTGTGAATATAATATGCGAGCGTAGTGCGTCAGATGCAGTCTATCAACGCAATGTATCACTGCAGTTTGGGAAGTTTTTAGTTGGAATGTCAGTGTCAGTGTGTCAGTAGAAATTTGATGCGTGGAATGTGAAACTGAAGAAAGTACCTGAACACCGTAGAGGTTGAACAGTGCCTCTCTCCACTGTACCGTCCTTATCAGCGAGGCTATCATCTTGAGGGTACCTCTTGTGTACTCGATCGATGCCTGCAAATGCAGTTTAAATGATCAGTATCTGCAAATGAATATATGTGAAATAAAACATGGAGTGCAAGTGCTAAAGTGTGGTTCATACTAGTGTCGGGCCTTGGATCTCGACAAGCTCATGACCAGCCGCTGCCGATTCAATCGGGACCTGGTAAGCATACCTAATGTGTCGCCAACAAGCCAGTGTGGTGGGAAGTTCTGGCCAATCAGCCGTCTGCCCCGCTCAGGAAGCCCCTCTACCACGAGTTCTACTTGCTCAGGTCACTTTGGGCCTTGCTCTTGTGGCAGGAGCTCTCGCTTCCTCAACTCCACGAACACCGGTCAGGGGCAGCAACAAGTGTGTCTGGATGAAAGCTACATAGTCATCCTCCAATCAGAAGAAGTCGGCATCCAGGCCCACCATGAACTGGATAACCTCCTCAACAGGTAGGCTCTCTATGGACCGCATGGACTTTGGTGGAGCCATCTGAATGAACGGGTTGGGCAAGCCCATTATCTATCTCATGAAGTGCTCGTCCAAGAACCAAGCTCGGCAGACTGGGCCCTCGAGTAAAATACGGTAGTGGGTGGTGGCCCAGAAGCCGACGAATTGGTCCCGGACCCCCTTGGAATCAAGGCCCATGGATGCTACATGATCTGTAAACAAAAATTGCACAGATTATTAGTTGCTATTAGTTGATAAACGAACAGTTTCAAAGCAAAAATGACTGTGTTTCGGATTACCTCATGGGCTGCTACTGTGTCGTTGTACTACCTAAAGAATGTGAAAGGCTCATGGGTCCTACGGCGAAGCTGACCACATATATCCGTGAATAGAGGACTATCAATGGAAGCTCCTCTACATACAGGCTCTGGGGCGAGAGTCAGAAAGTATGCATATACCCATAGCTGTAAGGAAAATGCAGTGGTATATGATCAGTACAATTTTTGAGCAGATGCAAAAAGTACAAAACAGAAAGCACAGTCTATGAACAGTTTTTGAGCAGATGGAGAAATGCAAAGCAGAAAGCATACAGTTTTTGAGTAGATATAGAAAGTGTAAAGCAGAAAGCATATAGTGTCTAAGCAGATGTAGAAATGCAAAGCAGAAAGCATGTGCTGAAATAGATGTAAAGAAGAAACTGTAAAGAAAATATAAAGTGCAAAGAGAGAACTGAGATGTGTACCTCCCAGGCTCGCCAGTAGCCTCCAATCAAGTCTCCCCCTAGACGGAAGGTAGAGCTCATATATCCATACAGCGTGGTGAGGCCAACTCCGCCCCAGTAGTAGAAACGAACCCGAGGAAGGGTCACTAGGGCACTCAGCAAATGTAGGCCTATGGTGTTCCACTTGTTCGAAAACAGGGTGGTACCGAAGATGAACATCAGGAAGCCCCTAACATACTGTTCGATCTCCTCTATCGTCTCGAGCTCGGTCCCTTTGAATCGCTCAACGAATCAATTGTATCTGACCATTCCTGTCTGGTATATGGGTGGGTATGCCTCCAGCAACTCGAACCAAGCCGCCTCCCACTCCTCCATATCTATATCAAGAGGGATCAGATGGCCCCCGATGTCTAAGCTGGTGATCATGACAAAGTTGTAAGGAGTCATTGTCATCTCCCCTCGGTGGAAAAGTGGAAGGAAATGGTGGTATCCCACCACCTCTCCACGAGTGCTCCTAGGAGGGGATGGCTCGTAGTAACCCGAGTCAAGCTAGAGTAAAAGAGGCCGAAGCCCGCCTCGTCAATGATGTCACAAACTCCAACTGCGAACTCATCATACCAGTCTCAAGTGGTCGTAGCACCGTAACCTCTAAAGGTGCAAGACTCACCCTATGGCAGAAGACAAATGCAATCAGATATAGGACAGTGCATGAAATATAATCAGATGAAGGCAATGCATGAAATGCAATCAGATGAAGGCAGTGCATGGTCAAATATAATGAAGTGTATGAAATGCAGTCAGGTGAATCCGATACAAGGCAATGTAGGAATTGCAAATAATGAAAGGTAAAATACACGAAAAATAAAGGTCCTACCTTAATGGCAATGGACGACAAGTGAGAATCCGGCTCCCTCAGCAAAAGGTCCTCTGGTACACTGCGGGAAAACTTGGTGAAGCATCTAATGCCTCCGAAAGTGGGCAATATGTGTGTCTGTGGGTGATATCTTGCCGGATCGAAGGGTCGTACCCTCAGTGCTAGCAGCTCTGGCTCGGCCTCGAGCTCGAACTCCGCCTCCAGATCGGCCTCAAGGTCAGTTATCGGCTCCTCTACCTCCGGCATAGGCATAACTATTGAGGGAATCTCGGGAGGAACCCGTCATGAGGAATCTCGTCCGCCATCTGAAATAGGTGTGAGATAGGTAAAAAGTGAAAAAAAATGAAGGAAAAGGGTAAACTTGGAAAAAGTCAAACCCTAGGAGAAAGAAAATGGAAGAAAAAGTCAAAGCTGGGAAAAGTGCACAAAACTCGAGAGAAACTTGAAAAAAATAAGCCTAGAATGGTGGAAGTGTGAAAGGAAGCACCGAAATGAAGTTTCAATTGGGTCAAAGTGAAGGAAATAAAGACGGTTTAGCGAATCAACTTAGCATGGGGTGTTGAAAAATGCATAGAAAGTGTAAATCTAGAGAGAATGAGTGCCTAGAGAGAGAGAGAGGAAGGAAGATTTCGGACTTGGGTGAGTGAGGAAATGAGCCCTAGCGGCTCATATTTAAAGACCCAAACTGAATTGACCAAAAAAAACCCTCGATCTGCCATCAATGGCTGGCAAGGCTTATTAGTGGCCAGCACCTGGCCGACGGCCTTCCCTTGTGGCCGGCAGGTGGCTACCGGCTTCCCTTGGGGTCTAGATAATGTTTTATGTCCTTGGTTTTCAAGAATTGAAGGGGTTGTTCACTATTTGGTTCAGAATGTCTCCACGGAAGCTCAAAACTATGTTTTCAGTGCACGATGTTCGTCACTTGTCAACATGAATGAGGTGTATCCTTTAAATATATTGTAGTTCTTCCGAGAGGTAAATTGGAAGTTGTTTATCAAATCATGCTTTTCTACGTGCATTTCATGTTGTTGCATTGTGCATGCATTTCATGTTATACATACATTTCACGTTATTGCATGAATATGCATTTCGCTTCCTTGTGTAAGATGTGCATTTCATAAGAATTGCATACGCGTCTTGCATCTGTTATGTTTCACACATAGAATATGCTCCCGTTACGAATTGTGCATAGAATATGCTTATGCTTTTGTTTCTTTCATAGAACATGCCATTAACATTGTATCTCGATTGTTTATATTGCATGCATTCTTATTGAATTACACTTGTCAGGCTTCTTTCTTGGGAATGCACGATATTGTATGTACAGTTCATTCAGAGGAGTTCCATGTAAGATCATTCATGCCCTTCGAATCGCATTCCTACCACTCTTCCTCCAGACGCGTTAGGACATCCTTCGGTCAAAAGCATTCGGGTGCGTTCCAGTGTTCACACCACCTTTCCTCCTATCGCTTGAGAGGCATTAGGATTGTTTGCTTCGGTCAAAAACATTCGGGTGAGTCCTGGTGTTCACACCACCCCCTCTCGGTTAAAAATATTCTAGTGCGTCCTGGTGTTCACACCACCACCCTTCGGTTAAAAACATTCGGGTGTGTTCACACCACCTTTCCTCCTATAGCGTGAGACGCGTTTGGATTGTTTTCTTAGGTTAAAAACATTTAGGTGCGTCCCGATGTTCACACCACCCCCTCTCGGTTAAAAACATTCGGGTGTGTCCCGATGTTCACACCACCCCTTCTCGGTTAAAAACATTCAAGTGCGTCCTGGTGTTCACACCACCCCCCCTTCTTTGGTTAAAAACATTTGAGTGCGCCCGGTGTTCACACCATCCTTCTGCATGCAACGTGTTGGAATCTCGGTTAGGACCTCGGGCGTGCCCAACAGTGACGTCGCCCATTGCCTTTCCTACACATCGCGTAGTTAAGCCTTAATTTTCTTACATCTTTTCTGCATGAAATGTAGTTTGGGCTCGTCTTTCTTGCGCGTGGTGCATAGTTTTCTTTTCGTGATTGGAATTGATGTGCCTTGTTTCAATTTGTTTAACTATGGCATTTATTTTCATAGCATTTGCATTTAAATGTTTCATTGTACAGCCTTATTGCATGATCATAAATTATGTTCTTGCATCATGCATATCATTTGCATTTTGCCCCAGAACTACGCTAGTTTGATTCCTTGTAAAGGGATACGTAGGCAGCCTGAGGGCGCAACCATTTTTGTTTTATGTCTTGATTATTTGTCCAAGTCTTACAGCCTTGTCAAAATGGGTCGTCTATAGGCTTTGACATTCACTCACATTATTTCATGACTCCGAGTTCTATCAAAGAGGGGCAACTGTAGACACCCCATTTTTTACGGCCCTTCAGGGCTTGGATCTTCTTATAGGTACATCTAACGATGCGTCTATTTGCTCATCATGCGCTCGAAGTCCTCAGCAGAACGCCACAACTTTGAGCCTTTCAAACCCAGCATCCATTTTGTCTCATTTTTGGACCATGCCTTAGTCTTTCCATTCTGTAATCTCTGGTGGCCTACCGGCCATCCCTAGAGGCTGGCGGCCATCACTTCTTTTTTGCCGGCCATTGATGTGCCTTGCCGGCCATCAATGATGCCTTGTCAGCCATCACTGATGGTCGGCTAGCCACCAGTGTTTTCTGCAGATATTTTCTGCCAACTGTGCCAGCTGTTTGCACAGATGCTTGCATCTGTCCACACATGGAGGGCTGGATCTCCTTGTATAGATTTCTTGTTTTCTATATATAGGGACCCTCCCTTTCATGCTTTGGGGTTAGAAAATTTTAGACTCAAAATTTTCCTCTCTCTCTACAAACTTTCTACACTTTTGCCTACAATTCCTACACTCTTGCCTCTACACCCTTAGCCAAATCCCCTAATCTCTTAGCTGAGGTGTTCTTGGGCTTGGTTTGAGCTCTAGAAGGTGGTATTTTCTTGGAATTGTTGCTTGGAATCACTCTTCTCTTCAAGAGGTATAATACTAGCTTTGTAGGCTTGCTTTATATACTTGTATTCCTATCTTTTTTTCATTGTTTTGGGCTGTTTTTGAGCTATAAAAAAAACTATTTTTATGGGCTGAAATTGGTGTTTTTGGCCATTTGAGGTTAAGGGGTGGTTCATCCCTCTTTATTCCCTGTTTAAAAAGCCTTTGCACCTTTGTTTCCCATTTTCAAATCATATTTTTTTGGGCCTTTAAACACTGATATTCAAAGTGTTTTCAGTGGTAAAAATCAGGTTTTGAAGTTCAAATTTGGAGGGGTTCACCTCCCCTCCATGTGACTTGTTTGCTAGCCTAGTTGGTGCCATGCTTTAGCTTAATTTTCTAGCTTGTGGTAGCTTTATTCTAGCATGCTTTAGGCTCTATTTTGGACCATTTTGATTTTTTTTTTTTTTTTTTTGGGGTTGGTTGTTGCATTTGAGTTTTGTTTTGCATAGTTGTAGTGTAATAGTCCTCACAAGCTTGGTGTCTTAGGCTTCTAGACACCACTTGTTTGAGTTGATTGTATCTTTTTGGCGCTTTTCACACTTAATTTCAGCACTAATCACCTCTGCAATCTTCCTCCTTTCTTAGTTTTTCTTTTTGCTTTGAAAGTGGTTTCAAGTCACTTGTTTGCCTAAGTGTTAAATTGAGGTTTCATACTTAATGGTTTAATCTCTTAAGGGGTTCATTACAAATGGTATGATACTTCTTTCATACCCAAAGCAACTTGTGTCTTGAGCTTTTCTTTCCATTAGAGGACTTTAACTCACCTTTTGGACTTAATTGGATTAACGAATGGTTGTTAAAGTAAAATGAGTAATTAAAACTTGGAACTAAATGTGAGCCAAGATAAGAATTTGGTTGTGTTTTTGATGTGTTCAATTGAACATTAATTGAACACATGAAACTTGAACCATTTCATATTTGTTAGTGATGAAATGATCCAAGTCTCCAAGGTCAACTTCTTCCCTCTGTCTTTCATGAAAGGGAGGAGGTTTGTGTCTCATTTTGCATTTACTGAACTTGCACCTCTTCGGTCACAAGCCATTATGCAATGAAATTGCGTGAGATGGTGGTTTGTGGCTTAAGTTCACAACTCCTTGGGTTTGTTCATGAAAAGAAGTGGTGAGTTGTACAAACAATCTGTGGGAATACTCTCTTTTTTCTCTGTTTGTCCTCTATTGTAGCAAGATGAACCAGTGCATCAGTGGCCAGCAGGCCACATTCCATGGCCAACAGGTGGCCGGCAGGGCACCATTGATGGCTGGCAAGCCACTTTCATGGCTGGCAGGTGGCCGGCAATCTTTGCTAGTGGCTGGCTAGCCACTAATGCAAAAGTGAAGCGGAGGTCTTTTCGAGCGAAAGCCGATCATGCGCATGCTTATCTTTCATTTCCCAAGGCGGAGTAGTAATTAGTTTAGTCCAGTTACTTAATTAAATTATTAGTTGGAACTGTTTTGTTATTATTCAATTAGTTGGCTTACTAGTTGGTTCATTCAGGTGTTGTAATAATTAGTTAATCAGTTTAGCTAAGTTATTCATTTTGGCATGTAATAATTAGCTTAGCTTTAATTAGTTGATAGTTAGCTTAGTTATTCATTCGGACTCTCCTTCGCTAGAGCAAAATGTTGTAATAATGTGTATGTCTTCCAACTCCGCGTCTTTCTTCCTTTTACTTAACCGCTTTCAATGGTTAGTTTAGGAGCATCACGTTTCAATTAGCATACCTTATGCTTGCATCCATTCATCTTATATTGCACGCATCATGGCTCGGCGCATCATTGAAACTACATTGTTGTTTCAACACTTTCTTTGAATACGTGTTTAAACGCATGCTATGAAATCATTCAAAATGTCATATTAGTAGCCGAGCCTATTAATTGCATTCTTCACATGCGTTGCATTAGACATCTTGTATAGTTAGGAATCATGCATATTTTTCTAACTCATTTCTTCTTGGCATGGAGTACTAGGTGAGTTTTTAGTACTTTAGCATACTTGCATGAGTGTGAGTGATTTCCATGTCTAGCATGCTTGCCACGAGGCTAAATGCTTACTTGTTAAACTGCTTGAATGCCTATGGGTGAAGGCTTGTTGTTTGAATTGGAACGATTTAACGAATGTACATTTTAAGCCCACTTTGTCTAGTGGGAAATTCACAGTTTTAAGCTCACTTTGTTGAATGGCAAATTCGTAAACTTTGAGCCCATTTGAGGTGGCAAATTCAAACCCTTTTCCAAAACAAACATGAATTGAATTGTTTCAATTTGAGCAAACTAGTCTATACTTGCTTATGCGCATTACCTAGTAATGCTAGCTTAATAACTGGAACAAGAGTACAAAATGTTGATAAAAATCATATCATGATTAGCAGAGGCCGATCTTTGATCGGGCCGGAGGGGGTGCTCAATTCATGACCTTCCTCTGTCGTACCTAAGTTTCTGAGCTGAGGCAACTTTGGTGATGACGGACACGTGGCCTTTGGCACGAGCCATGGGTTTCCTAAACTTTCACAAAATAAAATATTTAGGTGGCAACTCTGTATCTGGCAAAGTAGTCCAATTTTGGCATTTTTGATTTAAAAATCAATTTTTCAAAAGATTTGCCGGATTTGGACTCTTTGGTGTTTATCAATATCACATTGCACTTGTGAAATTAGATTCAGAACCATGGGAGTCCGAACTGTAGGGCTTATTTTTGAGTTTCCGAAAGGGGGTGCGAAAAAGGCGAGTTGCGCCCTCTACGAGAGCAGAGCTAGTTTCAGTAGCCCAGGCAGGGACAAATTAGGGCATGGAAAAAAGAAATGATGGATTATTTAACTATTTTATTACCTTGTTAGTGTAATTGATGTATTGTTGGATGCGGAGGCATCGTACCTCCTACTTGTTAGTATGTTTGTTTATAAATTCCAATGATTTAGGCGTGTAACGAATTATGTATTACTTTTACTTGAGAAGGCATTGTCGGAATGAAAAATTATAGTATTGTTATATAATTGCTTATTGTCTTATGAGTTGAGTATGTATGGGCTTGTGAGCCTTCTTTAGATTTAAAGTTTTTTTCTTGGAAGTGAGATAATTTTGTGTACTTGTGACTACCCTTGGGGTATTTTGTGAGCGCACTTTTTATCTCTTGGTAAGTGTGATTATGGAAGGCATGACCTATTCCTTGTGAGTATTATGGACTTATTGGCGAAGTGTTGATAATGCTCTTTGGTGAGTGTGATGTTTATTCTAGATATCTAGTATGCTCGGTGTCTGTGATTAGCTAACTCATTGTTAACCTTGTCAGTCTCCTTGTAAGTGAGGTGAGGTGTTTAGTTGTCACATAGCCATGAGCGTGTAATGGAATAATTTAGGAATGAGAATATTGTAACGACCTTCTATTAGGGAAATGTTAGGAGAGGGCGTCCATAGTGTGCTCGGTCTCAATGAGTCCAACTCAGACTCAAAGGAGGTGTGAGAATATGTGTTGAACCCTAAGTAAGGGTGAGTGGCATCGGGGTGAATGTTGGTGTTTGATGTCAAGTGTTGAGGATTGTTGAGTTGGTTGGTTGGTATCCAAAATTAATGGACATGTGGTCATCTTAGTAGTTATTTTAGTTTGAGTAAGAAGTCGTAAGGTTGAGGAATGCCTTAGGTTACACTTAAGAACATTGAGTCTCGCTTATGTAAATGTGACATACTGTGTTGTTTTGTTTGTGTGAAAATCCCTTAGGTTATGATTTTGTGAGTGCACTTGCACAACTATATGATGGATAAATTATAATGGTGATTGTGAAGGGATGAGGCTCCTAACATCCCCTTTTCGAGTTCCATGTACATTTTCTATTATTTGCACGATTGTTATTTCTATAAATTGTTGTTATAAAAATATTGTGATTGAGTTATGACATCACCGTAGGAGTGATGGGTATTGTTGGGTGACAATGAGGTTCACCAGTTATCATGTTTAGGGAAGGAATTTTCCTAGTATTATAGCCTTGGAGGGCATTGTTGAGATTGAAAACATCATTGTTGTAATCACACTTGTTTTTGGTAAACACCTACAAAACTAATGAATTGAACCTAGAAATGGGAAAAATCCCTTCTTGTACTCGGGTGAGTTTGAACCCCGTTTGAGAAAATTTTGTATGAAAGAAAAGAAATTTTCAAAGAAAATGAAGAATTTTTATTTTATTTCATTTTATTTGTTTTTTTTTACAACAGGAGACATGTAACCGATTCCTTAATCTTATGTGGTAATGTTGTATAATGAACTAAGCTTGGAATGCTAGTTTGAAATTGTGCACCTCGTTCTTGGTTGACTAATTAATGATGTGAATGTGAATTACTTGTTTCATTGTTGCGTATCTAGTTCAGGGGTACACTAGTATTGTTGAAGCTAGTGGTGCCGAGGAGTCGTCCTCGTGGACTGCATTTTGTAGATGTAGCTCTTTTCTTTTGTGAGAGTTGACTAAGAGTCTTTTTAGCGTGAGTGTGAAGTTATTCTTGGATTTGAGTCATTGATTAATCGGTGGTCATTTCAAGTTATTTGTAATGTAGGCTGGGTTGTAATTAGGGTAAAGTGTGAGTAAAACCCATGGTCAACTTTTGTCTCGTAAAATCTTGTCTTGTAGCACCCGACAAGTTTCGTAAATTGTTGGGATATTCGTGACTATGCTCTTCCTTCGTTTGACCAAGTTTTCTTGAATCATAGTATAGGAGTCGGGAGTGACTCACCATACCTTGATCATGCTAATCTTTGAGGCACTGGGATAGGAAGACTGAGATGGGAAATTGGGAGTTAGGAAGCAATTCTGTGTGTTGGCCTAAAACTTGAGTTGACACTTGTCACCCTTGTCACCCTTGTTTTCGGTTTCAGTTTGAATCATAGAGTAACCCCTAATGAGATGTAAAATGTTCATAGTAGCTGAGTTTAGCCTTTCTAGCATGATTGTGGGTCTGTTTGTTATTACTCCTTTCTAATTCTTTGGTTACCTAAATTTTGAGAATGAAATTTTCTAAGGCGGGGAGGTTGTGATGTCTTAGGTCTCGGACCCAACTTGAATGTGCCTTTCGGACTTACAACTTTCTTTTTAGTGCCTCGAGGGGTTGTGTTGCATCAATGTTTGGGAATTCGAACTTATTTAATCCTCTTCACGTTAGATTAAGTTAGAATTTTTCGAGTTTTGGGTGTAAGGACGAAACTGAAGAGAGTGGGATCACCTCAAGAAGTGTAGGCCGAATTGAGTAGAACTATGTGGAGGCTTAGGCCGCGCATGTTGGAAAGGGTCCGATCAGAAGTTGGGGTTCTATTTTAAAGGTACGTGCGGTGGAGGATTTTTGCACATGCAGGGAAGGCGCCACACGTGGAGCCGGGGCTCCCGCTTGTGCAGCCAAACATAGGAACAACCTTGAATTTTGTTCTTTTCACCCTATTGTTGGCACTCTCTCTATTTTTCTCTCATGCAAATATATATCTCTCTCTACAATATTTTCTCTCTTTTTCTCTCATCGCTCTCTACCCAAACCCTTAAACATTTTACATTTTCTTTTGATCCCATGAATTCTTTGGGAGTTTGATACTAGTTCCTTATACCAATTAACGAGCATGTCGAGAGTTTCATTTTGACCCATGGAGATCTAATTCCGGTGAAGTTGGTTTTTGCGTTTTTCTTCTCTTCTCTCTTTAAGGTGAGGATTTTTTTTTTCTCCTCTTCTATACCTTGTTACAGATAGACATGTGGTAGATTTTATTGCATTAAAAACTTGATTATTTGGATATTTTTGAAAAGCACGTGATGAGGGTTAGGGTTTATGATCTAGAGTTAAATCTTATGTTTTATCATGAATCTATGGGATTGTATGTTTGAGGAACATGTTTAATAGGATTAGAGTATAAAGCCTTAATTATTTGTTATGGTTTATGAGAAAGCAGAAAAAATTGATGGTTTGATGTTATTTGAGCCATGTGTAGTATGGCATACTAGAAGTGTGAAAAATGGGTATGAGAAAAAGAAAATAAAGAAAGTAATCATGAATTTAATTCATGTTAATCGTTCTCGATGGTTTTATAATTGTTGAGTTGTAACGAATGTCGTGGGATTGGGATTTATGAGAAAAAAAGACGGTGTTGCATTATGATCATAAACAACCAAGAAGAGGTTTATAAACTTTGGTGAAATGAGAAATTAGAATGGGAAGAAAGAAGAGTTTATGATTTTATTTAAAAATGGATAATTGCACTTATGATGAACTTACTAGTTCTTGAGCCAATTTAAAATTTTGAATTAAATTATAAAAATGGAAGGGAATGAAAGGGAAATGATTTATTAATGAACTTCGAAAATGGCATGAAGTGGAAAAAATGAATAAATTGGAAATAAATGATAGAAATTATGTAACTTGTGAATGTAGATAAAAGACCTATCCAGTAGACTGGATAGTAAGGAGGGAGAGAAGAGGGTATACAAACTTGCTAAGATATGGGATATGAAAACAAGAGATTTTAATCAAGTTAAGTGCATCAAGAGTGAGGATTCTATGGTATTGGTGAAGGATGAAAAGATTAAGGAAAGATGCAAGAACTATTTTGAGAAACTATTAAATGAGGAACATGGGGGTACGTCAATAGGGGAAGAAATAGCTAGTAATACGACAAACTAAGACTATGGGTTCTATCGCAGGATTAGGAACATTGAAGTAGAGATTGCACTCAAGAAGATGAAATCAAATAAGGCTTTAGGACCCGATAATATCCCTATTGAATCTCGGAAGTGTTTGGGTAAAAAGGGGGTTGCTTGGTTGACTAAGTTGTTTAGCAAAATTTTGTTGACTAGGAACATGTCAGATGAGTGGAGAAAGAGTATTTTAGTGCCAATCTATTAGAATAAAGGAGATGTCTAGAATTGCAACAACTATAGAGGAATCAAGCTAATGTGTCATATAATGAAAGGGTGGGAGAGGGTGATAGCCGATTGCGAGATATAACAGAGGTGTCAGAGAATCAATTTGGGTTTATACCTGGCAGGTCAACAATGGAAGCAATCTATCTTTTGAGGAGAGTAATAGAAAAATATAGAGATATAAAGAAAAGAAAAGAAATATTCATACAGTGTTTATCGACCTTGAGAAAGCATATGATAGAGTGTCTGGGGATATAATATGGTGGGTGTTAGAGAAGAAAAGGGTGAAAAAATTTTACATTAATATGATTAGGGACATTTATAAAGGGGTGGTGACCACTATTAGATCACCTGCTAGAGACAAATGAATTTCCCATCACTATAGGGTTACACCAATGATCTACTTCGAGTCCTTATCTTTTTACTTTAGTTATGGATGAGTTGACGAGAAATATTTAGGATGACGTGCCATAGTGTATACTATTTGCAGACGATATCGTGCTAGTGGATGAGACTAGAGAAGGAGTTAATACAAAGTTAGAGATTTGGAGAAAAGCACTTGAATCTAAGAATTCCAGATAAGCAGAACTAAGACAGAGTACATGGAGTGTAAATTTAGTAACAGTAATAATGAAAGAATATTAGAAGTGAAGTTTAAGAACCAAGAACTGCCTAAGAGTGTGCATTTTCGTTATTTGCGGTCAATTATCACAACAGCAGGGGAGATTGATGCGGATATGGCCCATAGGATTAAGGCGGGGATGGTGTAAGTGGAGATGTGCATCTGGGGTACTATGCGATAAATGAATACACACTAGACTAAAAGGTAAGTTCTATAGAACGACTATTAGGCCAGCGATGTTGTATAGGATGGAGTGTTGGGCAACCAAGAAACAACATGTAGATAAGATGAGTGTAGTTGAGATGAGGATGCTAAGGTGGATGTGTGGCAAGACTAGACAGGATAGAATTAGGAATGAGTGTATTTGGGAATGGGTAGGAGTAGCACAGATAGAAGATAAGTTGAGAGAGAATCGATTGAGATGGTTTGGTCATATTCAACCGAGACCAACAGAGGCAGTAGTGAAAAGATGTGATGCAGTGACGGTAAATGGAAGTGTTAGGGGACGAGGTAGGCCTAGATTAACGTTGGCTAGCGTTGTAAATAGAGATATGGATATACTTAATTTGACTAACGAAATGGCTTTTGATAGAGCCACATGAAGAAGCAGGATTCATATAGCCAACCCCATTTTATGGGACTTAAGGCTTGGTTTTGTGAATGTAGATAAAAACCTAAACCGAGAGGATGGAATTGAATTTATGGAATTGACTAATGTCATAATTATTGATGAACAGAAAGCCTTTATTGTTCTAGAGGTTTAGAGGATGGTATGGATGTTGTTGGATAAAGGATGCTCTTCATGCATTGTTAAATAAATTGTGAAATTTGGAATAATGTTTCAATTGTTGTGATCAATAAAAGAGCGCATGGACATGGGTTCTTCGCATCTCTGGTTCATGCCTATTAAAGTGTGAGCACCTCCAATTGTGATAAAAAAAATCACGGGCAAAACGCTACAAACCAATCTACTATGAAAAATGA
The DNA here is from genome assembly GCF_055761805.1 of Camellia sinensis. NCBI lineage: Eukaryota > Viridiplantae > Streptophyta > Magnoliopsida > Ericales > Theaceae > Camellia > Camellia sinensis. The sequence continues at coordinate 140,376,808 of NC_138969.1, read as the reverse complement.
AAGAACACAAATTTACCAAACAATTTACCCAAACTCTGCAAAATTGTCTTCAACAATTTGTGTCTCTTTCACCAACTCCTTCATCTCGAAATTGATCAGCTTGATGTCGAATCCACAATATCCACATCGAATCCATGACCACGAGCAACTTCGAACTCCTTCAAAGACTTCACACTCCAATCCTTAGAATCCATTGATGAATAACTCTTTCGTATAGAATGATAAAAAAAAAACCCTTTGATGTGAACCACTTAATTCATGAGATAAATTCACACAATTATCAAAGGGAACAAGTAAAGAAGCTTAAGAAGAAAACCCTAATACCTAAGAAGAAGATCTAGAAGTTGTGACTTGATCGTAACTTTATAGTAGGTAGAATCGCGATCATTGCTCGAGCCACGGAATGGCTAGGGATGGCAATTTGAACCTGGCCCGATAAGGACCCAATCCCCCGACCCCAATTAGAACAGGTTTTCCTCAAAATTTATCCCCATAGGGCTGGGGATGGTACTAAAAATTTAATCCCCGATAATTTTCAGGCCGGGGACGGTGATAGCTTCCCCAGACCCGGCCTTGGCCTGGCCCTGCCCCGAATAGCCTCTAACAATCCCATATATATATATATATATATATATATATATATATATATATATGTTTAGGCTTTATTATATTATATATATGCTTAGGCTTTATGATATATTATATATATGTATGTTTAGGCTCTCAGGTTCTCAACTCTCTCACTCTCTCTCTCTTTCTTTCTTCTCCCTCTACTCTTTGTAAGAGAGATGAATGAACACCTTCCAGATTTAAGCCATGGAAAAGTCTAGAGATAGATCAAAGATGGCGAGCTCCTTCTAGATCTGAGCCGCGATGAACATTGCTGAGCACCACCGCCAGCTGTTGATCGCACCACCGTCACCGACACCGACACCACCACCACTCTCTCTCTCTCTCTCTCTCTCTCACACACACACAAACACACACACACACACACACACACACACACACACACACACCTCCGTTTGTTGCCTCGTCTCCAAATCTACCGCCACTGGTCGCCCTCTAGCCTCTCTCACTGTTCTTCCGAGCTGAGATATATATATATAGATATAGATATATATATACACTATATCAACATCATTGATATAGATATACATTTTTTTTGTTGTTGATGTTGATGATGATGATCATTGATGATGATTTTGTAGACTGTAGTTGTTGTTGATGATGTTGATGTTGATGATGATGAGATAGCTACTGTTTTGCTCTCTCTTTTTTTCTTTTTTCTTTTTTTTTGCCGGGGATTTTCGGGGTCAGGGAAACCCGATCACCGTTAGAGGGCGGGGGCGGGGAGGGTGATAAGTTCCCGTCGAGTATCGGGGCCGGGGGAATTTTCACCATCGGGGATGGGGGACGGGGAGTGTGATCCCAAGCCCCGCCCTACCCCATTGCGATGCTTTCACCGCTCAAGTAGTCAAGCCAAAAACACAGGCACAATTACAACTCCATAAGACATGTTTGTTCGTGAAATTGGCAACCAATAGGGACCTAACAGTCTTGGGATTTAAATGGAATCAGATCATGTGTGAAACACATGACACATTTATGATTTTTTAAGATAATAATAATCATTATTGATTTTTTAGAACAATAATACCTTTATTTAGTGATATCATTTACAGTTTGTCTCCATTATCTTAAAGTAAAAATGAGATCACCAGATAAGATACTGTTATCCTAAAAATTCAATAATTATGTTATGTGTTTCACATATGGTTTGATTTTGTGTAAATCCCTAATAGAAATATAATAGAAGAGGTTAATTGTAATAAGATAATGCTTCAAGGTGGTTAACTATTAAGTTTTGAAGTTTATGGACAAAGTGCAAATGGGTCATAGTTAAAGGGAGTTTACTGTAATTTACAATAAATTACACAATTAATCCCTTTAGTTTTAGAGAAGTCTCACTTTAGTCACCATAATTTTAATTTGAACAATTTGAATCGTATATGTTTAGTTCTGTTGCAATATTGTCCCTTCATCATGCATCGTTAACATTTTCGATGAAAAAAGAACATGTGCCAAATTAAAGGATCAAAATGAAATTTAAAAAAAGAAATTATAGGGACAATTAGTCTAAATTATTCATTACACATGTTGTCCTTCTAGTTTCTTTTAAGTTTCATTTTGGTCTTTTTCATCCAAAATTTTAACTTAGTGACGAAGGGACCACATTACAATACAATTAAAAGTGTAGGGTTCAAATGGTTTGAATTAAAACTACAAGGACCAAAATAAAATTTTGCTCAAATTAGAAGAATCAATAGTGTAATTCACCTTAATAAATAAATAAATAAAATTGTGGGTGACTCAGATCTAGCTGGAGTTCAATTTATTATGTTCAAGTTCGACTTGGACAGACAAATCGAATTACAAGTTAGACTTGACAATCTTTAAACCCGCTAGAGTTACAACTCTACTCTCAAATGGGTTACTAAACGATATATATGGCGGAATTTGATACTCACTGTGTTGCCTCATTCCCCTACAAATATTTAAGAACTAGCTCCTAATGATATGGGTTTGACTTTTCTCAAATTGTCATCTCAATTTGAGAGAGAGTTTGGCTTGTTAAGCTCATTTTTTGATCGATTTTAGGGTTCAAACCGTTCATTTTTTACGACTTGTTGACTAGAATATTCATACAAAAAATAAGATGATCGGATATCAATAGCTATATGTTTGAACCATATTTGTTTTAATTTGGTAAGCTCAATTTCAAGAATAGCTCTTCATTTTTTATAATACAAATTTAATTCAAACATATAATTACTGATATCCGATCATTTTGATTTTTTGCATGAATATTCTACTTAACAAATCCTAAAAAGTGAACAGTTTGGATCACCAAAATCATTCCAAAATAGACCTACCAAGCTATAATGCTCTCTCAAGTTGAGATAGCTAATATGAGAGAAGCTCAACCCTTGATATATAACGTGTAACAAAAAAAAAGTTGCATTTTAGTTGTTTTCTTCTGCTCAAGTTATATTCTATCAAGGTCAGACTCGAAATTTTCACATAGAGGGGGTGAAAATATATATACTAACACAAAATTTAAATGAAAATTCTGAATTGTAATATAAATTTTATACCAACATATAAAAAGCAAAAAATAAGTTGTAAAGATATACAAATAAGCATTTTAATTTTATCCATATTGAAAAAGATAGCAATTATAAAAATAATTTATATAGTAAAGTGAGGTATCTTAAATTGTGTTTGATACTCTTTCATATTATTAAAAGCATCTATGATAGAATCAATTTCAAAATCTTGAATGATATCTTCCTCAATGAACATGGTTAAACAACTAGCTAACACATTGTTTAATTATTTGAAAATAGGTTGTAAAAAATTATTAATTTTATTATATTTTGTCTAATTTTTTTTTTAATTTTATACTTTGATTTAATATTTTATAGCTATAGAGAAGCAACCACTTAAAATTTTAATAAAAATCAAGAGATGATAACCATGTAAAAATTGTAAAAAAATATACTTAGAGGGGGCAAACCTCTATAATTTAGAAATAATCATAATTAATACTACTATAATAATCGAGGTTTTAAAAATGAGTAATATTACAAACCCACCCTTATCAATCTTGAAATTACTTAGAAATTAATCTCCACCACACCTCACATGGACCCCACATGAACCCCCACACTACACAAATTAATCTCCACCATACAATCACCCACTCAAAAAATTATGGGTGGGTAAGTCTCAATTACCAGACTTTCCATTTTGAAATTGTAGAGGGTTGATCTCCCCCTATTGCCCCCGCTAGATCCATCCTAGCCTATAGCCATAGCATAAGTTATAGCAGTTGCTTCTTTGAAACAACTCTAATGCCAAGAAATTCAATTACAAGATGGTCTATTGACTCTATATACATATGCAATACTGGAAAAAGTTTACAATTTTAGGTTGAGAAATAAGGAAATGAATGAAACCTGCATGAGTACAAAGCATCAGAAGGCAATCCATATCAACCAAAATCTAGTCGGAATCTAATCATCTGGAATGATTTACCAATTTCACCAATTTTCTTGAATAGCATTTGTGGTGGACAAAAGTTGAACCACTTAGTTGCGGTGGGGCTCTGGCATCTGTTGGATTTTTATGAACTTGAAAACACTTACAAAAGGTGAAGGGTCTGGCTGGGGAGCAACTTGGGGAGTTTTTCGATACCTAAGTTAGTAAACAAGTAGACAAAGGAGCAAAATGTGCGAGTAAAAGTTCAAGTAGGGGTGTTGAAATGTTTACCTTAACCATGGAGGCTATTTCTATTTATAGTCTACTCCATTTAGCCGTTGTGGGCTATTAGCCCTGCTCCCACTCGTCATGTCAACCCATTTCCTTTAGGATCATGCTCCTCTACATGCGGATTTCTAGGAGATAGTTGGACCTAAAACTTAGGAATACGCTTTGACTGAATCTACCCCTCAAAGGTGCGCTCCTTTTCTTATCTAGTTGTGGCCTTAAATATTAAGATCTGAATTCTTAATCCTGGTCCTGAACCTTCATGTTGGATTCAGGTCTTCTATACCTAGATCTTCAGCATTCTAAATAACAAGCCATCTGTCCCGCAAAAATATCATTATGGGCCTAAACTCCGGTCCTACATAGTCGTTGCTCATTTTAACCTCCCACACGACTAAACAAACCATCACTACATACATATGTACTAGAATCCATTTGTTTGGACATGAAACATTTTTTGGAAAATGTTTTCCATATTTTTGGGTGTTTGGTACAAATTATGGTACAATAGAAAACAAAAGTCAAAGGATAACATTTTCTATGGTCAATGGAAAATAAATTTATTTAGGTAGAAAAAATTTTTCACTTTCAAAAGGTGAAAATGTTTTACGGACTAAAATTTTACTGATGTCACCACACCACCAACACTACTCACACTCTACTACACCACCATCACCACGGCTACTGCCACCATCACTGTCATCATCACCCGAACACCATGCCTCCACCTTCAATCTACCACCACCACCACTAAACATAGAAAAATATTTTATGCGGAAAACATTTTCTAGAAAAAGTTTTTCATAGAAAATACTTTTTTCCCAAACAAACGGAGCGTAAAAAAAAAAAAGATTTGAAACAAATGAAATTGTATAAAACACAAAATTACAAAAGCCCTCTTAGGGTCCAAAAACCCTTGTCCAAGGAAGAAGCATATAAACACCATCTAGTTTTCACAAAAACTCATTGTGGAACAAAACTTAGTTACCATTCTTCAATCGATATTTAATTGGTGCTATTTGGAGTTAATTTCTTATTTGGTTTTTAATGGTTTTAAGCAAACAAATATTTGTTGTTTATCTAACCATAGAGTTGAACAAATTATAACATGGACCGGCTTAAAAGGACTTTTGTTTCACTTTTATTTTTCTCAAACATCACAACAAAAAACCAGTCAGCTACTTTTCTTTCTTTTTTTCTTTTTCTTTTTTTCTCTTTTAAATTATTATCACAAAATCAATAAACTTTCAAAATGCTGTATTTGGAGGTTATTGAATAACACAATTATCAAATTTTCACTCAAAACCAAGGTTTCATGAGGGATAGAGCTTCACATGCTACATATATAGCTGTACGTATAGACGATATGAAATTTCTTGTATTCCATCATAATTAGAGAATTTTCTTTTGTTATGGTATTTATACTAGTTTCTAACAAGCATAAACACTTCTAAAAGATTAAGTATTTGTGAGAGACACGTGTTGAATATCAACTTTAGTTAGACAATTCACGACACGCGTCAAACATGTCTAAATGTATATTAATTTCTGGGTCAAATTCTTTTTACAACCTCATGACTTGGGGGCTGCAACAGTTTATCCTTTATGGTTTAAATATAGTCAGAAAACTCCCATATGGTTTTGAACTAAAGTGCACTTTTGAGAATGTGTTTGATTTTCTAAAAAAATAAAGTAAAATAAATACAACGAAAAGATAATTGTATCCCCATTTTTTCCAAATCTAAAATTAGATTGATATGTTAATTAAAACATAATTAAGAATTGATTAAAAATATAAAATATAATTAAAAATTTATTTAAAATGTAATTAAATAAAAAATAAAATATAAATAAGAATTAAGAATTGATCTAAAATATAATTAAATTAAATTATATTAACATGTTACGAATTACAATAAATAATTATAAATTTAGGATTAATTGTGAACTAAAATATAATTAAATAGAAATTAGATTAAAAAGTTTTGAATTATAATGAATAATTAAATATTTAGAATTAATTGTAATCTAAAATATAATTAAATAAAAATTGTAGTAAAAAGATAAAAATTACAATAAATAATTTTTAATTCTTAATTATGAGGATATTGTGATTTAATGGAATTAATGTTAGAGATTATAAATTATGTGTATGAGAGGGAAGAGAGAAAAAATAATTAAAAAAAAAAGTATACAGTTTGAGGGTATTAAAGTCATTTCACATATATAGCTAACACTTGCACTTTAGTCTAAAACCACGTTAGGGTTTTCTGCTATATTTGAATTATAAGAGGGCAAATTACTTTGGGCTCCAATCACAAGAGGATAAAATAAATATTAGCCGTAATTTTTTAAAAAAAATTTAGAACCGTATATGCATCAAACAATTGGGAGATACCAGTATCTAATAATTTCAAATACACATGAAACACGAAGTTTGAAGAAATTAACTTGGGATCCAATGATGGAAAAGAAAAGGGAAAATCATACTCGCGGTTCATGTAATTAAATTTAGTCTCTATAATTTTAATTGTATTAATTTACTGTTTGATTTTTCATATTGGGTCAATTTAATCTAATTGATAACATGTATTAAGAAACTGAACAAAAATTAGGGGCGGAATGATCCATTCATAAAGGAATAGACCATTTCAAATGGGGTTATTCTATTTACACACCACTAATACACGAGAAAATCTATTTTCACACCTAATTATCTTAATCCACATCATTTTTTAATGCACACACTTTCTAATTTAATTATTAATTAATTTTCTCAATCCACACATTAAATGTATCAATTATACCCTCACTCAACTATTGTACACACACCCCCTCAACCCTCTTTCTACACACTTGTCCCTCATTTCACGCACTGGTACGGCTTGGAAATTTGTAGAACCACAATGCTACAACAGTCAAAGTGAAGACCTAATTACAAAACACAATCAAAATGAAGACCACATTGAAGAACCAAAGTCCTCTTTTTTTTGAATCGATACTGCTGATCATGAGCTTTCGGCCATAGTTTTCTGAAATTATGTGTTTATTTCAGAAATTTGCTTTCGAATAAAAGTGATTAGTTCGATAAATTTGTTCTGAAAAAAATAAAATAAAAAATTCGGCAATTGACGTCTGAATATAATGAAATAATTTGGCTGTTGATGTCTGAATATAACGAAATAATTTGACACTAGTTGTTCAACTAAAAATTGCGAAATGAAAAAAAAAAATTTAGCACAAAAAAGCTAACATTTTCATCACTAATAGAGTATAAACCTAGATATTAAAACAATATAAGAGTTATTATGAGAGTATTACCTTGCAAACAATAGATGAGTATAGAGTTTGTAGTAAGTAGAGTGATAACAATAGAAAAACTAGGGTTTAGTTTTTTTTACTCAAAATGTGTACATTAAGATTTGTTTTTTATTTTTAAAAGATGTGTACAGAGTATTTTCATATAATATTATTGGTGTTAGTAGATGTCCATTATGGTCATTTTAGTTTAGGGTATAATTGTTGAAAAATGTAGAAATCCGCTAGATATTGATTTGTGATTATGTATCAATTTAAAGCAATAAAACAATCACAATCAAACAATCAAGATAAATCGACACAACGATTTTAACGTGGAAAAACCACAATTGGAGCACCTCCAATTGTGATAAAAAAAAATCACGGGTAACAGCCACAAGACAATCCACTAAGAAGATATAAAGGAATTACACAGGTATACTCTCAATTACCTAGCGAATCCACGCCCAAATTGAACCAACCCCTATGTGCCTCTTCCAACCCCGTCTTCACCTCGGAATTGTCTTGACGATGAGCCACTCCAGAATCTACCAAAGCTTTAGGCTCAAATTATTCAGAATCCACAGAAGAACAACTCGTTCTTTTGTGTAGAACAAACAAATAATCCTTTGATTTATACTCTTTAAACCATGAGTTGAATACTCAATCAAAACATCAAAGAAAACTTGTAAAATATCCCTGGATGTAAACCTTAATATTAAAGAAGAAGATCTGAAGAAGTAATCCTAATTTTTGACTAAAACAAATACTTACAGAAATCTGGGACTGCGAAGCTCGCTCGAGCAAAGACTCTCTTGCTCAAGCGAGGAACTAATCTCGCATGTTTTTCCATAAGTGGCTTCGCTCGAGCCGCACAACCTTCGCTTTAGCGTACATTCATCGTTTTCAGGTTTTTTGCCAGACGCAACCTTCGCTCGAGCGAGAACTCCTTCGCTCGAGCGAGCAAGGGCAGACATACAACTTTGAATGCAATTTTGCATTTTCCTTTGGAGGCGCTGCCCCTCGACCCCGCCTGGGCGCTGCCCTGGACCCACCAAGGGGCGCTGCCCCCTCGACCCCCGCGAGCTGACCGGGCAGCTCGATCCCCGTCATAGTCAGCAAAGTGGCAATCTTGAAAGCATTGACATCACAAACTTCTCTGCAAGGTACAATTCGGGTTGGATTCGCATTTAAAAACTGATAGCCTCACTGAAATAGAAAGTGCAAAAATAAGTACAACTGAAAGGAGTTTTGTCAAACGGGATTGCCAAGAATAAAACCTAACAATTGTCATTAAAATAATATTTCATTAAATGGTGGCACTAAGGCAATTAGGTGTGTGGAAATAGAATTACTCCTAATACTCTCATTATATACCATTAATAAATTAGATTTATATTCCAATAATATCCTCAAATGAAATGACCATTAAGGACAATATGAGATGTATTCTACTCATTTAAAAATTTCAAATTTAAAAATATAAAATACTCTTCATACACCATCATTCATGTGGAGTTTAGAGTTTTAACATATAAACATTGTATTTCTTCATCATCTTCACCATTAACATATAATTACGATATCATTCATTATCAATTTGCTCAGCTTATTCTTTTCTCCATTATACTTCATTTTCAAACTCAAAACATTATGTCTTTGAAGATTTAGGGTTTAAGAACATTGAAATCAATTAGTTTTGAAGATTTGGATATCATGAATAACATTGAGATGGTTAGTTCCGATATAAACATTGAAAAAGTTGATTTGAACTTGAAAATGTTAGTTTATGACTTGGTTTTTTAGTTTTTTATTTATCTCGTTTGTATATTGGGAAGATAAGTTTGTTCATTGTGTTCAGATAACTAGAGTTGAATTTTATATAATGTTCGATTATTTATATTTGAACAAAACAATTTTGTTCAAATTATTAAGATTGACCAAATATCAAATGTTCATACATAAAAAATTAAACATTTTGAGTTAGTTCGGTTAAAATAAATTAAACTTTTATTCATTGTTCAAATATAAATTTTTGAACACATTAAGTTTGTTCAACTCTATATTTATGAACATGACTAATTTAATGAGTTTGAATTGACGACGAGAGACGAGAGACAAGAGTTTAAGACTAACAATGAAGATCAACACTGGCGAAGATGAAGGCCGAATGAAACACTCCGCCGATTATCTGAAACAACAAGACAACGAGATGAGACACGACGAGAGTTCAACACCAACAGTGGAGATCAATACTGGCGAAGATGAAAGTCAAATGAAACCTCCGCCGGCGATGAAGCTGAAGACCGATGAAGATAGTCTATGTTGGTCTCTATTTTGAAGACTGTGGGATTTTTGTTGTGTGTGGTGGTGAAAATGAAGAGTTTTTGGTGTGTGTAATGGTGTGTGTTCAAACAATTATTGGTTTGTTAATACATGGTTAGTAATGGAAAGTTAAGGTGTGAACTAAGATATTTTTAAACCCTAAAAATTATCTTGTGTGTGTACTAAGTAATTGTGTGTACTAAAAGTATTAGTAGTGTGTAACTAGAATCACCCTTTCAAATACAAGCTTCATTTAACAATAGTTTCATTTCCTCACTACACCCTCTTTCAAAATTCAAAATTTTCATTTTATCTCCTTACACCTTCCATAATCCAATGGGGGTGTTTGGCAAGTTGGATTTTAGCCTTTTTTTGGCTAAAATCCACAAAATGACAAAATAATCTAAAACAGTTAATAAGACAAAATGTCACATCAAATCCATAATCACTTCACCTTTTTTTCTCACAAACATTGCATCCAACTAAAAAAATAATCCAATTATCTTTCCGAACACAGAAATTTTAGCCTACTAAAATAGCAAAAAACTAACATAGGCTACAAAAATAGCAATTTCCCAAACACGCACAATATATGTTCTGATCCTTGGTATATTTTCTTCTCTTTATACCACAAATCTCAACATCACAAACACACCACCACCACTACCTCTAACAAGCATCACCACCACCTATTCTAGCTTGACTATCTAGTCCTCCCTACACCACTAACGTCCTGCTGGCCTCCTAACAAGGCGACCCAACCACCTTCTACCACTACTCGAGCCTTACTTACCACCATGACCCTCATATTATCCATTCTTCACTACCGTCACAATCCTTCCCTACTCCTCTCCCATCTTAGATCTACAATTTTTATAAAGGGTAAGAAAAATATGACCTAGGGTTTTCAAATAAGAAGAAGAAGAAAGAAAAAAAAAAGGAACAAAAAGGAAAAAAAGAGAGAAAAAGATGGGGGGTCATGGTGGGTAGGTTTGCAAGGGATACAAGAGGGATTGGGTGGTGTGCATGGTTGGAAAAATGGGGCTAGAGTGGTCTGGGGGGGTAAAGTTGGAAAGATGGGTAATGGTGCAGGCGGTGGAGGTAAGGGCAATGGGTGACAAGTGGTGAGAAGGAGAAGAGTGGGTACAAAAATTATGATTTTAAAATTTTAATGCTTGAGGATTGTAGAGTAATTTTATGAAAGATAAAATCATAATAAAAAAAAATTAAATTGCCTACATATTTTAACTTAGATATCAACTCCTCAATCATTTTTGAGTTATTTTTGTCAATCAATAGAAGAATAATCAGAAATATGAGAAATATTATAGTCGAACAATAGCTAGAAAGCCAACAATGCTTGATAATCTAATTTAACACTTAAAAGTGAATATATTAAGTGATTGTCAATTAAGTTTGTTTGATAATGACAATTAATATCACTTAACAATTTAAGTGCTTATTAAAATATAGGCTAAACCTTGATAAAATTTTAAATCATATGAAGCTTATTTAATTATGCTAAATTTATAAATAATAAATATAAATATTGATATACACTATTATAAACTCACTAATACCATTGCCACCATTGTCACCACCGCCGCCACTACTACTACTGCTACCACCACCATCAAGCCACTATCACCACTACCACCACCACCACCATCGCCACCATGCCACCACCACCACGATCACCACCTTCATCATCATTGTCATTGTTTCCATAAATACCATCATTATATTACTATTACTACCATCGCTACCGCTACTACCACCACCACCATTAACACTATCATGCCACCACCACCATCAACATCATACCATCACCACCATCACAATATAAAAATTAAAATATATAATTTGAAAATAATAAATTTTAAATTTGATGTTATGCATATCAAACAACTTGCTTTTAGTTTAGTACTAAAATTTTTATCAAATAGTTTTTCAATTCAGCATTCAGCATTCAATTTTCAATATTTGATTTTTAATTCTCAATTTTCAGTTTTATCAAATACTACCTTAAGTCTAACAAGCAATCATTATGCCCAAGTCCAACAACCTATAGCTGCATACACCTCTTATAATTGGAGAGAAATAAACACTACAAAGAATTTGAACTACTCTCTATACAATTTGAACCTGCAACTTCACACCACAAAGTGCAAACCACTAGTCCAAAAGCCCTAGTTCACTTTAAGGAGTTTGAATGAGCACTTTCAATTAGACTTAATTGATACAATAAATCAATTTAAACTATAAAGATTAAATTGACACTATAGACAAATTATAGAGATTACGTAAAGACAGCTCAAGCGTATTTGTAGGCCGAGAAGGAAAATATAATTGAGGCCCTTATGATGTTTTATAGTGTAAGTCATAACTTTCATAATCAAAATAATTTTATTTATTCAAATTTTACTATTCTTTTATAAGAGAAATCCCATTTTGAGAATGTAACATACAATGATAAAGACAAAAAGAGTAATAATACATTTATTTATTTTATATGACTTAGAGTGATGGATAATAATGATGAGGGTTTTTTATTTTCTATTTTATTACAATGTTGGGAGAAAACTTGCCATGAGAGAGGCATAAACAAGCCTTTTGTATTGACCAAGAGAACAGGAGGGGTACAAAAGTAATACTGAGGTTGCTTTTTTTTTTTTTTTTTATCAGCAAAGAAAAAGGGAAACTTTATTGATGAGATGAGCAAGTACAAGCATCAAGATACATCAATAAATGAGGGAAGTGCAAAAAACATCATAGCTAACACTCCAAAATCCCAAATAGGTTGGCACCAAGGAGGAAGCACCATCATCTGTTAGCACTAAGCCCATAAATTGGCGAGAAACCAATCCAAAGCAGAGAACAAAATAAAAGAGAGAAATAAAAACCACCCTGCCACAACAAACTCTCCAGCAACTTATAAACAATACACCAACAAACTGCATACACTAAGAAATTAACCCCGAAGAAAGCAACAAATAGCACCAAGAATTGCAACAAGATACGGAGTTATGCATCAGAACACTGCAAAAATAGAGAACAAACCAAAGAAGGTGCCTCCTACTACCCTATGCACCCTGTCAGATTCTAGCCAACTGCCCAAATTTACTCTTAGTGACAGATCCCAATAATCACAGCAGCATCACAGCAGCAACACAATAAAAACTTTAAAACAGCACCAAGAATTGCAACAAGATACGAAGTTATGCATCAGAGCACTGCAAAAACAGAGAGCAAACCAAAGAAGGTGCCTCCTATTGCCTATGCACCCTATCAGATTCCAGCCAAATGCCCAAATTTACTCTTAATGACAGATCTCATTAATCACAACAGCAACACAACAGCATCACAGTAGCCAATGCAGCATACATCAACAGGCAACATACATCAGCAGTAACAGCAGCACAATAGTAGAACAATAGAACACACACAATAGAGCACTCAGCAGAACATTCAGCAACAAAACACTGAAGCAGAACAACATTGAATTCATTAAATGCACCTCCTGGTCTGGTTAAAGTTGAATTCAAAATCATAAATGGAATATGAGTATGAGTTCCCAATAGAGTGACTCTTCAACCAATTGGAAACTCTAGTCCTGATAAGCTCACAGAGCTGCAGGGAGTTAGGTAGAGCACTATTAAACACACAATCGTTCTTGAGCTTCCAAATTGACCATAGAACAGCAAGTGGTAAGGCTTTCCATATTTGGAATTCCTTCTTCCTGATTTTAGTGCCAATCCACCAATCAACTAAGGCCACAACAGAGCCTGGACATACCCAGTATAAACCCCACCAATCTATAATGTCAGACCAAATTTTCCAGGTAAAGGGACATAGGAGCAATACATGATTAAGGGACTCAGGTTCTTCTCTGCAAAAGAGACACTGAGTAACAGCCTCGCCTCTAAGAACACCAATACTATGAAGGAACACAAATGTTTTGATTCTGCCTTTCCAAGCTAGCCAAGAAAAAAATTAAACTTTTGGTGGTGTGATGTTATTCCAAATAAGCTTAGGCATAGACAAATCTGGACCTCTATTAAACTCCATCCAACAGAATAAGTCACATGATCTGAAGGCACCCTGATTTGAAGCTTTCCATCTCATACTGTCCTCCACCTCATGCCTTAATAATGGCCCATAACCCAGTAGGACTTGCGAATTTTGAACTTCCTCCTCTTCCCATGCCAATAGGGGTCTCCTAAAGGTTAAGTTCCAGTTAGGGTAGCTACTTTTCCTATCAATGAAATCTTTAAGAGAACCATCTTTATCAGAAGAAAGACAAAATAGTCTAGGAAAAAGAGATTGAAGATAGTCACCACCCAGCCAACAATCCTTCCAGAAGGAGATGTTGGCCCCATTACCAACAACCAATTCTGAGTTAACCAAGAAGTAGTTGAGTAAGGTAGGGTTATCTGCAGCTAAACCCATAATGTCTTTCCAGATCAAAGAGCAACTGGTAATAGTACCTTAGGAGTGAAGCCAACTACCTGATCTGCTATTGTACTTGCAATAGATCAATCTTCTCTCCATAGGGCTTAATTTTCATTACAGAACCTCCACCACCATTTAGCAAGTAAACACTCATTAACTTGACCAAAACTTCTTACACCTAATCATCCTTGATTTTTTGTCATTGAGACAACCTTCCAGCTGACCAGGTGAACCTTTCTTTTGACCTCTGAGTCTCCGCACAAAAAAGAAGCTTGAATTTTATTCACCTCTTTGATTGCATCCTTTGGCATTTTAAACAGGGAAAGGTAGAAGATTGGGAGGCTTGATAAAATTGACTTAATAAGGGTGAGTTTTCCAGCAAACGATAAAAGACTCTTTTTTCATCCAGAAAGATTACTTTTAAATTTATCCAGAACAGGTTTCCAAGTGGTTTTTCTTCTAGGATTGGCACCAAGTAGAAGACCAAGATACTTCAATGGCAGCTTCTGAGGTCGCTTTTTGTAACCAATGAGACATTATTTTGATTTAGGTATTAAGCTGAGTGACCAAGTGGTATTTTAATTTAATAATATTTAAGATTTGACAAATTTTTAGTTATTTGAAAAAATGTTTGTGACTACTTTTCAATTTTTCAGAATTATTTTGATTGATATTTTCTTTAATTTATACATACACTGTAAGCTAAAAATATAAAAAGTGAGATCTTTCTCTACTTGGATCCTAGGCGGGCGCCTAAATTGCCTTGCCTTGAGCAGCTGTAGACGTCCCCGAACGTCCCGGGAGGAAATCCCCCCCGTTTTGTTCATTGGGCTCACTACAGTTCAGGACTCAATATCACGGTCCTGTATCTAATCTCGCAGAGTGCAATGCAAGACCGATGAAATCACCAAAGGGTCCAAATTCGGTAAATCATTTTTTGAAAACAGATTTTTTGAAAGAAGTGCCAAACATGGACTGCTTTGCCAGATACAGAGTCGCCACCTAAATATTTTATTTTGAGAAATTTAGGAAACCCTGACTCATTGCCAAAGGCCACGTGTCCGTCATCACCAAAGTTGCCTCGGCTCGGGAACTTGGGTACGATTGGGGAAGGTCACTTCGTGAGCACCCCCACTCACCCGATCAAAGATCGGCCTCTACTAACTATGATATCGGGTTTCGAAAACATTATGCGTTCTTATTCCGGTTATTAGCCTAGATTAAATTACTATGTGATGAGCACAGCATACAAGTATAGATTGGATCGCCTGAATTGGAACGAAACATCTCATGTTTGTTTTTTAAAGCGGTTTGCTACTCGCAAGTAGGCTAAAATGTGGATTTGCCACCCTCAGGTGGGCTTAGAAAACAAGATGATTTGCCACTATCTAGTGGGCTTAAAACTCAAAATTGATGAATTGTTCCAATTCAAATAACCCAACCTTCACCCACAGGCATTCGGGCAGGTATATCATATAAGCAAATAGCCTCATGGTAAGCATGCTATCATGGCAGTCACTCACACGCATGCAAGAATGCTAAAGCATAAAACTTACCGAGTACTCCAAGCCAAAACAGAAGCTATGTTAGAAATCCATGCATGATCCTAACTATACAGAAATGTCTAATGCAACACATGCAAAATGCAACTAAGATAGGCTCGGTTATTCTAAGGATGGCATATGAAATGCTACAACTAACAAGTATTCAACTTGGAATTGAAATACAAATGCAGTTAGTATGGTGCGCCGAGCCCGGTGCATGTAAGACAGATGAATGATGCAAACATGCTATCATACTGTATGCTAATTGAAACATGCCCTAATCTAACCATCATAAGCTGGTAAATAAAAGGGAGAAAGACGTGGGGTTGGAAGACATACATCACACTCACACACACTTATTACAACATTGGCCTCGCTCGGAGGGTCCGAAAGAATAATACAGTCTGAATGAATAGTACAGTCTGAATAAATACAAAACCCTAATTAATTAACAAATTAATCTAGAAAAGTAGGTAAATTGGCACGCAAATCCATGGACTGCCTCAGCTCTGTTCCAAATGATGAATGATGCATGCTCGAGTTGCCTTGCGTAGAAATCCATTACGATGCCCCGGTTTGCCTCTGTTTGCAATTGTTTTCGGACTATTGCACAATGCTCTAGAAGGCCGCTGATTTCTGATTTACTACAACAGAGAGCAACAAAGGGGCATGGCAAAGTATTTCACATATGTATGCATGACTACTCTTCAGGGAGTGTAGTCCTCGATCCTCATGCCACCAATCACGCATATCGATGCATGATGGCTGAGGAGTCGAATTGCACGACTCAATATGAGATGAATGCACATGAAAACACAACAAAACCTAAACTCCATCATGGGTAATCTAGAGTGTCGGCAACAGGGAATTGAGACACATTCCGTCACTCGGAGTACGAAACGTACCTCGTTTCCCGTGCTCGGGCTAACTTCTATCCCAAACAAAATGCAAATGAGATGGCATACATAATGCGACTAACATACAACCTAGCATACGCAATGCTATGAAATGGCATACACAATGCTCGATGTAACATGGCATACACAAAGCTCTAACAGGTAACCTAGCATACGCAATGCTATGAATTGAAAAGGCATACACAATGCATAATGGACTTACACCAACATGAGTGGACCTCAGCCACACTCACATCAGTGGCCATTAGATGAAAATGAGACAACCAAAATGCGTGCACACATGCACGCATACCGAGGACCGAACCTAAGGCATTAAATGCCACTCTACCAAAGCATGGCAAGGGATGAAAGATGGCCTATGAACATGTAATTTCCAGCACTAAAACATGGTGCTAAATGATCCTGAAACATGGAAATATGGCACCCGATGCATGGAATAAGCCCCGAAACTCAATACTAGGCACATGCATTGAACCACAAGTATACAAATCAAGCATTATTTGATCATGAAGTCAAAAGACAGAGCCAAGGTAGTCCCAAAACATACACATTTCTAGTTTAGAGCATGGCCAAAAGATGCTAACATGATGGACTAAAATAGCATGCAACATTGGCTAGCAAGCGTGGTTTACATGGCATGTATATGAAGAAAATGAGAACTCATCAAACCAGCCAAAAAGAGTGAATAAAACATGCCAAAATATGCGTAAATAATCACTGAAATGCAGCCAATGCATGCAAAAATGAGGGGCTTCTTTGGAAGGCCATTCAAGGGGTTGTTAAGCACATGTAAGATAGACACTTAGCATGACCAAACCAACTCTGGAAACGAGTTATGACAGGCCTAAAACTCACAAAATTGGCCCCAAAATCAGTAAAGGGAGCATACGATGAAAGGCCTCCTCAAAAGGCCTTGAATGGAATTGTTCTACACATGCACTATAGACATAAAATAGGATCAAAAGGGCCTTGAAAAGACCTAAGGCAGACCTTAAAACCCACAAAATTGGGCCCAAAAAGTGACTTCAATGCATGCAAAATAGAGCCCCTTTGGAAAGCCAATGATGCAAGTAAAGAAAATGAGGGGTGAGAGGGTCACCCCTCTTTGATTTCAAAGCTCAAAACCTCATCAAAGCCACTGAAAATCCCCTAGATTTCAGTGGCTAAGAGGCCAAAACAAGTCCAATTCGAATGCTCTAATGCATAGCCCTAAATATGAAGGAATGAAGCATGCA
Organism: Camellia sinensis; assembly: GCF_055761805.1. NCBI lineage: Eukaryota > Viridiplantae > Streptophyta > Magnoliopsida > Ericales > Theaceae > Camellia > Camellia sinensis. The sequence continues at coordinate 140,358,706 of NC_138969.1, read as the reverse complement.
AGGAAGGAGATGACTCCAAACAGAAAAGTTACCTCAAGAAAACTTAAAGTGGAGATCAAAAAAAGGCTTTTTCCAGTTTATAAAAAATCTCGAAAAAGTTCACAAGTAAGGCTAAAGTATGATACAAAAATAGCCCTAAAAGAGAGATAGAGAGTAAGGGGAAATAGATGACCTCAAACAGTAAAGTGCCCTTAAACAAAGTTGAAGAGGAGCTCAAAATATGACACTTTCTAGTTTATGACAAAGCCCAAAAATACTTGCAAGTGAAGATAAGTAATGAAGCAAAAAAAATGCAAGTTTAAGGGAAATAGACACTTACCCTTGAAGAGCCAACCTCCAACAGCTTTTGGACCAAGTTGGTGAGCTTTCAACCTCTGCAAATGACTTCCAATGTGCTAGAATGGATGATGGAGGTGTGGTGCTAAGGGTTGTAGTGCAAATGGACCAAGAAAATTAGGGTTTTGGAGCTTGGAGTAGTGACAATGGAGGAGGGAGGTTATATATCTTAAGAAATTTTGTTTTACCCTTTGATATGAAGCCAAGCCTCTCCTTTATAGAGGGGAGGCTCCAAAATATTCAAAAAGGTCCCACGTATCCTCCATACACATGTATGGAGGATACACCAAATGGTCTCCAGCTGGCACAGCTGGACTACACTCAGAAGAAGCAAAAAGCAAGAAGTAGGCCAGCCAGTTCAAGTGGCCGGCCGGCCACCCCCCCATAGTCGGCCGACTAGGGGTCAAAAGGGTCAACAAAATTTTCTGGCCGGCCACCCCAGAAAGGTGGCCTTCCAGATGAGCACAACACAGCTATGAAGTAAAAAACCAGAAAAAGTGACCCGGGAGAGAGAAAAGCTAGCTTTTAGGCAAGGTTCAAAAGGGTCAAGAAGAGAAAACTGGTCGGCCTACCATATTGGTGGCCTCCCAGATGAGTAGATCACAATGGTGGTATGAAAAGCCAGAAAATGTGGCTCAAAAGTGAGAAAAACTAGCTTTCTGTCAGAAAAATCGGCTTTTGGATAGAGAAAATGAGAAAACTGGTTTTTCAGGGGAAAAGGTGGACGGCCACCATCCTACCACCTTCCCAACAATGAAAATAGGATCTCTACCAAAAATGGACCAAAACGGATGCAAAACGAAGGTTCGGGATGCAAAACGAAGGTTCGGGGGCCAAAACGCGCGGTTCGGGGCCACGAAAGCAGGCTATTAGGCACCGGAAGTGGCGTATGACCACGAAGGTGGTGTTCAGGGGCACAGTGTCCTTCTGAAGGGAGGAAATAAGGTGTGTGCTAAAAATCGGACCAAACGGAGGTAGTTAAGCGGTCCCGAACCGAGGCACACGACCGACGGCTCCGAAAACTGGAAACTAGGCTCCAAACGGGAAAAATGGCCTACGACCACGAAACGTAACCTATGGCCACTGAGAGATGGTCTACGAGACCTCTCCCTCCCTTCGGGAAGTGAAAATGGAGAAAACAAGACCTGGTTCACAAACCGAGGCAAAGCACAAAAGATCCCCGAAGTCCGGAGGCAAGGCTCGCAGCCGAGACTCTAAAACCTCAGATCGAGCACAAAATGAAACATCACCGAGCGCTCAACTGGTGACGTCTGAGTCTTAAGGTCGGTCAAAAATGGGGTGTCTACAGCAGCCAATGGACCTACTGGTGTAATTTTCAAAAAAATGGTAGATTTATGCCAATTCAACTCTCTTATGTTATTAACTTAGTGTTATGTTGGAGTTTATGGAGTTTGTGGCAGTAGATGTGGTTGGAAGAGCTGGAGGATTGCTGTGTATCTGGAAACTTGAGGTGTTCCAGTTCCAAGCTTGTTGTTGTAATCATAACTTCATCCTACTGTCAGGTACACTGTTCTATAGCTTCAATTGCGTTATTATTAATGTTTATGGTCCTAATGAGGTGGGGCTTCGAAAAGAGTTGTGGGATCTTTTAGTCGGTTTGAAATCCAAATTTCTGGGGCCATGGTGCTTGGGGGGTGATTTTAATGAAATAAATATTATCTCAGAACGAATTGGGTGTTCTAAAAGGGATAGAGGGATGAAAGATTTCAATGATATGATTGAATAACTTGAGCTGATCGATATGCCTATCCTTGGAAGGAAGTTTACTTGGTGTAATTCCCAAGATAGGGAATGGAATAGGCTGGACAGATTTCTACTCAATCATGAGTGGGTGCAGAATTTTAATTTCAAACTTTGGGGCCTACCTAGATTGTTATCTGATCATAGTCCTATTATATTAATGGAGGATAATTGGGATTGGAGACCTAATCCTTTTAAGTTCCTCAACGCTTGGTTACTTCATGCTAATTTCCTATCTTTTGTACAGCGAAGTTGGTCTAGGTTTGTAGTGGAGGGTTGGGTAGGGTTTTAGTGCTTTATGAAATTTCAAGCCCTGAAGCAAGCTTTAAAATAGTGGAATGTGGAGGTATTTGGGAAGGTGGAAAATAAGTGTGTTGAAGAAGATGCTCATGCCCTTGATTTGCTTACTGAAGACAGACCTTTGCTACCTACAGAAAAAATTACAAGAAAGGAAGTGAGGGGAGATGTTTGGAGGCTTAGTAAAATGTTGGAATGGATTTGGTTGTAGAATCTAGAATGAATTGGGCACTTGAAGGGGATAAAAATACAAGATTTTTTCACTTTATGGCTTGTAGCAAGAATAGTAGGAATTCTTTGTGCTCCATTGTTGTGAATGACTCAATGCTTGAGGACCCTATGGAAATTAAAGCTGAGGTGAAGGCTCACTTTCAAAAGCATTTCTCTGAGGATTGGAAGGTCAGACCTAAATTATCTGGGCACTTCAAGAACATTGGAGAAACACAAGTTGTTGAACAATTGGAGGTAGAGTTGACTAAAGTGGAAATTAGTACTGTAATCAAGACCTGTGATGGAAATAAGTCACTTGGACCTGATCGATTCAACATGGCTTTTTTCGAAAAAATGTTAGAAAATGGTGAAATTTGATGTGATACAATTTATGAGGGAATTTCATCAGAATGCAACTTTAGTGGGTGGGAGTAATAGCTTTTTCATTACTTTAATTCCTAAAAATGATAGTCCCTATTGTTTGGATGAGTATAGGCTTGTTATTCTGATTGATTCTGTGTATAAAATTCTAGCAAAGGTGTTATCAAATAGGATGAAACAGGTGATGCCCAAGATTATTAGCGAGGTTCAATCAACTTTTCTGGGTGGTCAGAATATTCTGGATGGGATTCTTATAGCTAATGAGATTGTTGATGAATGGAAAAGATCCAAAAATAAAGGTTTGGTTTTTAAATTGGATTTTGAAAAGGCCTATCACTCAATCAATTAGGAGTTTCTCTTTTAACATGCTCTCAAACTTTGGCTTTGGATCTAGATGGGTGAGTTCGATGAAAGCTTGTGTATCCTTTGCTAAGATCTCTATTTTGGTTAATGGCTCACCAACACCTGAATTTTTCCCACAAAGGGGCCTTCGTCAAGGTGATCCATTGTCACCATTTTTATTCAACATTGTAGCAGAGGGTCTCAATACATTGCTGAGCAGGGCAAAAGAGTTAAACTTAATCAATGGGACAGAGGTGGGGCGAAATGGCTTAAGAGTAACTCATTTGCAATTTGACACAATTTTGTTTTGCGAAGCTAAGATGGAGGAAGTTTGTAATATTAAAATAATTTTAAGATGCTTTGAGATGGCCTCGGGGCTAAAAATAAATTACCACAAGAGTGTTATTTGTGGTGTTGGGGTTGATGATGAACTATTGCAAGAGTTTGCCTCCAATCTAAATTGCCTCTACCAAAAGTTGCCTATAATGTATTTGGGTCTGCCATTGGGGGTCAACCCAAGTAGGAGAAGTACTTGGAAACCTGTTATTGTCAAATTTCAAGAAGAAATTGGCTAATTGGAAGAAAAGACTACTTTCTTTTGCTGGGAGATTAACTTTAATCAAGTATGTTTTGTCCAATATGCCTATTTACTATTTATCATTGTTCAAGATTCCTGTTGGGGTGGCTAAGGAGATTGAGAAAATGCAATCAGCTTTCCTGTCGGGTGGATCAGACCTCAAAAGAATAGAGCATTTAGTCTGTTGGGAGGTAATTGCAAAGAATAAGAATCTCGGTGGTTTGGGGTTGAGGAGGATTAGAACATTCAATGGTTGCCTGTTTCTAAAATGGTGGTGGAGGTTTGGAGCTAAGAACAAAACACTCTGGGAAGAAGTGATCCGCGCAAAATATAATGTTGAGCATGGGAAATGGTTCCTAACTTTGGAAGGCAAAGGTTCTAAGATCTGGAGTATATACTTAATGTAGTTTTGTTGAATCAAGACTTGTATAATTTCTATATTCATAACTCTCAGATTGTAACGCCCAAAAAAAAAAAAAAAAAAAATACAATAAAGACAACCCATACATATATTAAAAGCAGCATGAATCAGAGTAAATAGTCGTTTCATTACATGAGGTTAATAATACAAAAGAGTGTAACATAATTAAATGCCCTATTGGCTGACATCTTGCCAAGCCTTGACTTGGTTACACAAAAGGAGACTAGTTCATACACATTTAGCCTTAGGCTTTACAGAAAATATACAATTCAAATTAAAGAAGCTCTTGTGCCCAAAATATCCCTCCAAGCTATTGTCTTGGTGGGGGTAAGTCAACAACACGTGAAAATGTTATTCCTAAATAGGGTGAGCCACATCCCAATAGAAATCGTCTAGCACAATATATGGAACTTAGCAAAGATATAAGTACACTATGCATACACAACGTCAGCGATAAAGACATCTACAGTTTATATAATCATAAGGTACCGATTTCCATTCATTTCATTTCATGAACCAGTTTCATTATCTCTTTAACAATCCAAATGAGACATCAACTCATTAGTTCTACCATCACATCAACAATGCATGAATACTTCAAACTTCTCTTTCACAGATATTTCATCCGTGGGCAGCCGTTAAACGGGACCCATGTAAACGTAGGCTATACAAGCACTACAGTTGCCATTTTACAGATATTTCGTCCGCGGTCTAGGCACTCATGTATAAATTTTGAGACTTTCACCCAGGACACTCTGACCAACTTAATTATAATGGAATCCAACCCCTTTCTCCTCCCAAACAATCATTCATACATATGCAATGTATTTAAACACAACATCAAACAATGGAGCACATCCCCCTTTCTACTCCCACATAATCGTACATGTACAATGTATATAAGCATAGTCATATCCAATGTCAAACAACAAGAGATTAGTTTCAATTCACCTAATCCTCATGCAATTTCTACAACAATCATAGCTATCCTCCACTGATAGCCCAATACAATTATTTCTAAGTAGATATTCAATCTCATGACTGATAATTTATTCAAATTTCCAAAAAATGAGTTAATGCATCACTTATCCGACCATTCATATAAATACTCTCTCAATTTAACATTTCCATGGGAATTTCAATTATCTCTATAAAATAATAATGATAGTCATTTTAGGGCAAAACTTCCCCTTTCCTAATTATCAACCCCAAATATCATTTCAAACCATTGTGATCCAACACCATTTCATTTTCAAAACCCACATTCATGTATTTCATGTTTGACAACAATCACTCTTTCCATATATACCCAAACCCTAGGTTTGCTTACAACACCCTCAAATCACATCATTGTTACCCAAGAATACACATAACTAAGCTAAATATCATATCATGGTGTACAAAAGATCCCTACCTCAAAGGAAGAAGATGAGTCAAATATGGGAGAAATTCCAAGAACACCGAAACTCACTTCTATTCGGATCTAAGTGTAAATCTTGACGAGCTCTACCTTTTTCTCAAAGGCACTAGGGTGAAAAGATCAATGGATCTAGATGAAATCTAAGAGAAAAGGTTAATTCTAGAGAGAGAGAGGCTCAAGAACATACAATTGGTGTGTTATCATATGATAGTAATGGAAAGTTAAGGTGTCAACTAAGATATTTTTATACCCAAAACATTATTTTGTTTGTGTACTAAGTAATGGTATATATAGAAAGGATTAGTAGTGTATAAATAAAATTATCCTTAAATGTATTTGTCCCTTTTTATGTTTGTTAAATAAAAGTTTTATATGTATAATATATAACTAATACATAAAATTATATAGTGTAATCCTTGGTGCCTCGAATTCACCTTGGCTCGAATTTCTATTCATCGGTCGTCCGGCAAAAAGGCTGACAGCCGCAGTTGTCACCTTGTCAACCGCGGTTGTAGTCTTTTTGTTGGACGACCGGTGAACAGAAATTCGAGTCATTCGAACCAAGGTGAATTCGAGATACATAGCATTGCTCAATTATATATTTGATGCGTATTTCCTTCCTATATTATATCAACGTATCCATATCAGATTGTGTTTTTCTTTAGTATTTCATTGATTAGACAAGAATAGTTTCAACATGTTTCACGTGAAGAACCAACCTCAATCTCAACTATGATAAAGTTGAATTACTTTTTGTTTAGTTGCACTTTTCGAAGTGGTAAGTAGATTATACATAGCAATTCCTAAGGGTTGGCCTAGTGGTGTACGCTTGGGACTTAGGAGTTTGCTCCTCTCTAAGTCTCAAGTTCAAAACCTCTTAGGTACTATCAATTCTTGTGTTGGGTCAGGCCATAAGGAGCTTTGCTCTGGCTTTTAATGGGCCCCCGTTAGTGGGCGGTGGGATTGGTCCCTCAAGGATTAGTCGAGGTGCGCGAAAGCTAGCTCAGACACCTTGAATTATCAACAAAAAAAATGTAGATTATAGATACCACTTTGTCAATGATATAATGATTTAATCAGTCGTCCTATGTTAATTCGAATATGTATAGATCCAATAAAAAACATTGTTGATGGGGACAACCTTGTTTTGTCTCTAATATGTTATTATTTGTGTTTTGTTTTTTTCTTATTTATTTATTATTATTATTTGGTAGCCACCAGAGAGCCACGGGGTACGGATTTGTCTTCTTGAAAAAAAAAAAAACCAATTATGCAATTTATTTAAGATTAATTATACTAAGGTTTCTTTAACTCTTCATTTACAAATTCAAATGTATTATTCTTTTCAATTATAAAAATTGCACAAATATAATCCTTTTGGAACTAATTTGCAAGAGGTGAAAGTCATATATTTTTATAATTGATTGGGTCAAAATAAACTGGCTAACAATTGATGGAGTCTTGGTGTAAAAAAACTCATTTACTTATATATAACAATATGATCTTGTTTGATTAGTATAATTAATTATTTGAAGATTGACATTTTATAAGATTAATGTAGAATTGATTATTCAACTGTATTATTAAGATAATAATTCTCTTTTGTTTACGTTTTTTTCAGAATGAATATAACCAATTAAATTATTTTGCATTAGTTGAGGATTAAAAAAATTCGTTAATTTTATTAGGTAGAATGATCATCAAATTCTAATCCAAATAATAATAATGACAATCAAATAATTGAATTTGAATTTCATGAACTAATAATTCTAATGTTATATTATAATTCGTCCAATCAAGTAGAGGGTGTGATTTTTTTTCCTAGAACATGACACATTACTGATCCAAAAAATCATAAAGTAATGTTCCACAGTTAGTCATAATGATTGGCTCTAATTAATAAGAACCAGTTTGACCGACGATCAGTGAACAGAGTCGACGACCAACGGTGCTGGTGAGATTGGGGCAGTGGCGAACGCGACCAAGCGATTATTTTCCTCAATCTCTTATTTCTGCTTTCAGATCTTAATACTCTCATAGATTTGGGGCTTTTTGCATCACAAAGAAATGGAGAGGGGAGCTCAACATGGGTATGGAGGATGGTAACCAGTGCTCCGTCGACATGGAGGCAGGGAAGTGTGGAGCAGAAGGGAGGAAGTGACTATTCACTTTGTTTTTGTGGATAATATCCCAGAATCCATGGGATCCAGCGGGTTGCATAAGCTATTCTCCAACTATGGTGTAGTCACGGATACATTTATCCCTCATAAGCGCCGAAAGCTAACGCGATCTCTCTTTGGTTTTGTTAGGTATAACTGTGTTGTATCAGCGGCTATGGCAGTCCGAAAAGCAAATGGGTTGTGGTGTGGCGACTGTGCATTGCTGTAGACGCGCCCGCGGAGGGGGGCCTTATGCTACAACAGTTCGGACTCGCGATTTTGTTGTCGCGGTTCTTAATCTGAACCAAAGAGTCCAAATATGGCAAATCGTTTTGAGAAACAGATTTTTGAAAAAAGTAGTGCCAAACATGGACTGCTTTGCCAGATACAGAGTCGCCACCTAAATATTTTTTAATGGGGAAATTTAGGAAACCCTGACTCGGTGCCGAAGGCCACATGTCCGTCATCACCGGAGTTGTCTCGGCTCGGGAGCTTGGGTACGATCGGGGAAGGTCAGCTATGAGCACCCCCTTTCGCCCGGTTCGAAGACCGGCCTCTACTAACCATGATATCCGATTTTGAAAACATTACGTGTTCTTATTCCATTTATTAGCCTAGAATTACTATGTTATGCGCACAGCAAACAAGTATAGACTAGATTGCCTAATTCGGAAATAAGCATTGCATATCCGTTCGGTTTTGAAAAGTGCTTTGGAATTTGCTACTCGCAAGTACGCTAAAATACGGATTTCAACGAGTTTTTCCAACTCAAACAATCCAACCTCCACCCACAGGCATTTCAAACAGTTTATCATATAAGCATTTAGCCGCATGGCAAGCATACTGTCATGGCAACATTCACACGCATGCGGGATGCTAAAGCGTAAACACTTACATCGTACTCCGTGCCAAAACAATAAACTAGTTAGCAAACATGCGTGATCCTTGCTCATGTTAAAAATGGCTAATGCAACACATGCAACAATGCAATCTAGACAGGCTCGGCTAACCCTAAACATGGCATGTGAAATGCGATCAACTACCACATATTCAATTTGTGAATTGAAGTACAGATGCAGTTAGCGTGATGTACCGAGCCTAATGTATGTAATACAAATGTATGGATGCACGCATGCATAGCATAAGGTATGCTAATTTTAAAGATACCCTAGTCTACCATCATAACCAGGTAAATAAAAAGGAAGAAGTGGGGATTGGAAGACATACACACCACCCACACACACTTATTACAGATTTGCCCTCACTCGGAGGGACCAAATAAATATTACAAATTAATTAACTACGCAAGCTAATTAAATATTACAAATTGCCTAATCAACTAAGCAAATTTAATTAAACTAAGAAAACAGTAAATCGCCTCGGGAAATGCGCCGCCATGCGTGAGCTGCCTCTGTTTTCCTTCCTTCACTCCTCTGGAGGTTGCCAAAACCTCAGGACTGCTTCCTTGGATGCTGGGAGACATCACCGGCTGCATGGAATTGCCACCGGCAGTGGGATGTGGCCACCAGCACAAAGTGAAGCTGTCGGCAGAGAAACGATTGCCGGTCGGCACTTTACACTGCCGGTCGGCAGAGTGTTCCTGCAGAATCTGCAAATGACAGCAACAGAGGGCAAGGCAAAGCATGGCATGCACAATTCAAGGCATATATGCACCAACCATGTCCCTTATCATGGTAGTGACTCAAAGGGGCATGTGCCTCGATTCTCGGACCACCAATCACGCATTTCCATGCATGATGGCCCAAGGAATCAAGTATGCAACTTTTATGTCAAATGAAATGCAAACCAATCAAACAAACTAAGGCCCAATTCCTATCATCAAGTCAAGCAACAAGGCATGCATGCAAGATACAATGCAACCTAAGCATGCAAGCTAAGGATGCAACATGACATGGCAACAAGCTTATGCAAGCATACAAGCAAACATGGGACCATGCCAATGGATGTAAAGATGGACTTATACAAGACTTGGGCAGCTCTAATAAGGCCCAAAATAGTAGCCAAAATGCCCAAAAATGGAGGCTAAACACACATGCACACATACACATGTTATGGTCCAAACCTCAAGCATTAAGCAAGCAACATTCAAGCACACTTGACAAGAGATTTCATGGACGATTAGCATGCAACATGAGCTCTAAAATCATGCTATAAAATGATGCCCAATCATGTTAAGCAAGACAAGCAAATGCATGCAAGCATGGTCCAAATACTTGAGGCAAGTCATGAAGCTTTGAAGCACCTTTATCACAACAATCATGGCATGCATTAAACAACTAAAAACAGGTTTTTAGCATGTTAAAACAAGGCTAAAGGACTACTTAGATGGCATCTAAGTGGCTCAAATTTAGAGGTATGCACAAGTGCCAAAACAAGGAGCATTGCTACACAAGCTTATGAGGCATTGAAGATGCATTCGAGGCAAACACATAGGCATGAAAATCGGACTGAAATAACATGTAGGGTGACTCCAAATCACCAAATCAATGTAAAGATGTCATGCTATACATGCACATACTTAAGGCCAGCAAGCCGGGATGCAAAGGAACTATACTAAGCATGCCAAGATCAACCCAAACACTTATGGACAGACCTAAAACATGTCAAGATAAGCACAAAATCTTCACAAATGTAAGCCTAAAACATGCTAGAAACAAAGGCACACAACCTAAGACATGTTAAGGGATCACAAGGCATTACATGAGAACTATGCTAAGCATGCATGGAGTACCAAAACCAATTTAAAATCATGTTATATTATGGAAATGTAAGCATGAAAAATAGTCTATACATGCTCAAACACACACTCAAACATAGGCTCCCTTTAGAGACCAAAACATGCCCTTTTCAAGGACAACAAGGAGAGGGGGTGGCCCTCTCCTTCTAGAGACTTCAAGGCACCATCTCCACCACTGAAATCCCTCAAGATTTCAGTGGTGAAGAGGCCCAAACACCAAAGTCCCAAAACTAGCACAAAATAGCACAAAATGAGGCCTTTCAAGGCCTAAGAGGGGTCAAACACCCTCAAACCACAAAACACTCTTAATTAACAATCAAGAGGGACTAAAAACAGAACTTTTTTGTGTTATACAATAAGCACGAAAACAGCTCTAAGATAGGTAGAAAATAAATGCAAAAATGGGGAATAAAGGTGTTAGTTTCTTACCCTTGATGACCCCTTCAACAATGGTGCTCCAATGGCCTCCCTTGGCTTGAATCTAACACCAAAACTTCAAAATCAGTCCCTTAGAACCTCAGTAGCTAGACAAAGGTGAAACACTAGGTGTTTATGTGCAATAGTAGGACACAAAACACCTAGAGCACAAAAGAGAGGGAGAGAGAGGTAGGATGTGTATCTAACCCTAACCCTAAAACCAGAGCTTAACAATGGCTGTCTAAGCTCTCAAAATATCTCAAGTGTCTAACCTTTTGCAACAAGAGAGAGTCCCTCTCTATATAGAAGCCTTTTGTCTTGTAAAGCTTACAAGACAAGCTTCATAAGAGGGAGATCCCTCCATACACGTGTATGGAGGGGAGCTAAAGCAAGACATCTGTCTTAAAATATCTGCAAAAGCAGATGCACAGTAGTCGGCCGGCCAAAAATGCCATCTTGGCAAAAAAAAGTGCCGACCGGCACTAAATAGTGCTGACCGGCAACAAAAAGTGCCGGCCGGCAATAAAAAGTACCGATGGAAGCAAAAACCAGCCGGTGGCCTCTAGCCACTGCCGGTGGTGGGTGGGGATGGTCTACAAGCCCTACCCTGCCTCTCCAAGGCAAAGCACAAGTGTTTGGTGCAAAACCAGACACTAAACGGTCGGGTTCGGAGATCCTGAGGCAAGGCGCCTAGCCGAGGCCTCCGGGAACTCCAAACGAACACAAACATGGATGATCACCGAGTGTTCAAACGGTGACGTCCAAGTCTTGAGGACGGTCAAAAATGGGGTGTCTACAGTTGCCCCTCTTTGACAGATCTCGAAAGTCATAACAATGACGGGAGTGAATGTCAAAGCCCAGAGACGACCCATTTTTGACAAGGCCGAAGACTTAGACAAACATGCAAGACAATCAAGATATGCGCCCGAAGGCAGGGGCAAAATGCAGGACAATGCGCAGAGCCGGACATAACTTATGATCATGCAAAGAAAGCTGTAACGAAGCACACATGCGACAGTTTTAAGCTAGCATACACCGAACTACACTACAATGTAGAAAGGATGTAAGAGAATTATGCAATTCTCAATACGTCTCACTCGGGAGATACAATACTTGTGCGGCTCGTCTGGTTGCACCAGCCTCAAATGAACCGTACATACAATATCGTGCTTGAAAAGAAAACAAACTTAACAGGTACAATATCGTTAGCAACATGCATAGTAGTATACTCGAAATGCGTGACAGCGCAAAGCAAGTGGGGAGCATAACAATGCTATGGAAATACAAACATGTAAGTGGAGCATGCGGTCTATGCCGGTAACGAAATTGATCATAAGCATGCGGTCTACGCAGGTAATGAAATCAACAAATTATGCGGTCTACGCAAGCAATACATGCGGTCTACGCAAGCAATGAAATTAATATGGGGTCTACCCAAACGAAACATGCGGTCTACGCAGGTAATGATATAATGCGGCCTACGCAATCAAAACATGCGGTCTACGCAGGTAATGAAAATAATAATGCGGTCTACGCAAGCAATACATGCGGTCTACGCAAGTAAAGAAATTGATCAATTATGCGGTCTACGCAAGCAATACATGCGGTCTACGCAGGTAAAGAAATTGAACAATAAATATGCGGTCTACGCAAGGAAAGAAATTGAACAATTATGCGGTCTGCGCAAGCAATACATGCGGTCTACGCAGGTAAAGAAATTGAACAAGAAATATGCGGTCTACGTGAGGAAAGAAATTGAACAATTATGCGGTCTACGCAAGCAATACATGCGGTCTACGCGAGGAAAGAAATTGAACAATTATGCGGTCTACGCAAGCAATACATGCGGTCTACGCAGGTTAAGAAATTGAACAATAAATATGCGGTCTACGCGAGGAAAGAAATTGAACAATTATGCGGTCTATGCAAGCAATACATGAGGTCTACGCAGGTAAAGAAATTGAACAATAAATATGCGGTCTACGCAAGGAAAGAAATTGAACAATTATGCGGTCTACGCAAGCAATACATGCGGTGTACGTAGGTAAAGAAATTGAACAATTATGCGGTCTACGCAAATAATAAAATTAATTACAAACATGCGGTCTATGCAGGTAATGTAATTAGCATGCGGTCTACGCAAGTAATAAAATTGATATGCACATATATACAAAACAATGTATGAACAAGGCAAACGAGGCACGCATGCTAATGCAAACGAGGCACACGTGCCGATGCAAATGAGGCACGCATGCTGATGCAAATGGGGCACGCATGCCGATGCGGGATGAGGCACACGCACCGATGGGAATGAGGCACACGTGCCCATGAAAATGAGGCACACATGCCGATGCGAATGAGGCACACGTGCCGATGCGAATGAGGCACACGTGCCGATGCGAAATGAGGCACACGTGTCGATGAAAATGAGGCACACGTGCCGATGCGAAATGAGGCACACGTGCCGATGAAAATGATACAAATGAGACACGCATGCCTTAGAAAACACGAAATGATGCGAAGTGTGACACGCATGCCATACGAAATGTAAATGGACTTAAATGCGTAACAACGCATGTGTTTCGAGATGCACGACAATGTAGACGATGCGTGAGACGACGTATGTCTTGAAATACGTGACAATGTTAGTAATGAAAATGCAATAACAATGCATGAGGGATGTGCATGACAATGCAGGGGGTGCGTGTTGCAACGCATGTAGTATGCAAAACCATGCAACTGTGAGACGCGTAATAGCGCGATGTAATGCACCGAAGTTAGTGCGGCGAACGCGTGCAACGCATATGGGGCAAATTTTGAATTTAAAAGGATACAAAAAGGATACTTCTTGCACAAATTCGAGTGCCACGCACAGAAGACACGACCCGAGGTCACAACGGAGGCCGGTTGAGCGTCGGAGATGCACTTTATTGCACTTTCTTGAGCTATGAAGACCAAAAACTACTCATATGGCCCAAACAAGGCTGTGGGAACACCACCGGCCGGGAGGGGAGGCCACCGGCTGTCCACCGGCTGCAAAATAACTCCATCGGCATTAAATAATGCTGGCCGGCACAAAATATTGCCGACCGGCAAAAAGTTGCTGAGTCGGGGCAGTTTCGAGATTTCACTTCGGGTGTTTTAAAATAGGGTTTCAAACCCTATTTGCTCACTTCCCCACCGCCGAAAACTCTCACTCTCTCTCTCTAGAGTGTTTTTCTCTCATTTTTCGCCCGTTTCTTCGCGTTCTATGCCCATTTCGTCGTCAGATTCGCGATTTCCTTCGCGTTTCGGACATTTTCAACCGATCACATCTTTGTTTCGGTGCCTCATTTGGCGTTCCCGTCTTTTCGGGGTTTGTTCCCCTTGCTTTCCTCTTCATTCCCGTGCCTTTTCACATTCCGGCCTTTCCGGCCATTTCCGACCCTCTCGGGAGTTGACTTTTTGGTTGACTCTTCGCATTCCAGCCCGGTTTCCCTTCCTCCGGCCATTTTCACATCATTCCTGACATGGCGGACGACATTCCACGTGGCGGGACTCCCCCGGACCACGAGATGGATCCCGGGGTCGAGCTCCTACCGTTGAGCGAGCGCCCGTTTGACCCGGCGACCTACCGACCAGCGATCCATGTTCTGCCCCCCGACGGCCTGCGTCAGTTCCGGAGCTTCAAGAGGCACGTGGCGCCCGAGCTATTGCTGCGCGACCCTACCTCCCACCTTTCATTCGGCACTTCTGAGGTAACTCTCTTTCTTCTGCTTTACTTTCCGCAATGTAGGATACAAAACTGTCATAATTAGTTGTACTCTTTAGCTGCTTGAATCTGACATGCTATACACCATAGTTGACTGTAGACATACATACAACTGATATCTGCTTGAGACTGACACATGCACACACACTGCACTAGCCCCGAATCACTCAAACATACTGCAATCACTGTATTTGTCTGAATCTGTTAAATTTGCACACATGCTACATCTGTTCTGAAACACCCGAACACGCTGACACATCACACGCTGTAGTTCACTGTAAGCACACCGGCACCCGGTATTTGTCTGAATCTGTCAAACTTGCACACATGCTTTATCTGCTCGGAACCACCCAAACACGCTGACACATCACACGTATTTCACTGTAAGCACACCGGCACCCGGTATTTGTCTGAATCTGTCAAACTTGCACGTATGCTACATCTGCTTTTTCAAAGCTTCATTTTTTAATGTTGTCTTGCAATTGTTATTTTCTGTTTACAGAAGGGTTCCCATACCATCCGCGGGTATGGGAACACTGGCGCTCGGGAGTGGTACGATGAGCTCCCGGACGCGGTCCAACGCATAGTGGACCGGGCGGGCTTTGGCGCCTTCTGCCAAGGACTCTCTAGGCTTTCCACCTGCAGACCTTTTCTTGCCGCTCTGGCGGAGAGATGGTGGGACACCACCGATTCGTTTCACTTTTCCGCTGTAGGGGACATGACGATGACCCCTTACGATTTCTCGATGCTCACTGGCATCGGGGTAGGGGGTGATCCGATCCCATTCGATATCGACATGGATGAGTGGACCGCCGCTCAGGTCCATCTGCTGGGGGAGGCCCCACCTCTTGCTCGTCCAGGCTTCGTGCGGTACTCCTGGTTCGAGGTACAGTTTAGGGTCCAGCCCGTGTTGGAGGAGGAGGCGCAGATGACTCAGGAGGACGTGGAGAGGTACGCCCGCGGCTTCCTGATGTTCTTATTCGGGACGACCATCTTCACCGACAGGGTGAACACCGTGCCTCTCTGTCTTCTCAGCGCACTGGTGGACGTCCAGGACATTTTGCATTATGATTGGGGTGGCGCCGCTCTAGCCACTCTCTACGGGTACATGAGCTCGGCTTCTCGCGGCAACGGCCAGTTGCTCGGAGGCTATTGGCGGGCTTGGGAGGTACATTTCTTCTCCGCTTTTCATTTCTGTCCGATATTTTCTGTACTCTGTACACTGCACACACTGTAGTCTGCTTTATACTTGCTATATACTGTACACACTGCACACACATACATTCTGCTTCACACTGACTGTACACTGCTCACACTGTACACTGCACACAATACACTGTACAACACACAGCTCTGCCATTTCTGCTTTATTCTGTATATTCTGCTTTTTCTGATAAATGCACTGGTATTTACCTTGCAGCTGTGGGTTTACGCCTACATTCCTAGGCTTGCCCCCGTACCAGTCACAGAGACTCCCCTGGTCGTCCCCTTCTCACAGCGCTTTGACGGGAGATGCACCCGGCGGCCGTGAGAGACTTTCGGCTTTTTCCGCCGATACTTCGACACCATTACCCCGACCGAGGTATGTTTTACTTGCAGTTCATTTAAGCTTCGCTTTCCCGCTGCATATTTCAATAACAGTAGATAACAAACTGTCTGTCACTTTCAGATCACTTAGCGGCCGTGGGCTCCATTGCCGGCGGCGACGCGAGATCAGTTTGCCGGTGCCGATGAGACCTCACGTTTCCGGATCTTGCTGGAGGGCCCAGTCTGTCGGGCTTGGTACCTGGGTGAGCGTTTCCTACGCCAGACGCTGGGGTTACCTGAGCAGATAGTCCCGGTTCACCCTCCTGAGGATATGAGGGAGACCGAGAGGCTCACCAGCGAGTAGATGGACGATTACACCATTGGCTGCGAGGAGGCCAGCTTCCGAGGCAGCGGCGACTATCGAGAGTACGTGCAGACGTACCTGATGCGACCCCTGAGCGGTGGCCATCGAGCGGAGGGGGCCAGGCCTGCGGTGCTAGCGGCTGGGGCAGGGGTAGGAGCTGGAGCGGGAGCTTCGAGGAGGGCCCGAGTCCGTGGCAGGGGCGGAGCTCTGGGAGGACGGGGGGCTGGTTGGCCCGCCCTGCCTGCTGTATTGACTTTCCAGGGGCAGGGTGGCGTGACCTATCAGATCCCCTTCGTCCCTCCGCTAGCTGATCACGAGTTCGTCGGTGTCCCCGACTTAACTCCGGTATGTATTACTGCACTTTGTACAATCACTTCATTTTAGTTTATTTGATATTGCACAGAATACTGATGCATCTAATACTTTTGCAGGCTTCTTCTGAGTACACCCGTCAGTCGTTGGCGATGAATGCCTCGATGATGGGGATGCTTCAGCGGACATTTGACCTCGTAGCCCTCTACAGCATACCGGTATGTTCTTCTGACACTGGCCTCAAACCATTCATACACTGCTTTACATAATCTGATGCACGGCACAACACCTGATACACTGATCTCACAGCATCTGATACACTGCATACACTGCATTCCGCACTGTACTCTGCACTGATAAACTGCTCACGGCATTCACACTGTACTCATACACTGCATTCTGCACTGATAAACTGCTCACGGCATTCACACTGTACTCATACACTGCATTCTGCACTGATAAACTGCTCACGGCATTCACACACTGTACTCATACACTGCATTCTGCACTGATAAACTGTTCACGGCATACTGATGCATTTCCCTTTTTATGTGCTTTTTCAGTCTCCTTTCCAGATTCCCATGGCATGAGGTGCTTCAGCTGGACCTTCCGCCCCTGCCCGGGAGAGAGATGAGGAGGGCTGAGTATTCCCCCGCTCCAAGGCGGGGCGCACTCATGTCGGGAGTAGCTCACGAGCTCCAGTCCCGGATGATGATGATGACGAGGAGTCAGGGGCGGAGGCAGAGGCGGAGTCCTAGTCATCGGAGGAGGAGACCGGAGGCAGTTCTAGCTCGGGCTCTGACGACGATGCTGATGATGCTCCTGGACCCTCATCCAGGAAGAGGACCAGGACAGACTGACGGCCCTTGGAGTGCTCGACACTGATGCGGATTTTTGTTATTTTTCTCCTTTCTTGTACTTTTCCTCTTTTCCTTTGTAGTTAGATTACCTTGTACTGCCGCAGGCAGATTTTGTTTTCTTCGAAACTTTGTACCTAAAAAAAAAGATTATGAAATGAACAGATTTTTGCTTAAAAAGTGTTACATTTACATATCTCATGCATTGCGTCGCATTCCATCATGCTACACCTCAATGTAGATGAAATTGATTGGTTGTCTGAAAATTGAACACTCGCACTTGTAATAATCAGATAACTAAACAGCCGATAGCAAAATAACCCAAGCAGCCCACTGCCTGATTCTAGATACACAGCCCTTGCTCTACTGGGGATTAATCTGTATACAGCCCTTAGCACAGCATTCGGTTCATCCTGCACACAACAAATTCTGAACAAACGGCCCAATCTGACAAGACGGACTACAGCGGTGAAACCAGCCGGAGTTGAAATACAATCGGATATAGAGAATGGCACAACATTCTGAGCATAAATGATTAACTTTCGAAAAAGGGGTTTTCTTAGCCGGGGTATCGAGCCTACAACTGAACACAGCAGGGAGGACTCAAACAAAGAGGTACAGGACCTAAACATAACGAGACACGCTCGGGAAAGACTAAAAAACAAAAGACGAGACCGTCAAGTCAAAGAGACACGACACACAGACGCGTAAATGAAGACGGGGGATTTCTGATCATGAGGAGCTAGTTCAATCTGGGTATTGTTTCACACCTCCTTCTGATTTGTGATTCTCACATCACTCGGCTCTCGAGCTCGGATTTTCTCTCAAAACCCTTTTCCTCACTTTTCTCTCAACTTACACCTCTCTATTCTTCATTCTCTCATTTTTCATCCCTCCCCAGGGTGATTAATGGATAAATAGAAAGGTGTGGGTTCATGCTTAACACCGTTAGCTCACGGCTATTTCTTCTGGCGGGTAGAGCACTCTTCTGGCAAGTACGTCGATGACGGGGGAAAGACAGAACGCCTGGCTCAACTGTGCCCCTAGTTCATCATTTTAACCATTTTTTGTTTTTGCTTTCTACTAAAACAAGTTTGATCAAAATGAGAGTCGGATTAACGTACTTGCTTGATTTTTGATTTGAAAAGTATGCAAGTCAGGCTGCCAGCACTGAAAATTTTCCTTTTTGGGTCCACGACAATGGTCCAGTTTTGGAAAATGGAATAGTTTTCGAGAAAATAGTCAACCTCAGTAAAAATTTTGAAAAACTATTTTTCAAACAGTCAATGCTTAACGAGCATGGAACTTACTCTTTGAGACGCGCAACCTTGGATCGGAGGCAATGGAAAATTGCCCCTGGTTTGAAGGGGGGGGAGGCAACGGAAAGTTGCCCCTGGTTTGAACGGCGTCTCACGCCGGCTCGCGGCAACGGAAAGTTTCCCCTTGTTTGGGATGGTGCCGTAGCAATCCGCAGATAGTCTTCATTGGCGGTGGTCGAACTTTCGGACACAGAGATGACGAAGACGGTCACAACACATATATGGACACAATCACCTTGAAGGGTGTTGGCAACTGGACTTTGGGATGAAATCGAAACCATTGCATGGACTGAGACGCTATGAAAGCGTTGGGGGCTGGACTTCATGATGAAGTTGCCTACGTATCCCAAACACGGGAATCAAGCCTCACGTAGTTCCGGTTAAGGTACACTCGGGTATTTTAACCTTCACTTTTCAGGCTCTAATTTTTGCCAAGGTGCCCGATGCGGGTTTTCGACCTTGCGAGCTTCTTTTCATTTTCTATTTCTTTTTCATTTCTTTTTCATTTCTTTTTTGCATTTTTTGTCTTTTTCTTTTCTTTTCTTATTTTTTGTATTTTTTTCTTTTTTGTATTTTTCTCTTGCTCTAACTTTTGCCTGGGTCGCCCTTCCGGGTTTTCGGCCCAGCGAGCCTCTCAAAGGGTAAAAGTGTAACAAGTCCATGCCAAATGGTTTTTTGAATTGAAGCCTCTCTGTGTCTAGGAGAACAGCTATTGCACTGATTTGCAGAAGAATCCATCATGGTTGCTCTACGAGCTTCTTCTGGTGAGACCTACTCGTTTTGATTCGGCTTTGGTGCCTCTTGGTTGAAGGCTACTTCAAAACTGGCCACACGGGCCTTCTCTGACAGTCGACCGTTTGAATGTTCTGAACGGGTTCAAGGTTCGAACGGGTTGAATCTTGAGGCCGAGAGCGATCCTAGGCTGCGCAATCTCAAGAGCGATTCCACACAAGTCTTCACAGGGCCGCGTAAAACATTTGTTTTTGAAAGTTTTTAAGAAAGCGACAAATCGCTCGCGCCGAAGATAGTGTAGAACCGATCTGGATCAAGCCAGGATCCTTCTCAGTACTCACGCCGACAAGCATGATTTCATTCATAAAAAGGCTTAGCATGCTTCTCTTCCTCTCAAAAATGATCAAAGTTTTGCAAAATCCGAGGAATTCCTTCCTCTTCGTTTTTATTACCGCAGTGTTCAAAAGGGTTTCTCTTTTTGAAAAACTTAGGTTAATGCAATGACTTCAAGGCACAGAAGAGTAGGCGAGATGTACTGTCAGCCCATTCGAATTCTCTGGCACTCATGCTGAAAGCAAGCATGAAAGTGAGATAGCAACAGCTGTTTCATTCAGATTTGTTGGTGTAACTGGCCCCTCGGCAGAAACAGACTCAAAAAACAAAAACAGGTAATTACAAGACAAAACGGTGTTCGGGACAACAACCCCAGAATCACCTGGTATTATATACAAAGGGGAGTGACTCGATACAACAAGACAGACCCTTAAGCAAAAAGACTGACTCAAGACAAAGAGACAGACTCAAAACAAAAGACTGACTCGATACCCAAGCCAGGATTTACAAAGTTAGCGTTCACAGCCACTCAAAAATGTGTGCCAGATGCTACATTCAAAACACATCCAGATGCCGCCCGCAGGTGGTTTACTTTCTGATTACATACTTGTAGTATCCGCAAAGTCCAACAGCTCGGTAGTAACAGACTTCGCTGAGGTGGGTGGGAGGATAACCTCATTGTCAATCAAATCTTGCACCTCATGATGGAGGCGGAAGCAATTGTCGGTAGCATGGCCTGTCTGCTGGTGGTACGCACAGTACTGAGCAGCATCATGCGTTGCAGGGAGATTCTTCAGGAGAGGCCGAGGCTCCAAGGGTTTAAGGTGTCCTTTCTCGGCAAGGATCTGAAATGCCTTGGACAAAGGCATGTAGAGAGCATGAAAGGCCCTGCGCCCCCGGGGCAGGTACTTTTGAGCGCCCTTACTAGCTGAACAGGTGAAGGGGTCGGCAGGCGCCACCTTGGTTTTCTGATCTTTCCCGGGTGCAGGGGCGGGAATAGGAGGAACTGCCTTGGCATGACGGGGCCTATCCCAATTTTCTGACTGGCTTGAACTACCCTCAGGTGGAGTGGGGAAAGCATCCTCCACAGTTTTTATCACAACTGCGGATATCTGTTGCTTGTTCATCCCCCCGGCTTTCAAAGCCTCGACTGCCCACAGCAGTTGTTCGATAGGATCAGCATCTGCCTTCATTTTGTCTTTTCCTCCGGTCTCAGCCTGGTCAAGGGTTTGGGTTGCTACTTCAGAGCGAAGCCCGGTTGTTGCCGACATGTCGTGGCTGTAGCTGGAAGCCACCTCTGGCTGGCTGAGCTCTATCACAATCCGCCCTAGCAGCGGGGGTTCCTGTGGTGTGAAATTCCCGGCATACGGTGCCGCTGGGGGCGAAGCTGACATTCCGTAGGCGAGATCCGCCACAGACCTCTGGAGATCACCTATCATCCCCATTAGTTCAAAGGTGGTGGGCTCACGAGCCTGATACAACTGGGGGGCCCAGACTGGGTGCACAACGGGCGACCTGGGCGGATATGGCATATCCAAGTTGGTCTCACTTTGTAGAGCGATCCCTTGATCCAATGCAGTTGTCATAACCACGATCTCTTCTGTATTCTGTGCCGCCATAAGTCCTGCCTCAGCAAGGGGATACACTGGCTATTCTGTATCAACTCTCCGACTCTCTGTACTGAAAGGAAAAATAGACAGCATTTCAGCCCAAACTGATCAAACACGGGTGTAGCCAAACAACTGTACCCTACTGCTGATCACTATTCCCAGAAATCACTGTTCCCGAAAACTGAACCCTGATACACACGGATAACTGATTCTCATAACTGATACGGATACTGGTGTCCTCAGGTTTGATACTCAAACTTGCAAACCGATATATACTTTCCTTGTAGAAATACATTCTAAAAGCACATAGCAAGTAAAGAGAGCTCAATCACCCCTATGTTGGGGTAGGGTTTCCCTGTCCTATTTTGTCAGGAGCTAGGGTTCTACTATGCACACAGCAGTTCTCAAACAACCTAACATCGGGTAAGCAACTTGTCCTAACTTGGAATGGTCACTATGGATCTGAATATGCACTAGGTCAAATGGTCGAAAAGGGTGCCCCGGTAAAAAACCGGGGTTTGTGTTCCCATGCTGTCAGAGCCCATAACCGGTCAGCCTTATGGTCATGCCTTGACAAGACAAGCCTCCGGCAAACCGTTCAGGAATGGGAGATGGCAAACATTGTGTTCCTAGGCGCACCAATGTACATGCAATGCAAAGAGACACATAAATGAAATCAAAATAGGATATCATGAGTTCGAGTCAAGCTCTCTAAAATCCCCAGCAGAGTCGCCAGAAACTGTAGACGCGCCCGCGGAGGGGGGCCTTATGCTACTACAGTTCGGACTCGCGATTTTGTTGTCGCGGTTCTTAATCTGAACCAAAGAGTCCAAATCTGGCAAATCGTTTTGAGAAACAGATTTTTGAAAAAAGTAGTGCCAAACATGGACTGCTTTGCCAAATACAGAGTCGCCACCTAAATATTTTTTAATGGGGAAATTTAGGAAACCCTGACTCGGTGCCGAAGGCCACATGTCCGTCATCACCGGAGTTGTCTCGGCTCGGGAGCTTGGGTACGATCGGGGAAGGTCAGCTATGAGCACCCCCTTTCGCCCGGTTCGAAGACCGGCCTCTACTAACCATGATATCCGATTTTGAAAACATTACGTGTTCTTATTCCATTTATTAGCCTAGAATTACTATGTTATGCGCACAGCAAACAAGTATAGACTAGATTGCCTAATTTGGAAATAAGCATTGCATATCTGTTCGGTTTTGAAAAGTGCTTTGGAATTTGCTACTCGCAAGTACGCTAAAATACGGATTTCAACGAGTTTTTCCAACTCAAACAATCCAACCTCCACCCACAGGCATTTCAAACAGTTTATCATATAAGCATTTAGCCGCATGGCAAGCATACTGTCATGGCAACATTCACACGCATGCGGGATGCTAAAGCGTAAACACTTACATCGTACTCCGTGCCAAAACAATAAACTAGTTAGCAAACATGCGTGATCCTAGCTCATGTTAAAAATGGCTAATGCAACACATGCAACAATGCAATCTAGACAGGCTCGGCTAACCCTAAACATGGCATGTGAAATGCGATCAACTACCACATATTCAATTTGTGAATTGAAGTACAGATGCAGTTAGCGTGATGTACCGAGCCTAATGTATGTAATACAAATGTATGGATGCACGCATGCATAGCATAAGGTATGCTAATTTTAAAGATGCCCTAATCTACCATCATAAGCAGGTAAATAAAAGGGAAGAAAGAAGTGGGGATTGGAAGACATACACACCACCCACACACACTTATTACAGATTTGCCCTCACTCGGAGAGACCAAATAAATATTACAAATTAATTAACTACGCAAGCTAATTAAATATTACAAATTGCCTAATCAACTAAGCAAATTTAATTAAACTAAGAAAACAGTAAATCGCCTCGGGAAATGCGCCGCCATGCGTGAGCTGCCTCTGTTATCCTTCCTTCACTCCTCTGGAGGTTGCCAAAACCTCAGGACTGCTTCCTTGGATGCTGGGAGACATCACCGGCTGCATGGAATTGCCACCGGCAGTGGGATGTGGCCACCGGCACAAAGTGAAGCTGTCGGCAGAGAAACGATTGTCGGTCGGCACTTTACACTGCCGGTCGGCAGAGTGTTCCTGCAGAATCTGTAAATGACAGCAACAGAGGGCAAGGCAAAGCATGGCATGCACAATTCAAGGCATATATGCACCAACCATGTCCCTTATCATGGTAGTGACTCAAAGGGGCATGTGCCTCGATTCTCGGACCACCAATCACGCATTTCCATGCATGATGGCCCAAGGAATCAAGTATGCAACTTTCATGTCAAATGAAATGCAAACCAATCAAACAAACTAAGGCCAATTCCTATCATCAAGTCAAGCAACAAGGCATGCATGCAAGATACAATGCAACCTAAGCATGCAAGCTAAGGATGCAACATGACATGGCAACAAGCTTATGCAAGCATACAAGCAAACATGGGACCATGCAAATGGATGTAAAGATGGACTTATACAAGACTTGGGCAGCTCTAATAACGCCCAAAACAGTAGCCAAAATGCCCAAAAATGGAGGCTAAACACACATGCACACATACACATGTTATGGTCCAAACCTCAAGCATTAAGCAAGCAACATTCAAGCACACTTGACAAGAGATTTCATGGACGATTAGCATGCAACATGAGCTCTAAAATCATGCTATAAAATGATGCCCAATCACGTTAAACAAGACAAGCAAATGCATGCAAGCATGGTCCAAATACTTGGGGCAAGTCATGAAGCTTTGAAGCACATTTATCACAACAATCATAGCATGCATTAAACAACTAAAAACAGGTTTTTAGCATGTTAAAACATGGCTAAAGGACTACTTAGATGGCATCTAAGTGGCTCAAATTTAGAGGTATGCACAAGTGCCAAAACAAGGAGCATTGCTACACAAGCTTATGAGGCATTAAAGATGCATTCAAGGCAAACACATAGGCATGAAAATGGGACTGAAGTAACATGTAGGGTGACCCCAAATCACCAAATCAATGTAAAGATGTCATGCTATACATGCACATACTTAAGGCCAACAAGCCGGAATGCAAAGGAACTATACTAAGCATGCCAAGATCAACCCAAACACTTATGGACAGACCTAAAACATGTCAAGATAAGCACAAAATCTTCACAAATGTAAGCCTAAAACATGCTAGAAACAAAGGCACACAACCTAAGACATGTTAAGGGATCACAAGGCATTACATGGCAACTATGCTAAGCATGCATGGAGTACCAAAACCAATTTAAAATCATGTTATATTATGGAAATGTAAGCATGAAAAACAGTCTATACATGCTCAAACACACACTCAAACATAGGCTCCCTTTAGAGACCAAAACATGCCCTTTTCAAGGACAACAAGGAGAGGGGGTGGCCCTCTCCTTCTAGAGACTTCAAGGCACCATCTCCACCACTGAAATCCCTCAAGATTTCAGTGGTGAAGAGGCCCAAACACCAAGGTCCCGAAACTAGCACAAAATAGCACAAAATGAGGCCTTTCAAGGCCTAAGTGGGGTCAAACACCCTCAAACCACAAAAGACTCTTAATAACCAATCAAGAGGGCCTAAAAACAGAACTTTTTTGTGTTATACAATAAGCACGAAAACAGCTCTAAGATAGGTAGAAAATCAATGCAAAAATGGGGAATAAAGGTGTTAGTTTCTTACCCTTGATGACCCCTTTGTAGACGGCGCCCGCGGTGGGCCTCGTGCTACAGTTCGGACTCTCGATTTGTGTCACGGTTCTTAATCTGAACCAAAGAGTCCAAATCTGGCAAATCATTTTTGAGAATCAGATTTTTGAAAAAGTAGTGCCAAACATGGACTGCTTTGCCAGATACAGAGTCGCCACCTAAATATTTTAAAATGGGAGAATTTAGGAAACCCTGACTCGGTGCCGAAGGCCACATGTCCGTCATCACCGGAGTTGTCTCGGCTCGGGAGCTTGGGTACGATCGGGGAAGGTCAGCTATGAGCACCCCCTTTCGCCCGGTCCGAAGACCGGCCTCTACTAACCATGATATCCGATTTTGAAAACGTTATGTGTTCTTATCCCGGTTATTAGCCTAGAATTACTATGTTATGCGCGCAGCAAACAAGTATAGACCAAATCGCCTAAATTGGAACAAAACATTTCATGTTTGTTTTGAAAATGGTTTGCTACTCGCAAGTAGGCTAAAATGCAGGTTTTGCCACCCTCAAGTGGGCTTTTAGAGAAGATGATTTTGCCACTATCTAGTGGGCTTAAAACTCACAGTTTTAATGCATTATTCCAATTTAGGTAATTCAACCTCCATCCACAGGCATTCAAGCAGTTATATCACATAAGCAGCTAGCCTCATGGTAGTCATACTGTCATGGCAACATTCACACGCATGCGATATGCTAAAGCATAAAAGCTTACCTAGTACTCCGAGCCAAAACAGAAACTAGTCAGTAATCATATGCATGATCCTAGTTCATGTTAAAAATGACTAATGCAACACATGCAAAGATGCAATCTAAACAGGCTCGGCTATCCTAAAGATGGCATGTGAAATGCTGCAACTAACAAGTTCTCAACTTGGAATTGAAATACAAGTGCAGTTAGCATGATGTGCCGAGCCCGGTGCATGTAAGACAAATGTATGGATGCACGCATGCTATCATACTGTTATGCTAATTTAAATATGCCCTAGTCTACCATCGTAAGCGGGTAAATAAAAGGGAGAAAGAAGTGGGGGTTGGAAGACATACACACACACACCCACACTTATTACAAGTTTGCCCTCGCTCGGAGGGACCAAATAAATATTACAAATTAATTAACTACGCGAGCTAATTAAATATTACAAATTAATTAACAAATTAATTATTCTAAGAAAACAGTAAACCGCCTCGGGAAGCGCGCCGCTATGCGTAGGCTGCCTCTGTTTTCTTTTCTGTGCTCCTCTGGAGGCTGCCAAAATTTCAGGACTGCTTCCTTGGATGCTGGGAGACACCACCGGCTGGGTGAAATTGCCACCGGCACTGAGATGTTGCCACCGGCACAAAATTGAAGCTGTCGGCAGAGAAAAGATTGCCGGCCGGCACCTTACACTGCCGGTCGGCAGAGTATTCCTGCAGAACCTGCAACCCACAGTAACAGAGGACAAGGCAAAGCATGGCAGCACATTTCAAGGCATATATGCACCAACCATGTCTCTTATCATTGTAATGACTCAAAGGGACATGTGCCTCGATTCTCGGACCACCAATCACGCATTTCCATGCATGATGGCCCAAAGAATCAAGTGTGCAACTTCAATTTCAAATGCAATGCAAACCAAATAAACACACAAGGAGGCCTAACCTCTATCATACTCATCTCAAGAGGCAAGGTGATGCATGCAAGATGCAATGCAACTTAGGCATACGAGTTAAGGATGCAACATGCCGATACAAGCAAACATGCAAGATGAGCATGCAAATAAGCAAAGGATGGTCTTAAACATGAATTAGGCAGCTCTAGTTAGGCCCAAAACAGTGGCCGTTGGAAGAAAATGAAGTGCCTCGAAATGCGTGCGCACGGGCACGCAAATCGAGGCAAAGGCATATGCAATGCAATGGCTAAAATGGCATATAGAATGCAACATGGACTTATACTAACATGAGAGAGCCTCAGCCACACTCACATAAGAGGCCGATGGATGAAAATGAAGTGCCTCGAAATGCGTGCGCACGGGCACGCAAACCGAGGCAATGGCATATGCAATGCAATGGCACGGAAAATGATATGCAAACATGCCAATGGGATTTCAGCACTGAAATTTGGGGGAAAACAGCCCCGAAATGAGGCGAAAACACACCCGATGCATGGAATAGTCCCGAAACATGGACTTTTGGCACCCGAAATGGCTTACAGCTATACAAAGCATGCACAATATGGACATGGAGCATGAAGACAGAAGCAAGACAGCTCTGAGACAAGCATTTTTACAGTTTATGACATGGCCAATCAGCAAGCAAAGATGGGGCTAAAATGGCATACAAAAACGGCCCTAAACATGCGATTATGAAGCAACTCACAGTTGCTAACTCCAAATAGGTTAGGGCCCTTCAAAAACATTGAAGAGCGACCCAAAATATGCACATTTACAGTTCATGGAAGCCCCGAAATCAGTATACAAACATGCTAGAAATACAATGCAAAATGAGGCTCAAAAAGTGGCTATAACATGAGGTATGCAAAACATTCACCAAACAAGAAAATGCCCTTAATAAAACATGTTCAGGAGGTCAAAATAGAGCCACTTTTAGTTCGGACCAAAGTCCAAAAACAGCAACATCAGGGGCTGCCAAGACATACAAAAATGGGACCAAAAGGAGGATATAAAGGGGAGTACAACATGGAAGTCCCAAACAGTGTTGAGCCCTTCTTCAATGTTGAAGAAGGGCTCAAAATAAGCCTATATACAGTTTACTACATGCCCAAAAACAGATTACACATAGGCCAAAAATAACATGCAAGATTAGGGCCTAAAGGAGAGATAAAGAAGGAAGTGCTAGCTACTATCCTCAAACAACAAGAGGTCCTCAATCAAACATGAAGAGGACCTCAAAATATGATGATTTGAAGTTTGGGTCGGAGCCCAAAGATGCAAGAAACTATGGCTTAGATATTAAGCAAGAAAAGGCTAGAAAAGGGAAGATGAGGACTCACCCTTGAAGACCAGCAAATCAGCGCCTCTTGGACCAAGTTTAGGTGCTCCTAAGCTTTGGAGAACAGCCTCAAGCTACTGGAATGGGCGTTGGATGCCTTGTGCTATGAGTTGATGAAGAAATGGCCCAAGAACAAGGGTGTTTGATCACTATAACACTCCCAAATGTAGAGAGAGAGGGAGATATAGAGAGAGAGGGTGATATATATGTTATATGTATGTATTAGGTCTGGTTTTGCGGAACCAAAACAAAGGACGAGGATGGCTTCCTTATATAGGCAATACTAAGCTTCCAAGACAAGCTTCAAAGGGTCAAAGGGGTTTAAAGGGGAGGTCAAGGCTTATTGGAGAAGCTTGGACAGCTGGTAGGCTTCTTGAGGAAGCCAAGATAAGGGGTCAAGGCTTCCTCAAGAAGCCTTGAGCAAAGGGTGCAAGAAAAGGGGCCAAAGGGTGTGCAAAGGCTCAAAATAGCCACATATATGCACGTGGAGTAGGGTCTGTGCATCCCAGCTGGCACAGCTGGCATGCACCAGGCTTGGAGGGTACAAATGGTGCAAACCGGCCAGAAAATTTGGTCGTCGGCCAAAATAAAGTGCCGGTCGGCATAATATTTTGCCGGTCAGCACAATAAATTGCCGGTCGGATAAATATAGTGCCGGTGGATGGCCGGTAAGGTCAAAAAACTGCCGGTTGGTGTCAAAAATGAAGCCCCAGAAGTAAGCTTTCCGACGGTGGTGGCCCCATAGCTAAACTCCAAGCGTACAGACAGATAAGCCCGATTCAGCGAGGGCTGCTCAACTCGCTTCTACCCGGATTCATGCCGAACTTTTCCCAAACTAGTTTTCTCCTCTCCTTTCCTCTCTTCTTCAACTCCAAACCCCTAAACAAAGTGTTTTGAAGGATTTGCCTCTCTCCTTGCCGAAGAAATTGATTCTTTGCCCTGCACATCTCTCAACACCGAGCAAACCATCAGTAGTGCCCAAGTCTTAAGGGCGGTCAAAAATGGGGTGTCTACAGTTGCCCCTCTTTGACAGAACTCGAAAGTCATAACAATGACGGGAGTGAATGTCAAAGCCCAGAGACGACCCATTTTTGACAAGGCCGAAGACTTGGACAAACCAACAAAATACAGATAAATAAATGGTTGTGCCCACAGGCTGCCTACGTATCCCTTTGCAGGGAATCAAACCAGCGTAGTTCAGGGGCAGGATGCAAATGACATGCAGGAAGACTTTGATAATTGGACTTATACGCCACGCGAAGCCAGCTTGTAATTGGACTTATACGCTTTCGCGAAGCCGGTTTGATAAAACAATGCAAGTGGAATGTGCGTGACAACGCAAGTGAAGAGGTGTGCATGACAATGCAACCTAAGATGAATTCCAAACGCACTGAAATTGTGTGGGGAAATGGGACAGGGAGAAACATAGGGACATATCCCGGTGTTTCGGAATGATGTGAGCATTGGAACGTATTCCGAACGCTTTTAACTGAAGAGGGAGAAACATAGGGACGTATCCCAAGGATTAGGGACGTATCCCAAAGGTTAGGGACATATCCGAAAGATTAGGGACGTATCCCATAGATGAGGGACGTATCCCAAGGATTAGGGACGTATCCCAAAGATTAGGGACGTATCCCAAAGGTTAGGGACGTATCCCAAAGATTAGGGACGTGTCCCAAAGATGAGGGACGTATCCTAAAGATGAGGGACGTATCCCAAAGATTAGGGACGTATCCCAAGGATTAGGGACGTATCCCAAGGATTAGGGACGTATCCCAAAGATGAGGGACGTATCCCAAAGATTAGGGACGTGTCCCAAAGATGAGGGACGTATCCCAAAGATTAGGGACGTATCCCAAGGATTAGGGACGTATCCCAAAGATTAGGGACGTATCCCAAAGATGAGGGACGTATCCCAAAGATTAGGGACGTGTCCCAAAGATGAGGGACGTATCCCAAAGGTTAGGGACGTATCCCAAAGGTGAGGGACGTATCCCAAAGATGAGGGACGTATCCCAAAGGTTAGGGACGTATCCCAAAGGTTAGGGACGTATCCCAAAGATGAGGGACGTATCCCAAAGATTAGGGACGTATCCCAAGGATTAGGGACGTATCCCAAAGATGAGGGACGTATCCCAAAGGTTAGGGACGTATCCCAAAGGTTAGGGACGTATCCCAAAGATGAGGGACGTATCCCAAAGGTTAGGGACGTATCCCAAAGGTTAGGGACGTATCCCAAAGATGAGGGACGTATCCCAAAGATTAGGGACGTATCCCAAGGATTAGGGACGTATCCCAAAGATGAGGGACGTATCCCAAGGATTAGGGACGTATCCCAAAGATGAGGGACGTATCCCAAAGATTAGGGACGTATCCCAAGGATTAGGGACGTATCCCAAAGATGAGGGACGTATCCCAAAGATTAGGCAAAGGAGAAGAAACATAGGGACGTATCCTGGTGTTTCAGAAAAGGAGAAAGAAACGTAGGGACGTATCCCGGTGTTTCGGAAAAGGAAGAGAAACATAAGGACGTATCCCAGTGTCTCGGAAAAGGGAGAGAAACATAAGGACGTATCCCAGTGTCTCGGAAAAAGGGAGAGAAACATAAGGACGTATCCCAGTGTTTCGGAAAGAAGGAGAAACATAGGGACGTATCCCGGTGTTTCGGAATGGGAGAGAAACGTAGGGACGTATCCCGGTGTTTCGGAAAGAAGGAGAAACATAGGGACGTATCCCGGTGTTTCGGAAAGAAGGAGAAACATAGGGACGTATCCCGGTGTTTCGGAAAGAAGGAGAAACATAGGGACGTATCCCGGTGTTTCGGAAAGAAGGAGAAACATAGGGACGTATCCCGGTGTTTCGGAAAGAAGGAGAAACATAGGGACGTATCCCGGAGTTTCCGAATGAGAAGGGAAAGCATAAGGACGTATCCCAGTGTTTCCGAATAAGAGAGCGTGCATAACAATGCAAGTGGGAAGTGCGTGACAACGCAAGTGAAAAGGTGCATGACAATGCAAATGTAATGAGCATGACAATGCTGGATAGATGTGCAAAATCAATGCAATGAATGAGCATAACAATGCTAGTGAAGTGGGTGCATAACAATGCAATTGGAACGTGCATCACAATGCAAGATTGATCTTGCGCCTGAGGTAGAGGTACACTCATATTTCGGAGCATTGACAAGGCCCTGAAGAGGTACGTCCGGAGTACAATCACGGAATTTTCTGAAGTTGACACAAACTCAGATACTTCGATTTTCGCTCTTTTGCTTTTGCTTTGCAGTCTGGAACTATCATAGCTTCAGATAGGTCCTGGTTTCACCGTTCACACTTATCGGGGGTGGACCCTGCAGTTTTCGAAAGAACAAATTTCCTTTTTTGCACAAATGTGGAGAATGGCACAACACTCTGAGCACACAACAAATCATTTTTTGAAATTGAGAAAATGAGTTCTCGACCAGGTATTGAGCCTACGACTGAACACAGCGAGAAAGACTCAACAACGGAAAACAAAAGGTAAACAACCTAAACACGTCGAGACACGCTCGGAACGACTCAAAGCAAGAATCGAGACAAACAAAACAAAAGACACGACACACAGACGTGCACAGGGAGCCTGTTTCACCGGGTATTATTCCCACCCTTTCTTATTTGTGATTCTCACATCACTCGGCTCTCAAGCTCGGTTTTTCTCTCAAAACCCTTTTCTCGCTTTTTCTCTCAGCGCACATCTCTCTATTCTTTAATCTCTCGTTTTTCATCCCTCCCCTGGGTGGTTGATCGATAAGCTGGAAATTGTGGGCTCTTGCCCCTGGTATTTTACCAGACTCTTGTTCACAACAGTGAATTTCTCCCACAGAGGGGTTGCAATGCGACCAGACGCGCAGCAGATCTGCAATTGACATCGGTTGACGATGCTCCGCTGGGGAGTTTGGACGTGATCAGATCTGTCCCGATGAGGGAGTGGAATATCTTGATCCTTTCCAGTTTGTGCTTCGCACTTGACTTGATTCCTCGTTGCTTGGAGGATGAGAGAGCTTTTAGCCCTTTGTTGTTGACTTCAGTTGTGCCCTTCTTGGCAGGTAGAGTGCCCTTCTTGGCAAGTATGTTGAAAATGGGGAAAAGACAGGAAGCCTGACTTAATTGTGCCCCTAGTTCATCATTTTGACCATTTTTTGTTTTGGTTTTCTACTAAAACAATTTTGACCAATATGAGAGTTAGATTGACACACTTGTTCGATTTTTGATTTGAAATCATGCAAGTCAGGCTATGAGCACTGAAAATTTTCCTATTTTGGGTCCAAGAAATGGTCCAGTTTTTTGGGAAAATGGAATAATTTTCGAGAGAATAGTCAACCTCAGTAAAAATTCTCAAAAACTATTTTTGCAAACGGCCAATGCTTAACAAGCACGGAACCCACTCTTGAGATGCGCAACCTCGGATCCATGGCAATGGAAAATTGCCTCTTGTCTGAAGGACACTGCATGGCAACGGAATGTTGCCCCATGTTTGAAATGACACTGCGGCGTTCTGAATGGCAATGGAAAGTTGCCCCTTGTTTGGATAGCACCGCAGCGCATTGAATGGCAACGGAAAGTTGCCCCTTGTTTGAATTACACCGCGGTGCATTGAATGGCAATGGAAAGTTGCCCCTTGTCTGAATGGCACCGTAGTGTATTGTAGTCAGTCCTTAGAGCGACGAACGCAACCAGACTCTCAGATATAGAGAAGGCAAAGATTATCAGAACCATTACATAGACATGATTGAGTTTGAAGTGTTTTACGGCTGGACTTCAGAATGAAGTTGCCTACGTATCCCAAAGATGGGAATCAAGCCTTACGTAGTTCGGGGTTAAGGTACACTCGGGTATTAACCTCTCCTTTTTAGGCTCTAACTTTTGCCAAGGCGCCCGTTGCGGGTTTTCGACCTTGCGAGCTTTGTTCTTCTTTTCTTTTCAATTCTTTTCATTTCTTTTTCCTTTTTTGATTTTTTCGTTCTTTTCTTTGCATCTTTCTTTTTTGTTCTCTTTTTTTCTTTTTGCATTTTTTGCTTCTTCTTTTTTTGTATTTTTTTCCTCTTGCTCTAACTTTTGCCTGGGTCGCCCTTCCGGGTTTTCGGCCCAGCGAGCCTCTCAAGGGTAAAAGTATAACAAGTCCATGCCAAATGGTTTTGAGATCCTAGAGTCATCTGAATCCAGGAGAATGGCTGCTGCTTTGCAAGAGGACTCATCTTCAGCTCTTCGAGCATGTCTGATATCATTGCCCCTAGTTCGAGGGGTACTTCTGTTCTAGCTTTGCAAGCTTCTTCTGATCTTCTGATCTTTTGATCTGACTTTCCTGGCCTCTTGTTCGAGGGCTGCTTCAAATCTAGCCACACAGGCCTCACATCGTAGTTGACCGTCGAACCTTCTGATTTCAAGTTCAAGGTTTGGAAGCGAAGGGGTTGAGTCTCGAGGCTGAGAGCGATCCTAGGCTGCACAATCTCAAGAGCGATTCCACACAGGTCTTCACAAGACCGCGCAAAACATTTTGTTTTTGAAAGTTTTTAAGAAAGCGACAAATCGCTCGCGCTGAAGGTAGTGTGAAACCAGTCTAGATCAAGCCAGGGTCCTTCTCAGTACTCACGCTAACAAGCATGATTTCATTCATTAAGGGCTTAGCATGCCTCTCTTTCTCTCAGTTGATCAAGTTTTGCAAAACCCAAGGAATTCTTTCCTCTTTGTTTTTATCACAATGTTTCAAAAAAAAGTTTTGGAAAACTTAGGTCATTACAATGACTTGAAAGGCACAGAAAAGGCAGGCCAAGAGCACTGTCATCTCATTCAAACTTCTGGCATAACTGGCACACGGCAGAAGCAAACGCAAGAGTGTGGAAATCACTGCTGTTCATTCAAATCTGTTGGCACAACTGGCTCCCTGGCAGAAACAGACTCAAAAGGACAAACACAAAGCAAAATAGTGATATCCGAAGTAACACCCCCGGAATCACCCGACTTTAACAAAATAGGACTGACTCGACACAACAAGACAGACCCGACTGACTCAGCATGAAAAGACTGACCCAATACAAAACGACAAGACTGACCCAATACCCAAGTCAGAAAGTACAAAACTAACATTCACAAATGCTCAAAACAGTGCGTGCCATACACCACATCTGGAGTAAACTGAGTGCCGCCCGCAGGTGGTCCAACCTCTGATCACATCACATTATCCCCCCACAAGTTCACTGATCAAGTGTCGATAGACTTCGCAGGGCCTGGTGCGGGGATGACCCCGTTGTCAATCAAATTTTGTATCTCGTGGTGGAGACGGACGCAACTGTCGGTGTCATGACCGGTTTGTTGATGGAAAGCACAGTACTTAGTCGGGTCATGTTTTGGAGGGAGAGGATCGGGTAAAGGCCGTTGCTCTAACGGTTTCAGATGTCCTTTCCTGAGTAGGACCCCTAGGGCTTTAGACAAAGACATATAGAGTGGGGTGAAAACCCTCTTGCCTCGGGGCAGATAGTCTGAAGTTCGGGGGTTTGAAGTGGATGCACCAACAAAGGGGGTGGCTGCTCTTGGTGTGGTAGTGGTGACCATGCCCACTTCAGATGATCTTGCAGCTGCGTCACCGCTGGTGGTCACATTCGAACTACGGGAAAATGCCCTCCTGGGCTGCTCCTTATACTGGTCAAACAGACCTTGCCTCATTGCATCTTCGATTTGTACCCCCATATCGTGTAAATCTGAGAAAGTGGGAAAGGGGATTACAATCATTCTCTGCATTAGCTTAGGCTGGAGATTGCGCACAATCATCCGTATTTGATCTTTGTCAGTTGGCCTAATGGTCATCATTGAGGCCTTGGCCCTCCAGCGGGCCACGAATTCTGAGAAGCTCTCTTTCGGCTCCTGTCTCATCGTCTCAAGATCACGGGTCGTAATCTCGATTTGGGTATTATATGAATATTGTGCGACGAAGGCCTCGGCCATCTCCTCCCAGTTTCGTTTCACTGAATCCTCCAATTTGGCATACCAGGTGACCGCAATACCCGACAGGGTCCTGCCAAAAAGGGAGAGCTTCTGTAATCTTGTCAAGCCCATCGGGCGCAAAACATCTGAAAACAAGCTCAGGTGGACTATGGGATCTCCTGACCCATCAAAACGGTCGATGTGAGGCATCTTGAACCTATCCGGCAGAGTTACAGCTGCGTCAGTGTACCCGTCCTCAATGCCCGGGATGGACTTTACGCCTTGAGATTTCTTAAACAGCTTTTCAAGCTTGCTCATTTTTAATGCCATGGGGTCCACCTCGGACTCGAAGGGAGAATCCGATTGATTGATAGGAGTGGGTGCTTTGGATAGTTGAGGCGGGATCGGGGGCGGAGCTGGCCCCGTTGGAAGGTCGGTATCCTCCTGGACGTGGGTTGCCTCCCCGAGTATGGGAACTCTTGGTGGGAGAGGAGTCTGGTGCGAAGTAGATACTCCAGTTTGCTGCTCCAATCTGGCAATTGTCTCTGCCTGTTGGGTTATGACCACAGCCTGTTGCTTGGCGAATTCTGCTTGACGGACAGTGTCTTGCTGCATGGCTTTCATACTATCCTGGAGTTGGCGCACCATCTCTTCCAGACTCGACATACTGTTCTAATCTAACTGAGCAACCGGTATATCTGTCTCTATGGCAAAAGCAGATATCTCAACCCGACTGCACACAGGCGAGATGGATAATGACTGTTGATCTGAAGACTGTTGAACTGATGATCTGTGCCTGACTAGCCTGCTCTGGCCCTGATTACCCTTGAACTGAGTCTCTGACCTGACAAAGTCTATCAGCACAAGTCCGATGAACCTCGGGAGATATCGGAGCCTTCTGAAGCTATGGTTCCAGGACTACCTTGCAAAAGGGAAAACAGAGAGCATCTCAGCCTAATTTCACTGGAACAGATTTGAGCATACTAGGATAAATGTACCCAATACTGATCACTGTTTCCCAAATATCTGCCTGTAAACTGATACCCTCAGGTAAAACTGATTCCCCAAATACTGATGCTGATGCCCACAGGCCTGATGCCCAGACTTGTAAACTGGTATATGCATTCCTATAGAGATACACTCTAAAAGCACATAGCAAGTAAGAGAGAGCCAAAACACCCCTATGTTGGGGTAGGGTTTCCCTGTCCTATTTTGTCAGGAACTAGGGTTTCACTACGCACACAGCGGTTCCAAACAACTTAGCATCGGGTAAGCAACCTGTCCTAGCTTGGAATGGTCACTATGGATTTCGATATGCACTAGGTCGAATGGTCAAAAAGGGTGCCCCGGTAAACCGGGGTTTGTGTTCCCATGCTGTCAGAGCCCATAGCCGGTCAGCCTTATGGACATGCCTTGAGAAGACAAGCCTCCGGCAAACCGTTCAGGAATGGCAGATGGCAAACACTGTGTTCCTAGGCGCACCAATGCACATGCAATGCAAAGAAACACATAAATGAGTTCAAAACAGGATATCACGAGTTCGAGTCAAGCTCTCTAAAACTCCCCAGCAGAGTCGCCAGAAACTGTAGACGGCGCCCGCGGTGGGCCTCGTGCTACAGTTCGGACTCTCGATTTGTGTCACGGTTCTTAATCTGAACCAAAGAGTCCAAATCTGGCAAATCGTTTTTGAGAAACAGATTTTTGAAAAAGTAGTGCCAAACATGGACTACTTTGCCAGATACAGAGTCGCCACCTAAATATTTTAAAATGGGAGAATTTAGGAAACCCTGACTCGGTGCCGAAGGCCACATGTCCGTCATCACCGGAGTTGTCTCGGCTCGGGAGCTTGGGTACGATCGGGGAAGGTCAGCTATGAGCACCCCCTTTCGCCCGGTCCGAAGACTGGCCTCTACTAACCATGATATCCGATTTTGAAAACGTTATGTGTTCTTATCCCGGTTATTAGCCTAGAATTACTATGTTATGCGCGCAGCAAACAAGTATAGACCAAATCGCCTAAATTGGAACAAAACATTTCATGTTTGTTTTGAAAATGGTTTGCTACTCGCAAGTAGGCTAAAATGCAGGTTTTGCCACCCTCAAGTGGGCTTTTAGAGAAGATGATTTTGCCACTATCTAGTGGGCTTAAAACTCACAGTTTTAATGCATTATTCCAATTTAGGTAATTCAACCTCCATCCACAGGCATTCAAGCAGTTATATCACATAAGCAGCTAGCCTCATGGTAGTCATACTGTCATGGCAACACTCACACGCATGCGATATGCTAAAGCATAAAAGCTTACCTAGTACTCCGAGCCAAAACAGAAACTAGTCAGTAATCATATGCATGATCCTAGTTCATGTTAAAAATGACTAATGCAACACATGCAAAGATGCAATCTAAACAGGCTCGGCTATCCTAAAGATGGCATGTGAAATGCTGCAACTAACAAGTTCTCAACTTGGAATTGAAATACAAGTGCAGTTAGCATGATGTGCCGAGCCCGGTGCATGTAAGACAAATGTATGGATGCACGCATGCTATCATACTGTTATGCTAATTTAAATATGCCCTAGTCTACCATCGTAAGCGGGTAAATAAAAGGGAGAAAGAAGTGGGGGTTGGAAGACATACACACACACACCCACACTTATTACAAGTTTGCCCTCGCTCGGAGGGACCAAATAAATATTACAAATTAATTAACTACGCGAGCTAATTAAATATTACAAATTAATTAACAAATTAATTATTCTAAGAAAACAGTAAACCGCCTCGGGAAGCGCGCCGCTATGCGTAGGCTGCCTCTGTTTTCTTTTCTGTGCTCCTCTGGAGGCTGCCAAAATTTCAGGACTGCTTCCTTGGATGCTGGGAGACACCACCGGCTGGGTGAAATTGCCACCGGCACTGAGATGTTGCCACCGGCACAAAATTGAAGCTGTCGGCAGAGAAAAGATTGCCGGCCGGCACCTTACACTGCCGGTCGGCAGAGTATTCCTGCAGAACCTGCAACCCACAGTAACAGAGGACAAGGCAAAGCATGGCAGCACATTTCAAGGCATATATGCACCAACCATGTCTCTTATCATTGTAATGACTCAAAGGGACATGTGCCTCGATTCTCGGACCACCAATCACGCATTTCCATGCATGATGGCCCAAAGAATCAAGTGTGCAACTTCAATTTCAAATGCAATGCAAACCAAATAAACACACAAGGAGGCCTAACCTCTATCATACTCATCTCAAGAGGCAAGGTGATGCATGCAAGATGCAATGCAACTTAGGCATACGAGTTAAGGATGCAACATGCCGATACAAGCAAACATGCAAGATGAGCATGCAAATAAGCAAAGGATGGTCTTAAACATGAATTAGGCAGCTCTAGTTAGGCCCAAAACAGTGGCCGTTGGAAGAAAATGAAGTGCCTCGAAATGCGTGCCCACGGGCACGCAAATCGAGGCAAAGGCATATGCAATGCAATGGCTAAAATGGCATATAGAATGCAACATGGACTTATACTAACATGAGAGAGCCTCAGCCACACTCACATAAGAGGCCGATGGATGAAAATGAAGTGCCTCGAAATGCGTGCGCACGGGCACGCAAACCGAGGCAATGGCATATGCAATGCAATGGCACGGAAAATGATATGCAAACATGCCAATGGGATTTCATCACTGAAATTTGGGGGAAAACAGCCCCGAAATGAGGCGAAAACACACCCGATGCATGGAATAGTCCCGAAACATGGACTTTTGGCACCCGAAATGGCTTACAGCTATACAAAGCATGCACAATATGGACATGGAGCATGAAGACAGAAGCAAGACAGCTCTGAGACAAGCATTTTTACAGTTTATGACATGGCCAATCAGCAAGTAAAGATGGGGCTAAAATGGCATACAAAAACGGCCCTAAACATGCGATTATGAAGCAACTCACAGCTGCTAACTCCAAATAGGTTAGGGCCCTTCAAAAACATTGAAGAGGGGCCCAAAATATGCACATTTACAGTTCATGGAAGCCCCGAAATCAGTATACAAACATGCTAGAAATACAATGCAAAATGAGGCTCAAAAAGTGGCTATAACATGAGGTATGCAAAACATTCACCAAACAAGAAAATTCCCTTAATAAAACATGTTCAGGAGGTCAAAATAGAGCCACTTTTAGTTCGGATCAAAGTCCAAAAACAGCAACATCAGGGGCTGCCAAGACATACAAAAATGGGACCAAAAGGAGGATATAAAGGGGAGTACAACATGGAAGTCCCAAAAAGTGTTGAGCCCTTCTTCAATGTTGAAGAAGGGCTCAAAATAAGCCTATATACAGTTTACTACATGCCCAAAAACAGATTACACATAGGCCAAAAATAACATGCAAGATTAGGGCCTAAAGGAGAGATAAAGAAGGAAGTGCTAGCTACTATCCTCAAACAGCAAGAGGTCCTCAATCAAACATGAAGAGGACCTCAAAATATGATGATTTGAAGTTTGGGTCGGAGCCCAAAGATGCAAGAAACTATGGCTTAGATATTAAGCAAGAAAAGGCTAGAAAAGGGAAGATGAGGACTCACCCTTGAAGACCAGAAAATCAGCGCCTCTTGGACCAAGTTTAGGTGCTCCTAAGCTTTGGAGAACAGCCTCAAGCTACTGGAATGGGCGTTGGATGCCTTGTGCTATGAGTTGATGAAGAAATGGCCCAAGAACAAGGGTGTTTGATCACTATAACACTCCCAAATGTAGAGAGAGAGGGAGATATAGAGAGAGAGGGTGATATATATGTTATATGTATGTATTAGGTCTGGTTTTGCTGAACCAAAACAAAGGAGGAGGATGGCTTCCTTATATAGGCAATACTAAGCTTCCAAGACAAGCTTCAAAGGGTCAAAGGGGTTTAAAGGGGAGGTCAAGGCTTATTGGAGAAGCTTGGACAGCTGGTAGGCTTCTTGAGGAAGCCAAGATAAGGGGTCAAGGCTTCCTCAAGAAGCCTTGAGCAAAGGGTGCAAGAAAAGGGGCCAAAGGGTGTGCAAAGGCTCAAAATAGCCACATATATGCACGTGGAGTAGGGTCTGTGCATCCCAGCTGGCACAGCTGGCATGCACCAGGCTTGGAGGGTGCAAATGGTGCAAACCGGCCAGAAAATTTGGTCGTCGGCCAAAATAAAGTGCCGGTCGGCATAATATTTTGCCGGTCAGCACAATAAATTGCCGGTCGGATAAATATAGTGCCGGTGGATGGCCGGTAAGGTCAAAAAACTGCCGGTTGGTGTCTAAAATGAAGCCCCGGAAGTAAGCTTTCCGACGGTGGTGGCCCCATAGCTAAACTCCAAGCGTACAGACAGATAAGCCCAATTCAGCGAGGGCTGCTCAACTCGCTTCTACCCGGATTCATGCCGAACTTTTCCCAAACTAGTTTTCTCCTCTCCTTTCCTCTCTTCTTCAAATCCAAACCCCTAAACAAAGTGTTTTGAAGGATTTGCCTCTCTCCTTGCCGAAGAAATTGATTCTTTGCCCTGCACATCTCTCAACACCGAGCAAACCATCAGTAGTGCCCAAGTCTTAAGGGCGGTCAAAAATGGGGTGTCTACACCCTTCAACAATGGTGCTCCAATGGCCTCCCTTGGCTTGAATCTAACACCAAAACTTCAAAATCAGTCCCTTAGAACCTCAGTAGCTAGACAAAGGTGAAACACTAGGTGTTTATGTGCAATAGTAAGACACAAAACACCTAGAGCACTAAAGAGAGGGAAAGAGAGGTAGGATGTGTATCTAACCCTAACCCTAAAACCAGAGCTTAACAATGGCTATCTAAGCTCTCAAAATATCTCAAGTGTCTAACCTTTTGAACAAGAGAGAGTCCCTCTCTATATAGAAGCCTTTTGTCTTGTAAAGCTTACAAGACAAGCTTCATAAGAGGGAGATCCCTCCGTACACGTGTATGGAGGGGAGCAAAAGCAAGACAGCTGTCTTAAAATATCTGCAAAAGCAGATGCACAGTAGTCTTCCGGCCAAAAATGCCATCTTGGCAAAAAAAGTGCCGACCGGGCCCTAAATAGTGCTGACCGGCAACAAAAAGTGCCGGCCGGCAACAAAAAGTGCCGATGGAAGCAAAAACCAGCCGGTGGCCTCTAGCCACTGCCGGTGGTGGGTGGAGATGGTCTACAAGCCCTACCCTGCCTCTCAAAGGCAAGATGTCAGTGTTTGGTGCAAAACCAGACACTAAATGGTCGGGTTCGGAGATCCTGAGGCAAGGCGCGTAGCCGAGGCCTCCGGGAACTCCAAACGAACACAAACATGGATGATCACCGAGTGTTCAAACGGTGACGTCCAAGTCTTGAGGACGGTCAAAAATGGGGTGTCTACAATTGCGAGTCAAAATGGCAGAGTTTGGGAAAGATGGAGGGGCCAAACCCAGAATGGACCATGCGCCACTGATCAGGAAGAAAGTAGAGGGTAAACACCCATTCACGGCTGGATTTAGGGGAATCAAATCATTTGCGGAGGTAGTGAGTGGCAGGGGAGCGGAATCTTCGGCAAGCAAAACCATTAAAGTTTATGAGGCAGGTAATGGGTGGCTTTATGAAAGTGCCGTAGTGCGACTTAAACCCTTAGCTTCCATAGACGATTTTAGGGAGGAAATGAATAGGAGAGGCTGTGGGGATATCATAGTGCGTCTTGGTGGTGGGAGAGATATTGTTCTTTCATTTCAATCAGTAGTAGCTATGAAGGAACAACTTGTGTCTATGAAAGAGTGGCTGTATGACTGGTGTGAATCAGTTTTGGCATGGCGACATGGGATGGCTTTTGCACAAGAAAGGAGTGTGTGGCTTACTTGTTTTGGAGTCCCATTGAACTTGTGGAACAACAATACATTCACTAGTATTGGGAAGGTCTGGGGTGTAGTGATAGGCTTGGATGATGATACCAGTAGGCTGTTGTCTTTCCAGTGTGGGAAAGTGAGGATAGCTACTAGCTGTATGGAGGCCATTAACCAAACCATCCAGTTAGAGTGTAAAGGTGTAATCTACCCAGTTAGGGTATGTGAAGAACAAATCATAGTTTCACACGTTGTGCAGGAGTAGTGTGCTTGCAACTCAAAGGAACAGAAGACTGGTGATAGTTACTCTTCACAGGGGATTGAAAAGATTCAGTGTACAGACAAAGGTAGTAGACAGGAGGTTGATGCTACTGATGTTGGTGACGCCGTGGATAATGGGAGTGCTGCGGTGGGCATGGGCAAAGGGGCTCCACATGATAGTGACGTTAACATGGAGGGGGAGGACCGGTTGAGGGATGTCTCCGTGGTGGCAGAAATAGATATGCTGATGGCAGTGTCAGAGACTGAAGGTGCATGCGAGGGTGAATCTGCACAGGTGTGGACGAGTTCTAAGTTTATCAATGAGGGTGGTAGGCGGAGTTTAGATGGGGAAATTTTCACACCTGGGTTTATTAGAAGTTTGAGTGGCTCAGCAAGGAATAGGCTTGGAATTCAAATTGAAGTGGATCTTGATAAGGCCCATTTAAATTTTGATGGGTCGAATCAAGGAGAGGTAGGGCTGGCCCGTTCGAGTAGTAGTGGGTCATCTTCGTCTAAGGCACCTCCAGGTCAAGTGGTGGGCTTTCTTAATCAAGTAGGCCATAAGGGGGGTCAAGATGTAAGCCCAGGCCAAGCAAGAAAGGCTATTTTGTAGGAGAAAGGGCAGGCTAGTAGAAGAAAACACCCGAAGAAGAAGAAGCAGAAGGGGCAGTCTGTGACTAACAGGAAATTGTGGGCATCATCACTAAATTTGAGAAAGGGAGCTGTTTTCAAGTCAGCTGTAGCTGCCATATCATTATCAATGGCTAGTGGAGCCAGTAGAGGTAGGAGAATGCTGTCAGAGGCTGAAGCTTCACTTCAAATAGGCAAAGTTCTTTGTCTAGACTATGAAGGCAAGGAACGGGAGGTAATTAGTAAACTGAATGCCCTTGAAGCCAAGGATAAAGAGAAAGTAAGGCAGAGGGAGGGAGATGCTATCTAGACTAGCATGTCCAGGTGAGCAAGTGTGTTTTAGTATGTTAATGAAGATATAATCATGGAATGCGAGAGGGTTAGGCAGACCAGAGAAAAGAAGGAAGGTAACGAAAAGCATTGCAGATAGAAAAGTGGACATTATTCTTCTTCAAGAAACTAAGATCTCTGCAATTAATTCTGATTTGGTAAAATCTCTGTGGCCTGGGGATCACATGGAGTTTATGGCAGTTGATGCAGTTGGAAGAGCTGGAGGCTTGCTGTGTATCTGGAAACCCGAGGTGTTCCAACTGCAAGATTGTTGCTGCAATCGTAATTTCATCCTGCTGGCAGGTACACTGTTCTTTAGCTTCAATTGTGTTATTATTAATGTTTATGGTCCTAATGAGGTGGGGCTTCGAAAAGAGTTGTGGAATCTTTTAGTTCGATTGAAATCCAAATTTCTAGGACCATGGTGCTTGGGGGGTGATTTTAATGAAATAAAGATTATCTCAGAACGAATTGGGTGTTCTAGAAGGGATAGGGGGATGAAAGATTTCAATGTCATGATTGAACAACTAGAGCTGATCGATATGCCTATACTTGGGAGGAAGTTTACTTGGTGTAATTCCCAAGATAGGGCGAAATGGAGTAGACTGGACAGATTCTTACTCAACCATGAGTGGGTACAGAATTTTAACTTTAAACTTTAGGGCCTTCCTAGATTGTTATCTGACCACAGTCCTATTATATTAATGGAGGATGATAGGGATTGGGGACCTAAACCTTTTAGGTTCCTCAATGCTTGGTTACTTCATCCCAATCTCCTATCTTTTGTACAACACAGTTGGTCTGGGCTAGTAGTGGAGGGTTGGGCAGGGTTCAAATGCTTCATGAAACTTAAAGCCCCGAAGCAAGCCCTAAAATAGTGGAATGTGGAGGTGTTTGGAAAGGTGGAAAATAAGCTTAAGTGTGTAGAAGATGAAGCTCATGCCCTTGATTTGCTTGCTAAGGACAGACCTTTGCTACCTACAGAAATACTTAGAAGAAAGGAAGTGAGGGGTGATGTTTGGAGGCTTAGTAAAATGTTGGAATGGATTTGGTTACAGAAATCCAGAGTGAATTGGGCACTTAAAGGGGATAAAAATACAAGATATTTTCACATCATGGCTTGTAGCAGGAATAGTAGGAATTCTTTGTGCTCTATTGTCGTGAATGGTACAATGCTGGAGGACCCTATGGAAATTAAAGCTGAGGTGAAGGCCCACTTTCTAAAACATTTCTCTGAGGATTGGAAGGTTAGACCTAAATTATCTGGGCACTTCAAGACCATTGGAGGACCACAAGTTGTTGAACAATTGGAGGTTGAGTTTACTGAAGAGGAAATTAATTTTGTAATCA
Organism: Camellia sinensis; assembly: GCF_055761805.1. NCBI lineage: Eukaryota > Viridiplantae > Streptophyta > Magnoliopsida > Ericales > Theaceae > Camellia > Camellia sinensis. Next base: position 140,313,750 of record NC_138969.1, on the reverse strand, counting down.
AGACTTGTGATGGGAATAAGGCACCTGGACCTGATCGATTCAACATGGTTTTTTTCAAGAAATGTTGGAAAATTTTGAAATCTGATGTGATTCATTTTATGAGGGAATTTCATCAAAATGCAAGTCTGGTGGGTGGGATCAATAGCTCTTTCATTGCTCTAATTCCTAAAAATGATAGTCCCTCTTGTTTGGAAGAGTATAGGCCTATTAGTCTGATTGGTTCTATGTATAAAATTCTAGCAAAGGTGTTATCAAATAGGATGAAACAGGTGATGCCCAAGATTATTAGTGAGGTTCAGTCAGCTTTTCTGGGTGGTCAGAACATTATGGATGGGATTCTTATAGCTAATGAGATTGTTGATGGATGGAAAAGATCCAATAAGAAAGGTTTGGTTCTCAAATTGGATTTTGGAAAGGCTTTTGACTCAATCAATTAGGAGTTTCTCTTCAATATGGTCTCAAACTTTGGTTTCGGATCTAGATGGGTGAGTTGGATGAAAGCTTGTGTATCCTCTGCTAAGATTTCTATTTTGGTTAATGGGTCACCAACGCCTGAATTTTGCCCACAAAGGGGCCTTCGTCAAGGTGATCCATTGTCACCGTTTTTGTTCAACATTGTAGCAGAGGGTCTCAATATATTACTGAGCAGGGCAAAAGAGTTAAACTTAATCAATGGGGTAGAGGTGGGGTCCAATGGCTTAAGAGTAACTCATTTGCAATTTGTGGATGACACTATTTTGTTTTGTGAAGCTAAGAAGGAGGAAGTTTGTAATATCAAAAGAATTTTAAGATGCTTTGAGATGGCTTCGGGGCTGAAAATAAATTACCACAAGAGTGTCATTTGTGGTGTTGGGGTTGATGATGGACTATTGCAAGAGTTTGCCTTTAGTCTAAACTGCCTCTATCAAAAGCTACCTATAATGTATTTAGGTTTGCCATTGGGGGTCAACCCAAGTAGGAGAAGTACTTGGAAACCTGTTCTTGTCAAACTTAAACAGAAATTGGCTAATTGGAAGAGAAGACTACTTTCTTTTGCCGGGAGGTTAACTCTAATCAAGTCAGTTTTGTCCAATTTACCGGTTTACTATTTATCATTGTTCAAGATTCCTGTTGGGGTGGCTAAAGAGATTGAGAAAATACAATCGGCTTTCTTGTAGGGTGGATCAGATCTCAGAAGAAAAGTGCATTTAGTCCGATGGGAGGTAATTGCAAAGAATAAGAATCTAGGTGGTTTGGGGTTGAGGAGGATTAGAACATTCAATGACTGCTTGTTGTTAAAATGGTGGTGGAGGATTGGAGCTGAGAACCACACACTCTGGAAAGAAGTGTTATGCGCAAAATATAATGTTCATTATGGGAAATGGTTACCAACTGTTGTAGGTAGAGGTTCTAAGATCTGGACTGATATAATTAATGTAGCTTTGTTCAATCCAGACTTCCATAATTTCTTTATTCATAATTCTCAGATAGCTTTGGGTGATGGGAGTAGAGTTCACTTCTGGTTGGACAAGTGGATTGGCAACGTGTGTTTAAAGGAGGAATTCCCTAGACTCTTCTCTCTATCTAATAATAAGCATGGGGTGGTAAGGGTGTTTTTTGAGAATAGGGGTGTAGCTGATGAGTGGAACCTTGAGTTTAGAAGAACTTTGTTGGCTTGGGAGGAGGAGGAAGTACGTAGATTAGTTTGTTTGCTCAGACGTGCACCAGATCTTTGCAGTGAAAAATCAGATGTATTGATATGGGCAGCAGAGTCATCTAGACTGTTTAGTGTAGCATCAGCATATAAATGGAGTGAATCCCTTCTTGGTCCGGTTATGGCAATGGCAGGCTCTATATGGAATAATTTTGCTCCTCCTAAAGTACAATTTTTTGGATGGTTGGCATGGCTTGGTAGGGTCAAAACTTCCTGGTTCCTTCACAGAATTGGTATACTTGATGGGGGTGTCAATCTTGAATGTGTGTTTTGCCATAATGATGTTGAAACTGAGGAGCATATTCTTCTTGTATGTCCTTTTGTTTGGAGGCTTTGGTCAAACATTGTGTGATGGTGGGGCTTTCAATGGGTCATGCCAGGTTCTGTAGACGAACTGCTGCAGTGGTGGTATGGGTGTAATATGTCAAAATTGGAGAAGAAAATCTGGATGGTCATTCCTATGGCAACTCTTTGGTCTCTCTAGAGGCATAGGAACGAGTGTGTTTTCAATGGACTATAACCAGATTTTGAAGCTCTATGCGACATTGTGAAAGTTCGAGTAGCTTTGTGGACTAAGGCATCGCCACTACAAGTGGCAGCTTCTATAAGTGATTTGGTGTACAACTTGTAGCAGGTCAAGTTCTGCCTGAGGAGTGATGGTGAGTGTGTTTTTGTTATGGGTATTTATCTCAGAAAAAACTGTTGTATGCTCTGGTGTTGAGCTTGCTGGGTCTCTATTTTGGTATGCGTATGCATCTTGGTGTTGAGCTACTCCTCCTCCCAAGCTACTGGTTTGTTTGCCACATTTGCAGATTTTATTTTTCTATCTGTTGTTTGCTCTGCTGTCTGCTATGTTATGCTTGTTGGTGCTACCAGCAGAATTGGGTATGCACCAAGATGGTGGCTGTTTGCTACTTCTGCAGATTTTCTTCTTCTGTTGTGCTGTTTGACCTTTCTGGTTGTTAGTTTGACCTGTTACCATGGGTGGACTGCTGGCTAAAACAGATTCTGATCTGTTTGGGTGGTGTATTCTGATCTGTTTGCTCTGCTGGTTTGTGAGGTCTGGTTGGTTCTCTGCCTGGTTGTGTCCAGCAGTTGATGTTTAGCAGCATAGCAGCTTTGGTTTGGTTTTTGGTCTGTCTCTCTCGTTGGTTCCTCACCAACTTTGGGGTGCTAGCAAATGATAGGATGGGTTTTTTGGTGCCAACCTAGTTGGGATCATTTAGCTCATTGTGATGCTCCTGCACTCCTCTTCTCTTTATTGGTGTAATTTCTTTCGTACCTTGTACTAGCTTTTACATCAATGAAGTATCTTTTTTGCTGATCAAAAAAAAAAAAAAATAAGAACCAGTTTGACAAGACATATTTTTCAACTTAAAAGTAATACAGTGGGATCCATTAATGACCAATTTCATTAACTAATGTCAAAATTAAGCTCTACTAACCAGTGGTTATTCGTCATGACATCAGTATTTTTCTAAGAAGTGTAACTTTGGTCTTGGCAATGTTTATCCTTCATGGCTCCACTTGCCTGTGCTTTTTCGTTTGTTTTGATGCAAAATATTTTCTGTTATTCAATTGTGAAATTGAAACTAATCTGTTAGTAGTTATATGATGGGTGGGGTGGCGGCAGTAGCCGTAGTGGTAAAGGTGGTGTGGTGGTCAAGTGGTGGCAATGGAGTAAGAGAGGAGGTGACGGTGGCAGTAGCAACAGTGACAATGGCAGTGCGGAGGTTGTCGAATGGTAGCGACAACAGTGACAACGGTGGTAGCAGTGGTAGGGTGGCAGCAGTTTAGTGACATTGATGAGATTGTAGTCTGAAAATCATATGACATCACACAACCACCTGCGCCTTAAACATACCCCTGCTTTAGGCTATGTTAGGTTACCTTTTCTTATACTTTGTGTGTTGTAATAAGCTTGGAAGCTGTATAAAATTTGTCATTTTCATTGTTTTTTTTTTATTCTTTTGATCGGCAAATTTTTTTTTATTGGCGTTCATCGTTTTGACGTTCATTTTTGCTTGTTAGTCAATAATATTGTTTGTCATCTGTCACTTTTGGGGTCTCAGATTGCTACTAGAAAATGTTTTCTATCTTTTGAAAGTGAAAAATATTTTTGTGCCCAAATAATCTTGTTTTCTATTGGTTACGAAAATTTGTTTTTGCTGAATTCGTTTCCTTGTCAAACCAAACATCAAAAAATGTATGGAATCAAATAAAGATATTAACAAAGGCTTAAATCTTTGTGACTTGAAAGCTTAAATCTTTTTTCCTGCGGAGAAACGGAATAACAATTTATTCCTATGAAACATCTCGAAACAAAAGATTTAATCAGAAATATCAACAAATTATTGTGAAGTCTAAAGAAATCGGAATATGCAAGTGAAAATTCCAAACCAGGAGAATAGTTACAGTTACTGAATTTGTATAATGGTTTGAGAGGTTAATTTATGGCTACAGTGTGCACAAGTTGGTGTTCCTCAACATCAATCTTGCTGTGGCTATGCTTGTTGCACTACAAAAATGTACATTCTTGGCGACTAAATTTTTAGTCGCCAAAAATTTTTAGCAACTAAATATTTTGGTCGCAAGAGTATTCGCTGAAGAATTGTCAGGGAAGGTAATTGGCTACTTAAATTATTTTAGTCGCCAAATGTAATGCAATGCCGACTAATTTTTTAGTCGCCAAAAGTTTGAAACAAAATTAAATATCACCCTTTTAGTGACTAAAAATATTTGTCGTAAAAACCATTACTAATATTTAGCTACTAAAGTTTTAGTCGCCAAAATTTTTTTTGGTTCCTCCTATATTATTTTTTTAGTAACTAAATATATTAGCCGCCTAAAGTGTGATTGTGTTTTAGCTACTAAAAGTAGAGTCGCCTAAAGTGTCACATTTTTTGCTACTAAAATTGTAGTCAACAAAAGTGTTTTCCTTGTTCATCAAAATTTTTTTGGCTACAAAATATTTTAGTGGCCAAATGTTAGATTGCTTTTGGCTACCAATTTTTTAGCCGCTAAAAGTCTGACTTTTTGGCTATTAAAGTTTTTAGGAGCCAAATTGTAATAATCCGACCCTCGTACATGTTCTCTGTTATGTTTTCGGATCCACTTTTTATGATTTCGAATGCTTATTGTGAAAACCTATGAGGAATTAAAGTTAAGTAAGTGAACCATATGTTTAAGGATGTCTATCTGTTCAACAAGAAAAGTATCTGTTACATTAGAAGGTTTGAATCAGAAATTGGAGGCCTTAAGGGCTTAATTATTTGAAAATGATTTCATATATGTGATCAGCATAATTTTTATGTAATATTAGGCAGTTTTGTGAAATTTCAATTTCAGATGTTTAAACGATTGATTTTCGTCTTTATTCAATCTATATATATATATATATATATGTATGCCTATGAGAAGCCTCAAGACTTAGACACTTCATATAACATATGTCCTGGGAGAAAAGGAAGAAAGGCTAAGGTCAAGGGAGAGTAGAGAGAAATTGAAGCCAAGGTAAGTTGGATTTCCCTAACCCAATCCTCTCCCTCAATTTTGAAATAGGAAGCTTTTGATGTTGTATAAAATCCTAGATGTGTGTGTGTGTGTGTGTGTGTGTTGAAGACTTGGCTTGATAATTCTACTATATGTGTATTTTGGACCCAATTCAAGTTATCTACCCATGCTTATGCCATGTTTTCGTATATCTATACATGTGTGTGTGAAGTTAAGAGCCTCAAGAATGAAATTATGTTAATGAGCTTCAATTACGCCATGTTCTTGTCCAAGTCAATTAAGTGGTGTTCATGAGTTTAATATGTTGTGTGTTGTACCTTGATTTACATGCTTTTGAACCACGAATGAACCATGAATCAGCCATAAAAAGCCCCAAGTTAAACCCCTTAAATATGCACCAAGGGTTGAAATATTGCAGAATTTCGGATTGGGAAAATGTAGAATCGCCGCACGTGCGGGAGCCAATCGCCGCACGTGCGGGTGTTGTGGCCGCACGTGCGGGAGAAGAACAAAATTGGAGTTTTGATTCTACCTAAAAGGCACGTGCGGGCCGCACGTGCGGGGATCCTAGCCGCACGTGCGGCACATGTTGAAAAGTATGACTTGCTCCGTTTTGCATGTAGGACCCTCTAATGTTGTCGAAATGTATATTTGATGCCTTTTTGATATCGATAAATTCCTTCGAAGCAAAGCTGAATAGAAAGTAATTTGATATGGGAAATGAGCTAATATGTGAGTTTGAATGTGTGCAGGGTTCGGGAGGAACAAGCACGTCGTTATAACACTGTGAGTAGTAGTACTGTCGTAGTATGCTTTATTTACAGCTAATGGTCACCATGAACACTCTGTTAATTGCAGGTTAACTATGTTAACGCACACGAACGATGATGAAATAAATGTGTATGCTTCTGATTAATAGTTAATATTAATAGTCTATCCTCCGTAAGTGAACTATGTCGTGCTTAATGAATAAAAAGGAACTTAGGATCATTCTTGAACAACGATTTCGATGTGAACATTGAAAGATTTTGGCATACATCGGTACGACTCTGAACCTACCATGCATTTAGGTTAAGGTCCATGATCATCGTTAATGTATCAACTTGTAAGTTACCCATGATTCCGTATAAGAATTGCATACACACTCTTAACACTGTGAAGTTGGTTGTTCTGACCTATTAATGTAATGATATCTTTGTCTTTGGGTCATCGTTAAAATGAATGTTTTGCTAATTGCAAGACCAGTATGTCGATTTGCAATGAACCAATGAACCATGAGGAAATCTAAATGCATCATTAGGTCATACGTTGTTTACTATTAATAGTTAATGTTAACATTCTGTTATCTGCGAGTTAGCAGTATTGGTTTACGACAAGAAAATGGAATGTAGGTACACTATGGTATAATGGTAATCTGAAGAACTGAGAATGCCCTGTTTCTATTTATCCGTTCTGTTTCTGCTATGTTATGACATGATAAGAGTGATTCAGGGAAAAAGTGTGAAGCTATGGAAACATCAAAAGAATTTGTGAAGTTATGAATCTATGTGAATGCGTGAATGTCTGAACCCATCAGGCCAAGGGCCACTCTGTGAATGTGTGAACCTATCGAGTATGGAACAAAGTGCTGTACGGAACTAAGTGCTTCCATGCGAGTCAACTCTAGAATCCGTACGAGCCACCTCTTGAGTCCATCATACATATGTGAACTAGGCTTAAAGCCGATGTGAAAGTCATGAGGCCTATGGCCGTTTTGTGAAAGTTGTGAAGCTTATAGCTGTTCTGTAACATTTGTGAGGCCTATGGCCAATTTGTGATATCCGGGCCTATGGCCATTCTGTATGATCCGTTAGTATGAAACAAAGTGTTGTACGGAACTAAGTGCTGCAATGCGAGTCACCTCTAGAATCCGTACGAGCCACCTCTTGAGTCCATCATAGATATGTGAACTAGGCTTAAAGCCGATGTGAAAGTCATGAGGCCTATGGCCGTTTTATGAAAGTTGTGAAGCTTATAGCTGTTCTGTAACATTTGTGAGGCCTATGGCCAATTTGTGATATCCGGGCCTATGGCCATTCTATATGATCCGTTAGTATGAAACAAAGTGCTGTACGGAACTAAGTGCTGCCATGAGAGTCACCTCTAGAATCCGTACGAGCCACCTCTTGAGTTCATACATGTAAGACAAGGGCTTTATGCCATTACATGGGCTTTATGCCAATCTGATAAGGGCTTATGCCGTTCTGGTATGAAACAAAGTGCTACACGGAACTAAGTGCTACGACGTGAGTCACCTCTAGAATCCATTTGAGACACCTCTTGGGTTCATATATCTACGTGTTCGAGGGCTTAATGCCAATCTACGTTCAAGGGCTTTTTATGCCATATGTTTCAAGGGGCTATTATGCCAGATGTTCCAAGGGCTTTTTATGCCATATGTTTCAAGGGCTTTAATGCCAATGTGTTTCAAGGGCTTTAATGCCAATGTGTTTCAAGGGCTTTATGACATTCTGATAAGGGCTTCATGCCGTATTGTTAAGGGATTCAGGCCATTTTGTTAAGGGCTTAAAGCCACTGTGTTTAAAATTGGGGCCAAGGTCGTTCTGTAGACGATACTTTAAGTATAAATGATTTTGAACATGACTATGCTATACAATGTTTAATGAAATCCGTATTTTGAGTTATGAAATGTTTCATATGATAAGTAATTTCTGAAATAGGAAAAATGCTATGAACTTCTGATATGTTTATGACATGATACGCTTTCTGGATAATTTTCCCAAAATGCCTAGATGCACTATGAAACCCCGAATATTCAAGATATGACAAGTTTTCTGAAAAAGATACTTTGCTATGCATATAGAAATAAATAAGCCATATGTTCTCTTTATTGATAAATGCATGGATATGTATTATAATTGACGTTGAGCATTGAATTGTTATGTGCTATTATTCACTGAGCTCGACTCACTCTATTCTATGTTTGTTTCTGTAGGCACTCAAACTGGAGGTCAACCTTAACTCTTAGCTTTTGCTACCCAATTGTCAATCCCTGAGTATCTAAGCTCCTAGATGTTGATTGTTCAAGTTATGAAGTTTTGCTAAGTTTTTAATTTGTACCCTACATGTCTGTTAAGATCGATGTATATGTATATGTACATAGTTGTCTTCAGATGCACGTCTCTGTATATTTATCTGCATTATGTAATTTGTGATCCTGGCATGGTAGTGGCAGCTCAATGGGTATTATGTTACGCTATTATATGTTAATATATGCTTCCGTTCAGGCCCCATAAGTTATATTCATCAGGTTTTAGGTCCGTTTCTGAGGTGGTCATGCCCAAACTTTTAGGGGCAGGTTTGGGGTGTGACAAGTGGTATCAGAGCACAAGTTGCTCTCTCACACACGGATCCATTGAGCTGTAGGATGTCTAGAAAAGACTTAGGCCTCATGCATGACATCCTTAGTGCATACGAAAAGACTGATAGCAACGGTAAATGTAATTTGTTCACGTTAACGATTATGAGCTATGTTTATTATACATTCCTTGTGTATATATTGTGATTGATTGTTGTGTAGAGCATGGCGGAAATAAGGATAGAGGATCACCTTGGGTTGGTTAGACAAAATGAAAAGGGAAAATGATTGGTAAGTAATGCACATGCAATTTTGGGTTGTTATTTTGAACTGATAGTTACCTATCATTTATTTAGATGAATTGCGAATTGCTTAAACACTAAGTATGGAATATTTATGATATAGTTATATCTTCCTTGTCATGGTACTGTTTGGACCTATGATTTGAAAAGTTATTGTGATACGCACTTTGATAAGTTGTGTTTTGTATAATAGTTGAATCATGTTACGTATGACCAACTGTAAGAGAAAGTTATGGATACAGTGACCCACATAAGAAGTGAATTATCCTATTTTGTTAAGCGCATGACAATGACATGATATGACAAGCAATGCTTTATTTTCTGATATGTTACGTTACGAATTAAGGAATGATGATCCATATATGTAAAAGTATTTATGGCATCCTTAGTACAAGGCCCTTACCCGGGGGTAATAATACTGTGGTCTTATGGCCCTTGCCCGGGGGTAATAATACCGTGGTTGAAGTATGTTACAAGATATCTCTTGCCATCGACGGTCTTGTACGGATGGTACCACCGACGGTCTTGTACGGGTGGGTTATGATTAAGTATAAACTCTGATTTCTGTTTCTGATTCAAGGATAATTAAAAATATGTGTGAATATGTTTCTATTTATCTGTTTCATTTATGAGTAATCGAGATTTGATTATGGAATCCGTGATATGTGTATTCTGTAATTTGCGATCAGGATTTCTTGTAAGAAATAATTGGATGATCTAAAGGACCTCACCCACATTACGTGTCTACTTACACGAAAAAAAAAGAAAAAGAAAAGGGAGGCAGCTATTGACTACGTCGAAGTCAAACTAAATAATTGCTAAATAGATAAGCTACCGCAAGAATTCAAATCTTGCCTTTGTATATTAAGTGACTTAAGATTGAGAAATCATTTATGTGACATATTTCTGTGTACCTATGCCAATGTTAGATATTGTGACATTGTCCTATATCGCCTATAAGGAAGTTATGATGTGAACTGTTCTGCACGATATCGTGGATTTTGGTGAAAAAAAAAATGGACATGGGAATAATCCATTTTGCTAATGGGTTAGCGATACGTATTGGGCATTTACCATTTCTTGCATGTTCAGACAACTTTGTACGATACTCACTACGTGATTACAAATTGATTTATGACTATATTGAATTAATCTTACCAAGAATTACGTCTTACCAAGAATTACGAACTTTGATGTTACAAGATCGAATTCCTCCTTGGTTATACTATTGCATATGTTGTTTGATAATATGGAACCTGGAAGGATGTGATTCTTATGGTTACTGTATCCTTAATGAGATTTATACTCCTATGAATGGATTTGATAGAATCTATGTATGCGGAATAACTGAAAACTCTATTTATGTTAACTGATTGAGCCAGATAACTGGTCTCTAATTCTGTATGACCGTTTGCTGACCCACTATAAGTATATGACAAGAAAAAGAGCTAGCTAAGGAAAATGCTATACCTTACGGTTATTAATGATTAGTCAAGTATACCTTTGAATTCGATCTTTGGTCTTGTTTTGATAGTTGTATTTATTATTCAGATTTGAACTTATGATGGCATAATCAGGTGTTTATACTGGGGATTCTCATTCCCATCATTCAGATCTTGTCAAGAACTAGTATATATGGTTTTGAATCCACATAACGATATGATTTTGATATGTTTTCGTAAATGGAATATGACTTGAATCTTGTCAATATATTGGTGACTGTTGGAATGGAATATATATCGTGTCAAGTACATAATGTCTTTCATGTCTCTATCCTTCGAGGGTATCTTGCGGATTCGTCTCATGCTATTGATTATCACCAAATTGAGCTACATGATAAGTTAACTTATGAGGAAAAACCAATCCGCATTTTGGACCGACAAGTGAAACAATTACGAAATCGAGAAATTCCAATGGTAAAAGTGAAATGGCAGGAACATTACGGAACCGACGCAACTTGGGAAAGCGAGGAGGAAATGCAACATCAATATCCGCATTTGTTTCTACCCTAAGGTAATACAAGTTTGAGGGACCAAACTTATTTAAGGGGGGGAGAGTGTAATAACCCGACCCTCGTACATGTTCTCTGTTATGTTTTCGGATCCTCTTTTATGATTTCGAATGCTTATTGTGAAAACCTATGAGGAATTAAAGTTAAGTAAGTGAACCATATGTTTAAGGATGTCTATCTGTTCAACAAGAAAAGTATCTGTTACATTAGAAGGTTTGAATCAGAAATTGGAGGCCTTAAGGGCTTAATTATTTGAAAATGATTTCATATATGTGATCAGCATAATTTTTATGTAATATTAGGCAGTTTTGTGAAATTTCAATTTCAGATGTTTAAACAATTGATTTTCGTCTTTATTCAATCTATATATATATATATATATATATGTATGCCTATGAGAAGCCTCAAGACTTAGACACTTCATATAACATATGTCCTGGGAGAAAAGGAAGAAAGGCTAAGGTCAAGGGAGAGTAGAGAGAAATTGAAGCCAAGGTAAGTTGGATTTCCCTAACCCAATCCTCTCCCTCAATTTTGAAATAGGAAGCTTTTGATGTTGTATAAAATCCTGGATGTGTGTGTGTGTGTGTGTGTGTGTTGAAGACTTGGCTTGATAATTCTACTATATGTGTATTTTGGACCCAATTCAAGTTATCTACCCATGCTTATGCCATGTTTTTGTATATCTATACATGTGTGTGTGAAGTTAAGAGCCTCAAGAATGAAATTATGTTAATGAGCTTCAATTATGCCATGTTCTTGTCCAAGTCCATTAAGTGGTGTTCATGAGTTTAATATGTTGTGTGTTGTACCTTGATTTACATGCTTTTGAACCACGAATGAACCATGAATCAGCCATAAAAAGCCCCAAGTTAAACCCCTTAAATATGCACCAAGGGTTGAAATATTGCAGAATTTCGGATTGGGAAAATGCAGAATCGCCGCACGTGCGGGAGTCACTGCCGCTCGTGCGGGAGCCAATCGCCGCACGTGCGGGGGTTGTGGCCGCACGTGCGGGAGAAGAACAAAATTGGAGTTTTGATTCTGCCTAAAAGGCACGTGCGGGACTAGCCGCCGCACGTGCGGGGATCCTAGCCGCACGTGAGGCACATGTTGAAAAGTATGACTTGCTCCGTTTTGCATGTAGGACCCTCTAATGTTGTCGAAATGTATATTTGATGCCTTTTCGATATCGATAAATTCCTTCAAAGCAAAGCGGAATAGAAAGTAATTTGATATGGGAAATGAGCTAATATGTGAGTTTGAATGTGTGCAGGGCACTCTTCGGGAGGAACAAGCACGTCGTTATAACACTGTGAGTAGTAGTACTGTCGTAGTATGCTTTATTTACAGCTAATGGTCACCATGAACACTCTGTTAATTGCAGGTTAACTATGTTAACGCACACGAATGATGATGAAATAAATGTGTATGCTTCTGATTAATAGTTAATATTAATAGTCTATCCTCCGTAAGTGAACTATGTTGTGCTTAATGAATAAAAAGGAACTTAGGATCATTCTTGAACAACGATTTCGATGTGAACATTGAAAGATTTTGGCGTACATCGGTACGACTCTGAACCTACCCTGCATTTTGGTTAAGGTCCATGATCATCGTTAATGTATCAACTTGTAAGTTACCCATGATTCCGTATAAGAATTGCATACACACGCTTAAGACTGTGAAGTTGGTTGTTCTGACCTATTAATGTAATGATATCTTTGTCTTCGGGTCATCGTTAAAATGAATGTTCTGCTAATTGCAAGACAAGTATGTCGATTTGCATTGAAGCAATGAACCATGAGGAAATCTAAATGCATCATTAGGTCATACGTTGTTTACTGTTAATAGTTAATGTTAACATTCTGTTATCTGCGAGTTAGCAGTATTGGTTTATGACAAGAAAATGGAATGTAGGTACACTATGGTATAATGGTAATCTGAAGAACTAAGAATGCCCTGTTTCTATTTATCCGTTCTGTTTCTGCTATGTTATGACATGATAAGAGTGATTCAGGGAAATAGTGTGAAGCTATGGAAACATCAAAAGAATTTGTGAAGTTATGAATCTATGTGAATGTGTGAATGTGTGAACCCATCAGGCCAAAGGCCACTCTGTGAATGTGTGAACCTATCGAGTATGCAACAAAGTGTTGTACGGAACTAAGTGCTTCCATGCGAGTCACCTCTAGAATCCGTACGAGCCACCTCTTGAGTCCATCATACATATGTGAACTAGGCTTAAAGCCGATGTGAAAGTCATGAGGCCTATGGCCGTTTTATGAAAGTTGTGAAGCTTATAGCTGTTCTGTAACATTTGTGAGGCCTATGGCCAATTTGTGATATCCGGGCCTATGGCCATTCTGTATGATCCGTTAGTATGAAACAAATTGCTGTACGGAACTAAGTGCTGCCATGCGAGTCACCTCTAGAATCCGTACGAGCCACCTCTTGAGTCCATCATACATATGTGAACTAGGCTTAAAGCCGATGTGAAAGTCATGAGGCCTATGGCCGTTTTATGAAAGTTGTGAAGCTTATAGCTGTTCTGTAACATTTGTGAGGCCTATGGCCAATTTGTGATATCCGGGCCTATGGCCATTCTGTATGATCCGTTAGTATGAAACAAAGTGCTGTACGGAACTAAGTGCTGCCATGCGAGTCACCTCTAGAATCCGTACGAGCCTTCTCTTGAGTTCATACATGTAAGACAAGGGCTTTATGCCATTACATGGGCTTTATGCCAATCTGATAAGGGCTTATGCCGTTCTGGTATGAAACAAAGTGCTACACGGAACTAAGTGTTACGATGTGAGTCACCTCTAGAATCCGTGTGTGACACCTCTTGGGTTCATATATCTACGTGTTCGAGGGCTTAATGCCAATCTACGTTCAAGGGCTTTTTATGCCATATGTTTCAAGGGGCTATTATGCCAGATGTTCCAAGGGCTTTTTATGCCATATGTTTCAAGGGCTTTAATGCCAATGTGTTTCAAGGGCTTTAATGCCAATGTGTTTCAAGGGCTTTATGCCATTCTGATAAGGGCTTCATGCCGTATTGTTAAGGGATTCATGCCATTTTGTTAAGGGCTGAAAGCCACTGTGTTTAAGATTGGGGCCAAGGCCGTTCTGTAGACGATACTTTAAGTATAAATTATTTTGAACATGACTATGCTATACAATGTTTAATGAAATCTGTATTTTGAGTTACGAAATGTTTCATATGATAAGTAATTTCTGAAATAGGAAAAATGCTATGAACTTCTGATATGTTTATGACATGATACGCTTTCTGGATAATTTTCCCAAAATGCCTAGATGCACTATGAAACCCCGAATATTCAAGATATGACAAGTTTTCTGAAAAAGATACTTTGCTCTGCATATAGAAATAAATAAGCCATATGTTCTCTTTATTGATAAATGCACGGATATGTATTATAATTGACGTTGAGCATTGAATTGTTATGTGCTATTATTCACTGAGCTCGACTCACTCTATTCTATGTTTGTTTCTGTAGGCACTCAAACTGGAGGTCAACCTTAACTTGTAGCTTTTGCTACCCAATTGTCAATCCCTGAGTATCTAAGCTCCTAGATGTTGATTGTTCAAGTTATGAAGTTTTGCTAAGTTTTTAATTTGTACCCTACATGTCTGTTAAGATCGATGTATATGTATATGTACATAGTTGTCTTCAGATGCACGTCTCTGTATATTTATCTGCATTATGTAATTTGTGATCCTGACATGGTAGTGGCAGCTCAATGGGTAATATGTTACGCTGTTATATGTTAATATATGCTTCCGTTCAGGCCCCATAAGTTATATTCATCAGGTTTTAGGTCCGTTTCTGAGGTGGTCATGCCCAAACTTTTAGGGGCAGGTTTGGGGTGTGACACAAATAGTTTGTGTTTTGCCTACCAAACATTTAGTCGGCTAAAGTCTCACATTTTTCGCTACTAAACTTATAGTCAGCAAATGTTTTTTGTTTTTTGGCTACAACATATTTTAGTCACCAAATATTTGATTATTTTTTAAGTTTTAGTTGCCTAATGCCTGCTTTTTGTTGGCACTAAACTTTGTAGTTGCCATAATTGTTTTTCGAAATTTGTTATTAAGTTTTAGCTACTAACATTTTAGTCACTGAAATATGTACTTCCTTTTTCAGTACGAATTGTTTAGTCACCAAAAAAATGATTTTATGTTTTATCATAAAATTGTAATTTCTCCACAACCTGTCTATATTCCGTGCAACCTGTAGTATGTATATAAACGAAACAATTCATATTTTATCAATCATTCCACAATCCAAATTACTTCCAACCATCCAAAACTGAATAACTTCAAATGTATATATTCCATACAAACCAATTATTGTCCAAACTAAATTATATTTCCACACAAAATAGAGAAGCATACAAAAATCCAACCCTCCATATACAAAAATATTATATTTAGTACCATGTGAAATGGCCACTTGGCATGGTATAAATTATCATTGTAATCTATACCATGACAAAAGGTGATCTATATGTCATGCTAGTAACTATCAGTTGGATTACAAAAGTTATTTGTATCAGTAATACTAATCTATACAAAAGCAGAGGACGACATAGTTAGTGGAATTATACAAAAGTGTCAAGTGTCCTCTATACACAAAAATTGATTATCCACAAGTCCACACCAAAAGCCATCTACAAAAAATTTTAAAAAAATTGCACCCATTACAAAATATCAATTGCTTCAGATATAGGAAAAATGTTGTAATAACATGCATTTAAGGTAAAACAATCTATAAAAGCCTTTTTCGAAATACAATCATATGCATGTGTTACAAAAGATTTATTCCAAACTTGATTTCAATTTACAAAAAATACAATTTTTAGGAGCATTCCTCCTCATAAAATAGATGTTTATCGGTAAAATGTTTTGCTTGTAAATTTATTTTAACACTTCTTCATTCCCATTTTCCTAGTCAAAGTAAAATAAATGAGTAATCTACGGGCTTATCTCCATAACCATATCATGCTTTCTTAATACGTTTACCACCCAAATGACCACCGTATATGATGAAACAATGACACCATTTACAATCAAAATGTTGAACAATTATTGGATGTCACACTCTCCCTTTTCGAATAAATTTAAGGCATTTTCAAAACAATGACACCATTTACAATAAAATTATTATTTGGCGACTAAATTATTATATAGTCGGAAAAAATTAATATAGCTCGACTAAAAAAATAGTTAGTAGCCTAAGCCCTAAACTAACGCCAACCAATTGTTGTTTTTTGTCACCTACTGTTATACTTTTGGTGACTAAACTTTTTTTAGTCGGCAAAAATTAATATACCACAACTAAAAAAATTTAGTAGCCTAAAATCTAAGTTAAGGCCGACCAATCACTTTTTTAGTCGCCTATTGTTACACTTTTGGCGACTAAATTTGTTTTACCAAATTTGATTGCCAAATGTGTAAATTGTTGTAGTGTTGTCACTAGGAAGACACTCAATTAGGCTATGTTTGAATCAAATATTTGAGGAGTTCGACAAAGAAAAATTGTGCCACAACAATTAACAATGAAAGATCAGACAGTTGTATGTTGGTCAATTGTCTTGTTTAGGATTTCATAGGATTTGAAAATATGGTAGCAACAAGACAAATAGAGATTAATGGATATACTCTATTGGTCGTTTAAATAGATATAGAGAAAGATAGTGGGCATGTTTGATGTAACATATTGTAAGTTAAAAGTTAATGATAATCAGAAAATTGAAATTAAAAGCACTTCTCATCCAGCTATCACGTAATTAATTTTTTTCAACTTATTTAGATTATTTTGGTTTAATAAATTATAAGTAGGAGTTGCATCAAACAATCTGACATAAATTTCCAGAATAAATGAAAGTAAAAGCTAGAAATATCTTTAGTATGCATAAACTGAGTACAAAAAGAGAATCTCTAGCACTCCTAATCCTAGCTATAACTAGGGATGCAACTCAGCTGAATTCAATATGAGCAACTCAAGTCTAATTCAAAAATTTTTAGGTCTCAAACAACGTATTTTTGAATTTAGTGTGATCTCGGGAAAAAATTAAAAGCCGAAATTAAATTTGGATCAAGTTTGAGCAACGACATTGACCAACTCAAGTAACCCAAAATTCGAATTCTATATATAAATATTCATATAAATTATTAATCGTGATATTATAATCTATAGCTTTAGATCATATTCAATACATATCCAATATGACCACTTAGGTTTACAATGCGACGATATTATTCAATAGACGAGGCTGTGTCACCACAACGGCATCACAACTCATCAATTCCCATCTCTCTCTCCTCTCTCACTCATCACAAAAATTATTTATTTTTATATTAGTAATGATTTTACCCAAGAAAAAGTGTTAATAAGGGTTAACTTTGACACATTAATTAACGTATCTTTTTTTTTTTTTGATCGGCAAAAAATAAACTTTATTGATGAAATGAACAAGTACAAGGTACAAGATAAAATACATCAATAAAGGAAAGAGAAGTGCAAAAGCATCACAGAGAGCTAAATGATCCCAACTAGGTTGGCACCACAGAGCTCCCCCTATCATCTGCTAGCACCCCAAAGTTGGTGAGAGACCAACGGAAAAAAGAAGAAAGAAGAAGAAGAACCAACCAACCACCGCAGATTGAGAACTACTACTAGCCCAACACCCCAAAGATAGTCATATAGCAGCAAGCATCCAGAGTTAAAAATGTATCAGCAAAACAGAACTCCCACGGCAGCTGGGACAGAACACATAGCAGCAGATGGGAGAGGATGGAGAGCCACCTTTCAGACCACAGCAACACAGATCACAGCCAGAAGAGGAGCAACAACCACCACTCAGGGCATGATCCTTGAACAATGTGACACTAGCAACAGCCACCACTCAGCAACAGCCTTCCACCCTCCACCTTCGCTCCTTTCTCCATCACTGTGAGAGCACCACAGCCATTCGCAAAGACAAGAGCTTCCCTTAATTTCTCTTCCTCCTTGTACAAAGTAGGGTCTGAAGCCAAACTATTCAGCAATCCAGCAACAAAAGCATCACCTGCACCTGTTGTGTCAACTGCATCAACTTTGTGACTATCAACCCTACCCTTAGATTCCTTAGTGTAGTATCTGCAGCCCCCTGCACCTCACAAACCAGCAGAGCAAACAGAGTAGAATAAAATCTGCAGAAGTAGACAACAACCAGAAAGCTCCAGCAGCACAACAGAAGAAGAAAATCTGCAGAAGTAGTAGAAAAAAATCTGCAAATACCCATACCAAAATAGAGACCCAGCAAGCTTAACACCAGAGCAGACAACATTTTTTCTGAGATAAATACCCATAACAGAAACACACTCAACCACCACATCTCAGACAGAACTTGACCTGCTGCAAGTTGTACACCAAATCATTTACAGAAGCTGCCACCTGTAATGGCGAGGCCTTAGTCCACAAAGCTACTCGAACTTTCACAATGTCGCATAGAGCTTCAAAGTCTGGTTGTAGTCTATTGAAAACACACTCGTTCCTATGCCTCCAAAGAGACCAAAGAGTTGCCATAGGAATGACCATCCAGATTTTTTTCTCCAATTTTGACATACTACACCCATACCACCACTGCAGCAGTCCATCTACAGAACCTGGCATGACCCATTGAAAGCCCCACCATCGCACAATGTTTGACCAAAGCCTCCAAACAAAAGGACATACAAGAAGAATGTGCTCCACAGTTTCAACACCATTATGGCAAAACACACATTCAAGATTGGCACCCCCATCAAGTATACCAATTCTGTGAAGGAACCAGGAAGTTTTGACCTTACCAAGCCATGCCAACCATCCAAAAAATTGTACTTTAGGAGGAGCAAAATTATTCCATATAGAGCCTGCCATTGCCATAACCGGACCAAGAAGGGATTCACTCCATTTATATGCTGATGCTACACTAAACAGTCCAGATGACTCTGCTGCCCATTTCAATACATCTGGTTTTTCACTGCAAAGATCCGGTGCACGTCTGAGCAAACAAACTAATCTACGTACTTCCTCCTCCTCCCAAGCCAACAAGGTTCTTCTAAACTCAAGGTTCCACTCATCAGCTACACCCCTATTCTCAAAAAACACCCTTACCACCCCATGCTTATTATTAGATAGAGAGAAGAGTCTAGGGAATTCTCCTTTAAGCACACGTTGCCAATCCACTTGTCCAACCAGAAGTGAACTCTACTCCCATCACCCAAAGCTATCTGAGAATTATGGATAAAGAAATTATGCAAGTCCGGATTCAACAAAGCTACATTAATTATATCAGTCCAGATCTTAGAACCTCTCCCTACCAAAGTTGGTAACCATTTCCCATAATGAACATTATATTTTGCGCATAACACTTCTTTCCAGAGTGTGTGGTTCTCAGCTCCAAACCTCCACCACCATTTTAACAACAAGCAGTCATTGAATGTTTTAATCCTCCTCAGCCCCAAACCACCTAGATTCTTATTCTTTGCAATTTCCTCCCATCGGACTAAATGCACTTTTCTTCTGAGATCTGATCCACCCCACAAGAAAGCCGATTGTAATTTCTCAATCTCCTTAGCCACCCCAACAGGAATCTTGAACAATGATAAATAGTAAACCGGTAAATTGGACAAAACTGACTTGATTAGAGTTAACCTCCCGGCAAAAGAAAGTAGTCTTCTCTTCCAATTAGCCAATTTCTGCTTAAGTTTGACAAGAACAGGTTTCCAAGTACTTCTCCTACCTGGGTTGACCCCCAATGGCAAACCTAAATACATTATAGGTAGCTTTTGATAGAGACAGTTAAGACTAAAGGCAAACTCTTGCAATAGTCCATCATCAACCCCAACACCACAAATGACACTCTTGTGGTAATTTATTTTCAGCCCCGAAGCCATCTCAAAGCATCTTAAAATTCTTTTGATATTACAAACTTCCTCCTGCTTAGCTTCACAAAACAAAATAGTGTCATCCGCAAATTGCAAATGAGTTACTCTTAAGCCATTGGACCCCACCTCTACCCCATTGATTAAGTTTAACTCTTTTGCCCGGCTCAGTAATATATTGAGACCCTCTGCTACAATGTTGAACAAAAATGGTGACAATGGATCACCTTGACGAAGGCCCCTTTGTGGGCAAAATTCAGGCGTTGGTGACCCATTAACCAAAATAGAAATCTTAGCAGAGGATACACAAGCTTTCATCCAACTCACCCATCTAGATCCGAAACCAAAATTTGAGAGCATATTGAAAAGAAACTCCCAATTGATTGAGTCAAAAGCCTTTTCAAAATCCAATTTGAGAACCAAACCTTTCTTATTGGATCTTTTCCATCCATCAACAATCTCATTAGCTATAAGAATCCCATCCATAATGTTCCGACCACCCAGAAAAGCTGACTGAACCTCACTAATAATCTTGGGCATCACGTGTTTCATCCTATTTGATAACACCTTTGCTAGAATTTTATACATAGAACCAATCAGACTAATAGGCCTATACTCTTCCAAACAAGAGGGACTATCATTTTTAGGAATTAAAGCAATGAAAGAGCTATTGATCCCACCCACCAGTCTTGCATTTTGATGAAATTCCCTCATAAAATGAATCACATCGGATTTCACAATTTTCCAACATTTCTTGAAAAATGCCATGTTGAATCCATCAGGTCCGGGTGCCTTATTCCCATCACAAGTCTTGATTACAGAACTAATTTCCTCTTCAGTAAACTCAGCCTCCAATTGTTCAACAACTTGTGTTCCTCCAATGGTCTTGAAGTGCCCAGATAATTTAGGTCTAACCTTCCAATCCTCAGAGAAATGTTTTAGAAAGTGGGCCTTCACCTCAGCTTTAATTTCCATAGGGTCCTCCAACATTGTACCATTCACGACAATGGAGCACAAAGAATTCCTACTATTCCTGCTACAAGCCATGATATGAAAATATCTTGTATTTTTATCCCCTTTAAGTGCCCAATTCACTCTGGACTTCTGCAACCAAATCCATTCCAGCATTTTACTAAGCCTCCATACATCACCCCTCACTTCCTTACGTCTAAGAATTTCTGTAGGTAGCAAAGGTCTGACCTCAGCAAGCAAATCAAGGGCATGAGCTTCATCTTCTACACACTTAAGCTTATTTTCCACCTTCCCAAATACCTCCACGTTCCACTGTTTTAAGGCTTGCTTCAGGGCTTTAAGCTTCATGAAGCATTTAAACCCTGCCCAACCCTCCACTACTAGCCCAGACCAACTGTGTTGTACAAAAGATAGGAGATTGGGATGAAGTAACCAAGCATTGAGGAACCTAAAGGGTTTAGGTCCCCAATCCCTATCATCCTCCATTAATATAATAGGACTGTGGTCAGATAACAATCTAGGAAGGCCCCAAAGTTTAAAGTTAAAATTCTGTACCCACTCATGGTTGAGTAAGAATCTATCCAGTCTACTCCATTTCGCCCTATCTTGGGAATTACACCAAGTGAACTTCCTCCCAAGCATAGGCATATCGATCAGCTCAAGTTGTTCAATCATGTCATTAAAATCTTTCATCCCTCTATCCCTTCTAGAACACCCAATTCGTTCTGAGATAATCTTTATTTCATTAAAATCACCCCCCAAGCACCATGGTCCTAGGAATTTGGATTTCAAACGAACTAAAAGATTCCACAACTCTTTTCGAAGCCCCACCTCATTAGGACCATAAACATTAATAATAACACAATTGAAGCTAAAAAACAGTGTACCTGACAGCAAGATGAAATTACGAGTACAGCAACAATCTTGCAGTTGGAACACCTCGGGGTTCCAGATACACAGCAAGCCTCCAGCTCTGCCAACTGCATCAACTGCCATAAACTCCATATGATCCCCAGGCCACAGAGATTTTACCAAATCAGAATTAATTACAGAGATCTTAGTTTCTTGAAGAAGAATAATATCCACTTTTCTATCCGCAATGCTTTTCTTTACCTTCCTTCTTTTCTCTAGTCTGCCTAACCCTCTCGCATTCCATGATTGTATCTTCATAAACATACTAAAGCACACTTGCTCACCTGGACATGCTAGTCTAGATAGCATCCCCCTCCCTCTGCCTTACTTTCTCTTTATCCTTGGCTTCAAGGGCATTCAGTTTACTAATTACCTCCTGTTCCTTGCCTTCATAGTCCAGACCAAGAACTTTGCCTATTTGGAGTGAAGCTTCAGCCTCTGACAGCATTCTCCTACCTCTACTGGCTCCACTAGCCATTGATAATGATATGGCAGCTACAGCTGACCTGAAAACAGCCCCCTTTCTCAAATTTAGTGATGATGCCCACAATTTCCTGTTAGTCGCAGACTGCCCCTTCTGCTTCTTCTTCTTCGGGTGTTTTCTTCTACTAGCCTGCCCTTTCTTCTGCAAAATAGCCTTTCTTGCTTGGCCTGAGCTTAAATCTTGACCCCCCCTTTGGCCCATTTGATTAAGAAAGCCCACCACTTGACCTGGAGGTGCCTTAGACGAAGATGACCCACTACTACTCGGGCGGGCCAGCCCTGCCACTCCTTGATTCGACCCATCAAAGTTGAAATGGGCCTTATCAAGATCCACTTCAATTTGAATTCCAAGCCTATTCCTTGCTGAGCCACTCAAACTTCTGATAAACCCAGGTGTGCAGATTTCCCCATCAAAGCTCCGCCTACCACCCTCATTGATAAACTTGGAACTCGTCCCCACCTGTGCAGATTCACCCTCGCATGCACCTTTAGTCTCTGACACTGCCATCAGCATATCTGTTTCTGCCACCACGGAGACATCCCTCAACCGGTCCTCCACCTCCATGTTAACGTCACCATCATGTGGAGCCTCTGTGCCCATGCCCACCGCAGCACTCCCATTATCCACAGCGTCACCAACATCAGCAGCATCAACATCCTGCCTACTGCCTTTGTCTGCACACTGAAGCTTTTCAACCCCCTGTGGAGAGTAACTGTCACCAGTCTTCTGTTCCTTTGAGTTGCAAGTACACTGCTCCTGCACAACATGTGAAACTATGATTTGTTCTTCACATACCCTAACAGGGTAGATTACACCTTTACACTCTAACTGTATGGTTTGGTTAATGGCCTCCATACAGCTAGTAGCTATCCTCACTTTCCCACACTGGAAAGACAACAGCCTAGTGGTGTCATCGTCCAAGCCTATCACTACACCCCAGACCTTCCCAATACTAGTGAATGTATTATTGTTCCACAAGTTCAATGGGACTCCAAAACAACTAAGCCACACACTCCTTTCCTGTGCAAAAACCATCCCTTGTCGCCATGCCAAAACTGATTCACACCAGTCATACAGCCACTCCTTCATAGACACAAGTTGTTCCTTCATAGCTACTGCTGATTGAAAAGAAAGAACAATATCTCTCCCACCACCAAGCCGCACTATGATATCCCCACAGCCTCTCCTATTCATTTCCTCTCTAAAATCGTCTATGGAAGCTAAGGGTTTAAGTCGCACTACGGCACTTTCATAAAGCCACCCATTACCTGCCTCATAAACTTTAATGGTTTTGCTTGCCGATGATTCCGCTCCCCTGCCACTCACTACCTCCGCAAAGGATTTGATTCCCCTTAAACCAGCCGTGAACGGGTGTTGGCCCTCTACTTTCTTCCTGATCAGTGGCGCATGGTCCATTCTGGGTGTGGCCCTTCCATCTTTCCCAAACTCTGCCATTTTGACTCGCAATGCACAGTCGCCACACCACAACCCATTTGCTTTTTGGACTGCCATAGCCGCTGATACATCACAGTTATACCTAACAAAACCAAAGCGAGATCGCGTTAGCTTTCGGCGCTTATGAGGGATAAAAGTGTCCGTGACTACACCATAGTTGGAGAATAGCTTATGCAACCCGCTGGATCCCATGGATTCTGGGATATTATCCACAAAAACAGAGTGAATAGTCACTTCCTCCCTTCTGCTCCACACTCCCCTGCCTCCATGCCGACGGACCACTGGTTGCCATCCTCCATACCCATGTTGAGCTCCCCTCTCCATTTCCTTGTGATGCAAAAAGCCCCAAATCTATGAGAGTATTAAGATCTGAGACCAGAGCGATTGGGGAGAATACAAATCAAAGAAGTATTGAAGCAGATCAAAGAAGCATTGAAGACAATGGATGGTGAATTTGAGAAGAACGAAGCAGAATGGCTAGCCAATGTATAATCAGGGAATGACGGCACCGCCGGAATCAGCAAGCGCTGAAATCAGTAACACAAAGATCACCGACGGCAAGGCTCTAGGAGAAGCACGGCGACAGATTCAGTACCGGAACAGTAATGACAGCGGATAGAGGCAGATCGACGGGAGGATCTCACCAGTGAAGATCCGTCGGAGAGGCAGGATCTCCATTCATTTCCAACTTATACTGCTTAGGTGATCAAATTTGTGTAATTGGATTTTGATTAGGTATGCTAGTGAACAACCTCTACCCACCAACGGTGCATATGTGGGGTTGGCTCTAGAGGGAGAAGCTGGATCATGGCAAAGAGAAAGTAAGGTGATATTGGTTAACTTTGCTCCATAATCAAAAAAATCCATTAATTAACGTATCTAACAATAATAATAATAAGTTAGCTCAAAATTCAAGCAATTTGAACATTGTCTAAGCTCACTTTATTATACCTGAGTTGTATTTCGACAGAGAAATTCAAGACAATTTAGATTGAACTTAGGCAACTCCTCGATTAAACCAGCCTGAGTTATAACCCAATTGTGTGTGAGTAGAGGATTATGAGAAAAAGTGATGCAAGCATATACATTGATGACTAGCAAAGGGGAGCCCGAGGAAAAAGCCAAAACAGATTGTCTATTTCATCATAATCTGCGGTTAAGTGAAAAAGTAAGATTTGGAGGGTAGCTCTCTCTCTCTCTTGCCAAACCAACCTCCACTTTCTCTTGTGCAAATGTGGCCAAAGTCATATGAATCATGACTCAGCCATGCATGCGCAGCCAAAGACCTTGAACCAAATGTGGATTGGATAACCAAAGGAGCAAAATTTCCAGCTGAGCTTTACACTGCGCTTTCTTCTCATAAATTTACTTCAATGGACACCTCATTATGCAATATAAATTGTTTTGACACTCTTTGTTTTTCTTGTCGAACAATTCAAGATAGTGAGTAAAACAAAAGGAACAACCAACCACACATCATTGAAGGACAAACATTAAATTGTCCTCCTACCTTTTTATTCCACTTTGCTTATATAGTGCATGTATGTTTTTAGGTGATTTCCCGGTTTGGTTATATCCATTCAGTGCAGAAGTGCAGGAACTGGGTTGTGTAGTTTGAGTTGTAGGGCTGCAGTGCATGTCATGGTTCTTCTCTACTACAACTCTGCTGGTATCTTGTTCATGGTCTGAAGTTGGGCATGGTTTTTGTGGCTGCATTGTGCTCTTGGTCTGATGCCTGGCTGTATGGTCTAAAGTTGGCTTGGCGTTGTACTCTCTTGTTCATGCTACTTTGGAGTCACATTCTTATTGTTTTCCTTCTGGTTTTGTTTCTCTTCGTCGGTCTCTCACCAACTAGGAGGTTGGAGCTTTTTCAGCTTCAAGCTCCTCTTTATTGATGCATCATTCACACCTTCTATGTGCTTTTCATCAATAAAGTATTTTCTTTTGCCGATCAAAAAAAAAAAAAAAAAAAAGAAAAGAAAAATAGAGCATGTACAATGTAATTTATTGTAAATTAAAAACACTTGTCTTAGGGAGACTTATTTATAAGTTCTATTTCGGACACTTATGCTATGTTAAGTCTTGTGTAATTTCTTATAGTGTCTCAAGTCCTATTTAGATTGGAATGTATTCCACAAGATCCTATGAGTTGTAAATAAATGGTATTAATATACTATTATACACTATAATGGCAAAACCATATATAGGAAATTGAATGTTACCATAGAAAGTAACATTTTCACATTCAATTAAAAAAAAATCAAAAAAGTAGTAAGTTTGCGAAACGTAACGTGACACGTTACATTACGTTTATGTAGGTGTCACGTTACGTTTATGTAAGTGTCATGTTATGTTACGTTTATGTAGGTGTCACGTCACGTTACGTTTATGTAGGTGTCACGTTACGTTACGTTTATATAGGTGTCACGTCATGTTACGTTTATGTAATGTCCCATGTGATATGGTCACGCTACGTTACGTTTATGTAGGTGTCACGTTACGTTTCTCAAACTTAATCTATGGTAACATTCAATTTCTTATATATGTTATTACCATTATTTATGATATTAACAACTAATATTGAGGGTAAATGTGTCAACAAATTTCACGCAGGACGTATGGGAACATAAGTTTTTAGTAGGACCATATGTAGCATAAGTCTCCCTAATAGGACTTATAAATAATTTTCTCTTAATTTTTAGATCATTAAATTATAATAATGGTCTCTAAAGTTTAAAATCTTTTTCATTTAAATCTCTAAAATTTAATTTTGTCAATTAAATCCTTAAAATATTAAATTTGAATCGATTTAGTCCTAAAGATAATATAAAAATAGTATATAAGCCTAAAGGTTATATAAAATTGTGATCAGACCAAGATATTAATTTATTGTTTAACTTAATTGTCCTCTACACATAAGTTTTTATAATTGGTATACTTTTCTTTGACTAGTTAATTCTAATCGCTTGTATAGGTTTTCTTGTCCCTGACAGATTAATTTTAATCGCTTATATATGTCTTCTTCTATTTATATTATACTCTTATTTATATCTTCTAATTTGCTATTATCCATTTTATCTATTTTTTGGTTCTAATATTATTTTATATTTTATTTTATTATCTTTCTTTTTTTGTTCCGCCATTATTTATAATTCTTCTAGACAATAATTACTTAGATCCATTTTATATATATATATATATATATATAAAATTCTATTGTTATCTCTCGAGAGTTCCCCTGTAAGGATAAGAATAATTATTTGCATTATTTTCTACAAGAGCTAACCACTTACATTCATCTAACAATAGATGTCGAACTTCATTGATAATTTATAATTGATTTTCCTTAATATTTTCATTAAGTTCTTTTAATAACTTGATTATAGTATTATTTTATTCGATAATTATTTGTAATGCAATGCTATTATTTCAATTATCTTGTTCAACTTCTTCAGTGTATCTAATGCACATATATAAATACTAGAAAAATTGATAAACCAAACTATGATATCAATTCTAAGTCACATGCACAGATAATAATTAAGCTAACAATAAATTAAATTCGGACCTTATAACAATTTTATATAACCTTTGGGCTTATGTTTTATTTTTATATTGTCTTCAGGACTAAATTAATTCGAATTTAATACTTCAAGGACTTAATTGATAAAATTAAAACTTTAGGGACTTAAATGGAAAAAGTGTTAAATTTTAGGGACTATAATAGTAATTTATTCTAATTTTTCAATTTATTTAAATTGAATCTATGTAATAAGTTGTGAGTAGAAGTTGTATTAAATAGCATATTACAAACTTCCCATAAAATTAAAAAAATAAAAAAAAAAAGGAAGAAAAAACTGGAAGCTCAAATAAACTGTATCAAATAGCTTCATAATAAAATGAAACTCATATTGAGTTTGACAATATTCAATTTGTCTGGTTTTGAATTTTTGATTTTTTTCTTTTTTGTGTTTCGTTGTATTTAGTGAAATTTTTTACCATTTTAGTTAAGTTTTTACTATTATTATTATTATTATTATTATTATTATTGAATGAACCTAACCTAGATACACCTAAAAACTAAAAAAAAATTGAGAAAGAATATTTTTTAAAAAAATACAAAAGAAATACGAAAATATACTAAATTTCTATATATATATATATATATTTATTTAACTTTTTAAAGATTTTTTTCATAAATATTTTTACTTTTTAGGTGCATCTAAAAGGTTTTAATTTTTTTTAAATATTTAAAAAGCTTACTAAAGACACAATAATAGAGAAAAATAAAAAATTCAAAAACTAAAAAAATATATTTGTAAACTCAAGACCAAATAGAGTGACTACTTTTTTTTTAGGATAATTAATGCTAAAAATGTTGGCGCATTAAAAAAATGTTTAAAAAGTTATTTTTGGTAAAAATAAAAATATTTAACATGTTTGGCGTACATGTGTGTTTTAAAATTTGTTTTGAAAATTAATAAAAAAGAGTGGCTGGTGGGAGATGGTGGCAAAAAATTGTTATCAACAGTTACATATTATGGCCAGATATAATGATAACAGTGTGAATGTAGTGATTAGAGGTTGTTTTTGATATTGGAGCTAGTTGGGTGATGCTACTCAACTGCTAAAAGTGGTGGCTGAAGGTTGTTGTTGATTGTCGGAGATGGTGGCAACTGCCAAAAGTGGTGGCAAAAGATGAATTCTAGAAAGAGGTGGTAGTCGTTAATGGGAGTTGATTTGTTAGAAGAGAACATATGTAATGGTTGCAAGAAGTGGGCGTGGGGTGATGAGCGGCGGTGGTGGCGATAAGGGGTGGAAGAAGGTGGGAAAAAAAATTCCTATACAAATGACAAACTTTTTCAGGGTAAATTATGCTTTACCCGTTTTATGTTTGGTTACTTTCTTAATTTCGCCCTTAAAATTTATTTTTTTCTCACTTTGACCCTTCATGTTTCAAGTTTTTTCCATTTTAATATTAAAGCCAATTTCCATTCAAAATTAGACTGAAAATGACACATTGAAAATCTCTTAAAATAAAAATATTTTATTATATATAATTCACACCTCTAACATAAACTTAAACTCTAATATAATATTATATTTTTATATTATGTAATAGTTATTGTGACATTTTTTTAATCTGATTTTGAAAAGAAGTTAACTTTTAAGAGTTAAGTGGAAAAACTTGAAATATGAAGAGCCACTTATGGTTATAAAATTCAGTACAATTTAAAAAATAAAAATAACTACAAAATGATAGTTTTAGTATAATTTTCAAAATTTCTGTAAGTATAATTAATTTATTTTTTTTTTGAAAAAAACATGTTACTAAGCATGTGTTTAAGAAAGTTGAGGTAAGTTGATGTGTGTTTTCTTTTTTCCTAGGAACTTTCATTTTTATTTTTTTAAAATCCTTAGAAACTAGAAAGACCTTAACTGCAAAAAATAAATAAATAAATAAATAAATAAAAAATAAAAAAAATAAAAATAAAATTAGGCCATATGTTTCACGTTAAATGTTTTCCTAAGAAATATATTGTGAATTTTTCATTGTTTGGTTAAACAAAGAGTAAGTAAAATATTTTGGGTTAATTACAAAAAAAAAAAAAGAAAAGTCAGGGCTTCGCGTATTTTTCAATTTAAACCCCAAAATTTTAATTTCGACAAACTAAACTTGGAGTTTCATCCGGGTTGCAATTTGGCCCCTCCGTCAATTTCCATCATATTAAACTAACAAAAATCTGAGCAAAATTTTAAATTCAAACTGACATATTCAAACATTTGTATCTCTCTCATTGTAACTCTGTTTCGCCTCATTTTTGCGTCGTTGGATTTACCCCATGACCTAGTTTTTATTTCATGCTTCATATGCCTAATTCCACATCTTTTTACTTGTAGTCAGAGCTCCAAAAGTTGGCTAAAAATAAGATTTTTCTCTCTTTAGACAAAATTTTCAGATTCAAACCCAAATATTCAAACACTTATATCTCCCTCGTCTCAACTCCGTTTCACCTCATTTTTTATCATAAACCCCAAATGACTTGCCATTAAAAATTCTGTAAATTAATTTTTAAGAAGTTTCCTTCTATCTCGACCCTTTCAATCCATTGTCATTTTCAAAGGTAAATGGTAGTTCTTCAATGGTTTCTATTCAAGGCATACAATAGAAAATTGTTGTCTCAAAATGTCAACCAAACATTAGAAAATATAATATATATATATATATATATATATATTGTGTAAAATCAATTTACGTGAAAAATATTTTTAGACATAAAATAATTTACATCAAAACAAATAACCTTATTGCAAATTTTAAAAGAATAAAGCGAAAGGAGTCACCACAACTGATTTTACCAAATACAAATATTTGGCATGACTTTTTAATAATTGCCCAACATTTATGAATCTTTTTAATTTTTTATTTTTTATTTTTTCCTCCACGATTGTCAGCTAAAAAAGCCATAGCCAAAAGGTCTAGTGTTTTTTTTTTTTTTTTTACTTACAGTCAAAAGGTGGCTAAAAAACCCATAGCCAAACAGGGCCTTTTCACCAAGCTTTGTTATCAATGACTCCTATATAAACTACTCTCCTGGAATAGAATGCTTACAATTCACAACACTTTTTTGGCATACCTTGAGAGAAAAATGGTTAGCTGGAGGTTCTGGTTGTGCCTAACATTGGTCTTAAACTTTTAGGTGAGGTCTGAGCCGCGCTCTCTCAATCCATCAGTCCAGAGAAAGCATCTCACTGAAGCATATCGTGCTGTCCTTGATGATGCTGAAGACACTTACAACTGTAGAGTGAGGAATGGGGAATTTAATCGAAGTGGGGTTGAGTCCCAACGATCTAGTCCCGGGGGTCTTGATCCGCAGCATCACTAAAAATCACTTCAAGGGATCATTTCCTTAAGGAATTTTGTAATGCTGATTTTCATATTTGATGGTGCAGGTAGCCGATCTCATTTGATGAGACTTCAAGACTTGGTTTGGTTTATGGTGCATGTATGTTAGCCATTTAGTTTTGGTTACAATGCATGCACTTCAGATGTTTGTCTTAAGAAGTGAACAAGTTAACGGTTTGCAAATTGCTGAACTCTTTTTTCTACATGAAAGCTCCTTCTTTTACTGGAATAATTTTCTAAATCATCTTATTAGCTAATGCGGTACAATTCTTTTAACAAATGCAACAAGTTCTCTTCATTGATTTTAGAACTATAATTACAAATTAATTATGGAAGTAATAGTGTAAACAAACAAAAACTGATTTTTGTTTTTCTAAATTTGTTTTTTTTTTTTTGCTATCCCCCTCGTCTAAGTACATGCTCTGTTAAAACTAATGCATTCTTAAGGTATAGGTGTTTCAATAGTCTCCTAATGATGGAAATGTATGACTTCATTTGTCACCGTTATTCATTGCCCTCAACAACAATTCCCTCGGGCTGCTGAATAAGGACTTGTTGCTTAAGCTCACCATGCAGAAAAGCTATCTATGTCAAGCTGCTCAAGCTCTAAGTCAAAAAAAGCAATTATAGCAAATAACATGCGGATAGAGCTCTGTTTCACAATTAAAGAAAGCACTTATTAAAGGCTTCGTGCTCCTTTGACTATAGATAGCTGTAGACACCCCATTTTTGACCGATCTTAAGACTCAGACGTCACCAACTGAGCGCTTGGTGATGTTGCATATTGTGCTCGTTCTGAGGTTGCGGAGTCTCGGCTGCGAGCCTCGCCCCCGGACTTCGGGGCTCTTTTGTGCTTTGCTTCGGTTTGCGAACCAAGTCATATTTTCTCTGTTTTCTCTTCCCGAAGGGAGGGAGAGGTCTCGTAGACCATCTCTCAGTGGCCGTAGGCTACGTTTCGTGGTCGTAGGCCATTTTTCCCGTTTGGTGTCCAGTTTTCGATTTTTGGAGCCGTCAACCATGTGCCTCGGTTCGAGACCGCTTAACTACCTCCGTTTGCTCTGATTTTTGGCACACACCTTGTTTCCTCCCTTTAGAGGGACACTGTGGCCCGGGAGACCACCTTCGTGGTCATATGCCACTTCTGGTGCCTAACAGCCTGTTTTTGGGGCCCCGGACTGCACGTTTTAGCCCCCAAACCTTCGTTTTGCATCCGTCTTGGTCTATTTTTGGTAGGGACCCTATTTTCATTGTTAGGGAGGTAGTAGTATGGTGGGAGGCCACCTTTCCTCCTTGGAAACCAGTTTTCTTTTTTTCTC
Source organism: Camellia sinensis (assembly GCF_055761805.1). NCBI lineage: Eukaryota > Viridiplantae > Streptophyta > Magnoliopsida > Ericales > Theaceae > Camellia > Camellia sinensis. The sequence continues at coordinate 140,281,889 of NC_138969.1, read as the reverse complement.
TCTCCTAAAGCCGATTTTTCTAACAGAAAGCTGGTTTTTCTCACTTTTGAGCCACAATTTCTGACTTTTCATACCACCATTGTGTTGTGCTCATCTGGGAGGCCACCAATATAGGTAGGCCGACCAGTAATTCTTCTTGGCCCTTTTGAACCTTGCTAAAAAGCTGGTTTTTCTCTCTCTTGGGTCACATTTTCTAGTTTTCCACTATACAGCTGTGTTGCACTCATCTGGGAGGCCACCTTTTTGGGGCGGCCGACCAGCATTCCTCCTTGAACCTTTTGACCCCTAGTCGGCTAACCAGGGGGAGCGGCCAGCTGACCACTTGAACTGGTCGACCTGCTTCTTGCTTTTTGCTCTCTCTGAATGCATCACAACTATGCCAGCTGGGAGGCATTTGGACCATCCTCCATACACGTGTATGGAGGATATTTGAAACTTCCAAGAGAAGCTTTGGCCTCTCTTCTCTATAAGAGAGGCCCTCCTCTTCCATTTGAAGGGTTCAACAATTTTTGCTAAGGCATATACACTCCACCCTCTATAGCTCTCTTCTTCAAGCTCCAAACCCTAATACTCTCACACCATTTGCACTACACCTCCTAGCCTACCACCTCCACCATCCATTCAAGCATCTTGGAACTGATTGTTAGAGGTTGAAGAGCTCCTTTCTTGGTCCAGAAGTTGCTGGAAACCTGCTCTTCATGGGTAAGTCTCCATTTCCCTTTTTCTTGCATTATTTTGCTCCATTGATTAGCCTTATTTGCAAGCATTTCTAGACTCTATCATAAACTGTAAAATGCCTTATTTTGAGCTCCTCTTGATGTTTGATTAAGGATACTTTTCTGTTTGAGGTCTCCTACCTCCTTGTTTGCTTTATCTCTCTTTTAGGGCTTGTTTTGCATGATGTCTTAGCCTTACTTACAAGCATTTTTGAGATTTTCCATAAACTATAAAAAGTCATGTTTGGATCTCCTAGACATGTTTGTTTAAGGACTCTTTTCTGTTTGAGGTCATCTTTCCCCTTCCATGCTTCATTTCCTCATGTTTTGAGCCTTGTATTTGAGCATTTGCATTGGCCTTAGTTTGGCCTTTTAGCCACTGAAATCCAGTGGATTTTCAGTGGCATAGATGTGCTTTTGAGCTTCAAAATCAGAGAGGGGTGACCCTCTCACCCCTTGTTCTCTTTACTAGCATTGTTGGCCTTCCAAAGGGGCTCCATCTTGCATGCTTTGAAGTCTTATTTCAGGCCATATCTTGTGAGTTTTGAGGTCTTCCTTAGCTCTGTCCAGAGCCCATTTGGCCATATTTTATGTCTATGATGCATGTGTAGAACAATCCCATTCAAGGCCTTTCAAAGAGCCCTTTCATTGCATGCTTCCTACACCAATTTCAGGCTCTTTTTGGTGGGTTTTAGGGCTGTCATAATTCATTTCTAGAGGTAGTTTTGCCCTTTTGTTTGTCTATCATGTATGTGTAGAACAACCCCTTGCATGGCTTTCCAAAGGGGCTCATCATTCTTGCATGTGTTGACTGAGTTTCAGTGGTTATTTGGGCGTATTTTGGCATGAAATACTTCTGTTTTTAGCTGGTTGGGTGAGCCCTCATATGCTTCATACAGTTGTAGAACAACTCATGGTTCACTAGCTTTCTATGCATGCTTTATAGGCCATTGATTCTAACGTATTTTGGACATGCCTTAAACTGATAATGTGCTTATTTTGGACTACCCTAGCTTTGTTTTTGGGTCTTGTGGTTGAATGATGTTAGGTTTGCATGCTTGTAGTTCAAGGTCCATGCTTAGCTTTGACTTTTGAGATCCATTCCATGCGTATACTGAGGTGTGTTCATGTTTTGAGCCTATTATTCATCAAATTTCAGAGCTTATACAAATGCCATTTTTCCATGTTTTCATCCCTTAAAATGCGTTTGAGAGTCGGGCTTGTATACCTCATTTACCGACCATTGAATGAGTTCCATTACGTTGCATTCCGAGCCATCATTTTAGGCCATTTCCCCACTGTTTCAGACCTACCTAGGGTCTGTTTGGGGTTGGTTTTGCCATTGGTGCATTGCTTTGGGTACCTCTAGAGTAACGCACTTCACTAGTTTCGGTACCTGGGCCCCCTAGGTTGCATTGTGTGCCATATTTTCATGTTTCGGGACCATATTTCATGCTGTTTTAGAGCTATAATTTATGCTATTCCATGCCATCTTTCATCCCTTTCCATGCTTTGGTAGAGTGACATTCGATGCCTTAGGATCGATCCCTTGCATCGTGCACGTTTGTATGTGTTTCGGTTGTCTTATTTCCATCATATAGCCACTGATGTGAGTGTGGCTGAGGTCCACTCATGTTGGTGTAAGTCCATCGTGCATTGTGTATGCCATTTCGGTCCATAGCATTGCGTATGCTAGGTTGCATGTTAGAGCATTGTGTATGCCATGTTACATCGAGCATTGTGTATGCCATTTCATAGCATTGCGTATGCTAGGTTGTATGTTAGTCGCATTGTGTCTGCCATCTCATTTGCATCGTGTTTAGGATAGGAGTTAGCCCAAGCACGGGAAACGAGGGACGTTTCGTACTCCGAGTGACGGAACGTGTCTCAATTCCCGGTCGCCGACATTCCAGATTACCTATGATGGAGTTTAGGTCTTGTTGTGTTTATATGTGCATTCATTTCACATCTAGTCGTGCAATTCGACCCCTTGGCCATCGTGCATCGAGATAGGTGATTGGTGGCACGAGGATCGAGGACTACAGTTCCTGAAGAGTAGTTGTGCATACATATGTGAAAATACTTTGATGTGCCCCTTTCTTGCTCTCTGTTGCAGCAAATCAGAAATCAGCATCTTTCTAAAGCCTTGCAGAGCATTCCGGCATTAATTGCAAACAGAGGCGAATCGGGGCATCATAATGGATTTTGGCGCAGAGCAACTCAAGCATGCATCTTTCATCATTCGGAATAGAGCTGAGGTGGTCCATAAGCTTGCATGCTAGTTTATCTGCTTTCCTAGTTAATTTGTTAGTTAATTAGGGTTTTGTACTTATTTGGACTGTATTATTCTTTTGGACCCTCCGAGCGAGGGCACAATTGTAATAAGTGCGCGTGTGTGTGATGTATGTCTTCCAACCCCACGTCTGTAGACACCCCATTTTTGACCGACCTTAAGACTCAGACGTCACCAACTAAGCGCTCGGTGATGTTGCATATTGTGCTCGTTCTGAGGTTTCAGAGTCTCGACTGCGAGCCTTGCCTCCGTACTTCGGGGCACTTTTGTGCTTTGCCTCGGTTTGCAAACCAGGTCCTGTTTTCTATGTTTTCTCTTCCCGAAGGGAGGGAGAGGTCCCGTAGACCATCTCTCAGTGGCTGTAGGCTACGTTTCGTGGTCGTAGGCCATTTTTCCCACTTGGAGGCCAGTTTTTGGTTTTTGGAGCCGTCGGCCGTGCGCCTCGGTTCGGGACCAGTTAATTACCTCCGATTGCTCCTGTTTTTGGCACACACCTTATTTCCTCCCTTTAGAGGGACACTGTGGCTCGGGAGACCACCTTCGTGGTCATACGCCACTTCCAGTGCTTGACAGCCTGCTTTTGGTGCCCCGTACTGCGCGTTTTGGCCCCCGAACCCTCGTTTTGCATCCGTCTTGGTCCATTTTTGGTAGGGACCCTATTTTCATTGTGAGGGAGGTGGTAGGATGGTGGGAGGCCACCTTTTCCCTTGAAAAACCAATTTTCTCTTTTTCTCTCTCCAAAAGCCAGTTTTCTGACAGAAAGCTGGTTTTTCTCACTTTTGAGCCACAATTTCTGACTTTTCATACCACCATTGTGTTGTGCTCATCTGGGAGGCCACCATTATGGGTAGGCCGACCAGTAATTCTTCTTGACCCTTCTGAACCTTGCTAAAAAGCTGGTTTTTCTCTCTCTTGGGTCACATTTTCTAGTTTTTCACTATACAGATGTGTTGCACTCATCTTGGAGGCCACCTTTTTGGGGTGGCCAGCCAGAAATTCTTCTTGAACCTTTTGACCCCTGGTCGGCCGACCAGGGGTAGTGGCTGGCCGGCCACTTGAACTGACCGGCCTGCTTTTTGCTTTATGCATCACAGTTGTGCCAGCTGTGAGGCAATTGGACCATCCTCCATACACGTGTATGGAGGATATGTGAAGCCCTTTTGGGATATTTTAGAGCCTCTCCTCTATAAAGGGGAGGCTGATCTTCTATGGCAAGGATTGAAAAACTTTGAAGGCTTACAACTCTCTCTCTATCTCTCTCTATATCTCTACACTTGAGCCTCCAAACCCTAGTTTTCTTGGACCATTTGCACTACAACCCTTAGCACCACGCCTCCTCCATCCATGCTAGCACTTTGGGGCTGATTTTCAAGGGTTGAAGGTTCACCAACTTGGTCCAAAAGCTCCAGCTTTGCTGCTCTTCAAGGGTAAGCACCTATTTCCCTTAAACTTGTATTTTTTTGCTCCATTGATTAGCCTTACTTTCAAGTATTTCTGGACTTTGTCATAAACTAAAGAGTGTCATATTTTGAGCTCCTCTTAAATATTGATTAAGGACACTTTTCTGTTTGAGGTCTCCTACACCCTTGTATGCTTTGTCTCTCTTTGTAGGCTTATTTTGCATCATATCTTAGCCCTACTTGTGAGCATTTTCGAGATTTGTCATAAAATTGAAAAAGTTTCCTTTTGAGCTTATAAATATGTTTGTTTAAGATAATTTCTCTATTTGGGGTCATCCACCCCCTTTCATGCCTTATTTTCTCATGTTTTGAGCTATGCATTTGAGCACTTGCATTGGCCTTGATTTGGCCTTCTAGCCACTGAAATCCAATGGATTTTCAGTGGCTTAGATGTGCCTTTGAGCTTCAAAATCATAAAGGGGCGACCCTCTCACCCCTCATTCTCTTTACTAGCTTTGTTGGCCTCCCAAAGGGACCCTCACTTGCATGTTGTGAAGTCACTTTTTGGGCTCAATTTGGTGAGTTTCAAGGCCTGCCTTAGCTCTGTCCAGAGCCTCTTTGGTCTTATTTTGTGTCCGTAATGCATGTGCAGAGGAATTCCATTCAAGGCCTTTTGAGGGGGCCTTTCATTGTATACTTCATTGACCCATTTCAGGGCCTTTTTGATGAGTTTTAGGGCTGTCAAAACCTATTTACAGAGGTGGTTTTGCCATGCTAAATGTCCTTGTTGTATGTGTTGAGTAACCCCTTGCATGGCCCTCCAAAGAAGCTCATCATTTTTGCATGTATTGGATGCATTTCAGTGGTTATTTGGGGTTTATTTGGAATACTTCTATTTTTGGCTGGTTGGGTGAGCCCTCATATGCTTCATATAGTTGTAGAACAACTCATGGTTCACTAGCCTATGTTGCATGTTGTTTTAACCCTTCATGTTGGCACCTTTTGGCCATGACTTGAACTGATAATGTGCTCATTTTGGACTACCCTAGCTCTATTTTTGGGTCTTGTGGTTGTATGATGTTAGTTTTGCATGCTTGTAGTTCAATACACTTGTCTATCTTCGAGTTTTGAGGTTCGTTGCATACATGTACTAAGATATTTCCATGTTTTGAGCCTATCATTCATCACATTTCAGAGCTTGTTTGAATGCCATGTTGCCATGTTTTCATCTCTTTAAATGCGTTTGAGAGTCGGGCTTGTATGCCCCATTTACCGACCATTGACTGAGCTCCATTTCGTCGCATTCCGAGCCATCATTTTCGGTCAATTTCCCACCATTTCAGACCTGCCTAGGGTCTATTTGGGGTTGGTTTTGCTTTTGGTGCATTGCTTCGGGTACCTCTAGTGTAATGCACTTCACTAGTTTCGGTACCCGGGCCCCCTAGCTTGCATTGTGTGCCATATTTGCATGTTTCGGGACCATATTTCATGCTGTTTTAGAGCTATAATTTATACTATTCCATGTCATGTTTTATCTTTGCCATGCCTTGGTAGAGTGACATTCCATGCCTTAGGTTCGGTCCTTGGTATTCGTGCATGTGTGCACACATTTTGGTTGTCTCATTTTCATCTGATGGCCACTGATGTGAGTGTGGCTGAGGTCCATTCATGTTGGTGTAAGTCCATCGTGCATTGTGTATGCCATTTCGGTCCATAGCATTGTGTATGCTGAGTTGCGTGTTAGAGCATTGTGTATGCCATGTTACATCGAGCATTGTGTATGCCATTTCATAGCATTGCGTATGCTAGGTTGTATGTTAGTCGCATTGTGTATGCCATCTCATTTGCATTGTGTTTGGGATAGGAGTTAGCCCAAGCACAGGAAACGAGAGACGTTTTGTACTTCGAGTGACGGAACGTGTCTCAATTCCCGGTTGCCGACACTCCGGATTACCCATAATGGAGTTTAGGTCTTGTTGTGTTTTCATGTGCATTCATATCACATCGAGTTGTGCAATTCGACTCCTCGACCATTATGCATCGAGATGCGTGATTGGTGGCACGAGGATCGAGGACTACACTCCCTGAAGAGTAGTCATGCATACATACGTGAAAATACTTTGTTGTGCCCCTTTCTTACTCTCTGTTACCGCAAATTAGAAATCAATAGCCTTCCAGAGCCCGGCATAGCATTCCGGGATTAATTGCAAATAGAGCCGAATTGGGGCATCGCAATGGATTTCCGCGCCAAGCAACTCAAGCATGCATCTTTCATCATTTGGAATAGAGCCTAGGCGTTACTTGCTTTCCTAGTTAAACTGTTAATTAATTAGGGTTTTGTACTTATTCGGACTGTAATTATTATTCAGACTGTATTATTTATTCGGACCCTCCGAGCGAGGGCACAATTGTAATAAGTGTGCGTGCGTGTGATGTATGTCTTCCAACCCCACGTCTTTCTCCCTTTTATTTACCAGCTTATGATAGTTAGATTAGGGCATGTTTCAATTAGCATACTTATGCTTGCATGTTTGCATCATTCATCTGTATTGCATGCACCGGGCTCGGCGCATCATACTAACTGCATTGTATTTCAATTCCGAGTTGAATACTTGTAAGTTGTAGCATCTCACATGCCATCCTTAGAATAGCCGAGCCTACTGTAGTTGCATTTTGCATGTGTTGCATTAGGCATTTCTGTATAGTTAGGACCATGCATGGATTTCTAACATAGCTTCTGTTTGGGCTTGGAGTACTGGGTAAGTACTTATGCTTTAGCATCCTTGCATGTGTATGAGTGACTACCATGATAGCATGCTTACTATGAGGCTAATTGCTTATGTGATATAACTGCCTGAATGCCTGTGGGTGAAGGTTAGATTATCTGAATTGGAATAATTCATTAAATGTGAGTTTTAAGCCCACTTGAAAGTGGCAAAATCTTTTTTTCTAAGCCCACTTGAGGGTGGCAAATCCACGTCTTAGCCTACTTACGAGTAGCACCATCAAACCATTTTCAAATAAACAAACATGAGATGTTTCGTTCCAATTCAGGCGATCCAGTCTATACTTATATGCTTTGCGCATCACATAGTAAATCTAGGCTAATAACCGGAATAAGAACGCATAGTGTTTTCAAAACTAGATATCATGGTTAGTAGAGGCCGATCTTTGATCGGGCGAGCGGGGGTGCTCATGAAGTGACCTTCCCCAATCGTACTCAAGTTCCCGAGCCGAGGCAACTTTGGTGATGACGAACACGTGGCCTTAGGCAACGAGTCAGGGTTTCCTAAATTTTTCAAAATAAAATATATAGGTGGCGACTCTGTATCTGGCAAAACAGTCCATGTTTGGCACTTATTTCAAAAAATTTGTTTAGAAAAACGATTTGCCGGATTTGGACTCTTTGATGATTCATCGGTCTTGAATTGCACTCTGTGAGATTAGATACAGGACCGTGACTTTGAGTCCTGAACTGTAGTGAGCCCAATGAACAAAACGGGGGATTTCCTCCCGGGATGTTCGGGGACGTCTACAACGTCTTTCTCTCTTTTATTTACCAACTTATGATGTTTAGATTAGGGCATGTTTCAATTAGCATACTTATGATAGCATGTTTGCATTCATTCATCTGTCTTGCATGCATCGGGCTCGGCGCATCATACTAACTGCATTGTATTTCAATTCCAAATTGAATACGTGTTAGTTGTAGCATCATCACATGCCATCTTTAGAATTGCCGAGCCTATTGTAATTGCATTCTTGCATGTGTTGCATTAGGCATTTCAATATAGTTAGGATCTTGCATGGATTTCTAACCTAGTTTTTGTTTTGGCTCGGAGTACTAGGTAAGCTTTTACGCTTTAGCATCTTGCATACGTGTGAATGTTTCCATGATAGCATGTTTACCATGAGGCTATATGCTTATATGATATAACTGCCTGAATGCCTGTGGGTGAAGGTTGGATTATCTGAGTTGGAATAATGCATTGACTGTGAGTTTTAAGCCCACTAGATAGTGGCAAAACCATGTTTTCTAAGCCCACCTGAGGGTGGCAAAATCTGTATTTGTAGCCTACTTGCGAGTGGCAAACCGCTTTAAAAAACAAACATGAAAAGTTTTGTTCCAATTCAGGCGATCCAGTCAAAACTTGTATGCTGTACGCATCACATAGTAAATCTAGGCTAATAACCGGATAAGAACGCATAATGTTTTCAAAACTAGATATCATGGTTAGTAGAGCCCGATCTTTGATCGGGCGAGCGGGGGTGCTCACGAAGTGACCTTCCCTAATCGTACTCAAGTTCCCGACCCGAGGCAACTTTGGTGATGACGGACACGTGGCCTTAGGCAACGAGTCAGGGTTTCCTAAATTTTCCAAAATAAAACATTTAGGTGGCGACTCTGTATCTGGCAAAACAGTTTATGTTTGGCACTTTTTTCATAAAAATCAGTTTTCAAAAACGATTTGCCAGATTTGGACTCTTTGGTGATTCATCGGCCTTGCGTTGCACTCTGCGAGATTAGATACAGGACCGTGACTTTGAGTCCTGAACTGTAGTGAGCCCAATGAACAAAACGGGGGATTTCCTCCCGGGACATTTGGGGACATCTACAGTTTCTGGCGACTCTGCTGGGGAGTTAGAGAACTTGACTCAAACTTATGATATCTGGTTTTGACTACACTTATATGTTTCTTTGCATTGCATTTGTATTGGTGCGCCTAGGACACCGTGTTTGCCGTATGCTATTCCTGAACAGTTTGCCGGAGGCTCGCTTTGCGAAGCGTGCCATAACGCTGACCGGTTGCGGGCTCTGCCACGACGGGAACACAAACCCCGGTTTTACCGGGGCACCCTTTTGACCATTCGACCTAGTGCATATTCGGAATCCATAGTGATCATTCCAAACTAGGACAGGTTACTTACCCGATCATAGGTTGTTTGAAACCGCTGTGTGCGTAGTGAAACCCTAGTTACTAACGAAATAGGACAGGGAAACCCTACCCCAACATAGGGGTGTTTTGACTCTCACTCGTTTGTTATGTGCTTTTAGAGTGCGTCTCTATACGAATGCATGTATCAATTTACAAGTTTGGGCATCAGGCCTGCGGGCTCCAGTTCAGTATTTTGGGTATCAAAAACCAGTTCAATATTTTCGGAATCAGCTATCTGCGGGTATCAAATTCAGCTTCGGGGACAGGGATTTGGGAATAATGATCAGTCTTTGAGAATAGTGTATCAATTGCGTGTTAATTATACCCGACTGTGTGTTGTGTTTATTTATGCTGTTATGCTGTCCGTTTGTCTGCTCGTTTATTTCCTTATTATTGTTTTATTTATCTTCTTGCTAGGGGTAGTTTAGCACAATTGCTTTAGACCAAGCAGATAGTCCCCAAGCACTCTGGACAAGAGGTCGCCGACTCCATCGATTTGAGGATCTGGTCGACGGACAACCAGTGTATCATTCCCTACCCCCGGTTATCAGACGGAGGTCGAGAAGACGCAGTGTATCCGAGCAGAGGTTACCAGAGCAGTGGATTACCCCATCAGTGGACAGTCGGACTGAGATCTCAATTGTTGCTATAGAGATAGACCTGCCAGTAGTTCAGACAAATCAGGGCAGTATGGCGGTACCGACAGGAGTTGAAGAAATGATGCGCCAGATGCATGAGACGATGAGAGCCATGCAGTAGGACGCTGTTCGCCGGGATGAGTTTGCCAAACAACAAGCCGAGATCATGGCCCAACAAGTAGAGTTAATTGCCAGGTTACAACAACAAACCAGGGCATCTGCTTCACACCCAGCTCCTCCCCCACCAGGAGTTCCAGCACCCGAGGAGGCACCAAATGTCCAGGGAGATACGGACATCCCGACGGGGCCGGCTTCGCCCCCGATTCTACCACAGTTATCCAAGGCACCTACGCCTGTCAATCAACTGGACTCTCCCTTTGAGTTCGAGGTAGACCATACAACATTGAAATTGAGCAAGCTCGAGAAGTTGTTCAAGAAATCCCAGGGGGTGAAGTCCATCCCAGACATCGAGGATGGATATACTGATGTGGCTGTGACGCTACCAGATAGGTTCAAGATGCCACAAATCGACCGCTTTGACAGATCCGGGGATCCCATAGTCCATCTTTGTTTGTTCTCAGATATACTGCGACCGATGGGCCTCACCAGACCACAGAAGCTTTCACTATTCGGCCGGACCTTCTCAGGTGTGGCCGCTATCTGGTATGCAAAATTAGAAGATGATGTTAAGTGAAACTGGGACGAGATGGCCGAGGCTTTCATTGCGCAGTACTCCTATAACACTCAGATCGAGATTACGACCCGTGATCTTGAGACAACAAGGCAGGAGCCTAAGGAGAGCTTTTCGGATTTTGTGGCCCGATAGAGGGCGAAGGCTTCAATGATAACCTTAAGGCCTACCGATACAGATCAAATCCGGATGATTGTGCGCAATCTCCAGCCAAAATTGATGCAGAAAATGATTGTGCTCCCCTTCCCTACCTTTTCAGATTTGCACGAGATGGGGGTACAAATAGAGGATACTATGAAACAAGGTCTGATTGACCAAGATAGAGAGCAATCCCGAAGAACCTTCAACCGCAACAACAACACAGGCACCAGCAATGCCGCAAATGCTAGGGCTTCAGAAGTAAGCATGGTCACCACCATTCCCCCTCCAGGACCCATGGCAGCTACACCTTTCTCTGGCGCGTCCGGAAGCAACACACAAACCGCCAAATTCCAACCCAGAGGCCAAAGAACCTTCATGCCTTTATACATACCCCTGTCCAAGACTCTAGGGGTATTAATTAGGAAAGGGCACTTAAAGCCGTTGGAGCCGTGGCCATTGCCAAATCCACTCCCTTCCTCTCATAACACAACAAAATACTGCGCATATCACCAACAACATGGTCACGACACTGACCAATGTTTTAGATTGCGTCATGAGATTCAAGATCTCGTTGACAAGCAGGTGATTGTACCTCTAGAAAAACCCAATGTTACAACAAACCCTCTCCCACCGCACAACCAAGCTCCACCTCCCAAAATAATCAACTTTATCCAGACTGGGGTCGTGTCTTACGATCCCAGCATATATATTACTCCAACCCACCTACCCAAGCCGGAGGTGCTCCTTCTTGACTGTACTGACTTGTGCATGTTGGACATCTCTAGAGCCCAATCCGAACCATTCGTGGTGACTGTCGAAGATAGAACAGGGGAGATTCCAGGGGAGAATGGGATTGTCGAGCCAAGATCTGAGGAATCTGGCAGTTTTGCTGAGGAAGTATACAGTCCGAGTGACTACATTCTATCAGTGGGCTAGGTTAGGCCGAACTTTGAACTGCCGGCGAGGGCGGAGCTTTGTATGATTCAGGGGGATGAATCTGGTCAGAGGATAGATGACCTGGCAACGGTGGAAGAGGACTTTGCAAACCTCCAATTTTTCAATGAACAAGAGCCAGAGGACATGGTAGGCAACTGGTCAGATTTTGAGGAGTTAGCAGAGGTCACCGGGTGGCTTGATGACCTGCCAGACGTTGTCGATGAAGCTCAGTTGGAACAGGGCCCGGCAGGGGCAAGAATATCAGTTGTGGTCGGAAGGGCCGAATATCATAATGAATCGCCGGAGAGCGCCGGTGCTAAGAATTTCGCTCAAGACTTGGGCATTGTGAACGCGGGAATTGTTGAACAGCCAGCTGTACTGACGCAGTTTGAACAAGAAAGGTTTGAGGATGTTGAGAGAATCAGGAAAGCTAAGGGCCCTGAGGGGACTGAATGTGCTGTGTGCACGAGGATAGAGAATGCTGTGAGCATGTGGACGGAGAGTACTGTGGGTGCAATTGTACCGGAGCCAGACAGGTGTCTGTTGGCTGCCGAGGGAATGTGGTGGGAGGACGATGATTTATGTCTTGCCCACATGGATGAGGATTGGGGGAGCAATCAGCCAGATGATACCTGGTATATCGGCGAAGTCGATCACATGACCAGGAGCGGGCGATATTTCAAGCCCCCGCACCTAGACCAGCCAAAGGCATCTGGGAAAGATAAGGAGGCAGAGAAGCAGAAAGAGAAGCAACTCGAAGAAGAGGCCGTACTGAAGCAGTTGAACAAGATACAGGCAGACATCTCCATCTAGGGACTGCTTATGGCATCGCGAGTGCATCAACAAGCTGTCTTATCGGCCCTGGACAAGGCCAAGCTCTCAATAGACACCACGCCCGAGCAGCTGGTGCGCTTAGTTTTTTTGGGAGGGGCTACCCCGATGTTGACTTTCTCCGACAAAGAACTGCCACCTGAGGGTGCGAACCATAACAAGCCACTCTACATCTCCGTGGAGTGCAGAAACAAATAGATACTCGTGGTGCTTGTCGACACAGGGTCCGCCATCAATGTGTGTCCAGCAAGGACTGCCTATGCAGTCGGTTTGAAGACTGTGGACTTTGTGCCAACAACCCAGGTGATTCGGGCATACGACAACACAAGCAGAGAAGTCATGGGGACAGCGAAAATTCAGACCAAGGTTGGGCCGGGGCAGCACGAAATTGACTTTCACGTCCTAGAGGTTCCCGCCACTTTCAATCTACTCTTGGGGCGGCCGTGGCTGCATGAAGTGAAGGCAATTTCTTCTACCTTGCATCAAATGGTGAAATACCCCCATGGAAAGGGACTAGCCATTGTTTTTGGGAATTCAACGATCCATCCATCGCCGGAAATGTCTACGCCAGTTTTGGAAATTGAGCATGGTATGGAGGATGTGTTCTTATCCGGTTTTACCCTAGCTAAGGCCTGAGCGAAGAAGGCGGGGAAGCCTTTTGACTTAATGCACCGGCCCATTCAGGGTACCCTAAACGGACGCTTCGTCCGGGAGGGGGAGGACTTTTCGTTTTGTGGCTTCCCAGAGCCGTGGTTGAACGCGGAAAGGAAGTGCATGCCGGGGTTTGAGATCTTCTTCGACCTGCAGTTACCCGGGGATGACGTTGCCAAAGAGCAGACAGACCCATTTGCTGAGGTTGAGCAGAGCAAGAAAGTGGAGTCTAAGGACGCCGAAAGTGAAATGGGGGTAGCGCTGGCGTGTCTACTTTCAGATCCTCCGATCGAACAGAAGTGCTTGGGGGGTAACTTCTCGGTATGCGTGATCGAAAATGGAACAGCTGCGGGCCTACCAGCAAACATTTTGGATGCATCTATCGCACCCTCTCTCATCTGGTAGTATGAAGAGGGATTTTTGTCAAGCAGCACCGGGTCAGGTAGTGAGCCAGAATCTGATTCCACCGAGTCTGTTGAGTCGGAATCAGGTTCTAGCTCGACTGAGTTTGAGTTCGGTATTCTTGGGGATGATAACTCGGATACCACAGTCCTGTCCAGGTCGTCTTTTTCTTTCTCTTTTGAGTCTGTTGTAACCGAAGAATTGGACGATTTGGATGTGCTTAATGAGAATAATGTGGCTATGGTTTCTAAGTACTTTTCTGTGCCCTTGATTTATTCCATTAACTCAGACTTTCAAAATTTTGATGAAAACGACGAGGAAGAAATTCCTCCGGTTTTGCAACGCTTAATTGAACAAGAGTAGGAAAGATTTGTTAAACCCTTAATGGATGAAATCACTACTTTGAACATTGGTACTGAGGAGGACCCGCAGCTGGTCCAGATCGGGTCCACGTTGTCTTCGGAGGAACGCGAGTACTTAGGCACTTTATTAAAAGATTTCAAAGATGTTTTCGCGTGGTCCTATAAAGACATGCCTAGAATCGATCCTGAGATTGTACAGCATCGGATCCCTCTTGACCCCGAGGCCTGACTCGTTAAACAAAAACTCAGAAGGATTTGCCCAGACTGGGCTCTCAAGATTAAGGAAGAGGTCACCAAGAAAATTGGCGCAGGTTTTCTACTGGTATTCGAATACCCAACTTGGTTGGCCAACATCGTTCTGGTGCCGAAGAAGGATGGTAGGATCCGGGTATGCGTGGACTTCAGGGACTTCAATAAAGCTAGTCCGAAGGACGACTTCCTCTTGCCACATATCGATGAGTTGGTGGACTTCACATCGGGGCATGCTTTGCTTTCATTCATGGATGGCTTTTCGGGCTACAACCAGATAGTGATGGCACCTGAAGACTGAGAAAAGACTGCATTCACCACCCCGTGGGAGACTTACTGCTACAGGGTGATTCCATTTGGGTTGAAGAACGCTGGAGCTACATATCAACGGGCCGCGACCACGATATTGCATGACATGATCCACAAAGAGGTTGAGGTGTATGTGGACGACATGATTGTCAAGTCCAAAGAAAGGGTCAGAGAATTCTAGTTGCGGTTAAATCCTTAGAAGTGTACGTTTGGTGTTACAGTAGGGAAAATGCAAGGGTTTCTGATTACACAGAGAGGTATCGAAGTCGACCCTTCTAAAATCAAGGGCATCCTAGAAATGCCACCACCAAGGACTGAAAAGGAGGTGCGAGGCTTTCTGGGTAAAGTGCAATTCATAAGACGGTTTATCTCAAAATTAACCTTGACTTGTGAACCATTTTTCGGTCTCCTGAAGAAAGGAAAGAAATTCCAGTGGGACGGCCGATGCCAAGCTGCTTTTGAACAGATCAAGGAATATTTACAGAACCCACCCGTGTTGTCACCGCCAGAGCCGGGGAGACCGTTGATATTGTACCTTTCAGTAACTGACACCACAATGGGCTACATGCTTGCGCAGGAATCACAGGACAAAGTGGAGAGGGCCATCTACTATCTGAGCAAGAAGATGCTAGAGTATGAGACTCGCTACACACCATTGGAGAAGGCTTGCTTAGCCTTGGTATGGGCTACTAAGAAGCTGCGGCACTACCTGTTAGCTCACTCCGTAATGTTGGTTTCACGTCTAGATCCCATCAAATATCTCTTCGAGAAACCGGCACTTACGGGTAGGCTAGCTCGTTGGTTGCTGTTGCTTTCCGAATTCGATCTAAAATATGTGACGCGCAAGTTAGTCAAGGGAAGAGCAGTAACAGAATTCTTAGCTGATCATCCAGTGGAAGGAGATGAAGCAGTTGAGTACTTATTTCCAAATGAGGCCATTTTGCATATTGACGACGAGTTTTGGACGATGTATTTTGACGGAGCATCCAACTAGTACGGGTATGGGATAGGAGAGTTGCTGATAGCACCCGACAATTCCCGTATCCCTCTAGCCTTCAAACTCCGGTTCAAAGTCTCAAACAACAAAGCAGAATATGAGGCATGCATTGCCGGTCTAGAAGCAGCTCTGGAACTAGGGGCAACACGGTTGGACGTCATCGGGGACTCGAATCTTGTTGTTTCCCAACCAAAAGGAGACTGGAAAGTCAAAGAAGAAAAGATGATAATGTATCACCAAACCTTGGATCTGCTGATTCCTCGGTTTGAGAAGCTAAACTTCACTCATCTACTAAGAGAAAGCAATAGGTTCGCAGACTCACTAGCAACTCCATCTTCCATGATAGACGTCCCGTTTGGAGTCCGGATGCGTCCAGTCATTATCAACCAGAAATTTGTGTCGGCTTACGAGTCAATTGCTGCTATAGATGAGGTTCAGGATGAGAACCCCTAGTATTACGATATTTGGAATTTCTTGGAGAATGAAGCATATCCACCAGGGGTAAATGCCAAGGATAAAAGGGCAATCAGAAGAATGGCCGTTTAGTTCATCATCTGTGGAGGTAAATTGTATAAGAGGGGTCATCTGAGAATGCATAAACTGTGCGTTGAAGCTGAAGAATCAAAACGCCTGATGGAAGCCATCCATAGAGGGGAATGCGGTGCGCGTATGAACGGGGTAATGCTAGCACGGAAAATCCTCAGACAAGGTTACTACTGGTCCACCATGGAGGAGGATTGTATCGGCTTTGTTCAGCGATGCCACAAATGTCAGATCCATGCAAACCGCATGAACATCCCACCATCAAAGCTATACAATATGACTTCGCCATGGCCATTTTCAGTTTGGGAAATCAATGTGATCGGGGCTGTTACCCCAAAGGGTTCTAACGGGCATGAGTTTATCCTGGTCGCGATAGATTATTTCACGAAGTGGGTTGAGGCCCAATCCTATGCGGTGTTGAAGGCGTCACATGTTGCAAAATTCATCAGAAACAACATCATCTGTCGTTATGGGGTCCCAAACGAGGTCATTTCAGATAATGGTTCCCACTTCAAAAAGGAAGTAATTGATTTGTTGGAAAAATACAATTTGGCTTTTCATAAGTTGTCTACATACAGGCCGCAAACCAATGGAGCGGTTGAGGCCGCCAACAAGAATATCAAAAACATATTACAAAAGATGGTGGAAACCTACCAGGATTGGCCAGACAAGCTGCCGTTTGCTCTGTGGGGGTACCGAACTTCAATTAGAACTTCTACTGGGGCGACTTCGTATTCATTAGTTTATGGGATGGAGGCCGTTCTACCTATTGAAATTGAGGTTCCGTCTTTGTGAGTGCTGGCTGAGTGTCAGATAGCCAAAGTAGATTGGCAACAGAGCAGATTTGAAGAACTCATACTTTTTGATGAGCGCAGACTGAAAGTACTGTACCATGTTCAAGACTATCAGCGCAGAATTGCCAGGGCTTTTAACAAGAAAGTTAAGTCCAGGAATCTAAAAGAAGGAGATTTGGTGCTCAAGGACAACCGAGCTCCCATCCATGACCCTAAGGGCAAGTTCAGACCCAATTGGACTGGTCCTCATTAAGTCTATCTGGTCAGGTGGAGCTGTGGTTCTGATGGACCTAGATGGCCTAGAGTTCTCCCAACCGATCAACATGGACAAGTTGAAAAAATATTACCCCTGAGAGGCTCGCTAGGCCGAAAACCTGAGAGGGCGACCTAGGCAAAAGTCAGAGCACAAAAAATTTTGAAATTATAAAAACTGAGCTCATAAGGTTGAAAACCAGCAAAGGGCGGCCTTGGCAAAAGTTAGAGCGTAAAAGGAGAGTGAAAATACTCGAGTGAACCTGAGCCTGAACTACGTAAGGCTTGATTCCCATCTTTGGGATACGTAGGCAACTTCATCCTGAAGTTCAGCCATAAACTTTTCCCCGATCAACTTTGTCCATTTGATCATCTCGGCCATGTTTGTCTATTCAGCATTCAAGAGTTCGGGTATGATCTCCGGCGCAGGGCTCTTCAGACTAGGGACAACTTTCCGTTGCTGCGCAGTGCTGCGGTACTATTCAGACTAGGGGCAACTTTCCAGTTGCTGGGATCCAGGGTTATGCACCTCAGTGACAGATTTCAGGCGTGTCCAATTCTGATCCACATCAAAAATGGTTTTGAAAAACTTTAATAAAAGTTAACTTTGTTCAAAATTAATCTTTTTACAACTTAGACCATTTTTGGACCAAAGCGGAAAATTTTCAGTACCCACAACCTTCAATTTCATTGATTTCAATACAGAGTTCTCCTGCTCTTGCATACAAATTGAAGTTTCTTTTTATTACATTCATAAAGAAAACTTGAAAATACAAATAAAGCAATAAATCCGGGGCATGGCTAAGTCAGGTGTTCCTGCGCCCCCTTCCAGAGCTGGTCGAAGCCTCTGATGCCAAGTAGGCCCTTCCTGTGCCTCTTCATTGAGCCAATCCAAGCACTCATCAGACAAAGTGCAATTGAAAGTGGGAGCAGGGCCCAAGAGCTCTCTAGTCCTCCATGCTGTGGCTTACCGGGCAAGCTGTGCGCCTTGAACCGGGAATACAGCAGGATACTCTATCCCCTCTGGCGGGCAAGTCTGATCATGTCCGAATTGGCGCTGGAACCGGAACGGAAAATAGAAGACACAGTGTGTCATGCCAATCAATTGAATCCCAGGTTAACGGGTCATGTTGTAACTCATCACCGGCAGATTGAGCCAAGGGCAGCGCTAAGCGATGCGGTTTGCAGACAAATTGCACATCTAGTTGTACCACCACCCCTCATCAAGGGCATCGACCAGGCGTTGTCGGAAAAAGTAGCCGCGAGTTGAGTATGCGGGGCAAGAATCCACAATTTGTAACTTGTCCCTCAACCACACCTGGGGGGGGATTGAAAAATGAGAGAATAAAGAATAGAGAGATGTACGACGAGAGAAAAGTAAGAAAAGGGCTTTGCGAGAAAAACCGAGCCTGACAGCCAAGTGTTGTGAGCAATACATATGTGAGATGGGGTGGGAAACATTACCTGCAATAGTAGTGGGCTCCCCGCAAGCCTAGCCGTCTCTCGGCAGTGAAAAGTGTCTAACCCTATCAATGTCTCAGCCAATGTCATAGCGATGCAGCTCTTGACCTCCTTCAAACCTTGGGCAACCTCGATCAACCGGACACTGGATCCTCCGGAACTTGAGGCAAGTAAGAAATGAGATAGCAAGCATAGGCAAACCGCGTGTTGCCGATAGCCCTGCCAATGATGGTCACCGTGGTCACCAGCATCAGAAAACCGGCAAACCAAGCTTGGGATGACCAACTCCCCATCATGAATCAATGATCGAGCATCATGCAAAGTGAGGCCGCACATTTGTCCTAAGGCTTGGATGTGGCCGAATCGGAATTGAGGCCAGATTTCCTCGTTGCGCTCGGACTCCATCAAAACATGGAAATCCTCGAAAGTAGGACACATCTCTTGCCCGCTAAAGCTAAAGACGTGTGTTACCGGATTCCAAAACCTTGCCGCGGCATAGAGGAAAGGAAGATGCAGCGGAGTACAGCCCAGCGAGAATAGTGCGTTCAAGCCGAAGCCCCAGAAGTTCACCTTTTTCGAGCCATCTAGAGAAGCAATCCAAGCTGTGAGATTTTGGGTGAGGAATGCCTCCATTTTGATGCAAAACTAAGATGGAATGAAAGAGCTGTGAGGCTGGAGCTTTTAAAGAGGATAAGGCACTGTTCGGGGGACACGAGTCAAAAATTTGGTGGCTGCCAGGCTAGGTGGTCGGCCGGCCACCTTTTCTGGTAGGCCGACCACCCCTCTCCCGTCCAATGCAAAAAGCTGGTCGGCCAGCTCCCTTAGGTGGTCGGCCATAAAAAGGAAGGTGGCTTTGGTCTTGTTCTAGCTTCTAGAAGAAAGTTCCTAGCATTTCCATGCATTGGGGGTGTTGAAGGTGCGAGTTTTCCTCTGTTTCGGATGCGTTCCGTCACCCAGATTGTCCGAAATGCATTTGTTTATTGAGTTATTGTTAAATCCTGCTTATCGAGTTGTTATTTTGCTTATTGAGTTGTTGTTTTGCTTATCGAGTTGTTTAGTTTATCGAGGTATTAAGTTTTGTCGAGTTGACGAGTTGTGTATATCGAGTTGTTACTCTTTGTTTAATCAACATTGTTGTGTCTTGCTTATCGAGTTGTAAACTTGCTAAGGTTCTGTTCTTTCTTAGTAAGTTAAGTTGCTTTGTTTGTTGCATCAGTTCACTACCTGACTTGGCAATTTTCAAATGCACAATTCCATTCAATCTCATTTTGTGCAAAATGATGCGATGCGATGTAAGAACATAAAATGCAACACTTTTTGAACAAAAACTGTTTCATTCCATCATGCTTCCTTTGTTACAACATTTTACAACAAGGGTACAAATTTTATAGAAAATAAAACTACCTAATAATGTACAATGTGCCACAACTACTAGTAAAAATGGCAAATAAAGCAGGGAACAGCTGCATCGATGCTATCAAGCACAAGAGTAAGAGGCCCCCTTCGTCCTCTTCTACAGAACAGCCTCTGTACCATCATTGTCATCAGAATCGGAGCTGTCATCCTTGGGATCCTCCTCGGCCTCATCTCCACTACCGGAACTGGAACCGGAACCACCCGCTCTGTCAGCAGATGTCTCTGACTGGGGATGTGCAGGCTCCTCCTCCTCGCTGGACCCATCCTCTATGACATGCGCTCTGCGTCCGGCTCGTCTGCAAGACGACTCCCCTCTCCCAGCTCCTCGGGAAGGCCCAGATGGCCCGGCCTGTGGTCCTGTATGTAGCGGAGGCATCTGAAAAGAAAGAATGCAATACATCAGCCAAAGTATGTATATCAGATGCAGATGCAAGAAAACTACATGAAGTGGGTGCAGACAGATACAGTACATGAATGTGGTGTGTGTCAGATATGCTCTACACATACAATTAATCAATGCAGTAAGATGTTCAAGTTCAACATGTCATCAGAAGTTTGATAAATGTGAGAAAATTAAAGAGTACCTGGAAACCGAGGATGGACAGCTGCGCCTCTCTCCGTAAGACCATGCCCTCGAGCGAGGCCACCAATCCGAGCATCCCGTCCATGTACTTTCTGGGTGGCTACAAATACAAGCTCAGATCATCAGTGACTGAATGAATGCCTAAGTATCTGGGTGACAAATTAAAAGAAGTGGAGCATACCAGTGGTGAGTCAAGGTCACTAACGTATCGGTGATCAGGCATAGGAGGCTCTATCGGAATCGGGTAGGAAGTCCCGTAACGCCATCCCGTCAACTCAGTCAGGATATCTGGACATCCAGTGTGATGATAAGTCGGAGAAATCGGGGGGAACAGCCCAGCCCCACCTCTCGACGTACCGGCTCTGCTAGTAGAAGGAGCACCTGCAGCCCGAGCTCGACTCGAAGATGGTATGTCAGCGGACCTCCTCGTGGGGGTACGAACACCTGTCAACAGGGGCATCAAGTATGTGTGACGGTAGGTCTCGTACTTCCCCTCCTCCAAATGTAGCAATACGTCAGTACCCAGCATGGCACTAGTAACCTCCTGAGGAGTGAGCCTCTCGGTAGTCCGCATATCGACCGGAGGTGCTGAGGGGATATCCTGATGAGGGTAGCCCATCGTCTGGCGCATGAAGCGTTCTCCGAGGAACAAGGCCCTACCAACTGGCCCCTTAAACAGGATCCTGTACCGAGAGGCGGCCCATCCTCCGGCAAGTTGAAATCGGAGGTCCCCACCCAAAGGCACCCAGGGCTGCCATGCGATCTGCAGATAACCAATGCATAAGCCGATTAGAAATCATAGATGTGCAGAATAAATCAAAGGCGAAAACATAGAGGACTGAGAGTTCTGAATTACCTCTGTCGGTCGCACTGTGTTGAAAAACTACCGTAGGTAGGGGAGAGTCTCCCGGGCCCGCGGCCGGTACTAGCCCTCGAAAACGAGCGACTAGGGGGTCATGAGGGACGCCTCCACCTCGAGCTCTGGGGCTAATGTCAGGAAGTACGCAAAAACTCATAACTGTGGAAAATAGGGCAAAAGCCATCAGAATACAAAATGGTGAGTGCAGAATGTGAGTACAGAATGTAAAGTGTGCCGTGCGTGCAATTTACAGGTAATGAAAAGTAGAAATGTAAATCAAGAGGGCAAAAGGTACCTCACAGGCTCTCCAGTAGCCGCCAACTATGTTCCTCCATCCGCGGGAGGTCGCGCTCATGTAGCAATAGAGGGTAGCCAAGCCGGCGCCGCCCCAGTCATACTGACTGACCTGCGAGAGGTCTACCAGGGCACTCAGCAGATATAGCCCAATGGTGTTCCCCCTATCGGCGAAAAGAGTGGTCCTGAAGAGGAACATCAGAAACCCTCGGGTGTACTGTGCTATCTCCTCGGGAGTCTCGGGCTCCCTCTGTCTGAAATATGAAGAAAACCAAGTGTACCGGACTCGGCCCGAGGATCGGTCGACTGGTGGGTGAGTTCCCAATAGATATATCTAGGCGGCCTCCCACTCGCCCATGTCCTCATCATAAGGGATCGCCCAGCCTCCCACGTCGAGGCCTGTCAACACAGCAAAGTCGAATGGGGTCATAGTCATGTCCCCGACAGCTGAGAAATGAAAGGAATTGGTGGTGTCCCACCACCTCTCTACAAGGGCGCCTATCAATGTCCTGCTGGCGGGATAGTGAGATATCCCAGTACAGAAGGGCCAGAACCCTGCTTGATCAACCCAATCATGGACAGCCTCTGGGAGCTCTGCATACCACTCCCTCGCAGCAATGGAGCCATATCCCCGTGTAACACGGGAGGACACCTGCATTCATAATGAACACATGCATTCAGTTTCAGAATGAAATGAATATGAGCTGCCTGCAAATGAAATGTATGAGCTGTGTGCAAATCAAATCAAATACAATGCTGTGAACTGTGTGTTCAGTATGAGCTGCGTGTTCAGAAATTCAATGTTTGGGCTGCGTGTTCAATTTTCAATAAATATGAGCTGTGTGTTCAGATTTCAGAAATAGTGTGTGCTGCGTGTTCACCAACAAATATGGGCTGCGTGTTCAGAAATTCAAAGTTTGGGCTGAATGTTCAAGTTTCAACAAATATGGGTTGCATGTTCAGAAATTCAAAGTTTGGGCTGCGTGTTCAACTTTCAAATATGAGCTGCGTGTTCAGAAATTCAAAGTTTGGGCTGCGTGTTCAACTTTCAAATATGAGCTGCATGTTTAGAAAAGTTTGGGCTACGTGTTCAACTTTCAAATATGAGCTGCGTGTTCACAAACAAAGTTTGGGCTGCGTGTTCAACTTTCAAATATGAGTTGCGTGTTCACAAACAAAGTTTGGGCTGACTGTTCAACTTTCAAATATGAGCTGCGTGTTCACAAACATAGTTTGGGCTGTATGTTCAACTTTCAAATATGAGCTGCGTGTTCACAAACATAGTTTGGGCTGCATGTTCAACTTTCAAATATGAGCTGCGTGTTCACAAACAAAGTTTGGGCTGCGTGTTCAGAAATTCAAAGTTTGGGCTGAGTGTTCAACTTTCAACAAATACGGGTTGCGTGTTCTGAAATTCAAAGTTTGGGCTGCGTGTTCAACTCTCAACAAGTGTGTGCTGCGTGTTCACAATCAAGATATGGGCTGCGTGTTCAGAAATTCAAAGTTTGGGCTACGTGTTCAACTTTCAACAAATGTGTGCTGCGTGTTCACAATCAAATATAGGCTGTGTGTTCAGAATTGAAGTGTGTGCTGCGTATTCACAAACAAATATGAGCTGTGTGTTCAGAATTGAAGTGTGTGCTGCGTATTCACAAACAAATATGAGCTGTGTGTTCAGATTTCAGAGATAGTGTGTGCTGCGTGTTCACCATCAAATATGAGTTGCGTGTTCAGAAATTCAAGTGATTGAGCTGTATGCTCAAAATGCAAACAGAGTACTGTGTTATAGGCTAAGCATTCAGAACAAGCTATGTACTAGAATAAGCAGAAGTATGGCATGCGAATGTGTTCAGAGCGAGCAAATAAGCATGCGTAGCATAAAATGCACGAAAAATGCAGAATTAAGGCAAGAAATGTAAAAAAGTGAAGTACATAACTCCCGTGCCTGATAGAAGAGATGGGACTCCGGCTCCCGCAATAGCAAATCCACGGGGGCTCAATTGTCGAAGCCTGTACAATGATAGAAAACTGCCCTCAGGAGGATGTGCGTCAAGGGGTCGTACCTCTCGGGAATAAAGGGACGAATCCTCGGAGGCAGAGACATGATATCTGGATCGCCTCTGGCACCTAGAGAACCTCTATCATGGGGAAAATGACCCGCCATCTCAAGAAATCTGCAAAAACGAGCAAAAACGAGCAAAATAAGCCAAAATTGAAAAAAGTCAACAAAAGTCAACTCTCGGGAAACAAAAAAGTCAACAAAAGTCAACTCCCGAGAAAATCTTCCAAATGTTGAGACAAACTTACCTCAAGTGGTGAAAATGAGAAAAGAAGCTCCGAAATCAAAATTTAATCGGTTCAAAGTGAAGAGAACTGAAAGTTTTCGCGAAACAACTTTGCATGGGACGTTGGAAAACGCGTATAAAGCGCAGATCTGAGAGGAAAAATGCTCTAGGAAGGAGAAAAAGGTGATTTTGGATCTGAAGTTGTGAGGAATAAAGCTTTGGCCGAATGTATTTAAAGAAATGAGGGTGAAAGTACCAAACTGCCTCGGATTTGGGCTAGGTGGTCGGCCGGCCACCTTTTCTGGTAGGCCGACCACCCCCTGCACTCAAATCGGGTCGGTGGCCTCCAGTGAACTCCAAACCTAGTCGGTGGTCTTCCCAAGATGGTCTCCAAGGTCTCTGCAAATTTTGGTAGTGATCGGAGTCCCTGGCACCCGAGAAAGTACAAGAAAAGTGCACTTTTCGTCGCGAAATCCCTCCGCGGGAACTTCAACTCCAACTTTCAATGCGCGTTTCATTGTCACTCGTCAAGAGCAAAATGTATCCTTTTTGAGCACGTTGTGACCCTTCCGGGAGGTAAACTGGAGGTCGTGATTGAGTCGCACTCGTCAAAACTTGCATTTCTTTGCTCGTTGTTTCGTGTCAAACATGCATTCGAGTTTGCACTTATCCTGCATTTTTATGGACATCACTTGCATTCTCATGCATACCACTTGTATTGTTGTGCACATTTCATGGGTATTGTCATGCCCTCACGCTTAGCTTGCGTTGACACACGCGTGTCTCTCGCATTGCGATGCACTTTCCCATCGGCACCCTGTTTGTCTACGTTCGATATAGCGTTTAACATGTGTTGCTAACTATGTTGTGCTTGTTAAGTTTCTCTCTTTTGCAGGCACGATATTGTATGTACGATTCATTTGAAGCTGGTACAACCAAACGAATCATGCAGGTATTGTATCTTCTCCGTGTGACACATGGCAAGAATTGAATAATTCTTCGCATTCTTAAACTGCATGAAATGTAGTTGTTGTTTTGCATTCATGCTTAAAACTGTTGCGCGTGCGCTTCATTACAGCTTGCTGCTTTGCATGATCATGAGCTGCGTCTGGCTTTGTGCATATCATTTTGCATCTTGCCCCCTGCCTGCGGGCATACCTGCGGGCACATCCTTATTACCTTGCCTGTTTGTCTAAGTCTTCGGACTTGTCAAAAATGGGCCGTCTCTAGGCTTTGACGTTCACTCCCGTCAATTACGACTTTCGAGTTCTATCAAAGAGGGGCAACTGTAGACAGCCCATTTTTGACCGACCTTATGACTCAGATGTCACCAACTGAGCACTCGGTGATGTTGCATATTGTGCTCGTTCTGAGGTTGCAGAGCCTCGGCTACGAGCCTCGCCCCAAACTTCAGGGCTCTATTGTGCTTTGCCTCGGTTTGCGAACCCGATCCTATTTTCTCTGTTTTTTCTTCCTGAAGGGAGGGAGAGGTGTCGTAGACTATCTCTCAGTGGCCGTAGGCTACGTTTCGTGGTCATAGGCCATTTTTCCCGTTTGGAGCCCAATTTTTGGTTTTAAGAGCCGTCGGCCGTGTGCCTCAGTTCGGGACCGCTTAACTACCTTCGTTTGCTTCGATTTTTGGCACACACCTTGTTTCCTCCCTTTAGAGGGACACTGTGGCCCGGGAGACCACCTTTGCGGTCATACGCCACTTCTGGTACCTAACAGCCTGTTTTCGAGGCCCCAAACTACGCGTTTTGGCCCCCGAACCTTCGTTTTGCATCTGTCTTGGTCCATTTTTGGTAGGGACGCTATTTCCATTGTTAGGGAGGTGGCAGTATGGTGGGAGGCCACCTTTTCCCCTTGGAAATCAGTGTTCTTTTTTTCTCTCTCCTAAAGTCGATTTTTCTGACAGAAAGCTAGTTTTTCTCACTTTTGAGCCACAATTTCTGGCTTTTCATACCACCATTGTGTTGTGCTCATCTGGGAGGCCACCAATATGGGTAGGCCAACCAGTAATTCTTCTTGACCCTTTTGAACCTTGCTAAAAAGCTGGTTTTTTCTCACTCCTGGGTCACATTTTCTGGTTTTCCACCATACAGCTGTGTTGCACTCATCTGGGAGGCCACCTTTTTGGGGTGGCCGACCAGTATTCCTCCTTGAACCTTTTGACCCCTGGTCGGCCGACCAGGGGGAGTGGCCGGCCGACCACTTGAACTGGTCGGCCTGCTTCTTGGTTTTTGCTCTCTCTGAATGCTTCACAGTTGTGCCAGTTGGGAGGCATTTGGACCATATTTGAAGCTTCCAAGAGAAGCTTTGGCCTCTCTTCTCTATAAGAGAGGCCCTCCTCTTCCATTTGAAGGGTTCAACAATTTTTGCTAAGGCATATACACTCCACTGTCCATAGCTCTCTTCTTCAAGCTCCAAACCCTAATATTCTCACACCATTTGCACTACACCTCATAGCCTACCACCTCCACCATCCACTCAAGCATCTTGGAGCTGATTTTTGGAGGTTGAAGAACTCCTTTCTTGGTCCAAAAGTTGCTGGAAACCTGCTCTTCAAGGGTAAGTCTCCATTTCCCCTTTTTCTTGCATTATTTTGCTCCATTGATTAGCCTTATTTGCAAGCATTTCTAGACTCTGTCATAAACTATAAAGTGCCTTATTTTGAGCTCCTCTTGAAGTTTGATTGAGGGTACTTTTTTGTTTGAGGTCTCCTACCTCCTTGTATGCTTTATCTCTCTTTTAGGGCTTATTTTGCATTATGTCTTAGCCTTACTTACAAGCATTTTCGAGATTTTCCATAAACTGGAAAAAGCCTTTTTTTTGATCTTGTAGACATGTTTGTTTAAGGACTCTTTTCTATTTGAGGTCATCTTCCCCTTTCCATGCTTCATTTCCTCATGTTTTGAGCCTTTTATTGAGCATTTGCATTGGCCTTGCTTTGGCCTTTTAGCCACTGAAATCCAGTGGATTTTTAGTGGCTTAGATGTGCTTTTGAGCTTCAAAATCAGAGAGGGGTGACCCTCTCACCCCATGTTCTCTTTACTAGCATTGTTGGCCTTCCAAAGGGGCTCCATCTTGCATGCTCTGAAGTCCTCTTTCAGGCCCTATCTTGTGAGTTTTGAGGTCTACTTTAGCTCTGCCCAGAGCCCCTTTGGCCATATTTTATCTCTATGATGCATGTGTAGAACAATCCCATTCAAGGCCTTTCAAAGGGACCTTTCATTGCATGCTTCCTAGACTAATTTCAGGCTCTTTTTGGTGGGTTTTAGGGCTGTCATAACTCATTTCCAGAGGTGGTTTTTCCCTTTTGTTTGTCTATCATGTTTGTGTAGAACAACCCCTTGCATGGCTTTCCAAAGGGGCTCCTCATTCTTGCATGTGTTGTCTGAGTTTCAGTGGTTATTTGGGCATATTTTGGCATGAAATAGTTCTATTTTTGGCTGGTTGGGTGAGCCCTCATATGCTTCATATAGTTGTAGAACAACTCATGGTTCACTAGCTTTGTTTGCATGCTTTATAGGCCAATGATTCTAACGTATTTTGGCCATGCCTTAAACTGATAATGTGCTTATTTTGGACTACCATAGCTCTGTTTTTGGGTCTTGTGGTTGAATGATGTTAGTTTTGCATGCTTGTAGTTCAAGGTCCATGCTTAGCTTTGACTTTTGAGATTCATTCCATGCGTATATTGAGGTGTGTTCATGTTTTGAGCCTATTATTCATCAAATTTCAGAGCGTATACAAATGCCATGTTGCCATGTTTTCATCTCTTTCAATGCGTTTGAAAGTCAGGCTTGTATACCTCATTTACCGACCATTGAATGAGCTCCATTCTGGTGCATTCCGAGCCATCATTTTAGGCCATTTCCCCACTGTTTCAGACCTGCCTAGTGTCTGTTTGGGGTTGGTTTTGCCATTGGTGCATTGCTTTGGGTACCTCAAGAGTAACGCACGTCACTAGTTCCGGTACCTGGGCCCCCTAGCTTGCATTGTGTGCCATATTTGCATGTTTCGGGACCATATTTCATGCTGTTTCAGAACTGTAATTTATGCTATTCCATGCCATCTTTCATCCCTTTCCATGCTTTGGTAGAGTGACATTCGATGCCTTAGGATCGATCCCTTGCATCGTGCATGCTTGCATGTGTTTTGGTTGTCTCATTTCCATCATATTGCCACTGATGTGAGTGTGGCTGAGGTCCACTCATGGTGGTGTAAGTCCATCGTGCATTGTGTATGCATTTGGGTCCATAGCATTGCGTATGCTAGGTTGCATGCTAGAGCATTGTGTATGCCATGTTACATTGAGCATTGTGTATGCCATTTCATAGCATTGCGTATGCTAGGTTGTATGTTAGTCGCATTGTGTCTGCCGTCTCATTTGCATTGTGTTTGGGATAGGAGTTAGCCCAAGCACAGGAAACGATGGACGTTTCGTACTCCGAGTGACGGAACGTGTCTCAATTCCGGGTCGCCGACACTCCGGATTACCTATGATGGAGTTTAGGTCTTGTTGTGTTTATATGTGCATTCATTTCACATCGAGTCATGCAATTCGACCCCTCAGCCATCATGCATCAAGATGCGTGATTGGTGGCACGAGGATCGAGGACTACACTCCCTGAAGAGTAGTCGTGCATACATATGTGAAAATACTTTGTTGTGCCCCTTTCTTGCTCTCTGTTGTAGCAAATCAGAAATCAGCAGCTTTCTAAAGCCTTGCACAGCATTCCAGCATTAATTGCAAACAGAGGCGAATCGGGGCATCGCAATGGATTTCCGCGCAGAGCAACTCAAGCATGCATCTTTCATCATTCAGAACCGAGCTGAGGCGGTCCATAAGCTTGCATGCTAGTTTATCCGCTTTCCTAGTTAATTTGTTAATTAATTAGGGTTTTGTACTTATTCGGACTGTATTATTCTTTCGGACCCTTCGAGCGAGGGCACAATTGTAATACGTGTGCGTGTGTGTGATGTATGTCTTCCAACCCCACATCTTTCTCCCTTTTATTTACCAGCTTATGATGTTTAGATTAGGGCATGTTTCAATTAGCATACTTATGATAGCATGTTTGCATTCATTCATCTGTCTTGCATGCACCGGGCTCGGCGCCTCATACTAACTGCATTGTATTTCAATTCCAAATCGAATATGTGTTAGTTGTAGCATCATCACATACCATCTTTAGAATTGCCGAGCCTATTGTAATTGCATTCCTGCATGTGTTGCATTAGGCATTTCTGTATAGTTAGGATCATGCATGAATTTCTAGCCTAGTTTCTGTTTTGGCTCAGAGTACTAGGTACGCTTTTACGCTTTAGCATCTTGCATGCGTGTGAATGTTGCCATGATAGCATGTTTACCATGAGGCTATATGCTTATATGATATAACTGCCTGAATGCCTCTGGGTGAAGGTTGGATTATCTGAATTGGAATAATGCATTGACTGTGAGTTTTAAGCCCACTAGATAGTGGCAAAATCTGCATTTGTAGTCTACTTGCGAGTAACAAACCGCTTTCAAAAACAAACATGAAACGTTTTGTTCCAATTCAGGCGATCCAGTCTATACTTATATGCTGTGCGCATCACAAAGTAAATCTAGGCTAATAATCGGATAAGAACGCATAATGTTTTCAAAACTAGATATCATGGTTACTAGAAGCCGATCTTTGATCGGGCGAGCGGGGGTGCTCACGAAGTGACCTTCCCCAATCGTACCCAAGTTCCCGACCCGTGGCAACTTTGGTGATGACGGACACGTGGCCTTAGGCAATGAGACAGGGTTTCCTAAATTTCCCAAAATAAAACATTTAGGTGGCGACTCTGTATCTGGCAAAGCAGTCCATTTTGGCACTTCTTTCTTAAAAATCAGTTTTCAAAAACGATTTGTCGGATTTGGACTCTTTGGTGATTCATCGGTCTTCCATTGCACTCTGTGAGCTTAGATACAGGACCGTGACTTTGAGTCTTGAACAGTAGTGAGCCCAATGAACAAAACGGGGGATTTCCTCCCGGGACGTTCGGGGACGTCTACAATAGCCCTTTTAACACTAAGCTACTTTGCACCTATTAGCTTTTGTTAATTGTTGACTACCATTTCATCTGAAAACTAAGTTGTTAGATTGAAGCACTTCATTAAAGGCATCATGCTCCTTTGACTATATCACTTTTAGCACTAAGCTACTTTGCACTAATTAACTTCTATTAGTTTTTGTAACGCCCTCAAAATAACAACATTAAACCCATCGGATAAGACATGCATTTATATATAAACTAACCACATTCTTTTATTCATTAGAGTTCCATTACATAAGTATTACATGTTAACATCAAAACAAAATGCCCTACGGGCTTACAGCTTTCCAAGTTAAAACTTGGTTATAACAAAAGAGTACTAACTCGTTTACACATTAAGCCCTCGGCTTGAAGTTACATGTAATACATCAAAAGTTAGGCGACAAAAGTGTGTCCGCCTCTAGCCTCCAGCTATATCCTTGGAGGTGGCATGCTTCCTGCACCTGAAAATGATATTCCCATATAGGGTGAGCCACAGCCCAGTAGAAATACACTAAACCAACCATGAACAATGACTAAAATATTAGCAATTGATAGATGGCCAACACTGATACAATCACATAAATCACATATTTATGTCATACAACTTATGAGTCCAAGTTTCCTTTCATTTTCCCTTTTTCAACAGATAAGCATGCTAGCTCTATCATCATTTCCACAGATATGTATAAAAACAATATCCACAGATAAGCATATAAGCTATATCCACATTCTACAACAGATATGTATATCAACACTATCCACAGACAAGCATATAAGCTATATCCACACTTCACAAAGATAAGCATATAAGCTATATCCACACTTCACAAAGATAAGCATATGAGCTCTATCTTCACTTCTCTAGACAAGCATATGAGCTGTATCTACGGAGTTCATCCCCTATCTTCTCCCAACGCTATCCGGTTTAGAGGTACATCCCCTATCTTCCCCTAAACCGCGGAGTACATCCCCTATCTCCTCCTCTACACATATCGTATATAAACACATTGGTTCTATATACAATTACCCAATACATACAGTTAATGTATTCTATCAACCGTCAAGTTCCATGACACATTTCATTGATTAGTTTCAGTTTGCCTAATCATCATGCATTGTCTACAACAATCACGACTATCCTCCACCGATAGCCCAAAGCAGTTATTTCTAAACAGAAAATAAATGCACAAATGGATATTCAATCAACATTTCATTCCCTCACTTCTCGCCATTAATTATCCCAATTAATCAATAATGTAATTAGGTCATTATCCATAATTACCATTTCAACCCTTAGGTCCCGTTTTCATCAATGATTTAACATTCATTCAATTTCTCTATGCC
The DNA here is from genome assembly GCF_055761805.1 of Camellia sinensis. Classification (NCBI taxonomy): domain Eukaryota; kingdom Viridiplantae; phylum Streptophyta; class Magnoliopsida; order Ericales; family Theaceae; genus Camellia; species Camellia sinensis. The sequence goes on along the minus strand of NC_138969.1, from coordinate 140,250,436 downwards.
AAACATGCATCCAGGTTTATTATGAATAAAACCCCAACTTTTGTAAAATTACACAAAAGCCCCAAACTTTCACAAATTACCAAACCAAGCCCAACATCTCAAAATACCAAAATTTAAAGACAAAACCCATAGAGAGGAGTAGGATATCCCTACCTCAAATCTGGAGCCCCAAAGGAGAAGACGACAAAACCCAACGTGCTCCAAAACCCGAAATTTTCAGATTAAAATGAAGCCCTCGACAATCAACAACTTTTTTGTAAAGGCCAAAGGTGAGCAAATCACTCCTACTAGATCAAAACCTAGAGAGAAGGTAGAGTCTAGAGTGAGAGGCTCAACAATGGTGATTTTGGAAAAGTAAGAGAGAGAAGAGAAAGTAAAAAGTGATTTGAAAAGTCACAATTTCGGGACTTAAACCCAGTCTCCCGCTCGAGCGTAAAACACCCCGCTCGAGCGTCACTCACAGACTCCCGCTCGAGCGTCCAAACTTCCGCTTTAGCGCCGGATGCACTCTCCCAGCACTTTTGCAGAACCAGGCCTCCGCTCGAGCTTCCAACTCTACGCTCGAGCGGCACTCAGACAACCCCGCTCGAGCGGCCAATACCACGCTCGAGCGTACAACGCTGCACAGGAAAATACTGAATGGGTGTAATCTCCGCTCGAGCGCTAAAACCCCCGCTCGAGCGTACAGGCCAAAAATCTGGGCAACTAGTTTTGGTTTCTAAACTCGACCAACCTGTAACAAACTTGCCCAACACATCCTATAACTCAATTACGAAGTAAAAAGGATGTATACAAAATAATAAACAACTACCAACATCCACGGACACATGTCCGGATCACGGTATAACAAGGGTAAACCCGGGATCGCTATAACCTCCCCCCCTTAAAGAATTTCGTCCCCGAAATTAAGCACAAGTTTTCAAAACAAGTTTTCCTCCATTTTAGACAATGTTACACTTTAACATTCAACAATTCGACCCATCACCGGTCATCCCATCCCTTTAACAAGAGATATATCTCAATATGTAAACAACATATGTATTTTCAACATGCATCAACATTGTGCACTATCTTTCCAATTTCAACAATATAGTTAACACATATAGTGTCACATTCGACTTCCATATGAGGCAAGTTCCAAAACATACTTCCAATAATCAAAACATTTTCAATGTTTCACAACTTAAGACATATATAAAAGCTCTTAAGTTCAACAAAATGCAAAATTTAAATACAAGATCACATATCAACAAACAAGTCCGGATATTTCTCATGGACTCCCAACTCACGTTCCCAAGTGGCTTCCTCCACTCCGTGATGTTTCCACAAGACTTTCACCAAAGGAATAGTCTTGCCACGCAGGACCTGATCCCGCCTATCCAAGACCCGAACCGGCCTCTCCTCATACGAGGCATCCTCATCTACCTCTAAATCAGTCCAATCCAGCACATGTGATGGATCTGGCTCATACTTCCGAAGCATACTCACATGAAACACGTCATGCACTCCGGACAACTGCGGCGGTAAGGCTAACCGATAAGCAACCTCACCAATCTTCTCAAGGATCTCAAAAGGACCAATAAACCAAGGGGATAACTTCCCACTCTTCCCAAACCTCATCAGACCTCGCCTAGGTGATATCTTCAGAAAGACATGGTCACCTACCTCAAACGCCAATGGTCTCCTCCTACGGTCAGCATAAGATTTCTGCCGACTCTGGGCTGTAACAAGCCTCCTACGGATAAGCTCAACTTTCTCCGTCGTCTCCCTAACCAATTCCGGACCCAACAAAGGTGCATCACCCACCTCGGCCCAACAAACTGGAGACCTACACGGTCGGCCATACAAGGCCTCAAACGGTGCCATACCGATGCTAGACTGAAAACTGTTGTTGTAGGCAAACTCTACCAATGGCAAGTGCCTCTCCCACGTCCCACTAAAGTCCAGGACACAACCCCGAAGCATATCCTCGAGGATCTGGATAGTACGCTCGGACTGCCCGTCAATCTGAGGATGATAGGCCGTACTAAAGGTCAACTTAGTGCCCAAGGCACTCTGCAAACTCTGCCACAACCTAGCAGTAAAACGAGGATCTCTATCTGAGACGATCGTCACTGGGACCCCGTGCAATCTCACTACGTCCCGAATATACAAATCGGCAAGATGATCTACCGAATCTCTCACGCGCATAGGAATAAAGTGCGCCGACTTAGTCAACCGGTCTACAACCACCCAAATAGCATCACTACCCCGCTGAGTCCTCGGAAGACCTACAACGAAGTCCATAGCGACATGCTCCCACTTCCACTCGGCAATAGGCAAGGGTTGCAACAAACCCGCTGGCCTCTGATGCTCGGCCTTCACTTGCTGGCAAGTAAGGCACTTCGATACGAAAACAGCCACATCTCTCTTCAAACCCCCCGCCACCAAAATTGGCGACCCAAATCCTGATACATCTTAGTACCTCCCGAATGCACTGCAAGGCGCGAATGATGAAACTCTCGGAGTACTTCCTCTCGGCAAGACTCCGGTACAAACAAACGGTCTCGGTATCTCACACTCAGGTCGGGATACACCGTCAAACCCTTCTCAACTTTCCCACTGGAGATCTTCTCTCGGAGGGATTCTACCTCAAGGTCACCTCTCTGTGCCTCTAACACTCTAATCACAAGTGTAGGCTGCGCAACAACAGAAAACAAGGCCGCAGCCTCAACAGATTCGCCCAGTAGCAAATCAAACTCGCCAAGTGCTCCCAACATCTCCCATTCCCGGATGGCTACACTAGCAACATCACTAATGGTCTTCCTACTAAGGGCATCGGCCACAACATTAGCCTTTCCCGGATGATAGTGCAACTCAAAATCATAATCCTCGATGAACTCCATCCACCTCCTCTGCCTCAAATTCAAGTCTCTCTGTGTAAACAGATACTTCAAACTCTTATGATCCGAGAATACCTCGAACTTCTCACCATAAAGGTAGTGCCTCCAGATTTTCAAGGTAAAGATCACTGCCGCTAACTCTAGGTCGTGCGTAGGGTAATTCTTCTCATGTATTTTCAACTGACGTGAGCCATAAGCTACCACTTTCCCCTCTTGCATCAACACACAACCCAAACCCTCTCGTGAGGCATCACAATAAACCGCATAACCCAACCCTCTTTCCGGAATAATCAACACCGGAGCGGTGGTCAATCTAACTTTCAGCTCATGGAACGACTTTTCACAAGTCTCACTCCACACAAACTTGACTCCCTTTCGAGTCAGTCTAGTCAACGGTGACGCTAACCTGGAGAAATCTTTCACAAACCGACGGTAATACCTAGCTAATCCCAGAAAACTGCGGATCTCAAACACACTCTTAGGTTGTGCCCAATCTTGCACTGCCTCAACCTTGGATGTATCAACAGACACCCCTTCCCCGGATACCACGTGGCCTAAGAATTTGACTTCCCTCAGCCAGAACTCACACTTCCCAAACTTGGCATACAGCCTATGGGCTCTAAGTAACTCAAGCACCACTCTCAAGTGTTCCTCGTGCTCCTCCTCTGAAGGCGAATAGATAAGGATGTCGTCCACAAAGACGACCACAAATCGGTCTAAGAACTCCCGGAAAATCCGGTTCATCAAGTCCATAAAGACTGCCGGTGCGTTGGTAAGCCCAAATGGCATCACCAGAAACTCATAATGGCCATACCGCGTACGGAATGCCGTCTTCGGAATATCCTCTTCCCTGACCCTTAACTGGTGGTAACCCGATCTCAAGTCTATCTTTGAGAAACAACGGGAACCCTTCAACTGGTCAAACAGATCATCTATACGAGGCATAGGGTACTTATTCTTAACCGTAGCCCGATTCAACTTCCGGTAGTCAATACACAATCTCAAGGCACCATCTTTCTTTTTAACAAAGAGGGCCGGCGCTCCCCACGGTGAAACACTAGGGCGTACAAAGCCCTTATCTAGCAATTCCTGGAGCTGAACTTTCAACTCAACCAACTTTGCTGGAGCAAAACGGTAAGGTGCCATAGAAATCGGCGCCGTACCAGGCACTAAATCGATAGAGAACTCTATCTCTCTGTGAGGTGGTAAACTAACAAGGTCTTCGGGAAAGACATCCGAATACTCACAAACCACCCTCGGCAATATAACCTGGGTCTCACCACTCTCACCACTCTCAAAGCTAGCAAGTAGACTACTAAGCTCACTTCGCCCTCGCGAATCATACCCCGGTGGCAAAACACTACCAACCCGGTCTCCCAAGAAATGGAACCACTCCCCGCTCAAGGTACATAATGTGACCCTCTGGCGGTAGCAATCAATAATAGCCCGGTATGACGATAACCAGTCCATACCCAAAATAACATCAAAGCCCTTCATGGGCATGACAACAAACGGAAAAGGAAGCCTATAGTCGGCGACCTCTATATCACATCCTCTAACACCCTGCTTCAGAATTAACTCACCACCCAAAGGCGATACCACACAAATAGGAGATGCTAACTGTGCTAACTCCAATTCCAAAACAGATGCAAATGCAGCAGATACAAAAGAATGAGATGCACCCGTGTCTATCAACACACTAGCAACCGAGTTGCAAAACGGAAAAGTACCTCTCACTACTGATGGAGCCGGTACTAAATCCTGCGCGGTAACAGCATACACGCGCCCCGTAGGCCCCTAGTCTACCTGCTCACCTCTCGGAGCAAAAGACTGCTGCACAGACTGGGATGACGAAACTCCCGGATTGGCCCTCGAGGCCTGCACAGACTGAGCTGGCTGAAAACCCCGCGTCTGCCTAGAACCAGACGCTCCCGAAGTGGCACTCAACTGTGGGCAGAACCTCTTCAGGTGCCCAGGCTGTCCACACTGATAACAAGTCAAGGGCTGCCCCCTGCCCAAACTCTGACTCTGCGGTCTAGCTAAAGAAGAAGCAGTTTTCTGACCCCCACCCTTCTGCGGGCAAACTGAAACCTTGTGACCCAGCTGGCCACACTTGTAACAAGTGAATTCCCCCTGACCACCTCTCCCGGAGCCTACACTCGGCACTGGGAAGGTCGATCTTGCAACACCACCCTGCGACTGCTGAGGGTTAGAACCCCTCTGCCTCCTTCCATCACTCTGACTATCCTGGCTCCTCTTGGAGCCTCTCTGCCCCTCATCCTCCTCCTGCATCATAATCTCCATATGAGCAGCAGCATCAACTAGGTGTCTATACTCTCGGATGTAAGACCCACCAACTCTCAACTTGAGGCCCCGCCTCAACTTCCGCTCAAACTCATAGCAACGGCGTTCCTCAGACGCCACCGGTTCAGGTGCAAACCTGGACAGACTGGTAAAAGTAGCCTCAAACTCGGCCACTGACAAGCCCTGCTGATTAAGCCGGCTAAACTGATCCCTCAGCTTCTCCCTAGCTGCTGCAGACAAAAACCTCTCCTGAAAAGCATTCAGAAACGCCTCCCAAGTACCACCAACACGAGCCTTCTCGTACTTCCACCATTGACCCGCATCTCCCTTCAGTTGGAAGGATGCCAAGGTCACTTTCAGTGCTCCGTCCTCGATGCCAAGCATCTCGAACGTCTTACTCATTTGCTCTAGCCACTCATCAGCCTTCAGTGGCTCCTTCGGATCCCCGACAAACTCATCCGGATTAGACCGGAAGAACTCCCTCTTCAAGAAAGAAGGCCCTCCCTCAGCGGCCTGATTCCCAGCTCTAAGAATACCCAAAGCTCCTGCTATCTCTCTGGCCAAGGCACCCATGGCCTACTGACCCACTGGTTCGGCCACATTGGCCTGACCAACTCCCTCCTGCACTGCCGGAATCTCACCCGGTAACGGTACTTCCTGCCTCGCAGGTCTACCACGCCTAGCTCCTCTTCCTCATCCTGACATCCTAATAAAGGCAACACAGAACGTTAGCACATTCACAAATGTGCCGAAACTAAACACTCACGTCCTAATACATGGACAACTGTAATTCACTCCACATAAGCACATAAACACATAAGCACTTACGAATTTCATTTCCGGATAATGATAGTCCCGAGGCATTACTAGAGTTCCAGTTAGAAACAGCATTGATCAAGTGCTTTTCCAACAAGACTCCCAGAAACTCAAGGATCCAATCAACATCCTAGAAATTAATCCCATACCCACATAGTCACATAAGCATGTTATCAATTAAGCACATAGCATATGATACTACATTTAAGTCTCTATCAAGCGAGACAAACCCATTGTGATCCTAATCACTTCCCACGTACCCAAAGTATTCGAACCCGGTACGCTCTGATACCAAGTTGTAACGCCCTCAAAATAACAACATTAAACCCATCGGATAAGACATGCATTTACATATAAACTAACCACATTCTTTTATTCATTAGAGTTCCATTACATAAGTATTACATGCTAACATCAAAACAAAATGCCCTACGGGCTTACAGCTTTCCAAGTTAAAACTTGGTTACAACAAAAGAGTACTAACTCGTTTACACATTAAGCCCTCGGCTTGAAGTTACATGTAATACATCAAAAGTTAGGCGACAAAAGTGTGTCCGCCTCTAGCCTCCAGCTATATCCTTGGAGGTGGCATGCTTCCTGCACCTGAAAATGATATTCCCATATAGGGTGAGCCACAGCCCAGTAGAAATACACTAAACCAACCATGAACAATGACTAAAATATTAGCAATTGATAGATGGCCAACACTGATACAATCACATAAATCACATATTTATGTCATACAACTTATGAGTCCAAGTTTCCTTTCATTTTCCCTTTTTCAACAGATAAGCATGCTAGCTCTATCATCATTTCCACAGATATGTATAAAAACAATATCCACAGATAAGCATATAAGCTATATCCACATTCTACAACAGATATGTATATCAACACTATCCACAGACAAGCATATAAGCTATATCCACACTTCACAAAGATAAGCATATAAGCTATATCCACACTTCACAAAGATAAGCATATGAGCTCTATCTTCACTTCTCTAGACAAGCATATGAGCTGTATCTACGGAGTTCATCCCCTATCTTCTCCCAACGCTATCCGGTTTAGAGGTACATCCCCTATCTTCCCCTAAACCGCGGAGTACATCCCCTATCTCCTCCTCTACACATATCGTATATAAACACATTGGTTCTATATACAATTACCCAATACATACAGTTAATGTATTCTATCAACTGTCAAGTTCCATGACACATTTCATTGATTAGTTTCAGTTTGCCTAATCATCATGCATTGTCTACAACAATCACGACTATCCTCCACCGATAGCCCAAAGCAGTTATTTCTAAACAGAAAATAAATGCACAAATGGATATTCAATCAACATTTCATTCCCTCACTTCTCGCCATTAATTATCCCAATTAATCAATAATGTAATTAGGTCATTATCCATAATTACCATTTCAACCCTTAGGTCCCGTTTTCATCAATGATTTAACATTCATTCAATTTCTCTATGCCAAACATGCATCCAGGTTTATTATGAATAAAACCGCAACTTTTGTAAAATTACACAAAAGCCCCAAACTTTCACAAATTACCAAACCAAGCCCAACATCTCAAAATACCAAAATTTAAAGACAAAGCCCATAGAGAGGAGTAGGATATCCCTACCTCAAATCTGGAGCCCCAAAGGAGAAGACGACAAAACCCAACGTGCTCCAAAACCCGAAATTTTCAGATTAAAATGAAGCCCTCGACAATCAACAACTTTTTTGTAAAGGCCAAAGGTGAGCAAATCACTCCTACTAGATCAAAACCTAGAGAGAAGGTAGAGTCTAGAGTGAGAGGCTCAACAATGGTGATTTTGGAAAAGTAAGAGAGAGAAGAGAAAGTAAAAAGTGATTTGAAAAGTCACAATTTCGGGACTTAAACCCAGTCTCCCGCTCGAGCGTAAAACACCCCGCTCGAGCGTCACTCACAGACTCCCGCTCGAGCGTCCAAACTTCCGCTCGAGCGCCGGATGCACTCTCCCAGCACTTTTGCAGAACCAGGCCTCCGCTCGAGCTTCCAACTCTACGCTCGAGCGGCACTCAGACAACCCCGCTCGAGCGGCCAATACCACGCTCGAGCGTACAACGCTGCACAGGAAAATACTGAATGGGTGTAATCTCCGCTCGAGCGCTAAAACCCCCGCTCGAGCGTACAGGCCAAAAATCTGGGCAACTAGTTTTGGTTTCTAAACTCGACCAACCTGTAACAAACTTGCCCAACACATCCTATAACTCAATTACGAAGTAAAAAGGATGTAAACAAAATAATAAACAACTACCAACATCCACGGACACATGTCCGGATCACGGTATAACAAGGGTAAACCCAAGATCGCTATAGTTTTTCACCAACTTATCGAAAAACTCAAGTTGTTGGCCAAACTCTCCTTCATAAAAGGGGCCAAACACGTGTAAGTATTTTAATTATTAGGTAGGTAGTGAAGTTTGAACGCAAGATCTATTGTCTATTCTAAGCACACTCAAACAATTTTATGATTGGTGGAAATATTTTCTACCCCGTACAATGTATAAGAAAACAAGTTTTAGTAACCATACCTTTTAAGTGGCTTAAACTTCCTCCTTTCTTTTTTCAAGCAACAGTTTATTGTTGCTTCTGAGATGCCTTACTTTCAATAGCATTGTGGATGTCTTGCTGAATGAGTTGAACTGAAGTTCATTCTGACACTTCCCTGGAGCCTGAAGTTGTAGCTCTACCTGTTCACACACTCCCTAGACTTTACTAGCCTCAAAAAGCTCTGTTCTTGAATTAAATTTAATATCCTTACTAATGAGAATCCTGGTTGACTTGTAATTAGGACACCACAACTTGTATCCCATCATCCTAATCGTGCACTTTTTAGGTCTAGGCTATGACTTCCCATCATTCACATGAGCATATGAAAGATAACTAAAAGTTCTTATACTAATGAGTAGGAGTGCTAGACCACACCTTTTTTTGGTGTTTTTAACTCAATGACAGTAGAGAAGAGGATTACTCGCCAATAATTTGCCTAGCAAACTGCATCGGCCCAAAACTTCTTAGACAACCTCGTATTGAAAAACATACAACAAGCCCTGTCTAAGAGTGTGATATTCATGTGTTCGACAACTGCATTCTGTTGTGGTGTAGCCTTCATAGAGTGATGCTTCATAATACCCTTTTCTTGGCAAAACTTTTTGAGACACTTGACCTTGTTACCTATCTACTTTCCAATCATAGCCTTCCTTGAACTTCAGCAACATCATTCTTCTGTCACCTAGACATTCTTTGAAAAATCATCAATCAATGCCAAAATAAAGCTCCTCCCTAAGAATGGCCAGGAAAGGTACCCAAAAGGTATGAATTGATAATCCAATGTACCCGTAGTCCTATGCATGGTTTCAACTTTTATTGACTTGGCTTTGCACTGCTTGTCAAAGACCCAATGGTCACAAAAGTTCAGCTTCCCAATTTTTTGAACAAAAAGAATTCCACATTTGATCAACCCTATTATACCCCTCTCATGAGCCCCAAACTTACATATCGCCACAATTTTCTTAGAATTTGTATCGCCTTATAGTGACATTGTTGCAGTAACCAGTCATGTGCTACCTTGAAGGAAGTAAAGACTACCAATGGTTCTTCTTCCCCTTCATCACAACAAGAGTACCCTTATAGACCCTCAAAACTACCTTCAACTGAGAACTTGCAACCAATTGAGTCAAGCATGTCCCAAGAGATGAGATTCTTCTTGAATTCTACAACATGTCGAACACCTATCAATGTCCTAAAAATGCCATTGCGCATCTTAATTCAAATTGTACCCACTCCAATTGTCTTAATCAAGACACTATCACCATCAATGGTCTCATATGAAACAAATCAGCCCCTATTGGGAAACAAATCATATGAACAACCTGAATATAGAATTGAAACTAATAACCAAAATCATGTTAAAGCAATTTACTACCGTTTACAGACATAACACCCTCTGTTTCAACAAAATTATTTTCCAAATTTTAACCACATCAGAGGAATCGGATCATCACTATACATGTACCCTTTTATACAAATAGCACTCAATATTCTTATGAGACCTAATTTGAGATCTAGCCCCAGGCTATTGTCTGTATTTTATATTATCTGTTGTTCTTCTTCTTAAGTGTCTCTTGGCATTGAGTGCAATTGTCTGTCACCTTTGTAAACATACCTTGGCGTAGTGGGTAGATGTGAAAATGCCAGCAATTTTTGTCTCAAAATTTTATCTTGAAAAACAGGGGAAATTCTAAAGTACTGTATATGTTATGCATTTTTCTAATAAACTAGTGGTGGGGTACACGTTGAATTTCATCTAGTGTAGTTATATTTTTTAAATGAAAATTTTTATAATAATATAAAGGAAATGGACATAATAAAAATATTATTTCATTGTGAAGTTATAAACTATGTTGATTTATCAACCAAACACAAAAATAGTATTTCTTAGTGGATGAGAAAAGTGAGAGCAGAAGATTTAGTATTAGAAAGTTGTAAAACCACTAATATAAAGTAAACTAATGATATACAAATGTGATTTGGCCAATGAATAACTAAGCAAAAATTGTAAGAAAGAAGAAACTTAAATCCAGAATTTATCGAGAATCTTGATTAATGATTTAGATTCAATTCTAAAATGATGGGTCCTAATTCTAAAATAAATCTCAACCACATATGTATTTTCTAAACAAATTTCTAGTTAAAAAAAAAATTGAATTTGTAAAAGTCCTCATAACAAAGATAAGTATATGTTATCAAAAAGTAGTTAGATTCTCTCTTGTATAGTAAACAAAACTAAAAGTTGTACACGTAAAAAATAATGAAAACTTACACCTTATATAGAAGATGGAGTGTCTTTTAATGAATAATAGATGTGTCTATTCAATTGAGTAGTTGGATTCAATTAAAAATTATATTGATCTGATAAATATAACATTTTTATTGTATCACATGTCTCTGAAAAAATAGACGACAAATATTTAAACAAATTTTTTTTTTTTAGACAAACACAATAATATTACATGGAGATCCGTAGCAGCCCGGGTTAGTTTAACTCGACCTATTTTCATTTTTAGATGGGTCAAGGGGTTGTCCCGAGTGACTTGGACCTTTCTGGATAGTTTGGACCTCTGGCATGCATCGAGCTAGTTGTTGCCCTGGTCTCCTAAGTTGGGCTGGTTGTGCCTGCGACCAGCTAGGTCATACCTGTGAGGGGCTGTGACAAAAAATAGCTCCTAGTACTTTTGCAAGTGTGTTGCTCTATGCAAGCAAAGGGTAGGTTGGGCCCGCGAACAGGGTGAGTTAGCTGGACCGCATGCGTGGTGTTGTTGATTTCATCTCTCTCTCTCTCTCTCTCTCTCTCTCTCTCTCTCTCTCTCTTCTTTTCGCCATTTCGGACTTTAAGCTCTTTGAGCTTAGGTTTTATCTATTTTTACCCGCTTTCTACCCCTAGTTCCATATACCAAAATATATAGGCGAGGGCTTCTATTTAATCTAAGCAGATCGTCTTTTTGTTGCCAATAGTTTTCCAGCTTGTCTCCTTTTTGTTTCAACAGGTAGGGTCTGTTTCCTTAACTTGATATGAGTTCAGTAGTGTATTTGTGACGTATTTTGTTATATAGATTTTTTTGTTATTGGGTTGATTTTGGAATTTTGACTTGGGGTTGAGGGTTTGTTCAAAATTAGGGGTTGTTTGGTCATAATTTTGCAATTACATTTGTTTTTGGTATAGAAAATTGCATGTGGGTTTCTAAAAGTAGAAAAGCCCCAATTTGTGAAAAATCCTAAATGATATCAATTTTAGGAATTGGACAGATTTTTGAAAAAGGATTTGGCTAGAATGAAAATGTTGTGGGATTTTGGAAACAACGAGCATCGTTACTCTTTTGAAAAATATTGGATTATTGGGAAATATGAGTTTTGGGATATTAGATTGTATATCTGTATTGTTATCTTTTAATTATTACATTAGAGATAACTGTTTTGGCTATCGGTGGAGGATAACATTGCTGTGTGTTAGAAATTGCATGTGGACTAGGGAAACTAGAATGCTTAAAAAATCATACATATCATGGTGCACATCATAGGTTTTGGAATGGATTTTGGAACTGGAACTGGAACTGTATGGTTTTTGAAAAGGTTGTTTGAGTATTCTCATTTTTTGTTTTGATAACATTTATATCTTTTGGGAAAATGTTATCTTGGAACACATGTTGTGTTAATAAAATGATGAATAAAGTGGTAAAGCTGTAAGGGCGTGTTAAAGCATAATTAAGTTGGCCTATGTATCCATGGTGAAATACCTAAAATGCACTTGGTAGGTGTTGATTCCATCCGGATAATCTTAGAAAAATGACATATTGACGTATATAGTTATTATTATAAACACTAGCCTTAGAGATTTACCCATTTTATTTATTGTCATTTTGGTTTTCAAAAGGATGTTTTGAAAACGATTTTAGCAATGTATTTGCTTTCGTTTAGCGATGTATTCACATTTTAGTTAGCAACATATTTGCTAGTTGGTATTGAGATACTAGGATTTGTTTTGGAAATAGATTTTATCAAACAGATGTTTTGGTTGTCGAAAAACATTTTGAATAAACCAAAGGTTTTGGTAATTGGAAAGAAAGCTTTTGTTTTGTTGAGAAATTAGACGAATTTGAAAATGCATTTGGGCATATTGTATATATGTACTGCATCATGATCACTTATGCTGGTAGAGCATATTTAGTTTTTGAAATATTCTCTACTGAGCTTTATGCTCACCTTACGTGGCTGAAAATGTTTTTGAGGTGTGCATATAAGGATGTGGACTGAGGCGTTGAAGTTGTGTTCAAAATCGTGTAGGGTGGTTCTTTTATTTGTATGCTATGGCCATTTGTTTTATTTGGTAGACTGCATGCCATTCTTGTAAGGATTATACCATTTGTAAATGATCTAAGCCTTTAGGCATTTCATTATGATATATTTATCATCTATTGTATGTTTTTGTCAAAGAACATCCATTCCACGTAGATGTAAATGTAGGGTGTATGAAATCGAAATAACACATGTATTGTGTGACACTATTGTATCCATTTGCGTGAGAGATATTATCTATTTCTATCTGATTGTCGTCTTTTTACTTATCAACTTTGGGTGTTTTTACGTGGGCAGGACTATAAATCTAGGGTGTGACATCATGGTATCAGAACTAACTAGGTTTGAAAACCTTGGGCTCGTGGGAAGTGGTTAGCCCTAGTGGGTTTTTCATGCTCGATGAGAACATTTGCATGCTATGTGCTAAGTGATAACATGCTGATGTGTTCTATCTTATGAGGGTATGGTGTTGAGAATCATAGATATTATTCGAATCTAGTTAACTAACTTAGAGGTCTTATTGGAAACGCACTTGATTGACGTTGTTTCTAATGGAAAATCTAGCGAGTACTGAAATAAATGGCTATCTTTATAGAGAGCGAGTAGTAAATTTGGAGTGGGCACCTCAGTGTGTGCCATGTAGGTTGTGAGTTGGTTTTGGTTGGTTTTGGTGGCAGTTGGTAGGTCTTTCAGAGATGGTGGTGTTTCCGAGTCCTTTGTCGTTGTGTGTAAGGGTTGAGTTCTTATACTCACTTGGGTGATGTCGTATAGTTTGGTGCTGATTATTAGTATTTGGACTAGTGAAATATTAGGATTAATTATGACCTCGGTTGGTCAAGTGCATGAGATGTAGTATAGGGTGTGTTCCCTAATTGATGTGTACGGTTTAAGTCTGGTAACTCGATGAAGGGGTGTAGGTAGTGCTGGATTTTCGGGACACTAAAAGTTGGGATTGAACTCGTACGTGTTAGCAGTGTTGGTGTATGGTTCTGACTTTGGTGTTGGTAACCTAGGGGTCAATGTTATGGAATATGGTCGATTGGGATGAGGGTTGTGGATTGATTTCCCTCAAAGGTTGGTGGAATCAGTTGGACCATTTAGGCCAAGAGCTTATCATTGTGGATAATGTGTGATTGTTTGGAATAGGTGGAGTTGTTTTCTCTATAGTTGAGTGAGGTAGTTGGTTGAAGACCTGGTAGGGTTTATGGTTGATATGATTAATTCGATAAGGCATGAGGGGTGCTAGGGTGTTGTGGATGGTGTAATTAGTTTTGAGTTAGTGTTCTAGTGATGGATTGTCATAGTGGGCTTGTTTAGGGTCGACCTAATGAAATGATAGGACGTGGTGTTGGGATGTATCCAAAGATGGAATATCCCTATTAATGGTTGTGTTAGAAGTTTTATGTGGGTTAGTTTTATATTTGGTATATAGGGAGTTAGGGTTACCAGTGTTTTGGGAATAGGGTTGTTTAATTTGGGTATAACCTTGTAGCTTATTTGTAGAAGATGATAGCGAGTTTGTGGAGTATGATTGATCATTGAATTGCAAGGGGGATATAGGTCTCCCGTATTATTTGCTTCTTGTCGTGTTGGTTGTTTTGAAAGGGGATGTTGATCTCCTAGTCTAGTCTGTGTTATTGTATGTTGGATGAGTGGTGTGTTTTGAACACCCAATGTTGTGTTTTCTAGAGTAGTATGGAGATTTTCCGAACTTAGATGTTGTGTCTGGGTGATGAAGGTGGATGTACCTCATTTCTAGTTAAGTTAGGAGATGTTGTTGAACAGTTGGTTAGGTATACAACCCATGGTTGGTGTTGTACTTGTTACATAGTGTTGTGGTAGTTCAGTGATTGGTAGTAGAGGTTTTGGGGGTGGCATTTGGGATGTGATTGTCCTTTAGGGTATGACATTGGCTTTGGCTCATGTGGTACTATTGGTTGGTTGAGAAGGTAGTTAGGAACATGGAGTTGTGACTCAAGTGGTGGAGGAGATTGACAACTTCTTTTGTTGTGTATGTGCAGTTGGAGTGGTATGACTTTGAAATATCTATAAGTGTTGTGTATGTTTGAGGGATTTGGTTTACGGTACTTGTTTGGTGGATGTTAGCAACTGGTAGGTTGGCAGAGAGAATCAGTATTTTGTTTGCACCTGTGTAATGTGTGATGGTATAGAATGTTGAATCAAGGGTTGACCTTACCGGTCATTAAGAGATTGAGGTGGGATGTTGTCTTGTTGTATGGTCCGGGCTGCTATGTAGTAGTGATAATGTTGTGATGTGGTAGGCCCTTATGAGTTGAGTAGCGCAAGAGGGAAAGTATGTATAAACTCGTCGAGATTGTGTGTACATTGGTAAAATAATAGATTTAGTATTGAGATAACCCACTTAGGGTTAAGGGCGAGATGTTGTGTAGTAAATAGTGGGGTTTTGCTTTGCGTAGTGTGTAAAAATACATGGTTGGCGTGTTGTTAGATGATGTATCGAAGGGGATTGGTCATGGGACTATCCCAGGAGGTTGCCTCGGTATGGCAATAGCGGGTTTAATGTATTGATTGAGTATGTTCGATAGTGCCGAGTCACTTTGGTGTGTGTGTGTTTGTTGTTTGGTTTGGGAGTGGAACTTCGAGTGATGTAGTAAGATTGTGTGAAGTGATTGGTGTGCTATGTTAGGGTTGTCTTTAACCTTATCGGTCCTCATGTATGTGGTGCAGGTACTTGGTTGTCATAGGTGTATGAGTGAGCTAATCTAAGGGTATGGGTAGTGTGTTTTGGTCTTTAGGAGTCTAGCTCGAATGTGTATATGAAGTGATGATGTGCTTGCCATATTGGCATGTGTGGTGGGTTATTTGAAATTAAACGTAGTATGGGTTAACTTTGAGCGATCCTGTTTGATTCAAAAAGAATATATGAATGTGTGTTGAACTCCATCTCGAAGTTAGTGAATTTGGGTAACATGCTAGTGTTGATGTTGAGTTAGGTGGAGTTAAGTGGAATATTGGTGTTTGGGGGCTAGTATATGGTTGTTATGTGGTTAAACGGTGCCATAATGTGGCTTATGAGTAGAGAAGTTGTTTTGAGTATGGGGTAACCGATTTGGGGTTAGAGGTGGAAGCCTTAGGTTGGTGAGCGCTTTTGTGCATTATGTGTTTGATGATTGTCGAAGTTTCTTAGTCTTTTATTGTATTGTTTGTATTTTGTGAAATTTCTAGGAATTGTTATCACAGAAATTTTGTTTTGGAGTTGTGTCATCCCTGTAGGTGTGATAGGTGTTGTTGGATAACTGTGTTGTGGTTCACCGACGGAGTGCTACAAAAATGATTTTTGGGAAAAATACCTTTCTTTCGATGTTGTGGCCTTGGATGGCCTTATTGAATAGGAATTGTTTTGGCTTTAATCAGAAATGTAAGTTTTCGATTTAATAAAAAGCCGAATCTAACAAATCATGAAAAAAAATAAAAAATAAAAGGAGTTTTGTGTTATGAACAACCTTACGGTTTTCAAAAAACAGTTTTGAAGTCTTTGGGTTTTGTTATGGAAGGTTGAAAAAGTATTTTGGTTGTGGGTGGTGCGAGATTGAGCACCTGTTCAGAAAAGAAGTATTTAAAGGAAAATGGAGAAAAGAGAAAATTTCCTTAAACCTGAATGGATTGTGTCATTTTGTGTTGTTGAATTGTGTTGTGACATAGCGTGTGGCTAGTTATGTGCTATGTGTTTGTCTTAGCAAGGAATTTTGAGTTGTCAAGGGTCATTATGTTGTATCCGTTGTCTTTTAATCGTGTTTCATTTTTGGTCCTCTTTTTTGTGAGTTTTGGGCCGAGAGTTTGGGTGAGAATAATATTTTCCTTCTCTGTGTTTGAGTGTTTAGCACTTGGTGGTGATTTGGATATTATCGGTGGGGAGATGTGGTTGAAGTCTTTGAATCCGAGGAGGTTGACGTCTTTGGGTTTGAGGAGTTATTGTGGGTGTTTGGGAAGTTGCTATTTTAATAGGTTATTTTAGTTTTTGGTTATTTTAGTAGGCTAAAATTTTTGTGTTTAGGAAGATAGTTACATTTTTTTGTAGTTAGATGTGATGTTTGTAAAAGAAAAAGTGAAATAATTATTGATTTGATGTGACATTTTGTCATATTAGCTATTTTAGTCTATTTTGTCTTTTTGTAGATTTTAACCAAAAAAAAAAAAAAGAAGAAGAAGCTAAAATCCACCTTCCCAAACACCCCCATTGTTGTGGTGGTTGTTGTTTCTTGTCTCATGGACCACAGCGATACATTTAGAAAGTTGTTGGTGTCTACCGCAGATGTTGGGGGCCACGAAGAAGACCTCATGGCTACAGACATCGAAGTAGAGCCAAAGCCACTCCCTTTTAGAATGAGGCCATTCTACAATGCGACCTACAGGCCATGCACACACACGATGGCCCACGAGGGCATATTGCGACTCACAGAATTCTCCTGACAGGTTGCAAAGGATGTGTTGCTTCGAGAGTGCTCAAGGCATCTCTCCCAGGAGACTTTCGCAGTACCTTTTTACTTCTGTTGCATACTACATTCTAAATTCTTGGAAAGCTCTATTTGTTTTTGTATGCCAACAACTTTTTTGTTACAGGTCACTGGCCGACTGATAAGGAGGTATGAGAGTATCCACGGCCCTTGCCAGTGGTACAAAGATCTCTCCCACTGAGGTCCACATCTTAGTGAATGGAGCTAGCTTCGGTCCCATTCTACTTGGGGATCTCATCATTGCAAGCGGACTGGTCGATCTACGGTGCCTTGTGTAGACACCCCATTTTTGACGGCCCTTATGACTTGGACACCATTGCATGCACACCTGATGATGAGTTTATATGCTTGCCGAATGCTCGAAGTCCTCAGTGGAATGCCACAACTTTCAGCTTTTCAAATCCTACACCCCTGTTGCCTCATTTTTGGACCAAGCCTTGGTCCTTCAAGCCTGCAGCTTCTGGTGGCCTGCGGGCCACCTTTTAAGGCTGTCGGCCATCACTTTTGGGCTACCGGCCACTGATGTGGCCTGCTGGCCACCAGTGATGGCTGGTCGGCTACCAGTGTATTTTGCAAATATTTTATACCAGTTGTGCTAGCTAGTTGCACAAATGCATCCATTTGTCCACGCGTGTAGGGCTGGATATCCTTGTAGAGATTTCATGTTTTCTATATATAGGAGACCCTTCTCTCTCGTTTGAAGGTTAGAAAATTTTGAGATCAAAAAATTTTCCTCTCTCTACCAAATCTCTACACTTTTGCCTACAATTCTTTAACCTTTGCCTATACACCCTTAACCAAATATTCTCATCTTTGAGCTGAGGTGTCTTTAAGCTTGGTTTGAGCTCTAGAGGGTGTTGTTTGCTTGGTTTTGTTGCTTGAATTACTTCTTCTCTTCAAGAGGTATAAAGTTTTAGCCATTTACTTGCTTTCTCTACTATCTTTCTTGCTGTTTTCCAACTGATTTTGGACTGTAAAACTTTTGTATTTTTGGGCTGAAACTTGGGTCTAAGGCCATTAAAGGTTGAGGGGGTGGTTCACCCTTCTTTGTACATTATTTAGGAGGCCTTACCCCTTATGTTTCCTACCTTTTTACTATCTTTTTCCAAGCTTTTAAACACTGATTTTCAGAGCTTTTTCTGTGGTTAAAATCATGTTTTGAAGTCCAAATTTGGAGGGATTAACATCCCCTCCTTGTGCCTTGCTTACTAACCTAGTTTGTGCCATGTTCTGGCATATTAATCTAGCTATTTTTAGCTCAATTCCAGCACGTTTTAGGACTTGTTTAAGACTCTTTCAGCATTGTTTTGGGCTGTTAGTTACATTTGAGCTTCGTTTTGCATTCTTGTAGTGTAATAGTCCTCATGAGTTTGGTGTTCTAGACCTTAGACTGTCACACCCCAAACCCGGGTATGACCGGCCGTGGCCCACAGGGCCTTAGCCCCAGGCACACGTAAGCCTAAATACGAAACCATACACGCTGAATACTATTAAATAGTCCATTAATAAATAACCAAAACTCAATCCAGTGTCATGCCACAAGTATAAACGGCAAAATCAACCGTAATCAATACCATCCAAACTTATGAGATATAAACATCACACATATCAAAGTAATCCTAAATGAACCCCAATAAAAATTAAAAATAAATATACACAACCTTGACATAACAATTTAAAACAAAATAAATGAATGTCCTAGAGGTCCATGCAATCGAGTCCCCACTATGCCATGAGTCCACTCGAAGTCCTTCTAACACCTGGAAATGGTAAACAACTAAGTCAGATGATAACTCAGTGAGTAGCAACATGGATAGTAAATACAGTTTCGAAAATAGGGATCAATTCCAAAATAAGATATATATATATATATATATATCACATAAACTAGATTGACATACAGTTTGGTAAAGATAATCTGTTTCAAAAAGAAGGTTCCACAGTTCAACAGTTAAAATACTCATATCTCTCGAGAACATGATAATTGACATTTTTCACTTAAAACAGATTACAACATGAACACCAATAATTTTCGGGTACCAATAAAAACAAATAATATGCCACACAGTTCTCAAGGCTATAAGCCTCGTTGGATCCAATACCGAACTAAGAGTTATTCTCAGGGTGGCAACCCAGGCCTTTTCTCGAAGACGATCCAATTAAAGGTCACCTAGCTTAACCTAGGTCTTTTCCTTACAATCGTTGAGCACTAGAGTCATCACGGCCCAACCCGGATCTGTTCCCTAGTGGCCAGAGTCACCACACAGAGTGGAATAATTTACCTGGACTAAATACACACATGGTCCCAATCATCAATACATATCAGTTTCACAAAACATGGTAGTTCATCATTATAAACATGAGACCAAAACAAATAGTTTGCATTATGGCAAGTTCACACATGTTTCGGAAATAATTTGATTCCATTGATAATAGAATAATTTATCAAAACAGTTTAGTCATGAAACAACAATTTAATTTTCCAGCAGTTCAGGTGTAACAACCCTCACCTTACTCTTGTCATACTTGCATACATTCTTGCATGGTCTTGCTTTATTATATTAATTGGAAGGATTTGTTTGCCTTGTTTTGTTAGTATTACTTGCGCGATCTTGTCCCTTGTTCGGTATGTGCGTAGCCGAGGTCATCTTGAGCTTAGTCCGCCTTTGAACCCTTGTACTTAGACTTGTTTTGAGATCTTGTTCAACCCCATCTTCACCTCGAGCATTCATTGCCGAGATGCTTCGCACTTAGTGAACCTTGTCCTTGGGCAGCTATGGCCTAGGCCGAGATGTTGCACACCCCGGCCAAGGTGTGGCACAGCTTAGTCAAGTGTCGTCCTCCCTAGCCGATGTTTTTCTATCCTGTTGCCGGATTCTTGATTTGAGCCGATGTCATCTTGTTGCCGATGTGTCTTACCCGAGCTTGCTGCATAAGCTTTGTCAGAGACTTGTCTTGTCTATCAATCACCTTTTTGGAGCTGAACCAATCCGATAACGCCACGTGTCCGAGCTGATTGTTAAGGCAGCCGGCAGACCTTGAAACAAATCATTTTCTTGTCTCAATCTTTGTTTTAGAGAGAGAAGCTCTAGAGAAGAGTTCTTGAGTGAGAGTAGTCTTCCAAGCTTGATCTTCGTGGTTTGAACCGTTGGATCCGAGTTTTGAGGTTAGAATCTTGATCTCCTTTGGTTGTTCTTGCTGTTTACCTAGCTGCATTGCATGATCGAATTTGTGTTGCATGTCATGCATCGTTTTGAAGTTGGTTTTGGTAAGAGAAAATGGTTTTTCATGTGTTCTTGAGGAAAGTCTCATTTTGATCGAAAAGTTTGGAACGAAAATCATGTTTTGTGTTTGTTCTTGCATGACTTTCTTTAATGGGTACCCAGGTCCATATATTTTGAACTCTTGGCATGAAAACTCAGATTTTTGTAACAAGTTGTGAGCTTGCATCCATCTTTCAAATGAACATGTTCTTCATATTCTTCAAAGGAAAACCCAGGTTTTTCCTGACTTCGTTTAGCGGGACCTCGGCTTAGTCCTGGATGGTACCCAGTGTGTTTTCGAGAAACGGGAGCAGTGATTAAGCTCCCAGCTTGTTTTGTTTTGTCTTTGACTTGGATCTGGCAAGAATGCCGAGATCATTTGCATGTGTATATAGAACTTGCCTTGAGAATGTGACTTGCCATGTGATTGTAGGTCCTTGATATTTGCTTTGAGTCTACACCTGAAGAACTAGGTGAGTGGTATTTCTAATAAAGCTATGTTATACTTGTTTTTTTTGATAAATCTTGTTTTGTTTGTTTTGACGTGGTATTTGCTAAGCATGAATAAATGGCCTTGTTTGATTGTTATCCTCGGAAAGTCCCTTGTGCTGGAGGACTCTAAACTTTTGCAGTACTAAGTATAAAAGGATACGGTCCTTGTTAAATCGGGCTACGGGCCTAAGTAACACAAGTCCCTTGTGCTGGAGGACTCTAAACTTTTGCAGTACTAAGTATAAAAGGATACGATCCTTGTTAAATCGGGCTACGGGCCTAAGTAACACAAGTCCCTTGTACTGGAGGACTTTAAACTTTCGCAATACTTTTGACCAAACGATTACGGATCGTACAACCCTTGATACTCGAATGATGAATACGGTTCATCCCTTACTTCGCCGATGTTATGATACTCGAATGATGAATACGGTTCATCCCTTGCTTCGCCGATGTTATGATACTCGAATGATGAATACGGTTCATCCCTTGCTTCGCCGATGTTATGATACTCGAATGATGAATACGGTTCATCCCTTGCTTCGCCGATGTTATGATACTCGAATGATGAATACGGTTCATCCCTTGCTTCGCCGATGTTATGATACTTGAATGATGAATACGGTTCATCCCTTGCTTCGCCGATGTTATGATACTTGAATGATGAATACGGTTCATCCCTTGTTTTGCTTATGTCAGTGAACATCTTTGGTTACTTGTAATATTTGATTGATGAATACGGTTCATCCCTCACCTTGCTAAAGTTTGATGTGTTTCGTTTTGAAGGACCTCAACTATATTCATACAAAACCTTTATTATTAGTATCATTCACTGAGTATTTGTACTCACCCCTCTATATATATGTAGGTGATGAGCAGGACGGCGGCGACGCCTAGATCGTTTGGATGCTTGTTTTGGATTTGTACTTAGGTCGACTTTACTTTGTATTTACGTCAGCGATGCCTGCTTTGCATGTCGGCAAATCTTGAAAATCATGCTTCTTGACTTGTATTAGCTGTATTTTGTATATGTCGGCTCGAGGAGCCTTTTGATCAAGATGTAACATGTATTTTATCCTATTGTATCCAAGTTGTAAAGTTAATTGGAATGTTTGGCATTGCTTTGATCTACGCACAGCTCTTATGGACCACTTGTATTTGATTTATTGCTTCCGCATTTGTGAGCCCCCTATATCCATACTCTGATTGTGTTAAGTTTTGAAAAGTTGGCCTTCGGTAATTACGGATTACTGGCCATCACGGCACCAAACTATTAGGGGCGGTTTGGGGTCGTGACATCAGGGTAGGGGAAGATTTATAAAAATATGTAGCATGAAACTATTCACCTAAAAACGAAATAATATAATATCGAATAGAGTATGAAAGTCCAACTAGTGCCTTGAACCAAGTATAAAAACTACACGTCACTACTAATTTAAAAATACTAAAGAGAATAATAAACTAAGTACCCCACACTAAAGCGCACTAACATAGCTCAACCCAACTCACCGTTACTCTTAAATATTACCTAAGTTCAAGTTCTTCAAGGTCTAAAATCACCCAAGACATGGGTTCAAATCGAAACTTAATTAAAAATAATTTTAAGATAAAACAGAATTTTAAACTAGTTTACCCAATCTATTCACTAACATTGAAAATTACAAAACCCACTCCACGCTGTTCGAAAAATTCCAAAACCCTCTAGATATCAACTAACATATCCTAAGTTTCAAACCCAAAAGGTTTCACTTGATTTTCTTATCAAAATAATTATCTACAATTAATTATACCTAAACAAGTTGTTTTCTGAAGCACTTTAAAGAAATTAATGGTTCTCTTAGTATACTTGAGCAATCAATGCAAGGCCAAAAACGTATGAAACTAGACTCGTAACTGGTTCTAATGACACTAATTTGATAATTTTTGGATTTATACCCAAAGAGAACAACACTCCCAAATTTACTGTTTCAAACCGGCTTTCTGGACAGATTTGAACGCATCAGATTATATAGATTTTGACTTCCAAAAATTATGAAAAAATTCAGATATGCAATTCAATATGTAATCGATCTACTGTAAAAATTTCAGTTTAAAATTCACTCGTTTGACATGGTTTCTTGATTTTTAAAGTTTGTAGATATGTGCAGAATTTCATACTCAGAAATTACACCCTCAACTCCATGTACCCGTTTAATTCCACATCAACTTCAAATAGAATATTAATCATCAATAACTGAAATAGTGCTAATTCAATATAATATATAAACAAACCCAAAAACCAAATCCTTAATTGAAACGGTGCTTCCCGTTACCCTTTTTTTTCTTTTCTTTTTCTTTTTTTTTTCTCATCCAATCAATACACTAGAACATCTATACACAATAATCATAGATATAATATATTGTAGAAGAACAATACCTT
Source organism: Camellia sinensis (assembly GCF_055761805.1). Taxonomy (NCBI): domain Eukaryota; kingdom Viridiplantae; phylum Streptophyta; class Magnoliopsida; order Ericales; family Theaceae; genus Camellia; species Camellia sinensis. The sequence goes on along the minus strand of NC_138969.1, from coordinate 140,226,869 downwards.
AAAGTTGTAGAACCACAAGATGCTGGAAATTTCTCTCTCTCTCTCTCTCTCAATGACTCATGGCTGCTAAGAACCTAAAGTGGTTGCTGTTGTGTTGTTCAGAAAAGAATTGATACCTCATCATTAGGGTTTTATCCTCCTATAATAAATTTTCAAAATGACCCCTTAATAACTATATTATTATAATTATTTAACAATATTACTATTATTTATTTTAATAGCAAATTTTGCCTCTAAATTAGAGATTTCTACCATAAATTTGTTTTAGATTTAAAATTAATTAAAAGACCTTCCAAATATTTAATTTACACTTTAGGATTTACTATCAAAATATTTGGGATTGTAAAATTATTATTATTTAATTATTTACTTAATTTTTATATTCGGGTTCTCACATTCTCCCCCCTAAAAGAAAAGTTTCGTCCTCGAAACTAACCTAAGTAAATCATGAGAATAGATGTGGGTACTTCTCGCGCATCTCGTCCTCGCATTCCCAAGTCGCCTCTTCAACTACATGATTACGCCGGAATACCTTAACCAATTTAATGACCTTTGTACGCAACATTTTCTCTTTCGAATCGAAAATCTGAACAGGCATCTCCTCATACAAAAAAGCCCCCCTAATCTGAAGTGGCTCATAATCTAACACATGCGACGGACTGTGCACATATTTTCTCAGCATAGACACGTGAAACACATTATGCACTCCTGCCAACCTAGGGGGTAAAGCAACACGGAACACAACCTCACCAACCTTCTCCGATACCTCAAATGGACCAATATATCTAGGACTCAACTTTCCTTTTCTTTCCAAACCTGATCACTCCTTTCCATGGTGATACTTTCAAGAATACCATATCCCCACATGAAACTCTAAGTCTCTCCTACAATGATCAGCATAACTTTTTTGTCTACTCTGAGCAGTCTATAATCTCTCCCTGATGGTGATAATTTTCTGTGTAGCATCCTCCACCAAATCAGGTCCCAACATTTGCCTCTCACCAACCTCATACCAACACAAAGGAGACCTACACTTCCTCCCATACAAAGCCTCATAAGGACCTACTCCCAAACTAGAATGACAACTATTATTATACGCAAACTCCATGAGCAACAAATAATCATCCCAATTACCTCTGCACTTCAAAGCACAAGCCCTCAACATATCGTCAAGGGTTTGAATAGTCCTCTCCGATTGCCCATTTGTCTGAGGGTGATAAGCTGAACTAAAATTTAACTGAGTGCCCGTGGCTGACTGTAACGCACCCCAAAACTTAAACACAAAACGAGGTGTAGACACCCCATTTTTGACCGACCTTAAGACTCAGACGTCATCGATTGAGCGCTCGGTGATGACACATGTTGTGCTCATTCTGAGGTAACAGAGTCTCGGCTGAGAGCCTTGCCTCTAGACCTCGGGACTCTTTTGTGCTTAGCCTCGATTTGCGAACCAGGTTCTGTTTTCTCATCTCGAAGGGAGGGAGAGGTCTCATAGACCATCTCTCAGTGGCCGTAGGCTACTTTTCGTGGTCGTAGACCACTGTTCCCGTTTGGAGACCAGTTTCTGATTTTCGGAGCCGTCGACCGTGCGCCTCAGTTCGGGACCGCTTAACTTTCTCCTTTTGGCACGGTTTTTGGAGAGCTTGAACATTTTGAACCTTCATTTTGGCTTCTTGAGGAAGCTTGAACCTGTTGAACTCTTGTTTTAGCTTCTTGAGAAAGCTTGAACCTTTTGAACTTTTGTTTTAGCTTCTTGAGAAAGCTTGAACCTTTTGAACCCTTGTTTTAGCTTCTTGAGGAAGCTTGAACCTTTTAAACATTTGTTTTAGCTTCTTGAGGAAGCTTGAACCTTTTTAATCTTCATTTTAGCTTCTTGAGAAAGCTTGAACCTTTTGAACCTTTGTGTTTAGCTTCTTGAGGAAGCTTGAACCTTTTGAACCCTTGTTTTAGCTTCTTGAGGAATCTTGAACCTCTTGAACCTTTGCTCTAGCTTCTCCAAGAAGCTTGAACCCTTTTGTTTCTCTATAAGAGGGGGCCTCTCTCTCCTTTAGAGAGGTTGAAAAAAATTTGTCTAAGAAAAAGCACATATATCTCTCTATATCTCTACATTCTAGGCTTAGAAAGGGTGCTTGTTCTTGCCTTTTAACACCACACCTCATAGCCACACACCTCCACCATTAATCTAAGGTTCTTGGAGGGTCTTGAGAGGTCTCAAAGAGTTCGTTTTTGGTCCAAGAAGCCGCTGGTTTTGCTGAAGCTACAAGGGTAACACACTATTCCCTCTTTTAAGCTTTATTTTGCTTCATCTTTTAGCCATACTTGCAAGCATATTTGAGCTTTAGTGTAAACTAAAAAAAGTCTTGTTTTGCCTTGTTTTGAGCCATCCCCTAAGGCTTTTGTATTGAACTTTGCTTGGCTCTTTAGCCACTGAAATACAGTGGATTTTTAGTGGTTGGGATGTGGTTTTGAGTGCCAAAATCAGAGTGGGGTGACGCTCTCTCTCCTTGTTTTGTTTTCTAGCATTTTTGGCTTTACAAAGGAGCCCTTATTTTCATGCTTCCAAGCCATGTTTCAGGCCATTTTTGATGAGTTTTAGGACCTTCATAGGCTCTGTCCAGAGCTTGTTTTGCCATATTGGATGTCCATCTTGCATGTGTAGAATAACACTCTTCATAGCATATCAAAGGAGCATCTCATTCTTGCGTGAATTAACCATGTTTCAGTGGGTTTTTAGACTTTATTTGGCATGTCATACCTCTGAATTTTTCTGGTTTGGTAGCCTCTTCATTGCCTCACATGCTTGTAGTGCAAATCCTCTTTAGTAGCTTACATTGCATGCTATTTTGGCCTTTGATTCTAGCACTTTTTGGCCATGCCTTAAACTGATTTTGTGCATATTTTGGACGGCCTTAGCTTTGTTTTTGGACATCATGGTCGAATGATATTTGCTATGCATGGTTGTAGTTCAATACCCTTGCCTAGCTTTGAGTTTTGAAGCCTATTGCATGCGTATTTTGAGGTGTTTCCATGTTTTGGCATCATTGTGAATCATATTTTAGAGCTTATGTGTATCCCATATTCCCATGTTTTCCACTCTTTAAATGTGTTTGAGAGTTATGCATGAATACCTCATTTTTTGACAATTGCATGAGCTTCATTTCCATGCTTTGAGAGCCATCATTTTAGTCCATATTTGCAACTGTTTCGGCCTGCATAGGGTTTGGGGCTGGTTTGGCCATTTGAGTATTGCTTTGCATGCCTATAGTGTAATCCACTTCACTAGTTTCAGTATTTGGTCCATCTAGCATGCAACGTGTGAGGTGTTTGCATGGTTTGGGACCATCTTGCATGTCATTTCAGAGCTGGAAAATATGTGATTGTATGCCATATTTCATGTTTACCATGCTTTGGTGGAGTTGCACTTTGTGCCTTAGGTTCGGTCCCTTGCATTTGTGCATGTTTGCATGTGTGTTGTCGCTTCGTTTTCATCATGTTTGGCCACTAATTTGGGTGTGGCCAAGGCCCATCCATCTTGGTTTAAGTCCATCTTGCATTGTGTATGCCGTATAATCCATGTTGTTGCATGTTCGATCATTGCATTGAGTATGCCTCGTTCATAACATCGCGTATGATTAGTGCATTGTGTATGCATGCCATATAATCCATGTGAATTGAGTATGCCATTGATTAGTTCATAACATTGTGTATGCCATTTGCATGCTTGCATGTCATCCTTTGCATGTTTACATCACTTAGTCGCATTACATTTAGGCTTGCATACTACAGCTGCATTTTGTACATGCCATGCCATTCTATTTGTTGCATTGTGTTTGGAGTAGGGTTTAGTCCAAACACGGGGAATGAGAAATGTTTCATACTCCAAGTGATCAAACGTGCCTCGATTCCCGGTCACCGACACTCTTGACCACCCATGATGGAGTTGTTGGTTTTAGTTGTCTATATGTGCATTCATGTCCCATTGAGTCGTGCAATCCGACTCCTTGGCCATCATGCATCGAGATGCGTGATTGGTGACACGAGGATCGAGTACTATACTCCCTGGAGCTTGTGCAATGATGAGGAGAGTGGTCATGCACACATATGTTAAAAATACTTTGCCATGCCCCTTTCTCGCTCTCTGTTGTAGCAAACTAGAAACCAGCAGCAAAAACTGGTCAACAGCCTTCTGGAGCTTTGTACAATGTTCTGGGACCAGTTGCAAACAAAGGCAAATCGGGGCATCGCGATGGATTTCCCGACAAGGCGACTTGAGCATGCATGCATCCCTATCATTCGGAACAGAGCTGCGACAGTCCCTTTTGTTTAATTTGCATGCTAGTTTCCTTACTTTGATAATTTGCTAATTAGCTAGTGTTGTGTAATAATTAGTTAACTCGATTCTGTATTATTTATTCGGACCCTCTGAGTGAGGGAAATGTTTTAATAAGTGTGCGTGTGTGTGGTGTATGTCTTCCAACCCCACGTCATTCTCCCTTTTATTTACCAGCTTATGATGGTTAGTTTAGGGCATGTTTCAATTAGCATACTTATGCTCGCATGTTTGCATCCATTTATCTGTCTTGCATGCACCGCGCTCGGCGCATCACACTAACTGCATTGTGTTTCAATTCTGAGTTGAATACGTGTATCAATTGTTGTATTTCATATGCCATTTTAGAATAGCTGAGCCTATCTTAGTTGCATTTTTTAATGTGTTGCATTAGGCATTTCAGTATAGTTAGGATTCATGCATGATTTCTAATTAGCTTCTTTCTTTGGCTTGGAGTACTCGGTAAGTATTTATGCTTTAGCATTCTTGCATGTGTGTGAGTGATTTCCATGATAGCATGCTTGCCATGAGGCTATTTGCTTATGTGATATAACTGCCTGAATGCCTGTGGGTGAAGGTTGGGTTATTTGAATTGGAACAATTCACCAATTGAGAGTTTTAAGCCCACTTGAGAGTGGCAAAATCATGTTTTCTTAAGCCCACTTGAGGGTGGCAAATCCACGTCTTAGCCTACTTGCGAGTAGTACCATCAAACCATCTTTCAAATAAACAAACATGAAATGTTTTGTTCCAACTCAAATGATCCAATTTATACTTGTATGTTGCGTGTATCACATAGTAATTCTAGGCTAATAACCGGAATAAGAGCAAATAATGTTTTCAAAACTCGATATCATGGTTAGTAGAGGCCGATCTTTGATCGGGCGAGCAAGGGTGCTCACGAAGTGACCTTCCCCAATCCTACCCAAGTTCCCAAGCCGAGGCAACTTTGGTGATGACGGACACGTGGCCTTAGGCACGAGTCGGGGTTTCCTAAATTCCCCCAAAATAAAATATTTAGGTGGCGACTCTGTATCTGGCAAAGAAGTCCATGTTTGACACTTCTTTCTAAAAATTAGTTTTTCAAAACGATTTTCCGGATTTGGACTCTTTGATGATTCATCGGTCTTGCATTGCACTCCGCGAGATTAGATACAGGACCATGACATTGAGTCTGAACTGTAGTAGGCCCAATGAACAAAACGGGATTCCCTCCCTGGATGTTCGGGGACGTCTACAGTTTCTGGCGACTCTGCTGGGGATTTAGAGAACTTGACTCGAACTCATGATATCATATTTTGATTACACTTATGTGTCTCTTTGCATTGCATTTGCATTGGTGCGCCTAGGACACCGTGTTTTCCATGTGCTATTCCTGAACTGTTTGCCGAAGGCTTGCTTTGAGAAGCGTGCCATAAGGCTGACCGGTTACGGGCTCTGCCACAATGGGAACACAAACCCCGATTTTTTTTTACCGGGGTACCCTTTTTGACCATTCGACCTAGTGCATATCGAAATCCATAGTGACCATTCCAAACTAGGACAGGTTGCTTACCTGATTATAGGTTGCTCGAAACCGTTGTGTGCATAGTAAAACCCTAGCTCCGAACTAAATAGGACAGGGAAACCCTACCCCACCATAGGGGTGTTTTGGCTCTCATTTGCTTGCTATGTGCTTTTAGAGTGTGCCTCTACAAGGAATGCATGTATCAGTTTGCAAGTCTGGGTATCAGGCCTGAGGGCATCAGTATTTTGGGGGGATCAGTTTTACCCGAAGGTATCAGTTTACAGGCAGAGTTTTGGGCAGAATTCAGTAGAGAGCACAGTCGTTCAGCTATGTTTATACCTGTTCTGGTGAAATCAACCTGAGATGCTGTCTGTTTTCTCTTTTGCAAGGTAGTCGTGGAACTATAGCTTCAGAGGGCTCCAATATCCCCCAGGTACATTGGATTCGTGCTGATAGACTTTCTCAGGTTAGAGATTCAGTTCAGAGCAACCAGTGTTTCCTTCGCCAGTGGTAAGGCAAGAAAAAGGCCAATCAGGCACAGATTATCCATTCAACAGTCCCCAGTTCAGCGGTCATTATCCACCTCACCTGCGCACAATTGGGCTGAGATATTTGTTTCCCTCTTAGAAAAGTGATACACACTTGTTCAGTTTGATCAACAGTTTTCTGTTAGAATGGAAGAGATGATGTGTTAGCTCCAGGAGAGTATGAGAACCATTCAGCAGGACGCTGCTCGTCAAGCAGAATTTGCCAAACAACAGGCCGAGGTCATGGCTCAACAGGCAGAGTTAATTGCCAGGCTACAACAGCAAACCGGAGCATCCGCTTCACACCAAGCTCCTCCCCCACCAAGAGTCCCAATACTCGAGGAGACAGCAAATGTGCAGGAAGATACAGACATCCCAACGGGGCCAGCTCCGCCCCCAATCTTACCTCAGCTGTCCAAGGCACCCACGCCCACCAATCTACCGGATTCTCCCTTTGAGTTCGATGTGGACCCCACAGCACTAAAAGTGAGCAAGCTAGAAAAGCTGTTCAAGAAGACTCAAGGCGTGAAATCCATTTCGGACATAAAGAATGGATACACCGATTCGGCCGTAACTCTGCCAGACCGGTTCAAGATGCCACACATCGACCGCTTCGATGGCTCTGGAGACCCAATGGTGCACCTCCACCTATTTTCTGATGTCTTGAGGCCAATGGGTTTGACCACGGACCAGAAGCTGTCACTATTCGGCCGAACCTTGTCTGGAATAGCCGCAATCTGGTATGAAAAATTGGAGAACTCTACGAAACAGAACTGGGAAGAGATGGCTGAGGCCTTCGTTGCTCAATACTTATACAACACACAGATCGAGGTCACAACTCGTGATCTTGAAGTCACCCGCCAAGAGCTAAAGGAGGGTTTTTCAGAGTTTGTGACGAGATGGAGAGTAAAGGCCTCGATGATGACTGTAAGGCCTTCCGACAAAGACCAGATAAGGATGGTTGTGCGCAACCTCCAACCCAGGCTAATGCAAAAGATGATCATCATACCCCTTCCCACCTTTGCGGACCTACACGAGATTGGGGTGCAGATTGAGGATGCTATGAAGCAGGGCCTTATTGACCAGGAGAAGGAGCAGCCTAGGAGGGCGTTTACACGTAATTCGAATATGACCACCAGTGGTGACGCAGCTGCAAGATCTTCTGAAGTTGGAATGACCACCGTCACTCCAAAAACAACCACCCCCTTTGTTGGCACATCCAATCCAAACCCCTGAATTTCGGACTATCTACCCCGTGGCAAGAGGGTTTTCACCCCACTTTATATGCCTTTGTCTAAAGCTCTAGGGGTCCTACTCAGGAAAGGACATTTGAAACTGTTAGAACAACGGCCTCTGCCCGATCCTCTCCCTCCAAAGCATGACCTGACTAAGTACTGTGCTTTCCATCAACAAACCGGTCATGACACTGACAGTTGCATCCGTCTTCGCCATGAGATACAAAATTTGATTGACAACAGGGTCATCATCGCACCGGGTTCTGCAAAGTCTATCGGCACTTGACCCGTAAACTCTTTGGGGATAATGTGACCATGTGATCGGGGAATGAACCACCTGCAGATGGCACTCAGTTCACTCCAGCTATGGGGATGGCACGCACTATTTTGGGCATTTGCAAATGCTGTTTACTTTACACTCTGACTTGGGTATTGGGTCAGTCTTGTTGTGTTGTATAGAGTCAGTCTTTTCTTACTGAGTCAGTTGGGTCTGTCTTGTTGTACCGAGTTAGTCCTGTTTTGTTGGAGTTGGGTGATTTCGGGGGTGTTACCTCGGACATCACTTGCTCATTTTGTGTTTATCTTTTCGCTTTCTTTTAAGTTTGTTACTGCCTTGGAGCCAGTAATGCCAATAGATTTGAATGAACAACAGTGATTTTCACACTCTTATGTTTGCTTCTGCCTTGTGCTAGTTGTGTCAGAAGTTCTGAATGAGATGGCAGTATTTGACTAAAAACTGTGTCTTTTTTGTGCTTTGAAATCATTACATTGACCTGATTTTTTCAAAAATTTTTGAACATTGTGATGAAAACAAAGAGGAAGGAATTTCTCGGGATTTGCAAAAAATTTGATCAATTGAGAAAAAGAGAGGCATGCTAAGCCCTTAATGATTAAGATCATGTTTGTTAATGTGAGTACTGAGAAGGATCCTGGCTTGATCCAGATTGGTTCTGCATTGTCTTAGACGTGAGCGATTAGTCGCTTTCATAAAAGACTTCAAAAAAAAAAAATTATTTTGCGCGATCCTGCGAAGACCTGTGCGGAATCGCTCTTGAGATTGTGCAGCTTAGGATCGCTCTCAACCTCGGGACTCGACCCCTTTCTTTCAAACCTCGAACTTGGACTCAGAATGTTCAACGGTCAACCACAATGTAAGGCCCGTGTGGCCGGATCAGAAGCAGCCCATGAACTAGGGGTGAGAATATTAGATGTGATCAAAAGAAGCTTGCGAAGCTAGATCAAAAGTAGCCTTTGAACTAGGGGCAAAAAATGTCAGATGTGCTCGAAGAGTCAAAAATTAGGATGTTTCTCAAGTTAACAAAGATTGGCAAGAATGCCAAATCCCAGAAGGGAGGAAAGAAGAAAATATTGTTGAAAGATAACCGAGTTCCTATCCACAACACTAGGGGCAAATTCAGCCCCATATTCGATGGACTCCTGCATCGTCAGCGAACAGCAACCATTCTCCTGGATTCAGATGACTTCAGGATCTCAAAACCATTTGACATGGAAAAAGCTACACTTTTACCCTTGAGAGGCTCGCTGGACCGAAAACCCGGAAGGGCGACCCAGGCAAAAGTTAGAACAAGAAAAAGAATAAAAAACTAAAAATGCAAAAAAAAAAAGAAAAGAAGAAAAATAAAGAAAATGAAAAGAAAAGATGAAAAAGAGAAATGAAAAGAATTGAAAAGAAAAGAAGAAGAAAGCTCGCAAGGTTGAAAACCCAGAAAGAGCAGCCTTGGCAAAAGTTAGAGCGCAAAATGAGAGGTTAATACTCGAGTGTACCTTAACCCCCGAACTACGTAAGGCTTGATTCCCATGTTTGGGATACGTAGGCAACTTCATTTTGAAGTCCGCCCACAAACACTTCCAAATCGACTGTGTCCATGTAATGGTTCTGATCATCGTTGTCTTCTCTCTATCCGAGAGCTCGATTGTGATCGTCACCTTGAAAACTGGTTACAGTATGCTGTGGTGTTATTCAAACAAGGGGCAACTTTCCGTTGCTATACAGCGCGTTGCGGTGCTATTCAAACAAGAGGCAACTTTCCGTTGCCATACAACGCGCTGCGGTGCCATTCAAACAAGGGGCAACTTTCCGTTGCCATGTAGTGTCGTTTAGACAAGGGGTAATTCTCCTTCGGATCTGAAATTGTGCATCTCGAGAGTAGGTTCCGTGCTCGTTGAGCAGTGGCCGTTTGCAAAAATAGTTTTTGACAATTTTTACTGAGGTTGACTAATTTTCTCAAAAAGTATTCCATTTTTCAAAACTGGACCATTTCTTGGACCTAAAAAAGGAAAATTTTCAGTGCTCATAACTTGACTTACATGATTTCAAATCAGAATATCGAACAATTGTGTTAATCTAACCCTCATATTGGTCAAAATTGTTTTAGTAGAAAGCAAAAACAAAAATCGTCAAAATAATGAACTAGGGGCACAATTGAGTCAAGTGTTCTGTCTTTTTCCCGTTGTCAACATACTTGCCAAAAAAGGGCACTCTACTTGCCGGAAAAGGGCACAATTGAAGTTAAGAAACAAAAGGTCGAAAGCTCTCTCATCCTCCAAGCAGCGAGGTATCAAGCTAAGTGCGAAGCACGAATTGGAATGGATCATGATATTCCACTCCCTCATCTGGACAGATCTGATCACGTCCAAATTCCCCAGCAGAACATCGTCAACCAATGCCAGCTGCAGATTTGCTACACATCCAGTTGTAGCGCAACTCCTCTGTGGGAGAAACTCACTGTTGTGGAACTTTCTGTTTATCCATCAATCGCCCAGGGAAGGGATAAAAAAAATGAGAGATTGAAGAATAGAGAGATGTGCACTGAGAGGAAAAGTGACAAAAGGGCTTTTTCAGAAAAACAGAGCCTGAGGGCCGAGTGATGTGAGGATCACAAGTAAGGAAGGGTGGGAAACAATACCCGAAAAATTGGCTCCTCGCGACCCGAGAGGTCTCTCGTCTTTGGAATACATCTGAGTGTCGTGTCTTTTGTTTTGTTTGTCTCAATTCTTGTTTTGAGTCGTTTCGAGTGTTACCCGATGTGTTTTGGTTGTTTACCTTTTACTTTTCTTTATCGAGTCATTTTCGCTGTGTACAGTCATAGGCTCAATACCCAGTTAAGAACTCATCTCTTAATTTCAAAAAGATCGTTTTGTGCCCAGAGTAGTTTTCCATTCTTCACATTTGTGCAAAACAGGATTTGTTCTTTCGTAAAACTGCAGGGTTCGACCCAGGTCACATCAGAACAGTAGAGCAAGGACCTATCTGAAGCTATATAGATTCCAGACTGCAAAGCAAAAGAAAAGAGGGAAAATTTAGAGCATCTGAGTGTGTTTCAACTTCTGCAAGTTTCGTCATTGCATCCCGTCCGTCCAGAATGAGCTGTGTGTTCAAAATGAGCCGTGTGCTGTTATGGGCTATGTGTTCAGAATAAACGGAGTACTGTGTTATGAGCTGTATGTTCAAAATAATCCGAGTACCGTGTTACGAGCAATGTGTTCAGAATGAGCAGTGTGTCATACGAGCTATAAGTTCAAAGCGAACAGAATACTGTGTTGATTGTTTCAGAGCCAGGATGGCAATCAGAAGTGCTCTCCTTGAGGACCATTTCCCGTCAGAATAGAGCGATTTACCGCCACTCATTCCATGAGGTGCTTTCTAAAGTGCCACTTTGTTTGTTTATTGCATTCCCTAAACATCATGCTCTACATTGCTTGTAACATGCATCGTATCATCGCACTTATTGCATTTATTTGCATCTTGTGTTATCTTGTATCGTTTATCCTTTTACGCTGAACATCATTTAGGATCGTTGCCCTCCGGGGCTTTCTCAGGTTGCGTTGTGCGTGCACTTGGGCGGTTGTTTTCGGTCCTCTTCTCACATTTTCAACGTGGTCAGAGTGTTCCTTTCCTTACACGATTTCAGCGTGTTTGGAATTCATCTTAGCTTACATTGTTATGCACGCTTCTTTCCGAAACACCGGGATATGTCCCTGTGTTTCTCCCTCTTTGGTTAAGAGCATCTGGAATACGTTCCAATGCTTGAGCCATTCCAAAACACCGGATACGTCCCTATGTTTTTCCTTCTTTTCGAAGCACCGGGATACGTCCCTATGTTTCTCTTTCTTTTTGAAACACCGGGATACGTCCCTATGTTTCTCTTTCTTTTTGAAACACCGGGATACGTCCTTATGTTTCTCCCTATTCGGTTAAGAGCATCTGGAATACGTTCCAATGCTTGAGCCATTCCGAAACACCGGGATACGTCCCTATGTTTTTCCTTCTTTTTGAAACACCGGGATACATCCTTATGTTTCTCCGTATTTGGTTAAGAGCATCTGGAATACGTTCCAATGCTTAAGCCATTCCGAAACACCGGGATACGTCCGTATGTTTTTCCTTCTTTCTGAAACACCGGGATACGTCCCTATGTTTTTCTTTCTTTTTGAAACACCAGGATATGTCCTTATGTTTCTCCCTTTTCGGTTAAAAGCATATGGAATACGTTCCAATGCTTGAGCCATTCCGAAACACCGGGATACGTTCCTATGTTTCTCCTTCTTTTTGAAACACCGGGATATGTCCCTATGTTTCTTCCTTTTCGGTTAAGAGCATCTGGAATACGTTCCAATGCTTGAGCCATTCTGAAACACCAGGATACGTCCCTATGTTTTTTCTTCTTTTCGAAACACCGGGATATGTCCCTATGTTTCTCCCTTTTTGGTTAAGAGCATCTGGAATACGTTCCAATGCTTGAGCCATTCCGAAACACCGGGATACGTCCCTATGTTTTTTCTTCTTTTCGAAATTCCGGTATATGTCCTTATGTTTCTCCCTTTTCGGTTAAGAGCATTTGGAATACGTTCTAATGCTTGAGCCATTCCGAAACACTGGGATATGTCCCTATGTTTCTCCTTTATTCCAAAACACTGGATATGTCCCTATGTTTCTCCTCTTTTCCGAAACACTGGGATATGTCCCTATGTTTCTCATTTTTCTCGAAACACTGGGATATGTCCGTATGTTTCTCCCCTCCCACCTGCATTGTCATGCACACCTTATTTGCATTGTTATGTATCCCCTTCACATTGTTATGCGTCACACTTAGGTTGCATTGTCATGCATCCCTCGACTTGCGTCATTACGCACTTTTCACTTGCATTGCTATGCATATTCCTAACAATATTGTACCTGTTGAGTTTCTCTCTTTTGCAGGCACGATATTGTATGTACGATTCATTTGAAGCTGGCGCGACCAGACGAACCGGACAGGTATTGTATGTACTCCGCGTGAGACGTAGCGAGAATTGTATAATCCTCTTACATTCTTACTGCATGAAATGTAGTTTGATTTGCATTCTTGCTTAAAATTGTTGCATTTATTGTGTATATTTGCTTCATTACAACTGTCTTTGCATGATCATAAGTTATGTTCGGCTTCTTGCTTTATCACTTGCATTTTGCCCCTGCCTACGGGCACATTTCTTTGTTATCTTGCATGTTTGTCTAAGTCTTCGGCCTTGTCAAAAATGGGTCGTCTCTAGGCTTTGACATTCACTCCCGTCACTTATGACTTTCGAGTTCTATCAAAGAAGGGCAACTATAGACACCCCATTTTTGACCGACCTTAAGACTCAGACGTCATCGATTGAGCGCTCGGTGATGACGCATGTTGTGCTCGTTCTGAGGTTACAGAGTCTCGGCTGAGAGCCTTGCCTCCGGACCTCGGGACTCTTTTGTGCTTTGCCTCGGTTTACGAACCAGGATCTGTTTTCTCTTCCCGAAGGGAGGGAGATGTCTCGTAGACCATCTCTCAGTGGCTGTAGGCTACTTTTCGTGGTCGTACACCACTATTCCCGTTTGGAGACCAGTTTCCGATTTTCGGAGCCATCGGCCATGCGCCTCGGTTCGGGACCGCTTAACTTTCTCCGTTTGGCACGGTTTTTGGAGAGGTTGAACATTTTGAACCTTCGTTTTAGCTTCTTAAGGAAGCTTGAACTTTTTGAACCTTAGTTTTAGCTTCTTAACGAAGCTTGAACCTTCGTTTTGGCTTCTTGAGGAAGCTTGGACCTTTTGAACCCTCGTCTTGGCTTCTTAAGGAAGCTTGAACCTTTGTTTCGGCTTCTTGAGAAAGCTTGAACCTTTTGAACCTTCGTTTTAGCTTCTTGAGGAAGCTTGAACCTTTTGAACCTTTGTTTTGGCTTCTTGAGGATGCTTGAACCTTTTGAACCCTTATTTTAGCTTCTTGAGGAAGCTTGAACCTCTTGAACCTTTGCTCTAGCTTCTCCAAGAAGCTTGAACCGTTTGCTCTAGCTTCTCCAAGAAACTTGAACCTTTTGCTCTAGCTTCTCCAAGAAGCTTGAACCCTCTTGTTTCTCTATAAGAGAGGGCCTTCCTCTCCTTTAGAGAGGTTGAAAAAAATTTGTCTAAGGAAAAGCACATATATATCTCTATATCTCTATATTCTAGACTTAGAAAGAGTGCTTGTTCTTGGCATTTAACACCACACCTCATAGCCACACACCTCCACCATTGATCTAAGGTTCTTGGAGGGTCTTGAGAGGTCTCAAAGAGCTAGTTTTTGGTCCAAGAAGCGGCTGGTTTTGCTGAAGTTACAAGGGTAACACACTATTCCCTCTTTTAAGCTTTATTTTGCTCCAACTTTTAGCCACACTTGCAAGCATATTTGAGCTTTGGTGTAAACTGAAAAAAGTCTTCTTTTGAGGTCCTTTTCATATTTGTTTAAGGTCACATTGTTGTTGGGAGTCATCTACCCCCTTGCATGCTTCATCTTGCCTTGTTTTGAGCCATGCCCTAAGGCTTTTTTATTGAGCCTTGCATGGCCCTTTAGCCACTGAAATCCAGTGGATTTTCAGTGCTTGAGATGTGGTTTTGAGTGCCAAAATCAAAGAGGGGTGACCCTCTCTCCTTGTTTTATTTTCTAGCATTTTTGGCCTCACAAAGGAGCCCTTATTTGCATGCTTCCAAGCCATGTTTCAGGCCATTTTTGATGAGTTTTAGGACCTGCATAGGCTCTGTCCAGAGCTTGTTTTTCCATATTGGATGTCCATCTTGCATGTGTAGAATAACCCTCTTCATAGCATATCAAAGGAGCATCTCATTCTTGCGTGAATTAACCATGTTTCAGTGGGTTTTTGGGCTTTATTTGGCATGTTATACCTCTAACTTTTGCTGGTTTGGTGGCCTCTTTATTGCCTCACATGCTTGTAGTGCAAATCCTTTTTACTAGCTTACATTGCATGCTATTTTGGCTTTTGATTCTAGCACTTTTTGGCCTTGCCTTAAACTGATTTTGTGCATATTTTGGACTGGCTTAGCTTTGTTTTTGGGCCTCATGGTCGAATAATGTTTTCTATGCATGGTTGTCGCTCAATACCCTTGCCTAGCTTTGAGTTTTGAAGCCTATTGCATGCGTATTTTGAGGTGTTTCCATATTTTGGCATCATTGTGAATCATATTTCAGAGCTTATATGTATGCCATATTCCCATGTTTTCCACTCTTTAAATGTGTTTGAGAGTTATGCATGAATACCTCATTTTTGGACCATTGCATGAGCTCTATTTCCATGCTTTGCGAGCCATCATTTTAGTCCATATGTGCTACTGTTTTGGCCTGCATAGGGACTATTTGGGGCTGGTTTAGCCATTTGAGTATTGCTTTGCATGCCTATAGTGTAATCCACTTCACTAGTTTCGGTATTTGGGCCATCTAGCATGTATTGCGTGAGGTGTTTGCATGGTTCGGGACCATCTTGCATGTCATTTCAGAGCTGGAAAATATGTGATTGTATGCCATATTTCATGTTTACCATGCTTTGGTGGAGTTGCACTTTGTGCCTTAGGTTTGGTCCCTTGCATTTGTGCATGTTTGCATGTGTGTTGTTGCTTCGTTTTCATCATGTTTGGCCACTAATTTGGGTGTGGCCGAGGCCCATCCATCTTGGTTTAAGTCCATCTTGCATTGTGTATGCCGTATAATCCATGTTGTTGCATGTTCGATCGTTGCATTAAGTATGCCTCGTTCATAACATCGCGTATGATTAGTGCATTGTGTATGCATGCCATATAATCCATGTGCATTGAGTATGCCATTGATTAGTTCATAGCATTGTGTATGCCATTTTCATGCTTGCGTGTCATCCTTTGCATGTTTACATCACTTAGTCGCATTACATTTAGGATTGCATACTAGAGTTGCATTTTGTACATGCCATCCCATTCTATTTGTTGCATTATGTTTGGAGTAGGGTTTAGTCCAAACATGGGAAACGAGGAATGTTTCATACTCCATGTGATCAAACGTGCCTCGATTCCCGGTCACCGACACTCTTGACCATCCATGATGGAGTTGTTGGTTTTAGTTGTTTATATATGCATTCATGTCCAATTGAGTCGTGCAATCCGACTCCTCGGCCATCAAGCATCGAGATACGTGATTGGTGGCATGAGGATCGAGGACTACACTCCTTGGAGCTTGTGCAATGATTGAGAGAGTGGTCCTGCACACATATGTTGAAAATACTTTGCCATGCCCCTTTCTCGCTCTCTGTTGCTGCAAACTGGAAACCAGCAGCAAAAACTGGTCAGCAGCCTTCTGGAGCTTTGTACAGTGTTCTGGGACCAGCTGCAAACAGAGGCAAATCGGGGCATCGCAATGGATTTCCCGACAAGGCGACACTAGCATGCATGCATCCCTATCATTCGGAACAGAGTTAAGGCAGTCCATTTTGTTTAATTTGCATGCTAGTTTCCTTACTTACTTTGTTAATTTGTTAATTAGCTAGTGTTGTGTAATAATTAGTTAACTCGATTCTGTATTATTTATTCAGGCCCTCCGAGAGAGGGCAATGTTGTAATAAGTGTGCGTGTGTGGGATGTAGGTCTTCTAACCCCATGTCATTCTCCCTTTTATTTACCAGCTTATGATGGTTAGTTTAGGGCACGTTTCAATTAGCATACTTATGCTCGCATGTTTTCATCCATTTATTTGTCTTGCATGCACAGGGCTCGGCGCATCATACTTACTGCATTGTATTTCAATTCCAAGTTGAATACGTTTATCAGTTGTTGTATTTCATATGCCATTTTAGAATAGCCGAGCCTATCTTAGTTGCATTTTTGCATGTGTTGCATTAGGCATTTCAGTATAGTTAGGATTCATGCATGATTTCTAATTAGCTTCTTTCTTTGGCTTGGAGTACTCGGTAAGTATTTATGCTTTAGCATTCTTGCATGCGTGTGAGTGACTGCCATGATAGCATGCATGCCATGAGGCTATTTGCTTATGTGATATAACTGCCTGAATGCTTGTGGGTGAAGGTTGGGTTATTTGAATTGGAACAATTCACCAATTGAGAGTTTTAAGCCTACTTGAGAGTGGCAAAATCATGTTTTCTTAAGCCCACTTGAGGGTGGCAAATCCACGTCTTAGCCTACTTGCAAGTAGCACCATCAAACCATCTTTCAAATAAACAAACATGAAATGTTTTGTTCTAACTCAAACGATCTAGTCTATACTTGTATGTTGTGTGCATCACATAGTAATTCTAGGCTAATAACCGGAATAAGAGCACATAATGTTTTCAAAACTCGATATCATGGTTAGTAGAGGCCGATCTTTGATCGGGCGAGCGGGGGTGCTCACGAAGTGACCTTCCCCAATCGTACCCAAGTTCCCGAGCCAAGGCAACTTTGGTGATGACGGACACGTGGCCTTAGGCACGAGTCGGGGTTTCCTAAATTCCCCCAAAATAAAATATTTAGGTGGCGACTCTGTATCTAGCAAAGCAGTCCATGTTTGGCACTTCTTTCTAAAAATCAGTTTTCCAAAATGATTTGCCGGATTTGGACTCTTTGATGATTTATCAGTCTTGCATTGCACTCCGTGAGATTAGATACAGGACCGTGACATTGAGTCCGAATTGTAGTAAGCCCAATAAACAAAACGGGATTCCCTCCCGGGACGTTCGGGGACGTCAACACGAGGGTCCCGATCTGACACTATTGACATAGGTGCACCATGCAATCTAACAATCTCCTTTGCATACAACTGTGCAAATCGTGCTAGAGAATAGTTCATCTGAATTGCAATAAAATGTGCTGACTTGGTTAATCTATCAACAACTACCCAAATTGCATCGTGATTACTACTAGTACGAGGTAAACCACACACAAAGTCCATGGTAATATGATCCCACTTCCACTCTAGTATAGGTAAGGGTTGGAGTTTCCCTGCAGGTTTCTGATGTTCTACTTTAACTTGTTGACACACCAAACACTGAGCCACAAATTCTGCAATATCTCCCTTCATACCGTTCCACAAAAAATGTTCATGGAGATCCTGATACATCTTAGTGCTTCCAAGATGAATGCTGTAACTAGAACTATGTGCCTCCGTCATAATCTCCTTCCTCAAATCATCAGCAGCAAGAACACAAATTCGGCTACGGAATCTAAGCAACCCATCATCACTAACCACAAAGTCTACATGCTTACCCTCTGCCATCTCTCCCTTAATATGCTCACACTGGGGGTTAATCTCCTGAGCTAAACGAATCTGTTCTCTTAAGGTCGGCTGAACTGTCAATTGACTACAATAAACCCTATCAGCAGGCGTAACAACCTCAAGCCTTAAACGTCTCATGTCTTCCACCAAACAACTCTTAATAGACAAAGTAGCTATATCTCCAACTGCAACCTTCCTACTCAAGGCATCTGCAACCACATTTGCCTTCGCTGGATGATATAAGATATTCACATCGTAATCTTTTAGTAACTCAAGACATCTTCTTTGCCTCAAATTTAGTTCCTTTTGTGTGAAAATATACTTCAAACTCTTATAATCAGTGTAAATCTCACAAGACTCTCCATACAAATAATGTCGCCAGATCTTAAGAGTGAAAATCACTACTGCTAACTCCAAGTCGTAAGTAGGATAGTTTTTCTCATGTATTTTCAACTGTTGTGACGCATAAGCAATCACCTTCCCATGCTGCATGAGCACATATCCTAAACCCTGCCGTGAAGCATTACTATAAATCACAAAACCACCTCCATCTGTAGGTCAGGCAAGGATTGGAGTTGATGTCAATCTTTGTTTAAACTCTTAGAAACTACGCTCACAATCATCATTCCACTCAAACTTTAAGCAGTACGGGAAAATCCTTCCACAAACCGTCTATAATACCCAGCAAGCCCTAGAAAGCTACATACCTCCGTCACAAAAGTAGGTCGTGGCCAATCAACAATTGCTGTCACCTTTGTGCTATCCACAGATACCCCATCTTTACTCACTACATGACCCAAAAAGGTTACACTACTCAACTAGAATTCACACTTCTTAAATTTTTCTTACAATCTCTTCTCCCTAAGGATCTGCAGTACTACCCTCAAATACTGCTCATGCTCCTCCTTACTCCTCGAATAAATTAGGATGTCATCAATAAACACTACCGCAAATTTATCCAGTTGGGGTTTAAATACTCTGTTCATTAAATCCATGAATGCAGCTAGTGCATTTGTGAGACCCAAAGGCATCACCAAGAACTCATAATGCCCATAACGGGTTCTAAAAGCAGTCTTAGGAACATCCTCTTCCTTTACCTTTAACTGGTGATAGCCTAACCTCAAGTCCCTCTCAGAGAATACCTAAGCTCCTTGCAATTGGTCAAATATTTTTCACTGTGACTTTGTTCAATTCCCTATAATCAATACACAATCTCATAGACCCATCCTTCTTTTTTACAAACAACACAGGTGCTCCGTAAGGCGAAACACTAGACCTGATAAAACCTTTGTTTAACAATTCCTGTAACTGAGTTTGTAACTTCCCAACTCCAAAGGTACCATTCTATAGGGCGCTTTAGAAATAAGTGTTGTGTCAGGGACCAAGTTAATAAAAAATTCTACCTCACGATCTAGAAGAAGTCCAAGTAGATCCTTTGGAAAAACATCAACACAATCACTCACTACAGGCAACTCCTCTAACTTCTATCCTGGTAGTTCGATACTCACCACACAAGCTAAATAACCATGACACCCTTTTCTCAACATTCGGTTAGCCTGAAAGGAAGAAATAAAATAAATAGAAGACCCTTCCTCATCTCCCTGAAAGAAAAACTCATGTTGCCTCGGCATAGCAAAAATTACCCTCTTTCTAAAACAATCAAACGATGTATTATGCTTCGTCAACCAATCCATCCCCAAAATCATATCAAAATCCTTCATCTCTAAAAAGATCAAATCCACTAGAAAAAACCTACCATCCAAGTTTACCTCACAAGATCTACAGACATCTCCCAATATTGTTGTTTCTCCTAATGGAGTAGACACGATAATACGGACATTTAAAGGCTCACAAGGAATAGATAATCCGTGTAGATATCTAGGTGTCAACTCTTAACCTTGAAAATGAAATCAAGAAAGATTCAACACTAGTTTAAACAAAACTAACTCAACCACACAACTAAGGACTATAGGGACTCGGACTTCGTCTAAATGATGAAATGCAAGATATGTAACTCGATAAATTATAGCACTGATACCACAATTGTCACACCTCAAACCCGGCTATGACTGGCCGTGGCCCACAGGGCCTTAGCCCAAGGCACACGTAAGCCTAAATAACCAAAACCCAATCCAATGTCATGGCACAAGTATAAACGGCAAAATCAACCGTAATCAATACCATCCAAACTTATGGGATATAAACAGCCCACATATCAAAATAATCCTAAATGAACCCCAATAAAAATTAAAATAAAGATGCACAACCTTGACATAACAATCTAAAACAAAATAAATGAATGTCCTAGAGGTCCATGCAATCGAGTCCCCACTATGCCATGAGTCCACTCTAAGTCCTTCTAACACCTGGAAATGGTAAACAACTAAGTCAACTGATAGCTTAGTGAGTAGCAACATAGATAGCAAATACAGTTTTCGAAAATAGGGATCAATTCCAAAATAAGATATATATATCACAGAAACTAGATTGGCATACAGTTTGGTAAAGATAATTTGTTTCAAAAAGAAGGTTCCACAGTTCAACAGTTAAAATACTCATATCTCTCGAGAACATGACAAATGACAATTTCACTTAAAACAGATTACAACATGAACACCAATAATTTTCTGGATACCAATAAAAAACAAATAATATGCCACACAGTTCTCAAGGTTATAAGCCCCGTTGGATCCAATACCGAACTAGAAGTCATCCTCAGGGTGGCAACCCGGGCCTTTTCTCGAAGGCGATCCAATTGAAGGTCACCTAGCTTAACCTAGGTCTTTTCCTTGCAATCGTTGAGCACTAGAGTCATCATGGCCCAACTCGGATCTGTTCCCTAGTGGCCAGAGTCACCACACACAGTGGAATAATTTCCCTGGACTAAACACACACATGGTCCCAATAACCAATACATATCAGTTTCGCAAAATATGGTAGTTCATCATTATAAACATGAGACCAAAACAAATAGTTTGCAATATTCCAAGTTACACATGTTTCAGAAAAATTTGATTCCATTGATAATATAATAATTTATCAAAACAGTTTAGTCATGAAACAACAATTTAATTTTCCAGCAGTTCAGGGTAGGAGAACATTTATAAAAATATGTAGCATGAAACTACTCACCTTAAAACAAAATAATATAATCCTCGAATAGAGTATGAAAGTCCAACTAGTGCCCTGAACCAAGTATAAAAACTACACGTCACTACTAATTTAAAAATACTAAAGAGAATAATAAACTAAGTACCCCACACTAAAGCGCACTAACACAGCTCAACCCAACTCACCGTTACTCTTAAATATTACCTAAGTTCAAGTTCTTCAAGGTCTAAAATCACCCCAAAACATGGGTTCAAATCGAAACTTAATTAAAAATAACTTTAAGATAAAACATAATTTTAAACTAGTTTTCCCAATCTATTCGCTAAATTTGAAAATTATAAAACCCATTCCACGTTGTTCGAAAAATTCCAAAACCCTCTAGATATTAACTAATATATCCTAAGTTTCAAACCCAAAAGGTTTCACTTGATTTTCTTATCAAAATAATTACCTACAATTAATTATACATAAACAGGTTGTTTTCTACAGCACCTTAAAGAAATTAATGGTTCTCTTAGTATACATGAGCAATCAATGCAAGGCCAAAAATGTACGAAACTAAACTCGTAACCGGTTCTAATGAGGGTAATTTGATAATTTTTGGATTTGTACCCAAAGAGAACAACACTCCCGAATTTACTGTTTAAAATTGAATTTCTTGATAGATTTGAATGCATCAGATTATATGGATTTTGACTTCCAAACATTATGAAAAAATTTAGATATGCAATTCAATATGTAATTGATCTACTGTAAAAGTTTCATTTTAAAATTCACTCGTTTGATATGGTTTCTTGATTTTTAAAGTTTGTAGCTACGTGCAGAATTTCATACTCAAAAATTACACCCTCAACTCCGTGTACCCATTTAATTCCACATCAACTTCAAATAGAATCTGTATCATCAATAATTGAAACAGTGCTAACTCAATATAATATATAAACAAACCCAAAAACCAAATCCTTAATTGAAACAGTGCTACCCGTTACCTTTTTTTTTCTTTTCTTTTCTTTTTTTTTTCTTTCTCTTCCAATCAATACATCAGAACATCTATACACAATAATCATAGATATAATATATTATAGAAGAACAATACCTTAAAGTTGTTGAACCAAATGATGCTAGAAATTTCTCTCTCTCTCTCTCTCTCTCTCTCTCTCTCTCTCTCTCTCAATGACTCACGGCTGCTAAGAACCTAAAGTGGCTGCTGTTGTGTTGTTTAGAAAAGAATTGATATCTCACCATTAGGGTTTTATCCTCCTATAATAAATTTTCAAGATGACCCCTTAATAACTATATTATTATAATTATTTAACATTATTACTATTATTTATTTTAATAGCAAATTTTGCTTCTAAATTAGAGATTTCTACCATAAATTTATTTTAGATTTAAAATTAATTAAAAGACCTTCCAAATATTTAATTTGCACTTTAGGATTTACCATCAAAATATTTGGGATTGTAAAATTATTATTATTTAATTATTTACTTAATTTTTATATTCGGGTTCTCACATGACACCTTCTCCTTTGAGTTGGTAGCATTTGTTTATGCTTTTCTTTCTCATTTTCAGCACTAATAATCTCTGCAACCTCCCACCTTTCTTGGCTTTTGTTTTTCTTTGAAAGTGGTTTAAACTACTTGTTTATTGAAAGCATGAGATTAAGGTGTCATGCTTAATGGTTTAATCCCTTATGGCGTTCATTACCAATGGTATAATATCTCTTTCATGCCTAAGAAAACTTTTGGTTTGAGCCCTTTTTTCCATTAGAGGACTTAATCTCACCCTTTGCACTCAATTGATTAAAAGACGGAAAGGTAACTAAACAGAGTAACTAAAACTTAGAATTAAAATACCGAGCAAGATAATAATTTGGTTGTGTTCAATCAGACGTTAATTGAACACATATAACTTGGACCATTTCATACTCATTAGTGATGAAATGATTCAAGGTTCCAAAGTCACCACTTCCCTTAATCATTCATGAAAGGGAGGGGTTTTTGTACCTTGTTTTGCATTTAATGAACTTGCACACTTGGTTTCATAAGCCATCATGTAATGAAATTGCATCCATTGATGGTTTGTGATCCAAACTTGCTACTCATTTGATTTGCTCATGGAAAGGAGGGGTGAGTTGTGCAAACAAACCCTTGAAATACCCTGTATATGCTTTGTTTGTCCTCTATTGCAGCAAAGTGAACTGGACAACAGTGGCTGGCAAACCACCTTTGATGGCCGGCAACCTTCATCACTAGCCAGTCGGCCACTGGTGCAAATTTTAGCAATGTGTTCCTTTGGTAGAACAAAGTTATTCTGGAAGTGAGCAACAGTGTATGTGTTCTATTGCACAATAGAGGCTCTCTGGAAGCAAAACGGTGGTCTTTTCAGGTGGAAACCGAGCATGTGCATGAATATCCCTCGTTTCCCGAGGCAAAATAGTTAGCTTAATTTTTAGATTGTTTAGATTATTTAATTATTTTAATTGCACATGTGTTGTAATTATTTAATTAGTTAATTAGCCAGTTAGTTAGTTAATTCATTTGTTGCAATAATTAGTTAAGTGGCTTAGCTAGTTTATTCATTTCGGTTTGTAATAATTAGCTTAATTAGCTCTAGCTTTAATTAGTTAGTTAATTAGTTTAGTTTATTCATTTGGGTTCTCCTTCGAGAAGGCACAATGTAATAGTGTGTATGTCTTCCAACCCCATGTCTTTCTCCCTTTTATTTACTAGCTTACGATGGTTAGTTTAGGGACATCATGTTTTGTTTAGCATACTCCATGTTTGCATCCATTTGTATTGCATGCACCGAGGCTCGGTTCATCATTCTAATTGCATTGTTAGTTTAATACTTTTTTGAATACATGCTTAAACCTCATGCTATTTAAATGTTTCATATGCCATGTTAAGTAACCTAGCCTATTTAATTGCATATCGCATGTGTCGCATTAGTCATATTGCATAGTTAGGATCATGCATTTTTCTAACTCATTTCTTTTTTGGCTTGGAGTACTAGGTAAGCTCTTACTCGCTTTACCATAATTGCATGAATGCGATTGTTGTCATGTTTAGCATGCTGGCCATGATGCTAATTGCTTAAATGATAAACTACTTGAATGCATGTGGATGAAGGCTAAATTGCTTGAATTGGAATAATTTGAGTAATGTTCATATGCGATCACTTTTTCAAGTGGTACATATTTCGAAACAATTTTCAAAGCTAATATGAATCAAGTGTTCCAATCACTACAAGAAAATACATTTTTGGCGACTACTTTTGCCGACTAAAAATATTTTGGTTGCCAAAGTTGTGGAATTGGGGACCGAAAATTAAGTTAGTTGGTAAAAGTACAATATTTAACTACTAAATTTTTTTAGTCGGGGTATATTAATTATTGGCTACTAAAAAAAAATTTTGTCGCTAAAAATGACCCAATTGGCGATTAAAAAAAATTTAGTCGCTAAATTTGACACAATTGGTGACTAAAAAAATATTTTAGTCGTTGTATAGATAGTTTTGGCAACCCAAATAATTTTGTCGCTGAATGAAAAATAAAAATTCACACTTTATATTTGGCGACCAAAAATTTGGTCGCCAAAAATTTAATTTCAGCGACTAAAAAATATTTTAGTCGCTGTATAGATAGTTTTGGCAACTAAAATAATTTAGTCGCTGAATGAAAAATAAATTTTTACTTTTTATCTTTGGCGACCAAACCAAAAATTTAATTTCAGCGACTAAAAAGTATTTTAGTCGCTGTATAGATAGTTTTGGCAACTAAAATAATTTTGTCGCTGAATGGAAAATAAAAATTTACTTTTTATCTTTCGCGACGAAAAGTTTGGTCGACCAAAGCTTAATTTCAGTGACTAAAAAGTATTTTAGTCACTCTATCGATAGTTTTGGCAACTAAAATAATTTAGTCGCTAAATGAAAATAAAAATTTACTATTTATCTTTCGCGACCAAAAGTTTAGTCGTCAAAAATTTAATTGCAACGACTAAAAAGTATTTTAGTCGTTGTTGGCAACTAAAATAATTTAGTCACTGAATGAAAAATAAAAATTTACTTTTTATCTTTTGCGACAAAAAATTTGGTCGGCAAAAATTTAATTTCAGCGACTAAAAAGTATTTTAGTCGCTGAATGAAAAATAAAAATTTACTTTTTATCATTCGCAACCAAAACTTTTGTCGGCAAAAATTTAATTTCAGTGACTAAAAGGTATTTTAGTCGTTGTATCGATAATTTTGGCAGCTAAAATAAATTAGTCACTGAATGGAAAATAAAAATTTACTTTTTAACTTTCGCGGTCAAAACTTTGGTCGGCAAAAATTTAATTGCAGCAACTGTATAGATAGTTTTGGCAACTAAAATAATTTAGTCGTTGAATGAAAAATAAAAATTTACTTTTTATCTTTCGCGACCAGAAATTTGGTCGGCAAAAATTTAATTTTTGCGACTAAAAAAGATTTTAGTCGCTGTATGGATAGTTTTGGCAACTAAAATAATTTAGTCGCTGAATGAAAAATAAAAATTTACTTTTTATCTTTGGTGACCAAAACTTTGGTCGGCAAAAATTTAATTTCAGCGACTAAAAATATTTTAGTCGCTGTATAGATAGTTTTGGCAACTAAAATAATTTAATCGCTGAGTGAAAAATAAAAATTTACTTTTTATCTTTCGCGACCAAAACTTTGGTCGACAAAAGTTTAATTTCAGCAACTAAGAAGTATTTTAGTCGCTGTATAGATTGTTTTGGCAAGTAAAATAATTTAGTCGCTAAATGAAAAATAAAAATTTAATTTTATCTTTCACGAACAAAACTTTAGTCGCCAAAAATTTAATTTCAGCGACTAAAAAGTATTTCAGTCGCTGTATAGATAGTTTTGGAAACCCAAATAACTTAGTCGCTGAATGAAAAATAAAAATTTACTTTTTATCTTTGGCGACCAAAAGTTTGGTTGCCAAAAATTTATTTTTAGCAACTAAAAAACATTTTAGTCGCTGAATAGATAGTTTTGCTCTTCTTCAGAAAAAGTTCATCCGTTCCAGTAGATCTCCTTGGAGTTTCACAGCTTTTTATGTCAACAAAAATGCAGAAATTGAAAGAGGTGTGCCAAGATTGGTCATTAATTATAAACCTCTTAATGAAGCCTTACAGTGGATAAGGTATCCAGTACCTAATAAAAAAGATCTTTTAGATCGTCTCCAGGATGCAGTCATATTTTCAAAATTTGACATGAAATCAGGATATTGGCCAGTCCAAATCGCTGAAAAAGATAGGTACAAAACTGCTTTTACAGTACCTTTTGGGCATTTTGAATGGAATGTTATGCCATTTGGTTTAAAAAATGCACCATCTGAATTCCAGCATATTATGAATGATATTTTCATGAAATTGCTCTTTCATGAAATCCATACTATTGATCATAGTAAACTTAACCAGGAATACTATTGATCATAGTTTTGTTTTATTTTATCCTAATTATGCCATTTATGGTCTCATGATTTATTGGGCTGGAGGGGGAGGCCTAATGGCCGTAGCCAAAAGGCAACTCTGTAATCAAGGATTCTGTCTTCCCACTTCTTTTGTTCTTATTAAGACCATGCCCCAAGCCATAATTCTTGGTACTCCATTCCTGTGTTTATTAATGCCAATCTCTAAAATTGATTCCATTGGCATGCACACAACCCTAAATAATCAACCGATTATTTTTGAGTTTATTACAGAACCCTATACAAAAGAATTAGATCAAATCAAGGATCTAGTTAATTTTAAAGAAGGGAGAGAGTACACACTTATGAAACTAGAAAAACAAGGGAAGAAAAGCGTGCCTTCAACAAGGGTGAGGCATCCCTTATATAGAAAATAAAAAGTAAAGGGATAAGATTAAGCGAGACAAGTGGCGTGTCCTGAATGGTGGTAGAGTCGAGCATCTTATCTCCTTGGATTCACTTATCTTGAATAGTGTCGGTGGGTGGACAGCTGGATGATAAGGCAGACAAAGAATCTGCTTTTGGCCGAAAGCATGTTTGGCGTCTTGTGGAGCTGGAAAGTGATGCTGAATGCGTGGGGGACAAAGAGGCGTGGATTATTCCTCTTTTCCTTTTCCTTTTCTGTCTTTTTCACGTGCCATCTTTTCTGCGATAATGCCCATGAGTGAATCCCAAAAATCTCCAAGGTTTGGGTCTGTAGCGTCTTCGTCTGGATCTTGTGATTCACCTGCCAATACATTAAATGTATTGGAATCATCATAGGCGTTAGTATGACCTTCGTCATCTAGATCGCCATGGCTGGTACCAGACTTCATGCTGGTATCATCTCTGGAAAAAGACTGGAGAAATTGCTCTTTCATGAAATCCATACTTTTAATAATTAATTCGGATTCGGAAAGTGCAGGATATTTTTGCCTTAATTCATTTTGAATTTGGACAAAAGGATTCTGGACTGGCGGTGGAGCTGTTATCACCTTAGGAACAGCATCCCAACAAGCTTGTGTATGGCTTTTAATTTTCTGGAGTAAATCCTGATGGGGTTTTGGATCATCCATTTTATTCCACCATTTATAAAAGAAAACTCTTTTTAAACGAGGAATTTTGTTCTGGAAGTCACATTGGAAATCCCATTTCCAAATCCAAGGGATACCAAAGCGAATAACAAAATGGACTGTAGATTTGGACATAGAGATGTCCTTGTATCATGGAAGGTGATTGTATGCAATCTGCCATTCGTTAAATGCAGAGCGAACATCATCTGGAAATGCATCAATCTGGATACCAAACCTATCCCACCAAACGAGAAACCAGTTTGGGAGATCGTTTTGTAAAACCTCAGGAAGAACTCGGAAAAACCAATAATGGTTTCGAGGGGAATTCATGTAGTAAAAGGCCTGGGTAAAGGCATCAATGTAATCCCAATAGCTGTAGCGAGACTCCTTAGAACGGATCTCAAGAGTACGGGTGACATGAGAATGCATGCCCCATGCAGGCATGGGCATAATCTGCTGGATAGTTGCTTTACTGTAATTAATAGGACTGGCTGTACGATTAGGTTCAGCCAGAGTGTGTTTGAAATCCACAGAGGCAGTATTGACAAGAATCTGCTCATGAATGTATCTATATTGGTCAAAGTGAGGTAATGAATGTTGAGTAGTCAAATACCTCCTTTTAATTTCCCATGGATTTTTCATCCATTGGATATCTGTATTTTCAATGTAGAGGACTGTTTCTTCAGTAATGAAATTCTGGACATATGGTACTGGAGGAGCAAGGAGGACATCTTTAGCCGTTTGGCTAGATTCCCCTTTTTTACTGGAATGGACATTAAGCCCTGGAAACTCTGTATTATAGGGGTTCAAGCCCCTGCCATGGCCCTTTCTGCCTGGGCCTCGGCCTCTATTTTGCATTATTTGGACCCTGTAAATATTCACGGGTTAAAAAGTCGGGAAGAGAGTTATGTTCTCCTTTGATATACTCAATATCAAAATCAAAAACGGAAAGGTGGCCCTGCCATGCAGTAAAAATTTGTTTTTGAGCCAGATTTTCAACATCTTTTTTGAAAATTTGTTTAGCAGCAGAACAATCAACTCTTATTAAAAAATGTCGATTTAGTAAATCATCCTAGAATTTAAGAACGCATTTAATAATAGCTAAACATTCTTTTTTAATGGTCGGATAATTTTTGGCAGCTTGATGCCAAATGCCAAAATGAAACCTTAAAAGTTCTTCTTTATTATTGTTAGGATTAAATTGTTTGAGAATGCTACCAAAACCAAGATTGGAGGCATCAGTTTCAACAATTTTCTTCCATGCTGGATTTGGTAAAGATAAACAGCGTAGAGTTTTGACCCTAGCCTTAATTTTCTGAACAACTTCTGTATGTTCTGGACCCCATGGTGGAGGATTTTTTCTAAGTCTGGAATATAAAATTGCTGCATCAGTAGCAAGGTTAGGATAGTAATCATGAATATAATTTAAACTTCCTAAAAATCTCTGCAACTGAGTTTTGTCCTTAATTTCATCTAGAAATTTAGATGCAAATTCCATGCTTCTGTTAATAGGAATAATAGTTCCATTATGAATATTATGGCCTAAAAACCTAATTGTTGTCTGAAAAAGTTGCATTTTTTATGCAGATACAACTAATCCATTTCGGATGATAACATGCTTAAAAATATTAAGATGTTTCATAAGCTGGTCAATTGATGAGGAAAAAATTAAAACATCATCAATATAGCAAATAGAAAATTCTATATAAGGATTGAAAATATCATTCATAATATGCTGGAATTCAGATGGTGCATTTTTTAAACCAAATGGCATAACATTCCATTCAAAATGCCCAAAAGGTACTGTAAAAGCAGTTTTGTACCTATCTTTTTCAACGATTTGGACTTGCCAATATCCTGATTTCATGTCAAATTTTGAAAATAAGACTGCATCCTGGAGACGATTTAAAAGATCTTTTTTATTAGGTACTGGATACCTTATCCACTGTAAGGCTTCATTAAGAGGTTTATAATTAATGACTAATCTTGGAACACCTCTTTCAATTTCTACATTTTTGTTAACATAAAAAGCTATGCAACTCCAAGGAGATCTACTAGAACGGATGAGCTTTTTCTGAAGAAGAGTATTAATTTCTGTTTTGCAAAGTTCTAAATACTCTTTTTTCATTTGACTGGGTCGAGCGCGAGTGGGAATATTCCACTCATCATATCCTGGTTCAGAGGGCAAAGAAACTATATGTTTTTTACGATCCCAAAAGGCAATAGGAACATCAGTATAGATTTCCACTTGAAATTCTTTTTCTAGTGCCTTTATTTTTTGCTGGAAAGAAGACTGTTGAAGTCTTTGTTCTGTTGTTAAAAAACTAATTTCTTTTTGGAGGAAATTAATTTGTTTTTCTTTAAAATTAACTAGATCCTTGATTTGATCTAATTCTTTTGTATAGGGTTTTGTAATAAACTCAAAAATAATCGGTTGATTATTTAGGGTTGTGTGGATGTCAATGGAATCAATTTTAGAGATTGGCATTAATAAACACAGGAATGGAGTACCAAGAATTATGGCTTGGGACATGTTCTTAATAAGAACAAAAGAAGTGGGAAGACATAATCCTTGATTACAGATTAAAACTTCTGGAAGTTTATACTGGATGTATAACGAATTACCACTTGCACTTGTAAGAGATTGGGTGGTTTTATGAAAGTATTTGGTAGGAATAAGTCCTTCCTGTATACAATTCATATTTGCTCCACTGTCGAAAAGGGCAATAGCATCCTTGATGATAAAATCAGGTTTTATCATGACGGTTATACGGATATACCATTTCTGGAAAGTAACAGTATTCATGAGCATGAGATAATCAGGCTCTTTAGTTTCTGGAATAGTTATGGATTCTGAAGTAGATCCATTAGTTTTTTCTTTTTCTTTATCCTGTAGTTTACTATTAATCTTTTTAATTTCACCATTAATAGCAATATTGGAGGTTTGTAACTGTTTAATTTCAAGTTTTAAAGCATTTACTTCCATTTTTAAATCCTGGATAGTCAAGGGTTTTTCTTCGGTGACTGTTTGGAGTCTTTGGAAAACTTCTTTCATACTGTAATGTTGAGGAGGAAGAATTTCTTCCTTCTTTTGTTGTTGTAAACATAATTCCAAAAAATTTAATTTCATTTCGGGATTAGAAATATGATCAGCAATATTAATCATTTTCTGTTCTTCTTCTGTAAGAACATTGATACTGGGTCCTCCAATATCAAGTCCATTCATTTCAACTATGGCTTTCCAATAGTTGACTTCATCTGAGATTTGGTTAATCTGGTTTTTACATTCACAAATTTCTGGAGAATGGTCAGATTCATTTTCAGAATCTGACGAATATAAAGCTGCAATTTCATCTTCTTCATTAGAAGAAGTGTCTGATTCATCAGAAAGCATTCTGAGAATTTGTTGCTGGATATTATCATCTAATGATAGTTCATTAAGCTTCTGTTGTATTTTAGATTTACAACGATTAGCATAATGTCCTATCTGGCCACATTTATAACATTTAATTGTGGATTTAGAGGGCTTCTTTTTGGAATATTTTTGTTTTCCTTTAGAGGGTACTTGGGGCTGGATTTGATTATTTTTAGCATACTTATATTTTCTGGATTTTTTAGAATAAGACTTAAAAGGTTTATGGCTTTTATGTCTTTTCTGTTTATGAGGATATTGCAATTTTGTATCGTAGGCGAATTGTTCGCAAAACTCACCTAATTCTTTCTTTCCTGTAAGATGTTGGTGTTTCATTTGTTGCTGTAATTTAAGATCATTGCACAGCGCAAGACCTTCATCAGTTATGATTCCTGCAAGTTGACCGTAGGTGTATCGGCTATAAGGAATAGCCAATTGATTATGGCGATCTCTTAATTTTTTCTAACTCTTTCAGCAAAAAGAGTAGGGAGACCATCAATAAATTTGGCTTTCCAATGATCTGAATTAGCATCAGCTCTGCGATGCACTTTCATCAGGAAGACATCCTTATACCATCAAAAATGGGACAAAGATGGACATCTTAATTTCTGGAGTAGTTCTCTACTTCTATCTTCGATGCCTGTTACCGCACCAATGAAATGGAGAACTATAGAGTTTGCTAATGTATAAACAGAATCTTGCTCTGTTGTTTCTGCTCTAGTGTCTGGATCAGTTTTAACGCGGGTAGAATTGAGTATTTCATTAGTTTGTGCTGGAGTGAGAATATTATCCCACCATCCTTTAAGTAACCCGATAAAGCCACTGACTATAAATCGGGCAACTTGATGGTCGGTATTCTCATTTTGTTTGCAGACTGTGGCAAACATAAGCTTATGTTGAAGAACTTCGAATATTTGGTATTCTGAAAGACCATCAATATTCCATTCATAAATGGTTCTACTGTGGTAAGATTTTTGGTGTTGAAGGAAATCTTCTTCGTAAAGGAGATCCATAGGTGTAGGTCTGGAATAATAATATCGACTAGGAGCTGTATAGGCTTGCCTATTAACCTCTGTTCCATAATTGACCTTATTAACGGAAGAAGGTTCGTTTTGAAAATTAGCCTGTATTTCAGATATTTGGTAGGGATCCAAATTCTGATAATTTTCTTCTACTTCCTGTAAATTATTTTTGGATAGCATATTAACTTGAGAGGATTCTCCTATATGCATTTCTTTAATCTTGCTTATAAGAGTATCCATAAATTCTGTATTATCTTTTTTGGGTTTTAAATTAAAATTTGTTACTGTAGGTGTTGGCTTAAAAGCTACAAGTTGAATGTCTGGAATTTTTGGTTAAAGATGACAGGTGTTTTTTAAATGGACAACTGTTTCTTAAATCTTGGTTAACTGTTTGCCCATAGTTTGACAGAAAAGGTTAGTATAATTATTTTGTTTAAAAATGGGAATAATTTCCTTCACTGTCACAGTATTAGAGCTTTTTGTAGGAGGTTCTACATAAGCAGTAATAACTAAAGGTTAGGTAGTAGAATCACTAGGTAGTAATTCTAAAGATTTTGCAGGAGGGTGGATGGATGTAATTATATTACCATCTGTTATAACCCAGTTTTTCTAGATATTTTCTAAAACATTTAATTGAGAATTCTGGATACTATCGTTTTCCATAAACCATGACGAAAAAGGTTGAAGCTTTTGGTGTTCTTTTAAAAACTTATAATACTGGATTTTAAGTTCCTGTAATTGTTCTGCAGTATGATTTGCAAAATACCATTCTCTGAATTTTGCATATTTATCCTGGTAAAAATCCTGATTTAGGATTTTCCTATTTTCACTTCCTGGACTAAAATCCATTAGACTTCAAAATTCATGTCACTGGCAGTAGGACTATAAGGTCCTTTGCTGCTGGATTCCCTAGGTTCATAAATACCATGAGGGATTCGATTGGTTGAAAAATGTAATCCTTGGACAATTGGATCCATAGGGTCAACCTGGTCTGGATTACTTGGTGGTCTGGATGGCATTCCTTGTGTGATAGATTCTATCGGTTCAACACTAGAGTGTCTGGACGACTCAGGAAAGTCTACCCTATAGGGTTCTCTAAACGAGGGGGTGGTCCGGACACTTGTGGTAGACATACTTCTGGTAAGTTGTCTTTGTAGTTTCTGGAAGCGGATGTAAACATTACCACCTTCAGTTTGTATGACATCATCCAAATTGTGTCTAACAATTGGTTTAGGAGGAACAGCCTAAGTTATCTGCCATCTTTCTGGAAAGGTAATCTTTTCCCATTCAATCATCTTAGGGACAGCTACCTGGCTATTGTAAAGATTAGTATCGATTAAGACAGTATGACCGCCGGGATTTTGTTTTCTGATATATGGGTTTAAGGTTGTTAAGACCTTAAGATATATTCTAGAAATTACCGCATAAGGTGGGGATCCTGGACGATATTCATATCCATTGGATAACACTCTTAATTCTAAAACTTTAGCTAAGTTGGCATCAGAGAGTGCTATACTTAAGTTGGGATAAATGTCAAAATATACTGAACCATGAGACAAGCTGGTGTCTACTGCTCCCATAAGAGAAGCCTTCCAATCTGTACATCTCCCATCCCTTAGGGTACACTGGAGACTGGTATTTTGACCTAGAAGGGTCAAGGGTTTAAATGCTATCTGGACAAGTCCTATGTGGACATATTTGTATTTTTCTATAAAAGGGTATAGATCCTGGAAATGAAAGAGATATAT
The DNA here is from genome assembly GCF_055761805.1 of Camellia sinensis. Taxonomy (NCBI): domain Eukaryota; kingdom Viridiplantae; phylum Streptophyta; class Magnoliopsida; order Ericales; family Theaceae; genus Camellia; species Camellia sinensis. The sequence goes on along the minus strand of NC_138969.1, from coordinate 140,192,893 downwards.
TATCTCATCATTATTCTGGACAGGCATAGCATGTTCAAAGGTCTTGATTATACGTTTATTGGAAAAATCAAGTTTACCTATCTTATAGATGGTATATGGTTTTACCTTCGGGATAGTCCACTTATCAAGGGCTTCCTTAACCTCTTGATAGGCAACTAATTCTCTGGCTTCTGATGAAGAAGCTTCTGTATTGGCCACTGTTTGGGCTACTGTAGAGGCTGTATCAGCTATAGGTTCGGTAGACATTAAGCTGTATGATGACCATAAATGTATAATTAAAATAGAATAAAACTAACTATGATTAACATTAAACTTGGCTCTGATACCAATCATGGTGCTTGTCACAGGATAAAGCTAACACGTCTGTCAACGGTTTACTAAGTCAAATATCCTAACCGCAATCACTGCTAATGGACTGACTCTACGCGACTTGAGTGACGTCCCACTAACCCTAACACTGTTCTATCCATCATTAAGCACTTAACTAGGAATACTATTGATCATAGTTTCGTTTTATTTTATCCTAATTATGCCATTTATGGTCTCATGATTTACTGGGCTGGAGGGGGAGGCCTAACGGCCGTAGCCAAAACGCAAATCTGTTCTTGCAACTGTAATCTAGTCTGTTCGATTCGTTGGTTACAGATTTCTAATTGCTGGAGACCCCAAGGGTCATTAGGCCAAATGGACAAATAATTATTTAGAAAATTATTTTTTCTTTCAATATGAAAATCTAAAATTTCATTTATAATAGCAAGAGTATAAACAGACATACATAATACAGAAAGAGATACTTACAATCAATACTGCAATATTATTATACTTCAAACTTTTATTACAACCTGGAGAGAGAGAGGGAGAGAGTACACACTTATGAAACTAGAAAAACAAGGGAAGAAAAGCGTGCCTTCAACAAGGGTGAGGCATCCCTTATATAGAAAATAAAAAGTAAAGGGATAAGATTAAGCGAGACAAGTGGCGTGTCCTAAATGGTGGTGGAGTTGAGCATCTTATCTCCTTGGATTCCCTTACCTTGAATAGTGTCGGTGGGTGGACAGCTGGATGATAAGGCAGACAAAGAATCTGCTTTTGGCCGAAAGCATGTTTGGCATCTTGTGGAGCTGGAAAGTGATGCTGAATGCGTGGAGGACAAAGAGGCGTGGATTATTCCTCTTTTCCTTTTCCTTTTCTGTCTTTTTCACGTGCCATCTTTTCTGCGATAATGCCCGTGAGTGAATCCCAAAAATCTCCAAGGTTTGGGTCTGTAGCGTCTTCGTCTGGATCTTGTGATTCACCTGCCAATACATTAAATGTATTGGAATCATCATAGGGGTCAGTATGACCTTCGTCATCTGGATCGCCATGGCTGGTACCAGACTTCAGGCTGGTACCAGACTTCATGATGGTATCATCTCTGGAAAAAGAGTAGAGAAATTGTTCTTTCATGAAATCCATACTTTTAATAATTAATTCGGATTCGGAAAGTGCAGGATATTTTTGCCTTAATTCATTTTGAATTTGGACAAAAGGATTCTGGACTGGCGATGGAGCTGTTATCACCTTAGGAACGGCAAAAATTTAATTTCTGCGACCAAAAAGGATTTTAGTTGTTGTATGGATAGTTTTGGCAACTAAAATAATTTAGTCGCTGAATGAAAAATAAAAATTTTGGTGTCCAAAACTTTGGTCGGCAAAAATTTAATTTCAGCGACAAAAAATATTTTAGTCGCTGTATAGATAGTTTTGGCAACTAAAATAATTTAATCGCTGAGTGAAAAATAAAAATTTACTTTTTATCTTTCGCGACCAAAACTTTGGTCGACAAAAGTTTAATTTCAACGACTAAAAAGTATTTTAGTCGCTGTATAGATTGTTTTGGCAAGTAAAATAATTTAGTCGCTAAATGAAAAATAAAAATTTACTTTTTATCTTTCACGAACAAAACTTTGGCTGCCAAAAATTTAATTTCAGTGACTAAAAGGTATTTTAGTCGCTGTATAGATAGTTTTGGCAACTAAAATAATTTAGTCGCTGAATGAAAAATAAAAATTTACTTTTTATCTTTGGCCGCTGAATGAAAAATAAAAATTTATTTTTTTTTTTGGCGATCAAAAGTTTGGTCCTCAAAAATTTATTTTTAGCGACTAATAAATATTTTAGTCATTGTATAGTTACTTTTGCTACTAAATTTATTTAGTCGCTGAATGGAAAACAAAAATTTACTTTTATTTTTGGCGACTAAAAGTTTGGTCGCCAAAAATTTATTTTCAGCGACTAAATAAATTTTAGTCATCATGTACCAATTTTTGCCGACTAAAAGAAATTTTGTCGCCAAATATCTACTATAATTTTATTTTTAATCTTTGGTGACTACGGGGGTGTTTGGTAGAGCTCTTTTGAGCCAACTTATGACTTTTGACTTTTAAAAATTTATTTTGAACTGTTTGGTTAAACTTATTTCAATAACTTCTGATTCTAACAACTTATTTTATGTCAAAAAAGTTGATTCTGAGAAGCTGCTCACCCATTGTTTTTTATTATCAACTTCTGCTGTGGACATATTAATTAACAGTTATACTCCTAGATTTTTTTATTTTTTATTTTTTATTTTTTAAAAAATAGAAAAAGACACAAATGGACTATAAAATATTATTATTATTTTTTATGAGAAATGTAGACAAATAGTGAATAATAAAAAATAAAAGTTAATTGAAAAGCTACTTCACATCTTATTTAACAAACACTACTCAGCAACTTAAATCTATAATCCAATAGCTATACCAAACAGATTAGCAGTTTCTAATTAAAGTCATAATCTATAATCTGTTAAGCTATAATCTATAATCTGTTTTAACAGCTACACCAAACAGGACCTACCTCATTTGGTCGGAAAATATACATTTTTGGTGACTAAAACACATTTACTCCGCAATAAAACTCAATATATATATATATATATATATATTTTGTGGGAACACATACTGCCCAATTTGAGTTCATGTTTAATTTTATTATGATTATCATTATTATTTATTATTATAATTTTCTTTTTTATTTATTGTCATTTTGGAGGGATTTTTAAATTTATTTGGGGAGGAACTCTGGAGGGATTTCAAGCACACTAAAATGAGTTAGGGCTTAAACACGTCTCTCTTTCTCTCTCTCTGTTACTCTCTCTCTCTCTCTTTCTCTCTCTCTCACATTTGCCCACTTCTGATTCTTTCACGCCTCTGTCTCTCTCATCCCATTACTCTCTCTCTCTCTCTCTCTCTATCTCTCTCTCTCTCTCTCACATGCCGGTTGCCCTCCTTCTAATATTGAATCTTTGTTGCTCTGTTTCCATTGTCGCCGGGTAAGGAGCATCACTGCCATCGAGCACACTATCAATCCACTATTGGAGAATTACCCCAGTATGTCCTCTCTATTTTGCCTTCTCTCTGTCCCTCTCTCTGCCTCTCTTCCCCTAATATCTGTCTCTCTCACTCTGTGACTCTCTCTGTCTTTGTTTTCTCTTTGACTAAAGTTATTTTGTTCTACAATGTCTCATCCACCAGGGCCTTCACCATCCCCATTTTCTAGAGCATCTTCAACTCTCCCTAAACACAATTTGAGGTATAAATATCCCTCTCTTTCTATAAAATGATTCAAGGAACATGTAATTTATTGTGTTTTCTTTTTTTGGGTTGTGAAAGCCTTAAATTCGTAACACTTAAATTTTATCTTATAGTTTCATCTTATACTTAATTTATACTGGTAGTGCTAGATAAATATTCTTCAAGCTACCTTTCTGAACTTTGCTTCTGTGATCTTCATCTTATACTTAATTTGTACTAGTAGCGCCCGATAAAGGTTTGGAGTTTTACTGACTAATATTTTTTTAGTTGCCAAAATATAATTTTCTGCGATCAAATTGAAATTAGGTCGGCAAAAGTCGAAGAGGGAAGACAAAAAAAAAAAAACAGAGAAAAAAGTGAGGTTAGATTTTGTTGCCATGAGGGCTCTAAATGTTATGGAGCGCAAAACTGATGCTAACAAAATCAAAACTCTTTCCGAAGTTGAAGGGGTGGCCATGTTTGGTTTGATTTTCTAAAACTTGATTCAAATTTATTTTTTTAAGACTAAAAATTAGTTTCGTAAAAAAATTTTAAAAAGAAAAACTACCGTACTTGTCAATTTTATATAATTTTATGAAGGATATGATTAGCTTGTTTGGTTTGGATTTTCAATACTCACTTTTCAGAAAATTGAATTTTTTTATTTTCCGTATTTTTTTTATTTTCACTAAATGTTATATTCTAATGTTTTTTAAAAAATTTCGATATTCTAAACATAAATACACTTTAAAAGTATAATATTTGTAAAAAAAATATTTAAAAAATTCACTGAATACTAAAATAAAACAAATTCACTAAATACTAAAATATTTTAAAAAGTCACTGTTACTTAAGTTCTGGCTACAAGAAGTTTTAGTCGTTATATATGGGTTATTTGCCGACAAATAACCAATTTAGTCACTACAGGTCTAAAATTTGAGAGGGAAATTATTTTTAATATTCGCGCCCTCTTCTATATTCTCTGTTTAAACAAACACAAAAGTCCTCTTCTCTCACACATCACCACCAAACCTCACCCCACCTCATCTCAGCACAGTCCCTCACCACCGTCGCTCACCGTAGCTCATCGTACATTGCACATCGCCACCGCTGCAGCCGCAAATCACCACCGCCACCGCCACCGTCGCAGATCACAGGTACTCTCTCTCTCCCTCTCTATCTTGATTGCACTCTCTATCTCGCTCTCGCTTTCGCTCTATCTATCTCGCTCTCGGTCTCTTCTCTCTGTCTCTCTGTCTCTTTCTCTCTCTCTCTCTCCCTTCCTCTATTTCCCTTACTATCAACTCTTACTATAGGGTTTTATATGATTTATACTAAATAATTTCGTGTTGATTTCTAGAGCTTTATGGGTTTGATCTCGTAAATGGGTTTGATTTTACTAGTAAAATTTACTTTCACCCTCTTTTTCCTTTCTCTCTCAATAGTTTCAAAGCCCTAATCCATTGATTGTGAATGTATTTCCATGTATGGCTGCTCATTGATTGTGTATGTATTCTCATGTGTTCTGAGTGTTTAAATTGAAATTTGATTCTATGATTGCAATAGTAAATAATTTATTGGCTTCCCTTTGATGATTATTTCTCAAATTTTGGGCAATACCCCTCATTTTGCTAGTTTTCAGGAGGCTTCTCAGTCTCACTCCATGGTTTTCCTACATTTGTTTTCTTAGATCATGTGTAGCCTTGGATTTGGTGTTAGAGTAATAGTGTATTATATCTGGCTTTTCCCAAGCTAATATCTTTGTTTATTGACCTACTTAAGATCTATATATTAAACATATAAGGAAGTCTAACTTATTAAGTCCTCCCATTCACACTCTCCTTTTACAGAACCCTAGAAAATAATCTTGCATGTCTAGGGAGGTTTTACTTTTGGGCTTAAAAATTCAAAATGGCCACAAAATTTTAATTTATGACTTTTGAAAATTATTCACTATCAATTGTTTCTCATGATTTGTGTGAAGTAATTTGAAGAATTTTTTCTTTCAACAAGCATTGGATAGTAAACAATGATGGTTGACATTTCTTACCTCAAGCATTGGATAGTAAACAATGCAGTTAGGTTTTGAATGTGGTTCTCAAAAGGAGAGCATATCGTTGAGATTCCTTGGATAGTTTGTAATATTGTTTTCTTTTTTTAGTGTGAAAAAAGTTTTTAAAATTTAGAAATATATGTTTACTATTTATTTTCCCCAAACTAGTTTTTAATAATTTTATAGGACAGAAGATCCTTTTCATTGTGACTGGGATTGTATGCATTATTTTATAGGACAGTCACAAAGAGATGATTTTATAGGACAGTCACAAAGATCATTTTCCTTTGATTTTGGAAAACTCTCTTTCCTGCATTATAATGTTGAAAATAGAATTTTCATTGGAAAGAAAACACTAGCCCTCCATTTCTGAATAAACCTGTGGTATGTAGAGCAGTCATAGTTTTTTGGAAACAAAATATGTTTTCTTTTGGAAGGGAAAAGTTGAACAGTCAAGCAAAAGTTAATTTTTAATATAAAGCAGAAGAAAATCAGAAACTTGTTTTGTTGTCCAAAGAAGCATTTTATTTTTATTTTTTCTTTTTTGGCTGGGAAATATCTTTGTGTTTTTTTTACTTCCGTAAAACATTGTTTTAAACTTCGAAGCGACTTCTTGAGCAAGAGGCAAGTTCAATCCCAAGACTCCCTACTACCACTAACAAAACTCATAGCTAGAGTAAACTTTGTTTTTCCCCAACGAGCTAGAAATAATTGCTATTTCTATTTTCATTTGCAAGTGACTGCTTCTTTGAAATGCATTGACATGGCCTTTTAAGTGTTCATTAGATAAAAATATCTCATAAAGGCTTTTGTTGCTCCACAATTGCATTTTTGTTGTGGTTTCACCCTGGTGATCAAGGTGTACAGTGTCAGGGGTTGGTTTGGGTGAAAAGTTCTAGATGTTGGAATTAAGTAAGAAGACAAATGTCACGCCCCGAACCTGCCCCTAAAAGTTCGGGCATGACCACTTCAAAAACAGACACTTAACTCGATGTATATAAGATATGGGGCCTGAACGGAAGCATTTAATCTTATATAACAACGTACAAATCATCCATCGAGCCATCGCTACTATGCCAGGATCACAAACAGAACATATGGCAAATAGACATACAGAGACATGCCTCGAAGAATTTAGCTATGTACACATGCATATACAGACCCAGCCCTCAAGATTGGTGTATAACAGAAACATTGGAGGGTAAAAGAATTATATACACTTTAACCTTAAACAGGCCATCAGGGTACAAAACTAAACGCTTAACAAAACTCTGTAAAATGAGCTGCCTTCATTTTGGTGCCTGGACACTCTGAGGTTGACCAAGGAGGAATGGAAGTCATGGGTTAAGACTGACCTCCAGGTGGAGCGCCTACAGAAACAGACATAGCATAAAGTGAGCCAAGCTCAGTGAATAGTAATACATAAACAATTTAACATTTAACGTGAATGGCAATGGACATGTATAAGTGCAGAGAGCATATAGTTAACTTATCCGGTAATTATTTCCAGTGTTAACTTTAAACAGAATGGTTTCAAGTCCTTGAACAGAGTGGCATAAAGCCCTTATCAGAATGGCATAAAGCCCTTAACAGAATGGCGTAAAGCCCTTAACAGAATGGCATAAAGCCCTTAACATGTATGTATGAACTCAAGAGGTGGCTCGCATGGCAGCACTTAGTTCCGTACAGTACTTTGTTTCATACTAACGGATCATACAAAATGGCCATAGGCCCGGATATCACAAATTGGCCATAGGCCTCACAAATGTTACAGAACAGCTATAAGCTTCACAACTTTCATAGAACGGCCATAGGCCTCATGACTTTCACATCGGCTTTAAGCCTAGTTCACATATGTATGATGGACTCAAGAGGTGGCTCATACGGATTCTAGAGGTGACTCGCATGGCAGCACTTAGTTCCGTACAGCACTTTGTTCCATACTTGATAGGTTCACACATTCACAGAGTGGCCCTTGGCCTGATGGGTTCACCATTCACACATTCACATAGATTCATAACTTCACCAATTCTTTTGATATTTCCATAGCTTCACACTGTTCCCCTGAATCACTCATATCATGTCATAACATAGCAGAAATAGAACAGATAAATAGAAACAGGGCATTCTCAGTTCTTCAGATTACCATTATACCATAGTGTACCTACATTCCATTTTCTTGTCATGAACCAATACTGCTAACTCGCAAATAACAGAATGTTAACATTAACTATTAACAGTAAACAACGTATGACTTAATGATGCGTTTAGATTTCCTCATGGTTCATTGGTTCATTGATTCATTACAAATCGACATACTTGTCTTGCAATTAGCAGAACGTTCATTTTAACGATGACCCGAACATTAATAGGTCAGAACAACCAACTTCACAGTGTTAAGAGTGTATATGCAATTCTTATACGGAATCATGGGTAACTTACAAGTTGATACATTGACGATGATCATGGACCTTAACCAAAATGCAAGGTAGGTTCAGAGTCGTACCGATGTACGCCAAAATCTTTCAATGTTCACATCGAAATCGTTGTTCAAGAATGATCCTAAGTTCCTTTTTATTCATTAAGCACAACATAGTTCACTTACAGAGGATATATTATTAATATTAACTATTAATCAGAAGCATACACATTTATTTCATCATCGTTCGTGTGCGTTAACATAGTTAACCTGCAATTAACAGAGTGTTCATGGTGACCATTAGCTGTAAATAAAGCATACTACGACAGTACTACTACTCACAGTGTCGAGATGACGTTTTACTTCCTCCCAGTGTGTGTCCTGCATACGTTCAAAACTTGCTCATTAGTTCATTTTGCTTATCATTTTACTTTCTGTTTCATTTCACTTCGAAGGAATGTATCATTATCAAAAGGCCTCGAATACATATTCCGATAATATTAGAGGATTCTACACGTAAAACAGAGAAAACAATATTTTTCAGCATGAGCCGCACGTGCGGCTGTGAGCCCTGCACGTGCGGCAATTGGCCCCGCACGTGCGGCCTTGAGGTCCCGCACGTGCCTTTTAGGCAGAACCAAACCACAAAATTTCAACATTTGCCGCACGTGCGGCAGTGACTCCCGCAGGTGCGGCGATTGCCCTGTTTTGGTCCGAAATTTGCAACAAATTCTCATCCTTTGGGGGATGTTCTCAAGGCTCTAAAATGGATCCTTTCATTACTAAATCATGATTCAAAAACATGTAATTCAAGGTACAACATACCATAATCTAACTTGAATTAAACCCATGAACACAACTCAATTGGTTTGAACAAAAGTTGAAGCTCATCAATATAATTTCATTCTTGAGGCTCTTAACTTTACACACACATAACATAGATACACAAAGGCATGGCATGAACATGAATACCAATTTGAGAAGTAAAGAGAAGAGATAAAATGTATGCTCTCACTAGATAACTTGAATTGGATCCAAAATGCACAAATGAGAGGATTATCATACCAAGTCTTCAACACACACATCTAGGACTTTCATTCCACTATAGATCATACACATCAAGAGCTTCCTATTTCAAATTGAGGAAGAAGATTAGATTAGGGAAATTAAACTTACCTTAGCTTCAATTTCTCTCAACTCTCCCTTGTTCTTATCCTCTCTTCACTTTTCTCCAAGGAGTATGTTATAAGAAAGTTCCTAAGTCTTGAGTTCATAGAGGCTCTTATAGACATACATATATAAAGGGTGAATAAAGACGAAAATCAATCGTTTAAACATCTGAAATTAAAATTCCACAGAAAAGCTTAATATTACCTAAAAGTTATGTTGATCACATATTTAAAATCAATTTCAGATAAACAGGCCCCCAAGGCTTCCAATTTCTGATTCAAATTTTATAGTTGCAACAGATACATTTCTTATCAAACAGATAGGCATCTTTAAACATGAAGTTCGCTCTCTTAACCGTAATTTCTCATAGGATTTCACAATAAGCATTCGAAAGCACCAAACAGGGACTAAAAATATATCAGAAAACATGTACGAGGGTCGGGTTATTACAACAAATTTCTATTTGAGTTGGTTGTATGCAGTTAATGTTTAACTCTGTGAAATTCCAATTTCCCGAGCATATCATTCTCTCTGGAGTTTTATATACTTGGGAGTTAATTTTTTTCTGTTTGTATATAGTTGTCATTGTATCAAAATAGAACATTGTTGAAGAAGAAAAGAACAGAAAGATCGCAAGAGTACTCGACTGAATGATAAAATATTCTAAATTGTGGCAGGCTGTCAGAGTTACCAATATATTTTTATCTGTGATCTAATATTCTATACGTGCAAAAGATCAGTAATTGCAACTTTATTATGTTGTGATATCTGTGATCTAATTAATTGATTTAATTTAGGATACTATGATCAGCACAAATGTGTGATAGCTAAGCTTCACAATAATTATTATGTAGTTGGACCAAGGTTTAAGAAGAAATCTAAATGGAGGTAGGAAGAGACAATCTGCTGAATGTAAACTTTGGAAACTTTGTGAATCTTAACTGAATGTTCTATCCAACCACTAACCATAAAAAAATGCATCAAGCTTTGGAAACTTATTCCTTTCAAACTCATAAATTGTCAATTTAATATTCTCTTCATCAAAATGTCTCTCCAACCAATTAGGAATTACATTGTATGGATGCGCCAATCCATAATATACTCAGAGACACAAATCTTCTGATGTTGATGGATCTGTTGTTCCTCCATCTGCAACCATTCTTGATTCTTCTGGAAAAACTTTGGCTAATCATACTATCACCAATGGATGCATATTTGCTCCAGATTAAAAAAATAAAAAATAAATAAAAAATCTTATCATTTATTTGTATCTGGATATCCAATTGATGAAGCATATCGGTTGTCATAGCCTTGGATGGACTTCCTGTAGAACTTCTGTCACTTAAGACCACAGCTCCTACATAATTTTACTCTGTTATGGGGCTTTGTATGTTGCTTCAGATACTAAGTCTTCTAATTATGATCTCAGTGTTGCTTACTCCATTACAGTATATCACACTCACTCGGTTTCAAAATCAATCATCTGCTAACTCTCGAGGGAATCATAATCAATTTCGTAGAGGAGATAATACCTCAATAGGAGGTCGATTTCGAGGAAATCCAATTCTCTAACTCAGGCCTACAATCTCAACCTTCATCTTCTTCCTCTGGTTCGTTTCTATTTTGTCAGATCTGTAGCAAGCCTAACCATACAGCTATTGATTGTTGGTTTCATATGGATGCTTCTTACAATTCTTCTACACAATCATCCTCTTCATCCTACACCGCCTATATGGCTTCTCAGTCTGTTTCTCCTCTTACAAATTGGCATGTTGATTCTGCTGGTACTACTCATGTCACCAGACCTAAAGCATCAGTCTCTCATCAGTGACTGTTGGTTTCTACTGCTCCTGATCCTGTTCTGATTGAGCCTAATAGTTTCTCAGATGCCATTAACACTCCAGTTTGGGCTGCAGCCGTGACAGAGGAATTTCAGGCCTTCGAAAGTCAAAAGACATGGATGTTGCTGTCTCTTCCTCTTGGCAAACAGCAAATTGGATGCAAATGATGCTGCCCTGAAAGCAGGTCAACATGCTTGAATTTGAACACAGCTCCAACCAAAGCCACCCGATACCGTCCTCAATTCTAGTGGAGACATCAATACAACCTGAAAAACCAAACAGTGGGTAGAAGAACAGAGAAACAAAGTCAAAAAAAATTGAGAATATGATCAATAACCTGAGGCAAACCTCAGTGATATTTGTACTAACAAAGTTAATAGTCCATAGCATAATCACTCATCAAATGAATAGGTTATAGAAATTATATATAAATGAAACCAAACATATATCCTCTCATCACTAGGCTCTCACCAAAGAATTCCCTACTAATGTGCCAGTACAGATCTTATCCATCAAGAAAGTAGTTGGGAACACTCTTACAAAATTTCACAAGCTCACTACTACCCACCACCTGACTACATGCTCACAACACACTCAACCAACCATCCCTAAGAAAGGCCAGAATGGCAACCTGCATGGCAAACTGTTAGGAAAGATTTTATAGTAGCTCACATACTTTCAACCCTGATTATAGGTAACACACCACACTCAACTCACTGCACCAATCATCTGATCCACTCATGATAATGAGGTATACCAGCAACCAGAATAAGGGCAGGACCACCTTCAAAACTATTAGATATACCTACTAAAACTTTGCTGTCTTTGTCTTGGTATTTTTGTTGCTATCTGTTGCTTCTGTCTTTGTGTATCTGTTGCTGTATTGTAAGCTCTGGTGGTGTGTATATTACAGCAGTTTAATTGGTTATTATGTCTTCAACATGTGTCACTTTCTTGGCCTTTTCTAGGGCATATTATCAGGCTATAAAACCACCAAATGATCCTTTTTTTTTCACCTACAAAATAAATGTTTAGCATGTTTAGGGTAGTTTATTTCTCTTTGACTAATATTTTCTAGAATACTTAGTGTAATGGTTGTCTTTAACCTTCAGATGGCCCAAATAGACAAGAGTTGGATGACAATAAAAAAAATAGATTAAGCAGTAGGGAGTGTCAAGAATGGGTGAATTCATTTATTGAATTTGCGAAGATAAATGTAGGCTTCAAGTATAAGATTCGGTGTCCATGTATCGATTTTATGAACGACAAAATACATACGAGCCACGTGGTGAAGATTCATTTGATTCTATGTCCTCAATATCACTTGCAAATTTGCATACATGGATTAATATATATATATATATATATGAAATTAAGATGCTTCATCTATGTTCATTTCTGACTTAAATGTTTGTTAATTATCAGTCTTGATGTATATGTCTATACGCATTAAACATTTGTGCTCATTGTGCTCTTCGGCCTTTGATTATGTTAAATTGTAATAGAATGGCTCCTTCGAAAAAGATGCGCCGTTTACTACCACCAAAGAGGGAATTAATTGAACCACAAAGAGGGCATTAATTGAACCATACTCATCACAGACCGATACACCTACACCTACTCCTGAAGGTGTTGCAGCGGATGGATCTCAGACTATTGTACCATCTCCGTCTGAACAAGCTGCATTGTCAGGATCTGAGACTGTTGCACCATCTCTGTCTGAAAGTAATGCACCAGCTGCATCTAAGAGTTGTGAAGCATCTCCGTTTGAAACGAATCCACAATCTCCTCAAAGTCAACCGAGTGGCGCAGGTAACTAAATATGTTTGAGATCAGTTTTCAATTTATATATATTGTTAATATTTTGTAATTTGTAAATACATTAATAATATTATCAATTACCAGGTGCATCTTCATCAAAGCGTGTGCGGGGACCAACAGTTGGAAAAGCAACAGCAAAAAGAATTGCCAACAATAATGGAAACAAGCTGTACATTCCAATCACGGAGACATTCAATGCATTCGAAGGTGTGCTAGAGACCCCAGGATCGAATGAGATTGGCCTTCAGATTAGGAGGATGTGGCCCATTCAAGGCGTTAACAGTTGGACTATTGCTGATCCAGCAACAAAAGCTGCTGTTGTACAAGCTGTCCGAGCATGATTAAATTGCTTTCACAGTCTGTGTGGATGATGGAAACAGTGCTTTTATAATGTGCATATAGGTGCTCATTTGTTTTCTTTGTTTACTTTGTTGGTTTTCGAAGCTTGAAAGCAGTGAAGAGATGAAAAGCTCATTTGTTTCAACTTGTGTCTATAAATAAGTAGCCCATTCCATCTTAGATTTTTTTGGGGAGGGGGTGTCTATAAATAAGCCGTCCATTCCAACTTATTCATGAATCATGTTGGTACATGAAATTGTTTAAGGTCTCGTGGTTTCCTTTTTCTTTTCTTTTTTTTTCTTTTTTTTTTTGTTGATATAGCTTTTTTAAAGTTACTTACCATAAACTTCTCTTCATTATTTTATCATTCCAATGGAAGTTAAGAGCAATGCAACCTACATAAAGTACATGACATATTATTCTTGACCACATACGTAGGACAACCATTTAGTCTTTTTAGTGAGTGCCTTGTTAACCAACAGGACAATCACAGGCTCAGTGAAATTGGATTCTGCATACATGTCTGATAAACATATCATTACAGAAAATGCCGATTCAAGTAAAATTATTTTGATACCCACAACCACATGCCTATGTTTAAATCGTTATTTTTCTATGAACTTAGTATAATGGTATTCCATTTAAACGATGGCAATATATGAAGATGCGCATTATAAATGTTTGTCAAGTTGCTGCTAAATCCAGTTTAGGTGGACTGTATGTATGGTAGATGTTAAGCTTCCGTAGTCAATTTCTTAAATTGGCTTCTAATGGAAATCATCCAATTATTGGAGTAAGAGAAGTTGTAGTCAATAGCAATTTGTTTTGTAGTTCACAAAATTCATAAATTGTTAGGATAAAGCTTGTGTTCTATTGTCAATGTTACTTGGTTTCTTTAGTAATGATGTTGTATTTGTGTTGCAACTTTCTGAGTCACTGTTTTTTCAATCAAGTTTTAGAGGGCCAAATCTCCTTTATATAATTCTTGAATCTGAGTCATTCCTATGTTATTAGTGGAGTGTAATTTTGATGTCTATTTTTGGGCGATGCCCATGTAAAAGAAAAAGTAATAAGCCTGGTCTTGGCTAAGAGTGATGAAAATAACAAGTGTACTTTATTTATTTGTCTCCCTTCCATGATGCAAGTGATGTCTGCTCCCAACTGTGTTGTTGTGGGTTCGAGTCATGTGGATTAGCCTGGTCACAAAAAAGTTGGGGGTGCGACTTGCCAACTAAGTACCTCTTCTGCACTGGGTATGATGACCTTCCATCATTGATGTAGTTAATACAAATTAGTCTTCATTGTATACAAATTAGTCTTCATTGCCCCAATTCATGTACCAACATGATTCATGAATAAGTTGGTCAGCAAATTCTTTCTTCACAGATTGAACTATGAAAGTGGTGGATCATATATCATGGAAAGATTATAGGAAGTCTTGGTCATAGCTCCCTCATTTAAACAAGTATATGTAGACCGCCCGAAACTCCGCTCTGCACACGAGGGTCTGAATTGTAGTTCTAGCTACTACAGTTCAGGCTCATGTCACGGTTCTGAAACTAATCTCACAAAGTGCAATGTGAGACTGATAAATCACCAAAGAGTCCAAATCCGGCAAATCATTTTGGAAAATCAATTTTAATCAAAAAGCGTCAAACATGGACTGCTTTGCCAGATTTCAGAGTCGCCACCTAAATATTTTGTTTTTGGGAAATTTAAGAAACCCTGACTCGTGCCTAAGGCCACGTGTCCGTCATCACCAAAGTTGCATTGGCTCGGGAACTTGGGTACGAGCGGAGAAGGTCATGCAATGAGCACCCCCGCTCGCCTGATCAAAGGATCGGCCTTTACTAACATGATATGTTGTTTTTGAAAACACATGTGTTCTTATTCCAGTTAATTAGCTAATCTTACTATGTGATGCGCACAGCATACAAGTATAGACTAAATCGCTCAAGTTGGAAGAAAACATCTCATGTTTGTTTTTCGAAAATGGTTTGAAAATGCTACTCGCAAGTAGGCTAAGTCGTGGATTTGCCATCCTCAAGTGGGCTTAGAAAACATGATTTTGCCACTCTCAAGTGAGCTTAAAACTCACATTTTAATGAATTGTTCCAATTCAAGCAATCCAACCTTCATCCACAGGCATTCATGCAGTTAAACACTTAAGCAGTTAGCCTCATGGCAAGCATGCTATACATGGCAACATACACATCTCATGCAATATGCTAAAGCGTAAAAGCTTGCCTAGTACTCCAAGCCAAAATAGAAGCTAGTTAGTAATCAATGCATGATCCTAGCCATGTCAAAAATGCCTAATGCGACACATGCAAAAATGTAACTAAAATAGGCTCGGCTATTCTAAGATGGCATATGAATGCAACACTATAACATGCTGTTAAACACGTATTCAAATTGGTATTTAAAGTACAATGCAGTTTGAATGATGCGCCAAGCCCGGTGCATGCAAGACGAATGGATGAATGCAAACATGCAAAACATAAGTATGCTAATTGAAACATGCCCTAAAACTAACCATCAAAAGCTGATAAGTAAAAGGGAGAAAGACGTAGGGTTGGAAGACATTCACACACACACGCACACTTATTACAACAGTTGTGCCCTCTCGACGGAGGGTCCGAATGAATAAGCTAAGCTAGCTAAGCTAAGCTAATTAACTAATTAATCTAATTAAACTAATTAGACTAATTATTACAAAACAAAATTAATTAACCACTCCTAGTTAACTAATTATTACAAAATGAATCAATTAATTAAATGCATTAACTAATTAATTACAACACTTTTACAAATAAAATAACAGTTTACTCTAAGTTAAAAGAAGCACTGAAATGGCCTTGTGACGAGGGATGCATGCATGCTTGGTTGGCTTCGCTCGAAAATCCACTACCGTGCCTTGTGTTGCCTCTGTTTACACACTTCTGGACTTCTGAAAACTATGCCAACTTCCAAGACGGTTCTGACCCACCTTAGGAACATGCTGAGGGGTGGTCGGCCAAGAGGAATGGCCATCGGCCAATGAAAATGATCATCGGCCAAATTTATAGCCGATCGGCAGCTCTGATGGTCAATCGGCCAATACTTCTTGCAAATTCTTCTTTTTGCTCCAACAAAGCACTAACAAAGGCATGGCAGTGTATTTGCAAGAAAATGTGTGTGCAACCACACTCCTTATTATGTCTTAAGCTCAAAGGAGTGTAGTGCTCGGTTCCCGAGTCACCAATCACGCATCTCAATGTATGATGGCCAAAGAGGCCAAGTTGCACAAATCAATGTTAATGAATGCACACAAATACCACATAAGAGACCTTAACCTCTATCATGCTCGATCAAGAGGGTCGGCGACCGAGAATTGAGGCACGTTTCATCACTTCAAGTATGAAACGTCCCTCATTCCTCATGTTTGGATTGACTCCTTATCCAAACACAATGCAATGCAAGGCATGCACACACAATACAATATAACAAGCATACAAAAATCATGCTATGCAACAAGCATGCAACAACATGCAATGCACCAAGTATGCAACAACATGCAATGCCACAAGTATGCAACAACATGCTATCTAATCAACATGCTAAACATCATGAACATGCAACAACATGCAAATAACAATGTCATGCAACAACATGCGAACAACAATGCAATAGTAAGGGCCATGTAATGCAATATTCAATGGACCAAACCAACCCCAAACAAGCCTCATGCATGCCAATACAATGGCCAAAACATGCTTAAACAAGGCCAACACAAGCTAGAATTAAAGGCATGAAGCATGGAGCATACACGGCCAATGAGAAAGGTTACACTACACCTACCAAAACCAAGCATGAGATGACTTCACCCACTAAAATCAGAGTTATGGCATGTCAAAATAACACCAAAAATGCACTGATATGGCAGCCCAAAAGCCTAGGCAAGATGGCATACACAATGGCTCATGTTAAAGGCATAAAGCACAAGTTTCCGAAAGCATAGAAAGAGAGACACATGTGAGTGTATGGCAATGCTATATGCTCTGAAATATCATGTTAAATGATGCCAAATCATGCACATGGCCCAAGCAATGCATGTTAGTGACTTGGAAACTCAAAGCTAACAAGCTAGAATGCACTATGGCTATACAAATCAAGTCATGCATGACCAAAACAACATAAAATAGAGCTAAAGCATGGTAAAACATGAAAAAAAATCTTGTTCGAGTTGAGCCAAAATCATGCTAGAATGATGGTCCAAAGCATGATACATATTAGGCTAGTGAAAGGATTTGCACTACAAGTGCAAGGAGCGTGCAAAATGTGATCAAACCAAGACAAAACAGTGTTATATCATGGAAAAACAAGACATAAGACATACTGAAATAGAGCCACAAAGAGGTAGAAAAACATGCCAACTTGGTGGGCCATCAATACAAGCATTCAAGACACAAGGATAGGGGATGACCTTCTCCCATTTAAGACCTCAAAACACACTTTCCACCACTGAAATTCCTTTGGAATTCAGTGGTAGAAAGGTCATGCAAAGGCTAAAACAAAAGCTAAAAGAGGTGGCCCAAAACAAGGCAAAACAAGGCACAAAAGGGAGTAAATCACCCCTAACAAACAAACATGTTAAGCACTTCAGAACAAGACTTTTTTCAGTTGAAAGCTAAACCAAAAGAAACATGCAAATAGGGCCAAATAAACAATGAACACAAAGCTTAAAAGAGGGCTAGTGACTCACCATTGTAGAACAACCTCAAAGCAACAACTTCAGCAACTTTTTTGAGTTAAAACCAGCTCTTGAGTCCAAGAAAAACCCTTAGGTGCCTCAACAACAAGGTTATGGTGTTTGAGTAGGTGCTTTAGTGCAAAAGTGTGAAGAAATTACACTTTTGAGCACAAACAAGTGCAAGTATAGAGAGAGAGAGAGAGAGAGAGAGAGAGAGAGAGGAAATATGGAGAGATATATGTTTTGCATATCAAATGTTTAGAACCTTTGGAAAGGGAGAGGGGTCTCCCTTCTTATAGAAAATCAATTCCTAAGCTTGTTGGACAAGCTAAGGGCTTGGTTCAATCCCTCCATACACCTGTATGGAGGATGAAATATGTGTTCACCAGTTGTCACCACTGTGTATGGAGGATGAAATATGTGTTCACCAGTTGTCACCACTGGCACAAAAATATCTTCCAAAGCAAATAAAAAGGCCTCGGCCAAAAGATATGGCCAATCGGCCAAAATGGGTGCCGACCGGCCAAAAAGAGTGCCGACCGGCCAACACTAATGGCCGATGAAGAGAAAACATGGCTAATAAGCACAAGGCTTGGCCGATGGGTTGTAGGGAGCCCAACAAGCCACCCCCCTTCCCTCAGAAACAAAACCACAAGCTTTTGGTGCATAACCAATTGCAAAACAAACAAGTTGAGAGTCTCCAAGGCAAGACGCGCAGCCGAGACCTTCAGAAGCTCAAAACGAACACGAGCATGGATGATCATCAAGCATTCAAACGATAACGTCCAAGTCTTGAGGACGGTCAAAAATGGGATGTCTATAGTATAATGACACCATTTTAAGGCTTTCGCACTGTTAACATATTTGCAGCTTTCACATTACATAAGTTAAGTTACTTATTGTGTTTGTATTGATTATAGGATAAATTTGAGATTGGGGATAATTACGAGGAGAATTCACTATCCCAAAAAGTTGTGGAGAAGAAGTGTTATGTGTTATATAAAGATTGGAAGTGCAGAATGATGAAGAAATGGGAGAAGCTTATGGATGCGGGAATTGATCCCTATGCTCATCCATACAAAGAAGTACAATCCGATGATTGGAAGTATTTGATTGACCAAGTATGGTTGGATCCTAAAAACAAGGTACGTTATGATTTAGTTATTACTTAGTACTATTTATCATTGTTTAATTATATATGTAACAAACCCCAATAATCTAGATAATATAGCGTCCTTGTGATGCCAGCAAACTAAATAGGAGCAAGCTACCCTACAATCACAGTAGTGGGTCGCGACCTTTTCCGGCGGCGATGAGCATTGCGGTGAGATGTGTGTCATTGATTTTATTAACTTAATCCACACATATTTAATATGTTAGTGTTGATATCGTTGTTTGTCATATCACAGATGAAGGAAAACGGTGGTGTGTTGCCAGATATTTACAATTTCTACAAGGACACTCATTAGAACAAGAAGACAAAAGAATGGATTGATCCTATATGCTATGATTTACATGTAACTATTCCAATCATTTGGACACTTATAGTAACTAATGTGTTTGATTTATATTAACAATAGTTATATGTCACAATTACAGGAGAAAATGACAATGGTGCGGGATGAGTCTATTGAGGTTGGAACGTCGATGACACAAGAGGATATATCAAGAGTGGTGCTGGGGAAGAAGAAGGAATACTTGAGCAGTTTTGCGATCTAACCAAAGCCCTCATCTTGTGATGTTGGGTCGAATGTGGCATCACAAGCACGTGAGGAGCACTTGAAAAGGCTTACATCCGAGTTAGAGATACTGCGTGCGGAGCAGCAGAGTGACCATGAGGAGCAAAAAAAAAAGGGAAGAGGAGCAGCAAAAAAGGAAGAGGAGCAACAAATAAAAGACGCAGAGAATGCAAGACAACGTGAGGAGATGCAGATGCAGATTTTTGGACTTCAGAGCACGTTGGCGCAAGTTTTGGAAAAGCTCAATCCAGCAAAGTCCCCACCATAGCTACTTATGGTAATGGGTAAGTGTGTTAACCAAATTGCATTATATTTATGTTCAAAGTAAAGGCAAATAAACGTGTTATGAGAATATTAGAGAACAAATTGTGAGGCAAAAAGGGAAAAACAGCTCATTCGGGGCCAAACATTGGAAACAGCACCGAAACAGCCTCGGTATCATAATAGGCACCTTGGCCTACATTAAAAAAATGTGTGAGAGGAAGCGGCGCATTGATCGGACACATGGTTAAAGAGTTAGACAAAAAAATGTGAGGAGAAAGGCGAAAACGGGCCATTTAGGGGCAATATAAACTAAAAACCCCTCAAACATATTAGAGATCATCATGGTCACCTCTTACTAGATTAAATAAACTTGTGAGAGCAAGCAGTGTGTCGATAGGATGCATGGTTAGAAATGTAGACAACAAAATGTGAGGAAAAAGCGAAAACAGGCCATTTGGGGGCAACATAAACAAACCCCCCCCCCCCCCAAACATCTCAGAGATCATCGCAGTCACCTCCGACTAGATTAAAGAAACTTGTGAGAGTAAGTGGTGTGTCGATAGGACGCATGGTTAGAAATGTAGACCAAATAATGTGATACAAAAGGCGAAAACGGGCCATTTGGGAGCAACTTCAACAAAAAAACCCCAAACATCCCGAACATCATCATGGTCACCTCCGTCTCGATTATAGAAACTTGTGAGAGCAAGCAGTGTGTCGATAGGATGCACGATTAGAAATGTAAACCAAAAAATGTGATAAAAAAAAAGGTGAAAACGAGCCATTTGGGGGCAACATGAACAAAAAAACCCCCAAACATCCCAGAGATCATCACGGTCACCTCCGACTACATTAAAGAAACTTGTGAGACCAAGCGGTGTGTCGATATGATTAGGGTTGTGGATATATATTTCATATTAATGCATGCATGCATGCATGCTTAGCTTGTTAAGAGATGATCAACAAAATATTGTACATGCTGGATTAGAGTTATGTGCATCTTTGATATACCAATATTCCTGATAAGGGTTTCCTTTCTCCGTTGAGAAAGTGGAGTTCACAGTACTTCGGCATTGGTCTTTCTGTTTCTTATGGCATAGTCACTGCATTTATTGATCATTTTATTACAGGTCAACACCAGATCAAAGACAAACTTTACATAACGGCCCAAATTAAAGATCTTAGGTGTTATATGTTGATCTACGGATATTATTCAGATTGTATTTGTGTTCAAGTAGCAAGGAAGGATATATCCCAAAAAGATTGAGACATCCTTCACAAATCCCATTGTAGCAGCCCCAGTAGCACAAACCAGCAATTACAATTTTATAACAGCACATGAGGTAAAAACACATTAACCACAAGGCCCATCAGCAGCTTAGCTTGAAACCCTTCACAACCCTTGACTCCCGAAAACACTTTGCCTTAGCTCAATGCAAAATAAGTAGCATAAAAAATATGAGTAGAAGGTAAGTGTTTTAATTTTTTGTTTGGTGTTGGTAATATGCTTCTGATGAGAGATGGGTTTGTTGTTTTGCTGGAACTTGTGTTGATAATCACAACGTCGTATCTTCCACTTCGCTCTCACACTTACCCTTCTCCAAATAAAAGTTCAACCAAAGCATATAGACTATTCAGAAGTAGAAAGACTATTTTAACTTAGTTTCCATTGTTGAAGCATAGGTCAATATTGGCATATTGTGGAACAATAGTTACAATTGATATATACATATGAATGATGTTTAATTTACAAAATGGTATTGATTGTCATTTAATTTGTTAATGTTTCCTTTACTTTCCATGTAGAAAAAATATTTTTTGTCCAATTTTACAACAAAGTTATGTGCAAAAATTTTCAACCAAAAGTTACCTGCCATTATTTCTCATTTTCTTTGGTATAGATGGATGATCTCATGCACAAAGCTAAATTATATAGGACTAATTGGCACTATAAGCATTTTTGGAAGGAATATATATTTTTGGATAGATGTGTATGTAAAATATTTGGGAGGAGTAGTAGTTATATTTTTTGGATGAATGTGTATGGAAAATATTTACGTAGACTACTAGTGTGTATATTTTTTGATAGCTGCGCATGGATAACAATTAAAACATAATAACAACTAATTGTTATGTTTTAAATTGTTATGCTAGATGGATGTGACTTGGATAATTATATAGATTACAAGTGGATTTTTAATTGGAGGAATATGTAGTTTTGAAATTACTTGTGGATGAAAATTTATAATAGTTTTCATTAAACAAGTTTAGGCTTGGATGATTTATATTTTGCCGATTGTTCATGATTCAGTTGATTTGAATGAAGCTTGCAAATTACATATTATATTGAATGGATTGGATGAATTATTATGAATTACAGGTTTATTTTGTTGGATGTTGGTGACCAAATGTTGATCTTGTTTTTTTTTTTGTTTTGGCGACCAATTGATTAGTTGGGAAAGATAACTAATACTTTTGCCGACAAAATAATTAGTCATTAAAATCATTAATTTTGGCGACTAAAAAGGAATTCGTCGCTAATAGGTCAATTGCCGACTAAAGTTTTAGTTTGCAAACATTCTTTTTCACGACTAACATATTTGGTGGTGGAATGTGACATTTGCCAACCAAACTTGTTAGTCGTGGAATGTGCCATTTGCCGACCAAACTTGTTAGTCGTGGAATGTGACAATTGGTAACCAAATTTTTTGGTTGCAGAAACAGACCTCAGTTGCCGACCAAACTATTTGGTCGTTAAATGTGCGAATTGGCGACTAACATATTTGGTCGGGAAAATATGACTTTTCGCAACTAAAATGTTTTAGCTACTAAATGGATTAGTCGCAGTAATTATATATTTAGCGACCAAAAATTTAGTTGACAAATATGACTTTTCGCGACTAAAATGTTTTAGCTACTAAATGGATTAGTCGCAGTAATTATATATTTACTGACGAAAAATTTAGTCGGCAAATATGACTTTTCGCGACTAAAATGTTTTAGCTGCTAAATGGATTAGTCGCAATAATTATATATTTAGTGACCAAAAATTTAGTCGGCAAATAAGACTTTTTGCGACTAAAATGTTTTAACTACTAAATGGATTAGTCGCAGTAATTATATATTTAGCGATCAAAAATTTAGTCGACAAATATAACTTTTTCGCGACTAAAGTTTTTAGTCGCTAATTACTGTTTGCGACCCTCAATTGGCTACCAAAGTGGCGACCAAAAAAATTAGTCATGGATGACTTTTGCCGACTAAAAATGGACTTTTGCCGACTAAATTAGTCGGCAAAAGTGTTAATTCCTGTAGTGAATTCTTGCAAGTTAGTCTATACTTGTGTGTGTGCGCATCACATAGTAATGCTAGCCTAATAATCGGAACAAGAGAATATAATGTACATAAGATTCTTATCATGATTAGTAGAGGCCGGTCTTTGATCGGGCGAGCGGAGGTGCTCAAATGTATTCATGACCTTTTCCTCTCGTACCTAAGTTCCCGAACCGAGACAATCTTTGTGATGACGGACACGTGGCCTTTGGCACGAGTCATGGGTTTCCTAAATTTCCTCAAAATAAAATATTTAGATAGCGACTCTATATCTGCCAATGCAATTCATTTTTGGCAATTTGATTCAAAATTGATTTTCCAAAAAATTTGTCGTATTTGGACTCTTTGGTGTTTGTCAATTTCACATTGCACTTGTGAGATTAGATTCAGAACCGCGGGAGTCCGAACTATAGGGCTTATTTTGAACTTCCAAAAGGGGTCATGAAAAATTCGGGCTGCAGTTTCTGGTGACTCTATTGGGGAATTTTGAGAACTTGACTTGAAATTCATTATATGAAATTTTATTTACACTTATATGTTTTTTTGCATTGCATTTGCATTAGTGCGTTTGAGTCATAGTGTTTGTCATCTACTATTCCTGGATGGTTTGTTGGAGGCTTCCTTAAAAGCTTGCCAAAAGGTTGACCAGTCACGGGCTCTGCTACGATGGGAACACAACCCTTGGATTTGGACTACCGTTGTACCGTTCGATCCCCCTTTCACTTCTCGGTGTGAGGGGTGAGGGGTATATTAGGTAGTCTTACTGAGGTACCCTTTTTGACCATTTGGCCTAGTTGCATATCGAAAGCCATAGAAACTGTTCCAAACTAGGACATGATGATTACCCGAATACAGGATTGCGTGAAACCGTTTTGTTTGAATAGTGAACCCTAGCTCCTAACGAAACTAGGACAGGTTAACCATCCCCCTCATAGGGGTGTTTTGGTTCTCACTTAACTGGTATGTGCTTTACAGTGAAACTGTACAGGAATGTGCGTATCAGTTGCAAGTTGGGTATCAATTTTGGGGGCAGAATTCAGTGTTGAGTGCAGTCCTACAGCTTTGATTACATCTATGTGTTGTTAACATCTAAGCTGGGGTAGCATAACACCATAGCTTCGGACCGTTCGGATATCCCCCAAGTGCTCTGCACCCACGTCGGGAGGCTTTACAGATCCGGAGTTCTTGTTAGGGGACAGCCTGTGTTTGCTTCACTCCCACCGGTTACTAGACGGGGGACAGTTAGGCACAATTCACCAGTCTAGCGATCACCTATCACTTCACTTGTATTCAGTCAAGCTCAGTCTTCCACATCTAGTCTAGTATGAGATCACTCACCAATTCCAATGGCACAATATCCCCCGGTTAGCAAGGAGGACTTGACCCACCACCTTCAGCAAACAGTTGAAACCATGCAGCAAGACGCTGCTCATCTAGTCGAGGTCACAACTGTAGACGTCCCCGAACGTCTGGGGAGAAATCCCATTTTGTTCATTGGGCTTACTACAGTTCGGACTCAATGTCACGGTCCTGTATCTAATCGCGCAGAGTGCAATGCAAGACCGATGAATCATCAAAGAGTATAAATCCGACAAATCATTTTGAAAAACTGATTTTTAGAAAAAAGTGCCAAACATGGACTGCTTTTCCAGATACAGAGTCGCCACCTAAATATTTTATTTTGGGAGAATTTAGGAAACCCTGACTCGTGCCTAAGGCCATGTGTTCGTCATCACCAAAGTTGCCTCAGCTCGGGAACTTGGGTACGATTGGAGAAGATCACTTCGTGAGCACCCCCGCTCGCCCGATCAAAGATCGGTCTCTACTAACCATGATATCGAGTTTTGAAAACATTATGTGCTCTTATTTCGGTTATTAGCCTAGAATTACTATGTGATGCACACAACATACAAGTATAGACTGGATCATTTGAGTTGGAACAAAACATTTCATATTTGTTTATTTGAAAGATGGTTTGATGGTGCTACTCGCAAGTAGGCTAAGACGTGGATTTGCCACCCTCAAGTGGGCTTAAGAAAACATGATTTTTCCACTCTCAAGTGGGCTTAAAACTCTCAATTGGTGAATTGTTCTAATTCAAATAACCCAACCTTCACCCACAGGCATTCAGACAGTTATATCACATAAGCAAATAGCCTCATGGTAAGCATGCTATCATGGCAGTCACTCACACGCGTGCAAAGATGCTAAAGCATGAATCCTTACCGAGTACTCCAAGCCAAAGAAAGAAGCTAATTAGAAATCATGCATGAATCCTAACTATGCTGAAATGCCTAATGCAACACATGCAAAAATGCAACTACGATAAGCTCAGCTATTCTAAAATGGCATATGAAATGCAACAACTGATACACGTATTCAACTCGGAATTGAAATACAATGCAGTTAGTATGATGCGCCGAGCCTGGTGCATGCGAGACAGATAAATGGATGCAAGCATGCGAGCACAAGTATGCTAATTGAAACGTGCCCTAAACCAACCATCATAAGCTGGTAAATAAAAGGGAGAAAGACGTGGGGTTGGAAGACATGCCTCACACACACACGCACACTTATTACAACATTGCCCTCATCGGAGGGTCCGAATGAATAGTACAAAATAAACTAGCTCATCTAAGCTAATTAAACTAATTATTACACAACATTAATTAATTAACGAATTAACTAAGTAAGTAAGGAAACTAGCATGCAAATTAAACAAAATGGACTGCCTCAGCTCTGTTCTGAATGATAGGGATGCATGCATGCTCAAGTCGCCTTGTCGGGAAATCCATCGCGATGCCCCAATTTGCCTCTGTTTGCAACTGGTCCCAGAACACTGTACAAAGCTCCAGAAGGCTGATGATCAGTTTTTGCTGTTGCTTTTCGGTTTGCTGCGACAAAGAGCGAGAAAGGGGCATGGCAAAGTATTTTCAACATATGTGTTTATGACCACTCTCCCCATCATTGCACAAGCTCAAGGGAGTGTAGTCCTCGATCCTCGTGCCACCAATCACGCATCTCGATGCATGATGGCCAAGGAGTCAGATTGCACGACTCGATGTAAAATGAATGCACATATAAACAGAACAAGGCCTAAAATCCATCATGGGTAATCCAGAGTGTCGGCGACCGAGAATCGAGGCACGTTTCATCACTTGGAGTACGAAACGTCCCTCGTTTCCCGTGTTTAGAGTAAACCCTATTCCAAACACAATGCAATATACATGGCATACACAATACGACTAGCATGCAACCCTAAACGCAATGCAACCTAATCATGCTAGCATGCGAGGGATGATATGCAAACATCCAACTAGCATACATAATGCTATGAACTAAGAATGGCATACACAATGCACATGAACTATATGGCATACGCACTGCACATACGAAGATGGACATGCACGAAGACATGAACAAGGCATACACAATGCGATGATCAAGCATGCGACAACATGGATATGGCATACATAATGCAAGATGGACTTAAACTAAAATGAATGGGCCTCATCCACACTCAAGTCAGTGGCCATACATGATGAAAACGAAGCAACAACACACATGCAAACATACACAAATGCAAGGGACCGAACCTAAGGCACAAAGTGAAACTCCACCAAAGCATGGTAAGCATGAAATATGGCATACAATCACATATTTTCTAGCTCTAAAATGACATGCAAGATGGTCCCGAATCATGCAAACACCTCACACAATGCATGCTAGATGGCCAGAATACCGAAACTAGTGAAGTGGATTACACTATAGGCATACAAAGCAGTGCTCAAATGACCCAACCACCCCCAAATAGTCCCTATGCAGGTCCAAGATAGTGGGAAGGTGGTCTAAAATGATCGCTCAAAATGCATAGAAATGAAGCTCATGCAATAGTCCATAAATGAGGTATTCATGCACAACTCTCAAACACGTTCAGAGAATGGAAAACATGGGAATATGGCATAAGTATAGGCTCTGAAATGACATGATCAATGGCCCCAAAACGTGAAAACACCTCAGTATAAGCATGCAATAGGCTTCAAAACTCAAGGCTAGACAAGGGTATTACATTACAACCATGCATAGCAAGCGTCATTCGACCATGAGGCATAAAAACAGAGCTGAGGCAGTCCAAAGCATGCACAAAATCAGTCTAAGGCATGGCCAAAAAGTGCAAGAATCAAAGACCAAAATAGTATGCAATACAAGTTAGTGAAAAGGGTTTACACTACAACTATATGAAGAATTCAAGAGGTCACTAAACCAGCAAAATTTAGAGGTATGGCATGCCAAATAAAGCCCAAAAACTCATTGAAACATGGTCAATGCATGCAAGAATGATATGCTCCTTTGATAGGCTATGAAGAGGGTTATTCTACACATGCAAGATGGACACCAAATATGGAAAAACAAGCTCTGGAAAGAGCCTATGCAGGTCCTAAAACTCACCAAAAATGGCCTGAAACATGGCTTGGAAGCATGCAAATAAGGGCTCCTTTGTTAGGCCAAATATGCTAGAAATCAAAACAAGGAGAGAGAGGCTCACCCCTCTCTGATTTTGCCTCTCAAAAACACATAATAACCACTGAAAATCCACTGGATTTCAGTGGTCAAAAGGGAAAACAAAGCTCAAAACAAAGGCCTTAATGCATGGCTCAAAACAAGGTGAAATGAAGCATGCGAGGGGGTAGATGACCCCCAACAGAAAAATGATCTTAAACAAGCATGGTAACGACCTCAAAATAAGACTTTTTCAGTTTATACTAAAGCTCAAAAATTCTTGCAAGTATGGCTAAAAGATGGAGCAAAATAAAACTCAAAAGAGGGAATAGGGTGTTACCCTTGTAGCTCAGCAACTCCAGCATCTTATGGACCAAAAATGCAGCTCCTTAGGACCTCTCAAGACCCTCCAAGAAGCTTAGGCTGGTATTGGAGGTGTTAGGCTAAGAGGTAGTGTGCAAAGGGGCAAGAACCAAGCACTTTCTAAGCCTAAGTGTAGAGATATAGAGAGGGAGATATATTTTTCCTTCAACCAATTTCTGAACCTTTTGCAAGGAAGAGGTGGGCCTCTCTTATAGAGATACAAGGCCAAAGCTTCTCAAAGAAGCTACAAACCAAGGCCAAAGATGCCTTCCAGCTAGCACAGCTAGCAACAACTCACAGAGACAAGACTGAGGGAGGCAGGCCGACCAGTTCAGGTGGTCGGCCGACCACTTCCCCTGGTCGACCGACCAGTTCAAAAGGTTCAAGTCAGCAAAAGGTGGTCGGCCATCCCATTTGGTGGTCTCCACATTGAATGCAAGCTAGTGGCGTGGTGAGAGACCAGCAGTTGTGGCCCAAAAATGAGGGAGGGTAGTTACCTGTCAAGAAAATAGGCCAGCGGTAGAAAAGTGGTCTCCAAGGAGAAAAGGTGGTCTCCCACCTTTGTACCACCTTCCAAACAATGAAAATAGGATCCATGCCAAAAATGAACCAAGACGAATGCAAAATGAGGGTTCGAGGGCCAAAACGCGCAGTTGGGTGCCCCGAAAACTGACTGTTAAGCATCGAAAGTGGTGTGCGACAACGAAGGTGGTTTCTCGGGCCACAGCGTCCCTCTAGATAGAGGAAACAAGGTGTGTGCCAAAAATCGTGCCAAACAGAGAATGTTAAGCGGTCCCGAACCGAGGCGCACGGTCGACGGCTCCGAAAACTGAAAACTGGTCTCCAAACGAGAACAGTGGCTTGTGACCACAAAAAGTAGCATACAGCCATTGAGAGATGGTCTACAAGACCTCTCCCTCCCTCCGGGAAGAGAAACCAAGACCTGGTTTGCAAACCGAGGGAAAGCACAAAAGGGTCCCGAGGTCCGAGAGTAAGGCGCTCAACCGAAACTCCGAAACCTCAGAACGAGCACAACATGCGCAATCACCGAGCGCTCCATCGATAATGTCTGAGTCTTAAGGTCGGTCAAAAATGGGGTGTCTACAACAACACGTCAAGCTGAGGTCATAAATAGGCTGCAACAAAAACAGCCACAGCCGGCAGCGGTTTCTGCATCTCATGCACCTCCTACGGGTATTCCAGCACTTGAAACTATAATCCATACTGCTAATGCTCAGGCTAAGAATCAAGGCAACCCGGCAGAGCCGATCCCACCATAGGCCTCCAAAGCACCTGTGTATCAGACCAAAGCTCCATTTGAATTTGTGGTTAACCTGGCCGTGCTTAAGGTTAACAAATTGGAGAAGCTCTTCAAGAGGGAATAGGGTGTTAACTCTATTCTTGACATAGAAAATGGGTATACCGACTCTGTAGTGACACTGTCAAATCGATTTAAAATGCCACACATCGATCGGTTCGATGGTTCTGGAGACCCCATGGTTCATCTTCAGCTGTTTTCAGACATTCTGTGGCTGATGGGCCTGACTAGACTGCAGACACTCTCACTCTTTGGCCAGACCATGTTAGGAATAGTGGCTATATGGTATACAAAGCTAAAAGATTTTGTGAAGCAGAGTTAGGAGGAAATGGCTGAGGCCTTTGTTGTACAGTATTCGTACAATACACAAATCGAGGTCACAACTCTTGATCTTGAGGCAACGCGCCGGGAGCCGAAAGAGGGCTTCTTAGAATTCATGACCAGGTGAAGGGCTAAGGCTTCAATGATGACCACATGGCCTTCAAAGAAAGATCAAATAAGGATGGTAGTCCACAATCTGCATGGGAAGTTGTTGCAGAAAATGATCGTCCTACCTTTGTTCATGTTCACCGAGCTCTACGAGATAGGGGTTCAAATTGAAGATGCCATGAAACAGGGGTTGATTACTGATGAGAATGAGCAGGTCAAGAGGCCTTTGGTGCGCAGTTCTAATGCAACCACTAGTGGTAGCACAACTATATGATCGTCTGATGTGAGTGTTGTCACCACCATAACCAAGACCGCCAATGCCTTTGCTAGCACAACTCCACAAACTGCAAACAACGCGGCCCGATCCCAAAAGACCTTTACCCCACTCTACATGCCTTTATCCCAAGCCATGAGGGTGTTAATCAAAAAAGGGCACCTCAAGCCGTTAGAGCCTCGGCCACTACCTGATCCTGTTCCACCAAAACACAACCCAAACAAATATTGTTCATTTCACCAGCAACATGGTCACGACACCGGGCAATGCTTTAGGCCACGTCATAAGATTCAAGACCTCATTGATAACAAGGGATTGCACCACCCCAGAAACCAAATGTGACTACCAATCCTCTCCCAGTCCATAATCAAGTTCTCCCACCTCACAATCTAAACCAAATCCATACATTGGCATTCCCCTACGACCCCAGTGTATATATTACCCCTTCCCACCTATCCAGACGGACGATGTTCATTCCTAAAAGCACAGATTTGTGCATGATGGACACGTCCACACTCCAACCTAAATCCATGGTGGTGACAGTGGCTGAAGAAAGGAGGCTGGCCTTAAAGGAGAGTACGAGTTCATTGCCTGAGTGCTCTAAGGACTTGTCTGAAGGGGAGTAAGATCTAAGCTTCTACATTGTGCCGATTGATCAAGTCAAGCCAGAAGTGGTATTGCCAACAGCAGTGGAGGTCAGTGTGGTTAGAGCGAATGGCCCGTGCCAAGGTTTGGATGATCTGACAGAGCTAGAGGAAGACTTATACAACCTGCAGTTCTTTGACGAACAAGATCAAGGGGATGTGCAGATTAACTGGTTCAATTTGAATGGGTCGACAGACAACTCTGATTGGTTTAGTGATGAACCAGACAGGGAAGAAGAAATTGAAACAAAACTGGAAGAAAAGGGAGCAAGAATCGCTACAGTGGCCGGAATGGTCGACAAAAAGGGAAAACTACCTGAGAACACCGGCATAGAAAGTTCAGCTCAGGAATTGGGCACTGTGAGTACTGCAAATACAAAACAAGAAGCTGTATTGAAACAGTTTAAACAAAAGAGGGTTGTAGAAAACCAAGAAGTTGTAATGGCCCAACGCCTTACGGAGGATACTTATGGTGTGAGAGTAATCCAAACGGAGCCAGACAACTGTTTCTCGGCTGCCGGAGGTGTATGTTAGGAGGACAATGATCTACATCTAGCTCATACTGATGAAGACTGGGATGAGTCCTTTCTACATAACACATGGTATGTAGAAGAGATTGACCACATGACAAGAAGTGGGCGATATTTCAAGCCACTACACTTAGACCAAGCCGAGGCCTCTAGGAAAGATAGAGAGATTGAGAAACAGAAAGAGAAGCAACTGGAAGAAGAAACAGTTTTGAAGCAACTGAAGAAAATCCAAGCCGACATTTCGATCTGGGGTCTTCTTATGGCCTCCTGGGTGCGTCAACAGGTTGTATTATCAGCAATGGACAAAGCCAAATTGTCCATTGACACTACCCCTGAACAGCTTGTAGGTTTGGTCTTCCTATGTGGCGTTGAGCCAACCCTAACCGTTTCTGATAAGGAACTACTACCGGAAGGCTCAGCTCACAACAAACCCCTGTACAAATCAATTGAGTGTAAGGAAAAATAGGTACCGGTGGTTTTGGTCAATACTGGGTCGGCTATCGATGTTTGTCCTTTCTGCACAGCTTATGCCATCGGCCTAAAACCAGCAGACTTCGTCCCCACAGCCCAAGTGATTCAGGCATATAATAACACAAGTAGGGAGGTTATAGGTACGGTACAAATCAGAGTTGAAGTGGGCCTAGCTCAATGGGATGTCGAGTTCCATGTCCTGGATGTGCCGGCCACTTTCAACTTACTGCTAGGAAGGCCCTGGCTGCATCGGGTGAAAGTAGTCTCCTCTACCCTCCACCAAATGCTGAAGTACCCTCACGAGAAAAGGGTGGCGATTGTCTTCAGAAATTCGTTTATCCATCCCCTGTCAGAGGTAACTGCACCAATGCTGGACATCATTCATGGCAAGGAGGATGTGTTCCTTTTAGGGTTTACGCTGGCTGAGGCTCAGGTAGTGCAGACTATCTTGGCAGCAGATGAAGACATGTATGTCAGTGCCTAATCAATCTATTTCATGAACAAGTTGCAACATATGCCAGGAATGGGACTTGGAAGAAGTGGCCGGAAAGGTGCCACAGCATTGGCTGATGTGCCGCATAATCCACATGCCTTTGGCCTGGGGTATGTACCCACCAAAGAGGATTGGGTCAGGGAAAGGAAAGAGATGGCAGGTAGAGCTAGAGCCAAGAAAGACGAGAAGCACTATGAGCTCGTTCATAGGCCGATCCGGGAAACGCTGATTGGCCACTTTGTTTGGAAGGGTGAAGACTTCTCACTTTGTGGCTTTCCCGAGCCTTGGATGAATTCTTTGAAGCAGCGTGTCCCTGGCTTTGAAATCTTCTTCGACCTCTAAGTGCAAGACAGTGATGCTGAGCAAAAGGCTGAGCCAACTACTGAAATTGAAAAGAGCATGGAAAATGACTTGGACAACAACGAGATTAGAGTAGAAGCAGCACTGGCATGCCTCCTTTCAGATCCTCTGGTCAACTCAAAGAGCTTAGGGGATAACCTTACCATTTTGATGATCGGAGACAAACCAAGTGTGAACCCATCTAGCAGCATTTTGGATGCATCTGAAGCACCATCTCTTGTCTGGCAACTGGAGGAGGGTTACCTGTCTAGTTCTGAGTTGTGTGATGAACCAGAATCTAATTCCACAGAGTCTATGGAGTCGGAATCAGATTTCGGTTTTTTTGAGTCCGATTCTGGTATTCCTGGAGGTGATAACCCGGATGCCAAGGTCTTGTCCAGGTCCTCTTTTTCTTTTTCTATTGAGTCAGTTGTAACCGAAGAGCTGGATGAGCTGGCTTTATGAATGAGAACGCTACTGATTCTGAGTATTTCTCTGTGCCGCTTGTTTATTGCATTAACCAAGATTTTCAGAGTTTTAATGAAAACAAAGAGGAAAGAATTCCTCTGGTTTTGAAAATTTTGATTAATCGAGAATAGGAGAGGTTTGCAAAACTCTATGCTAATGAAATCATTGCTATTAATGTAGGTACCGAGAAGGATCCGCGTCTGGTTCAGATCGAGTCTATGTTGTCTTCAGAGGAGTGCGAGCCCTTAGTCACTTTATTAAAAGATTTCAAAGATGTTTTCGCGTGGTCCTATCAAGACATGCCTAGAATCGATCCTGAGATTGTACAGCATCGGATCCCTCTTGACCCTGAGGCCCGACCCATTAAGCAGAAGTTGTGAAGAATACGTCTAGATTGGGCATTGAAGATCAAAGAAGCGGTCACCATGCAGATTGAAGCGAGTTTCTTGTTAGTATCTGAATATCCAACTTGGTTGGCCAACATTGTCCCAGTGGTGAAAAAAGATGGTAGAATCCGAGTGTGTGTGGACTTTAGAGATTTGAATATAGCCAGTCTAAAGGACGACTTTCCTTTACCGCACATCGATGAATTACTGGACTTCACTACACATGAATGGCTTTTCCGGGTATAACTAGATTCTGATGGCACCCAAGGACAGAGAGAAAACTGTATTTACTACGCCTTGGGGTACCTACTGCTATCGGGTCATGCCGTTTGGGCTGAAGAATGCGGAGGCTACCTATCAAAGAGATACAAACACTATTATGAATGATATGATCCAAAAAGAGGTTGAGGTGTATATGGACGACATGATTGTCAAGTCCAAAGAAAGAGAGGATCACTACACCACCTTAAAGAAATTCTTTCAACAAATCAGAGAATACAGATTGAGGTTGAATCCACAGAAATGTACTTTCGGCGTGACAGCAGGGAAAATGCTAGGCCTTTTGATCACACAAAGGGGCATCATGGTAGATCATTCCAAAATCAAGGTCATCCTAGAAATGTTATCACCAAGGACTGAAAATGAGGTGCGAGATTTTCTGAGTAAAGTGCAATTCATAAGATAGTTTATTTCAAAATTAACCTTGACTTGTGAACCACTATTTGGTCTTCTAAAGAAAGGAAAGAAATTTTGATGGGATGATCTATGTCAATTCACTTTTGAGCAGATTAAGCAATATCTCCAGAATCTACCTGTGTTGTCGCAGCTAGAGCCGGAGAAGCCTTTGATTCTGTATCTGTCAGTAATAGACACCATAATGGGATGTATGCTTGCTCAGGAATCTGAAGATAAGGGGGAGAAAGCCATGTATTATTTGAGCAAAAAAATGCTGGAATACAAGACCCGCTACACTCCATTGAAGAAAGCTTGCTTAGCCTTGGTATGGGCTACTAGGAAGTTGAGGTACTACTTGTTAGCTCACCCCGTAATTTTGGTTTCGAGATTAGATCCCATCAAAGATCTCTTTCAGAAACCAGCGCTTACGAGTAGGCTAGCCTGTTGGTTGCTTCTCCTTTTCGAATTTGATCTTAAGTATGTCACTCGTAAGTTGGTCAAGGGGAGAGCAGTAGCGGAGTTCCTAATAGATCACCCAGTAGAAGGGGATGAAGTGGTAGAATACTTGTTCCCAGACGAAGCCATTCTACAAGTCGAGGAGGAGACTTGGAGAATGTACTTTGACGGATCATCCAACCAATACGGTTATGGGATAGGTGTGTTGCTGATAGTACCCGACGACTCCCATATACCATTAGCCTTCAAACTCCAATTCAAGGTATCCAATAATGAAACTGAGTATAAGGCGTGTATCGCTGGTTTGGAAGCCGCCCTGGAACTAGGGGCGAAAAGGTTAGACGTCATCGAGGACTTGAACCTAGTTGTTTCTCAAGCAAATGCAGATTGGAAGGTCAAAGAAGAAAAATGAAGATTTATTGCCAGACCCTGGATATTCTGATTCCTAGGTTTGAAAAACTGACTTTCACGCATCTGCTAAGAGAGAACAATAGGTTCGTTGATGCTTTATCAACTTTATCTTCTACAATAGACATCCCACTTGGAGTCCGGATGCTTCCAATTATCATTGAGCAGAGATATATGTCGACCTATGAAACTATCACCGCAATAGATGAAGTGCAAGACAAAAACCCTTGGTACTATGATATTTGGAACTTCTTGGAAAATGAGATTTATCTACCAAGGGCGAATGCCAAGAACAAAAGGGAAATACGACAAATAGCCATTCAATTTATTATCTGTGGAGGTAAACTGTACAAGAGAGGTCATCTGGGAATGCACAAGTTGTGTGTTAAAGAAGAGGAATCAAAGTGCCTGATAGAGGCCATCCATAGAGGAGAGTACGGCGCGCACATGAACGGAGTGATATTAGCCCAGAAGATTCTCAGGCAAGGTTATTACTGGTCCACTATGCAGGAGGATTGTATTGGTTTTGTTCGGTGATGCCACAAATGCCAAATTCATACGAATCGCATGAACATCCCGCCGTCAAAACTGTACAACATGACTTCACCATGGCCTTTCTCAATCTGGGAAATCGATGTTATCGATGCGGTCACACCAAAAGGGTTGAATACATTCTGGTGGCAACTGATTACTTTACAAAATGGGTGGAAGCTCAGCCCTATGTAGCGTTGGAAACAGTGCATGTGGCTAAGTTCATCCGGAACAATATCATTTGCCGATATGGAGTCCCAAGCGAGATTATATCAGATAATGTTTCCTACTTCAAGAAAGAAGTGATAGACTTGTTAGAGAAATATAATATGGCTTTTCATAAGTCATCTACATATAGGCCGCAAACCAACGGAGCTGTTGAGGCCTCCAACAGGAACATCAAGAATATTTTGCAAAAGATGGTCAAGACCTACAGGGACTGGCCAGATAAATTTCCATTTGCACTCTGGGGCTATAGAACTTCAATCTGGACGTCTAGAGGGGCAACTCCTTATTATCTTGTCTATGGGATGGAAGTTGTTCTGCCAATTAAAATAGAAGTCCTGTCGCAACGAGTTATGGCTGAGTGTCAGATAATAGAGGTGGACTGGCAACAGAGCAGGTTCGAGGAGCTGATGTTGTTTGATAAGAGAAGACTGAAAGCATTCTATCATGTCCAAGGCTATCAACGCAGAATTGCTAGGGCTTTTAACAAGAATGTTAAGTCCCGGAATCTCAAAGAGGGAGATATGGTGCTGAAAGACAACCGAGCTCCCATTCATGACCCTAGGGGCAAGTTCAGACCCAATTGGACTGGTCTTTGTATCATCAAAACTATTTGGTTGGGTAGAGCTGTCATTCTCATGGACTTAGATGGCCTGGAATTTTCCCAACCGATCAACATGGACAAGTTGAAGAAATACTATACATGAGAGGCTCGCTAGGCTGAAAACCCAGAAGGGTAACCTAAGCAAAAGTTAGAGCATGAAAAACTTGAAATAAAGAAAAACTGAGCCCGTATGGTTGAAAACCCTAAAGGGTGGCCTTGGCAAAAATTAGAGCGCAAAAGGAGAGTGTTAATACTCGAGTGAACCTGAACCGAACTACGTAAGGCCTGATTCTCATCTTCAGGATACGTAGGAAACTTCATGCCGAATTCGACTATAAACACCTCCAACTCAACTGTCCTGTCCATGTGTTTGATCAAGTCATCTTTGTTTGTTCTTTACCTGAGGGTTCGGTTGTGATCTTTACTCTAAGAGAAGAGCTAGTTACAATGCTGAGTAGTGTTGTTCAAGCAAGGGGCAATTTGTGATTTTTTGATTCGGGGTTGTACATCTTGAGGATTGATTCTATGTGTGTCAAGTGGTGATCTTTTTTGAAAATGGTTTTGGAAAGTTTTAATAAAAGTTGATTTTGTTGAAAATTTTACCTTTTACAACTTAGACCATTTTTGGACTAAAAAGAAAGTTCTTAGTGCTCACAACTTCAATTTCATTGATTTCTATGTAAAAATTCTCCAACTCTCTAATACAAATCAATGTTGCTTTTATTACATCAAAAAAACATGAAAAGAAAGGTCAAAGCAATAAAGTAGGGGCATAGATAAGTTAGGTGCCCCTGCGTCCCCCGCTCGTGCTTGTGGAAGCTTCTGATGCCAAAGTAGGCCTGGTTTGTGCCTCATCTTCGAGCCAAGCCAAACATTCCCCAGAAAGGGCACAACTGAAACTAGTGGCAGGGGCCAGAAGCTCTCTTGTCCTCCAAGCAGTGAGGTACTTGGCCAAGTGTGAACCTCGGATGGGGAATGAAATCGGGTACTCTACCCCCTCCTCTAGGCAGGTCTGATCGTACCCAAACTGACGTCTGAACCGGAAAGGGAAGTAGAACACACAACGCATAAAGCCGATCAGCTGTATCTTGGGTTGCTAAGCCATACTGTAGCTCATCTCGGTCAGATTAAACCAGGGGCAACACCAAGCTATGTCAACAGCAGACCTGTTGCACCGCCAGTGGCACCACCATCTCTTATTCAATAAATCCACTAGACGGTGGCAGAAGAAATAGCCTCAAGCTGAGTACTCAGGGCAAGAGTTCACTACCTTTAGCTTATCCATAAACCACGCCTGGGAATCGATGAAAGAAAAGAGATTTTAAAGAATAGAGAGATATATGTTGAGAGAAAAGTGAGAAAAGGGCTTTGAGAGAAAAACAGAGCATGAGTGTCGTGCGATGTGAAAAACACATATGAGCAAGGGTGGGAAACATTACCTAAAGAAATAGCAGACTCCCCGCGAATCTGGTAGTCTCCCATCAATGAAAGACGTCTAAGCCCATCAAAGTCTCGGCCAACACCAAGCCAATGCAACTCTGGCCTTCTTTCAGACCTTGAGCCACTTCGACCAATCGAATGCTGGACCCGCCGAAACTAGGGGCAAAAAGGAAATGAGCAAGCATACATAAGCAAAGGGCGTGTTGCTAAAAACCTTACCAGAAAAGATCGCCTCGATCACCGACGTCAGAAAAACGATGACTCAGGCTGGAAATGTCTAGCTCTCCGTTGTGGGCCAGAGATCGAGCCTCATGCAGAGTAAGCCAACATATCCATCCCAAAGCTTGGATGTGGCCAAAACGGAGCTGAGGCATGATTTCCTCGCCACGCCGGGATTCCATTAATGCTTGAAATTCTTCAGTTGTTGGGCATATCTCTTGTCCTTCGAAGCTAAAGACATGTGTAATCGGGGTTCCAGCATTGTGCCACCGCATGAAGGAACGGAATTCAAAGTGGAGTTTGGCTTAA
Organism: Camellia sinensis; assembly: GCF_055761805.1. Taxonomy (NCBI): domain Eukaryota; kingdom Viridiplantae; phylum Streptophyta; class Magnoliopsida; order Ericales; family Theaceae; genus Camellia; species Camellia sinensis. Next base: position 140,154,507 of record NC_138969.1, on the reverse strand, counting down.
TGGAAAAAGTGCATTTTTGCCGAAACTCCAGAAATTAACCTTTTTCGAGCCGTCTAAAGTCGCAATCCAATCCGAGAGTTTTTCGATGAAAAATGGCTCCATTTGTGAAGAAATTACGGCTAAAATGAAGTTCTGGAGAAGAATTCACAAAGTTCAACCTTTTTGTAGAAGATAAGGCAGTGAGTGGAAGCAAACTGTCAACAATCTGGAGGCTCTTCACATTTATGGCCGGGAGGTGGCTGGCAGGCCACATTGGTGGCCAGCAATCTCAATCCCTGGTCCGCAGCCTTCCTTTCAGGTCTGTTGTCCACCATGGTGCTGAGTAGTGTTAGAAGCATGTGTTTTGTTTTGATCTTTTTCTGTTTTACGATCTTGCTTTGAGTCTTTTCCATTTTAGCAAGTTTGTTTATTTGTATTTGAGTCGTTGTTGTTTTGTTTATCGAGTTGTTATTGTTTTGTTTATTTAGTTGTTTTGCTTATCGAGTTGTATGCTGCTTTTTTTTATTTTGTTTGTTGGTTAGTTCATTACCTGATTAAGAACATCGTGCCAATACATGTGTTCAGTTTTCATTTTCCAATTCAATTCCATGTCTATTTTCATGTAAATATGGTGTTCATGATGCAAAAAATGGCAACACACTTTTCAAAAAAAACTGCGAGGTTTTGTTCTGATCATGATTTTTTACAAGAGAAGAGTACAAGTTTTAGAGCAAAATCAAACCTATCTGAAGCTATCTGCTAATGCTACTAATAAAAAGAAACTAAGCAAACAATCAGAAAAATAGCGTCGGTCGCCTTAGGCCTGAGAGGCCCTCTTCGTCCTCTTCCTCGAAAGAGAGGACTCTAGAGCACTATCTCCATCAGCACTACTGTCTGAATCAATCTCTGAGCTAGAATCAGAGCCGGCATCATCTCCGCTCTCTGCCCCTGAACCCACCTAGACATCATTACCTCCGCTCTCGGAACTGGAACCGACATCGTCTGTACTCTCAGACAACTCAGAATGCTAACTCGCTGCCTTCGTGGAATAACTGGTCTTGGCATCATCATCGCTCAAGATGGGCTCTAGAGGACTCCTTCAGCCTTAGGTGCCTCTACCCCTCTCTCTTCTCCCTGCTGCTAGAGGAGGTATTACGGGTGCAGGTGCTACTACCACCGCCGGTGCACTCGGTGTAGCTGAGATCTAAAAAGGACAGTTGTCACATATCAATTTTAGTGTATATGAGGTGTTAAAATATTAGTTACAGTCTGTGTATCAGATGCAAGCATGGTATGCAGAATAAGTGGCATGCAGAAATCAGATACAGTGTGTAAGTACAATGGAGAATCCAGTGTGCCCGTGCAGTGTGCTAGATGCAGTTTGGGAAGACTACACTTGAAATGATGGTGTATTAGTGGAAAGATGATAGCATGAAGTGTAAATTAACGAAATTACTAGGATGCCGTGGAGACCGAGCAGCGTCTCCCTCCTCTGTACCATACCCATCAATGAGGCTATCAGCTCGAGAGCACCCCCTGTGTACTCTATCGATGCCTGCAAATGCATTTGGATGATCAGTATTCGCAATAAATATATGTAAAATGAAATGTGGGGTGCAAATCGAAAAGCATGGTCCATACCTTAGTTAGGCCTCGAACCTTGACAAGCTCATGATCAGCCGCTGTAGGCTCAATTGGGACCTAGTAAGCCGCCCTCGTATGCCGCCAGCATGTAAGCGTGGTAGGAAGCTCTGGCCAATTGGTGTAGGGAGCTCCTCTAGCACAGGCCCTGGTTGCCCTACGCATCTCTCTCGCCTCTTCGCCTCCATGAGCGCCTGTCAGAGATGGCATGAGGTGTGTCTAAATGAAGGTCGCGTAGTCGCCCTTTGCCCTGAAGTAGTCAACATCCAAGCGCACCATAAACTGAGTGACCTCATCAAAGGATAGGTTGTCTGCTGAACTTATAGACTCTGGCGGTGCCATCGGAATGATCGGGTCTGGTAAACCCAAGGTCTGACGGATGAATCGCTTAACCAGCCCCGGCAGATTGGGCCCTCAAGTCAAATACAGAAACGGGAAGTAGCCTAGGCCCCGACATGCTAGTATCAAATCTCAGCCAGCATCATGGCTCAGGGCTGCCACATGATCTGCAAACAGAGAGTGTACAGATTGTTAATTGCTGTCAGTTGCCAAAATGTGAATCAAAACAGCGGTAAAGCGAAAATGACTGTGTTTTAGGTTACCTCGTGAGCAGCCACCATATCAAAATTGTGCTGGAAGAATGTGAAGGTCTCGCGAGTCCTGTGCTAGCACCTCCCATCATACCGCCTCAAGTACGAGACTGCTAGAGAGAGCTCCTCCATGGGCTCTAGAGCGAGAGTCAAAAAATAAGCATACACCCATAGCTATGTAGAAAATGTAGTGATGTGTGAGAACATAATGCATGAACAAATATAGAAAGTGCAAAGCAAAAAGCACAATGTATAAACAGATGGCGTAAATGCAAAGCAAAAAGCACAATTGTTGAACAAATATGAAGCAGAAAATATAAAGTGCAAAGTGGGAACTAAAATGCGTACCTCTCAGGCTCGCCAATAGCCTCCGATCAGCTCTCCCCTCAGGCGGGAGGTAGAGCTCATATAGCCATACCCTTAGCAAGGCCAACTCCTCCCCAATCATAGAAGCGCATTGGAGGAAGGGTCACCAGGGCACTCAGCAGATACAAGCCCATGGTGTTCCACCTGTTCGAAAACAAGTTGGTACCGAGGACGAACATCAGAAAGCCCCTAGCATACTGCTCCGTCTTCTCTACTGTCTCAGGCTCACTCCATCGAAACCACTTAGCAAACCAGCTATACCTAACCATGCCTGTCCGGTATAAGGGTGGATGTGCTCCTAGCAGCTCAACCCAGGTGGCCTTCCACTTCCCTGTGGTGGTGTTAACCGGGATCAGATCACCCTTTACTCCTAAGCCGGTGATCATGGCAAAGTCATAGGGAGTTATCATCATCTCTCCTGTAGTGGAGAAGTGGAAAGAGTTAGTGGTGTCCCACCACCTCTCAACGAGTGCTCCTAGAAGAAGATAGCTTTCGATGACCCATGTCAGGCTGGAGCAGAGGAGGCTGAAGCCAGCCTCGTCCATAATGTCACGAACTCTAGTAGGGAGCTTGTCGTACCAATCTCACGCAGTAGTGGCTCCATACCCTCTGAAGACACGAAACTCACCCTGTGGCAAAGAACAGATGAAAGTATAATCAGATAAGTCAATGATAAAAGTACAGTCAGATAAAAGGCAGTGCAAGAAATGCAAGGAAAGAAAGGCAGGAATGCATGTGAACAAAGTTCACACCTCAACGACAATGGATGAAAGGTGAGAAGCCAGCTCCCTCAACAAAAGGTCCTCCGGTACACCGAGAACGAAGTTGCTAAAGCGCCTGATGCCACCAGCTGGCAAGATGTGTGTGCGAGGATGGTACCTCGTTGGATCAAAAGGGCGTACCTTCAACGGTAGTGGCTCTGGCTCAACCTTGGGCTCAAACTCTGCCTCAATGTTGGCCTCAACTCCCTCACTAGCCTCAGCAACAACTGGCTCATCCACCTCGGGAACAAGTAGAAATATGGGTGGAATGTCTGAAGGAGCCCTGTCATGAGATGAATCATCCACCATCTAGAAAATGGGTGAAAAGTAGGTGGAAAATGAAGAAAAATGAAGAAAAGAGGGTAAACTTGGAAAAAGTCAACCCTATGAGAGAGAAAATGGAAGAAAAAGTCAAAGCCTAGGAAAGTTCGTGAAACCTGAGAGAAACTCGAGGGGAACAAGCCTAGAAGGGTGAAAATGAAGAAAAGTGTGTCGAAATCAAATTTCAATCGGTACAAAGTGAAGAGACCTAAAAGGGTTTAGCAAATAAAGTTTTCGTGGGGCATTGGAAAATGCATAAAAGCTCAGATCTAGAGAGGCAAAGTGTCTATAGAGAGAGAGGGAAGAATTTCAGCCCTAGAGAAGTGAGGAAATAAAGTGTTGTGTTGTATACTTAAAGACTCGTGCATGAAAAGACAAATTTGCCCCAAATTGCCATCGATGGCCGGCAGATGGCCAGCAAGGTTTATTGGTGGTCGGCAAGGTTATTCCATGGTCGACAGATGGCTAGCAACCTCCTATTGTGGCCGGCAGGTGGCCGGTGGCCTCCATTTGAGTCTTGATGCTATTTTGTGTCTTTGTTTCCCAAGAAGTGCAAGGAAAGTTCACTGTTGGGTTCAGATTGTCTCTATGGAAGCTCAAAACTGTGTTTTCGGTGCACGATGTTTATCACTTGTCAACATGAATAAGGTGTATCCTTTTTAAACATTTTTCAATTCCTCCGAGAGGTAAATCGGAAGGTGCCATCGAATGTCACTTTTGTTCGTTTTACCTTCGTTGTCCTTTTTTTCTCTATTGTTGCATAGAATATATGTATTGTTGCATAGAATATGCATTTCACATGTGCGTACGCTATATGCATATCTCGCATCATTCCAATCATGCATAGAATGTGCTTTTGTTGCTCGCATAGAACATGCATTCATTTAACTTCATATCTTAGTTGTTTATCTTGCATAGACTATGCATTGTCACTACACTGCACGTTGTTCATATGAACTATGCTTTCTTTCACATCTTTGCCAACACAGGAAAACGATATTGTATGTACAGTTCAATCAAAGGAGTTCCGGATATGGTCGCTTGTGTCCCGGTAGGGGAACCTACACTAGTTCACTTTGTGCATCTATTGCACTTCTTCACTTTGTGCATCCATTGCATTTGTTCACTTCGTGCATTTATCACACACCTCTCTCTTGTTATCTCAAGGCATGTGATGCGTAGCTCTGGACGGGTTTCATCTTGGGACGTGTGAAGCACGGGCCCGAGCGATTTTCTTATTATCTTAGGGCGCGTGACATGCAACTCTTGGTGGGTTTCATCTCGGAATGTACGACGCATGGACCCGAGAGGTTTCCTTTTTATCCCAAGGTGCGTAACGCGTAGCTCTAGGCTGGTTTTATCTCGGGACGTGTGAAGCATGGGCCCAAGCAATTTCTTGTTATCTCAAGGATGCGCAGCTCTGGGCGGGTTTCATCTCGGGATATGCGAAGCACGCGCTCGAGTGGTTTTATCTTAGGACGCGTGACGTGTGGCCCTAGGCGTGTTGCATCTCGAGACATGTGAAACGTGACCCCAAGCGGTTTTTGTTCTCTAGTTTCTTGGGACGTGTGAAACACGACCCGAGGCGATTTTCTCAGTTTCTCAAGATACGTGAAACGCAACCCTGAGCGGTGTTTTCTTTCCTCGTCTCTTGTTTTGGCGTGGTTAGAGTGTGGTTTTATCTTTCGCACCGAACTTGTGTTGGTTTTAAGCTTGAAGTTGCTTATTCATGTGTTGTTATCTTGTTATCTTGCTTACTGCATTTGCATCATCTCACATGATCATAAGTTTTCAAAATATTGGTCTTTGCGTTGCGTGTGAGTCCAGCTTTCAAAGTTGCATTGTGCATATCATTTGAATCTTGCCCTAGAACTATGCTGGTTTGATTCCTTGCAAAGGGATATGTAGGCAGCCTGTGGGCGCAACCATTTGTTTCTGTCTTGATTGTTTGTCCAAGTCTTACGGCCTTTTAAAAATGGGTCGCCTTCGTACTTTAACATTCACTCACGTCATTTCGTGACTCCGAGTTCTGTTAAAGAGGGACAACTGTAGACACTCCATTTTTGATGGCCCGTATGACTTGGACACCATTGCATGCACACTCGATGATGAGTTTATATACTAGCCGAATGCTCGAAGTCCTCAGCGGAACGCCACAGCTTTGAGCCTTTCAAAGCCTACACCCCTGTTGCCTCATTTTTAGACCAAGCCTTGGTCCTTCAAGCCTGCAGCTTCTGGTGGCCTATCGGCCACCTTTTGAGGCTACTGGCCATCACTTTTAAGCTGTCGGCCACTGTTGTGGCTTGTCGGCCACTAGTGCATTTTGCAGATATTTTATGTCAGCTGTGTAGTTTGCACAGATGCATCCATCTGTCCACATGTGTAAGGCTGGATATCCTTGTAGAGATTTCATGTTTTCTATATATAGGAGACCCTTCTCTCTTGTTTGATGGTCAGAAAATTTTGAGATCAAAAAAATTTCCTCTCTCTACCAAATCTCTACACTTTTGCCTACAATTCCTTAACCTTTGCCTATACACCCTTAACCAAATCCTCTCATCTTTGAGCTGAGGTGTCATTGAGCTTCGTTTGAGCTCTAAAGGGTGTTGTTTTCTTGGTTTTGTTACTTGAATTACTTATTCTCTTCAAGAGGTATAAAGTTTTGTCCCTTTACTTGCTTTCTCTACTATCTTTCTTGTTGTTTTCCAACTGATTTTGGGCTGTAAAACTTCTGTATTTTGCGGCAGAAACTTGGGTCCTAAGGCCATTAAAGGTTGAGGGGTGGTTCACCCTTCTTTATACCTTGTTTTGGAGGCCTTAGCCCTTGTGTTTCCCACCCTTTTACTATCTTTTTCCAAGCTTTTAGACACTAATTTTCAGAGCTTTTTTAGTGGCTAAAATTATGTTTTGAAGTCCAAATTTGGAGGGGTTAATCTCCCCTCCTTGTGTCTTGTTTACTAGCCTAGTTTGTGCCATGTTTTAGCATATTAATCTAGCTATTTTTAGCTCAATTCCATCATGCTTTAGAACTTGTTTTAGACTATTTTAGCACTGTTTTGGGTTGTTAGTTACATTTGAGCTTTGTTTTGTATGCTTGTAGTGTAATAGTCCTCATGAGTTTGGTGTTTTTGGCCTTAGACACCTTCTCCTTTGAGTTGATAGCATTTATTTATGTTTTTCTCAGTCATTTTCAGCACTAATAATCTCTGTAACCTCCCTTCTTTCTTGGCTTTTGTTTTGCTAAACTACTTGTTTGTTGAAAGCATGAGATTGAGGTGTCATGCTTAATGGTTTAATCCCTTAAGGGTTTCATTACCAACGGTATGATATCTCTTTCATGCCTAAGACAACTTTTGGTTTGAGCCCTCTTTCCATTAGAGAACTTAATCTCACCCTTTGGACTCAATTAATTAAAGAATGGAAAGGTAACTGAAATGGAGTAACTAAAACTTGAAATTAAAATACTGAGCAAGATAATAATTTGGTTGTGTACAATCAGACATTAATTGAACACATAGAACTTGGATCATTTCATACTCATTAGTGATGAAATGATTCAATGTTTCAAAGTCACCACTTCCCTTGATGATTCATGAAAGGGAGGGGGTTTTGTGTCATGTTTTGCATTTATTGAACTTGCACACTTGGTTTCATAAGCCATCATGCAATGAAATTGCATCCATTGATGATTTGTGAACCAAACTTGCTACTCCTTTGATTTGCTCATGAAAATGAGGGGTGAGTTGTGCAAACAAACCCTTGAAATACCCTGTATATGCTATGTTTGTCCTTTATTGCAGCAAGGTGAACTAGGTAGCAGTGGCGGGCAGACCACTTTCCATGGCTGACAGGTGGCCAATAGACCAACTTTGATGGCCGGCCGGCCATCACTGGTGGCCGGCAACCTTCATCACTGGCCGGCCGGCCACTGGTGCAAATTTTAGCAGTGTGTTTCTTTGGCAGAGCAGAGTTATTCTGGAAGTGAGCAACAGTGTGTATGTTCTATTGCGCAATAGAGGCTCTCCGGAAGCAAAACGGTGGTCTTTTGGGGTGGAAACCGAGCATGTGCATGAATATCCCTCATTTCCAGAGACAGAATAGTTAGCTTAAGTTTTAGATTGTTTAGATTACTTAATTCTTTTAATTGCACTTGTGTTGCAGTTATTTAATTAGTTAATTACCTAGTTAGTTAATTCATTTGTTGTAACAGTTAGTTTAGTAGCTTTGCTAGTTTATCATTTTGGTTTGTGATAATTAGCTTAATTAGCTTTAGCATTAATTAGTTTAGTTTATTCATTCGGACTCTCCTCCGTGAGAGTGCAATGTAATAACGTGTATGTCTTCCAACCCCACATCTTTCTCCCTTTTATTTACCAGCTTACGATTGTTAGTTTAGGGACATCATGTTTTGTTTAGCATACTCCATGTTTGCATCCATTTGTATTCCATGCGCCAAGGCTCGGTTCATCATTCTAACTGCATTATTAGTTTAATACTTCTTTGAATACATGCTAAGACCGCATGCTATTTAAATGTTTCATATGCCATGTTAAGTAGCCGAGCCTATTTAATTGCATATCGCATCTGTTGTATTCATCATATTGCAGAGTTAGGATCGTGCATTTTTCTAACTCATTTCTTTTTTGGCTTCGAGTACTAAGTAAGCTCTTACTCGCTTTAGCATAATTGCATGAATGCGATTGATACCAAGTTTAGCATGCTTGCTATGAGGCCAATTGCTTAAATGATAAACTGCTTGAATGCCTGTGGATGAAGGCTAAATTTCTTGAATTGGAATAATTTGAGTAATGTTTATATGCGATCACTTTTTCAAGTGGTACATGTTTCGAAACAATTTTCAAAACTAACATAAACCAAGTGTTCCAATTTTTGCAAGTTAGTCTATACTTGTGTGTGTGCGCATCACGTAGTAATGCTAACCTAATAACCAGAATAAGAGCATATGATGTACATATGATTCATATCATGATTACTAGAGGTCGATCTTTGATCGGGCGAGCGCGGGTGCTCAAATGTATTCATGACCTTCCTCTCTTCTACCTAAGTTCCCAAGCTGAGACAATCTTGGTGATGACGGACACGTGGCCTTTGGCATGAGTCATGGGTTTCCTAAATTTTCCTAAAATAAAATATTTAGGTGGCAACTCTGTATCTGGCAAAGCAGTCCGTTTTTGGCAATTTGATTCAAAATCGATTTTCTAAAAGATTTGCCAGATATGGACTCTTTAGTGTTTATCACTTTCACATTGCACTTGTGAGATTAGATTTAGAATAGCGGGAGTCCAAACTATTAGGCTTATTTTGAACTTCCGATTGGTGCTGCAAAAAAGTCGAGCTACACCTTAGTAGAGAGGTGGTATGATATCACTAACTCCTTCCACTTCTCGCCCACTGGGGAGATGATGATGACCCCCTATGAGTTCTCCATGATCATCGATCTCTTGATAAGGGTTGATTCGATCCCTTTCAACCTTCACCTAAGTTAGTGGCATGCTGCTCAATCTTTCTTCTCAGGGTTGTCCCACCCCTTGCTTGCTATGAGATGATTTGATACAATTGGCTTTGGCAGTACTTCCACGAGACAGAACCATTGACTCCAGATAAGACAGCCTAGTATGCCTAGAAGTTCCTTCTTTATGTTCTCGATACTACCTTATTTGCAAACAGGGAGATATCGTAGAACTCTATCTATTGGGCAGCATGGTAAAGCTCCCTTGGGTGAGGGAGTACGATTGGGGTGGTGCTAGCCTTGCCACCCTCTGCGGATATATGAGCTTCGTGTCTCACCGAAAGGCAGAGCTGCTTGGAAGCTGCTAGAGGGCATATGAGGTACATTTTACACTTTTTTTCAATTCAGTTGTATTTCATCACCTATTTCATTTCTATCTTTACCTGTTGATTTTTTGACATGTTTTTCTGTGCAGCTATGGATTTACATTTACTTTCCCTCCATTGTTACCTTTCTGAGGCTCGACATAGCTCTGGTAGTGCCTCGCTCCATGTATTACAACGAGAAGCTCTGTCCTCGCATTCGACATGTCCGCAGCGTTACTACTTACCATCGTTTCTTCGATATAGTGACTACCGACATGGTAATCATTCACAGAACTCTCTATTTCCTCTTCACCATCTTTTAAATTAGGCAACTAATTTGAACATATTTTTGTTTGTAAGTCAAGTGACATCCTTAGGCAGCCATTCCCCCATGATGAGGGTGAGATATGTTGTTTCTTGGAGGAGTTCCAACATGAGGATATTGCTAAAGGGCCCATTTTGTAGGGCTTGGTACTTGGGGGAGCGATTCACTTGCCATACTTTGGGATAGGTCAACCTTCATATTCTATCTCCTTATCCTCCACTCATGAGAACTATTGATGACATCACCAACGGGACTCTCATCAATGATATGATGTTGGGATAGGATGCTGAGGTGTTTCATGCTCCTAGAGACTATACAGCATTCCTGCAATCCCACATCATGCCTCTTTTGACCGGAGGCATAGCTCACGCTATCGTAGTTGCTAATGTCCCTGTTGCTAGAGATGCTGGCTCTACTGGTGCTGCCCCTACTGCTAAAGGTCCCGTACCTTTTGTTGGTGATGCTACCCTTCCTCTCAGATATCTGGCACTTTCCACAACGATTACATTTCAGTGCCCGGATAGCCTTCTTGACGAGCTGCCTTTAGAGCCTCTTGGATGACGGTCTCTCATTCTCGTTCCAGAGACCCGACTACTATACCCTTTATTACTACTTTCCCATTTATTTCTTATTATTTCAATTCAGTGTTGATCTCGCTTTTGTCTACTGTACCCAGAGATGGGTTATACCGATCAGTGCCTGGAGCTCATTGACCTTCTGATGCTCATGGTGCAAAGGAGGGAGGTAGCTCCAATCTCTGCCAAGATTGAGGTAAACTTTTTTTTTTACTTTCTTTGTCTTCTACACAAGTTTTTTGTTTCATTCACTTCTAATAAACTACTTATTTCACATCATCTTTTTTGATATCACCATCTCTACCTTTTTCAGACATCACCCCCTCTACCTATGTGGAAGAGCGATAGGCGAGCTCCAGTACAACGGAGAGGAGGTCAGGATGAGTGTGACCGTAGTAAAGATGGTTGTAGCAGAAAAGGAGGAAGAGCATCTCCTGTGGCTCCTCAGCCAAAGGCATCTGAGGAGCACTCTTAGGAGGACACTAGAGAGAGCAACAAGGAGAGTGGCAATAGCAGAGATACTAGTGTTGACATTAAGATTTTTGAGGACAGTGAGACCGCCAGTGACGACGAGGCATCCCCATCACGGAAGAGGATGAAGAGGGCTTCACACTGATTTTTATTTCTTTTTATGATGTATTTTATTTATTATTATTTTATTTTATTTTTGATGTAAAAGGATGACCTCAAAACTCATAATGATATATATATATATTGTCTCCTTTTTTTTATGTATATGAACGAGCAAATTACATAATGCATATGTATATACTTATCACAAATCCTAAATGGTAAGACGAACAATATAAAACATACACGATGCATGAGACAACACAAAAATGGATTACACTTACACAAACATACACCAATGATTTAGTTATATATACCATACATGAATTTATACATGTACATAACTATATACATATATATACATATGACCCATATACATACCGCACATATATTCGTACGAACGATATATGAAATACGAATACATATACATATTATATTATACATATACACACAGACAAACTATATACATATACAAATTATATACATATGGTATACATACACATATACACTAATCTCCCCAATTCTTGTCTCTCTCTTTCTCCTCTTTCTTCTTCGATTGTTGTGTCTAGCGGACGATTTCAACGAATGCGGCACCTGACCAACACAGCTGGGCCGACCTTGATTCTTCAATGGTCACCTCGATCTCTCTATGTCCTCTTCTTTTCCTTCGTCCTCTTTTTAGTTAAGGCTTTTGAGAGAGACAGAACAGAAAGCTACAAACAGATCTTTCTTTGCCATTACTCTACAAACTCTCTCTCTCTGGCATTACTCTAGAAATGCCTCTAATATGGCCTCTTTCCGTTGTCCTCTTATACTCTTTCCTGACCTTAATGATTCGCCGATAAAGATTACTGGCACCAGTTCCTCTGAGCCTTTGTAGGGTACCCCTGCTTCTGTTTTTCATCTCCCTACAACGCCAATAGAACAAATGATGGCCAGCAAAATCTAACATCGACGCCATCTCTCATACTCTGAACTCATGTATGGAGATCACAGCTGCGATAGCAAATTTGTCACGCTGTATGCAGAGCAGAACAAATAAGTGCAGTGGCTGACTGCGCAACCCTCTCTGTTCCAGCGTATGTATCAAGACACTCAGCGAGAGATTGGTCAGATGAAGAGGCAAAACAAGCGCCAGGAAACAAACATGGAAAGATTTGGGGTGCCTTAGTGCTCCTTATTTGATGGCTAACGGAGGATGATGTTTTTTGGAGGATCTGTAAATTATAAGGCAGGGTTTTCAAGGACCTCCCGAGAGTAAAGATGTTCCTCTTTTTTGTATTTTTGTATTTATTTTTGCTTAAGGAATGCCTTTTATCAAGTTGTATTTTGAATTTTGGACAGTTGAAAGCTTACTGACCAATCCAGAACTTACTGAAATTCAATCGTTCTTAGTTTCAAAATTACAAACAAAATGTTTTTATGCTTAAATGCTATTACATTCACACCACGATGTCAATAATGAAAATTCCTTTTGTTCAAATTGAAGGTCTAACTTTCCAATTATAATTTTCAAAACAAGAAAATTTCAAAAACAACAAAAGATCATCTGAAGCTAAACAAAGCATAAACAGCTTAAACATGCCAAATTACACCTGTTGGAAAAGAAGTTACCCAAAACAAGACCTTAACAAACAAACCGTTGAGCCTTCTCTTTTGCTACAGCTTTTGATTCTAGACAGATAACAATTTGGCCGGCTGGCCAATTAATTTGCTGGACAACTAATTTTTTTGATAATCGGCCAAAATGGTGAAGAATGACTAAAAAGACAGTTGGTTGGTCGACAGAGAAATTGGTCGGTCAGCAGAAAAGTTGGCCGGCTGGCTAAAAACAGTGTGATATAGTGGAAAACAACTGTCATGCACTTCCAAGCCCACTATCTTCTATAAAAGGTGATCCTCCAATGTTGTTATACCACAGAAGTAAGAAGCTAGATACTTTTCTCTTGAAAATGGAGAATTCCTTCATTAGGCTCAAGGATTGAATGGCCACCCTAGATGGCACGGATAAAGTGAATTTCGTCAGATTTAGCCTAAATGCTCTTTTCTCCTTGAGTCATGCCCCACTTTAACTTCCGTTTCTCCATGCAGTTGCTCATTGTTAGAATCTGATCGCTCATCTATTTTTCTTTGGGACAAGAGCTATGTCCGACTATTGAAGAATTCCAGGCACTAATGAAGCTTTCTCGAGATGAGGAGATTATGCCCCGATCAAATTTTGGCAACGCACGAGCGCTTTCCCAAATGTATAATCTTGCGTTAAATGAAGCCTGGTCTCTAGCTTATGACGGCAAGGTAGATGTTTTGGTCCTAATTTGCCAATTTTTAAAAGTTTGAGATAAAATTGATTCTCTTGTGTACGGGCGTGCCTATGTCTTCTGGCTAATTTCCTACTTGTTCCAGGTGGCCTTGAAGCTAGCATCAAATTGGTTGACATAACTCAACGCATTTGGAAAGGTCAAAGTTGTATTGGCTTAGCTATAGCCAAGACTTTGATAAGCCTAGATACATTCCATCAACAAGAAACTTTCCACTTTGCAAGAAGTCCACTACTTCTTCAGGTACTATTTCCCATCATTTTTCCATTTTCTGGTGCTCACATCACTCTGACACTTAACACTCTTTTTTCACACTCCTATAACCCTTGGCTCACTTTTCCCTCAACATACTCCTCCTTTTTCTTTAATCTCTCCTTTTTGTAATCCCTCTCCAGATATAGTTGATGGATAAGTTGAAAGTAGCGGCTCCTTGTGCCCAATATTCAACCAGAGGTTACCCTTCTTGCTCCCAACTAGTGAACTTTTCTTTAGAGGAAGTTTTGTATGACTGGATGCATCACAGGTCTGCGGCTGACATTGCTTGGTGATGCCCTAGCTTAACTTGCCCCAAATGACTTATAGCATGTTCCTTCGGCCGGGTATACAGCTAATCGGCCTGACCTACTATGTCTTTTACCTTCTATTCAGGTTCAGACGACAATTCGAACATGATCAAACTCGTCTTGTTGGTAAAGTTAAGTACCCAGCTACATTTCCATTTTAGGCCACACATCTCTCCCGATACACACCCGTTTGGAGGATGAGAGAACTTTTAGCTCATGTTGATAGCTTTACTTATACCCTGTCTGATGAATACCTACTCTAGCTTAAGGAAGAGACCCAAGCTGGTGTCGTCCCAATAGCGAAGACCTCCGAAAATGTAAGGAAGAGACAAGAGACCTCTGGGAGTGCAAATAAAAGATAGAAGACCTGACTCGACTCTGCCCCTAGTTCATTACTTTAATTCTTTTTAGTTTTCTTAAAAAAATATTTTAATCAAAATGAAAGGTAGATTAGTGTGCTTATTCCATCCTCTGTTTGTGAGTACTGAAAATTTCTCATTTATGGTCTAACAAATGATCTGGGTTTTCCTCCACCCCAAAAAAAAAGGAGTAATTTTTAAGGAAATCAGTCAATTTCATTAAAATTCATTACTTGACAAACATGAAATCAATCCACGAGATGTATAATTCTGAATCAAATGATCCCAAGTAAGATATACGACATTACCACTTGATTGGTCTTGCTACTAAACTCGTCATGAATAAGGAACAAGATAATTGGATTAGATGGAGATGAACCAATCGAATATGGACAGGAACAATTAGGTGATTTATGGTTATAGCCTAACTTCAAGATGAAGTTGCCTACATATCCTAAAGATAGGAATCAAGCCTTACGTAGTTCATGGTTAAGGTTCACTCGGGTATTAATACTCTCCTTTTGCGCTCTAACTTTTGCTAAGGCCGCCCTTCCGGGTTTCGACCTTGTGAGTTTTTTTTTTTTTTCTATTTTTCTTTTCTACTCTAACTTTTGCCTAGGTTGCCCTTTTAAATTTTTTGCTCAACGAGCCTCTTAAGGGTAGTACTTCTTCAATTTATCCATGTTGATTGGTTACTAAAACTCTAATCCATCAAAATCCATCAAAATAACCGCTCCTCATAACCAGGTTGACTTAATAATGTAAGGACCTTTCCAATTGGGTCTAAACTTGCCCCTAGGGTCATGAATTAGAACTCGATTATCTTTTAACACTCGATGTCCTTCTTTCAAATTTCTGGATTTGACTTTCTTATTAAATGCTCGGGCAATCCTGCGTTGATACCCCTAGATGTAGTATAAGGCTTTCAATCTCTGCTCATCAAATAGCATCAGCTCTCCCAATCGATTTTGTTGCCAATCAGCTTCTGATATCTGGTATTCATCCATAACTCTTAATGAGTATATCAATCAGTAAAACAACCTCCATCCCATATACTAGAGAATAAGGGGCTGCCCCTGTTGATGTCCTAATTGAAGTTTTGTATCCCCAAAGTGCAAAATGCAACCTGTCTGGCCAATCTTTGTATGTTTCCACCCTCTTACATAGAATGATTTTGATATTCTTATTTGCAGCTTCCACGGCTCCATTATCTTGTGGCCTATATATTGATGACTTGTGAAAGGCCACATTGTACTTTTCAAGTAGAACGGCCAACTCTCCTTTGAAATGTGAACCATTGTCTGAAATGATTTCTTTGGGTATGCCATTCTGCAAATGATGTTATTTCTGAGGACTTGGCCACCTGCAATGCTTTCAACATTGAATATGACTGTGCTTCTACCCACTTGGTGAAATAATCAATAGCGACCAGAGTGAATTCATGTCCGTTTAAACCCTTTGGTGCAACTGCTCCTATAACATCTATGCCCCAAATTGAGAAAGGCCACGGTGAGGTCATATTGTACAGTTTTGATGGTGGGGATATTCATGCGGTTAGTGTGAATCTGACATTTGTGGCATCGCTAAACGAAACTTACAATCACTTTCCATAGTTAGCCAATAGTATCCTTGTCTAAGAATCTTCTTAGCTAGCATTATATCATTTATGTGCGCCCTATATTCTCTCTTGTAGGCGGCTTCTATGATGCGCTTCGTCTCTTCCTTTCCTATACATCACTTGTGCGTTCTCAAAAGCCCTCTTTTGTATAGCTTGTTTCTGCAGATGACGAACTGAATAGCCAGGCATCATATTCCGCATTTATCTTTGGTATTTTCCCCTTGTGGGTATGTACCGCTTGCAAAAAAGTTCCAAATATCAAAGTACCAGGGGTTTTCATCCTGAACTTCTTCTGTTATAGCTATCATTTCATATGTGGGCATATATCTTTGTTCTATCAAGATTGGACGCATCTTAACCCCGACTGATATGTCTATCATTGAGGCTAGGGTAGCCGACGCATTAACAAATCGGTTGTTTTCTCTTACCAAGTGTGTAAACGTCAATCTTTCGAACCTCAAGATCAACATGTCCAAGGTCTGGTGATAGACTTTCATTTTTTCCTTTTTAACTTTTTAATCTTCATTGGCGTGAGAGACAACCAAGTTCAAATCCCCGATCACATCCAACCTTATCGCCCCTAGTTCTAGGGTGCTTCCAATCCAGCAATGCACACCTCATACTCTACTTGGTTGTTGTATATCCTGAATCGGAGTTTGAAAGCTAAGGGGATATGGGAATCATCTAGCGCTATGAGCAACACGCTTATCCTGTAGCCAAATCGATTGGATGCTTCATCAAAGTACAACTTCCAGGTGTCTTCTTTCATCTACATGACCTCCTCATCTGGGAATGAATACCCCACATCTTCTTTTCTTTCAATTAGATGA
Source organism: Camellia sinensis (assembly GCF_055761805.1). Taxonomy (NCBI): domain Eukaryota; kingdom Viridiplantae; phylum Streptophyta; class Magnoliopsida; order Ericales; family Theaceae; genus Camellia; species Camellia sinensis. The sequence continues at coordinate 140,137,856 of NC_138969.1, read as the reverse complement.
TCAGCCAAAAATTCAAGACCTAACAACTTTTTGTCTTCAATTGAATGAGTTGGATTTTGTCACTTATCATCTGCACAATTTCAAGACCTAATAACTTTCAATCTCTAACCTTTATCCAGCATATAGGCGATCGAGATTTCCTTCCGTACAACGCTTCATGCGGTGCCATCCGAATGCTCGATTGGTAACTATTATTATAGGTGAATTTCACCAATGGTAGATGCTCGTCCCAATTACCTTTAAGATCTAACATGCATACTCACAACAAGTCTTCTAATGTCTGAATCGTTTTTTCGAATTGACTATCAGTTTGCGGATGATAAGTAGTGCTAAAGTTTAGTGTTGTTCCCAAGGCTGCTTGTAACCTCTTCCAGAATTGAGATACGAAGCGAGGGTCTCGATCCGACATGATTGACACTGGGGCACCATGCAATCAAATTATCTCCTTGATATATAAAGTGGAAAATTTATTAAGTGAATACATGACTCTAATAGGCAAAAACTGCGTCGACTTCATTAACCGATCTACTATAACCCATATTGCATCATACTTTAAAGCTGATTGTGGTAATCCAATCACAAAATCCATGCTGGTGTGTTCCCATTTCTATTCAGGGATAGGGAGTGGTTGCAGCAACCCTGCGAGTCTCTGATACTCTGCCTTAACTCTTTCACATTGAACACATTTGGACACATAGCTTTCTGTGTCCCTTTTCATTTCTGACCACCAATAATGCCCTTTCAGATCATGGTACATCTTCGTATTCCCAGGATAAGCTGCGAATCTTGAGCTATGGGCTTCAACTAATATCTTCTTTTTGAATTTTGGAATATCAGGTAAACAAATTCGATTTTGAAACTTCAGTATCTCATTGGCATATAGTGTAATCAGAATTAGGCGTACTTCCTTGTTCATCGTATCTTTTCTTCAAAAATGGGTCCTCACATTGACGTGCCTTAATCTCATTGATTATCGTGGGTTCCATGATTATATTAGCGAGTAATCCATCTGGCTTGTGTGGAACCAACTCTAAATCCAATTTTTTCAGCTCCCCGTATAAGTATTTTCTTGTCGGCAAGAATGCACGCCAAAATTCTAGTAGTCTTCTGACTCAACACATCTGCTACCACGTTAGCCATGCCTGAGTGGCATTGAATCTTCACATCGTAATCTTTCATAAATTCTAACCATTGTCGTTGCCACATGTTTGGTTCCTTCTGTGTAAACGGATACTTAAAACTTTTATGGTCGGTGTAAATTTTGCACGTTACTTCACAGAGGTAACGGTGCCAAATTTTGAAAGCGAATATTACTGCAGCCAATTCTAGATCATGAGTTGGGTAGCTTTGCTCATGAGCCTTCAATTGTCGTAAAGTGTACCCAATAACCTTTTGATCTTGCATAAAGACGTAACCTAGTCCATTATGTGAGACATCGCTGTAAATTACAAATCCATTCGTTCTAGTAGGGAGTACTAGTATAGGAGCTGACACCAGTCTACTTTTTAACTCCTGGAAGCAATGTTCTCGTTTGTCGGTCCACTCGGACGAAATATTTTTCTGAGGCAATTGAGTTAATGGCGATGCAGTCTTTGACAAATCCCAAATGAAACATCGGTACTATCTTGCCAATCCCAAGAAACTCTGAACGTCAAATACATTAGTGGGTTGCGGCCAATCCATGATTGTTGTAATCTTTTGCGAATCAATAGAAATGTTGTCCTTGTCAATGGCGTGGTCGAGGAAGTGTACACTAGTGAGCCAGAATTCAAATTTCTTCAACTTGGCATAAAGTTTGTGATCATGTAACGTCTACAGAGCTGATCTCAAGTGTTGCTCATGGTCCTCCAGTGTTTTAAAGTATATGAGGATGTCAATGGTGAATTCATCGAGATGGTGTTTGAACACTCGATTCATGAGGTCCATAAAAGCCGCTGGAGCGTCTGTAACGTGTTCTGAATGCAGTCTTCTCAATGTTTCCTACTTCAACCTTCACTTGATGATAACCAGACCGCAAGTCGATCTTCGAAAATACTTAAGTACCTTGAAATTAATCAAATAAGTCATCAATTTGTGGTAACGGGTACCGATTCATGATACTGACTTTGTTCAATTCCTGATAATCGATACACAATCTCATTGTACCATCTTTTTTTTTCATGAACAATACCGAAGCTCCCCATGGTGAGATACTTGGTCGTATGAAACCCTTGTCAAGCAATTCCTGAAGTTGTATCTTCAACTCTTTCAATTCCACAATCGACATACGATAAGAAGTTTTCGATATCGGTTGCGTACTGGGTTGAATTTCAATAATGAACTCAACGTCTCGATCAACCAAGGTACCAGGTAAATCTTCAAGAAAAATATTAGGAAATCCTTGTACTATAAGTATTGAATTGAGTATTGGGTCCACTTGCTGAGTATCGACTACATAATAGATATACCTATAACAACCTTTTCTCAAAAGTCATTGGGCTGGCATAGAGGATATTAAACATGGAGGGATAGAAACTCCAGTTCCATCAAAAACAAGTTCACGTTGGTTTGGTAATCGAAGGAAGACCTTTTTGATCGTACAATCAATAAAGACATGGTTGCCAACTAGCCAATTCATTCCTAAGATTACATCAAAACTGTTGATGCGGAGTGGAATCAAATCCTCATATAAAATTTCACCTTCTAGGGATATAGCACATCACTTATAAACATACAAAGTGTAGAACTATGAGATGACAAAGACACAGATAAAGTATATCCTAGGGAATCAGGAGTCGGTGTTAAATTGGGAGTAAAGTGTAGAATAACAGAAGAATGAGTTGATCTAGAATCAATAAGAATATAAGCTGAATGTCCACATATAGAAAGTGTACCTTACACAACATTTTCCATAACATTAGGGTTTCCAGGTACCAAAGCAAAAGCTTTCCCTTGACTTCTCTGTTCTTTCTTCTTTATTCCGATTTTCTGGATTGATCCAGGGGTACTCATCAAGTTTGGACAATCACTTACCCCATGACTAATCTGAAACACGCTCCGTCACTCAATGACACTATCCCCGATACGTATTTCCACATGTTAGATACTTAAGGATGGTGCTACCTCTGGTGATAATAACGCCTTGGTTGGCTGAACTGGTTGAGCCACTAGGTCCTGTATTTGTCCTTTTTAAGGGTGTAGAATTGGATCCTCCAACTGTTTCTCCTTGAATCGCTTTTTTTGACCCATTCCGCCAGAATGTGAGATGTTGACTCCTTTCTCCACGATGTATGTTCAATCTACCACCTCCAAATAGGTTGGTAATTTCAAAACCTTGATCTTGCCTTTGATTTCTTCATCTAAGCCTACTTCAAATTTGCTCGCCTTTCAGGCCTCTGTTGAAATATTGTACGCTGCAAATCGTGCAGCGATGTGAACTTACTTTCGTACTCGACTACTAACGTTGTTTCTTTCTTTAAGTGTAAGAATTCCGATGCCTTTTGCTCTCATAGCGAGTCTAGAAAATACTTTTCATAGAAGACTTCTAGAAACCTTGCCCAAGTCGTAACACTACAAGAAATTGCACTTTTGGCGACTACTTTTGGCGACGACGTCAATTTTTCATCGCTAAAAGTATATTTTTGGCGACACAGTGATCAATTTCGTTGGTAAAAGTATACCTTTACCGACGCAACTTGTTGTCGTCGCTAAAAAGGCATAACATTATTTTAGCGCCAATTTTTTTTGTTGGCGCCAAAATTTCAAAACTTTTATCTACGAGGCTTATGTTTTAGCAACACAATGAGCGTTGCTATTAGTGTGCTTACTTTTGGCGACGACAAGTTGGCATAGGTAAAGAGTTAATCATTTAGCGACGATGACACTATTCGTCGGTAAAAGTTTTGCTAGTGGAATGATGTGATTTAGTGATTTGTGTTTTTTATTATAATTTTTGAAAGAGTTTTAAATATTTTAGTTACTTAATTGTAAAATTAAAATGATCATTGAATTAGATCACAAAATGAACCCATTGAACACAGTTTTAAGTTGAGATGACTAATTTGAGATAATTTAAATTTTTTCAAAGAATATGGTTAGATTATCAATTTCAATATGTTTGTTTTTATTTTCAGGAACTAGTTTCAAATTTTTTTTTCCTAAAAAACTAAAGCAAATTGGGTGAACAAAAAAATACTTATTATTTTTGTATATTTTTATCTTTTAGGTCATAAATACTTTTTAAAATTTTAAAAATATAATTTTCAACCACAACAATGGTGTCTCTCACCCCTGGCATCCTCTCCAAACTTCTCCAAAATCTTAGCAACACTATCGCTGGAGGGTATCGACAAGAAAGTGGGTGTGAAAGGAGAGATTGAGGGTTCGGGAAAAGATGGGTTAGAGAGAGAGAGAGAGTCTGCCTTCTCTCTAGAAATTGCCTAAATTTCTAGGGTTTTCTCATTCAATATTTCGTTGATAATGGCTGATCTCACATCTGATTTACGCAATTTGGCTACGATGGCTGATGGGTTAGTGACTGAAGGTTCTCCTTCGCCTAAGGGGAGTTCGCACATCGTGAAAGATTTACTGTTGGAGAGGGATTTGTTAACATTGATAGACATCGTGAAGCAAAATGGGGGTAAAAATCAGTCTTCTGCCTCCGAGATCGTTTTGGGTATGAGCCCTAGGGCTTCGATTGCGGTTCAATCCGAGGTCCCTACTCCTAGTTCCTTTGTCGAAGCTATGGGTGGTCTCTGTTTCGAGATCCAAGACCTTGCTCAGCAACAAAAGCTTTGTTTTGGGGGAGAAGTGGCGTCGAGCCCTGCCGTTGTTCATTCGCAGGTATGGCTAAGGACTTATGGGTCAATTGCTTGGGCTATTTGAAATGCCTGATCATTAGATTTTTCTTAACTAATTCATGCATTGAATCAATTTTACAGCACTGCTACAAATGTTGAGATTGAGTTGCTTGTTCCAGCCGATGCTACCAACCCAAATGTTTGGACATCATTGGGATCTGCTTCTTATGCACCAGAAAATGATGCTTTGATCTGGAAAATTAAATCTTTTCTTGGTGGTAAGGTGAGAGTTTACCTCAATTTTTTCTCAGTGTATTGTTTACTAGTAATTTCTTGTTCATGGCTATTGGTTATGTGGGGCTACAGTATCTTTTCCACTTGCAATTTTGACATGGAATTTTGACACTCTTTGCAAATTCAATTTAGGAATATATGCTTAGAGCGGAGTATACTCTTCCTAGTATAACATCTGAAGACGCAGCTCCTGAGAGAAAAGCTTCTATACGTGTGAAGTTTGAGATACCATATTTTGTTGTTTCAGGAATCCAGGTTTCCCCTCTCAAATACAATTTTTTTTTTATTTTAATTTTTTATTGAATAGAAAATTCAGATATTGTTGCATGTATATCGGCAATGCTTCATTCTTTCTGTGTCTGCTGTGTTTGCGTCTTTTTTTTCATTTTTTTTAATCTATCTAGACAAAGGTGGAATGGATAAAACCAAACCTTGTGTTCCAATCAGGAATGATAAACCAAAACCAAACCAAACTTTGTGTTCCAATCAAGTGGGAGGATTTATACTTGATGTGGTTGAACACTCAAATCTGATGCAGGATATCACTCCCTGTTACGTGCATGTAGCCATGCACCTACCATTACTGCCATGCTCTCCTTGATCAAATCAACAAATATAAAAAAAAATAAATAATAATAAAAAAAGGTTGGTTGTTGGACTGAGAATACTATTTCACTCACTTCCCAGGATTGCATGATACATAAATCTGCATTTTGTATAACTCTTATTTGGGTTTCATTATGCCCTGAAATGCTTGTCCTCCCAACAGAGGTCATGAATGACTCTAAACGACTGCTCCTCTGTAACTACCTATTCCAATATTACTTTCTTTTGACTCTGCATTAAAAGGGCCAACCTGCTTTTTAAATTCACAGATGTGGATACAAAAAAAGGCCAAACTACTCTCTGTCTGTCTCAGCCATTTTGGCACTGTAATTTGTCATTAGCCATTGACAGAAGCTGTGCTTGTTGAAGTGGTATTCCTGCTCCTGCACTGTATTTCCTTTTAGAATAGAATAGCATGTTGAACTTCTTAGAGATGTGGTTTTCCACAGATGTTAGTGATTGAGCATGATTGAACCTATGTATTATAATTATTCTGATTCTTGCTTGCTGCTTTCTACTGCTGGGATGTGAAACTTCTAAACCTTAAGCGAAGGGGTTGATGCCTACTTGCCCTAGTTCTGGTCTTGTTCTTGTTCTGAGGAGTGAACAGTGCCACTGGTTTTAACTTTGAAATTTATTTTATTTTATTCAAGTTGGTTGGGGAAACTGCTTTGGTGACTCTTCATGATGATGTATTCTTGCTGTTTGGTTCTTCTGGATGCTCAGTTTGGTTCTGAACGTAACGTAATAACCATAATAAAATAATATCCTTTATTTATGTAAATGTTGTGTTTTGTAGGTTCGTTACCTAAAGATTATCGAGAAAAACGGCTACCAGGCTCTTCCATGTGTGAGATACATAACCATGGCCGGCGAGTATGAACTAAGACTTATGTGAAAATCTACTTCCACCTGTTGGTGTTCTCAATCTCTACAAACTCGCATGATTTTGCACTTTCGTGGGCAAAATGAGCCTATAGGAGAGTTAAATTGCCCCTATCCAGACAAATAGCTAATTGAGCAAATTCTTGTGCGTCCGTTTTCTTTGTTGAAGTCATTGTTGATTATCAACCAGAGGTTTGTAGAAGTTGATGTTTACTAGCAAAGTTTATTCATACACTTGTGAAAATCAAGTTAACTTTTGTGAATTAAAGTTTGTTTGTTCGTGATATTTTTTTGAACTCGTCCGCTTTTTATGTTTTTATTATTAATTCAAAAAACCGAAGGTATATGCATCAGCACAAGATGATTGTCATGGTAATTTATGTATGATAGAAAAGCCTTGTTCTTGTGATGTCAGAGCTTCATGTGTTCACTTACATGATCATCTGACGTCCACTTGCATTACAACCTAAACTGATTGATGTGCTCTTTGACATCAAGGCATTAATCTTTCCTTTGGCAGGTACGCATCTTTTGGACCCGAATATGCCTACCCACAGGTCAGTAAATTCAAATCTCAACTGCTAATGGGTATTTTGGTACTCCAGTTAGTTCTGGAAAGGAATATGTGCACAATCGTGATGTGTTCTGTCTATTTTTTCAGGGTGTCTACAATCCTCACATGGGTCAGCATTACCTTCAAATATATGGCGTACCAAGCACAGTTAACACAAATATTGTCCCATATGGACAAATGGGTCATCCTCTCTCTGGCAACCATGGGTATCCAACCATTCAGGGCTATGTGACACCAGGTCGTCATGTTCTGCAATATGGGGGACCCCTCGTTAATGGAGTAACTACAGACACTATTACCATAACTCAAGCACAATACCTTGCAGGTAACTCTCTCTCTCTCTCTCTCTCTCTCTCTCTCTCTCTATGCTTTGAGCTGGGAAATGAGTGTGAAAATGATGCATACCAGATTTGGCAAATAGCCAAAAAAATTATCAACCTGGAGTTACTACTAGAATTTTGTTAACAATACATATTTGCGTATGTGCATACGCCTAAGTATATAAATGTCCATCCATGTTACACACAGACATGCAATTCTACAAGCATTACAATTTTGATTGTCAATACAATGATCATTAAGTAGAGACCAATTCATTCTTGCACAGATTCAGGATCATGTGAGATGTTTAGGATCAATAAAGATGTGTGATTATGGCTAAACTGAAGGTAGCTTGATGAGGCATCCTTTTGGCTGCTGTATGGCTAATCTAGCAAGTTTTTTTCTTCTTTTTCTTCTTAGAAGCTTCCAACCAACCATACAACTTTTGGTTAATACCTTCCTATATGATGTTTAGCTCCTGGCAGGAGCTATTGTTGAACTAAAGGGGTTAAAAAAAAAGAAAATGTTATTTCAAATCTGCCTTCTTAGAAGAACATATTGATGATGAAGATATTCTCTAAGCAATACTATATCCTATAATAAGGTTATTTATGTGATGGTTGGCACTACTTTAAGGGTGAAGTTTTAGGAATTGTTGGTTTGATTATGCTCCTCAAAGTTGTTACTCTGACCTTGTAAGGATTGGTTAGGACAGAGATGTTAGTGGCTAATATTGTCAGTATTAGTAAAGTGATTGTTCTCTTGTCAGTATTGGAGCTTGAGGATTTGTTTGAATATTTGCATCCCCAATAGCCAATATGAACAACAATGCCTTTCATCTTGGCTAATTGTATTCTTAAGTATCTTGAATTAGATGTCTACTAAGTGAAGTTATCTCCCAACAGCAAAATAATAATAATAATAATAATAATAATAATAATAATAATAATAATAATAATAATAATAATAATAATAATAATAATAATAATAATAATAATAATAATAATAATAATAATCTAAGAACTAATTTGATTGCTGTTTTTTTTTAGTATCCTGAACTACTGGCATCTGCAATGCTTGCTTTATGTTGATTTATGATTATTGATGCAGATTTTTGGTAAGATTTCTCTCCCTCCCTCCCCCCATCTCTTTGTGTTTGTGTGTAACAGAAAATGACATCTAATTTCAATTGGTTTCCAGTGATGCAAATCTCCAGCTTCTCTTCACTGTTGGGGAGAACGCAAATTTCCAGCTTGAAAATGATATTGGATTTCTATCAGGTTTTTTGCTCATACCTTTCAGTAGATGTTTCGTGTAAATAGTGAATTGTGCATATTTGCTGGCTGCATACAGGTATTTTCACAGGACAAATCCATTTATGAAGCTGTGGAGAATGCATTCATCACAATATATGTAAGGAAGATTCCAGTAGAAACTGCTAAAAACCTTTTACATTTTGCTATAGATTCAAACATTGGTGATCTTGCAGCTCTGGAGTTTATAGTTGGTGCCTTGGTATCCAAAGGTGATATAACTACAAGCACGGTATGCTTCTCTCCTCGTCTTTCAATAATCTTTTACAAATCGTAAGTTAGTTGAAATCTTTTGGTTGAGCTATTTTTGATGATATTCATAGGTGGACAAAGAACTACATTTTTGTCATACTATTCATGCATGCTTGGAGCATAAGAAGTCTAGCTCTTGCCAAGATTGAGCTAGGGTTGCAATTGACCTGAGTTGAACCAAACATTTGGCAGTTTGAGCTCAGCATGAAACAGTTGGGTTGAGCCATACTATCTTTTATTTCCTTTCAATTTGAACCCTTTCCGAGGTATGCTATGGATATATGCTATATCCTTTTGTTTTATCTTTCTGCTGAAAAATCTGCAATTTTGTCATTGATATGCAAATTGAAAAATAATGATGTTAAATAAAAGGATAAAAATGATTTATACCATTGTAAAACTTAAATTAGTAGATATCGGACAAATATGTTGTTTACATATATGCTTTTCTGATTTTGAATGATCTGTCATGCTTTAAGGCTTTTTCCTTTTCAAAATTGGTGAGGAGAGTGCATCACATATTTATTTAGTTCATTTTTACTCACAACAAAGGTTTTATATCATTATAAATACATGACTCCCCAGTTATTTTCAAGTGTATCCACTGAAGATTCGGAGAAATGAGGTAAAAATTGAAATCTATTACTTACATGTTTGAATTAAGTATTGTTTCTTGCATTGTTTCATTTATCATCTGGGAATTTTTTGTTTTGCAGGTCTTGATAGATACAGATCACTGCTATTGTGTAATTCTAAATGCAGATGGTGGGGTAGCATTTCCTAGTGAAAAGACTGCACAAGATTGCAGTTCTAGTGATATTTCTTCTTTGAAAATCAACACTGGTTCTGGAAAGACAGAGAAGACAAAGGTTTGATGTATTCATTAGTTTATGCGAAGAATACTAGTATTTGTTTCATGATTTGCTTGAGTTTCTGATTTTTTTTTTTTTTTTGGTTGTTGTTGTTTTTCTTCGTTATCCCTAACGTGATATAATGTTCTTAATTATGAGCTGAATAATTGTACTGTGTTTCTATCCAGTTGCTCACCTAGGGATGTGCTATTGTTGTCTTAAGAAATCATGACTATATGTCGTGCTGGACGAAGTATATTGTGACTATGTGCTATTTGTTGTTCTTCACACCATAGTTTGAGTAGCAGTTGTCTCCAACTATATCTATATATCTCAGGAGTGATAGTTTTGTTTGCTTTACATTCCTTAACTTATCCAGGGTTGAGCCTACAACTTGATCTTAGTATTTCTATTATTTATTGTGTATGTTTTTCAGTTGCCACTTTGCTGCTGATGAACAATCACTAAACTAGTGTTTTAATTCTTAAAAATTGATGGGATTTTGCTTATATATTATATATAAGGGTCAGAATTTCATTTCAATACATTATTTTAGTTAGCTTGGAAATAGAAACATGAGGAAAGCATAAAAAAATGTTTGTAAACAAAAACCAAAACCTACCTTAATGGATAATTGAACATGGCTACACTAAACAAGGTTTACGAATTGCACACACACACACACACACACACACACACACACATGTATATATAAAAGAAGAAGAATAAACATAGACAACAAGAGGGTGATATGCACAGTCTTATGCGTAATTGTTTACGATCTAAAACTAAAGCAGATGAGAGAGGTTGAAGAATAAAAAACTAAAGCAGTTGCCTACTTGAATATAAAACTCAAGTAAAGCAAAGTGACTATTTCCTTAGTCTGCTCTTGCCATAAGAATTATTGACACAGCTTCAACAAGGAGGGACAACAAATATATATATATATATATATATATATATATATTGTAAGCAAATAAATAAAAAGAAGACCCAACCCTATACACTAAATCTATAGATTCTATATTGAGGTTGTGGTACTACTTGAGGAACTTGGACACCAGGCTTCATTCCAAGGCCCTGCTGTAAGTGTGAGCCTTGTGCACTGGGTATAACCTTTTTTGTCTGGATTGCACTCTCCTCTTGTTGGTTTAGCATTAGGCATGGCTGGCTGAGATGCAAATTAGCAGCCTCTTGATAAATATTTTGGTCAAAGATAAAACTTGAAAATCTGAAATCTTAACTTTTGTCAAGTGTTTTCATAAAATGATAATTGATTACACCCCCAAACACATAACACACAATTTCTTCCTCATTTAAGAGAGTGGAGGGCTTTGGTTTGTTCTAAAGTAATAGCATCTTAATGGGTTGGTAGTTTGTGGTTGCAGAGTTCTTGCCCAAGTTGCATACTTTGGTTCTCACTAACAATCAACTAACGAATTTGGTTGAGATTGATCCTCTTGCATCACTCCCTAAGCTGCAGTTTCTTAGTCTTCTTGATAATAATATCACTAAATGCTTTCAATTTTAAGTGATCATGGTTAGAGCACAGGATCCATTTCACAAGAGCTGACTTGAGATACCTCTAAATGAACGATCAGGCACAAAAATTTTGGCATGATCAAGCAACTCAGATTATTATGTTCTTCCTCTTCCATGATTATGTATTATGTTATTTTATTTTGTAGGATGTAACTCTAAATTAAGTTAATAAAGTTTGATTAAGTAGCATGTACTTGTTATTTTGAAATGATAGTTGAAATGTGAGAATAAATGGAGGGAGCAAAGTCATCATTGGAGCAACATTGCTAATATATAGCATTTTGTCTCTTTTTATTGCTAAATTATAACAATATTCAACATGTAGCTATTGAACCATTGGAGACTAGAAAATTCACAAGACAGCACTAGGAAACCATAGGAGATTTTTTTTACTTGACAGGAATACAAGAACTGATAGGCTGCTTCTTGGTAGTGATATGGCTTTGATAACATGTAAATATTGGAAACAAAAAGTGGAATTAAAATTTGGCTAAAAAAAAAAACTAATGGCTTTGCGCAGAAAACAACACCTGACCTAATATTACACTAGTGATTGTGTAAACCAAGTCAAATCTAATTTACTATAAACTTACAACTAAATGATTCTTGAATATTCCAATACAAATTTAAGTAATTTCATATCTTTGAACAATGCTTTTCAAATGATAATTTAATTGTGTCTTGGTTGTGCCACTTGATAGTAAATTTGTTTGTGCTAGGTGTTTAACCCAATTTAACAGGGATTGGCACAGGGGAATGGCCCTTTTTCTTTGTTTATTTATGTTAGGTGTTCTAATATCATATTAGATGATGTTATTGTTAATGTCTACTTTTCTTTTTTAAATTGCAGCAAAATTAAAATGGTAATAGAGCTGCTTGAGGGCATTCATTTTGTTTCTTCTGTGGAGGCCATTTCTCTTGGTGCCCAAGCTGGTATTCATCCATGGATAATTTATGACATTATTTCTAATGCTGCTGGAAATTCATGGTAAATTATTGTTCACAATTCTTTACTGAGGATTATGTTGTGTGTTTAAAATTTAAATATTTCTAGTCCTGAAGCATTCCTTATAAGGATTCTGATCTGAAATTGCCAATTCTAGATCAGGCACAACCTTGATAGATGAGACTGCTAATAATCTGATTTGCACCATGGGCACCAGTTGAGACCATGGCACTGATTGGCACTTTCTGTTTCTGACAATGAACTGATTTTGTAGAACCCATGCCTTTAAAGAAATTAGCTGCAAAATTTATTGAACACTGAAAGCCCTTCTTGTTATGTGCTTACATGTATACACATACATGGGAACATCTGTTTACTTTCAAAGATCTGTGCATTTTTATACTAACTCAATAGGTATTCAAGGCTTTGGTGGTTGGTGTTGGTATATGTAAATGCCGTAGTTAGTTTTTTTTTTCATGACATTCCTGGAATTTGCTAGCGTTTTCTTAAGCAGATACTGTGTTACCTTGCTACTAGACATCCTTCCATTGGATTCAATTTTACAGGGTTTTCAAGAATCATGTTCCCCAGTTGCTAAGGGATAATCAAACCAAACATGGTTTTCAATTTTACAGGGTTTTCAAGAATACTTTGTTCAAAATTTGGTAAGTCTTCTCATGTTGTAAGTTTCTTAGTGTTGTTCAAGTGTCTTATGAGTAATTTCTTTACTTCTTGACTTTGAAGTTAAGTTCAATGGGGATTTTGGGTGAATTAAATGTTAACTGTAGTTTTATAATTCCATTCAAATTATGCTTCCTTTCTTGTGATGGATTTAGCATTTAGGATATTTACTTGAGGACCATCTGCTAAATGCATACTAAAATTTTAGACTTGAACACCACTCGGTAATCATTTCTTCATCAATGAATTTGGACACATTGAGACTTTCAATAATGATTTTTGAGATATTGATACTGTAAGGTAGACCTCAATTCAGAATCACATTCTTAAATGGGTCTCTTATCCACTTATTTTTTTAAGAACTCATTATTGATAAAATAAAGTAATGTACGAAATAAGTTCACATTAAGAAAACTTATGTTTTATGAAGCAGAAAATAGAAAAGACTTATTTGGCTAGGCATTGAAGTGTAGAAGTGCTAATGTGAGAAAAAAAATAAGCTAGTTATCTTAAATACTAGAATCCTATTCAGCTTAATCACTTTATTGGAAAGACCTTAAGTGGACAGCTTTGTCATTCTAATCTAAACAAATTCTTGTTCAAATCTTTGAACTCTTATTCAATAGAGATCTCTTTGTGAACTGCAAAGCTAAAACTAAACCAAACCAAACTAAGCCTTGTGTCCCCAATCAAGTGGCGTCAGTTACATGAATCATTTTCCTCTATTTCGCTCTATCAAGGGTTGGATGAGTCAATTATGCGTGATGGGTTTTTGTCCAACTTGAAGGGTATTGTTTTGGATATGGCCAAATCATGTACATTTCCTCTTCCACTTCTGGCAGTTGCTTTTCAACATCTAATAGCAGGTATGTATCTGCATGATTTACAGTTTCTCACAACCATAATCTGTAGGTGGCAGCTATTAATGTTTTGGAGCAACCTGATACTCACTTTGTTAATTTCCAATTGTCCTTTCACAGGCTCCTCTCATGGTCATGGAAATGATGGTGATGACACATTGATCAAGGTTGTTCTCATGAACTAATTTCTTTTATATAAAAGTTATATTATGTGGCTTTTTTACTTGCTTTGAGGTTATGTAAATATTAACATGCCATTTGCTAAGTAGACACACCTGTTCTTGCACAGGCTTGGGAGAAAGTATATGGGGTGAACATTACCAATGCTGTCAATATGGTACAAACTTATTTATGAAAAAAAATATTAATAAAATGTCATTCCGAGTCAAGTCTGCTGCATCAGATGGTCAATTAGGTATCATATATTACACTGCAGAACAGCATCTGTTGTCTCTCCTAAAGTTTGTGCTGACTAAAAGGCATTCTACTGGTGGTCTTTTATTTCTTTGTAGTTAAGGTAATAATGCCATTGTCGTATATCTATTATAGATGTAGTGTAATAAGTTGCTTGTTGCTTTGATAATTGTTTCAGATATGTTGAAAATTTGCTGCCGAAGTCTGGATACGACTTGTATTGCTCATCAATAAATTGCATCTCTAGATTATGCTGGTCCATTTTCTCTTAGAAGTGGGAGTTGTTTCCTGACTACAGATAACTATATATCAGTTATAGAATAAATAGAAAACTTATGTTTAGTAAAATTTACCCAAATCTATATGTCGTTTTCAATCTATAAGTTTAGTAAAAACATATAAGATTTACCCAAATCTATAAGTTATTTTTTTTTATAACCTTTTTTATAGTAAAAAAAAAAAAAAAAAAAAAAAAAAAAAAAAAAAAAAAAAAAGGTGGCTTCAACTAGATCATCATTTATTATGAATGAAAAATGAAGTACAATTCAGAAATTGAAATAGTTTCACAAACACACAACCAAATCGATTTCAATTAACCCATTGTGGTGTACTTGAATTGAGTGTTTTTATATAACTTACTCTCCTAGTGTAAACATGACAGCCAGTGAATTAGTTTGAATTTTTACTTAACTTAACTTCTGTTAACCTGATGGCTTAAAAGTTACTATGAATTGTATAGTTTTGAGGGTTGTTTGAACAATTGATGCAGCTTGTTTGGTGGATACTTTTGTGGCATCATACTGTGTTGCGTTGAATCTGGTGCTGATTGGCTCTGTTCTGTGTGCTCTGCCTCTGATGCAGCTTTTGATTGATGCGATCTGTTTGTCCTGATTTCTGATTTGGTTGAGTTGTTTTGTTGCTGGTTTTGTTTGATTTGTTTTCTGACTGTTTTAGTAAATGAGGTAAATTGCTGCGTCAATTCTGATTTGGTTATATGATTTTGTTTGGGTTGCCAAGTTGAAATGGTTTTCTGAACTGGTGATGATCTGTGTTGAATCAGTTTGCTGATCTGCTATTCTTCTGGTTCTGCTGTGATGTTGCTGCTGTTGTTGAGATGCTGTGGTGATGCTGCTGTGATGGTGTTTGTTACGATAAGGTGCTGCTGTGTTGTTGTTGGATGTTTGCTGGTGTTGCTGGTGTTGTTGATGTTTGGAAGGGTGCATGACTTTTTGTCCAATCTGTAATAGATCAGGTTTTCATTAATGGGGGTTGTCATTAGGTGTAAGTTCGGGCAACTGCTGGTGTTTTGGCTAGAAGGGTATGGAGGGGGTATTTTGTGTGATTTCATATTCATGTTATTAGTTTGTTATAGTGGTGCCTGAGGGATGCCCCTTGTAAATCTGTAAATTTTTTAAAAAATTATAAATGAGTTTCAATTATTTTTGCCGTTGCAAATTTGTCGTTGTTAAAAAGTGAAGCTTTCTCGACAAATAATTAGTCGGTAAATGTGTAGCTAAAAGTTTATTTTTGCCGACTCATATTGTGTTGCTAAAAGTGTATTTTTTGCCAATGTCAATTTGTCGTTGCCAAAACTAAAGCTTTATCGACAACCAAATCGTTGGCAAATGGCAACATTTACCGATGTAAATGTGTCGCTAAAAGTTACTTTTCCCCACTCATATTGTGTTGGTAGAAATGTTTTTTTTGCCAATGCCAATTTGTCGTTGCCAAAAGTAAAGCTTTAGCGACAAACAAATCGTCGGCAAATGGACGTAAATGTGTCGCCAAAAGTTTACTTTTGCCAACGCATATGTTGTTGCTAAAAGTATATTTTTTGCTCATGTAAATTTGTGTCGCGAAAAGTGCCACACAATCATCCTATTTGAATGACTTTTACCAACGCAAGGTAAATTGCCGACGATGGATGGAGGCTTTTAGCGACGATTATGTTCGTCGCTAAAGGCATTACTTTTACCAACGCAATCATAATTTCGTCGGCAAAAACTTTTGCCAACTCACTTTTGCCTACGGGTTGCCAACGTAGCTTTGTGTGTCGGCAAAACTCTTTGCCAACGAATTTTCCCTTTTAGCAACATATTTTGTTGCGTTGCGAAAAATGCAATTTCTTGTAGTGTAATCTCATCTCTTTCCAAGTTAAGAAGCCACCACTCTTGGGTATTTTCTTTAGGGTGAAGGTGGCGAAAGACACCTTCTGCATTTCAGTATAGGGCAGTGCACGAAAAATATTTTTCATGTCCTTAACCCAAGCTTCTACCAACAATGGGTTTGAATCTCCTGCGAATGTTAAAGGTTTCAGATCCTAAAATTGCTTTATTGTACTAGGTCGTTCTCGATTTTCTAATATGCCATTGGTTACGTTATTTTGCAAGACTTGCAAGAAGCTAACAACAGTTCTTTCTGCTATTCTTTCTACTGATTCGGCTCCAACAGACATTGATCCAGTATCATTTCAATCATTAGCCATAACTACAGAATAAAAATTTTAATGAACCAAGCCCACAATTCCTATTCGTTCATACTAATTATAATCATTACACTTAATTTACAGAAATAGAATGCACACATTATTCACAGAAATGTCCCCTCAGCTTTTCTTTGTTTTTGGCAAAGTAGTGATTGAAGGAGGACAAAACATATTCTCTCAATTGTTCTTTGCCTCTAACAGAGTAGTGATTGAAGAGGGGCAAACATGAAAATTTTTACACAAGGAGAATCCTTACAAAATACTCCTTATTTATTTCTTAATTATGGGTGTGTCCTATGCTCCAATGAGGTTTTTTTTTTTTTAATGTAGAAAACTATTGCTCTAATACCACTTTTGTCACGACCCAAACCCGGTATCCAGAGGCTGGGCATTGCAACAAGGAAAAAGCATAAGCCAATACCAAAAAAGTATTAGATTAAAAACACAGCGAAATAAAATAAAAGGGTACCCAAATATTTATATAATAAAAAATATGCCTTGGAGTTTTTATTTATTTACAATGCCAGCGCTAAAAACATGCCTTGGAGCTTTTATTTATTTACAATGGCAACGCTAAAATTATGGTTACAAAGTGCCTGTGTCTACCCAAAGCCCTGGTCTAGCTACACCAACATATGGACAACGGGACAAGCCCCATCTTAAGTTTCATCACCTGAAAATGGTTAATAATTATAAGTACATGACAGAATGAGAAATATTATATTGAGAGCATAAGGGTATAAAAATCGTCATGGATATTTATTCAGGCTGAACAGAGAATCGTTTGGTACAAATAAACTATTAAAATAACAGAGTGCATAATACGAAAATCATTTTGAATAACAGACATATAATACGAAAATCATATAAACTAAATGATCATAACCACCGTACAGAATGGAGTAGAGGGTCAATGGATATTTAAGTCCCCTAGACATGGGACCTTCAAATGGCCAAATATGTAAGTCCCCAGGCATGGGACCTTCAAAGGGGTAGTGACAATAGAACAGAACAGAGAGTCAACGGATCCATGACAAATAGAGGGTCGCAAAATGACTAATCAAAGGGTCACTAAAATTGACTAATCAGAGTGCCAATGATTATTTAAGTCTTCCACGACCTAGGGCTTCTATGGTGGTACTTACAAAACAGTTATTCAAAAATAAAATTAATCAACAGAATTTTCCATGAGTTTCTCCTTTTAAGTAAATAGGGTTCTTTTAATAAATAACATACTTTAAAAACTAATATAATTTGCAAAATAGATTTTACAAAAACAATTTATGGTAACTCAAAATATAATAAAACTCACCTCAAATTTGATCCTTTACTTTCACTTCTGATTCCGACTCACTATTTCATATACACCTCGTTTGTTTTGTTTTTTGTTTTTTCTTTTTTTTTTTCCTGTGATTTTACTACCATGAAAACTCACCTATTTATAGGTGTTAAAGCCCTCATTATTCACCACTATTCCACCATGTGGTTTACCATGTTTCCCAAACAATTAGCTCACCACATGGCACACCACACATCGCACATGGTTTTGCAAGCTTGAACCAAAAACTTGCACAATTTCTCCAGATTTCTACTATCCCCCCCCCCAAAAAAAATGATATAGTTTCTTTATTTATTTATTTATTTTATTTTTTAAAGATTAAGTAAATATATTTTGGGGTGCCATATGTAGTGGTAGAGAAGAAGAAAAAATATGAAGAGGCGGATGAGGGAAGGAAAGATGGCGATGGTGACGCAACGAGAAGGTTATGTGGCAAGAAAGGGGAGAGCAGAGGAAGAGAGTCACAATGGGGAAGGGGTTTTGCAACCAAGGATGGTAGTGGCGGTGGTGGAGTAGACTAGGTTAGAGTTTTGCAAGCAAACAAGAAAAAGAATAGACAATATCGACGGATAAGAGTAGAGAAAGGAAGATGAAGGAGGAGAGAGAAGAGGGAGCAGCGACGATTGAATGACCAAAGTGTAAAACAATTGTTAGAGATAGGTTAGGATTTTGGACTTTCTAATAATTTAATTTATAAATATAATAATATATATATATTCGAAAATTGTGGTGTTTAATCAAATGTGGGGTGCATTTACAGCCACCCCACATTCTAACAACCCCTAACAAAAGAATCCCCATATTGGAAGACAAACTATCAATAATTACTTTTTTGTTAGAATTGACCCTTGACGTCTATACAGGTGGCTAACTAAGCACCAAACACGAATTGAAGCAGTCAACTATTTGAAAATAATAGATGAAATATCAGAATTTTTTTTAAATTAAAATTAATTAAATCTTATTTGGGTCAATTATGTCATTAAAAAAAATTAACGAATTAGCTATATTTTTCCTTGAAATGGATATAATAGACAAGGTAGATTATACAAACTTAATTAGTAATTTCATATTTAAAAATGCGATAAAAAAAAATTAACTAATGTAGTTGGTTCCACTTTTATCTGTTATTATAACTTTAGATTTTCATTTTTTGTTTTGGTTGTAAACTGGATTTACTTGGTTATAAAGCCACAAAACCATACTTTCATCTTTTAGAATTTTTGTAATAAAATTTTTCATATCTTGGTATATAACTAAATTTTATTAAATAATTTTAATAATTATATATATATATATATAAGCAGACTTTGTTTGAGTGTTACAAATTACAAAATTATAAGCATTTAATTATTTAATCAAAAAAAAGTTCACCTTGAGCCTCAAACAACTTTGGGCCACCCTAAAACCATTATTTTATATCACAAAAAATTCCTAACCGAAAAGGGACCCGTGCATATATAGCCTTATTTGTTCGCAAGACTCAAATAAATACGATTGTAATGCAATGTATTGTTTATGTTGAAATAATTAGTGTATAAATCATTGGACTAGAAATGATATATATCTCATAGTTATTTTATCATCATTGGATTAGATGTCTTAAAATAGGGATTGGATTGTCTCTAGTCGGGCAGCTCAATTGGACCGTGTAGTTCGGCCCATTTATTACCCATTTCGGGTGTGTATCGATGATACAAACTGTTCAATAAATAGAACTAATCGAATACTTTATCCAAGCAAAAAATCACATTGATCAGATATCGATAGCTACTTGATCTGTTCACATTTCTATGAATGATATTTTTTAAAAATCATATTTACCTTTGATAGAAATGCTAACTGATCAAGTAGCTATCGATATCCGATCAATGTGATTCTTTTTCAAGAATGAAGTACTCGACGAGTTTTACCCATTAAACGATTCGGATCATTAATTTGGACTCTATGGTGGACCTATGGAAGCCCAACAACATGACCCAATCCGATTAGGACCGGAGACAAGTGTAGGCCCTTAAAATAACTATTCTAGTGAATCCATGTTTGGTTGCAAAATTATGAGGAAGAATAATTGCTCAAGAGAACATGTTTTTTAAAATTGTTTACTATGCAATGACAATGCTAAATTGACATTTTAATTTTATTTTATTTTTTGACTCAGGCTAGGGACATGTTTCTATTATTATTTTGCTAATACAAAAGGGGGGAAAAAAAAAGTGTGAAAGAATACTATTATATATCTTGAGATTAATTTACATATTAAAAAAATTATGTTTAAAAAAATATATATTACACATGTTTTGCAAAATATAATCCACTTCAAAACTTATAATAATAATAAAAATAAATAAATTAATATATCATACTTGAATGATCAATCTATTCACAACATAAACTAAAAATCGAAGACAAAAATAAATAAGAAAAAATATATTATATACATGGGCTAATTTCATTTTTTAAATAATTAATCTGAGAAATGGATTAGTTCGGCAATTTCTATCTTACACCCCTTTAAGATTAAGTAATTCCAAATATGAAGAACTATATATAGTCTGATTTTGACTTTTCTAATTAAACAAAAAAA
Organism: Camellia sinensis; assembly: GCF_055761805.1. Taxonomy (NCBI): domain Eukaryota; kingdom Viridiplantae; phylum Streptophyta; class Magnoliopsida; order Ericales; family Theaceae; genus Camellia; species Camellia sinensis. The sequence goes on along the minus strand of NC_138969.1, from coordinate 140,117,128 downwards.
AAATTAATTGTATATTTTGAAAATAGTTTTACAAATTTAAAAATCCAAAACTCATTCGGTTTTTAGATTCTGAAATAATTTTTAACTTTTTTTGGTTTTGGAGTTTTCAATCTATATTTTATTATTTTTAATGAACTTTTTTAATATTGTAATCAATATTTTTTAATTTTTAGATTTACTCAATTTAAATACACTTAAAAATTACAACATTTATGAATAAAATCTTTTAAAAAATTACTAAATACTAACAAATACAAATATATATTTATATAGACACACAAAAATTTAGTAAGAGTTGTTAAAGGAGATGGGTAACTGCCCCCCAATACAAAAAGAAATTATAAATTATTGATTGGTTCAAGAATGTCACATGGCGATACTCTACTCTTCACTTAGTGTAAACTATCATACTTTTTCATATTTATTAATTACTCAATACAAAATCGTAAATCTCGTCTCTTTCAATTATTACAATACTATCGGAACACCACCTAACGATACCTCAAGGCCCACCAATAACTTCCCCCCAATACAGGCGGTGAGAGCTTTGAAGAGTCGAGGAGATGTGTTGTCAGCTATATCTAATCAAAAGTCAGAAAATCTCACTTCTAATTGTATCGAGGCCTCTCTTAGGAAATGTCAAAAAAAAAAGAGTCAATTGATTGATTTATTGGCAAATTTAGATCACATATTTCTCTACATTTTACACGCCTTTCCATGAAAAAGCTTTTTCTTTTTCTTTTTTTTTTTTTTTTGCAGTTCACAAGACAACTTAAACAAGTGGATTCTGAGTTGGTATGTTTTCAAAAGTGATTTTGAGTTGTCCGTAAACCAAACAAGTTGACTAAAACCAAATGAAATGAAAAAATTTGTTTGTTTGTATATTTTGAAAAATTATTTTATAAATCTAAAAATTTAAAACTTGTTTGATTTTGAATTTTTAAAATTAATTTTTGAGTTTTTTATTTTTCATATTTTGATATTTTTAGTGAATTTTTTTTTTTATTGTTCTAGTCATTTATTTTTTTATTTTTTATTTTATGCTTTTTAGATGTACTTAATCTAAATATAATTTTTAGATGTATCTAATCTAAATGTACTTTCTTTTTCATGAACTTTTTAAATGTTTTAATCAATATTTTTCAGTTTTTAGATTCACTTAATCTAAATGCACTTAAAACGTATAAAATTTATGATTTTTATTTTTTAAATCACTACATACTAACAAGTATATAAAAACATATTCAAATTTTAATACATTTTTTATTTATTAATTTTTTTAAGGATTTCTTCTCCTTTTTTATATATTTATTACATTTTATGTATATCTAGATTAGATGTATCTAAAAAATAAAAATAAAAATTGGCCAATATATATTATAAATAAATATACAAATTAAAAACACATTTTTTTTAAAAAAAAATACTTTAAAACCAAATAAAGCATTAAAAATGATTTACTCATTCCACATTGGTCATCCAAATTTAAATTTAAGAAAAAAAAATCGCTATTTTCAAAAATATTTTTTTATTAATTCAAAATACAAATTCATTTTGTTTTGAATTTTTATATGAACTGGCAAATAACTTATTTACAAAATTTCATCCAAAAAAATTCGATTAACTTGAAAATATGATGTACCGCATATTTCAACATAGATATTGGTTCAATTAATTTAACTTCAGTAATAGAGATAATTTGATTTGAAATAGTTTTTGGAATAGAGATAAATTTGAAACAATTTTGAAAACAGAGATAAATGTGAAATTGATTTGAAATAGTTTTGGGAATAGAGATAAATTTAGAATAATTTTGAAAAAAATTCTAAACAAATGAACTTTCAATGTTGGGCTCTTAAAAATTATTTCTGAAATTCAAACCAAACAGGGTTATAATTCTGTTAGATTTCATAGTGAATCCCATGCCTCTATTCCCCAAACAAGCACCGATCAAGTGGAATAGAGCACACTATCACGCTTCAAGAATTTATGTGACACAACGTTTGAAGTTTATGGAAGGCTCTGAAAGGTTTCAAAAGGTGTAAGAACATGCCAAAGTATGCTAGAGGACTCTAAAATGTGATAGAAGGGTTCGGAGTGCCCTAGAAGATTTTGAATGTCATGACCCAAACCTGCCCCTAAAAGTTTGGTCCATGACCAGCCTATACATAGGCCTCAAAACAAAATTTTACGAATATTTATTCACATATGGGGCCTTAAGCGGAAGCAAATACCAATATAAAGATAACGCCCATTGAGCTTGTACATACATGATGACTTAAATAAATTAAAGCATCTAAACACACTTCCATATTTACATATACAATCACAGAACTTATATAGATCTCACACACACACTTATATAAGACTACAAAAATTACATAATTCCCACTAATCAAAATTAAGGCCTCAACACGGAGGCGTACCCCAGGCGGCTTCGCAGACAGGTAGATCTCAATACAATTCTAGTGTCAATCTCCAATGGCTCACCTACATAAATATACATAAAAATGGAGTGAGTAATGCTCAGTGAATAATAACAATGTAAGGAGGTTAGTTAAACGAGCATAGTCTTAGAGAATGTAAATATGCATCTCAAACCATACACAGATCTTAATCATAATCATATTTTAGAACGACCTCAGGCCCACATGTAATACAGAATGGCCTCGGGCCCAGATATGTACAAAACGGCCTCAAGCCCAACATATTATACAGAACAGCCTTGGGCCCACATATGTACAAAACGGCCTCAGGCCCAACATATTATACAGAACGGCCTTAGGTCCACATCTCAACGGTTGTCCACACATTGGAGGGTAGGTAGAACATCGACATTTACACTACCTCCCTTGGTCTCTGGCCATGAATCATAATCGATTCGAATCATATTAGGGTCGGTGAGACATCAGCATGTCCTCACCTCCTTCAATCTTAGAGTTGTCCACACTCTGTGGCTTATAACTGTATGGCCTCGGGCCCATCACTAGCATAGTAGAACAACCTCTGGTCCTTAAGGATATCAGTGCTCAATTCCAGTTATTCACCATAAGGAAACATAGCTTACTTATGCATAACAAAATGCCACTGATAACTATTAGCAGTAAATGAAACAAAACATTACACTACTATTACTCACAGTGATGGGCTGCCGGTAGCGATGAGACGATGTCCTCGTCTTGGCTGGCAAACACAATGCACATAGCATAATATGAGGATATAATCAATCTCTTTCTTGTTCTCTTTAATCAATCATCCGTGGTGGTTCTAAACTCATTAGTCCTCAATAGGTTATAATCCATAGGAAAAAAGAAAGAATCAAAAGGAAAATGGTTTAGAAGAAGAAATGGTAGTAAACCGGTAGATAGAGAGTGAATGATCTTCACTAATTTAGGAATATCTATTTGTGTACTTAGAATTTAGGAGTGATACCACCACCATTGGAAACTAGACTTCCGGGGCTTGAATTTAGGCTCAAGAAGCACCCAAAACGGAGTCCGGATGCAAAAGATATGCTTATTTGAAATTGGCTGAACAGGGTTGTCCCCGCACAAGCAGGAAACTTGGCCGCACGTACGGGAATTGGGCCGCACGTGTGGGACCATGTGCTTTTTTAGCATAATCTAGAAATGGATTGCTGCACGTGAGGGAAGACCCGCCGAACATGTGGCTCTGGGCCAATTTTGCAGTCCGAAAATGTTTTTTGCTCTAACTCTTGTTCTTTCCATTTCTAAGCTTGGTTTCCAATTCAAATCACCCAAAAACATGTAAAATTGTCACACAACATGATAAACTAACATCAATCAAGTGTAATTCCATTTTAAACAAATCATCTTTGCCTCAAGTTCAAGATCAATGCTTTATCTTTCATAATTTGCAAGTTCTCAAATCATAACTCACAACACACTTGATCCTTACATAACTTTATTCTATGGACAATCTAGGGTTCATTCACATGGTATTTATAAAGTTGAGTTCCCATCATAACCAAAATCATAGAACCCAAGGTCTCACTTCTTAAATTGAGTTCAATTAAATACATACTTAGAACCCTAACTCAAATGGGTTTCAAATCTTCCAATATCACTATAACTTTATGAAATTAATGCATTAAACATAAGAATTCAAGGTAGACTTCCATACCTTTGTCCAATCTTTGTCTTTCTCTTAGCTCTCTTCAATTTCCCAAGCTTCCATGGATGATCTTCCTCCTTTCTCTTTGATCTCTTCCATTTAGCTTCAAACCCTCATGAATGGTGAGCTCTCTCTTAGAGAAGCTTTGTCTCCCTTCTCTCTCTTTCACGGTTCTCTTCCCCCTCCCTTAGATATTTTTGGACTCCACTTGATGAGTTCACAACTCATATGACACACACACACACACACACACACACACACACACACACACATATATATATATATAAAAGCTCTCCACAAGTAGGGAGGGTCAAACACGCCCTTACAGATCGCACAAAATCAAATTTCAATTAAACTTCCCAGTTGACTCTAAAAATTATGTTGATCATAAATATGTCCTCTATTCTGGTTTCTGAAGCCTCTAAGGCCTTCAATTTGCAAGACAAAATTAACCACCCAAACATGCCTTAACAAATCAGACGAAATAAATTTCCAATTAATTTCTCCAAATAGCTCTAAAAATTCCTATTAACATATTCAAGTACTAAATTTTGATTTATGAACCCATAAAGGTTGGCAATTTCAATTTTAAAGTCGTAACTCAACAGATAATGCTTCAATTCAAAAGATATAGTCACATTAAAGCACATTAACCCATAGGTAAATAAAGATAGATACTTATACGCATTTTGGGGTCGTTACATTGAAACACGATAGACGAACCTTGAAAGATTTGGAGGAGTCTGGAACATCCTAGAATATTGTAGAGAAGCCTACCATATACTACTCTAGCGTAGAAAATTTTAGAATGTAGAAGAAGGGTAGTTATTCTAGATATTTCTATGCAATGCTCTAGAAGAGAGTTTGTAGCCCTTGGATCAAAAAAATCCTAGTCATCCATATCTAGAGTGAGAACTAAGAGTGAATACTTGTGAGGGTGAGAGCCTTGTAAAGTTTTGTACGCTACTATACTTGTATAGTGAATACATTCTTTCACCTATACTTTGTGTGCAAGTTAGTGTAGTTGAGTAGGGAAGGCTAACTTAGGTGCAACTAGGTGGGTTGATAAGTATCTATGGTCGCACGGTTGGTTTGGAAAAGCCAAGGCCGTGACAACACTCTAAGAAAAGTAGGGCCTCTAAATTTAAACTAACCAAGACCAAAGTCACAAATGGATTATCATTATCACTAACCTAATCATTATCACTCTGACCCATAGATTATCTATCTATCTATCTATATATACTATATATATAAGCAAATGCAGTGTGCTATCAAAACTCTCCAAAACTTCAACACTAATATCTCAGGGTTTCTCTCTCTTAGGAGACACTTCCTAGTCTTATTTCCTCATTTCCCTAACTCAACTGCAAGAAAATCATGTCCTATGGATTTCTTATAAGTCAATTTCTTTCTGCTCCTCGTTATCGATTTAATAGTCTGTCTAAAATGTGATACGGGATTTGTCCTCTTTAAACCTTGTTATCGCAGAGGCATAGACATAATTGTCCTTATTATAATTCCAAATTCCTGAAAATGACAACCATACTTGTCTTTAAGCCTTGTGGAGTAGGACAGGATGTCCTTATCCAGTATGTCGAGATGTGAAAGCTCTATAATGAGAAATACATCATCTCAGTTGGCCATTCGACTATAACTATGCCCCAAAACATTATCTCCAACCACCGAAGCAATCAGATCATTCTTTTCCTGGTCCAACTTGATAATGTAGCGATTAAAATGTAGTTGTACTCCTTCAAGAAGTTTGAGGATAGAGGGATCAGCAGAACATTTAATTCGTGTAGATTGAAAGATGGGTGCACCTAGCCCAAGCTTCAACAACGCCTAGAATGAACTTCAAATTCTCCCCTGTGTTGAATTGTGGTAGTTTGAGCTTAAAAAACCGGGAAAGACTATGGTAGACACCATATGCACCTTATAACTATAGAAGAAAATGACATAATTTCATCTTTTTTTAGTCATAACTTAAAAAAAAAAAAAAAAAAAAAGGAAAGAAAGAAAGAAAGAAAGAAAGAAAAGAAGAAGTCATAATTAAATACAAAACAGTCCTAGCCAAATATCACAACAAGAATTTGCACTTTTGCCGACTAAAAAATTGGTCGGCAAAAGTCCATTTTTAGTTGGCAAAAGTTATCCGCGACTAATTTTTTTGGTCGCCACATTAGTCGCCAATTGAGGGTCGCGGAAAGTAATTAGCGACTAAAAAATTTTTTAGTCGCGAAAAAGTTATGTTTGCCGACTAAATTTTTGGTCGCTAAATATATAATTACTGCGACTAATCCATTTAGTAGCTAAAACACTTTAGTCGCAAAAAGTCATATTTTCCCGACCAAACATGTTAGTCGCCAATTCGCACATTCAACAACCAAATAGTTTGGTCGGCAATTGTAGCCCATTTCCACGACCAACAAATTTGGTCGCCAATTGTCACATTCCGCGACCAAAACGTTTGGTCAGCAATACATTCCACGACCAACAAGTTTGGTCAGCAAATGGCACATTCCACGACCAAAAAGATTGGTTGGCAATTGTCACATTCAACCACCAAACATGTTAGTCGTGAAAAAAAATGTTTGCGCAACTAAAACTTTAGTCGGTAATTGACCTATTAGCGACGAATTCCTTTTTGGTCACCAAAATTAATGACTTTAACAACTAATTATTTAGTCGGCAAAAGTATTAGTTATCTTTCCCAACAAATCAATTGGTCGCCAAAATAGAAAAAACAAGATCAACATTTGGTCGCCAACATCCAACTAAATAAACCTGCAATTCATAATAATTCATCCAATCCATTCAATATAATATGTAATTTACAAGCATCATTCAAATCAACTGAATCATGAACATTTGACAAAATATAAATCATCCAAACTAAACCTGTTTAATGAAAATCATCGACGATTATAAGTTTTCATCCACAAGTAATTTCAAACTACATATTCCTTCAATTAAAAATCCACTTGTAATCTATATAATCATCCAAGTCACATCCATCTAGCATAATAATTTAAAACATAAAAATTAGTTGTCTTTACAAAAATATAACTACTAGTCCACCCAAATCTTTTCCATACACATCTATCCAAAAATATATATTCCTTCCAAAAATGCTTATAGTGCCAATCAGTCATATACAATTTAGCTTTGTGCACGAGATAATCCATCTGTACTAAAGAAAATGAGAAATAATGTCACGTAAATTTTTGTTGAAAATATTTACAAATCACTTTATTGTAAAATTAGACAAAAAATGTAAATTCTACATGGAAAGTAAAGGAAACATTAACAAATTAAATGACTATTGTACGAGCAAGAAATAATCTTCTCGTATAATCCTGTTGATCAAGTCTGCGCTCCTCCAAACGTCGTCACTTTATTCCCTGAAAACACAAACGTGAGCTAGCCGGCGGGTGTGTGCCGGATACCTCTCCGATGCCTAAGTCAGCAAAATAGACAAATAGACAAAAGCTCTGTGTATTCGGGAATCAAAGTTGTGTTACCTCTCCATAGGTGATGGCATGAGTTTTTATAGGTTTCGCGTGGCACAATCCTAGTAGGACTCTTATTCCTCCATGCAGAGTCCTCCTAGGAATCATACTCCTCAAAGATAATGTCTATCCTTCAACACCCCCCTCACTGCGTAAACCAAGTGAGATGGTTCTACCATGGTTGGATGTCAATACGATCGAGATAACATGGCCACGCTAAAGCCGCAGACTATACCGAGCTCCAATTAGCACGATTCTTCCTTTCACGGCGCGTGTAACTCGGTTGACATATTCCAACTGGGTTGTCTGAAACCGTGCTATCCACAATGAGCTTGGACTGAGCTATCTAACAGCAAGGTCCTAAGCAGAAGCCAACAATACCTCGGCTCAGCATGGTTTGACCGAGCTAACTGTCAACGTGCCGACCGTGGTGACCGAGCTAACTGCAAGGTTCTCTGGGACCGGGCTAACTGCAAGGCTCTCTGGGACCGGGCTAACTATCAGGCCCTTTTACTCAGTCCTTCTCATTATAGCCCATAGAACGGCCCATCACCTAGCTTGGCCCAATTTCCACATAAATTACCCTCTCAATTGCCCCTTAATTCCATCTGCGCAGCATGATAGGGATTACCTGTCACCAGCCAAGCTAAAAAACCTTAGCTTTCCAACCGATCTAGAAACTTCAGCCTTCCAACCAAGCTAAACTCACACCGAGCTACTTTAATATGCCCGGTCAAAAAACATCTCTTCAATCTTTGTAACTGAACTGCTTCTTATTCCAACGACACGTGGCACACCCTTATTAGCCCAGTGTAACTGTCACGCCGCCCTCATACCTCGCGATATTTGAACAGTCCCGCCCAAAACTTGAGCTTTTCACCAAAACCCTACTTTTTGAATCATTTACTCGTACTATTCACCTTCTTCTCTCTCTCTCTGAGTCTCCATTCCTACTTGACCCTGCATTTTGCTGAGTTCATGTTTTCTGCTACCATTACTTTCATCTTTAATACCCTCGCCTTGAACTGGTATGTTTGCTCAAACTAATTTCCTTTTTGTTGATTTCACACTTGTTTGCAACACATAATATGCGTATTTGTATGTTTTTTGCAAAACACATATTCCATCTTTGCTTCCATTTTTCTGGGAAAAATCCATGTAGTAGAACCTCGAATAATCTGAGAAACACTGATTTTGATCCAAAATTACATTTCAACCGAACTAAAAATTTGTTTGCCTTGGTTGTATGCCTAGCTGCACCTAACAACCGAACTATAACTCCACACTATACTTGTAGTTTCCATAGGTTAGGTACCTTTAGCTTCATCTAACAGAGCAATCGAACCGTACTAGGTTTGCGCAATACCGTACTTAGAAGCCTTAACCTCCGACCGAGCTACAACTTGGGGCTAAACCAACTTCCTTAGTACAAACCGAACTAAGAATGCTGCCCCAAAGGCTCAACCGGACTAAAAATCCCCTTGCTCAAATCGAGCTAAAAACTGATAGCATCTTGTGTAGCCGAGCTAGGACTTAATTTATCTTGCCCTTATTTTTTGTAGCATGGTCCAATGATCAGTGCTTAACACCTTTCTTTTTTACTTTGTAGACTTAGGTTGGCCAGGCACTCCTCTGATTGCTCAACCGAGCTATTAGGCGCCTTTTCTTGACCAAGCTAATCCCTCATCTAATTTATTAATAATTTAATAATCAATGGGTAAATATAGGTTTTTAGTAAACTCACCAGGGGCCATAGCCGAATTCCGTAAGGACTACCAAATTTCGGATGATGTCCACCTTTCGCTAGCCGAACTAGACACCGTCCTTTGGGGAAAACAAGGCTTTGTCCCTTTTAACGTTATTTCCATCGTAGAGTGCGGTCTGTGATTCCCTGTACAACCCCTTCTTTGTGAATTCCTTAGACAAACCAAGCTCTACCCTACCCAACTTTCCACCAATTCTTATTGCTTAATAAACGGTATTGCCGAGCTAAACCGCCGGGCTGGCCTTAATCTCGGTCTAGCCAAGCTCTTCCATCAATACTCCATAGGATCGGCCGAAGATGGCTGGATTTAGTATTTAAGAGTAAGGCACCGACGTGAAAAAATAATAAAGAATACCCAGATAAGGACGTGAATGATGATGATTTCTTCTGGGAATCTGGGAACTTTGAGGACCAACAAGCCCAGATCCCTGACCACAGAATAAATTAGAACAAGGGTGTAGCAGGTAGGGTTACCTCGGCTTCATTGCATGCTTTTCTTTACTTCGGTTTTCACTTCCTGAACCGAACTAATTGTTGTCTTCCTTTATGCAGATTTGAACTTTGTCAAGTCCAAATACAGCTACCCCAACTTGAATGTTCTTTGCGCCGCACTGCGATATCCAAACCGAAGTTGGACCGAGCTACTGAATTTTGAGCCAACCTACCGATATAGCGGTAAACAAAAGACCAAGGTAGCTGACTTTTTGTTGGAAGCCTCTCCTGAACCGGACCCAACCTTGCCCCAAATCAATTTGATCCCTCTAACCACTGAGCAAGAGATGGCCAAGAAACGAGCTGTAAGGGCCCTCCTGACCGAAACAAACCAGCCCGAGGTACCACCAGCTGGTCAGACTCAGGAGACCGTGGAGGCCCTTCCATCCCATCAACCCTCATCATCTCGTATAAACAAGCGTGCTCGGACTTCCACAACCAAGCCACGCCTTGTTGATGAAGAAGATACCATCCTTTCACCAAGCCCTCCACCGAGCCCACAACCGGAGCGCTATGACCGAGCTAGCTCTTCCAAGTGGGCTCCAATGATCACTTTTCAAAACCGTGCCATACAGGATACTGATTCAGTGGTCGCTGAAGAAGACCACCTAATGGCATTCAATCTGGCCAAGAGCGTTTGCCTTCCAACCGATATGGAGCACCACAACCATCTCACCGAGCTGAAGGCCATTCGCTCGGCCACAAAGTCAATGGTGCTGGTAAGTAACCTCCTTTGCTTATCTTTCTAATTTGCACAACTTTCTGCTCGATTTTACTACAAGTCTCTTTCCATTTTTTTGCAGGCCATGCAGAAGAACTACATCGCTCACAAGCGTCTATTGGAACTTCGCAAAATAACAAGGCAGGCAATGGCAGAGGTAAATGAAAAAACCGTCGAGCTAGAACAGGCCAGGAAGCAGATAGTCGAGCTACAAACTGAGAATGGTCGTCTGACCGGTCTTGTTAACTCGGCTGAAGCAGACAAGCAAAAGGCTGCAACCGTGATAAAAGATAAATATCTGCGCAAGCTGGCCAAGCTTGAAGGAAAAAAGAATGACGAAATAACAAAGCTTGAGAAGAAGCTAGAGGATGCGAAGAACCGCGGTTTCAAAGAAGGCGAAGCCCTGTACATCAAGCAGTGTGAAGCTGCGAAGGACCTGTTCTTTAAATGCAGGTGGAGGGGGGCTGTGGCGCAGCTCGGTCATGGACCTGAGACCGAGGTCTTCAATCCTTCTCCATATTTCATACCAAGCTCACTAGCAGAGTATGCTGCTACCATTCAGTAACAATTTCTGGAGGAGGAGGATGAAGATGAAGCTGCAGAAGACAACACTCAATCTGATCGCCAGTCTACCTCCCCAACTCCAGAGGTCTCCATCCCACCGTTGCCAACTGTGTCCGATGCTGTGCTTCCAACCGAGCTTAACCAGAGTGTGGTTGCCACAACCGAGCTACCTCTGGGCGAAGACCGGGTGGTTTTAGATGCTGACTTAGATGACCTGTTTGCTTGACTACGTACTTTTCTTCTTTTTTGCCTTTTGGAAAGAGAGACTGTAACCGGGCTGAAGTCCCCCCTTTTGTACTTTGACTTTGTATGATCAATGAAATCTCTTTTGTTCCAACTATTATTTCGGTTAACTGCCATGCATGTAACTTTCTAACTATAATCTGAATGAAGTATAATATTCTCAGGCCGAGATACCTTATCGTGGTCATAACTTTGCAATTTAACTAGTCATTCCTGCCAACCTCTTCAGCCTAGATCCTTATCTCGGCTGAAGAACAATAAGTGTTGGTTTTTTCAGCCAACCTCTTCAGCCTAGATCCTTATCTCGGTTGAAGAACAATAAGTGTTGGTTTTTCCAGCCAACCTCTTCAGCCTAGATCCTTATCTCGGTTGAAGAACAATAAGTGTTGGTTTTTCTAGCCAACCTCTTCAGCTAGATCCTAATCTTAGCTGAAGAGAACTCAAAGTTGGTTTTTCCTGCCAACTCTAAGTGAAGTGTTTGGTTATTCCGGCTAAACGTCTTGCAGCCTGGATCCTTATCCTGGGCTTAGGAGGGGTGTTGGTTTTTCCAGCCAACCTCTAAGTTGGTTATTCCTGCCAACCTAGAGTAAAGTGTTTGGTTATTTCGACCAAACGTCCTGCAGCCTGGGTCCTTATCCTGGGCTTGGGAGGGGTGTTGGGTTTTCCAGTCAACCTCTAAGTTGGTTATTCCTGCCAACCTAGAGTAAAGTATTTGGTTATTCCGACCAAACGTCCTGCAGCCTAGATCCTTATCCTAGGCTTAGGAGGGGTGTTGGTTTTTCCAGCCAACCACTAAGTTGGTTATTCCTGCCAACCTAGAGTAAAGTGTTTGGTTATTTTGACCAAACGTCCTGCAGCCTGGATCCTTATCCTGGGCTTAGGAGGGGTGTTGGTTATTCCAACCAACATCTTCAGCACTAATCCTAATCTTAGCTGAAGAGAGTGCAAAGTTGGTTATTCCGACCAACTATGCTTACAATGCACCTAACTCACTAAAACAATCTTTTAAAGAAGGAAACAACTATACTGCAAAGAAACTACTTGTTTTATTGAGAAAGAAAAAAATTACAAATACTTGAAAGAAAAGCTAAAAATAAAATAGTTTGAGATTGGCAATGTTCCATGGCCTCGGAATGGCTTTGCCGTCCTCGTCTTCCAAGTGGTATGCCCCTTTACCAGCTAATCCAACCACTTTGTAAGGTCCTTCCCAATTGGGCCCTAACTTGCTCTCTCCGGGTACCAAGGTGTTGCCCATCACTTTGCGCAGGACCCAATCTCTGATTTTGAATTGTCTTGGATGTACTGTTTTGTTATACTTTCTGGACAACTCCTGTTGGTATGAGGCGATGTCAACCAGTGCTCTTTCTCTTCTTTCTTCTGCAAGGTCGAGCTCTAATGTGATGGCTTCTCCATTTAAGTCTGGATCAAAATTTTCACTTCGAATGGTGGGGAGGCCAACTTCCAATGGGATTATTGCTTCCATGCCGTAGGCTAAGGAGAATGGTGTTTCTCCCATTGATCATCGAGGTGTGGTACGGTAAGCCCATAAAACATGAGGAAGCTTCTCAGCCCATTTTTCTTTTGCTTTCTCTAACCTTTTCTTTAATCCATCCAAGACAACCTTGTTGGATGCTTCTGCCTGGCCATTTGCTTAGGGGTATGCCGGTGTAGAGTTGTAGAATTCTATCTTGTACTCCTCACAAAAGCCTCTAAAAATTTTGCCATCGAACTGGGTGCCATTGTTTGATATTAGCACCTTTGGTATACCGAACCGAGTGATGATATTCTGCCAGACGAAATTCTTTACATCTTTCTCTTTTATTGATGCCAGTGTTTCTGCTTCCACCCACTTTGTGAAGTAGTCTGTTGCTGCAAGGAAGAACTTTTTGTTGCCGGGTGCTATTGGAAGTAGTCCTATTATGTCCAAGCCCCACATTGCGAAAGGCCATGGGCTAGTTAAAGGTAAAAGCTCTCTGGCTGGCTGATGAATTTGGTGTGCGAACTTTGGGCATTTCTCGCACTTCTTGACATACTTCTCCGAATCTGCTTGCATGTAAGGCCACCAATATCCCTGCGAAATTGGTTTGTAAGCCAATGATCTCCCCCCTTGGTGGCTTCCGCATACACCTTCGTGAATCTCGAACAGGAATGCTTCGACCTTACTGGGATGGAAGCACTTCAAGTAATGTCCTGTGAAGGATTTCTTGTACAAGGCCATTGATGGGGAGAGCCAAAATCGTTGTGACATTGCTCTAATCTTGTTGGCCTCCTTCTTCTCTTCGGGCAAAGTGTCGTCTTTTAGGAACGTTATAATGGGATCCATCCATGAAGGGCCTAGTTCGGCGCAACATACTTCTTCTACTTCAGGTTCTTCAATGCTTGGTCTGGGTAAGAAGTCGATCAGTAGTGGATGTGGGATGGTTGTATCAGGCATTGAAGCAAAGCCTGCTAGTTCATCTGCTCTGCTGTTTTCTTCCCTGCCAATCTACTCTATCCGTACTGCTTCGAACTTCATGACCTCTTTTCTGACTAACTCTTGGTACTTAGCCATCCTTTCATCCTTTGCTTCGTAATCGCCTGAAATTTGGTTTACCACCAGCTGTGAGTCACTGTAAACCATTAGCTCGGTGGCCTTCATGTAGAGTGCTGATTTTAGTCCTGCCAGAAGTGCTTTATACTCCGCTTCGTTGTTTGATGCTGGGAAGCCAAGGTTGACTGCCAGTTCCACTACTAGGCCATCTGGTAAGATAAGGACTATGTCAAGTCCTGCTCCGTACCTGTTGGATGCTCCGTCCACAAAGAGCTTCCACATCTCTCCTACGAATAGCTTCCAGCAGGTAGAGGGATCGGATGATGCCTTGGGGTCCTGAATGTTGCTGGTGTTTTCTTCAAAGTCCACACTTACTATTTGCCCCTTGCTATCTGATTGTACCAAGTCTTTATTTATTGATGAGTCTTTGTTTGGTGCAGCATGCTTTGTTTCCCCCTTCTTTTGTTCATACTGGTCTGTCCTGGGATGTGGTTGGGTATCCTGTATTAGGGTTGCGCTATTACAGCGCCACTTTCCATCCCTATTTCGGTTGTACCTGTTAAGTCAATTGGGCAGACGTGATGACTTCCTGGTGTGAATTCTGCAACAAAGTCTGCCAAAACTTGGGCTTTTATCGTGGTTCTGGGCTGAAACTTGATGTCAAACTATCCCAACTCTACTGCCTACTTCAAGATTCACCCAGAAAAGTTCGCCCTCTCAAACAAAGCTTTTAATGGAAAAGCTGTGAGGACGATTATGGTGTGGGCATGAAAGTAGTGCGACAACTTCCTTGAGGCCATCATCAAGGCTAAGGCCAGTTTCTCCAGTGGTAAGTACCTGGTTTCTGAGCCCAGTAATGTCTTGCTGACATAAAAGATGGGCAGATGTTGGATTCCTTTTGCTCAGACCAATACTGCGCTAATTGCGTGCTGTGAGACTGCCAGGTACAAGAATAGTTCTTCTCCAGGTATTGGGGTCACTAGCAGCGGTGGAGAAGACATGTATTCTTTCAAACTTTCTAGGGTGCGGTCGCATTCTTCATTCCACTCAAACTTGGCCTTTAATGCTTGAAAGAATGGTCGACATCTGTCTGACGACCGACTTACGAACTAGTTTAGCGCGGCTGTCATACCGGTGAGATGTTGTACTTCTTTTACTGAGTTGGGCCTCTCTAGATCCTAAATTGCTTTGATCTGAGAAGGGTTTGCCTCTATACCTCGGTTGGTCACCAGGAAGTCTAGGAATTTGCCTGATCCTATGCCGAACGCACACTTAGATGCATTAAGGTGTAACTTGTGCTTCTTTAGGATCTAAAACATCTCACCTAGGTCCCTCAGATGGTCATTCTCATCCTTGCTTTTGACTACCATATCGTCGATGTAAGCCTCCATTGTTCTGCCTAACAATGGTTCGAATATCTTGGTGATCATCCGCCGGAATGTTGCCCCTGCGTTCTTTAGACCAAAGGGCATGACCTTGTAGCAATACAAACCTCTTGGGGTTGTAAAAGATGTGACCTCCTGGTTTGGTTCATACATAGCGATCTGATGATAACCTATGTATGCATCAAAAAAGCTAAGTCGGTTGTGTCTTGCCGTGAGGTCTACCAGTTGGTCTATCTGTGGTAGGGGAAAGCTGTCTTTTGAGCACGCCTTGTTGACTGTTTTGTAGTCCACACAGACACGCCATTTTCCATTCTTCTTTGGCACCACTACTGTGTTGGATATCCACTTGGGATAGTGTACCTCTCTGATAGCTCTTGCCTCTAGAAGGTTTCCCACTTCTTCTGCCACTATCTCGGCGTGGTGGAGTGCTGATCTGCGAGTGCGTTGTATGATTGGTCTTGCAGTTAGGTGGACATTCAATTGGTGACAGATGAAGTTTGGGTCGATGCCAGGCATGTCATAGAGCATCCAGGCAAACACTTCGATGTTAGAGGTTAAGAATTCCATGACCTCTATTCTCTCGGTGCTGGACATAGATGAGCCAAGCAAAAAAGAACTTTTCTGGGTCCTTTTCATCTATTCTTACCTGTACCAAGTCTTCCACTGCCTTCTGTTCAGCGGCTTTGCCAATATCTGCAAACAATTCATTGCTCGTAGGTTTTTCCACCATCTAACCAAACCCTTTGGCAGCTCGGCTGCCATTTGCTGTGACGAAGCATTGTTTGGACATAATTTGGTCTCCATAGACCTCTTCAATTACTCCGGCTTCGTTGGGGAACCACATTACTTTATGGTAGGTTGATGCTACCGATCGCATGGCGTGCAGCCATGTCCTCCCCAGGATTATGTTGTAAGTGGAAGGGACTTTCAATACCCAAGATTCCACTTGTTTCGTCATGCTTCCTGCTCTGACTGGGAGGATAATCTTGCCAACTGGCCACTCTGGCATTGAGTTAAATCCGATCAGGGGAGATACAGCAGGTGCCAAGTCTTTGTCCTCCAGTTTCAACTGTTTGAAAGTTTCATAGTACATTATCTCACATGAGCTCCCTTGGTCGATCAAAAATCACTTGACGTCGTAATCCTTGACGCGGAGAGTGACGACCAGTGCATCATTGTGAGGGCAATATATCCTTGCCAAGTCTTTGTCTGAAGAAGACATGACATTCGTGGCCTCTGTTTTCTTCTTTTTGATGGTGGGCTGCGCACTTAATACTTCCCTTAAGTGCTCAACCTTCTTTATCATTCCCCTGAGTTCACATACTCGCTCAGGCTCGAATACCCCATGTATTACGTTTATCACGCCTTGAGGTGGGTGTAACACGCCCGCGGGGACCTTGCTACAGTTCGGACTCTCGATTTTGTTTCACGGTTCTTAATCTGAACCACAGAGTCCAAATCCGGCAAATCATTTTGAGAAACAGATTTTTTGAAAAGAAGTGCCAAACATGAACTACTTTTCCAGATACAGAGTCGCCACCTAAATATTTTTTAAAATGGGGAAATTTAGGAAACCCTGACTCGGTGCCGAAGGCCACATGTCCGTCATCACCGGAGTTCTCTCGTCTCGGGAGCTTGGGTACGATCGAGGAAGGTCAGCTATGAGCACCCCCTTTCGCCCGGTCCGAAGACTGGCCTCTACTAACCGTGATATTTGATTTTGAAAATGTTATGTGTTCTTATTCCGATTATTAGCCTAGAATTACTATGTTATGCCCACAACAAACAAGTATAGACTAGATTGCCTAATTTGGAAACAAGCATTGCACATCCGTTTGTTTTGAAAAGCGCTTTGGAATTTGCTACTCGCAAGTAGGCTAAATACGGATTTCAACGAGTTTTCCCAACTCAAACAATCCAACCTTCACCCACAGGCATTTCAAACAGTTTATCTCACATAAGTATCTAGCCACATGGTAAGCATGCTGTCATGATAGCATTCACACTCATGCGAGATGCTAAAGCAGGAAAATACTTACATAGTACTCCGTGCCAAGACAATAAAACTAGTTAGCAAACATGCATGCCCTAGTTCATGTTAAAAATGGCTAATGCATCGCATGCAAAAATGCAATCAGAGTAGGCTCGGCTAACCTAAGCATGACGTGTGAAATGCAGTCAATCAATTGATACACGTATTCAATTTGGAATTGAAGTACAAATGCAGTTAGCGTGATGTACTGAGCCTGATGCGTGTAATACAAATGTATGGATGCACGCATGCATAGCATAAGGTATGCTAATTTTAAACGTGCCCTAATACTAACCATCAAAGCTGGTAAATAAAAGGGAAGAAAGAAGTGGGGATTGGAAGACATACACACCACTCACGCACACTTATTACAGATTTGCCCTCACTCGAAGGGACCAAATAAATAATACAAATTAATTAACTACGCAAGCTAATTAAATATTACAAATTTCCTAATCAGTTAACAAACTAATTTAAACTAGGAAAAGCAGTAAACCGCCTCGGGAGGAGAGCTAGATGCAGCGCATGTTCGGGTCCTGCTCGGAAGTGCACCGCCATGCATAGTCTGCCTCTGTTTTCCCTACTCTGCCTCTCTGAAGACTGTCAAAGTCTCAAGGATGCCTCTCTGGATACTGGGAATCACCACCGGCTGAGTAGAATCACCACCGCCAGTGAATTGTGGTCACCGGCACAAAATGAAGCCATCGGCTGGTGATTTACTGCCGGTCGGCAAAGAATGCCTGCAGAACCTGCAACTCACAGCAGAAGAGGACAGAACTTGGATGGCAATACAATTCAAGCAATGTATGCACCAATCATGTCCCCTATCATGTTTGTGACTCAAAAGGGCATGTGTCTCGATTCTCGGACCACCAATCACGCATTTCCATGCATGATGGCCCAAAGAATCAAGTGTGCAACTTTCATGTCAAATGAGATGCAAACCAAACAAACGAACCAAGGCCCAATTCCTATCACCAAGTCAAGGAACAAGGCATGCATGCAAGATGCAATGCAACCTAGGCATGCAAGCTAAGGATGCAACATGGCATGGCAAGGTACTTATGCAAGCATACAAGCAAACATGAGGCAATGCAAACGGATGAAAAGATGGACTTATACATGATTTAGGCAACTCTAAATAGGCCCAAAACAGTAGCCAAAGTGACCAAAATAAAGGACCAAATACACATACACACATGCACATGTTAAGGCCTAAATGCTTAGGCACAAATGAGGCAACTCTCAAGCACATTTGAATAAGGCAATCATGGACATATGGCGTGCAAGGTAAGCATTGAAAATCATGTTAGGATGGTGTCAAACCAAGCAAACAAAATAGACCAAGCATGCAATGAATGGCTCAAGTACTTGAAGCAAGTCAAAGGGACTTGAACCATGGCTAAGCCGACCAAGCCTCACAAGGCTAAGAGGACTTAAAATAGGTTCAAGACAGACCTAGACCATGCAAAGGGGACTCTTAGATGGCATCTAAGTGGCTCAAATTCAAAGGCATGCACAAATGCCAAAACATGGAGCATACTACACAAGCTTTCAAAGCATTAAAGAGGCATCCAAGGCAAACATATAGGCATGCAAAGGGGACTGAAATGACATGATGGATGGTTCCAAATCACCAAATCAATGCAAAAATGTCATGCTATACATTCACATACTTAAGGCCAACAAGCCGGAATGCAAAGGGGCTATGTTAAGCATGCCAAATCCGACCCAAACAACCTAGGACAGACCTTAAACATGGCAAAATACGCACAAAAGCTTCACAAGACTAAGCCTAAAACATGCTAGAACAAAGGCTAACAACCTAAGGCATATAAAGGCAATAACAAGGCATTACATGGTAGATATGCTAAGCATGCATGGTGTACCAAAACCAACACACAACAAGGTTATATCATGGCATAATAAGCATGGAAAACAGCCAAGACATGACCAATACACACTCTAACATGATGCTCCCTCATGAGTCCAAAAAGGGTCCTTTTCGAGGACAACAAGGGGAGGGGGTGGCCCTCCCTTTTGGAGACTTCAAGGCACCATCTCCGCCACTGAAATCCCTCAAGATTTCAGTGGTGGAGAGGCCCAAACACCAAAGTCTCGAAACTCACTCAAAATAGCCCAAAATGAGGCCTTACAAGGCTTAAGAGGGGTCAAACAACCTCAAACCACAAAACACTCTTAATAAACAATCAAGAGGGCTAAAAAACAGAACTTTTTTATGTTATACACTAAGCACAAAAACAGTTCAAAGGTGGGTAAAAATACAATGCAAAAATGGGGAATAAAGGGACTAGCTTCTTACCCTTGAAGACCCCTTCAACAATGGTGCTCCAACAGCCCTCCTTGGCTTGAATCCAACTCCAAAACACCAAAACCAACCCCTTAGAACCTTAGTAGCCAAAGGAAGGTGAAACACTAGGTGTTTGTGTGCAATAGTATGGACTAAAACACCTAGAACACTCAAGAGAGGGAAATAGAGATAGGATATGTATCAAACCCTAACCCTAAAACCAGAGCTTTCCTCTGTGTTTTCTATCTCTAAAATGTCTAAAATTTCTAACCCTAAGCAAGGGAGAGAAGGGCTCCTCTTATAGAGCTTCTTGTCTTGTAAAGCTTACAAGACAAGCTTCTAAAGAGGGAGATCCCTCCATACACGTGTATAGAGGGGAGCCAAATGCAAGACAGCTGTGATAAAATATCTGCAAAAGTAGATGCACAGTAGTCGGCCGGCCAAAGATGCCATTTTGGCAGAAGGGAGTGCCGACCGGCAATATACATTGCCGGTGGAAGCAAAAACCAGCCGGTGGCCTCTGGCCATAGCCGGTGGTGTGTGGGGATGCCTCACAGGGCATTCCCTGCCCCTCCAAAGCAAAATGCAAGTGTTTGGTGCAAAACCGGACACTAAACGGTCGAGTTTGGAGATCCTGAGGCAAGGCACGTAGCCGAGACCTCCGGGAACTCCAAACGAACACAAACATGGATGATCACCGAGTGTTCAAACGGTGACGTCCAAGTCTTGAGGACGGTCAAAAATGGGGTGTCTACAGTGGGGTGTCAATTGGTGTTCTGTCTGGATGATCGTGGTTTTGGGGGGCTGGCTGCGTCCCTCCTTCTATGAACCGGCCCAGGTGACCAGCTGCCACTAACTCCTCTAGATGTTGTCTCAACGGCGTGCAATTTTCAATGCGGTGCCCTTTTTCCTTATGGAAGGTACACCGAGATCTTTCGTCGTAGTCCTTCTGTGCGTCTCCCAATTTAGCTGGTCATTTAACGAAAGGTTCATCGCATATCTCACTGAGAATTCGGTAGATTGGTTTCTTGAATACCGTGGTAATGGCAGTGCGGACTCTCAACTATCTTTTATCTTGGTCTTCTCCGTTGTCTCGCTTGCCTCACCCGTTCTTGCTTGGACGTTCTACCGCTTTGACTTTTGCCGAAGTCTTTTTATCTGGTATTACGGCTGTTCCAGACTTTGTTTTAGCTCGGGCACCATCCTCCTCCACCCGAATGTGCTGGTGTACCCTCTCCATTAAGGCTTCCATGGTGAGGGAAGGTGTCATGGTAATTAAGTCCCTCTGCTTGTTTCCGACTGGAAGACCTCTTTTGTATTGCACGATGGCGAGATTTGTGGGGCAATCTCCTATCTGGTTGAAGGTCTCCCAGTAACAGCTGTTGTAGGATCTCAACATATCCTTGTCGCCCATGTCAATGGAGAGTAGCTAATCGATCTCTACTGGTGTCTTGGTGTTCGTTCTGAACCTTGTCACGAACGCCTCCGCTAATTGCACCCAGGAGGCTATGCTGCCTTCTGGTAGCCTTTTGAACCAGGTTAAACCTAGGTCGCCAAGGCTGGATGGGAATAGGATGCACATCAAAGCCTCGTTTCTCCAGTATACTGCCATGACCTGGTGAAAGTGGCTTAGGTGCATGTAAGGGTCTATCTTTCCCTCGTAAGTCGTAAATTTAGGCTGGATGAAGCCTAAAGGTAAGGATGTGTTCTCAATCGCCGGAACGAACAGTGAGCTATGTAGCCTTGCCAATGCTTTATCTGTTGGCTCGTAGGCAAGGTGCAGTATTGGCATTCCAACCTCGACGCTTCCATGCGTCTAAGGAGCCAACCGCTAAAGCGCTGAAACTCTGTGTGGGTCGCGTGCTCTGGCATCTTCCTTTTGTCGTGCCCTTTCTTCAAGCACAGTCCGTAAGTCGGACGATCTAGGCAACTCCGTTTTCCTGGATGATGTCTGGTGTGTATGTGAGGGCCGATAGGCGCTTCCCTCTGTATAAGACCTCAATGATCTCATTCTCTCAGACCTGGAGTAACGAGTTCTGGAAGTCCTTGATTGAGTGTCGCCTGTTCTGAGGCTCCTACTCTCTGCTTGCGATATCGTGGTATGCCTACCACGATCTTCTGAGTGGGGAGGAGGCGTATCGTTCTTGCGCCCCTCTCCTATCGCCACCGCTTTCCCTTTTATCTGGCGCTTCATCAATTCCATGTTCGCTGCCATCTTCCTGATTAACTCGTCCTGCTCCTTTACTCGATCCTCCAAAACTTGAGGATCGATCCTCCGTCTCTGTCTATCAAGACTTGATGAGTGACGGGGGCTGTTACCCCATCTTCCCCTTGCATCCCTCCTTGGATTCTGTCGCTAGGGCTCTAGATCTTCCATGGGAGGGATGGAAGGCAAACCTTCGCGCCTCCCACCTCCCTCTGGGGTTTGCCCGTCAATGGCAGACTGCGGTAAATCTTCATTGTGTGCCATTGCGTCTAATCTAGCGAGGAACACTTTGATCAAGAGGTTTTGTTCTTTCTGTGATTCCCACAGACGGCGCCAATTGTACGAGCAAGAAATAATCTTCTCGTATAATCCTGTTGATCAAGTTTGCGCTCCTCCAAACGTCGTCACTTTACTCCCTGAAAACACAAACGTGAGCTAGCTGGCGGGTGTGTGCTGGATACCTCTCCGATGCCTAAGTCAACAAAATAGACAAATAGACAAAAGCTCTATGTATTCGGGAATCAAAGTTGTGTTACCTCTCTATAAGTGATGGCATGAGTTTTTATAGGTTTCGTGTGACACAATCCTAGTAGGACTCTTATTCCTCCTTGCAGAGTCCTCCTAGGAATCACACTCCTGAAAGATAATGCCTATCCTTCAACACCCCCCTCACTGCGTAAACCAAGTGAGATGGTTCTACCACGGTTGGATGTCAATACGACCGAGATAACATGGCCATGCTAAAGCCGCAGACTAGACCGAGCTCCAATTAGCACGGTTCTTCCTTTCACTGCGCGTGTAACGCGGTTGACATATTCCAACTGGGTTGTCTGAAACCGTGCTATCCACAATGAGCTTGGATGGAGCTATCTAACAGCAAGGTCCTAAGCAGAAGCCAACAATACCTCGGCTCAAGATGGTTTGACTGAGCTAACTGTCAACGTGCCGACCGTGGTGACCGAGCTAACTGCAAGGTTCTCTGGGACCGGGCTAACTGCAAGGCTCTCTGGGACCGGGCTAACTGTCAGGCCCTTTTACTCAGTCCTTCTCACTGTAGCCCATAGAACGGCCCATCACCTAGCTCAGCCCAATTTCTACATAAATTACCCTCTTAACTATCAATACCATTTTGTAAATAAAACATCATTCATATGTATATATCTATTCCAACTATTGTTCCATAATATGCCAATAGTGACCTATGTTTCAACAATAAAAACTAAGTTAAAATAGTTTTTCTGCTTCTGAATAGTCTATATGCTTTGGTTGAACTTTTACTTAGAGGAGGGCAAGTGTGAGAGTGGAGTGGAAGATACGAGGTTGGGATTATCAACACAAGCTCCAACAAAACAACAAACCCATCTCTCTATCAGAAGCATATTACCAGACTAATGTATGTGTTTTCATCTGAATAGTCTATATGTTTTTGTCTATATGTTACCAGACTAATGTATGTGTTTTTGTGAGAGCGTAGTGGAAGATACTTTTGAATAGTCTATATGTTTTTGTCTCTAGCCATCTTTATAACTACTGTTTTCACTTTGGGCTACTGCATGAAAGGGTGCAAACATGCCTTTGTAGCTTGGAAAGAGGGCATATAATAAAACTTATGCTTTAATATGCAGATGTAGAATTTGAAAATCAATTCCCTCAGTAAAAGGTTTTTTCATTAGTCACACACTGAAGTGCACATTATTCAAAACTTATGTAGTTAAGAAGTTTACAATTCCATACGAGACTAATGTATGTGTGTGTTCTGTGTAGATAGCATTATTCTATTTATGCTCATGTCAATTTGGTAAAGGAAGAAAAAATTATGATGCTACTGTTTCTTATGTTGTTAAATCACAAACAGAATGACAAGACCATGTATCTTATAATTAGTTTACACATTGAAACAATACAATATTCTGGAGCATCTCCATACTAAAACAAAACCAAATCAATTGGCTGCACCATAACAGGGCTCATCTTTAAATATCAATGTCACAAGTTGAAAAAAATCAATGATGGACTGCAACAAGTACACCTATTCAGTCCCATTCGGATAATAACCTACAGGTTCAGTATGTAGAGAAAATTTAATTTATTTTACTTCAGCAACGCTATGGACATTCTCAAAAAATTCAGCCATTGCACTTTGTGGCTTAACTATCACTACTTAACTATGATCTAGAATAATCAAATTGTTGTCCATCATCATATTTTGCAAATGCCAAAACTAGGAAAGTAGGTCATATCCAACAAACATAATGCAACCTGAAGGCCATGTTTGGCTGGTAGGAGTGGCAAGGAAAATGAGAATCTCATTCCATGTCTCTTTCATTCCTTTGTTTGGATGCATCTAAGAATAAGAATGTGATTCTTACAATAGTACCCAAAGAAAAATGAAATTACCACACTAGTAAGAATCCCATTCCCACATTCCCCATCGAAATCTCACATTCCTGGAGGTACATAACTCATTTCAAATAAATTGATGGTCCCATAAAATTTAAAATTAAATCATATTCCTTTAGAGGATTTATAGTGGATTCCTAACCAAACCAAACACTTAAATTACATTGACATAGAAATATATTATTACTAGTAATGGAATCACTGGTAAAAAGATTCTCATTCTCACTCTTTGATTCCTCCTATCATCCAAACAAAACCTAATTGTAAGAAGGTGAATCTCAATTGCCAACATATGATGTCCATAAAATACTAATATTACTAATCCAAAAAATAAATGTAACTATAACAAGTATTACCTTTGAGTCATCCAACTTGTACCATGCATCTGGGGCAGAACTAATGAAGTAATAGTAATGACCCGAAGTGGATGAGAATCTGATATGCACAACAACTGCATACAGATTGTACTTCAATTCCACCTATATGGTATAACAAAACAGAGTTTAGTACCTGTCCATATAACAAAAACCCAAACAAAGATAATTGAAATATGAATTTTCTTTTCAAGTTTAAAGTAATACTTAAACCCCACTAATCCCACCCGAAAAGTATCTTTACCACTGGATTACCAAAAGAAAATTTACTAAAAACTCATGCAAAGGTATGATCACTCAATTAGTAAAAATATTTGAACCAGCTAAGTTTTCTAAAGCCATTCACCATCAGCACCCAACAGAAAATGAAAATTACTCAACCATCATAATTTTTCAGATTAGATCATGAGACAGTTGTGTTAGGACTTCTATTTATGAAGTTCATTTTCCTAACAGATCTTTCAACCAACGGCTCTGACATCAATAACAAACTTACTATTTGATTATTTGTTGATAGAAATTCTCTAGCAAAACTGGAGCCCATATACTCACATCATTATTCTGATCGACACATCGACACTAGTGTATGGCAGCAAGTCTAGCTCTAGTGGGAACTCCACGTGCTTGTCATTATTCTCAACATATGAGCCATCATTCTTGAATCTTTTCAAGTCGAACGCAGCAACAGAAGGAGCCTGGTTCAATATAAGCTTCTTTTCTACTGACACTTTTTCTTTACATTGTTCACAAGTGAACTTTGTCTCTGGATCTTCAATCTTTTCCATCTTGGTGAAAGATTCTAATGCACTAGGAAGAGTACCCACATTCTCAATCTCCAAACTCCGGTCAATCAAGGGCTCATAGGTGTCAGAAGAGTGACCACAATTGCAGCATTGAAGTTGGAATTCAAACACAAAAGCATTCAACAATTAAGAAACAATCCCAAATCCTAAATCATATCCATATATGTATGTCTGTGTGTGTATGATGTTAGCTTTAATAGCAAACTTTTTTCTAATAAATAATAGCTAACCTTGTTATCAAAATAATCAATATAAAAGGTGAATCAGAAATAAATTTAAAATTCATACTCTGCTAATCAGACGGCCACCAAAAACTTGCTTGACCAAGCTCTCATCAGCTGAAGGCAAGGAAGTATCCTTTGTCTATGAATAAATACAACAGCTGTCAAGTCTATCCAACAAGCATTGCAAGAACTCATGTGCAGCTTCCTGCTGGAATCTCCGAAAGTTTGATGAAATATCTGGAATTTCCTAGGTCAAGAATCACAATGACATAAACTTCTAAGAAGCTAATATTTGAAGAAGCAATAGTTAGCTAAACGAGATAACACGAGACCACAAACACATAAATAAATCAATCAGAAATGCTGATTAGTTCAATTTTCTTTGATGTAGTGACAAAAACTATATTATTAATACATCCTAAAAAAATGTAGATAAATCAACACCAATCAATTAAACCCGATTTTATTAAAATCATAGTGTCGTATCAATAAATATCACTATAGAAGAGGATACAATTCAAATTGTCAACAAGCTTCCAAGGGGAGACAACCCTGTCCATCGAAGCTATGGAGTATTCAATGTGGTCATGAAGAGTGCAAATTACACAAAACCCTTCATTATCACCTGCAAAATCCAATTCCAAATCAAAACTCAACACATAAATATAACAAATGAAATATATGAACAAATCAATAATGTAAAGTAAAGCGAAATGAGACGAAGTACGCATAATCGAGGTATAGAATCTTACAGTCACAAGGCCTCGGGTGATTGTATGACCTAAGACCATGAACTAGTGGCACTATGTGCGTAAAACATTGTAAGATTGCATTAAGAAAACAAGTGTTGCCTAGATTTGCAAGCCTTGCACCCTACAAATTCACAAAATAAAGAAAATTCAAATACCCAAATTCCTAAAAACAAAAATAAGTAGAAGTAAACTAAAAATTGAGTGTGGCATGAAGATTTAGCATAACAACACACCACCATAGCCGGCTTAGCTTCACTTGACCAATCTGGAGAGACTGAATCAGAAACCTTGGCAACAGTTTCTTCCTACAAAAGCAGTGAATCAGATCAATCCAAGCTAGAGGGCTTGGTGTCTTCTACCAACGGCCAATCGGACCAACTCAAGGCCGAGGCCGAGGTCTTGGTGCCTCCCTGGGAGTCCCACCCCATGGACGACCAATGCGAAGAATTGAATGCATCATTTTCTTCATTCTTTTGAGAATCAACACCACCAAACAAAGCCGAATCAGAGTGATCATCGGGATTCGAGTCGGGCCGAGCTGCTGACGAGTTGAGCAAACAGTCTAGGGTTTGCGGCGGAGGTGAATTGTGTGAAGACCCATCTAAGGTTTGCTTCGAATCAACAGAATTGGGAGGTGGGTATTCAAATTGGAGTGTTTCTATGAGATGGGTATCCATTGAAATGCAGAGAAAGAGGGGGGAAAGTTTGGGAATGTGGAGTTAGGGAAAGGAAAACGAAATTAGGGTTTTGAAGGTTCGATTTTGGGAAGTTTTTTGTGTTTGGGAATGTGGGCGGAGGGAAAAGAGAAGAAATTTGAAAATTAAAGCTTTGTGTTTTGATTTTTGAGGGATGAAGAAGATGAAAGAAGAGGGAAACAGAAAATTTTCACTTCGAAATGGTTCGACTCCCTTTTAGACTATGTTTTGAAAAATGAGGGAAAATGGAGAGGGAGAGAGAGAGAGAGAGAGAGAGAGAGAGAGAGAGAGAGAGGTTTTTCCCCTATTTTACTAAAAACTTGTTCAAATTTCTTTCTAAAAATTGATAAATATAAATATTATATAAATTATAGTTTTAAAAAAAAAAGTACTCCTGTAATTATTTAATATGGTTGTATAAGAGGGTTCAAGAACATCGTTGGAAAATTCAAAAATCTTCGAAGATTCTTGAAGAAAAATTTGAATTCTCTAGAAGATGATGAGAGACTTAGATTCTTCAATAGTCTTAACTAAGAACACAAAAATAAAGGATAGTGGAGATAAGAGATTGGGTGAAGAAGAAGGCAAAGTAGCTAGAGAGAGAATAATAACAAGGCTCTCCCATGGATCTTCCACTTTCACCTTCAAGGTTGATAATGGAGAAATGAAATTAGTTCTTTCCCAAGAGTTATCTCTCCAAAATTCATCCCTTGTAAAGCTATGGGTGGGTGTTATTTATAAGCATCTCATGATGTAGGATGGAGCCCATGTACAAGGCACATAGGGAATATTCTCTCTAACCACCTTATCCGAGGAGGTGACCTCTCCGAGGATGAGGAAACCCCTCGAAGAGGAGATCAACCTCTCGGCAAACCCTTCTTCTTAGCCATACCTAACCAATGATCCCCAATCATCCTAAAGTGTGACGAATTTCAGGCTTTCACAACCCAAAAAAAGAAAAACAAGAAATTACATGTTCCTTGAATTATTTTATAGAAAGAGAGAGATATTTATACCTCAAATTGTTTTTAGGAAGAGTTGAAGATGCTCTAGAAAATGGGGATGGTGAAGGCCCTGGTGGGTGAGACATTGTAAAACAAAATTACTTTAGTCAAAGAGAAAACAAAGACAGAGAGAGTCACAGAGTGAGAGAGATAGATATTAGGAGAAGAGAGACAGAGAGAGAGAGATAGAGAGAAGGCAAAATGGAGAGGACATACTGGGGTAATGCTCCAATAGTAGATCGACGGTGGTGCTCGATGGAAGTGATGCTCCTTACCCGACGGCGATGGAAACAAAGCGACATAGATTCAATATCAAGAGGAGGGCAATCGGCGTGAGAGAGAGAGTGAGAGAGAGAAAGAGAGAGAGTAATGAAATGAGAGAGACAGAGGCATGAGAGAATCGGAAGAGGGCAGATGCGAGAGAGAGAGAGAGAGAGAGAGAGAGAGAGAGAGAAACGTGTTTAAGCCCTAACTCATTTTAGTGTATTTGAAATCCCTCCAGAGTTCCTCACCAAATTAATTTAAAAATCCCTCCAAAATGAAAAGAAATAAAAAATAAAATTATAATAATAAATAATAATGATAATAATAAAATTAAACATGAATTCAAATTGGGCAGTATGTGTTCCCAAACAAAACATTGAGTTTTATTGCTGACTAAATGTGTTTTAGTCACCAAAAATGTATATTTGCCGACCAAATGAGGTAGTCACCAAAGATTAAAAATAAAATTATACTAGATATTTGGCGACTAAATTTCTTTTAGTTGGCAAAAGTTGGTATATGACGACTAAAATTTATTTAGTCGCTGAAAATAAATTTTTGGCGACCAAACTTTTAGCCGCCAAAAATAAAAGTAAATTTTTGTTTTCCATTCAACGACTAAATAAATTTAGTAGCCAAAAGTAACTATACAACGACTAAAATATTTATTTGTAGCTAAAAATAAATTTTTGGCAACCAAACTTTTGGTCGCCAAAGATAAAAAGTAAATTTTTATTTTTTATTCAGCGACTATATTATTTTAGCTGCCAAAACTATCTATACAGCGACTAAAATATTTTTTAGTCGCTGAAATTAAATTTTTGCCGACCAAACTTTTGGTCGCCAAAGATAAAAAGTAAATTTTTATTTTTCATTTAGCGACTATATTATTTTAGTTGCCAAAACTACCTATACAGCGACTAAAATATTTTTTAGTTGCTGAAATTAAATTTTTGCCGACCAAACATTTGGTTGCCAAAGATAAAAAGTAAATTTCTATTTTTCATTCAGCGACTAAATTATTTTAGTTGCCAAAACTACCTATACAGCGACTAAAATATTTTTTAGCCGCTGAAATTAAATTTTTGTCGACCAAACTTTTGGTCCCCAAAGATAAAAAGTAAATTTTTATTTTTTATTCAGCAACTAAATTATTTTAGTTGCCAAAACTACCTATACAACGACTAAAATATTTTTTAGTCGCTGAAATTAAATTTTTGCTGACCAAACTTTTGGTCGCCAAAGATAAAAAGTAAATTTTTATTTTTCATTCACCAACTAAATTATTTTATTGTCAAAACTACCTATACAGCGACTAAAACATATTTTAGTCGCTGAAATTAAATTTTTGCTGACCAAACTTTTGGTTGCAAAAAATAAAAAGAAAATTTTTATTTTTCATTCAGTGACTAAATTATTTTAATTGCCAAAATTAACTATGCAGCGACTAAAATATTTTTTTAGTCGCCAATTGTGGAAAATTTAGCGACTAAATTTTTTGAGTCGCCAATTGTGACATATTTAGCGACTAAATTTTTTTTTAAGTCTCCAATAATCAATATACCCCGACTAAAAAAATTTAGTAGCTAAATATTGTATTTTTGCCAACTAACATAATTTTTGGTCATCAATTCTGCAACTTGTGGCAACCAAAATATTTTTAGTCGGCAAAAGTGGTCGCCAAAAGTGTACTTTTCATGATTTGATTCCTTCATCTGTTAAGTCGCTATGTGTAAACAAGAATGATTTTGAAATAGTTTTTTTTTTTTTTTTCTTTTTTTTGGAGTTAAATATAGATAAAATTATGTACCTATAATTTTTGAATTAATTTGATTTTTTTATGAATAATTTATATAAAGTAACTTAAAACATGAATAAATTATATCCTCGAAGTGGGGCTCGTTCTGAGTTTCACTGACTTAAACAATATGGTTAGGAATGGAAACGACTGTACCCTTTTAATATATGTTGTAGTATGGTAACATTCTCCAAAGAGTAGGGTTGCAAATCAATTGAATTGTTTGCAAGCTTGGCCTAGCTTGACTTAACTCATTACAAGCTCAGATTGGCTTGATTCGTTAGCTAAACAAACAATCTCTAGCAAGACTTTTAGATTCATTTAATAAACGAGTCGAGTTTCAGCTTAAATTAACTTGGTTCGTTTATCTTTATTTATATATTAAATATTATAAAATTTGTATAAGTAATAGAATAAATTTATAAAATTTTTATATTAAGTAATATAAATAATAAAAAAAATTATTATAGACTTTCGAGTTGAGTTTAAATTTGATTAATATTAATAAGTTGAACTGAACTCGAGCTGAACATTCAAACTTGATAATCAAATAAGTCGAACTTACACCCTATAACTTTTAGTTCGGTTTATTTACAATCCTACTAAAAGGTAAAATAGGGACCGCAAATCCATCATAAAAAATATTTTTAAAAAAATGTCATAATGTAAAGTTATTTGTCAACCAGATGACTAGGGATGTAAAAATAGTCCGTGGCGCGCCTGAGCCCAACCTGGTCTGCAGAGGCTTGAGCCAGGCCTAACCTAGGACCCCCAAGACTAGGCCTAGGATTTTGCAGTCTCACCTGATTCTGGCCTGTCATGGCCCATTTTGAACTCGTTGAGTGGACGACCAAGCCCGATCCAGACTGAATTTTTTTCTCTGTCACAAATGGTAGAATTTTCAACCGTTTTTCAAATAATTATTTTTAAAAAAATTTTAACCCTAAAGTTTTCAAATCTATAAATACCACCCTCTCATTTCATTTTCTTTCGCAACAAACTCTCTCACTCTCAACTCTCTCACTGACATGTCATTTTGCTTCAAATTGAGAAAATCCACTTGCTTCTGCCTTCGCACCGCTTCAGGGAAGTATTTCTCATTAAACAATTCTAGAAACTTGCTCCACACTAGCTCTGTTTCTCTACCCTCATATTGACGCTTCACCATGCGCCACCAATGCTCTGCTTGACCCTTGAACCTAAAAGCTGCGAAGGCCACCTTCTGGTCTGCTGAACAACCTAGAACATCAAATATTTTCTCCATCTCTAGCACCCATGCCTCTGCCTCCGTAGGGTCCACTGTTCCGTGAAATTCTTGAGGTTTTGCCTTCATAAACCTCTCAAATAAGGAACCTCTATCCAAAGTTAAAGTTGGGTGAACTGCTGGTTGTGGGGCTACATGACTGTTCAGTAATCCCAACAACGACTGTAAAACCTGTGCGGCTGGTGCAGCAGGAACAACTCCTGGTGCTTCAGGGACGACTGGAGCAACAGGTGGTGCGGTAAGAGGTATAGGAACAGGGGGAACTCTACGATTAGCGGCTGGTTGTTCAGTTCCAAGAGCATTGACACTTCTTCTCTTAGGTGCCATCTCTTAACCTTCAAAATGAAATTAAGAAAAGCTCAGCACAAGCTTAAACAAAACTAACTTAACCAAACACTACTAAGGCCTATAGGGACTCGAACCTCGTCTAAATGATGAAATGCAAGATATGTAACTCGATAAACTACAGCTCTAATACCACAATTGTCACACCCCAAATCTGGGCATGACCGGCCGTGGCCCACAGGGACTTAGCCCAAGGCACACGTAAGCCTAAACACGCATTCAATTTCACCTTGAACAATTAAACAATAGTCCAATAATAAATAACCAAAACTCAATCCAGACATGTCACAATTATAAACGGCAAAATCAACCGTAATCAAAAATCATCCAGACTTATGGGATATAAACAACCCACATATCAAAAATAATCCTAAATGAACTTCGATAAGAATAAATATAAATATGCACAAACTTGACATAACACTCTAAACTAAAGGAATGCCCTAGAGGTCCATGCAATTGAGTCCCCGCTACGCCATGAGTCCACTCTAAGTCCTTCTAACACCTGAAAATGGTAAACAACTAAGTCAGCTGATAGCTCAGTGAGTAGCAACATGGATAGTAAATACAGTTTTGAAAACAGGGTTCAATTCCAAAATAAGATATATATCACAGAAACTAAATTGGCATACAGTTTGGTAAATACAATCTGTTTCAAAAAGAAGGTTCCACAGTTCAACACTTAAAATACTCATGTCTCGCAAAAACATGATAAACGACATTTTCCACTTAAAACAGATTATAACATGAACACCAATAATTTTCTAGGTACCAATAAAAACAAATAATCTGCCACACATTTCTCAGGCTATAAGCCCCGTTGGATCCAATACCGAACTAAGAGTCATCCTCAGGGTGGCACCTGGGCCGTTTCTCAAAGACGATCCGAGTGAAGGTCACCTAGTTGTTTTTAAAGGTTTGTTCCTTACAATCGTTGAGCACTAGAGTCATCACGGCCCAACCCGGATCTGTTCCCTAGTGGCCAGAGTCACCACACACAGTGGAATAATTTCCCTGGACTAAATACACACATGGTCCCAATAATCAATACACATCAGTTTTGCAAAACATGGTGGTTCATCATTATAAACATGAGACCAAAACAAATAGTTTACAGTATGCCAAGTTCACACATGTTTTAGAAATAATTTGATTCAATTGATAATATAATAATTTATCAAAACAGTTTAGTCTTGAAACAACAATTTGATTTTCCAACAATTTAGGGTAGGGGAACATTTATAAAAATATGTAGCATGAAACTACTCACCTGAAACGCAATAATATAATCCTCGAATAGAGTATGAAAGTCCAACTAGTGCCCTGAACCAAATATAAAAACTACACGTTACTACAAATTTAAAAATACTAAAGAATACGAACTAAGTAACCCCAAACTAAAGCGCACTAACACGGCTCAACCCAACTCACCGTTACTCTTAAATATTACCTAAGTTCATGTTCTTCAAGGTCTAAAATCACCCAAGACATAGGTTCCGATCGAAACTTAACTAAAAATAACTTTAAGATAAAATAGTGTTTTAAACAAGTTTTCCCAATCTATTCGCTAACTTTGAAAATTACAAAACCCACTCCACGCTATTCAAAAAATTCCAAAAACCTCCAGATATGATCTATTATATCCTAAGTTTCAAACCCAATTGGTTTCACTTGATTTGCTTATCAAAATAATTATCTACAATTTATTATATCCAAATAGGTTGTTTTCTGCAGCACTTTAAAGAAATTGACGGTTCTCTTAATATACAAGAGCAATCGATGCAAGGACAAAAATGTACGAAACTAGACTCGTAACCGGTTCTAATGACACTAATTTGATAATTTCTAGATTTACACCCAAAGAGAACACCACTCCCGAATTTACTATTTCGGACTGGTTTCCTGGATAGATTTGAATACCTCAATTTATATGGATTTTGACTCCCAAAAATTATAAAAAAATTCAGATATGCAATTCAATATGTAATTAATCTACTGTAAAAATTTCAGATTAAAATTCATTCGTTTGGTATGGTTTCTTGATTTTGAAAGTTTGCGATTCTGTGCAGAATTTTTTTTTTTAGCTAAGAATTACACTCATTCTTTATACATCAATTTTACTCCTCAGATTTCTTAACAGCATATATATATATATACAAAATACATACACCTACAATCTCTCCATCAATGAATTAAATAACAACATTATTAGGATAAAGAACAAAGAAAGAAGAGAAGAAAACCTAGGAGGCCACACAGCACAACACACCCAAAGCTCTCCTTCTTGGCTACAACAATAATCTTGATGATTGAAAAAACCCCTCTCTTTCCTTCATAAACCCACGGCTGCTAGGACTGCTAGTGTTGTGGAAAACAATTATAACAAGAGTTAGGGTTTGTGTTTATTTTATTTTATACTAGTGGTGGGCACACTTAGGTCAAATAGATAGATAAATATACAAAATACATATATAAGTTACATGCAACTCAAATGGTAAGAGCCTAACTTATTAATTATGTGGTCTAGAGTTCAAGTCACACCCTCTTCTCCATTTTTTTTTTTAATAATAAATCTTACTTCTAAATCAATGACTTTCACCATAAATTTATTTTAGGTTTAAAATTAATTAAAAGATCCTTCAATAATATTTAATTTGCACCTTAAAATTTACCACCAAAATATTTGAGATTATAATATTATTATTTAATTATTTACTTAATTTTTATATTCGGATTCTCACAAATAAAATAAGAAAAGCTTTCTTGCATGCATGGTGATTGGGCGAAGGTCTTTCCAACTTATGACACATCAAGCTTCTGGGTGCATGCTTCCATTTCTTCTTCCCCAAGCGTTAATGGAACAACACCCTCCAGTAGGATGGATTCCACGTTACAAGATAAGACAAGACAATATAGATATATTTATTTATTTTATTCATTTTATTTATAGCTATGATCTGACACTAAAAAAACAACTAAAAATTCATCAGTATATTTTTTTTTAACGTGACATGTGACACTCTAACGTGACAGGCATGACATGACACTGTAAAAAATTAAAAACTTTTTCGTATATTTTTTTTTCCAAATGTGACACTCCAACGTAACAAGTATGATGTGATACTAAAAAGCTCCTTTTTTAATATACTTTTTAAAAATGTGACACTCCAATATGGTAGATAAATAAGTCATTACACAAAAAAAGGACTAAATAGATCACAAGAAAAAATATGAGACTATATAAATTACAAGTCCAAAATATAGGACTTATTGGTCAATTTCCCTTTTCTTTATTTATTTATTTATTTTTAATATTGTGAGATTAATTTATTAGTAAAATTATATTACAATTAAAGAAATTGCTGCTGATACATCAGCTCGAATCCCTAACTTTCCCGTCAGCGCACCTATGGTTTAGCTATAAGACCACTAGATCAAACCAATATCTAAACATGATTGAGTGTTTACCAATCCAAATAATATAAAGGGTAGATTATGCTAATATCTTCTGAGTTTTCTATTTAATATATAAATCTCCTCTTCACATTAGAAAAATTACATTTTCTTTCCTAAAATTTGTTATATCATTACAAATTACTTCGTGGATTACTGATGTCATATCGTAAACTTTCTAAATGACTATCTTGTCATTTTTTCTACCATTTCTGCTTCCTATTATCATGACTACATTGTACAACTTTTCATAATTAAATTCTATCTGAACATATTATTATTGATTGATGATATACAAACATAAATTTTATATAAAATTTTCAAACACAATGATATAACTTAATGATGATCTTTCACGTTAAAACAAAACATCTATAAAATATGATTCATATTTATAATAATATCACTATCACGACAATTTTTAATTTTTTTTTGGTATAAATTTTTATATATGAATATAATTTTTTATTTTTATTTCCACTAGTATACCTAGATTAGATCAATTTAATCTAGATACACTTAAAAAGTATAAAGTTTGTAAAAAAAACTTTAAAAAATTCCATTGAATATAACAAAATAAGATGATGTATTGAATTTTTGTATTTTATTTATTTCTTTATTTTTTTGTATTTGGTGAATTTAAAAAAAATACAAAATATTATACTTCTTAAGTATATATTTAGATTAGGTGTATCTAAATAATAAATAATTAAATTTCTTAAAATATTACAAAAATTCAGTAAAAATAAAAAAATACTACAAAATAAAATAACTCAATTTTTTGTGTGAGTTAAACCAAAGAACATGATTGTTGTTTCCCTAGAAATGGCATGAACAAAATGTCTTCATTATTTTATTATTTTATATGTAAAAAATTAAAAGACAAATATTTCATTTTAATATGATAGGGAATAAGTATAATTCTTCAAATGTAAGAGAAGAATTTATGTTAATTAGAAACTTAAGGGGCGTAAGTATAATTTACCCTAATATAAAATGTAAATAGAAAAATCAGTAAGAAGTTTCAGCATGCATGTACTTGTTTCTTATTAGATCTCATAACTTTTTTGTTGGCTCGTAAAGTTAAGGAATAAGTTTCTCCCCAGTTCATAAAGTTAATTGGACAATGTAGTTAGGCTTATGGGGCTTACCATTAGTTTCATTTCAATGATCCGAATCGTTCAATGTGTAAAACTCATCGAGTACTTCATCCTTCTAAAAAATTACGTTAATCAGATATCGATAACCCTTAATCAAAACACATTTTTGTCAACAATTTAATCAAAGGATTATCGATATCTGATTAACATGATTTTTTGTAAGTATGAAGTAATCGACGAACTCTACACATTAAACTATTCAGATTATCAAAATAACACCGTGGTGAGCTCAATAACACCGTCTAGTCCACTTTGTGGACTAGAAAGAAGCCTTGTCCTCGTATGAAAAACTTGAAAGCTTATGTCATTTTTTTAACTTTTAGCAAAATTTTAAACTATTTTGCCCTTTAACAAAACACAGATTGATGTTCGGTAATTGAATAAAATAGTTAAAAAGTCAATTACAAAAAAATAATCGATTCTCTCTTTATTATTATTATTATTATTATTATTATTATTATCTTTTTATAAGAAGTTAAAAAATTACTAAAGAAATCAATTCCCAAATGAATCCTGAATTGAAAAAGAAATCAAAATGCCTTGGGCGTGCTAACACGGTGGATTTTTATATATTTTTATTTTATCTTTTTGTGTTTTAAGTTTTAAAATTCAATAACTCATTGTATAAATCTGATTTTGACAAAAATTATAATTTCATAATGTAATTGACTTAATTTATCAAATAAGATCTCACTTGAATGTGAAATTATGTGAAAAATCGAAAAAAGTAAATTCTTACACTTTTTGGGATGAAATTTCATGGTTTCAGTACTCAAAACATTAGTGTGCAATTATGATTTTCACACTTTTAGATGTGAGTGACTTTCTCAATTTCATAAAACTTTCGTACTTTTAAATTGAGAAATTTTGAAGTTTTAAGTAGTGGTACAAAATAGTTATTGAACTTGTGATATATATATATATATATTGATTTTCTGGTTAGAACATTTTTTGATTTTCAACTTTCACAATTTCAAAATAGAGTAATTTCTAAATTTTAAGCAGTGATAGAATTGGTTATTGAAAGGGAGAAATTTCACAAAAAAGTAAAATTTTAGTGTCTGAAATTTTTATTTTGTACCTTGTTAGGTTTTCATTCTTAGCAACCCCATTTGACAAAACTCCTTTAAGTTGTATTTGTTTTCGCACTTTTTATTTCAGTGAGACTATGAGTGTTTAGATGCAAATCCAACCCGAATTGTGCCTTACAGAGAAGTTTGTGATGTTAGTTCTTTCAAGATTGCCACTTTGCTGATTATGACGGGGATCGAGCTGCCCAGTCAGCTCGCGGGGGTCCAGAGGACAGCGCCCCGGGGCGGGTCCAGGGCAGCGCCATGGCGGGGTCAAGGGGCAGCACTCCCGAAGCAAAATGCAAAAATACATTCAAAGTTGCCTCCCCACTCGAGCGTCCATTCCCCCGCACGAGCGGAGAATCCTTGGTTCCAGAAGTTTCATCGCCTGCAAAAATACTGCGATGTGTTTTTTTGCGCTCAAGCGGAACTTTTCGCGCTCGAGCGTAGGTCTGCTCGAGCGGCCAATCCGACGCTCGAGTGGAGATCGCGGGACAGATTTCTATAAATACGTGTTTCAGTCCAAATCTAGGGTTAACTTCTCTAGATCTTCTTTATGGGTTTTAGGGTTTATATCTGGGGATATTTTGGTAGTTTTCTTTGATGTTTTGATTGAGTATTCAACTCATGGTTTAAAGAGTATACATCAAAGGATTATTTGTTTATTCTACACAAAAGAGAGAGTTGTTCTTTGGTGGATTCTGAAGAATTTGAGCATGAAGCTTTGGTGGATTCTGAAGTGACTCATCGTCAAGACAATTCCGAGGTGAAGACGGGGTTGGAAGAGACACATAGAGGTTGGTTCAATTCGGGCATGGATTCGTTAAGTAATTGAGAGTATACTTGTGTAATTCCTTTATATCTTCTTAGTGGATTGTTTTGTAGCTGTTGCCCGTGATTTTTTTTATCACAATTAGAGGTGTCAAATTGTAGTTTTTCCACATAAAATCGTTGTGTCGATTTGTCTTGATTTTTGATTGGAATTGTTATATACTGCTTAAAATTGATACATAAGTACAAATCAACATTTAGGGGATTTCTAGATTTTTCATACCTTTTGTTTGTACATTATTTATATTTGATTGAGACTTTGTTTAATAAATCTCGTTAAGTAGGTTTTAAAAATAAAAATTTAATAAAATCAGATATGTATAATAAAAGTTATGACATTTTAAAATTTCATAACATAAAAGGACAAAATTTACCTAATCAACACACTAAGGACGAGCATATCACATTTGCAAGAGAAAAAGAGAGATATAAGGAAAATGGTGAGAGTGGAAAGGGCAAATACCTCATGATTGGTGAACTAAAATGCATCGTTTGTATCATCACTGCAAGAAAAAGCATCTTTGGCGACTAAAAAAACACCTTTGGTCGCTGAAAGTATAGGATTTGGCGACTAAAAAAATTTAGTAGCCAAAAGTATAGGTTTTGGTGACTAACAATCTGTTTGGTCGCCGATATAAGGCTTTTACCGACTAAAAATATTTCAGTAGCCAAAAGTGAGGCTTTTTGGTAACTAAAAATAATTTAGTAGCCAAATGTGAGGCTTTTTGGTGACTAAAAAGAAGTTCAGTCGCCAAAAGTGGTAATTTTAGTGCGGGAATTAAATTTTTTAGCGACTAAAAAAATTTGTAGACAAAAATATAGAATTGGCGACTAAAAAGAAGTTTAGTCACCAAAAGTGGTCTCTTTTTTTTCTAGTAAACAATTTATTTTTACATAAATTATGTTCAATAAAAAAAATTATATTTATATATATACTTTTATATTAATACGGGTCTATGTACTATATAAATAATATATGTTGCATACATAATCATATGGTGTTATAGAGGCGTAGTGGAAAGAGTGTGTTGTATAAGGTTTATGATGTGGGAGGTTGATGGTTTGAATCTCTACGAGAGCAAATAAGAAGCAAGTGAGTGTACTTCTTTTTGTTCACGAATGGCCTTTTGGCGATTAAAAGGTTTCGTCGCCGATTCCATGAGTATTGGTTGGTAAATGTATAATTTTAAAAAATAAAATTGACTATTGGCGACTAAAGTCAAAACATTTATTTTTGCCGACCAAATAAAATGTAGTAGCTAAAAGATAACATTGCTGACTAAAAAAAATAGTAACCAAATGTTGCACTTTCAGCGACCAAACACGCGTTTAGTCGCTAAAACATTTGCCGACAGGGTTTAGGCGACTAACTTGGCGACAAAAAAATTTAGTCGCTAAATGGTATCAGCGACTAAAAATCTGACTTTTGGCGACTAATATTTTGGTCGGCAAAACTGTTATTTCTTGTAGTGGATTAAGCTTTAATTGAAAAGACTAAAATATTCATATACATAAATAACTTTACTGTGTAAATTACAAACAATTTTGTTTTGTGTTTAGGACTTGAAATGTATTTCACCCGTTTGTGCTTTACTCCACGTACAGTTATTACTCCCAAACATTAATTTGAAGATGAACACATAACATTTTTATGTCCAAACACATATTTGTTAACTTAGATAGAATATTTGATAATGAACTTTATTGCATAAACTATAAAATTATGTGTTTATTTTCATACACCATAAAAAGGGAAAGTAAAATTTACTTTTTATTTTATTTATTTAATAATTAACAAGGTGGATATGGATAACAAAAGTTTTGAATGAGATTTAGCCAAATTATTTAATTTGTGCTGGCAAATGTAACTTTTCACTCAACCAAGGGGCTCTAATTTGGTTGGTTAACTTTTTGGTTACCAAGTCTCTCCTAAGGGGGAGATCTTAGGCTCTACTCATAGGAGTAGTATGGAAACGTAATATTTTCTTGCAAAGTGTATAAATTTTATTCTCCTAAAATGCTAATCTAACAATTAACCACCAATCTTGACCGATGAAAAAAAATATAACTTTTTAGTTTAATATTAAGCTGATCCTCAACTTTATTTGTGTTTAAAAATAAGAACCTTAACTTTTGCATGAAATGGATAAAAATTAGTTAGCATTATAATATTATTATTATTGACCCTAATTTGTGAGTGCCATTACCCGAATGAACAACAGTGCAAATGACACCATCCGCAAATCTAAGCATGAAAACGAATCCCTAATGCTGTGTTTGGTTGAAGTTTTTGAGGTAGGATTTGGAAAAGGAATGAGAAATGTAATCCTATTTATGTTTGGTTATAATAAAAAATATATGGGAAAAGAAAGGGGGTGAGAAATAAATAAAGAAATAGGATACCTTTTAGGACATCAATTCTATTTTATAACCAACACAACCAAACATAGTTGGGATTTGGAATTCTATTAATTCTTTCTCCTTTTCCTTTCATTTCCATTTCCCTTTCCATTTCCCTTCCCAAATCCCCCAACCAAACACAGCGTAAAAGAGTTCAAATATTTGTTTTTTCAATATGTATACGACTTTATCTATTATGACTCACCATACCATGGTGGATAAGCTTGTAGTTATCTCACAAGTCACAGCACACTACTAGTATATAGCAATGGAAATAGATAAGATAAAGAGTTTACCCGCTTTTTCTTTTGTATTCAATTGTCATTCCTATTATGTTTTGAAAAATATAAAATTCTTGAGATATTAATTTGTAATTATATTTCAATTTTAAATAAAAAATAATAATTACAATCAAACAATCAAAGATAAATCCACACACAAATTTAACGTGGAAAAATCATAATTGGACATCCTCCAATTGTGATAAAAAATCACTGGCCAAAACCACAAAACAATTGACTAAAAAAACAAGCGAATCTATGCCCAATTTGAACCGATCCCGATGTGCCTCTTCCACCACTGTCTTCACCTTGGAATTGTTTTATCCAACGTTGAATTCATAACAATAATGTCGAATCCATGATGATAAGTCACTCTGAAATCCACCAAAGTTTCACACTCAAATTCTCCGAAATCCACCGAAGAACAACTCTCTCTTTTGTGAATAAAAGACAAGAAACAAACCCTTTGATGATGTTAATAAGATATTCATAGATCCATTGATCACTCTCAAATAATTAAGGAAGCACTCATAAAGCACCCTTCAATATAAAATATTTTGTTTTTTCTTCCTTTCTAAAAATTTAGACAACTCAAATCTTAAAATGAGCAAACAACGCACTTTATAGTAAAGTGGACCGCGAAGACCGCTTTAGAGCAACATTTACCGCTCAAGCGGTAAAATTTTCTTTCCAGAAGTTCAGGTGCTCTGCAAAAGTACTAGATGATCATTTTGTCCACTTGAGCGGTCAAATAACTTGGACTATATAGACACAATTCAGGTTGGATTTACATCTAAATACTCATATCCTTATTGAAATAAAAGAGCAAATAAAATTACAACTGAAATTTTTTTTATTAAACAGGATTGTCAATTACAAAAATCTAACAGTTATTATTCTATTTTTGTCTATTTTTGTGCACTTTATTTTCGAATTTTTTATTTTATTTTTTAGTGATGGAATCGCACCTGTGGGAGCGTTATCTTCCTAATACTAGTTTTGATTTGGACACTTTCAATAATTAAATAATATAAGTGCTAGCTTTGGGTAAAGTCTGTTTCACCTCCAGTTTCAGCTGGGGTGAGCACAGTAATTGTTTATAGTCACAGACAAGACAAGAGTATTGTCAAGCAATTATTATTCAATACATGCGAAATAGTGAGATTATAAGTGTACTTTAGGTGTATGATGAATAAGCTATATTTGTGTATATATATAAATGGACTGGTTTGGTGCTAGACCTACACCATGGCTAAAAATCTATATAAATTCAATCGCTGATTGTGGTTTGCCTATTTTATGAACTGTGACAAAATCGAACATTAAAAAAATGGAAAATTTTACAGACAATAAAACTGTGACAAGAAGATTGTCACGAATTTTTATTTGGCCAATGATTTATTTATTTATTTATTTTTAAATTTACAAATATCGTGAGCCCCACTGAACCTACTTACCCTACATTTGGTTGTGCGTTGAAGTATCGTAAAAATATAAAACCAAGTTATATACTATAATCTAAATCAGACACAGGATTTGAACATAAAACCAAGTATGTAAGGGATAATTATTCAATAATTTTGGAATATGGACACGTAGTATTTTATAGTATTATGATTGACGGAGAAGGTCGGTAGGTCGCTTATTGTGTTGGGTAATTAAGGAACATGAGGGATATATTGAATGATAATTGATTAGGAAGTACAGACGCGTGGTACTACAATAATATTTAATAATTTCCCATGCATAAAAAACAAACCCTCTAACCACTATGCCATCAATCCAATTGTAAATTAATTATATATACATAAATTCAATATTTTGTTAATTATTTCTACTAAAAATCAATGTATAAAAAGTATAAAATAAATTCTAAGAAATATATATATATTTTGTAATGGTTTACTATTTATTATTTTTGTAATTTTAAGATCTATATTTTTTTTATATTTAT
Organism: Camellia sinensis; assembly: GCF_055761805.1. Lineage (NCBI taxonomy): Eukaryota > Viridiplantae > Streptophyta > Magnoliopsida > Ericales > Theaceae > Camellia > Camellia sinensis. Next base: position 140,074,161 of record NC_138969.1, on the reverse strand, counting down.
AAGTTTTAATAAATTTATTACATAATTATGATATTATAATTCAATTTTGATTCACTGACAGTTGAACTGTCCGTCTATAAAATTGATGATAAAGTCGATAGTAATGAGCAACAAACAGCTCCACCAATGGCTTCTAGTCTCTGAATCAGCATCGTTTCAAATACCTACCATTCTGCGCTGTAAATTTTATCTCCAGACGTGTCATCAACTCTCAAGTCTTGTGTTCTTTTCCTTCATCCATGGCACTAGCATGGATAAGCAAATTAATTGGCATTTACAAACGAACCATTAATTCCCAACACAAAAAAATCTTAAATTTAACTGGGTATTGAGAGTGTCTTCTTCAAATGTGAAATTTGTTTAATGCAAACACCTAACTGATTTGAGCTCCTTCCCCTTTTTTCCCCAACTGTTAAAACCTTTATAAATACCCCACAAAAATTCTAGCTTTTGTTCACTTGCTCTAAGTAGTAAGTTAGTTATTTTAAAAATCTTGGGAAAATAATGACTAGCTTCAAGTTTTTAATATGCATTGTCTTGGTTTTGTATTCATCGGCAAAAACTGGTTGTGGCCGCGGTATCAAGCCAATCGGAATTGCCAGAGAAGCACTTGAAGTGCAGTTCAGAAGAGTGCTAGAAAATCACAAGAGCTATCATCAGCCCAAACGAACGAGCCCAGGAGGACCTGATCCAAACCACCATTTTAGACATTATTAACTTGGAATTGTTTCCATTGCAACCAGTTATGAATATCATGCCTAGATGTACCCAAAAAAAAAGAAAAAAGAATATCATGCCTAGGATCGATCCTGAGAGGGATTCATAGTTCTCAGATGATATATATATATGTGTTGCGGATCTAGGGCACACCAGGGGACACTCACAAGCAAAAACACAAGAATTTTAATGTGGTTCGGTAAACCGGCCTACGTCCACGGGAGCGATGTTGTTATATATCAACAAATGGAGGAGATTACACACTCTCAACTCACTGTCTCTCTATATAACACACTCTCTCAGCTATGATGCCCTATATTCAACTCACCATCACTTCTCTATATATAGAGATTACAAAGGCAAGAGGCACCCTTTGAAATGAGCTGGCTGCCAGCCCATTTCGGTGGCTTTCCAGATTGCTTCATGGCCTCATGGCCTCATGGCCAACTCACATGGCTTCCCCACCATGTAGCTGGCTGCTACTTTCCTTCACATGGCCAGAATCTCTGTAGCCAACTCAACTTGGGTTGATCTCCTACAAATCACCCCCTCAACCCATATGAGGTGATCCATAATAGCACCCCCTGCCTGGAGTGCCCGGCACCCCCTCACTGGGGTGCCATGCAAAGCTTACTTTGCAACTCTTTGAGATGGCATCTCTCCCTTCCATCCAGTCTTGGAGAGATCCCAATATGTCTCTAATTCAGGAGCAAAAGAAACTTTCTTCCCTGGGACATGCTTTGCTGTCTTGGTCTCTTTGCTCTGAGCTGTCTTTAAAATTGGCCGCAATGGCTCCGTCTTGTGCACCTCCGAACTGCCTTCATGCGTTCTTGTACACTTTGGTTGCCATGTCTGCTGGGCCCTATGTCTCTTCTGTGCATGTCTTGTACGTCTTGCCCGGTAAGTGACAGTAGCTCCGTCTGTCACAACCTTCTCCACAAGCCTGTACAGATTCCCCTCCAGTCGTCCATGTAGCATCACCGTATCTCCATGGATGACTTTGAGATTTCCTTTGCTAGATGTGAAGCTATAACCCTTCATGTCTAGCATACTTAAGGAAATTAGATTCTTCTTCAGTCTTGGCATGTGTCGGACTCCATCCAACGTGAAAATTTTTCCATCTTCCATTCTCAGCCGTACTGTTCCCATGCCAACAATCTTACTCACAGTGTTGTTAGCCACTCGAACAATACCTCCATCCTTGGCTTGGTAGGTAGAAAAAAGTTTCTTATCAATGCATATATGATATGTGCTTCCGGAATCTAAGATCCAGTCAGGTTTCGTCATACTCGACGAAACTGTAAATGCATACTCATCCTTAGCATTTACTGCAGCAGCGACATTTGATGAGCTCGCCTGTTCCTTGTGTGCCTTGTCCTCCTTGAGCTTTGCATAGTCTTTTATGAGGTGATCCTCCTGATCACAGTAATAACACTTTCTCCTGAAGCCTAACCTTGATTGCGAACGTCCTCTTGATTTGGATCTACCCCGTCTATTATTGGACCTACTTCTGCCTTGCTCATTATCTGAGGCAACCATGGCATTTTCTTCTGGGTGTTTGCTACTGCTACCTTCCTGTTTCTTCATCGACTCATGAGAAATGAGCGTAGCAATCACCTCATCCAGTCCAAGAGCATCCTTCCCGTACAATAGAGTTGTCCTGAGATGCTCATATGATGCAGGTAGAGAGACCAGCAAGATCATAGCCCTATCTTCCTCCTGGGTCTTGTCTCCAATGGTGTCCAATTCCATTGTGATCCTATTGAACTAGTCCAGATGTTCTGTGAGGTTCGCACCTTCTGGCATTCTAAGTGTATATAGCTGCCTCTTCAGAGATAACCGGTTTGTCAAAGACTTTGACTTGTACCTCATCTCTAACTTTGCCCATAGCTCCGCCGGATCTACTTCACTGATGACTTCCCGGAGTGTGTTGTTCCCGAGATACAACTGAATTGTACTGTTTGCCAATTCCCTCAACTCCTCCCACTTGTCATCCTTCATGTCTTCCGGTTTGTTGGACTTTTTGAGAAGAGCTTTCACCAGACCTTCTCGTGTTAAAATGTTTTTCACCCTTTGCTGCAACAGGGTAAAGTCATTACTGCCATTAAAAGGCTCAATCATGAAACTTGAACATTTTCCTGCCATTGTAAATTTCTTCCCTTTTTAAAGAAATTCCGATTTAAGAATCTGACCGTACGGATGGGTCCGGAATATTCCAAATAGTTGGAACGCACTATTGGATCGCCAAAAACGGACTCCGAATGGCCTAGATCTAGCCAAAAGAGTTTGAATGCCTCCGATTCAAAAACTAACCGTACGGGTGTGTCCGGAATACTCCAAATAGTTGGAACTCACTATTGGATCGCCAAAAACAGACTCCGAATGGCCTAGATCTGGCCAAAATAGTTTCAACGGTTCCAATCTGTTGAATCTGGTGCGCCTGAGAAGCACCAGATAACTCCTCCGGTTCTGCTGACGTCAGGCTGACGTCCTCGGCTCAGTCAGCGGCTTGGTCAGCGGCTCCAGCTCGGTCAACGCGGCTCCGGCTCCGGCGGCTTGGTGCGCGCATGCGGCGCGTGTCGCGCGTGAACTTACGCGTCTTCTTCCTTCGTCCGCGCGTGGAGCGCGTGGGTGAGACTGGGACCACGCGCCGGGAGTCTGAACGGCGCGTGTGGGCGCATGATGAGAATGGGAGTCACGCGCAAACTTCTAGAGGCGCGTGAGGGCGCGTGGAAGCTCCTCTGGGATCTGTTTTTGCTGTTCTGGACTCCTCTCGGGGAGTTCTTCCTCCTGGTATGGTCAAAAGTGGATTTCGACCACTTCGAAATCTGGACACTTTCGGAAAAAACTCGATTTTTCTCCACTCGGGCTCTGATATCAATTGTTGCGGATCTAGGGCACACCAGGGGACACTCATAAGCAAAAACACAAGACTTTTAACGTGGTTCGGCAAACCGGCCTACGTCCACGGGAGCGATGTTGTTATATATCAACAAATGGAGGAGATTACACACTCTCAACTCACTGTCTCTCTATATAACACACTCTCTCAGCTATGATGCCCTATATTCAACTCACCATCACTTCTCTATATATAGAGATTACAAAGGCAAGAGGCACCCTTTGAAATGAGCTGGCTGCCAGCCCATTTCGGTGGCTTTCCAGATTGCTTCATGGCCTCATGGCCTCATGGCCAACTCACATGGCTTCCCCACCATGTAGCTGGCTGCTACTTTCCTTCACATGGCCAGAATCTCTGTAGCCAACTCAACTTGGGTTGATCTCCTACAATATGTATATGCATTTTGGTTGAGGTTCTTTGTGTATTTTTCTTTTCCTTTTTTCCCCTCTTTCTTGCTCTCAATATGAAGTCAGTTTTGATGTTTCAAGATTACTTTGGAGAATCAGGATTCTGAAGTTTAAAAAAAAATGTCCATATTACCAAAAGATTTGTCTACTATTTTCATTGTTAATGTAAGAATAGAAAAGTAGTTCACACTCCACATTCATCTTTTACGAGTCTAATAAATATTAGGTTCGGGATCCTTATTGTCCAAAAAATTCACCTCTCCTTATCTTTAGTGCACTCTCAACTGCACCATGTGATAAGAATCTTAAAATATGTGAATCGCGAGACACAATTGTGCAGTTGATTATGCATTGAAGCAAAGGGACAAAACATTTGAAACCCGTGCCAAATATTATTTACACTACTTCAAATATAAGAGTGATTGCGTGCATTAAGTGATATCCTTTTGTATTAGGATTTACTATATAACAACAGCTCCTCTGATCTATAAGGAAATATCTTGAGTATTAAGAATAACTTCAATATTGTATCATGAATGGAATCAACACTGTGCTAGAGTTGACAGTAGGATGCAGATGGACCATAATGACATATAAAAAATTGATACTTATAAGGAAGAGGCACCCAATTAATTGTCCCACCCATAATGACTATGCTCGAGTTGCTTATTAAACGGCTTAAGCTATGAAATGATCATATATTTTATCTGCTAAATTGGAAGACAAATCATTAGTTTCTTGGAGACTATATATTTTATCTGCTAAATTGTATGTTCACTTGAACACTATTTTACATCATTTGTCACCCCTGACACTCTTTTGTATTGAAGTAAGGCCATGGCTTACTGGACCATGCTGTTGGGCCCGTGGGGGCCCATCACGGGCCCCGTTTTGATAATCTGAACCGTTCGATGTGTAGAACTCATCGAGTACTATGTGCTAATAAAAAATCACGTTGATCGGATATCGATAGCTATGTGAACAAAACAGTTTTTTATCAACCGTTAATTTTTTCACCGTCTATTTTTTTTATACAAAACTGATTTGATCACATAGCTATCGATATCCAATCAATGTGATTTTTTACAGGCATGTAGTACTGGACGAGTTCTACATATTGAACGGTTCATATTTTCAAAACGGGACCCGTGGTAGGCCCCCACGAGCCTAACAGCACGGTCCAGTCAAATCCTCTGAAGAAAGAATTCTTATCAGAGTTCATAGAGGAAAAAAAAAAAGAATATGCAGACAAGGACCTCATCAGCTCCATTTGTTTTCTAATTCTTAATTCAGGATTAACTCACACCACCACCACCACCATCATTTCAGAGTCGCAAAACTTTTCCGCCGAGACAAACAGAGGATAAATTGTTATTTGATTGAACCTCCAATGATAAAGAATAAGCAGACAAGGACCTCTCCAATAACCACAGTGATTTTGAATAAGCAATGATGAGAAAAATGATAGGACACTAGGAAAAAAAATAATAATGTAACTAATCTTTTACTAATATAACGTTTATCATTCAATGTGAGAAAATATTTGAGATTAACCCATTGGTTCCTCAATCATATTTAATGTCTTGATACAATGTTGACTCTTCGAAGTTTGATGAGTTCCATTGTTTAATGGGGAAAAGAAAAAAAAATCACCATTTAGCCTCCCTATCCACTTTGCATCTTAATCATTCTATTATGGATTTGATCCATTTACGTCCTCTAGCTCTTTTGGAAGATCCAATAAGATTCTAAGCAAGCAAACAAACAAAACACTGTTAGTCAGATTAGCAAATTGGCAATAAAAAACAAAGAATGCCTATTTAGGAATGAAAAATAATTAAACAAATATCTGGAAAAACTCTCCAACGTGGTTAGAAGTTGGGCATTATATATTAGTGGCTGTGGCGATTCGGTTGTAAGAGAAGCATTATTCTACAGGAACTATGTTCTACAGTTTCATGTAATCTGTCTTTATTATGTGTTTTTTGTCTTAAAACTTTGATCTTAATTAATGATTTAGGAGAATACAAATATACTAAGGATGACTAGATAGGCAACTTGGAAGCCTAATATATGATGCTAGGACAAAGAGGGAGGAGGAGGAGATACAACACCAAAAAAAGCAGGTGCTTGAGTGGGGACAAACGACAATTAGGGAGGTCAAAAAGAAACTCCATTTTAGAGAGAAGGACAACAGACCGTGTCGAAAAATATTGTCAACTTCTAGCCGCCACAGCATTATATATCATGGGTATACATACATATACCTGTAAATAAATAAACAAATAAAAGTTTAGTATTTTTTGGACCATTATATATTTGGGTATTTTACTTGCTAACCTCTACTTGAATTATCCTGCAATTGGCTTCCACTCTCTCCTTTTTAGCTTGTTCTTTGTGAGTTTAGATGGCTAATTCAACCACCATCAAAGTTTCAACATTGTTGCTATTCATTTTGCTTGCACAGGTGGTAAGTTTGAGAGCAACCAGTTATCGTGGGTTTGAGATTATGCGGAAAAGAATAGATAGCAAACGTATTCTACACGAGTTAGGCTATGATTACGCTAATAAGATGAAGGATAGTAATAGGAGGGCAATGGTGGATACTAAAAGAGTTGCACCAGAAGGCCCCGATCCTCAGCATCACCAGAGCCCTCCTACATCACCCTAGATACAATATTGGTCCCCAACATCATGGAGGACCTCCATCGTGGTCCTATGTGAAAGAAAAATCCATTGAAAAGGATAGGCTTAAGATGGTTCATTAGGATGTGTTATGCGATTCCAATGCATAAGGAAGTTATCTTATATACTAGTAGTTCTTTATTTTCTTTTTCAAATGTTCTAGTACTACTGTTATTTTTATATTATGGGAAAAACTTTTAGCAGATGAAAAGGAAGTCAACAGGTTGGAATGTGCAGATTCATACTTTCAGCTGCATATTTATTATTTTCCATTTCGTTTCAGTGTCTATGTGTATTAATTTATTAAAAGTCATGTCTACGTGTAGGACTCACACAATAAAGAATCACATATGAAGTTAATCCCATTTTAGAATGATATTTCATTTCTTGCATAAATTCCAAATTGCAGGATATCAGTTTGGATGATATGCTAATCTAAAGTATTGAAGCCAAAAAAAAAAGTATTTCACAAAGTTTCAATTCTCGAACTTTACTTCTATAATCAAACATGACATCATTTTTTCATAGAATTCCCAACCTTACCAATGATTGATGCTAACTACGGACCCAGATGATCAAGAGAGGCAATGTGATGGGAAACTGACGAAGGGACTGCATTGAAACAAAAATGAAAGTGTATGGTTTATAGTGATGAAATAAAAACTAAATGGACCAAAATGAAAATTTTCTCAAGCTAGAAGTACCAATGGTATAATTTACCCAAATTTGTTTTCGTCAAATTGAGTTTTCTGCCATTTACAGATCAATTAAGAAGAATCTGTGGCATACAAAGGAATCCCTTTATAATAAAGTCTATAGTTAAGAAATGAAAATCAAAACTATGAAAGGGGAAAAAAAATAAGGAAATGAGTTTTAACTAGGAAGCACAGACGCCAAAATGTGTGTTGTGGCAGTGTCTGAGATGAATTACACACAGACAAGGACAGAGAAAATTTTGTATGGGAATAGGTTTGGTAAGACAAGGGAGTAGATAAGTGTATTATTTCCATCGCAAATGGGCTTCATGCCAACTCCATGTTCAAATCAAGTGACATGTTTTAGCTTTTATGAAAGCATAACACATTCACACCACTTGGTTATATATATATATAAAACTCCAACTAGATTGATACATCCGCTGAAGTTCCCAATTTATAATGCAAAACCGTCTACAATTCATAGTTTTTGCATCAATGTATTATTGGTGTGACATTATTAGATGTGAAAGACGACTTGAAGAAGAAAATAAAAATGTACTTATCAAACTCTTAGTTCACAAGACAAAGATTGTGAATGGTTGTGGGACAGACAAAGATTGTGAAGGGCTGTGGAACAACATGGAAGTTATTTTCAATGTGAACAAAAAAAAAAAAACGTTTGTCATCCCTCTGTAGATTGTTTTTCAGTACCACTTCATTATAAGAGGCCATGAAAGGCCTAGTTATGTCCTCTAATAACCAATTGAACTAAAGCAAAGATCAAGCGACATCTGTACTTTTGTACCTTATCTCTTATTTCAAAAACCAGTCTCACATCCCTTCACCTATTAGCATTATTGCCTTTTGACTACTTATAATGATGTCTCCTCTACTATATTTCACTTTCCATATTCAACTTGTGAATCCTATTGTTTTATGAAATTTGAAAACCTGTAAACTGTGGTTCATTGCATATGTATACTCAAAACTGTTTTCACATGCCACCTTTGTTTTGATTGCCAATTGGGTGTGAGTGATTGGATGGCTAACTTATCTACTAAAAACTTCATTTATTAAAATTTGTTCTCCATTAAAGGGATTATCATCAACACAACTTGGTACTGAAATTGGTTATCATGACAATTTTAGAACTCATCTAAGATAAAAAGTATCCACAAAGGTAAAAGATCCTAAACGATTTCTCTTTTGAAAAGCCTCAAGTGGGGTGTGAGGAGACTCAGGTGACTAAACTTATTTGCATAGATACCATTCACATAATGGTTAACAACACATCAGAGGATGAGCCACACCCGATCTTGTGTTCCACAAAAACCATATTTTCTCAGATTGGAAGAGAATACTAACGCTCTGTTTGGTTGAGGGATTTGAGGAGGGATTTGCAAAGAGAAAGAGAAAAGGTGTGTGAAACTAGGTGTAATATAGGCATGTTTGATTCACATTTCACCTACATTTTCCATTTCCCTTTTCAAATCCCTTCTCAAATCCCCCAATCAAACACGGCATAATAGTCTGCCCCATTGACAGCTACCTAAAATGAAGACTAAAGAGAGGAAGACAACTTTTCAATTAGCACATAGCGTTTGCTTTCATTATGAAATGGCTTTAATAGGTATAACTAAAGTCTGTCTTGATATCATGTGATGCTCATGTTTTAATTCTTATCGTTTGTTTGGGGAGCACTTTTTTGTATGAGAGTAGTTTTGGTAAGACAAGGGAGTAGATGAGTGTATTATTTCAATCTCAAATGGGCTTTATGCCAACTTCAATTTCACATCAATCAATGTTTCTGGTTTTATGAAAGCATAGCACATTGACCCCACTAGGCTGAAAAAATAACTTTGATAAGATTGATACAGCTTCCCAACTTATAAAAATAATAAAACCTCTATAATTCATAGTATTATTGGTGTGTGACATTATTGGATGTAAAGGACCACTTCAAGAAGAAAATAAAAATAGACTCTATCAAACTTTTAGTTCACAAGATAAGATTGTGAAGGGTTCCATGTCAAATTATCATCATAGATTCTTTCAGGGCCTAGCTATGTCTTCTAACGAATCAAATTAAAGTAAAAAGGAAAATTTGTTAATTGGTATGAGATAATTGATAAATTTTATGAAAGTTACATCAAATTGAACATTTTAAGAAATCCAACAATACATAACTTAGAACATACTATAATATCTTTCATACTCAATTGAATGTCACTCAACCACATAAATATCCACAATTAAATCTAAGATCATGGGACATTTTTGATTGATATATAGGTGGCCTCAAACCATTAGAGTTAGCCAAATACCTCCCTTAGAAATCATGAGTTTGGCTCTTCTTTTCTCTTCAATCAAGGCCGGCCATGGGGCAAGCTTACGATGCCAATCACCTTAGAGCCTTTCTAGTGAAGAGCTAAAAGAGCTGCTATGGTAAAAGAAAAGGGATAATTGGCGTAAAGTCTACACCTATGGGGAAATGGAAGAAAAGTTGGTTAAATAAAAAAAAAATAAAAAATAGCAACCTGACCATTAGAGCAACATTGCTAAAATATAATTTTTTGACACTATTCACTATTCATTGTTAAAATATAACGTTAGCTACTAAATTTAGCTATTGATCATTGAAAAGGTCCCCTAATTTTAACAAAGCCCCCAATTAATTTTAGCTCTTATAGTATTAGTGGACTCAAAATTAAAGATTTGGTCCAACTAATCTAAGTTCACCATCTAAATTAAAGACTATATAACAAATTCTTAGTTGAGTGACACTTGAAAGTGCCACAAAATTATTCCTCTAATGACATTTTTTTAGTCTTCTGATATTTGAACAAGTGCCATTAATACCAATTCCACGATAGATACTAGTGGCATTTCAATGACACTTGTAATTGTCACTGCACCATGATAGTTTTGAAATCTTTTGTGGCATTTACAAGTGCCATTATTTATTTATTTATTTATTATTGTGAATGCCACTCAAGCTTATTTTAGTAGATAGCATAATAGCACCATTAGGCAATTGTGGCTGCCACTAAAGATTAAAAAAAAAATTAAAAATTGAAAATTAAAAATGTATTATATATATAATATTTGGAACTCTAATATGCAAATCTTGTTCTTTTAGAAACTAAATAAATAAAATTTTATTTATAAAATATAATGTCACACCCCACTTTTTAATTACTCGAAAATTCTTATTATAAACAATTTCAAAGATCGCAAACCGAAGTCCAATATCTTAGCAAATACAAGAAAATAAAGATTTTCTCAATCGTATACTGAATAATGCAATATGTGACATGATTACAGTAAATTACCCGCAAGCTTACATCATTACATGAAAGAGAAAGGGTTCAACCCTTTTTACAACAATGACATTCATCCAACAATTAAAAGGGCTCGTGGCCAACAGATAATGAAGAAACACTTCTCGATGTTTACCTGAAAATGGATTAGCAACGTGAGATGAACTTAAAATCCAGTAGGGATCCTAACATAATCCTACACAGTAAGAACTTACAGATAGTTATGATGATGAATGTTTTAAGTCATACCATATACATAAGTGTCGGTTTATACTTGAAAATATACTAACATAGATATTTTCCTCAAAAATGCTCAATTTGTTCAACAACACAACCATTCGTCTTTCCTTCTTGTTACCTTTTCAATTTTAAACTCACCTGACTACAATTAGTTTTCGAAACAAATCCATAGAACCCAATTACGTTTCCTTCGATTACCGAACTTACACTAATTTCATTTTACAATTTCCGAATAGAAGTATCCTGAACGAACATGAAGACAATACAAATAAGATACCCCTCACATAAGCATATAAGACAAGTGACATCCTCCACAAAATAATCATCACTATGCATGAAACACATAAAGAGAACGGAGATAATAACAAGAAACCCAACAATGCCCTACCTGCCTCAAGCAGGGTAAGCCAAGGATGGACATTTCCAATACTTACGCCAATTTACCAGTCACTAGCTGGAAGATAATGGTACCTCTGCCAAGTTCTCCAAACGCTAGTTGGACGGTATTGGTACCCCACATTCTCAGCGCAACCAATTCTCCAAGCGCTAGCTGGAAGGTAATGGTATCCCATATTCTCAGCGCGTGCATATTTTCAACCATCACATAATTTAACAAACAAACATAATTCGAGTGTACTACATACAAAAAATCTATCCAACATCACAATGCCATCCTCCAACGATGACCAAGGACAAAATATCTAAGCAATAATGTTTAAACACACGTAACACGATAGTCCGACGCTCACTTGGCCTTAAATCCAACAACAATGATAAAGATAATAATATTCAAATATTTCAAAATCCAACCTCAAGTTCAAGTTCTAAATTCACAATATATCATGGTTTTGTTCTTTTCTTCAAAATCAACCCTTTTGTTTTCCAAATTAACCTGTCCAATTATTTTTCTTTCAAAAAGACCAATTTCCACACTTTCGATAAAACCACATCCATGGATTTCAAGCCATAACCCAACTCAACTTAGCATGATTACCCAAATAAATTCTTATACCAAAATTAATTCACCCCTTTAAACTACAAACACAATAACACAACTCAATTTATCAAAACACAATCTTTATTCAATTTTACCTCTTTTTAACTCGTTTAGTCAATTTATCAAATTAGGGCTTTCTCTTTCTCTTAACATAAACAAATTAAACCACTCTCCAACTAATCAAACAACAACCAATCTAATCTATTTGAATCTCAATGATCAAACCCTAGATCCCCTTTCATTATTTTCAAAAGATCCATAATAGATGTGATTTTTATGCAATAAAATCTACCACATGTCTATCTATAGACGAAGTATTTAAAAAGAGCAAAAAAATTCCTACCTCAAGCAATGAAGAGAAGAAAGCCTAAAAATCCAACTTCAATGAAAACACAATCTACTTAGATCAAATGGAAGCCCCCCGTCGAGCTCTATGTCTTGGTATACGGAACTAGGGGTCAAAGATATATAAAAGCAGATGAAAGTAGAAAGAGCTTGAAAGCTCAATAATTGCGGAAGGAGAGAGAAGAGTGAGAGAAAAGTGATCCAGACATGACCAAAAGTGACTTTTATAGTTGCTGAATTCGGACAGACTGCTAGAGTGCAAGAAGTGTCGCTTGAGCGTCCAAACACAACAAGATGTGACCGCTTGAGTGCAAGAATCATTGCTCGAGCGAAGAATGTGTCGTCCCAGTTTAAACACTTCTTGAGCACAAGAAGCTTCGCTCGAGTGTAGAGACAAAATTCAAGGCAACAACAGTTTTAAAAGAAACAAGCAACCAACTTGCTCCAAATGCAACCAACACATCCCAATAACCAAACTCAATGAGGAATAAGGGGAAACAAGATATGAACAACCATATAAGATAATGAAACCCATATCCAAAATATCAACGGGTCGGATCTAAACTAGAGTTGCCCCCCTTAAAGAATTTTGTCCCCGAAATTAAAGGTAAGGTTGAACAAAGGCAATTCAAACACAACTGGAAGCACAACAACCCACTACAGATGGGATCCATACTTGGAATAGATTCCTGGATTCCAACTCACATTTTATGACCCCAAAAAAGTACTGAGCGTTTTCAAACACCGCTCGAGAGCAAGAAGTTTTGCTCGAGCATAGAGACAAAATTCAGGGCGACAACAGTTTTAAAAGAAACAAGCAACCAATTCGTTCCAAATGCAACCAACACACCACAATAACCAAACTCAATGAGGAATAAGGGAAAACAAGACATGAACAACCATATAAGACAATGAAACTCGGATCCAAAACATCAACGAGTCGGATCTAAGCCAGAGTCGCTATATATAAATACAACATCCATGAAATGAACAACATAAACTCATAAAAATCAATTGTAATCTAACTTACATATCCCAAATAAAAAAATAAAAAATAAAAATTACAATGACATCTAATTTAAACAACTCAGGTACTTCGTATATCTTGAACAAGTGGATGTATGCCAAACCCATTTGATTCAACCCCAAAAATAAATGTTGATTTCCTTTCACCATTTACTCTGTTTCCTTTTATGGCACGATTGAAAGAGCTTCATGCTTCCTCATTCTTCCAAAGCATGTAAAACATATATTAGTGCCACTTTCCCAGTTGCAGTTTATTGATGATTAGACTCAAACAATTTTATTTCCTTCTGCAAGAACACAAATTCATCCTTCAATTAGTTAAGAGATTAATATATTTCAAAAGCACATGGCAATGAATTTATTAATGTTCAGTAACAAATTGATTAATAAGAAATAAATCAAGTAACAAGAAACAAGTACCTTAAGATCATTGAAGAATTTTTGAAGTAACACTCTGAACAACAGTTCCAAGACAGTCAATGAGTTCCTCTTTGGTCATTCCAATACCAATGTCTTTATGAACAAATAAATCCATTTTAAGAAGCCACTTTTGTTATCCGATAGAGTAAGAAAAAGAAAATATGCAAGGAAAAAAAAAAGGTCAGAAATAATAAAAGAAATCATCATACATTATAGCGATTGTCATATTATCTATGATGAATGTTTGATGTAAACCTCTAGTTTCCCAATATCTCCACATTCAAAGTTAGCTATTTTATTGAGTAGAAAATAAAACGAGTCACACTTAAATCCCCAAAAAAATAATAAATAAATACACGAGCACACCACTTTGAGGCAATTTATCAAACATGTGAAAGCCAATTGAAAAAATAATCACTGACTACATTTTTCAACCGTAATAGATTGTTAAGACTATATAAACTGTTATTGCTGCTTCAAGACACCCAAAGTAGTGCTGCTTTGTGCTGCTCAGTTTTGGTGTTGGTCTCAATGGGCTGGTCTCAATCTGTGTGCTGCTTTTTGCTATGAATCTGTGTGCTCTAGCTCATATCACCAAATTGATGGAGGAGTTTGCTCAGTTTTGGTGTTTCTGTTCTGTGCAATTTAGCTGGTTTGTAGTTTGTTTGAGTCTTTTATGTTCCTTTTTGTATTGTTGTTGGGCTCTCTCCTTTTTGGAGCTTAGAGCTTCAGTATGTTCCAAGCTCCTCTTTATTGATGTCCTGTATCCTTCTTGTATACTTTCATCAATAAAGATTTCTCTTTGCCGATCAAAAAAAAAAAAAAAAAAAACTGTTATTGCTACTATGCAATTCTAGGCTTATAAAACTTAAAACAGTTTTGTAGAAATTACTTAAAGTGTCTATAATTCTAAAACTCAAAATTCATTACAACATGTAAAGGTTCGGAAAAAATTCATGATAGACACACCTAAAAAGATGCAAGCCATATACTCTTTCATAATTATACCATAAAATTTTATAATAAAACCACAATGGTTTTTTTAATGTTCATGACAAAACTACAATAATTCGTAACTAGGACTATTCTTATGGTTCTCTCCTTTGTAAGTACACAATTGTTCGTAACTAAGACCACAAAAATTCATTACTTTTCTTAGGATAAGGGAAGTGCATAATTGCATTTCTAAAAAATTTCACCATTAATTTTTTATTACTTTTGTACTAACTAGTCTCTTAGCTTGTATATGAATCATGAATTTGGAAAGGAAAAGAAAATGTGAGAATAGTGTTAGAATAGTGTTGCACTTTAATAATTAGTACCATGGTTATTTAAATTTAGCAAATTACAAAGAATGTAGTATTGATGGGCAACAATTACAGCTTCTGTACAAAGTCCCATTGCTATTCCACCTAATTTTGAATCACCACGCGGCCAATAATTCTAGTTCCAAAAGGACAGCTCATATAAGCATTTCATCAAACAACTTATATGCATACAATAATCAAGCAGTTTTGGTAATGAGTTGATCCTAATAGTCTTTTAAGCATTGTACCACAGATTAACAATCTGTAAACAAAAAAAGAAAAAGAAAAAGATTGTGATATAGCAAGATATTGCTTTAAAATACAATTATATTAATATCCTAAGATTTAGATAGTACATAAACTATTTCAGCACCCGTAATTCATAACAAATAAAACCAAATCAACAAGTATATGAGAAATTGATCTGTATAGGCTTACAACCAATGCACAACCCAAAATCTTATTGTAAGTTGCTTAGTGAAAACCAAAAAGATAATACCTCATAGGCATCAAAATACCTCGTTCGGATCAAATTCACCGTTGTTGCTACTGATGCTTAAAAGTTTTTCCATACAAAATCTTGTCCTCTAGAAATCTGGAAAAGAAGGGAGGGGTGCAACAGACCTAACTTATTTACTGAGTTACTTTTTCAATTGTTAAATAACGATTTTTGACATCATATTACAGCTGATTAATCACTTCACACACTGAGATATATTATTGGAATGTTTTCATTATTTTTTCTTTCTTGATTTAAATGTTGTTATGTGATTCTTTTTTGGTTATGATAATCCAACTACAACATATTTATACTTAATTTTTTAAATAAATTTTATATAATTTATATTTCTACATATTTTTATCTTCCAAATAAATATATAAAAATTAAATAGTTAGAATTACTTTCAATTTTATGTTACTAATTCTTCTTTCTACTTAACAATTATTTTTAATATCAAAATGAGTATTTATTTTTGTATTTTATAATTTAATATATATCATACAAAATTATTATATGATAATTATACTTTTATAATACAATATAACTAAAATTATCAAAATACATAAATAACTTAACTAAAATTAATATATATAATATTCAAGTAATAATTTTATAAAATAATAGCGCCAATATTATCAAAATAAATAATTAAAATCATACTTTAATTTGAATTTGAATTTAAATTTTGAATTAAAATTAAAATTATTCTTTTATAACACACGTTGTATCATCAAATATTTTTTGAAAAAAAAATATAACACATGCATTGCACCGGTCAACTGCTACTATATATATAAAAGCAATGTTTTTCCCTGTCTTATGTGACACATTTTAAAGGCTTAATTTTTTCTTTTTTCCAAAAAAACCACATCAGACCTTTTTTATTTAGATATAATAAAATTGTACACAAACTCAATTTCAATTATAATAACTAATTTTATATGGATTCTGAAAAATCTAGAAAACCCCTAGATGTTGATTTGTGATTATGTATCAATTTTAAGCAGAATATAACAATCCCAATCAAACAATCAAGACAAAGAGACACAACGATTTAACGTGGAAAAAACCACAATTGGACACCTCCAACTGTGATCAAAAAACCACGGGCAACAGCCACAAGAACAATCCACTAAGAAGATTTAAAGGAATTACACAGGTATACTCTCAATTACCTAGCGAATCCACAACGCCTAATTGAACCAACCTCTATGTGCCTCTTCCAACCCCATCTTCACCACGGAATTGTCTTTCTGATGAGCCACTCCGGATTCCACCAAAGCTTCAGGCTCGAATTCTTCAGAATCCACAACTGAAGAATAACTCTCTTTTTTGTGTATAACAAACAAACCTTTGATGTACTCTCTTTAGATCATGAGTTGAATACTCAATAAAAAACATCAAAGAAAACAAATAAAATATCCCCAGATATAAACCTTAAGAACCAAAAAGAAGATCTGGAGGACTTCAATCAATCACCTAGTTTTGGGAGAAAACCAAGTATTTATAGAGAACCAAAAGTAATCCAAGATTGGGAAGAAAACAAACTTCTTGAGAAATCCGGATTCTGAGGTTCGCTCGAGCGAAGCTTTTCTGGCTCGAGCGAGCAGTGTATTTTTCATGATTTCTACTAGTGCCTTGGCTCGAGCGACGAATCCTTGGCTCGAGCGAGGAATACACTCTTTCAGGTTTTTGTATGGACGCAATCCTTGGCTCGAGCGTGCATTCCTTGGCTCGAGCGAGACCTAGCTCGAGCGAGAACTCCTTGGCTCGAGCGAGCAACGACGGACATGCAATTTTGAATGCAATTTTGCATTTTGCTTCGGCCGCGAGATGACCGGGCAGCTCGACCCCCGTAATAATCAGCGAAGTGGCAATCTCGAAAGCATTAACATCACAAACTTCTCTGCATGGTTTGATTCGGGTTTGGATTCGCATCTAATAAACTCATAGCCTCACTGAAATAAAAGTGCGAAAATAAATACATCTGAAAGGAGTTTTGTCAAACGGAGTTGCCAAGAATAAAAACCTAACAATCTCCCCCTTTGGCAATGCCGTGACAAAACACATCTAACAAATAAAATCCTAATCACCTCAACCCATTACATCCAACAAAAACAAACTTCTTTCTCAAGGTCATGATCTGCAAAAAAATCATTAGTGCCACAATCTCCAAAACAACTATTAGTCCCACAAGAGTATATGAAAAAGCAATAGACATATGACACGATTATCTTGAAACATGAGATGGAAAACATGAATAGATGAAAACTAAGACTCATGAAAAACAACTCTCAAACAACAAAAGCAAGATTATAAACCACACAAGCAATGATATGACGATGTAAATAACATGAACATACAAGAAGGGCAAATAGTGCATAGCAACATGCAAAACATATAACCAATCTCCCTTACCAAACATATCAAAGTGTTCATGCTAAACTACTCTTGCAATGAAAAACCAAACTCCCTTACCAACCCAAATCAAGATGAACCAAACTCCCCCTCACTAAAAGTAACCACAAACACTGAGTGAACAAGAAGAAAACGACAAAAATAATATGGTGGAGCAATCTAAAAATTTCAGATTAGTACCTTAAAACACACAAGACTATCCAAGAAGCACCATTACAAGAAAACACAATGTGCACAGTCTATAGAAAATTCCTCATGAAAGAAAGTGATGCATTATGTGAAAAGCATAGATCCCATGATAAAAAGTGTGTGTGTGACTCTTGGAGTTCGACAAACACTAGATTCAATCCTAGTAGTGATATGAAAGTTGGACCTCCGACAAGAGAATCTAAGCACAACTATAGGAAAGTCAAACCACTAGGAATCAAGGGGTATTTGGTGAGTAAAGGCGGAGGCTCCCCCTCAATCAATGAATCTTTTCCCTTTTTTTTTCACATGTTTTTTCTTTCTTTTGCATATTTTGTCTTCTTCTCTTTCTTTTGCTTTTGCTTTTTCTTTTTCTTTTTCTTTTTCTTTTGCACAATCATTGGTGGCTGACACGCTCAAGAGTATGGAAACCGAACCAGAGAAGCATGGATATAATAAGGATGGCCTGGTTGGTGACTCTGAGGTAGCCTTTTCCTCATGGCTAGACTGCAAAGAATTAAGGGGAAAGCCATGGAGATGCAAAAAGATGGAAGGTGGTTAAGAGACTCAACATCACCCAAGATATGCTAGTATAGGTCAATTCCTTTAGAAAAGCAAAAGATCAATGACAGAAGTCCATAAGAAAATAATCACTAAGGCGGAAGACTCCAAAATTTGCTAATCCAAGAGTGTGTACAGAATGAGACATACTAATCAAAAAACACACACTCCAAAATGAGTAAAGACCACAGAAAGCACACACATATTAACATGTAATGGATATTCTCATCAATTCCAATATGCACCAAAGACCACTCAAAAATTTCAAGCTTGCAAAACCATACTAAGAAAATCTTTTTGGGATTTTTTTTTTTTTTTTTTTTTTCATTAAAAACAAGACACAAAAAAAACAAAAGCTAAAACAAAGAAACAAATTAACACAAGTCAAGTTTTCTCACCCAAATCTTTTTGATCTTAACAAAATTAGGTCTAGCGGTCTTGGTAAATGTCGCGGTGTTGTGAACACCCTCATGAATCTTGGTATTCCGCTTAGACATGTAAGGCTGTCTCCTAACCCAAAAAGTATTCAAATTCCTACCCTTTTGAGACACTTTCCCATGCAACTTATAACAATAAGAGCGAATATGACCATGCAAACCACAATGATGACAAATAAAAACAGGGAGTCTAGGGTGTACCTTCTTTTCTTTTACCTTACCAACTCTAGGAAGTTTGAGAAGTCCATCCTTATGTTGAAATTTTTGTTCTCCCTTTCCTTGAGTTCTTGTATCATGAGATGTTGAAGCACTCTGTTTTTTATCTTTCTTACCACCAAAGCCAACGCCACTCTTGTCACAACTCATTTGTTGAGATCCAATGATATCCTCCAAAGTCTTTGATCCTCTGTTCCAAAGACCAATGGTAGCCATAGCACACTTGAGCTCTTTCTCTTTCTTGATCATTAGTTCTTCCAAAGCAACTTGTGACATCTCAAGAGATTCAATCTTTTCTTCATACATGGCATGGGTTTGCAGCAGCTCATTCCTCTCTGTCTCACAAGTCAACAATTTTCCACAAAGAACTTGTCGATCATCAGCTGCCTTGATGGCATTAATCCTGGCCTCGGAAATCTCTTCCTTAAGTTTGACATTCTCACTTTCACATGCTTTGAGTTTCTTTGTGAGTTTGTCATTCAACTTGAATAAGTTAAGAGACTCCTTGTACAACTTTTCATAAGCTTCCTCAAGCTCTTCATGATCACTCTTCGAGGATTCATTATCAGTAGTGTTCTCAACTGACATCTTCGGAGACTCTGTTTGTCCTTCAGTTTCAGAAGCCGCCATGAAGGCAAGAAATTGCTTATGTCCCTCTTCGCCTAGATCTTCGTTGTCACTAGCATCGTCATCAGATTCTGATTCATCATCCCAAGTGATAGCAAGGGCTTTTTTCTTCCTCAAACGAGTGGGGCATTCTGAAGCAAAGTGGCCAAATCCTTGGCATTCATAGCATTGGAAACTTTCAGAGTTCCCTTGTATCTTTCCTTTCTCCTTCTTGGCTATAGGATTAATTTTGAGTTTATCTTTGCCTTTAGATTTATGAGAATGAGTAGATTCCAAAAGATTAGGATTCTTTTTCAAAAAAGATTTTTTAAATTGTTTAACAAAAGCAGCCATAATCTTGGAATCTATCTCGCAATCCTCATCAGAATCCTCTTCCACTTTATGAGTACTACTAAAAGCAATATCTTTTTGTTTCTTTTTGAAATTCCTATGTGCCTCATAAGTTTGGAGATTTCCAACCAACTGATCCAGCTTGAGGTTGTCAACATCTTGAGCCTCCTCGATAGCCGTAACTTTTGGTTGGAACCGATCGGGCAAGGATCTCAAAATTTTTCCCACAATTTTGGATTCTGGAATTTTTTCACCTAAATTGAAGCTGGAATTTACAATGTCACTCAACTTCGCATAAAATTCATCAAAGGTCTCACTATCTTTCATTGAAAGGTTTTCGAAACTAGATGTGAGCCTTTGAAGTTTTGAGCGTTTAACAGAAGGAGTGCCCTCATGAATAGTTTGTAAGATATCCCAAGCCTCTTTTGCGACTTCACAATTACAAATACGACTAAATTCTTCAGGTGTGACAGCGCAAAAGAGAGAATTGATAGCTTTACTATTCCAGCTACTATTTTGGTAATCAGTTGTGTCCCACTTATCAATTGGTTTGGGGATTGTAACTCCATCAATGATAATTGTTGGTTCAGTCCACCCATTCATGACGGATTGCCAAACTTTTTCATCAATAGATTTTAAAAAAGATCTCATCCGAGCTTTTCAAAAAGAATAATTGGATCCGTCAAGTAGGGGTGGTCGAACCATAGAATTTCCTTCATGAATTGTATCCATTATCACAAATCAAACAAGATCTCGTTCTAAAAGAATTTTTTTTAAAAAAAATAGAACGACCCGCTCTGATACCAATTGAAAAATCTAGAAAACCCCTAGATGTTGATTTGTGATTATGTATCAATTTTAAGCAGAATATAACAATCCCAATCAAACAATCAAGACAAAGAGACACAACGATTTAACGTGGAAAAAACCACAATTGGACACCTCCAACTGTGATCAAAAAACCACGGGCAACAGCCACAAGAACAATCCACTAAGAAGATTTAAAGGAATTACACAGGTATACTCTCAATTACCTAGCGAATCCACAACGCCTAATTGAACCAACCTCTATGTGCCTCTTCCAACCCCATCTTCACCACGGAATTGTCTTTCTGATGAGCCACTCCGGATTCCACCAAAGCTTCAGGCTCGAATTCTTCAGAATCCACAACTGAAGAATAACTCTCTTTTTTGTGTATAACAAACAAACCTTTGATGTACTCTCTTTAGATCATGAGTTGAATACTCAATAAAAAACATCAAAGAAAACAAATAAAATATCCCCAGATATAAACCTTAAGAACCAAAAAGAAGATCTGGAGGACTTCAATCAATCACCTAGTTTTGGGAGAAAACCAAGTATTTATAGAGAACCAAAAGTAATCCAAGATTGGGAAGAAAACAAACTTCTTGAGAAATCCGGATTCTGAGGTTCGCTCGAGCGAAGCTTTTCTGGCTCGAGCGAGCAGTGTATTTTTCATGATTTCTACTAGTGCCTTGGCTCGAGCGACGAATCCTTGGCTCGAGCGAGGAATACACTCTTTCAGGTTTTTGTATGGACGCAATCCTTGGCTCGAGCGTGCATTCCTTGGCTCGAGCGAGACCTAGCTCGAGCGAGAACTCCTTGGCTCGAGCGAGCAACGACGGACATGCAATTTTGAATGCAATTTTGCATTTTGCTTCGGCCGCGAGATGACCGGGCAGCTCGACCCCCGTAATAATCAGCGAAGTGGCAATCTCGAAAGCATTAACATCACAAACTTCTCTGCATGGTTTGATTCGGGTTTGGATTCGCATCTAATAAACTCATAGCCTCACTGAAATAAAAGTGCGAAAATAAATACATCTGAAAGGAGTTTTGTCAAACGGAGTTGCCAAGAATAAAAACCTAACAATCTCCCCCTTTGGCAATGCCGTGACAAAACACATCTAACAAATAAAATCCTAATCACCTCAACCCATTACATCCAACAAAAACAAACTTCTTTCTCAAGGTCATGATCTGCAAAAAAATCATTAGTGCCACAATCTCCAAAACAACTATTAGTCCCACAAGAGTATATGAAAAAGCAATAGACATATGACACGATTATCTTGAAACATGAGATGGAAAACATGAATAGATGAAAACTAAGACTCATGAAAAACAACTCTCAAACAACAAAAGCAAGATTATAAACCACACAAGCAATGATATGACGATGTAAATAACATGAACATACAAGAAGGGCAAATAGTGCATAGCAACATGCAAAACATATAACCAATCTCCCTTACCAAACATATCAAAGTGTTCATGCTAAACTACTCTTGCAATGAAAAACCAAACTCCCTTACCAACCCAAATCAAGATGAACCAAACTCCCCCTCACTAAAAGTAACCACAAACACTGAGTGAACAAGAAGAAAACGACAAAAATAATATGGTGGAGCAATCTAAAAATTTCAGATTAGTACCTTAAAACACACAAGACTATCCAAGAAGCACCATTACAAGAAAACACAATGTGCACAGTCTATAGAAAATTCCTCATGAAAGAAAGTGATGCATTATGTGAAAAGCATAGATCCCATGATAAAAAGTGTGTGTGTGACTCTTGGAGTTCGACAAACACTAGATTCAATCCTAGTAGTGATATGAAAGTTGGACCTCCGACAAGAGAATCTAAGCACAACTATAGGAAAGTCAAACCACTAGGAATCAAGGGGTATTTGGTGAGTAAAGGCGGAGGCTCCCCCTCAATCAATGAATCTTTTCCCTTTTTTTTTCACATGTTTTTTCTTTCTTTTGCATATTTTGTCTTCTTCTCTTTCTTTTGCTTTTGCTTTTTCTTTTTCTTTTTCTTTTTCTTTTGCACAATCATTGGTGGCTGACACGCTCAAGAGTATGGAAACCGAACCAGAGAAGCATGGATATAATAAGGATGGCCTGGTTGGTGACTCTGAGGTAGCCTTTTCCTCATGGCTAGACTGCAAAGAATTAAGGGGAAAGCCATGGAGATGCAAAAAGATGGAAGGTGGTTAAGAGACTCAACATCACCCAAGATATGCTAGTATAGGTCAATTCCTTTAGAAAAGCAAAAGATCAATGACAGAAGTCCATAAGAAAATAATCACTAAGGCGGAAGACTCCAAAATTTGCTAATCCAAGAGTGTGTACAGAATGAGACATACTAATCAAAAAACACACACTCCAAAATGAGTAAAGACCACAGAAAGCACACACATATTAACATGTAATGGATATTCTCATCAATTCCAATATGCACCAAAGACCACTCAAAAATTTCAAGCTTGCAAAACCATACTAAGAAAATCTTTTTGGGATTTTTTTTTTTTTTTTTTTTCATTAAAAACAAGACACAAAAAAAACAAAAGCTAAAACAAAGAAACAAATTAACACAAGTCAAGTTTTCTCACCCAAATCTTTTTGATCTTAACAAAATTAGGTCTAGCGGTCTTGGTAAATGTCGCGGTGTTGTGAACACCCTCATGAATCTTGGTATTCCGCTTAGACATGTAAGGCTGTCTCCTAACCCAAAAAGTATTCAAATTCCTACCCTTTTGAGACACTTTCCCATGCAACTTATAACAATAAGAGCGAATATGACCATGCAAACCACAATGATGACAAATAAAAACAGGGAGTCTAGGGTGTACCTTCTTTTCTTTTACCTTACCAACTCTAGGAAGTTTGAGAAGTCCATCCTTATGTTGAAATTTTTGTTCTCCCTTTCCTTGAGTTCTTGTATCATGAGATGTTGAAGCACTCTGTTTTTTATCTTTCTTACCACCAAAGCCAACGCCACTCTTGTCACAACTCATTTGTTGAGATCCAATGATATCCTCCAAAGTCTTTGATCCTCTGTTCCAAAGACCAATGGTAGCCATAGCACACTTGAGCTCTTTCTCTTTCTTGATCATTAGTTCTTCCAAAGCAACTTGTGACATCTCAAGAGATTCAATCTTTTCTTCATACATGGCATGGGTTTGCAGCAGCTCATTCCTCTCTGTCTCACAAGTCAACAATTTTCCACAAAGAACTTGTCGATCATCAGCTGCCTTGATGGCATTAATCCTGGCCTCGGAAATCTCTTCCTTAAGTTTGACATTCTCACTTTCACATGCTTTGAGTTTCTTTGTGAGTTTGTCATTCAACTTGAATAAGTTAAGAGACTCCTTGTACAACTTTTCATAAGCTTCCTCAAGCTCTTCATGATCACTCTCCGAGGATTCATTATCAGTAGTGTTCTCAACTGACATCTTCGGAGACTCTGTTTGTCCTTCAGTTTCAGAAGCCGCCATGAAGGCAAGAAATTGCTTATGTCCCTCTTCGCCTAGATCTTCGTTGTCACTAGCATCGTCATCAGATTCTGATTCATCATCCCAAGTGATAGCAAGGGCTTTTTTCTTCCTCAAACGAGTGGGGCATTCTGAAGCAAAGTGGCCAAATCCTTGGCATTCATAGCATTGGAAACTTTCAGAGTTCCCTTGTATCTTTCCTTTCTCCTTCTTGGCTATAGGATTAATTTTGAGTTTATCTTTGCCTTTAGATTTATGAGAATGAGTAGATTCCAAAAGATTAGGATTCTTTTTCAAAAAAGATTTTTTAAATTGTTTAACAAAAGCAGCCATAATCTTGGAATCTATCTCGCAATCCTCATCAGAATCCTCTTCCACTTTATGAGTACTACTAAAAGCAATATCTTTTTGTTTCTTTTTGAAATTCCTATGTGCCTCATAAGTTTGGAGATTTCCAACCAACTGATCCAGCTTGAGGTTGTCAACATCTTGAGCCTCCTCGATAGCCGTAACTTTTGGTTGGAACCGATCGGGCAAGGATCTCAAAATTTTTCCCACAATTTTGGATTCTGGAATTTTTTCACCTAAATTGAAGCTGGAATTTACAATGTCACTCAACTTCGCATAAAATTCATCAAAGGTCTCACTATCTTTCATTGAAAGGTTTTCGAAACTAGATGTGAGCCTTTGAAGTTTTGAGCGTTTAACAGAAGGAGTGCCCTCATGAATAGTTTGTAAGATATCCCAAGCCTCTTTTGCGACTTCACAATTACAAATACGACTAAATTCTTCAGGTGTGACAGCGCAAAAGAGAGAATTGATAGCTTTACTATTCCAGCTACTATTTTGGTAATCAGTTGTGTCCCACTTATCAATTGGTTTGGGGATTGTAACTCCATCAATGATAATTGTTGGTTCAGTCCACCCATTCATGACGGATTGCCAAACTTTTTCATCAATAGATTTTAAAAAAGATCTCATCCGAGCTTTTCAAAAAGAATAATTGGATCCGTCAAGTAGGGGTGGTCGAACCATAGAATTTCCTTCATGAATTGTATCCATTATCACAAATCAAACAAGATCTCGTTCTAAAAGAATTTTTTTTAAAAAAAATAGAACGACCCGCTCTGATACCAATTGAAAAATCTAGAAAACCCCTAGATGTTGATTTGTGATTATGTATCAATTTTAAGCAGAATATAACAATCCCAATCAAACAATCAAGACAAAGAGACACAACGATTTAACGTGGAAAAAACCACAATTGGACACCTCCAACTGTGATCAAAAAACCACGGGCAACAGCCACAAGAACAATCCACTAAGAAGATTTAAAGGAATTACACAGGTATACTCTCAATTACCTAGCGAATCCACAACGCCTAATTGAACCAACCTCTATGTGCCTCTTCCAACCCCATCTTCACCACGGAATTGTCTTTCTGATGAGCCACTCCGGATTCCACCAAAGCTTCAGGCTCGAATTCTTCAGAATCCACAACTGAAGAATAACTCTCTTTTTTGTGTATAACAAACAAACCTTTGATGTACTCTCTTTAGATCATGAGTTGAATACTCAATAAAAAACATCAAAGAAAACAAATAAAATATCCCCAGATATAAACCTTAAGAACCAAAAAGAAGATCTGGAGGACTTCAATCAATCACCTAGTTTTGGGAGAAAACCAAGTATTTATAGAGAACCAAAAGTAATCCAAGATTGGGAAGAAAACAAACTTCTTGAGAAATCCGGATTCTGAGGTTCGCTCGAGCGAAGCTTTTCTGGCTCGAGCGAGCAGTGTATTTTTCATGATTTCTACTAGTGTCTTGGCTCGAGCGACGAATCCTTGGCTCGAGCGAGGAATACACTCTTTCAGGTTTTTGTATGGACGCAATCCTTGGCTCGAGCGTGCATTCCTTGGCTCGAGCGAGACCTAGCTCGAGCGAGAACTCCTTGGCTCGAGCGAGCAACGACGGACATGCAATTTTGAATGCAATTTTGCATTTTGCTTCGGCCGCGAGATGACCGGGCAGCTCGACCCCCGTAATAATCAGCGAAGTGGCAATCTCGAAAGCATTAACATCACAAACTTCTCTGCATGGTTTGATTCGGGTTTGGATTCGCATCTAATAAACTCATAGCCTCACTGAAATAAAAGTGCGAAAATAAATACATCTGAAAGGAGTTTTGTCAAACGGGGTTGCCAAGAATAAAAACCTAACAAATTCTATTTGAGAAATACATATTTTCCATATATAATTATAATTTAATTATTATGACAATTGAAAAAAAAAACTATCTCGATATACAAATAAATAAATAAATAAGATAAAGCGTGCTTGATTATGTATCACAAGGATCAAAATAAATTTTTTTTGTCTCTTATTTTTTGCCTTAATATTAATTTATACTTAATTTTTTATTTAACATGAAATTATCTATTACAAAACATTTATATTTAATTTAAATTTTATATACTTATATACAATACCTATGAATAATTTGAAAAGAATAACAAAGAAATAATCAATATTCTACATAATTAATTTATATATTTTCTTTTTAATCCAATCACAATATATTTACATTTAATCTTTTAAATAAATTTTGTATAGTTCAATTTCTATATATTTTTATTTTTCAAATAAATATAAAATTAAATAATTAGAATCACTTTTAATTCTATATTACTAATTCTCTTTCTAATTTAACTATTATTTTTAATATTAAAATGAGTGTTTATTTTTGTATCTTATAATTTAATATAGGGCGCTTAGTCGAAAAGTTCAAATTTGAATTTGCTTGGTCAAACAGTCCACGCGTTAAATGTTTTGTCCAAAAGGACAAGCCTAGATAAAATGACCAAAATATCCCTATATATATCATATACACAGTAATGCGTCACAAACATCACAAAATCTCTCTCTCTCTCTCTCTCTCTCTCTCTCTCTCTCTTTCTCTCTTTCTCTCTTCATCTCCACCACCACTGTCCCAAAACCACCGTCCTTCCTGCCATACCTGGTCCACTATATAGAAACACCACTATTGCGAAGATTTGGAGTCCTAACATGATTAATCCAAAATCTTACCATACCAAATAATAACATTAATCCCAAAAGTCCTCTTTCCCATTGAACTACATATCAAATATTACAAATTTTTAGATTCTTGTCTTACTTACAACAACATTAACATAGTTCAAGATGCTAAAGGATAAAAATAATAATACTTTAATAGCGTACAAATATCAAGGCAAGGCCTTGTTACAATAAAATGGACACGCGGTCCTAAAACACATATGCTCGGAGCTTCCACATAACACATCCATGAGCCTTCATGCCCCAACAAAACAAAAGAGTCCACCTCTTTCTCATAGGGGTGGTTGCACATCACTAATTCTTGAAATTATTAGATAGGAATGAGTTAGATGCTCGGTAGAAATACTTTTAACAAAGTATCTAATTATTCGAAAATCCATATGGCATTATTACAACCAAAACATTTTCTTGTTCAACTCATGTTAAAGGTTTAAGCAACGAAACTTAGATATTATAATTTTCATGAAAAAAAAAATCACATTTCAACACCGGGGGGTAAATATGTCGTGAAGCCCTTAAGGAGAGTCCCAATACATACATATACATAGGTCTATTTCAAAATATTCCCACATTTGCCAGCTATTAATGCGACAGGGAATGAGCATACAAAATCATCTATTTTTTTACTTTTACCTACTACAATACGGCAGGATCAATGGATACCCAAAAACACTTTCCCACATTCGTTTGGTAATAAGCTCAAGACAAGGCAATTGGGCACCTAAACTTTTCACCGCACGGGTACTAACAACACACAACTCTTTCCAAAAATCGACTCCCTACCTGGACTCACATGCTATTTACCACCCATTTAAACAACCTTTCCAAGATTTCCAAACATTCATATATTCTTTAGGTAGAGGGTAATGTACACCTCTTAAGTAATTTAATGGAGTAATGAGAAACAATATTCATAATTCAAGAAGAAGAAAAAAAAATCTCCAGAGATTCTAATTTCACAAGTCTCAATCAATACATATTCAAAATATCATAATCCATTCATCAATTTTAAAGAATTAAAAATCAATTTCATCTTTTCTCCAAATTTTACAACTAGGGTTTTCACAAATTTGGGGCTTTTACCCGTAAATCATGTTAAATGCTATTTCCTAACTAAAATCTTCATAATCCATAGCCATATAGAAATCTTAAGAAAATGTAGAAAAAATTTTATTTTTGAAACAAAACCCAATTTTGTAAACTCAAACATTAAATTATAGCATCAATGTCATAATAGCACCACATAAACATCCTCAAAATAAAGAGATAAAAGATTAAAAGTAATCCTACCTCATAGATAAAAGTAGAGAAGCTAGATCAAGTTGATTCCTTCAAAAAATCCAAAATCCAATTGGTCAAAATGTTGATCTTCAATTGTTCTTCATCTTTAATGCAAGATCTATGGTGGATTCTTGGTGAAAAATAGATAAAATCAAGGTTTGGATGAAATCAAGGTTCGCGTAAAGAGCAAGAAACAACTCCCATAAGAGAAGATAAGGCAACCCAATGATATCAGGGATAGAATAACTTCCAATAGAATTACAATCGCCGCTCCAAAATCTAGTTCGAAATCTAAAAGAAACTTTCACATTTCAGTCTCACACTAAATGATGTGAACAACAATTCGAAAGTGGTGTGCCTCTCTTTCAACTCATTCACAAGAATTACCTCTACGAGCCACAAGAACCCATCGATCCTACGAGACAAAAGTCAAACAAAATGTGTCACTAACTTACCCTACAGTACTCGCGTCTCAAACAGACTCAAACTGAAGAGAATAACTCTCAGTTATCTAACGACCTAAAATCTTAGAAAGATAAGCTCTTACATCACATTTACACCCCAAGAAACCTATCGGTTGCTCGACAACCAAATTTTCAAACAATTACCTCACAACACTTCATAAGTCCTCAACCCCCTCTCATGAGAAGAAAATATTCTAATAAGAGTTCCATCTGCCAATCATGGCCTTCGACGAAACACAACCCAACAAAATCAAAGTACCACGAACTACGTTCTTACAACACAACTAGTGTTCCATGTTCACACCTTTAATCAATTGTGTCTTTTTTTTTCCCCTTCTTCTTCTTCTTCTTCTTCTTTTTTGAAATACTTAAGAACCAAAAACACCAAAAAATAATATTTCCTGACTTTTAAAGGAGATTATTCTTCATAGAAAACTTTATATATATATATAATGTTTTAGATGCGCACAAGTGAATTGTAAAAGTGAAGAGTTTGAAAAAGAAATTTATTTATTTATTTATATATATTGTTTGAAATAGTTAAGGGTTATACACATCATAAGAACGATTCATTAAAATCCGTATTTTAGCCTACTTGCAAGTAGCAAACTTCAAACCGTTTCCAAACGAACGGATATATGATGCTTTGTTCCAAATTAGGCGATCTAGTCTATTCTTGTGTGTTGTACGCATCACATAGTAAATTCTAGCTAATAACCAGAATAAGAACGCATGTGTTTTCAAAAATAAGATATCATGCTTAGTACAGGAAGATCTTTGATCGGGCGAGCGGCGGTGCTCATAGATGACCTTCCCCAATCGTACCCAAGTTCCCGAGCCGAGGCAACTTTGGTGATGACGGACACGTGGCCTTAGGCACGAGTTAGGGTTTCCTAAATTCCTCTAAAAATAAAATATTTAGGTGGCGACTCTGTATCTGGAAAAACAGTCCATGTTTGGTACTTCTTTCTTAAAAATCAGTTTTCCAAAACGATTTGTCGGATTTGGAATCTTTGGTGATTTATCAATCTCACATCGCACATGGTGAGATCAGATTAAGAACCGTGACATTTGAGTCCGAACTGTAGCATGAAGCCCAAGGGCGCGCCTACACCTCATCTTCTTCCTGTACTTGAAGAAATTTTTGTTGAATGGCATTGGCGTAATCCGCCATATAGCTCGGAATGAAGTGCTGAGGAGGGTTTTGGATGAACTTAGCTTCGTGGCCATAATCGAGCTGTGACAAGGCCGTCTTCCATCCGCATTTGAAGAATATGTCCTTTGCAGCTTCACATTGCAGGATGTAGATGGCCTCACCCTCCTTGTAACCACGGTCTTCAGCGTCGTCCGCGCTTTTCTTTAGCTCGGCGATCTCTGCATCCTTCTTTTTCTCAAGCTTGGCAAGCTCGTGCAAGTAGCGATCTTTCAGCCCGGCTAAACCCTTCTGCTTGTCCGCTTCCGCCGAATTGACCAAACCGGTGAGTCGGGCTATTTCGGTCTGTAGCTCGGCCGTTCTTTTTTTGGATTCCTCTAGTTCGGCCGTCTTGGCGTTGGCTTCTGCCACAGCTTGCCGTGTGGTCTTACGCAGCTCCAACACGCGCTTGTGAGCAACGTGATTCTTCTGTATAGCCTGCAGAGAGAGAGATAGCAATAATGATTAAAACCGTGCAAACAGATGTATAGATTAGAAAGACAACAAAAGAAACTTACCAGCACCATTGACTTCGTCGCTGAGCGAATGGCCTTCAGCTTGATCAAATGATCATGATGCTCCATGTCGGCTGGCAAGTATACACTCTTAGCAAGATTGAAGGCGAGCGAGTGGTCTTTTTCAGCGACCGCTGAATATGTGTTCACAATGGTCTGGTTCTTAAAGGTCACTCTTGGTGCCCACTCAGAAGGGCTAGCCCGGTCAGAACGCATGGGTTCTGGGCTCGGTTGTGTGGTCTCTAGAAATACGGTGTCATCTTCATCGACGAGATGTGGCCCGGTCGAAGAAGTGCGAGCGCATTTACTGGGCCGAGATGACGAGGCATGAGCTATTGGAAGAGCTACCACGGCCTCATGTGTTTGTCTGGCCCGTAGTACCTCGGTTTGGTCCCCGACGGCTGGGGCAGTTCTTTCGGTGATTAGTGCTCTGACTGCTCTCTTCTTAGCCATTTCTTGCTCCTATGTTAATGGGATCAGATTGATCTGAGGTAGTGTTAGATCTGGTTCTGGTGAAGGTTCTAGAAGGAAATCTGTCACCCTAGTCTTCTTCCTATTGCTGTATCTGTACGTCAGTTCAAAATTGAGTAGCTTGGCCCAACCTCTATCACGGTACCAAAGCGCAGCGCGGAGTGCGTCTAGATTGGGGTATTGGTACTACGATTTTAGTTGGTTCAAGTCTGCATAAAGAAAAAAGGCAACAGTTAGCGCGGCACAAAACTTATAAACAGTAAAGAAAGCACAAGCTAAGCCGATGTATTTATACCGGCTACTCCTTTATTCCAGTAAAATTGGTTGTCCGGTATCTGGGCTTCCTGATCTTCGAAGTTGCCCGAGACCTAGAAAAAGTCGTCGTCATTTACGTCTTTGTCCGGTGTATTTTTGATTATTTTCTCTCGGTGTCTTCTTATTCTTAAATAACATACCCAGCCATCTTCATTCTGGCCAAGTGAATATTGGTGAAAAAGCTCGGCTAAACCGAGGTTGAGGCCAAGCCGGCGATTTAGCTCGGTGATGCCATTTATTATTCTGTATGAATTGGTGCTAAGTTGGGTTGGGCATATTCTAGTTTGCCTAAGGAATTCGCATAGGAGTGGTTGAACTGCGAATCGGAGGCCGGCTTCAACAATGGATAGCACGGTAAATGGAACAAAACCTTGTTTTCCCCAGGGCGTGGTATCTAGTTCGGTTAGGGAAAGATGGACGTCGTCTGGAATTTGGTAATCCTTTCGAAACTCAACTATGGCCCCTGGTGAGTTTACTAAGAATCGATATTTTCCCATGTGGACTTAAATTATGTATAAATTAACTCGGAGCCTTAGCTCGATGTTGAGATGACGTTGGGTATCTCGGTTGAGCGTACAAATGTGTGTCTGGCCAAACCTAGTCAGTCTGCAAAGTGAAGATAAAAAGTGTTACGCCCAGACAAGTGCACCGGGCTAAATAAGAAGGATAAGCAAATGATAAAAACTCTAGATTGGCTAAGTAGGTTGCAACCTTTAGCTCGGTCATAGTGCAAGTTTTTAGCCCAGTTATTGAGCATTAAGGGTCCTAACCCAGTCAGGGCACAAGTTTTTAGCTCGGTTATTGAGTAAGGTTTCCTAGTCTGGTTGGAGTGAAGGATTTTAGCTCGGCTAAATGAAATGGAAGGTTCTTAGACTGGTTGAAACTTAAGGTGTGGCGTGAAGTTTTACTTCGGTTAATGGGGGAGTTATCTAGTTCTGCTGGGTGCACACCTAAATACAAACAGGTTCCTAGTTCGGTTGAAGTATTATTTTAGATCAAATGAGTCATTTTTCAGATTGTTTGTGAATCCAGTGGATCTATTACATGGTTTTTGGAACAAAGTGGTTATTTCCCATTGAAATGGGAACTATAATAGTGTGTTTTGAGAAACATACGAATATTATACTACATACTACAAGACTATACAAACAAACAGAAAATGGGATTGAGTTACTTACAGTTTGAAGACAGGAGGACGCAGATCAAAGTCGCAGGAATGGCAGGGAGAATACGAGCTTTGCAAGGATTATGGTGGTGAAAATGGAGGCTCAGAGGGCAAGAGAGAGAAGATGAATAGTAGAAGTGGTTGGTTCAAAACGTAGGGTTTTTGTATAAAGCGTATGAAAAAGGCAGGACTGTTCAAAAATTTCGAAGTACGAGGGCGGCGTTGACAGCTGTACTCAACCAATAGGGGGCCATCCTACTGTCTATGGAATAGCAAGCGATTCAGATGTACAGCGTGACTGAAGAGACGTTTTTTGACCGAACAAATCGGTGGCCCGATGACAATTTAGCTCGGTTGAAGATCTGAAGTTTTAACTCGGCTGGTAACAAATAATCCCAATCATGCTACGCAGATGGAATTAAGGGGCAATTGAGAGGGAGTTTTTATGAGCATTAAGGCCGAGCTAAGCCCAGGCGTAGTAATAGGCCGTTCTATGGGCCGTGGTGAAAAGGGCTTAGCGAGTGGACCTTAGTGTTAGCTTGGTCCAAGTATGGTTACAGCCACTACGGTCGGAGTGGTGATAATTAGCTCGGTCATAGTATTTGGAGTCGAGGTATTTGGGCTTCTTATGGTGGACCTTGCTCTTGTTAGCTTGGTCAAAGCTTGCTGTAGTTAGTTCGGTCTCAACAGACAAAACCGAGGTACAAGTGAACAAGAGCCGAGCTATGTGTTGCATGTGAAGGCGCTGGATTAAGTATGACAAAGGGCTAGTGTTAGCTCGGTCATATTGTCATCTAATCGAGGTAAAACCATCTCACTTGGTTTAAGCAGTGAGGGGGGTGTTGAAGAATAAACATGATCTTTCAGGAGTGTGATTCCTAGGAGGACTCTACATGGAGGAATAAGAGTCCTACTAGTATTGTGCCAGGCAAAAACTATAAAAGCTCACAACATAGCCTATGTAGAGGTAACACACAACTTTGATTCTCGAATACACATAGCTTTTGTCTATTTGTCTATTTTGCTGACTTAGGCATCGGAGAGGTATCCGGCACACACCCGCCGACTAGCTCACGTTTGTGTTTTCAGGGAGTAAAGCGACGACATTTGGAGGAGTGCAAACTTGATCAACAGAATCATACGAGAACATTATTCCATGCTCGTACACTTTCTATGATAATGAGAGTAATTAACCCTATTTGATGTATTTTTAACTTGTTAACAAAACCTTTAGTTTGTACCGTGATAATCATTAATTTTGTATTGATATTATTGTGCAAGAGCAATAGAAATGTCTTGGTACACCATGTAGAGCATTGCTCTCGGACCATTATAAATCAATACAAAGTTGTGATTTATACAATTATCTTATCATTTGTGATGAATGTACTTGTGTTGTTGTGATTTATTAATACAATTAACCAATAACATTATGCTCGGATCGTATGGTCAAAAAAAAAATTAAATAAATAAATAAAAGATAGTTTTAATCCCTAAAATATACATTATTTTTTATTTTAATTTCTTAAGTTTAATTTTGTCATTTTAGTCCTCAAAATTGTCAATTTAAGTAAGTTTGTTTCTAGGTCTAACGTCTGTCTACATTGATAACGGAAATATGGATAAAAGACAATTTTAATCCCTAAAATATGCATTTCTTGTCATTTTAGTCCTACGAGTTTTAAATTTTGTTATTTTGGTCCTCAAAGTTGTGAATTTAAGTTAATTTGGCCCTAACTCAAGTTGACAACGTTGAGGACCAAAATTACTAGATTTAAAACTTGAGGGACTAAAATGACAAAAAAACTCAAACTCATACTGTACAGGGGAGAAATATTCATTGTTTTCCATACGCCTTGATACCAAGCTCACCTTGCTCCGAATGGACTCTGATTCATTACGAATAGAACATAAGTAAGCTACCCGGTGGGTGGTTTGCTAGAAAACCCCTTCCGACGGTCAAGTTAGTTCACTTGAGGAAGAAATAGTGCAGACCACTAGAGAGAGAGAGAGAATTGCAAAAGTTTGCTTACCCTTCTCTGGTGGTCAACGTGCGCCTTATCTAGGTTGGCTAGGCAGCTCAAGACTGTGCCCACACTATCTCTGTTGTCCTTTCTGGGACACGCGGTAGTACTTCCCCCGCTCTTCATTACATGCATATGCGTCAATACCACCAACTAACATTGGTAAAATTGCCAAACGGTATTAACAAGTTTAGGTGGATTCCTCGCCAAATTCTATTAGGCCACGTGGTATGCCCTAGCCTAGCAACCACTTTTGTTATTCTCAAATATGCTAGCTAAAGTCCTCTAGTCGATCCAGCATAGGTCAGCCGTCGGTCGATTTTCTAGCTCGGCCAAACCCACTATGGCATTGACCTTTAGCCTGTTTCTTGTTCTTCAGCTCAGTCATAGGTGGTTGGCTTGCCCTTGACTCAGCTCGGTCCATAACCAAAGTGCAATTCATTATGTAGCTCGGACCTCACACTACCCGACCCAAGCTTGTGGTCCAAACCAAGCCTAGCTCGGTTGGTTCAAAGGTTGGTGTTGGCCCAGCTTATTCTTAGCCTGGCCCAACATTAGAGCCTTGGTAGATTTAGCTCGGTCAAACATCGAGGCCTATTTAGCTTGATCCAACGCCGAGGCCCATTTAGCTCGATATATTTGTTCGGCACAAATTCCCCTCTCAAATATTATTGTACAAGAGCAATAGAAATGTCTTGGTACATCATGTAGAGCATTGCTCTCGGACCATTACAAATCAATACAAAGTTGTGATTTGTACAATTATCTTATCATTTGTGATGAATGTTATGTTGTTGTGATTTATTAATAAAACTAAACAATAACATTATGCTCGGATCGTAGGGCCAAAAAAAAAATAATAATAAATAAATAAAAGATAGTTTTAATTCTTAAAATATGCCTCGTTTTTTATTTATTTATTTTAGTCTCTTATGTTTTAATTTTGTCATTTTAGTTTTTAAAATTGTCAATTTAAGTCAGTTTGATCCTAGGTCTAACATCCATCTACATTGATAATAGAAATATGGATAAAAGATAATTTTAATCCCTCAAACATGCGTTTCTTGTCATTTTAGTCCTTCAAGTTTTAAATTTTGTCATTTTGGTCCTCAAAGTTGTGAATTTAAGTCAATTTGGTCTTAACTCAAATTGACAACATTGAGAACCAAAATTACTAAATTTAAAACTTGAAAAACTAAAATGACAAAAAACTCATACTTTAGGAACTAAAATTATCTTTTATCAAAGGATAAAATACTTTTCCCGTTGTCAATGTAAACGGACGTTAGAGATATGACTAAATTGACTCAAATTGACAACTTTGACGATCAAAATGACAAAATTAAAACTTGACGGACTAAAATGACAAATAACGCATATTTTAAAGATTAAAATTCTCTTTCATCCCCACACACGCACACGCGCACAAACACACAAAAAAAAAAAAAAAAGGTCATTTAGGTGAAGAAAAAAAAAGCGATTGTATTTTTTCACTATCATTTTTGGATGAGTAAGGAAACAAAGCATGCGAGAGAGATATAAGTAAGATTTCTTCTTTTTTTATTTTAAGGGATATTTTATAACCATTCAACTTGTTTCGCACCACTTTTAGTGATAAATGAAATAAATTTACCAATCGTGCTTCATGAAAACCCTTCTAGACTGAAAACAAAATTCAATTTCAAAAACTTAGGTAGTGTTTGGTTTAATTTTAAATTAACTCTTGAATTGAAAAATAAAAAAATATGTTTGGCTTTTTAAAATGGTTTTCAAAATCATTTTTTCTCTCTCCTTTATTTTTCTCTCTTTTTTTTTTCGGTCAAATATTTTTTCTCTCTTCTTTCTTATTCTCTACATTCTATATACCAATCAATCAATCAATTTTTTTCTTATATCCATTTATTAAACTATATTTTTTTTACACATCAATCAAATATTTTTTCTTTCTCATTTCTCCTCTCTCATTCTTTCATATTTTATATATCAATCAATCAATCAATCAATTTTTTTTTCACATCCATTTATTCAACTACAAAAAAATAAATAATATATATATATATATAAATCATTCCAGAATTATTTTCAAAACTCATAAACAAATAAATTTTCAATTTTTAAAACTTTTTTCAAAAGCTTATCTTCCAAAACTAAACCAAACAAATCAAAGTTTCACTTCATGTGAGCAAGACATGATATATAGGTCGATAAAATTGATTTAATGAAAAAATTATGTGGTTTAAAGTTCTTGGATTGGATATGATTTATTTCTTTGTGACTATTAGTTCACAATAAAATTTATGTAAATAATAAGTCAAATTTTTCTATGATGCATAATCTTTTACCTTTTATACGAAAATAAATTGTTCTAAAAAATAGTTATTGTGAAACACACATTTCCTAACAATTCAACAAACGAGAGAGAAATCAATTTTTCCTCTAGGTTCTGATCAATTGAACGCAGTATATAAGAAACCTCATATAATAACACTACTAATAATAATTGTCACCTTTTATGTGGAAGTGGTAAACATTTTCTGCATTTTCTGTTGATTATGGAAAACAATATCCTTTGACTCTCATCTATACCGTAAAAGAAGGTTTTTAATCCCAAACATTGTGGGAGTTTCAATCTCTCAATCTAAATTTCTTGATTTTTTTATTTAAAAAAAACACCTTTGCATTTATTAACTTCTCCCAACTCTCAAGTCTTAACCTTATAATAACACTTTAATGCATTAAGAACAAGTATAAAAAAAATTCTTTGAAATTCAACACGTATGAATTCTTTGAAAAGTCCCAACACATATGATTATTATCCCTCATAATAACATTTTAATACATTAAGAACAAGTATAAAAAAAATTTCTTGAAAAGTCCAACACATATGATTATTATCAAAATATTAAACTTTAATATAATATAATAATAATAAAAACATTTAATTATTTGAAAAGTCCAGCACATATGATTATTATCAAAATATTAAACTTTAATATAATATAAAAAAGGAAAAAAAGAAGACATTCAAAAAAAAATTAAAAATCACAATTTACATATATAGATAATTGTAAATACAATCCGTGCATAGCACGGGTGATATGCTAGTTTTCATTATACCAAATACTAAAAAAGATTATTTTACCTTTATCTCCTAAATTATCACCACTTTGTTTATTTCATCCTTAAACTATTAATTACATCTATTTAGTACTTGAAATTCATAATTTTAGTCCGTAATGACTAGTTAAAGAAAATTCATCAAATTAGTAACCCTTTAAACTTAATTTGTTGCCTAAAAGAGTAATTTTACAAATAGTAATTGTTGAAGCTTGATTTGATTGGACAGGAGGTCATTTTAATGCAATCAAATACTCATTCTTTTTGTTATTTTAAACAAATTACACCTCACGACCAATTTGACGGTTGTTTGGTTATATGATTAAATTGTTTAAATTTAAAATAGAGAAGAGCCTCAGACCTCCATTGGGGTATGATTGGTTGAATTTTTTTTTTTTTTTCTTCCTTGGTCCATAGCCTTCCATGTGGAGTGGGGGTGCTGGGTCACCCCCAGTGGGGTCCCAGCACGGCTGTTTAAAATAACATTTTTGGCCATCAAATTAGGCATCAACAATTGTTGATTTGTATAATTTTCTCTAATTAGACCACATGACCTAAAATTAGAAAGTTTAAAAACTAAATAGATAAAATTGATAACTTAAAGATGAAATAAAAAAAATGTCAATGGTTTAAAAGACAAAATGAAACTTAAATCCTACCAGAAAATACCAAAAACAAATCATAATAATCATAAAGTATGTCAATCATAGAAATTCAAATAAACTTTGAAGAAATTCATATGGGTAATTTTGGGACTTTTACATTCTAACAAATGAATACTGAATTACTCAACAGACTCTTATCTGTTCGGAGCTTTTACATTCTAGTCAACTACTTGGAAACAAATACAGAATTAGTGAATTACCAAGAAAGGAGAATTGGGTTTTGGCCAATGATGTAGTAGCCACACCTTAGGGTGTGGTAGGAGAGAGATTAGGAGTTCGATCGGATAGAGTAACAGTAAATTCTTTAAGTTATAATCTAACTATATTAATATACTAAAGTTATCTTTGACAACGACCCAAAAAAAAAAGAAATTTATAAATGAATTGTATCAACACTGATACGATCACTCAAATCTTTGATCATCAATATAACTGAGCTCTCATAAACATTTACAGAACATTCATAAAAAATCAGTAATTTGGATGATTGAATTTTTAATGCTAAATTGAGGGGTCGTCTAGCAAGGGATCTGATCGGTGAACCACTTCATGACATGAATCGGAGCCTTGATCAAGCACAGAGCTAGCTCCACTATCGCCGTCACGCACAAGCAACATGGGCATAAGCAGCTCAACACCAACCTGAAAATCACAAATTAATGTATACACTGATGCAACGTAAAACGTAAAATAGTAACAAATTTTAGAATTCATTAATTGAAAACTAATTAAAAAGTATACAATGATTTTAGTCTAAATTTTATTTTATTTTTTTTAAAAAAAAATTAATTATGAAGTATCCGCCGAATTGAGTATAATATTTGTATTTAGATAGAGACAGAGAGACGAACCCG
The DNA here is from genome assembly GCF_055761805.1 of Camellia sinensis. NCBI lineage: Eukaryota > Viridiplantae > Streptophyta > Magnoliopsida > Ericales > Theaceae > Camellia > Camellia sinensis. Next base: position 140,034,356 of record NC_138969.1, on the reverse strand, counting down.
ACGACCCAGATGACGATGCCGACGAGAGAGAGGAGGAGGGATAAGAAGGCAAAGGGCAGACCCAACAGAAAGCCCAAAGGCCTGCATTCACAGTCCTCACCACAACAACAGCACATTTCTCTGGTTTTCTTTGTTCTTCAGGGGTTTGTGTTTCGTGGGTTTGTGAGTTTTTCTTGTATTTGTTGTTTGTGTTGTGTGTGTAGCTTTATTATCAACATTGTTTGATGGAGGACACAAATGCCCACCAATGACGCAGCAATTATTCAGTAATTCTGAAATATGAATAAATGATATTTTATAATATTATGATTAATAAAGAAGACCAATACGAGAGACATTATATTGGGAGATTAAAAAATATAAAAAAAATATATATTAAATAATAATTGATTAGCAAATACATACTTATAAGCAGAGGCAAAGGCAAATAGAAACACGTTCTCTGTCGTTTACACCTCTTTAGGTCTATTCTCCCAACCACAACAAACTACCATTATGCAATCCGTTGACTTCACCCACCAATTCCATCACTCCATCTCGTACTCCCACTTTCTCCAAAACTTATCTAACTTTATTTATTTTTTAGTAAATTTATATCTACAAAAATCCATCACAATACTAGACACAGGTTTCGTTTGGACAGTGGATTTTTTGGGAAGGACTAAAAAGTTTAGGATTAAAAAGTTTAATTTGGAAAGGATTTTTGGTTTTTTAATTTTTTTGTAAGAGAAAGAATATAATAATTATGAATTAAATGTGATATTTTGTCTTATTAGACTAAAAAAATTATTTTATTTATTTATTTTTGACTATTTCAACCAAAAAAAAATTCCCCAAGTCCAACTTCCCAAATGAATCAGATTTAAAAAAAATGAATTCCACGTAAACTCTGTAAAATGTTGTCTACTTATTTATATTTTATGTCAGGTTGAAAATTAAGGTTTGACCTTTGTAATAAAATAATAAAAATATTATAAGTTCTAAATTTTTTTATCAAATAAATGGCCAAATATCTTCCATAAATTATGAATCCGACATTCACATAAGATATTTGATCATTTATTTAATAGAAAATTTGATATCTGTTAACTTCACCCACCATTACCATCAGTCCATCTCTCGTAGTACTCCCACTTTCTCCAAAACTTATCTAACTTTATTTATTTTTTAATAAATTTATATCTACAAAAATCCATCAGAACCCTAGAGATATGTGTTTGGTTTATATTTTGAGATAAATTTAAAAAATAGATAAAATAAAATAAAAAATTAATTAATTAATTAATTAAGGAGAAAGTTTAAAATTTTTTTGGTTTGTTTTGTTTTATATTTTGAAACATAAGTGATTGGTAGCTCGAAAGAGAGGGCCCCCGAATCCCCCTGAATTCAAAAACGACGTCGTTTCGTCGTTTTGACTTTTTTTTTTTTTTTTCAGAAGAAGAAAATCAGAAGAAGAGAAGGAAGAAGAAGAAGAAGAACTGGAAGAAAAAGAACTGGAGGGGTCAACAAAATCGGGCTGGAGGCGGAGGTGGGGCGGGGGGCGGAGGCAGAGACAGGGGGCAGAGGCAGGGCGGGGGCAGAGGCGAAGGCGACGACGGGGCTGCGACGAGGCGACGGCGGGTGACGATCGGGCAGAGGCGACGGTAGGCGGAGGGCTGTTGCAGCTGCCATCTTCTCCTCTTCCCCTCTCTTCCCTTTCTCTCTCTCTCTCTCTTTCTCTTTCTCTTCTAAATTTCGGGCTGTTCAGGGGGGGACAAATTTGTGGGGAAAAATCATTTTTCATTTTGAAAATAGTTTTGAAGTTTGAAAGTTTGAGATGATTTAGTATTTTATTGTAGTTAAGTAGATGTATGTGATAGAAAAAGTGATTGAGAATGAGAAAGGAGAGAGAAAAAGTGATTGATTGATGTAAAGAAGAGAGAAAATGATTTTGGAAATTTTTTTCAAAATATTTGAACCAAACAAAATTAAATTTTTTTTTTTCAAAAATTGTATCTTGATATACAAACTAAACAAACCCAAAATGTGTATAAATGAATCAAATTTTTTGAAAATGAATTCCACATAAACTCTATAAAATGTTGTCCATTTATTTATATTTTATGTCAGGTTGAAAATTAAGGTTTTGACCTTTATAATAAAATAAATTTTTAATTTTTAATTTTATTAATTTAAATCTTAGTATATTGATTTGTTTTTTATCTAAATTATTCACATACTTTCATTATGTAAAATCGATGAATTGTTTTTTAATCATTCAACTCAATGTAAATGCTATATAAAATATCTAAAATACATTTTTTTTATTGAATTTAGTAACCAAAATATAATTTTTTCCTTTGACTTATTTAACAAAAAAAAATAAATAATTTAAATTAAAAACAAATCAAAAATTAAAACTCAACCAGTTTGTAAATGTTGTGGGCCGGGCATGTTAGCAAACGGTATCGCCTGATGGACTCTTTAGTTGAAACAGTTCCTTGTTTTGTACTTTTTTTATTTATCAGAGCAGATACAGATCCTCTCAGATTCTCACCCCCATCACCCCTCACACATGTGGAGGTTGGTGAGTGGGGGAGAAGAAAAAAATAAAAATAAAAAATTCAACCAATAAGAGGCAGAGAGGGTCGTGGGGGTAGCTACCAAAAGGGGGTCTAAGTCTTTTTTGTTTATTTATTTGTTTATTGGATGAATTACAAATATATATATATATATATAAAAGATTTTATCTATTTTTCACTTTAAACTCCGGTGTTTTAATTTCGACAAATTAAATTATGAAATTCCATCAATGTTTTAATTTGCCCCATCCGTCTATCTTTGCCTGTGTAAGGTAACAAAGAAGTTTAAAATAAAAAACACGTGAAATCTTGAAATTTATTTTGTAATTAATCCTTTTTATTTTTAGTGATTTTAATTTTTAAAAAATAGTTAATTACACAAAAACACCCAAGGTTTCAGGCATTTTTCATTATAAACCCCGGTGTTTTTCACTTTAAACCATCTTCGTTATCTTAGACAGACGGAGATGGACGGAGGGAGTAAATTAAAATACGGATAAAAGTTTAGAGTGTAATTTGTTGAAATTGAAACACTAGGGTTTAAAGTAAAAAACGTATGAAGCCTTGGGATTTTTTTGTAATTAATCCTTATTTTTTTGAGTAAGTCCATCTCTAATTCTTCATTATTATTTTTTTTGGGAAAATTATAATAGATATCCTAAGATTCGAGCCTCTTCACAAAATAAATTGTGAGTTTTTAATTTAGTCAATTTAAATTCGAATGTTTTTATTTGTTTTCAATCTAAACTATTAATCTATTTTCATAAGGTAAAAGTGATGGAAAAAAATATTTTCGTTATTAAACTTAATGTAAGTATACATAAACTGTCCAAAATACCTTTTTTCCCTTAAATTTAATGACTAAATATCCTTATTCCTATCAATTTTACTTAACGAAAATAAACAAATAATTTATATTGAAAACAAATCAAAAGTTTAGGATTTAAATTGATAAATTCTTAATTTGATTAAAAAAAAAAAACCTCTCCTTTGATTTGATAAAAATTTGATGAAATAATTTGAGATAATTTTAAGTATAAAGATGAAGTATTGAAGATACTTTAAGACGGCAAAGACTATATGAGTTTGGAAGATTTTAAGCGATAAAAATTTAATAACATAGTCAGATATGTACATAACACATGGGAGAGTTATATTCAATTATGCGATCGAATATTTTACGTGTAAAATTGAATGACAGACCGCCCACAATCAGACCCTTTATTTGGTCTCACCCACCAACCGCCTCGTCTTTCTCCTCAACTCTGCAACCAAACATCAACTAATACGACCCTTCCCATGACCGAAATAATTGGGTTCATACCCAATACCTAGTTACCAACATCTCCATCATTATGCAATATGCACGCCAGTTGTTTGAGCCTCCGTTTGGAAAGTGGGTTGGCTTTTTAATTTTTTGATTTTTTTGACTATTTTAGCCTGGGCTTAAAAGCTTGGTTTGGGAAGGGCTTTTTGGCTTTTTGGTTTTTTTGAGTTTTTTTGTGAGAGAAGAATGTAATGATTATGGGTTAGATGTGATGTTTTGTTTGTTATGGCTAAAAAAGCCTATTTTATTTTTTGTAACTAAAATAGCCAAAAAAGCCTGTAAACCCACTTGCCAAACATAGGCTGATTAATTGCCTCATCCAACTCTAATTATAGGGATTGGATTCCATTTAATTTGAGTGTGTTTAATTTAGGAATATTTATTAATAAGTCTCATCTCACAAATAAGTACTTTAATTAGTACAAATTTTTTACTATTGATTTATTAAGTCTTATTAGTGAATAGTTTCTTCTCGTACGGTTCTATTTTCGATTTTGATGGTATTTTAGTGGACAACTATACCTTTTTATTAGTGTGGCAGATATTAATGTGACACTCCAACGTGACGGGTATGATGTGACACTTTAAAAAATTAAAAAAATTCTTAATGTATTTTTCTTAAATGTGACAACATGGCGGGTATGATGTGATATTCTAAATCTTTTGCTCAAAAATTTAAAACTTTTTAGTGTATTTTTTCTAAATGTAACAACGTGGCATGTATGATATGACACACCAAAAAAACTAAAAACTCCTTATTATACTTTTTTTCAAATGTGATAACGTGATAGCTATAATGTGACACTCCAAAAAAATTAAAAACTCGTTAGTATACGCTTTTTTTTTTTATTTTTTAAATGTGACAATGTGGCTCAAATGCGTCAACGTGATAAGTATGATGTGACACAAAAAAACTAAAAACTCATTAGTGTACTTTTTTCTATGAGAACCCGAATATACAAATCGAATAAATAATTAAGTAATAATTATTTTATAATTTCAGACATTTTGCTTTTGAATCTTTAAGTGCAAACTAATATTATTGGAGGATCTTTTAATTAATTTTAAAACCTAAAATAAATTTATGGTGAAAGTCTTTAATTTAGAGGCAAGATTTATTATTTAAAAAATAAAAATAAAAATAAATAGAGAAAACGGTGTGCCTTGAACTCTAGACCACAATTTGATAAATAATGGTTTACCATTTGAGTTGCTTACAACATACTTACACATTTTGTATATTATTTATTTATTTGACCTACACATGCTTTAGGTGTACTCAACCACTAGTAATAAAATATACACAAAACCCTACCTTCTTATTCGTTCATCTGATGTTAGCAGCAGCCGTGAGAGAGAGAATAGAAACAAATGATTGCAAACAATGGAGGATTTTTGGATGTGTTATCTAGTTTTCTTCTTCCTTTTGCTTTTGTTTTTTTTTTTTAACCTTATTCTATTATTATTTTATTCATTGATGGAGAGGTTGTGGATGTATGTATTATATATATATATACACTGTTAAGAAATCTAAGGAGTTAAATTTATGCGTAAAGAATGAGTGTAATTCTTAATTAAAAAATTCTGCACAGAATTACAAACTTTAAAAATCAAGAAACCACATCAAACAGATGAATTTGGAACTGAAATTTTTATAGTATATTAATTACATATTAAATTGCATATCAGAATTTTTTTCATAATTTTTGGGAGTCAAAATCTATATAAATTAATGCGCTCAAATCTGTCCAGAAAGCTGGTGTAAAACAGTAACTTCGAAAGTGTTGTTCTCTTTAGGTATAAATCCAAAAATTATCAAATCAGCGTCATTAGAACCGGTTACGAGTCTAGTTTCTTACATTTTTGGCCTTGCGTTGATTGCTTGTGTATACTAAGAAAACTATTAATTTCTTTAAAATGCTGCAGCAAAATAACCTGTTTGGATATAATTAATTGTAAATAATTATTTTGAAAAGAAAATCAATTGAAACCAATTGAGTTTGAAACTTAGGATATATTAGTTAATATTTGGAGAGTTTTGGAATTTTTTGAACAGCATGGAGTGGGTTTTTAATTTTCAAAGTCAGCGAATAGATTAGAAAAACTTGTTTAAAACTTGTTTTATCTTAAAGTTACTTTTAGTTAAGTTTCGATCGGAACCCATGTCTTGGGTAATTTTAGACCTTGAAGAACATGAACTTAGGTATTATTTAAGAGTAACGGTGAGTGGGGTTGAGCTGTGTTAGTGTGCTTTAGTGTGGAGTACTTAGTTTATTATTCTCTTTAGTATTTTTAAATTAGTAGTGACGTGTAGTCTTCGTACTTAGTTCAGGACACTAGTTGGACTTTTATATTCTATTCAAGGATTATATTATTTCGTTTTCAGGTGAGTAGTTGCATGCTACATATTTTTATAAATGTTTCCCTATCCTGAACTGTTGGAAAATTAAATTGTTGTTTTAAGATTAAACTGTTTTGATACATTATTATATTATCAATAGAATTAAATTATTTCTGAAACATGTGTGAATTTGGCATACTGTAAACTATTTTTTATGGTCTCATGTTTATAATGGTGAACTACCATCTCTTGCGAAACTGAATTGTATTGATTATTGGGACCATATGTATATTTTAGTCTAGGGAAATTATTCCACTGTGTGTGGTGACTCTAGCCTCTAGGGAACAGATTTGGGTTGGGCCGTGATGACTCTAGTGCTCAACGATTGTAAGGAAAAGACCTAGGCTAGGCTAGGTGACCTTCAATCAGATCGTCTTAGAGAAAAGGCCTGGGTTGCTGCCCTGAGGATGACTCTTAGTTCGGTATTGGATCCAACGGGCTTATAGCCTTGAAAACTGTGTGGCAAGTTACTTGTTATTCTTGGTACCTAGAAAATTATTGGTGTTCATGTTGTAATTTGTTTTAAGTGAAAAATGTCATTTATCATGTTCTCGAGAGACATGAGTATTTTAACTGTTAAACTGTGGAACCTTCTTTTTAAAGCAGATTGTCTTTAACAAATTATATGTCAATCTAGTTTCTGTGATATATATCTTATTTTGGAATTGAACCCTATTTTCACTACTGTATTTACTATCTATGTTGCTACTCACTGAGCTATCAGCTGACTTAGTTATTTATCATTTCCAGGTGTTAGAAGGACTTAGAGTGGACTCATGGCGTAGCGAGACTCAATTGCATGGACCTCTAGGATATTCATTTATTTTGTTTTAGATTGTTATGTCAAGTTTGTGCATATTTCTTTTTATTTTTATTGACGTTCATTTAGGATTATTTTGATACGTGAGTTGTTTATATCTCATAAGTTTGGATGGTATTGATTACAGTTGGTTTTGTCGTTTATACTTGTGGCATGTCACTGGATTGAGTTTGGTTATTTATTACTGGACTTTTGTATAGTTGTTCAATGTGATTATGGATTAATGGTTAGGCTTACGCGTGCCTTGTGCTAAGGCCTTGTGGGCCACAGCCGGTCATACCTAGTTTGGGGTGTGACAATTGTGGTATCAGTGCTGTAGGTTTATCGAGTTACATATCTTGCGTTTCATCATTTAGACGAGGTCCGAGTCCCTGTAGTCCTTAGTAGTGTGTGGTTGAGTTAGTTTTGTTTAAACTTGTGTTGAATCTTTGTTGATTTCATTTTGAAGGTTAAGAGATGGCACCTAGGAGAAGAATGGTGAATGCTCTTGGAACTAATCAGCCATCCGCTAATCGTAGAGTTCCCCCTGCTCATATTCCTCCTTTTGTAACGCCAACTACTGGTCCAGCTGTGGGCACTATTCCCCCTACTACACCATCTGTTGCTCCAGTTGTCCCTAAAGCAGCAGGAGTTGTTCCTGCTGCACCAGCTGCACTGGTTTTACAGTAATTGTTGGGACTACTAAACAATTATGTAGCCTCACAACCAGCAGTTCCACCAACTTTAAGTTTGGATAGAGGTTTCTTATTTGAGAGGTTTATAAAGGCAAAACGTCCAGAATTTCACAGAACAGTGGACCCTACGGAGGCAGAGGCATGGGTACTAGAGATGGAGAAAATATTTGATGTTTTAGGTTGTTCAGCAGACCAAAAGGTGGCCTTTGCAGCTTTTAGGTTCAAGGGTCAAGTAGAGCATTGGTGGAGAATGGTAAAGCGTCAATATGAGGGTAGAAAAACAGAGCTAGTGTGGAGCAAGTTTCTGGAACTGTTTAATGAGAAATACTTCCCTGAAGTGGTGGAAGGCAGAAACAAGTGGATTTTCTCAATCTAAAGGAAAATGACATGACAGTGGCTCAGTATGAAGCCAAGTTTGCGAAGTTGTCAAGGTATGCCCTACATCAGGTGGCCATAGAGGAAGATAGAGTGATGTTGTTTGAGAATGGCTTGTGGTCAGAGATCTATGCAAAAGTAGCTATTTGGGAGATGAAGACATATTACGCATTGGTAGTCAAGGCATTACTAGCTGAAAAGGGAGCAAAAGAGGAAAAGAAAGCTGAGGAACAAAAGGCCAAGGAACCACAAAGCAAGAGGCTTAGGGAGAAGAGACAAGTAGAGCAGTGTGCTGGTGGTAACAATTCTAGCAAGAAGCCTTATATCCAAGGTTAGGCTAGCAATGGCATGAGGCAGCAGAATCGGAGGATTTGTGATAGATGTGGTAGGTCACATTCTGTTGGGTATAATTGTGATGGCACAGCTCGAATGTGCTTCAAGTGTGGCAAGCTTGGGCATCTCTCTGCACAATGTAGGTCCAAGGGACTGGGAGGCCAGTCAGGAGCACAGTCATTTCAGGGGGTAAGGGCAGAGACGACCTTTTTATAGCAGTGGGTTTAACCAGAAATAGATTAATGGCAAAAGTGGGACTACCCAAGGCCAGACATCTGAGAATGGGACTCAGGAGAAGAAGTCAGCGGCTACCCAAGGACGTGTTTATGCTCTCACTAGAGAGGAGGCTGAGGTTGCTCCATCTGTGGTGCATGGTACACTCCTTATATCATCTGTACCTGCCAGAATTTTATTTGATTCAGGATCTACACATTCTTTTGTTGCACCTAAGTTTCTACATTGTTTGTCTATTCCTTGTGAGCCTTTGGATGCATGTATTGCTGTGTCTACTCCATTAGGAGAAACAGTAGTGTTAGGAGATGCTTGTAGATCTTGTGAGATAGAGATAGATGGTAGAATTTTTACAGTGGATTTGATTTCTTTAGAGATGAAGGATTTTGACGTGATTTTGAGGATGGATTGGTTGACAGAGCATCATGCCTTTATTGATTATTTTAGAAAGAGGGCAGTTTTTGCTATGCCGGGGTAACGTGAGTTTTTCTTTTAGGGAGATGGGAAAGGGTCTTCTACTTGTTTTATTTCTTCCTTTAGGCTAACCAAATGTTGAGAAAATGGTGTCATGGTTATTTAGCTTGTGTGGTGAGTACCGAATAGCCAGAACAGAGGTTAGAGGAGTTGCCATTAGTGAGGGAATTTATTGAAGTTTTTCCAGAGGATCTACCTAGTCTTCCTCCAGATCGTGAGGTAGAATTTTCCATTGACTTGGTCCCCAATGCAGCACCTATCTCTAAAGCGCCCTATAGAATGGCATCGTTGAAGTTGAGGGAGTTACAAACTCAGTTATAGGAGTTGCTAGAAAAAGGTTTTATTAGGCCTAACATCTCACCTTGGGGAGCACCTGTGTTTTTTGTGAAGAAAAATCATGGGTCTATGAGATTGTGTATTGATTATACGGAACTACATAAAGTCACAGTGAAGAATAGGTATCCTTTGCCACGCATTGATGACCTGTTTGACCAGCTGCAGGGAGCTCAAGTATTCTCTAAGATTGACTTAAGGTCAGGCTATCACCAGTTGAAGGTAACGGATAAGTATGTGTCACACCCCAAACTCGCCCCTAAAAGTTCGGGCATGACCTGTGTAGAAACGGACACTTAACCTGATTTACATAATATATGGGGCCTGAACGGAAGCATTTAATATTACAAAGTAACATAGAATAACATCCATTGAGCTAAAACTAACATGCTAGGATCATATACGTGAGAGCCATTTATTTATATACATACCCATACACATAATTGAACGGAAAACCGAACATTGGTAAAGAAAGGGGTCACATACATACATTTTAACCTAAGGAAATTAATTAACATGCAAGCCAAAAATTTTAACAAAACTTCACGTAAAGGCATGGGCTTGGTCTGGGAGCCTGGGCATACTGGGGTTGACAATTGAATGGTGAGCATCAAGGGTTAAAACGGACTCCCAAAGTGATCACCTACAAAATAGACATAATACAAAGTGAGCGAAGCTCAGTGAATAATAGCACATAAACGATGCAATGCTCAACTTGAATTATAACACGTATCGATGCATACATAAATAAAGAGGGCATAAGGTTAATTGATTCTGTATTAATTTTAGAACGGCCTTAGGCCCAGTCTTGAAACATAATGACTTGAAACATAATATTTTGGAACATAATGGCTTTAAACCCTTGAACATAGTGGCATCAAGCCCTTGAACATATGGCACGAAGTGTCACACCCCAGAACTCGCCCCTAAAAGTTTGGGCATGACCACCTCAGAAAAAAAAGACATAAAGCCTGATGAATATAATCTATGGGGCCTGAACGGAAGCATTTAATAGTATATAATAGCGTAAAATAATAATAATAATAATAAACATATCCATTGAGCTACCATTACTATGCCAGGATTCCAAACAAAACATAATGCAGATAATATACATTGTCATGCACCCGAAGATAGCTATGTACATATACATATACGCCGATCTTAACAGACAATTAGGGTACAGATTAAAACTTAGCAAAACTCCATAACTTGAACAATCAACATCTAATAGCTTTGATACTCAGGGTTTGACAACTGGGTAACAAAAGCCACAAGTGAAGGTTGAATCTCCAGGTTGAGTGCCTACAGAAACAGACATAATAGAGGGTGAGCCGGGCTCAGTGAATAGTATGAAACATAAATGCACAATTTAAACATAATACATAACAATGCATAAATAAATGCGAAGATCATGTAGTTAATCTGTTTCTGTTTTCATTTCATATGGCCTTAAGCCCAATCCTGCAACATAAACATGATGGCTATAAAGCCTTTGAAACATGGTGGCACGAGGCCCTTGAAACGTGTGGCACGAGGCCCTTGTAACTTGTGGCATAAAGCCCTTGTAACATATGGCACTAAGGCCCTTGAAACTTGTTGGCGTTAAAGCCCTTGAAAATGGCATAAAGCCCTTGTAACATATGGTACTAAGGCCCTTGAAACTTGTTGGCGTTAAAGCCCTTGAAAATGGCATAAAGCCCTTGTAACATATTGGCATTGAAGCCCTTGAAAGTGGCATGAAGCCCTTGTAAACATATTGGCATTAAAGCCCTTGAAAGTGGCATGAAGCCCTTGAAAGTGGCATAAAGCATACTTAAACTTGTAACATATTTAAAATATACCTGAAACATACTTGAGCTCATAACTTACTTGAAGCATACCTGAAACATACTTGAACTTGTAATATACTGGGAACCATACGTGAAACATGTTTGAAATATACTTGAAACCATACTTGAACTATTCTTGAAATATACTTGAAACCATACTTGAACTATTCTTGAAATATACTTGAAACCATACTTGAACTTGCAACATGCGTAACTTAGAACATACATGAACTTCTATCATACATAAACTTGTAACACATTTAAGCTTGTATCGTACTTAAACTTGTAACATACTTGAATTTCTAACATACGTGAACTCGTAACATACATGGACTCGTAACATACTTTAACTTGTATATACTTGAACTTGCAAATTTACTTAAACTTGTATATACTTGAATTTGCCACACAATTAAACTTGTAACGCTCTTGAGCTTATAACATATGCAAACTTATAACAGACTTAACTTATAAACTTGTAACACAACAAAATAACTTCCAATTCACATGGAGTCACTTAACTTTCCAATTTTTATAGTATTCGTAGAACACTTACAAAGAACAGAGCATTAGTGACAATAATTATCAACAATAAATAACATGTACATTTTTGTACTACTACTCACAGTGTTCAGGTGCGTAGTCCGTCCTTGTAGCTAATCCTACACAAGTCACGTAATTCAAACATAATTCATCATAGTACAACATCATTTAGTTCATTAATACTATTGGAAATTCAACATAATACAAAATAAACCCTTGAATCTCATTTTAACATTCCAAAAATCGAGTTCATGTCATCCATATCCTTACTAAATTATTCTCCTAATTTTTCCTTTCCATGATAGCATGAATTCCAACATTTATAACAAGGTTCATTCGCAAATTGTAAACATAATTTCCAAATATTCCCAAATTCCAATTAAACTTGAACACATCTAATTCAATATCTCAATTTCATTACTCTACTTTCAATTTGGGCCAATTCATTGGTTATCATCTTTAAACAACCTAGGGTTTCAAGAAAATATGAAGATTTCAAGAAATAATCGAACTTATTAACCTAACACTTTTTATTCCAATTTTTTCATTAATTATACACCTAGGACTCATAATTCACCATTTTAACCCATTAATTAACTCCCAACATCTTCAAACCATAAAACCCCAAATCTCATACTATACACTACATGCTCTAAATATGGAAATTGTGTATTTAGATAATAAAAGTCGCAAATCTATCTATGGATATAAGTATTGAAGAGTATGCAAACCCTTACCTCAATAATCAAGCAAAGAAGTGAGCTTGAGAAGAAGCCTTCACAAATCCAAGTTCTAATCGAGTAAAAACATCGATCCTCCCTTGTTCTCCATTCTTGATGCCAAAACCATGGTGGATTGTTGATCAAAGTAAAGGAAATCAAGGTTTTGGGGCTAGGGTTTCGGACCTTGAAGGAGAGAAAAGAAGAGGGGAAAGGAAAATATCAAGAATGATCTAGAAATCCCGATTTTAAGCTGCTGTACCCGCAATTCCCGCTCGAGCGTCCCAATTCCCGCTCGAGCGTCCCAATTCCCGCTCGAGCGTACCTGTACCCAGCACAGATTTCGAAACTTTAAACAGGTGTAACTCTCCCATCCGGACTCCGTTTTAGGTCGTTCTTGTGCCCAAATTGAAGCCCCAGAAGTAAGCTTTCCAATGGTTCTAACCTCACATCTAAATTCAAAGTGTGGAAAAAGAAAAGGGCAAAAGAGTGACTGTTGAACATAAACAAATTGTTCGAATTAAAGGTTTTTGGTCCTATCTTACTTTGCCATCATATTACCATCTCAATCAATACTCCAAAATAAAATAGAAAGGTTCCAAATACACTACTACAATGCCAAGGGTAATCTTACTTTTCACGCTCGAGCGTCGCTTCAACCGCTCGAGCGCGCACAGACCAATAAAGCAGTCTGCTCGAGCGCCAACTTCTCCGCTCGAGCGGAGATTCACAACTCCCAGAATCTCAGGCCATCTGCAAAATTGCTGGGAACCCCAAAAGTCCGCTCGAGCGTCAACTCCTTCGCTCGAGCGGAGGGAAAAATTCTGGGTCGTCACACGAAGCCCTTGAACAATTTTGTGTGAATTTAAGAGGTGTCTCACGCGAATTCTAGAGGTGACTCACATCGTAGTACTTAGTTCTACGTAGCACTTCGTTTCATATCATAACAACTTACATGGAATGGCCATAGGCCTTATAACTTTCACATATGTATGGACTCAAGACGTGGCTCGTACGAATTCTAGAGGTGGCTCGCCTTGCAGCACTTAGTTTCGTACAGTGCTTTGTTCTATACAGTAATTAATAGGTCTTACAGACCAAACCATACATATCATGACATACTATAAACAGAAACAAATGCATACATATTCATTATGCTTGAATCATACTTGATTATATGTGGCACTTTGCTAGCGCTAACAAATCAATATAAAGCGTTCTTGTTAGTTCCATAAAGGAGTCCCCCGATACTGAGAACTTATAACATACGTGAACTTGTAACATACCTAAACTTGTGCATACTTGAACTTGTAACATACGTAAACTTGTAACATCCTTGAACCACGGTATTATTACCCCCGGGTAAGGGCCGTTAGCTAAGGATACCTTGGACAATCATTCAGTGAGTCAAACGTAACATGTTAGAAAATAGGGCATTTCTTGTCGTACGCTTAACAAAGACAGAATAATTCACATTCTCATGAGGTTCACACAATAATGTTAAACCTTTACACTTAAGTCGTGGATTATGCATAACTTCCAAGTCACACGAATACACATGGCTTTCTAATTATTCTGAATCTTCAAAGGTGTCTATAACTGATTAGCCAGTGGCCTATGAATCAACAAAACAGTATACTTTCATATTTACTCAGAACCCTTCTTCAAAAATGAACATAATTTCTCTTTATTCATTAGGAAATGGCGTAGTTCACTTGATCTATTAATCAGTGGCACATAGAAGCATACACCTTTGTTTGATAGTTCGTATATGTTAGCATTGTTGACTTGTAATTAATAGAGTACTAATGGTAACCATTACATCATTCACATGAATTGACATAGTTAACTTAAGTTTAACAGGGCATTCCTAATAATTATTAACAAAAGGTAAGCACATTTTACAAATTGGATGCTATCAGAGATACGTGAATACCATGGTTCCTTAGTGCTTATACGTTCCCTTGGTTCGTCTTGAATCACTATAGCTATCTTGCAAATAACGTTAGTACTCTTTGTCAACAGTAAATAAAATGTACTGCGCAATAATGCTTTTCGATTTTCCAATCAACATATTGTTAACATAATTACTTGCAAGGAACAAAATATTAGTAATAAGAATCATTGACGATAGTTGAACGTACGACTACCGTACTACTACTCACAGTGCTACAACGGAGTGCTACAACGGAGTGTGTCCTGTACACATACATAACTTAGTCATTAGTTTTTTTTCTTTCTTAATGCACCTCCTGCTTCATTTTACTTCGAACGATACAGGCATCTTAAGGACATCAAACACACATTTCAAAAATACCAACGACATAAGCACGCAAAATGGAGCGACTAAATTTTTGCAGCTTGGGCCGTACGTGCGGCAGTGCTTCCCGCAGGTGCGGCAAGAAGCCCCGCAGGTGCGGCGATTCTGGCAGAATGTAGTTCGAAAATGCAGAAAAACCTAATTTTTGGTACACTTCATCAAGGCTCAAAATAGGTTCATTTAATGCTAGAATATGGTTTAATAATCATGTATATAAACATTATAACATATCTCAATCTCAACATAACTTGGATCTTTAATTTGTAAAACTTATGAACATAATCTAATTCCACAATATTTCCACTTTCCTTACACATACACACATATATACAACCATGTATCCATATAAATAGGTTCAAATTTCACAATTGAGGAAATAAGGTGAAATTCTCACTAGATAATCCAACACAATTCCAAATCCATTAAGCATTTAGCACAACAACATAGAGGAATTCCTTGGAGTCAATTAGAAATAGTTAGACATACCTTGAAATCCTTCAAATTTTCCCCAATTCCTTATTTGAAGAGCCTCATTCTCCTCTTCTCAAACTTTTCCCTTCTTTCTAACCCTCTCCAGGAGATGTTTATGTTTTGTTTTGAGTGATGGTTTACCCCCAAGCCAAAGATATAAAAAGCATTGATATACATAAAGTAAATAAAGACAAAATTTAATCAGTTTGATCATTCCTAAATAAAATTTCACAGAAAATCATACTATGACCTAAAAATCATGCTGATCGCAAATATAAAATTAATTCCAAATAATTAAGCTTCTAAGGCCTTCAATTTCTGATTCAAACACTTGAAGTGTAACAGATATTTTTCATATTAAATAGATACACATCCCTAAGCATAAGATTCACTTCATTAAGCTTACTTCCACGTAAAAGTTTGCAAGAAGTATTTAGCTACACAGAATAAGGGACCGAAAATGTGTCGAAAAACATATGTACGGGGATCGGGTCATTACAGGATGTTCCTTGGACTGCTTTTAGAACTCGTTATGGGCATTATGAGTTCTTGGTGATGCCTTTTGGTCTCACAAATGTACCAGCCACATTCATGGATTTGATGAACAGAGTATTTAAACCCCAGCTGGATAAATTTGTGGTAGTATTTATTGATGACATCCTAATGTATTCAACGAGTAAGGAGGAGCATGAACAACATTTGATGGTAGTACTTCATATCCTTAGGGAGAAGAGACTGTATGCAAAATTTAAGAAGTGTGAATTCTAGTTGAGCAGTGTATCCTTTTTGGGTCATATGGTGAGTAAAGATGGGGTATCTGTGGATAGCACGAAGGTGGCAGCAATTGTTGATTGGCCACGACCTACTTCTGTGACAGAGGTATGTAGCTTTTTAAGGCTTGCTGGTTATTACAGACAGTTTGTGGAAGGATTCTCCTATATTGCTTTGCCACTTTCCAATCTCACTAGGAAAGGGGTAAAGTTTGATTAGAATGATGATTGTGAGCGTAGCTTCCAAGAGTTTAAATAGAGATTAACATCAGCTCCAATCCTTGCTTTACCGGCAGATGGAGATGGTTTTGTGATTTATAGTGATGCTTCATGACAGGGTTTAGGATGTGTGCTCATGCAGTATAGGAATGTGATTGCTTATGCATCACGACAGTTGAAAGAACATGAGAGAAATTATCCTACGCATGACTTGGAGTTAGCAGCAATGATTTTCGCTCATAAGATTTGGCAATGTTATTTGTATGGAGAGTCATGTAAAACTTACACTAATCATAAGAGTTTGAAGTATATTTTCACACATAAGGAACTAAATTTGAGGCAAAGAAGATGGCTTGTGTTGCTAAAAGATTACAATGTGAATATTTTGTATCATCCGGGAAAGGCAAATGTAGTGAAAGATGTCTTGAGTAGGAAGGTCGTAGTTGGAGATGTAGCTGCTTTGTCTATTGAGAGTTGTTTGGCGGAAGACATGAGACGTTTGAGGCTTGAGGTTGTTTCACCTGGTGATAGGGCTTATTGTAGTCCATTGACAGTTCAGCCGACCTTGAGAGAACGAATTTGTTTAGCTCAGGAGATTGACCCCCAGTGTGAGCGTATTAAAGGAGAGATGGTAGTGGGTAAGCATGTAGACTTTGTGGTTAGTGATGATGGGTTGCTTAAATTCCGTAGCCGAGTTTGTGTTCCTACTGTTGGTGATTTGAAAAAGGAGATTATGACGGAGGCATATAGTTATAGTTACAACATTCATCCTGGAAGCACTAAGATGTATCGGGATCTTCATGAACATTTTTGGTGGAAGGGTATGAAGAGAGATATTACAGAATTTGTGGCTCAGTGTTTGGTGTGTCAACAGGTTAAGGTAGAATATCATAAACCCGCGGGGAAACTACAATCCTTACCTATACTAGAGTGGAAGTGGGATCATGTTACCATAGACTTCGTGTGTGGTTTACCTCGCACTAGTAGTAATCATGATGTAGTTTGGGTAGTTGTTGATAGATTAACTAAGTCAGCACATTTTATTGCAATACGGATGAGCTATTCTCTAGCTCGATTTGCACAGTTGTATGTGAAGGAGATTGTTAGATTACATGGTGCACCTGTGTCAATACTATCAGATCGGGACCCTCGTTTTGTGTCTAAGTTTTGGCGTGTGTTACAGTCAACTATGGGTACACGGTTAAATTTTAGTTCAGCTTATCACCCTTAAACAGATGGGCAATCAGAGAGGACTATTCAAACCCTTGAGGATATGTTGAGGGCTTGTGCTTTGGAGTGGAGAGGTAATTGGGATGATAGTTATCATTCTAGTTTGGGAGTAGCTCCTTATGAGGCTTTGTATGGGAGGAAGTATAGGTCTCCTTTTTGTTGGTATGAGGTTGGTGAGAGGCAAATGTTGGGACCTGATTTGGTGGAGGATGCTACACAGAAAATTATCACCATCAGATAGAGATTGTTGACTGCTCAGAGTAGACAAAAAAGTTATGCTGATCATCGTATGAGAGATTTAGAGTTTGATGTGGGGGATATGGTATTCTTGAAAGTATCACACGGAAAGGAGTCATCAGGTTTGGAAAGAAAGGAAAGTTGAGTCCTAGATACATTGGTCCATTTGAGGTATTGGAGAAGGTTGGTGAGATTGCGTACCATGTTGCTCTACCCCCTAGGTTGGCAGGAGTGCATAATGTGTTTCACATGTCAATGCTGAGGAAATATGTGCACAGCCTGTCGCATGTGATAGATTATGAGCCGTTTCAGATTAGAGAGGATTTTTTGTATGATGAGATGCCCGTTCAGATTTTGGATTCGAAAGAGAAAATGTTGCGTATAAAGGCCATTAAATTGGTTAAGGTACTGTGGTGGAATCATCTAATTGAAGAAGCGACTTGGGAACGCAAGGACGAGATGTGCGAGAAGTACCCACATCTATTCTCATGATTTACTCAGGTTAGTTTCGAGGACAAAACTTTTCTTTTAGGGGGGGGGGAGAATGTGAGAACCCGAATATACAAATCAAATAAATAATTAAGTAATAATTATTTTACAATCTCAAACATTTTATTTGTGAATCTTTAAGTGCAAAATATTATTGAAGGGTCTTTTAATTAATTTTAAAACCTAAAATAAATTTATGGTGAAAGTCTTTAATTTAGAGGCAAGATTTACTATTTAAAAAAAAAATAAAAATAAATAGAGAAGAGGGTGTGACTTGAACTCTAAACCATAATTTGATAAATAATGGTCTTATCATTTGAGTTGCTTACAACATATTTAATCATTTTGTATATTATTTATTTATTTGACCTACACATGCTTTAGGTGTATCCAACCACTAGTATTAAATAAAATAGCTACCTTCTTATTTGTTCATCTGATGTTAGCAGCAGCCGTGAGAGAGAGAAGAGAAACAAATGGTTACAAACAATGAAGGATTTTGGGGTGTGTTCTCTAGTTTTTTTTTTTTTCTTTTTGCTTTTGTTTTTTTTATCCTTATTCTATTATTATTTTATTCATTGATGGAGAGGTTGTGGGTGTATGTGTTATATATATATACTGTTAAGAAATCTAAGGAGCTAAATTTATGTGTAAAGAATGAGTATAATTCTTAATTCAAAAATTCTGCACAGAATTACAAACTTTAAAAATCAAGAAACCATATCAAACGGATGAATTTTGAGTTGAAATTTTTACAGTATATTAATTACATATTGAATTGCATATCAAAAATTTCTCATAATTTTTGGGAGTCAAAATCTATATAAACTGATGTGTTCAAATCTGTCCAAAAAACTGGTGTAAAACAGTAACTTCGAAAGTGTTGTTCTCTTTGGGTATAAATTCAAAAACTATCAAATCAGCATCATTAGAACCGGTTACAAGTCCAGTTTCTTATAATTTTTTCCTTGCCTGATTTCTCGTGTATACTAAGAGAACTATTCATTTCTTTAAAGTGCTGCAAAAAATAACCTGTTTGGATGTAATTAATTAAAAATAATTATTTTGATAAGAAAATCAAGTGAAACCAATTGGGTTTGAAACTTAGGATATATTAGTTAATATCTGGAGGGTTTTGGAATTTTTCGAATGGCATGGAGTGGGTTTTTAATTTTCAAAGTTAGCGAATAGATTGGAAAAACTTGTTTTATCTTAAAGTTACTTTTAGTTAAGTTTCGATCGGAACCCATGTCTTGGGAAATTTTAGACCTTGAAGAACATGAACTTAGGTATTATTTAAGAGTAACGGTGGGTGGGGTTGAGCTGTGTTAGTGTGCTTTAGTGTGGAGTACTTAGTTTATTATTCTCTTTAGTATTTTTAAATTAGTAGTGACGTGTAGTCTTCGTACTTAATTCAGGGCACTAGTCGGACTTTCATACTCTATTCGAGAATTATATTATTTTGTTTTCAGGTGAGTAGTTGCATGCTACATATTTTTATAAATGTTCCCCTATCCTGAACTGTTGGAAAATTAAATTGTTCTTTTAAGACTAAACTGTTTTGATACATTATTATATTATCAATAGAATTAAATTATTTTTGAAACATGTGTGAACTGGGCATACTATAAACTATTTTCTATGGTCTCATGTTTATAATGGTGAACTACCATGTCTTGCGAAACTGAATTGTATTGATTATTGGGACCATATGTATATTCCATTGTGTGTGGTGACTCTAGCCTCTACGGAACAGATTCGGGTTGGGTCGTGATGACTCTAGTTCTCAACGATTGTAAGGAAAAGGCCTAGGCTAGGCTAGGTGACCTTCAATCAGATCGTCTTAGAGAAAAGGCCCGGGTTGCTGTCCTGAGGAGGACTCTTAGTTCGGTATTGGATCCAATGGGCTTATAGCCTTGAAAACTGTGTGGCATGTTACTTGTTATTCTTGGTACCCAGAAAATTATTGGTGTTCATGTTGTAATCTATTTTAAGTGGAAAATGTCATTTATCATGTTTTTGAGAGACATGAGTATTTTAACTGTTGAACTGTGGAACCTTCTTTTTAAAACAGATTGCCTTTAACAAATTGTATGTCAATTTAGTTTCTGTGATATATATCTTATTTTGGAATGGAACCCTATTTTCAAAACTGTGTTTACTATCTATGTTGCTGCTCACTGAGCTATTAACTGACTTAGTTGTTTATCATTTCCAAGTATTAGGACTTAGAATGGACTTAGTGGGACTCAATTGCATGGACCCTAGGACTTTCATTTATTTTTTTTTTAGATTGTTATGTCAAGTTTGTGCATATTTCTTTTTATTTTTATTAAGGTTCATTTAAGATTATTTTGATATGTGGGCTGTTTGTATCCCATAAATTTGGATGGTATTGATTATGGTTGGTTTTGCCGTTTATATTTGTGGCATGTCACTGGATTGAGTTTGGTTATTTATTATTGGACTTTTGTATAGTTGTTCAATGTGATTATGGATTAGTCGTTCGGCTTACATGTGCGATGGACTAAGGCCCTGTGGGCTACGGCCGATCATATTTGGCTTGGGGTGTGACAATTTCCAAATGTGACAACATGGCGGGTATGATGTGACACTAAAAAAAACTAAAAACTCATTAGTGTACTTTTGTCAAACGTGACATGTGACACTCTAACGTGGCAGGTTTGATATCTTTTACTCAAAAAAACTAAAAACTGTTCAGTGTGCTTTTTCTAAATATGACAACGTGGCGTGTATAATGCGACACTCCCAAAAAACTAAAAGCTCCTTAGTGTACTTTTTTCAAATGTGACAATGTAGTAGCTATGATGTGACACTCTAAAAAATTAAAAACTCATTGGTATACTTTTTCTAAATGTCACAACGTGACAGGTATGATGTAACACTCCAAAATAAACTAAAAACTCATTAGTGTACTTTTTTCAAATACAGCAACGTGACAGGTTTGAGGTGACACTCCAAAAAGCGGGTATGATGTGACACTCCAAAAAAAACTAAAAACTCATTAGTACACTTTTGTCAAATGTGACAACATAGCGGGTATGATGTGGAACTCCAAAGAAGACTAAAAACTCATTAATATACTTTTGTGAAACGTGACATGTGACACTCTAACATGTCAAATATGATATGACATTGTAAAAAATTAAAAACTCTTTAGTGTATTATTCCTAAATGTGACACTCCAACGTAGCAGGTATGATGTGACACTAAAATAATCCTCAGTATATGTTTTTCAAATGTGACACTTCAATGTGCTGGGTAAATGAATCATTACACATAAAAAAGGACTAAATGGATCACACGAAAAAATATGGGACTATATCGATTACAAGTTCAAAATATGGGACTTATTGGTCAATCTCCCTTAAATTTAATGGGTCTAATTGGAGACCAATATCGGTAATTCAAATCGTTTATTTTTTGAGAACTTGTTGATTGAATATTAATGTAAAAAAATTAAAATGATCGGATATCGATAGGTATATATTTGAATCATATTTGTTTTTTAAAAATAGATGATATTATATTTTAAAAGTAGCAATCTATTTTTTGTAATATAAATTTGATGCAAATATATAACTACCGATATCCAACTATCTTAATTTTTTATAGGGAAAATTACACTAATGGTCCCTATAGTTTGGAGCTCGTGTAACTTTAGTCTCTGACTTTTCAATTGTAACACATTTGACCTTGAATTTTGAATCTTGTTCCAAATAAGGACAATTGAAGATACCTTTGCTCAATTTCAAGGGTAAAGTTGTCAATTTGATAAAATATAAACTAATTTGATAAAATAAATGCCACAAAATATTTTGAAGTTTTAAAAAATTATTTCTATCCACCAAAGATAAAATTATGTAAAACTGATAAATTTTTATTTTTTTATTTTTTTTACCAAATTAATTTTTAGTATATGTTTGGATAATGATCATGTAATGAGTGGTTGTTTTTATTTTCATTAAATTATTTTCTATTTTTTCGAAAGTCAAATATGGTGACAACTTTGATATCATTATTAAACCAATCCAATAAATCAAAAAATCCAAAACTAAAAATATTTAATATATTAAATATACCAATTACACATCAAAAGCCTAATAACCATCAATTACATTATAATCATATAAAAATATCTGTAACAACAAATACAACCATCTATTACATAATAACCATCGAAAAGCATCAACAAAAACAACCACCCATTACATGATCATAATCCAAACACATAATAAAAATTAATTTGGTAAAAAAAAAATGTGTAAAAGATTTATCAATTTTACATAATTTTATCTTTAGTAGACGGAAATAAATTTTAAAAATTCAAAAAAAAATTTGACATTTATTTTTATCAAATTAGTTTATATTTTATTAAATTAACGATTTTACCCTTGAAGTTGAGCAATGGTATCTTCAATTGTCCATATTTGAAACAAGATTTAAAATTTATGATCAAATGTGTCATAATTGAAAAGGTAGAGACAAAGTGATATGAGCCCCCAACAATAAGGACTGTTAGTGTAATTCGCCCTTTTTTATATGAATATTCTACTTAACAAACAATAAACAGTGAATAGTTCAAATTACCAAAGTCAACTCAAAATAGACCTATCAAACACAAACACAAACATTCTCTCAAGTTCAAATGATCAACTTAAAAGAATCTAAACCCATATAAATCGGACAGGCCTTGGAAGTTGGAATCAATGAATTTGGTTAGGAGATTGAGGTTTTCCAATGAAAAGCATTATGAGTTCGCCTTTACGATGATTTTGAGGGTTTCAACGAGGAAATATCATTTTTTCTCTCAAACTATCACGCGTTTTTCACGTTGATCTCCATACTTCAATTTATTTCAATTTAGTACTTGAACTTTCCACAAATTGATCAATTAGACCACTGCCATCACCTTCCATCCACAATTGGATGGAATGTGCTGATGTGGAGGGCAAATTGATTTTTAAAGTATAGTTTGGGAGGCAAATTTATTTTATTTGGGAGGTAGATTGATTTTTAAGGTATAATTTGGGGAGTAAAATGAAATTTTAAATGTCATGTTAGTACATTCTGTTCAATTGTAGACGGAAGGTAATGGCAAGGGTCTAATTAATAAATTTGTAGAAAGTTTAGGTACTAAATTGAAAAAAACCGAAGTATGGTGGTCAACGTGAAAAACGCGTGATAGCTTGGGGGAAAAAATGATATTTCCTTGGTTTCAACTAAATTTATGAGTGTTCTGAATTGTAAATTTGTTCACATGTGAATCATAGACACCATATTAGTCTATTTTATACTTTTTGTGAGATTATCTCATTGGTTTAATCAATGGGTAATGTTTCAGTGTGTAATATATATCGGATGTAATCTTATCACAAAATTATGTAAGTTTTACAAAAACTTACATTAGTAATTTAACAAAAATACGTAAGTTGAATATAAATTCGCGTAAATTCACTTTTATGAATGAACTTACGTGAATTTGCATTCAATTTACGTATTTTGTAAGATCACTTATGTAAATACGTAAAAACTTATGTAATTTTGTGATAAAATTATATACGGTATGTGAGAAGGAGATTTATCCTCTGGATTGGGCCGTGGTAATGGCCGGGCATATTTGGGCAGAACACAGTTGGGCCGTGGTAGCATGGGCCTGTCCAGAAGGGTTTTGCTCGGTTAAGGCAAGGCATGGTTGGACCGAGCTACTTGGCTTCAGGGTGCAGAAACCGGTCGAGTGATGGTTCGGCTGAGATGTCCGCTACCTCACTGGGTTCCACGGTTCGTGGGTTAGCCCGGCAGGAAGGCCAACGGTTAACCAGCATGAGCTGTCCCAACCTCGGCTATACCGGAATGCAACTGAGCTCGGTAGTCATTGAGCTTAGCGAGCGGAGCGCTCTGGCTAGCAACACAGCATGGCCCTTGGCAGCCGAGATGTTGCAGCCTGGCTGCCGAGCTCCCACTAGTGTGGGCTGGCAGTTTGGTTAGGTGATGTTCAGCTGGATTTGCGCTGACAGATAGGATAGCAGTACCACGTGTTGAGAGATTAATGGGAGTAGATTTGGGGCGCAGAAGGTATATAAGCGAGTCTGCGTCCCCCATGGCAGAATAGATTAACATTTGGTGAGATTCACACAAAACACTCAATCCTCTCTCTCTCTCTCTCTCTATCCCTGCGTGTGTCTAACTTGATCGTTGGAGGGATATTCCGGACACACACCGCCGGGTAGCTCACCGCCGTTGTGTTCGTAGGTCGATCGGACAGGCAGGAGCTTGGAAGAAAGGAGTACGGGCTTGTCGGAATATTTGCTCCCCGTACAATTGGCGCCGTCTGTGGGAACTCCCTCCGGGGTGACCGGAGCCAACGCGGCTGGGGGCTAATGTGCGGGAAATCCCACATCGGTCTGTGAGGGACTACTTTTCCACCTTATAAGCAGGCTGGTTCCTTTTACCTTGCATAGGCCTTTTCCCCCAGTGGGAGAGGAACAAAACCGTGGGTCGGAATGCCAAAGCGGACAATATGTGCAAGGCATGGGGATCGGTGGCTTTATTTGGCGCCGTTTGTGGGAACTCCCTCCAGGGTGACCGGAGCCAGCGCGACCGGGGGCTAATGTGCGGGAAATCCCACATCGGTTTGTGAGGGACTACTTTCCCACCTTATATGCAGGCTGGCTCCTCTTACCTTGCATAGGCCTTTTTCCCTAGTGGGGGAGGAACAAAACCGTGCGGTCGAAATGCTAAAACGGACAATATGTGCAAGGCATGGGGACCGGTGGCTTTCTTTGACGCCGTCTGTGGGAACTCCTTCCGGGGTGACCGGAGCCAGTGCGGCTGGGGGCTAATGTGCGGGAAATCCCACATTAGTCTGTGAGGGACTACTTTCCCACCTTATAAGTAGGCTGGCTCCTCTTACCTTGCATAGGCCTTTTCCCCTATTGGGGGAGGAATAAAACCGTGCGGTCGGAATTCCAAAGCGGACAATATGTGCAAGGTATGGGGACCGGTCATGGCCGGACAAAGGCGAAATGACGCTCTTATGTGCCTTATTTTCCCGTCAAGTTTGGGCGAGCTGGGCTTGAAATGGTTCGAGAGGTTGCCGGAGGGAAGCATCGAATGGTGGTAGTAGTTGGCAGAAGCCTTTGTGACGCACTTCAAAACCAACACTAAGATGCCGAAGGAAGTTGACCACCTTCTCAGTGTCAAGATGGAGCCGAGCGATACGCTCAAGGCATACAACTCCAGATATTGGAAAACCTTTAACGAGATCTTGGATTGCCCGGTCAACCTTGCAATCACGTAGTATAAGCGTGGTCTCCCGGTCGAACATAAACTGCGGGACTCGTTTACTATGCACCAGCCGACATCCATGGGCCAATTAATGCAGCGCATCAACGAGCACATCCGAGTAGAAGATGATGCGGCAGCATCTACCGCAAAGGAAGCTCTGGTAGTAACAGACAAGAGGTCGGCTGGCAAGGTGCACGCGGTCGGACAGGAGACCAACCGTTCAAATGATCGCACCGAGGAATCTGATCGAGGTTCAAATCATCGAAACCGGGGTAGGGGTCGACGGAATGACTGAGATGAATACCTCCGCGACAACGTAGCTGACGCGAACAGAGGGTTGAAAGCCAGGACAGGCATCACCACGGTCTTTAAGATTCCAATTTATCACATACTTATTGAAATTCATGACAAGGATTATGTCCGGTTTTCTGCTAAGTTGGGTGACGGACAGAAGGGTTTCAATCTGCGGTACCGTTGCACATTTTACCGGGAGCGCGGCCATCGGACAGAGGACTATTTGCCTTTGAGGCAACACTTGGAAGAGCTAGTCGTAGCCGGACACCTGGACCTTTACATTGACGGGGCGTGAAGGCAAATCAAGCCCCGGTTGATCCGCGTGGACCAGATGACTTGGAGGCACCCCCTCAGGGCATTGTTAATGTTATCCACGGCATTGTGGAACCGGCGCGTGTGTATGAACTCTGCAGTATGATCAAGAAAGCGGAGCACATGAGGGAAGTTTTGTCGGCCCAGCCCGCGATCAAAATGGGCAAGACCGAAGAAAAAGACGTAATTAGTTTCTCTACAAGGGACCTAGAGCGCATTCAAATGTCGCACAACGATGCCTTAGTGGTCACACTCCGCGTTAAAGAATTCGATGTCAAGTGCATCTTGATTGATCAGGGAAGCTCAGTCGAGATCATGTATTACGATGCATTCAAACAGCTCAAACTCTGGGATACAGACTTGGCTCTGGCAACTTCGCCACTGGTTGTTTCAACTCATAACTTGAGTGGCCTTTGGGAAAAATTATCCAGCTGGTCAAAGCGGGATCCGTGGTCAAGCAAGTGGAGTTCTGGGTATTGCAGGTGTCATCTACTTATAACCTGATCCTTGGAAGGGGGTGGCTTCACGCTATGCAAGTCGTAGCGTCGACCTTCCATTAGGTGATGAGATTCCCCTCGGCTACGGGGGCAATTGAGGAGATTTGGGGCGATCAAGTCATGTCGAAGCAATGCTTCGTGGCAGTCAACGGTAGCCGAGTTGCCAAGGGCTTTGTCCAAATGATAGAGGGACCGGAAGACCGAGGAGTCCCTGACGACGTGGGCACTAGGGCCGAGGACAAAGCCGTCGAGGAATTGGTCAAAGTGCAAATTGATACAGAGAGTCCGGACAGGTTCTTCTTGCTTGGCTCAAGCCTTACCACACAAGAAAGGACCGAGATGGTTGAGTTTTTGATGGCCAATATCGAAGTCTTCACATGGTCGCCTTATGACATGCCCGGCCTCGATTCGAGTTTTATTTTCCATCACCTAAACGTCTTCCCCAGAGCCAAGCCAGTCATTTAGGGAACAAGGAGATCGGCGCTGCATCACGCCAAGGTAGTTGCAGAGGAAGTGAAGAACTTGCTTGAGGCACGAGCTATTCAGGAAGTGCACTACCCTCAGTGGATTTTAAACACAGTGGTTGTACCAAAGAAGAATGGGAAGTGGCGAGTTTGCGTCGACTACAAAACTGTCAACCGAGCTTGCCCTAAAGATAGCTTTCCACTGCCCAGAATAGACCAGCTTGTGGACTTAACGGCTGGACATAATAGGCTCAGTTTCTTAGATGCCTATCGTAGTTATCATCATATTGCCATGCATGGCCTCGACCGCAAGATCACCTCATTCACTACACCAAGGGGACTCTTCTGCTATTGAGTCATGCATTTTGGTTTGAAGAATGTCAGGGCAACTTTTCAAAGGATGGTGACCAAGATGTTCGCTACTCTGCTAGGCCGGACAATGGAGGCTTATATAGATGATATGGTGGTTAAGAGTCGGCATCAAGCAGACCATTTGTCCGACTTGGCCGAAATGTTCGCCATTCTCAAGCAACATAAGCTACGCCTGAATGCGTCCAAGTGTGCCTTTGGCGTGGGATCTGAAAATTCTTAGGCTTCTTAGTCACGAACCGAGGCATCGAGGCAAGCCCCACAAAAATCAGAGCCGTACAAGAATTAAAGCAGCCGAGCTCGGTTAAGGACGTGCAGCATCTGGCCGGAATGGCTGCCGCGCTTAACCTATTTATAAGCCGGTCATCAGATCGCTGCCACCCCTTCTTTCAAGCTCTGAAATCAAAGTTCTCATGGGATGAAGAATGTGACCGGGCTTTGGCCGAACTCAAGGAGTATTTGTCTTCAGTGCCCCTGTTGGTCACGCCAAAACCTGGCGAAGAGCTCTACCTTTATCTGGCCGTTTCACAGTATGCGGTCGGTGCGGTGCTTGTCCGGTCGGAAGGAATCAAGCATCTCCTTATCTTCTACGTCAGCAAAACCTTGCTACTGATAGAGTTGAGATACTTGCCGCTAGAAAAACTTGGATTGGCATTGATGATAGCCTCTAGGAAATTGGCGCACTACTTCCATGCCCATACAATCATCGTTTTGACCAAGTTCTCCCTCAAAGCTTTGTTCGAACGGGGGGACTTCTCCGGTCGAATCCTCAAGTGGGCGGTTGAGTTGGGACAATTCGACGTCAAATTCCAGCCACGAACTGCCATAAAAGCTTAGACATTGGCCGACTTCGTTACCGAATTCTCACCTAGAACTCATCCGGTATGCCCGGTGGATATTGCCGCAGCAGATGAGGAGGTGAATGCATGCCAGACCGCAATAACACAGCTAGGCGATGAAGGTGACGCTGAACTTGCGCGCCCCGCCAAAGAACCTTCGGTAAGTATAGCACCATAACCCGGCGATGCAATGACAGAGTCAGGTATCACCAACCAACCTGCTCCGTCCAGTCCCGCATCACCAAGGGGGGAGGAAACGGAACCACTCAACACAGAGCCTGCAGCCGGCCTAATACTGCAACCCGGCAATTTGCCTACGGACTTAGGCATTACGGATCAACTTGTTGAGTCCGGCACCGAATCGCCGATGGGGGCTGAAGTGGAACCGCTCAGCATAGAACTCGAAGCCGAACAGCCGAACAACCGTGATCCCATCAACCTTCATGCCTCTCAGGACCCCCAGACTGTTGAAAGCTCTTTGTTGGCGAAATGTAGAAACTTCTTGTTGATGGAGCCTCGAACCGTCACGGTGCCGGGCTCGGTACGGTTCTGATTTCGCCAGACGGGCTTACTATCGAACATTCTATCACCCTCAGATTTCTTGCCTCAAACAACGAGGCTGAGTACGAAGCGCTTTTGGCTGGGCTCAAGGGTGCGCTTCAGATGCACGCATCTGAGCTAATGGTTTACAGTGATTCCCAGCTTGTGCTTAACCAAGTTTCTGGGGTTTACGAAGCAAAGGATAACAGAATAATGAAGTACCAGGCTCTGGTCAAAGACCACATCAAGCGATTCCAAGCAATAAGGGTCCAACAGAGTGGCCAAGAAGAAAACGGTCGAGCTGACGAATTGGCCGGCCTTGCTTCCATGGTCGATAGCACATCTCCCAACCCTCTCCTGATTGAATTCCTTCCGCAGGCCAACATTGAGGAAACCAGGCAGACAGAAGTACTTTGCGCCGAGCTAGGCCCTTCATGGATGGACCCTATTATCGTCTTTCTCAGAGACCGGACCCTCTCTGCCGAGAAGAAGGAAGCACATAAAGTCCGGGTGAAGTTAGAGTGATTTTGGCTCTCTCCGTCAGGCGCTTTATACAAGAAGTCTTTTATCGGTCCTTACCTAAAATGTGTGCACCCGAGCAGCGTGGACGCCTTCCTGTACGAAATTCACGAAGGCATTTGTCGCAGTCACATAGGGGGTAGATCTTTGGCCTACCAAGCCATTTCGCAAGGCTACTGGTGGCCGTGTATGCAAGCCGACACACAGAAGTATGCTCACAAGTGTGAGAAGTGCCAGAAGTTTGCCCACCAAATTCACCAACCGACCAGAGAACTTCTTCCCCTCACCAGCCCTTGGCCCTTTGCGATGTGGGGGCTCGATATAGTGGGGCCACTCCCAACTGCACCAGGCAACCGGAAGTTCTTCATCGCGGCCAAAGACTACTTCACCAAATGGGTTAAAGCAGAGCCTTTGGCAACAATCAAGGAGAAAGACGTCAAGCGATTTGTCTGGCAGAATGTGGTAACGCGGTTTGGCGTCCCAAAAATTCTGATCTCTGACAACGGCACCCAATTTGACGATCACCTATTCAAAGGATTTTGTGAAGACTTGAAGATTGAATTCTACAATTCTACCTCGGCTTACCCCCAGCCTAATGGTCAAGCCGAAGCATCAAACAAGACCATCTGTGATGGGTTGAAGAAGAGGCTTGAGAAAGCCAAGGGAAAATGGGCCGAGGAACTCCCCAACGTCCTTTGGGCATACCGAACAACCCCGCGGCGATCTACCGGGGAAACACCTTTTGCTTTGGCATATGGCATGGAGGCGGTCATACCCTTGAAAGTTGGAATGCACACCTTCAGAAGTGAAAGTTTTGAGCCCGAGCTGAATGCCGAAGCCTTTGCCCTAGAATTGGACCTCGTGAAAGAACGTCGGGAAAAGGCTCTCATCCACGTGGCAGCCTACCAACAAGAGCTCTCAAAGAAATACAACAAAACAATGCACCCCAGACCATTCAAAGTAGGTGACTGGGTCTTGAGGAAGGTCATGGGCAATACCCTGGTGCCAAGTGAAGGCAAACTAGGGGCAAACTGGGAAGGACCCTACAAGATAATCGGTCTGGCGGGCAAGGGGGCATACCACTTGGAGGATTTGGAAGGCAGAGGAATACCCCGGCCATGGAATGCGGCCAACCTCAAACTGTACTATTTTTAGCTTTTGTTTTCTTTTTGTACAAAGGAATTTTTTGCCTTACACTTCAGAATGTAATATTCTTTTTGTCAATATATAGAAGTGTCTCATTTTTGCCTTAGCATTCTGATTGTTGCTTTTCAATTTTGAGATTCTCAACCGAGATGTTAACTCCGGTTGAATGAGTTGATGGTTTGCTCAACGTTTAGATTCTCAACCGAGATGTTAACTCCGGCTGAATGAGTTGATGTTTTGCTCAACTATTAGATTCTCAACCGAGATGTTAAATCCGGTTGAATGAGTTGATGTTTTGCTCACTTTTAGATCCTCAACCGAGATGTTAACTCCGGTTGAATGAGTTGATGTTTTGCTCAACTTTTAGAGTCTCAACCGAGATATCAGCTCCGGTTGAATGAGTTGATGTTTTGCTCAACTTTTAGATCCTCAACCGAGATGTTAACCTCGGTTGAATGACTAGACGTTTTGCTCAACTCTGAGACTCTCAACTGAGATGTTAACTCCAGTTCAATGAGTTGATGTTTTGCTCAACTTTTAGATTCTCAACCGAGATGTTAACTCTGGTTGAATGAGTTGATGTTTTGCTCAACTTTTAGTTTAAAACCAAGATGTTTTACTCCGGTTAATTGCGTTGATGATTTTGCTCAACTTTTGGTTTAAAGCCGAGATGTTTTACTCCAATTAATTACGTTGATGATTTGCTCAACTTTTAGTTTAAAACCGAGATGTTTTACTCCGATTAATTGCGTTGATGATTTGCTCAACTTTTAGTTTAAAACCGACATGTTTTACTAAGTTAACGATTTATTCAACTTCCTGAGACTCTAACCGCGATGTTTTACTCCGGTTACTCAAGCTGGTTAGTCTTGCCGAGGTATTTTGTTCAGTTGAAGCTATTTCACTTGAAGACCGTACAAACACTTGAAGAAAATAGAGCTCTTTCATTGATATGAAAAGTAATTACAAAAGGTGGGGCGCTTAGCCCGGTTACATGTTCAGGCAAAAAGAGAACAAAAAACTAAACTAGGGGAGAAAAGTCAGTGAATTCGTCCCCGGTTGGCTCTAGGTTGATTGTTGCTGTTTGGTCTTGGGCGCCGGGCTGTTCTGGATGGTTCTCCTGTTGCGCATTTTCCTCGGCTTCTTCTTCTCCTCCTTCCTCGGCCTCAGCCTGCAATGCACTGAAGATATCGTTGGCGTATGGCACAAGATAAGTCGGCAAGAAGATAGCTGGAGGCAAGGCAAATATGTCGGTCCCAAATCCTTGGCCGAGCTGTTCACAAGCAGTCTTCTAACCCGCCTTGAAGTAGATATCTTGGGTGACATGTACCTGCTTTGTGTAGCTCTCCTCGGCCTCCTTGAAGCCAGCATTATTGGCGCCCTCCAGCTCCTTCTTCCTTGACTGTTTCAAGGCCTCCAGCTCGGCCTTTATTTCATCTCTTTCCTGCTTGGCGGCACCAAGCTGGCCGAGCAATTTGGTGTTGTCCGCATTCGCGATTTGCAGAGAAGACTTGGCCCGCCCGAGCTCGGTTTGGATGCTTGCAACCTGGCTGGCAGAATCATTGGCCTTCTGCCGGAGTCGGTGAATGCGCTCCATGACCAAGTGCTGCTTCTGGATGGCCTACAAGAAGAAAGTTTGGTTAGAAAGGAAACCGAACAAACACTTGAGAAATTTTGAGGGAAGTTTGAGATTCTTACCCTGGTCATGGATTTGACCGACGACTTCACCAACCGGGTGTCTGGCACATGATCACTGCCAACCACGTCACTCAGTAGCAAGAGCGCTTTGGTGAGGTCAAAGGCGAGCAGATGCTCTTTGTCGCCTTTGACAGAAGCTGTTGCCAGGATCTCCTTGCCCCGGTGTTTGAGCTGCGGTTTCCACGTGGGCGTTGGGTCGACCATGACGGCAGGTTACTCGGTAGTGAGCTCCGCAACCAATTCGGCAGATGGGTCTGCACAAGGCCTTTTCCCAGCGCGGCGGATGTCCTGGCTTGCTTGCCCGACGACGGGAGATGCCAACGCCACCACGGTCCCGCTGGATTGACCGGCAGCAGGAGAGCGGGTTGGTATGCTCGGTATCTCGGTAGAGGTTGCTGTGAGTAGGCTCTTGATACGGCTTCTCTTTGCCAATTCTTCTGCCTCGGTTAAACGGATGAAGGGGACGTCTAGCAGCAGTGTGGGATCTGGAGGCGGAGATGGAGCGCGGAGAAAGTCAGTAACTTTACTCCGGTGCGGAGCTGAATACTGGTATGTTGGAGTGTAGCCGAGGAGCTCGTTACAATCCCGGTTGTGGTAACGGAGCACGGTCCTGATGGCTGCTTCATTGGGGTAGTGGTAGTGGGCTTGCAAGGCTTGGATCGCTGCAAAGGAAAGAAGAAAAGTGCCAAGTATAGAATAGTAAAGATAAATTGACCGACCAGCTAGCATGGCTTACATGTCTCGCCGAAGTTCTTGCTAATAAACCAGCCCGGTACGTCGGCCGTTTCATAGTTGCCAGACACCCAGAAAAAGTCGTCGTCGTGTAAGTCCTTGTCTGGGGTGCCGATCACTATTTTTTCTTTGCCCGATCGAATTTTTAAGTAATAGGCGAAGCCGTCGCCCGTGTGCCCAAGGGTGTATTGACGGAGTATCTCGGCTAAACCTAAGTTGGTTCCTAGCCGGTTGTTCAACTCGTGGACCTCGTTGATTATTTGGTAAGTGTTGGTTGAGACTTGAGTGGGTGCTAGCCCGGTGCGGTGCAAGAATTCGGTCATCAGTGCGTTGACCGGGAAGCGGAGGCCTCCTTCAATGATGGATAGCATGGGCTCAATTTCGCCGAGTTCTAGGTGGACGTCGGCCGGGATACCATACTCTTCCCAGAATATGGTCAAGGTGGCCAGAGTGTCAACAAGGAAGCAGAAGCGCCCCATGTGTAGCCGGCTGGTTTAGTTTGGCTGAGGTGGTTTGGCACAGACTGGAGTTTAATGGCGGCTCGATCTTTGAGAGCCTCGGTAATTAGTCAGTGGTCCCCTTGGACTCTGCAGGAAAAGGATGACAAGTGTAAGTGGAAGTGCGGTCGCACAAAATGAGCTTGACTTTAGCTCGGTCATGAAGAGTTCCAGACCACCTCGGTCGCGAAGGCAAACCAAGGAGCTCGGTTGCTCAAGCAGACTAGTTGCTAGCCCGGTCGAGCGGCCAAGTCCTCTGTCTACCTCGGTTTCCACTAAGGTTTTGGCAAACTTGTAAATTGCTCGGTCTAATTGTTTTTTGGATCAAAAGAAGACCTGGAGCCCAGTCCGCTCCAGATCTTCATGTGTTCATGTGTTCATCACTGGGATTGAAGAACAGCGAAGAGAATAGGGGCAAATGTGGGTTTTGGGAGGGTTATGTCCTAAAACCCACAGATTATGTGCCCTAATATGTGTAATATCAAATGAAATAACAAAAAGAAGGCTCGAAGGACATACCAGTTAAGGGCAGGAGCTTGTTCTTTGAACACGAATGTAAGGGAGGGCAGGAATGAAGCTTGCAAGAGGCACAGGAGCTCTGGAACAACTAGAACGCAAGAGAGTCAGTAAGATCGAAAGGAAATGAGTTATGGCATGTTTGTAGGGGTGAAAGAGCGCCAAAAGTTTCGAATGTGAAGGGACGTGATGGTTGGCTGCTCGAGGCCAATAGGCGAGAGAAACGTGTCCCCAGTAACGGTGGCATCAGAGTTGAAAAGACAGGAGGGCAAGATGAGGCGTCGACCGAGCAAGTTTTGAAGCCAGTCATATCAACTAGCCCGGTTGTCGTCTTGCAAACCGAGGACCGAGGAAGAGTTTACCCTGGTCAGAACAAATAATCCCAGTCACTCTTGCGTGGACGAGATTAAGGGGCAATTGAGAGGGAGATTTATCCTCTAGATTGGGCCGTGGTAATTGCCAGACAGATTTGAGCCGAACACAGTTGGGCCATGGTAGCATGGGCCTGTCCAGAAGGATTTTGCTCGGCTAAGGCAAGGCATGGTTGGACCGAGCAACTTGGCTTCAGGGTACAGAAATCGGTCGAGTGATGGTTCGGCTGAGATATCCGCTGCCTCACTAGGTTCCATGGTTCGTGGGTTAGCCCGACAGGAAGGCCGACGGCTAACCAGCATGAGCTGTCCCAAGCTCGGCTATGCCGGAATGTAACCGAGCTTGGTAGTCATTGAGCTTGGCGAGCGGAGCGCTCTGGCTAGCAACACAACATGGCCCTTGGCAGCCGAGATGTTACAGCCCGGCTGCCGAGCTCCCACTAGTGTGGGCTGGCAGTTTGGTTAGATGATGTTCAGCTGGATTTGCGCTGACAGATGGGATAACAGCACCACGTGTCGAGAGATTAATGGGAGTAGATTTGGGGCGCAGAAGGTATATAAGCGAGTCTGTGCCCCCTATGCCAGAACAGATGAACATTTGGTGAGATTCACACAAAACACTCAATCCTCTCTCTCTCTCTCTCTCTATCCCTGTGTGTGTCTAACTTGATTGTCAGAGGGGTATTCTGGCCACACACCGCCAGGTAGCTCACCGCCGTTGTGCTCGCAGGTCGATCGGACAGGCAGGAGCTTGGAAGAAAGGAGTACGGGCTTGTCGGAATATTTGCTCCCTGTACAGTATACATTACGCATCGAATTTTTTTTCTCAATGTCAATAATATATGTAGGAATGGCAACGGGGCGGGGTCGGGGATCGCTCTTCCCGTCCCCGATCCCCAAAGCTACAAAACTCCCCGTCCCTATCCCGGATCCCTGGCAGGGAATCCATCACCCCCCACCCCTGCCCCCTAACAGGGATCGGGTTTGCCCGACCCCGAAAAATCTCTGCAGCTCTCTCTTTCTCTCTCTCTCTCTGTATTTAGCTTTCTCTCTGAATAATAAATCACTAACAACATCGTCAACGACAACATCATTTTCATCAACAACAACATCATCAACGGCAACCAAAAAAAAAAAAGAAATGGAGATAGATAGAGACACATACATGTAACACACAGACATACATGTATACATACACACAGTAACACACAGACATACATGTAACACACAGATCTGAGATGTGAGATGTAAGAAGAAGGAAGTTGATAGTGGCGGGATCTGTGAGGTCTGCCCAGATCTGCCATGGCGAAAATCGAAGCCGGAGTATGAAGGCTCGGCGATAGCACAGAGGAGGAGGAGGAGGAGGCGAGGGTGTGCGTACTGCCGCGGAGGAAGAGATGATGCCATCGCCACGGCGGAGAGAAGAGTGAGTGAGAGAGGGTCGTCGCCACTGTGGAGAGAAGAGTGAGTGAGAGAGAGAGCGATCGCCGACTGTAGAGAGCAGAGTGAGTGAGAGAGAGTTTCTTGTGAAGAGAAGAGAGAGTGAGAGAGAGTAAAGGGAGAGAGGAGTGGTTGTTCCTATTTTTGTGTGACAGTGTAATGTAAGTCAACCAAACCCTAAACTAAACATATATATATAAATCGGGGGCTAAATGGGGCGTGGGGTGGGGCCGAGGCTGGAATATGTATCACCGTCCCCGGCCCGAATATCACCATGGATTTATTTTTGAACCCCATCCCTGGCTCATCGGGAGTATTTTTCGGAGAAAAATCGTTAAATTCGGGGTCGGGTCCTTATTGAGCCGGGTTCAAATTACCGTCTCTAAATATATGTGTATTCTTCACCTTATGTGAATAAATTTTCACTCCAGTGTTCCATCATAGTCATTAGCCCTATACCCAGGCAGTCAAATTCGATGCGGAGGCTAATAATGATCCTCTTTATCTTACTATTATAAATAAGAGGTAGTTAGGTACTGCTACAGTAGATGGCTCTCTTTTCTTTCATTCTATTTTATCCTTTTGTGTTTTGTCATGTTACATATTTGGTTCCATTAAAAAATGATATTTTAGTTCATTCTAATTTGATTTCGTCATCAATTTGCTAGCAATCTACATCTAGGTGTAATCATTACATTTAGATAATTTCAAAGTAAATAGAATCAAAAAGTTATATTTAGGGTTAGTTTGGGATATGGATTGACTTTTTAATTTTTTGGTTTCTTGTTATTTTAGCTTGAGGTTAAAAAATTTCGTTTAGGATGTATTTTTTGATTTTTTAAACTTTTGTGAGAGAAAAAACATAATGATTATAGGTTGGATGTGACGTTTTGTCTTGTTATGTTAAAAAACCTATTTTATTTTTTGTGACTAAAAGAACCAAAAAGCCCCAAAAAAGTTTATGCCAAACGAGCTCTTATTCTCTCGTCTAGTGTGAAGGAATGGTGCTGCAGTGGAAAATTGTTTGGTTTATTTTTGGAGTTGTGATTTTAATATATATATATATATATATATTTTAAACTTATAATTAAACATATAATTTAAAATTTAGGGAAATTATTTATAAGTCCTATTAGGGAGACTTATGCTACATATGGTCCTACTAAAAAACTTATCTTCCCATAAGTCTTGTGGGAAGTTTGTTGACACATTTACCCTTAATATTAGTTGTTAATATCATAAATAATAGTAAAACCATATCTAGGAAATTGAATGTTACCATAGATCATACCTATATAAACGTAACGAAGCGTGACACTTACATAAACGTAACGTGATACCTACATAAACGTAACGTGACAGCTATGATCTATGGTAACATGCAAACGTAACGTAACGTGACACTTCTATAAACGTAACGTGACACCTATGATCTATGGAAACATTTAATTTACTATATAGGAAATTGAATGTTACTATAAATCATATCTACATAAACGTAACGTAACGTGACCCCTACATAAACGTAACGTGACACCTATGATTTATGGCAACATTCGATTTCCTATATAGGAAATTGAATGTTACCATAGATCATATTTATATGAAACGTAACATGACACCAACATAAACCAACAACATTTTCACATTCAATTTTAAAAAATAAAAACTCATTAAGTTTGCAAAACGTAACATGACATGTTGCGTTACGTTTATATAGGTGTCACGTTACATTTATGGTCTGTTTGGTAACGTTTACGTTTTCAGTTTATATTTACAAAAAATTTATAAACTGGTTTTTGTTTATTTTTAGAAAAACATAAACTACAAATGCGTTTGGTAATCGACAAAATGTTTAAAAAAATTTAAAAATATAAAAAAGAGTGAGAAATGGCAAGTGATGACAAGTGGCGGCGAAAGACGGTGGTGGAAAGTGGTGACGGTAGGTGGTGGGTAGTGGGTGGTGGTGGGTGATGGCGGGTCGATGGTGGTGGTGGGTGAGTGGGTGACGGTGGCAGGTGGTGGGTGGTAGCAAGTGGGTGGTGGTGGTGGTGGCAGGTGGGTGGCGGATGACGGGTGGTGGTGGGTGGGTGGTGACGGTGGTGGGTGGTAGCGAGTGGGTGGTGGTGGTGGTGGTGGTGGGTAGTAGGTGGTGGTGGCAGGTGGGTGGCGGATGGAGGGTGGTGGCGGGTGGGTGGTGGTGGCAGGTGTAGACACCCCATTTTTGACCGACCTTAAGACTCAGACGTCACCGATTGAGCGCTTGGTGATGTTGCATATCGTGCTCGTTCAGAGGTTTCAGAGTCTCGGCTGCGAACCTTGCCTCCGGACTTCCGAACTCTTTCATGCTTTGCCTCGGTTTGCGAACCAAGCTCTGTTTTCTCTGTTTTCTCTTCCTGAAGGGAGGGAGAGGTCTCGTAGATCATCTCTCAGTGGCCGTAGGCTACGTTTCGTGGTCGTAGGCCATTTTGCCCGTTTGGAGTCTGGTTTCCGGTTTTTCAGAGCCGTCGGTCGTGTGCCTCGGTTCGGGACTGCATAACCACCTCCGTTTGCTCCGGTTTTTGGCATGCATCTTATTTGCTCCCCTTTGAGGGACACTGTGGCTCGAGAGACCAACTTCGTGGTCGAACACCACTTCCGGTGCCTAACAGTCAGTTTTCGGGGCCTCGGGCTACGCGTTTCGACCCCCGAACCTTCATTTTGCATCGGTTTGGGTTCATTTTTGGTAGGGACCTCTATTTCATTGTTAAGAAGGTTGTAGAAGGGTGGGAGGCCAGTAATTCTTTTGACAACCAGTTTTATTCCTCCGTCGCCCGTTTTTCCCACTTGAAAGCCAATGTTGACCACCTAAGGCCACTTTTTCCAGCCCTAAACCACATATTTGTGTTGTACACACCTGGGAGGCCACCAATATCACATGGCTGGCCAGTAATTGTGTGTGACCCTTTTGAACCCCTCCTAAAAGTAGCCTTTTCTCTCTCCTGGTTCATTCTCTCCAGTTTTTGACCACATGGTTGTATTGTGCACACATGAGAGGCTCTCTTTTTGTCATGGCCAGCCATTAATCTTCATTGAGCCTTTTGACCCTTGGCCGACCGGCCATGGGGAGAGCTGGCCGGCCACCTAAACCCTAGCAAACCAGCCGGCCTTGATCCTCTCTCTCGGTACATTACAGATATGTATTTTGTTTCCCCCCAGATTGTGTATCTGGGGGGCTGCATTTTTGGGGGGAAACTTGAATTCATTTCCCCCCCCCCCTTTTTCCCCCTCTTTTTCCCACACTTTTGCCTATATATCAGGCCCTCCAGCTCCCATTTGGAGGGTCACAAATTTTGCTCTAAGCCTCCTATATTGTATCCCTCTCTCCCCACACTCTAACCCTCAAAACCTCCCAAACCCTACACCATTTTACACTACACCACCTAGCACCACACCACCACCATCCATTCCAGCCACTTGGAGCTGTTTTCTAGAGGCAAGGAGCACCTTTTCTCAAGCCAAGAGTTGTTGAAGCATTGGTCTTCAAGGGTAAGTCTTCTATTCCTCTCTTTGGCCCTATTTTTTCTCAATATATTAGCTCCACTTTCTTGCATATTTGGGCTCCAACCCTAACTAAAAATAGCATTATTTTGAGCTCCTTTTCATGTTTGTTTAAGGGCCTCTCCCTGTTTGAGGCTTCCTTTTTACACTTGCTTCTTTACCTCTCTTGTATGCCGCTTTCTTGCATAGTATTTTAGGCTCATTTGTAAATTGTTTCGAGCTTGGTTATAAACTGAAAAGTGGCTTATTTTGAGCCTTATTAAATATTGTTGAAGGGATCTTCACTGTTTGAGGCTTCCTTTTGTCACTCGCCTCTTTAT
This sequence comes from Camellia sinensis, assembly GCF_055761805.1. Taxonomy (NCBI): domain Eukaryota; kingdom Viridiplantae; phylum Streptophyta; class Magnoliopsida; order Ericales; family Theaceae; genus Camellia; species Camellia sinensis. The sequence goes on along the minus strand of NC_138969.1, from coordinate 139,994,595 downwards.
CCCTCTTTTGGCCTTATTTTTGCATGTTTTGTTAGCCCCTTGTGCTTGTATTTTTGGGCTCCGACCCGAACTGAAAATAGTCATATTTTCACCCCCTATTCATGTTTCATCAAGGGTCTTTTGCTGTTTGAGGCTCCCGTTTTACACTTTGTGTTTAAACCTTCTTTTAGGCCTATTTCTTGCATAGTATTTTAAGCTTACTTTTGCACTGTTTTGGGCTCAGCCATAAACTGTAAAATACCTTGTTTTGAGCCCCTCTTCAACTTTGTTGAAGGGATCTTCATTTTTTGGGGCCAACACCTGCTACTTGCTTCTTTATCTCTCTTTTGGGGCCATTTTTGCATGTTAACTTAGCCCTATTTGTGTTCACTTTTTGGCCTTGCTTAAAATTGGAAATATGCATGTTTTGGGACTGATTTTATTCTGTCTTTATGCTTCATATTCAAATAATGCATGCTTTGTATAGCTATAAGTCATTCCAGGCGCCTAGTTTCGAGTTTCGGGTCTCATTTCATGCATCGGGTGCCATGTTTCCATGTTTCGGGGCTGTTTTGCATCATATTTTGGTGCTGAAATTTGCATTTTTGCATATCATGTTTCATACCTTGCCATGCTTTGTTAGAGTAGCATTTGTGCCTTAGGTTCTGTAGACGTCCCCCGAACGCCCCGGGAGGGTGAGCTCCCGTTCTGTTCATTTGGGGTCACTACAGCTCAGGACTCTCAAATTGTCACGGTTCTAAGTCTGAACCAAAGAGTCCAAATCCAGCAAATCGTTTTGAGGAAACAGATTTTTGAAAGAAGTGCCAAACATGGACTGCTTTGCCAGATACAAAGTCGCCACCTAAATATTTTATTTTGGGGAAAATTTAGGAAACCCTGACTCGTTTGCCTAAGGCCACGTGTTCGTCATCACCAAAGTTGCCTCAGCTCGGGAACTTGGGTACGATTGGGGAAGGTCACTTCGTGAGCACCCCCGCTCGCCCGATCAAAGATCGGTCTCTACTAACCATGATATCTATTTTTGAAAACATTATGTGTTATTATTCCGGTTATTAGCCTAGATTTACTATGTGATGCGCACAGCATACAAGTATAGACCGGATCGCCTGAATTGGAACAAAACATTTCATGTTTGTTTTTGAAAGATGGTTTGCTACTCGCAAGTAGGCTTGAAATGCAGATTTTGCCACCCTCAGGTGGGCTTAGGAAAAGATGGTTTTGCCACTATCTAGTGGGCTTAAAACTCACAGACAATGATTTGTTCCAATCCAGATAACCCAACCTTCACCCACAGGTATTCAGGTAGATATATCACATAAGCAATTAGCCTCATGGTAAGCATGCTATTCATGGCAGTCACTCACACGCATGCAAGGATGCTAAAGCACAAAACTTACCGAGTACTCCAAGCCAAAAAAGAAGCTAATTAGAAATCCATGCATGATCCTAATTATACAGAAATGCCTAATGCAACACATGCAAAAATGCAACTATAGCAGGCTCGGCTATTCTAAACATGGCATATGAAATGCTACAGCTAACATGTATTCAACTTGGAATTGAAAATACAATGCAGTTAGTATGATGCGCCGAGCCCGGTGCATGCAAAACAGATGAATGAATGCAAACATGCTATCATACTGTATGCTAATTGAAACATGCCCTAATCTAACCATCATAAGCGGGTAAATAAAAAGGAGAAAGACGTGGGGTTGGAAGACATACAACACACACACGCACACTTATTAAAGTTATGCCCTCGCACAGAGGGTCCGAAAGAATAGTACAGTCCGAATAATACAGTCCAAATATATACAAATTCCTAATTAATTTACAAATTAACTAAGAAAAATAAACTGGCATGCAAGCCAGGGACTGCCTTGACTCCGCCCCGGATGATGAATGATGCATGCTCGGGTTGCCTTGCGCGGAAATCCACGGCAATGCCCCGATTAGCCTCTGTTTGCAATTTATTCTTGGAAAGCGCGCCAAGCCCCGGAAGACTGCTGATTCTTGATTTGCTGCAACAGAGAGCAGGAGGGGGCATAGCAATGTATTTTCACAAATGTATGCATGTCTCGATCCTCGTGCCACCAATCACGCATCTCGATGCATGATGGCCGAGGGGCCGATTTGTGCAACTCAATATGGAATGAATGCACATGAAAACTCAACTAAAACCTAACTCCATCATGGATAATCCGGAGTGTCGGTGACTGGGAATTGAGACACATTCCGTCACTCGGAGTACGAAACGTACCTCGTTTCCCGTGCCCTGGCTAACCCCTATCCCAAGCACGATGCAATATGCATGATATGCATGAAATGCAACTAAGATACAACCTAGCATACGCAATGCTATGAAATGGCATACACGATGCACGAGGTAATACACAACCGAGCATACACAATACTATGGATGAAATGGCATACGCAATGCAATAATGGGCTTACACCAACATGAGAGAGCCTCAGCCACACTCACATAGGAGGCCATCAGATGAAAACAAGACAACTCGAAATGCGTGCACGCGTGCACGCAAACCGAGGACCGACCCTCAGGCACCGAAATGCCACTCTAATGAGACATGGAAAAGACATGCCACTCTGAAGCTATGTAGGTTCCAGACTGCAAAGCAAAAGAAAAAAGGAAAATTTGGAGCATCTTAGGGTGTTCCAGCTTTGGCAAGATCCGAGACTGCATTTCAGGTGCACCTTCCCAGACCTCGCCATTTCTCTGGAATATGAGTGTATCTCGACCCCAAGTGTAAGCCTGCTTCAAGTCAGAATGGCAATTAAAGCAGCAGCAGATGTTATCTCTTGCCAACATAAACAGGGTGTGCCCTTTTTCAGCTGAGTGTGTTACAAAGTCCTCCGAAAGGTAAATCGGAGGCACCAGAGTACATGTTTGATGCCCTTCCATTGCATAGAATGTGCACTTTCATATACACTTCTGTGACATGCGTGCCGCGCATCGTTATGATTCATGCATAGAATATGCTTACTTTCGATTCTGCATAGAATTTGCTTTCAATATTGCATAGAATATGCTCCTGTTTCTTGCATAGAAAATGCTCGTATCTTTTGCATAGAAAATGCACTCTTCCATACTTGCATAGAAAATGCACCTCATTTGCATAGAACATGCATTCACTCGCACTATCTTTTACACTTTGTATCTCACTAGCACTGTCTTGTGCATCTTGTGGTTGTATCTCACTCGCACTATTTTGTGCATTGCATTTCAAATCGCGCTGTTTAGCGTATCGCACTGTTTAGTGCATTTCAAATCAATCGCGCTGTTTAGCGTATCGCACTGTTTAGTGCATTTCAAATCACTCGCGCTGTTTAGCGTATCGCACTGTCTTGTGCATTTCAAAATCACTCACGCTGTTTAGCGTATCGCACTGTCTTGTGCATTTCAAAATCACTCGCGCTGTTTAGCGTATCGCATTGTCTTGTGCATTTCAAAATCACTCGCGCTGTTTAGCGTATCATATTGTCTTGTGCATTTCAAAACCAATCGCACTGTTTAGCGTATCGCACTGTCTTGTGCATTTCAAAATCACTTGCGCTGTTTTGCGCATCGCACTGTTTTGTGTAGTTTACATTCGTGCTATTTTGCGCATCGCACTGTTTTATGCAGTTTACATTTCGCGCTGTTTTCGCACCTCAATCGCACTTTCTTGTGCATTTCAAATCACTCGCACTGTCTTGTGCATCGCACTGTTTTGTGCACCTTACTTGCATTTTGCAGGCATCCTATCGCGCTATCTTGCGCACCTCACTTGTACTTGTTAGTACATCGCATTGTTTTGAATACAAACCGGCTTCGCGTAGCGTATAAGTCCAATTGTCAAAGTCTTCTTTCATATCATTTGCATCCTGCCCCTGAACTACGCTGGTTTGATTCCTTGCAAAGGGATACGTAGGCAGCTTGTGGGCACAACCATTTATTTATCGGTATTTTGTTTGTTTGTCCAAGTCTTCAGCCTTGTCAAAAATGGGTCGTCTGTGGGCTTTGACATTCACTCCTGTCATTATTATGACTTTTGAGTTCTGTCAAAGAGGGGCAACTATAGACACCCAATTTTTGACCGCCCTTAAGACTTGGGCGCTACTGATGGTTTGCTCGATGATGAAAGGTGTGCAGGGCAAAGGTTCAATTTCTTCGGCAATGAGAGGGTCAAATCCCAACTTCACACCCCATTTTGGACCAAAGCTATTTTGAATGGTTTTTAGACCTTAAAACCCTCTCTTTCAAAACATTTTTGAAATAAAGTTTCTACGATGTTCCGAGGCTCACATTTTGTCAAAAAATGCGCTTTTCGATAAACCGAGCAAGGACAAAGTGGAAATGAATGAAACAGAGATGAAATCTTTGAAAAATATTTCAAAACACCTTGCTTAGGGGTTTGAAGTTGAAGAAAAGTGGAGAAGAGGGGAGAAGCTCAGTTGTAGAAGAAGATAGGCTAGAATTGCTAACAGAGGGACGAGCAGTCCTCGCTAAATCAAGCTTATTTGTCTATACACTTTGAGTTAAGGTATGAGGCCACCACCGTTGGAAAGAAGACTTCCGGGGCTTCATTTTTCATTCAAGAATCTTTTAAATTCGAGACCGGAGGGGGGAGATATGATTGGTTGAAGTTGGGCATCATCCCGGTTGGACCGAAACTGAGCAGCCTTCACTAAAACAAGCATAACGTTTTTCACAGTTGGAATTTTGATGCAAGGCTGGTTCCATTGGAAAGCTTACTTCCGGGGCTTCAATTTTGACACAAGAATGACCTGAAAAAGAGTTCATATGAAGAAGTTATGCCCGTTTGAAGTTGGACCTGCAGAGCAGATTTTTCCTGCCGACCGGCCAAAACAAATGGCCGACCGACCAAATAGATGGCCGACTGGCCAGAAAAGATGGCTGATCGACCAAGTTTGCTAGCCGATGACCTTCCGGAGTATTCTACAGATTGAATAGATGCTAGCTGTGCCAGCTGGAATGCACAGACTATGCTTCCCATGCACGTGTGTGGCTGTTTTGCACCCTTTGCACCCCTTTTGACCCTCTTTTTTGCACCCTTTGCTCAAAGCTTCTTGAGGAAGCTTTGACCCCTTGTCTTGGCTTCCTCAAGAAGCTTGCACCTTTGCATTAGCTTCTCTTAGAAGCTTGGTCCCTTTGACCCTTTTGTATAGCTTCTTTGAGAAGCTTTATGCCATTTCCTTGCTCTATAAAAGAAACCCATCCTCCTCCATTGTTTTGGTTCAGCAAAATCAGACCTAATACATACAATAACATATATATCACCCTCTCTCTCTATATCTCACTCTCTCTCTACATTTGGGTGTGTTAGAGTGTTCAAAGACCCTTGTTCTTGGCCTATTTGCACTACACCCTATAGCACCACACCACCACACCATTCCAGCAGCTTGGAGGGCCTTCTCAGAGGCTAGGAGGCAGCTTTTCTTGGTCCAAGAGGTAGCAAAGGATTGGTCTTCAAGGGTGAGTTGATTTCTCCCTCTTTTTAGCTCATTTTTGCAAGTTTTCTTGGCCCCTTTTGCTTGCTGTTTTGAGCTCCGACCATAACTGGAAATATCATTTTTTTTGAGCTCATTTTTCTATTTCATTAAGGGTCTTACCCTGTTTGGGACCCCCATCTTGCACTTGCTTCATTACCCCTTTGTATGCCATAATCTTGCATAGTATTTTTGGCCTATGTGTGATCTGTTTTGGAGCATGATGTAAACTGTAGATAGGCTTATTTCGAGCCCTTCTTCAACATTGAAGAAGGGCTCATCACTGTTTGGGACCTCCATGTGCCACTTGTCATTATACCCCTCTTTGGTCCCCATTTTTGCATGATTTATTAGCCTATTGTGTCTCTGTTTTTGGACTTTGGTCTGAACTGAAAATGGCCCTATTTTGACCCCTTCTTCATGTTTCATTTAGGGTCCATGGCTGTTTGAGACACCCTTTGTATACTTTATGTTGTAGCTCTTTTTTGGCCTTAATCTTGCATAGTATTTTGAGCATACTTGTATACTGTTTTGGGCTTGGCCATCAACTGTAAAAGGTCATATTTTTGGTCTCTCTTCAACATTGTTGAAGGGCCCTAATCTGTTTGGGGTCAGCAGCTATGAGTTACTTCTTTATCTCACATTTAGGGCCATTTTTGCATGCTAGTTTTGCCCTATGTGTGTTTGCTTTTTGGCCTTGTTTAAAACTGAAAAAATGCTTGTTTTTGGGCTTCCTAGAATCTGTCTTCACATGTCATAATCGAATAATGCATGTTTTATATAGCTATAGGCCAATGCATGGGCCTAGTTTTGCATTTCGGTTTCATTTCATGCATCGGGTGCTATTTTGCCGTGATTCGGGGCTGTTTTATACCACATTTTAGTGCTGAAATTACCTGCTTGTATGCCATATTTCATGCCTCGCCATGCCTTGTTAGAGTTTCATACTATGCCTTAGGTTTGGTCCTCGGTTTGCGTGCATGCGTGCACGCGTTTCGAGAGTTTCATTTTCATCTAATGGCCACCGATTTTGGCATGCTTGCGAGCTATCCATGTTAGTTTAAGTCCATCATCGCATGTTGTTGCATGCCATGTTTGCTTACATGTTTAGGTTGCGCGCTTAGTATACATTGCTCATTTGCATGTTCATGTAGCCTCCATGCCTAGGTTGCATTTCATTGAGCATGCATCCCTTGCCTCTTGATCAATCATGATAGGGGTTGGGGCCCTTTGATGTGTTTTGTGCTTGCATTTCATTTGATATCAAAGTTGCAAAACTTGGCCTCTTAGGCCATCATGCATAATTGATGGCCCGAGGGTCGAGGGTCATGCTCCCTTGAGTCCCTTGCATGATAGGGAGTGTGCCCGCGCATACATGTGCTTGAAATTCTATGCCATGCACTGTCTGTCCTTGTTGCTGTCAAGAACCAGCTTCTGCAGGAAGTTTCTGCCGACCGGCACTGAAGAATGCCGACCGGCAAAGGATATGAGGCCAATGGACTTGAAAGCAGCCGATGGAAATTTCCCATGGCCGGTGGTCATTTCACTTAGCCGGTGGTGTTATGCAGTTCTCATTGAAGATACCCTGAGACTTTGGCAATTTTCAGAGGAGCAGGGCAGCATTAACAGAGGCAGCAGTGGCATGGAATGGGTTTCCGGGCTTTCGGGGGAAGATAAATCCGAGCATGCATCATTCACGCATCCCGAGGCGGGGGCTGCGGCCATCCTCTCTTTGTATTTAATTTGTTAATTAGATTAGAAATTTTGTAATAATTAATTTAGTATTATTTATTCGGACTGTAATATTTATTTGGACCCTCCGAGTGAGGGCAATTCTGTAATAAGCGTGGGTGAGTGTGTGAAAGTCTTCCAACCCCCACTTCTTTCTTCCCTTTCATTTACTTGCTTATGATGGTAGATGAGGGCATGTTTAAATTAGCATACCTTATGCTATGCATGCGTGCATCCATACATTTGTTTTGCATGCACCGGGCTCGGTACATCATTCTAACTGCATTTGTATTTCAATCCCAAATTGAATATGTGCATTAATTGGTTACATTTCACATGCCATGTTTAGGTTAGCCGAGCCTACTCTAATTGCATCTTGCATGTGCTGCATTAGCCAACTTGACATGAACTAGGATCACGCATGTTTGCTAACTAGTTTATTGTTTTGGCACGGAGTACGATGTAAGTATTTATGCTTTAGCATCTCGCATGCGTGTGAATGTTAACCTGATAGCATGCTTACCATGTGGCTAGATGCTTATGTGTCATAAATTGTTTGAATGCCTGTGGGTGAAGGTTGGATTGTTTGAGTTGGAAAAACTCGTTGAAATCCGTATTTTAGCCTACTTGCGAGTAGCAAATTCCAAAGTCCTTTTTTTTTAAGACAAACGTATATGCAATGCTTATTTCCAAATTAGGCAACCTAGTCTATACTTGTTTGCTGTGCGCATAACATAGTAACGCTAGGCTAATAATTGGTTTAAGAACACATAACGTTTTCAAAAACGGATATCATGGTTAGTAGAGGCCGATCTTCGGATCGGGTGAGAGGGGGTGCTCATAGCTGACCTTCCCCAATCGTACCCTAGCTCCCGAGCCGAGGCAACTCTGGTGATGACGGACATGTGGCCTTCGGCACCGAGTCAGGGTTTCCTAAATTCCCCATAAAAAATATTTAGGTGGCGACTCTGTATCTGGCAAAGCAGTCCATGTTTGGCACTTCTTTTCAAAAATCTGTTTCTCAAAACGATTTGTCGGATTTGGACTCTTTGGTTCAGATTAAGAACCATGACAATTTGAGAGTCCGAGCTATAGTGACCCCACAAATGAACAGAACGGGACTCACCCTCCCGGGGCGTTCGGGGACGTCTACATAGGGTCTTGGCGAGCGGCTAGGGAATCTTCAGCATTCATGTATTTTTGGGCTTTGGAGAGTAGGGTTGCCATGGAGGTTGAGGGGTTTTTAGAGAGGGAGAAAAGGAAGTTAGACAACCATATGCCGGCCATGAAAGCCGTAAGGATGACCTTGTCATCGTTTTCCGCTACCTGTAAGGCTTCGGTGTTAAAGTGGGTAACGAAACTACGCAGCGACTCCCCCTCAGTCTGACAGATATTGAGGAGTTGGGTTGTCGGACACCGCTGGCGCTGAGCTCCAATGAAATGATTGAGAAAGGAGTCACTGAGGTGTTGGAAAGTGGAGACAGAGTTTGCTGGCAATTGACTAAACCAAAGTCGAGCTGACCCCTTGAGTGTCACAGGGAAAACCAGACACATGATTTTGTCAGGGAATGCATGGAGGATCATGAGGGCTCTGTAGGTCTCCAAGTGGTCAACTGGATCCGTCGTACCGTCAAAAGAGTCGATGGTGGGCATTTTGAACTTGGGGGGTAGAGGTTTGTCCCGGATGGAGGCGACGAATGGTGAGTTGGTTGTGGTGCAGGGTTTATGCTGTATGTTCTGCATGACTCCTTGGAGTTAGAGCTTCATGGCTCGGAGTTCTACATCCCAGAGAGGAATGTTGTCACCACCGGAGGGCAGTGAGGGCTGGACGCTCCTTCAGGGGTTGGTGTCAGGACCGATGGATGTGGGGCGTGGAGTGGTGGATTTATATCTGGGGGAGGGGGTCGCCAGCCTTCCAAGTTGGGGGGATTAGGCTGTTGGATAGTATGGCTCGAGGCTCGCTCTTGGTTGGGTGGGATATCTGGAGGTGGTGGAGAAGGCATAGGAAGGTTTCTTTGGAGTAAAGCATTAATCAGGGCTTGGTTTTGCTCGGCCAGGCGGTTAATGCTGTTGGTGAGCTCGGTGAAATACTGTGGTGGGTTGTTTGGATTGGGAGGGTCGGCTTGATAGTCGGCAACATTGGGGTGAGAAGCCATGGATCTAGTTGTGACCATCCACCTTCACATGTGGTAGGAGGGGGTTATGGGGAGAGGGTCTTTGGCAACAATGAACACAACTGGCGCGCAAAAGAAAACTTTCCCACAGACGGCGCCAACTGATGATGCAGTTCATTCCAAGTGGAACGGGGCGGAATGTTCCACACTCCTCTAGCCAGTGTCCGAGCGACCAAGCCCACCCGAAGACCTGCGTAAGAGTTCAACGGGGAACGGGAAGTCCCCCAGCAAACCCTCCGATGAGCAAGTTAGAGAGAGAAGTGGAGTATAGAGATGAATTAGAGATAGAAAGCTTAACCTTCTTTCTGTCTTCGACCTTTGCTTATATCCTCTAGTAATCATTTCGTTGTCCCTTCCGACCTGTCACCTTGGCCGAAAGTCTATGCTCTAGCTTACCTTGTTCATGGTGAAGGCGTTCTGTTCCGACGAAGAGGGGTTATCGCAATAAATGCTGTAAGGGGCCTCATTAATGGCGATATGTCGTGGCAATAACTTTGCATATCTTTGTCTACTGGTGTGGCTTGCCCTTCTCTCGCCATGTGTCTTGATGTCATTGATTCTTATTGCTGCATGGGGCTTCAACATTGTTGGGCTTTAGCATTTGAGTTATGTATTGGGCCTCAAATGGTGGGCTATAATCTTTATGGGCTCACCCATGTCAGTAAGGTAATTCAACTTTTTACAAAATTTGAGTAAAAATTTTATATAATAGTGATATCACGTTATAATGGATATATGATGTCACCAACCAATAATAAAACAACATATGAAGGGTGAACTCCACATATAAATATAACTCACACTCTAATAATTTTTTCATATATATGATGAGATGAATTATATTTGCATATTCATAATAATGGATATTACTTTTATATTGAGATTTTTTAAGAAAATTTTCATATATAAAAATATAATTTGTTGTAATCACTTCATTTTCAATAAAACAATCACTATTGTTTTCCTAAACTCAAAAAAGCCCTTGACATTTTATTCTAAATATTATTTTTGTTTAAAATTTTGATATATATGCATATGTATAAAAAAAATAAAAAATAAATAAAAATAAAAAATAAAAATCCAAGGGGGGCACGTGACCCCCTAGGCACCATGTGGCTCCAACACTGTACCCACCCATTTCTCCATATGTTTTGACACCACTTCTACCACCACTATTATATATATATATATATATATATATATTTGAATTGCACACGCAGTACATGTGCGACCTACTGGTTTGTTAATATTTAAACCACTCTAGGAAACCCTTGGGGTTGTCACATGTGCAACACATGACATGGCAAATTTTATAACCAAGATATGGCATCCTTAAGCTTGGGAAGGAGATGATTCGTTGATGATGCTTCACGGTGAAGATTCATTGGTATATATGCATTATCTATGTGTATGTATAGTTTGATAAATGGCCATTGATTTGCTTTGTAAAATTTGTTGTTAATTGATCTTCTTAAAATGAACGGAATATTGATTAGTTGCCTTGGGGAATTAAGTGTTGGGGATATAATAACTTTATGAGCCAATGAATCTTGTTATTTTTCTCATTATTTTTCTTTATTGTATTTTGTAGAGGAATACTTGGAATTTCGTTCTTCAGGGATATGAGCTAGCGAATTAATTTTATTTGCTCGCTATCCTCATTTCTTGGAACATGTCCTTCATTTTGGTTTTGGGTTCCTGAATTGGAAGATACTTTTGGCCCAGATTGGCTAGGGACAATGATGGAATATGAAAGCTTATTTCATCTGCTATCACAAGATAAACGGGATAGGGAGAGAAGCGGTTTCGTATCTATGGTCCAGTACAGCCTCCCGCAACAGTACATGAAAAAGAAAAGCATATCCGAGAATGCATAAATTTAATGAGACAATTATACGAGCACTCTGATAGGATGAGATATGAAATTGGAGGAGCTGATCAAGTAATGTGTTATTTTCATTATTTATTTACAGGTTTAATTTGAAATTAAGTTCATAACTGAAAATCCTAAGTGATTCGTGATTAGATCAAGATTAAAATATTTTTAATTCCCAATCATTCAAAACACACAATCTAAATTATCAAGCACTTACGAAAGTGATTTAGATTGTTGTTTTCGAAATAAACAATAAATCAACACAAACGATTTTTATGCGGAAAAACCACAATTGAAGAACCTTCAATTGTAACCAAAAACCACGGGCAAAACGCCAGTAATCAATCCACTACTGAAGAAAGAAAGATTACAAAGATAACAAACAAATTACCCAACCCATCCAATTTGTCTTCAAACCTTCTGTAACTCTTTCACCAAGCCTTTGTCTCAGAACTGATTAATCTGAAGTTGAATCCACAACTTCACTTGTTGAATCAACGACTGTGTACAGAATCAAACTCCTTTGAAACTCCACATTTGAATCTTCAGAATCCACCGAAGAAGACTACTCTTGTATGTAATCAATCAACCTCCTTGATTTGTGCTTGTCAATTCATGAGTTTAATACTCACTCAAATTATCAAGGAAAAATCACAAAAATACTCCAGAAGAAAACCTTAGAAAACCTCAAAGTAGATCTCAAAAAACCTAATCCTAGTTTTGGAGTAAAACAAATACTTATAGAAATTTTGGACAGTGAAGCTCGCTCGAGCGAAGCTTCTCTTGCTCGAGCGAGGAACTTATCTTGCGTGATTTTCATAAGTGGCTTCGCTCGAGCCATGCATCCTATGCTCAAGCGAACAATCAACTCTTTCAAGTTTTTATGCAGACGCACTTCTTCGCTCGAGCCACGCAAGCTTCGCTCGAGCGCACATTCATCTCTTTCAGGTTTTTTCCAGACACATTCTTCGCTCGAGCGAGGACTCCTTCACTCGAGCGAGGAAGACAAAACAGCAAGGAAATTTACAACTTAATCACACAAGTTTGTTCGCTGGATTGACAGGACTAAGGGACCAAACAATCTCCCCCTTTGTCAATACCTGGACAAAACTTTCTAACATAATTTCCTAAACACAAACGAACAAACTGAACAAACCAACTATAAAACCAGAAAATGAACCAACTACCAAACCAATCTCGATGGAAAAACAATCTGCACAACATAAACTTGGAGAGAACCAATATTAATGGAAAAACAATCTACACCAAATAAACAATCTGCACAACATAAACTTGAGAGAATTGTTATTCATCATAAGAAACCATGAAGACTTAAAAAAAAAAAAAAAAAAAAAAAAATAGAAACCCATTATCAACATCATTAGCAACTTAAATTCCAATATAAACAATATAACAAGTTGCCCATAAGTCCAAGTGCTGCCTGCAAAAACATCATGAGTATCCCATATACATCACCCCAAAAAGATAAATCCTGCCTGCAAAAACATACGAGTATCCCAAACATATATACCCCCCAAACATATAACCCAAAAAATCATACTCCCATTTTTTGTCCGGGAGTGAACCAAAAAACAGTCATATACACCTTTAGAAAAACTAGCCAAGTAAAGAAACCAAAAAGAAACTGTCCAAAAGAACAACAAAAAAATTGTCCAAAAAGTAGGAGCCAAAGACTGTCAAGAACTAAGAATTAGGTAGAGGTGGCTGCTGCATCTGGAGTAAGGAGAGAATCTGTGCAAGCATAGTGCTCTACTTATCAAGGTGACTGTCAAGTGTATCCATCCGGGCATCCAACTGGTCAAGCCGATGCATGACAGACTGCTCAAACTGCTGCAACTGGCCACAAAATGATCTAGGCCGCATCTCAGGCAGATCCGGTGCGCCAGCGGTAGCTGCATCAAACTCCTCCTCCTCAGCAAGTGGATCATTACCTGCACCAGACAACCCAACTCCCGACACACCGCCCTGTACATGAGCTTGACGCTGGGAGACTGTCAACTTAGTAACGGGCTTTATAGGAGAAGCAAACTCATCATCATCATAAACAGGAACATTAAGAGAAGAGAGAAAATGGGTGAGCAAGCATCCATATGGAAGACCTAAGGACTTATGTCCCTCAAATACAGAAATCATCTTCGTGACTATCATCTCAGGTAGGTCAATGGGAAGCCTTTGATCGATGCAATACAACACATAACCCTGATCTTGGGTAATGTGCGAAGAATGAGAAGTCACATGAAGATTAGCACACACAATGATATTCAGAAGACGGAACCTAGGAAGCAACTCATTTTGCTGAATGAGTGCCTCGGGAAACCAAGTCCGGGAACATCCACAAAGCGCAGAAGCAACTTGATCAAAGTGAATACCAGTATGAGTAAGGAGAGGAAAACGAAAATCCAGGACTTCGGGAAGACCAAGAAACATCCGAAAAACATCCCCAGTCATGACAAGAGACTTCTTCCTAACCCAAGTGGTAAAAGTTGCTGGAATTTCTTTGTGAATGGAGTGCATGTTGCAATAGAACTCACGAATAAGACTCAGATTTTGCGGCCCTGAGAAATGCAATACCTGATCACCTCCTAGGACATCGAACAAGGAACGAATGGGTAATAACTCAAAAGCAATGGGGAGGACATTTCTCTCTAGATGGACTTTACGAGTGGCATAAAACTCTCTAAACAACTTAGCATTTTCTTTGGATTCAAACTCGTCAGTGTTGAATGGGGGACGAGAAACAGTAGTCTTGCGACGTTTAGAAGATTCAGCCATGACTAAACAACCCACAAGGGTAAGACAATCACAGAGAGAAACAGCAACCCACAACACAAGATACCCAATAATAATAAAAAAAAATGAGAAAGCCCCAAATCCAAACAAAGTAACCAACAAAACACATTAGTCCAACATGGTTAGAAAATCATTTGACTGCATAACTTTAGCATAATATAAACGAAATGATAACCAGAGCTAGGGAAACATCAATCAAGCGTAGATGGAGCAATGTATGAAAGCCATTAACAGTAGATGAAGAGACTTAATCAGCAATGCAATGAAAAGAGATCACAGTATCACAGGGCAATTTATTTAAACAAAAAAAAATTCCCAAATTAAACCCTAAATAAAATCCCGAATTAAACCCTAGCAAAAAGCAGAGTACAATGTTCGAAACCAGTAACCCTAGATGCAAGAGAGAGACTCTAAAACATGATGCAATAACTAAAAACAAACAATAAAGAAACCTAGGTTAAACCAGAACAAACTCATAGACAAATTACAAAATGAGAAGTAACAAAAAAAAAAAAAAAAAAAAAAACTTACCAAAAGAGACAATGCTAGATAGATGAAGAGTAAAACCCCCAAACATGAGCAAAATCCAAGGAAGGAACATGAATGGGAGTGTAATCGCCCAAAGGGAGTGAAAGGGACACCACTCGAAGCAAAAAGGGCAAAAAATGAAGCGAAGAGACGCAGTAGAAGAGTTTAAACCTCGACAGGTCGCTTGAGCGAAGACTCTCTCGCTCGAGCGAGTACAATTATGCACTGGGGGTCGCTAGAGCCAAGAACTTGTCGCTCGAGCCACAAACGCACGCTCTCAGGTCTAACTCAGCAACAGAAGCACGCTCGAGCAAGCAATCCTTTGTTCGAGCGAAGAAGAAAAAAAACAAAACACAAAAAAACTTTTTTTTTTTTTTAAACAATAAAATCAATACTCACACGATGTCGTGAAACCTGAAACACAAGTGAGTAAGGACAGGAGCATGAGGATGATACTAAGATGAAATAATCTACAAACCATGAAGCCCGCTAACTTGCAATTTTGACAAGATGAAGCAAATAATGATGAGCAAGTCAGATAAACTCAAAACAATGAACATAAGCTGCATGAGAATGTACAACTCAAAAACCAACATGAGAGCTCACAATCATAATGTGTGTGTGTGCAATCCATGAGAGGCCACAAAACTAGAGTTAATCCTCGTAGTGATTGGATGGCTGGACCTCCGGCAAGAGTAACTGAACATCACAGAAAAAAGTCAAACCACTAGGGATCACGAGGTATTTGGTGAGTAAACGCGAAGGCTCCCCCTCAATCAATAATTCCCCTGTTTTTTTTTTTTTCTCAACTTTTCTTTCTTGTGGGCACTCACTGGTGGCATGTACGCTCAAGAGTATGGAGACCAAACCAGACAAGGATGAAACAAAAAAAATAATGGCCTGGTTGGTGCCTCTAAAGTAGCCTTTTCCTAATGCCCAGACTTTAATGAACTGAGGGAGAAACCGTGGAAGTGAATAAATGATGGTAGATGGTTAAGAGACTCAACATCACCCATGATTTACTAGTATAGGTCAATTCCTCTAAAAAGGTACAAGAAACACTGTTAGTGGTCCATAGAGAACTTTGATAACTTGTGCAGAAACCCTTGCAACAGTTTATCTCAAGGATGTGTACAAAATGAGATCATGAAGTCAATGAGTATGAACATTCGTAATGAGCTATGAACAAAGAAGAATGAGATCTTGAAGCAGCATGAGTAGTGTTCATATAAACTTTTAATGCAAAGATAACAGGAATCAATGACTATGAGATTACAACATCCAAACACACAAAAAGCAAACACTCACTCCCCTTCAAGTAACAGGTAACACCCTAGTGACTGAGCACAACACCCAAGGTCTTCTAAGGAACTCAAACCGAAGAAGATCAAGGGAATTTATAAAAATATCAACTTTTTGATGCTCAGTGGGTACATGTTCAAGAACAGCAAGGCCTTCTTCCACTAACTCTCGAATAAAATGATGATGAATGTCAATGTGTTTGGTGTGAGAGTGTTGGACAGGATTTTTTGAAATGTTAATGGCACTTGCATTATCACAGAAAAGAGTGAGAGTGTGCTGATTTATCCCATAATCATGAAGCATTTGCTTCATCCACAACATTTGTGCACAACAACTCCCTGCAGTTATGTACTCAGCCTCAGCAGTCGAAAGAGAAATGACATTTTGCTTTTTATTATGCCAGGAAACCAAATTATTCCCAAGGTAAAAGCACCCCCCGGATGTACTCTTCCTATCATCAGCACACCCTGCCCAGTCGGCATAAAAAAAACCAGTAATTTCAACTATAGTGTCAGTAGAAAACCAAACCCCATACCCCAATGTCCCATTAACATATTTGATGATGCGTCTGACCGCAAGAAGATGAGACTCTTTAGGACTGGCTTAGTAACGGGCACAAACACCTACACTGAAGGTCATATCAGAACGGCTGGCTGTGAGGTAAAGAAAACTCCCTATCATACTCTTATAAATGGTAGGATCTACATCAATACCAGAGGAATCTTTGGAAAGGTGAAGATTGGTGCTCATGGGAGTACGTGCATGTTTGGCAGACTCAAGACCAAACTTTGACACAAGATTTTTGGCATACTTAGTCTGAGAAACAAACATTCCAGAAGGAGACTGTTTAATTTGAAAACCCAAGAAATAGGACAACTCTCCCATCATGCTCATCTCAAACTCATGTGTCATACAATCTAAAAAATATTTCACAAGATGATCAGTAGTGGATCCAAACACAATATCATCAACATAAATCTGAGTAACAAGAATATGAGACGTAGTATGTTTCACAAATAAAGTCATATCCACACTGCCCCTTTGAAAGTCATTATCAAAAAGAAATGTAGTAAGTCTATCATACCAAGCCCGAGGGGCTTGTTTCAAACCATACAAATCCTTGTCTAACTTGTAGACATGATTTGGACATTTAGGGTCCTCAAACCTTTTTGGTTGCTCAGCATATGCCTCTTCTTTCAAGTACCCATTCAGAAAGGCACTTTTCACATCCATTTGAAACAATTTGAAGCCAAGAAAACATGCAACACCAAGTAAAATACGAATAGATTCGAGACGTGCAACTGGGGCAAACGTCTCATCATAGTCAACACCCTCTACTTGTGTGTAGCCTTGAGCAACCAACCTGGCTTTATTCCTAACCACAGTACCATTCTTATCAGATTTATTTTTAAAGATCCACTTGGTACCTATCACATTCATGTCTCTAAGTCTAGGAATTAAAGTCCAAACATTGTTATGTTCAAATTGACCTAATTCTTCATGCATAACATTGACCCAACTATCATCTAGCAAGGCCTCTTTAAAATTCTTAGGCTCAATTAATGAAACATAACACATATGTGATACCTCATCCTGAATTTCATTCGATCCGATACACTTCCAATCACCTGTTGAGCTAGATGATTCAGTTTCACCCTTGCTGATGGTTTGAACTCAGGACTTGCGGCGACAGAAGCATCATGAGTGATGCCTCTTTGTGCACTCTTTGGACTTTGACTTACCAGTGAGGATGGTGCTGTCTCAACTTCTTATGCTTGGACCTCAGCTTCTCTTTGACTTTGTGGTTCAGTATCCAGGATTGGAGACTCACCATTGTCATCCTCATTTGTTGCTGGAGTAGGGGGACCTGTGTCATCTATAACCATATTGATTGATTCCATTAAAGAAGAAGTTCGTAGGTTATAGACACGAAAGGCCCTACTCGTGGTTGAATACCCTAGAAAAATACCTTCGTCACTTCGAGAGTCAAATTTGCCCAAAGACTCTCTATATTTGAAAATGTAACACTTACTCCCAAAAGTTTTGAAGTATTTTACATTGGGTTTCAAACCCTTCCACAATTCATATGGAGTTTGTAAAGTGTCGGACCTTAAATACACGCACTTTATGACATAAACATCAGTATTTAGGGCTTCAGCCCAAAACTTTGGAGGAAGTTTCTTACTAAGGAGCATGACCCTAGCCATTTCTTGAACAGCTCTGTTCTTCCTCTCAACCACTCCATTTTGTTGTGGAGTAATAGGTGCAGAAAATTCATGCTTAATTCCATGCATATCACAAAAATCCGAAAAAGAACTATTTTCAAATTCACGACCATGATCAGTTCGGATTCTTATGATACGCCCAATGGAAACACCATGTTCATTTTGGATTTTAAGGACTAAGGCCTGGAAAGCATCAAACGTATCAGATTCTTTCCTTAGAAAATTGACTCACGAAAATAGAGTAAAATCATCAACAGTTAAAGAAATATATCTTTTACCTCTAATGCTTTCAGTGCGAGTAGGACCCATTCAATCCATGTGAACCAATTCAAGAGGATGTTTGGTTGTAAAGTTGTTCACCTTTTTATGAGGGGCAGGGGTTTGCTTTCCAAGTTGACATGGTCCACACACATGGTTCAGATTCTTACCCAGTTTAGGTACTCCTCTCACAAGCTCTTTGCTGGCTATCTTAGTTAGGTCTTTGATATTCATGTGACCTAATCTTTGATGCCACAAATCAATGTTACTTATGATGGTAGAGTGACAAGTGAGATCATTAGTAGTAACAATCCCATAGCAGTTATCAGATGTGGGAACCCCATGCAAGACAGTATTTCCTTTTTTATCCAAAATTTCATATTTATTTTTTGAAAACAATATTTCATGGTGGGAATCACACATTTGACTATTGCTCAAAAGATTTGCTTTAAGACCATCAACAAGTAGAGCATTTTCCAGCTTGGGAAGACCAGCAACACTCATAGAGCCCTTACCAATGACTCTAGAAGTGCCACCATCTCCAAAGGTAACAATTCCTCCTTTATATTTTTGAAGGGAAGTGAAGTAGGATTTATTACCGGACATGTGACGAGAGCACCCACTATCAAGATACCACATGTGTGAGTCACGTGCTTTTAGAGCAGTGTGAACAACTAAACAAGTTAAATCATCTTTTCTCACCCAAATCTTTTTGGTCTTGGTAAATGTCTTGGCATTGTGAACACCCTCATGAATCTTGGTATTCTTCCTAGACATGTAAGGTTGTCTCCTAACCCAAAAAGTATTCGAATTTCTACCCTTTTGAGACACCTTACCAAACAATTCAAAGCAATAAGGACGAATGTGGCCATACCTACCACAGTGATGACAAATAAAAACAGGTTTTACCTCCCTTTTGTTGATCTTACTCCCTTTAGGTAGATAAAGAGAGGGATCACCCTGGTCTACCTTTAACTTTCCCTTTGCTTGAGTCTTCAGGTCATTTGATGTAGAGGCCTGTCCCTTGTGAGCTGTTGCATCATAGCCTAGCCCACTTTTGTCACAACCCATTTGTTAAGACCCGAGGATATCTTCTAATGATTTCGAACCTTTGTTCCACATGGCAATTGTGGCTCTAGCAATACGGAGTTCATCTTTCTGACAGACTATCTCTTCCAATGTAGCTTATGACATCTCAAGGCTTTCAAGCTTCTCTTCATCTGCGGAATACACTTTCAGAAGTTCATTCCTTTCAGTTTCACAGGATAGAAGTTTTCCACATAGGCCTTGCCTGTCACTTGAGATCTTGATGACATTCTGCTTTGCTGCTACAAGTTATCCTTTTAGCTTGACATTCTCGCTTTTACATGCTTTGAGCTTGAGAGAGAGTTTGTCATTGATTTTGGACAAATTCAGAGATTCCTCGTAAAGCTTTTCGTAAGCTTGTTGTAGTTCATCACCATTAATTTCATCATTGTCTTTTGATGTTTCATCATCCTCTTTTTGCTCTTCATTCTCCTTGACCTCATCCAATCTAGCAACTAAGGCAGGAAAGTTGATGGATGGTGGCGAAGGTGAATCTCCTCTTTCATGAAATTGGCTGAAAATTCCCCATGCATCTTTAGCCTTTGTGCAGTGAGCAACCTGTTGCTATTCTTCATCAGAAATTGCTCCACGAATAGTAATCAGGGCTCTCTGATTGCTCGGATTGTCAGCACTTTCTGTATCTTCTTCAATGGCTTGCCAACCTTCTGGGTCAAAAGCTCTCAGAAACGCCCTCATTCTGGTCTTCCAATACAAGTAGTTACTCCCATCAATGGTGGGAGCATGATGCAGGTTCTGACCACGAGCTAATTCCGCTGGCTTTGGAAGAGGTTGAGAGAAAGTGGACCAAAATGCCATGAAAGCACTATCCCCGTCTTCACCGGATTCAGGTTCTTCGGGTTCTTGCTCCGACCCGCTTTCATCATCCCAAGTCACCGTGTAGACTTTCTTTCGATTTTTTTCGAAGGACATTCTAGGGCAATATGACCAAACCCTTGACATTCATAGTACTTGATCCCTTGCCCCTTTACAATCTTCTTTTCAGTTTTAGGGGCAAGTTTTGTTGGAAAAGTTTTGGGTTTTTCATTACTCTTGTCTTTTGAAATAGAGTCTCTGAAATTATGCTTTTTTTTCTTCAATTTTTTTTTAAACTATTTAGTAAACATAGTCGTCATCTCAGACTCTAAATCAAACTCAATCTCCGGAGTTTTTGCTGTCTCATGAGCACTAGTGAAAGCCACACTATCTTTTTGTTTTTTCTTAGAAATCTGGTGGGCTTCATAAGTCTGCAAGTTTCCAACCAACTGATCAAGCTTGAGGGTATCAACATTCTGAGCCTCCTCAATGGCTGTCACTTTTGATTGGAACCTCTCCGGTAAAGACCTCAAAATTTTTCCAACAACTTTAACTTCAGGTATGTTTTCACCAAGTGTGAAACAGGAATTCACATTGTCACTAAGTTTAGCATAGAAATCATCAAACGTCTCATCATCATGCATAAAAAGGGTTTCAAAGGCAGAGGTGAGACGTTGAAGTTTTGACCTTTTGACAGACGTAGTACCTTCGTGAATTGTTTCAAGAATGTCCCAAGCCTCTTTTGCTACCTCACACATGCAGATACGACAAAACTCTTCAGGTGTGATGGAGCAAAAAAGGGAATTGAGAGCCTTGTTGTTCTAACTTGAGTTTTGAAAATCGGTTGTGTCCCATTTATCAAGGGGTTTGGGAATCTCAACACCATCAATGGTGACAGTAGGTTCACTCCACTCATAGAGCACATAGTGCCAAACTTTCTCATCGATGGATTTTAAAAACGCTCTCATACGAGCTTTCCAATAAGAATAGTTTGTACCATCAAGTAACGGAGGTCTATGGGTCAAGTTACCTTCACGAATTGAATCCATATCACCAACCACACAAAATCACACTCCTATAGTTTTGATAAAAAACAAAGAGTGACCTGCTCTGATACTAATTGAAAATCCTAAGTGATTCGTGATTAGATCAAGATTAAAATATTCTTAATTCCCAATCATTCAAAACACACAATCTAAATCATCAAGCACTTACGAAAGTGATTTAGATTGTTGTTTTCGAAATAAACAATAAATCGACACAAACGATTTTTATGTGGAAAAACCAAAATTGAAGAACCTTCAATTGTAATAAAAAACCACAGGCGAAACGCCACTAATTAATCCACTACTGAAGAAAAAAAGATTACAAAGATAACAAACAAATTACCCAACTCATCCAATTTTTCTTCAAACCTTTTGTAACTCTTTCACCAAGCCTTCGCCTTGGAACTGATTAATCTGAAGTTGAATCCACAACTTCACTTGTCAAATCAACGACTACGTGCAGAATCAAACTCCTTTGAAACTCCACGTTTGAATTTTCAGAATCCACCGAAGAAGACTACTCTTGTATGTAATCAATCAACCTCCTTGATCTGTGCTTGTCAATTCATGAGTTTAATACTCACTCAAATTATCAAGGAAAAATCACAAAAATACTCCAGAAGAAAACCTTAGAAAACCTCAAAGTAGATCTCAAAAAACTTAATCCTAGTTTTGGAGTAAAACAAATACTTATAAAAATCCTGAACTGTGAAGCTCGCTCAAGCGAAGCTTCTCTCGCTCGAGCGAGGAACTTATCTCGCGTGATTTTCATAAGTGGCTTCGCTCAAGCCACGCATCCTGTGCTCGAGTGAACAATCAACTCTTTCAGGTTTTTATGTAGACGCACTTCTTCGCTCGAGCCACGCAAGCTTCACTCGAGCGCACATTAATCTCCTTCAGGTTTTTGCCAGACGCAGTCTTCGCTCGAGCGACGACTCCTTCGCTTGAGCGAGGAAGCCAAAACAACAAGGAAATTTATAACTTAATCACACAAGTTTGTTCGCAGGATTGACAAGACTAAGGGACCTAACAATAACATTCACTCTTTCTTCTTCTTCTTCCTCCTCTTTCAGGGGTTTGCGCTTCATTCAAGATTTCAACTACAATGGCTTTTGAACTATATTTTTCCTGATCGTATTCAACACTTGGTGGATGCAGTTGAAACTATGCGAATTCCAATCTAGTAGAATGGGTGAAGTACAAGGCTTTCGGAGAAGCTAAGAAAATTGGTTTGGATCTTTCCTCGTAGATCCTAGGCCTTGCTTGAATGTTTGTGAGTACTCATGAGTTCATTAGAGACTTGAGAGAGCTTAAGAGTGTTCTTTATGGCCATTTCTTGAAGACTTGGTGGTGGATTCACTTACTTGCAGTTTTGATTTTCATACTTGAAGCTTTCCCTATAATGACTCGGTCCCAATCTTTTTATGCTAGTTAACATCCCTTACCTTGTACTTGTATTGTTTCCAAATTCTTGATAATGATAGGTTTGCATTTGAAATTTAAATTATTGTAATTGAGACCAATTTCTAGATGCTTTGAACCTTGATTAATGTCTTAACGTGGTGTTTGGTCAAGATTGGACCAAAAGTCTTACATTCAAGTATTTGTTTTTAATTAGTCTGCACTCTTTTACTTTTTCTTCTCTCTCCATACTTCAAATCTTGATGTGAGATTAAAATCATCGGAAAGCTTACTTCTGAGGCCTCAATTTAGATTCAAAATTTGTCCAAAACAAAGTATGAATGAAAGAGTTATGGATATTTGAAGTTCAAGCATTGAAGTTGTCAAGAGTAGTTTGCTTAAGCAGTAAGTTGCATTTGAGCGGTCTATGTGACTCTTTATACCTGAAAGACGCATTTTTTTTTTCATATTTTAGTCCAATTTCACCTTTTCCTCTCTCTCTCTCTCTCTCTATATATATATATATATATATACATAACAAGGGAAGGGGGTTTTTCAAACTTGATGGGAATTTTGTCTAGGTGGATGGCTAAGATTGGTTTTGGAGGGCTGAGATTATTCTATATATCTATCTATATAGAGGAGGACTTTTGCCTTCTCTCTCTTAACTCTCACAGAGCCTCTCAGTTTTCCCACCCCAGCTTCTCTCTCTCTCTCTCTCTCTCTCTCTCTCTCTCTTTCAATTCCAAAGGTTTCAAATTTTGAACCTCATTCTCAACTGAATAGCCACCACCTTAGCCATTAGGAGCCTCCTTCGTCTCACCACCACTGTAGCCTCTCCCTCTTCAAGTCTAATCACCATTGTTGGTGTGTGAAAGAGCAATTTTGGGGAAAATTTCTTTATTTTGATCTTATGTTTATTTTATGGGTAAAACACCAATAAATCCCAAAATGTGATTTTGCGAACTGTTTAGTCCTCCTTTTTTTCTTATAAACACAAAGGTCCCATTAAAGTGGAACTTACATAAAAGAGTAGTCACTTACAAGTTTCAGTTTAATTTTTTAGGGATAAAACAGATTTTCTCAAAATGTAAAATTACACATTTTGGCAATTTGCACTATAAAAGTTTTGAATTTTCCCTCATTCTAGAACAAATCACACATTACAAACAAAAACCTAAACTCTAATGTAATACTCCAACAACGTAACACTTCAATATAATACACTAAAAAACTCATTGGTGTACTTTTCCTAAATGTAACAACGTAACACTCAAAAAAAATTATTTGTTGTACTTTTTCCAAACGTAACAATCCAATGTAAAATAAAAAAATTAAAAAAAAATTCCTAAGTGTACTTTTCCCAAACGTAACACTTCAATCAGTATAATCTCAAACGTAACACTCCAATGTAACACACAAAACACACTAAAAAAACTCCTTAGTGTACTTTTTTCAAACTTAACACTCACAATTTGAAATTATACATTTGTTCAAAACTTACTAAGGAATATTTGTACTCCTTTTGGAATGATTTGAAAAATCTCAAATTCTTTTTTTTTTTTTTTAGTGTTACATTGGAGTGTTTCATTTAGGAAAAGTACACTAAGGAGTTTTTTTTTTTTTTTTTAGCGTTACGTTTGGGATAATTACACCAAAGAGTTTTTTTGTGTGTTATATTAAAATGTTACACTAAGGAATTTTTTTGGAGTGTTATATTGAAGTGTTACATATAGAAAAAGTACACTAAGAAATTTTTTTGTGTGCTACATTAGAATGTTACAGTAAGGAGTCTTTGTGTGTTACATTAGAGTGTTACACAAAGAAATTTTTTTAGAGTATTATATTAGAGTGTTACATTTGGAAAAAATAAATCAAGAAGTTTTTTTGTATGTTACATTAGTGTGTTACACTAGGACGTTTTTGTGTGTGTTACATTAGAGTGTTACATTAAAAAGTTTTTGTTTGTTATATTAGAGTGTCACGTTTGGAAAAAATACACTAAGAAGTTATTTTGTGCTACATTAGAGTGTTACAATAAGAAATTTTTTTGTGTTTTACTTTAGAGTGTCACACTAAGGAATTTTTTTGGAGTATTACGTTTGGGAAAGTACAGTAAGGAGTATTTTTATGTGTTACAGTAGTGTTACGTTTGGATGTTAATTAATGTCAATGTTACAGTAGGGACGAACACCACACCAATAACACCACAAACGGGGTAACATCGTCCACCTACAAATCACTCTACTAAATCCCCACCAAAAAAAAAAAAAAAAAAAAAAATTGGAATCTGTAGACGCGCCCGTGGGCCTTACTACAGTTCGGACTCAATTTGTGTCACGGTCCTTAATTTGAACCAAAGAGTCCAAATCCGGCAAATCGTTTTGAGAAACAGATTTTTGAATAGAAGTGCCAAACATGGACTGCTTTGCCAGATACAGAGTCGCCACCTAAATATTTTTTATGGGGGAATTTAGGAAACCTTGACTCAGTGCCAAAGGCCACGTGTCCGTCATCACCAAAGTTGCCTCGGCTCGGCAGCTTGGGTACGATTGGGGAAGGTCAGCTATGAGCACCCCTCTCGCCTGATCCGAAGATCGGCCTCTACTAACCGTGATATCCGTTTTTGAAAACGTTATGTGTTCTTATTCCATTTATTAGCCTAGAATTACTATGTTATGCGCACAGCAAACAAGTATAGACCAAATCGCCTAAATTGGAACAAAACATTGCATGTTCGTTTTGAAGATGGTTTGTTACTCGCAAGTAAGCTAAAATGCAGGTTTTGCCACCCTCAAGTGGGCTTTTAGAAAAGATGGTTTCGCCACTATCTAGTGGGCTTAAAACTCACAGTTTTAATGCATTATTCCAATTTAGGTAATTCAACCTCCATCCACAGGCATTCGAGCAGTTATATCACATAACCAGCTAGCCTCATGGTAATCATGCTGTTATGGCAACACTCACACGCATGCGGTATGCTAAAGCATAAATGCTTACCAAGTACTCCAAGCCAAAACAGAAACTAGTTAGTAAACATATGCATGATCCTAGTTTAAGATGGCTAATGCAACACATACGAAATGCAACTAGAAATGGGCTCGGCTGTTCTAAACATGGCATGTGAAATGCTACAACTAACACGTATTCAATTTGGAATTGAAACACAATGCAGTTAGCATGATGTGCCGAGCCTGGTGCATGCAAGACAAATGTATGAATGCATGCATGCATAGCATAAGGTATGGTAATTTAAATATGCCCTAGTCTACCATCATAAGTGGGTGAATAAAAGGGAAGAAAGACGTGGGGTTGGAAGACATATACACACTCACGCACACTTATTACACAATTGCCCTCGCTCGGAGGGTCCAAATAAATATTACAGTCCGAATGAATAATGCTAAATTAATTATTACAGAAGTTCCAATTAATTAACAAATTAAACAAAGAATTAAAGTGGCCACAGCCCCTGCCTTGAAATGCGTGGATGATGCATGCTTGACTCGTCTTGCCCAAAAATCCGTACCATGCCACTGTTGCCTCTGTTTACATTGCCTTGCTCCTCTGAAAATTGTGCAACTCCCAAGGTGCACTCTCTGGACACTGGGGAGCATCACCGACCAAGTGGGATTTCCACCGGCCATGTCCGGATGGTTATCGGCCATTTTTAAATCCATCGGCAAACAATGAATGGCCAGTCGGCAGTATAGGTGGCCGGCCGGCCAAAGCTTCCTACAGAACCTGTTTTTGACAGCAGCAGAGGGCAGACAATGCATGGCAAGGAAATTCAAAGCAATGTATGCATGGCCATTCTCCCTATCATGCAATGGACTCAAGGGAGCATGGCTCTCGACCCTCAGGCCATCAATCACGTACTTCAATGCATGATGGCCCAAAAGCCAAGTGTGCAACTTTGATATCAAATGAAATGCAAGCACAAAACACATCAAAGGGCCCCAACCCCTATCATGGTAGATCAAGAGGCAAGGGAATGCACAATGATGCACATGCGACCTAAGCATGCAAACAAACATACAAATATGCAATGCAACTACATGGCACACACAATGCTAACAACATAACATGCACAACGCATTGAAACATGGCATACACAATGTAGGATGGAATTATACCAATGCGAGTGGGCCTTAGCCACACTCACATCAGTAGCCAATAAGATGGAAATGAGGCAACCGAAATGCACACAAATATGTCCAATGCATGGACCGATCCTAAGATACAACATGCAACTCTAACTAAGCATGGAAAATGATGAAACATGGCATATGAACATGCAAATTCCAGCACTGAAGTATGATGCTAAACAGCCCCAAAACATGGAAAAATGGCACCCGATGCATGAGATGAAACCCGCAACTCAAAACTAGGCACACGGAATGACTTATACCTATACAAAGCATGGATTATTTGATCATGAAGCATAAAGACAGAGCCAAGATAGTCCCAAAATATGAACATTTCTAGTTCAAAGCATGGCCAAAAAGTGCTAGCAAGATGGACTAAAGTAGCATGCAACTTTGACTAGCAAACATGGTTTACATGGCAAGTGTGTGAAGCATATGGAATCTCACCAAACCAACAAAAATCAGTGAACAAAACATGTGAAAATAGGCCCAAATAACCACTAATATGCAACCATGGTATGCAAAAATAATGAGTTACTTTAGAGGGCCATGCAAGGAGTCATTAAGTACATGCAAGATAGACATTTGGCATGGAATAAAAAACTATGAAAATCAAATATGGTAGTCCCAAAACTCACCAAATTGACCCTAGAAAGTAACTCCAAAGCATGCAAGATAGGGTCTCTTTGGAAGGCCAAAATGACCACCAAACAAGTCAAGGTGAGAGGGGGTCACCCCCCTCTGATTTGGAGGCTCAAAATAGTGTGCTAGCTACTGAAAATCCACTGGATTTTAGTGTCTAGAAGGCCAAACAAAGCATGCAACAAGAGCTTAGGTGTAAGGCTCAAAATAAGGAACAATCGAGCATACAAGGAAACATATGACCTCAAACAAGAAAATTCCCTTAATAAAACATGAAGATGATGTCGAAATGAGACTTTTTTCAGTTTATAACAAATCTCAAAAATGAACACAAATAGGGCTAATCTATTATGCAAAAATGGCCCTAAAAGAGAGAATAGAGACAAGGGACAGCAGCTGGCGTCAAACAGTGAAGAGCCCTTCAACAAAGTTGAAGAGGGGCTCAAAATGAATCACTTTACATTTTATGATCAAGTCCAAAACAGCTCACAAATAAGACTAAAATACCATGCAAAATTAGGCCTAAAAGAGGGATTAAGCACAAAGGGTGAGGAGAAGACCTCAAACAGCAAAAAGTCCTTGATCAAACATGAAGAGGAGCTCAAAATATGACTCTTTATAGTTTGGGTCGGAGCCCAAAAATGTAAGCAAAAGGAGCTAAAACATAGAGCAAAATAGTGCAAAAAAGGGGAACATAGGAGCCTACCCTTGTAGAACAACAACACAACAGCTTTTGGTCCAAGGAAATGAGCTTCTAGCCTCTGGAAATCAACCTCAAGTTGCTGGAATGGAGTATGGAGGTTGTAGGCTATGAGTGGTAGTGTAAAGGGGGGGGGCAAGAACCTTAAGGTTTGAAGGGTTTGGAAGAGAGAGATAGGGAGAGAGTTGAGAATTTTAGAGAGAGAGGAAAATGTTTTTCTTCTTTCAAGTTGTCTCTCTTTTCTTCTCTCCTTGTGTCTCTTTTCTTTTGAGAGAGCTTGATTGATATAGAAACATATCAATCTGCAGCTCCTCAGAGCTCCCACGTCCAGGCATGGGCTGGGGTATGGCTTGTAATGACAGCTGCCAGCTGTCTATAGAAATATCTGTTGAAAACCACATTTGGCCGGCCGGCCATCAAAGTGGCCGACCGGCAGTCAAATTGGCCGGCCGGCCATCATATTTGGCCGATTGAAAATCAAGGTGGCCGGTGGGCAGGAGACTTGGTCGACAGGCTCCCGCATGTCCTCAGGAACACATCCACAAGCTCTTGGTGCAAAACCAGACACAAAGCAGTCGAGTCGAGAGATTCTGAGCCAAGGCGCGCAGCCGAGGCCTCCGGGAACTCAAGACGAACACAAACATGGATGATCACCGAGTGTTCAAGCGGTGACGTCCAAGTCTTGAGGACGGTCAAAAATGGGGCGTCTACAGAAACGTAAACACCTACTTTATCCACGCACACCCAACATTAGGAAAAAATTCAAACAAAATCACATACAAGGGCAAACAAGTAAACTTTCAAACTCCCAAATCAAGAAAATACAACATACCCAAAATAAAAAGACTAATTGGTTTGAAAGAAAACTTCTAGGACTAAATGGAATAACTTTTCTCTAAATGGGATTTATGAGTAATTTTTCCTTATTTTATTTTATTTTTCCTTTTTTTTATATTTAACTTCAGTATGATGAGTGTGGTGTGATTTTGGCACCAGTGTTTTAAAAAGCTCTAGGCCCATCAAGGCACCAAGGTCACCTAGAGCCTAAGCTCCGAGACACGAGGCGAGGGGCGCGCCTCACCAAAGCGATGTGCAAATTATAGAAGTTAAGCAAAATATTAATATAACACAATTTTCAACGTAAGTAAATATTTAATATGTATATTATTAATTTTTTTTAATAAGAAGAGAAGAGAAGAAGAAATAAAAATTAATTTTTTTAATATATATATTATTTTATTTATTTATTATATTTTTTAAATAATGTGTTTCAATTAATTATTTTATTTTATTTTATTTTACATACATGTGTTTATTTTTTTTTTATTACTATGTATAAGTATATATTATATTTTATATATTATCTATAATATTATATATGTATATATATATGAATCAAAAAGATAAAGAGAGAGAGAGAGACAAGAGAGAGAGAGATATTGAGCGAGACAGAAGCGAGAGAGAAGACAACAAGGGTTTTTTTCCACTGGAGAGAGAAGAGGAAGAGTCGTATCAAAGGAGATGAGAACAGGAGTCGAACCTTTGTCGTCTTAGCTGCCATCATCGTCTCAGAGATCGGAATAGGAGTCGAACCTTCATTGTCTAAGAGATCATGATCTCGATCGCGTTTGCTCTTTTGACCCAAGTTTTGATCATTGTATATTGTAAATGAGAATTTATTCCATGTGGGTATTCACTCCAAAACCAGATGGGCTGTAGCAGTAGAAGAAACGTGAAGCGCTTAAAGTGCACGCCTCGAGCCTTAGTTGTGCCTCCTCTATGTCGCCTCGCCTCGCTATGCATGAGGCGTAGAGCTACGCCTTGAGCTTAGGCGCGCTTTTTAAAACATTGTTTGGCGCAATCAACTAGATTGGCCCCTTTTCCCTCTCCTCTTATTCTATAATAGGTAAGCTATTCATACAACAATGGATGATTCACATCTTAGGTTGTTTTGTTTTGTTTTTTTTTTTTTTTTTTCCATCCCCTAAACCAATCTTACCAATCTGTTAACAGTCCTTTTTTGTGAACATGGCTATATTATGGTTTAAAAAAAAAAAAACAGAGCATAAATTGTTTGATCAAACAAGTGAAAAATTGTTGTAGTTGATTTTCGTCATTATGATTGTAATTCATTAGATTTCATTATAAGAAATAGTGTAATGTATATTGTGTTTTTGATTTTTTATTACGTGTTGTATTTGATTGGGTTTCTGTATAGCGATTGGATATTTAAAATTCTGAAATTCATTTTTAGTTTTTTCTTTTTTTAGTTATACTTTGTTTCAATTGGATATTTAAAAGTTGCTTGCTTCATTTGGTTTCAATTGGTCAATTAACTTATTTATTACTCAGATTAATATGTATTTTGGTGTTTCATAAAAATTATAGGTTTGAGCACTACTAACTTGCAACGCCATCTAAACTTATGGATAATGTCCCTAATTTTGGTCATGTAAAATTATGGATAACTTCCCTACTTTCGGTCAAGTTATGTACATATATGTATAATAGTTTTATTTCACCCAAACAGAACAATATCTCATGGCGGCAATCCTGGGAAGTCACCTGATTTTGTGGCAGACCAAACTAACTTATGTATACATTTGTTTTTAGATCATCTCAATAATCATATTGAGTTTAGTTGTAAAAAGTTTTGCCAAAAAAAAGAAAGAAAAAAGAATGTAGTTTTGATTGTTGTTCAATGTTCATGCTCAATACATTCATTTTATTTCTGTTCAAATTACAACCTTTCTTTTCTGCAGATCTCTAATTTTTTGAATGATGATGTGGCCATTTTGTGCAACCAATATCAATCCTTGTGGTGGCTCTGAAACATTTCTATGGCTAAAAAATTGACTTGTGTTATGAGTATTATCTATGGTGATAATTAACTTTGATTTTTCATAGAAATTTGACTTTTTCATATTGTATCCTAGGGATGTCTCTATAGAAACCTCTTTGGGGATGATCACTTGGCAATTTTTTGGTTAGTCCTGTCCTGGCTGTATGCTTAACTGCATGTTTGCAGCCCATTCGTTATCATAAATTCAAACTCAATTAATAAACGAGTTGAGTTTGAGCCAAAAATAAGCTCAACTTAGTAAAACTTGGCTTGCTTGATTAAATATAATATAAAATATATTACATGTGTGCTTAACAATCTAAAATGTCTGATATATATTATAAATAATAGACAATCCAAGCAAGATGTTCATTTCTAGATCTGTTGGGCCGTTAGGTTCAATGTTAAATCTTTTTTGAGCATAAGGACAACAATATGAAAGTATTATTCATATATATTTACATATTATCTATCTATCCACGTGTCATCCATCTATTTACCTATCTATTCATGTGTCACTCATTTGTTCACTTAATCTGCCTATCTATGCACCTATTTGGCCATTGCTGGCAAGTTTTTCGGCAACTGTCTAGCAGCGGTGGTGTGTGGGTGTAACAACGCAAGGGTGAAAATTGAAAGAAAAATTCTTCAAAACAATAATTTATCATTTTCACCAAAAACATTTTATTGTCATGTCTTTACCAACGAAATAAATTAATTCTTGGACCTAATGCCATAAACACCCATATAAATGGACTTTTTTTTTTATCAATTTTCTCAAAATAACAATATATATGACATATATAATAATCAATTTTCAGTTTCTATTAGAGCTTTTTGAGCTGTGCATAAGGTTGAATTCTAGCTCCAGATCAAGTTCAAGCACTAGCCTAACCATAAATTCCTGGGATGGGAATTAAGGATTTTTTCTCTTTATTAATCAATTTTCTTTTGTTTTCTCTTTTTGAGTGAGATACAATCAAAATATGAGATGTACCAGTTTCGGATGGAAAATAACCTCACATGTGCATTGGTTTCTCTTTGCATTCTTTTGTCTATTTTTTTTTTCATATTTCAAATATGTTTTTTTTAGCAAAAAGAAAGAGAGATAAAAGAGAAGCAAACACTCTTTCTTTCACAATTTTAGTTTTTGAAACTCAGACAATAATTAAATTATTTTTAAAACTTAGCAAACTACAATTACAGTTGCAGCAAGATCATTTTGACTTAGAAAAAAAGAAAAGAAAAAGGCTTTAGAGTGTGGTAGGTTTTAAGATCATCAGCCCTTTTTATTTCCTAACTGAATATGTTCAAGCTTCTACATTCAGCTAGTATCTAATTCTAGCGTCAAATGCTAAACAAATTCACAAATAGCCTCAATAATGCTGAAACAAAGGACCATCAACCCAACAACCTTTAATTCCAAGCCCTCATTCATATCAATTAATAAAGGTGAACCATCAAGACCTTTGCCAGCTAACTACCATCTTGTATAACCAATAAGCGGATTGCTCTAGGACCAGTGATCATCACCTTCAATTTAAGAGATTGAAAGTAAACCAAACAAAATTAAGAGAAACCCAGATGCGAAAGTACCTCAGAAATCCGAAGAATGAAGCAGAATGTGTTCGCGAAGAGGAGCGCAGGTTTAGAAATGTGGGATCCAAAGGATATAGGAAGGAGGGAGGGAGAGAGAGAGGGAAAGAGAAGGTCAGAGCCTAATTTATCAAACCTCATCGCAGGCACCCAGATTTCATAGCCACCTCCTCTCGTCGTCGCAGACCCTGCCAGTTCACCATCAACCTCCGTTCACCATTGCCCTCTGATTTCGCTCAACCTTCACCGCTTTCTGTTTGACGGGTTAGGGTTCAAGATAATGTGGGTGTTTGGGAAGTGGCTATTTTTTAGGTTTTTTTTGACTATTTTAGTAGGTTATTTTAGTTTTTGTGTTTGGAAAGATAAGATTGATTTTTATTTAGGTTGTGTATTAAAAAATGTCTTTGAAATGATGTTTGAGGCTAAATTGACAAATTTGTCCTTAACCTCATTTTTTTCAAAATAAGTTTGAAGGGGCAAAATTGTCATTTATTCTCTGAAATGATTGGGATGTCAATCCTTGTGCCTACACTATCACGTTGACAGTGTAGGCTGCACCCTATATATTTTTTTCATTTTTATTTTTTTAAAATCAATGGGTTTTAGGGGCAAAAAGGCTTTTTTTTTTAATAATTGAGGCTAAAATAGCCTGTGGTAAGCTTCCCAAACACCGCCAATGAGAAAGTGCAAAAGAGAGGAAAACAGTGTTGATTGGTATTTCCTTTGGTGTATGTATCATTCGATACATATAGAGAAATAATAAATAAAAAATAATAAAAAAATTAAACATAAAATAAAATTAGGCAGTAAATATTCCTCCTAAATTTTTTTGATCACATTGATCACACTTATTTAGAAGTTGTGATTAAAAAAATTATATATAATCACACTTGTTTAGAAGGTGAGATTAAAATATATATATAATCACACTTAATTGAAAAGTGACATAAAAAATTAATGTTATCACACTCAATCAAATTAAGTGTGATTAAATTATGAATCTAATTTTTTTATCACACTTCTAATAAAAGTGAGATATTTTCATTTATCAAAGTGTGATCTTTAAAACCCCCCAAAATCAATGGTGTTGAAATTTAATCTCCACCACACAAAATGTAGCCCTCGAAAAGTTCTCCAACTTTGATGAAGGAGCTAGGGTCAAAACTCTAATGGATTTGAAGGAATCAAAGGTTTGATCTAATTTGGTGTAGGTAAATGTAAAGAGAAAGGAGAGAAATGAGTTTTAGAGAGAGAGATATATATACAAAAGGTGAGATACACGCATCCCAAAGTGAAGAAAAAGAGAAAATCTCGGACTCAGCACCTCCCGCACGTGCTCATCCTTTCCTACACGTGCGGCACGCCCTTCACCGCACGTGCGGCCTCCTCCTTTGCACGTGCGGCCCACTTCCCGCACATGCAATTGCTCGTGCAATTAATGCAGTCTTGTACCTAGGCAACCCCTCCTCACCTTCTGCACGTGCGGCCCTTCTTCGGCACGTGCGGCCTGAGCCCCTACACGTGCGATTCTGTCTCCCAACTAGAAATTTTAGCAGTTGAACTCGAGACACCCTAGATCCAACCTCACGCCTTCCGAAACTAGCGAAACCCAACTTAGGAATAAAATAAGGATGAGAATTTGAAGAAGGTTTTAAAATGATAAGCCCAAAAGGTCGACAATGCCTCATGTTAATCCCCGATACTCTAACACAAGTAAGCTCATCACAAACAAACGAAGAACGAGACAAGTTAAGCACATGGTCATCACAATGAGCTATAACCAAACACTATAAATTGGTAACTAAAATCAATTTAGATCCATCTAAAAAAAATTAAAAAATAAAATTTAGGATAAGGATTTCTCAGGTTTATAGAGCTATCATAAGGTCTCTAAATCTACTTGTGTTAAAATTTGGCTTATATTTTTTTTTCTTAAAGTTTCTATTTTATTTTTGTACTAATATTTAAATAAGTTATTTGGTTTAGGGATGTAATACAAGTAAACATTCACCTCCAAAATGCACTTTTTATGTGTATTTTAAATTTGCCGAGTGTCATGATTTATATTATGACACAAAGTGAAGATGATGGTGCTATAGATCCTTTTATAAAAATTACTGAATATAAAATACTTGGTAAGTTACAAATATATATATATATATATATATATAATTTCTTTTACATATTTTTATCAATATGTAT
Source organism: Camellia sinensis (assembly GCF_055761805.1). Taxonomy (NCBI): domain Eukaryota; kingdom Viridiplantae; phylum Streptophyta; class Magnoliopsida; order Ericales; family Theaceae; genus Camellia; species Camellia sinensis. Next base: position 139,959,703 of record NC_138969.1, on the reverse strand, counting down.
ATACATAAACATTAATATTTTTCTTGTAATAGATCATGCTCCAAATGGGGAGGAGTGGCTAGTACTACTGAATTTGATAAGGAATATCAATGATAATGCTCTAGTACAAAATTTCAAAGGCTTGGAAATGGAGAAATTAACATCTCGCCTTCCAAATCGGGACGTGGAGTATGTTATTTCACTCTATATACAAATTTCATTCCATGGCTCATTTTTAGTGGGAAGACTGTTTTCTTGTGGAAATATTTATTATTTGTCTATTTGATATCGAAAATGATAATCAAACTACCGAGCGAATTACCGAATATGAAATTGACAGCCAGTTAAGCAAGCGTAGCCCACCATTAAACTGGGTTGTTCCCTCTCACGTGATATTAGCACACAATCTCAATTCATGTAACACTAAGGTGTGTTTGGAACCAACCAAGAAAATTAAAAAATAAAAAATCATTATAAAAATCAATTTAGAAAAATTACAAAATTATTTTTTTAAAAAATTAATTTCCAAACATCACCTAAACAAATATCCAATAATTATTTTGAACTGAAATCAGTGAATTTATTTTTAGGACAATCTTGGGAAATTTAAAAAGTGTGATACAACATGTGATCACACCAAAATGGATGTACACAAAAATAATTAGTATGGATATATTTATATATTTTAAGGAAGGGTAAATTTAGGAATGACAATGGAGACCCTACCTAGTAGTTACCGATGGAGATCCAATCCGAAATACGTGGGTTTCTCTCATTTTTCTACCCATCAGGTTAGCTTGGTGGAATAATTTAAATCTCCATCGAAGGTGGGTAAGAGATGGGTACCCACCCACTGTCGGAGCCAAGAAATTAAATCAGAAGGGGCACTTATTCATTACAACTTTTTTTTTTTTTCCATAACCAACAGCAAGAAGATAATAATAATTTTTGAATTAATATTAAGTATAAAAACTTAAGTAAATTATTACAAAAGTATTTCACATAAAATTTTACGATTAACTTTGAGTAAAATTGAAAAGAAAGTATTGCGTGGAACTAGTGTATCATGGATAATGCAAAAAACTCATATATTTAAATCTTAAAATAAATTATATAATGGTAAGGTAATTCAAATTTTTACAAAATTTGAGACATAAGATATCACTAACCAATAGTAAAGCAATATATGAAGGGCGAACTCCACATGCAAATATAGCTCACACTCTAATAATTTTTACATCTATATAGTGAAATGAATTATATTTGCATATCCATAATAATGGATATTACTTTTCTATTTAGATTTTTTCATAAACTTTTCATATAGAAAAATATAATTTGTTGTAATCACTTCATTTTCAATAAAACAATCACTATTGTTTTCCTAAATTTAAAAAAGCCCTTGACATTTTATTCCAAATATTATTTTTGTTTAAAATTTTATATATATGCATATGTATAAAAAAAATTAAAAAAAAAGAAAGAAAAATCGAGGGGAGGCACGTTACCCCCCTAGGCACCATGTGGCTCCACCACTGTACCCACCCATTTCTCTATATGTTTTGACACCACTTCTATGTTTTGACACCACTTCTACCACCAATATTATATTTTTTTTTTTTTTGAATTGCACATGCAGTACGTGTGCGACCTACTAGTTTGTTAATATTTAAACTCGTCTAGGAAACCCTTGGGGTTGTCACATGTGCAACACATGACATGGCAAATTTTGTAACCAAGATATAGCATCCTTAAGCTTGGGAAGGAGATGATTCATTGATGATGCTTCATGGTGAAGATTCATTGGTATATATGCATTATCTATGTATATATATAGTTTGATAAATGGCCATTGATTTGCTTTGTAAAATATTGTTGTTAATTGATCTTCTTAAAATGAACGGAATATTGATAACTGGCATAGAATTTGCTGAGTTTGTGATTAGTTGCCTTTGGGAATTAAGTGTTGGGGATATAATGACTTTATGAGCCAATGAATTTTGTTATTTTGCTCATTATTTTTCTTTATTGTATTTTGTAGAGGTATACTTGGAATTCCGTTCTTCAGGGATACGAGCTGGCAAATTAATTTTATTTGCTCGCTATCCTCATTTCTTGGAATATATCCTTCATTTTGGTTTTGGGTTCCTGAATTGGAAGATTCTTTTGGCCCAGATTGGCTAAGGACAATGATGGAATATGAAAGCTTATTTCATCTGCTATCGCAAGATAAACGGGATAAGGAAAGAAGGGGGTTGCGTATCTATCGTTCGGTACAGCCTCCTGCAACAGTACATGAAAAAGAAAAGCATATCAGAGAATGCATAAATTTAATGAGACAATTATACGAGCACTTTGATCAGATGAGATATGAAATTGGAGGAACTGATCAAGTAATGTGTTATTTTTATTCTTTATTTACAGGTTTAATTTGAAATTAAGTTCATAACATTCACTCTTTCTTCTTCTTCTTCCTCGCACTTATAGCTTGACTTTTGTGCTCCTTTCGAAAGATGATTAGCCTTACAGTTCGGACTCCCGTGGTTCTGAATCTAATTTCACAAGTGCAATGTGAAATATATAAACACAAATGAGTCCAAATCCGGCAAATCTTTTGGAAAATCAATTTTGAATCAAAATGCCAAAAATGGACTACTTTGCCAAATATAGAGTCGCCACCTAAATATTTTTGGGAAATTTAGGAAACCCGGGACTCGTGCCAAAGGCCACTTATCCATCATCACCAAAGTGTCTTGGCTCAAGAACTTAGGTACGAGAAGGGAAGGTCATGAATTGAGCACCCCACTCGTCCGATCAAAGATCGGCCTCTACTAATCATGATGTGATTCTTATTTACATTAAATGCTCTTGTTCCGATTATTAGGCTATCTTTACTACGTGATGCACACACAAGTATAGACTAATTTGCAAAATTTGGAACACTTTGAGTTTATGTTTGTTTGAAAATTGGTTTGAATATGTACCATTTGAAAAAGTAATCAAATTATCCCAATTTGAGCAATTAGCCTTCATCCACAGACATTCAAACAAGTATATCATTTAAGCACTTAGCCTCATTGTATTATGCTTGACATGGAAACACTAACACACATGCAATATGCTAAAGCAAGAAATGCTCACCTAGTACTCCAAGGCAAGCCAAACGAAGATAAAATAATTAGAAAGATGCATGCTCCTCATCTATACAATATGACTAATGCAACACATACAGAATGCAATCAATAGGCTCGGCTATTAACATGGCATGTGAATCAATTTGATAACATGCTAACTCCTTAGGTTAGATTATAAAATCCACGAATTCCTTTTTCTTACCAAAAACATAGGATTTTTAAAATTCTTTCGTCATCTAGTTTGATTAGGAAAACATTGATTAACACTTGATTTAAAAGAAGCCATAGCTAACACTTGCAAAAAAAGCAACAAGTTTTCATGGCAATCGTATTATCTAAAATGAGAGTTTTTACAAACTTCATTGAATGAGTCCAAAATCAAAATTTCCAAGTCTATGGCCATCTTTAAAATCATGTTTTCATTTTATTAAAATTGGCTGAATTTCAAAAAACTAGTGGACTTGATCACCGCAGCAAAAACTAATAAACGAACACTTTTCCTGTTCTTCGTCAACAAATATATACAAATTTTACTGAAATTAAAATTTTTAGCAAGTTATTTTTATATTTTAATTGTGAATGTGTTATGTACATTCATGTTCTCATAGTTTCACTACTAGTTGTAGAAAATAGCAATAGAGCGTGCATAGCAAGTGCATCAAATGTGCAACATCAATATTTTTGCAAAGTCGAATTTCTTTGTAATACTTCACCCTCTATACTTGTATCACAAAAAATTTTAGAAACTATCTCTAGCCCTTTCAATCTATTTCACTAAACACCACCAGGTTCAAACCCACTTATATCCACATCAAAGAACCCTTATAGGGATAAATTTGCCGCTAACAAAAAATCAAGCCAAGTGTAGCTTACTGGTTCAACTATCCGTAGTCTCCCAAATAGCAATTAAAAATGTTTGAGTGTTAGTTTCCTTCGATTTCTTTGTATAGTGAAAATCAAATAAAATGAGTCTAACTAGTTCAAATCATTCATAGGTGTTATCTCCATAAAATGCAACTAAAACATGAGCCTCTTCCTTCATATTACAATTGTTAGAGAAACTAAAGCTTCAACAAACATTTTGCTGATGGAGAAGCTGAAACTTTACTAAATATTTTTCCTTTCCCTAAAACATATCTTCCACGACATATCCCAAATCTTTCAACACATCAACCATTTTGAGTGTGATGCCTTTATCCTTTGTATAGTCTAAAAGATCAAAATACAAATTGCCACATGCCTTTTACTTCTTCATTTCCCTTGAGCTCCCTTGCTCACCCTTGAACAAATCACAACTTCCTTTTTCGTCGCAACCATCAAATGTGCCATCTTAGTGCTTCTAGTAGAAAATTTATTGATGCACCCAATTGCCAACTCCTTAGATTTGATTATAAAATCTTTACCTTCCTTTTATGGAGTTAATATATCCTCATAGATCCTAAATTTCTTACACTAAACATTCATTGATTTCACAATTTTGATGGCCGAACTGCCATGTAAAATTTTACATTGAACAATTTCTTACGCTAGACAATTTTTTTTTTTTTCAATGCATGCAGCGTCTCAAGTGTGGTGCCTTAATCCAATGTAGAACCTAAAATATCAAAATCCAAATTTTTGTCTCCCTCTCTGCCTTCATCGAATGCGAGACATAATTATGCATTATAATTGTGAATGTGTTGGGTGCATTCATGCTATGTTAGTTGAAATAGTTATTGTAGCAAATAGCAATAAAGCATGCATGACACATGCATCAAATATACCATGTCACTAATTTTTCCATAGTCAAATTTTCTATTTAATACTTCACCCTCTCGCCTTGTATCACATAAAGGTTTTGGTAACTATCTATAGCCCTTTCTATCTGCTTCACTAAATACACACCATCAAGCTCAAGCCTGCTCACATCTATTTCAGAGAACACGTGTAAGGAAAAATTTGTTAGGGTTCAGTGACAAGAAGAAAAGTCAAGTGCAACTCTCCATTCATCTTATCCTCAGCCTCTCAACTGGCAATTAAAAATGCATGAGTTATTTCTTTGTCTAGTGAATATCAGAAGGAACAAGTTTTACTAGTTCAAACAATTGGCATGTGCTATCTTCATAAAAAGCAACCAACACATGATCCTCTTCCTTCGTATCATAGACTAATGGAGAAGCTAAAACTTAATCAAATATTTTTCCAGGACCACAAATCTGATGTGACTTTTCTCCAAACCATATTTCCCACCTTATATTCATACCCCAAACCTTTTAATTTTCCTTCTTTCAATGGATCAAGCATTTTAACTGTGATGCGTTCATTCAATGTAGAATCTAAAAAAATGAAATCCAAATTGACGCGTGCGTTATGCTTCTCCATTTATTTTGATCACTCTTGAAGAAATCACAGCTTTCTTTTCCATTGTGGTCGTCAAATGTGTCTTCTCAGTGCTACTGGAAACAAATATATCAATGGCCCCAATTGCAGCTCCTTAGATTTGATTATAGAATCCAAAAAAGTCAAAATTCACATTGACGTCCCCCCTACCCCCACCTCCTTTGTATCCCTTTGTCAAGTCAGAAAAAAATACATCTTGTTTTGTTACAATCATCAAATGTGCCATCTTAATGGTTCTATAGTAAATGTGTTATTGCCCAAAATTGCCAACTCTTTAGGTTAGACTATAAGATGCATGAATTCCATTTTCTTACACAGACACAGGATTATTAAAATTCTTCCGTCATCCAGTTCAATTAGAAAAACATTAATTAACACTTGATTTAAAAGAAGCCATAGTTAACACTCGCAAAAAAGCATCAAGTTTTCATGGGGATCATGTTCTCTAAAATGTGAGTTTTCACCCACTTCATTGAATGAGTCCAAACTCAAATTTTCCAAGTTTGTGGCCATCTATAATATCGGATTTTCATTTTGTTAATATTGGTTGAATTTCAGAAAACTAGTGGACTTGATCACCATGGTAAAAACTAATAAACAACCATTTTTCCTAATTTTTGTCAACAAATATATACATATTTTACTAAAATTAAACTTTTTAGCAAGTTATTTTTTGTATTTTTAATTGTGAATGTGTTGTGTGCATTCGTGTTATCTTAGTTTCACTACTAGTTGTAGCAAATAGCAATAGAGTGTGCATAGTAAGTGCATCAAATGTGCAACATCACTAATTTTTGCAAAGTCAAATTTATTTCTAATATTTCACCCTCTAGACTTGTATCACAAAAAATTTTAGAAACCATCTCTAACCCTTTCAATCTACTTAATTGAACACTGCGAGGTTCAAGCCCACTCACACCTACATCAAAGAACCCAAATAGGGATAAATTTGTTATGGTTCCGCCAAAAAAAAAAAAAAATCAAGTGAAGCTCAGCTCACTGGTTCAGCTCATCCTAAATGTCCCTGGCAATAGTTTAAAATGTCTGAGTATTATTCGATTTATTTGTATAGTGAAAATCAAATACAATTAGTCTAACTGGTTCAAACCATTCATGGGTGCTATCTCCATAAAATGCAACCAACACATGAGTCTCTTGCTTTGTATTACAATTGTTAGAGAAATTAAAGCTTCAATAAACATTTTGCTGATGGTGAAGCTAAAACTTTACTAAATATTTTTCCTGAGCACCACTGACGTGATTTGACCTTTCCCTAAAACATATCACCCACATCATATCGATATCCGAAATGTTTCAATGTATCAAGCATTTTGAGTACGGTGTCTTCATCCAATGTATAGTCCAAAAGATCAAAACACAAATTGCCACGTGCTGTAGACCGCCCCGAGAACTCCCGGCTCCGCGCGTGAGGGCGCGAAATCGTTTTGTTCTTGGCTACTACAAGTTTGGACTCGTGTCACGATTCTGAATCTAATCTCACAAAATGCAATGTGAGACCGATAAATCACCAAAGAGTCCAAATCCGGCAAATCGTTTTGGAAAACTGATTTTAATAAAGAAGTGCCAAACATGGACTGCTTTGCCAGATACAGAGTCACCACCTAAATGTTTTATTTTGGAAAATTTAAGAAACCCTGACTTGTGCCTAAGGCCACGTGTCTGTCATCACCAAAGTTGCCTCGGCTCGGGAACTTGGGTACGAGAGGGAAAGGTCATGCAATGAGCACTCCCGCTCGCCCGATCAAAGATCGGCCTTTACTAACATGATATTTTGTTTTTCAAAAAACATGCGTTCTTGTTCCTGTTATCAACCTAGAATTACCATGTGATGCGTGCGGCATACAAGTATAGACTAGATTGCCTAAGTTGGAACAAAACATTGCATGTTCATTTGTTTGAAAATGGTTTAAAGTTTGCGACTCGCAAGTAGGCTAAGACGAGGATTTTGACAAATTGTTCCAATTCAAGTAATCCAACCTTCATCCACAGGCATTCATGCAGTTATATCATATAAGCAGTTAGCCTCATGGTAAGCATGCTAACATGGCAGCGCTTACACATCTCATGCAGTATGCTAAAGCATAAACACTCACAGTGTACTCCGAGCCAAAACAGAGAACTAGTTAGAAATCATGCATGATCCTTGCTCATGTTAAAATAGCTATGCAACACATGCAAAAATGCAACTAAAATAGGCTCGGCTATTCTAAGATGTCATGTGAATGCAACTTGATAACGTGCTGTTGAACACGTATTCAAGTAAATGTATTGAAATACAATGCGGTTAGTATGATGCGCCGAGCCTGGTGCATGCAAAACATATGAATGGATGCACACATGCAAAGCATAAGGTATGCTAATTAAAATATGTCCTAAAACTAACCATTGTAAGCGGTTAAGTAAAAGAGAGAAAGAAATGGGGGTTGGAAGACATGCATCACACACATGCATGCTTATTAAAATAGTGTGCCCTCTTGACGGAGGGTCCGAATAATCAGCTAACTAGCTAATCTAAGCTAATTAAACTAATTATTACAAAACAGAATTAATTAACTGACAAGCTAACTAATTAAGTACCAAACGAAGCTAATTAACTAACAAGTTAACTAACTAGTTATTACAACACAAATAAGCAGTTAAACGCATTAACTACTTAAGTACAGAACCAAAGCATAAACTAGCTAAGGAAAGCAGTAAAAAGATGTCCTCGGGATGAAGAGTGCATGCATGCTCGGTCGCCTCATTCAGAAATCCATTGTGATGCCCCGATTTGCCTCTGTTTTTAATTGTTCTCAAAACATTGCACAAAGAGCATGGCCGACCACCTAGTGGTGTTGCCAGCCACTGGCCGACCACCTTCCATTGCTGCAGACCAAAAAAAGTGGTTGGCCAGCTAGTTTTTCTGGTCTGCCGACCACTTGTTGCTGCACTTCTCCAGTTTGCTGCAACAGAGAGCAAGAAAGGGCATGGCAATGTATTTGCAAGATATGTATGCACAACCACCTCCTTATCATTTCATAAGCTCAAGGGAGTGCAGTTCTCGACTCTCGGGCCACCAATCGTACATTTCAATGCATGATGGCCGAGAAGCCAAATTGTACGAATCAATGTGAAATGAATGCACACATAACACATAAAGCCTTGACCTCTATCATGTATGATCAAGAGGGTCGGCGACAGAGAATTGAGACACGTTTCATCACTTTGAGTATGAAGCGTCCCTCGTTTCTCATGCTCGGATTAACACTTAATCCAAACAAATGCAATGCAATAACATGGCATACTTAATGCAATGTAACATGGCATACACAATGCAAAGAATAACATGGCATACACAATGCAATGTAACTTAAGCATACACAACGCAAAGAGCATGGCATACACAATGCGATGTAACATAGCAAACACAATGCAATGAACAACATGGCATACTCAATGCAATGTAACATAAGCATGCAAACAACATGTAGACAAACATGCTAAATGGACTTAAACCAAAAAGGACAGACCTCAGCCATGCCCAAAACAATGGCCATGGTGCTAAGAAATGAAGGCACAAAAGTATATACAAACATGCACATGCATTGGCCTATCAACTAGGCCTAAGAGCACAACCCTCAAGAGTGCTCAAAGAGTGATAAATATGGAAGTGTAACAACACTATATATACTAAAATAAAGTATGAAATGATGCCAAATCATTCAAACAACACAAGCAAAGCAAGCAAGGGTCCTTAAGCATTAAAGCTAACAAAGAGGACTACAAAGGGGGCATGCAATACATGGCACAAATGCATGAACCAATCATGGACAGAGCTCAAATAGGTCTAAACAATGACCAAAACATGCTGAGATGGGAGCTCAAGGACCTAGGTAAGATGGCATACATGCTAAGCTGCAAACAAGGCAACAATGCACAACTCTTAAACCACAATTAAAGAGTGATATGCATGAGAATATGACAATGTTACATGCTCTAAAATCAAGTATTAAATGATGCCAAATCATCTAGATAGCTCAAAGATAGCATGCATGAGACATCAAAACACAAGGCTAGCAAGGCCAATTGCACTACAGCTATGCAATGCATGAAGCATATGGCTAAGGCAATCCAAAACAGTCCTAGAGCATGTCAAAATGATGCTAAAACATGTACAGAAGGAAGCCAAAATAAGCTAGCATGGAGGGCATGGAGATGGAATATGCAAGGCCAAAAAGGAGGATTACACTACACCTACCAAGACCAAGAATGAGATGGCTTTGCCAACAAAAATCAGAGTTATATCATGGCAAAATAACCCCAAAAACACATTGAAATGATAGCTCGCAAGCTCAGGCATGAAGGCATACACAATGACTCGTTTTTAAGGCATAAAGGACCAACCCTTCAAAGCATGGAATAAGTGAAAGATATGAGTGTATAACCATGAAACATGCACTGAAATCTCATAGCAAATGATGCCAAATCATTCAAATAGGCCAAGCAATGCAGGCTATTGGACCCAATACACAAAGCTAACAAGTTAGAATGCACTATAGCTATACAAAGCATGGCATGCATGACCAAAATAACACAAATCAAAGCTTAAGAATGCTAAAACATGGACAAAAGCTTCTTAGAGTTAAGCCAAAATCATGCTAGAAGGACAGTCTAAAGCATGATACACATAAGGCTAGTTTGTGGGATTGCACTACAAGTGCAAGGAACATGCATGGGGCCATTAAACCAAACCTTAACAGAGGTATATCATGGCAAAAAAAACACCAAGAACATGCTGAAATAGAATCAAATCATGCTAGAAAAGCATGCTACTTCATGAAGCATACAAGACTAGTTTGCAAAATTTACACTACAAGTGTATAAGGCATGCAAGGGATGACAAAACCAAGTCAAAAAAGTGGTATGCCATGTCAAAATAAGGCCTAAAATAGGCTGAGATGTGGCCAACACAAGCTTAACAAACATGCTCAAACATGAGGCATACAAGGCAAGCACACAAAAATACAAGAAGAGGGGATGACCCTCTCCTATTTGGGACCTCAAAACACCATTTCTACCACTAAAATTCCTCTGAGTTTCAATGGTGAGAAGGCCAAAACAGGGTGGTCCCAATAGCTTAAAATGAAGGTTCAAAACAAGGACTAATAAGGCACAAGAGGGGGTAGACTACCCCCAACACAAAAGAGACCTTAAACAAACATGCTAAGGACTAAAAATCAGAACTTTTTTTCAGTAGGAAGTTAAGCCTAAAACATCATGCAAATAAGGCTAAAAGCTTAAGCAAAAAGTAAGGTTCAAGAGGGTAGAAACTCACCCTTGTAGAACCCCTTTAAAGCTGCAACTCCAGCAACTTTCCTTGATCAAAACCAGTCCAAAGACCCTGAAACCAACCTCAAAGAGCCTCAGCAACAAGAGTATGGTGTTTGAGTGTGTGTTTGTGTGCAATAGTATGATGAAAATGCACTTTTGAACACAAAAATAAAGAGAAGATGCAAGATAGATACAAAGATGTATGTATAACTCTCAAGCACCAAAATCCGAACCTAAGGCATGAGGGAGGAGGCTCCCTTATATAGAAAAACAAGCAAGAAGCTTGTTGAACACACTTGAGGCTCTAAGCCATGGAGGATGGCTTCTGTGCCCACCAGCTGTAACAACTGGCTAAAAAATATCTCCAAAAAGGTGATGGAAAGCTACCGACCACTTGAAGTGGTCGGCCAGCTACTTCTACTGGTCGGCCGACCAGTGCAAGTGGTCGGCCAGAGAAGAAAGTGGTCAGCCATGGGAGGGAGATGGTCTGCAGCATGAAAACAAGGCAGTGGTGTGGTGGCCGACCAGAAAAGGTGGTCCAAAGACCAAGAAAACCAGTTGGCCGACCAGAAAATTGGCTGGCAAGAAGGAAAGTGGTCTCCCAAGGGAAAAACTGGTATCCCACCCTTATACCACCTTCCAAACAAGGAAAACAAGGTTTGTACCAAAAACAAACCAAAAAGGGTGCAAGACAAGAGTCCGGGAGGCAAGGCGTGTGGCTAGGAACCTCGAAAACTAGTCTACGGGCACCAAAAGTGGTCTACGACCACAAAAGTGGTCTCCCAAACCACAACGTCCCTCTAGGCAGAGGCAACAAGGCATGGTTCAAAAACCAAGCCAAACGGAGAACATTAAGCGGTCCCGAGGCAGGGCGCACAGTCGAAGGCTCTGAAAATCGAAAACTAGTCTCCAAGTGGGAAAAGTGGTCTACGACCGTAAAAAGTGGTCTACAACCACAAAAGGATGGTCTACAAGACCTCTCCCTCCCTCCAGGGAAGAGAAAACAAGGTTCGGTCCACAAACCAAGCCAAAGCACAAAGAGTTTAGAGGCCCGGAGGCAAGGCACTCAGCCGAAAACTCCGGAAACTCGAAACGAGTACAACATGCACTATCACCGAGCGCTCAATCAATGATGTCTGAGTCTTAAAGTCGGTCAAAAATGGGGTGTCTACACGTGCCTCTTACTTCTTCATTTCCCTTGAGCTCCCCTGATCACCCTTGAACAAATGACAACTTCATTTCTCATCGCAACCATCAAATGTGTGATATTAGTGCTTCTAGTAGCAAATCTATTGATGTACCGAATTGCCAACTCCTTAGATTTCATTATAGAATCTATACCTTCCTATTATGGAATTAATAGATCCTAAATTTCTTACAACAAACATTCATTGATTTCATAATTTTGATAGCCGAACTACCATGTAAAATTTTACATTGAACAATTTCGTACGCTAAAGAAAATTTTGAATTGCCTTCATCCAATGTAGAATCCAAAAAATCAAAATCCAAATTGATGTCTCCATCTCTGCCTTCATTGAATATGAGACATAATTATGAATTATAATTGTGAATGTGTTGTGTGCCTTCATGCTATGTTAGTTGAAATACTTGTTGTAGCAAATAGCAATAAAGCATGCATGACACGTGCATCAAATATATTATATCACTAATTTTTGCATAGTCAAATTTCGATTTAATACATCACCCTCTCGCCTTGTATCACAAAAACGTTTTGGAAACTATCTCTAGCCTTTCCTATCTGCTTCACTAAATACATATCGCCAGACTCCACTATAACCAAATACACCTTTGGCGACCAAAATTGGCAACTAAAAAAAATTTAGTCGCCAAAAGTTTTGGAATTGGCGACTAAAATTTTTTTTAGTCGCCAAAACTATAATATTTACCTACTAATTTTTTTTAGCTGGGATATATTGATTATTGGTGACTAAAAAAAATTTAGTCACTAAAAATACCAGAATTGGCGACAAAAAAAAAAATTAGTCGCCGTATATTGAGTTTTGGCTACCAAAATCATTTAGTCGCCGAATGTAAAATAAAAAATTATTTTTTATCTTTGGTGACCAAAAGTTTGGTCACCAAAAACATATTTTCAGTGACAAAAATTAGTTTAGTCGCCATATGTTGCGTTTTGGCCACTAAAATAATTTAGTCGCCAAATGTAAAATTAAAAAATTATTTTTTATCTTTGGTGACCAAAAGTTTGGTCGCCAAAAACATATTTTCAGCGAAAAGAAGAAATTTTAGTCGCCAAAAACTAAAATATTTGGAGGGATTTATTTCAAATTTTGGAGGGATTTTATAAAACTAATTGGCGACTAAATGTGATTTAGTTGCTAATGGTGTAATATATATATATATATATATATATGGTTCTATACCACAAACAACGCCTGTCTCTCTCTTCACGTTTCTCTCTCCCCCTCTCCCTCTCCCTCTCCTCTGCTCCTCTCCCCCTCTCTCACCGCCATCGCAGGCAACCGGAGCACCGATTCACCGTCACCCTCACCCTAATTCGAATTCGAACTTTGTCTCTCTTTCGAATGTGCATTCAATTTCTCGCTTGAATTCTCTTTCGCTATGCCCTCTCCATCAGATTTATTTTGAAGGCTGTTGAGGCTCGCAAGTACGGATTTGAAGGTGTTCTATCAGATATGTGCTTCTCTCTCCTGATTTTGTGAGTTTCAATTTGTTCACCCTTTTTTTTAGATTATAAACATTATAACTTAGATCTCACTTCTCTCTTTGATTTTCTATTTTTATTAGATCTAGTTGTTCGTCGATCTATCGTTTATGATTTTCTGGTTTTATATTAGATATCATTGTTTGTCAATCTGCCGTTTCTCTCTATTTTTTTCAGATCTGTTTGATAGATATAGATTTCCGTTCACATTTTTTTTCCTCAGATCTGTTCGTCGATTTGTTTTGATTTTTCAATTTTTGTGGCCTTTATCTTATTTTCAGATCTGTTCATCGATCTTTTTTGATTCATCAATTTTTGTGGCCTTTCTTTTATATTGATCTATATATAAATATGTATATGTTGGTTACGCGTAAATGAGTTGAAGTTGAAAATTGCTTGAGGTGAAGTTTGAAAATTGTTCCTTTTACTATCCTATGTAAACTCAGATTTCTTAATCCAAGGTTTGATGTCCCTAATCTAATAGCCCCTAACCTATCATTCAGCAGAAAACTTCATAAAATTTTCAAGTTTTGAACTATGCAATGAACTCATCAAAAGTTGATAACATTTTTACATTCTCTACCCTAGTTATCATCTAGTAATTTTGTCTATTGGATACAATAAGTGCACATATGGTTATCATTTTTTTAAATGCTGAGTTTAAATTAAACAAACAAAATCTTAGGAAACATAGAACGCTAATATTTTGTTCTTTGTTTTTTGTTTCCATTTTAGAAATAGTACTGACATGGATAGGCCCATAAGGCTTACAGCCCACAGCAAACAACCCCAAACCCATCGCTTGGGACCCATAGCATAACCCGGTTGGCAAAGCCCAGGACAGCTGGAGGCCATCTGGATATGGAGGGCCAATGACATTCGGGCACATGGCAGGTGAAACACAGGCCACATCAGCAGACAAAGATCTACAGAGTTATTGCCACAACACATCACCATTAATGCAGCCCATCACAGCATTTATTACGACAACACCTCCCCGTCGGAACAGAGCCCCCTCACCCTGAACAAGGTAAGCTATGGCATTGGCTTTCGGCGGAAGGGGGCACGTCGCAAGGGACAGTGAAATGATTACCAAAGGATATAAGCAAGAATCGAAGACAAGAGGAAGGTTAAGCTTTCCTATCTCTCTCTCTCTATATATTTCCTTCTTCCTCTACTGATTTGCTCGTCGGAGGGTTCACTGGGGGACTACCCCGTTCCCCATTGGACTTGCTTGCAGGTCATCTGGTGGAATCATCCGCCTGGATCGGAACTTGAAGAGCTTGGACCAGCCCGACCCATCCACCCAGGACGAACTGCATCATCAGTTGGCACCGTCTGTGGGAACTTGTGGTTTATTCGTGAGCTAGTTGTGTTCACTATTGTCGGAGCCCCCCTTTCTCCCCGTTACCTTTTCCTCTCACCCGTCCAGGTGTATGGTCACGACTAGATCCATGGCTTCTCACCATAATACCGCCGATCATCAAACAGACCCTCCCCATCCAAACAACCCACCACAGTACATCATCGAACTTACCAACAGCATTAACCGCATGGCCGAGCAAAACCAGGCCCTGATCAGTACTTTACTCTAAAGAAACCTCCCCGCTCCACCTCCAGATATTCCACCCAACCAAGAAAGAACCCCGGTCCACACTGCTCCACAACCCCCTCCGCTCAACCCAGAAGGTTTACAACCTCCTCCTCCTCCACATATGAGCCTACCACCTCCACCCCCACGCCCGTCAGTCGTGGCACTAGCCCCTGAGGGGGAAGCCAACAGCGTCCAGCCTCCATTGACCAACCATGGCGATAACATTCCCCTCTGGGACGCTGAACTCCGAGCTATGAAGCTCCAACTACAAGGGGTCATGCAGAACATTCAGCACAAGCCCTCAGTCACCGTCAACTCGCCTTTTGTTGCCTCCATCTGGGACAAACCATTGCCCGCCAAGTTCAAAATGCCCACCATTGACTCTTTCGATGGCACGACGGACCCAGTCGACCATCTGGAAACCTACCGCACCCTCATGATCCTCCATGCTTTCCCTGACGAGATCATGTGCCGAGCTTTCCCCGTGACACTGAAGGGATCAGCTCGGTTGTGGTTTAACCAGTTACCGGCGGACTCCGTCTCCACCTTTCAACACCTCAGTGACTCTTTCCTGAGCCATTTTATCGGAGCCCAGCGTCAGAGATGCCCAGCCACCCAACTCCTTAACATTCGTCAGACCGAGGGGGAGTCGCTCCGCAGCTTCATCACCCGCTTCAACACCGAAGCCCTTCAAGTAGCAGAGAACGACGACAAGGTCATCCTCACGGCTTTCATGGCCGGCCTACGGTCGTCTGATTTTCTTTTCTCCCTCTCCAAAAACCCTCCAACCACCATGGCAGCCCTACTATCCAAAGCCTAGAAGTACATGAATGCTGAAGATTCCCTGGCCGCTCGGCAGGAGCCAATCACTAAAAATCCGACCCCCAGAGACAAGAGGAAAGACTCAGAACCCAGGACTGCCCAGTCTAATAGCCAAACACCCCACTATAATGACCGACCCCACCAAGCCGACCGGCCGGCTCCGACCCGACCGCCCGGTCGGTTCGAGCGGTACACACCACTCAACTCTCCCATGGAACACGTCCTCAATCAAATCCAGCGGGACTACCCCCTCAAGTGGCCCCTGCCTTCACGAAACCCTTCCAATCGGAAAGATCAGTCCAAATACTGTCGTTTCCACCAAGACCATGGCCATACCACCGACGAGTGTATTAACCTCAAAGATCAGATCGAGACCTTTATACGTCAGGGCCGCCTCAGCTGATTCACAGACACCCGCCCTCAGCAGAGGCAAAGAATCGACCTTCCCAGGAACAATCGCCGGCATACACCACCCTAGAACCAAGCCCCACCTAACCAAGGCCATGATCGCCCACCGCCACAGCCTCGACCTCCAGGCAATCCCCCTCCACCAGTCAGAGAAATCAAAGTCATTTCAGGCGGCCTTGCTTACGGGGGACCATCCCGCTCGGCTCAAAAGGCAGAGCTCAGAAAAATAAGGCAGGGCTCAGACAAAGCAGTGGCGACGGTGGACCGACCTTCCAAACAGTCAAAACAGTGGATCGAACCCATCACCTTCACGGACACTGACTGTGCAGGAGTCCGTTACCCACATGATGACCCCCTTGTCATTTCCGCCATCCTCTCCAACTACAAGGTCAGACGAGTTCTCATAGACAATGGCAGCTCTTTAGACATCATCTTCCTCAATTGCTTCCGCCAGCTCAAGATTGGGGAAGAAAGCTTGTCTCCTCTCCAAACCCCTCTAGTCGGTTTCACCGGCGACCGTGTGACCACCATCGGCTCCATCGATCTACCTATAACCATTGGCGAACACCCGAGGCAGACCACTAAGTTGCTCACCTTCCTTGTGGTCGACTGCCCCTCTGCTTACAACATCATCCTTGGCCGCACAGCCCTAAACGCCTTCCAAGCCATCACATCCACTTATCACCTTGCCATCAAATTTCCTACCGATCTCGGCGTCGGAACTGCCAAAGGAGAACAGACCGTGGCCAGGGAGTGTTATGTCGCCTCACTCAAAGAAGTCAAGCTGAAAGAGGCCATGATCATTGAAGGGCTTGACGTCCGAGACGAGGACGAGCTGGTTAGAGGAGAACCTGTGGAGGAACTTGTTGAAGTTAACATTGATCCCACCAACCCAATCAAAACTGCCAAAATCGGCAGCCAACTACCTTCTCAAGCCAAGGCCGACCTTACTGCTCTCCTGACCGAGCACAGAGATGTATTCGCCTGGACCCATTCAGACATGCGAGGCATTAACCCCTCCTTCATAACCCATCGCCTCAGCATCGAACCCCACTTTCGACCCCACCGCCAGAAGCAACGCATTTTCCATCCGGAGCGCAACACTCTTATAGCTGCAGAACTTGACAAGCTCCTCGAGGCCCAATTCATCAAAAATGTGGACTACCCTAGATGGTTGTCCAACGTGGTCCTCGTCCGTAAACACAATGGCAAATGGCGACTCTGTGTCGATTACTCTGACCTGAACCGAGCTTGCCCCAAAGACAGCTACCCCCTTCCCCGCATAGATCTACTGGTCGACGCCACAGCCGGTCATCAAATGTTCAGCTTCATGGATGCCTTCTCTGGGTACAACCAAATCCTGATGCACACATCTGATCGAGAACACACATCGTTCATTACCGACCGAGGTACCTACCACTATTGTGTAATGTCGTTCGGGTTGAAAAATGCTGGGGCCACCTATCAACGGCTGGTTAATACCGTTTTCCATCACCAAATAGGCCGGAATATGGAAGTCTACGTCGACGACATGCTAGTCAAAAGCAAATATTCCTCCGATCACCTCACTGACTTACGAGAGACCTTCGCCACCTTGCGCAAGTACCAGATGAAGCTCAACCCAGAGAAGTGCGCCTTCGGCGTAGGATCTAGAAAGTTTTTGGGTTTTATGGTCAGTCAGCGCGGCATTGAAGCTAACCCTGAGAAGATCAAGGCCTTGGTTGAGATGCAATCACCTAGGACGGTCAAAGAAGTTCAAAGACTCACCGGCCGAGTGGCGGCCCTCAACCGCTTCATTTCCCGAGCAACAGATAAGTGCCTACCATTCTTCAAAGTTCTTCGGCAGACTTTTGAATGGACAGCTGAATCCGAAGAGGCCTTCCAACAGTTAAAGCAATGCATGGCCAATCCTCCCCTTCTTTCACAGGCAATCATGGGCGAGCCCCTCTTCCTCTACTTAGCAGTGTCGAGCACCGCAGTCAGTGCAGCTCTCCTCAGAGAAGATGGCTCAATCCAACGGCCGGTCTATTACATCAGTCGGGCTCTCAGGGGAGCAGAGCAGAACTACCCCTTATTAGAAAAACTGTCCCTGGCCTTGGTCATTGCCTCCAGACGACTCCGCCCATACTTCCAAGCCCACTCCATAGTGGTCCTCACCGACCAGCCCCTGAAAAAGGTCATGCAGCAACCAGAACTCTCAGGCAGACTAATGCAGTGGTCAGTAGAACTCAGCCAGTTCGACATCTCCTACCGCCCTCGGACAGCAATCAAGGGGCAAGCTGTAGCTGACTTCATCCTGGAGTTCACCAATCCGGCCCCGACCACTACCCCTCCACTCCCACCAACTCCAACAGAGCCAGAAGATCCTCATTCTTGGACTCTCAATGTCGACGGTTCATCTCGCAGAGAAGGAAGTGGGGCCGGCCTCATCCTCACCTCCCCCGAGGGCGGCTATTTCAAATGTGCCCTCCGTTTCTTGTTTGAAGCAAGCAACAATGAGACCGAGTATGAGGCATTGATAACAGGACTCCGCCTTGCCAAGGACATTGGTGTTAGCCACCTCCAAGTATTCAGCAACTCCCAGCTCATCGTCGGTCAGATGACGGGGGACTTCGACGCCAAGGAAGACACAATGCGAGCTTACAGGGATATGGCACTCCCCCTTGTTCGCCTCTTCAATACCTTCCACATCAGGCACATACCTTGGGCGGAAAACTCCAAAGCAGATGAGATGGCTCAGCTGGCCTCTACTGACCATCCTAATCCCGGCCATTTCACCCGACCTGCAAGCTGTACAGTTCATCCAAAACGAACCCATCCCTTGGGCATCCGACATTCTCCTATTCTTGACCACAGGGGCACTCCCAGATGACCAACAGCAGGCAGCCAAAGTCCGATCCCGAGCATCCAATTACAACATTGTCGATGGTATATTGTACAAGCGCAGTTTTTCCCGGCCATATCTACGGTGCCTCAATCCAGCTCAAGCAACTTATGTAATGCAGGAGATCCATGAGGGGATTTGTGGTAATCATTCAGGCGGCAGGTCCCTTGCCCACAAGATACTCCGCACTGGGTATTTTTGGCCAACTCTTAATCAGGATGCAACCGATTTCGTGCCCAAATGCGATAAATGTCAACGTTTCGCCAACATCCCCCATGCTCCTCTTACAGAGTTAATCACACTCTGCAGCCCTTATCCGTTTGCCAAATGGGGGATCGACTTGGTTGGTCCACTTCCCACCGGTCGAGGCCAGACCAAGTTCGCGATTGTCGCCATTGATTACTTCACCAAGTGGGTCGAGGCCAAACCCCTTGCCACAATCACCGAGCGGAACACCACCAGGTTTATTTGGCAATCGATCGTTTGCCGATTTGGCATCCCTCAAGCCATCATCTCCGACAACGGCAAACAATTCGACAACGCGAAGTACAGAAAATTTTGCGCAGATCTCCAGATTCAACCATGCTTCTCTTCCGCCGGTCATCCCCAAGCAAATGGCCAAGTCGAGGTCACCAACCGTTCTCTTCTGAAAATCATCAAAACTAAGCTCGAAGCTACTAAAGGCCTTTGGGCTGAGGAACTACCAAACGTACTCTGGGCTTACCGAACCACTGCTCGCACTCCCACTGGGGAAACCCCTTTTCGCTTAACATATGGCGCTGAGGCGGTTATTCCGATAAAAGTCGGTCTGCCCACCCCCAGGGTTTTACATCCGGATCTCGCCTCAACCGAAGAGCTCCATCGAACAGACCTGGACCTCATCGAAGAGCTCAGAGAGACTGCTGCTGTCAGATTGGCTTCGTACCAGCAGAAAATGAGAACACACTACAACCGCAGAGTTCAACCACGAGAGTTGTCTGTAGGGGACCTTGTCTTGAGAGAAGCGACTCTTGCCACAAAGAATCCAACCGAGGGAAAACTAGCAGCCAAATGGGAAGGACCCTACGTTGTGAAAGCCCGACCACGACCAGGCACTTACCGACTTCAAGACATGGAAGGCCGAGACCTCCCCCATCCCTGGAATGCGGAACATTTGAAGCGTTACTATCAATGAGTTCATACTTTTGTATTGTCAACATTGTTGTGTTTTCCTCTTTAATACATAATGCAAATTCCGACCGAAGTTCTCAGTTTTTATAATTCAACTGTCTGTATGTCGCTCTCATGACACTTTCACTTGCAGTACTCAAAGCCTCGTACAGACCGAGCGCTAAAAGCCTCAGCCAGACTGAGCACTCAAAGCCTCGGCCAGACTGAGCACCCAAAGCCTCAGCCAGACCGAGCACTCAAAGCCTCAGCCAGACCGAGCACCCAAAGCCTCGGCCAGACCGAGCACTCAAAGCCTCAGCCAGACTGAGCACTCAAAGCCTCGGCCAGGCCGAGCACTCAAAGCCTCAGCCAGACTGAGCACCTAAAGCCTCGGCCAGACCGAGCACTCAAAGCCTTAGCCAGATTGAGCACTCAAAGCCTCGGCCAGACTGAGCACTCAAAGCCTCGGTCAGATCGAGCACCCAAAGCCTCGGCCAGACCGAGTACTCAAAGCCTCAACCAGACTGAGCACCCAAAACCTCAACCAGACCGAGCACTCAAGGCCTCGGCCAGACTGAGCACTTCGAAGCCTCAGCCAAACCGAGCACTTCAAAGCCTCAGCCAGACTAGCACTCAAAGCCTCAGCCAGACTGAGCACCCAAAGCCTCGGCCAGACCAAGCACTCAAAGCCTCAGCCAGACTGAGCACTCAAAGCCTCGGCCAGACTGAGCACTCAAAGCCTCGGCCAGACCGAGCACCCAAAGCCTCAGCTAGACTGAGCACCCAAAGCCTCGGCCAGACCAAGCACTCAAAGCCTCAGCCAGACTGAGCACTCAAAGCCTCGGCCAGACTGAGCACTCAAAGCCTCGGCCAGACCGAGCACTCAAAGCCTCAGCCAGACTGAGCACCCAAAACCTCAGCCAGACTGAGCACTCAAAGCCTCAGCCAGAACTGAGCACTCCATGCTGAGATCATCCTATCCACGAAATTTCGTAAAGCAGGACCATGTTTTTAACACTCAGTCACATTTTGAAACTTATTCACAATTCCAGGACCGCGTTTTTACTTAGTTAGATTCCAAAGGTGTTGTCACGTATTTCATTTACTAATCAGATTATCTCCCACCCCACCCAGCTTGTTTCTCCAATCTCTTCTCTACAAGTTTACAATTAACCGTTTAGTTACGATTTACAACCTACTTTTCTGTCCTCATCCATGAATTCTTCATCTGTACTTATTAAACTGGAAGTACTAACCCCATTCGAATATTATGTTCTATAATTTCATAATCCAATTTTTCAATAAACCACTATCATCCTTTCAATTTTCATACAAATCCAATCTCACTCTGCATGGAGGAACTTTTAACTTAACTCTGCACGAAATTTTTATTGCACAATTTTTATGACAAGTTTTTATGACAAGACTTCATTCATTTTAGACAATACAGGCCAACACAGTCAACTGACAACATAAACGAAATTTTATTCATTTACAATGTGTACAAAAGTTCATTACAATAAAACAAAAACAAAAAAACAAACAAACAAACAAACAAACAAACACAGAGAGGGGGCTCTTCATCTCCCTTGGTTATTCCTCCTCGCTGGATATAAGCTCTTCTTCTTCAATGCCCTCGTCCAGGGAGGTCTGGGCCACATCATCTTCACCAATCGTTACACTACTCAGGTCCCAGTCTGGGAACAGCTCTTCAGCTCTGCGTTTGAACATCTTCCAACCACTGTCCCAGAACTCAGTCATTTCGTGCTTGTAGAAGTCTGACTACTGGAAGCTCTCAATAACTTCTGCCTTCGTCCTACCTCCAGCAGTCGTCCTTAATGGGCCCACCCCCCTAGATTCTCGCCCAGCCAGGTTCCTGGCGACTGCGGCATCTACTGCCATCTGAAATTTGGGAGACCCTTTGTATTGCTCCACTGCTGCGACGCACAGATCGGGGTAGGCCGCCCTCTCAGAAGCCACCTTCGCCCTCTCTTCATCCAACTCTCTCTGCAGGACCCCCCTTTCAACAGTTGTCGTTGCCCTTTCCTCTTCCATTCCCTTCCTCAGACTCTCCATCTCCGCCATCGCCTTCGCCTTCTCTGCTTCCAACTCCCTCACAAGCCTCCCCTTCTCCTCCTCTGCTTTAGCGCGCTCATCCTCCAACTCCTTCAACAGATCTCCAATTCTGGCATCTGCCTCATCTTTTTGCCTGACCAGCTCTTCATTGCTGCTCATGGCCTCTTCATGCCGCTCGACCGCAACGGCGCAGGCTCTTTCAGACTCCTTCAACTTTTTCTGTTCGCCAGCCAGTTAGAACTCAAGCGACACGACCTTACGGCGTGTGTCCTCCAGCTCCCACTTGACTGCTTGCAGCTCAGCATGGGCAGTCTTCCAATCGGCACTCTCCTTCTTCAACTTGGCCAATTGGGCCTTGGCCTCTTCAGCTTTTAGCTTGGCAGCCCCTGCTTTCCTTAGAAGGGCCCCTGCCAAGGTGGTTACCTCCATTTGGGCGGAGCATAACCCCCTCAGCAGGTCAGCCTCATTGAATCCGGATGCCGAGCGTAGGGCTGTCTCCTCCACAATCTTCACCAAGCAGTCTGCCCCCGCCCTGGCTGGGCCTTCTTCTCCCTCCAACCTTCTAGCTACCGCGCGAGCGTGATAGATTGCCCTGGCCAGACGGACCCCTCATTCCTGGGGTGCAGGGCCCCTTTGGGTCTGCTCCCTCCCGCTCGGCTCAGCCTCAGTCAACCCAACTCCTACTTGCATTGTTGGGGCAGTCTCCACAACCTCCAGTGTTGGGGTGACCCCCACCACCTCTGGGGTATCCTTGGCCACAAAGGCCTCCACCTCAGCTGGGGCCACCTTAGCCCTCTTGGCCCCAGACTCATCTGCAGCTCCCTCTGGGGCACTCCTCTTCTTTTTCTTCTTCTTCTTCAGAGCCTCCCCCTCCTTTCTGGCCTGTTATTTTACAGGATCTACTGGGGGCGGTCGTGGCTCAAAACTGCTTAAGTCCTTCCCCCCTAGCGGCCTTGGGTGCGGTCGGATCCTCTCCCGCGCGATCGGTTGAGGCGGTCGATCTCCTCGCGCTTCCTTCAACTTCGTGGCTTTGGCAAGTATGGCCTGATCCTCTGCTTCCTGAACTTCTCTTCTCGCCTCCAATTCTGCTCGGTCGAGGTCCCCACCCCTCGGCTACAGTCCCAACCCTGCCTCAAACAATGAGGAAGGCTGAACAAGCTCGTCCCATTTGGCCTTCTCTCTCTCCCTCCACTCCTTTACCCTCTTCACCCTCTCTTCCGCCGCTGCCCCCAGTCTTGGCTCCATCGACCTAATGGGCACCTTCCAGATGGTGCGCACTCCCAGTCCCCCATTGGCAGACACGTAGAACCACCATGGCCGCCACCCCTTGATCGATGTCGGCAGCCCCGCCACCAACTCCCTCCCCATCACTGCCTGTAGGGTGACCCATGTCTCTTGCTGCCCCGAAGCCTTATAACAGGAAAAGAACTCGTCTACCGCCATGGCTTCCCCTCCATTCACCTTGGGCCACGCGCTAGCACAGGCGAGCAGAATCTTCCATGCATTGGGCATCAATTGCCCCGGTGCTACCTCCAGACGATTCAGTACGTCAACCACCACTTAGGGTTGTGGCAACCTCAGCCCACCTTTTAGCGCCTCCTCGTAAAGGGAAAACTCCCCTGGCCTGGCATTAGACGGCCTTTCCCTTGATGTTGGCAGCAATAACTCCACCTCAGCCGGAATCTGGTATTTTTCCCTGATAGCCTCCAAATCCGCCGCAGTAATTGTGGATTTGTCAGCCTTAGTGTGCCACTGATCCGGCTCTACCTGGCTTATTGGCCTTGGAGCCACTATCAGGGCCGACGCCTGCGATTGTCCCACCGGTTCCCCCACCCCCACCCCCACCATTCGTGTCTCCGTCATATATCACGCTGCTAGCTCCTCCGCATCATCGTCTCCCAGGGGGTCCACCCTCACATTCCCCACTTCTTCTTGTGCCATTTCTAGGATTTGCTTACGAATCACTTCTGACGGAGGAGCAAGGAAGTTGAGAAAATGTTGCAAAGGTGTGTCGTGCGCAATGAAGGAATTAACACTTGGGTATTTTGAGTTTTTGTAAAAAGGTAGGTGAAACGAATTACCCGTATTCCACGGATCCAAATTAATTTTCGCCCGTTGAAAAACCTTTCAAATCAACCTCCAAATCGCCTTTTCAAAACCCCCCCTCGTGACCTATCGTTTCATTTCTGCTCCAACGCTTCACTTCCCCCACGATATTGCCACGTGTATGGCCACGGTGCACTGTCCCCTCCCCTTACCCTGTCCTTTCCATTTCACATCATCACATGGCACACCCCCCTTTTTTGAGCCCCGCGCCGTCCTGGTCGGCACGCCCCACGCTCGGGCCCCCCCCGCTCGGCCACCCCTGCGGTCGGCATGCCTCGCGGTCAGCACGCCTCACGGTCAACCCCTCCCGCTCGGCCACCCTCACGGTCAGCCCCCCCCGCTCGGCCACCCTTACGGTCGACACGCCTCACGGTCGACCCCTCCCGCTCGGCCACCCTCACGGTCAGCTCCCCCCGCTCGGCCACCCTTGCGGTCGGCACGCCTCACGATCGACCCCTCCCGCTCGACCACCCTTGCGGTCGGCACGCCTAGTGGTCGGCCTCTCCGCTCGGTTCGCACTTCTCTTCGTTATTACTATTCCCTTCGTTGGACTAAAGCTGCACTCAGAAATAGGGGACTACTGACATGGATAGGCCCATAAGGCTTACAGCCCACAGCAAACAACCCCAAACCCATCGCTTGGGACCCATAGCATAACCCGGCTGGCAAAGCCCAAGACAGCTGGAGGCCATCTGGACATGGAGGGCCAATGACATTCGGGCACATGACAGGTGAAACACAGGCCACATCAGCAGACAAAGATCTGCAGAGTTATTGCCACAACACATCACCATTAATGCAGCCCATCACAGCATTTATTACGACAACACCTCCCCGTCAGAACAGAGGCCCCTCACCCTGAACAAGGTAAGCTATGGCACAGGCTTTCGGCGGAAGGGGGCACGTCGCAAGGGACAGTGAAATAATTACCAAAGGATATAAGCAAGAATCGAAGACAAGAGGAAGGTTAAGCTTTCCTATCTCTCTAAATTAAATTGAATTCCCTCCAAATTTGTGTTCAATGACACGTGGGAATGATATTTAATAACTTTCTCAATTATTTTTTTCTCTTTTCGTTTCCCTCCTACCAAACAAAGCATAAGATTGATGAGTATTGTTGTTGCAGGAAATTTCTGCCCTGAGATGGAACCGTTCTGGAGAAAGATTCCTTGATAGATAAAAATGAAATTTGCCTGTGTTTAATTCTAGTAACTTGAAGAACCAATTTATGTTGTGAATGCACAACTGTCCAAAGTAAAAGATAGATTTGTGCTGGGAATACAAGTTACGATCACGAGTTTGTTAGTTTGGATAGTATATGTATTTCTTGGATTATACTACATTTATGGATTTTTATTTTGTTTGATATGTACGGTTAATAGTTAAGTTTTGTATGTGATTGAAAATTGAATGGTACAAGTTGTGATGAAATATTTTTATTGAATAGTTAAGAATTGATTGAATGAATGAATAGATGAATAATTTTGTATATGCATAGGTTATAGATAGGGCAAAAAATATTGCAGAATAAATTATAAAAACTAAATGAGATCTTTTGGTGACTAAATAAATGTCACGGGTTGGATTTTGGCTACTAAAACTTCAGTCGCCAATTGTAAAAAAGTGAATCTTTTGGCAACTAAACTATTAGTCGCCAATTGTAAAAAAGAAACTTTTGGCTACTAAAATTTTAGTGCCAATTTTCAAAAGTAAAATTTTTGGCTACCAAATAATTAGTCGCCAAACATATATGCTCAATTGGCTACTAAATAATTTAGTTGCTAAAAGTAAATATATTTATATATTTAATTTTTTAAAAAAAAATATACGGCGACTAAGGTTTTAGTCGGCAATAGGTCACTTTTGGCTACCAAAAAAATTTTAGTCGCCGATTGTTTCCCCGACAAGCTATAGGCGACCAAATGGGTGACCAAATATATTAGTCGGCGAAAGTGATTGGCGACTAAAAACAAGGCTTTTGGCGACAAAATTTTAGTCGCCAAAAGTGAAATTTCTTGTAGTGCTCAAGCTTGCTCACATCCATTTCAAAGAACACTTGTAAGGCGAAATTTGTTAGGGTTCCGCGACAAGAACAAAAGGCAAGTGCAACTCTCCCCTTAACCTTATCCTCAGCCTCCCTAACGGCAATTAAAAATGTATGAGTTATTTCTTTGTATAGTGAATACAATAAGGAATGCGTTTTACTAGTTCAAATAATTGACATGTGCTATCGCCATAAAATGCAACCAACACATAACCCTTTTCTTTCTTATTACAGACTGATGAAGAAGCTAATGCTTAATCAAATATTTTTCTTTGCCACCACAAATGTGATGTGACTTTTCTCCAAACCATATCTTCCACCTCATATACATACCCCAATTCTTTCAATTTTCTTTCTTTAAATGCGCCAAGCATTTCAAGTGCGATGCCTTCATCCAATGTAAAATCTAAAAAATCGAAATCCAAATTTTCATGTGCATTATGCGTCTCTATAGTTTTTGATCACTCTTGAAGAAATTACAGCTTCCTTTTTCATTAAGGTCATCAAATGTGTCTTATTAGTGCTTCCGACAACAAATCTATTGATGACCCCAATAGCAACTTCTTAGATTTGATTATAGAGTCCAAATATTCAAAATTCACATTGACGTCTCCCTCCCTGGCTCCTCCATATCCCTTTATCAACTTAGGAAAAAATACATCTTCTTGTTTCATCACGACCATCAAATGTGTCACCATAATGGTTCTATAGTAAATGAGTTGTGCCTTAAATTGCCAACTCCTTAGGATAGAATATAAAATCTATGCATTCATTTTTCTTATCTAGATACAAGATTATTAAAAATCTTCTGTCATCTAGTTTGATTAGAAAAACATTGATTCACACTTGATTTTTTTTTTTTTAAAAAAAAAAGCATAGTTAACACTTAAGAAAAAGCAACGAGTTATCATGGGCATCATGTTCCCTAAAATGTGAATTTTCACCCATTTCAATGAATGAGTCCAAACTCAAATTTTCCAAGTTTATGGCCATCTTTAAAATCTGATTATCATTTTGTTAATATTGGTTGATTTTCATAAAACAAGTGGACTTGATCACCACAGTAAAAAATAATAAACAACCATTTTTCCTAATTTTTGTCTACAAATATATATACAAATTTTACCAAAATTAAACTTTTTATCAAGTTATTTTTTCATTTTTAATTGTGAATGTTTGTTTGCATTCATGTTATCTTATTTTCGCTTCTAATTGTACCAAATAGCAATAGAATGCACATAGCAGGTGCATCAAATGTGCAACATCGCTAATTTTTGCGAAGTCAAATTTCTTTGTAATACTTCACCTTCTAGCCTTGTATCACAAAACGTTTTAAGAAACCATCTATAGCCCTTTCAATCTGCTTCACTGAACACCACCAAGTTCAAGCCCACGCACATCCACATCGAAAAACCCATGTAGGAAAAAAATAGTTAGGGTTCTGCGAACAGAAAATCAAACCAAGTGCAACTTATTGGTTCACCTCATCCTCAGTCTCTCTAACAGTAGGTAAAAATGTGTGAGTGTTGGTTTCCTTCTTTTTTCAATCATGCCAAACTTGGCCTAAACATACATTGATTTCACATTTTTGATAGATGAGCCACAATGTAAAATTTTACACTGAACAATTTATTACACTAAACAAATTTCATTCTTTCAATGCATCAAGCATTTCAAGTGTGGTGCATTCGTCCAACGTAGAATCTAAAAAATCAAAATCCAAATTGATGTCTCCCATTCTGCCTTCATCCAATGTGAAACATAATTATGCATTATAATTGTGAATGTATTGTGTGCATTCGTTCTATGTTAGTTGAAATACTTGTTAAAGAAAAATAGCAATAAAACGTGCATCAAATATACTATGTCACTAATTTTTGCATACTCAAATTTCTAGTTAATATTTCACCCTCGCGCCTTGTTTCACAAACTGGTTTTGGAAACTATCTCTAGCCTTTCCTATCTACTTCACTAAATACACACTGCCAAGCTCAAGTCTTCTCACATCCATTTCAAAGAATACTTGCCAGGGCAAATTTGTTATGGGTCTACAACAAGAAGTTAAGGCAAGTGCAACTCTCCCATTCACCTCGTCCTCAGCCTCCCCAACGACAATTTAAAATGTATTAGTTTTTTCTTTGTATAGTGAATGTCAGAAGGAATGAGTTTTACTAGTTCAAACAATTGACATGTGTTATCGCCATAAGATGTAACCAATACATGATCCTCTTCCTTCATATTACAGATTAATGGAGAAACTAAAGCTTAATGAAATATTTTCCCTAGCCACCACAACTGTGATATGACTTTTCCCCAAACCATATCTACCACCTCATATCCATACTCAGAGGCAGAGGGAATAAGGTCCAAGGGGGTCACGTGCCCCTCTGAGTTTTTCATATTTACACTATTTCCCTCATATATGAAATTTATATCTAATTTGTCTTTTATAAAATTACAATAGTGCCCCTTCCTTAAATCGTGTAAAATTCTTTTATATTTTAAAATTTTTAAAAGTTCTCTATTATATATATATATTTTTTGCTCAGTCTTTTATACTCTAAACTGGAAAATTAATGGTAAGAAATGAATTAAGTGAACATTTCATTCTTATCATGAGATTCATTTAGTTTATTGTTTTCTCCATTGTGAGATTTTTTGTTGAGTTGATAGTGTTGAATTTGTTAATCATAAATTCAATTGGGTTATTGATTGTGGATTTCTAAGCTATATTGATGTAATTCTCGCTATAATTGTAATATTGAATCTCAACAATGGACCGAAAAAAATGTATAAATTTAATAGTATCTCGTTGTTGTTTATTATGGATATTTTTTCCTTCCTTTCAATGATGTGAGTAATATGTGCCCCCCTTTGCCTTGAATTTCTAGCTCCACCACTATCCATACCCCAAATCTCTTAATTTTCCTTCTTTCAATGCGTCAAACATTTCAAGTGCAATGCCTTCATTCAATGTTGAATCTAAAAATTCAAAATCCAAATTGTCGTGTGTTTCTTGCTTCTCCATTTGTTTTGATGAATCTTGAAGAAATCATAACTTCTTTTTCTATTGAGGTCGTCAAATGTGTCTTCTTAATACTTCTGGCAACAAATCTATCAATACCGCCAATTGCAACTCCTTAGTTTTGATTATAGAATCTGAAAATTTGAAATTCACATTGATGTCTACCTCTCTAGCTCCTCTATATCACTTTATTAAGCTAGAAAAAAAAATACAACTTGTTTCATCACGACCATCAAATGTGCAATCTTAATGGTTCTACAATAAATGCGTTATTGCCCAAAATTGCCAACTCCTTGGGTTAGATTATAAAATCCATGCATTTTTTTTTTCTTACCAGGACACAGGATTATGAAAAATCTTCTGTCATCTAGTTCGATTAGAAAAACATTGATTCACACTTCATTTAAAAGAAGCCATAGTCAACACTGGCAAAAAAGCAACAAGTTTTCATGGGGATCATGTTCTCTAAAAAGTGAATTTTCACCCACTTCATTGAATTAGTCTAAACTCAAATTTTCCAAGTTCATGGCCATCTTTAAAATTTGGTTTTCATTTTGTTAATATTGGCTGATTTTTAGAATACAAGTGAACTTGATCAGCACAGTAAAAACAAATAAACGACTATTTTTCCTAATTTTTGTCAACAAATATAGACAAATTTTACCAAAATTCAACTTTTTATCAACTTATTTGTTCATTTTTAATTGTGAATGTGTTGTGCTCATTCATGTTCTCCTACTTTCACTAGTGGTTGTAGCAAATAGCAATAGAGCGCGCATAGTAGGTGCATCAAATGTGCAACATCACTAATTTTTGCAAAGCCAAATTTCTTTGTAATACTTCACCCTCTAGCCTCAAATCACAAAATTTTTTTTGGAAACCATCTCTAGCCACTCAATCTGTTTCATTGAACACTGCCAGTTTCAAGCCCACGCACATCCACATCAAAGAACCCTTGTAGGGAAAATTTTGTTTGGGTTCTGCCAACAAAAAATAACGCAAGTGCAGATCACCGGTTCACCTCATCCTCAATCTCCCTAATTGCATGTAAAAATGTTTGAGCGTTAGTTTCCTTTGATTTCTTTGTATAGTGAAAATCAAATAAAATGAGTCTAACTAATTCAAACCATTAATAGGTGCTATCGCCATAAAATGAAACCAACACATGAGCCTCTTCCTTCATAATACAATTGTTAGAGAAGCTAAACGTTCAACAAACATTTTCCTGATGGAGAACCTGAAGCTTTACTAAATATTTTTCATGGGCACCACTGATGTGATTTGACCTTTCCCTAAAAAATATCCCTCACGTCATGTTCATATCCCAAATCTTTAAATGTATAAAGCTTTTTGAGTGCGGTGTCTTCATCCTATGTATATATAGTCTAAAGGATCAAAATACAATTTGCCACGTGCCTTTTACTTCTTCATTTCCCTTGATCTCCCTTGATCACCATTGAACAAATGTGCCATCTTTGTGCTTCTAGTAGCAAATCTATTCATACACCCAACTACGAACTCCTTAGATTTTATTATATAATCTATTCCTTGCTTTTATGGAATTAATATATCCGCATAGATCCTAAATTTCTTACACCAAACATTCATTGATGTGACATTTTTGATATCCAAAATACCATGTAAAATTTGATATTGAACAATTTTTTACGCTAATCAAATTTTATTCTTTCAATGCATCAAGCATGTAACGAGTTGAATCAAATTAAATTTATTTATTTATTATTCTTTTCAACATTTGTGTAGTAGATTTTTTTTTTTAAATATGTTTCTGGATTCAGGTATTGATTGGAGTTGGATTGGTATGAATTTCTAAATCGTTTGGTTGTTTAGTTGTTATTATTATAGTTGTCGTGCCGTGGACCATTCTATTTAAATTGGTAGAAACAAATTATATTACCTCTTGATTTCGACTTCGTAAGGGCTGCTTAACAATTTTTTTTGAGTTTTAATTATTCTTGGGTCTTGAATATTAAATGAGATATAAATTTAATTTTTGGGACTTATTTGATTAGTCCATACTTTATCATTTTGGTTCATGTTTAATTATGTGAATGGTGGGGACCACCTTAAGTCTTTTAAAATTAATTTATATTTTAATCTCAGTTGGAGATTTATTTTAAATTATTAAACTCTATTCATTTTGGACCCACTTGATTGAATCATGACCCGTTTGTAACCATGTATTATTGTTGTTGTTATTATTATTATTTATCTTATAATCTTGAGAGAGTTACAAAGATTTATAGTGTGTACCATCAAACGAAATATATTTTGCAGTGATAAAATATTATATCTTTTTTGTCATTAATTATGTTAAAATATACTTTCAATTGATAGATATATAAATGTATATGTATAGATAGATATTTGTATTTATTCAAAAAAAAAAAAATTGAAATCAACATACGTAGGCCCTCTCTTTCTCCACCCTCCTTTCCTTTCCTTTTCTTTTGTTCTCGGCAGGTAGAACTTTCCCCTATTTTTCTTCTTTCTCTCTCTTTAGTCTCTCTCTCGGCTCCGGTTCTCTCTTTTTCTCTAAATTTTTTTTTTTTTTTTTTTTACATTCATCACACAAATTCTATCATCCACCAAAATCTATTAGGTTTTAGACTCATATTCTTGAGACCAAAGTGAAGAGCTTGGTAAGAGCAACGTTTTGACTGGCGGAGATCAAAATCCGACAAAGTCGAAAATTGAGGTTTTTACTTGTTTCCTCTTCTAGCTTTTGAAGTAGGGATTTTCTAAACATTGTGTATGTGTTTTAGCTTTATTATATGTTATTTTGATAGTGTGATATTTGAAAAAATCAAGGTTTGTATATTAAATGTATAAAAAGGGGAAAGTTCTCAACTTTTTTTGAAAATCCATGGCTAGTTGTGTTTGGTTTTTGTACGACTCATGGATGTTGAAGAATGTATTTTATTCTGTTTTATTTTATTTTTGAGAAACCCCCAAATTTTAATAAAACCTGAAAATTTAAATGTTAAGATTTAGATTTTTGGGATGAGTTTGTGAAAAGCTTACAAGAGTTAAAAATATATGTTTATTTGAACAAATGAGAATTTGAAAGTGGATGTTTATAAGGATGAGATTAATGAGAATGTTGTTGGGAATATTGAAAAACCATTGAGGTTTCTTTTGAAAATTGTTAAATTTGAAAATATTGAACTTTTGTGAAAGATGAGAATATTTGTCATGTTAAGGTATTGAGAATTGTCGAAAAAAAGTCTGTTATTTTTGGCATTATGAGAATTCTCGATGAATTCTTGAGTTTGAATAAAAAGGGAAGATTGATGAATTTTTTTTTTTTTTAAAAGAATATTATGATTCTTGATTGAGTTGGGAAAGAGGAGATTAAACATGTGATTGCTACTCCTATGTTGAAATGATTGAAAATGTGAGATTATGAGTTCGTCTTTTGAAATTTATATTTTGTATAGAGATAATTGTTTGGGCAACCATGGAGGGTTGTATTGATTATTGTAAAATTGCATGTGTAATAGGTAAATTGAAATCTTTGTAAATTCATGCATGGTATTAAACATTGCATAATCTCATGATTTAATTCTTGCATGGGATTTGAGAAATTGATTTTTAAATTGATTCATTGAGAATATTTAAAATATGTTGAGTTATAGGGTAAATATGTTTGGTAAATCCGGATAGGGATTGTAGATTGGTATTGTTTAAGTTGGCTTGAGTGTCTAGGGTGAAAGACCGAAAACACGCGTAGAGGAGGTACCACCTCCCTTCCGGTCAGCAACCGGTAAAGTGGAGTTTTGGTAGTGCTAGTTATGCCTACTTGCAGACACCAGGCTAGGAATTTCCAGTGTCGTATTTACCGCCCCTTGTTCCATGAAATGGATGATTGAATTGGTTATGCTTTTAAACAAATGCATGGCATGAGAATTTTGAAAATGAGAAAACCTATGATTTTTGGCATTGGCATCTCACACGCATTGCACCTCATGATGTTGTTAAAATGCATGCACTTTATTTAGATTATCTCTGCTAGGTTTTATGCTCATCCCTTAGTGGAAACCATTTTTCAACTGATTGTGGTGTGCCTCCGCCGAAGTGAAGGCGTAGAGGATCTTTTGGAGCACAAGGCTCAATTATTTACTTGTTTTGTTTTCTTTGCAAGCCAAGGGCTATCTATGTATGGGTTTGAAAACCACTTTGTTGTAACCAGGCAAGGCCTTGGAACTTGTAGCCTTTAAGGCATTAATTTGTATTTTGTTGCTTTAACTTGTTATTATCACATGCCATAAAATTTATATCTTAAGAATGATGAATGTATTAATGCAAGCGGTCTCTCTTTTGTGAAATCTCATGTTGGATATCGTTAATAGAAAAATGGTGATTTAGTATGAATGTTGACTATTAAAATGTCTATATTATTCAATGTTCTTGTATGTAATAATGAGAAGTAATGAGATTTGGATTATGCCTATGAGTAAATCTAGATATATTAGATGTCAATATTTTGGGGGCGTTACAAAGCATTTCTAAGTGTGTGCCTTCATCCAATATAGAATCTAAACAATCAAAATCCAAATTGATGTCTCCCTCTCTGCCTTCATCCAATGTGAGACATAATTATGCATTATAATTGTGAATGTGTTGCATGCATTCATGCTATGTTACTTGAAATACTTGTTGTAGCAAATAGCAATAAAGCGTACATGGAAAGTGCATCAAATATACTATGTAACTAATTTTTGCATAGTCAAATTTCTATTTAATACTTCACCCTCTTGCCTTGTATCACAAAAAGGTTTTGGAAACTATCTCTAGCACTTCCTATCTGCTTCACTAAATACACACCGCCTAGCTCAAGCCTGATCACATCCACTTCAAAGGACATTTGTAAGGCAAAATTTGTTGGGGTTCCATGACAAGAAGTCAAGGCAAGTGCAACTCTCTCATCTAGCTTCCACAACGGCAATTAAAAATGTATGAGTTATTTCTTTGAATAGTGAATGTCAAAAGGAATGAGTTTTACTAGTTTAAACAATTGACATGTACTATCACCGTAAAATGCAACCAACACATAACCCTCTTCCTTCGTATTACGGGCTAATGGAAAAGCTAAAGCTTCATCAAATATTTTCCTTGGCCACCACAATTGTGATGTGACTTTTCCCCATACCATATTTTCCACCTCAAATCTTTCAATTTTCCTTCTTTTCAATGCGTCATGCATTTATGTGATGCCTTCATCCAATGTAGAATCTAAAATATTGAAATTCAAATTGTCGTGTGCCTCCTTATCCATTTCTTTTTATCACTCTTGAAGAAATCACAGCTTCCTTTTCCGTTGCGGTCATCAAACGTGCCATCTTAGTGCTTCGAGCAACAGTTCTATCGATGCCCCCAATTACAACTTCTTAGATTTGATCATAGAATCCAAAAAATCAAAATTTAGATTGACGTCACCCTCTGTAGCTCCTCTATACCCCTTTATCAACCTTGAAAAAATTACAGCTTCTTGTTTAGTCATGACCGTCAAATGTGCCATTTAATGGTTCTACTGTAAATTTGCTCTTGCCCTAAATTCCCAACTCCTTTAGTTTGATTATAAAATCCATGCATTGCTTTTTCTTACCAAGAAAAAGCATCATATTGAACTCAAGCATTGGAAAAGCTAGTTTATGTTACAATTGCATACCCAAAACACCAAAATACATGGTTAGCTTGACTACTTCATCCCAGACAAGGATTTAAAATCCAGTGAATTGTAGTAAAATTTGTTGAATTTCATATTGAAAACAGTTGATCAGATTTGAAATTGGTCAATATTTGAAGGAGAAAATCCAGCCAAAAAGTGAAGATATTCAGTGAAATTCATATATATTTGGAGACAAAAATTAGGAAAATGGATATTGTATAGTTTTTTATTGTAATGATAAAGTCTACTGGTTATTTCTAAAATTCAGCCAACATAATGAAACAAAAATCCAGGCTTTCAAAATTGCCATGAAAATTTGAATATAAACTAATTTAAATGAATTGGATGAAAATTCACATTGTAGAAACCACGAGCAATCAAATGTTAACCAATGTTTTTCAAAATCAACCTTGAGGGAAAATAATAATAATTTTGGAGGTTTGGGATGGAAGAGAATTCATTTACGAGAAGAGTTTTAGTAGAAAATTATAGAAGTATGGATACCCTCATGTTTTGTTAAACAGTGGAGAAGTGATTATTGGATTTGCTCTCCAACCTTAGAAGGCCTAATGTTGGTTCGATAGGATTTTGTGTGAAGGCTCATAATTTAGTTAACAATTATTTGGTTATTGACTCTTCATAAGATCTATTGATGGTATTAGAAAGATTAAATTTTGGAAATCTGAAATCAAGATAAGCATGGATTAGGAGGCAGCAAAGAGGGTGCCATGTGAGGTGACTAGTCAATGTTCAAGTACAACACTTTTGTTCTTAATTTTTTTTTTTAATCATTCAGGGCAAAGGATAAAAACAAAAAACTTGAATTCCAAAATTTCACTGCAAATTCTGCAAGTTATGTTACATTACCAAACCAAACCAAGTCTTAAGTCCCATCATACCAGCACTAAATGATTAGCAGTAAACTAAGCTTGTATTAGCAGGTAATATGCAATTCTTTCAAGTAATGCATAGTGCCAACCAATAGATAACTTGAATTCTTGGTGAATATAATGATTTATGCAATTTATGCAAAAAGACTTAAATCTGTAAGCTTACCATCATTGTTAGCCCTCCATTGAAATGAATCCACCTTAATAGAGAGTGTAATTCTTATTCAATTTTCAAACAACTCTGCCATTGTTTCCTCTTTTCGAGTAGATAGCAAAATCAGGCTTGGAAAACACTGACTCAATGATGAATTTTCAAACCATACATCAGACCAAAAAATTATAGATGAGGCATAACCTATATTCAGTCTGAGGTTACTTTGTAACAAATCTTTAAAGGTGCTCTGTTCAGTCCACAAAATATTATTACAATTTTTCACAATGACATAACATACAAGCAGGTTTGAGAAGGAAGCTTTAATCAAGGCAAGCCTTCCACCCAAGGATGATAACTTCTTTTTCCATATCACTAACTTCTTTTTGAGGAAAGAATTACCTAAAGGTTTCCCATTCCCGCCCTCCATCTCATCACATTCCCCCCATTTCAATCAATATCCCACACTACATAGAAGCTCTAAAAATTCATCAACAACATCTAATAGTCTGATACCAAAGCTTCTTTGTCATCTACAATATGATATAATTCTAGAAAGGTCCTCATCAGAGAGGTATCCTTACACCATATATCTTTCCAATGCTCAATTCTTCTTCTAGTCTTCAATGGCAAAGCACAAATGTCTATTAAAATCTTCCCACCCTCCCTTTCCTTATCCCCTTCCAAAGACCAACTTAATGTCAATTTCAAAGCTCGGAGGTCTAACCCCCATCTCAGTCCTATAAATAGAATGTATGACTCTCCTCTATAAACATCTGTTCTTGGTAGTAAACCTCCACAACCACTTACCCAAAAGAGTTTGATTGAAGTCGTGCAGATGTGTAATGCCTAAGCTAGCTTCTAAAGATAGAAATTTCAAATAATCATATCTAAATCAGGGACCGATTAATAACTGAGTTGATATGAAGGTAGATTCAAATACCCTTTTACATACCTTGCCATCAAAAGACCAAGAGGCATTATCAACAGAACAAATAACACAAGTTCTTGGGGAGAGGGGAGTGCAGAGGGGCAACAAAGTAAAAGCAGATCACAAAACATAACCCATTCAAGTGACAACATGTTTCAATCCTTGTACCCATTGCACACAGGTTTATCAACTCACAACAACTCCACATCAAATATTCTTCTAAATAGCATCTACAACTATAAAGCATAGCATTTAAGCAAACTAAACATAAAACTATAAAATTAATGTCTAACTACTTGCAAAAATTCCAATGACAAAAAATATTAATGTTAGGAATCCGGAAATAAACATAGAAGGGTGAGAGAGAAAAAAAAAAAAAAAAAAAAAAAAAAAAAACCAATATTTGTAAATCACATGCACAAACAAGAACACAAGATTTACATGACCATGAACCTTAGCGTCATCAAATACAGATTATACATGCATGTCTACCACCACTTTGTTGGATACTCATGGCCATCAACCTTAGCATCATCAACATATTCAGGGGATTTGACATCTTGAACCCAGAGAAGCACTGATTGTTGTGCTCTACCCCAAATTGACAATATATGCTAAGTTGTCTCAAAAGAACGATGTAAAAGAATGGCTTAATGGCAGTTTGATTGCATTTTGGGTGAAGGCTCATAATTCGGTTAACTATTATTTGATTATTAACTCTTCATAAGATGTCTTGATGGTGCTAGAAAGATTAAATTTCGAAATCTAAAATTCAGAATAATCATGGATTAGGAGGCAACAGAGAGGCCAATATGTGAGGTGACTAATCAATGTTCAAGTACAACATTTTTGTTCATAAATATATATATATATATATATATATTTTTAAAGCATTCAGGGGAAAGGAATAAAGGGAAAGCTAACCCAATTCAAACTACAACACTTATTGCTCACATCCCTTTATTAATTCACAACATGATGAGAAACAAACACAATGTATTTCTTTGACAAGAGCAGTCAACCTGACCATGGTGGGTACCTAACTAACCAACAAAAATTACAGTGGAATGAAGCTACTACTTGCATAGCCATAATGTCAATCTCTTCAACAGAATTGATGCAAAACAACCATCACACTGTATAAAAGAAAATGCTTAAATCAAATTAAGTGCCGAAAACATTATGCAAGAAAATGTTTTAAAATGTAATAGTCAAACATTTGAATTCAAATAATCAGAAGGTTCCAATCCAAGAGATATTGTAAGATAATCATTCCCTCAACTACATCCATAGAATATCACACATTATTTTATGGGTTTGTATTATCAGATTTATTGACTTCATGTTCTCCACCAATCTTTCCATCTCTTGGGAACTTCTTCCAAACTTCAAGCAAAAATGCAGACAATAGCAATGCCCCAAAGATAACACCATATGCAATCATCTATTCTTCTGCAGGCTTCAAAATGTTGAGTCCTAACCATATGTTGAAGAAGCTCAAGAGGAAGACTATGTGTAACACCCTGAATAATACCTTTTTACGAAAATTATACGATAATCTATTTTTGAATACCTTAAGCTAAATTAGTTACCTTATAAAAAAATAGTTAAATTGACACTTGGAAAAGAATATTTAATTTTATAGTTATATGTGATAAAATGTAATTTAATTTAAAATTAGGGATCATTGTATGTTATCAAAAGATAATGATGTAATATTATATTATTCGGGCCCAAGTATAATTACTTAACAAGAAATTTACAGGTGGCACTAATAAGATAAGTTTAGCCTGTTAGATAAGTCTAGTAACCTATTGGATAAATGCTTTAAGAGGACATTGCTGGAGGCATCTAAAATATGCCACCTGTGAAGGTAATGATTAAGGGAAAATTCGGCTTAGAGGCATAAACACTTTGGCCAAGTATATAAAGGGGTGAGGTAATAAACAAAGGCAACACAAAATAGTAAAGGCTCGGAGAATCAGAGGAAATAGAAAATAAATAGTATGAATCAATGTTAAGATGAGTTTTATTATATTTTGAGTTATCATAAGTTGTTTTATGTAAATTATGTTTTGCAAATTATATTAGTTTTTAAAGTATATTATTATTAAGTGAACCTATTTGCTTAAAAAGGGAAACTCATGGAAAGAACTGTTTATTAAATGTGTTTTTAAGCAATGATTTTGTAAGTATCACATAGAGATTCCATGCCTTGAAGGACTTAAATAACCATTAGCCCTCTAAATTGTTGACCCTCTGACCGCCCCAAGCCTTGGGGGACTTAAATATCCATTGGCTCTTTGATTAGTCAGTTCTTTATTCTGTTCTATTCTATAACGTGGTTATGATTATTTTGCTTATATGATTTCTGATTCTGTTATTTAAAATGATTTACTGATATGAAACTATTCTTTGTTTAACCAAATAATTATCTGTGGTGACTTTTATATCATTATACTCTCAGTATAATATTTATCAATCTGTCATGTGCTTATAGTTGTTAAACCATTTCAGGAGAAATGGCAGGACCAACGAGGGGTAGACACAAGGCACTTTGTAAACATTGTCTACCTCTAGTAATGCCAAATAAATAAGAGCTCCAACGTATATTGTGGGTGTTGATTTCCGACCACACAACCAAACATGAAACTTAGCTGGAGAGCACACGACAAAGTAGATTAAGCCAACCACCTACCAACAAGAAGGTGAGAATACCGCGGTGGTTCGTCCACCTAGGAGCACTCCGAAGATCAACTCAGACAGACAATCTCTCAAAGATATCAAATACGTACTAAGCTCACAGAATAAAGTGTCACAAATAAAAGCATACCTTAGACCCACAAGGTTGCCTCACTTTTATAATGATCAGTGTCCAACTTTCCTTAAAAGTCTTACTTTATGAGAGTATCCTTCACAAGGATAACATTTGTCACAACTCATTCTATTCAGATTAAGATGAACTTTCTCAAGAGTCCCATCTTTATCCAAATAAGTAGCTTAATGTCATCTAGGACTCTTGTCCTCTATCCGAATATCTCAGATTATGACATTACCGCACCATATCTCGGCAATATCATAACAACCTCAGCATCATGGATTGCCCATGTGGCACCTCAGCCAATATCTCGGCCACGTGGAGCGACCCTAAAAATATATCTCCACAATTTCCCCCTAGGTTATATTACCTCAGTAACCTAAGGTGATGGAACCTATATCATCTAATCTTCCAACATGTCACCTAAACAACAGGCTAGAGATACTCCTCCGACCGAGGTCATGACTCGTCGACGTCAAGAAACAAGGAGTCAAGTGTCCACTCATCAAGAATCAAGA
The DNA here is from genome assembly GCF_055761805.1 of Camellia sinensis. NCBI lineage: Eukaryota > Viridiplantae > Streptophyta > Magnoliopsida > Ericales > Theaceae > Camellia > Camellia sinensis. The sequence continues at coordinate 139,919,065 of NC_138969.1, read as the reverse complement.
ACCAACATGTTCTTTCATCCAAGATCAACATCTCAATCGATATTGCACTACTAGCCGAGATCGTGACTCGCTAGTTCGAGAATTCCAAGAACCCAAGACACATGTGAGCTATCATGCCATAACTGTCTCAATCATATTGCCTCCATGTGTTATCACTAGCTTGGAGCCTACCAATCACATCCCCATCGTGTCGCATTAGTTCTACTCTACGCCACCTGACATAAGCATGGGCACATGGCCCAAGGATTCGAAATCATAACTTTTTGCTGCCTTTTTCCAATTCCAACAAAACCTTTTCATTTTTCCATTTTGTCTTTCTGTGTGTCTCCAGACTCTCTCTTTCCCTTGGCCTCTATGAACCATTATCGTTGTTCTTGAAGCATTCATTGCTACGAATACTCCATTCGTGCCCAAGGTTCAAACTATACCAACTAAACCAGACTATCAGCCAAGCACTTTATCAGGTGCTCCACACAACAACCCACTATCTTAATGGCAGTGCAAATGTCGACATAGCAATAATCTTGCAGCCAGAACCAAGTGCAGGAAACACCGAGATCCTAAGCTCCCAGCCTTAGACCTTGACAATCCTTCAATCGCCTTATCTGCAAGTAATCATGGAAGTAACCAATGATGACATGTTTCGTCGAACTCTTGTCGTAGAAGACCTTTTTGTTGGCATCCTGATGTTATAACTATGCAATTCACTCCATCTCCTTATAGTCAATCCAACATGCTCATGTCTCCATCAATTCAATATCTCAAAAGACAAGCACATGAAGCAAAAGGACCAAGTTACTACTGCCAAAGCCAAGGCATGGAAAGCCAAGGCCATTGCTAAGGCTGCCAAAAAGAAAGCTATTGGAGTTGAGAAGAAACTAGCAGAGGCACTAACCAACAAGGAACAGACGCCAAGACGTATCAAGAAGGCCAAGGCACTATCCGAGATCAATATAAGGAGCAAGTCAGCATCTCAGATAAAACCATCATCTCAAATCATGTCATCTCGGGAATAAGTGTTATCTCGGATACCTTCATCTTACCATACTTTTTTGAAAATTTCACCAAGTATCACTTCCAAATCACTGACTTAGTCTTCATTAACTCATCGTTGCTCTCTGCCCCCTAATGTGAATGTAAATACAACTTAGGTTCACATTAGGAATAAATAAGTCTTGTCTAAGTTTGAATGAGACATCCATGACCAGAGTCATCGTGTTTAGCTAGTCTAAATCGAACACTTAAGGCTTAACCTTAGTGCACCGAGAGTACTACCTACCGTGCTTTTTGTACAAATTAGCCAAATCATGGTCGATTCCGTCTTGTTTCTCATTGAAACATCATTTTAACTTAGTTCAACTCTACATTCCCAACAAGCCTAAGTTAAACGCACAATTCCTCATTGGAACATCCCTTAGTTTCAGCTCTACCTTCTTAGCAAGCCTAAGATAACTCGCTCAAAGGTCGTTCCTTTGATTTCATTTCAATGGCCATTCCCTTCGATTTATTCTTGACTTTAGCTAATGTTATTGACATGATTAGAGCCGAGCTCCAAATTTCATTAAGCCACATTCCAAGGCCTCGACAATCGCTTACCGTCAAGATCTTCTAATCTTGGGCAAGCTTTGTTTTATCTCAACTATGTTCGCCTCCAGTAAGTTTTGATCTTTTCAAAATTGTTCACCTAGATCGAACTCCTTTCATATTGGATCTGCTAACCTAGGCTGAGGCTTTCTCCTCTTGAATATGTACACTTAAGTTCATCCCTTGCCTTTTCGAACCTACTTATCTAGGCTGAGATCTTATCTTCTGGGATCTACTCACTTAGGCTGACCTCTTGTCCTCTCAAACCTAGTCATCTAGGCCGAGATCTTATCTTCTAGGATCTGGGATCTGCTCACTTAGGCTAAACTCTTGTCTTCTCGGACCTAGTCATCTAAGCTGAGATCTTGTCTTCTGGGATCTAGGATCTGCTCACGTAGGTTGAGCTCTTCTATCTAGGATCTGCTTCACCTAGGCCATGCTCTTCCATCTGGGATCTGCTCTACCTAGGCCATGCTCTTCCATCTGGGATCTACTTCACCTAGGCCATACTTTTCTATCTTGGATATGCTTCACCTAGGTCGATGTCTTTTCTTCTCTTTCTTCTAAGTGTTGGATGTTTGCCTTTCATAACTGCTTTGTTTATGCTTTGATATCTTCTCTGTCTTGTATGTTTCCATACTTAGACTTTTTCTTATCCTTTAAAGTCTGACAATCTAGTTGCTTACCTCAAACAAAATACCTCGGGTATAACACTGGTAAATTATCTCAGACTAATCATCTCAGATTTACCTTAGTGATCAGCCATCTCAGGTAACATATCTGGAATAGTATCTCTATCAATCATCTTGGATAACTTCAACTTGTAAACTTTTTCTAATTTTTTTTTTTACAAGTGTTATACTTATTTATGCTTCATACCTCCTAATGTGAACCTAAGTATCACTTATGTTCACATTAACGAAGTTTCGCCTTGTTTCACATTGAAACACCGCCTTGTACTTAGTTCAACTCTACCATCACGACAAGTCTAAGTTAATCGCCTTGTTTCACATTAAAACATTGCCCTTGTACTTAGTTCAACTCTACCATCACGACAAGTCTAAGTTAATTGCCTTGTTTCACATTGAAACATCACCTTGTACTTAGTTCAACTCTACTATTACAACAAGTCTAAGTTAATCACCTTGTTCACCACGGGAACATCGCCCTGTACTTAGTTCAACTCTACCATCATGACAAGCCTAAGTTAATCACCTTGTTTCACATTGAAACATCACCTTGTACTTAGTTCAACTCTACCATCACGACAAGTCTAAGTTAATTTCCTTGTTCACCACAAGAACATCGCCTTAAAACTTTCTCACTCCTAGCGTATTTTTTAATCCACGCCATTAGTTCTTCAATATTCTTTGGGAGAGTCTTTGCAAGTGATTGCTGGAGTGGGCAATCATCATCCAAGCCATTCGTAAAAGATACGACTATGAGTCCCTGGTTACAAGCTAGAATTCGGTTATAAATCTCATAGTACCTCTTGGTGTAGGCCCTAAGACCTTCGCCATCGGTGATCTTTAATGCCAGTAGGGAGTCTAGCTTAAGTGGCTGCAATCTGTTTGTAACAAACCTGGTCACAAACATCTCAGTCAAGCCTTCCTAACTCTTCACACATTCTTTCGGTAGTTTGTGGAACCAATCTGATGTTATTTCCCTAAATGACAATGGGAACACCTTGCACAATAGTTGCTTATTCCCACTCCATAAAGCCATTGAATTTAAGTATAATCCGACATGAAAGTCTGGTCATACTTACTATCATAGATCTAAAACCTTGGCACGCTAAACCTTTTCAGTGCTTTGAACGCATCCAACTTCACCGAGAATGGCGTCTTTGGCTGGGCATTGGATGTGATCTTGGCATCGTGTCTCCTCCTTTGGAGGTAATTTCTCAGGTCCTCCTTTGTTTGTCTGGGAGCTCGGCTATCCTTCTACTTCAGCCTTTTCGACATGCTGCTTCCTGTGTTAGGGTGCGTTCTCTCAGACTTCTCCATGTCCACTGCATCATCAAAACAAAGGCCCTGCGCTTGGATCTGTCAAGATCCCCAGACGTAGGTGCCCTTGGTTCATGGTGTCCTTTGCGACTCCCCCTGCATTGAATCTGTCCGCCCGGCATCTTGTGATTGCCGATGTGAATTTCCTTATCCCATAGCATATTGTGGGATAGTTGATATTGCCTTTTGTCCTTCCTTTTCGTCATCGGCCTTGGCTACTGGTGTCGGTGTGTCATGCAAGGCAAACACTAGTTGCATCGCGTTGTTCTACGTCATGAAGTCGACCATTGTCTGCAAGTTTGTCAACTTGTTCGCCATGTCCTTCAGTTCCTCATATCTTCTAAGGCACCTATCCTTCCATACTTGGAGATCGCCTTCGTGATAGTACTCATCTCGACTAACCCTCTTGTTCCCGTTTCGGGCCCTGGCGACATTGTTTGCCTCAAGGTCGACCTCCTGTACTTCTTCGTTATTGTTCCCTCCTTTAGCATTGGGATCCATGTGTTCTTCCTCCTCACTGTAAATGTCATCATCAATCCTCACTTTATGTCCATTGTTGGTCATCTATCCTTACTAAGTTCCCACAGACAGTGCCAAATTGTGGGTGTTGATTTCCGACCACACAACCAAACAGGGAACTTAGCTGGAAAGCACGCGGCAGAATAGATTAAGTCAACAACCTGCCAACAAGAAAGTAAAAATACTGGGGTGGTTCGTCCACCCGAGGGCACTCCGACAATCAAGTCTATCAAAAAATCTCTTAAAGATATCGAATAAGTACTAAGCTCACAAAATAAAGCGTCACAAATAAAAGAATACCTTAGACCCACAAGGGTGCCTCACTTTTATAATGATCAGTGTCCAACTTCCCCTAGAAGTCTTACTTCATGGGACTTTATCCTTCACAAGGATAACATCTATCACAACTCACACTATTCAAATTAAGATAAACGTCCTCAAGAGTCTCTTCTCTATCCAAATAGGTAACTTAATGTCATCTAGGACTCTTGTCCTCTATGCAAATATCTCGGATTCCGACATTATCGCAACATAGCTCGGCAATATCATAACAACCTCGACATCATGTATCGCCCACATGGCACCTCAGCCAATACCTCGGCCACATGGCGCGACCTGAAAAATACATCCCTACAATTTGGCTCCATTTGTGGGAACTTACTACAAAATAGATGGCCAACAACGAACATGAAGTGAGGATCGAGAAAGACATTTACAGTGAGGAAGAGGAACACATGGGTCCTAATACTAGGAACAATAACGAAGAAGGACCTGAGGTCGATCTCGAGGCAGACAATGTTGCTAGGGGCCGAAACAAGAACAAGAAGGGGAGTCGAGATGAGTACTACCACGAAGGCGATCTCCAGGTATGGAAGAATAGGTGCTTGAGAAGAGATGAGGAACTGAAAGACATGGCGAACATGCTTGATTTTGTATTTTGGAATTTCAAAAAAAAAAAAAAAAAGACTTGGCCCTTCTGCACTACATACATGCTTGATTTAGTAGAATCATTTTAAGGATTATCCATCTCTAAATGAGAGATTTTGAGATGTAAAATTGTAATGAGGCTAGAATTGAGCAATTGTAACAAAAGATTTTAAGGATTATCTTGTCTTGAATTTTATTTAAAATTTTGTATGTCTCTTATAGGGCTATTTAAACATTTACTAGAAAAATGTTTTTTTTTTTAAGCAATGTAGTTCTTAATAATCTTTCGAGAAAATTTCATTTTGTCCCCCAAACTATTATTCGATTATCAATTTGGCACTCAAACTTCATCTTATTTTAATTTGATACCTAAACTTTTTGAAATTGATCAATTTATCCCTCCCCTCGGCCGCAGCCGCCTGATTTTGTCTACAATCAAACGGAATATGCTAATATAGTACCAAATTTTATTTGGAATTTCATTTTTATCCCCTAAATTATATCTTAAATGTCAATTAGCCCTCCAAATATTAAAAAAAATTAACATTTAATTAATAATTTTTTATCTCAAAAATGGGAAAAAAAAACAATATATAATTTTTAAATAAAAAATGAGAAAATTTCATTTTTACACCTATACATTACCTCAATTTCCATTACATCCCCAAACTTTGAATAATTTCAATTTTATCCCCCAAAGTTTTTGAAATCGTATCATTTTTACCATTACCGTCATATTTGAAACGGAAAATGTTAAAAAATTACATTTTAGCCCCAAATTTCAAGAGAAAGATGCAAACACATCCTCTCTTATCCAAACTCACCATCTCTCCTCTTCCTCCAATTTTTTCCTCTCCTCCACCCTTACAAGTGCTGTCGCCACCACCAACCACCATCGCAATCACTCAATATTTCTCCAACCCAACTTCTCTCAAACCCAAATTTATTCACTCAATATTCTCTCAAGCCCATATCAATTATCTATTTATATATATATATATATATATACATATACATATACATATTATTTCTTCATCACCTTCATCAATTTCACTAACATCACTACCTCGAACCACCAACTTCACCGCCATCGAACTCCATTATCGCCACCATAAGCATCACCATCACCATCACCATCACCATCACCACCACCTTTCAATACCAAACCCACCTCCTTCACAACCAAGTTCTATTACCACTACCGTCAAGCTTCGTGACCACCATCACGACCTCTGCCGCTATCGTCGGATGCCACTACCACCATCACCAGCTCTGTTACCACCTAAAACCATGCTCCACATCATGTTATAAGTGAAGAAGAAGAAGAAGAAGAAGAAGAAGAAGAAGAAGAAGAATGAGGAATATGGAAGAGACAGAAACAAAAGATGAATGTTTCAAAATTTTGAAGTTAGTTTTCAGACAACTTTCGGCATACAGAAATCATCCATTACACGAAGAAGTGAGAAAATGAGGTAGTGTAGGACGAAGTAGGAAGTAAGGTGAAGAGAATAGCGAAAGAATGAAGTAGAACCATCAAAAATCGAGAACGATATGAAGTCCGAAAGATGGCTCAAAGAAAAATCAAAAACAGGAAGAAAAATATTTTTTTTTTTTATCAACTTTCAGAGCTCTGACGGCATGCAATAAGAGAAAGAATGAGATGTGTGAGAGTTGATACGACAATTAGGTCATTAGGTGAATCCAACGATGTAAAAATGAGGCGAAACAGAGTTATGACAAAAGAGCTAGAAGGGCTTGAAGTAGTAGTGAGAAAAGAAGGTGAGTTTGGGTAAAAGTGGTTGAATTTGCATCTTTCTTTTGAAATTTTGGGTCAAAATGTAACTTTTTTAACGTTTTCCTTTTCAAATGTGATGGTAGGGATAAAAATGATACGATTTCAAAAACTTTGGAGGTAAAATTGTAATTATTCAAAGTCTAGGAGTGTAATTGAAAATTAAGGCAAAGTATAGGGGTAAAAATGAATTTTCTCTAAAAAAAAAAATGTGTATTAGTCCTGTTGAGTATCCTTTAGACAGTAATTGCTAACTTTTAAATTAAATTATCATTAAATCGATGGTACAACCGAGTAGCTAATCTCAATTTTGTAGGCAAATTTCAACATGTTTATTTATTTTTATCGTTCAATATATATATTCAAATTTCAAAAGATATTACTCTCATAATAAGTGTGGTCTAAATTTTTATCCATTCAATTTTGAAATTAATATTAGTCGAGCAATTCTATTGAAATTAATTTGCAAAACAAATTCATTAGAACAGCCAAGAAATTTTCGGCTCAATTAATTTCTCCAAGATTGACTCAAGGAAATTTGAGACTAAAAGAGACAATTCTAAATGATGTTTTATGTATTTTTTTTTTAATTTTTTTTGTAAAGTATATTATTTAAAATTTAATTTTTCATTATAGAGATAAAAAGTTATTTATTAAATATTTAATTTTTTTTTTATATTTGGGTGGTTAATTGATTATTGAGGCATAGTTTGGGAATAAAAGGAAATTCCAAATGAAATTTAGTGTCATGTCAGCACATTCCGTTTGATTGTAGACGGAATCAGACTATTGGGATAAATTGATCAAATTTCAAAAAGTTTTAAGTGTCAAATTAAAATAAGATGAAGTCTGAATGTTAAATTGATTATTGTGTAATTGTTTTAGCAACAAAATCATATTTCCTCTAATCTTCCATTAAAAAAAATAAAAAATGCCTCTTACCTTTGGGACCTTCTGTAGGGAGATGCCAGATTTTCTGCCACTGCTCCTTGGGGCGGCAATAAGATGGACTTGGATTAGGATTTTTTTTTTTTTTTTTATTTATTTTTTAATCGAGTTTTCAGATTACAAGACACTTGGTAGCCTTACTTGACAGAATAAGCAATCAATTTTAAAACTCATGTTCGACAAGTTCATGAGGGCATATTTTTTAGGCATTAAAACTTATACCCAGTGCAAGTGGTTGAGCCCAAACAGCAGTCTCTAAGAAAACATTTGGTTGGTTTAAAAATACATTATCCAAACACTTTCTTCTAGGCCTGTCAACCCATCAGATTTTCTGAATCCAACCGCGATCCAACCCAAAAAATCTGAATCCATTAAAGAGATATCCGATCCATTAATCCGATTAATAACATGACCCGATTATAGTATTTTTCCAATGGAAAAATGTCATCTTTTCGTTCTCTTTTCTTTTCAAAATAAATTTGTTCACAAATTCAAGATTTGAACTTCGCGTTAGGGTTTGTTTGATTAAAAAGAAACTGATAATGGAAAGTGAAAGTAGTAGACAGTGAAATAAAAAAATAAATAAATAAATAAAAAGGTAAAACAATATACATATATATTTTCTTGCATGCATTTGATTTAAAAGATGCAGGTCTATTTTGTAGGATTATTAGAACATTAGCTCTCCAAGTTTTTAGCTACATGTTTTTCTTTTTTTGTTGCTTACAATATTGGAATTCTTTGTATAATGTCTTTTAATTTTAATTTTTGGAGGTACATATACTTATTTTTCCAATGAAAAATTGGGATGAGTCCAAGAAATATTTATGATTTTTGAGTTTATTTATTGGTGATGGATTTTATTTTTTTCCATGGATAAACAAAAAATTGTTTGGTAGTGTTTAAATATAAATGAATCAGATCGGTATCCAAAACTATCAAATTGGGATGATCTATAACCATATCTATTATAGGCCGATTCAAATCAGATTCGGGTCATGTTTTAATTGGATCAAAATTTCACCAAAATCCTATATAAATCTGGTCTGTTTACCATCTGGTTTATGCGGTAATCCACTATATTGAGTGATCGTTTAATTAATTTATTTTATTTTAATGGATTCCTCATTAATTGGATAATTAGGTTTCCTAATATTCAAGTCTTCAGTAAAAGTAATTATAAGAAGGGGAAACCTTATAAAAACGTGTGACATTACAATTAGGATGGTGAAATCCATTCGGATTGTACAACCCTCACCATCATTATATATAAGGAAAATGTTTGAGAGCCACAATTTTTATGACCATAATGGCTCAAAATTGCCAAAACGACATCGTTTTGGCATGTTTTGCATCCAAAACGACGTCGTTTTGACAGTTTTGAGTCATTGTGGCCACAAAAATTGTGGCCCTCTAGGATTGTTGTATATATAAATAGTAGACCCTCTGTCCTAAACTCTTCATCAATTTCCCTCTGTGCTTTTACTGTCTTTTGATCTGATTTTTTACTTGCTCGGTTCCTCAACTATGTTCCAACTTCATCTTTCACCAATCTCATGACGCTAAACTCCTTCCCCCCCTGCACTCACAACCTATCATGAACAACTCTCGAAATTACTAACCGGCAGTCACTTTAGGGGTGGCATGGTGGGTTCTCGGGCCATCGATGCATACCAATATCAATATTTTTGCAACCATAGTTTTCAACCATGTTTGGCAAGACAGACCGGTATTTGGCTACACATATCTTTCTGGGCATCATGTCGTATCGGGTTGACAAGCTTTGGCCTCTCATGGATCGAATTTGAAAACCATATTAAATATAGTAAGTAATTTAATCTTTTTTTCAAAATATGTCATTGTATTTCATTGTCATACTTTGTTTTGGTCACTGAGCTATTTGCTGTTGTTGTCGAGTCCAGATCCCCTCTTGAGCCCCCTCCTTCATTCCCTCCTTGTAGGGGCCTTCGGGTCCACTTTGAGGCCCAATTTTGATAATCCGAACCGTTCATATTTTTAGATTTATTCAATATATTATACCTGTAAAAAATCAAGTTGATCAGATATCAGAAAGTATGCGTTCAGAAAATTGGGACTACAAACTATTTTTTAATAAACAGTTTTCCGAACACATACTTTATGATATTTGATCAACTTGATTTTTTACAGGTATGATATACTGAATAAATCTAAAAATATGAACGGTTCGAATTATCAAAATTGAGCCTCAAAGTGGGCCCGAAAACCCTACAAGGAGGGGAATGAAGGACCGAAATAAAGGAAAAGATCCCAATTCGTTGTTGTCATGCCCCTAATAATTGCTTCATACATGCATGCTAGTTATTTATTTTTAAATTACAAATTTAAAGATTTTTAGTAGCTGATCAACACAATCTCCTTGAAAAATAAAAATAAAAAAATTATAAATCAGGCGCGTTTTTACATAATATTTACAAATTTCGAAGAAAAATTTGTGACTTTAATTATTAAAGTTGAAAAAGTTTACCACTTGTTTTACTTTTTATTTTTATTTTTATTTTTTATTTTTTGGAAAATATATACTAAAAAAACTCAAGTCCCATCATGGCTCCCACTAGGAAAACTCCTTACACTTTGAGAACATCAAAAACAAAACACCAGAAAAACTTCAACATCACCCTATAGCAAAGGAAAACCACCCTATTTTGGTTCAATCATTAATGCATTTTTTAAGTCCTAACATTACATTGTTGCATTTTTTAAGTCCTAACATTATATTGTTGCAATAATTTTCTGTGTACAATAGATAAATTGAAACTAAATCAAATACAAAAAAATAAATCACTTATTGAATTTATTTTATCGAGCCGAATAAATATTTTCAAGATTAAGTCGAGTATGTGACACTATATCCTTAAGACAGATTCACCCCGCTACGGTGCTTACGATTAAATGGCATCTATCTCGCAGGATACAATGATCTTCACATATTATAGTAGCACTCCAAACAATGTATTCGGCGAACAAAAACCTTATGTTTTATACTCTCTTTAAATTTTTCCTAAAATAATATGATGAATATATTATGCAAGAAAGCAAAACTAGAAGGAAAAAATAAATTTTCAGAATGAATCAAATGTTGGAACAGATCTGGAATTTATAGGACTAAACGGGTTTGATTTTCAAACCAAACAGGTGCAGTTCACATTTCAACAGATCTACAGATTTGTATGAATCTATCAAAACAGTGCAAATTCAAATCTGTGTAACTGCAGCAGTTTTGAGCAGTTTCAAGCGGTTAGTCTGTTGAAATTTCGAATTGAATGAGGTAAAATATGGACTGAACATTAAATTCAATTTTGGATTTAATTTCATTCAGAATTTCTGGAAAAAATTCAAATAAGAACCAACTCGACCCACAACCCACACCCGTGTCCGCGATCGGCCCTGCCGGCCGAGCGGCCGGTGACGGCGCGTGTGTGATGGTTTGGGCTAAGGCTCATTTTGTCCATAACTCCTCCCTTCTACAAGCTTGGGGTGCCCCATAGGGCCCAACCCAAGTTAGTACACTAAGTGCTTATATACTCACAAAAGCTCTCTTAAAGTTTCAATGTGGGACAACCCATTTCAAGGAAACCCACATTTGCTTTTTTAATTGTCTATTTCACGAATCTGAAAACGACGTCAAGTTCCCATTCACTCATAAATGGTTTTGACGAACAGCCTTCACTGTATGACTTGCTATGCGGGAAGGAACACGTCACTTCTTTGGACTGACCCCAAAAAATGTGTGGACCCCACTCAATTTTGGGCTCAAAGATGGCCCAAAATAAGCCTATATAAAACCTATTTTCCAACAATCCCCCACATGAATGGAATTTGACGGATCTAATTACAGAGAGTTCAGAAATTGAAAATATTCTACAAAGGATAGGTAGCTTTTGGCTTTGAACATTCCCTTGTGAGACACTAACGGATTTACTAACTAACCAGTGAACATGATATCTTGAACTGTTCAGCCGTTTGTGTAAACCAAGACAATACAACTTACACAGTATATTACCAGACACAGTTTAGTTCTCACTATTGTGTTCATTTTGGCCCTGAACAACTTGGTCTTTCATGAGTACTCTAGAGAATTGTAGTCCTTCACAAATCTCATAGAACCGGCTCAGTTCACACTCATATAGGTGATTCTTATGAAGAGTATCCTGCCATACTCCACTAGGTATACCGAGATATAAGAATCATTAAAAGTATTACTTAACCTAAAACGCTGCAAATATCACTATTTCATCATAGAAATGGGTAGAAGTTTGACCCCCCAATAATCCTTACAAGTCATACACGACTCGGCTGTCCCTTTGAACCTAGATCTTAGGATCTCCGGTCAACTAGGTTCGGTTGCTGTTGTGGAAACTCTTATTTAATAGGCTTAAGTCCCATTTCCCTCAATGAATTTTCAACTAACTCTCTTGCTAACCCTTTGGTTAGTGGATCCGCTATGTTGTCTTTAGATTTCACATATTCAATGGAAATAATTACATTAGAGAGTAGTTGTCTCACGGTGTTATGTCGACGACGAATGTGTCGTGACTTACCGTTATACATATGACTCTATGCTCTAACAATTGCTGATTGACTACCACAATGTATGCATATAGCAGGCGCCGGTTTTGGCCACATTGAAATATCTTGGCAAAGCCATTATGCTTCTTCCCCAACTTTATCTAAAGCTATGAATTCTATATTTTCCTAATAATCAAAATATATTTTCCTGCATGCATTTGATTAAAAAGAAACTAATAATGAAAAGTGATAATAGTAGACAGTGAACTGAAAAAAACAAAAAGAAGTAAAACAATATACATGTATATTTTCCTGCATGCATTTGATTTGAATGATGCAAGTCTATTTTGTAAGATTATTAGAATATTAGCTCTCCAAGTTTTTAGCTACATGTTTTTCATTTTTGGTTTCTTACAAGATTGGAATTCTTTGTATATAATATGTCTTTTAACTTTAATTTTTGGAGATACATAATCTTTTTTTCCAATGAAAAATTGGGTTGAGTCCAAGAAATATTTATGATTTTTTGAGTTTATTTATTGGTGATGGATTTTATTTTTTCCATGGATAAACAAAAAAATTGTTTGGTAGTGTTTAAATGTAAATAAATCAGATCGGATGTCCAAAATTATCAAATTCGGATGATCTACAACCATATCTGGTGTAAGCTGATTCAAATCAAATTCGGGTCATGTTATAATTGGATCAAAATTTCATCAAAATCTATTATAAATTCGGTCGGTTTATCATCTAGTTTATGCGGCAATCCACTATAATGAGTGGTCGTTTTAATTAATTTATTTTATTTTAATGGATTCCTCATTAATTGGATAATTAGGTTTCCTTATAGAAACGTGTGACATTACAATTAGGATTGTGAAATCCATTAGGATGGTATAACCCTCACCATCATCATTTATAAATAGTAGACCCTCTCTCCTAAACCCTTCATCAATTTCTCTTCCTCTGCTTTTACTGTCTTTTGATCTGATTTTTTACTTGCTCGGTTGCTCAACCATGTTCCAACTTCATCTTCCGCCAATCTCATGACGCTAAACTCCTTCCTCCACTGCACTCACAACCTGTCATGAACAACTATCGGCTGGACAAGCTTTGGCCTCTCATGGATCGAGTTTGAAAACCATATTAAATATAGTAAGTAATTTAATCTTTTTGAAACTATGTCATTGTATTTTAGTATCTTACTTTGCTTTGGTCGCTGAGAGTCACACACTCTATTTGCTGTTGTTGTCATGACCCTAAAAATTGCTTCATGCATACATGCTAGTTATTTATTTTAAATTACAAATTTAATGATTTTTAGAAGCTTTAATATGTTTGATCAACACAATCTCCTTGAAAAATAAAAATAAAAAAATTATAAATCAGTCGTATTTTTACATAATATTTATAAATTCAAAGAAAAATTTATAACTTTAATTATTAAAGTTGAAAAAAATAACCATTTATTTTATTTTTTATTTATTTATTTATTTATTTTTTTGAAGATATATACTAAAAAAACTCAAGTCCCATCATGGCTCCCACTAGGAAAACTCCTTCACACTTTGAGAACATCAAAAACAAAACACTAGAAAAACTTCAACGTCTCCCTATAGTAAAGGAAAACCACCCTATTTTGGTTCAATCATTAATGCATTTTTTAAGTCCTAACATTACATACATACCATCCATTCAAATACACTTCCTGCCCTTCACAACTCTCCCAAGCGCCATATTAATTCTGCTGAGGATAACCAAGACAGCAACATAACATCCAAATCCAATCCATACCATAACAGGTTTTTTTTTTTTTTTTTTCCATTAATTTTCAACTCCTCACTGCCTCAATATTAAACGATAAATCATTCAGGAGAAAAACATTCACATTCAGATTTAGACTTCAGTACTTTACGCACCCTGACCCTCCCACCTTTACCATGTCAGCCAGCTCATCCCAATTCCAGACAAAATTATTAAAATTGGCTGCATTTTTTAATAACCAAATAGATCACATAATAGAAAAGAAAATAAAAGAAAATATATTCCCAAATACTGAATTTTACCATATTACTAATTTTTCTTGATGAGTGTCAACTGTTGAATATTGTTTAAAAATTTGTGATTAACTTCTTCTTGTTACTATGTGTATGTGTCAATTTCCAACCACACTGCCAAATTAAGACTTAGCTGGAGAGTACCAGCAGAATAGATTAAGCACGAACGACCTGCAACAAAAAGAAGAGATTCCGGCGGTAGTTCGTCCACCCGGGGGCACTCCGACGATCAAGTTAGTTATCTCTCAAAGATAGCAAAAATGCTTAACTCACTATTCAGAATATAAATTGCGTACTTTAGACCTATGGGGGCGCCTCCTTTTTATAGCTAATACAATCCTAGTCCCAATAGAAGCCTAGTTCTAGTGGACTTAGGATTACTGCTAATCTTAGACTCCCTAATAGGATTGGGATAAATTCTTTAAGAGTCTTATTTTTACCCAAACTGAAGTCTTCTCTCATTTTAAGACTCTTGTCCCTTATCCGCTTATCCCAGATTCTGGTATTCTCGCAAATAACCTCGGCCTAGCCGAGATCACCTCGGCGTCATGTCTAGGACACGTGACACCTCGACTGACACTTCAGTGCCACCTCGGCCACGTCTTGTCACTCAAAAATTATGTCCCTACAACTGCCCCCTAAGTTCTATTACCTTGGCATACTGAGGTGATGGAACCTATATCATTTCTTCCATCTTGCACGTCGGTTAAGCTCGTTTCAACATTTATTGCCGAAGTCATAACTTGTCAGCTCAATATGTCCAAGATCTATAGCCTGCTTTCACCAATGTCTCAGAACCATTAACCAAGTTTGTTCAAGTTCCTCAGCCGAGATCATTCTCCAAGCCGAGGTACTGCTCCATTAAATCAAGAACTCCAAGAGTTTTCTTCACGCATGTGAGCTGTCACACACAATATTCTAACCGTTTCTGCCACGCGTCTTTCCCCTACTGAGTCGTTCCCGACACGCGCCATCAAGTCGCGTTGCTTTTTGCGTACGCCGTCTGACACGTTCGCCGTCTTAGGCACAATAATTGCCTTTATGCCGCCATTTCGAGTTTTAACAAAAAGCTTTCCCTCTCTCTTCGTGGCTTCACTTTTGCCTCTTCATTCTCGCGCAAACTCTTTCTCTCTCCTCTCCCAAATCCGCCATTACTCCACACTCTTCAAGTTCTATTACCACCGATGTTCACCTCCTCCGATGAGGCTCTCGCTGATCTTCTCCGTTCGCTTCCATCATCTGACTCTGGCGTACTCAACACCGGCTTCATTTTTCTTCGGTGAGTCACTGTTTCTTTTCCGATTTAACCTCCTGTTTTAGTTTCTTGTTCCTCTTTAATGATCTCCGCAGTTTTGCTTGCTGCCTATGCAATCCTGCCCATGTATTGAACATGTTTGTTTCATGATTCTATTTTTGCCCAATCCATTCTTGAACATACACACACTGCCCACATATCTGTTGATTTCTGCTACTGTCCTTGGCCTCACACATCTGCACAAACTTTATCACTGTGTTCTTGATGATTCATCACTGTTCTTGATTCTGAATCACATTCCTGTGTCTGTTTGCCGTGTTTTTTCCAGATTCTTGCCTTCAATCTTCTCTTACCTAGACTAAGGTTTAGGATTTGCCTATAGAACTTACGAACCTTCGAAATATCTGACACAAATTCCCCTTAGATCCACACAAACTCTTACTATAGTACAATTTTAGGTTTTAGCCGAGGTCCCTCAAACCCTTTCAAAACACTTCCTTTTGAAATCACTTCCTTTTGAAATCCAACACCTTTAATCAAGCCGACGTCATGGGTATGTGGAAGCATAGGGTAGACACCCTGACCAAGTTAGAATATTTCAAGCAGGAGTTTTCCATTCCTGCCGACGTTTATCTCAGGTTGGCAGGAGAGGATGACTCTATTATGCCCACGGACGACTCCTTGCCCTTCCTTGTTGTAGCTTTCATAGAGTGCGGACTTGGGCTCCCACTCGATATCCTCTTCCGAGAAATCCTTCATTACTATAAGTTGAACCCAATATAGCTCTCCATCAACTCTTACCGAGTTATCAACGGTATAATAGCCTTAGCCAAACAAGAGAGTGCTAGGGTAACTTTAGCCGACATCCAATACTGTTACACCATGTATGGCCTCAAGTTAAACCGAGGTCCACAGAGTACAAAATTGTTGCCGACCTCCCAGACTCCAACAAGGGAGCTGGGGACGATCCAGCATGCCCAGTGTTAATACTTGTCTTCAAAGTTTTCAATACTTTGTTCTTTATACGTTGTAACGTTTGTTTTCCTTGCAGCTCTTCCTCAGCCGGCAAAGGATTTCCGCAAGTCCTTTTTCCCGAGTAAAGGCTTAAAAAAGCTGTTAGACCTGCCAGTTCACAAGCGGAAAGCCCCCCTTCTACTCAACTTTATCCGAACTTATAAGTCGGTTCTTCTCGACCTTCCGAAGAAGAAGAAGAGCAAGTCTCCTCCGTCCGCCACTACTCCCCCGACAACTTCATTATCTCGGCCAGATCAGGGATCTACCTCTGATCCAGCTGAGCTACCATCAACTTCGGCTCCATATCTGATCCCTCCATCTCAACGCCGACGAAGACGCCGAACTACAATCGCCGCTGAGATGGGTCGCAAAAAAACAGTCGCTGAGAATCTTTTGGCCGACATCCCTACCACCATTGACGCTCAACCAACCCCATCTCAGCCTCACCCAAAGCCGAAACAAAAAAGACTGAAGAAGGCTCAACCAAAGGCAACGGTGACTCAGATTAACACTGAGGACACCTTGCCAATTTCAAAATTGAGTGAGAGTGAAAAGACACCTTCTGCCGCCGAGAAAAGGCCTGCCGAGGCCGAACCATCCTAATCTACTCGGTCGAAGAGGCCAAGGTCCGAGTCGGCCAAACCTCGGGGCCAATGAAACCGATGCCCCCTGGGCCCCCCAGATCACCATCGAGGACAAGCCGGTCAGAGCTAACAATAGTGCGACTAACCTCGAAGTTGGCATCGCCCTCTCAATGGCTTTGCTCTTTCCAAACGATCTCAACCGAAACGCCGAGATGAGCGAGTACGAAAACTTCGCTCTAATGCTCCAACATTCTGTTCAAGTAAGTCTTTCACACTTGGTATTTTTCTTTCTCTATTCCTTCATACTCAGAGAATTTTACTAACTTTTGTTCTGTTCACTTTCTTTCAGGCGATCCAGCATGCCCACTCCTTCTCAATGCAAGCTTTTGAGATGAGGAAGGAGTTGGCCGACATGATAAGGAAGGTAGCTGGTTTGCAGAAGACCCTCAAAAAGGCCAAGGCAAAAATGAAAACCTTGGTAGACCAGGACGAGGCTGCTGTTAAAACTAAAGATGAGGCCGAAGAAAAAGCAGACGCTGCCGAGGCTATCGCCAAGGTCCTCACGGCTGAAAAGAAAGAGGTCGAGACAAAGATGGCCAAGGCCCAAAAAGAACTACAAGATGCCTCGGCCACAAAAGCTGCCGAGATCAAAGCCGCAGATGAAAAGACATACAATGAAGGGATGGCTGATGTCACGGCGGACTACAAGAGTCAGGTGAAGCAGGCATGCAACAAGGGTTTCGCCCTTAGTTGGATGGCTGCTCTAAAAAAGCTTGACGTCCCTGAGGACTCCCCTCTCAAGAATGCCAACGTCCTCTCCCTGCCATTCCTCCCTACTCCAAGCCAATCTGAAAACGATTCTGAGTCTGAAGAGGAAGCTTTGGTGAGGAAATCGAAGGAAGCTGCTAGGGCCAAGTCCCCTACTCCAAATGAGCAAGTCCTAGACTTGACTCAAGATGAGGAGGGTGAGGTTCCCAAAAATGACACTATTGGGAAGACAACATCGGACGTGCCCATTGCCGACAAGAGCATCGACCAGACTCTCAAAGAGATCAATGCCGAGCTCGCTGCTGAGAAGGACGCCAAGAATAATTCTCAAATATCTTCGAAGCCCCATCCTACTGCTGATGCCCAATAGCCTTGTCTTTTTTCTTTGTACTTAGTACTTTGTCTTACTTTTTGAATCAATATAAGCTTGGATCTGGCCGAAGTGCCACTTTTGTAATTTCTAAAAAACTACTCTTTTGGTAGGCCGAAGTGCCCTCTTCATTTTGAACTGATTCTTCTGAATGCAAGTACAATTTCCGTTGTATGACTCTTGTATGATTCTATACTTAGAATAATTTTGCATGCTTTCAAGCATACACCTTATCTGTGCAATTTCCTGGGGGTCATATACCTCGGTTATACAAACCAATTGTTTACCTCGGCAAGTACATAAGTACTTCTTTTAATACAACTTTGGTCTTAAATTGTAAATTTTTTCTAAAAAATCTCAACAAGTGTTTAGACCAATTTTCTTTTAGTCATAACCTCGGTTTAACTTCAACTTGTAAATTTTTCACAAATTTAAACAAGTGTTAAACATAACCTCAGTTTAACTTCAACTTGTTCTCACAAATTTCAACAAGTGTTAAACATAACCTCGGTTTAACTTCAACTTGGAAACTTAAGATTTCAACGAGCGTTAAACATGACCTCAGTTTAACTTCAAATTGTAAACTTAAAATTTTAACAAGCGTTAAACATAACCTCGGTTTAACTTCAACTTGTAAACTTAAGTTTCGACAAGCATTAAACATGACCTCAGTTTAACTTCAACTTGTAAACTTAAAATTTCAACAAACGTTAAACATAACCTCGGTTTAACTTCAACTTGTAAACTTAAATTTCAACAAGCGTTAAACATGACATCAGTTTAACTTCAACTTGTAAATTTAAATTTCAACAAGCGTTAAACATGACATCGGTTTAACTTCAACTTGTAAACTTAAATTTCAACAAGCGTTTAAACTAATTTTAGTTTGAAAATTCTACCTTTCCAGGAACCATTTCCCAACTCTCTGCCCCTAATGTGAACTTAAGTTCCACTTGGGTTCTCATTATGCATGTATTCGAGAGACATCGTCAAGTATCTTATCAGTCACAAGTGTAAAAAATCAAGCTAAAACTTTATTATTAATTCAGCTAATAACAAAGAACAAGAAAGTCTAATGACAAAAAAAATTTCCACTACCTTAAGCCGATATGCCCCGTTGCCCAAGACCGAGATGATTCTATAGGGTCCTTCCCAATTTGGGCCAAGCTTGCCTTCTCTGGGATCCTTCTTGTTGCCGACGACCTTTCTCAGGACGAGGTCACCAACTTGGAACTCTCGCGGGTTCACCTTCTTATTATAAGCCTTGGCAACCTGCTGCTGGTATGCCCCCAGCTAAATTGCTGCTTTCTCCCTTCTCTCTTCTTGAAGATCTAGATCTCGAGCTAAAAATACATCATTAGTTCCATTCTCCACTACCTGGGTTCTGGTCCCTAGGATGCCGACCTCCAGCGGAATGACTGCTTCTATGCCATAAGCCATGGCAAACGAGGATTCCCCCGTTGATTTTCTCGGTGTAGTCTGATATGCCTAGAGTACACTGGGCAATTCATCTACCCACTTTTCCTTTGCTGCTTGCAGCGTCTTTTTTATCCTATCCAAGATAACTTTGTTGGACGCTTCTGCTTGTCCATTGCTTTGAGGAAAACTTGGGGTCAAAAAGTAATTCTTGATTTTGAACTTTGCACAAAAGCTTTTGATTAGCTTACTATCAAATGGTGTTCCATTGTCTGCAACTATTGCTCTTGGAATCCCAAACCTGGTAATGACGTTCTTCCAGATGACGTTCTTCACATCAATGTCTTGAATCTTGGCAAGGGGTTCAGCTTCTACCCACTTGGTGAAATAATCTGTTGCCACTAGTAAGTATTTCCTTTGTCCAGTTGCTTAAGGTAGTTTTCCGACACGATCCATGCCCCATTAGGCAAATGGCCAAGGACTAGATACTGGGTTCAAGTCGACTGCTGGTTAATCTATCAAAGGTGCAAACCTTTGGCACTTCTCACACTTCTTCATGTAAGCTTCGGCATCTTTCTGCATATAGGGCCACCAGTACCCCTGAGTAATGGCCCTGTGGGCAAGTGACCTGCCCCCAGCGTGGATTTCACATATTCCTTCATGTATCTCGTATAGAAAATATTCAACCTGTGCAGGATGCACACACCTCAAAAGGGGTCCAATAAATGATCTTCTGTAGAGGTGTCCTTCTAGGGTCAAACTGAATCTTGCCGACTTCAGTCTGATCTTGTGCGCTCCTTGTTGGTCATCGGACAGCTTCTCATCTTTAAGAAATGTTATTGTTGCATCTATCCAACTTGGTCTCATCTCCACACACATTGTTTTGCGCTCTGTGTTCAGTGGTTCTATGCTTAGACTGGGCAAGTAGTCAACCATTATCGTCCTTACCTTTCCAGGTTGTATGGCACTAGCCAGGTTGGCCAGGGCATCAGCATGATTGTTATCATCTCGGCTAACCTGCTGTAGTCGGCAATTCTGAAACAAGGCCACCAATCGGCCGACCTCCTTTACATAGGCCGACATCCTTTCGTCTCAGGCTACGAACTCGCATGTTGTCTGGTTGACTATAAGCTGAGAGTCACAGAAGACTATCACCTCATCTGCTTCTGTTTCTACTGCTATAGCCTGTTTCAGTCCTGCAATTAGTGCTTCATACTCTGC
Source organism: Camellia sinensis (assembly GCF_055761805.1). Lineage (NCBI taxonomy): Eukaryota > Viridiplantae > Streptophyta > Magnoliopsida > Ericales > Theaceae > Camellia > Camellia sinensis. Next base: position 139,898,056 of record NC_138969.1, on the reverse strand, counting down.
TTCATTGTTTGAGGTCTTGAACCCCAAACGAATGGATTGTTCTGGTATCTGTCCATCTGGAGATACCAGCACTACTCCTGCCCCGCTCCTTGTCGGTTTGAACTCCGGGTCTACAAACAATCGAAAGGAGTCGCCGATGTAAATGTTGTAGGGCCTGAGTTTTTTTTCCTTCCTTTGTTCCGTTGCCCTCGGTTGGGCACCTCTTTGTTCGCTTGGACATCGTTCACCTCGGCTCAATGGAGCCCGATGTACGATGGCTTCTGGTGTGAACTCGGCCACAAAGTCAGCCAAAACTTGGCCTTTGATTGCTGTTCTGAGTCTGTATTCCAGGTCATACTGGCCTAAGGCCACTGCCCATCTGGCTATTCTGTCTATCAGATCTCCCTGCTGCAACAGGGACTTCAAAGGATGTTTAGTTAGCACCACAATTTTGTGGGCTTGAAAGTAATAGTTCAGCTTCTTTGAAGCCATTACTAAAGCCAGTGTTAACTTCTCCAAGGGTAAATACATGGTTTCTACATCAACCAGGGTTTTACTTACGTAGTAAGCAGCCCTTTGTTCCCCTTTTTCTTCTCGGATTACCACTGCACTTACCGCATGTTCTGAAACTGCTAAGTACAGGAATAGCTCCTCTCCAAGTTCTAGATTTGAGAGAACTGGAACCGTGGTCAAATGCTTCTTCAAGTCGGCTAAGGCGACTTCGCACTCTTCTGTCCATAAGAAGTCTATGGCCTTCTTCACTAAGCTGAATAAGGGCTTGCATTTGTCAAAACTTCTGCTTATAAACCTATTCAGGGCTGCAGCCCTTCCAGTCAACATCTGTACTTGCTTCACCGATGTTGGGCTTTTTAGTTCTAGGATGGCCTTGATCTGATCTAGGCTGGCCTCAATGCCCATTCTCATCACTAAGTATCCCAAGAACTTACCAGATCCAACTCCAAATGCACACTTCAATGCATTGAGTCGGAGCCGATATGTTTTTAGGATGTCAAAGACTGCCTTAAGTCTTTCAGATGGCCCTTAGGTTCCCTGGTCTTCACGACCATGTCATCGATGTATACCTCCATTGTTCGGCCAATTAGGTGTCTGAACATCTTGGTTACCAATCTCTAGTAAGTTGCTCATGCATTTTTCAACCCAAAAGGCATCACTCTATAGCAATACAGCCCTTTTAGGGTGATAAATGTGATCTTCTCCTCATCTGGGGGGTACATGGCTATCTGATGGTACCCTCTGTAGGCATCTAGGAAGCTCATCCTTCCACGTCCTGAAGTGGCATCCACCAATTAGTCAATCTTGGGTAATGGGAAACTATCTTTGGGACAGGCCTTGTTTAGGCTGGTAAAGTCCTCGCAGACCCTCCATTTACCATTCTTTTTCTTCACCACCACAATATTTGATAGCCATGTCGAGTAATTTACCTCTCGAATGGCTTTGGCCTCCAGAAGTCTGTCTACTTCCTCTTCCACTGCCTCAACATGCATCAACGTCGGTCTTCTTACTCGTTGGATTATAGGTTTGGCCGACCTGTCTACGTTCAGTTTATGGCAAGTGACCTCAGGGTCAATGCCAGGCATCTCGTAAGGCGTCCAGGCAAATATCTCAATGTTTGCTCTCAAGAAAGCCTCCAGTTCTTTTTCCTCTTCCTCGGCCAAGCCCGAGCCGAGAAGGAAGAAGTGTTCCTCATCCCCTTGTTGGACAAGGATTTTCTTGAGGGCTTCTTCACTCTTCTCGACTGGCTTTTTGTCGACGTCATCTAGGACTTCTATGTCCTCGTCTTCGATCTCTACTGTCTCTGCTTCTCGTATGCTGCAAGTGGATTTCATTGATGCCATGGAGCAGTTCTGTGCCTGCAGCTGATCCCCTCTGACCTCCTCTATCCCATGCTCTGTTGGGAACCACAATAGCTGATGCAACGTTGAGGGAACAGCCCTCATTGCATACAACCATGGCCTTCCCAAGATAGCATTTTAGGGGGAGGGTGTGTCGATAATGGTGAATTTTGTTTTTATCTTTTTGGTGCCAGCCTACACCTTCAAGCTTGCTGCTCCCAGTGGCCACGTCGGCGTTCCATTGAACCCGACCATTGGGCTGTTGGACTGCTCTGTATCGTCTAGGTGAAGGCCAAGCTCCTTGTAACACCTGACATGCATGATGTCACAAGAGCTACCTTGGTCAATTAGGATGCGCTTCACTTGGCACTCCCCAACCTGGAGGGATACTACCAAGGCATCGTTATGTGGATACTGCACCATCTCAAGGTCGGCTTCAGTAAAGGACACTATTGGTCCCTGGCACTCCTCGGCTCGAGGTCTTTCATCCCGGACCTGGTACACAAGCTGTAAGTGCTTTACCTTCTGGGTCTCCCCCGTATTTCGTTTTCGTTGACCTTTGAGTGAATTACATTAATTACTCGAGGTCCGCCTGTCTGCAGTTGCTGTACTGGGGGGGGGTGGAGCTGTTGGTGCCTGAGGCAGTATTGCCTGCTCTTCCCTTTTCCTGGCTTCATTTACAAGGTCCCTTAAATGACCTTGCCTTACCAGGTCTTCCAGATGTGCTTTCAGGGCTCTGCAACCCTGAGTCAGATGTCCATCTTCATTGTGGTAAGCACAATGCTTACCAAGGCTTCTTCCCATAAACTCTCTTGGTACCCTTGCTGGTGCTCTGAAATAGGGCTGGGTTCGAATTTTATCCAGGACTTTGTGAATTGGAATTCGGAATACAGTTGTGACTGCCTGTGTAGCTCTCAGTCCTATCTCTTGCTTGTTGGATCCATTGTTACCTCAGCCTCACTTTGGCGAGCCGTTTCCTTTCTCTTGCTTTGTCTCCTTAGTCCCTGGCGTGTCTTCCTCGACTCTGGCATATTTCTCAATTCTGGCCATGAGCTCTTCCATGCCTTTTGGAATTGTCTTTACCAATGACTTTCGTAGTGGACAATCATCTTTTAGGCCGTTCTTAAAAGACACGACCGCCACCTCTTGGTTGCACTCGGGTATTCGGTTGAATACCTCATAATACCATTTGGCATAGGCTCTCAGGCTTTCGTCCTTTCCAATTTTCAGAGCCATCAGGGCGTCTACCCTTAACAGTTGTAGTTTTTTTGTCACAAACCTGGCCACAAACATCTCGGCCAGGCCTTCTCAGATTTTCACAGTTCCTTTCGACTACTTGTGAAACCAGTCTGATGCAATTTCTCCGAAGGATGAGGGGAACACCTTGCAAAGCAACAGCTCGTTCCCGATGTATAACACCATCGAGTTCAGGTACAAACCAACGTAAAAGTTGGGGTCCAACTTCCCGTTGTAGATCTGGAATCTCGGCATGCTAAACCTCTTCGGGGCTTCGAATTTGTCCAATTCTACAGAGAATGGCGTTCTCGGCTTGACCGGGGAGGTTACCTCAGCATCTTGTTGCCTCCTCTATAGGTAATCCCTTAGGTCCTCCTTGGTCCGGTCAGGAGCTCGGCTATCTCCTGACTTTAGCCTTTTAGGTGCACTACTCTTAGCTTCGTTGTGAGGCCCCTTCGACCTTTCTCCATTAGTTGCGTCGAAGCACAACTCCTGCCTTTGAACATGCCGATGTTCTTTGGGGTCTGCTTCCTTGGTGCGATGTGTCCTTTGAGATTCTTCCATTCTCGACTCTCCTCACCCGACCTCCCTTGAAGGCCGGTGAGAGTGTTTTTCGCTCCTGGTGTGCTGGGGGACTGTGGGGACTATTTTCTGCCCATCTTGTCAGGCATCTTTCTTGGTTGCTGGAATCGGTGTATCATGTAACAGAAACGGTGGATGCATGACATTGTTCTGCATCATGAAATTGACGACCGTTTGTTGGTCCGCCAATTTATTCGCCATTCCCTTTACCTCATCGTCCCTTCGTAGGCATCTATCCTTCCATACCTGAAGGTCGTCCTCGTTGTAATATCCATTTTGGTCCATTTTCTTTGGTACATCACATTCCTGGCCGACGTCCTTTCCTCCGTGATTCTGATCACGAGTCTCTTCGTTGCAGTTGTCTTCTTCGACGTCAAGGTCAACAGGTTTCCCACTCCCAATAGGAGTGTCATCCATAATCTTCTATTTTTGTCCGTTGTTGGCCATCTATTCTCATTTCTTTCCCACAGACGGCGCCAAATTGTGCGTGTCAATTTCCGACCACATGGCCAAATTAGTACTTAGCTGGAGAGCACTGGCAGAATAGATTAAGCCCGAACGACCTACAACTGAAAGAAGAGATTCCGACGGTGGTTCGTCCACCCGGGGGCACTCCGACGATCAAGTCAGTTATCTCTCAAAGATAGCAAAAATGCTTAACTCACTATTCAGAATATAAATTATGTACCTTAGACCCATGGGGGCACCTTCCTTTTATAGCCAATACAATCCTAGCCCCAATAGAAGCCTAGCTCAAGTGGACTTAAGATTACGGCTAATCTTGGACTCCCTAATAGGATTGGGATAAACTCTCTAAGAGTCTTATCTTTACCCAAACTGAAATCTTCTCTCATTTTAGGACTCTTGTCCCTTATCTGCTTATCCCAGATTTTGGTATTCTCGCAACTAACCTCGGCCTAGCTAAGATCACCTCGGCGTCATATCCAGGACACGTGGCACCTCGGCTGACACTTCGGTGCCACCTCGACCATGTGTTGTTTTTGAGTGACAACACGTAGCCGAGGTGGCACCGAAGTGTCAGCCGAGGTGCCACGTGTCCTGGACATGACGCCGAGGTGATCTCAGCTAGGCCGAGGTTATTTATGAGAATACCGAAATTTGGAATAAGCGGATAAGGGACAAGAGTCCTAAAATGAGAGAAGACTTCAGTTTGGGTAAAGATAAGACTCTTAGAGAGTTTATCCCAATCCTATTAGGGAGTCCAAGATTAGCAGTAATCCTAAGTCTACTAAAGCTAGGCTTCTATTGGGACTAGGATTGTATTGGCTATAAAAGGGAGGCGCCCCCATGGGTCTAAGGTACGCAATTTATATTCTGAATAGTGAGTTAAGCATTTTTGCTATCTTTGAGAGATATCTGACTTGATCGTCGGAGTGCCCCCTGGTGGACGAACCACCGCCGAAATCTCTTCTTTCAATTGCAGGTCGTTCGGTCTTAATCTATTCTGTCGGTGCTCTCCAGCTAAGTACTAATTTCGCAGTGTGGTCGGAAATTGACACACACAATTTGGCGTCATCTATGGGAAAGAAAGGATAATAGATGGCCAACAACGGACAGAAAGAAAAGATTGGGGATAACACTCCTATTGAGAGTGGGAAACCTGTTGACCTTGACGTCAAAGAAGACAACTATAACGAAAAGACTCATGATCAGAATCACAGAAGAAAGGACGTCGGCCAGGAAGGCGATGTACCAAAGAAAACGGACCAAAACGGGTATTACAACGAGGACGACCATCAAGTATAGAAGGATAGATGCCTATGGAGGGACGATGAGGTAAAAGGAATGGCGAACAAATTGGCAGACCTACAAACAGTCGTCAATTTCATGATGCAGAACAATGTCATGCAGCCACCGTTCCCGTTACAAGATACACCGATTCCAGCAACAAAGAAAGATGCCCAACAAGATGGGCAAAAAATAGTCCCTACAGTCCCTTAGCACACCAGGAGCAAAAAACACTCTCATTGGCCTTCAAGGGAGGTCGTACGAGGAGAGTCGAGAAGGGAAGAATCTCGAAGGACACATCACACGAAAGAAGTAGACCCCAAAGAACATCGGCATGTTCAAAGGTAGGAGTTGTGCTTCGACGTAACTAATGGAGAAATGTCAAAGAGGGCTCACAACGAAGCTGAGACTAGTGCACCTAAAAGGCTGAAATCAGGAGATAGTCGAGCTCCTGGTCGGACCAAGGGGGACCTAAGGGATTACCTACAAAGGAGGCAACAAGATACCGAGGTAACCTCCCCGGTAAAGCCGAGAATGCCATTCTCTGTAGAATTGAACAAATTCGAAGCCCCGAAGAGGTTTAGCATGCCGAGATTCCAAATCTACAACGGGAAGTCAGACCCTAACTTTCACGTTGGTTTGTACCTGAACTCGATGGCGTTATACACCGGGAACGAGCCGTTGCTTTGCAAGGTGTTCCCCTCATCCTTCGGAGAAATTGCATCAGACTGGTTTCACAAGTTGTCAAAAGGAACTATAAAAACCTGGGAAGGCCTAGCCGAGATATTTGTGGCCAGGTTTGTGACAAACAAACTATAGCCATTAAGGGTAGACGCCCTGATGGCTCTGAAAAGTGGAAAGGACGAAAGCCTGAGAGCCTATGCCAAAAGATATTATGAGGTATTCAACCAAATACCCGAGTGCAACCAAGAGGTGGCGGTCGTGTCTTTCAAGAACGGCCTAAAAGATGATTGTCCACGACGAAAGTCATTGGCAAAGATATTGCCAAAAGGCATAGAAGAGCTCATGGCCAGAATTGAGAAATATGCCAGAGTCGAGGAAGACACGCCAGGGACTAAGGAGACAAATCAAAAGAAAGGAAACGACTCGCTGAAGCAAGGCCAAGGTAACAATGGATCCAACAAGCAAGAGATAAGACTGAGAGCTGCACAGGCAGTCACAACTGTATTCCGAATTCCAATTCACAAAGTCCTGGATAAAATCCAAACCCAGCCCTATTTCAGAGCACCAGCAAGGGTACCAAGAGAGTTTATGGGAAGAAGCCTTGGTAAGCATTGTGCTTACCACAATGAAGATGGGCATCTGACTCAGGGTTGCAGAGCCCTGAAAGCACACCTGGAAGACCTGGTAAGGCAAGGCCATTTAAGGGACCTTGTAGACGAAGCCAGGACAAGCGAAGAGTAGGCAAGACTGCCTCAGGCACCAGTAGCACCACCTCCTCCAGCACAGCAACCGCAGACAGGCGGACCTTGAGTAATTAATGTAATTCACTCAAAGGTCAACAAAAACGAAATATGAGGGGAGACCCAGAAGGTAAAGCACTTGCAGCATGTATACTAGGTCCGCGAGAAAAGACCTCGAGCTAAGGAGCGCTAGGGACCAATAGTGTCCTTTACTAAAGCCGACCTTGAGATGGTGCAGCATCCACATAACAATGCCTTGGTAGTATCCCTCCAGGTTGGGGAGTGCCAAGTGAACCGCATCCTAATTGACCAAGGCAGCTCTTGTGACATCATGTATGTCAGGTGTTACAAGGAGCTTGGCCTTCACCCAGACGACATGGAGCAGTCCAACAGCCCAATGGTTGGGTTCAATGGAACGCCGACGTGGCCACTGGGAGCAGCAAGCTTGAAGGTGCAGGCTGGCACCAAAAAGATAAAAACAAAATTCACCATAATCGACACATCCTCCCCCTAAAATGCTATCTTGGGAAGGCCATGGCTGTATGCAATGGGGGCTATTCCCTCAACGTTGCATCAGCTATTGCGGTTCCCAACAGAGCATGGGATAGAGGAGGTCAGAGGGGATCAGCTGCAGGCAAAGAACTGCTCCATGGCATCAATGAAATCCACCTGTAGCATACGAGAACCAGACACAGTAGATATCGAAGACAAGGACGTGGAAGTCCTAGATGACGACGGCAAAAAGCCAGCCGAGAAGAGTAAAGAAGCCCAGAAGAAAATCCTTGTCCAGCAAGGGGATAAGGAACACTTCTTCCTTCTCGGCTCGGGCTTAGCCAAGGAAGAGGAAAAAGAACTGGAGGCTTTCTTGAGAGCAAACATTGAGGTATTTGCCAGGACGCTTTACGAGATGCCTGACATTGACTCTGAGGTCACTTGCCATAAACTGAACGTAGACAGGTCGGCCAAACCTGTAATCCAACGAGCAAGAAGACCGACGTTGATGCATGTTGAGACAGTGGAAGAGGAAGTAGACAGACTTCTGGAGGCCAAAGCCATTCGAGAGGTAAATTACCCGACATGGCTATCAAATACTGTGGTGGTGAAGAAAAATAATGGTAAATTGAGGGTCTGCATGGACTTTACCAGCCTAAACAAAGCCTGTCCCAAAGACAGTTTTCCATTACCCAATATTGACCAATTAGTGTATGCCACTTTAGGGCATGGAAGGATGAGCTTCCTGGATGCCTACAGAGGGTACCATCAGATAGCCATGTACCCCCCAGATGAGGAGAAGACCGTGTTTATCACCCCAAAAGGGCTGTATTGCTATAGAGTGATGCCTTTTGGGTTAAAAAATGCAGGAGCAACTTACCAAAGATTGGTAACCAAGATGTTCAGACACCTAATTGGTCGAATAGTGGAGGTATACATCAATGACATGGTCATGAAGACCAGGGAACCTAAGGACCATTTGGAAGACTTAAAGGCAGTCTTTGACATCCTAAAAGCATATCGGCTCCGACTTAAGGCATCGAAGTGTGCATTTGGAGTTGGATCTGGTAAGTTCTTGGGATACTTGGTGACCAGAAGGGGCATTGAGGCCAGCCCAGATCAGATCAAGGCCATCATAGAACTGAAAAGCCCAACATCGGCGAAGCAAGTACAGATGTTGACTGGAAGGGCTGCAGCCCTGAATAGGTTCATAAGTAGAAGTTTTGACAAATGCAAACCCTTCTTCAGCTTAGTGAAGAAGGCCACAGACTTCTTATGGACAGAAGAGTGCGAAGTCGCCTTGGCCGACTTGAAGAAGTATTTGACCATGGCTCCAGTTCTCTCAAATCCAGAACCTGGAGAGGGGCTATTCCTATACTTAGCAGTTTCGGAACATGCGGTAAGTGCAGTGGTAATCCGAGAAGAAAAAGGAGAACAAATGGCTGTTTACTACGTAAGCAAAACCCTGGCTGATGCAGAAACCATGTATTTACCCTTGGAGAAGTTAACACTGGCTTTAGTAATGGTTTCAAAGAAGCTGAACCATTACTTTCAAGCCCACAAAATTGTGGTGCTAACTAAACATCCTTTGAAGTCCCTGTTGCAGCAGGGAGATCTGACAGGCAGAATAGCCAATAGGCAGTGACCTTGGGCCAGTATGACCTAGAATATAGACCCAAAACAGCAATCAAAGGCCATGTTTTGGCTGACTTCGTGGCCAAGTTCACACCAGGAGCCATCGTACATTGGGCTCCATTAAGCCGAGGTGAACGATGTCCAAACGAACAAAAAGGAGCCCAGCCGAGGGCAACGGAACAAAGGAAGGAAGAAAAACTCATGCCCTGCAGCATTTACATCGGCGACTCCTTTCGACTGTTTGTAGATAGGAGTTCAAACCGACAAGGAGCGGGGGCAGGAGTAGTACTGGTATCTCCAAATGGACAGATACTAGAATAATCCATTCGTTTGGGGTTCAAGGCCTCAAACTATGAAGCAGAGTATAAAGCACTGATTGCAGGACTGAAACTGGCAGTAGCAGTAGAAGCAGATAAAGCGATAGTCTTATGTGACTCTCAGCTTATAGTCAACCAGACAACATGCGAGTTCGCAGCCCGAGACGAAAGGATGTCTGCCTATGTAAAGGAGGTCGGCAGATTGGTGGCCTTGTTTCAGAATTGTCGACTACAGCAGGTTAGCTGAGATGATAACAGTCATGCTGATGCCCTGGCCAACCTAGCTAGTGCAATATAATCTGGAAAGGTAAGGACGATAATAGTTGACTACTTGCCCAGTCTAAGCATAGAACCACTGAACATGGAGCGCGAAACAATGTGTGTAGAGATGGGACCAAGTTGGATAGATGCAATAATAGCATTCCTTAAAGACGGGAAGCTACCCAATAACTGAAAAGAAGGGCACAAGATCAGACTGAAGTCGGCAAGATTCAGTTTGACCCCAGAAGGACACCTCTACAGAAGATCATTTACTGGACCCTTTCTGAGGTGTGTGCATCCTGCACAGGTTGAAGATTTTCTGTACGAGATACGTGAAAGAATATGTGGAAGCCACACTGGGGGCAGGTCACTTGCCCACAGGGCCATTACTCAAGGGTACTAGTGGCCCTGTTTGTAGAAAGATGCCGAAGCTTATGTGAAGAAGTATGAGATGTGCCAAAGGTTTGCACCTTTGATATATCAACCAACAGCCGACTTGAACCCAGTATCCAGTCCTTGGCCATTTGTCCAATGGAGCATGGATCTTGTCAGAAAACTACCTTGAGCAACTGGACAAAGGAAGTACTTACTAGTGGCAACAGATTATTTCACCAAATGGGTAGAAGCTGAACCCCTTGCCAAGATTCGAGACATTGATGTGAAGAACTTCATCTGGAAGAACATCATTACCAGGTTTGGGATTCCAAGAGCAATAGTTGCAGACAATAGAACACAATTTGACAGTAAGCTAATCAAAAGCTTCTGTGCAAAGTTCAAAATCAAGAATTATTTTTTGACCCCAAGTTTTCCTCAAAGCAATGGACACGCAGAAGCGTCCAACAAAGTTATCTTGGATGGGATAAAAAAGAGGCTGGAAGCAGCAAAGGGAAAGTGGGTAGATGAATTGCCCAGTGTACTCTGGGCACATCGGACTATGCTGAGAAAATCAACGGGGGACTCCCCGTTTGCCATGGCTTATGGCACAGAAGCAGTCATTCCGCTGGAGGTCGGCATCCCAGGGACCAGAACCCAGGCAGTGGAGAATGGAACTAATGATTTATTTTTAGCCCAAGATCTGGATCTTCTAGAAGAGAGAAGAGAGAAAGCAGCAATTCAGCTGGAGGCATACCAGCAGCAGCTTGCCAAGGCTTATGATAAGAAGGTGAACCCGCAAGAGTTCCAAGTTGGTGACCTCATCCTGAGAAAGGTCGTCGGCAACAAGAAGGACCCCAGAGAAGGCAAGCTTGACCCAAATTGGGAAGGACCCTATAGAATCATCTCGGTCTTGGGCAACGGGGCATATCGACTTGAGGATTGCGAAGGCAAAGAGCTACCAAGACCCTGGAATACTTGCAATCTGAAATTTTTTAATCATTAGACTTTCTTATTCTTTCTTATTAGTCGAAGTAATAATAAAGTTTTAGCTTGATTTTTTACACTTGTGACTAATAAGATACTTGACGATGTCTCTGGAATACATGCATAGTGAGAACCTAAGTGGAACTTAAGTTCACATTAGGGGGCAGAGAGTTGGGAAATGGTTCCTGGAAAGGTAAAATTTACAAACTAAAATTAGTTTAAACGCTTGTTGAAATTTAAGTTTACAAGTTGAAGTTAAACCGAGGTCATGTTTAACGCTTGTTGAAACTTAAATTTACAAGTTGAAGTTAAACCGAGGTCATGTTTAACGCTTGTTGAAATTTAAGTTTACAAGTTGAAGTTAAACCGAGTTCATGTTTAACGCTTGTTGAAACTTAAGTTTACTGGTTGAAGTTAAACCGAGGTCATGTTTAACGCTTGTTGAAATTTTAAGTTTACAAGTTGAAGTTAAATTGAGGTCATGTTTAACGCTTGTTGAAACTTAAGTTTACAAGTTGAAGTTAAACCGATGTTATGTTTAACGCTTGTTGAAATTTTAAGTTTACAAGTTGTAGTTAAACTGAGGTCATGTTTAACGCTTGTTGAAACTTAAGTTTACAAGTTGAAGTTAAACCGAGGTTATGTTTAACGCTTGTTGAAATTTTAAGTTTACAAGTTGAAGTTAAACTAAGGTCATGTTTAACGCTTGTTAAAATCTTAAGTTTCCAATTTGAAGTTAAACCGAGGTTATGTTTAACACTTGTTGAAATTTGTGAGAAATTTACAAGTTGAAGTTAAACTGAGGTTATGTTTAACACTTGTTGAAATTTGTGAAAAATTTACAAGTTGAAGTTAAACCGAGGTTATGACTAAAAGAAAATTGGTCTAAACACTTGTTGAGATTTTTTAGAAAATATTTACAAGTTAAGACCAAGGTTGTATTAAAAGAAGTACTTATGTACTTGCTGAGGTAAACCATTGGTTTGTACAACCGAGGTATATGAACCCCTGGAAATTGCACAAATAAGGTGTATGCTTGAAAGCATGCAAAATTATTCTAAGTACAGAATCATACAAGAGTCATACAAAGGAAATTGTACTTCCATTCAAAAGAATCAGTTCAAATTGAAGTGGGCACTTCGGCCTAGCAAAAGAGTAGTTATTCAGAAATTACAAAAGTGGCACTTCGGCCAGATCCAAGCTTACATTGATTCAAAAAGTAAGACAAAGTACTAAGTACAAAGAAAAAAGAAAAGACTATTGGGCATCAGCAGTAGGATGGGGCTCCGAACATATTTGAGAATTATTCTCGGCGTCCTTCTCAACAGCAAGCTCAGCATCGATCTCTTTGAGAGTGTCGATGTTCTTGTCGATAATGGACACGTCCGATGTTGTCTTCTCAGGAGTGTCATTTTTGGGGACCTCACCCTCCTCATCTTGAGTCAAGTCTAGGACTTGCTTATTTGGAGTAGGGGACTTGGCCCCAGCAGCTTCCTTCGATTTCATCACCAAAGCTTCCTCCTCAAACTCAGAATCGTCTTCGGATTGGCTTGGAGTAAGGGGGAATGGCAGGGGGAGGACGTCGACATTCTTGAGGGGGGAGTCCTCAGGGACGTCAAGCTTTTTGGTGCAACCATCCAACCAAGGGTGAAACCCTTGTTGCATGCCTGCTTCACCTGACTCTTGTAGTCCGCCGTGACATCAGCCACCTCCTCATTTTATGCCTTTTCATCTGCGGCCTTGATCTCGGCAGCTTTTGTGGCCAAGGCATCTTGTAGTTCTTTTTAGGCCTCGGCCATCTTTGTCTCGGCCTCTTTCTTTTCAGCCATGAGGACCTTGGCGATAGCCTCAGCAGCGTCCGTTTTTTCTTCGGCCTCATCTTTAGCTTTAACAGCAACCTCGGCCTGGTCTACCAAGGTTTTCATTTTTGCCTCGGCCTTTTTGAGGGTCTTTTGCAAACCAGCTACCTCCCTCATCTTGTCGGCCAACTCCTTCCTCATCTCAAAAGCTTGCATTGAGAAAGAGTGGGCATGCTGGATCGCCTGAAAGAAAGTGAACATAACAAAAGTTAGTAAAATTCTCTGAGTATGAAGGAATAGAGAAAGAAAAATACCAAGTGTGAAAGACTTACCTGAACAGAATGCTAGAGCATCAGAGCGAAGTTTTCATACTCGCTCATCTCGATGTTTCGGTTGAGATAGTTTGGAAGGAGCAAAGCCGTTGAGAGGGTGACGCCGACTTCGAGGTCAATCGCACTGTCGCCAGCTCTGACCGGCTCATCCTCAATGGTGATCTGGGGGGCCCAGGGGGCATCTGGTTTCATTGGCCCCGAGGTTGTGGCCGACTTGGACCTCGGCCTCTTTGACCGAGTAGATTGGGATGGTCCGGCCTCGGCGGGCCTTTTCTCGGCGGCAAAAGGTGTCTTTTCACTCTCACTCAATTTTGAAATTGGCAAGGTGTCCTCAGGGTCAATCTGAGTCACCGTTGCCTTTGGCTGAGCCTTCTTCAATCTTTTTTGTTTCGGCTTTGGGTGAGACTGAGATGGTGTTGGTTGAGTGTTAATGGTGGTAGGGATGTCGGCCAAAAGATCCTCAGCGACTGCTTTTTTGCAACCCATCTCAGCGACGATTGTAGTTCGGCGTCTTCGTTGGCGTTGAGATGAAGGGATTAGATATGGAGCCGAAGTTGATGGGAGCTCAGCTGGATCAGAGGTAGATCCCTGATCTGGCCGAGATGATGAAGTTATCAGAGGTGTCGTGGCGGACGGAGGAGACTTGCTCTTCCTCTCTTTCGGAAGGTCAGGAAGAACCGACTTATAAGTCGGGATGAAGTTGAGCAGAAGGGGGGCTCTCCGCTTGTGAACTGGCAGGTCTAACAGCTTTTTTAAGCCTTTGCTCAGGAAAAAGGACTTGCGAAATCCTTTGCCGGCTGAGGAAGAGCTGCAACGAAAACAAACGTTAGAACGTATAAAGAACAAAGTATTGAAGACTTTGAAGACAAGTATTAACACCGGGCTCTTACCATTACTCCCTACGAAAACTGTTCGGCTAAGAGGGTAGAGGCGGAGGTCCTTGTTTGGAGAGAACTTCCAGTTCCCCGAGAAAATGAGTTAAGCATTTTTTCTCTAACTTGAGGCCACACATGGTGTAGCAGTATTGGATGTCGGCTAAAGTTACCCTAGCACTCTCTTGTTTGGCTAAGGCTATTATACCATTGATAACTCGGTAAGAGTTGATGGCGAGCTGCATTGGGTTCAACTTATAGTAATGAAAGATTTCTCGAAAGAGAATGTCGAGTGGGAGCCTAAGTCCGCACTCTATGAAAGCTACAACAGCCGTGGGCATAATAGAGTCATCATCTCCTGCCAACCTGAGATGAATGTCGGCAGGAATAGAAAACTCTGGCCTGAAATATTCCAACTTGGTCGGAGTGTCTACCCTATGCTTCCACATACCCATGACGTCGGCTTGATTAAAGGTGTTGGATTTCAAAAGGAAGTGTTTTGAAAGGGTTTGAGGGACCTCGGCTAAAACCTAAAATTGTACTATGGTAAGAGTTTGTATAGATGTAAGGGGAATTTGTGTCAGTTATTCCGAAGGTTCATAAGTTCTATAGGCAAATCCCAAACCTAAGTCTAGGCAAGAGAATATTGAAGGCAAGAATCTGAAAAAAAAAAAAAAAAAAAAAAAAGGGCAAACAGAAACAGGAATGTGATTTAGAATTAAGAACAGCGATGAATCATCAAGAACACAGTGATAAAGTTTGTGCACATGTGTGAGGCCAAGGACAGTAGCAGAAATCAACAGATATGTAGGCAGTATGTGTATGTTCAAGAATAGATTGGGCAAAAACAGAATCATGAAACAAACATGTTCAATACATGGACAGGATTGCATAAGCAGCAAGCAAAACCATGGAGATCATTAAAGAGGAACAAGAAACTAAAATAGGAGGTTAAATCAGAAAAGAAACAGTGACTCACCGAAGAAAAATGAAGCCGGTGTTAAGTACGCCAGAGTCAGATGATGGCAGCAAACAGAGAAGATCAGCAAGAGCCTCACTGGAGAAGCTGAACAGCGGTGGTAACAGAACTTGAAGAGTGTGGAGCAATGGCGGATTTGGGAGAGGAGAGAGAAAGAGTTTGCGCCAGAATGAAGATGCAAAAGTGAAGCAACGAAGAGAGAGGGAAACGTTTTTGTCAAAACTCAAAATGGCGGCATAAAGGCAATTAATGTGCCTAAGACGGCGAACGTGTCAGACGGCGCACGCAAAAAACAACGCGACTTGATGGCGCGTGTCGGGAACAACTCAGTAGGGGAAAGACGCGTGGCAGAAACGGTTGAAATATTGTGCGTGATAGCTCACACGCGTGAAGAAAACTCTTAGAGTTCTTGATTTAATGGAGCAGTACCTCGGCTTGGAGAATGATCTCGGCTGAGGAACTTGAACAAACCTGGTTAATGGTTCTGAGACATTGGTGAAAGCAGGCTATAGGTCTTGGACATATTGAGCCGACAAGTTATGACTTTGGCAATAAATGTTGAAATGAGCTTAACAGACGTGCAAGATGAAAGAAATGATATAGGTTCCATCACCTTAGTATGCCGAGGTAATAGAACCTAGTGGGCATTTGTGGGAACATAATTTTTGAGTGACAACACGTGGCCGATGTGGCACCGAAGTGTCAGCCGAGGTTCCACGTGTCCTGGACATGACGCCGAGGTGATCTCGGCTAGGCCGAGATTATTTGCGGGAATACCGAAATCCAGGATAAGCGGATAAGGGACAAGAGTCCTAAAATGGGAGAAGGCTTCAGTTTGGGTAAAGATAAGACTCTTAGAGAGTTTATCTCAATCTTATTAGGGAGTCCAAGATTAGCAGTAATCCTAAGTCCACTAAAGCTCGGCTTCTATTGGGACGAGGATTGTATTAGCTATAAAAGGGAGGCACCCCCATGGGTCTAAGGTACGCAATTTGTATTCTGAATAGTGAGTTAAGCATTTTTTCTATCTTTAAGAGATAACTGACTTGATCGTCGGAGTGCCTCCGGGTGGACGAACCACCGCTGGAATCTCTTCTTTCTGTTGCAGGTCGTTTGGGCTTAATCTATTTTGCCGGTGCTATCCAGCTAAGTACTAATTTGGCAGTGTGGTCGAAAATTGACACACACAATAAGGTTTCCCAATTCTAATATAAATCAAAATAAAACTCATTGTGTATTCTTTATCAGATTGCTCAATTCTAGTTTCATTATATTTCATTTTGTCTCTTACTCTATGGTTGAAATAGAAAATTGTAAACATTTTGAGTCGCACTACAATATTCTTTTCTTAAAGACAGTTTGTCCGACGGTAAACTACCAATAAGTCCTAATAATTTGACTTAATTCTTATCAAGTTTCATTAAAAATATCCTAGTACAACCATCACTATAAATAATTTTTTATGACGATTTTTTACATATGTCAGTAAAAATCATAACTTTTTTTGCCAATATTTTTAGAAATTGTCGCTAAAACTTACAATTAGTGACATTTTTCTGTAACAACTTTTTCAAACTGCCGCTGATAGTTGAAAATTAGTGACTTTTTTTGTGACTATTTTTTTAAACTGTCACTAAAACTTATAATTAGGGACATTTTTTGTAGCACTTGTGTCCTTTATACTATTGGAGAGTGTATTTAATTCCTTTATTTTCATTTTGGGAATCATTGAAGTTGTTGTATCTTGGTTTTGGAAGAATATAATTCGATTTGGACTTGTTGGGATAGTTCGTTCATGCTTGTATTCGTTGACAAGTTCTTTGGGAACTTGGAAAATTTGTTCTAGTGTCGATATTAGTCCTCCTAGGGGTCAACACCACCTTTCCGCCTTGCTCTTAGTGTCTCTGCTGGTTTAAAGGGTCGACACCTCTAGTTCCAAGGGTCAACCCTTATCTGCTACACATATTTGTGTCTCAGAATATGAGGACTTGTGTTCTGAACTCCATTTTGGAGTAAATGGTGTTGGGTAGCACGTTGGTGTTTGGTACCGAGTATAAAGTTTAATCAAGTTAGTTAGTCAATTGGTTGATATCAGGATTTGGTTAACAAGTAGTCACCTTAGGAATAGCTTGGGCTTGTGTGCGAGGTTGTAAGGTTATGGGTGTATTAGAGTGGTTTGGCGAGCATTAAGTCTTGTGTAAGTGGTTGTGAAGCTTGTGCGAAATTTGTCTTGAATTTGTGGAAAGAGCTGTGCTAAAGGCCTCGAAAAGAGAGGCGCGAATCTGCCTCGAATAGTTTTTTTTTTTTTTTTTTGTTGGAAGGGTTTTTATGTGTACCCTAAAACCTAAACCCTAATAAAAGAAAATCAAACCAACATAGCCCAACAAGTAAAATTAAATTAAATTAAATTTTAAAAAAAAAAAAAAAAACAACAACAACAACAACAATTTAGCCTATGTGGTTTGATAAGATAAGTGAGTTGGGTTAGACTAATTGGGTGATAAAATTGACTAATCAGTTAGACTGCTGGTTAAAATTTGTTAATTCCATATAATTTTGTATGAATCCTTACTATATTTTTATTTCAAATCAGAAAGACTCGGAAGAGATAAAAACCTAAACCTTAAATCCTAAACTCTAAACCCACCCCTACACATAACCATCCTTAAAATAATAATAATAATAATAATAATAATTTTACAATAGCCCAACAAATAAATAAATAAATAAAAACAACCAAACTAAAACAACCCAACAAATAAAAATAATAATAATAAAAACAACCAAACCAACACAGTTTCAAAGAAAAAAGAAAAAAAAAACCCAATTCGAGCCACATTCTAGGCCTCAAATTCGAGGCCTCAATCTTTTTCCTTGTGGAAAATCCTCTGGTTGGGGTAATGTATTGTGAAATCTTCATTTTACGTGTACATTATGTCTCGTGTAGCTGATAATTTGTAATGATGGTTATGACATAATAGAATTGCAAGATTGTGGATTTTTCTTGTGCCTTGTTATGTTGATAGCACAGTTCTAAATTCTATTAATTATGTTATAGAAATGTTACGTTTATGTTGGTTATGACATCACTGTAAGGGTGATGAGTGTTGTTGGGTAACGTTTACGTTTATCTTGGTTTTGGAGGAATATAAATCGGATTGGACTTGTTGGGATTGTTCATTCACGTTTGTTTTCCTTGAAAAGTTCTTTGGGAACTTGGAAAATTTGTTCTGGTGTCGACATTAGTCTTCCAGGGGGTCGACACCACCTTTCTACTTTGCTCTTAGTGTCTCTGCTGGTTCAAAGGGTCGACACCTTTGGTTCCAAGGGTCGACCCTTGTCTGCTGCACATATTGGTATCTCACCATTTCTTCATAAGGGTCAGCACCACTGTCCTAAGGGTCGACCCCTGTAAGTAAATTTCAGATTTTTGGGTGTGGTTTGGGCCCTACTTTTTGGTGGTTTTGACTTATTCTTTTTATTTACTTTGGGGCTATTATTCTACTACTATAAATAGGCTCTAAGCACACTTTTCTCATTATTTTCTTTCCTCTCTCTTTCTCTTTTCCATCTTTACACAATGAGTCTTCCTTATCTCTTTCTAAACTTAATTTTTTCACTTAGATCTTTAGATCTACTCACCTAGAGCCATCTTTTCATCTTGGTCTTTTGAGAAAGGTTCTAGATCTCGTCAAGGGCTTCTTTTTTATCCAAGTAGTTTGTGGTTTCATTGTCGGTGATTTTTAGGTTGTCTTCTCTTCGCTTCAAGAGGTAGGGATTTTTTTACTCCTTTTCAATACCTCATCTACAAATAGACATGTGGTAGATTTTATTACATAAAAACCATATTCATTATGGATTTCCTTGAAAAATATGAAAGGGGTCTAGGGTTTGATATTTGTGATTGAAGTTGTTTAGTTGGTTGTTGTTTGGGTTAATTGGGGAGTAGTTTAACGTGTTTATGTTGAGAGGGAGGAAAGCCCTAATTTAATATTGTTGGCTTAATGGATTTAAAAGGGGGGAAGTTGAATAACCTTTTGCGTTTTGTTAATGTGGATTATGTAATTGTGTTAATATCTAAAAGGGAGAGGTAACCATGGTATTGGAATTTTTTGGATTAATCATGTTGAGTGGGGCTAACTTGTGGCTTTAGCATCATGGATGTAGTTTTTAATTAAATGAAGAGAATGAATTTTTGCAAAATGATTAGAGTAGTGTGGATTAGAAAATAAGGAAAATTGGTTTTTGGAAAAAAAAAATGACATCATAACCCTTCGTAAATTAATAATGAACTAGAATTCGGATTTTGAAACATTTGCCTATTATTATTATTGGACTTAAGGTCTCATGAGTATTGGATTGTTGTCTTGCGTATATTTAATACATATTCTTAGAGATTTTGTCCATGGTCATCGGTGGAGGATGGCATTGTTGTATTGAATAATATCGTGTATGTAGTACACTTGTGTTATTATGCATTCTAGTATGTTGAGATAGTTAGAAATATTCATGCACTAAAAATAAGAGGTACCATTACCTTCCAGCTAGCGCCTGGAGAATTGGCCGTGCTTAGAATGAGACGTACTAGTACCTTCCAGCTAGCGCCTGGAGAATTGGTCGTGCTTAGAATGAGACGTACTAGTACCTTCCAGCCCGTGCCTGAAAAACTTGGCAGAGGTACTATTACCTTCCAACCGGTGTCTAGTAAATTGGCAGAGGTACCATTACCTTCAAGCTTGTGTCTAGTGAATTGGCATTTCAATATGGAAAGGTGTATTCTTGGCTTACAGTGCTTAAGGCAGGTAGAGCATTATTTCGTTTCTCATTTTATCTCAGTGTATCCTTATCTATCATGAGTAGGTGATGGTTATGGTTAGGTGAGACCTGATTGTTTTATGTGATAGTGTAGTAATCATTGTATATGTATTGATTTCATATTGGTGTTAGGACATATGGGTATGTAATTGGGCGAGTTGTTGAAAGTGTTTCTTGACCATGGACTTAAGGCCAAGGGATTGTGATGAATGTATCAGAAGTGAACGTATGTTTTGTATTAGGCATAAATAATGAAAAGTAATTGGGTTTTGTGAAAGCATTTAAAAATAAAATAAATAAATAAATAACCAGTTATGATGCGTTATTCATAAATGGAAACTTTTAAAGAAAAGTGAATTGTTTGTGTTGTTGGGTAAATTGAATGATTTTAAAGAAAAGTACCTGTATGAATATATGTTCAGTATAAACCGTCACATTATATATATGATATGATATAAAGCATTCATGATCATAGCTATCTGTATATTGTTATTGTTTAGGATCATGTTGACATCCCTACTGGACTTTATGTTCATCTCATATTGCTAATCCTTTTTTAGTTAAACGTCGAGAAGTGTTTCAAGGTCAAGGATCTTCTTTATCTGTTGGTCACGGGACCTTTTATTTGTGGGCAGAATGCCATTGATGTAAAAGGGTTAAACTATCACACCGCAAACCCGGGTATGACCGCCTGTGGCCCATAGGGTCCTAGCCCGAGGCACACGTAAGCCTAATTAACATGAATCCATAATCACATTGAGCAACTATACAATAGTCCAGCAATAAATAACCAAACTCAATCCAGTGACATGCCACAAGTATAAACGGAAAAACCAGCCGTAATCAATACTATCCAAATTTATGGGATATAAACAGCTCAGATATCAAAATAATCCTAAATGAACCTCAATAAAAATAAAAAGAAATATGCACAAACTTGTCATAGCAATCTAAAACAAAATAAATGAATGTCGTAGAGGTCCATGCAATTGAGTCCCCGCTACGCCATGAGTCCACTCTAAGTCCTTCTAACACCAGGAAATGATAAACAACTAAGTCAGCCGATAGCTCAGTGAGTAGCAACATGGATAGTATATATAGTTTTGAAAACAGGGATCAATTCCAAAATAAGATATATATCACAGAAACTAGATTGGCATACACCTTTCATAAAGATAATCTGTTTCAACAAGAAGGTTCCATAGTTCAACAGTTAAAATTCTCATGTCTCTCAAGAACATGATCAATGACATTTTCCACTTAAAATAGATTACAACATGAACACCAATAATTTTCTGAGTACCAAGAATAACATGTAACATGCCACACAGTTATCAAGGCAATAGGCCCATTGGATCCAATATCGAACCAAGACTCATCCTCGGGGTGGCAACTCGGGCATTTTCTCTATGACGATCCAATTGAAGGTCACCTAGCCTAGCCTAGGTCTTTTCCTTACAATCATTCAGCACTAAAGTCATCATGGCCCAACCCGGATCTGTTCCCTAGTGGCCAGAGTCACCACACACAGTGGAATAATTTTCCTGGACTAAAATATACAGATAGTCTCAATAATCAATACACATTAGTTTCGCAAAACATAGTAGTTCACCATTATAAACATGAGACCAAAACAAATAGTTTACACATGCTTCAGAAATAATTTAATTCCATTGATAATATAATAGATTATCAAAACAGTTTTGTTCTAAAACAACAATTTAATTTTCCAACAGTTCAAGTTAGGGGAACATTTATAAAAATATGTAGCATGTAACTACTCACCTGAAAATAAAATAATATAATCCTCGAATAGAGTATGAAAATCCAACTAGTGCCTTGAACCAAGTATGAAGACTACACGTCACTACTAATTTAAAAATACTAAAGAGAATAATAAACTAAGTTCCCCACACTAAAG
The DNA here is from genome assembly GCF_055761805.1 of Camellia sinensis. Lineage (NCBI taxonomy): Eukaryota > Viridiplantae > Streptophyta > Magnoliopsida > Ericales > Theaceae > Camellia > Camellia sinensis. Next base: position 139,876,451 of record NC_138969.1, on the reverse strand, counting down.
CGCACTAACACAGCTCAACCCCACTCACCGTTACTCTTAAATATTACCTAAGCTCATGTTCTTCGAGGTCTAAAACCACCAAAGACATGGGTTCAAATCGAAACTTAATTGAAAGTAACTTTAAGATAAAACAGAGTGTTAAACAAGTTTTCCTAATCTATTCGCTAACTTTGAAAATTAAAAACCCACTCCACACTGTTCAAAAAATTCCAAAACCCTCCAGATATTAACTGATATTGTGAGAATATATTCGTATATATTAGGCATTGTATATATTAGGCATGTTTGTGATGACTGTATTTCCTTTTTTGGTCTCATTCTTATATTTTCTTTTTGGTTAGTCGTTAGGGTTATATAAACTAGTCTTGATATAATTGATACACAAGTTGAATATACAGAAAACTTACATGGTATCAGAGTGAAAAACCCTAGAAACTATTGCTCCTCTCAGTCGTGAGTTATGGGTGATCTTTTCCCCAATCGCTGCTTCAATCGAAGTCGAAGTCAAAGTCGTGCCTCGTCTTCGCTGGTTGAAGTCAAGTGGTCTAGCCTCGTCTTCCTTAGTCGAACGACTCTGGTTCATGATTATCAACGGCTTCTCTCTCTCTCTCTCTGGAATCATGATCGTGGTTCGGTTGACCTCTCTCTCTCTCTCTCTAGTTCGACTTTGGTCAATCGATTTCTGCTTCTACTTTTCACGAGTCCTACTTCGCGAGCCCTAGCACTGTCGTCGTCGTGTGTCTCCTTCGTGTATTCGCCGACCATAGTATCTCTCCCTCTCAGTTGCTTCGCGATTGATTCGCTTTGGTATCTCTAATTACTGGTTGTCTATATTGATAACAATTGTGTTCTACTTATTACTCTTTTACCCAAGGTTCTCTGGAAATTATAATTTGATCCCAAAGTTTATTGGTTCTTTAGTTTGATTATGTCGGAGGATAAAATTCAGGCTATCAGCTGCAGGCTCACCGGTGCCAACTATGGTTATTGGTCCACCGTTATGAAGAATTTTCTTATAGGTTGAAAAAAATGGGGCTATTTGTCTGGGTCTATACTGTGTCCTTCGGATCCAAAACAGGACAATTATCCGGTTGCTTATGACACATGGGATTGTGACAATGCCCAAATTCTGACTTGATTCCATAATTCTGTGGAAGATCCCATTGGAATGATGTTCTCCAAATATCCTACCACCAAAGAGGTGTGGGAGTACCTATTTGGCATCTATCAACAGTCCAACTTCGCCAAACGGTATGAGTTGGAGTCCACTATTCAGAATGCTTGTCGGTGGGATAAATCTATTCAGGATTTTTATGTTGAGATGATGGGTCTCTTGGAACAACCTTCTCTTATGGAACCTCCTCGTCTTACAGCCCTCAATGCTTATGTGTAGTTTAGGGAGGAGGGTCGTTTGGTGCAATTCTTGACGGCTCTGTCTCCTTAGTACGAGGCTATCCGTAGTGGCATCCTTCACTGTTGTCACAACCCAAACCCGCCCTTATAGGTTTAGCGTCATAACCGGCCAGTAATCCTTAGATTACCAAAGGCCTCCGGACAAAACAACATATAGTAAGGGGCTGCAGAAGCAAATAAAAAGAATATATAATGTCCATAGAGCTGTGTTAACATATATGAGATGTAAATTTTCAAAACAAACTTGTATATATATAACGTCATAAATACATTAATCATGCTTTATCCATTCACAAGAATGGAACCAAAAGGGGACTTAGCCCAGTGTACAGATAAACAAACAAGCAAAAGCAACTGTAGTAAGGTTACAAAACTAAACATCTTGAAAGGGAACCTCCCCAGGAGGCACAGAAGGGTGGTTGACAAAAACTGAGGCGTCGGGTCCTTAACTCTGAGTCTGGTCGTGTGCCTGCTCACCTATATACATAATAAAAAAAATGAGTTGGAGCCCAGTGAATAATAACAAAGTAAAAAGTTTAAATGAATGATGTCCATAACAGGTACCAAAATCAAAGTTCATATTAGAAGCAGATATATTCATGTTCTTGTTCAACTACATACAGAAATCAGAGTTCATGCTTCGTTATACATGGTACATCCATTAGCATTAACTTGCTTGGTAGTTCCATTGAGAACCTCCGGTACTGGGAAAAAGTTGTAACTTGCTTGAACCACGGTATTGTTACCCGCGGGTAAGGGCCATGAGACCATGGTATTATTACCCCCGGGCAAAGACCTTACTTATAAAGGCACGATATTGTTTCCCCCGGGCTAGGGCCTTGTGCTAAGGATGCCATGAATACATTTCAGAAACTTAGACAATCATTCATTACACAGAATATAATATTTCATAAAATAGATCTTAATTCATATCATTCAGAAAATAATTAAAGTTAACCATAGCTTTACTAAGTTATTGCTCACAGATGGCTCAACTTATACAACAGGCAAATAAAATAACTTGGCGCGTGACCTACACATACATAGCAGAAACACATAATGAAACACACACTCGGTTGGTACTTAACTTCTTTCGTTTCATTCTTAGTGTGTTTCTAAGTCTTAACCTCTTATTGAGTCTTAATTATGGCCTAGGAGTGCCTAGGATGCAATGAGGATGCTAAAATGTACTTGAACACATTTAACAAAACTTGATGAAAACAGGGGCTCCGCTCAAGCGTAACTTCCCTCGCTCGAGCAGAGATGCAAACATGTGAAGGAACGCTCGAGCGTAACTTTCTCCGCTTGAGCAGTCTGTAAAGTTGCAAAAGTACTAGTTGTGTGAAATCTTCGCTCAATGGCCGCTTAACTCTCGCTCGAGCGTGAGACCTATGCCCCCGCTCGAGCGCAACTCTTGTCACTCTAACAGTCTACAAAACATGCAAACTTCTGAGAGCATGTATTTCACGCTCAAGCAGACTTAAGGTCGCTCCAACGGATGTGCAAAAACAAAGGTGGCCACTTGAGCACAGAATCTGTCGCTCGACCAGAAGTGCAAAATCTGAAATTTTCAGATTGCACTCCTAAGCTCCAAGCTCGAATTCCACACCTCAAAACTCATCTTCTTGGGCCAAAATTCTGGAAAACATTTATGAACTTGTAAAATATCATAATTTGAAGATCATTTCATGAAATCAAGGCCCAAAAGCATGTTAATTGTGCAAAATTCAACTTGAAATGTAAGAACATGATATGAACATGACATGCATACATTCACTTGAGTTCATAGCTCCCAAAACACGATCAAATGAGATCCAATGGTGAGAAATGTTATGAATTCTTCAAACCATGCTAGAATTACAATATGCATGAGAGGAAATCTTTGAAAGTAACTTCAAAATGCTATGAAATATGCATACATGTATGGAATGACTTAACTTTCTTCAATTCTAGGTCAATCCCCATATGAAGTCACCTAATTCACTTGTTTCCATGCATTAATCAACTACATTACAAGGTCAAAGACTAAAATTCTTACCTAGAGTCTAAATTGCACAAGTGTAGACCTTCAACTTCCAATTCTTGCAAATCTCCAACAATTCTTAGCATTCTCACTTTTTTCTAGCTTTGAGTTCAATTTTTCTTCTATCCTTCTCTCTCCCATGTTCTTGATGTTCTAGGTGAAGGGATGAGTGTTTAAGTTGAGTGTCATGAGACAAATGAGCCTTATATAGGCTTGGTTAGAGAGTTTAATTAATTAAGCTTACCATTAATCAGATGGGTACAATTTATTCTAATTAATTCGTTCCAAATCAAATTTCAATTTAACCTACTACAAAATTCTAAAAATTCTAATTAACACAAATACCGAGTCAATTTCTGAATTGGATGCCAATAAGGCCTTCAATTCGTAAACCGAAACGAAAACATGAACAGATCTTTCTATATTAAACATATATAAACACAAACAAGGCAACATATGATGCAAAATTTCACTGTAATTACTTATTAGGCATAATTAAGCATGGATTAATGTTAATCATGGGTCGAGGTTGTTGCAATCGTTCTTCTCTCCCTTCTGTGGGTGCTATTGTTCGTGAGCTTCTTTCCGAAGAAACCTGTCTCAAGACGGCCAGTCAGACCGTGTCTCCTTCAGTCTTCTTAGCACAGCCACCCCTATTGGTGACTCCATCAACTTCTCAGCCTCAGTCTTCTGCCAAACCCAAAAAGGGGCCCTTAGCATCAGATGAGTGTGCTTTCTGTCATCAAAAGGGTCATTGGAAGTACAATTGTCCTAAGAAAAGCCGTCAGTCTGCTCAACCGATTCAGCCATAATTTCGAGGTCCTACTTCGAGTACTTTTTGTCCTCATGCTGCTTATACTGCATCTACTCCAACTTCTGATCCTGACTTAGCTTCCTTAAGTGCCAAGATTGCCCAGCTTCAATATTTCTGTTCCACCTCTCAATCATCTTCCTCTGCCTCTGCTCTCACCTCTCTTCATTCAGGTTTGATTGGGTTCTCTTCAGATATTCCTTCTTCTGTCTGGCTTTTTGATTCTGGTGCCTCTCATCATATAACTCCTCACATTTCCTTACTCCAAAACTGTATCCCCCTCCTGTTCCTATTACTATTAATACTGCTTATGGGTCTGGGATGTCTGTTCTATCTATTGGGTCTGTTTTACCCTCTGCCTTGTCTGCTATTACTATTCCCTCTATTCTTTATGTTCTTCAACTGTCTATTAGCTGGCTTTCTATCAGTCAGTTGATACTTCTGGTTTTGATGTTATCTTTTCTTTTTCTATCTATTGTGTGCAGGATTGGGTGTCCAAGAAACAGATTGGGACCGGCCATAGAGTTGGAGATCTCTATGCGGTGGAAAGCCTACACCTTCCTCTGTTTACCTCCCCCATTGCACTTTCATCTTTTCAGTTAGATTTTCAGTTAAGTTAGTTTTATTTATGGCATTCTCGTTTAGGTCATTTTTCTGTTGACCGCTTGCGATCTTTAGCTCAGTCAAGATTGTTAGGTAAAATTTCTCCTAGTCAAATTAATAAGTGTCGAGGATGTAAACTTGCAAAAATGACAGCTTTTCCTTTTACTAACAGCACTTTTATTTTTGCTTCCCCTTTTTCTCTTGTCTATACTGATGTCTGGGGCCCTTCTCCTGTTCTCACTAAAGGGGGTTCTGCGTACTATGTGTCATTTGTTGATGATTGTACCCGCTATACCTGGGTTTATCGTATGGCTCATAAATCTGACTTCTACCAGATATATTGTACCTTTTAGTCTATGATCACTACACAGTTTGGTGCCACAATTAAAATACTCTAGTCTAACTTGGGTGGGGAATACTTTCAAACTGAATTCTATGAGTATTTGGCAAAATTGGGCACCATTCACTATACCTCCTATACTGATACCCCTGCCCAAAATGGTTGTGCTGAGAGTAAACACCGTCATCTCCTTGAGACAGCTTGATCTCTCTTTCTCTCTGCCTCTATTCTGGTACCATTTTGGGGTGAGGCAGTTCTTACCACTGCTTTCCTCCTTAATCGCGTGCTGACTACCCTACTCTCTGGTCAATCTCCTTATAAGGCTCTATATTCCCAACCTCCCAATTATTCCCTCATGCGTGTCTTTGGGTTTGTTTGTTTTTTCCTCATTCCCCGTAAAGATCAGACCAAACTCAATGCCCGGTCTGTCTTGTGTGTCTTTTTGGGCTACAGTCTTACTCAGAAAGGCTACCACTGTTACAACTCTGTCTTTCATCGCCTCTATGTCTCCCGTCATGTTGCCTTTTTCGAACGTCTATCTTACTTTCAGCTTCTCCCTCTCACTGCTCCCGTTTCCAAAGAGGATTTGGTTCGCATTGACCCATTTCCTTCTGAGGTCCCATCAAATGAGTACATCGCCACTGTTCCTCCTAAGGTCATTCCTACTTCTCCGTCTACGTCACCTATGGCTCCTTCTTCTCCTTCAGCTGCTTCTTTCCCTCTGTTGTTGGTCTATTCTCATCGCAAGGCTCCCCCACCACCAATTGCCTCTACTCCTATTGTTGCTCCTTCTGCTTCTAACAACTCTGATCCTGCTGTACACCGCTATCCTCCTCGTGCGCGTCGTCCTCCAAATAGGTTGGGTTGGTCTAATACATGTTTTTCTGCTTTTTATCGTACTTTTTTATCTGTTATGCACTCTTTTTTAGAACCTCAGTCTTACAAAGAGGCTTGTCAGGATCCTCATTGGGTTCAAGCTATGGAGGATGAGTTGTCTGCTTTATAGAAAACTCGTACTTGAGAGTTGGTTTCTTTGCCTACTGGTAAGAATAAGTCTATAAAGTCAAGACTCATTCTGATGGTTCTCTTGAGCGCTACAAAGCTCGTCTAGTTGCCAAAGGTTTCGCATAGGAGTATGGTATTGATTATGAGGAGACATTCACTCCTGTTGCCAAGATGACTACTGTCCGTACTTTGATCTCTGTCGCTGCTATTCATCCTTGGCCTCTTTATCAGATAGATGTTAAGAATGCTTTTCTTAATGGCCATCTCACTGAGGAGGTTTACGCGCGTCCTCCCCTTGGCCTTCACCATTCCTCTGGATAGGTTTGTCACCTTTAGCGTGCTCTGTATGGTCTAAAGCAGTCTTCTCGTACTTGGTATGATTGCTTGCAGACTGCTGTTACCGAGCTTGGTTTTCATCCTTTTGCTTCCGACTCTACTTTGTTTCTGAGACATACCTCGGCTGGTTTTGTTGCTCTCCTCCTCTATGTGGATGATATGATCATCACTGGCTCTGACTCTTCTGCTATCTTTGAGGTCAAGCAACATCTCTTCCGCACCTTCAAAATGAAGGATCTGGAACCATTGCAGTGTTTTCTTGGTATTGAAGTTGCTTCTTCTCCCAAGGGCTACTTTCTATCTCAGGCCAAATATGCCAATGAGGTTATTTACCGTGCCAGTCTTACTGACACTAAGATTTCTAATACCCCCATTGAGCTTAATGTGAAGCTTAACACTACTGACGGTGTCTCCCTAGATGATCCTACTTTGTATCGCGAGCTTGTGGGTTGCATAGTCTATCTGACAGTTACTCGCCCTAATCTTGCCTATGTTGTTCATGTGGTTAGCCAATTCGTTTCTACTCCTCGCTCTCCGCATTAGGCTGCTTTGGTTCGGATTCTTCGCTATCTTCACGGTACTATCTTCCAAGGCTTGTTATTGTCTTTTACTTCTTCCTTGGATTTGGTGGCTTATTCTGATGTTGATTAGGCTGGTGATGTAACTGATCGTAAGTCCACTTCTGGTTTCTGTCTGTTTCTTGGTGATTCCTTGATTTTTTGGAAAAGCAAGAAACAAACCGTTGTTGGTCGTTCTACTACCGAAGCTAAGTACCATACTATGGCTTATGCTGCTGCTGAGGTTGTCTGGCTTCATTGTCTCCTCTCTGACTTGGGTGTTCCTCAGTCCTCTCCGATCTCTCTCTACTGTGACAACTGAAGTGCTATTCAGATTGCCCACACACTGTTTTCCATGAACGCACGAAGCACATTGAGATTGATTGTCACTTTGTTCGTCAGCACCTACAATCTGGCTCTATCTCGCTTCATTTTGTCCCTTCGGCTCTACAGCTTGCTGACTTCTTCACCAAAACTCACACCACTGCTCGTTTTCAGTTTCTTCTTGACAAACTCTCTGTGTTTTCAGCTAAAACACCTTGAGTTTGAGTAGGGGTGTGAGAATATATTCTTATATATTAGGCATTGTATATATTAGACATGTTTGTGATGATTGTATTTCCTTTTTTGGTCTCATTCTTGTATTTCCTTTTTGGTTAGTCGTTAGGGTTATATAAACTAGTCTTGATGTAATTGATACACAAGGTGAATATACAGAAAACTTACAGATATATCCTATGTTTCAAACCCAATTGGTTTCACTTGATTTGCTTAACAAAATAATTATTTACAATTAATTACACTCAAACAGGTTGTTTTTTGCAGCACTTTAAAGAAATTAATGGTTCTCTTAGCATACATGAGCAATCAATGCAAGGCAAAAAAATATAAGAAACTAGACTCATTACCGGTTCTGATGATGCTAATTTGATAATTTTCATATTTATACCCTAAGATAACGACACTTTCGAAGTTACTATTTTAAACTAGTTTTCTGGACAGATTTGAACGCATCAGTTAATATAGATTTTGACTCCCAAAAATTATGAGAAAATTCTGATATGTAATTCAATATGTAATTAGTCTACTGTAAAAATTTTAGTTCAAAATTCATCCGTTTGATATGATTTCTCAATTTTTAAAGTTTGTGGTTCTGTATAGAATTTTTAAACTAAGAATTACACCCATTATTTCTCATCACCAACCACTGACTTGGCACCCAAACAACACACCCGTTTCTCCTATTCCTTTCCAACAACAAGCAGATTACACACATGAACCATCACAATATATAGATATAATAAAATAGGGCAATACCTTAGAGTTGTTGACCACCAATGTTGTTAAAAGTTTCTCTCAAATCTCTCTCTCTCTCTCTCTCTCTCTCTCTCTCTCTCTCTCTCTCTCTCATGACTGCTGTGAAGAACAAATAAGAAGGTAGAGTTTTGTGTATATTTTATTTAATACTAGCGGTTGGGTACACCTAAAGCATGTGTAGGTCAAATAAATAAATAATATACAAAAGTTTTAAATATGTTGTAAGCAACTCAAATGGTATGACCATTATTTATCAAATTGTAGTCTAGAGTTCAAATCACACCCTCTTCTCTATTTATTTATATATATATATATATATATAATAAATCTGGCCTCTAAATTAAAGACTTCACCATAAATTTATTTTAGGTTTTAAAATTAATTAAAAGATCCTCCAATAATATTTAGTTTGCACTTAAAAATTCACAAGCAAAATATTTGAGATTGTAAAATAATTATTACTTAATTATTTATTTGATTTGTATATTCGGGTTCTCACATAAACTCTTTCTCTTAATTTAAAAGATATAAGCCTACGGGTAATTTATTTAATTATAACTCTTATTGCATTCATATTGTATTCGGATGAGAGAATCTTTATTCATGTGTTCTTGTAAATGTAAAAAGTTTTAGCATGTTATCTTTGGAATTGAATCTATAATAATGGTTTGGTAATGGAATCCGAGTAATAAAAAGTGAGGCGTGACATTTTTGTAACAAAATTTTCAAACTGTCACTAAAAATTAACAATTAGCGACATTTTTTAATAGTGTATGATGAAAAATGCCATTAATTATCATAAGACCAATTAGATAATAAGTCCACTTAGTAGGACCTACATGTAAGTCTCTCATTGTCCAACAAGATGGTGTAGTGAAATATCCATCTCCAACTTTCGACATACAGAAACCACCCATTACACAAAGAAGTGACAAAGTGAGGTAGTGTAGGACAAAATAGGAAGTGAGGTGAAGAGAATGGTGAGAGAATGAAGGAGAACCATCAAGAATTGAGAACGATATGAAGTCCAAAAGATGGCTCAAATAAAAGTTAGAAACGGGAAGAAAAGTCTTATTTTTTTTATCAACTTTCAAAGCTCTGACGGCATGCAATAAGAGGAAGAACGTGACATGTGAGAGGTGATACAACAATTAGGCCATGAGGTGAATTCAAAGACATAAAAATGAGGCGAAACTAAGTCATAACAAAGGAGATAGAATGGCTTGAAGTGGTGGTGAGGAAGGAGAGTGAGTTTGGATAGAAGTGGGTGAGTTTGCATCTTTCTTTTGAAACTTGGGGTCAAAATGTAATTTTTTAACGTCTTCCTTTTCCAATGTGATGGTAGGGATAAAAATGATACGATTTCAAAAACTTTGAGGGTAAAATTGAAATTATTCGAAATCTAGGAGTGTAATTGAAAATCGAGGCAAAGTATAAGGATAAAAATGAAATTCCTTTATGGTTGAAATAGAAAATTGTAAACATTTTGAGTCGCACTACAATATTCTTTTCTTAAAGATAGTTTGTCGGTAAACTACCAATAAGCCTAATAATTGGATTTAATTCTCATTAAGTTTTATTGAAAATATCCTAGTACAATCGTCGCTAGAAATAATTTTTTATGACGATTTTTTACATATGTCGCTAAAAATCGTAACTTTCTTTGCCAATATTTTTAGAAATTGTCGCTAAAACTTACAATTAATGTCTTTTTTGTAACAAATTTTTCAAAACCGCTACTGAAAGTTGAAAATTAGTGACTTTTTTGTGACTATTTTTTAAACTGTCACTAAAACTTATAATTAGGGACATTTTTTGTAGCACTTGTGCCCTTTATACTATTGGAGAGTGTATTTAATTCCTTTATTTTCATTTTGGGAGTCATTGGAATTGTTGTATCTTGGTTTTGGAGGAATACAATTCGATTTGGACTTGTTAGGATAGTTCGTTCATGCTTGTTTTCATTGAAAAGTTCTTTGGGAACTTGGAAATTTTGTTTTGGTGTCAACATTAGTCTTCCTAGGGGTCGACACCACCTTTCTGCCTTGCTCTTAGTGTCTCTGCTTGTTTAAAAGGTCGACACCTCTAGTTCCAAGGGTCGACCCTTGTCTGCTGCACATATTGGTGTCTCAGAATATGAGGACTTGTGTGTGGAACTCCATCTTGGAGTAAGTGGTGTTGGGTAGCACGTCGGTGTTTGGTACCGAGTATAAAGTTAAATCGAGTTAATTAGTCAATTGGTTGATATCAGGATTTGGTTAACAAGTAGTCACCTTAGGAATAGCTTGGGCTTGTGTGCGAGGTTGTAAGGTTATGGGTGTATTAGAGTGGTTTGGCAAGCATTAAGTCTTGTGTAAGTGGTTGTGAAGCTTGTGTGAAATTTGTCTTGAATTTGTGAAAAATCCTCTGGTTGGGATAATGTATTGTGAAATCTTCGTTTTACGTGTACATTTTGTCTCATGTAGCTGATAATTTGTGATGATGGTTATGATAGAATAGAATTGGAAGATTGTGGATTTTTCTTATGCCCTGTTATGTTGATAAGACAGTTGTAATTTCTATTAATTATATTATAGAAATGTTACGTTTATGTTGGTTGTGACATCACTATAAGGGTGATGGGTGTTGTTACGTAACGTTTACATTTATCTTGGTTTTGGAGGAATATAATTCGATTTGGACTTGTTGGGATTGTTCGTTCACATTTGTTTTCGTTGAAAAGTTATTTGGGAAATTGGAAAATTTGTTCTAGTGTCGACACTAGTCTTCCAGAGGGTCGACACCACCTTTCTACTTTGCTCTTAATGTCTCTGCTGGTTTAAAGCGTCGATACCTTTGGTTCCAAGGGTCGACCCTTGTCTGTTGGACATATTAGTGTCTCAGCATTTTTTCGTAAGGGCCAACACCACTGTCCTAAAGGTTGACCCCTATGAGTAAATTTCAGATTTTTTGGTGCGGTTTAGGCCTTACTTTTTGGGGGTTTTGACTTATTCTTTTCATTTACTTTGGGGCTATTATTCTTCTACTATAAATAGGCTCCAAACACACTTTTCTCATTATTTTCTTTCCTCTCTCTTTCTCTTTTCCATCTCTACACCATGAGTCTTCTTTCTCTCTCTCTAAACTCAACTTTTTCACTTAGATCTTTAGATATAGTCACCTAGAGCCATCTTTTCACCTTGGTCTTTTGAGAAAGATTGTTGTTTTACGTGTATTTAATACATATTCTTAGAGATTTTGTCCTTGGTAATCCGTGGAGGAAGGCATTGTTGTATTGAATAATGTTGTGTATGTAGTACACTTGTGTTATTACGCATTCTAGTATGTTGAGATGGTAAGAAATATTCACGTGCTGAGAATGAGAGGTACCAATACCTTCCAGCTAACGCTTGGAGAATTGGTCGTGCTTAGAATGAGAAGTACTAGTACCTTCCAACTAGCGCCTTCCAACTAGCGCCTATAGAACTTGGCAGATGTACTATTACCTTCCAACCGGCGTTTGGTAAAGTGGCAGAGGTACCATTACCTTCAAGCTTGTGTCTGGTAAATTAGCATTTCGTTATAGAAAAGTGTATCATTGGCTTACAATGCTGAAGGCAGGTAGAGCATTATTCTGTTTCTCATTTTGTCTCAGTGTATCCTTATCTATCATGAGTAGGTGAATGGTTATGGTTGGGTGAGGCTGGATTGTTTTATGTGATAGTGTAGTAATCATTGTACATGTATTGATTTCGTATTCGTGTTAGGACATATAGGTATGTAATTTGGCGAGTTGTTCAAAGTGTTTCTTGACCATGGACTTAAGGCCAAGGGATGTGATGAATGTATTAGAAGTGAACGTATGTTTCGTATTGGGCATAAATAATGAGAAGTAATCGGGTTTTGTGAAAGTATTTAAAAAAAAAAAAACAGTTATGATGCGTTATTCATAAATGGGAACTTTTAAAGAAAAGCGAATTGTTTGTTTTGTTGGGTAAATTGAATGATTTTAAAGAAAAATACCTGTATGAATATATGTTCAATATAAACCATCACATTATATATATGATATGATATAAAACATTCATGATCATAGCTATCTGTATGTTGTTATTGTTTAGGATCATGTTGAGATTCCTACTGGATTTTTTCTTTATCCCACATTGCTAATCCTTTTTCAGGTGAACGCCGAGAAGTGTTTCAAGGTCAAGGATCTTCTTTATCTATTTGCCATGGAGCCTTTGTGGGCGGAATGCCATTGATGTAAAAGGGTTAAACCCTTTCTCTTACTTTAAAAGACATAAACTTGCGGGTAATTTATTTAATTATAACTCTTATTACATTCATATTATATTCGGATGAGAGAATCTTTATTCATGTGTTCTTGTAAATGTAAAAAGTTTCCGCATGTTATTTTTGAAATTGAATCTATAATAATGATTTGGTAATGGAATCCGAGTAATAAAAAGCGGGGTGTGACATTTTTTGTAAAAAAAAATTCATACTATCACTAAAAATTTACAATTAGTGACATTTTCTAATAGTTTATGATGAAAAATATCATTAATTATCATAAGATCTATTAGATAATAAGTCCACTTAGTAGAACCTACATATAAGTCCTTCTTTGTTCGACAAAATGGTGTAGTGAAATATCCATCTCCAACTTTCGACAAACAGAAACCACCCATTACACAAAGAAGTGACAAAGTGAGGTAGTGTTGGACGAAGTAGGAAGTGAGGTGAAGAGAATGGTGAGAGAATGGAAAAAAAAAATGAAGTACAACTATCAAGAATTGAGAACGATATGAAGTCCGAAAGATGGCTCAAATAAAAGTTAGAAACGGGAAGAAAAGTCCCTTTTTTTTTATCAACTTTCAAAGCTCCGACGGCATGCAATAAGAGAAAGAACAAGACGTATGAGAGGTGATACGACGATTAGGCTGTGAGGTGAATTCAATGACGTAAAAATGAGGCAAAACTGAGTTATAATAAAGGAGATCGAATGGCTTGAAGTGGTGGTGAGGAAAGAGGGTGAGTTTGGGTAGAAATTGGTGAGTTTGCGTCTTTCTTTTGAAATTTGGGGTCAAAATGTAATTTTTTTAATATTATCCTTTTCAAATGTGATGGTAGGGTTAAAAATGATACAATTTCAAAAACTTTGGGAATAAAATTGAAATTATTCGAAGTCTACGAGTGTAATTGAAAATCGAGGCAAAGTATTGAAAATCGAGGCAAAGTATAGGAGTAAAAATGAAATTTTCTCTAAAAAAAATGTGTATTAGTCCTATTGAATTTCCTTTAGACAGTAATTGCTAAATTTTACATTAAATTGTCACTCAATCGATGATACGACCGAATAGGTAATCTCAATTTGTAGGCAAATTTTGACGTACTTATTTTTATCATTCAATGTAAATATTCAAATTTCAAAAGAAGATGTTACTCTCATAATAAGTGTGGTCTAAAATTTCACCCATTCAAATTTGAAATCACTATTAGTCGATCAAATCTATTAAAATTAATTTGGAACGTTTGAATAGCCAAGAAATTTTCAGCTCAATTAATTTCTCCAAGATTGACTCAGGGAAATTTGAGACTTAAAAGAGACAATTCTAAATGATATTTTATATTTATTTTTTTTAATTTTTTTTGCCTAGCATATTATTTAGAATTTAATTTTTCATTATTGAGATAAAAATTTATTTATTAAATATTTAATTTTAATTTTTTTTTATATTTAGAGGGTTAATTGATTATTAAGGTATAATTTGAGAGTAAAATGAAATTTGAAATAAAATTTAATGTCACATCAACACATTTCCTTTAATTGTAAACGGAATCTATGGGAGTAAATAAGCAATCAATTTACTCGAGTTTTACAATTATGCTGCAGACCACCAGTGGGGGTCGCACCCCCAGTGAGGTGGCGAGCCTCCACTGGCTGAAACTCAAAAAAATAAAATAAAATAAAATAAAATAATTTTTTTTTTGTCCAATCACGGCGGGCCACCTCACTGGGGATCGACCCCCACTGGAGGTCCAGTGGGGGTCCGAAGCATTTTTCCGAGTTTTAATCGAGTTTTCAGATTACAAGACACTTGACAGCCTTGCTTGACTGAATAAGCAACTGCTTGAGCCCAAACAGCAGTCTCTAAGAATACATTTGGTTGGTCTAAAAATACATTCACTATGCTTGGTTATCATTTTTCAAAAACACTTTTTAGAAAATTTTATTTTCTTATTTTTCGTATTTTTTTGTTTTTACTGAATTTTTTTAATATTTTGAGGAATTTTTTTAATTTTTAGACATACCTAACATAAATATACCTAAAAAGTAGGAAAAAAAATTGAAAGAAACCTTTTAAAATTCACTAAATACCAAAAATATAAAATTAAAAAAAATACGAGAATTCAGTACATTTTTTATATTTTTATGTATTTATTAATTTTTAAAAATATTTTTTTACAATTTTTTTACTTTTTAGATACATCTAAGTAAGGTGCATCTAAAAAAATAAAAAAAATGTTTAAAATTTTAAAAGTATTCACTAAAAACAAAAAAGTACGAAAATCAAAAAAAATCAATTTTCAAAAATTTAATTCAAAAAACTCAAAGTAAACACACTGATTAGTATTCAAACACTTCCTTCCTAGGCCTATCAACCCATCGGATTTTTCTGAATCCAACCGCAATCCAACCCAAAAACTCTGAATCCATTAAAGCGACATCCGATCCAAAATCCGATTAATAACATGACCTGATTACCAATGGAAAAATTATCTTTTCGTTCTCTTTTTTTGTCATAATAAATTTGTTCACAAATTCAAGACTTAAACTTCGCATTAGGGCTTGTTTGATTAAATAGAAACTGATAATAAAAAGTGACAGCGAAATAAAAAAAATAAAAAAAAAAAGGTAAAACAACATACATATATATTTTCTTGCATGCATTTGATTTAAAAGATGCAGGTCTATTTTGTAGGATTATTAGAATATTAGCTCTCCAAGTTTTTAGCTACATGATTTTCTTTTTTGGTTTCTTACAAGATTGGAATTCTTTGTATAATATATGTCTTTTAATTTTAATTTTTGGAGGTACATATACGTATTTTTCCAATGAAAAATTGGGTTGAGTCCAAGAAATACTTATGATTTTTCAAGTTTATTTTTTGGTGATGGATTTTATTTTTTCCATGGATAAACAAAAAAATGTTTGGTAGTGTATAAATGTAAATAAATCAAATCGGATATCCAAAATTACCAAATTCGGATGATTTATAACCATATGTGGGGTAGGCTGATTCAAATCAGATTCGGGTTGTGTTTTAATCGGATCAAAATTTTGCCAAAATCCTATATAAATCCGGTCAGTTTACCATCTAGTTTATGCGGCAATCCACTATAATGAGCGATCATTTTAATTAATTTATTTTATTTTGATGGAAACCTCATTAATTGGATAATTAGGGTTCCTAATTTCTATACAAGTCTTCTGTAACAGTAATTATAAGGAGGGGAAACCATATAAAAACGTGTGACATTACAATTAGGATTGTGAAATCCATTAGGATTGTATAACCCTCACCATCATCATATATAAATAGTAGATCCTCTCTCCTAAACTCTTCACCAATTCCTCTTCTTCTTCTTCTTCTTCTTCTTCTTCTTCTTCTTCTTCTTCTTCTTCTTCTTCTTCTTCTTCTTCTTCTTCTTCTTTTACTGTCTTTTGATCTGATTTTTAACATCCTCGGTTGCTCAACCATGTTCCAACTTCATCTTCCACCAATCTCATGACGCTAAACTCCTTCCTCCACTGCACTCACAACCTGTCATGAACAACTCTCGAAATTACTAACCGGCAGTCACTTTAGGGACGTGGTGGCATGGTGGGTTCTCGGGCCATCGATGCATACCAATATCAATATCTTTGCAACCATAGTTTCAACCATGTATGGCAAGACGGACCGGTATTTGGCTACAATTATCTTTCTGGGCATCATGTCCTATCGGCTGGACAAGCTTTGGCCTCTCAGGGATCGAATTTGATAACCATATTAGATATAGCAAGTAATTTTATCTTTTCGGAAACTATGTCATTGTATTTCATTATTTTACTTTATTTTGGTCTCTGAGAGTCTATTTGCTGTTGTTGTCATGACCCTAATAATTGCTTCATGCATACATGCTAGTTATTTAAAGTACAAATTTAATGATTTTTAGTAGCTTTAATATGTTTGATCAAAACAATCTCCTTGACAAATAAAAATAAAAAAATACAAATCAGTCATATTTTTACATAATATTTACAAATTTAAAGAAAAATTTATAACTTTAATCATTAAAGTTGAAAAAGTTTACCACTTATTTGATTTTTGTTTTTTCTTTCTGTTGAAAATATATACTAAAAAAACTGAAGTCCCATCATGGCTCCCACGAGGAAAACTCCATAAAAACACTTTGAGAACATCAAAAACAAAACACCGGAAAAACTTCAACGTCACCCTATAGCAAAGGAAACCAACCCTATTTTGGTTCAATCATTAATGCATTTTTTAAGTCTTAACATTACATACATACCATCCATTCAAATACACTTCCTGTCCCTTCACAACTCTCCCAAGCATCCATATTAATTCTGCTGCAGATAACCAAGACAGCAACATAACATCCAATCCACACCATAACAGGTTTTTTTTTTTTTTTTCCCATTAATTTTCAACTCCTCACGGCCTCAATATTAACGATAAATCATTCAGGAGAAAAAAATTCACATTTAGACTTCAGTACTTTACCCACCCTGACCCTCCCATCTTTACCATGTCAGCCAGCTCATCCCAATTCCAGACAAACTTATTAAAATTGGCTGCATTTTTTAATAACCAAATAGATCACATAATAGAAAAGAAAAGATATTCCCAAATATTTGTGATTAACTTCTTCTTGTTACTATGGTTGCAAAAATTTTCTTGCATTGCTCTAATGGTGAATTTAATTTTACAGTCACCTGGATTTATGATAGCAATAAATGTGAAAGTCATTGTGCCAGTATTAGACCTTCTACCTGCACATTATGTAGCTATTGACATGCACGTTGAGAAAGTGACATGGCTGTGCCGGTAAGCAATTTCGAGAGTTGTTGATGATGGGTTGTGTGTCCAGTGGATGAAGCAGTTTAGCGCCACAAGATAGGTGTACCACGAGAAGACTTTCTTGTTGGGGATGATGAAGTTAACATGGTTGAGCAGCAGAGGATGATGAAATCAGAGCAAAAGATAGCAAATTGGAACATGACCAAAAGAAAATGAAACTATTTCCCGATCCTTTCCATATTTTTGTATACACCTTTTTATAAGGTTTCCCAATTCTAATATAAATCAAAATAAAACTCATTGTGTATTCTTTATCAGCTTGCTTAATTCTAGTTTCATTATATTTCATTTTGTATCTTACTCTATGGTTGAAATAGAAAATTCGTAAACATTTTGAGTTGCACTACAATATTCTTTTCCTAAAGACAGCTTCTCCGACAAGATGGTGTAATGAAACATCTCTCTCCAACTTTGTATAGTAGGTGAGGTCTAATATATTTTTTTTTATTAACTAAGATCTTTTGATGAAATTTCTCTCTGATCATATCACAGAAATTTCGAAATTTCTCTCTAAAATAAGAGAAATCTCTGTGTTGGGCCGACATTTCTCTAAGTCTAGCCAAAATTTCTTTGAGTCAAATTTTCTCTTTGGAAATATTAAGGGACCGTAACTACTATGAAAAAAATATTGTATGTCATTTATCTTATAAAATCTTAATAACAAAGACCTTAAAAAAAATTCTTCATTATTATTTAGATATTTAAATAATATAAACAATATCAAAATACATACATATATATATATATATATATATATATATATATATATATATTATCAATTTGGAGTTGAGCTCGAGCTTGATTAATATTAAGAATAAATTAAAAATACAGCTTTGAAGTTTGTTTAAAGTACAAATTGCCTCTTTTGATTTGAAAAATTACAAATATTCCCTTGTCATAATTTTTAATTTAACAGAATTAATTAAAAAATTAAAATTTCTAATGATTCTTCTATGCAAAGATATTTGTTATGAAATTAAATTTTTCCAAGAGTGGGATGTAATTTTTGGAACCATAGGGATAATTTGTATTTTAGCAAACTTGAGGGGTGTGTTTGTAATTTACCTTAATATTTAATGAGTCAAGCTAAGCTCGATTTCGATTAGTTATCAAGCTGAACTCGAACTAGATAATCAAGCTTGATACATGTAAAGCTCAACTCGGTTTGATTTATTTGCAACCCTGTACATCATTATCATCACCACCGCCAACATTACTCCATCCCACCCAACAATGTATATTAAGCTATTCAAAACCTTTTCTTACATCGCCACTACCAATGTTACTCCATCCCACTTAATAATATATATATATATCAAGCTCTGCGATTCGTTTTGCAATGTCTGTAATGCCTTGACAAAGGAAACCCCCTATTCCCAGCCATCTGGGCATTCCCAACACAAGATCGACAACACACACACACACACACAAAAACAGAGAGAGAAAGAGACAAATGGTAATGATATAACATTAACAACATTCCTTCCCTTTTGAACTATTTCCATGCTTTACAACATTGTCTCATTACATTTATAAACAAAATAAAATAGCTCAACAAGCAAGGAATGATACAACAAAATCAGCACACGTAGGTTAGGAGTTAAAGTCGAAAATGCTTTAAACTTATTCGAAAAAGGACATACGGGAGGCAAAAAAGCAAAACAAGCCCCGAATCACTCTATGGATGTCAAGGGCAGCTTTCTTGTGGCAAATGAGATATGTGGGGATAGACAGCATGCAATTAGCACACGTAGCTTGGGAGTTAGAGTCGAAAACGCCTTAAACTTAATCGAAAAATGGCGTTCGAGGGGCGAAAATACAAAACAATCCCCGAACCACTGTATGGATATAAAAGGCAACTTCCTCATGACAAAAAGGACATGTGGGGATAGACAAATGTAATTATCACACATAGGTTTAGAGTCAAAAACCCATTAAACTTAGTCGAAAAATGATGTTCGGGAGGCAAAAAAGAAAAACAACCTCCGAACCACTCTATAAATGTCACGAGTAGCTTTCTTGTGACAAATAGGACCTGTAAGGACAAACGGCATGTAATTAGCAAACCTAAGTTGGGAGTTAGAGTTGAAAATACCTTAAACTTAGTTGAAAAGAAGTGTTCGGAGGGCGAAAATACAAAACAGCCTCTGAACCACTATATGGATGTCACAAGTAGCTTCCTCGTGAAAAATATGATATATGGGGGATAGATGATATGTAATTATCACATGTAGATTGGGAGTTAGAATCGAAAACACCTTAAACTAGGGCTGTCAATGGATCAGATTTAATCCGAATCCCACCCGAATTCGATCCTCTAATCCGAATCCATTTATAAAAAATCCAATCCGATAATCCGAATCCGTTTAATCCGTTTATTAAACGGATTGAATGTGCAAAAATCTGATTCGATCCGATCCGATAATCCGATCCGATTATTCTCAATTTGAATAAAAAAAAACACAAAATGAAAAAAAATAAAATAAAAAATCAAATTATATAAAATTATAGCTTAATAAATAAATAAATGGATCGAATCGGATTATCGGATCGGATATCCGAAATCATCGGATTCAGATTCGGATATCTATAATCGGATATGGACTAAACGGATTCGGGTTTGTCTTAATCAGATCGGATTTGGATTTTGACAGATCCGATCCGAATTCGATCCACTTACAAGCCTACCTTAAACTTAGTCGAAAAAGGACATTCGGGGGGCAAAAATGCAAAAAAACCTTCGAACCACTCTATGGATGTCATGGAAAGCTTCCTTATGATAAAAAGGACATGTGGGGAAAGACGGCATGTAATTAACACACCTAGGTTGGAAGTTAGAGTCCAAAACGCCTTAAACTTAGTCAAAAAATGGCGCTCGGTAGCCGAAAATGCAAAACAGTCCCTGAACCACTCTATGGATGTGACAAGCAGTTTCAAACTTGAGAAGATTTGTTTATAATAGATGATGGCCATACAAAGTGAATTTGTTACTTTGGTTGCCAATGTCTAGGAAACCTTGAACGAGGTACTTGCTAATGGGGGGAATGCTTAGCAGTTACAACTAAAGGGACATGAGTAAATGAGAAAACATTGGTTATTGTTTAGGCTATTTGGGTGTAAATAAACGTTGGTTTCTTTCTTGTTTGCCATATGTACTATTAATTACAACAACTACTTTCTGAGCCTTCAAACATATTTTATCATTGCTCTTAATCTTAAATGTTATTAGTGATTACTGTTATTCACATGCATTTGAAACTTTATGCTGCTTTAGACTGTTGGACTGAATGTACTGATATTTTGTATACCAATAAGTGCTACTACTTGTTTCCACGCATATGGTATTTTTTTTAAAAAAAATGCATACAAAATGTCATCTTTTCAGTCAACACTTCAACCATGTGTAAAAGTATAATGGAAAAGTACTAAAGAAGATGAACAGTAAGCTCTGATGTTTTTGCCTCAAACTATCAAGTTTTTTATGCATTTTTGGTACTGATGGGTGCAAGATGGCTTTGGCGTGGATTTGTGAATATTCCATTTTTGTGTACGGACAACAATTTACACTTTTCGTATGATTCTCTATTTTGTATAGAATTATTAATTTAGGTTGGAATATACTTGGTTTGTATGGAATTTGTTATTAAAAGTTATTTCTTTTTGGATGGTTGGAAGTAAAATAGATGCAGATTGTGGAATGGTTGATTATATATAGACATATATATTGTTTTGTTTATATATATGATACAGGTTGTATGGAATATATATATAAGTTGTGGACAAATTAATTTAAAAAAAAAAACACACACACACACACCCAAAATGATGTTTTTGGCAACTAAACAATTGATAGCTAAAAAGAAAGTAAATAATTTTAGCGACTAAATAGTTAGTATCCAAAAATAAATAAAAAAATAAATAACTTTATGGCAACTAAATATTTAGTGGCCCAAAAAAAAAAAAAAAAGCTTTAGGTGACAAACTTTAGTAGCTTTAAAAAAAAAACAAAACAAAAATTTTTTTTTAGTGACTACACATTTAGTAGCAAAAAAAAAAAACAATTAGATTTTAGACGACTAAAATTTTAGTAGCTAAAAAATAAAATAAAATGAAAAAAAAATTGGCAATTAATATTTAGGTGTCGTTTGGTAACACTTACGTTTTCAGTTTTCTGTTTATATTTACAAAAATTTTAAAAATTCAAATAAAAACTTGTTTGGTAAAATTTTGATTTATAAATTAGTGGTCTCAGTTTATAAATTTGGCCAAAAAATAAAAACACAAAAAATGTGTTTCCGTTTTAAGTTTTGAGTTTTTTTTTTTTTTACCACCTAACACTAGCCACCATCCGCCATCATTTTCCACCACCGTCTTCCGCCACCACCACCCACTCCCCACCACCACCTGCCACCACCACTCACCACCCACCTACCACTACCACCCGCCACCACCAGCCACCAGCCACCACCCACTTGCCACCCACTCGCCACCACCACCACCACCACCCACCTGTCATCCACCCGCCACATGCCACTACCATCCACCGCCCGCCACCACCACTCGCCACCTACTTGCCACCACCACTCACCACCCACCTACCACCACCATCCACCACCTGCCACCAACCACCACCATCCACCTACCACCCACCTGCTACCACCACCCACCACCCACCACCCATCACCCACCACCACCACCCACCCGCCACCCACTTGCCACCACCACCACCACCACCACCACCACCCACTCACTACCACCTACCACCCGCTACCGTCACCCACCCACCCACCACCACCACCACCACCACCTGTTACTTACCCACCACCACCCGCCATCCGCCACCCACCTGCCACCACCACCCACTCGCTACCACCCGCCACCGTCACCCACCCACCTACCATCACCACCCATCCGCCACCACCTGCCATCCGCCACCCACCTGCCACCACCGCCCACTACCCGCCACCACCACCACCACCCACTCGCCATCGTCACCCACTCACCCGCTCGCTACCACCCGCCACCGTCACCCACCCACCCCCCACCACCACCTACCCGCCACCACCACCCATCCGCCGCCACCCGCCATCCGCTACCCACTTACCACCGCCACCACCACCCACCACGCGCTACCACCACCACCACCACCCACTCGTTACCACCCACCACCCGCGCACTGTCACCCACCTACCCGCCACCACCCACCACCTACCGTCACCACTTTCCACCACCGTCTTCCGCCACCACTTGTCATTTCTCACTCTTTTTTATATTTTTAAAATATTTTAAACATTTTGTCAATTACCAAACGCGTTTGTAGTTTATGTTTTTCTAAAAATAAACAAAAATCAATTTATAAAATTTTTATAAATATAATCTGAAAACGTAAACGTTACCAAACACACCCTTAGTAGCCAAAAAAGAAACAGACTTTAGGCAATTAAAACATTTAGTAGCTAAAAAAATTAAGACGAACAAAAAAAAAATTTGACGACTAATTATTTAGTCATCCTAAATAATTTAAGTTTTTGGCGACAAAAATCTTTAGTCGCTGAAAATGCCCTAATTAATTTAATTTAAAATCTTTTAGCGATTAAAAAATTAGTCGCCAATTGGGAATGTTAGGTTTTTATTCTTGGCAATCCCGTTTGACAAAACGCCTTTAAGTTGTAATTGTATTCAATCTTTTATTTCAATGAGGCTGCAAGTTTTAGATACAAATCCAACCCAAATTGTGTCTATGCAGAGGAGTTTGTGATCTTAATCCTATCTTATTTGCCATTTCGTTGACTATGTCGGGGATCGAGCGCCCAGGCGGGGTCGAGAGGCAGCGTCCCCAAAGCAAAAGGCAAAATTGCAGTCGAAATTGTTTGTCCGCTCGAGCAGTCATTCTTGCACTCGAACGGAGATCGCGACTTTTCAGAAGTTTCACTCGCCTCTAAAAGTACTGATAGTTGTTTTTTCCAGCTAGAGCGGCCATTCCTGCGCTCGAGCGTAGATCCACTCGAGTAGCCATCCTTGCTCTAGAGCGGAGATCGTGGATCTGTGTTTCTATAAATTTGTGTTTCAGTCCGATTTTAGGGTACGGCTTTCAGATCTTGTTCTTGGGTATTAGGATTTTTATCTGGAGCTTCTTTGCTTATTTTCCTTTGAGATCTTCGAGAGATTAATCATGAATTGAGTGGATTATATCAAAAGATTAGTTTGTTTTATTTATTCAGTACAAAAGATAGAGTTATTCTTCAGTGGATTCCATGGAATTTGAGCCTGAAGCTTTAGTGGATTCTAGAGTGGCTCATCGTCGTAAATTCGACTTCGGCGTTGTAGATTTAACGTTGGGCAAGACAATTCCGAGGCGAAGACGGGGCTGGAAGAGGCACATAGGAATCGGTTCGATTCGAGCGTGGATTCGCTAGGCAATTGAGAGTACACTTGTGTAATTCGTTTATGTCTTCTTAGTGGATTGTTTTGTGGCTTTTGCCCGTAATTATTTTTATCACAATTGGAGGTGCTTCAATTGTGATTTTTTCACGTAAAATCATTGTACCGATTTGTCTTGATTGTTTGATTAAGATTGTTATTTACTGCTTAAAATAGATACATAATCATAAATTAACATCTAAGGGATTTCTAGATTTTTTAGAAAACTTTTGGCGACTAAACTTTCTTTAGTCGTCAATTACCTTTCTCGGCAGTCATTCAATGACTAATCTGGCGATCAAAATTTTTAATCGGCAAAAATAATTGACAAGTTAAAAAGACTTTTGACGACTAAAAATTATCAAAAGTGTCATTTGTTATGGTAAATATGCTTTTCTTTATTTTTTTTAAAATAAAATCAATTTAAATTAAGTAGTTCTCCTCTATCCACATGGTTTAATAATTGAATGTTTATTGCCCACGTTAATTGATTGATTTAGGACATTGAAGTCTCTGCCAATTCAATTTTACAAAAATGGAGGTTCTCCTTTACGCGTTGTTTTATCGTTAGTGTGAATTTGCTTGCATCATCAACTCAAATTATATTCATATTCTGCACATCATCGATCTATGTTGGTCTTTGATATCAATTTCTACTTAGGATGTAGCATATGGACGTTTGGAAAGTTGCTATTTTAATGGATTATTTTAGTAAGTTAAAATTTTTGTATTTGAGAAGATGATTAGATTTTTTTTATAATTAAATGTGATATTTATAAGAGTAAAAATGAAATGATTATAGATTTGATATGACATTTTGTGTATGAGTTATTTTAGCTTAATTTGTCTTTTTATAAATTTTAGCCTATAAAAGGATAAAATTTTTCTTCATAGGCTAAAATTTTTCTTACGAAACACCCCCAATATGATGGACCTTTGACACCTTTGTTTATATTTTTAAGAGCAAATTACCAACACCTCTCTTGAGATTTAACGAAATTACAGATTTTTTTTGAGATTTCAAAAATTACATCCCGCCATCACAATTAACGGTATTAACGGATACCATAAATTGACTAAAATGCCCTTTCGACAAATAAGGGCAAATTACCTACACCCCCTTGAGATTTAGCTAAATTACCGATTCCCCCTGAGGTTTAGTTAAATTATCATTTTTAAATAAGTTATGAAATGTAAAATTAAAATGAAAAAACACTTATCACACTACAAAAAAATTAAGGTTTTAGAGACCAAAATTTGGGGACAATTATTTTTAGGGGACCAAATATTTTTGTTGCGAAATGTGTCATTATATTTTTTAGCAACGAAAATTGAACATTAGTGATTACTTATTATCTTTTTGGTATATAATTTTTTGTCTAAACAAATAAACCATTTGAGAACAAACTATTTTGTTCCTAAAAGTCTATTTATTATTAACATTTTCGAAATTTTATCGCTAAAATCCTTATTTTTATTTTTTCATGGCTATCTTTTAACGACTATCCTCACGATGATAGAAATAAGGCTCTAAATGTCTTTTGTAATAAAATTTTCACTTTTAGAGATCAAAAAAATTGGTCTCTAAAACTCTTATATGTTGTAGTGTCAAATAGTGAAAATATCATTAAATTAACAAATAATTAAATAAGTTAAAAATACAAGAAATGACTTGTCAAAAAAATTCTTAGAATATGTTTGGTTTGATTTTTAGAATTTTTTTTAAAAAAAATTAAAAATTAATTTGGTTAGGAAATAAAAAATAATTATTATTTTTATTTTTATATAATATTATCGTTTGAGTGGTTAGAAATAATTTTTACAAATTAAATATATTTTTTCATATTTATTTTTATTAAATTAGTTTTTATTTTTTTTTTAATACTAAATTTTTTTTCTAAATAACAAATCAAACATGGTTCAAAAAACTTAATTTTTTTTCCATCTAACGTAATTCTTTTGTAAATTTTGTTAATTTATCAAAGGGATTTTAGTAGGGGCAATATCGTCCAGCAATTTATATTTTGGTGATGTCAACTATCCATTCTTAATGTTTAGTTAACGGTAGAGATTGAATTGTTATGCGAATATAAACCTTGGGGGACAGGATGTAATGTCTGAAATCTCAATAAAAAATTTGTAATTTAACTAAACTTAAAGAGATATGTAGATAATTTGCCCTATTTCTAAATATTTTTGCTGGTCTACTATTTGAATTTTTAATCTGTTTTTTGTCATTTCAACTGTGTAAGTGAATATTTTCCTTGCTGATGAGAGCATTTTTATTTGTTTGTGTGTAAACTTTTAAATTGCAATTGAATTGTTATCTATACTCTACATTAAGTAAAAGGGAATTTTTAACCCCCAAAATCTGTAGGAGTTTCAATATCTCAATCTAAATTTTTTAAATTTTTTATTTTAAAAAAAAAAAACTCAGCATTTATTGATTTGGTCAAAATCCTCTAATCAGCATTTATTAACTTTTTTCAATCCATATATCTTTCCACATGCCTGCATTTATTGATTTGGTCAAAATCTCCTGATTAACTTTTAGAGTAATGCTAGAGACCCCAAATATTCTATCAAAAGTTTTACCAAATGTCTCACATGGGTGTGGGACCCACACAATGTGGGTCTCATATGGGTCCCACACCTATGTGAGACATTTGGTAAAACTTTTGGTAGAATTTTTGGGGCCTCTAGCATTTTTGTAACTTTTAAAATCCCCTTAAACAAATAATTATAGATACAATCCGTGTATAGTT
This sequence comes from Camellia sinensis, assembly GCF_055761805.1. Taxonomy (NCBI): domain Eukaryota; kingdom Viridiplantae; phylum Streptophyta; class Magnoliopsida; order Ericales; family Theaceae; genus Camellia; species Camellia sinensis. The sequence goes on along the minus strand of NC_138969.1, from coordinate 139,849,729 downwards.
ACTGCAGTACCATTTTTAACTTCTCCCATACATTATGGTTAGTGATAAGATTGTTAAATTATTTTTATAAAAAATCTTAAAAAACATAATTTATATATTAAAAAAAATCTTAAACAAAATATAAATATCTATAATTATCCTGTGCATAGCACGAGTGATAAGCTAGTACTATATATTAAGTAAAATGGGGTTTTTAACCCCAAGCCTTGTGCGAGCTCCAATCTCCTAATATAAATTTCCTGATTTTAAAAAAAAAAAATCTTAACATTTATTAATTTATTCCAACTCCCAAGTCTTACCATCATAATAACACTTTAATGCATTAAGAGCAAGCATAAAAAAAATTATTTGAAGTCCAACACATATGAATTCCTTGAAAAGTCTCAACACATATGATTATTGTCTCTCATAATAACACTTTAATGCATTAAGAACAAGCATAAAAAAAAATTTGAAAAATCCAACACATATAATTATTATCAAAATATTAAAGTTTAATATAATATAATAAAAAAAAGACATTTAATTCTTTGAAAAGTTCAACACATATGATTATTATCAAAATATTAAACTTTAATATAATATAAAAAAGGAAAGAAAAAAAAAAGAAGACATTTAAAAAAAAAAATTAAAAATCACAATTCACATATATAGATAATTATAAACACAATCTACAGATAGCACAAGTGATATGCTAGTATCTATTTATTGTAATATGCAAGTTTATTGTAATTAGAATATCCAACGTGTGTGTTTTTTCTCTCCCGGTTATAATGTAATGGATGCATGTTACCTAACTGTTTGCAATGAAATGAGTTTCTAAACTTTATGTGAATTTTGTAGAACCCGATCACTTTGGATGATTTGGTGTGCTTTGTTTGGTGTTTATAATTTTTTTTTTTTTTTTTTTTGGTATTGCAATCTATTGGTTTATGGGTTTTGATTTGATTTTAAGCTTTTCGGACTGCAGGGTAGGTGCAATTAGGAATGGAAACGGGGCGGGGCCGGGGATCACTCTCTCCGTCCCTGATTCCCGATGGTCAAATTTTCCCCGGCCCCGATCCCCGATCCCCGACGGGGAATTTATCACTACCCCCACCCCCGCCCCCAACGGGGATCGGGTTTCCCCGACCCCGAGCAATCCCCGGCTAAAAAAAAAAAAAAAAAAAAAAAATTCAGAAAATACTACAACACCACCATCATCCAAGACAGATCTAAAAACAAAAACAAAAAAAATTGTGAAACAGATCTAGAAAAAAAAAATGAAACAGATTTGAGACATATCTGAAACAGATCTGAAAAAAAAAATTCAAAAAATACAACAACATCATCATCCGAGACAGATGAGATCTGAAACAGATCTAAAAAAAAAAATGTGAAACAGATCTGAAAAAAAAAAAAAATCTGATCTGTGAGCAACGGTGGTGCTCGGCGACGTCGAGAAAGGAGGGAGTGCATGAGAGATGCTGTGTGGTAGCGATGGATTTGAGAGAGAGACAGAGAACTCAGTGAACCAGAGGAAGATGAGAGACGGAGACGAGGTAGTCCAGAGAGAGACAAGATCTGAGGTGAAAAAGGTAAAGGCAGTGGTTTATATCTAAGGTAAAGTCAGTGGTTTATCAAAAAAATAAAAAAAAAAGTAAAGTTAGTGGTTATATATATATATATATAAGGGTAAAATCGTAATTTAATATCGGGGATAAACCGGGCCGGGGATCGGGGATCGGGGACGGCGCCGGGCCGGGGACGGGATTGGGACACTGATCCCCGTCCCCGGCCCGAATATGTTCGGAGATTGATTTTTAAATACCATCCCCGTCCCGTCGGGGGTATTTTTCGGGGAAAACCCGCTCAATTCGGGGTCGGGGATCGGGGTCCCCATCGAGCCGGTTTCAAATTGCCATCCCTAGGTGCAATAGCATTAGCTGAATGCTATGTTTGGTGTGTAGAATTTTTTAAAAATGATTTGAGCATTGGTAGGCGTGCTTGGTTTGTTTTTTATATATGTTTTTGTGGAGCTTTGATTTTGGGGTTTGCTTAGAATTTCATAGTTTGGTGTTGGGACAATTTTGATTTGTGTTTGTGATAAGGATTACAAAAATACTGGATTAGTAAAAGATAAGGCTTATTTACTTGGTCTCGTTTGTCAGTTATATATTTTAGTAAAAGAGTCAAAAAATTATTATAAATTGTCACATTAATTTTTTTACTTTTTTATATTTTTTTTTATAAAAAATCAAAAAATTACTAAAATAACATATTTTCAAATGAGTCCAAGTCTCTTAGTAGCCTTTTATTGGCCAATAAGACTACAAATGATTGGTGATATCAACATCTTTTTAATATTTGCAAATTTTACTCTTCACTAATAACTATTTTTGAATTTTTTATTTTTATTTTATTTATTTATTTATTTATTTTTTGTGTGTTTGGTCAAGAACGATGATGCAAGTGAAATGCTTATACTTATGGAAGGTTTTGAAAAATATATATTTAGTGTTTAGTGTTGAAAAAAATTTAGAAGTGAATGGATATGGATTCTATTCAATGAAATGGTGTTTATATATTTAGTTTTCATTGTTAAAGAGTGTGATCCAAGAGTCATGTCCCTTCTTCGTACTTTTTCTGTTTAAATTGAATAGGTGCCAACAAGCCTATATAAAGGCGGTCTTCATTTCAGTTTTCTATATTCCAAATGTCTTAAGTTCAAGCATTTTTTTCTTGTATTATTCATCTGTGTGAGTTTGAATTTTATGAGTACAAAATGTAGTTTTGGTTCGCTGTATAATCAAAAAGTGTGTTCTCTTCATTTATGGTGATTGTTGTATCTTAGAGACTAGACGTCTAATGTTCTCAAATACCATTGGAGATGACGAAATTTTGTCTTAAAGATATAGCATTCAAACACTAGCCTCAATCACAAACTTGTTCATAAATAATCTGCAAAACTATTGCAAGATCTAATTTTGTTATTTATTTTATTTTATTTGTTATTTACTTAAATTAATTATTTGTCGGAACATTTATTTGATTTACTTTGAACGGTGACATGTACTATGAGATTGGATATAATTAATTTTTCAACTCATTTAATATTGAATTATATATACTGAGTGCCTTGAGCGCGAGTTATTTTTAGTATATATATATATATATATATATATTTCAGTGTCCGGCTTTTTTATAATTAGGTGTTTATGAAAATGTCCATGCTTGGCATTGAGCTTTCGTGAGGTAATCTACTCAAATTTCTCAACCTTGATTGAAAGGAATCTCCAATTGCAAGAGGGGTATAATTGACCCCTGTGCAGTTATACTAGGAAAGATGAGCTGTCGTATTCAAAAACCTGGGGCTGTTGTGGTTTTGTTTAACTAATGGTTTTAAATCATTGGTATAAGTTTTCTTTCGAATCCTTATTTAGATTGGAGAGGATCATTCCGACCCATGGGACTCATTATGAATTTCATTTTGATAATGTACGGGAAGCAAATATTCCGGCAAGCCCGTATTCCTTTCTTCCGAGCTCCGTCGATGTCCGATCACCTGCGAGCAAGTAATGGTGAGCTACCCGGCGGTGTGTGGCCGGAAAAACCCTCCGACGGTCAAGTTAGCACACACCTTAGGATGGATACAGAGAAGGGAGAGAGTGTTTGAGTGTAAGAAATCCTTACAGATGTGTTCGTGTTGCGTATGGGGGGCGCAGGCATGCTTATATACCTTCTGAGCCCCATAACCACTCCCAGTCATCTCCTGACACACGGCTCTGCTATCCCATCTGTCAGCATAAACCATGCCATTCACCACCTAACCTCAACTGCCTGTCATTACAGCTGGAGCTCGGCAGCCGAGCTGCCCTATCCGTTGTGCTATGCCGTGCTCCTTACTCTAGCACTTCACTGGCCAAGGCTGAGGAGGACCGGGCTAGGCGGCATCTCGGCAAAGCCTAGCCCGAGGTGCCTCCTGGGGTCGGCCTCTCTGCCGGTCAGAAAACTTCCTCGGATGTCCGCGCCTTCCAGGGCGCCGGTCGCTCGGCCTATCTGGCTTCGGCCATCTTCGGACCGAACATCCTGGCTCGACCGAGCACTGCCTTGCCGAGCAGTCTCTGTCCGGTCCGGGGTGGCACACAGCCCGAACTCTGCCCAGCCCAAGTTCTGGCAGCCCTTCTCTGGGCATACAGTCAGTCATCTCGGCCCAATGCACTGCTGGGCTTTCAACCTGTTGGGTCGATATCTCGGCCCAACTCCAGATCACAAATCACCCTCTCAATTGCCCCTTAATTCCGTCCGCGAAAGCGTGACTGGGATTACTCACTTCGACCGAGATAACATTTCTCCGGTCTTCAAGATGCCTAACCTCGTCCGGGCTAGTTGACATAATTGTCTGCAAACTTGCCCGGTTATATTCCCCGGCTGACATCTTTTCTCAAAAGTAGCTCGGCCGGCTCTTCGCCTCTTCAACCCGTCGTTTCAGTCCTGACGCCGCCATAAATAGGGACACGTGACGGGCTGCCATTGGTCATCGGGCAGCCAACCCGCCGCCCGTGCCAGAGTTTTGAATTTTGGTGGCCTTTCACTCTTATATACACACGACCTTCCTACGCTATTTCTTCCTACTGCCTTTCTACTATCTAACGATCCAAAGCTCAAGCCCTCTCCTCAATCTCGACTGCCATTCTTCGTGCTTGGAAGGACAGCTCGAGCTCTTCACAGGTAAGATCTTCGATCCCCCTAGTTGCTATTTTATTTCATATTACACACATTAGGGTACAAAAACGTAGCTTTTAGGGCAAAGGCCATAGAATCCGTCCCAAACCCCCCCACTGTTCTTGGTGTTCTTCGTCTTCCTGAAGAACGCTGAAGAACTGGGGTGAACCGGGCTCTGGGCCTTCTTTTGATCCAAAAAACCAACCAAACCGGGCAAACAACATGTTTGTTTCAACCCCAGCGAAAACCGAGATAACAAAAGGACTTGGCCGTTCAACCGGGCTAACATCTGGTCCGCTTGGGCGACCGGGCTCCTTAGATAGAATAGACAACCGAGGTGGTTTGGCACCCTTAATGACCGAGCTAAAATCCAGCACCTTTCGCGCGACCGCGCTAACACTTAACACTTGCCATCCTTTTCCTGCAGAGTCCAAGGGGACCACTGTCATTCCTGAGGCTCTCAGGACCGGGCAGCATCCAATACCCAGAGCCAAACCCCTCAGCCGGGATACACTAAGCCGGCCAAAAATGGGGAAATTCCGCTTCCTAGTGGATACTCCGGCCGCGCTCGCCGCTTTCAGAGAGGAGTACGGCGTCCCGGCCGACGTCCATCTCGAGCTGAGGGGTTTTTTTTTAAAGATCGACTTGATTTTTTTTAAAGATCATATACAAGTTGAATCTAATAAAATAAACGGTTCAAAATATTGAAATGAGACATATAATAGGCCTCATGAGCTTGAACAATTCTCTCAAGTTCATATTAGAACTAAAGAGAAGCTAGTCCCTTTAATTATTTAAGGTGAAGTGTATGTTTAAAAAAAAAAAATAGATTAATGGCAGTTTCCTTTTATTTCAAAAAAAAAAAAAACATTATTGAATTGTAATTTTTCTGATCTATGTAATAAAGGAGATGACTCTGCTTCATACCATTATTCTTTATACTATATGAGCCTTATTCTGGGTCCACAGTTATTCAAACCGTTCATCACGTAAATATCACAATGAAAACTATCTATGTAAAAAATCAATTTTATTGGATATTAATAGACATATGAACAAATTATATTTCATTTTTTAAAAAAAAACAGTAACTATGAGTTTAAATTTTAACTATTTATTTTCTAAAATAAAATAAAATAAAATATAATGTATTCATCTAGTCATCGATATCTAATGAAGTTTATTTTTGCACAAATGATTTTTATTGCGAGGCTTACGAAATGAACGGCTCGAATTATCATTGTGGATCCAGAGTAAGGCCCATAAAATACAGTGTGCCTGTTTGGTGCAGCTTAAAAGCTGCTTATTTCAGCTTTCAGCTTAATTTAAGCTATTTTGATGTGTTTGATTTAGCTTATAGCTTATAACTTATAGCTTTTTGGAAGTCAGAAATGAGCTTATTCTTTGAGTGGAGCAGGAGATGCTTAATTTATAAGTCAAAAACCAGCTTATGTTCATAGTTATAAGTTATAAGCTGTTTAGGCATAAGTTATAAGCACTTTCCCACAGCTCTACCAAACAGGGCCAGTATAGAAGAGTATGGAGAATAATTGTATCGAGATGAGTCATTTTCTTTAATAAAATATAATGGTTTTCGAAAATATTTTAGAGATACAATTGGTTAGAATAGTTAAAATTAATTTTGAATAGGATCCTACAATTAGATTTTCTTCTTCAACTTTCAATGTCCTGCCCAAAGACTCTTTGTTCTCTTTCTCTCTTCCTTTCGGTAGTTTGAAACTTGCTTTCTTTCTCTCTCTCTCCCCCTCTCTCTCACTCATGGAAGGCGAACCATCCCATTCCTCAACGCTTACTCTATCTCCAACATAATCCTAATCCTATCCTCTCGCTATCATCACTCATACTTACTTTCGCACCCTAGCGTGATCGATCAAAGTTTCTCAATTGAGGTTGAAGTGTAAAATGTTTGAGTTTGGTTATTTATAAGGAAAGACTATAGTACACACTCTTCGAAGAGTATATATCATATACATCTTATAAGTAAAGAAAAAATGATATAATAATTATAACAAAAAAGCTCATGTGTTATAACTAAAATAGAAAATTGGTCGTAAATAAAGAAAAAAATGTTATAACTATGTGTGCATATGGTATACTCTATTCAAGGGGTGTGTGTAGTCGAATTTCCCTTATAAATAGTCAAAGCAATAATATGATTTTTTTTTTAATTATTATTTGCATTTAATGATAGGGTAAATTACACTTACACCCTCTAAGGTTTGGGTTTAATACATATCATATCCGGACGTTTGAGAAATTATACTGACCCCTTGTCATTGTAATTATTTAGACGAAATTAACGTTTGTATCAAAAAGACATTGAATTCGTACATACTCTTTTCTTACTTTGCTTTATTTCTTCTTCTTCTTCTTTTTTTTTTTTTTCCGTTCATTTGTTTTATTTACTTTTTCTTTTCTAATGTAATTTTTTTTTTTCTCTATCAGGAGTTGTTGCCTTTTATATAGGTAGGGAGTTTGTGAAATGAGATTATTAACCACAGGGGTGATAATGTAATTTCTATAACATCAGTAGATGGGATGTAATCAAACCAAACCTCAGAGGGTGTTAGTGTAATTTACCCTAAATGTGATATTTTCCTATTTTATAAACCTACTAAATGTAGTTCTTATTGTCCTTCAATTTACTTTATCCTAATTCAAAGAACAATATGATATTTACATTTTATTTTAAACCTTATAAATTTTATATGACTGTTATTACTCAATTCAAAATATAATATAATATAATATTCTGTTTTTCTTTTTTTTTTAGATGGGCAAATATTATGTTTATAAATGACAAATAGTCGTAGAGATCATGTGCTCAGAGATTAGCAAATTGTTTTCGGTCTGTCAAAGTGTGGTGCCCAACCCAAATTTCAGGACACCATGCCTAAAAAAATTGATATATAATTGTAGAATAGTACATCACATGCTCATCATTTTTACAGATTGCAAAGTTTTGGTAGAAAGCCTATCCAATGGATGTGATCTGGAGTGGAAGGTGGACATTGTAATTCAGAATATTCTGGCTCCTAGTAAGTTATTTTGACTTTCTATGTATTTTGAACGCACAAAGACAAGTAGTCGAGTCAGCCCACAAGCTGTAAACTCTTTTTTATGATCTCATATATATATATATATATATATATTGTTTATTTTCAAAAAAAAAATAAAAAATACAAAATACAAAAAAGTATTGTTTGCCATAGAACATTCATATCTTGTACTAGCTGCTTTAACTTATTAGCCTGTTTCAAGTAAATAAATAAGCCTAGTTAATAAAATTGATTGATAAGTGTCCCTTCTTTTATTCCCAAAAAGCATTTCTTTTATTCATAGAAAGAATCAAAATGGAGCGAAGATATGTACAGTTGAGTAGAATATATTACAATTAATAGAAAGCATTAGAATGGAGAGTTACGTACACTGGAGTAGAATATTGAAATTAATGTTAGGAAAATATAAGATTCTCCACTGGAGTAGAATATTGAAGGGCAAATTACATATACACCCCTCCAGGTTTGACAAAATTACAGATACCTCCCTGAGGTTTGAGAAATTACGAATTCCCCCTGAATGCTATATTTGCATAAGAAATTAGGGGGTAATTTGTTATGAAATATAAACCTCAGGGGGTAAATTGTTATGAAAATACAAACCTCAGGGGGGCGGGATGTAATTTCCGAAACCTCAGGGGGGTATCTGTAATTTAACCAAACCTGGAGGGGTGTATATGTAATTTGCCCAATATTGAAATTAATGTTAGGAAAATATAAGATTCTCCATAAGTAAATCAATTAATGGGAATAAAAGTTAATACAAAAAAATTAAATCAACAGTAACATAAGAATTTTTACGTGGTTCTCTCAATGTGAGGTACGTCTATGGATCGAAATTTGATTCCACTATCAACCAAAAAGTTTCCAAATGATTACAAACGAGACACGAATGGTCTCACAAACCACCCTTAGGTGAATTCTAAATAATCATAAATAAATAAAAGAAAATATTTCACCAAATAGATGAATAAAAACCTTTAAAACATATTGTAAAAGATCCAAAATAATAAACCCAAATAATCCACGCACTGCCACTGTGTCCAAATAAACTTCCAAGCATCCATCAGAATCAAAGCACCCACAAGGCATCCACTGAAAGAAAAACAATTCTAGCTGCCGCAGCACACCACGGGAAAAGCAAACCAATACCTATCTGTGGGGATATATTTTCTGAATACCAACATGTGGCATGGTGACGCCGACGTGTCAGCCGAGGTGCCACGTGTCCTGGTCGTGACGCCGAGATCATCTCGGCGAGGCCGAACTTAACTCCGAAGATATCGAAATCCGAGATAAACGAATAATGGACAAGAGTCCTAAGACGAGGAGGGGACTTAACCAAGATAAGGATAAAGCTCTTATGGCATGTTTGATTGGAAGGATTAAAGCATGGGATTGGGATTATTAATCCGTGGGCCCAATCATCCTATGTTTGTTTTGACATTTTGATTTAGGATTATTAATCCAATGGATAATTAATCCAACAAATTTGTAGGATTATTAGTAATGGGGTAGGGGTGGGATAATTAATACCACACTAATTTAATAGGATTATTAATACCTCACTATTAGTGTTGTGAATCAAACATGGCCTTAGGGAGTTTATCTTTATCTCTTAAAGAGTCCAAAGTAAGCACTAAATTGGAGTTCATAGAAGTCATACTTCTAGAAGGACTTGGATTGAGTATATTATAAAAGAGAGGCACCCCCGTGGATCTAAGGTATGCAATTTATGTTTTGAGTATTAAGTTTTGCACTTGATTATCTTTGAGAGATATACTGACTTGATCGTCGGAGTGCCCCCAGGTGGAAGAACCACCGCTGGAGCCTTTTCTTTCTGTTACAGGTTACTGAAGCCATCTACTCTGCCTGTGCTCTCCAGCTGGTTACTAAGCAGGCAGTGTGGTCAGATTTTCACCCACACAATTTGGCGCCGTCTGTGGGAACGAAGGAAGAATAGATGGCCAGTAACGGACAGCAGGAAAATATTGGGGGATGACGCTCCCACTGGGAGTGGCAGACCAATTGACCTTGACATTGAAGGAGACAACCACAATACAGAAGCCCGTGACCAGGGTCACAGAGAGAAAGACGTCATCCAGGAAGGCGACACGTCAAAAAGGACAGACCAAGGAAAGTACTATAATGAAGATAACCTCCAGGTATGGAGGGACAGATACCTACGGAGGGATGAGGAAGTAAAAGAATTGGCAAACAAGTTGGCAGACCTTCAGTCAGTCGTCAACTTCATGATGCAGAATAATGTTATGCAGCCACCATACCCGCTGCAAGATACGCCGATGCCAGCAACCAACGCCCAGAAGGGCGGAAGAAAAACAATCCCCGACGTCCCTCAGCATACCAGGAGCGGAAGGCATTCTCACCGGCCTTCCAGAGAAGTCGGACGAGAAGAACCGAGGCAAGAAAAGTCCCGAAGGACGCACCACATGAAGAATCCAGAGCCCAAAGAACATCGGCATGTTCAAAGGCAAGCACTCTGCTTTGACACAACCCATGGAGAAAGATCCAAACGGGCCCACCACGAGGACGAAAGCAGTGTACCAAAAAGACTAAAATCCATAGACAGCCGAGCTCCAGGAAGGAGCAAAGAAGACCTGAGGGACTACCTCAAAAGGAGGCAGCAGAATGTTGAAGCCGAGGTAAACTCCCCAGTAAAACCGAAGACAGCCTTCTCGGTGGAACTGGACAAATTCAAACCACCAAAAAGATTCAGTATGCCGAGGTTTCAAATTTATGATGGCAAGTCAGATCCAAACTTTCATGTTGGACTATACTTGAATTCAATGGCGTTATATAGCGGGAACGAGCCGTTGCTCTGCAAAGTATTCCCCTCATCCTTTGGGGAAATTGCATCTGATTGGTTCCATAAATTACCAAAGGGAAGCATAAAGACATGGAAAGGCCTGGCCGAGATGTTTGTGGCCAGGTTCGTGACCAACAAGCTGCAACCCCTGAGGGTTGATGCTTTGATGGCTCTAAGAATCACCAAGGAAGAAGGCCTTAAGGCCTATGCGAAGAGGTACTACGAGGTGTTCAACCGAATACCCGAATGTAACCAAGAGGTAGCGGTCGTGTCTTTCAAGAATGGCCTGAAAGATGACTGCCCACTACGGAAGTCTTTGGCAAAAACATTGCCAAAAAGCATGGAAGAACTCATGGCAAGAATTGAGAAGTACGCCAGAGCCGAAGAAGATACATCGGGAAACAAAGAGGTAAAGCAAGAAAAGGGCAATGGCTCGCCGAAGCGAGGCCGAGGCAACAATGGGCCGACCAAACAAGAAACAGAGTTGAGAAGTAAACAGGCGGTAACGACGGTATTCCGAACCCAATCCATAAAGTCCTAGATCAAATTCGAAACCAACCTTATTTCAGGGCTCTAGCGAGAGCACCAGGGGAATTCATGGGAAGGAACGTTGGTAGACGTTGTGCCTACCACAATGAAAAAGGACACCCAACTCAAGGTTGCAGAGCCTTGAAAGCACACTTGGAGGACCTGGTGAGACAAGGCCTTCTGAGGGACCTGGTCGATGAAGCCAGGACAAGGGAAGAACAGGCAAGGTTGCCTCAAGCACCAGCAGCGCCGCCTCCCCCAGCACAGCCACCACAAGCAGGAGGACCGAGGGTGGTTAATGTGATCCACTCAAGGGTCAACGAAAACGAAGTCAGAGGGGAGACCCAAAAGGTAAGACATTTATAGCATGTCTACCAAGTCGGGGAGAAGAGATATCGGCCAGAAGAATGCCAAGGGCCGATGATAGCCTTTACTGAAGCCGACCTGGAATTGGTCCAACATCCGCATAATGATGCCTTGGTAGTATCCCTCCAGGTTGGGGAGTGCCAAGTGAAACGCATCCTAATAGATCAAGGCAGCTCCTGTGACATCATGTATGTCAGATGTTACAAGGAGCTGGGCCTTCACCCTGATGACTTAGAACAATCCAGCGGCCCGATGGTCGGCTTTAATGGAACGCCGACATGGCCACTGGGCGCAACAAGCTTGGAAGTACAAGCCGGCACTAAGAAGATCCAGACGGAATTTCTGGTAATTGACATGCCCTCACCATACAACATCATCTTGGGAAGGCCGTGGTTGCATGCAATGGGGGCAGTTCCCTCAACGTTGCATCAACTACTGTGGTTCCCAACAGAGCATGGGATTGAAGAAGTCAGAGGGGATCAACTGCAAGCAAAAAACTGCTCCATGACAACAATGAAGTCCACCTGTAGTATACGAGAGCCAAGGAACGCAGAAGTTGAAGATGAGGACATGGAGGTCCTAGAAGACGTCAGGAAAGAACCAGCCGAAAAAAGCGAAGAGGCGCTAAAAAAAATCTTCGTCCAGGAGAACGACGAAGAGTGTTTCTTTCTTCACGGCTCAGGCTTAGCTAGAGAAGAAGAGAAAGAACTGGAAGATTTTTTAAGGGCAAACATAGAGGCGTTCGCCTGGACACCTTATGAAATGCCAGGCATTGACCCCGAGGTCACTTGCCACAGACTGAATGTCGACAGATCAGCAAAACCTGTGATTCAACGAGCCAGAAGACCGACGTTGATGCACGTCGAAGCAGTAGAAGAAGAGGTAGACAGACTCCTGGAGGCCAGGGCCATCCGAGAAGTTCAGTACCCAACATGGCTGTCCAACACAGTAGTAGTAAAAAAGAAGAATGGCAAATGGAGGGTTTGTGTAGACTTTACCAGCCTCAACAAAGCTTGCCCCAAAGACAGCTTTCCTCTGCCCAAAATCGACCAACTGGTAGACGCCACTTCAGGACATGAAAGGATGAGTTTTTTGGATGCATACAGAGGGTACCACCAGATTGCCATGTACCCTCCAGACGAGGAGAAGACCGCGTTCATCACCCCTAAAGGCCTGTACTGTTACAAGGTAATGCCTTTTGGGTTGAAAAACGCAGGAGCAACCTATCAGAGGTTAGTGACAAAGATGTTTAAGCACTTGATTGGCAAAACAGTAGAAGTCTACATCGACGACATGGTCGTGAAGACCAAGGAATCAAAGGGTCATCTTGCCGACCTAAAAGAGGTCTTTGACATACTTAAAAGATATCGGCTCCGACTCAACGCCTCGAAGTGCGCCTTTGGAGTTGGATCAGGTAAATTTTTAGGATATCTGGTAACAAGAAAGGGCATTGAGGCCAGCCCAGACCAAATCAAGGCCATCCTGGACTTACAGAACCCGACATCGGCAAAGCAAGTTCAAGTGCTTACTAGAAGGGCCGCAGCCCTAAACAGATTCATCAGCAGAAGCTCAGATAAGTGCGGACCCTTCTTCAACCTGGTAAAAAAAGCCACAGACTTCCTATGGACAGAAGAATGTGAAGCCGCCTTAACCGACCTAAAAAAGTACTTGACCACAACTCCGGTTCTTTCCAACCCAGTACCAGGGGAGGAACTGTTTTTGTACTTAGCAGTCTCAGAACACGCAGTCAGTGCAGTGCTAATCCGAGAGGAAAAAGGAGAACAAAAGGCTGTTTATTATGTAAGTAAAACTTTGGCCGAGGCAGAAACAAGATACCTACCACTAGAAAAATTAATGCTGGCCTTAGTAATGGCTTCAAAAAAGTTGAGCCATTACTTTCAGGCACACAAGATTGTGGTCCTAACAGAGCACCCACTGAAGTCCTTGTTGCAACAAGGAGACTTAACAGGAAGGATAACAAAATGGGCAGTAACCCTGGGCCAGTTTGACCTGGAGTTTAGGCCGAGAACAGCAATAAAGGGCCAAGTTTTGGCCGACTTCATCGCAGAACTCACACCTGAAGCCATCGCACATCGAGCTCTGTCGAGCCAAGATGAGCATTGTCCCAACAAGCAAAAAGAATCCCAGCCAAAGACAAAAAAGCAAGAGAAAGAGAAGCTCAGACCCTGCAGCATCTACATCGGCGATTCATTCAGACTATTCGTCGATGGAAGTTCAAACCGCCAGGGAGCAGGGGCAGGAGTACTGCTGATATCTCCAGATGGAGAAATAGTAGAACAGTCCATCCGTTTGGGGTTCAAAGCCTCCAACAATGAAGCAGAATATGAAGCATTAATTGCAGGGCTAAAGCTGGCAGCAGCAGCAGAGGCAGATGAGGTAATTATTTTTTGTGATTCACAACTCATTGTTAACCAGTCAACAGGAGAATTTGCAGCCAGAGACGAAAGAATGTCGGCATATGCAAAGGAAGTCATCAGATTGGTAGCCCTATTTCAGAACTGCAGATTACTCCAAGTTAGCCGAGATGACAATACCCACGCCGACGCGTTGGCTAACCTGGCCAGTTCAATTCAAACTGGAAGAACAAGGACAATTATGATCGACTACATGTCGGCCCCGAGCATAGATAAACAGAGCACCGAACAAGAAGCAATGTGCGTGGACTTGGGGCCAAGCTGGATGGATGCAATCATTGCATTCCTAAAAGAGGGGAAGCTGCCAGAAAACCATAAGGAAGCACATAAAATCAGACTGAAGTCGGTCAGATTCAGTCTAACAGCAGAAGGCCATCTCTACAGAAGGTCCTTCACTGGGCCGCTTTTAAGGTGCGTACACCCTTTGCAGGTTGAAGATTTTCTTTACGAAATTCATGAAGGAATTTGTGGAAGCCATGCTGGGGGCAGATCATTAGCCCACAGGGCCATTACCCAGGGGTATTGGTGGCCCTACATGCAAAAGGATGCCGAAGCCTATGTAAAGAAGTGTGAACAATGCCAAAGGTTTACACCTTTGATACATCAGCCAGCTGCCGACCTAAACCCAGTATCCAGCCCTTGGCCATTTGCCCAATGGGGGATGGATCTGGTTGGACAACTTCCCCAGGCAACTGGGCAAAGAAAATACTTGCTGGTAGCGACAGACTACTTTACAAAATGGATAGAGGCAGAACCTCTTGCCAAAATCCGAGATGTGGACGTCAAGAATTTTATATGGAGAAACATTATCACCAGATTTGGGATTCCAAGAGCAATAGTTGCCGACAACGGAACACAGTTTGACAGCAAACTCATCAAGAACTTTTGTGCAAAATTCAAGATCAAGAATTATTTCTCAACACCAAGTTTTCCTCAAAGCAATGGGCAAGCAGAGGCATCCAACAAAGTAATTCTGGATGGAATAAAGAAGAGGCTGCAGGCAGCAAAAGAAAAGTGGGTAGACGAGTTGCCCAACGTACTTTGGGCATATCGGACTACGCCGAGAAGATCAACAGGAGAATCCCCCTTTGCCATGACTTATGGCACAGAAGCAGTCATCCCATTGGAGATCGGCATCCCAGGGATCAGAACCCAAGGAGTAGAGAATGGCACAAATGACATACTCTTAGGCCGAAATCTGGATTTGTTGGAAGAACGAAGAGAGAAAGCTGCAATTCAGCTTGCAGTATACCAGCAACAGCTTGCCAGAGCTTACAACAAGAAGGTCAATCCAAGAGATTTTCAAGTCGGCGACCTAGTCCTGAGAAAGGTCGTCGGGAACAAGAAGGATCCCAGGGAAGGCAAGCTTGGCCCAAACTGAGAAGGACCCTACAGAATTACTTCAGTATTAGGCAATGGAGCTTATCGGCTTGAGGACAATGAGGGCAAAGCATTACCCAGACCTTGGAATACTTGTAATTTGAAATTTTTCTATCATTAGATATACATCATTTTTTGGCCGATATCATCAATAAAGTCTTTTCAGAATTCTTTCAACACATATGATTGATAAAGTTATACATTGATGTTTATTGAAGACATAATGAATATGAACCCAAGTCAAACTCAGGTTCACATTGGGGGCAAAGAAAAAGCAGAGATTATTTCTTAATTCACTTGTTAAAATTTGTAGCAATTTACAAGTTGGAATTAAGCTGATTCCTTATCTTCACTTGTTGAAATTTGTAGCAATTTACAAGTTGAAGTTAAGCCGAGATTATTCCTTAATTCACTTGTTGAAATTTGTAGCAATTTACAAGTTGGAATTAAGCTGATTCCTTATCGTCACTTGTTGAAATTTGTAGCAATTTACAAGTTGAAGTTAAGCCGAGATTATTCCTTAATTCACTTGTTGAAATTTGTAGCAATTTACAAGTTGAAGTTAAGCCGAGGTTATTACTTAAGTTCTCATAGCAATATATGAGTTGCTTAAACCTAAGGAAGATGCTTAACACTTGTTGAAATTTGTAGCAATTTACAAGTTTATGTTAAGCCGATATATGATCACCCGCTGAGGTATACAGAAATTTACAGGTTGAAGTAAAGGCTAAGTATATTGTTTACTACTTGTTGAAATTTGTAACAATTTACAAGTATGATAGACCGAGATCACTGTTTAATACTTATTGAAACTTGAGAAGAAGCTTGCAAAGTTTACATTGAGTAGTATATGCTTTATACTTGTTAAAATTTATGCAAGGTTTGCAGGTCAGTATCTTGCCGAAGTAAAAGTTTTGTAGTTATACCCGAGGTATGTATCCCCGAGAAGATTGCACAAAGGAAGCAAAATGGAAAAGCATGCAAAAATTTCTAAGTATAGGATTACGCAGAAGCAATCAACGGAACATCACAAGATTAAAAAACATCTATAGAAAGAGCAGTTGCAGTTACATAGAGAAAAAGCCATAAGAAGGAGTTTTTCATTGTCCAGAAATTAAAAGAGAGTACAAATTGCAAAGTGCAAAAAAAGAAGAAAAAAGTTCAAAAGACATTTTTTCAAGACTCTTCGGTGTTAGCCGCTGCAGGGACTGGGACCTCGGACGATTCTGGTGGAACCTCCTCGGCAACCTTTTCTGCTTCAATCTCAGCATCAATCTCAGCCAGCGTATTGTCTAGATTTCTTTCAGCCAAAAGAAGGTCGGATGATAGTTGCCCGATGGCAATTTCCTTGGGTGACCCCCCAACCTCATCACCCTCCTCATCCAAGGTTAAATCCATCACTTGCTCAGCAGGAGGAGGGGACTTAGCTTCAGCAGCATCCTTGGGTTTTCTCACCAAGGCCTCATCATCATTTTTTCCTTCATCCTCATCTTCGGCATCAGCCTCAGTCTCTGATTCAACCTGACTTGGAGGAGGAAATGGTAAAGGAATGGCATCGGCCTTACGAAAGGGCGAGTCAACAGGAAGATCAAGTTTTTTTATCAGGGACATCCAACCAAGGGAAAATCCCCTGTTGCATGCCTGCCTGAATTGAAGTTTATAATCCTCTGCGACGTTGGTCATACCCTGGGCATAGGCCTTTTCATCGGCCTCTTTGACTTCGGCCTCTTTGGTGGCCAGAGCTTGCTGGAGCTCTTTCTCCGCTTGGGCCTTCTTAGCCTCGGCCTCTCTTTTCTCAGCCTCAGCAACTTTTTTAACGACCTCAGCGGATTCGGCCTTCTCAAGAGCTAAAGTTTGGGCCTTAGTAGCCGCCTCGGCCTGATCTTCCAATTTTTTCATCCTTGATTCTAGAGATTTGATCTCTTTCTTCATGGAAGATGCTTCCCTCTTTATATCAACCAACCTTTGCCGATTTTCAAAAGATTGCATTGAAAATGAATGGGCGTGTTGGATGGCCTGAAGAAAAAACAGAAGTATTAGAAAATATTCTCAGTAAGAAACAAGAAGGAAGAATCACAAGTACAAACAGGAACACTTACTTGAACGGAGTGTTGGAGCATAAGAGCGTAATTCTCATACTCACTAAGCTAAGCATTTCGGTTCAAATCCTTCGTAAGAAGAAGAGCAGTGCTGAGGGCGACACCAACGTTAATATCGACGGCACTTTCACTGGCCATGATAGGCCTATCCTCCAGAGTTAGTTCAGGAGCCCATGGAACGTCGGGCTTCTTTGACGCCGAGGTCGTCGCAGACGATGACCTTGGCCTCTTTGATTGTGTGGACCCCGAGGGTTGGGTCTCAGCGGATCTTTTTGTGGAAGCAGAGGTAGCCTTTTTGCTCTCAGCCAGTTGAGAGATAGGCAAAGCATCCTCAGCCTCGGCGTCAGTGGCCTTGGCTTTGGGCTGAGCCTTTTTTACTCTCTTCGGCTTTGGTGGGGGCATCGCATGCGATGGTACAGCATCAGCGTTGGTTGGAAGGTCAGCAAGAAGATCTTGAACGACAGGCCTTGGACGAACCATCTCGGCAGTCTTCACAAGTCTTCGTCGACGTTTACGTTCTGGAATTGGTATTAAGTAGGGGGCCGAAGTGGATGGAAGATTGGCTGGGTCAGAGGTGGATCCTTGATCTGTTCGGGATGAAGAAGCGAGTACAGTTGTAGCAATAGGTGGAGAGAGGCTCTTTTTCTTCCTTTTTGGGATGTCGGGTAAAGTGGATTTATATGTAGGGATGAAGTTTAGTAACAGTGGGGATTTTCGTTTATGGACTGGAAGGTCAAGGAGTTTTTTCAGATCTGTTCCTGGGAAGAAGGATTGACGGAAGTTTTTCGGTGGCTGATGAAGATCTGCAGGACAAAGAAACAGACGTCAGAAACAGAAAGTATTAAAGACTTAAATAAAAACAACTAAGTGTTGGCTCAGGGCTCTTACCCTTGCCCTCTTTTACTGTTCGAGAAAGAGGGTAGAGGTGGACATCTTCATCTGGGCCAAATTCCCAATTTCCCGAAGCGATAACAAAGTCATCCCCAGCCCCCTTGTTGGAGTCTGGGAGGTCGGCTACAATTTTGTACTTGGTAGACCTCGGCTTAAGGTAATAAACAAAGCCCCTTTCCTTCAGGTTGAGGGGGCACATTGTATAACAGTACTGAAGGTCGGCCAGGGTGATCCTAAGATTCTCTTGCCTAGCTAAAGCTATAATACCGTTAATCACCCTATAGGAGTTGATGGTAAGTTGCATGGGGTTCAGCTTGTAGAAATAAAGAACTTCACGAAACAAGGGATCAAGTGGAAGCCGAAGTCCACATTCAGTAAAGGCAACTATAGGAAAGGGCATCGTATGGTCTGTGGGCATGATGGTATCATCGTCCCCAGCTAGCTTAAGGTGAACATCGGCTGGGATAGAGAATTCCTGCCTAAAGTATTCAAGTTTTGTTGGGGTATTTACCCTATGCCTCCACATACCCATTACGTCGGTCTAAACAAAAAGGAGTGTGTTTCAGAAGATGGACGTTTTAGAAGGATTGTAAAAACCTCGCCAAAGGCCTAGGAAAGGACTGATAAGGCTTGTTTCGGTTTTTCCTAAAATTTGAAGGTTCTACACACAAATCCCAAGCCTAAGAACTATAAAGATCAAGATCGAAGGCACAGATCTGGGACAGATACAAAAAAGAGAAAACAAAGACGAAGTTTCAGATTCAAGAACAAAGATGGACTATCAGAAACACGAAGAATACAAAGGGATAAAGGTCAAGAATTATGGCAAGAAAAATGTTGAAACAGTGCAAATGTTCAAAATATGAGAGAAATCGAGCAACAAAGCAGTAATGGTAAAAACACATAAAAAATTGGGAGTAAAGGAAACAGGGCCTTACCAGAACAAATGAAGTCGGAAAGAACGACGCCGAGAAATAGTAACGATTGCAGGCACAACGAAACGGAGGAAACTTTGCTAAGGTGAAGGGACAAAAAATCGCAGAACTTCGAGTTAGAACAATGGCAGATTCGAAAGAGCTTCTTCAGAGAGAAAGAGCAAGAAATCAGAATGAAAAAGTGAAGAAAGAAAGAGGCAAGGAAAAGTTTTGACAAAAACATGAAACGGCGGCAAAAATAGGGCATTTATTACGCCTAGAGCAACGCACGCGTCAGACGGCGCAGACAAATGACAGACGGCTTTCAGGCACGTCACAGACACGCTCCAATGAAGACAATACACGTGAAAAGAACGGTTAGATATGCATGACAGCTCATGAGCGTGGGAGAGTACGTTCGAAACCTTGTTCTCCGAAGAGAATACATCGGCTCGAAGTGGATTATCTCGGCTAAACGGTTTTTTTAGCCATTACTCAGAAAAGAAACGTCGAAATATCGATATAGGTTCCATCACCTCAGAATGCCGAGGTAATAGAACCTAGGGGGCAGTTGTGGGGATATATTTTCTGAATACCAACACGTGGCATGGTGACGCCGACGTGTCAGCCGAGGTGCCACGTGTCCTGGTCGTGACGTCGAGATCATCTCGGCGAGGCCGAGGTTAACTCCGAAGATATCGGAATCCGAGATAAACGAATAATGGACAAGAGTCCTAAGACGAAGAGGGGACTTAACCAAGATAAGGATAAAGCTCTTAGGGAGTTTATCTTTATCTCTTACAGAGTCCAAAGTAAGCACTAAATTGGAGTTCATAGAAGTCATACTTCTAGTAGGACTTGGATTGAGTATATTATAAAAAAGAGGCACCCCCGTGGGTCTAAGGTATGCAATTTATGTTTTGAGTATTAAGTTTTGCACTTGATTATCTTTGAGAGATATACTGACTTGATCGTCGGAGTGCCTCCGGGTGGAAGAACCACCGCCGGAGCCTTTTCTTTCTGTTACAGGTTACTGAAGCCATCTATTCTGCCTGTGCTCTCCAGCTGGTTACTAAGCAGGCAGTGTGGTCAGATTTTCACCCACACACTATCAAATATTGTTAATTCTTATGTTTTATATCAAAATTCTAGTTGCTATTAAACTAATTATAAAAAAATTCATTAGGTTTCTAAAAATTAGATATAATATGTAAAATTTATTATACTCAAACCAAATTAAAAAAAATTTAACAAATCAATTGGGTTTCATACACTACTAACAAGATATACCCCAAAAATTAAAAGCAACAATTTGCAAAGCACTTCGCCAAAGTTTTTGCCTTTGTTAAATAAGACAAAGACTAAGCCTCGTTTGGCAAGTGGCTTTTTTAATCAAAAAATCAAAAAGTCATTAAAAAAATCAAAAAGCCTATTACCCGTACGAAAAAATCAAAGATTTTCTTTTCTCTCTACTTTTTGTATATCTTTTCGTAAAAAATCAAAAAGTCATCCCAAACATACTAATTTTTTTAACTCATATTTTAGCCAAATAGCTAAAAAATTACTAAATTAGTCTGTTCCTAAACGAGGCGTTAGCCTATTATTTTCCCTCCGGAAATGATATATAAATATATATGTGGGGCATAATTAAAAAGACTTCCATAGACAAAGAAAAAGGGGAAAAAAATGAAAAAGAAAACCCAGATTTCAGGATGCCATGCCTTAAAAAAAAAAAAAAAAAAAAAAAAAAAAAAAAATCATGCGCTCACAGATTAGTAAATTGTTTTTGGTTTCAAAGTGTGGTGCCCCCACCCAGATTTCAGGATACCAAGCCTAAAAATATTGATAAGTAACATAACAAAAAGTAAGTTTGGTGACATTTTGTAGTAAGTTTAATAATATTGTAATAAGTATAATCAGTCCGATGATAAATAATTCTATTTTTTCTTCAAAAAAAAAAATGAAAAATACTACCTTGGTTTTTGAGAGGGAAAAAAAAAATTCACTTTTTGTGCATATAATTTTATTTTATTTTGTTATCAATAGATATCTAATTTATGAGATTGATTAGAGCATAGTGCCCCAAAATGATCACGTAGCGACTTTAAGATTTCTATTTTTTCCTCACATGTGCAAGGTTTCATATTTAGGGAGCGTTTGCATACAACTAAAAAATATTATTTTTTTAACTCTTTTTGGTCTGTACTAACATTTTTTTAAAATTATGCCGAATCTTTTTATTTTTTAGGTTTGTCTTTTGCAGAAAAATTTAAAATCTAAATTTTTTTTTTTGAAAAAATACCCAAAAAAAAACTAAAAAGTCTAAAAAAAGCAAATTGTTTTTGACTCTTTTTTTTTTTTCTTTTTAAACTTTTCAATTTTTCATTTTACTTGTTGGGCCCGTCTAGTTAAGTAAAATTTAAAACTGTAAAACTTTTTAATTTTTTTTTTTAAAAGACAATAAAAAAAAAAAGCCAGTAAACAACCAATCTGTGATCAAGTCACAGTAGCGATCTATGGTGTCTTGGTGGAGGTTTTTTCTGAATCTTTTTCGATGATTCGAATCGTTCATATTATAGAATTTATTGAATAGATCATCCATGCAAAAAATCAAATTAATTGGAAACAGGAACATATTTGTTTTTTAAAAAATAAACGATTAATATTATCTTAATAACTTTTGTAAAACAATTTGAACTGATCATAGGTTTACAAATTTTTGATTAACCTGATTTTTGTATGAATGATATACTCGACGAACCTCACAATATGAACGGTTCAGATTATCAAAAAAGGCTGAAAACAACTCCCCACCAAAGCACCACAGATCCTTGCTGTGACTTTAGTGAGAGCAGGATCCCCCAATCCCACAATTGATCAAGATTTTCGATGTAATAATTTTATCCAGAAGAGTTTGTTTCCCAGATAACATCTAACGAATTGACTGAGGTAGCATGTTGTCACAGCAATGGTATCGTTTGGCTTTTAGTCCATTTATTTAATAGAAAAAAAAATGATTTTTGGTGAAAAGCCTCTCCCATTGGGCCTATTTTTGTGTGAGGTCCACCGAATAAAATATTGGTCCCAAAAGTCCCTCAAATTAAAAAATATGATGAAAAGACTAAAATATCCTTCCATATAAATGGGCAAGTATGAAACAATTGAACCATTTCTGTCTCCCCTCACTTTGTTTCAACACTTAAAAATCGTCCTCTGAAAATCGTCATCCGAAAACCATAGCATCCGAAACCCTCCTTCTACCACCATCATAGTATCCGAAATCCTTCTTCCACCACCATTGTGAGCATTCGAAACTCTCCTTCCACCACCGCTGTAGCGTCCGAAACCCTCATTTCACCACTGTTGTAAGCGTTCAAAACCCTTATTTCACCACCGCTATGAGCATTTGAAACCCTTCTTCCACCACAGCTGTGAGCGATGATGCCATCGACATTGAGAAGCTTTTATCAATGCCTCTTGATTTTTTGTTGTATGTGTTTTGTAGCCTTTGCTCATTACGTAAATGTGTAATATGTACAAATGATTTCGGTTTTCTAGAAATTTTCCTGAATTTAGGCCAATGTTCTTGATCTTGCAGCAAATTTTCAATATGATATTGTCAATATATGTTTTTGTGGTCTTTATATGTAATTTCTATACATTTCTAGAAGTATCTCTATTTCTTCACATCATTACTTGACTATGGCGATGCAGCTGTGTCAATATTATTGGTTGTAGAATTTTTGTCAGTGTTTTTTTATTTTTTATTTTCTAGTGTATATTGGTCAGAGTAAAATTTTACTTCCAACTAAAGTAAAATTTTACTTTCAATGAGAGTAAAGTTTTACTTCTAAACAGAGTAAAATTTTACTTTAAAAATTTACTATTTCATTACAATGTTTGTGCATTTTTATACCTTTATCAATGCCTTTTAATTTCTTGTTGTATGTGTTCTCTAGCCTTTGTTCATTACATACATTTGTATATCAATATATATATATATATGTGAATGTGATTGGAGTTTCATCATTTCTTTTATTTCAATGTGAATGTGAATTGTACATGTTAATTTCATAACTGCGTTGCGTATAGTCACAATTGAGACAAGGTTTTCTTGGAATTTTCCTGAATTTAGGTCAATGTTCTTAATCTTTGCAACAAATTTTTAGGCTGATATTGTCAATATATGTTTTTGTGGTCTTTATGTGTAATTTCTATACATCGCTAGAAGTATCCCTATTTCTTCACCATCATTTCTTGAATATGGCGATGCAGCTGTGTCAATATTATTGGTTCTAGAATTTTGTAGGTGTTTTTAGTTTATTTCCTAGGGTATATTGTTCAAAGTAAAATTTTACTTCCAATTAGAATAAAATTTTACTTTCAATGAAGTAAAGTTTTACTTCTAAACAGAGTAAAATTTTACTTTCACAATAGAACTTTAGTGTTTCATTACAATGTTTGTTCATTTTTATGCTTCCCCTTCGCACTCAGATTTTTTTTTTTTTTTTTGCATTATTCTTTATTTTCTTTAGTGCTTATTGTTTTGTCACTTTGTTATTTAAAGTAAAATGTTATACTGTTGATACAAGGAAACTTTTTAATGTTCTAAAATGGTTGTTTCTAGAAGCAAATATGGAGATGGCGATGATGATGATTTTGAAGTTCCACCAAAAGAAGAAACTCCCTAAAAAACGCAGCAAAAGTAATAAAAAATCCATGAGCAACATGGATAATTCATCTGATGATGATTTTGTGCTTCCATCAACGAGACTAAGAAAGGGCTCTCCTAGTGAGGATGAAGGCTCTCATGAAAGCAATCAAATGCCTTCAATAACAAAACCTTTAAATTCGAATATTATATGTGGAGTACGGGAGAGTGAGAACTACGTGAAACAATATAGGTCAAATGTTGTGTCATTGACAAACCTAATACGAGACACAAAGTTCACCGAAAGGCACATTACTGCCCTCGAGAGAACACCTTTTGGGATGTTATTCAAATCTTTTTGGAAGAAAGAAGATGCGGTGTTGAAAAAGTTCAAGAAAGTTGACGATAATGTCATGGATGTGATCAAGTTTTATGATTTTCATGCAAAGAGATTCAAGCTTGAGGGAAAACATGTGACATACGGAATAGTGACGTTACTATAGACACCCCATTTTGACCGCTCCTAAGACTTAGGCGCTTTTTTTTTTATTACCCGATGATGAAACTAAGAATGTGTCTCTTACATAATCCTCAATAAGAATAATGGAATTTGTAATAACCCTCGTCACTGTTTACCGAATAACCACTGATTACCGTTAAACTGAACTGATTATGACTGATAAGTGAACTGAATGAACTACTGAACTGACTGACTGAAATTGAAACTAAACTGACTGAGTATGCCTGTTTTATTGTAATTCTATCTATTTGGTTATTTGATTATCTGTTCGTGCTTTTGTGTTTAAACTGCTAATTGAAGGCCTTATCAGCGGCCGAATCCGAAATTGATTGATGATCTATGATCGTTAGAATTAATGCGATTTTATGGTATATTTATCTGAAAACTGATTTGGTATGATTAAATTAGATTAAAATGAGTTAAATTGCATGGTTACACTTATTTACCAACTTGCCCTATTAGTGGGCCACTATCTAGCATCTATTTGAGCCTTCACACACATTTCATCAGCTCCTTTCTTGCACTCAACCGACCAAGAGTGGGAGAGTGAGAGAATTGAGTTCGAACTTGGAGATTTGCTTGGAATTGGAAGGAGTTCTTGCTAGATTGAACCTCTAGACTTGTAATTGAGGAACCTGGGTATGAATTTCATTCTCTTGATTGTGTCTTTAAGTTGATTCATGCATGGTTCATGTCAATTTAGTGGATTAAGTCATGTTTTGGTTCATTAAAGTTGAATTGGAGCTCATTCCATGCATGCATGTTTGAATTGTTCAATTTTGAGTTGATTCCATGGAGAATTGTCACATGTATGCTCATGGTTATGTTAAGTCCATGTTGTCATCTTGTCTTTAGAACAATTGGCTCCTTAGAGCATCAAATTGAAGCTTTGAAATGGTTTAAATTCATGCATGTTTGCATGCTCTTCATATTCATGAAAATTGGTTTGAATTGGATTTATTTGAAACACCCTTGGGCTTTGATTTTACAATTGAGCTTTGGATTCATGTTAAACTATGAGTTTTGAAGTGTTTTCCAGGAAATGAGCCCAAAGGAATCGAATTTGATGCATTCAAACTTGATTTTGAGCTTGAGGTTCAAATCTGGAATTTCCAGAATTTGGACTCACGCTCGAGCGGGGTGACTGGCGCTCGAGCGTGGAAATCGTGCTCCCAACATTTTTGTTCTGTTTTGAATTCCGCTCGAGAGGAATAATTGACGCTCGAGCGGGACATTGTGTCTCGTGCTCGAGCGGGCATCGAGCGCCCAATCGAGCGTGATTTTCACCTTTCCAACACTTCCGACTGTTTTGCAGAATGCTCGAGCGGGTAGTTATACGCTCGAGCAGAAACCTTTGTCTGCACGTCCGCTCGAGCGAGGTAACCTACGCTCAAGCGTGACCCCTGTTTTCTGAAAATTCTGAAAGTGCTTTAAAAGTGCATCTTTGCATCTTCATCTCATCCTAGGCATTCTTAGGCCTAGTTTAAGACATCTTGTTATTGAGGATATAGATGTAGAACACACCGAGGCAAATTAGGGGTTAAGTTTATATCTTTCCCAACTATGTAGCTTAGTGTGTGTTGAATCTGGTAACTGTGTAGGGTTGGCGACTGGGGAGACGCGCTCTAGTTTACTGTAGCCCAGAACTCTGTGAGTAACAATTATGTAAAGATATGTTCAAAAATGATTATTTTCTGAACAACTGAACTGTACTGTTTTTGAATTGAATACTGTTAATTGAATGAATGTATGTCCTGTATATTGAACTGTATTGTGACATCCTTGGCACCTACTGTTTACTGTTACTGTTACAGAGATCTCTGTCGGTTCCCTCGTTGGAACCACTATTGTCTACTGACTGATGGCCATCACTACTGTTCGGTCTTTTAAGACCTACTGTTTACTGTACTGTTATGCTAATGGATGTACCACATATGACTGTACTGACTGAACAACTGATTTAATGAACTGTTTTCATTACTGTAAGGACATTCATTCTTAACTCCTTTACGCATTATGTTATTCACTGGGCTTTAGCTCACTGCTCATATATATATGTAGGTGTACAGGCACCAGACCGCGGCTAGAAGCGTCGAGATAGACTCCAGTTTTGTCAAGCCAACTTATGTGCCTCACTGCGAGGTTCCGAACCTACCATGCTTTGGCTTAGGGGTCTTTTATTCTCCCTTTCTGTACTGTTTTGAGAACTGAATAGAATACACTGTACTGTACTGTTATATAAGGGATTGAGTCCCTATTCAGAATGATTGTAAATATTGTACATGCTGTTTTGTTACTGACTGCTTATATATATAAAAAGTCTTTTTGCATACAGACTGTCACAGCTCATTGGGCATTGTTTATTTACTGCACTGGCTTCCGCCAGGTCCTGTACTCTGTTTTACTGTATTACTGTTAAACAGGCCTTCGGTAATCTCGGATTACTGGCCGGTTACGGTGCTAAACCCATAGGGCCGGGTTTGGGTCGTGACAGAGTGGTATCAGAGCGATACTTACCACGAGTTATACTGCACACACGTGTCCAGATGAGCTATAGGATGTCCTGGAAAAGTGATTAGGGCATTTCATGAGCATGATAAGTGTGTGATATGACTGACTGAATATATGCTAAAGTGTGAATCTGTTTAAACAAATGACTGTCTATGTTAATAACTGTTATAACTGCTTATAATGAAATGGATAATGCAAGAACTGCAAATGAAACTGACTCCTCATTCTCTGAGGCCAGAATGGCCAGACTAGAACGAATGATGGAACTGATAACTGAAAGATTAGACCAACAACAGAATCAACAGCCCCTACCTCCTCCTCTGGCTGTACCGGAACAGAATGTGAATGTAAATGATGGGGATATAATTACTCTGACCCAGAAGTTCAGCAAAATGAAACCGCCATCCTTTCAGGGAGGCCTTGAACCGTTAAGGGCTGAAGCATGGGTTCTTGAGACCGAAAAATTATTTGAGGTGTTCCCGTGCTCTGAAGCACACAAGGTACTGTTAGCCACCTTTACTCTGCAAGAAGAGGCTAGAAGGTGGTGGATGCTTATCCGTGATGAAAATACCGTTATGACTTGGGCTCAATTCAAAGGAGCCTTCTTCGAAAAGTACTTCCCTCAGTGCGTTAGGGATAAGAAAGTGACTGAATTTGAACAGCTGAGACAGGGCCCAATGTCTGTTGCTGAATATGAAACAAAATTTACTGAACTTGCTAGATATGCACCACACATGGTGGACACTGACTACAAGAAGGCCAGAAAGTTTGAAGGCGGCCTTAATGTTGCAATTCTCGACCGGATCAATGTTTTGAAATTACCGAATTATGTAAATGTTCTTGACCGAGCCTTGATGGCTGAAGCAAATATCGAGGCACTGAAAACTGAAACACCATTGTCTGAATGGCGGGGTAAAAGACAGGGTTTCAAGTTTAAGAAAGGCAAGCATAATCCATTGAATAAGAAACAGAATACGGGGTCAACGACTACTTCCAGTCAAGGAAACCGTTCAATATCGCCCTGTTCTGAATGTGGTAAAAATCACAAGGGAATTTGTTACAAAATATCTGGAGCTTGCTATAGGTGTGGCAAGATAGGCCACATGGTGAAAGACTGCCCCTCTGCTCCACAGGCCAGCATTAAAGCTACGCCGAGCGTAGCAGCATCAACTGTTGCCTCAAAACCGAACCCCAGAGCTACCGGGAAAGAGCCTATGAGGCAAGGCCGAGTGTTCGCACTAGTACTGGGAGATATGCAGAATACCGAGACCGTTGTGTCAGGTATTCTCTCTATTTGTACTCAAAATGCTTATGTACTGAAAATGCTTATGTACTGATTGATTCGGGGTCTACACATTCATATGTGTCGTATGCTTTTTCGCGAAAATTGAATAGACCCTTAGAACCTATGAACTATCTGTTAACTATATCATCACCCGTTGGGGGATCTATGACCTGTGCATATACGTACCCTGCTTGTGAAATTATTGTTGGAGATGCACATCTGTTTATTGATTTACTGCCACTGAACATTGACCATTTTGATGTAATATTGGGAATGGACTGATTAACGAAATATCATGCCACCATAGACTGTGTAACGAAACAAGTAGTTTTCCGTCCACCTGGTCTGCCTGAATTTGTGTTTAATGGGGTTGGAGTAGTACCTCCTCCGTATTTGATTTCATCTGTGAAAGCTGTTAAACTGATTAGAAAGGGGTGTAAAGGGTATCTGTGTTCTGTACTGACTGTATCTACTGATGATAGTGCTAATGTGAACTGTATTCCTATAGTCAGAGAATTCCCAGATGTTTTTCCAGATAATCTGCCAGGAGATTTGATTGACAGGGAGATTGAATTTACTGTTGATGTGATTCCCGGAACGCAGCCAGTATCTAAAGCTCCTTACTGGATGGCTCTAACCGAACTGAAAGAACTGAAAGTACAACTGCAAGAACTGTTAGATAAAAAGTTCATCAGGCCCAGTACTTCACCGTGGGGCGCTCCTGTTCTGTTTGTAAAGAAGAAAGATGGCTCATTGAGACTGTGTATTGATTACCGTGAACTGAATAAGGTAACTGTGAAAAATAAATACCCATTACCACGTATTGATGACCTGTTTGATCAGCTACAGGGTGCACAAGTATTTTCTAAGATCGATCTCAGATCCAGATACCATCAGTTGAAAGTTAAACCAAATGACATTGATAAAACTGCTTTTCGAACGAGGTATGGACACTATGAATTTTTAGTTATGCCTTTCGGAGTTACCAATGCACCTGCTGCATTTATGGACCTCATGAACAGAATCTTTAAACCGTTCCTTGATGACTTCATTGTTGTATTTATTGATGACATACTGATTTATTCCAAAACTATAGAAAAACATGAACATCATCTGAGACTTGCCCTACAGACTCTAAGAGAACAGAAACTGTATGCTAAACTGTCTAAATGTGAATTCTGGCTTGATCACGTTATGTTTTTGGGGCATGTTGTTAGCAAAGATGGGATTTCTGTTGATCCGCAGAAAATCGAAGCTGTAGTGAACTGGCCTAGACCAACAAATGTGACAGAAATCCGAAGCTTTTTGGGATTAGCCGGGTATTACAGAAGATTTGTCAAAGATTTCTCCAAAATTGCCTTACCATTGACTCAACTGACACAGAAGGGGATATCATTTGACTGGACTGACCAAAGGGAATCTGCTTTCCAAGAGTTGAAAACTCGATTAGTGACTGCACCTGTTCTGACCTTACCTTCAGGTACGGATGGTTATACTGTATTTAGTGATGCTTCTCATAAGGGTTTGGAATGTGTTTTAATGCAGAATGGGAGAGTTATTGCCTATGCTTCCCGACAACTGAGATCGCATGAAAAGAACTACCCAACCCATGATCTGGAACTTGCTGCAGTAGTATTTGCACTGAAAATCTGGCCTTACTACCTGTATGGGGCGACATGTGAAGTATATACTGACCACAAGAGTTTAAAATATTTCTTCACACAGAAAGAACTGAACATGAGACAACGGAGATGGCTAGAACTGATAAAAGACTATGACCTGTAGATATTGTACCATCCGGGAAAAGCCAATACCGTTGCCGATGCATTGAGCCGGAAATCGATTGGAAACTTAGCATGTTTGCTTACCGGACAGAAAGAGTTGCTTTGTGACCTTGAAAAATCTGAAATTGAAATTGTTTTGCGAGAACAAGGTGGAACCTTAGCTGCTATTTCTGCTCAACCGGCACTGATTGAAGAGATTAAAGCGAAACAGCAACTGGATGACTTCTTGAAGAAGGTCATCGAAGAAAGGGAATCTAAACCGAGACCGGGATTCAAATTTGAAAATAATGTACTGAAATTTCAAGAAAGACTGTGTGTACCGAATGATACTGAACTAAAAAGGAGGGTTCTGAGCGAAGGCCACAATTCAAAATTTTCTATTCATCTGGGGAATACGAAAATGTACCAAGACTTGAAACTGAATTTCTGGTGGCCGGGAATGAAGAAAGAAATTGCCAATTTTGTATCAAAATGTCTTCATTGCCAACAAGTTAAAGCCAAACATCAACGACCCGCAGGCTTGTTGCAGCCCTTACCGATACCGGAGTGGAAATGAGAACATATTATTATGGATTTTATTGTGGGATTGCCTCGCTCCAGTAAAGGTATGGACTCAATTTGGGTTATTGTTGATAGATTGACCAAATCTGCTCACTTCTTACCTGTTAAGACAATTTATAATGCGGACAAACTGGCTATACTCTACATTGATGAAATTGTTAGACTGCATGGAGTGCCTGTGTCCATTGTTTCTGACAGAGATTCGAAGTTTACATCGAGGTTCTGGCAGAGCCTACAGACTGCATTGGGTACTGAACTGAGACCGAGTAGTGCCTATTATCCTCAGACAGATGGCCAGTCAGAAAGGACCATCCAGACTCTAGAGGATTTACTGAGAATGTGTGTCCTTGATTTTCAGGGAAACTGGGAAAGCCATTTGCCATTTTCCATTGGCCGAATTCGCCTACAACAACAGCTGTCATTCAAGTATTGGTTTGGCGCCCTTCGAGGCATTGTATGGCAGAAAATGTAGATCTCCGATTTGCTGGGCAGAAGTTGGAGATGGGTCTTTGCTTGGGCCCGAGATTGTTTATGAAATGACTGAGAAAGTGAAACTGATACAACAGAGACTGAAAACTGCACAGAGCAGACAGAAAAGTTATGCAGATGTCAGAAGACGAGACAGAGAGTATGAAGTGGGTGATCACGTGTTTGTGAAAGTGACACTGATGAAAGGCCGGACTCGTTTTGGAGTCAAAGCAAGTTAGCGCTGAGATATGTCGGACCGTATGAGATTATTGAGAAAATCAATCCGGTGGCGTACCAAGTTGCGCTTCCTCCTGAAATGGAGAATATGCACAACGTCTTCCACATTTCTATGTTGAGGGACTACCTCCGGGATCCTTTTCATGTGATAGAGCCAACTCGTGTAGTACTGAGCGACGACTACACTTATGAGGAACGGCCTATACAGATTGTGAACAGACAGATCAAGAAATTGAGAAACAAAAAGATCCCGTTGGTGAAAGTTGACTGGCAAAACCATGGTGGCGTATATGCCACTTGGGAAAGGGAAGATGACATGGCTAAAAGATATTCTGAACTGTTTCCATTTAATCCTGTTTTCTTTCTGAATGAAGGTAACTCGAGTTTAGAGGACTAAACTCTATTTAAGGAGGGGAGACTGTAATAACCCTCGTCACTATTTACCGAATAACCACTGATTACCATTAAACTGAACTAATTATGACTGATAAGTGAACTGAATGAACTACTGAACTGACTGACTGAAATTGAAACTGAACTGACTGAGTATGCCTGTTTTATTGTAATTCTATCTGTTTGATTATTTGATTATCTGTTCGTGCCTTTGTGTTTAAACTGCTAATTGAAGGCCTTATCGGCGGCCGAATCCGAAATTGATTGATGATCTATGATCGTTAGAATTAATGCGATTTTATGGTATGTTTATCTGAAAGCTGATTTGGTATGATTAAATTAGATTAAAATGAGTTAAATTGCATGGTTACACTTATTTACCAACTTGCCCTATTAGTGGGCCACTATCTAGCATCTATTTGAGCCTTCATACACATTTCATCAGCTCCTTTCTTGCACTTAACCGACCAAGAGTGAGAGAGTGAGAGAATTGAGTTCGAACTTGGAGATTTGCTTGGAATTGGAAGGAGTTCTTGCTAGATTGAACCTCTAGACTTGTAATTGAGGAACCTGGGTATGAATTTCATTCTCTTGATTGTGTCTTTAAGTTGATTCATGCATGGTTCATGTCAATTTAGTGGATTAAGTCATGTTTTGGTTCATTAATGTTGAATTGGAGCTCATTCCATGCATGCATGTTTGAATTGTTCAATTTTGAGTTGATTCCATGGAGAATTGTCACATGCATGCCCATGGTTATGTTAAGTCCATGTTTTCATCTTGTCTTTAGAACAATTGGCTCCTTAGAGCATCAAATTGAAGCTTTGAAATGGTTTAAATTCATGCATGTTTGCATGCTCTTCATATTCATGAAAATTGGTTTGAATTGGATTTATTTGAAACACCCTTGGGCTTTGATTTTACAATTGAGCTTTGGATTCATGTTAAACTATGAGTTTTGAAGTGTTTTCCAGGAAATGGGCCCAAAGGAATCGAATTTGATGCATTCAAACTTGATTTTGAGCTTGAGGTTCAAATCTGGAATTTCCAGAATTTGGACTCACGCTCGAGCGGGGTGACTGGCGCTCGAGCGTGGAAATCGTGCTCCCAACATTTTTGTTCTGTTTTGAATTCCGCTCGAGAGGAATAATTGACGCTCGAGCGGGCGTCGAGCGCCCAATCGAGCGTGATTTTCACCTTTCCAACACTTCCGACTGTTTTGCAGAAAGCTCGAGCGGGTAGTTATACGCTCGAGCGGAAACCTTTGTCTGCACGTCCGCTCGAGCGAGGTAACCTACGCTCAAGCGTGACCCCTGTTTTCTGAAAATTCTGAAAGTGCTTTTAAAGTGCATCTTTGCATCTTCATCTCATCCTAGGCATTCTTAGGCCTAGTTTAAGACATCTTGTTATTGAGGATATAAATGTAGAACACACCGAGGCAAATTAGGGGTTAAGTTTATATCTTTCCCAACTATGTAGCTTAGTGTGTGTTGAATCTGGTAACTGTGTAGGGTTGGCGACGGGGGAGACGCGCTCTAGTTTACTGTAGCCCAGAACTCTGTGAGCAACGATTATGTAAAGATATGTTCAAAAATGATTATTTTCTGAACAACTGAACTGTACTGTTTTTGAATTGAATACTGTTAATTGAATGAATGTATGTCCTGTATATTGAACTGTATTGTGACATCCTTGGCACCTACTGTTTACTGTTACTGTTACAGAGATCTCTGTCGGTTCCCTCGTTGGAACCACTACTGTCTACTGACTGATGGCCATCACTACTGTTCGGTCTTTTAAGACCTACTGTTTACTATACTGTTATGCTAATGGATGTACCACATATGACTGTACTGACTGAACAACTGATTTAATGAACTGTTTTCATTACTGTAAGGACATTCATTCTTAACCCCTTTACGCATTATGTTATTCACTGGGCTTTAGCTCACTGCTCATATATATATGTAGGTGTACAGGCACCAGACCGTGGCTAGAAGCGTCGAGATAGACTCCAGTTTTGTCAAGCCAACCTATGTGCCTCACTGCGAGGTTCCGAACCTGCCATGCTTTGGCTTAGGGGTCTTTTTATTCTCCCCTTCTGCACTATTTTGAGAACTGAATAGAATGCACTGTACTGTACTGTTATATAAGGGATTGAGTCCCTATTTGGAATGATTGTAAATATTGTACATGCTGTTTTGTTACTGACTGCTTATATATATAAAAAGTCTTTTTGCATACAGACTGTCACAGCTCATTGGGCATTGTTTATTTACTGTACTGGCTTCCGCCAGGCCCTGTACTCTGTTTTACTGTATTACTGTTAAGCAGGCCTTCGGTAATCTCGGATTACTAGCCGATTACGGTGCTAAACCCATAGGGCCGGGTTTGGGTCGTGACAGAATTTGTGCTTCATTTCCAACCCTAATCCTGTTTTGGCCAAGTGTTCAAGACCCGTTCAAAACTCTCCTTCAAAAGTTTCTTTCCATGATTTGTTTTGAGTATTTTTGTAGTGTTCTGAGGCTCATTTTTAAACTTCAAAATAAAATATTTTCTTAGGAAATTGAGCAAAGAACAGTGTGGAAATAAGAGGAAATGATGATTATTCTGTTGAAAAATCCTGTTTCGTACAAAATAGTCAGCCTACGGCCAACTTTTTGGCCGGCCATCCAAGAAATTAGCTGGCTAGCTAATTTGCCCAGAAGTAGGGCAGTTTTAACAGAATTCTTGTTGCATGTGTGCAGGTCATGCCATTTCAAATATTTCTTGATACATTCATGCATGAGATACATACCTACTCACCTTCCATTGGCCTCCATTATCAAAAGGGTGTCTGTCATCTTTCACAAAAGGAGCATCCAATGCAACCACCTTTGTCAACCCATCATCCTTATCTCTCACCTTGACTTTCACCTCCTTGACTTAGCCTTTCATCATTTGCTTAAAGAATGATCAGATTGTGAGGAAAGATGGGGGGGTTCAATTAAAAAATAAGGAATGAATTAAAAGAAGAGAGGTAGAAAGAAAAGAGAAGTTTAAGCTTTGAACTAAAAACTTCCATTGCTTAGTGATATATAGATATACCATCTTTCATATATATCAAAATCATCCCAAAAATTCTGTTATAGCCAAATTCAAGAGCTTTGGTAAAAAAAAAAAAAAAAAGAGTGAGTGTTATTGAAAGAGAGAAAAACAGAGAGTTAAATAACTCCCGTCACACACTATTAAACAACCCAAAAACACCATTCCAACAAGAATTTCAAATTTTCGAACTGAGGATTGAGAACACACTTCCTAAACTTGAGGGTGATCAAAAGGAAGTTTGAAATCAAAGAGTTCATCCTTTTCTTGGAAGGTGAACTTTGCACACTTTCATTTTCTTGAACTTTCTTTCTTATATTAATTTTCTTGCTTTGATTTCGTATTATAAACTGTTGTAATCTAACTGGAAGTGGTGAGTTGAGTCACCTCCATATCCTTTGTTTGTTCTTTCTTTGGTGTTGAAAAGGGAAAAAAGTAGAGCTTTTGGCCTCGCCTAATTGGCCGGCCGGCTAAGTTTTTGGCTAGCTAGCTCACCTTTTGGCTGGCCAACTAACTTCTTTTGGACAGAACCTAATAGTGACCCAGCGTTGAGCAGAATAGTCTCTAATGGTCTCTTAGGCCCCTTGAAGCTTCTGGTTTTTTTTTTTTTTTTTTCGTTTTTTTTAAGAGAGATTTGTGAGGATATTTTTGTTGTAATATTTTTATTCATCTCCTCCCTTATTCAGATATGTAATATTCAAATGATATAATAATTTCCCGCCCCGCTTCTTTCTATCCCTTTCTTTTACTTGTTTTCCTTATTTGTACATATGCAGTATATTTTGCTTGTCATCATATCCATACTTTGCATCTATGTTTCATGACTTAAGATCTGGCTATATTTGCATGTGTGGGTTTAATCAATTATTATGTAATTTTGTGTGCTACCTCATGTTCTTTAGATGATTTACATGTCATATATTACAAGCTGGATCTTTAGTTGCATTTCATGAGTGAATTGCATTATGATTTTATATATAAGATCATGCATGTTTTACTTACTTTGTTTTGTAACTATTCGCGGGACATCGGTAAATATGTAAGTTTTTATACTTTAGCATCCCTATTTTTTGTGTTTTTCTTACTATGTTTAAGCATCCTATCATGTGGCTATTTGCTTACTTGATATAACTCTATGAATGCCAGTGGATAAAGGTTGTGTCATTTAATTTGGAATGATATTAATTTTCATGCTTGTGAGCTCGATTTCTTTTGAGTTGCATGTCTTTAAAACTCTTTCATAAATACATGGAATCAAGTTGTTCTAAAATCAATGATATAGTCTATACTTGTATGCTTTACACAGTAAATTTTAGGATTAATTAAATAATTAGAATATGAACACATAAAGTAAATAAAACTCATATCATGGTTTAGTAGAGGCTAATCTTTTGATCAAGTGAGAGGGGGTGCTCAATTAATGACATTCCCCTCTTATACCTATGGTTCCGAACTGAGCATCCTCGGTTACGATGAACAGTGGCCTTGGCATGAGTCATGGGTTTCCTAATTGTCCCAAAATATTAGGTGGCAACTCTAAGATCTGGTGATGTAGTCCACTTAAAGTCCACTTAATGGCAAAGATTTTTGTAATAAACATAGACTTTTATAAAAGTTTCTAAATCTGGACTCTCATCTATATTTCACATTGCACTCGTGAGACTAGATCGAAGAAATCGAGGATCTGAACTGTATGCGCGTCCCATGCAGTGTTACAGCTACTTTAATTTTTGGGTTAAAATCGAGAACAAAAAAAGTGGATGACTCATATGGGAAGAAAAAAGAAACACCTTTTGTGCAGAAAAGGTTTCATAATATGTCAAAAATATCCATAAAGATTTTGCAAGAGGCATTAGGAGATGTATTAGAAGGCACAACGACAGTTAATGTTGAGGATGTTGCATGAATAATATGTTTATTCACGAATAATATATTTATTCATTGTGGCAACTTTATTATTCCCAACAATCGGTCTAACTGTTGGATGGGGTTTTATCGCCTTTGTAAAAGATTTGGAAATGATGAATTCATATGCATGGTCGACTGTAGTTACATCCACGTTGACTACTTCAATCCAGTCTCATTAGGAAACCCTGAAAGTGTAACTGTGATAACCCTCACCACTGTTTACTGATAATACTACTGATTACTGCTAAACTGTGACTGAACATGATTAAGTAACTGATTTGACTGACATTTTGAACTGATTGATTGATTATATTAGTTTAAGCGCATTTTTATCTATTTGACTGTTAATTGATCTGTTCATGTTTTAAGTGTCAAATTATGAATTGAAGGCCTTATCGGCGGCCGAATCTGAAATTGATTAGTGTTTCATGTTAATTAGAATTTATGTGATTTTATGGTATGTTTAATTGAAATTGATTTGGAATGATTAAATTAGATTAAATAATGTTGAATTACATTAGTTGCATTAATTACCTAAATGCCATTGAGTGGGCCACTTTTATTAACATCTTGAGGCTTGAACTACTCACTTAGACACAACATTTCTTCAGCCCTTTTCTTAAGCCTACACCGTGTGAGAGGAAAAGTGAGAGAAATTGGTTTCAACTAGGAATTCTTGCTTGAATTGGAAGAATAGAAAGTGAATTGGCAAATTGAGCTTGTATACCTTGAATTGAGGACTTAACGTAGGAGAATCATCTTCTTGAACTTGTATTTAAGTTGTATCTTGCATGTTTCATGGAAGTTTGGTGATTATAGTCTAGAATTGGTTCAAAATGTTGAATTGAAGCTTAAATCATGCATGCATGTACACATTGTTGAGTTTTGAGGTTGATTTCATGGAAATCCTCACATGCATGTCTTTATTCTAGCCATGGTCCATGAATTCATCATGTTTTTGAGTGAATCGACTCATTTGATTATGTATTGGAAGCTTTGATTTCAATTGAACACATGCATGTTACATACACTTTATGTTCTTGAAGTTTTGTTTGGATTTGTGTTTAATTGAACTAGCTTTGGGCTTTGATGTTGCAAATTGATCTTCAAAACATGTTATATTATGAGTTTTAAAGTGTTTTCCAGAAAATTAGCCCAAAAGGATTGGATTTGATGCTTTAAATGTTGAATTTGAGCTTGGAGGTTCAATTTGGAAATTTCAGATTTTGGACCCACGCTCGAGCGTAATACTTCACGCTCGAGCATACACTCTGAGTACATGTATCCCGCTCGAGCGGAGAAAGTAACGCTCGAGCGTGAAATGCGTGTATCCAGTACTTTTTATATCTTTACAATCTGCTCGAGCGAGGTAATGCACGCTCAAGCAAGGACTTGTGTCTCACGCTCGAGCGGAGTTCGAGCGCCCATCGGGCATGAATTGCATGTATCTAGTACTTTTGCCTATGTTTGCAGTCCGCTCAAGCGAGGAAGGTCCCGCTCGAGCAAAGCTCCTTTATCTGCATGTCCGCTCGAACGTAGAAAGCCACGCTCGAGCGAGGCCCCTGTTTTTTGAAAATTTTGAAAAGTGTTTTAAAGTACATATTTGCATCATCTTTTCATCCTAGGCATTCCTAGGCCATGTTTAAGGCATCTTAATGAGGATATTGATGTAAAACCGCACCGAGTCAAGATAGGGACTAAGTCATTGATTCCCAAGTGTGTAACTTAGTGTGTGTTCATTCTGTAACTGTAGGGTTGGCATTCGAGAACGCTCTTGCTTATCTGTAGCCCAGTGCTCTGTGAGTAATAATGTTGTAAAGATATATTCAATCATGAATATTTTCTGAATGATCAACTGTACTACTTTCTGAAATGATATTTCTTACTGAATGAATGCTTGTCCTATTTGCGAATTGTATTCATGGCATCCATAGCAATTTACTGTTACTGTACTGTACTGCTACTGTCATAGAGATCTCTATCGGTTCGCATGTTTGGAACCACTACTGTTTACTGATATGATGGCCATCAACTGACTGTTCGGTCTGTTAAGACCTACTGTACTGTTTGCTATTGGATGTACCACATATAACTGCTATGGTTTCTAAATAACTGATATGACTGTTTAATGACAGAAAGGACATTCATTTTTAACCTCTTTACACAACTGTTATTCACTGGGTTTTAGCTCACTGTTTATATATATGTGTAGGTGTTCAAGCACCGGATCGGAGCTAAGAGCGTTGGGTTAAACTCCCTTTTTGTCAAGTCAACCAATGTGCCTCACTGCGAGGTTCCAAGTGTGTTCAAGCTTAGGCGTTTTAGGGGTGTCTCAGTTCACCCTTCTGTCTCTGTTTTGTAATACTGTATAGACTCGTATTGTACTGTTATGGCAGGGATTTGGTCCCTAACCTGAATGCCTGTATATGATGTATGTACATACTGCTTTTGTTCCGAATGTGAATGTGTTATGAAAAGTCTTTTTGCATACAGACTGTCACAGCTCATTGGACATCTTTCATTTACTGTTTTGGCTTTCGCCAGCCCCTGTACTCTGGATTACTGTTATTACTGTTAAGCAGGCCTTCGGTAATCACAGATTACTGGCCGGTTACGGTGCTAAACCCATAGGGGTGGATTTGGGTCGTGACAGTAACCGAATGTGTACTTCTTCTTTTGGTAAGTAAATTGACCTACTTGAAATATTACGAAATCCATCTTTAGAGAATTAACTAATTTCGATTTTTTATTTTACAGTATTGGTTGTGCGAGCACACTGCCCTCATTTAACCTGAAGGTAAAAATTTGTGTTCAAGGCTCCTTCGATGGGACTTATCAAAGTTGAAGAAAAAGCTGATGAAGAGGTCATTGCAAAAACTAAAGCCCAAAGAGGTATCATCTTGTCAATCTCATCCTTACTAGTTCACTTTGCTTAAAATT
Source organism: Camellia sinensis (assembly GCF_055761805.1). NCBI lineage: Eukaryota > Viridiplantae > Streptophyta > Magnoliopsida > Ericales > Theaceae > Camellia > Camellia sinensis. The sequence continues at coordinate 139,810,163 of NC_138969.1, read as the reverse complement.
TTACTTAAAATTAGAGTAAAAGTTTACTTACAATCAGAGTAAACTTTTACTTTCAAACAAATAAAATTTTACTCTGTTGGTTAAAGTTTGCTTCATTACTGACTTCATTTCTTTCTCTATTTCAAATGCAGGTAAATCACAATCAATTGAACCCCATTTCAAGAGAAGAAATGAATCTCCAAAAGTAGAGAAATCCCCAAAAGTAGTAGTCCTAACTTTTTTTCAACTCCCAACCAAACATGCTTGTACGTAATGGTGAGCCTATATTGATCTGTAAATTGACGCATAACATCAATTAAATGAGTTTGGGGATTTGCACGAACATCATTAACAATCAAACCTACAACCAAATTTGAACTCATCCTTGAGCTTTTAGAAGTACGAACTATAGTTCCACAACTATCCTCATCATGTAAAGTCTTAATGTAGAAAAAAATTTTAGCACTCTCTAGAGATACATGTACTCCCTCCGCATTGAACACACAGCAGTGTCTCGACACTTCTTATTCTTCACATACAGAAACTCAAATCCTATCTCAATGGCATATTTACATAATGCAGTCTGGAAATCCTTTGCATCTCTAATAAATCTTTGACCAACATGAGTAATTCCATTCAGAAAACAAAGTCCTTTCTTCATAGTGACAAAACAAGCAAAAACAAATGCCCATTTCAGTAATAGTCACATCAATCCGGTCAACACCAAGGGGATAAACAAGCGACAACATATTTTGAAAATCAAAATCATCATCAATCATGCATTGCGAATGTCCAGGTAAATAGTACGATAACAGTATGCAAACATTACTGTCAAACTTCTTCAATTTACAACTTAAGAAATTAGTTAAATCCTTCAACGTGCAGTTTGACACAACCTTGAACACAATGGTACGATCACCATACTTGTATAATAACATAAGAGGTGGAACCCTTTTCAAATCTGCAATCAATTGACAATAAAAATTTACTATCAATCAAAGTAAAATCTTACTGTCATTACAAGTTCAAAAACAAATAATAAAAGTACACAGTACCAGAGTAAAATTTTGCTATCATCCTATCAAAAAATGAAAAATAGAACAGATAACACCAGAGTAAAATTTTACTTTCATTTTATCAAACAAAAACAGAGCACATACCAGAGTAAAATTTTATTCTCATTCTGTCAAACAAAATCAGATCACACACAATAAAATTAAATAAAAAAAAAAGAAAAAAAAAAGAAAAAAACTAATTAACAAATCAACATATTTGATTGAACTCGAACAATAATCAAACACGTGATCAAAGCAAAACCTCTAAAGCTCGATCAACACTCACAAATTTTGATGAAACTCTCAAAATCTGATATAGATTTGTACATATTTGAAATGTAATCTCTCGTTTAATTGAAAATGTTGATCGTTGGGGGTGAAATCGTCTATTGTTGACCAAGGGCGAGATCGTCAGCGGTGAGATCTTTAGATTTCGCTATTGTTTTCATTGATTTCGCAGATCGTTTTCACTAATTTCGCAGATCGTCTTCACTTATTCAAATATATGACATCCATGTATATATGAGCTAGATTTTCAAATATATGATATATATATAAGGGCAATATTGTCAAAATAAAAAGACAAATTGTAGAAGGTCCTTGTTGAGCCATACATCTCCTACTCAGGGGCTTTTTGAAGAAAAATTCATTGATTTATCCTTTATCCTAAAAAAAGACCCAAAAATGGGGGTTTCACCAAAAAAAAAACCCATAAAAAGAAAACGTTGTGGGCCATGGTGCTTATAATAGGTTTGATTAAGAAAACGCTATGGGCCATGGTACTATTAATAGGTTTGTTTAGGTGAATGGGTTGAGATGAAAAAATTGAATGTAATTCACATATACTCAAAAAAAAAAAAAAAAAAAAAAAGAAAAGAAAAGAAAAGAAGAAGAACAAGAAAAAGAAAGGGGTTTGATTAATTGAAAAATAAATAAATAAAAATTAGGTAAATCATAACTAACTCATTGTGGTATTAATTATAATTTTTTGTGATATTGGTTATGACATTATTTTGATTATAAAGTAAGAGTTCTTTGATTATAAATTATGCGGTGTTTGGCTATAACAATTTTTTATTTTTTTATTTTTAGTTATGATTCTCATAAAATTGAATTATGACATTTGTGGTTATCAAGTCCATCATGATATTATTTCTGTTATAACTCAGGAGCTCTTTGGTTATATCTTATATAGTGTTTGGTTATAACTATTTATTTATTTTTATTTTTATTTTTAGTTTTTTTAGTTATGACTCTATAAGATTGAGTGCTAATAGTTGTGATAATCAACTCCCAAATGTGTATATAGGGGTGTGTACCAATGCATTACCATTGTCGTATTTTTTTTTGTATTCTATAGTTGCCGCAGATTATATAATTTAAGTATCATTTGTTTTATGTGCTTCTTTTAACATTAGTTTGTTTTTAAAATTTATTTTTATTAATTTTGAGATAAATAAAAATGTTATAAAACTAAATTTTTGTCTTTTTTTCTATGTATTTTTCATCAAATCAACCCCTCATTTTTTTCAGTACATGTGAATTACGTTCAATTTTTTCATCTTAATCCATTCACCTAATCAAACCTATTAACAGCAACATGGCTCACAACGTTTTTTTCTTATTAAGTAAAATGGACTATAAGCCAAACGATACCGTTTCACTGTCACAACATTAGGAGTGTAAAAATGGCCCATGGCCCGTAGGCAGCTTGAAGCTTGCTCGTGGTCCGGGGTGGGCTTGGCTTAGTTAGGCCTGGGCTTGAGCCCAACTTAGGACCTTGAGCTTGGGCCGTCATTTTGAAGTCCTCCTGACCCAACCCAACTTGACCCCGCCAAAAAATTTGCTGCCCTGCAGGCAGCTTGATTCGACGGTCAAAATTGAATGGCTCTCTACCCTCCCCTCCAATGGCTCTCTACTATCCAACGGTCAAAATTGAAAAATAAATAAATAAATAAATAATATTCAAGCGGTCATTGGACTGTTTACTTCCAACATTCCAATTTTTATTTTATTTTATTTTATTATTATTACAAATTGACCCCCTCTTCCCAAACTCCTTTAAATATCTCCACTCTCCCATTTTATTTTTCACAAATAATTCTCTCTCTGGAAAAGGGGTGCCTGCTGTACAGCAGGTACTGCTGTGCCTACTCGACCCATGGTTTTGCTTTTTTTTTTTTTTTAATATAATTTTTCCTTTGTTTTTTCTTTTTTATTGGTGTGTGTTGCATGCACGGCACACCCTGCTGTGCTTAAGCACAGCAGGCACCCCTTGTCCTCTCTCTCTCAAACTCTCAATCTCTCTTAACTCACTCAATTAATTTTGAAGTCTCACTCTTTAATGACAGTTGCAATTGTACAAGAAGATGCTTTTATAAATAAAATAAAAAACATTAATTTTGTATCGCATTGGCCAATCGGTAACATTAATTAGTTGAACTAATTTATTAGTTACTCATTTTTTACATTAATTATTTATTAACATATATTAGTTGTTATTGTTTACTCATTATTTAAATTAATTATTAGTTCTTATATATTATTTTACTTATATTACTATGGATCTTAATAATCCTAATGCTTATATTGATATTTATGCATATATTACACAATATAAATCTGTTGATTCTCCTTCTAATGCACCTAATATCCCTCTCCCAACAATTGGATCATAATCTAGGGGCACGACTGGTATTGTTTGGGATCATTTTGAAAAAATATTTGTAAATATTCCTAATGGTACAATAACATTTGAAGCAAAATGGAAATATTGTGCACATTTACTTAGTGTTGCATTTGTAGAGGGTAGTAATTATCTAAAAATGCATGCTAACAAATATTTACAAAGTTAACAACTTGGTATTAGAAGTCAAATGCGATTAAAAGCTTTATCAACTGGTTATTTGTTAAGATTTTCATATGGTCCTATACATTCACAAAATTCTGTAATTGAATATATTATTAAAAAACAACAACATTTTACTACTAGTGAACGTTCTGATTTTTTTTATTAGAAGTTTTGTACCGCAATATCAAAGTTTTTCAAAAAACTATTATTAGAAACAAGATTTTAAATAAATTTGAGAATATTAAAAATGAATTATTTGACATTTTCAAAAATTTAAATGGAAGAGTTTGTTTGACATCTGATTTGTGATTAAATAATGGTTTAGAATACTAATATATCACTACAAATTTCATTGATAATGATTGAAAGTTAAATAAAAAAAATTGTTTCATTTAGATTAATTGAATTTTCATACACTGGCCATTCACTTGGTGTGGAAATAAGAAATATATTATATGAATGAACTTTGTAAAATAAAATATTTACCATTAATTTAGATAATACAACACATTATAATCAGACTGTAACCCATTTGAAATCAACTTTATAATTACTTGTTGGTGATGATTTATTTCATATTCGTTGTTGTGCTCATTTTTTAAACTTGAATGTTAAAGAAGCTATGCATGTATACGAGACCTCTGTATTGGTAATAAAAAAATGCGATTGTGACTATTATGTTTTGTGCTAATTAAATTTTGAAATACACAAAAATTTGTCAATGAGAATGTAGGCCATTTGAAAAACTAATTTTAAATAGACAGCAGGTGGAATTCAACGTATAATATGTTAAAAAGAGCTTGTAAAGAAAAAAAAAATAATAGATTTATTTTTGCAGCAACATTAATATGAGGAGTACTGACTCCCACATAACTTAATTAGCGCCAAGTAGCCTTATATAAAGGTTTTCTAAAAAAATTTAATACTGCAACAAAATTATTTTCTTATATATATATATATATTCATATTTCACCATTTGTTTTACATATGTTAGCAAAAATAATGAAAGTTTTCATAAAATATATGTGTAATGAATATTATGTAACCGTTATTATTGTAATGAAAGAAAAATTTGATAAATATTTTAATTCATTGCCTCATGTTTTAAGTTTAGCAGTAATAATTGATCCTGGGTGTAAAAAAATTGATTTACAATAATTTTTAAAACGTATTTTTGCTGATCAAAAACATTTTACCCCTATTATGAAAACATGCAAAATATTATTTGAACAATATAAGGCGACTGCATCTGTAAATACACCTATATACACCAGCAGCCTCATCTTAAGAAGAAAGATTAAGTATATTTTCAGTAATAAAAAGTAGAAGAATATCTCAACATATAAGCATAAGTAGTTTAGAACAACAACGTTATTTGGAAAGCCCAACAATGGATGATTCAAAAATTTTGATATTTTAGATAAGTGGAAACAAAATAAAACTTTGTGGCATGTACTTTTACAGATGACCTGTGGTATATTAACAATTATTATTTCTACAGTTGCTTCAAAAACAGCTTTTAATATAGGTGGACGTGTGCTGAGTGATTACCACAGCAGACTTTTGCCTCAAATGTTTGATGCACTAACGATATTCAGAGATCATATGCATGTGCTTATGAGAAGACAAAATTATAGTGAAAATGAGAGAATTCAAAGCCATCTGGATAACATATCCTCGGGCAAAACGAGTGAATTATCTGTCTCCTCCGATGATTGATCAACAATTTGTTTTTCACTATTTCATTTCGTTATTGTTTTGTATTAGATAATTGAAGTGGAATATAATGTAAATAATTGGTAGGCTTGTATGTGCCAACCTAATTGAGATGTACTTGACTTATAATAATGCAATTACTCTACCATCATCAATAGTCTAAATTTATTTTATTTAATGATATAAATATTTGTAATATTTTATTTTATTTTGAAATAAAAATTATTCATTCAATAAAAGTTATCTATTTAATTTTATGATTGTAATATTGTAAGTTTTATTTTGATATATATAAAAATTTACATAATTTCATATTTTTTTAATCATAAGTTTATAATAAAAAAAAAAATGAGTCATACATAATTAAATTTAAATACCACCTCACATGAAGCATGACCAAACATCTTATTAATTTTAATTAAAATACTCTAGTATATTTTTTCTTTTGTTTTTGTATCCCTCATAAATAATCCATATACATAATATATTTATCGTTTATTTTTCATTAAAAAAAAGGCCTGCCAAGGCCCATTTGTGATCTGGGCTCGAGCTTAGGCCCTAATTTGAGTGGGCCTAGCACTACTAGAAATATGATCTTTTGCGTCTGTTTTTTTACGACCGATTGTTTGACCGTCGCAAAAAAGTGCTTTTTATATCCAAATCCCGTTCTAATTAATTAACACGCAGTCGTTTCTTTAAAAAAAAAAAAAAATCATCCTGTATAACTTGCCCTATCCCCAAATCGGTATGAACTCTCTCTCTCTCAAATCGGTATGAACTCTCTCTCCCTCAAAATCTCACTCTTCACTTTCTCTCGCTCTACTCTCTCTTTCAACTCACCACTCCAATTTTATTGTTCATTTGAAGATGTCGATCAATTGTTGATGAATATTTGCAGATTTTGATCGATCGTTGATGGAGATTTGAAGATTTCAATCTGCTGTTGATGAAGATTTCGATTGATTCATGATCGGTAAGTCTAATTTTTATGTATGCATTGAACTCTGTCTCTGTAATCCCTATATCTTTTTCTCAGCTCCCAAATTCTCTTTGGCTTTTCGCGAAGATCAACATCAGTTCAGAGGAATTGGATTTCGAAATCAACATGAATTTTTTCCAATTCAATTTAGTTTTATCCATGCGGTGCAAACTCTGATTTGGAAATAGGTTTTTGATTTGAAAATTCATTTTATTTTTTTAATTATTAAATCTCGATTTTCTTTGGCTTTTAAATGTGGTTGAGTCTGCAAAATCATAAGTTCACAAGTAAATATTGTACTTCTTATATACCTTTTTGATGTAGGTATTCTTGGTGAAATATCTTTGACATGTATTTAAGAAGCTAAACGCACCTTATTTTTCATATCACCTTCTTATGTTAAAATTCAGTACAGAACAACATTATTTCCTTCTCCTTTTACATTTACTAATCTGGATGCACTTCTTAACTTAATGAATCACCTTCTTATGGTCCTCTAAGGCTTGAGATTAGCTAAAATTAAATGGGAGAAACTTCAAAAATTGGCGTGATCTTAAGGTGGGGCCTATTGAACTTCACATAGCCAAGTTCTAATGTTAGTAAAGTCCTATATTTGTAGTTACCTAAGCTTTTGATCAGTTTTATGTATGTTCTCCTATGATATATTTGTAAGGCTATTTTGGCATTTTTAAAATTTTTGATGGACATGGATTGTAGTGATTCCTCATGGTTGTAGTTTGAGTTTATTCTTGTTATTGGGTCTTCATATAGGGTCTATACTTTCCTGGATGTCTTTTAAAATTCAAATTCTTCAATTTCTAATTTTCGAGTTGGAGTCGGTCCTTTAAGAGTTGGGGTGTCTAAATTCTTCCAATTCAACAGACAGCAAGTTGGAGACGATTTGCTTTTCTGTTTGAATTTTTAACAATTGTACTCTTTGTCCTGTGCTACAACTCTAACCATAGGTGTATTGCACAAGGAATGAAGGAGTGATTCCTCGATGACTTTTCTTATTCTACTCAATTAACTGTCAAAATGAGACCTTGTCAACCCTTTTCTCCTCATCCTTAAAACCCTGTTGGTAAGGCCTAACGACTGCCTACCTCATATACTCGTTATGTACGAAAGGATTCAACACGGGTACTGTTCACACAGCCCCTGAGCTTGCATTACAAAGCCTAAACCCCCATATCTCATCTACCTTCTAGCGACAAAAATTGAAAACTAGCAGTCTCAATGTCCCCTTAACAGCTTCTCTACGTCATCTGTTGTAACATTGCTTGTACAAGAGGGCTCAGCCCAGCACTTGTAACATTTTTCTTAAGGTAACAATATAAAACAAGTTTTAGTGTTTGACTTTGATACACTGTTTGACATAAAAATACGCTAAATATGCTAACAGAAGAACATGAGATTAGTTTTTCGACATTGGAAGAAAGGAAAAAGTTATATACTCTTGTTATGTAGGTTGCTGCTATTATTGTTTTTTTGTAATCAAATCTCAAATACAATCCTCCACACTAACATATAATATAATGATGCTGCTTCCTTTTTTTTTTATAAAGTAAACTTTGTACAGGAAGTTACTAATATGCTCTCATTTTTATTGGGAACTTAAAGATTAAAAAAAAAAAAAATCATATACATGAAACATTATCCCAAAATTTTATTCCAATATATACAAGGAATAAAAGGTGGATGAAGGTGCCAACTAGCTTAGTTTTTACCAGAGACTTGGAATTGAATCCATCTTCATTTGAAATGGGGAAATTTGTATGAAGGGAGGGTTATGCTTAATTGTGCAGAGATGTTACATATCTATGAAGCTATCAATCTCCCAAATGGAAACCACCTTGAAATTGAACAAATCTTCTAAATCTTGTCTTTTCTTTGAATTTATTCTTTCTTAGACTTCTCTTATGGTCTTCAGCATCCTCCTTTTATTAGAGAAAATTTGCCCAGGAACCTTAAAATGCCAAAGGTACAATTTTTGGCTTACATTTTTATTTATTTCTTGAGTCCAGATTTCATAAGGTTCAAGTTTTTGCCTTGATGGAATGACACCTTATCCACTGTTGTTGATCATTGTTTTGTTAAATCTGTCTGAAAGAATAATAATAATTTGAAATCAATGATGGGAGAAATTTTGTTGGGATCACTTCTTCGTGGGTTGTGGAAGAACATAACAGCCAAAACAAGTGTGTTGCATTGTTTTATTTCTTGTTGGTTTTCTTTACCTGGAGAAATTCTCAAGTGTGTTTACTTCAACTCTTCACTGCACAAAATATCTTCTACTGCTTCATGCTCCAGCTTTGATATCTTTTAAAAAAGAATTAGGGCTTGTTGAATTGGTATTGGGAATGAGGAACTAGCAAATCTTGTCTTCTCATGAAAGGGTAGAGTTACTTAAACTCATTAATGTTTCTTGAAGCTTAGATTCAAGAGGTCAAGCCTCAAGTTAGTGCGAGCTTGGCATTCATTAACTTGAGGGAGTGCTTATTGAAATTTTCTCAAGAAACTGTTTTCTCCTTTTACGGATTGTTTAGTTATTTTCAAAAAGATGTTATAAGTTGAACCATTGTAAAGTTAGTATAAATCATGGAATTTCCACTTTCTCTTGATGCTTTGTATCATTAATTTATCACACTTTCTATATATTGGAGAGTATGAATGTGCAACACAGTGCTTATTTGCTATGGGTTTCTTCGTTGATGGTGTAGAAATCTATTGTATCTCTTGGTCGTGGCATCCTGGCCATTGATGAATCAAACGCCACCTGTGGGAAGAGATTATCATCTATTGGCCTGGACAACACTAAAGTGAACAGGCAGGCTTATAGACAGCTTTTGTTGACTACTCCTGGCCTGGGTGAGTATATTTCTGGTGCGATTCTGTTTGAGAAGACACTTTACCAGTCAACAACAGACGGGAAGAAGTTTGTGAATTGCTTGCGTGAGCAAAACATTGTACCTGGAATCAAAGTCAATAAGGTATGCTTTCTCGTTCAAGTTAATTACACTAACCTTTCTTTATATCCTCGTCTTGTTAATTTAACTCTCCCACTTTTTACACATGTTTTCAGGATTTAGTTCCCCTACCAGGGTCCAACAATGAATCTTGGTGCCAGGGATTAGATGGATTGGCTTCTAGATATGCCGAATACTATAAGCAAGGTGCTCGCTTTGCAAAGTGGTAAGGCTCCAAAAGAATAGTAGTACTAGTTTCAATTGACATGGAAGAGTAAATGACATGGAAGAGTAAATGTCATGATCTAACTCTCTCTCAGCTACGAAGCTTTGGTTCGAATCAATCCTTTTGCTATATTTTCATATGTATATATATATATATATCTGTGTTCATTCATTGCTGAGTAACTTTGATTTATACCGAGATTCACATATTTTTCTGATCTGCTTTTAATTTTCATCTATATATCTTTACTGTAAGTTTGATAGTCATGATCGGTGATGGATTTCTGTGGTTCTACATGTATAGAAATTGGATTGGCGTGTGCTCTGTTTTAACCTAATCAAAGTTTAATTTATAATTTCTTTTTGTTTGTATCCATGTGATTTTGCAGTGATTGCTCATGGAATCAAATTGATTTATATCTAGATCTTTAATAACACCAAAATTATGTCTTTAGAAAGCCTGAAGTTTACCACCCAAGACAATTGGTGTTTTTTTCTATCTCCCTCAATTGGTGAATGTGATAATGAAAATACAGCCTGAGACGTGTAATAAGATGTCATAAGAACAAGCATAGGTGATTTATGTAGATTTCTCTAGATTTGAGTTCATCATTTCATTTGATTTGTTTCATGTGCTCCTGCTTTTGCCTTAGAAATGAGTTGTGACTTTTTTCAATTGCAATGGAGAGATTAATTTATTCTTCAAATGCCTCATAATACGCAGTGGAGCACTTCATAATGCATGCCAATGGGATGTTCATGCATGCATTTAATTTGTCATGATTGAATTTCATGTGCAAAATAAAAGAACAGACAGCCACTTTTTATTGACTAATGGACAGCTTCAATAATGTAAAATTCATCCCAGAATGGCAGAATTAAGCTCGCCATTTTTTTTTTTAAACCTCCAGCACAACTGTATGGCCATAATCAACGAGACATAAGTACTAAAAGGTTCTACTTGATGGACTGGAGAGGCATGAACTGGAAGTTGATTTGGCTGCTTATTAGAACTGATTATACTGACTCCTTTCTATGTTTTGGTGGAAATCACATTTCTTTTATGTTTATCTTCTTCTTTTTCTTTTTTCTTTTTTTGTGAGCGCTCGTTAAATAGATGGAAGGAAGGAAACATTCATTCCATTGACCCATTTGTGACTTATACTTTGGAGGATGAAAAACTAAAATTTGCTTAACACTACATCTTAGCTGTGTGAGGAGTTCTATCACGAGCCATTGATCCACTTTTATGCACTGAGGGTTTGCTTATTTGGATTACTGAATCAAACAGAGGAAACTTGAGACTTGCTGAATTCGTGTTATTCTTTTTTCTGTATGAAGATCAGGGAGTACTATTATGCATTTATTCCAAATAAATTACAAATGCAATATTTTTAATGTGCACTTATGGGTCCTCCTTGTTTGTTCTATTTGTCAGTACTATACACAGACATGCACTAGTTCCTATATAACCCTTGATTCTTCTGCCCCGTAAATGTGATTTGTTTCATAAACATGTTCTAATTCATTACTATCTCTAGGATGTTACGATACTTTCTGCATGACATTGTTGGCAGAGCTCTAGTTCTAACAATTTTCCGTGCTTTATTTTTGGCTTTAAAACCATAGATTAAGCCCCTAACCTCTCCTGAGGGTCGCTTTACACAAGTACTTTCTGTTGGAATTGGAGGTTCTGCCCTTGGACCACAGTTTGTTGCAGAGGCGTTGGCTCCTGATAATCCTCCTCTCAAGGTATATAATGAACTTGTATTGGAACATTTGTTTTTACAATGAGGTTTCTAATGCTTGTCACAATTTTTTGTCCTTTCTGCAGATAAGGTTCATTGACAATACAGATCTAGCTGGCATTGATCATCAGATTGCACAGCTTGGCCCTGAGTTGGCTTCTACGCTTGTAATAGTTATATCAAAGGTCTGCATGGAAGTCATTTTTTTTGCTGCTGTTGTGTTAGTCGTCACAAATCACAGTTCAAAACACGTTGCTAATATGTTTCCGGTTCCAATTCTACTCAGAGTGGAGGCACTCCAGAAACAAGAAATGGTTTATTGGAAGTACAAAAAGCATTCCGTGAAGCTGGCCTGGATTTTGCAAAACAGGTTTTCATCTCAGGTTCTTGTTTCTGCTTTTATTTAGTTTTCTCAGCTCTTCAGAGTGTAAATGAAATATACTCCCTATTATTATTATTGGTTTGAAAATAGAGTAAAGTTTCTTACTGATTAGCTTTTAGCTCTGCCAAAATTTTTGGGTCCATTTGTCCACTATGGTCAAATGTCTGAGACTCTTATGCACAAGGAACTTTTTTTCTTCAGACTTTCTTACTTTTCATGCTACATGGTCTTTGCAATTGGCTTGATTCGTATGGATTAGGGATGTTTAAATTGTATTATAGGTCCTAAGAGTGACTTGATTTTGTTGTTTATCCTAGAGGTTTGAATACACTCTTCCTTTTTGTCACTACATTTGCTGTTTAGAAGTGTTGGGAGTGTTAGATATATATATTTAGACATAGATATAGTTTTTCAACTACTTATCGAAAAGTTTGTATGTATAGTTACTTGATTGCAGGCATGGCTACTTTTAATACTGATTTACCCTTGGGATTTGTTTATGGTGTGTAGCTTAGCTATAATTGATTATCATTGTCTTCATGTTATACATGGTAACAAAGTCCAAATTTCTGGGATGCACTTGGCAAGTGTTAGAGAACCGGTTGGTTAGTCCATCCCCTTAACTTGTTGCACATCCTCAACAAATTTCTTAGCAAAATTAGCTGAATGGGATTGAGTTATGCTACCATAAGCCAGATGTTTTGTTTTTTGTTTGTATATTTTTTTCCTGACTGCGAAATGTATGACTTGTTGCTTCATCTATTATTGTGCAGGGTGTCGCAATTACACAAGAGAATTCATTATTAGATAACACTGCAAGAATTGAGGGATGGTTAGCTAGATTTCCAATGTTTGACTGGATTTTGAATATTTTGAGTTGATTTTTTTCCTGATATATTTGGTGGTCAGCTTTCCTATGTAAAGGAAAGCCTGAAGTTTCAGATATTGTGATATTTAAGGTGCCTCCAATTCTTCAGGTGTGTTTCTCATCTTCAAAGTAACAAATAAAATATTTTAAATAATGGAAAATAATGCATGAATGTTGAGATTTTTGCAAATATGTCTTTACGTTTATTGTATATAATATTTGCATATATATATATATATATATCTGATTGTAGATATTTTTTTTTTGTTTTTTTTTTTTTTTGCGACGGTAAGATGGTCGCTAATACATTGTAGGCCTTTTTTAAACTCTTTTGCGACGGCAAAATATCAGTCGCTATAAGTAGGTTAGGCAGTCGCAAATAGTTTGCGACTGTTATTTTGCGGTCGCAAAAAGTATTTGCCACCCCCACATTCGCGACCCCCATTTGCCGTCGCATGGGCCGTCGCAAAAAGTCTTTTGCGACTGTTTTTTTATTATTTGCGACGGCTTGTAGCGGTCGCAAAAAGTACTTTTTTTAGTAGTGTAGCCTGGGTCCCATTTTTCAGCTAGCGTGCCAACCTGGCCCAGCCTAACAAAAAAACAAGAGCCTGCGTGGCCCGCCATTGGCCGAATCATATTTACACCCCTACACAGCATTGTGTTGTGACTAGGGTCGTGTAAAACATCGTCCAATTCATTAAAATCGCATCGATCTGTATTAATTCGTACCGCTCTATCTGTTAATCGCAATTTAAACTTTAAAATTTATAATTCGCCTTTGAAGCCGCTTCGCCCTGCCATAGTTAATATATATATATACATTTTAACCTATAATAAAATATCAAAATAAAAATATGTGTGAAAGAGATTTAATATGTGAATTTTATTATAAATTAATAGTTATGTATATGAAAAATATTATGTAAATTAATATTATATAAAAACTTAATAATTGATTAGAATTCTTTAATCTGTTAATCTATCAAAAATTACTCAAATTATAATTTATCAATTTATTAACCTGTTATTCAATTTATAATTTTACTATCAAATCATCCGAATAGTACCATGCATCCCCTAACTATGACAGCACACCCCCTCAGTCCTGAATTTTCAAAAACCATTAATGAAGCAAAGACCACACCAGCCTCTGGGTTTTCAACAGAACAGTCCCATTTCTCCTATTATTTAATTCCACAAGTGTCTAAGTTTATATACCCTTTTATTAAACTATGAAAGAGAACCATTCTTATAATAATCATGGTACTAATCACCTCATATCAAAACCAACAAAGCCTAAAATTGTGCTCCAAAACCACCACCAATACCGTGGCCAATAATAATAATAAAATAAAACCATTATCATACTTTCGTTTGACAAAATTAGAAAGTTATTTTAATTTTATTAACTATTTTTGTCTTTTTAAAATTCCTTTTAATTTTGAGTTGATTTTTTAAATATTTTTGCCTTTTTAAACTTTTATGAAAAACAAAAGTTAAATTATTTTTTTAAAAGATAGTTTAATCGACAATCTAAATAAAATTTGAATTAATTTAAACTATAAAAGAGAACCGTTCTTATAATAATCATAGTACTAACCGCCTCATTTCAAAACCAACAAACCCTAAAATTGTGCTCCAAAACCACCACCACTACCGTGACCAATAATAATAATAAAATAAAACCATTTATCAAACTTTCATCTGACAAAATTAAACGTTATTTTATTTCAGAAAAGCTTCATACTCCTACTGGGGTCGACCCCAGTGAGGTGTCGGCTCCAGATTGGTCAAAAAAAAAATTGTTTTTTTTTTTTTTTTTTAAATTTTCAGCCACTGGGGGCGCGCCACGTCACTGGGGGCGCGACCCCCAAGTGTATGGATCACGGCTCATTTTATTTTTATTAACTTTTCCTGCCTTTTTCAAATTCCTTTTAATTCTAAGTTGATTTTTTAAAAATATTTTTGTCTTTTTGAACTTTTATGAAAAACAAAAGTTAAATTATTTTTTTAAAAAATAGTTTAATCAACAATCTAAATAAAATTTGATTTTTTTTTTTATAAAATGTACATAACAATAAATTAAACTTAAAAATAAATAAATAAACAAACAAACTCCTAAGGCTCCGTTTGGCATGATTACTTGGGCTAATTTACCCATATGAGACAAAATTGACTATTTTAATCAAATATGACAAAATTTCATATCTAACTTATAATTATTTAGCCTCCGTTTGGGAAGTGGGTTGGCTTTTTGGCTTTTTTGGCTATTTTAGCCTGGGCTTAAAAGCTTGGTTTGGGAAGGGCTTTTTGGCTTTTTGACTTTTTTGAGTTTTTTGTGAGAGAAGAATGTAATGATTATGGGTTGGATGTGATGTTTTGTTTGTTATGGCTAAAATAGCCTATTTTGTTTTTTGTGGCTAAAATAGCCAAAAAAGCCTGCAAACCTACTTGCCAAACACAGGCTTAATTTTTTTTCTCATAAAAATTAAAAAATTTATCCTAAACGAGACTTTTTAACCCCAGGTTAAAATAGTCAAAAAGCTAAAAAACCAATCCACATCCCAAATGAAAGCTAAAAAAATGCTACAAGACCGTCTCCAATACTTTTCATCAAATTTTATAGGTGACTGTTGATGAACAACTAGGTGAACAACTTCGTGGACAACTGGATTTCGAGATAAAAGGGCAATTTGGAAAGCTAACTAAGGCCTAGTTTGGGAAGACTAAATAAGTGCACTTTTTGATTTTTTTTGTATTATGTGTAGAAAAAGTAGAGAGGAGATGTTGATTGATGTGACCCAAAAAAGATAAAAAGATGAAATAAGTGCACTTTTTTCTTTGTAGCCAAACTTGGCCTAAAAATTAATTTTTAACTTTTAGCTTATTTTTGGTCATATCACTTCTCATATTTTTTTACAGATAAAAGACAAAAAAATTAAAAAATCAATTTTTAACCAACTTCTCAAATCACTCAAAATCAAATGAAAATTTACTATTTATGAGACAACTGATAAAATTGATAAAAATCATTAAAATATATCATATTTCTAATTTTTTGTTTAAATTTAATAAAACATTAGAGAGGTCCAAAGTTTTTTGTTTAAATTTAATAAAACATTAGAGAGGTCCAAAGTAAAGAGAGAATCCAACCCAGTTGCATTTCTTGCCCACCACTGTCCACAGTATTCAAAACCCCCTCCCTCTCCCTCTCTCTGTCTCTCTCTCTTCCCCATCACAAAGCTATATATATACCACCGAAAAACCACCTTCTGTGCTTTCAACTTTCTATTCCTCTTTTGCTTCTCAAACTACTAGTCCACAATCCTCAACACTTCTAGTCTTTTTTGTATTTTCTAGAAAAAAAAAAAAAAAAAAATCAATCTTCCACCCAAAATGGAATCGGCAAACCAAATCGGCGCCCTGGGTCACCCCGCCGCGTCTCTGACTCCGGCTCTAGTCCCGGCTAGATCATCAAGCGGGACGCTGGGCGGGCACCTGGCTCGGCGGCTGGTCCAAATCGGAGTGAGAGACGTGTTCTCCGTCCCCGGCGACTTCAACCTGACTCTGTTGGACCACTTGATCGCCGAGCCGCAGCTCAATCTGGTGGGGTGCTGCAACGAGCTGAACGCCGGATACGCCGCCGACGGGTACGCACGTGCCAAGGGAGTTGGGGCGTGTGTGGTGACGTTCACGGTGGGTGGGTTGAGTGTTTTGAATGCGATCGGGGGTGCGTATAGTGAGAACTTGCCGGTGATATGTATAGTCGGAGGACCCAACTCCAATGACTATGGCACTAATCGGATCCTCCACCACACGATCGGCTTGCCTGATTTCAGTCAGGAGCTCCGCTGCTTTCAGACAATCACCTGTGCTCAGGTCACGCTCTCTCCCGCTCTCAGAATATTTGAAATAATCGGAGTTCACTTTCAACTATTTATTCATCAAATTTGATTTTGGTGAAAATGACTTCCAATCATTTCATTAAACTTGTATCAAATCGAAGAAGTGGCAAAATTTTTACCAGGTTGGACCAAATTTATCTTTAACAGTCATATATTTACTTAGATTTGATGAAATTTCAAAAAGTGATGATTTTTCCCCCCCTTCATAAATAATGGTTATAACAGGTTTCTATGATAAGTTTAGAATTTTTCAAAAAGATTTGATAAATAAAAATAAAAATAAAAATAAAAAAGGGGCACGGATTATGAAAAAAAAGTAACAATTTGAGATACTCTTATAGAATTGATTATAGAAGGCAAATTTGGTTTTGGAGGTTGTCTCTTTCTCCTTAAATACATTATTCTTCTTTCAACTTGGAATCAAGATTTCACTGTTTATCAACAAGTTTGAATTTCAATTTGGAACCTTTGTGCAAATTGTTCCTTATTGAAAATTTTATAAGCACTTAATCTGAAGATGTTTTAGAGATCAATGGGTGACAAGTATGTAGAATTGAATTATTGAATTGTTTGTAAAGATGAAGAAGATGAAGATGAAGATGAAGATGGAGAGAGAGAGAAGAAGATGAAGATGGAGAGAGAAAGAACTGGGTTGGGTTTTTCCTGAAATAATATATATATATATGAGGGTATAATTGTCAATTTACAACTTTTGTTAATAGAAGTTAATGTGCGTTTTAGTCCATCAATCATAGGGGTTATGTGGTGATATCCGAATTTCAGGGGTAAATCGCACTCGGCCCAAACCATAAGGGGGTAAAGTGAAGTTTGCGTATTATGTTTTATATAATTGTTCCTTATTATTATTGTAATAATTAGTGATTAAACAAAGCTTTTCAGTTTTTATTTCATTATTAACTAATGTAATTGTAATTCTTTGCTGTTGAACTTTGCAGGGTTCTCAAAAATTTTATAGTAATTAGGGATTTGTAATATATATATTTGGATTGAGGGGTGGTGTTTAGCTATGCCATTGGTATGTGAACATTGTAAGTTATTTATTTTGATGTGGTGGCGATGAAATGTGACAGGCAGTGGTGAACAACTTGGAAGATGCGCACGAGCTGATTGACACTGCGATTTCAACCGCTTTGAAGGAAAGCAAGCCAGTATATATCAGCATAAGTTGTAATCTGTCCGGAATTCCTCATCCAACCTTTGCTAGGGAGCCAGTCCCATATTTTCTTGCACCGAAGTAAGCTTATTCTTTCATACTTACCTGCCTCATGATTGTCTATATTGTTGTTACTCTGTTTCTGGTCTTGGTATGAATTAGGATAATTTTTCATTAGTCGTTTAATACATTCTGAGGAATTAAAACAGAAAAATCGAACTGAATTATTGTATTCTCTCTATATGGTTTTGATTTGTTTATGAGTGTATTACCTTGCAAGTATGCTAAAATGTGCAATACAAGTAATAATTTTACTCGTACTAAATCTATTTAAATGGAATACTGGATAGGAACACCACTGATTGGAATGCCACGGACATTGCCTTTTCCTGTGATTTCATAACAAAATGTGAATCATAATGCTTTTAAGTACCTCTAGGCCCTATCTCTGGCCATGTTTGTTTTAGTCCATCAGCCATGGGATTGGATTGGTTATCCTATGGATCCCACAAAAAATGTTTGTTTGGAGAAAAAGCCATGGGACTATTAATACCCTTCGGCCATGTTTGTTTGGGCGGACTGGATTAACATTCCCATGACTAATAGTCCTAGGACTACGAATTCGTTGGATTATGTATCCGATCTTAACTAATAGTCAAGCTTAAAATAATTAATCTCTACTTTAATTGTTTAACCAAACATCGGATTAATAATTTTATTGGACTATTAGTCCAATCCCAAGCTCATGTCCACCCAAACAAACATGACCTTCAAGTAGGGAATTAGCAAACAATCCAATGGGGAGGTGGGTTTGCTAACTCAATCCCATGGGATTGGAGGAAAAAAAAACTAATTTGCCCTCCATTTTTACAAAAACAACAAAATCACCTTTTATATAATGAGAATTTTTATGCAATTTCATAAATTCAATCCCACCCAATTAATATCACTATACTAGTACACTTACATCTCCAATCTAATACCACCACACTAGTAATCTCATCATCACTCAATCTCACTGTACTCCTAACCCCACCCAACCTAAATTAGCAAACAAACATGGCCTCTGTGATATATTGTTTGATAATCATGTGCTGTTGAAGTTGTGGTATGAGAGCAAGCATGAAAAGGAGGAATTTTAAATTTTAACCAAATGAATTGATTTGGGTGCTTTTTCATATGTTCATTGTAGTTGAACACTTTTGCAGTTGAAAAAACTCTTATCCTCTTTATTAGGTCATTTCCAAACCTTGCTCAAACCTTCTACTCAAATTTAAATTTGTGTGGAAAACACTCAAAATTCCTGTCCACTCCTTCACTCTAATCTCTACCAACTTGAGTTTTAAACCCACCCACCCCCCCCCCCCCCCCCCCCCCCCCCATTTTCTTTTTTTTTAACTGAAAAGAAGGGATACTCAAATCTTGACTCAAATGCCCAACAACTATATTTCATTTATTTATCATGCTCAACACTCTGGGGATATGATGAGAACTTTTAAAAGGAATCTAGTAAAATTTGCGTCATGGTTGTAGGTGGCCCTAGAACTGCCTCTATAGTTGATCAATAGAACTGTCTGCTGTGAGGGCTGATCCTCCAGTTCAAAAAACCCCAAGGGGATTGACATCTATCCTAAGTTCCACACAACTATATTTGTTCTTGCATGCTTTTGGCAACAGGTCATTTGCTTTGTGAAGTGATAAAGCTTGGGTTACCAGATGTGAAAATGCAGGTTAAGCCAGGCACTTTGTGCTAACAAAGCGAAAGGTGAGGTTTGTACCCATGCCATTGCGCTGGTCAAGCACATGGCTTGATTTGACCAAAATGGGCTTACAACCATTTTAGCTGTATGCTTTTGGCTAGATATAATGATATGTCATGTGAACATTGCCTAGGTACTAAAGTTCTACCCTCATCTCAATAGCTAGTTTTTGGGATTAAGTTCTATCCAAGATTGTGTAACATGGTATCAGAGCCGGAGCACTCATGGATGGGTAGGGTGCGTATCCTTGGGCTGTTGCTGTCGAGTGAGCACGCTGGGCATGGGAGAGGGTGTGAAGCAAAGTCTCACATTGCCTGAGTACTAAAGTAATGTTAAGCATATAAGTGTGAGGGCATTCTTACCTCAATAACCAACTTTTGGAGTTGAGTTCTACCCGAGACTGTATAGCAGTGTGTCCCTAGCTTGCATGCAACAAGTGCTGTCGAGTGAGCATGTTGCATGTGAGGGAGGGTGTGAAGCGAAGTTTCACATTGCTTGGGTATAAAAGTAAGGTAAATTATATAAGCATGGGGGCACTTTCGCCTTAAGGTTGAGTTCTATCCAAGCCCTTGTAACAATGTTGTCGTGTTTTCATCTTCTTTGTGTTTGACATCATTTCCTATCTCAACTTCAAAATAACCAAAACTTCATTTTGTACGCAGGGTGAGCAATCAAATAGGATTAGAGGCTGCAGTGGAAGCGACAGCTGATTTTCTGAATAAGGCTGTGAAACCTGTCCTTGTTGGAGGTCCCAAGCTAAGGGCCACAAAGGCACAACAAGCCTTTGTGGAGCTAGCAGATGCATGTGGATATCCAATAGCTGTAATGCCTTCGGGTAAAGGACTCGTTCCAGAGAACCATCCACACTTCATTGGGACATATTGGGGTGCTGTCAGCACCAGCTATTGTGGGGAGATTGTGGAATCCGCTGATGCTTACGTTTTTGTGGGTCCCATCTTCAATGATTACAGCTCAGTTGGATATTCTTTGCTGATCAAGAAAGAGAAAGCAGTGATAGTTCAGCCCAATCGTGTGACTATTGGTAATGGGCCATCCTTGGGTTGGGTTTTCATGGCAGACTTTTTAACTGCATTGGCGAAGAGGCTGAAGAAGAACAGCACTGCCGTTGACAATTACCGTCGGATATTTGTCCCTCCAGGCATTCCTCTGAAACGTGAGAATAATGAACCTCTTAGAGTCAACATACTCTTCAAGCACATTCAGGTGACCAACAAGAAGCGTGACGTAGTTTCTTCTTTCTTTTTACCTTTGACAACCTGGACACTCGCTCAATTAAAAAAAAAAAAAAAAACATTTTTTAAAAAATTCTTTTAAACTGTGATACAAGTTTCTATGTGGAGCATGATCAGATACACGCATTGCTTAACACGTGATGATTGACATTACCAAGATTCTCAGATGGTCTCCTTCTCAAACTTTGAATAGGGTGTAGGACTAGCAAAATATATGTTATAACCCTCTTTTCATGAGTTGAGAATTAGGACAGATTGCTAGACCTTATTTGTCTGACACAGTTTGTTTGACTAACTTGATTCCCTCTCCAACTCTTCTTATGAAAATGAAAGCTATAAGGCTCTAATTTGAACTATAAAATTTATTATTCTGTTTTCCTATTTCAATCTATCCTCGTAAAGGATGTGGTTGGTCATATCCTCTGTTAATATCAGTTCAGAAGACCTCTTAGGTTCGAAATTTGGGAGGATTTAGAGCCTGTTTTCTGTACTTCAAAAGTAGATGGATAAAAGGAAACCCAGGGGGTGTGATGAATCTATTCTGCCTATCTCTGTCTTTTAAGTATGTCTGTGCGTATTTGAAGTATTGCATTCTTCATGTTATTAAGACAAGTTAATTAAGCAGGAGATGCTGGGAGGAGACACTGCAGTAATTGCAGAGACAGGGGACTCGTGGTTTAATTGTCAGAAGCTCCATCTCCCTGAAAATTGCGGGTAAGCCAGGGCTCTTCAGTGAACATGACTGTTTTAATTTTAAAATAAGTTAATAAACTTCTGCTCTTCAGTGAACATGACTTTTAATTTTAAAATAAGTTAATAAAGCTTCTGCTTTTATCATCAATCAAGATGTAGTTCACATAAAGGCAATTGTGCTAGTATTGTCATTTTTGTTTTATTTTAAATGGCCATCTAAAATAAGAGAAAATGTTTTCATTGAGGTAGCATCATTTTTTCCAATCAATAATTAGATGGAATCCATGGATATTGGGAACTGAATTGATGTTTCATTTAAAATTTGTAATGAAAAGAAACCTTTGAAATGCTTGGATAGAAATGCTTGAAAATTTAGATATATTTTTTGTTTGACAAGATTGAAAATTTACAGTATTTATAGAGTTATTTTCTTCCAATGACTTGTATGGTTTTCATTCAGGTATGAATTCCAGATGCAATACGGATCCATTGGGTGGTCTGTAGGTGCCACACTTGGTTATGCTCAGGCTGCCAAAGACAAGCGTGTGATTGCTTGCATCGGTGATGGGAGTTTCCAGGTAAAGTCATGTAGGTGGTTAGAATAACAACTTTCTGAATCACTAATGTAGAGAAAATGGGTAATTCTGTCATATAAAAGTGGCAGAGACCATGATGTTAGGTTCATGAGACGGGCCTATTTTATATGTCCATAGTGAGTTGTATGAACCACAAGAATAAAAATGGCAAGTCAATAATTTTCATTCTGTGCAGGTGACAGCTCAGGATATTTCCACAATGATTCAATGTGGGCAAAGGAGCATTATATTCCTCATCAACAACGGAGGGTATACGATTGAAGTGGAGATTCACGATGGGCCGTACAATGTGATAAAAAACTGGGACTACACTGGCCTTGTTGATGCTATTCACAACGGTGAAGGCAAATGCTGGACTGCCAAGGTTAGCATAAATAAAGAAGTAAACATGTGGTATTTTTTAGATTATTATAAAAATAAGCTGAATGTCATGTGAGTCAAACATAGTTTAGTGGTTAAATTAAAGGTTAACCCAAAAAGGGTAAACTACCAATAGGTTCTAATAGTTAGACTTAATTCTCATCAAGTCTTATTGAAAAGAAGTCTTAATAAAATTGTTGTTAAAAATAATTTTTTGTAACGATTTTTTGCATGTCTCTAAAAATTAGCAATTAGTAATTTTTTTTGTCATGATTTTTATAAATTGTCATTAAAATTTACAATTAGTGATGTTTTTCTTTGACGAATTTTTTAAATTGTCACTGAAAATTAAAAATTAGTGACTTTGTGGCGATTTTTTTAAACCGTCATTAAAATTTATAATTAGTGACATTTTTGTGATAATTTTCAAACTGTTGTTGAAAATTAACAATTAGTGATTTTTTTAATAGTGTTTGATGAAAAATACCATTAATTATCATAAGATCTATTGGATATTAAGTCCATCTATTAGGAGCTATACGTAAGTCTTCCTAAAAAAAAAATATTAGAACTCCACCAAATATTTTTCATGAAGCATATATAGATCAATAAATGCATGATATGTTGCATTTCACAGATTATTGTCAAATATCACTTATAATCCTTGATAATCAAATTTCTTCATGGGTATGGGTAGTTTTTCCTAATCTGACTATCACATATTCTGCATTGTTTCTGAATTAAATGTCATGGTAACCAGTTTTCTTTTTATTAAACCCACATGCTAAATTGTTTGTGGAGACATAAAGAAAAACAAAGATTCCTATTCCATAATTTGCTGCCTGATCTAAAATTTTCAATAATTTGAATACCAAAGGTCCATGTACTTGATCAACTTATCCCAAACAGGTAATACCAATCAAAGAGTTGAACTCAAAGAAACCAATGAACTTATTAAGTGCTTCAGTTTGTGGTTGGTTATAATCATCGTAATCATGGTTCCCATTTATTCATCAGAAACTAGGAACCATTGTTTTGAAATCTAACAGATTTATAAGATATATCAAATACATTTCTCATTTGATTGATGGAATGTGTGAATAACAGGTACGTACTGAGGATGAGTTGGCAGAAGCAATAGCAACGGCGACAGGAGCACACAAAGACTCATTATGTTTTATTGAAGTGTTTGTTCACAAGGATGACACCAGCAAAGAGCTGCTGGAATGGGGGTCCCGAGTTTCTGCTGCTAACAGCCGCCCTCCAAATCCTCAATAGTTTCCAACATGACTTGACATTCTAGCAAATCTCTGTTTTGATCCAATGACATTTCCAAAAAATAAAAATAAGTAAAAAAGACGGTTGCTCAATTGTTGGGATGTATTTTTGGATTATGATTAGAGAATATGTTAATTAGCACTGTAATAATGAACTGCTTTTTATGTGTTTTGAGTCTGTTGACAGTGTACGGGAGTAGTGTGTTTGTGTGAGATGGATGTAATTGTAATTGCATAGTGTGTAGACATTAAAGAATTTTCAATGTAACAAATATGTGATGTCTTTTTGGTTAGTATTGGTTATATGTTGTTCATAAAATTCTGAAGATGGTGATGGTTCCATCTGCTATGCTTGTTTAATTGGGCAGATTATAGCATATGCTGAACATAGCACGGGCTTAACTTTAGTACTCATTCATGAAACGTATAAGGTTCTTGGGTCCATTTCTCCTTAAAATTTTCATTGATTAACGTAGTACTTACTCACATCACATTTTAATAATAATATTAAAACAAGTTTAAGTGGCTTGGCTTGCTTGCTTATGTTGTTTTAATAATATTTTATTGCTTAACCGATTAAAACATAACCTTCATATCTGGGTAGCTAACCCTAATTTGTTTAGTTTGAAGGCCCTACAATTGTATTGTTTTGTTCACAAATATTGGAGTCTTTTTATATTTGAATCGGATGTGAGATGGTAGTTGTTGGCATTTTTTTGTTTACTTTTTCCCTTTCGTATGGGAAAGGGATGTGAATGCCATATTTTCTATATTTTGCAATATGGGATAAGCTCCCTTTCACACTTTTATCTCTCCATACCTTTCTATACTCTTTTTGTAGGCTTCAATTTGGATTTGTACTGATAATTCGAACTGTTTATCTCGTAATTTTTGTAAGTTCTAAACCGATAACCAACAGACAAAAAAAAAATCTTTATATTGTTACTTTTGACGCAACAGGTCATGATCTTGAATTATGGAGTTGAGATCAAATTTCCTGAAGTGGATGGGGCAAAGCTTAAAATGACTTGCCTGTTTATAGACTGAATTTTTCACTCAACTTTTAACTAACAATTGTTAGGTCCTTCACTCCTAGCAATATCATTGAACCTTTCTTTAGCAGAGGAAGAGGGAAAAAAAAAATGATAATTTTCCAAGTGTTGTTGGTCATCATCAAGTTTGGGATCTAATAGCTTGTTGCAGAAAGCATGGCTGAGCGTGTACACGAATTTTGTATCGTGAAATTAAAGATTGCAAAACAGAATTACAACTATGATATATTAGGGGCTTATCTATGTGATTTGCTATGCTTGCTTGTGCCTACCGGTGGATTCTATTGCCTGTTGGTTATCAATTTCTCTTTTTCCGGTGGATTCTATTGCCTGTTGGTTATCAATTTCTCTTTTTCAGTAGTATGAATCGCTACACTTCGCTTCTTTGTATATGATATGATATTATGCACCTTGGTTGCTGCACTCCCTATGGGAATTAGCAAGAGAGTGAAGAACGAATGATCCTCGAAACAAAAAGAGTAATGGAGTCCGACTCAAGCAAGTGAGTGACGCGTAGCAAGAGAGTGAGTTCAGTCTTTGTTTAATTTGATCTCGGATCCAAACCAAGTTACAAAGAGATTTAGTGATCAACCAGTTTAGCAACCAATGGTAAAGGATATTCATGATTTTTGTGTGCAAATTATTTCATGGTTTTCTTATATGGCAGAAATTACAATTTGGCTCTGCCCGATAAAATGCACTGCAATTTATAAATTCATTCATGTAAAGTCACAATGCTTAGGATGAAATTCCAAGAGACATTTTTATAAAATGGAGTCAAACAAAGTTCAAGATCACCAACAAATTTACAAAGCCTTTTATGGCCATACCAACATTCTACAAACAATCCACAACATAATGAATGCATTCCTAGCTTAATCACCGAGTGACGGGAAATTTTCCCTTGCTACTTTTTCTTATTGATTGACTGCAAATAAAAAAGGACCTTTGAAGTTCATCTGGAAGAGGGAGTGCTAATGGAGGAAGTATACTGAAGTAGCTAGTCTTCATTCTTGCAGACAATGAACGTGCTAGTGCTAACCGTTGTTTGTTAAGCCCATCAATGATGAATGAGAATGCCCTAGATGAATCAGCTTTGCAAAAGTGTCTATGGTGCACCTACAAAACATAAATGGCGCAAACAATGCTCAATTAAGAAATGCATGGATATGTACACAAACAAACACAAGAGAATTGAAATGCATACAATCAAATTGTGAACTCCAAATGAAATTAGTGTGTGTATTAGCTTACACGTAGTGGAGCCCTCAGAAATGAAATCCAGTGAATCTGATAGCCATCTTCTAACATATTGAATGCATTTTTCTAGGGATTCTCTATGAGAAAAGTCAAGATGAGGCCTAGAACTCATGCTACCAAATGTAGAAATTGAGTTGAGATCACTCGGGTTCAACCTGTAATTATAAAGCAAATTACAAATACGCTCAGTCAATCTGTATTTCTTCATCCATATCCTTATAATCAAAACTAAATAGGAAACTAAAGTATACTAACCTAAGCAACCTCTCAACTTTTGAGATTTGAGGACCAGGCATTGCCTCAATAGAAGAATCAAAGTCGATCCCATCTTTTGACTATATTGGGGAGTTGAAATTTAGATATTCATTTTTCAAAATGGCCTTCTTTGTTAGCTCTTGTGTGTTTGAAGGTTCCTTACATAGTTTCTTATATTCATTCCTATGTATTCTATATCTTTCCCGCAATAGTTTTGAGAAAGACATGATTATAAAATAAAGAGCTTCAAAATTCAGGCATTTGAAATCCAAACAGTTAACAGATAGGATTTTGGGAGGGTTTTTTGGCTCTTTGTATTTTCTAAAGAAAAGCAACGAAACGAACCGAGCCAAGATGTATTGATGGGCACACTAGGATTAGGTGGGTGTTTGGTTGATGGGATAGAGCTATTCCATGGCCTTGTTTGTTTGGAGGATAGAATTGAATTAGTAGTAAGGTTAGATTTACAAATATTATTTTTTCTTTGCAAAATTAACATCGGATTAAGAGTTTCATGAGACTATGAAATCCTAGAGTACTAGCAAATATTATTTATACTCTGATTACAAACACTATTTGGGTCGATGGGTTTTCCACCACACCACTCCACTCTCTAGCACAACACTTTTATGATTTTTATCTCTCTAAAATGAGGTGTTTCATGTTTTATATAGTCTTCCATCTTCTCAATGGATGACTAGGATTAACTTGATCTAAGGGCCATCATTATGTTTCTAAAACATTCTAGGATAGTTTTAATCTTTCACTATATTTTAGAATTTTCTAAACTATTTTAATACATAATAGAGTTTTCTATACCTTTTAAGATTATTCTATAACCTTCCAAAACCTTACAGATTTCTCTAAGTTTCTCCAATGTTCTGATTCTCCAATGTTGTAGAGAGTTTGTGTTCAATCTTAACAATATTTTGGATATGACCAAAAAAGTTTTTGGTTATACTTGAAGTGATATTTGGTTATGACGCGTTGTAATTCTTTTAGTTAATACAGTTATAACATTTGTGGTATAAGTTGCATGACCCTAAACTACTTTTCACAGGTTTCTTTCACATCCCTTAAGTTTAGAAAAAATATAGTAAGTTTTATAATTTTGTTATAATTACATTGGACTCCCTTGAGATTTTAGATTACATAATACCTAGCTCCTATTTCACCAATATTTCATTAGTCATATGGAGAGAAAAATGAGGATGTCATATCTTTTACACTTAAATGTATAATTTTTTCTTGCTTATATGATTTTACATTATTTCCATTAGTTTCAATCGTTTTTAACTTTACTAAAATGGAGTCAATGTAATTATATTAAAATTGTAGGATTGCTTCTATTTTTTCTATGCTTCAGGGGGGCCAACGTAATTTGCCTTAATAAATATTTTTCTCTGCCATTTAAAAACAAAGAAGAACCTGTAAACAAGAAACAAGAAAAACAATCAATTGAAATATCAACTTCCCACTCCCGTGCTATTAGAACAGAACAAACCAAACAAACTATAGTGATCTCGGGTTTTCCCCTTTATGTACAGTATTCTGGACTTAGGTTCCGTGGTTGAGTATTGTTGCTTTTGTTTCATTTCCATCCTTCAATTCCTTATATTTGAATTTTAGGATGTGTTGGGCAGGTTTGTATCAGGTTGGGAGTGTTTTGAAACAAATGGTTGCTGTCCAGATTTTGGTGTCTTCTCTCGAGCGAGACTTTTGTCGGTCGAGCGAGTTCTGTGTTTTAGATCCTTCGCTCGAGTCAGGGTTCCTTCGCTCGAGCGAGAGTTGGGTGATGTGTATGGTGGCTCGAGCGAGAAGTCTTGCGCTCGAGCTTGCGTTTGCGTCTGGTTCTGGACCTGAAGGTTGCAATTCTTCGCTCGAGCGAGCTTTCCATCGCTCGAGCGAGTGAGGTCTATGTTTTGGGTTTCTTCGCTCGAGCGAGCTTTTCTTCGCTCGAGCGAGCTTCTAGGTTGCAAACCTAAAGCTTCGATTTGTTGGCTCGAGTGAGGCTTTCTACGCTCGAGCGAGGTTTCTTTGTGTCTGGTCGCTCGAGCAACCAATCCTTCGCTCGAGCGAGCCTTGAATATATCAGTTGGCAGCAGCGGGTTACACTTCACTTTTTCATCATCTTCTTTTATACAAACCCTAGACCAGCTGTTCTTTCTCTCTCTATATACCTTCTCTCTAGGGTTTCATCTAGTTCTAGTGGTCTTCTACCCTAGTCCCTTTGGAAGAATGGTAGAGCTTCGCGAGGGCTTCGCTTTATTATGAAAAGTTGTGGATTTGGAGCACATTGAGTTTCATCTCTCTTCTTCTTTGAGCTCCGAGAATTAAGGTAGGGATAACCTACTCTATTCTATGAGTTTTAACATAAGTTTTGGTCATTTTGATTAGATGGTGTTGCTTAGTCATTTTGAGAAAGTTAGGGTTTGATTTGAGGTTATAAAAAGGGGGGATTTTCAAATGTTAAAACCTATGTGTGTATGAAACATTGAAAAATGAAATTGTTGTTGTTAAATCGATGAAATTGAGCCTTTGGGCTAATATTGAGAAAAGGGGAAAAATGCCCTAATTATGTTGAATAATTAATTTGGGGAAATGTGAAATTGAAGTGAAATTCATGAAATTGGAAAATTGTGGGAGTAAATGGTGTAGTTAGATAATTTAATCACTCACCTATGAAAATGTCGATATTTTATCTGTTGATAAATTTATTATCTGTTTAGAGATAACTGCTTTGGGCTATCGGTGGAGGATAGTCTTGATTGTTATAGACATTGTATGATGATTAGGGAAAATTGAAACTAATCACATTGAATATGTCACTGAATATGACGGTTGGAATAATACAACAAATGTGTGTATTGATTGATCATTGTATATGATAAGTGTTTAAATACATTGTATATGTATATTGTTTGGGAGGAGATATGGGACGTACTCCATGGTTTGAGGAGAGATAGGGGATGGACTCTCAAACCTGTTTGGGAGGAGATAGGGGATAGACTCCACTGATACAGCAAATCTGTGTATCACTTTAAATATGGAAGTGTTGAAGTATGGGAGTGTTTTAATATGAGTTATATTCTTATGTGAATTGTGAAGTATGGAAGTGTTTTAATATGTGTTATAGTCTCATTGAATTGTTTGGCCAGGTTATGAGCCATAATTATGAATCGAAACTGTATAAGTGAAGGAAACTGAAATGAAAAATGGATGTACTTGAAGTTGAATTGAAAAATGTTGTAAATTGGTTTATAAGTGTCAACCATATATCAAATGCTATTGTTTTAGTTATTTCTTATACTTGGTTTAGTATATCTCTACTGGGCATTGGCTCACCCTATATGGGACATCATTTTTAGGTTCAGGTGATATGCCACCTCCAAGGACATAGCTTAGGAGGCTTAGAGGCTGAAGATCCCTTTTTGTTGTTTACCTTTTTGTGTATTATATGTAAATTCAAGCCGAGGGCTTAATGTGTATGTGTTAGTACTTTTTTTTTTGTAACCAAGTGTTGGCTTGGAAAGTAGTAAGCCCGTAGGGCATTTACTTTTGTTGTCAACATGTAATACTTTGTGATAAATACTGTGATAAATAGATGTTCACTTTATTCTCTTGAATATATTGCCAATTTCTTGTATCATGAATGTATGAATTATGGGTTTATTTTTAGGGTGTGACATAAACAATTTTTTGTATGCTTTGGAAACAAATATCGATGACTCTAAATTCCTTAAAACCAAGCAAGACTTTTAAGCCTTCGTTTGGTAAACGTATTGGGACTAAATAAGCACATAAGGACAAAAAAAAGTCACAAAATCACAAAATCACAAAAACTTGACTTTTGATGCAAAATTACCAAATTGACCCATATACAAACAAAAAGTCAAAAAAGCATCATTTTCAAGTGGAGGGAAATTTTGTCACTCCAATGCAAAAAAGTCAAACAAGAAAACCAAACAAACAAAAAAGTTTCAGACTAAAAAAGTCAAAAAGTCAAGTTTGCCAAACGACAATTTTAAAATTTTCAAGAGTACTATTCCCAATCTTTAATTTCTTTTCTAAAATTCTGCTCACTTCCTTTGGCAACCCTAATCAAGCAACCATTAACTGCCAAGGTTGCATGAGAAATGACAAGAAGACGCAGATTCCCCAGCCAGTTGCTGTTAGGAATAAATCCCCGCCCAAAAAACTCTCATACCCCATTAAAATATGAATCCATGTGACAATAGAAGCATACTCAATAAAATATACATACACGAAAGAAACACATAGTATTTAACGTGGTTCATTCTACATATCTACATTCACGGGAAAGAAAAAAGTCCACTATAAATACAGAATTGAGATTACCCGTGACTTTCAAAACATACAAAACACCCACATCACTACTTGAACCCCATGTCAAGGTAGTTGAGTCATTATTTACCCCGGTGTTACTCTAGTTTTCTCTTACCCTATACAACTCTATTACACATTTTCCTAACCATTCTCTCACAAATTACATTTATTCGGAACCTGCTTCTACAAAAAATTTCATATATTCGGCATTATGTTTCCGAATTATTCGACATTGTTTAGTATTTAATATTCTTGAACAAATTGTCTACATTTGTATTTCCAAACATTTAATTTTCTAATTTCTTCATATTCCAATTCCGAACAATATTTGCTAGCCAAGTTGGGTACTGTATAGGCTCGATGAGCTCGACCCTCTGTACCTTTTCTACCTCCACTTTAATCTTTGCTTCAAGATCAGGGTGATACTTTCGAGCATGCTGCTTGATTGGCTTAGAGTTGGAGAATGTGTCCAAATAATGAGTGACAAGGGATGGGTTAAGACCAGGCATCTCGTCGTATGTCCAAGCAAAGACGTCACTCTGCCATTTTAATAGTGTTATCAATTTTGCTTTAGCTACTGGAGCCATTGTATCACTGATAAACACGGGCTTGCTCTGCCCTGGTAAGTCACTGAGGTTGACCTCAGCAAGTACTTCCTGCTATGGTTTGGGTCTATCTTGCATGTATTCGGAGGCGGACTCAGGCGTCTCCACCAACCTTTCTTGGGACTCATCACCGTCACATTTATTCGTCTCGAGGCCATCTTCCCAAGGTATAAAGTCTGGCCCCCAAGACTGTCATAAGTAGTAAACTGTCTTGCCGCCCTCGCGCACCTTAACAAGCTTGGGTGGAAGACTTGTGGACTTGTTGCTCCTTTTCTGCCCACTATTTTCTGGAGCAGCCTTTGCATCCCGAATGTCTTCCTACTTTGGTAATTTTACCCCTGTAATTTTACCAGTCCTTGGAGTTTTATCCGTTGACAACTCAGTAAAGAAAACTGCATCCGAATAGTGTGCCTCCTCCACTTTGAATGGCCTTCCAGACGCATTTATGGTTACTGTGCGCTTTCCCAACTTTGCCTTTACGCATTGGTGATAACTCGACAGGATAGCTCCATATCGGTGCATCCAAGCTCTGCCAAGTATCATATGGTAATTTGTGTCCGCTTCAATCACATGGAACTTAGTGGTGGAGCGGATCTCGCTAACTGCTAAGTCTATTATAACATGGCCCTTAGTAACCTTCTTCTCACCACCAAATCCCATTATAGTGATGGGTTGGCGAACCACCTTGGACTTTGGGATACCAACCTCTGCAAAGGTGTTAGTAGTGATGATGTTTATGGACGCCCCACCATCAAGGAAAGCACACTTGAACTTTACATCATTGATGTAAGCTGTGACAAAAAGAGGACGGTTATGAGGACATGGGTATGCTCTGTTTACTTTTGAATAAGTAATGGCCCCATAATCTTCCTGGATGCACCGAGGCACATACTCCTTAGCCTCAGCAACTTCATCATGGTGCACTTCGGAGATGTTAATGAGGGCCTTTGTTGTTTCCAACCTGGTGGCTTGGCTTAGCCCCAATTGGTCAAAGAAGGTACGAAACTTAACGGAGTTTTGCATGGCCTAAGCATGAATATCCTCTGCGAATTTTACCTCTGCATGTATTGTCTCAGGGAGCTGGCCGCTAGCGATTTCTTCTAACTTATCAAAGTAGGATGCCATATGCACTTGATTGCGCACGGGCCCAAGGTACCCAATCATATGTACATTCTTCCCCTTCTCTTTGTGGTTATGATAAGGGTCCTTCCTTACATTGTGATTATCGTCATCTTTGAATTTCAGCTCATTTGCGTCAATTTCTTCTTGAAGATACTTTTCAAAGTCTAATAGTCCCTAGTAAGGTGTCTGGTGGTTCTGTGATAGACACAATAATCTGGGCTTTCTTTGTCCTTCATGGTTGGAGGGACATCAACCGGAGGCAAAGTAAGTTCACCATCTGCTACCCATTCTTTAACCAAGGCCTTAACATTCTCAAGACTGCAAGGATATGGATTTTTGTCCTCATAACTCTTTCTCTTTCAAGAGGACGACATTTCCCCTTGCGAGCGGCTCCCTCCTACTGAGGTTACTACAGCAACTCTGCTACTGCGAGGGTAGCAGTGGCTGTCACGAGATCTCTGCAAGGAACCAATGGTACTGAGGTTCCTAGCTGCCTCAATCAAGGCTGAAAAGGTAGGCAGATTATGGTTCACCAAAAAAATTTTGTAGTTGCGCATGGCACCCTCCATACATATGCTGACTAAGTGGGCCTCATCCATTAGTTCGTGATAGTCAATAGCCTTATCTTGGAACTGCTTAACATAGTCCAGTATATTTTCACCTTCTTTTTGGACATCTCGCCCAAGTGTGAAGGTTGTAACTTTCTCTTGGACTTGAAAGAACTTCATATGGAAGTTGTTTACCATCTCCTCTCAACTCTTGATCAAGTTGGGATCCAAGTTCACATACTAGCTGTAAGCCCTTTTTAGTAAGTGATTTGGAGAACTCCCGAAGGCGCAGAGAGTGGTCACTGCCATGGACACCAAGAGTTTCAATGAACCTCACCGCGTGTTCTTTGGCGTTGCCTTGTT
The DNA here is from genome assembly GCF_055761805.1 of Camellia sinensis. NCBI lineage: Eukaryota > Viridiplantae > Streptophyta > Magnoliopsida > Ericales > Theaceae > Camellia > Camellia sinensis. The sequence goes on along the minus strand of NC_138969.1, from coordinate 139,776,824 downwards.
TTCCATCAAACTTAATAAACTTGGACATTGTATACCCAGTTGGGTATGGCATGGTCAATATCTCTTAAGAGTACGGGGGCTTCACATCTAGGTCTGGGAGATATGGCAGCTGCTTCTTGCTACGCTCTTGCTTGAGCATAGCTTGTACGTTGGCTAGAGTGACGAAGTGAGTAGGTTGGAATGGTCCAGTTTGCTTCTGGGTAACTGAACTAGTGGCCGTGCCATTCGCCCGAGGTACCACCGGAGGCACCTGCATCGGAGCCCGAACCTCGGGGAATAAGTTAGGCACTGGGTTTGGGACTCCTACAGGCGGAGATGCTTGCACTGGAGCTAGTCTAGAAGCCATGGCTATAATAGCCTCAGTGAGAGTTTGCAAAGCTGCCAGGATCTCCTTCTGCATATCTTGGAGTGACTGAACTACCTCAATCATAACACTATGGTCATAGTCCTCTGCATGTGCTGCCCTGCCATTGGAAGAGCCTTGCTGCCATAGGGGTTGCTAAACTTCATTATCTGCCATTTTTTCCCAATGAAGTGTGAAAGCCACTGCTGGTATGAACCATCAACAGAGCAACCTCCAGCGGAATCACCAAAAATGTAGGGGGGGTTCAAGGTTAAGAACATGATTAGAGAGGAAAAACTATGTTAATGGTCCAACAATGGTAGAATGATTGGAGAATGAGCAGCAGCAACTATATGGAAAGTTGGAGAGTGAGCAGCTGGGTAAGGGTGAAGCAAGTAGCTCAAGAAGAAATGTATGGTAGTATCAAAATGGACAGCATCTCTCCAAAATTCCCAAAATTCCTCTTCTTGAACCTTGGGAAATGGGTCCTATTTATAGGTTTTTCCTTGGTATCAAGAGGATACCAAGTGGCCAAATAAAGAGAAGGCATGTGTCCTAGAGGATCACATGGAATATTCTGCCTTGAGCCACCAGGCTGAAGGTGCCACGTGTCCCTCTGCATGTACTGTGTACTATCTGTTTGCCTCTGCAACTACCTTTTTTGAGACTCAGCAAGTGTAGTTACGATGGGAGTGTTTGGCGTGGCAACTTCCTTTTGAGCCTCAGTAAGTGCAGTTGAAGCGGGAGTGTTTGCCTCTGCACATGCCTTTTCAGCCTGAACCTCAGCAAGTGACTTGCAATAGTGAACCTTGCCGCTGCACCTGCCTTCTCAATTCTATTTGGCCAGTACATGCATTCTCAGGACTCCATTAGCCTGCTATTGACTATGTTCGTGCTCACCTCAGCGAAGCCTCTACCCTTAGCCACCTAACCGCAAACTCCCCAGCTTCCCAGGACGAAGGCCATAGCTAAGCCTGTTATCAGCCATGCTATGCCTTAGTACCAAGCCCAAGGGGGCTTCCTTAGTCTTGCATGTGCGACTAAGGCAGGTCCATGACTTGGGTAATGAAAAGGGAGTCCCTTATGTCGGGCTACCCTACTCCCATCTTCGCGAGATTGCTGAGGTAAATAGGTATCTCTGGACTTGCTATCAGCTTCAACCAGTAAGTCTTGAGGCCTGCTATCAGTGCCAAGTCATATGAACTTTGGGACCTGTTATCGTCCATAGGCTAGTAATGCCTTGGGATTTGCTATCAGCATCAAGCATTAGCCTTTACTTGCAGAGGGAAACCTCTCTCAAAGGCTGCTATCACCTTGATAGGATATTCCCTCTACAACTTAGTTATTGCGGTCGTAGTTGCTGTTGTAACTATTTCCCACAACGAGTTCAGACGGCAGGACCGACAATATTAGAGATGGCGGCGCCGACAGAATGCCTCCGAAACTTGGGTGCTGTAAGTACTGTCTTTGCAACTTAGTTGCTTCGATTTTCTCCTTTCCTCAGCAACTCTAGATGGCTGTGGTACCGACATTACTTGGAACGGCAGCGGCACTGACATTACTTGAAATGGCGGCACTGGGATGAAGTGTCTCTGCAACTTGGCTGTCGCAAGTGTTGCCTTGGCAACTTATTTGCGTCGACTTTTTCTTTCCCTCGGTGACTTTGGATGGTGGCAGAACTGAATATATTAGGAATGGCGGTGCTGAGGCGAAGTGCCTCAGCAACTTTCCCATTGCATGTGTTGCCTCTGTAACTTGACTTAGGCATTTTCTTTCGTGGAGTCCATTTGGATCCTTGGCGGGTCAAACCTGCTTCGGCCCACTGTTGGCTCACTTTCCCTGGGCTTTGGCCCATGCTCCTCTAGTCATTCCTAGCCGCCTTAAAGGGGTGACCCCAACGCTTAGGTCCATACTAAACTTAGGGTTTAATTTCTGACGCTCTACAATAGGACACCAACTGCTAAATTTGAAAACTATAAGTTAAAAATAAGGTCATTTAAAGACAGTGCACTGGTGGTATCCTTGTTCTGAACCACAATGCAATCTTTACCCTGATAAGATTAGACAATGTTTCCTAAGATATGCTTCCACCATTAAAAATGTGATTGTTTTTGTGAAGTGGAAAAAATTGCAAACAATATAGACCCCCAAATCCATTTTTTGAGACCTTTAAAATCATGCTCTTTCTTTGGGGTACTCAATATTGCATTTTCCACCAACATAAGCATTGACACCAAAGTCCCCAAGAAAGAGGAAACCCTTTCTTTACAATTATGTATTAGTGGACGATGTTGTATATTATTTCACACATACTAGGTTTTATGAATTTTTTTTTTAAAAGAAAATCATCAATTTTTTTTTTTTTGTGTGTCAACAAAAGAAACTTTTATTGATGAAAACAGTACAAGATATAGAGAGGTTACATCAATAAAGGAAAGTGATGCATTCTTATAACATCACAACAAAGCTAAACGATCCCAACTAAGTTGGCATCGAAAAGAAAGCTCTATCATCTGCTAGCACAAGCGACCAAAGTTGGTGAGAATCAAACCAGGACAACACCCAAAAGCAAACAAAAGCAAATAGGCTACACCAACAACAAACAAAACACCATCTACTAGTAAAAACAATGAAAATGATCTAGCAGCTCACCCATTACTTCAACAATACCTAATTCGTCTTAGGTTGGATCCTATGTCATGCACTGAATAAGGTACCTTACTTGAGCTGTTTTTGACCTAAAGAGCCACTCTTACCTTATAAAGAGCGAAAAGCAAAATAATTATTAAAGAACAAAGACAACATAATGAATAACTATTATTGAGTTAATGCTTTACATTAACTTATGAACCTATATTTATATAGGATATATAAGTTAAGGAATAGCAAAAGTCAATTATACAAAGCCTACAAATATGAGATATGTTTGGTATGTGCAAGCCATAAAGTCAAGGTGGTAAGCTGACTATTGTGGATCTTGTTAAGAGGAGATCTTTTATTCTAATATGCCCCCGCAAGATCGTGCTTCCATCGGAAACACCGATCTTGGAACACCAAAGGTTTTATAAGAATATTGACAAGTTTATCATGAGTGGAGACATGGGCAATAGTAAGAGAGCCATTGGATACTTTGTCATGTACAAAATAGCAGTCAAGTGCAATGTGCTTCATTTGAGAGTGGATGATAGGATTGGTACACAAGTTTGTAGCACCAAGATTGTCGCATAGAAGTTGAGGAGACTGAATAGGATACACACCAAGTTCACCAAGGAGATTGGTGATCTAGGCTAGCTCGGCAGGGGTGGAGGCGATGGAGTGATATTCGGCTTTAGTGGAAGACTAGGCTATTGTTCTCTACTTTTTGGAGCACCACAAAATAGGGTTGGACCCTAGAAAAATAATGTACGCAGAGATTAAAGTGCAATCATCACAGTTGCCTGCCCAATCTACATCAGAGTAAGCAGTGAAGTGGAGTGGTTGAAAGCGACGAAGAGACAACCACTATGAGATTGTGTGCTTCAGGTAACAAAGAAGATGCTTGGCAGCAGTCCAATGTTTTAGTGTAGGGGCATGCATAAATTGAGCGACCTTATTGACAATGTAAGCAATATCGAGCTGAAAGAGTGAAAGATATTGCATAACACCAATCAAGTTGCGGTAGCTAGTGGCATCGGTAGCAGGTGTACCATCTAAAAGAAGTAGGTAGGTAGAGGAACTGGTTAAGATCATAGACTCCTTCAGGCCATCCAAGTTGAAACGAGTGAGGAGATCATGAATGTATTTATGTTGTGACAAGAATAGTCCATGGCAATTGGGGATGATTTCAACACCCAAAAAATAGTAAAAGTAACCGAGATCTTTGATGGAGAATCGACTGGAGAGAGAGCCAATGATTTTTGTGATAAAGTGTGAAGAATTCCCTATCATCAACATAAACAAGAAAATGCACAGTGAGATGAGTATTAGAATATAGTGACATGGTTGTCGAGTCAAGAGGTTGTTCAAATCAATAGTGACATAGCGAGAAGCACCGGTGTCAAGAAGCCAGTTAGAGCTTGAGCCACGATCACTCTTTGTAGTTGTGTTATTTGCTCTAGAAGGTACGAGCAGTCCAAGTTACCATTTCAAGAAGTAGCATTCACGAGCATTATGACCTCTGTTGTCACAATATTGATAGATCACTATAGAGCCTTTGTTGGAGTTGTGTCCCAGATTATAGTTGGTATTATTATGTTGTTAACCACCATGGTTGTTACGGTTTTAAGAGTATTTATGTGTGATTGAAGCTCTTTGTCGCTACTAATTAAAACGGGCAACGTTAGCAATCATGACAGCTGGTAAGCCCTGTTCACGCTTGAGGAATGATTAATATTCCACAAGCTTGTCATCAAGCTCTTTGAAGCCTATGACAATATCTCTCGCTCCGATTGCAGCAGTGTGTTCATTAGACTCGGATCCAACTCCATTTAAGACATAAAGAATGAGGTTGGGGTTTAGTACTAGTGAGCCAATGATTGCAAGGTCATTGGCGATGCTTCAAATGGATCCGAGATATTCAACAATAGATCTTGTTCCTCGTTCTTTAGAGAGTTGATCCATCAACACCATAACTTGAGAGGATGACAGATTGGCATAGTATTTTGCAAGGCGATTCCACACCACAACAATAGTTTTCAAAGAACTGACCATTGGTATTACTGAATCAGAAAAGGATGAGAGAATACCATGAAAAATCAGCTTCTCATGTCTTTGCCATAAAGTGCACTCCAGGTTTAGAGTTTGCTTTTCCTTCACCTGTTAATTCAATATGTGGACAAGGTTTCGATCCGTCGATATATCCGAGCAAATCATACCCAAAAAGCAGCGAATCAAATTGAGCCTTCCATGAAGGATAGTTCTCTGGGGTTAATTTAACAGGAAATTGTATTGAATTGAGGACAATGCGATTACTTTGGCTTGGAGGGAGAGTGACATTTGATTGACTATGGAAAGATGTAGCTGTGCTGTTTTTCTATCATGATGAGGGAATAATTTCAATGAACAAGAAGACAGGCTTAGGATCATCTTCAGTTGACTCGTGGGAGCTTTTGCTGCTCTAATACCATAATAAGCAAAATCCAAAACAATTATTAAAAAACAAAGGCAAAATAATGAATAACTATTATTGAGTCAGTGCTTTACATTAATTTATGAACCTATATTTAAACAGGATATGTAACTTAAGGAATAACAAAAGTCAATTATACAAAGCCTACAAATACGGGATATGTTTGGCATGTACAAGCCATAAAGTCAAGGTGATGAGTCGACTATTGTAGATCTTGTTTGAAAGAGATCTTCTTTCCTACTACCTTATCCAGTTCTGCTACTTTATCAAGCTTGGCTTGACAACAATTAAAAATACATTCATTCCTAAGTTTCCACACTCACCATAATAGAACAAAAGGTAGTGCCTTCCAAATTTTCCCTACCAGATTCTTGAATACAACACCTGACCACCAAAGAAGAACCTTCCCCATTGTATTGGGTGTCATTCCTTGGAGTCCCCACCACTAAAGTAGGTATGACCAAAGCTTCCAGATCAAAGGGCAAAGTAAAAGGATGTGGTTAACTGATTTAGGTTCAAATTCACAAAAAAATACATTTGTTGTTTGCATTAACATCAAGCACCTCAATCCTTTATAGAAAGACTGATGTTTTCACCCTCACTTTCCATGCTACCCATCCAAAGAATTGAACTTTTGAGGGAACTATGAGAATATGCCTATATTCAATGTTCTTCTTTTTCCTTTTAGGATTAGGACATAGTGTTCTATATCTATTAGATGTTCTATATCTATTGGAATTCTATATCAGTGGTGTATTAGTTTAGGATTAGGAATTAGTGCTCTATATAAGTGATGTATTCTTTATTTAATTAATTCAATCTAATATACAGTTTCATTCAAAAAACTTACATGGTATCAGAGCTAGGTTCGAAACCCTAGCTGCTTCGCTTGTCGCCATCGTGGTTCACTGGTTGAAGGGTCATTGATCTTGATCCCTCCTTAGTTCTTTTGGTTCATGATCAGCACTACGTGGTGACATTTTGGTTTGTCTGGGTCATCACCATCAGCCCTCTTTGGTTTGACTAGTTTGTCACCATTCGGAGTCATGCCTTCTCTCTCTCTCTCTCTCTCTCTCTCTCTCTCTCTCTCTCCAGACTTGTGAAGGTTCAAAACCCTAGCCCTCTCTGGTTCATCTGGTTTGTCTCGCGAAGGCCTCTCTTTTTCTTGCAATCTCTATCTGATTCGCACCTATCTACTTTGGCTTCAGATTCTTAGCTTCAGTCTCCCTCTCTCTCTCTCTCTCTGTGCTTCAACTTGGGTATTTGTATTTAAACCCTAGTTTAGGATTATTGCACTAAAGCCCTATACTTGTTTGTTTATTACAAACTTTGTTTTATTACAGTGTCGGATACTAAAATCAAGCCATCAAATGTAAACTCACTGGTGGCAATTATGTCTATTGGGCCAATGTTATGAAGAATTTTCTTCTTGGTAAAAAAAAATGGGGCTATGTTTCTGGTTCTGCTCCTCGTCCATCAAACCCGAAGGCAGAAGGGTATCTACCATCTTGTGACACTTGAGATTGTGATAATGCCCAAGTTCTGACCTAGTTTCATAATTCTGTGGATGATCATATTGGAATGATGTTTTCCAAGTACAATACTATCAAGAAGGTGTGAGATTATTTATTAGGTGTTTATCAGCAGTTTAACTTTGCCAAGCGGTATGAGTTGGAAACAGCTATTCAAAGTGCTCGTCAACGGGATCAGACTATTCAAGACTTCCATATTGAGATGACCGGTCTCTAAGATCAGTTGGCTCTTATGGAACCATCTAGTCCCAAGATACTGGACACTTATATTGAGTTTTGGGAGCAAGGTCGTCTACTGCAGTTCTTGACGACTCTCTCCCCTCAGTATGAGGCTATCCGTGGTGGCATCCTTCATCGGTCTCCTCTTCCTTCGGTGGATGCTATTATTTGTGAGCTCATCTTCGAGGAAACCCATCTTAAAATGGCTAGTCAGACTCTGTCTCCATCTGTCTTCTTGGCTCCTACTTAGCCTCATCTGTTGTCGGTCACACCACCTCATTAGCTCCAGGGCCATGCAAAGCCCAAGAAGGGGCCACTAGCCTCTGATGAGTGTGCTTTTTACCATCAGAAGGGCAATTGGAAGTACAACTGTCCCAAGAAGGGACGTCAGTTTGCTTGGTCTTCTCAGCCACCTCAAACACAATTTCGACCTCTTCTTGCTTATACTACATCTACTCTAGCTTATGATCCTAACTTGGCTTCCTTGCGTGCCCAGATGGCTCAACTTCAGCATTTTCTGTCCACCTCCCAGCCATCCTCATCTGTCTCTGCTTTTACCTCTCTTTATTTAGGTTTGTTTGGGTCCTCTTTAGGTATCTCCTCTTCTGTTTGGCTTTTTGATTCTCGTACCTCTCATCATATGACTTCTCACATTTCCTTACTTTAAAACCATATTCCCCTACCCATTCCTATTACTACTAATACTACTAATGGGTCTGGTATGTCTGTTCTGTCTAGTGGGTCTGTTTTACCCTCTGTCATGTCTGTTGTTACTATTCCTTCTGTTCTTTATGCCCCTCAATTATCTGTCAGCTTATTATCTATTAGTCAACTTGATGCGTCTGGTTTTGATGTTATGTTTTCCTCTTCTATCTGTTGTGTGCAGGATTGGGTGTCCAAGAAGTAGATTGGGACCGGCCGTAGAGATCTCTATATGGTCGAAAGCTTACATCTCTCTTTATCCACCTATTCAGCTACACTTTCCTCATTTCAGTTAGATTCTCAGTTGAGTCAGTTTTACTTATGACATTCTTGCCTCGATCATTTGTCTGTTAACCACTTACAGTCTTTAGCTCAGTTAGGGTTGTTGGGTAAAGTTTCTCATAGTCAAATTGATGAATGTCGGGGGTGTAAACTTGCTAAAATGTCAACTTTACCTTTTAATAAAAGTACATCTATTTCTGTTTCTCATTTTTCTCTTGTTCATACTGATGTCTGGGGACCCTCTCCTATTCTTACTAAAGGGGGTTCTATATACAGTGTGTTGCACTCGTTACATGTGGGTTTATCTTATGACTCATAAGTCTATTTTCTACCAGATATACTGTACTTCCAAGTCTATGGTCACTACACAGTTTGGGTCTACTATTAAATTGTTTCGGTCTAACTAGGGTGGAGAATACTTTAAAACTGAATTATGTGAATATTTAGCCAAATTGGGTACCATTCACCAAACTTCTTGTACTGATATACCTGTCCAAAATGGTCAAGCTGAGCGTAAACATCATCATCTCCTTGAAACAACTAGGCCTCTCATTCTCTCTGCCTCTATTCTGGCTCCGTTTTGGGGTAAGGTAGTTTTTACTGCTGCTCTTCTTCTCAACCGTATGCCTACCTCCCTTCTTTCTGGCCGGTCTCCTTATGAGGCTCTATTTTTTCAACTTTCTAATTACTCGCTCCTTCGTGTGTTTGGATTTGCTTGTTTTGTCCTTTTACCCTGTAAAGATAGGACCAAACTTAGTGCTTGGTCTGTCCCATGTGTCTTTTTGGGTTATAGTCTCACTCAGAAAGGTTATCGCTATTATGACCCTGTTTCCCGTCGCCTTTTTGTCTCCCGCCATGTTGCCTTTCTCGAATGTCTATCTTGCTTTCAGCTTCCTCCTCTCACCGCTCCAGTTTCCAAAGAGGATTTGGTTCATATTGATCCATTTCCTTCTGAGCTCCCATCAGATGAGTATATCTCCACAGTTCCTCCTGAGCTTGTTCCATCTTCACTACCTACTTCACCTCTGGCTATTTCTCCTTCAACTTTTTCTCCTCCTCCGTTGTTAGTTTATTCTCGTCGCAAGGCTTCTCCTCCACCAGTTATCTCTGTCCCTACTGCTGATCCTCTTGCTTCTGACGACTTTGATCCTGCTACACACCGATATCCTCCTCGAGTGCGTCGTCCTCCAAACAGGTTGGGTTGGTCTAATACTTATTTTTCTACTTCCTATCGTACCTTTTTGTCTACTAGTCACTCTTTTGTAAAACCTCAATCTTATAAGGAGGCCTATCAGGATCCTCATTGGCTTCATGCTATGGAGGATGAGTTGTTTACTTTATAGAAAACTAGTACTTGGGAGTTGGTCCCTTTGTCTGCTGGTAAGAATCTGGTTGGTTATAAAGTCAAGACTTATTCTGATGGCTCTCTTGAGCGCTACAAAGCTCGTCTGGTTGCCAAAGGTTTCTCCCAAGAGTATGGTATTGATTATGAGGAGACGTTTGCTCCTGTTGTCAAGATGACTACTGTTCGTACTTTGATCTCTGTCGTTGCTGTTCATGCTTGGCCTCTTTATCAGATAGATGTTAAGAATATTTTTCTTAATGACCATCTCACTGAAGAGGTTTACATGTCTCCTCCCCCTGGTCTTCACCATTCCGTAGGCCAGGTTTGTCTTCTTTGGCGTGCTCTGTATGGTCTGAAGCAGTCTCCTTGTGCTTGGTATGATTGTTTTCAAACTGCTGTTAACGAACTTGGGTTTCATCATTTTGCTTCTGACTCTGCTTTATTCCTTAGACATACCTCGGCTGGTTTTGTTGCCCTCTTACTATATGTGGATGATATGATCATCACTGGCTCTAACTCTTTTGCTTTCTTTGAGGTTATGCAGCATTTCTTCGGCACCTTCAAAATGAATGATCTGGGACCATTGCGGTATTTTCTTGATATTGAGGTGGCTTCTTCTCTCAAGGGTTACTTTCTGTCCCAGGCTAAGTATGCCAACGAGGTTATCCGTTGTTCTAGACTTACTGACACTAAGCTTCTGATACCCCTATTGAGCTTAATGTGTGTTCCTCTGGATGATCCTACATTATATCACGAGCTTGTGGGTTGCTTAGTCTATCTAACAGTTACTCGCCCTGATCTTGCCTATGTTGTTCATGTGGTTAGTTAGTTTGTTTCTGCTCCTCGCTCTACACATTGGGCTGCTTTGCTTCAGATTCTTCGCTATCTTCGCAGTACTATCTTTCAGGGCTTGCTATTCTCTTCTACTTCTTCCTTAGATTTGGTGGCCTATGCTGATACTGATTGGGCTGGTGATGTTAATGATCGTAAATCTACTTCTGGTTTATGTATGTTTCTTGGCGATTTCCTGATTTCTTGGAAAAGCAAGAAACAAACTGTTGTTGCCCGTTCTACTACTGAAGCTGAGTATCATGCTATGGCTCATGCTACTGCTGAAATTGTCTAGCTTTGTGGTTTCCTATCTGACTTGGGTGTCCTTCAGTCTTCCCTGACCTCTCTCTATTGTGATAACTGAAGTGCTATTCAAATTGCTCATAATGCTGTCTTCCATGGAGGGACAAAACATATTGAGATTGATTGTCACTTCGTCTATCAACATCTGCAGTTTGGCTTTATCTCGTTGCCTTTTGTCTCTTCGAATCTGTGACTTACTGACTTTTTCACCAAGACTCACACCACTGCTCGGTTTCGATTTTTTCTTGACAAACTCTCAGTGTTTTTTGCTAAAACACCTTGAGTTTGAGTGGGGGTGTAAGAATATGCCTATATTCAGTGTTCTCCTTTTTCCTTTTAGGATTAGGACTTAGTGTTCTATATGTATTAGATGTTCTATATCTATTAGAATTCTATATCAGTGGTGTATTAGTTTAGGATTAGGAATTAGTGCTCTATATAAGTGATGTATTCTTTGTTCAATTAATTCAATATAATATACAGTTTCATTTAGAAAACTTACAGGAACAACATTCCACCACAGTAGCTTAGGAATTTTGAATTTAGGCCCAAACCTGACTTCATACCATTTTCTAATTGATGCCACAGTAAAAGGCCTGAAGAGGTTACATTCCATCTAAGCTCATCAGGGTAATTATGTCTAAGGTCAGGCATTACAACCAGTATCTCTTTAAGTTTGTCCACCTCTTATTTCTCCCAAACTAGGAGAGGTCTTCTAAAAGAGAAGATGCACTCACCTGACTAATCATTTTTTTCAAAACATGCCCTTAGGGACTCACCCTTATTAATTGCAAGACTAAACAATTTGGAGAATTCATCTTTAAATTTAAAATTCAAGAACCAATTCTCAACCCAGAAATGGATCCTGTTGCCATTTCCAATTAGCAAGGGAGTTTCTGATGAAGACAATTTGGTTTAGTAGCAAGGTCATTGATGGTTGCTTCATTCACACCCACCCCACAGACCACACTTTTGCCGTAGTTGAACTTGAGACCTGACATAATTTCAAAACACCTGAGGATCCTTTTACTAGCTAAAACCTCCTGTCATTCTGCTTCATAGAAAATTATAATGTCATTTGCAAATTGGAGGTGTGAAATACTTAACACAGAGGTCCCAATTACTGCCCCTTTGAATAAACCCATCTCCTTTGCCCTTTCTATTAGTAAATGAAGGCCTTTAGCTGCAATGTTGAACAATAAAGGGAACAAGGGGTCTCCTTGCCGCAAGCCTCATTGAGGGGCAAATTCATCAGTTGACCAATAGAGAAATCTTTGAAGTAGTTACAGTTTAGCCACTTATCTCCAACCCTAAAGTTAGAAAACATAGAAAACAGGAAATTCCAATTGATTGAATCATAAGCGTTCTCAAAATCTAACTTTAGAATAATTCCTTTCTTCCTTGACTTCTTTCACCAGTCCACCACCTCATTTGCTATCATTACTGCATCCAAAATATTTCTATCCCCCAAAAAGCTATTTGTTCGTGACTTATGATTTCTGGTAGTACTTTCTTCAACCTCTTAGCTAATAACTTAGCAAGAATTTTGTATGTTGAGCCCAACAATGTGATATACTCATTCAAGCTGCTAGGGCTATCCTTTTTGGGTATCAATGTGATAAAGGAACTGTTGATTTCTTTTTCCAGCATCCCATTAGCATGGAAATCTTTCATAGGCTGAACGACTTCACTATTCATAAAATTCCATCGTTTTTTGATGCATGCCAAGTTGAACCCATCCGACCCGGGGCATTATTCCCTTCACAATGCTTTAGAAAATTAACTAGTGTTATAGGTATCATCTTGTGAAAAAGAACAAAGCAGTCTAGGTTTTCATAAATCACAAAATAGCCTTAGCTTATTTGATATATTTTCATAATCTAATTTTAATTTAAGTTACTTTTTATGACCTTTCAAGATCCTCAAACTTAGAAATGAAACTTTAATTATATGTAGAAATCATAATATCATTAGTAGTGAAATATATCTAAAGAACTAAGAGAAATAAAGAAAATTTATCTTAAAAATAAAAAAGAAGGTTTTATTAAAAATTTAGTAACTTTTGAAATTTTAATAAAAAGCTAAGAACTTTTTTCACGAGCATCAAGAAGCCTCTATGTTCAAAAAAAAAAAAAATACAAGAATTTTAAGGGCCAAATTTTTTTTATCCCCAAAAGTGAATTTTGTTACAAGAAAAAACATTTGGAGGTCAATTCTTATTGTTGCGAAGATAGTTACTAAAATGTTATTCTAAAAAGTCAAAAATAAGGTTTTTGGCGACAAAAATTAAAAATGTCGCTAATAAATGAAAATTTAATTTGATCCCAGAAAGGTTTATTTGTTTAGACAGAAACTATAGTCCCAAAAGATAATAATTCGTCACAAATGTCCATTTTTATAACAAAAAAATATAATAATGAACTTTTGCCAACAAACATATTTCATCCATAAAAAAGTGATTTTGTCCTGAAAATTTTGAATATAAAATCTTAATTTATTGTAGTGAAATTTCATGAAGAGTGTGAATGTTGGCTTTGTAGAGAGAAGGGAATTTTGCAAATAAAATCCTAACAAACAAATAAAATAAGGGTAAATTACAATAAACCCCCATAAACTATAACCCATTTACATTTTGCCCCATTGAACTTTAAAATTCAACTGATAACTCCCTCAAAATATTATATTATTTCAGTTAACTCTTTTTGTTAGGATTCTATTAGGAATTTATAGAAAATTAGATCATTGTGTAAAGCATATGAAACATTTATTAAATTTTTAGGGCAATAAAGCCTTTATTTGGTGATTTTGTTTGCACTTTGCCACTAAGATAAGGGAGGCAAAGTGAAAATAAAATCATTTGTTAAAAAAATATTATTCTAAAACAATCAATAATGAGTATTATTGTCCTAAAAATTTAATAAATATGTCATGTATTTTAGACATAATCTAATTTTCTGTAAATTTGTAACAAAATCCTAATAAAAATAGTTAACTGTAATAAGATAATACTTTAAAGGTGTTAACTGTTGAGTTTTGAAATTTGCAAATGATTCATAGTTTAAAGAGATTTACTATAATTTAATATCTTAAACAATTATTATTTTCTAAAGCAAAATATGGACCTATATAGGGATATGAAATAGAACTTGACAATGAAGTAAAAGAACTTACGTCAAAATATAAATCAGACTCTGAATACACTTCTGATGAAGAAGATGAACTAAACTTGAAATAGCTTTAACTAGAATTATTTTAATGATGAAAATAGACTTAGATGGCAAAAATAAAATGATACTGTGAGCTTAAGATATGATGTAATTACATACAAAGTCAACAATTTAATTAAATCCCATGAGCTTGAGAGAATTTTACAGATAATACCTTATATAGTTTCTTTCAAATTTAAAGAAAAAATGATTCAAACCAATACCGTAAAAATATAAATAATAAATTTTTTTCCAATAGTACTATACCTTCACTATAACAAAAACAAGCTACGACAACATTTTTTTTATGGCATTTTTATTAAAACGCCATCATTGATCAATTAAAAATTAAAAACCACAGTGTTGTGTTAATTAAATTTCGAAACAGTACTGTTGTGGGTGCATATATGACGTCGTTACATATCCTATCTCCCTCCCTCTCTCTCACTCTTGCTCAAATTCACTCTAACTCTCACTCTCAACCTCGCTCGAAGTCTCTCTCAGTCTCATTCTCACTTTCGCTCTTGCTCAAATTCTCTCTCATTCTCAGTCTCATTCTCATTCTCTATACTCATCTCTTCATCAGATCTATGAGGTTTGTCGAAGATTTGAAGGTTGATTCTTGAAGATTCGAAGGTTGATTCTCCAGATTTGCAGTTGTTTCTCACTCTCGCTCTCGCTCTCGCTCTCATTCTCTCTGTCTTAGTCTCACTGTCGCTCTTGCTTGAATTCTCTCTCTCTCGGTCTCACTCTCACTCTCTGTACTCATCTCTTCATCAGATTTATAAAGTTTTTCGAAGATTTGAAGGTTGATTCTTGAAGATTCGAAGGTTGATTCTCCAGATTTGCAGTTTCTCTCACTCTCGCTCTCGCTCGAATTCTCTCTGTCGCAGTCTCACTCTCGCTCTTGCTCGAATTCTCTTACTCTCACTCTCACTCTCTGTACTCATCTCTTCATCAGATTCGAAAGTTGATTCTTGAAGATTCGAAGGTTGATTCTCCAGATTTGCAGTTGTCTCTTTCGATTTTGTGAGTTTCAATTTGTTTAGGTTTTTTATTTTTAATAGATTTTTTACATTCTAACTCAGATTTGGCTTCTCAATTTCTTTAGGTTCGTCAATTGGTCGATTAATCTACATGAAACCTGTTTGAGATTTGGCTTCTTAAATCTGTAAGTTTTTATTAGATCTCTTTCTCTCTCTCTCTCTCTCTCTCTCTCTCTCTCTCTTCTTTGTGTATACAGTTATATATATATATATATATATGCTGTTAGAATTGCAATATTACTTGGGATTTGCTCTTTATTTTCAATCATAAAAAGAAGGGGGCTACTTGAATCTGTATTGTAAAAACTAATGGCAGAGTGGAAAAATTAAGACCTTAGTTTAGAATTTAATTTTGAATATAGATTTGAGAATTTCTTGATTTGGTAAATATTGGAGTAAAATTCAGTTTGGTGTAAATTTATGTCAAGGAGTTTAGGGTGTTTTGAGTGGGGTTTTTTTTTTTTTTTTTTAAATTCAAATTATTATTCAAGTTTATTTTATTTTAGTTTATTTTTTTATTTTTGGTTTCAAAGGAATTGGAAGTGATTGAAGTTTTTCTAATTGGAATGGTGTTGGGTTCATCATTGATTTGAAATATATGAATAATATGCTCTGGCTTCATCACTGTTGCCACTCCGATTGTTAAGAACAATCTTTGATACTTTAATTTTGAATAATTTGAGTGCTATCTGTAGACACCCCATTTTTGACCGACCTTAAGACTCAAACGTCACCGATTGAGTGCTCGGTGATGATGCATATTGTGCTCATTCTGAGGTTTCAGAGTCTCGACTGTGAGCCTTGCCTCCGGACTTCGAGGCTCTTTTGTGCTTTGCCTCAGTTTGCGAACCAGGTCCTGTTTTCTCTGTTTTCTTTTCCCGAAGGGAGGGAGAGGTCTCGTAGACCATCTCTCAGTGGTCGTAGGCTACGTTTCGTGGTCGTAGGCCATTTTTCCTGTTTGGAGCCCAGTTTCCGATTTTCGGGGCCGTCGGTTGTGTGCCTCGGTTCGGGAACGCTTAATTACTTCTGTTTGCTCTGATTTTTGGCACACACCTTATTTCCTCTCTTTAGAGGGACACTGTGGCCCGGGAGACCATCTTCGTGGTCATACGCCACTTCCAGTGCCTAACAGCCTGTTTTTGGAGCCCTAGACTGCGGTTTTTGGCCCCTGAACCCTCGTTTTGCATCCGTCTTAGTCCATTTTTGGTAGGGACCCTATTTTCATTGTTAGGGAGGTGGTAGTATGGTGGGAGGCCACCTTTTCCCCTTGGAAACCAGTTTTCTCTTTTTTTTTCTCCTAAAGCCGGTTTTTCTGACAGAAAGCTGGTTTTTCTCACTTTTGAGCCACAATTTCTGGCTTTTCATACCACCATTGTGTTGTGCTCATCTGGGAGGCCACCAATATGGGTAGGCTGACCAGTAATTCTTCTTGACCCTTTTGAACCTTGCTAAAAAGCTGATTTTTCTCTCTCCTGGGTCACATTTTCTGGTTTTCTACCATACAGCTGTGTTTCACTCATCTGGGAGGCCACTTTTCTGGGGTGGCCGGCCAGCATTTCTCCTTGAACCTTTTGACCCCTGGTTGACCGACCAGGGGGAGTGGACAGCCGGCCACATGAACTGGTCGGCCTGCTTCTTGCTTTTTGCTTTTTGCTCTCTCTGAATGCATCATAGTTGTGCCAGCTGGGGGGCATTTGGACCATCCTCTATACACGTGTATGGAGGATATTTGAAGCTTCCAAGAGAAGCTTTGGCCTCTCTTCTCTATAAGAGAGGCCCTCCACTTCCATTAGAGGGGTTGAATCCTTTGGTTAAGGCATACATACACCCTCCTCCATAACTCTCCATTCCAAGCATCAAAACCCCATTATTCTTGGCCATTTTACACTACACCTCATAGCCTGCCACCTCCACCATCCATTCAAGCATCTTGGAGGTCATTTGCAGAGCTTGAGGAGTCACATTCTTGGTCCAGAAGTTGCTGAGGGTCGGCTCTACAAGGGTAAGCCCCTATTTTTCCCATTTTTGCATTATTTTGCTCCATAGTTTAGCCTTATTTTCAAGTATTTTTGGACTTTGACATAAACTGAAAAAAGTCTTTTCTTGATCTTCTAAACATGTTTGTTTCAGAACTTTTTTCTGTTTGGGGTCATCTTTCCCCCTGTATGCTCCATTTCCTCATGTTTAGGGCTATGCATTAGAGCATTTGCATTGGCCTTGGTTTGGCCTTTTGGTCACTGAAATCCAATGGATTTTCAGTGGCCAATATGTGTTTTTGAGCTTCAAAATCAGAAAGGGGTGACCCTCTCACCCCTTGTCCTCTTTACTAGCATTGTTGGCCTTCCAAAGGAGCTCCATCTTGCATGTTGTGAAGTCACATTTCAGGCCCTATTTTGTGAGTTTTAAGGTCTTCCTTGACTCTTTTCGGAGCCCCTTTGGCCATATTTTATGTCTATGATGCATGTGTAGAACAAGCCCACTCAAGGCCTTTCAAAGGGTCTTTCATTTGCATGCTTCCTAGGTTGATTTCAGGGCCTTTTTGTTGAGTTTTAGGGCTGTCATAACCTATTTCCAGTGGTGGTTTTGCCATCATTGATGTCCATCATGTATGTGTAGAGTAACCCTCTTATAGGCCTTTCAAAGGAGCGCATCATTTTTACATGCATTGACTGAGTTTCAGTGGTTATTTGGGCATATTTTGATATGGAATACATCAGATTTTGGATGCTTTGGTGAGCCCTCATATGCTTCATATAGTTTTAGAACAACTCATGGTTCACTAGCTTTCTTTGCATGCTTTGTTGGACCTTGATTTTAGCACATTTTGGCCATGTCTTAAACTGATAATGTGCTTATTTTGGACTTCCCTAGCTCTGTTTTTGGGTCTCATGTTTGAATGATGTTTGTTTTGCATGCTTGTAGTTCAATACCCATGCTTAACTTTGATGTTTGAGGTCCATTGCATGCATGTGCCGAGATATTTTCATGCTTTGGGGTTGTTTTGCATCACATTTTAGAGCCTATGTTAATTCCATATTGCCATGTTTTGTACTCTTTAAATGCGTTTGAGAGTCGGGCTTGTATGCTTTGTTTTCGGACCATTGAATAAGCTCCGTTTCGTTGTATTCCGAGCCATCATTTTAGGCCATTTCCCCACTGTTTCAGACCTGCCTAGGGTCTATTTGGGGTTGGTTTTGCCTTTGGTGCATTGTTTTAGGTACCTCTAGTGTAACGCACTTCATTAGTGTCGGTACTCGGGCCTCCTAACTTGCATTGTGTGACATGTTTCCATGATTTGGGACCATTGAGCATCTTATTTCAGAGCTGGAAATTGCATGTTTGTATGTCATCTTTCATCCCTTGCCATGCTTTGGTAGAGTGGCATTTGATGCCTTAGGATCGGTCCCTTGCATCGTGCATGTCTACATGTGTTTCGGTTGTCTCATTTCCATCATATGGCCACTGATGTGAGTGTGGCTAAGGTCCACTCATTTTGGTGTAAGTCCATCGTGCATTGTGTATGCCATTTCGGTCCATAGCATTGCGTATGCTAGGTCGCATGTTAGAGTATTGTGTATGCCATGTTACATCGAGCATTGTGTATGCCATTTCATAGCATTGCGTATGCTAGGTTATATGCTAGTCACATTGTGTATGCCATCTCATTTGCATCGTGTTTGGGATAGGAATTAGCCCAAGCACGGGAAACGAGGGACGTTTCGTACTCCAAGTGACAGAACGTGTCTCAATTCCCAGTCGCTGACACTCCGGATTAACCATGATGGAGTCTAGGCCTTGTTGTGTTTATATGTGCATTCATTTCACATCGAGTAGTGCAATTCGACTCCTCGGCCATCATGCATCGAGATACGTTATTGGTGGCACGAGGATCGAGGACTACACCCCCTAAAAAGTAGTCATGCATACATATGTGAAAATACTTTGCCGTGCCCCTTTCTTGCTCTCTGTTGCAGCAAATCAGAAATCAACAGCCTTCTGGAGCTTCGCATAGCATTCCGGGATTAAATGTAAACAGAGGCAAATCGGGGCATCGCAATGGATTTCCGCGCAAGGCAACTCGAACATGCATCATTCATCATTCGGAATAGAGCTGAGGCGGTCCATAGCTTGCATGCTAATTTACTTGCTTTCCTAGTTAAATTGTTAATTAATTAGGGTTTTGTACTTATTCGGACTGAAATTATTATTCGAACTGTATTATTTATTCGGACCCTCCGAGCGAGGGTGCAATTGTAATAAGTGTGCGTGCCTGTGATGTATGTCTTCCAACCCAACGTCTTTCTCCCTTTTATTTACCCGCTTATGATGGTTAGATTAGGGCATGTTTCAATTAGCATACTTATGCATGCATGTTTGCATCATTCATCTGTATTGCATACACCGGGCTCGTGCATCATACTAACTGCATTTGTATTTCAATTCCAAATTGAATACGTGTTAGCTGTAACATCATCATATGCCATCTTAGAATAGCCGAGCTTATTGTAGTTGCATTCCTGCATGTGTTGCATTAGGCATTTCTGTATAGTTAGGATCATGCATGATTTCTAATCAGCTTCTGTTTTGGCTTAGAATACTTGGTAAGTTTTATACTTTAGCATCCTTGCATGCGTGTGAGTGACTGCCATGATAGCATGCTTACCATAAGGCTATTTGCTTGTGTGATATACCTGCCTGAATGCCTGTGGGTGAAGGTTGGGTTATTTGGATTGGAACAATTCATCAATTGTGAATTTTAAGCCCACTTGAGAGTGGCAAATCATCTTGTTTTCTAAGCCCATCCGAGGGTGGCAAAATCTGCATTTTAAGCCTACTTGCGAGTAGCAAACCATTTTCAAAACAAACATGAGATGTTTTGTTCCAATTCAGGCGATCCAGTCTATACTTGTATGCTGCGCACATCACATAGTAAATGTAGGCTAATAACCGGAATAAGAACGTATAGTGTTGTCAAAACTCGATATCATGGTTAGTAGAGGCCGATCTTTGATCGGGCGAGCAGGGATGCTCACGAAGTGACCTTCCCCAATTGTACCCAAGTTCCCGAGCCGAGGCAACTTTGGTGATGACGGACACGTGGCCTTAGGCAACGAGTCCTGGTTTCCTAAATTCCCCAAAATAAAATATTTAGGTGGCGACTCTGTATCTGGAAAAGCAGTCCATGTTTGGCACTTCTTTCAAAAAATCTGTTTTCAAAAATGATTTGTCGGATTTGGACTCTTTGATGATTTCATCGGTCTTGCATTGCACTCTGCGAGATTAGATATAGGACCGTGACATTGAGTCCTGAACTGTAGTGAGCCCGTACGAACAAAACGGGAGGGACTCATCCTCCCGGGACGTTCGGGGACGTCTACAGTTTTTGGCGACTCTGCTGGGGAGTTAGAGAACTTGACTCGAACTCATAATATCTGGTTTTGACTACACTTATGTGTTTCTTTGCGTTGTATTTGCATTGGTGTGCCTAGCACACCGTGTTTGTCGTATGCTATTCCTGAACGGTTTGCCAGAGGCTCGCTTTGCGAAGCGTGCCATAAGGCTGACCGGTTGCGGGCTCTACCACGATAGGAACACAAACCCCGTCTTTACTGGGGCACCCTTTTTGACCATTCGACCTAGTGTATATTCGGAATCCACAGTGACCATTCCAAGCTAGGACAGGTTACTTACCTGATCATAGGTTGTTTGAAACCGCTGCATGCATAGTGAAACCCTAGCTCCTGACAAAATAGGACAGGGAAACCCTACCCCAACATAGGGGTGTTTTGGCTCTCACTTGCCTGCTATGTGCTGTCAGAGTGTGTCTCTGCAGGGCTGTGTATATCAGTTTGCAAGTCTGGGTATCAGGCCTAAGGGCATCAGTATGTGGAGAATCAGTTTGACCTGAGGGTATCATTTTATAGGCGGAATCTTGGACAAAATTTAGTAGAGAGCACAGTTATTCGACTGCTCATATCTGTTTTGGTGAAATCAGGCTGAGATGCTGCATGTTTTCTCTTTTGCTAGGGCAGGTCTTGGAAACGTAGCTTCAGAAGGCTCCAACATCCCCCGAGGTTCATCGGACTTGTGTTGATAGACTTTGTCAGGTCAGAGTTTCAGTTCAAGCAAAATCAGTGTTCCTTTGCCAGAGGTAGAGTAAAAAGGCCAGTCAGGCACAAATCATCAGTGTAACAGTCTTCGGATCAGCAGTCATCTCACCTGTGCGCAGTTGGGTTGAGATATCTGTTTTTACAGAGATAGATACACCGGCAGTTTAGATAAATCAGGGCAGTATGTCAGGGGGCAATATGTCAGGGATGGAAGACATGGTGCGTCAGCTCCAGGAGAGCATGAAAGCCATGCAGGAAGACGCTGTTCGTCAAGCAGAATTTGCCAAGCAGCAGGCTGCGATCATGGCCCAATAGGCCGAACTAATCACCAGGTTGCAACAGCAAAACGGAGCATCTGCTTCGCATCAAGCTCCTCTACCACCTGGGGTTTAGACACCCGGGGAAACACCAAATGTCTAGGAGGGTACGGACATTCTGATAGGGCTGGCTCCGGCCCCAATCTTACCCCAGCTGTCTAAAACACCTACCAACCTACCGGACTCTCCCTTCGAATTCGAGGTCGACCCTACAGCATTGAAATTGAGCAAGCTTAAGAAGTTGTTCAAGAAATCCCAAGGGGTAAAGTCCATCCCAGACATTGAGGATGGGTACACTGACGTGGCTGTGACGCTGCCAGATAGGTTAAAAATGCCACAAATCGATCGCTTTGACGGATCTGGGGATCCCATGGCGCATCTCCGGTTGTTCTTAGATATACTACGACCAATGGGCATCACCAGACCGCAGAAGCTTTCATTATTCGGCCAGACCCTATCGGGTGTGGCCGCTATCTGGTACGCAAAATTAGAAGACGATGTTAAGAGGAATTGGGATGAGATGGCCGAGGCTTTTGACGCTCAGTACTCCTATAATACACAGATTGATGTCACAACTTGTGATCTCAAGATGACTAGGCAGGAGCCTAAGGAGAGTTTTTCTGACTTCGTAACCCGGTGGAGGGCCAAGGCCTCAATGATGACCACTAGGCCCACTGACAAAGATCAGATTCGGATGATTGTGCGTAATCTCTAGCCCAAGCTTATGCAGAAAATGATTGTTCTCCCCTTCCCTAATTTTTCAGATTTACATGAGATGGGGGTACAAATTGAGGATGCTATGAAGCAGGGCCTCATTGACCAGGAGAAGGAGCAGCCCAGGAGGGCGTTTTCCCGCAGTTCGAATGCGACCACCAATGGTGATGCAGCTGCAAGATCTTCTGAAGTAGTTATGGTCACCACCGTCGCATCAAAAACAGCTACCCCATTCACCGGTGCGTCCGGAAGTAGCTCACAAAAAACCAAATATCCACCTCGAGTCAAGAGGGTTTTTACCCCACTTTATATGCCTTTGTCAAAGGCTCTAGAGGCCTTACTCCGGAAGGGATATCTGAAACCATTGGAACAACGGCCTCTACCCGATCCTATCCCTCCAAACCATGACCACGCTAAATACTGTGCCTACCATCAATAAACCAGTCATGACACTGACAGTTGCTTTCGTCTTCGCCACGATGTACAAGATCTGTTCGACAACAAGGTCATCACCGCACCAGCTCAGCAAAGTCTTTTGGCACTTGATCAGTGAACTTGTGGGGGATAATGTAATGTGATCAAGGGATGAACCACCTGCGGACGGCGCTCAGTTTACTCCCGATGTGGCGTATGGCACGCACTGTTTTGAGCATTTATGAATGCTAGTTTTTGTACTTTTTGACTTGGGTATTGGGCCAGTCCTGTTGTTTTGTATATAGTCAGTCTTGTTGTACTGAATCAGTTGGGTCTGTCTTGTTGTATCGAGTCAGTCCTGTTTTGTTAGAGTCAAGTGATTTCAGGGGTGTTACCTCGGACATCACTTGCTTGTTTTGTGTTTGTCTTTTTGTTTTCTTTTAAGTTTGTTTCTGCCTTGGGGCCAGTAATGCCAACAGATTTTGAATGAAACAGCAGTAATTTTCACACTCTTGTATTTGCTTCTGCCTTGCGCCAGTTGTGTCAGAAAGTTTGAATGAAGCGGCAGCACTTTTCACCTGCTCTTCTGTGCCTTGAAATTGTTGCATTGACCCAAGTTTTTCAAAAAAATTTTGTACACTGCGGTGAAAATGAAGAGGAAGGAATTCTTCAGGTTTTGTGATGTTTGATCAATTGAGAGAAAGAGAGGCATGCTAAGCCCTTAATGAATGAAATCATGCTTGTTAATGTGAGTACTGAGAAGGATCCTGACTTGATCTAGATTGGTTTCACATTGTCTTCCACGCGAGCGATTAGTCGCTTTCTTAAAAGATTTCAAAAAATATTTTGTGCAGTCCGGCGAAGACCTGTGTGGAATCGCTCTTGAGATTATACAGCTTAGGCTCGCTCTCAGCCTCGAGACTCGACCCCTTTACTTTCAAACCTTGAACTTGGATTCAGAATATTCAACGGTCAACCACAATGTGAGGCCTGTGTGGCCAGATTTGAAGCAGCCCACGAACCAGGGGCAAGAAAGTCAAAGGAAGCTTGCAAAGCTAGATCAAAAGCCCCCAAACTAGGGGCAAAAATGTCAGATGTGCTCGAAGAGTCAAAAAATTGGGATGTTTCTTAAGCTAATGAAGAACGGCAAGAATGCCAAATCCCAGAAGGGAGGAAAGAAGGAAGTATTGCTGAAGGATAACCGAGTTCCTATCCATAACACTAGGAGCAAATTCAACCCCCATCGGATGGACTCCTACATCGTCAGCGAACAGCAGCCATTCTCCTGGATTCAGATGACTTCAGGATCTCAAAACCATTTGACATGGACAAAGCTACACTTTTATCCTTGAGAGGCTCGCTGGTCCGAAAACCCGGAAGGGCGACCCAGGCAAAAGTTAGAGAAAAGAACCAAAAAAAGAAAAGAAAAAAAAGAAAAAAAAAAGAAAAAAAGAAAAAAGAAAGAAAAGAAATGAAAAGAAAAGAAGAACAAAGCTCGCAAGGTTGAAAACCCGAAAGGGCGGCCTTGGCAAAAGTTAGAGCGCAAAAGGAGAGGTTAATACCCGAGTGTACCTTAACCCCGAACTACGTAAGGCTTGATTCCTATCTTTGGGATACGTAGGCAACTTCACTCTAAAGTCTAGCCGTAAAACATTTCAAATCCGACTGTGTCCATGTAATGGTTCTGATTATCCTTGCCTTCTCTATATCCGAGAGTTCAGTTGTGACCATCGCTATGAGGATCGATTACAATGCACTACGGTGCCATCCAAGCAAGGGGAAACTTTCCGTTGCCAATATGCTGCGACGCCATTCAAACAAGGGGCAACTTTTCGTTGCCATGCAGTGCCGTTCAAGCAAGGGGCAATTTTCCATTGTTATGTATCCGAGGTTTCACATCTCGAGAGTAGGTTCTGTGCTCGTTGAGCAGTGGTCGTTTGCAAAAACAGTTTTTGAGAATTTTTTTACTAAGGTTGACTATTTTTCTTGAAAAGTATTCCATTTTCCAAAACTGGACCGTTTCTTGGACCCAAAAAGGAAAATTTTCAGTGCTCATAACCTAACTTGCATGATTTCAAACCAGAAAATCGAACAAGCTTGTTAATCTAACTCTCATGTAGGTCAAAATTGTTTTAGTAGAAAACCAAAACAAAAAAATTGGTCAAAATGATGAACTAGGGGCACAGTTGAGTCAGGCTTCCTGTCTTTTCCTCGTTGCCAATGCATTTGCCAAAAAGGGCACCATACTTGCCAAGAAGGGCACTCTCCCTGCCAAAAGAGGGCACAACTGAAACTGTCAACAAAGGAGCCGAAAGCTCTCTCATCCTCCAAGCAACGAGATATCAAGCCAAGTGCGAAGCACGAACTGGAATGGATCAAGATATCCCACTCCCTCATCTGGACAGATCTAACCACGTCCAAACACTCCGACAGAGCATCGACAGTCGATGTCAGTTGCAGATTCGCTATACGCTTAGTTGCATCGCAACCCCTCTGTGGGAGGAACTCACTAGCTGCGCGTAGAAAAAGAAGAATCTAGCTGAGTGCTAGGGGCAAGAGCCCATAACTTTTTGTTTATCCATCAACCACCTTGGGGAGGGATGAAAAATGAGAGATTAAAGAATAGAAAGATGTGCGCTGAGAGGAAAAGCGAAGAAAGGGTTTTGAGAGAAAAAACGAGCTTGAAGGCCGAGTAATGTGAGAATCACAAATGAGAAAATGTGGGAAACAATACCCAGAAAAACAGGCTCCCTGTGCACGTCTGAGCGTCGTGTCTTTTTGTTTTATCTTGATTCTTGTTTTGAGTCGTTTCAAGTGTTACTCGATGTGTTTAGGTTGTTTACCTTTTGTTTTCCGTTGTTGAGTCGTAGTGCATTGTGTTCAATCGTAGGCTCAATACCCCGGTCAAGAACTCATCTCTCAATTTCAAAAATAAAATCGTTTTGTGCTCCGAGTGCCATGCCGTTCTCCACATCTGTGCAAAACAAGATTCGTTCTTTCGTAAAACTGTAGGGTTCAACCCAGGTCATGTCAGAACAGTAAAACCAGGACCTATTTGAAGCTATATGGGTTCCAGACTACAAAGCAAAAGAAAAGAGGGAAAATGTCGGGTATCTGAGTTTGTTTCAACTTCAGTAAGTTTCGAGACTACATTCCGTGTGTACCTCTTCAGGTCATACCAATGCTCCGAAGTATGAGTGTGCCTCTACCTCAAGCTCAAGATCAAGTCTGCTTCAAGCCAGAATGGCGATCAAAAGTGCTCTCCCTGAGTACCATTCCCTGCCATAGGCATCATGGCCATGTTTGCAATGAGTTCCTAGGAGACCAACTGCGACGGTGAAAACTAGAGTTCGAATGGCTGATGCCTAGAACGTAAAGGTTCGGGATTTCTGGGACTAAAGTCTAGTTTAAATACCCAGGGGTGTATCCCCGACTTGAAATCTGTATGGAAGCCCCCATAAGTTGAGATAGCGTGTATGCATCTCAATTCTGAATACTGAACCAACCTAGTCTGTCACCCCGTTGGAGAATAGGGAAAGTTGTGAATATGATCAGGAATAAAGGCAGCATCCAAAGTGTTCTACGTGAAGAACCCTTGTTAGTATTTCAGAGTCTTTGTACTGTAAGTTGAAGGTAAGTGTTCGAAGAGCACAAGGGAAGATCCCCATCGGAGAAGAGCGGTTCACCGCCACTCACCTCATGAGGTGCTTTCTAAAACGCTGCTTTGTCCATTTATTGCTTTCTTTAAGCATCATGCATTATATTGCATTGTACTTATCAAGTTTCTTTCTCATTCGTGCACGATATTGTATGAACGGTTCATTCAAATAAGTTCCGTTTAAAATCATTCACTTAGTGTATCAATCACACTTCATTTATTTAGTGTATCAATCACACTCTCTTCACTTAGTGTATCAATCACACATTCTCATTTTGTGTATCTATCACACACATCCTCATTTTCTGTATCTATCACACACATTCTCATTTTCTGTATCTATCACACATATTCTCATTTTCTGTATCTATCACACACATTCTCATTTTCTGTATCTATCACACATATTCTCATTTTCTATATCTATCACGTAAATTCTTGTTTTGTGTATCAATCACACTTCATTCATTTAGTATATCAATCATACTCTGTTCACTTAGTGTATCTATCACACTTCATGTTCACATTTAGTATATCAATCATACTCTGTTCACTTAGTGCATCTATCACACTTCGTGTTCACATTTAGTATATCAATCATACTCTGTTCACTTAGTGCATCTATCACACTTCGTGTTCACCTTTAGTGTATCTATCATACTTGTTCACTAAGTGCATCTATCACACTTCGTGTTCACCTTTTGTGTATCCATCACACTATGTTCACTAAGTGCATCTATCACACCTTGTGTTCACCCTTTGTGTATCTATCACACGTGCTTACTCACTTTGTGTATCTATCACACGTCCGCTTTGTGTATCTATCACATATGCACACTGTATTCGCAGTGAGAATTGCAGTAATTCTCTTACATCCTAATTGCATGAAATGTAGTTGTTGCTTTGCATTCTTGCTTAAAACTGTTGCGTGTGCGCTTCATTACAGCTTCGTTTGCATGATCATAAGTTATGTTCGGCTTTGTGCATGTCCCTTGCATTTTGCCCCTGCCTGCGGGCACATTTCTTTGTTATCTTGCCTGTTTGTCTAAGTCTTCGATCTTGTCAAAAATGGGTCGTCTCTGGGCTTTGACATTCACTCCCGTCACTTATGACTTCCGAGTTTTGTCAAAGAGGGGCAACTGTAGACACCCCATTTTTGATCGACCTTAAGACTCAGACGTCACCGATTGAGCGCTCGGTGATGATGCATATTGTGCTCGTTCTGAGGTTTCAGAGTCTCGGCTATGAGCCTTGCCTCCGGACTTCGGGGCTCTTTTATGCTTTGTCTCGATTTGCGAATCAAGTCCTATTTTCTCTGTTTTCTTTTCTCGAAGGGAGGGAGAGGTCTCGTAGACCATCTCTCAGTGGCCGTAGGCTACATTTCGTGGTCGTAGGCCATTTTTCCCGTTTGGAGCCCAGTTTTTGATTTTCGGAGCCGTCGGCCGTGTGCCTCAGTTCGGGACCGCTTAATTACTTCCGTTTGCTCCGGTTTTTGGTACACACCTTATTTCCTCCCTTTAGAGGGACACTGTGGCCCGGGAGACCACCTTCGTGGTCATATGCCACTTTTGGTGCCTAACAGCCTATTTTTGGAGCCCCGGACTGCGCTTTTTGGCCCCCGAACCCTCGTTTTGCATCCGTCTTGGTCCATTTTTGGTAGAGACCCTATTTTCATTGTTAGGGAGGTGGTAGTATGGTGGGAGGCCACTTTTTCTCCTTGGAAACCAGTTTTCTCTTTTTCTCTCTCCTAAAGCCGATTTTTCTAACAGAAAGCTGGTTTTTCTCATTTTTGAGTCACAATTTCTGGCTTTTCATACCACCATTGTGTTGTGCTCATCTGGGAGGCCACCAATATGGGTAGGCCGACCAGTAATTCTTCTTGACCCTTTTGAACCTTGCTAAAAAGCTGATTTTTCTCTCTCCTGGGTTACATTTTCTGGTTTTCCACCGTACAACTGTGTTTAACTCATCTGGGAGGCCACCTTTCTGGGGTGGCCGGCCAGCATTTCTCCTTGAACCTTTTGACCCCTGGTCGGCCGACCAGGGGGAGTGGCCGGCCGGCCACTTGAACTGGTCGGCCTGCTTCTTGCTTTTTGCTCTCTCTGAATGCATCACAGCTATGCCAGCTAGGGGCATTTGGACCATCCTCCATACACGTATGGAGGATATTTGAAGCTTCCAAGAGAAGCTTTGGCCTCTCTTCTCTATAAGAGAGGCCCTCCTCTTCCTTTGGTTAAGGCATACATACACCCTCCTCCATAACTCTCCATTCCAAGCATCAAAACCCCATTATTCTTGGCCATTTTACACTACACCTCATAGCCTACCACCTCCACCATCCATTCAAGCATCTTGGAGGTCATTTGCAGAGCTTGAGGAGTCACATTCTTGGTCCAGAAGTTGCTGAGCGTCGGCTCTACAAGGGTAAGCCCCTATTTTCCCCATTTTTACATTATTTTGCTCCACAGTTTAGCCTTATTTGCAAGCATTTTTGGACTTCGACATAAACTGAAAAAAGTCTTGTTTTGATATTCTAAACATGTTAGTTTAAGAACTTTTTCTCTTTGGGGTCATCTTCCCCCTTGTATGCTCCATTTCCTCATGTTTAGGGCTATGCATTAGAGCATTTACATTGGCCTTGGTTTGGCCTTTTGGCCACTGAAATCCAGTGGATTTTCAGTGGCCAATATGTGTTTTTGAGCTTCAAAATCAGAAAGGGGTGACCCTCTCACCCCTTGTCCTCTTTACTAGCATTGTTGGCCTTCCAAAAGGGCTCAATCTTGCATGTTGTGAAGTCACATTTCAGGCCCTATTTTGTGAGTTTTAAGGTCTTCCTTGACTCTGTCCAGAGCCCCTTTGGCCATATTTTATGTCTATGATGCATGTGTAGAACAAGCCCACTCAAGGCCTTTCAAAGGGTCTTTCATTTGCATGCTTCCTAGGTTGATTTCAGGGCCTTTTTGGTGAGTTTTAGGGCTGTCATAACCTATTTCCAGAGGTGGTTTTTCCATCATTGATTTCCATCATGTATGTGTAGAGTAACCCTCTTATAGGCCTTTCAAAGGAGCCCATTATTTTTGCATGCATTGACTGAGTTTCAGTGGTTATTTGGGTATATTTTGACATGGAATACATCTGTTTTTTTTCTGGTTTGGTGAGCCCTCATATGCTTCATATAGTTGTAGAACAACTCATGGTTCACTAGCTTTCTTTGCATGCTTTGTTGGACCTTGATTTTAGCACATTTTGGCCATGTCTTAAACTGATAATGTGCTTATTTTGGACTGCCCTAGCTCTATTTTTGGGTCTCATGTTTGAATGATGTTTGTTTTGCATGCTTGTAGTTCAATACCCATGCTTAATTTTGAGGTTTGAGGTCCATTACATGCATGTGCTGAGGTATTTTCATGCTTTGGGGTTGTTTTGCATCACATTTCAGAGCCTATGTTAATTCCATATTGCCATATTTTGTACTCTTTAAATGCATTTGAGAGTTGGGCTTGTATGCTTTGTTTTCGGACCATTGAATGAGCTCCGTTTCGTTGCATTTCGAGCCATCGTTTTAGGCCATTTCCCTACTATTTCAGACCTGCCTATGGTCTGTTTGGGATTGGTTTTGCCTTTGGTGCATTGCTTTGGGTACCTCTAGTGTAACGCACTTCACTAGTGCCGGTACTCGGGCCCCCTAACTTGCATTGTGTGACATGTTTCCATGATTTGGGACCATTGAGCATCTTATTTCAGAGCTAGAAATTTCATGTTTGTATGTCATCTTTCATCCTTTGCCATGCTTTGGTATAGTGGCGTTTGATGCCTTAGGATCGGTCCTTTGCATCGTGCATGTTTGCATGTGTTTCGGTTGTCTCATTTCTATCATATGGCCACTGATGTGAGTGTGGCTGAGGTTCACTCATTTTGGTGTAAGTCCATCATGCATTGTGTATGCCATTTCGGTCCATAGCAGTGCGTATGCTAGGTTGCATGTTAAAGCATTGTGTATGCCATGTTACATCGAGCATTGTGTATGCCATTTCATAGTATTGCGTATGCTAGGTTGTATGTTAGTCGCATTGTGTATGCCATCTCATTTGCATCGTGTTTGGGACAGGAGTTAGCCCAAGCACGGAAAACGAGGGACGTTTCGTACTCCAAGTGACGGAACGTGTCTTAATTCCCGGTCACCAACACTCCGGACTAACCATGATGGAGTCTAGGCCTTGTTGTGTTTATATGTGCATTCATTTCACATCGAATAGTGCAATTCGACTCCTCGGCCATCATGTATCGAGATGCGTGATTGGTGGCACGAGGATCGAGGACTACACCCCCTGAAAAGTAGTCATGCATACATATGTGAAAATACTTTGCCATGCCCCTTTCTTGCTCTCTATTGTAGCAAATCAGAAATCAACAGCCTTCTGGAGCTTCGCACAACATTCCGGGATTAAGTGTAAACAGAGGCGAATCGAGGTATCGCAATGGATTTCCGCGCAAGGCAACTCGAACATGCATCATTCATCATTCGGAATAGAGCTGAGGCGGTCCATAGCTTGCATGCTAATTTACTTGCTTTCCTAGTTAAATTGTTAAGTAATTAGGGTTTTGTACTTATTCGGACTGTAATTATTATTCGGACCCTCCGAGCGAGGGCACAATTGTAATAAGTGTGCGTGCGTGTGATGTATGTCTTCCAACCCCACGTCTTTCTCCCTTTTATTTACCCGCTTATGATGGTTAGATTAGGGAATGTTTCAATTAGCATACTTATGCATGCATGTTTGCATCATTCATCTGTATTGTATGCACCGGGCTCGGCGTATCATACTAACTGCATTTGTATTTCAATTCCAAATTAAATACGTGTTATCTGTAACATCATCATATGCCATCTTAGAATAGCCGAGCCTATTGTAGTTGCATTCCTGCATGTGTTGCATTAGGCATTTCTGTATAGTTAGGATCATGCATGATTTCTAATCAGCTTCTGTTTTGGCTTGGAAAACTCGGTATGTTTTATGCTTTAGCATCCTTGCATGCGTGTGAGTGACTGCCATGATAGCATGCTTACCATGAGGCTATTTGCTTATGTGATATACCTGCCTGAATGCTTGTGGGTGAAGGTTGGGTTATTTGGATTGGAACAATTCATCAATTGTGACTTTTAAGCCCACTTGAGAGTGGCAAATCATCTTGTTTTCTAAGCCCACCCGAGGGTGGCAAAATCTGCATTTTAAGCCTACTTACAAGTAGCAAACCATTTTCAAAACAAACATGAGATGTTTTGTTCCAATTCAGGCGATCTAGTTTATACTTGTATGCTGCGCGCATCACATAGTAAATCTAGGCTAATAACCAGAATAAGAACGCATAGTGTTGTCAAAACTCGATATCATGGTTAGTAGAGGCCGATCTTTGATCGGGTGAGCGGGGGTGCTCACGAAGTGACCTTCCCCAATCGTACCCAAGTTCCTGAGCCGAGGCAACTTTGGTGATGACGGACACGTGGCCTTAGGCAACGAGTCAGGGTTTCCTAAATTCCCCAAAATAAAATATGTAGGTGGCGACTCTGTATCTGGCAAAGCAGTCCATGTTTGGCACTTCTTTCAAAAAATCTGTTTTCAAAAATGATTTGCCGGATTTGGACTCTTTGATGATTTCATCGGTCTTACATTGCACTCTGCGAGATTAGATACAAGACCGTGACATTGAGTCCTGAACTGTAGTGAGCCCATACGAACAAATCAGGGGGGACTCATCCTCCCGGGACGTTCGGGGACGTCTATACTATCTTTCTCTTTATTCTCCATATGGGAGTTCTTCTTAGTGGGGAGAATTGATGAAGATCGATAAGGCATCAATAATTGGGAGTTTGAGTTATTTAGGAGTTTAAATTTATTCATGTGTTATTTTGAGTATATCTATTTATTTTTATTCGTTAGCCTTATATATACATAGTGTTGGTGTATGAATTTTATTAGATTGTGGCATAATTGAAGTTATTAAGAATTTTTGTACCTCTCTCCCTCTCTCTCTCTCTCTCTCTCTCTCTCTCTTCCCATTAGACACTCTCACCATCTCTTCTTGTCTCTGCTTCTATCTCCTATCTGATTCTTATTCTTCTTCTCCCATTTCTCTGCTGCTTCTTTCTCTATCTCTACTTGTACTACATCACATATCTCTGCCGGTTGTTATCTAAATGCTGAAATTATTTTTGTGCTTGAAACATTCACAATGCATTGTGATTTATGGATGTAGGTTCAAAAGAGGCTCTTAGAATTCATACTTGCTGCATTCCATCGATCTCCTGATTTTGTTGCACTTCTAAAGGTATTCTCCTAACCAAATTATGCCTAAACTTTTCGGTTTCAAGTCAATTATGTTGGAGCTTTATTGATTACTTACCTTAGTATCATTGTCACCTGCTATGTCGAATGTAATTCTAGATCTGGAAAATGGAAAGTAGGAGTGCATATAATTTTTTTTTTTAAAATTTTAAACAGACATGGAGTGGAAAGTAGGAGTGCGTATTAATTGCTAAAGCATGTATTGGTAGCTTACACTTATTTTGATGTAGTGCCTTTACTATTCACTTGGATTTTTTTCTTTGTTCTTGGGATCCTATGAGTTTCTGTTAGGTTGTCATAATAAACCTCAGTATACAATCTTTGTAATGAGTTTCTGTTAGTGCCTTCCTCATTCTTCATCCTCCTTATCCTCTAGTTCTTTGTAATGTGTTTAGGAGTCTCTTCCTTTTACCAATCAAAGTGGAAAGGAAAGAGAAATTCTACTCCATATGGTTGAATACATGTGTGTCTGTTTCCCATTCATGTAAATTTGGTAATTCGTTAGTGTTATAAAGATTGTACGTAGCTAATACTTCTACTACAGGTTCTATTTGATTCTGCTATGCTTGAAAACATCTTTTTGATTTTTTCATTGTCATTGGTGATGCTGCTGTTTTTCCATCTTCATTGGTGATGCTTCATTTTTGCATTGTCATTGGTGATGCTGCTGTTTCTCCTTCTTCATTGGTGATGCTTCATTTTTGCATTGTCATTGGTGATGCTACTGTTTTTCCTTATTGGAATTTATTAGTTTGGTTTGTGTATATATTGTTTTGGATGAACTATATTTTATTATTGTCTCTCTTATTGATTGAATATGCACACACAGTCATAGGATTTTATTCATTTTTCTACTTTTTTGTTCCTTTTTCCCCAAAATGATGTATGACCTTAACGATGTTCTTCTTATCAACAATATGTTTGGAGTGGAATTTGCACCTGCAATTGTATTTTTGAAAGAACAGGGAATCAAACCTGTTGTGTACCATGGTATGTCATTCTTTTTATTTTGTTTCCCCTATTATAAGGTGCTTTACTTTGGAAGATCCATGTGATACGTGAAATAGAGATAGTAATACTTACTGGGAATATATATTAAGTTTTTTGAGAGACTTTTTCTTAACCAATTAGCGTTTTGACAAAAAGGAACAATATTTTAGTCAAATTGGTGTGATCAATCTTCTCCAAGAGAAAGGTGGTCTCTGTTTTGTAGTTTGTTTTTTGTTTACTATTTTTAGAAGTGTTTTGGTTTGGGTCTGTAATGGTTTGATGCTTCATTTTGAGGTTTTTCTTTGCTTAGATTACTTGATTCAACTTGACAAGCCTTAATTCCAATTGCTTGGGGCTGACTACACCCTGCATATATCCATAACTTTTTACTCAGCTCTACGTAGAGCTAGTGTGTTTTGAGTTTTGACTAGATAAAAGCTTTATAATATTCTGGAAATCCAACAGTGGACATGTTAAAACATTAGAAAAATTATTAGGTTTGTAATTTCAAGGACCTTTGGGTAATTATGTGATTCAGCCATCCCAATGCTCAGTTAACACACATTGTAGTCAAGTATGTGATATGAATCGTAGTTTATAATCTTTATTTATATACTTATTGACATCTTCTTTTGTTGTTCCTTGTCAAAGGTTGTCAATCTAAATATTGGTGCTAATCGGCATACACTTGCAAATTCTGAACACCTTGGAGACAAGCCGACAACTCAGGTGGAAGTTTGGGTTGATGTGACTAGTTGTGAGAAGCAGCTTTTGGAACTGCTTGATGTAGTGAATTGCTATTAGAGTCTTGTGTATTGTTGTTAGATTAGCTACTAGTTGTTAATTTGTATTGATGCTTAAAGCTGTTAATTTGTATTGGTACTTTGGATTGAATAGTATGTCATCGTTGCTTCATTGTATGTGTTGTTGCAAAAGCAACTGATGGGAATTGAGTTGGTCTGTTTCTTCAGTTTTATATGATATCACACACCCACAAAAAAAAAAAAATAAATAAAAAATGGCGTTTTTGGTAAAAACGCCACTAAATGACGTCATTGTGATGTCATCTGTTAGTAACGGAAGTTCCAACAGTGTCAAAGATTTTGCAGCGTTTTCAAAAATGCCATCTAATATTTTTAGCGACGTTTTTCAAACGTTGCAAAGCTATTACGACGGCCGTATCAGCGACGGAAATATTAAACGTTGCTGTAACATTTGGCGGCGTTTTTCAAGCTTTTGGCGGCGTTTTTGAAACGCTGCTAAAACTCTAATTTCCTGTAGTGCTTGCAAGTCGTAACTTGTAATTGAGAAAGAAAGGGGTTTGAATTATCTCAAGTTGGCCATCTCAACTGAAGAGAATGTTTGGACTTGATAGGCCCATTTTGGGATTGACCTCGGTGATCTGGACCATTCACTTTAGTATTCGTCAAATAAAATGTTCATGCAAAAAATTAAAATGATCAGAATTAGTAGTTATATGTTTAAATCACATTTGTATCAGAAAAAATAGATTGCTACTCTTGAAATTATAATTATCATCTATTTTTT
Source organism: Camellia sinensis (assembly GCF_055761805.1). Taxonomy (NCBI): domain Eukaryota; kingdom Viridiplantae; phylum Streptophyta; class Magnoliopsida; order Ericales; family Theaceae; genus Camellia; species Camellia sinensis. Next base: position 139,741,813 of record NC_138969.1, on the reverse strand, counting down.
CTAAGATAAACGTGATTCAAACATATAATTACTCTAGAAATTTCTTACGTTTATAATGGGACAATGTAAAATTGTGAAATTGTAATTGTGAAATACCTTGCTTGTGAAAGTTTGAAATTTCAAACTTATATCAGTTGAATGTTTCTCAATTTCAACGTAGAAGTGTGAAATTTACACTTGTTTGAGATGGACAGTTTTATATTAGTGAAAGTGGAATTTAAAATTTTTATGACATTTATTTTTTCAAATTTAAATTTCTTACTTCTATAATAAAACAATGTGAAAATGTGAAATTTCACACTATGATGAGAATGATATTTCACACTTCTAGAAGATGGATATTGCACCTTTTTTTTTATTTGGAAAGGTAAAAATTTAACACTTGTATGAGATTTATTTATTTTTAAAGTGAGATAGAGGACAAGTGTGAAATTTCATAACAACATAAGGTGGATGTTTCATTGTTTTGTTTGTAGACGTATGAAATTTCACACATTAAATATGGATATTTTTAAAGTGAAATGATGGTATCACCTTTGTGTTCTATAGAAAAAATGCTTTATACCATTAATTTAACATCACTAAATAGATCATTAATGACGTGGCGAGATGTGGACCCTACATTGATGTGATAGTTTGACCTTTGTTTGTTTGTTTGTTTGTTTTTTTTTTTTTTTCTTACACTGTCACGTAATTAGTACTGCTTTTAGTGATGATGTATTAGTGGTCTGAATTGATAGAAACGTGGATTTGTTTTCATATGAAAATGAGGGACGGTAGACAACAAAAAAAAAAAAAAAACTTGGGTTTCAAATTTTTTAAGTGATCTGCAATGGGTACATAAAAACAAGGGGAAGGTGAGTAGTGAATGAGATATAATGGATGTGTTAGGGAAAATATGTGATTCTCCACAAGGAAATCAATCAATGAGAATAAAAAATAATGTGGAAAAATTAAATCAAAAGCAACACAAGAATTTTACGTGGTTCCCTCAATGTGAGGTACATCCACGGGATCGAAATCTGATTCTACTATCAACCAAATAAGTTTCCAAACGATTACGAACGAGACACAAATGGTCTCACAAAATCACCCTTAGGTGAATTCCAAATAATCACAAATAAACAAGAGGAAAGATCTCACCAAATAGATGAACCAAAATCTTCGAAATAGAGTTGTAGAAGACCCAAAATAACAACCCAAATCAATAACTTCTGTGCGCCAAAGTTGTCAAAGCCCTTAAACCGTGCTTGAAAACAATCTACTGACTTGAATTTATATCAAACAAATTGTTGCTACATAAAGCAAGTCCACCGAATTGATTACCCAGCTTGTACACACACAAACCAGCCGCACAACACTTCGGAAAAAAGTTGAACAAAATTTGTAAAAGCCGTACCTTCCTTTTGTGAAGAATAAACAATATATATATATATATATATTGTTAAATCTAAGACTTGTTTTATCAAAACTTTAGTTGTAACCAAATTGAATTAGGTCTCCAAAAAAATTAGATATAATAGATTAAAATATATTATACCTAAACCAAACCAAATTAAAATTTTTTAACAAACCAATTGGGTCTCAAACTCTAATCAGGAGATATACCCCAACAATTCTTCCCCTATCGACTTAGGTGGAGACATTAACCATACCTGCCAAAGTTCGACACTTTAAATGTTTGTCCTTCGACAAAGTCTTAGTCAACATATCCGAAATATTATCGTCTGTGTGAACTTTTTCGAGTTGCAAAAATTTCGAATCTAACACATCACGAATCCAATGGTATCTCACATCAATGTGTTTCGATGTCGAATGAAAAGTAGAATTTTTACTTAACTGAATAGCACTTTGACTATCACAATAAAGCACATACTTTTCTTGCTTTAAACCCAACTCTTGCAAAAATTTCTTCAACCATAACTCTTCTTTGCAAGCTTTTGTAATAGCAATAAATTCAGCTTCGGTAATTGAGAGAGCAACACATTTTGGTAATTTAGATTGCCATGCCACAGCTCCCCCTGTAAAAGTCATCAAATACCCCGAAGTAGATTTCCTACAATCAATATCATCGGCCATGTCAGAATCTGTGAACCCATCAAGCATCGACTTACCATCCCCAAAACACAAACACACCTTCGAAGTCCCTCGAAGATACCTTAGAATCCATTTTGCCGCTGCCCAATGTTCTTTACTTGGATTAGAGAGAAACCGACTCACCATACCAACATCGTGAGCAATATCCAGCCATGTGCAAACCATGGCGTACATCGAAGAACCAACTGTTGTAGCATAAGGAACTTTCAACATCTCTTCCTTGTCTTTCTCACTTGTAGGACATTGATTCGAACTAAGCTTGAAGTGACATGCAAGTGGACAACCAACCGGCTTTGCTTTATCCATATTGAACCTCTCAAGAACTTTCTCATTGTAGCTTTTTTGAGATAACCAAATCAGCCCCTCTTTGCGATCACGAACAATTTTCATACCAAGTATTTGCTTTTCCGTTCCCAAATCTTTCATAGCAAAAGTCTTACTCAACTCTAATTTCAACTTGTTAATCATAGTGTAATCTTGACCCACAATTAACATGCCATCAACATAAAGCAAAAGAATAATAAATTTACCATTCGGAAAATTTTTCACAAACACACAATGGTCCGAAGTGGTTTTAGAAAAACCATTATTCATCATGAAAGAGTCAAATTTTTTGTACCATTGCCGCGGGGCTTGCTTGAGGCCATACATACTTTTCTTCAATTTGCAAACAAATTTCTCTTTCCTTTTTTCCACAAAACCTTCTGGTTGCTTCATATAAATTTCTTCTTCAAGGTCACCATGAAAAAATGCGGTCTTCACATTAAGTTGCTCAACTTCAAGGTTCATACTTGCAGCCATGTCAAGTACAACCCGAATAGAAGACATCTTCATAACCGGCAAAAAAATCTTATCAAAGTCAATACCTTTCTTTTTCCCAAAGCCTTTTACAACAAGACGTGCTTTGTATCTCAGATTCTTGCTATCATTCTTCAATTTGAAAACCCACTTATTTTCCAGAATTTTCCTCCCCTTAGGAAATTTCACAAAATCATAGATGTGATTTTCAAGTAAGGAATTCATCTCCTCTTCCATGGCCTTTTTCCAATCACCTTTTTTTGCATGCTCAATTGCTTCTTGATAGATCTCGAGCTCCCCTTGATCAGAAATCAACACAAACTCATTGGGAGGATATTTTCTCGAAGGTTGCTGGTCCCTAGTAGATTTCCTCAACTCAAGTTGTGGTGGCGGTTCTTGAGTTGGATGCTCTTCCTCAATTTCTGACATAACTTCATTAGGATTAGCATCATCCTCTACATCTTCAATAGGTGGCTGCACATCTCCCCCATTTTCATCATCAACTGAAGATGAATGAGATGGATCCATATCAATGAGATCACTAGTTTTTAGCTCCGGTTGATCACCTTTGCCAAAGTCTTCAATTGTTTGGTCTTTAAGAAACACAGCATCACGGCTTCGAATGACTTTCTTGTCGACCGGATCCCACAATCTATACCCAAATTCATCACGCCCATAGCCAAGAAAAATACATTGTCTTGACTTATTATCAAGCTTAGACCTTTCATCCTTTGGAATGTGAACAAAAGCTCGGCAACCAAACACTTTCAAGTGCTCATAAGACACATCTTTGCCAGTACAAACTCTTTTAGGAACATCACCATTCAAAGGATAGGAAGGAGACAAATTGATCACGTCAACTGCTGTCTTCATTGCCTCACCCCAAAAGGATCTTGGCAATTTAGCTTGTGAAAGCAAACACCTTATTCTTTTCACAATGGTGCGGTTCATCCTCTCGGCAACACCATTTTGTTGAGGAGTCTTCTTAACTATCTTTTGGTGTCGAATACCTTGGCTGCAACAATACTCATCAAATGGCCCATTGTATTCACCACCATTGTCTGATCGGATGCACTTCAATTTTTCCTGTTTCTCTTTCAACCATGGCCTGAAAATGCTTAAATACTTCTAGAACTTGAACTTTAGTTTTTAGTAGAAAAGCCCAAAATTTCCTTGAATAATCATTAATGAAAGTAACAAAATAAAGTGCACCACTATGTGTTCTAACTTTCAAAGGGCCACAAACATCCGAATGAATCAACTCCAACACATTTTCGTTTCTAGAAGCAACATTTTAATGAAAAGAAACTCTATGTTGTTTACCCGCCAAACAATGAACACAAGTTTTAAGATGTGTACTTTTCAAATCGGGTAGAAGCTCTTTCTTGAGCAAAACTTGTAGCCCATTTTCACTCATATGGCCAAGCCGCTTGTGCCACAATTCGGTAGAAGTATCATTTTCAAGTGCATTGACAACACCTTTACAAATTTTTCCTTGCATCGAATAAAGTATATGAGTCTTCTTGCACTTAGCCACCACCAAAGAACCCTTTGTGAGCTTCCATATTCCATCACCAAATTTGTTGTTGAAGCCTTCATCATCTAGCTTCCCAGTAGAGATCAAATTAAGGCGAATGTCGGGAACATGCCTCACATCTTTAAGCCCAAATTTATTTTCAAGCAAACATCACCCATGCCAATAATCTTGGACAAACCTTCATTACCCATTCGAACAGAACCATAATCTCTTTTGGTGTAGGTAGTGAAGAAATTAACTCGAGAAGTCACATGAAAAGAAGCATCGGAATCAATCACCCAATTACTCTCTTGGCCCACAAAATTGATACAATCATCTTCACAAACGACCATGAGATCATCAGTAGTAACTGCCATTGTGTCTTCTTACTTCTTATCCACACTTTTGTCACGCCTTTTCTTCTTATTCTTGAGCTTTCGGCATTCACGCTTCATGTGCCCTTTCTCATGGCAATAATAGCACTCAATATCTTTCTTTGAAAAAGAACCATCTCTTGATTTGTAATGGCTTTGATCATGACCATGAGGAATTTTACTCATTCCCCTTGTTTTGCTTCGGCCTCTCACAATGAATGCTTCCGAATGAGAGGAACCCGCTGATTTTCTTCTAGTTTCTTCATTCAACAAGCTACTAGTGACTTGGTCCATTGTGACAACTCTATCAGGCACCGAATTATTAACTATCACAACCAAAGTCACCCAACTTTCAGGCAAAGAATTAAGTAGCATCAAAGCCTGTAATTCATCATCAAAAATAATTTTCATAGAAACAAGTTGGTTAACAATACTCTTTATTTCATTCAGATGTTCCGAAATAGGACTGCCCTCTTTATATTTTAAATTAACCAACTTACGAAACAGAAAAGTTTTATTTGTGGCTGATTTCCTAACATAAAGGCCTTTTAATTTTTTCCATAAATCATGTGTCGAAGCTTCAGTAGCAACATGATGAAACACATTGTCATCAATCCATTAACGGATAACACCAACAGCTTTTCGATTTAGCCTATTCCATTCATCATCTTTCATACCCTCGGGTTTGCCATTATCACCCTCAATGGGTCCATACAAATCTTTACAAAATAATAGGTCCTCCATTTTAGTTTTTCAAGTTACCCAATTGCTTCTATTGAAGCTAGACATATGACCTACATTCCCCTCCATTGATTTACACAAATAAATAATAAATCGTAGGCTTTGATACCAGTTGTTAGGGAAAATATGTGATTCTCCACAAGTAAATCAATCAATGGGAATAAAAACTAATGCAGAAAAATTAAATCAAAAGCAACACAAGAATTTTACGTGGTTCTCTCAATATGAGGTACGTCCACGCGATCGAAATCTGATTCTACTATCAACCAAATAAGTTTCCAAACGATTACGAACGAGACACAAATGGTCTCACAAAATCACCCTTAGGTGAATTCCAAATAATCACAAATAAACAAGAAGAAAGATCTCACCAAATAGATGAATCAAAATCTTCGAAACAGAGTTGTAGAACATCCAAAATAACAATCCAAATCAACACTTTCTGCGCGCCAAAGTTGTCAAAGCCCTTAAACCGTGCTTGAAAACAATCCACTAACTTGAATTTATATCAAACAAATTGTTGCTACATAAAGCAAGTCCACCGAATTGATTACGCAGCTTGTACACACACTAACTAGCCGCACAACACTTCGGAAAAAGGTTGAACAAAATTTGTAAAAGTCGTACCTTCCTTTTGTGAAGAATAAACAATATATATATATATATATTGTTAAATCTAAGACTTGTTTTATCAAAACTTTAGTTATAACCAAATTGAATTAGATCTTCAAAAAAATTAGATATAATATATTATAATATATTAAACCAAATTAAATTTTTTTAAAAAACCACTTGGATCTCAAATTCTAATAAAGAGATATACCCAACAGGATGAGCGGTAAATCTCCTCAAATCACATTCTAATCCATGAAAGGAAGGCAGATGATATAGAGATGAAAATTAATGGTTGATGGCAAAAGGGTAGTGGTGTATGAATGATGAACTTCAAAAATTAGCCCTCAATTCCGTAGGTGTGAAACGAATGACAAGCACACTAGATTAAAATAGTGGGTCTTCACGTAATCATTGTAACGGCTTGGGCAAACCCGATCCTTTTGGCTCTTTTAGTTACTTATATGGAATCATTTTTAAGAATTATAATTTGAAAATAGAATTATACTTTAAATTTGTGAATTTTGAAATTATAATTTAAGTGTAAAAAATTTATTTGTTTTGAGATTTAAAAAAAAATTTAAATTGATTTTGAATTGAGTGATGTGATATATAATATTTGATACAAAAACTTATAACTCATAACCAAACACACAATCCAAAATTATATTCAAAGTTTATAAAAAAATTTAAAAAAATTTCACAAATATTTTTTTTTATAATATAAAAATAACAGGTGCCAAAAAAAATATAAACACTGTTTCAGTCAAATGACTGGACGACCGGTTAGCTTAAATTTTGAAAGAGTTTTCAAAAGTGAGTGTGAAATTAAATTTTGAAAATGCGAGACAAACACCTCACTCAAAAGTGAGTGTGGAATTATATTTTAAAAGCTCCACCAAACGGAGCCTTGACTTTTTTATTGCTTATTCATTTTGAGGGTACTTACGTGTAGGTCCTAATAAGTGGGTTTATTATTTAATAGATTCTACAGAAAAAATTTGTCATAAAAAAAGTCACTAATTGTAAGTTTTAGCTACAATTTATAAAAATTATGACAAAAAAAGTCATTAATTATTAATTTTTAATGATGTATGTAAAAAATTGTCACAAAAAAATTATTTTTAACCACAATTTATTAAGACTTATTTTTAATAAGACTTAATAAGAATTAAGTCTAACTATTAAGAATTATTCAGCTTACTTGGTTAAGTTTTTCAAAAAAAAATACTTTTTAGAAAATTCTACTTTTTTATTTTTCGTATTTTTTTGTTTTTAAACAATTTTTTTAATATTTTAAACAATTTTTTTACTTTTTAGACAAAGCTAACATAAATATATCTAAAAAGTAAAAAATTTGTGAAAAAGCCTTTTAAAAATTCACTAAATACCAAAAATACAAAAAAATACAAAAAAATTCAGTACATTTTAAAAATATTTTCATGTATTTTTTAAAATATTTTTTCACAATTTTTTTACTTTTTAGATATTTAAAAAATAAAAAAAAATATTTAAAATTTTAAAAATATTCACTAAAAAAAATATATATAAAAATTAAAAAACCCTATTTTTAAAAAAATAATTCAAAGAAATTCAAACCAAACACACATATTTGTTACTCATCATTTTTTTTTGGGAATTGCCTTATTTCTCTTTCACTTTTTTTTTTTTTTTTTTTTTTTTTTTTTTTGTTTTGTTTTGAATTTTTGGCTCAATTGAAGGTGTCCAATCCTTTTGAACAAATTTTCGGGATGTCGATCGATCGCATTTGGAAGCGATCGATCGCTTTTCATATTTATTTTGGGTCGAATTCAAGTAGAACTTAGAGATCGAGAGCAGTTTAATCTCACTTGGTCAATTGATAGTCCTTGAGAGTGCGATCGATCACACTGTCTATTTTATTTGGGTGAATTTTCAACAAAATGCTTCGATCGTAGAGGACTGATCTCGTTTTAGGCGATTGTTCACTCTTGTAAGTGTGATCAATCGCTTTGACTAAAATTTGATTTATGACTCTTTCGATTCATTTTCTCCTCATTTCTCCTCTCTCTCTCTCTCTCTCTATTCAAAAAACTCTTTTTTCTCTCTCTAAAACCTTACACAAAAAAATATACGAATCCTCCAATCCACCCCACTCAGAGTTAGAATTTCACATTGCTCCTTTCATCAAGAGTGTAGAGAGCGTCAAGAGCGTCGATTTCATCAAAGATGATCGTCATTTGGGCAACTCTGAAATTTAGAATTTTTTCTACTCCTTCCCTAATTTGAGTGGGGATTCTATTACTTTGTATATTTGTTTTACCATGATTATGTGGTATTTTGTTAGTTATGATTATTAGGAGAAATTGGGAATTTTTATGATTTATATGGTATAAAAGGGTAAATTACACTTACACTCATTAGGTTTAGGTTTAATACATATCACCTTGACATTTGGGAAATTATACTAACCCCTGTCATTATAATTATTTAAACGAAATGAAAATATTAAATTCATGCACTTTCTCTTTTTTTGTTTTGCTTTATTTTCTCTTTTTTTTAAACTATTAACCACAGGGGTGGAAATGTAATTTCTAAAACGTCAGGGAATGGGTTGTAATTGGATCAAACCTCAAGGGGATGTCAATGTAATTTACCTTGGTATAAAATTAGGGCTTGTTCATGTTTTATAAATTTCTCAATTAAAACCTAACCTAAGGAAGCCCTAATTTTTCAAAGTGTGGTATCTAAATTGAGGAAGCCCTAAAATTTTCAAAGTGTTGTATCTAAATTGAGGGAGCCCTAAATTTTCCTAATACACTAGAAAATTTGGATAATGGGAGTGTGAATTGTGTATGATTGAATTGTTGGAGAGATGTTAGAAATTGATGAATTATCATTGAATTTGTGTATTTTCTTGGAAGTATTGGAACTTATTGAATCTATTCGAAATATTAGGATCTTTGTTAGTTATGCTCCTGCATTACCTTAATGTAATACTTTGATAGAGATAACTATTGTTGGCAATCGGTAGAGGATTGCATTGTTGTAGTATTGAATTGAAAACTATGAAAATTGAAACCATTTGCAACTCATGTATAGCATTAACAATTTCATGTTTTCCCATGTGTACTATTACATATTTTTTAGAAAAAGTTGTTGCAAGTATTTCTTTGGAATTCGGAAATGGGTGAAATTATTGAAGTAAATAACATTGTAAAATCCAGGATACAAATATTTTTGAAGAGAATTAAGTTGGCTTCAAGTTTTCAGTGAAAGTCCAGAAATTTGCGTGGAATAGATGTCCAATTGCCCCTTTTGATTAATAGCTAGAGAATGTAGAATATTTTTGGTCGTTCTTTGATAGATTACTTGCAGGCATTGAGATTTTCAGTTTATTACTCCTTACGTCTCAAAATATTAGTCACTTATTTTATTTTTCATTGTCCCAAAATATTAGTCTTTTTTCAAAAATCAAGGACTAAAATAATATGAATTTCTTAGTTTGCCCTTCTTTTAAATTCATTAACAACACAAAAAGTATAATTATGACAATTGATATTCTCTAAAAAATGTACTATCAAAGGGTAATTTTGGAAAATCAATATTTTCAAAGTGCAATAATTGTACTATAAAAAAAAGTTAGATTTCCCAAAAGTTAGATTTCCCAGAATTGAACAATGATAGAGACCACTAATTTTGGAACTCTAAAAAGATCACTAATGACATGGCACTCAATAAAAAAAGAAAAAAAATACAACATCAAGGCCAAAATATCAAATTATTCAAGATAGGGCCCACTGCCACATCATTAATGGTAGCACTAATTAGTGCTCTCACACATTTTCCTACAGAATTTGTGATAGGCCACACGCCCAAACAACGGTGTTCTATCCACACGAGTTGCCTCCGTACCTATAGATAAACTCTATAAATCCTAAATCTAATAAAATAATATTCTAAATTAATAATACTATAAATTTAAAAATTTCACTCCCAATTTTATTCAAAAATATCTATATAATAAGGGAAGATGGTTTTTGAAAATGTATACAAAAATGTATATGTGTCAACATATGGACCATTAGATTGATTCAATCCAATGACTGAAAATGTCTCACTCTCATTTGTTCTATTTGAATATTTTAATGGTTGAGATCAATTACTATCAAGATATAATGGTGCAAAATGTAAGTTTCAAAATATCTCAAAATGTATCTCTCACACCTACTCCTCTCCTCTCAAAATTTGTCTCTCTCTTCCAAATTTCAAAATTTGAACAGACCCCTCTCTCTCTCTCTCTCTCTCTCTCTCTCTCTCTCTCTCTCTCCATGGGAGCCCATTCCCATGCTCTTCTTCAATTCCTATTGGAGCCCAACAATTGTTGGAGACACAACCCCGAACCCCCTATTACCCTCTTCGTCTTCTCTCTTCCTCCCTCTCTCTCTCTCCGCCATCCCAATCTTCATCAATAGTGGCAACGACGACCGAATGAATGGAGCCACTGCAAAATGAAGAATCTAAAGGAAGAATCTGATATATTTGACCCATCATGGTATATCTAAATGCATTGTCTAACCATTCTTTACTCTGTTTATAAATAATAAAAAGTTATGGAGTTCAACCATTCTTTACTCTGTTTATGAATTAGGTTTATCGGGATACCCGATTAGAAAATATATATAAAAAAAAAAGAAAAAGAAAAAAGTTTGTGGAATTCAACCATTGTTTACTCTGTTTATGAATTAAGTTCACATGACATTCTCTGGATTTATTCCTTACCTAAAGTTGTATCTGAGTTTCTGAGAATATTGGATCACAGGGTTGTTATGATTCTTGGCCATGTGATGCTTCATCAAATACCTAATAATTATCCAGTTACCTAGACTTTGATTCGATTTGATCTTATGAATTTTGATACTCTGGTTTGATGTCATGTAGCCTAATTTTTTATAGTTTGTTTGGTTCCTATAGGAGGTAGATCCATCCATGGAGAATGAAGAGGCTCTTGGCACAGATGGAATGGATGGTTTTTTGTCCAATCTAGCAAATGCAATTCCTGGAATTGACGAGGCTATGAGCTTTGCGGAGATGCTCAAGTAAGTAGTCATGTTTCATTTGATTTGGTAGCTCTATAAACAGCAAATCTCTCAGGTCCCAATCATTTGTTACATATTTAGATCTGGATTGAATGGTATATTAACAATGCATATAAGGTGTTTGAAAAAATGCATGTGAGAGATAGAAATTGATAGTGGTGGCTATTGGGGTGGTGGGTTTTAATTGGTTCTGGAAGGTGTAATTTGGTCAATTGATTTTTTATTTATTGTTTAAAAGTACTAAAATAAACTTTAAAGGATAAAATTTTTATTTTTATTTAAACTTTGACGACATTATTAATTTTTTTTGCATTTAACTAATATTGATTAACATAAGATTGTAAGTTTAAAAAAATCATGTTGTCCCTTATCAATGTTTGGATTTTTAGGTGTTTGAACATGGAATTGAAGAGTTACGCTTTGAGATTGATACATGTTTAGGAATCTATTATATTTTTCCTGTGTATAATACAAATATTACAAATAGCCAAATAATTTTTTGAAATAAAGAAATTGGACCAACCTTATCAACCATGACAGTTGACAACAATCACTTACCAATCCTACTTTCCTTCTTTAACCCCAATGACACAAACCAAGTCAAAGAAAACAATCTCAAAAGAAAGAAAATAAAATTGTATGGGCAAATTACACATACCTCACTTGACAATTATCCTTTCACCTTTTTTCCTTTGTTGTTTTATGATTGATTTTGAAAGAAACTATGTTTGATGAAATGGTTGAGAGTTACACTGTGTAATATGTTCTTTTGATCAGTTATTACTAGGGTATGCCCGTGCTTGAAGGCACGATGAAAATATTATTGGAATGAAAATGTAATTGGAATGATTTTATGATTTTAAACAAACAATAAAATATAAGTCCCACAACACGGAAACATATAATAAAAATCAGATGAAATATGCCAGCCAATGCATATAAGGTGTTTGAAAAAATGCATGTGAGAGATTGAAATTGGTAGTGGTGGCTATTGGGGTGGTGCGTTTTAATTGGTTCTGGAAGGTGTAATTTGGTCAATTAATTTTTTTTTTATTGTTTAAAAGTACTAAAATAAACTTTAAAGGATAAAATTTTTATTTTTATTTAAACTTTGACGACATTATTAATTTGTTTGCATTTATCTAATATTGATTAACATAAGATTGTAAGTTTAAAAAAATCATGTTACCCCTTATCAATGTTTGGATTTTTAGGTGTTTGGACATGGAATTGAAGAGGTACGCTTTGAGATTGATACATGTTTAGGAATCTATTATGTTATTCTTGTGTATAATACAAATATTACAAATAGCCAAGTAATTTTTAGAAATAAAGAAATTGGACCAACCTTATGAACCATGAAAGTTGACAGTGATCACTTACCAATCCTCTTTTCCTTCTTTAACTCCAATGACACAAACCAAGTCAAAGAAAACAATCTCAAAATAAAGAAAATAAAATTGTATGGGCAAATTACACATAACTCACTTGACAATTATCCTTTCACCTTTTTTCCTTTGTTGTTTTATGATTGATTTTGAGAGAAACTGTGTTTGATGAAATGGTTGAGAGCTACACTGTGTAATATGTTCTTTTGATCAGTTATTACTAGGGTATGCCCGTGCTTGAAGGCATGATGAAAATATTATTGGAATGAAAATGTAATTGGAATGATTTTATGATTTTAAACAAACAATAAAATGTAAGTCCCACAACACGGAAACATATAATAAAAATCAGACAAAATATGCCAGCCAATGCATATAAGGCGTTTGAAAAAATGCATGTGAGACATAGAAATTGGTAGTGGTGGCTATTGGGGTGGTGGGTTTTAACTGGTTCTAGAAAGTGCAATTTGGTCAATTAATTTTGTATTTATTGTTTAAAAGTACTAAAATAAACTTTGAAGGATAAAATTTTTATTTTTATTTAGACTTTGATGACATTATTAATTTTTTTTACATTTATCTAATATTTATTAACATAAGATTGTAAGTGTACTATAATTAAGCTTTTAGCAAAATTTGTTATAATGTTTCATATCAATCGTCTTTTCTTTTCTTTTCTTTTCTTTTTTTTTTTAATTATAAGCAAAGGTCCGTAAAGTATCAAAAAATGGTCCTTTCTATTTGGGACACCATGTGACACATCATAAACCAATCACAAATCATCATGCCTTCTATTGTTCCTTATCACCTAACAAAAAAATCATGGGTTCTACCTTCTCTACTAAGCCATGCAATAACACGTGGCTGTGCCGTTGAGACACGAGACAACTGTTCTAAAATATCCTTAAATTGTTTGGACTATCTTAATGTGTCATTGAAATGAAAATCAATGGTTGGACCTAGGATGAAACCTCTTACCTCACAAGCTATATCAAAAAGAAATTGTATAGTAAAAAAATTACATGTGTGAATGTTTTTATACACAGGAAAACATAATAGATTTGTATTATACACAGTTTGTTATCCTTGCTATTCAAGATTTTAGCATTCCTATGCGTAAATAGTCTGCGTTGCCTCTTAGCTTTTGTCGCCAATAGTTTGTTTGGATTTTATTGAGTGTCAACTCTTTTTTGGTTAGTGCTTTGATTGGTTATTGTTTGGATGCAATATAGGACTGCTCTAAATCATAAAAACAAGGCGCCTGATTTGTGCAAATTGGTCATCTGGTCATATTAAATTAGAACATATTTAATAGAAGCCGTGTTTGGATTTTTAGGTGTTTGGACAACTGGATTATGGATTTTATCAATTGCATATAACTAAAAACACCCTTGAATAAAATATGAATGAAAGCTAAGAGTTTTTTTTTTTGGCCCTTCCCTTGAATAAAATTTTTTCCTTTAAATATTTAGTTATACTTGAGACTTCAGCTCATTTCCCTCTTTTGTATGTATGGGATTACAAGATATTCTTTTGTTCCTGTGATTACAAGATATCTTTTCTTCTTTTTTTTCCTCCTGTTTTTATGTGAAGGGCTACCTTTTTTTTTTCTTTTTTTTTCCTATTTCTTAGTCTCAGAGAATGTTAAGAAGTTGAGATATTCAAAATTGAAATTGAAACTCTCACACTCAGATTTTAGTTGGTTTTCCTGAAGGGAAAGCATTAATTGCTATAATTGAGAAGACACAGTGGTAATGAACCCATGCTGATCGGCTTTCCAATTGATACATTTGTTAAGCTTACTCATTTACGTTGTTATTTTTTCTCATTTGACAATGCCATTATCTATTAAAAAGAGAAACCCTTGTGTGATAGTGTTTGTCCACTATCAATACACCATTACAACAGTTCAATTTTGCAGACAAGTGGAATGAGATCAACTGAGGACACTAAGCTAGGATAAGTTCTATGGTAATTTCTACAAATACACCATTGTTGAGGAATTTTAATCTCTACTTTGTTCATTCTATTTCATGTGATATTTGTTATCTCTACTTTGTTCGTTGTTATTTATTTATTTGTTATTTCTTCACAATAGTATGGAGTCACTTGCTTGAAGTCAATTTAATTTTTATTTTTATTTTTTTTAGATTGCTTAGCACTGGCTGGTGTGCATTGTTTACTATTTATTTTAAATTTAGTTTTTTGGTATTGTAGAGCCATGGCTGGTGTGCATTGTTTGTTATATATATTTTGAATTCTATTTTTCTAGATTGCAGAGCACTGGCTGGTGTGCTTCATTTGGTGTTTAATAATTTTTTGGTATTGCAAAGCACTGGTTGATATGCATTGTTTATTGTTTATTGTTTATTTTTAATTTTAATTTTTAAATGGTTGGGTATTATTTGGTAACAAATGAATAATGAAACAAATATATATACCCGTGCTTAGGGGTTGTTATCTTTAATTGAGCTTTGTAGAGCGCGTGGTACCAACAAAATTGCAGAGTGTGGGTTTTAAAAACAATATTTCTTTATATTTCTCAATGTCTTAAGTTTTTTGTATGTTTTTCAATAAATTACATTTGTATTCAACTACATTTTGATCTCAATATTATTTATATCGTGTCATTATGCACCAGCATACTTTTTATTTTGTACTTTACATACCTCTTATTCTTCCCTTTGTATTTTGTTTATGTACCTGCTCTTCTCATCTTCATTGTAACCCTCTCTTTGAAATTAATTTTTATATTTTATTATCCGATTTGCTACTAAAATTGTTATAAGTTGTTTAAGAATAATAATATTTCTTTATATTTTTTTAGTGTCTTTATCAAAAAATCAAAAAATGATACAAACTCTAAAGTAGGTTGTATGTTATAAGTATGTTAGGAGGTTATTAATTTTGTGTCGATTAATTTTTTTTATGGCAATTATTAAACCTCATTTTGCCTTCTTGCAGTTATCTTTTTCAAATTGACATAACTAGACATTTTTAGGTTGAGACACTCTTGACCTTTAACTTCTAATTATGGACAACATTACTATTTTTGGTCACGTAAGTTGTTTTATTTTTAATTTATTTGAAAAAAAAAAAATACAAAATGCTAAGTGACCTTTCTTATAAGTCTAAGTTAATTTTCTTTTCTTTTCATTATTTTTTATCTGATTTCCTTATAACAAAATGCTATTTTCTTATATTTTACAGATGGATGGAGACCTACGTCAAACTGTAATATTGACTCCTTTTACTCATTTTCTTACATGCATATATTTTTTAATTTTTTTTACCTCTAATTCTTTTGTATTTATAGGTTCAATTTCTTGAAGAAAGAAATGCTAATGTTGTCATCCGTGATAAGCATGACCTTAATGTCATCCGGGTTCGAGAGGTAGGCCCAATTTAATTATATAGAATTTTTTTTAATTGGCGTATTTTTTAAACTTTCTAAATATATATATTTTTATTGCGCACACCAGTGTTTAGTCATGGACAACTGTACGTGGCCCTATCTAGATGCACATCTTTTGATCGTACAAGTGTCTTCCTTCCCAACGATGAGCTAGATTCTACTACAAATATTATTTATCTTGAAATTTTGTTATAGTGTTACTTATGGATCAAATCACTTTTGTCAAAAGGTACAATTTATTTATTGACAAATTTGTTTCTATTGATTACAAATTATTATTTTAAATTTTTTTTGCTATATATGTTGACTTTTGTAGGATTGGGTTAAAAAATATATGGACCTCAAAAAGATAAATACAATTAGATTGCTTTGACAGGGATGTAACAAGGTAATTTCAATTTAAAAGTGTTTTGATATTTATATAGATTTTCTTCTACTAACAAACTAACTTTTTTATTTTCATAAATTACTAGATTGTCGCGCATACTTCTCATTGGAGATATATAGAAGTTGAAACAAATACGTTTTGGAAAGTGATGAGGCGCTCTTAGGAATTCTAAGAAAGAACAAGTTTGAAGATCATATTTATTTTTGTAAAAAGCGTACATATGCTAGCTACGATCTAGATTTTGTAAAGTTTCATATCGATGTAAATTTTAGTTTTGTAAAGCCTTTTATCTATGTGCAATTTATAACTAAGTTTAGATGTATATTATATAATATTCATTTGAATTATTCACTTGGTGTTATAGTCTTTTTTTCTTCCTAATATGCTATTGAATTAGCGTAAAGAAAACTTCATATTTTTTTTTGGTTGAATTTGATTTTTTGCTTCCATATATATTTTTATCAGGAAGGGTGTTGCTTTTAATATAGGATTGGATTGTGTACGTATTAATCTTTTAAAATAATTGTTTATTGCACAATTTTTTTTATATATATTTTTTTTGAATTGCAACGTACGGCTGGTGTGCTTAATTTGTCATTTTTTTTTTTCTATTGTGGAGCACTGATTGGCTTGCTTAATTTGTTATTTGTCCTTTTTTTGTATTATAGAATATTGGTTGATGTGCTTAATTTATTATTTGGCATTTTCTTTATATTGCTGAGCATTGACTGGTGTGCTTAATTTATTGTTTATTTTTTTCTATTGCAGAGCACTGACTGGTGTGTTTCGTTTGATTTTTATTATATGTTTGTGTTGTGGGACTTACATTTTATTGTGTGCTTAAAATCATAAAATCATTCCAATTATATTTTCATTCCAATACTGCCTCCGCCCCAAAATATTAGTCCCTTATTCCATTTTTCATTGTCCCAAAATATTAGTCTCTCTTTAAAAATCAAGTACAAAAATGATATAAATTTCCTATTTTACCATTCTTTTAAATTAATAAATAATATAAAAAGTACAATTATGACATTGATATTCTCAAAAAATGTACTATCAAAAGGGTAATTTTGAAAAATCAATTTTTTTAAAGTGCAATAATTGTACTACTAAAAAAAGTTGGATTCCCCAAAAGGGACCATTATTTTGGGACAGAGGGAGTAATATTTTCACCGTGCCTTCAGGCACGGGCATACCCTAGTTAATTTATAACTCAGATTCATTTATATGTATCAATTCAATATGTAGCACCCTGATAATTCAAGAATGTCATGTCGCGCAACATAACAGTTCTGATTCTAAAATATATGGTAATTATTTTTTCCAAATAAGTAGTATGTGGTACTATTCACTATGTTTGGTTATCATTTTTTAAAAAATTCTATTTTTTTTATTTTTCGAATTTTTTTGTTTTTACTGAATTTTTTTAATATTTTGAGCAATTTTTTTTTAAAATTTTTAGACATACCTAACATAAATATACCTAAAAAGTAAAAAAAAAAATTGAAAAAAACTTTTTAAAAATTCACTAAATATCAAAAATACAAAAAAAAAAAAAACGAGAATTCCGTACATTTTTTTGTATTTTTATTTATTTATTAATTTTTAAAAATATTTTTTCACAATTTTTTTTTTATTTTTTAGATACATCTAAGTAAGGTGCATCTAAAAAGATAAAAAAAATGTTTAAAATTTTTAAAATATTCACTAAAAACAAAAAAACACAAAAACCAAAAAACTTAGTTTTCAAAAAACTTAATTTAAAAAACTCAAACCACACACACTGATTATTTGTGGTACTAGTAAAACTGTTATACTTCAACGAAATTCTATGGTACTCACCCTTTTTAGGATGTGTATCATATATATCTTTAATTATGATTTTTGTGCATTTTGGTTATGACTTATTAAAATACTAGCATATGTTCATGTCTGAAGGCACAATATAAATAATGTTATGATTATAATATAATTGTAATTCCAATACTATTTAATTTTTTTTTTAATTTGATAAAATCAAAAATTTATTATAAAATTTTGGAGTTCTTACAAAACTCCTCACGAAAATTCACTTTTGCTTATATAATATATAACTAGATAGATATATATGCCTAACATACATATAATATTGCTTTTGCTTATATAATTATATAAATATTGTATGTATGCTCATAATGTCCTACTATATTACGGGGTATACATACATTGTATGGAAATATGTATAAAATATATTGAACAAAAAAGAGAAGAAAAAAATACTGAGAAAAAGAAAAGAGGGAGGAATGTGAGATCATGGGATCATGGGTGAGAAAAGGAAAAAGTAGGAGAAAGAAGCGGGAAAGTAAAAAATGTATATGTAACCATTGTTTTAAAATTTGAACAGATCTGAGCCATCTAAATGTTCTAGTAGGATAAAAATATGTTGAAGATTGAAAAACCGTCTTACTTTATTATATAGATGTTGAAGATTCATATGAGATCTAAATTTATGAAATTTTTCAGGTATTCAATATATTTAAAAATAATAATTAATTATTCAAATTCATTTAATTTGTGGACTATAAAATTCATTAATTTAATCTCCACTACACACAGTAAAATCTGACTTCTAATTCTGGGATTGCAAACTTTTCCATATAATATGAATAAAAATAAGTAAACAAAAAGAAGAAAAAAAAAACAAATAGAGAGAAAAATAAAAACGGGAGAAAATAGAAAAATAAAAAGAAAAGAGGAAGGAATAATGTGATCATGGCAAGATGGGTGAGAAAAGAAAAAAGTAAAAAAGAGAAGTGAGAAAGTAGAAAATGTATATATAAGACATTTTTTGAAAAATATATTTAATCCATTATTTTATAATTTGAACTGATCTGTGCCATTCAAATGTCCTATTAAGACAAAAATATGCTGAATATTCAAAAATCGTCATGCTTTATTATATAGATTAATTATAATTCATTTTGATATTAGTTCCGACATTTTTTTATTATGATCTAAAAGTTTTTTTTAATTATATTTCATGTAGTATTTGGTTGCAACTCATATATTTTTTTGGGGGAAATAGCAATTCAGTGTAAAATCAGAATTTTTTTTTTTTTTTTTTATATAACAGATTAGTGGTAAACTTTATTAATAATTAAAATTCTAAATTTTTCTATGTATTTGAAAATATTTTTTCAAAAGCTCTCTCTCTCTCTTATTTTATTTATAATTATGACTCTCATAAGTAGGGGTGTAAACGGTTCGGTTCAGTTGGTGTTGAGAATATATTTAGCACCGAACCAATCCTTTCTGTTTTTATGATCGAGAAACTGATACAAACAATATACTACGATTTGGTTTTATTGGTTTTGTCAGTTTGATGTAAAAGAGAAATTTACATAAAATTTTAATAGATTTTATAGTAGATTATAAAATTTTACATTGAAAATAATAAAAAAAAAAGGTGAAAATTGCTCTATAAATTTTTTTCTCCCTAATTTTTATCCAAAAAGTGTATTATATTAGTTACTTCTCATATAATGTTCAAGAAATTATAATATAAAAATATTTAAACATAATATTCGGTCGGTTCAGTTTGTATCAGTATAAAAAGTTTCAAAATTAAAAAAGACCGTATGTCATGAAAAACAAACCGAAAACTAAAATTTCAGTTGATTTCGATGGGTCGGTTTAGTTTTATCAAATTTTCTTACATCCCTACTCATAAGATTGGATTATAACATTTGTGGTAATAAACACCACAAATGATATAACTTGCATATGGTATATGTCCTATCATTTCCAGTTGGTTAATAATTTTTTTCCAAAATTAATCTAAACTATCTCACGCCTACCCTACTTATGGTTGTTTTGGGATGTGACTATTTTAATTGTTTTTTTTATAAATAAAAAAAAAACAATTGGGAGAAAAATAAAGAGAATTATTCACATTTTATTTTTTTGACTTTTCAACTATGTTAAATGGTTGTCAAAACAAACCTTAAACCATAAAAAAAAAAAAAAATTAAAAATAATAGAATTTTTTTTTTAAATTAAATAATCAAAGCCATTATTGGCTTATCCTAACTCAAAGTGGGACAAAAATCAATTGACCAAGTATTTTTTTAGACTCACATGTATGTACCTTTTGGTTCCAGGAATTCCCTCTCTTTCTAAGCCATTTGACGGGTTCCCGGAATTCCCTTGTTCATTTCAGATGTTTGTCGAAATGCCCAAATCGATTTTGTGTGTGTGTGTGTGTGTGTGTGTTTGTTCAAAACTCAAATACTTCGATCCATTTCTTGTGCTGGATGAATTGTCGAGTAGGTCGTTGTTTTCCTATAGTTGTTTTTACCTTTTATTTATTTATTTATTTATTTTTTTTGGGGGGGGGGGGTGTGGTAATGACTTCTCTGGATGAAATTTTTTTAGGAGTGATGTGTAACACAAATTATTTCTAGCCAACTAAGTTTGAATTGCACTCTATACTTTATTTTTTGGATACATTTCAGAATATTTTTCTGAGTATGTAACATTTATGTTTCTTGCCTTTGTATTTTGGTGAAACTACATGTATGTGAGAGTTGAGTTAAAAAACTTACCAACACATGGAGGGGTGCATGTGACACTTGCACCCCCATAATCTTTCATTTGCACTCTACCACAATTAAACTTGCACCCAGGGCCGGCCCTAGGCTAAGGCCCTAAGACTTGTGCATAGAGCCCCAAATTTTGGCCCAAAATAAAGCGCCCAAATTTATTAGTTTTATACGGATTAAAAAAAAAAAATTATTAGTTTTATATTATATTAATAAAAGTTCAAAACCCAATCTTTTTTTCAATTATTTGATGCCAAGTTTAAAAGGCTTCTCAAAAAAGTCTGTTAGGCTAAATTAAATATATATATATATATATATAATATTGTTAAGCCTAATTAAAAATTTATATAAACAAATATATATGACATAATGAGTGCAAATATTAAAGTTTTAATAGCATAAATAATTTTATCTTAATTTTTTTGCCCTCTATTTATCATATTTTAGCTGAATAATTTTACCTTAATTTATTTTCCTTAATTTTTTTTGCCCTACCTTTTTGGCCATCTCTCTTTATCATAATTTAATTAAATAATTTTGTCTTAGTTTTTTCTCCCAAGTTTTTTCAATAATTTGTGTTTTGTTGTCAAATAATTAGTGGATTGTGATTTGTGTGGAGTATGATTGTATTATCAGATATCATATTACAATAACATAATCATTTCATTATTAGGTGTCAGTGAATTATGTTTTTTGTGTTGATTATTGCTAAACTATAAAACAAGAAGACTCTATTTTATCTTTTTTGTCTTTTTAATGATTTTTCGTATCTTAATTTAATGAAAATAAAATTTAATTATAACTTTTTGGAGCTACTAAAAATGAAAATAAAAAAAAATAATTGATAACTTATTATTTTATCCATAATTTTTTTGTAAATATATATATATATATATATGGTAGGGCCCCACTTTCAAAGCCTGCCTCAAGTCTCATAAATCTTAGATCTGGCCTGCATGCACCCCATATGTTTGTAATTTTCTTCTCTATCTCCCACTTGCATGTAGTTCTTCCTTGTGTTTTTCTTGAAAAAAGATTATTTGCTTATTAAGAGATTGTCATTTGATTGAATCTATGCTTCAATTCTGTATTCAAAAGGGTTTGAAATAGTCACCTACATACATGTCGCAGGTATATATTTGTATCAATTATATAAAATTTTGGTTTCCTACCTTGGTATTTTTCTTGAGAAAATTTTCTTTGCTTATTAAGATATTGTCATTTGATTGAATCAATGTTTAAGTTTTGAATTCATCAAGGTTTCAAGCAGTCAAATACATATTGCAGGCATATAAATTTGTATCAATTAGACAACATTTATGTTTTTGCATTTGTATTTTTCTTGAGAAAAGATTATTATTAAGAGATTGTCATTTAATTGAATCTACGTTTCAGTTTTGTATTCAACAAGGTTTGAAACAGTCACCTACTTTTTCGCAACCTAAAAGAAACTAGGATAAACCAGAAAGTAATGTTTTTTGTACTGTTTTGCACTAAGTTCATCTGTTGTACTTATGAAGTTATGCAAGATACTCGTCATGAAAAATATTTATTTCCTTCTCTTTCCCAGGGACACTGTTATAAAATTACAAAATATTTTTTTTCATGTATTAGGTTTAAGTGAAGTTTAATCAATGCACCCAAAGGTTGTTTGAAAAACAAAAGAAGCCCAGTCAATGTTTTAGTTGTACACACAAATTTATTGTTTGCAAAATAAAGATAAAAATAGAGTGAACAATATAAATTTATTAATTTAAATTTTGCAATTACAATCTCTGATGAATTTTCTGGTAAAAAAAACAAAAAAATTCATCTAAATCTTCACCTCCAAGTAGCATGAGGAAGACGACAAAATCGTAGGATTTTGACTTAAGGGCTTGACATTTTATTCCCACACCAGATTGTACAATCCTCGTTATTTTTTATTTGTATTTTAAAAATATTAGATTATATGATCGTTAATTTTCTTTCTTATTTTATATTTCTAACATATTCAAACCGTTAATGTGAATCTATCTAAATATTCAACCAACTTGCTAGTTTTGAGGATAGACAGGTTGGTAATAAGTTAAAAAATTCTCAATCTGCAAACGATAGGTTAGTTATAACTTTCTTACAAAATTAATCTAAATCAACCCGCGCATATTCTTACCCCGATCGCAAAAAATAAAAAATAATCAAAGCCAATTGACAATAAAATCAATAGAGAAACCTCAAAACTAATATACCAACTAACCTAGGATGGAAACCTCAAAAATCAACTAAGATTGACCAAGACTTCTTTTAGATTCACGTGTTTAAACGTGCTAGTTGGTTCCAGGAAGTCACTTGTCACTTTCTAAGATGTGAATTGATTGTCAAATAATTCTATAAATATTAATAATCTTGTTAAATATTTTATTAAAAATGTAAGAGGTTACAAAAATTAATAGGTAGATTTTGAATTTTCAAAATTAGTTTTTAAATTTTCAATCCTTATTTTGTTATTTTTTATGTATTAGTTATTGTTTTTAGATACACCTAATTTAGATGTATTTTAAAAATAAAATATTTAGTAAGAAACTTTTACAAACTTCAATAAATACAAACAAAAAAATATACATAAAAATGTATTCAATATATATATTCACCAACAGAAATTAAGGTATTAGAGACAAAAATTTAGGGACAAAAAAAAACATTTTTGTCCCAAAAAGTGTTATTATTTTATTTTTAGAGACAAAATTAGACATTTAGTGATAAATTACTAACCTTTTGGGACCAAAAGTTGCCTCAAAAAATAAAACTTTCTGGGACCAAGTTATTTTGTTCATAAAAATGCATTTATTAGCGATATTGTCAAAATTGTCCCTAAAAGCTCATTTTTTAACTTTTCGGGACGATATTTTTACGATTGTCCTCAGGACAACTGAAATTAGTCCTTAAATATTTTTTGTAATAAAATTTTTACTTTTAGAGACAAAAAAATTTAGTCTTTAAAACTCTTTTATATTGTAGTGATTTGTAATTTTTAATAATAAGTAAATTTTGTAAAGATTTTTTCATAATATTTTTTTGTTTTTACTTTTAAAATGTATTTAAATTAAATAAATTAAAAAAAAAAATTCAAAATTCAAAACCAATCCGAATGAATACTTGAACATGCAATTTTTAGTATGCGTTTGACAAAGTCCATTGTGGAAGTTGTTATAGGTATCAATGAAGGCCACGTGGCGGTGTTTTATGAGTGCTTTAAAGTTTCAATTATTTTCTTCCTTTGGTCAGTTGACATAGAAATCTCTATGCCATGCAACCGCGTGGCCAACCCCCACAACACTTGCACTGATTTACAATTGACTTGCCAACACATGCAAGTACCCATTAAAATGTTTTCTTCTCTCAGAGAAGGTACATCTCGTTGATTAAGAATGGCAATGCCTAATGTATAATGAAATGCCATTTCAACTTCATAATTTAATCACAAAAAAATTCAACTTCATTTTGGTGTTGGAAACCTTTCTTAATTTCAAACTATTTATTTGCAAATAGACTTTGAATAACATTACAATAAATCATGTGTTTATAATGTTTGTAATTGGCAATATCGTTAGATAAAGTTCCATTCAATTGTATTTTTATTTGCTCTATTGTATCTGTGAGGTTGTGTGAGTTTAGATGCGAAACTATTGAGTTTCTTTGAATTCATTATTTTCATTATGTCAGATCTGGAACTTACATTGATTTATATACTGTAAACCTAAACTGACTAACTAACTCACAACAGATTTGCTAACCATTACAACTAATGCTCCTAGAATTACAGAGCTGTGATGATACAGCTTTAACAAACATTGACAGCTGTCCATGAGCTCTATGAGATGGTGAATGCTGGTGGTGAATGCTGAGCAGAGGAGGATGATGAGCAGAGGAGGATGATACTTCTTCAGCCCCCCTCAAGCTGATAGGGGAGGAAACCACTAACAGCTTGTCACGAAGATAATGAAATCTGGAAGGAGGAAGAGGCTTTGTGAAAATATCAGCTACCTGATCCATGGTTGGAATATACTTAAGCTCAATCTGTTTGGCAACCACTTTTTCGCGAATAAAATGACAATCGATTTCTATATGTTTGGACCGTGAATGAAAAACAGGGTTGGATGCTAAGGCCATGGCAGATAAACTATCACACCATAGGACAGGAACAGGAGAAGATGAAACACAAAAGTCTTTAAGTAATTGTTGAATCCAAGTGAGCTCGGCTGTAGCATGAGCTAAGGCGCGATACTCAGCTTCAGTGGATGATCTAGAAACAGTTGCCTGCTTTTTAGCGGACCATGAAATTAAGCTTGAGCCAAGATATACACAGTAGCTTGATGTTGATCTTCGATCAAGGCTATCACTGGCCTAGTTAGAGTCAGCGAAGGCAGAAAGATCAAAAGAACTGGGAGTGAAAAAGAGACCATGATGTAGAGTCCCTTTGACATATCTAAGGAGCCTCTTAACAGCATGAAAATGAGCATTGGTAGGGAGATGCATAAACTGACATGCTTGATTAACAGCAAAGGAGAGATCAGGTCTGGTGATAGTCAAATATTGCAGTCCACCAACCAAACTTCTACATAGTGATGGCTGAGCAAATGGCAGGGAATCTGTTGTAGAACACACAGCTTTAACTATCATAGGAGAGGAGCATGGTTTGCAGTCGGCCATTCCAGCTTTAGTCAATAATGCAGCAGCATATTTAGCTTGAGATAAAAAGGAACCATGCTCATCAGACGTAACTGAAATGCCCAGAAAATAAGACAAAGGACCAAGGTCTTTCATGGAAAATGACGTGTGCATGTGCTGAAGAAGCAGATTAATGAAAGCAGAATCATCACCAGCTAGTAAGATGTCATCAACATATACCAAGAGCAGAGTGAGGTTTGTAGAAGTTTTTCTGATAAAAAGAGAGGCATCAGACAGACTGTTGATGAATCCTTGAGAGAGCAAGAAAGTTGAGAAGGTGGAGTACCAAGCCCGAGGGGCTTGCTTAAGACCATACAAGGCCTTCTTGAGTTTGCAAACATGTGTAGAAGATTGTTCAAACCCTGGAGGCTGCAGCATATAGACCTCCTCTTGAAGTGTACCATGAAGAAATGCATTGGAAATGTCAAGCTGTTTGATGGACCATTGAGCTTGAAGAGCAATACTCAAAAAAATGCGAATGGTGGGTTGTTTAGCCACAGGACTAAAGGTATCATGGAAATCAATTCCTTCTGTTTGCAAAAATCCCTTGGCCACCAATCTAGCTTTATAACGAGCAATGGTACCATTTGAATCTCTTTTAATGCGAAAAACCCATTTACACCCAATGGCAATTTTATGAGAAGGAAGAGGAACAAGGTCCCAAGTGCCTTGTTGTTGAAGAGCTTGATATTCTTCTTGCATGGCTTAAAACCACACAGGAGAGTGAAGAGCATCATGAATAGATGTAGGTTCAGTTTCAAGAAAAGAACTTTTAGCAGAAAAACAGTGGGAAGGCCTATGTTTAGATCGAGTAATCATGGGATGGATGTTAGACACAGAGGAAGAAAGAGAAGGAGGAGGTAAATCAATAGTAATAGAGGAAATAAGAATAGGTTGAGGTAGAGGAAGAGTAGGCTCAGATCTGGAAGAGGGCTCAGAAGAAGCAGGAGAGGAAATATGAATAGGCTGAGGAAGAGGAGGAGTAGGCTCAGATTTGGAAGAATGCTCAGCAGGAGATGAAACAGATGAAGGAGAAGACTGAGTTGGAATGGCAGCTGAAGAACTGAGTGCAGCAGGCCAGAAAAATGATGTAAGGGTAGATAAATCTGAAGTAGATGAAGAAGAGGACACTGTGGACTGCTGAGAAAAAGGAAAACATGATTCATTAAAAATAACATGCCGAGAAATGTAGATTTTTCCAGAAAGAGGCTCAAGACATCTATATCCCTTAATAGTAGGATGGTGTCCTAAGAAAACACAAGACATGGATTTTGGTGCTAGCTTGTGTGGAACATAAGGTTTTAACCAAGGGAAACACTGACAGCCAAACACTTTGAAAAGAGAGAAATCAGGTATGGTATGAAATAACATCTCAAAAGGTGTCTTGTGATGTAAAATACTAGAAGGCATTCTGTTAATGAGGAATGTGGATGTGGCAACAGCATCAAACCAAAACTTAATGGGAACAGATGAGTGATGAAGCAATGTGATAGTAGTTTCAATAATGTGTCTGTGTTTGCGTTCAGCTATGCCATTTTGGGCCTGAGTATAAGGACAACTACTTTGATGAACAATGCCATGAGAAGACAGTAAAGTATCAATTCTTTTATTGATAAATTCAGTGCCACAGTCAGTCCTAAGTATTTTAAGAGAAGTCTGAAATTGATTGTCAATATATGCTTTGAATATAAGCAATTTATCATATACCTCACTCTTGTAGTTCAAAGGATAAACCCAAGTAAATCTACTATAGTCATCCACAAACAAAACATAGAAACGAAATGGAGCATCATCTACTGTAAAGAGACCCCATACATCATTATGAACTAAGGCAAAAGGACAATTGACAAAAGTATTAGACAATGTGAAAGGAAGTCTATGAGATTTAGACATATTACAATCAAGGCAAGACAAGGCCTTATTTAAAGACAATTTATTTGGTAAAACATCAGCCAGATGCTGAAGCTTTAAAGAAGATGGATGGCCTAATCTTTGATGCCACAGCAAATCAGGCACAGATGCTGAATTGCTGGACTGAAACAGAGTTGTTGGAGTGCTATCAGACATAGGAGCAATAGTGCTAGATTGAAAAACTTGAGGAGAAGAGCATGGTTCAGATGAAGGAATGAACTGGTAAAGACCATTGATGTTAACACCTCTATGCAGAATCTTGTTCGTGCATCTGTCCTGAATGACAAAAGTATTAGCATCAAAAATAACAAGGCAGTTGAGGTCTTTGGTGAGTTGATGCACAGATAAAAGGTTTGAAGAAATAGCTGGAACATGAAGAAGATTGGAGAGAGGAAAAGAATAACGTGGAGTTGGCAAAATACCTTTACCTATATGACTGATTTATAAGGAAGAGCCATTACCAACTTGAACATGATCCTGACCTTGATAAGGCTGAAATTGTTGCAGATTAGTCAAGTCATTGGTCAGATGATTGGTAGCAGCAGAGTCAACATACCAAGGAGGTATGGAAGGATCAGAAGAGGACTGAGGAACTGAAGCAGCATATGACTGAGGAACTGAAGCAGCATAAGCCTTTGACTGAGAGGAACTGCTGCCAG
Source organism: Camellia sinensis (assembly GCF_055761805.1). Lineage (NCBI taxonomy): Eukaryota > Viridiplantae > Streptophyta > Magnoliopsida > Ericales > Theaceae > Camellia > Camellia sinensis. Next base: position 139,713,546 of record NC_138969.1, on the reverse strand, counting down.
AGAAAGGCTGAAATGTAGGATCCAGTCGATGCCAGCAATCAAAAGCAGTATGATTCCAACCTCCACAAATCTGGCAGCCAGAGTTAGATCCAGAGTTGAAGGAAAAGGCTCCTCTGGATCTGTTATTATTATGATTGTTATTGTTGTATCTGTTATTGAATCTGCCACCACGAGAAATATTATATCTGCCTCTGAAGCCACGAGAGGAACCTCTGCCCCTTGCAGAGTGAAAACCTCTATTAACAGAATTTGAAGAATCATAACCTGATGAAGATGATCCTTGTGAGGCAGAATAGGCAACATGAAGATCAGTGCCAGGAGATTGTTTAAGTTTCTGTGCAATATGAATGGATTCGGAGCATAATAATGAACACAAATTTTCCATTTTGATAGGCTCAGATCGAGTACGAATAGAAGTTTTGAAAGCATCATATTCCTCTGGTAGACCATTCAAAGTGAAGAAAACCAGATCTTCATCATCAATTTTTGCAGAAGCTAAAGCCAGCTGTGCTGCAAGATCTTTAATTTGAGAGAGATAGACCTCCATTGAAGATGATTTCTTACGAAGAGTTTGAAGTTTGGTTTTTAGTTGATGGATATGAGAGCGTGAAACTGAAGTAAACTGCTTCTCTAAGAATTGCCATACCTGATCACTTTGAGTCAGATGAAGAACATATGAATAAATGGATGAAGATAGAGTTGCAGTTAGACAAGTAAGCAAATGTGCATCAACCAATTGCCATTGCACATAACTTGGATTTGAAACAGGTTTTCCAGATTCATCAATGAGGTCTGGAGATGGACATGGATGAGATCCATTAACATGATCAAGAAATCCAGATGCTCTAAGCATATTTGTCATCTGAGATTTCCATATGAGGAAATTGTTGGATTCGAGCTTCACTGTAATGAGAGAGTTGAAATTTGAAATTAGTAAACTAAGATTTGATGGCAGGGAAGAATCAGCCATTGGAGACCTGTGGATCTTGCTCACGAGAGCTTCAATGCTCTGATACCATATTGAGTTTCTTTGAATTCATTATTTTCATTATGTCAGATCTGGAACTTACATTGATTTATATACTATAAACCTAAACTGACTAACTAACTCATAACAGATTATATACTGTAAACCTAAACTGACTAACTAACTCGTAACAGATTTGCTAACCATTACAACTAATGCTCCTAGAATTACAGAGCTATGATGATGCAGCTTTAACAAACATTGACAGCTATCCACGAGCTCTATGAGATGGTGAATACTGGTGGTGAATGCTGAGCAGAGGAGGATGATGAGCAGAGGAGGATGATACTTCTTCAGAAACCAATCATGAGTTGTGCTTGTGCAAAGAATTTGTGCTGATATTCCATATCTTGACTTAAGCATTCTTGTTTGCCACTTTGCTAACTAAGTATGGGGATCGACCTGTCTTTCGTGCTTTTGAGCGGTGAAGTGGATCATCCAATATCTCTGCATGTGTTCTAAACTTCTAGGAAGCATGTTTTATCGCTTGAGTAGTAGAAGTTGCACTCTAGCGGTTGGCCTATATGTGAGCATTGTCTTTAGTCACACTGCTCGAGCGATAAAGTGTACACTCAAGCGGTCTTCGCAACTCAGTTTAGTGTTCTATATTAAGGGTGTTTATATGTGAGTTTTCTTGATGATTTAAGGGTGATTGATTGATCAACGAGCTTCTTATTAACTATCATCAAGGGTAGTTTTATTCTTTCATTCACAAAAAGAGACAGGTGTTTATCGGTGAATTTTGAGGAACTTGGATCTGAAGCTTTGGTGGATTCTGGAGTGGCTAATCATTATGGATTTGATATTGGCGTTGTGGATTCAACGTTGGGTAAAGCAATTTCGAGATGAAGACGATGGGGAAAGAGACACATCAAGTTTGGTTCAATTCGATCGTGAATTCATTAGATAATTGAGGGTTCTTGTGTGTAATTAATTTTCTTTGTTTTAGTGAATTATTATATAGCTTTGCCTTGTAGTTTTTTTTATCACAATTGGAGGTCTCCAATTGTGATTTTTTCCATGTTAAATTATTGTGCCAACTTGTTATGGATTGTTTGATTAGGAATAATATTTATTGTTTAAAATTAAATCATAATCACAAATTAATATCTTGAGAGTTTTTTAAATTTTCAATAGACATGGGCATAAATTGTCCGTTAAACAAATACAATAATGACACATTATATGATAAATGCTTGATACTCATTCTATTCCAAATTATTAATTGGTCGAAATTTACTTTTCCAACCTTTTCAAAAAATTGGTCATATTTCTAATTTATTACTTTCAACAATTTTGAATACTTTACCCACTAGAACTAATATAAATCTTTTAATTTGTATATATATATTCACACAATTAAAGGGCATAAATGATGAAAATAGACCAACAATTGAAACATGAGTAGTATATAAATGTGCTCATTGTAGCATTATAAATTTTTAATACATAAATTTAATACAAAATGATATGATAGTGATTGTTTTGCAACTCTAACTAACGATGATAGTGTTTTGGATGAAAAAAATAAAAAAGAAAAAAGAAAAATACATACCCCTTGTTAATTAGTAGTGGGCTTGCATCTAGTCCAAATTTAGATTTGAAGGATACTCTTCGAGTCAATAAAGTCTACCACGAGTCTCATTTTGATAATTTGAACTATTCATTTTGTAGGATTATTCATTTGTATCATTCCCACAAAAAAAAAAAAAAAAAAAAAAAATTAAATCGATCGAATAATCGTAATTTATTCAATTGATCACTTTTGTCACCAAAATATTTGATGACCTATTTTCAAAAACACACTTGAACAATTTCACCATTAATGGATCAAATTTTTATTTTATTTTATTTTTATTTATTTTTATTTTTTATCATATACATAAAATGCATTACAAAATGAATAGTTCAAATTTTGGATTGTAGGGAAGCCAAATCCTATTAGTTAATTGTATTTGTTCAAAAATACTAGGGAATACAGATTGTCCCGTGTAATTTGGGTATTACATCATGCCCTTTCAAGTTTGTAATTGTATAATAAATTATCCATTTAATTAACAAATTATCAAGTCAATTAACAGTTTTTAATAATATCATAAATGTATTTCAATTAACAATTAATATAATTTTATTATTGTATATGAGAGTAGTTGAATTTTTTATTTTTTAATTATGTTAAAGAAAAAATTCTAACAAAGGGGTATTTTTAATTTCCAAAATCAAGGGAACGATCCATATTTTCAGCAAATTTCAAGGATTATATTTATAATTTACCCAAAATAATTAAGGTTCTCTAGTAGATGGAACCTGGGGTTGGCGTTATGCCTTATGGTGTTATGCCTAATTGGCCACCATGACTGTTCTCTCAATAGGGAGGTTATGAGTTCAACTTTCTCTAAAACTCTGTTTGGTCAAAGGATTTGATAAGAAAATAAAAAAGAAACAGCAAATGCAATTCCACTTTGTATTTGGTTATAATGGAAAACACAAAGGGAATGAAAGTGAGAAGGAAGTACAATCACAGTGTTCACTTAGACTCTTTTTTGGGGTGAACTTTCACCATAGAGACACATGCCAATATAATATAAACCACAACCACAACCCCTAACCATATTCTCCAAGGTATTCATTAATTTTTCTCAAAAAAATACATTTTCAGTGTACAGACTTGAAACAATGTTCAATGAGGGATGCATGAGTATATGGTTTTAGTTAACCTTAATCCTCATGTAATTTCTACAACAATCAAAACTATCTTCCACTAATAGCCCAAAATAGATATCTACATACAAAAGATGAATTCAAGATATAGATTTAAATATAGAATTTCAATACTTGAAGTAACAACCGTTTGGTAACACTTACGTTTTCAGTTTTCTGTTTATATTTACAAAAATTTAAAAAACTCAAATAAAAACTTGTTTGGTAAATTTTTTATTTATAAATCAGTGGTCTCAATTTATAAATTTGGCCAAAAAATGAAAACACAAAAAATGTGTTTCCATTTTGAGTTTTTAGTTTTTTTTTTTTTTACCACCCAACACTAGCCACCACCCGTCACCATTTTCCACTACCGTCTTCTGCCACCACCACCCACCACCTACCCCCCACCACCACTCACCACCTACTTGCCACCACCTCCCACCCACTCGCCACCACCACCCACCATCCACCAGCCACCTCCCACCCACTCGCCAGCACCACCCACCATCCACCTGCCATCCACCCACCACCCGCCACTACTATCCACCGCTCGCCACCACCACCCGCTACCTATTTGCCACCACCACTCACCACTCACCACCCACCTGCCACCATCACCCACCACCCACCCGCCACCTACCTACCACCACCACTCATCACCACCCACCCACTCGCTACCACCCGCCACCCGCCACCGTCACCCACCCACCCACCCACCACCACCACCACCCGCCACCACCGCCACCACCATCCACCCACCCACCCACCATCACCACCCACCACCACCCGCCATCTGCCACCTACCTGCCACTACCACCCACCACTCGCCACCACCACCACCACCACCACCCACTCGCTACCACTCGTCACCGTCACCCACCCGCCCACCATCACCACCCACCACCCACCCGTCCGCCACCACCAACCACCACCGGCCATCTACCACCCACTTGCCACCGCCACCCACCACCCGTCACCGCCACCACCACCACTACCATCCACTCGCTACCACCCACTACCCGCCACCGTCACCCGCCACCGTCACCCGCCACCAGCTACCCACCACCCACCGTCACCACTTTTCACCACCGTCTTCCGCTACCACTTGCTACCACTTGCAATTTCTCACTCTTTTTTATATTTTTAAATTTTTTTAAACATTTTGTCAATTACCAAACGCGTTTGTAGTTTATGTTTTTCTAAAAATAAACAAAAACCAGTTTATAAAATTTTTGTAAATATAAACTAAAAACATAAACGTTACCAAACACACATGTTCCACTCTACTTCCAACCCAACAGATATTATTACAATATCATTTCAAATCTCAACAACTCCCTTATCATTCATTCAAATCATGAATGCTCAAAGTTTTCCAAATATCCCCAAACAGATATTCTTTTCAACATTGCACATTTTAAAAACAACTTCCCAAATTTTCAATACCAAACCAATCCGATATAATTTCCAAGAAAAACCCCCATTTTATAATTCTAAATCCAAACCCAAATCAAAGCAAATCCACCCCAAACAACCCCAAACACTATTATACTCCAGAGTACATAACTAGGTTAAAAACCAGGCAGAGATATTATAGAAATTCCTACCTCAATAGTAGAAACAGAGATGAACAAAACCCAAAAGTTGATGGTAACTACGTGGCCCGGCCCATCGGCCTGCTTAAGGCCCACTTAGGGCCTGGCCCGATGCCCAGCCCGCCCAAGTCCCAGTATAGTTTTTAATAAAAAATAATAAAATTTTGGTAGAAAAAAATAGGGCAAATTACAAGCACCCCCCTCGAGGTTTGGTGAAAATACAGATTCCCCCATGAGATTTGAGAAATTACATCCTGCCCCCTGAGGTTTATATTTCCATAACAAATTGCCCCCTGAAGTTTTTATTTTTATAGAGATTCCCCCCTAATTTGTTATGCAAATTTGACCTTCAGGGGGCAATTTGTAATTTTTCAAACTTCAAGGGGGAATCTGTATTTTCATCAAACCTCGAGGGAGATGTTTGTAATTTGCCCAAAAAAATAAAAAAAAACGGTTAGGCCCGCCTAAGCCCGAGGCCAGGCCCAAGCCTAATGGGCCGGCCCAAGGCCCGCCTAAGGCCCAAATACCAGTGGGCTTAATTTTTTGGTGGACTGGCCCGGCCTAACCCGAATTTTAGCCGGAGCCCGCGAGGTCCGACATGGGCCCGGCCCGAGCTCGGGTGGGCTGGGCCGGGCCGGACCAGATTTACACCCCTAATGGTAATGAAAACTAGAACCTTTCAAATTAAAACGATCACCACTTCGAGCTCTATCTTTTATTTCAAAACACCAAGGTAGCGAGAGTAGTGAATTTGAGTGTAGAGGGATGTTTAGGAAAGAACTAGAGAAAGAGTGAAGAAATTGGGTCTGGAGACCTTTTAGAGAGAAAGGGTGAAAGAAAAGATCTTTTCCCCGTAGCTTTATACATGCAAACCGCTTGAACGACCAAAACAGCGCTCAAGCGTCATACACAGAACACCGCTTGAGCGACCAAACCCTGGCTCGAGCGAAGAAACCAAACTCTCATAACATTAACCCTGCAAAACAAATCGCTCGAGTGAACTAATCACTACTTGAGTGAAGAATGATCCCCTTACAGCAATTCAAACCTGCAAAGAGACTGCTCGAGCGAAAAATACCCTACTCCCAAAAGTTCAGACTGCAAACATAAATTCTGGGAGAAACAAAAGACTACTGAGTGAAGAAAAGACCACTCTAGTGAACTTATGAACGAACAAACATAATTTCCCTTAAAATACTAAATCCCAACATGTTCCAAAACAAAACAAAACACTCCAAACACCTCCTAATCAACAATAAGACCAAAAGGAGTATAAAAACAATAATATATACCATACTCCAAATCAAAGAGTATAAAAGGATCGGGTCTCAACTCGGGCTGCTATACATGCATAGCATTGACAATTTCATGTTTTCTGATGTGTACTATTACTTCTTTTTAAGAAAATGTTGTTGGAAGTATTTCTTTGGAATTTGGAAATGGGTAAAATTATTGAAGTAAATAACGTGGTAAACTCCGGGATGTGTAGAAAATATTTGCAAAGAGAATTAAATTGACTTGAGTTCCGTATTGAAAATCCAAAAATTAGCGTGGAATAGGTCTTTAATTGCCCTTTTAATTAATAACCAGAGACTGTGGAATGTTTTTGGTAGTTTTTTGATATACTACTTGCAGACACATGCCTAAAGATTTCCAAAATATTATTTACAGTTTAAGAATTGATAATTAGAATTAGTGGGACTTGAAACAGTTTTGGGAAAACTTGCATGGTTGTCCCTATGACAATGAAAGTAATATTGTATTCATGATCATACCTATGCTGCCACTCATATACATTGTTAACATTATTTCTATTGGGCATTAGTACTCATCCCTTCGTGAAAATCATTTTTTAGGTATTAGTGATATGCCTCCGCCTCATTGATGGCTTGAGAGTTGTGGAGCACGAATGGCTCGTTTTGTTGTCGATTTTGTATGGCCATAGGCTTATTTTTATGGTGTAGAGACCAATTTCCTTTTGTAACAAGGTTCCAATCCTTATAATATGTAAGCCTATAGTGCCTTTTATTTGGATAATTACATAGAATTGGAGTAGTTTATCACATACTATAGATTCAAATTTAGAAAGTTGTGAATGTATAATCACATTCCTTTTGTAAAAATCTCAAATTTCAATGAAATAAAATTCAATGGAAACTAGATTTATTTTGATTATGATTGTTATAAAATCTAGATATGTTTATTAGCTTCTGCATATATAATTTGATTGAAATTCGAATTAAATGATGAATATTTGTTTAATTTAAAATAATCAGGTTCTATAAATTTTGGGGTATTACAATGTGACAATTTGTTTCAGGTAACCCGCTCGAGCGGTGGAAAGATTGCTCAAATGGAGATAAGGTGCTCTTAATAGTTTGATTTACAGGTCAAGGGACCGCTCGAGCGAACAAGTGGTCACTCGAGTAAAGATGAGGGGTTCCTAGTATCTTGTTTTGTAGACAGAGATACTGAGAGGTCTTGTTCATTGCTCGAGCGGTGAAAAGACCTCTCTAGCGGTCTACTCAAATTCAACAGATCAAAAATCACTTTTTAGATAATTTCTTTCACTTTTCTTTTTCTCTCTTCCTTCTTCTCTCACTAATTCCAAAAACCTTAGAATTCTCTCTCTAGATATCTCTCATTTTACGAAGTTTGAAGCCTAATCACTTGCTAGAAGTGGAGTCTATGCAAGGATCTTGCTTTCTACTGATTGGATTTTGATTCTACGAAGGATTCTTCTTAAAAGTCTAGTTTTCTTGTTTTTTCCTTGAGGTAGGGTTCCTTTTAACTTAGTATCTCTTTAGTTTGAGAATGATTATGTGGTATTGTTTTGACCATGATATTTTGTTTTGGTGATTGAGCAAAAGTTAAGTTTTATGTTTAACACAAAGGGGATTTTACCTAACATTTATTAAAATTTCAAATAAATTCTTTTAGATGTTGAGTATTGGTGTTGAGAACTACCATATATATGAGGAGGAGGTAAAAGCCCCAAATTTATTAAAACCCTAGTTTTGATTTTGATGAAAAATGATGCTTGAATGGAATTGACTTTCAAATCTTGAAATTATGTGGATAATTAGAGTTTGGGATACATTATTAATGTATGTTGAGTTGGGATCGTGGACTTGGAAATTGATAACCCATGTATTCTCTTTTCACCATTCATCTCATGTTATTGAATACTTGATTACTTTGAATGTGGTAAAAAAGGGAAGGTAAATAGAGTATGAGTACGAGTAGAGAGTCGATTTTTTAGAACGTGTTGTGTTGTTACCCACGCAGGGAGTTAAGGTGCCTAATTACCTTGTCTTGAGCTTATTGCTGGACGAATGTAGGAAAATATTTTTGAGTGTCCATTGGTCCTACCATATAATAGTCGGCAAAAGTGAAAAGCCAGATGATTTTGGGTGTCTGCCACCCGTTGTATTAATAGTTGGCAAATGTGGGAAATAGTTTTGGTTATAAACCTATACATATATGTAGTATGGGGCTCCTACAAGGGATTCATGGCATATTTACCATCCCTTTATTGAGAAAGGTTTTCAATGAAATATAAATGTATTCATTCTCTTACCCATTTTATTTTTGAACATAAACTTTAAATTATTTTTGGATTATGATGATGCCATGTAGATGTTCAAATAATTAGATACTCTATTAAATGTATCTCTACTGGACATATAACTCATCCCTATCTAATATTTTTAGGAATTGGTGATGTGTCACCACCTTAGTGAGGTAATGTACACTCTTTTGTTTTGATTGGAGCTCCAAGGCTCATGGATGTTTAAATGTGGAAACTCCGAGCTTAGTTGCTTAGGACCGTAAGTTCATTTTTGTTGTAACAAGGCAATGCCCTGAATTTTTGTATGCAATTAAGGCATTATAGCTTGTACCCTTTAACTTGTTGAACTTTGTCATATGGAAGTTTATTTAATATGTTGAACACCGAATTGTAAATGAAAACCTTAGTTCAATGAGAAAGAGGATCTTTTGGTGTTTAATAATGTTTTGATTGATGTTTTTATATTAAATATTTTGGGGGCATTAATTGATATCGGAGCTGACTAGGTTTGAATACCTTAAGCTTGTGAGATGTGATTTTTCCATAATGGGTTTATCATGGTAGGAACGGACGTTAGGTTACCTTGTATGTTATATGTGTTTACATGACTATGTGGGTATAGGATCAAACTTGTAGGATACAACTTGGATCCACTGCACTCATTAAAGTTCTTTTGGAAAGACACCTGATCAATACTTTTCCATTTTGAAGTCTTTGAGCACTGTGGGACATGTTGATATCTTAGAAGGGTGGTTCGTATGTGCTCTATGTGACAAGGTGCTTATATGGATTATGTGAATTGAATACTTGTATGTTCTCATACTAGTGTGTGTGGGACAGAAGAGACTAAGTGTAGAAAGACGAGTCACAAATTTAATCCTATCTATGATTCTTATAGGATGTCAGGACATGGTAGAGGCTATGGCAGACCTCGCCGGGATAGTAGGAATATTCCAGCCCAACCGAAGATCTCTCCATAAGAAAAATGAATGGGTCAGAACAATGTGGCTACTCCATTGGCCCAAGATACAATGGGGGGATTTGGCCCGGTAGATGGCAAGGGTTCTTAGAGAGTGCCTGGACATATTGAGAGCCGAACAAGCAACTAGGACTGTCGAATGAGAGACTAGAACTTCTTTCTTGAAAAGGGAACTCTTTTTTTCAAATCCCGTTGAGTTCAGTGGCGGGCCTAACCCTATGAAAGTAGATGAGTGGTTAGAGAAAATTGTCAAATCTTGTGAGATCTTGGACATCCATAAGGGTGAGTTACGGGTGGTATTAATGACCTATCAATTGAAAGGAGAGGCCGAGCAATGGTGGAAGTATGCCAAGAATCGTGTTGAGCACACTTGGGAGGCATTCACGCATGACTTCCAGGAGAAGTTCCTCCCTCCCACTGCTAGGGAACAGTTGAGGAGGCAGTTTGAAGAGCTTTTGTAGCTTGACACCCTTGTGGCCGAGTTTAAAACCACATTTCTAGTCTTTCCCGTTTTGCACATGAACTTGTGGCGACAGAGGAGCACCAATGTTTAAAATTTAAGAAGAGATTGAGACCAAAAATGTTACTGAATATGGTAGGTAACATAAATCGTGATTATGATCGGTTAGTGGACGTTGCGACACATGTGGAAATGGTAAAGATAGAGAAGGCAAGGCAAAAGTTAAAGAGGACGGGATACTCAGAATCCTAGGGTGATTTGGGATCCTTTAAGAACTTTAAGGGTTCATCATCATCATTTCAGTCACCGCCACAAGAGACCAAATCTTCTGGTTCTATGATGGATGGAAGTTCAAAGAACACGGGTCAAACCCTTGGTGCATGTTACCAATGTGGCCAACTGGGTCACAAAGCTTTGGAGTATGGACAGAAGGGTGGACCATAGTTTCAATCTGCTCATTCTCAAGGCCAGTCTCAGAATAAAGGTCAGGCCCCATCGTGTTATTAGTGTGGTCAACTAGGACATTTGAAGAAGTTTTGTCCACATAGAGTGTAACAACCCCGATCCATGATTAATGTTAATCCATGCTTAATTAAGCTTAACAAGTGATTAAGAAGAAATTCTGAGTTAATTACATGTGCATTGCATTATTTTGTGTGTATATCTGTTTAACATAGAAACATATGTTCATGCTTTTATTTTGGTTTGCGAATTGAAGGCCTTATTGGCATCTGATTCAGAAATTGACTTGGTATATGTGCTATTTGGAATTTTTAGAACATTATGGTAGGCTCGATTGAAATTCGATTCGGAACGATTAAATTGGATTAATTTAATACCCATTTGATTAGTTTTAATAAACCAACATTAAAGAAGCCTATATAAGGCTCCATATAAGTCCCACTCAACTCTTTTTATTCATTGTCAAACATATTTGAGCTATCACACACACACAAGCGTGTGAGAGAGGAAGGGGCCAAGAGAGGAAGTTGAATTCAAGAAGGTTTTGGCTTGGAAACTTAAGGAATTGGTGATGTTGAACAAGACCTCTTAAGAATCAAAAGAATTAAGGCTTCTAGGTAAGAACTCAACCTTGCCACCTTGAAATTGAACTATTTAGTACAAGAAACCAAAGAAATAAGCTATATGATGCTAGAATTGAGCTTGAATGAAAGAAAATGGGTCATACCATGCATGCATGTCCATTTCTTTACAAATTGAGCATGATTTCCAAGAATTCCCTCATGCATGTCTTGAATTCACTTTGATTGTGGGAAATTATCAAGTTTCATGTTGTTTTGTAGCATTTGATCATGTTATGAAAAGTTTGAGTTCAAAGGAATTCATGCATGTCATGTTCATGGAACATTCATACATTTTAAGTTGAATTTCTGCACAATTAGCAAGCTATTGGGCCATGATTTCTTGAGATGATCTTTAATTCACGTTATTTTAAGAGTTCCATGTATTTTCCCAAGTTTTGGCCCAAAAAAATCAAGTTTTGGTGCTTAAAGATTAAGTTTTGAACTTGGAGATCAAATTAGGAAATTCCAGAATTTGCATCTATGCTCGAGCGTAGGAATCCACGCTCGAGCAACCACTCTAAGTGTATGCACTTCCGCTTGAGTGACCTGAAGTGTGCTCGAGCGTGAAATGCAAGCCCTCAGAAGTTCTTGTGTTTTGCAGCATGCTCGAGCGACAAAAGTAACGCTCAAGCGAGGGTTTGAGTTTTACACTTGAGCGGGTATCGAGCATTCGCCGAGCGTGAAAAACAAGTAACCAACACTTTTTTCAAAGTTTGCAGACTGCTCGAGCGAAGGAAGTTACGCTCTAGCGAACCCTCACATTCTGTATGCCCGCTCGAGCGTAGACCCTGTTTTCAGCAAGAATTGGAAAATGTTTTCTAATGTAATTTTGCATCCTCATTCTATCCTATGCATTCCTAGGCCATGATTAAGACACCATATTGAGGGTGGAGTATAGAAACACACTATAAATAGAACGTAATGAGTTAGATATATTCCAACAGTGTTTCAAAAGTGTTTTCTTTTTGTGTTCTCTAGGTCACGTGCCGTAATCCGTTTGATTAGTTTGCTCTGTTTGTCTGCACCCAAAGCCAACTGTGAGTAATAACTTAGTAAAACTATATTCAACTTTATTTATTTTCTGTATGATAAATTAAGATCTATTTTCTGAAATGATATGTTATCTACAATGAATGATTGTCCAATTTCTGACAATGTATTCGTGGCATCCTTAGCATCATGTGATATCTGTTAGCCGTTACCCGGTATCGGAGGTTCCATTATGGAACTTTTTATATCTGTAATCTTTTACTCATACCGGAGGCTCCATCATCGAGCTCAGCATATCTATTATCTGTTACTCGGATCTGGAGGTTCCTTTATGGAACTGGTTACTCATAACCATCATACATTTTGCATCTGTTCTGTATCTGTTCTGTTAACGCTAATGAATGCACCATGTATGATTAAGCATGAACTCTGATTTCTGTATATGATTTGAACAAGAATATGAATATGTTTATGAATCTGAATTTTGATTTCTGAATCTGGTATGGACTTCATTCATTAAATCCTTTACTCCGTTATTATTCACCGGGCTTCCGCTCACTATTTATATTATGTATGTAGGTGACCAGGCACGTGATCAGGTCCAGAGTTGACGGCCTCGGATTCTGTTTTGTCAGCCACCTTTTGCGTCTCCTGAGGAGGTTCCGGGCCAGTCATGTCATGTGGCCATGCCTTTTGAACGTTCAATACTTTGTTTTCCCTGTTATTGAACAATTTGCTTTTGATTATTTGTACATGGGGTGACGTGTAATTACTGTACCTATGTGATGACATGGTATGCTTATAAAGTTCAAAATTACTTTGTCTCATGCATGTCTGCACAGCTCAATGGACGTTGTATTTTGTATATTTGTTTCCGTAGCCCCTTGATTATGCGTTATTCTGTTGAAAGGCCTTTGGTAATCCAAGGATTACTAGCCGGTTACGATGCTAAACCTATAGGGGCGGGTTTGGATCGTGACATAGAGTAGGATCAAGATCTCACCAATCAGGAAATTTTCAGACGAGTCAAGGGCAGAGACAGTCTCATCAACCGAACTAGTCAGGTCAGGCATCCAGGGCAGTACACGGGGCCACATCTACACAATCTATATAGTAGGCCCATGTTCCAAGAGGTGATCTAGGAGAGCAGACGTCACAGGGAATGGTGTATACTATCACTGCATCATAATAGTCTTCAGGACCATCCGTTGTAAAAGGTATATATCTTATTTTTAATACTTGGGCCAATGTGTTGATAGATACTGGGGCATCTCGCTCATTTATAGCATATGCTTTTGCATCCATGTTAGGGTTAGAAAGTAAGCAACTAGAGTCTCCACTTGTGGTAGAGTCACCCGTTAGGGGTACGACTGTCTTGAATTAGGGATGTCGCGGATGTGTAATTGAGGTCGGTAATCATCGACTTCCATTCAGTTTTGGGTTGTTAGATATGTCCGGTTTTGACGTCATCCTGCATGGATTGGTTGTCCTTCTACCGTGCCATCATAGACTGTTATTGTAGGAGAGTTACTATGTGCACATCGGGTGGTGATTGCATCTCTTTTCTAAGGGATAAAACTGACGAATTGTTGCCACCATTTGTAGACGTCCTCGAATGTCCCGGGAGGATGAGTCCTGTTCTGTTCGTATTGGGCTCACTACAGTTCAGGACCCTCAAATTGTCACGGTTCTTGATCTGAACCAAAGAGTTCAAATCCGGCAAATCGTTTTGAAAAACAGCTTTTTAGAAAAGAAGTGCCAAACATGGACTGCTTTGCCAGATACAGAGTCGCCACCTAAATATTTTATTTTGGGAAATTTAGGAAACCCTGACTCGGTGCCAAAGGCCACATGTCCGTCATCGCCAAAGTTGCCTCGGCTCGGGAACTTGGGTACGATTGGGGAAGGTCAGCTATGAGCACCCCCTCTCGCCCGATCTGAAGATCGGCCTCTACTAACCATGATATCTCGTTTTTTAAAACACATGCATTCTTATTCCAGTTAATTGGCCTAGAATTACTATGTGATGCTCATAGCAAAACAAGTATAGACTAGATCGCCTAATTTGGAACAAAGCATTGCATATCCATTCGTTTTGGAAATGGTTTGAGGTTTGCTACTCGCGAGTAGGCTAAAACATGGATTTCAGCGAGTTGTTCCACCTCAAACAATCTAACCTTCACCCACAGGCATTCAGGCAGTTTATATCACATAAGCATTTAGCCACATGGTAAGCATGCTGTCATGTTAACATTCACACTCATGCAAGATACTAAAGCATAAATACGTACAGCGTACTCCGAGCCAACACAGTGAACTAGTTAGTAATCATATGCGTGATCCTAATTCATGTTAAGTGGCTAATGCAACGCATGCAGAGTGTCAGTAGAATAGGCTCGGCTAATCCTAGGATAGCATGTGGGATGCAACAAGTAGTACGTATTCAAGTTAGATTTGGAATATTATGCTGTTAGTATGATGCGCCGAGCCCGGTGCATGCAATACTGATGAATGATGCACACATGCATAGCATTAGGTATGCTAAATTAAACATGCCCTAATACTAACCATCAAAAGCAGGTAAGTAAAAGAGAGAAAGAAGTGGGGGTTGGAAGACATGCACACACGCACCCACACTTATTACAAATTTGCCCTCGCTCGGAGGGACCGAAAGAATAATACAATTAACTAACCTACAAGCTAATTAAATATTACAGACCAATTAAACTAGTTATCAAATTAATTAATCTAATAAAATAGTAAACAGCCTCGGGAAGAGGGCCCAATGAAATGCGTGTTCGGCTCCGCTCGAAAAGCCACTGCCATGCACAAGTTGCCTCTGCTTTGACTGTTATCCTCCTCTGAAAATTGTACAAGTCTCAGGGTTGCTTCTCTGAGTGCTGTGGAACCCCACCGGCTAATAGAATTGGTCACCAGCCAAAGGGAATGATTATTGGCCACTTGTTCAAGCTATCGGCCATTGATGAATGGCCGGTCGGCACTGGAGATGGCCGGCCGGCCAAAGCTTCCTACAGAATCTGTTTTTGACAGCAGTAGAGGGCAAAACATAGCATGGCAATGCATTTCAAGCAATGTATGCACCAACCACACTCCTTATCATATTCATGACTCAAAGGAGGATGGGTCTCGATTCTCGGACCACCAATTGCGCATTTCAATGCGTGATGGCCCAAGAAACCAAGTATGCATTTTGATATAGAATGCAATGCACATAATCAAACAAAGGGGCTCGACCTCTATCATACTCAACTCAAGAGGTGAAGCATGCATGCAAGTGGAATGCAACCTAGACGTGGAGGCTAACTATGCAAAATGAGCATGCAAGGCATGTGACAACTATGCTAGTGGCAAACATGTAAAGTGGACTAAGCATAGGAACAATGCAAAGCAACTTGACCAATGAAATACATGCCAAATTGTAGACACCCCATTTTGACCGGCCCTAAGACTTGGGCGCTTTCTTTTGATTACTCAATGATGAAAACAGGAATATGCTATCTCACAAAATTCTCAGTAAAAAGATGGAATATAAACTTTAATCTTAGTCTTACACCTGTTTTTGCCAAATTATTTTAGACTCCTTCTCCATTTTCTTTCCTTTTATTATGTATTATATGTATATATATATATATACTATGTTATATTATTATATAATATTTTATTAAATTTATTCAGTACCCTGGTTTCACCCACGCACCATACTTTTGTATATATATAATATTATATTATATAAGGGTATTATTCCTCCTTTGAAAAAAAATTCATTACACTCCCATCGTGCGTCTTTTTGTTTTCTGTGCCTTTAGACCCGCTTTGGTCAAATTATGTTGCATATTTCGCCTACTAAAATATATTTTATTAGTCCATGTATTTTAATTTTACGTATTTGTGTGTTTTTATATATTTTTCTGGGTATTTGTACATGTATTTATGCTAATAATCTATTTTATATATTATTATATTGTAAAGTGTATAGTAATTTTACTGTGCAATGCACAGTAAAATCACTGTGCATCTTTTGAAATCAACTCCTTCCACCACCGTTTCTTCTTTTGTCCTTTTCTTACAATTATTTTCTATAAAAGGGGGAAGATCAGAGAAGGAAGGAAGAATTTTTTGGCAGGGGAGAAATCAGGAGAGTCAAAAAAATTGGGAGAGAGAATAAAAAAAATGGGGATTGGTGCGAGGGAATATTGAGAGAAAAAGAATCAGAAAGAAGGAACTGTTAAAGTTGTAATTCCAAATTTTGACTGAGAATTGAGAACACATTCCACAGACTTGAGGGTAATCAAAAGAAAGTTTGTGAATCAGAAAATTCATCATGTCCCCGAAAGGTGAGTTTTCGCAAACTTTCATTTAATTTCAAAATGTGATATAATTTGTTTAAGTACTTTATTTATTGTTTTTCATAATTTTTTTTATCGCTTTAAATGGTCGGTTGAACCACCTAATTTTACTACTTTATCTGCTGTAATTTACGGTTGTATATAAACTGTTGTAATTTACATAAAATGTTGTAGTTTACTATTTATAAATTATTGTAATTTTATCGCTTTAAATGGTTGGTTGAACCACCTAATTTTATTACTTTATTTGCTGTAATTTACTGTTGTATATAAACTGTTGTAATTTACATAAAATGTTGTAGTTTACTATTTATAAATTGTTGTAATTTTATCACTTTAAATGGTCGGTTGAACCACCTAATTTTACTACTTTATTTGCTGTAATTTATTGTTGTATATAAACTGTTGTAATTTACATAAAATGTTGTAGTTTACTATTTATAAATTGTTGTAATTTTATCACTTTAAATGGTTGGTCGAACCACCTAATTTGTTAAAAGATGTGACCCCGCCAAATGAATAGTGATCGGTGGTGAATAGTAACCTCCGGCGGTAAATAGTAACTTCCGGCGGTGAATAGTAACCCCGACGATGAATAATAGCCCCATCGATGAATAGTACCTCCGGCGATGAATAGTAACAACGGATGAAAAATGCCCGGTAAGATGAATAACGATCAAGAAAGGTGAATAGTAATTGTCATGATGAATAGTAACTTCCGGCAGTGAATAGTATCTCGGGATGAATAGTGCTCCCGCAAAAATAAGTTTCCCCGAACAGAACGGAGCAGTCTTCCTACGTCAAGCAAAATATTTTCCGGCGCACATGAAGTTTCTTTATTTTATTTTATTATTATTTTTTTTATTTTGAGAGTTTGTGAGGTTTTTATTTTGTTGTAATATTCTCCTCATCCCTCTCTAATTTGGTTTGTAATTATTCTTTAAATGTTGTAATAATTCCCCGCCCCGCTTCTTTCTATCCCGTTCTTTTACTTGCTTTCTTTATTTGTACATAAACATCATATTTATTTTTCATCATAGTTATGCTTTGCATCCATGTTTCATGCATCTTGATTCGGCTAAGTTTGCATTTGTGAATTTAATCAATTCCTATGTGATTATGTGCGCCACCTCATGTTCTTGAGATGATTCACATATCATATTTTAGAGGCTGAATCTTTAGTTGCATCTCATGAGTGAATTGCATTAGGATTTTGTATATAAGATCATGCATGTTTTACTAACTTTGTTTTGTAGCTTGTTCGCGGGTCGTCAAACATGTAAGTTTTTATGCTTTAGCATCCCGTTTGTGTATGTTTTTCTTACTATGTTTAAGCATCCTACCATGTGGCTATTTGCTTATATGATATAATTGTATGAATGCCAGTGGATGGAGGTTGTGTCACTTAATTTGGAATGATATTGATTTTCATGTTTGTAAACTCAATTTATTTGAGTTATACATTTTCAAAACTCTTTCAAAACTACATGAAATCAAGTTGTTCCAAAATGGGTGACATAGTCTATACTTGTATGCTTCACATAGTAAATTTTAGGATTTATTAACTAATCAGAACATGAACATATAAATAAAATAAAATTCATATCATGGTTAGTAAAGGCCGATCTTTGATCGGGTGGGCGGGGGTGCTCATTATTGACCTTCCCCTCTCATACCTAAGGTTCCGAGCCAAGCATCCTTGGTAACGACGAACAGTGGCCTTGGCACGAGTCATGGGTTTCCTAATTTTCCCAAAATAAATATTAGGTGGCGACTCTGAGATCTGATGACGCAGTCCATTTTTGACAAAATTGTAATAAAATGGATTTTCAATAAAAGTTGCCAAATCTGGACTCTCATCTATGTTTCACATTGCACTCGTGAGAATAGATCAAAGAGATCTCAGGGGTCCGAACTGTTTAACGCGCACGGGTACCCCCTGGGCATGTTACAGTTTCTGGCGACTCTGCTGGGGATTTTATGAAACCTTGACTCGAACTCCATGATATGACCTTTATTTTCAATTATATGTTCATTGCATTGCATTCATTGGTGCACTTCAGTCCTTGTGTTGCCCAGATACTAGTGGGAGCACAGGTAAGCTTTTTGTGACACTCCACCTATTTTTACGATACTTTAGAGGTCTTGTGTTGTAACCTTTTGAGATTTGTCAAAAGGGTAGCTTTGCTATGTAGCCCTGCTATCTAGCTTTGCTATCTAAGGTTCTCAGACTCCGAAGAGAGGCTATTTGACTCTTCTGATTTCCTGGGATCTTTATTGGTTATGACCCAAAGGACTCTTTGGTAACGTCACCTTGGCTTCAACCCATAAAGTAGAGCCAACCTTGTACATATAGTGAGCTATAGTACCTTTCAAATTAGGACAGAATGCTTTCCCATTTCTAGGATGTATGATACCACTTGTGTGAATAGTGAAACCCTAGATCATTCCAAGCTAGGACAGGATAACCCTACCCTCTTTAGGGGTGTTTGTTCTCTTTCCTGCTTTATGTGTAATGTATTGGATCTATACAGGGGTTCTCAAATTCGAATTAGTGGCTCAGGCTGTTCAGTTTAGCACCATTACTTCAAAAACAAAAAAATAACAAAAACATAAAATCAAAAAAAAAAAAAAATTGTTAAAAAAAAAATGCCGATATCCCACAAAGTCGACCATCTCTGTGCTTGGGGAGTGACCACCTGTTGATTGCATGAGCTTTATTTTGAATGTTGTGGCTGGCCCACACTTTGACTAGCAAAATTGAGAATGGTTTTATTCTGAGTTCTGAATTGAGTATTGAGTGTAAGTTTGACTCCACCAAGTTTGTAGAGTTAGAGTCAGGCTCGAGTCAGCCTAATGAGTCAGAGTCTGTTGATTTCGATAGTGCTAACCTAGACATTTCTGTCCTGTCTAGGTTCTCTTTGTCATTTTCTTTTGAGTATGTTGTCAAAAGTCTGTTGCCATTGCTGAGTCATAGTCTCTTTTTAATAAACAGAAAAAAAAAAAAAAAATTGCCATAGAGTCTGCCTACTTCTCTGTGCCTTTAAATCATAGCATTGACCAAAGTTTTTCAAAACTTTTTCCAAAACTCTGATAAAAAAAAAAGAGGAAGTATTTCCTCGGGATTTACAAATTTTGATCAACTGAGAGAAAGAGAGGTGTGCTAAGCCTTTGATGAATAAAATCATTTTTGTTAATGTGGGTACTGAGAAAGATCCTGACTTGGTCCAAATTGGTTCTATCTTGTCTTCGTAAGAGTACGAGTGATTAGTCACTTTGTGAAAAGATTTCAAAAAATTGTTTTTGTGTGGTCCTACAAAGACATGCCTGGAATTGATTATACAACATAGGATCCCTCTTGACTCGAGGTCCGACCTCCTTAGCTCCTTAGCTTTCAAACCTTAATTCGAAGTATTCAATGATCATTCAAAGTGTAAGGCTTGCGTAGCCGAATTGGAAATATCTCTTGAATTAGGGGCCATGATGTGATTCAAATGGAGGCAGCCCTTCAACTAGGGGCAAGAAGGTCGAATGTGATTCAGATTTGAAACAGCCCTTGAACTAGGGGCAAAAGTATGAGGCTTGCATAGCTGAAATGGAGGTAGCCCTTGAACTAGGGGCAATAAGGTACCACCCTTGAGAGGCTCGCTGGGCCGAAAACCCGAAAGGGCGACCTAGGCAAAAGTTAAAGCACAAAAAAAAAAAAAAAAATAATAATAATAATAATAATAAATAAAAAAAAAAGAAGGAAAAATAAAAAGAAAAATGAAAAGCTCGCAAGGTTGGAAAACCCGAAAGGGCGGCTTTGGCAAAAGTTAGAGCGTAAAAGGAGAGTGTCAATACCCGAGTGAACCTTAGCCAAAACTATGTAGGGCCTGTGATTCAGATTGGAAACAGCCCTTGAACCAGGGGCAAGAAGGTCGGATGTGATTTAAGATTTGAAGCAGTCCTTGAACTAGGGGCAAAAGGTTGGATGTGATCAAAGAGTTAAAACTGAATCGTTTCCCAATGAAGACCACCCATAAAGGCAAAACCCAGAATTTGAGAGAATGAATTTTATTATTGAAGGACAGTTGAGTTCCTATCCATTACACTAGGGGCAAATTCAGACCCAATTAGCCTAGTCCCTACATCATCATATCTACTGGTCAAGTGTAGCAGTCATTGGCCTAGAGATTTCACACCAATCAACATGGACAAGCTAAAATAAAAGTATCATCCTTGAGAGGCTCGTTGGGTTGAAAACCTGGAAGGGCGACCCAGGCAAAATTTAGAGCAGAAAAAAAAATCAAAAAAACAAAAATAATGAAAAACAAAAAAAAGAAATGAACAAAATGAAAAAAAATAGAAAAATGAAAAAATGAAAAGCTCGCAAGGTTGAAAACCCGAAAGGGCGGTTTTGGCAAAAGTTAGAGCACAAAAGGAGAGTGCCAATACCCGAGTGACCCTTAGCCGGAACTACGATGG
This sequence comes from Camellia sinensis, assembly GCF_055761805.1. Lineage (NCBI taxonomy): Eukaryota > Viridiplantae > Streptophyta > Magnoliopsida > Ericales > Theaceae > Camellia > Camellia sinensis. The sequence continues at coordinate 139,692,302 of NC_138969.1, read as the reverse complement.
CCTGATTCCTATCTTGAGGATACGTAGGTAGCTTCATCTTGAAGTTCGGCCCTAATAATTTTTCAACTCATTCATCTCGTCCATGTTTGCTTGGTGTGTCTTTAGTCGACTTGGTTGTCCTATCCATGTTTGATTGGTGTATCTTCATTCTGCTCAGTTCAATTGGTTTGATTTAACTTGGTTCAGTTCGGTTCGATTCGATTTAGCGGTTCAGTTTGGTCCAGTGCTGCTCGGCTTCATTCGGTTCGGTTTGGCTTGGTTCGGTTTGCGTGGTTCGGATATCACCATTGATTATTTGGCTTGGGACTATGCACCCCAATGGTTGATCCCATGTTGTTTGAGTAGTGGCCATTTGCAAAAATAGGTTTTGATTAATTTGAATGAAGCTGACTAATTTTTTCTCAAAAATTGTTCCATTTTTGCAAAACTTGGACCATTCTTTGGATTTGAAAAGGGAAAATTTTCAGTGCTCATAGTTTAGCTTACATGATTTGAAACAGAAAAAGGAATAAGTATGCTAATCTAACTCTCATGTTGATCAAAACATTTTTACAAAAAAAAAAAAAAAAAAAAAATCAAGAGTCAAAAAAGGGTCAGGGCAATGAACTAGAGGCATAGTCGAGTTAGAGATTCTGTCTTCCCCATCGCTCGAGTCAACTATTCAGTGTATATAAGTGTATATTCATACCAGTCAAGGTATTCATACCAGTTAGTGTATTCATACCAATCAGGGTATTCATAACAGTCAGTGTATATAAGTGTGTTCCTTTCATACCAGTCAGTATATTTATACCAGTCGGTGTATTCATACCAGTCCGTGTATATAAGTGTGTTTGGATTTTTTTTTGCTTCGCTCTTCTTTCGTTAAGTCATTCTTTGATTCAGGTCAATATAGAATCAATGTTCAATTCAGAGTTCAAAATTCGATTACTCTCAAATTCAATCAAACAAAAATGTTTTCAAGTTCAAAGTGATATGCTAGTCACGCCATCGATGTGCAAAAACTAAACTGATTTTATTGTAGTCAGGGAAGGACATCCCCGATCACAAAGACACAAAACAAAACAAAAAAAAAAAAAAAAAAAACAAAAAACAAAACACAAAAAAAAAAAAAAAACAAAACAAAACAAAAACAACAAAAAAACAAAAAAGAGAGAGTAGCATTTTCTCAGTTTTTCGGCAGTAGCTCGGCGGCGAAGATTACAACCAGCTTCATTTGCACACAGTTTCGTTGCCTGACTTTACCGTCAGCTGCCTCGCTTCGTCTTTACTTCTTCAAAGCTCTTGAAGACTTTGCCTCGGCCTTGGCAGAGCTTCCGAAGGAGATTATCCCTCGCTGGCCGTCAAAGGTAGTCCCATGACGAGTTGCGACGGTCACCTGTCTTTTCAACTCCTTGATTTGTTTCTTCAAGCCACTAACTTCTCCTCGAGAATCTTTGTACATATGTTGAAGTAAAGAAAGTTGTGCATTCAATCGATGTACTTCACACGTCCTGTTCTGCAGTCGACGGGACAAGTTGGAGACCGCTGTCACGGTCTCCACACATGACCTCAGTGTATATGAGTTTGCTTCGATGTCAGACTGTGCCGCCATGATTTGTTCAACTGACATCGCTGGAAAGTTGAAAATAGGGGAAGGAGGAGGAGCCCGTGGTTGAGGTTCAGGGGAGTCAGAATTGGTCATCTCTATCGTGGACTCGTTCAGGTCGGGAAAAAGAGTGAGAGAACCGTGTGAAGAAGCCATGGCAAAGAAGAGTAATGCGAAAGAAAGAGGTTGTAAAGTGGTGACAGAGAAAGTTTGCAGGCTTTTGCTCTGCCTCTCTCTTTCGCAGGCCTCAACTTAAGAAGAGGATGAAGCCAAAGAAGAAGACAAAGAGGGAGGAAGGCTGAGATGATCATTGACAATCGGGGCACGATTGGATAGCCTGTCGGTCAGGCGCCGCGATTGTTGAAATCGTGCGCCAGACACAACGCTCGAAGAAGATGACGGAAGAGAGAGTGAGACAAAAACAGAGAGAGAGGCGGGAGAATTGTATATTTATACATATATGTATACATATTGTATATCTATGTATTATATATATTTGTTTGAACGTTTTGGTCACAAGAGTGGCTTAGGTTTAGTGGTCTAATTCGATGTTTGAAGGATGGAAGGCTGAGCCCGAGGTCAGGGGTTTGAATCCCATAACAAATGTTTCTTTTGTTTTCTTTTGGTTATATATATATGTCTCGTATACCTACATATATATATATATATATATATATTTGTTTGCATATTTTGTCACAAGAGTGGTTTGGTTCAGTGGTTCGGTTCAGTGGTTGAGGACTAGGAAACTAAGCTTAAGATCAGAGGGTCGAACCCCCGTATCCATGCATTTTGTGTTTATCCTTTCTTTTTGTGTGTTTTGCGTACGCACGCTGTCTTATACCGTATATATCTATGTATATATCCGTATGTCTTTGTATATGTCTGTACATATCTGTATATTTATATATCTGTATATGTATATATGTATACCGTATGTACATATCTGTGTGTATTTTTGTCTGTATATGAATATATGTATACCGTATATGCATGTCTGTGTATATTGTCGTATTTGTATGTACTTTGTCTATACATGGTATATGTATATGGTATTTGGTTCGAACATACAATTCCTTCTTTCATTCTGTGCATCTATCGCACAATAATCTCACTTCATGCACCTATCACATAAATCATCAAATTCAATCGCCCTGTCTTGGGCATCGCACTGTCTTGTGCATCATCAAATTCAATCGCCCTGTCTTGGGCATCGCACTGTCTTGTGCATCCAATTCAATCGCACTATCTTGTGCATCCCTACATCGCACTATCTTGTGCACCCCCCACTCGCATTGTCTTGTGCAATTTCAATTTAATCGCGCTATCTTGCGCATCACACCATCTTGTGCACTCCCTATGGTCTAGGAGACCTTAAATCCTCTAAAGGTGCAATTCCTTTGGTGTTTGTCGTGCCCGAACGACTTCAGATGGTCTGGTATAGCCACCTGCCTGTGATTGCAATGAGTTCCTAGGAGACCAACTGCGACGGTGGAAACTAGAGTTCGAATGGCGATGCCTAGAACGCAAAAGGTTTGGAATTTCCGAGACTAAAGTCTGGTTTAAATACCCAGGGGTGTATCCCCGGCTTGAAATCTGTATGGCAGCCCCATAGGTTGAGGTAGCGTGTATGCGCCTCAATTCTGGATACTGAACCAACCTAGTCTGTCACCCCGTTGGAGAATAGGGAAAGTTGTGAATATGATCAAGAAGAAAAGCAGCATCGGTGGCTTCTACATGTAGAGGTTATCCCTTGACATTCTACCATACCTTCTTCCACTTGTGTGAGACGCGTTTGAATTTCGAATCCACCTTTACTCCTTTCACGTGAAACATGTTAGGATGTGACGTTTACATGGTTAAAACCATCCCTCTCTCCGTATAAATACGTTGAGATACGCCTGTTGGTTACACCATTGTCATTTTCTCTGGTTAAAACCTTCCCCCTCTCCGTATAAAATACGGTTAGGTATGCCTGTTGGTTACACCATTATCATTCTCGTTGGTTAAAACCTTCCCTCTCTTCGTATAAAATACGTTGAGATACGCCTGTTGGTTACACCATTATCATTTTCTACTTGGTTAAAACCTTCCCCCTCTCCGTATAAAATACGGATAGGTACGCCTGTTGGTTACACCATTGTCATTCTCATTGGTTAAAACCTTCCCTCTCTTCGTATAAAATACGTTGAGATACGCCTGTTGGTTACACCATTGTCATTTTCTCTGGTTAAAACCTTCCCTCTCTTCGTATAAAATACGTTGAGATACGCCTGTTGGTTACACCATTGTCATTTTCTACTTGGTTAAAACCTTCCCCCTCTCCGTATAAAATACGGTTAGGTACGCTTGTTGGTTACACCATTGTCATTTTCTCTGGTTAAAACCTTCCCCCTCTCCGTATAAAATACGGTTAGGTACGCCTGTTGGTTACACCATTGTCATTCTCGTTGGTTAAAACCTTCCCTCTCTTCGTATAAAATACGTTGAGATACGCCTGTTGGTTACACCATTATCATTCTCGTTGGTTAAAACCTTCCCTCTCTTCGTATAAAATACGTTGAGATACGCCTGTTGGTTACACCATTGTCATGTTCTACTTGGTTAAAACCTTCCCCCTCTCCGTATAAAATACGGATAGGTACGCCTGTTGGTTACACCATTATCATTCTCGTTGGTTAAAACCTTCCCTCTCTTCGTATAAAATACGTTGAGATACGCCTGTTGGTTACACCATTATCATTTTCTACTTGGTTAAAACCTTCCCCCTCTCCGTATAAAATACGGATAGGTACGCCTGTTGGTTACACCATTATCATTCTCGTTGGTTAAAACCTTCCCTCTCTTCGTATAAAATACGTTGAGATACGCCTGTTGGTTACACCATTATCATTTTCTTTGGGTAAAACCTTCCCTCTCTCCGTATAAAATACGTTGAGATACGCCTGTTGGTTACACCATTGTTGTTCTACTTGGTTAAAACCTTCCCCCTCTCCGTATAAAATACGGTTAGGTACGCCTGTTGGTTACACCATTGTCATTTTCTCTGGTTAAAACCTTCCCTCTCTCCGTATAAAATACGTTGAGATACGCCTGTTGGTTACACCATTGTCATTTTCTCTGGTTAAAACCTTCCCTCTCTTCGTATAAAATACGTTGAGATACGCCTGTTGGTTACACCATTGTCATTTTCTACTTGGTTAATACATTCTTCCTCTCCGTATGAGATTGTTGGTTATACCGCCATTCCTCCTATCCCGTGAAACGCATTGGGATTGCAAGTTTACTCGGTTAAAATTATGTTGTGACACATTTGTATGTGATCTTGTGGCACATTTAATGCAATGCACCCCCTGTTATGTTTCATATCATTTGCACAAAGCTTGCCTTTTCATTGTTGTCATCTTCATATCTTTATCATCACTCCATGGCATTGTATTGCATTGCATAATCATGAATTTTCAAACAACTGGCTTCGCGAAGCGTGTAAGTCCAACCTTCAAACTGCATTTTGAGCATGTCACTTCCATTCTGCCCCTGAACTACGCTGGTTTGATTCCTTGCAAAAGGATACGTAGGCAACCTTCGGGTTCAACCACCTGCATTGCATCTTGTTTGCTTGCCCAAGTCTTACGGCCTTGTCAAAAGGGTCGTCTTTGGGCTTTGACATTCACTCACGTCATGAAATGACTTTGAGCTCTGTCAAAGAGGGGCAACTGTAGACACCCCATTTTGACCGGCCCTAAGACTTGGGCGCTTTCTTTTGATTACTCAATGATGAAAACAGGAATATGCTATCTCACAAAATTCTCAGTAAAAAGATGGAATATAAACTTTAATCTTAGTCTTACACCTGTTTTTGCCAAATTATTTTAGACTCCTTCTCCATTTTCTTTCCTTTTATTATGTATTATATGTATATATATATATATACTATGTTATATTATTATATAATATTTTATTAAATTTATTCAGTACCCTGGTTTCACCCACGCACCATACTTTTGTATATATATAATATTATATTATATAAGGGTATTATTCCTCCTTTGAAAAAAAATTCATTACACTCCCATCGTGCGTCTTTTTGTTTTCTGTGCCTTTAGACCCGCTTTGGTCAAATTATGTTGCATATTTCGCCTACTAAAATATATTTTATTAGTCCATGTATTTTAATTTTACGTATTTGTGTGTTTTTATATATTTTTCTGGGTATTTGTACATGTATTTATGCTAATAATCTATTTTATATATTATTATATTGTAAAGTGTATAGTAATTTTACTGTGCAATGCACAGTAAAATCACTGTGCATCTTTTGAAATCAACTCCTTCCACCACCGTTTCTTCTTTTGTCCTTTTCTTACAATTATTTTCTATAAAAGGGGGAAGATCAGAGAAGGAAGGAAGAATTTTTTGGCAGGGGAGAAATCAGGAGAGTCAAAAAAATTGGGAGAGAGAATAAAAAAAATGGGGATTGGTGCGAGGGAATATTGAGAGAAAAAGAATCAGAAAGAAGGAACTGTTAAAGTTGTAATTCCAAATTTTGACTGAGAATTGAGAACACATTCCACAGACTTGAGGGTAATCAAAAGAAAGTTTGTGAATCAGAAAATTCATCATGTCCCCGAAAGGTGAGTTTTCGCAAACTTTCATTTAATTTCAAAATGTGATATAATTTGTTTAAGTACTTTATTTATTGTTTTTCATAATTTTTTTTATCGCTTTAAATGGTCGGTTGAACCACCTAATTTTACTACTTTATCTGCTGTAATTTACGGTTGTATATAAACTGTTGTAATTTACATAAAATGTTGTAGTTTACTATTTATAAATTATTGTAATTTTATCGCTTTAAATGGTTGGTTGAACCACCTAATTTTATTACTTTATTTGCTGTAATTTACTGTTGTATATAAACTGTTGTAATTTACATAAAATGTTGTAGTTTACTATTTATAAATTGTTGTAATTTTATCACTTTAAATGGTCGGTTGAACCACCTAATTTTACTACTTTATTTGCTGTAATTTATTGTTGTATATAAACTGTTGTAATTTACATAAAATGTTGTAGTTTACTATTTATAAATTGTTGTAATTTTATCACTTTAAATGGTTGGTCGAACCACCTAATTTGTTAAAAGATGTGACCCCGCCAAATAAATAGTGATCGGTGGTGAATAGTAACCTCCGGCGGTAAATAGTAACTTCCGGCGGTGAATAGTAACCCCGACGATGAATAATAGCCCCATCGATGAATAGTACCTCCGGCGATGAATAGTAACAGCGGATGAAAAATGCCCGGTAAGATGAATAACGATCAAGAAAGGTGAATAGTAATTGTCATGATGAATAGTAACTTCCGGCAGTGAATAGTATCTCGGGATGAATAGTGCTCCCGCAAAAATAAGTTTCCCCGAACAGAACGGAGCAGTCTTCCTACGTCAAGCAAAATATTTTCCGGCGCACATGAAGTTTCTTTATTTTATTTTATTATTATTTTTTTTATTTTGAGAGTTTGTGAGGTTTTTATTTTGTTGTAATATTCTCCTCATCCCTCTCTAATTTGGTTTGTAATTATTCTTTAAATGTTGTAATAATTCCCCGCCCCGCTTCTTTCTATCCCGTTCTTTTACTTGCTTTCTTTATTTGTACATAAACATCATATTTATTTTTCATCATAGTTATGCTTTGCATCCATGTTTCATGCATCTTGATTCGGCTAAGTTTGCATTTGTGAATTTAATCAATTCCTATGTGATTATGTGCGCCACCTCATGTTCTTGAGATGATTCACATATCATATTTTAGAGGCTGAATCTTTAGTTGCATCTCATGAGTGAATTGCATTAGGATTTTGTATATAAGATCATGCATGTTTTACTAACTTTGTTTTGTAGCTTGTTCGCGGGTCGTCAAACATGTAAGTTTTTATGCTTTAGCATCCCGTTTGTGTATGTTTTTCTTACTATGTTTAAGCATCCTACCATGTGGCTATTTGCTTATATGATATAATTGTATGAATGCCAGTGGATGGAGGTTGTGTCACTTAATTTGGAATGATATTGATTTTCATGTTTGTAAACTCAATTTATTTGAGTTATACATTTTCAAAACTCTTTCAAAACTACATGAAATCAAGTTGTTCCAAAATGGGTGACATAGTCTATACTTGTATGCTTCACATAGTAAATTTTAGGATTTATTAACTAATCAGAACATGAACATATAAATAAAATAAAATTCATATCATGGTTAGTAAAGGCCGATCTTTGATCGGGTGGGCGGGGGTGCTCATTATTGACCTTCCCCTCTCATACCTAAGGTTCCGAGCCAAGCATCCTTGGTAACGACGAACAGTGGCCTTGGCACGAGTCATGGGTTTCCTAATTTTCCCAAAATAAATATTAGGTGGCGACTCTGAGATCTGATGACGCAGTCCATTTTTGACAAAATTGTAATAAAATGGATTTTCAATAAAAGTTGCCAAATCTGGACTCTCATCTATGTTTCACATTGCACTCGTGAGAATAGATCAAAGAGATCTCAGGGGTCCGAACTGTTTAACGCGCACGGGTACCCCCTGGGCATGTTACACAAATGCATCATGATTTCAAGCAAGCAACATGTAATAGGCCAAGTATGCAACAATGCACGAGGCAAGCATGCTATAACACATGAAGGATGGACTTAAACTAATTTAGGCAGCCCTCAAACAAGCCTAAAACAGTGGCCATAAACTATGGAGATGGGGCCAAATGCACATACAAGTATGCATGCATACATGATCCACTTCCTAAGCATCAAAAGGCAACTTTTAAGCACACTTAAAAGAGATGATCATGGACAATTAGCATGCAATGTAAGCTCTGAAAATCATGAAAGAGAGGTGCCAAACCAAATAATCAAAACAAGCAAAGCATGCAATAATGGTCCAAGCACTTAAGGCAAGCCAAGGAGGCTTAAACCATGGCTAAGTCAACCAAGTTTCACAAGGCTAAGAGGGCTTAAAACAGGTCCAAGGCAGACCTAAACAATGCTAAGGGTGCACCTAGATGGCATCTAAGTGGCCTAAACATGCAAGTGTACACAAGGGCCTAAGCAAGGGGCATAAGACAACAACCTTATAAAGCATTAAAGGGGCATCAAATGCAAGCATACAAGCATACTATGAGGACTGAAATGATGCTCGAAGTGGTGCCAAACCACTGGAACAAGGCAAGTAAAGCATGCCACATACTCATATACCTAAGGCTAACAAGCCAAAATGCAAAGAAACTGTGCAAAATATGTTAAGCATGACCAAAGCAACTGAAAATAGAGCTAAAGCACACTGAAACATACACAAAAGCTCCACAAAGCTTCGCCAAAATCATGCTAGAACAAGGGTCAACACCTAAAGCATGTTAAGGCCTAAACATGGTATTACAAGACATGTATGCAAGGCCTGCAAGATGTGTCTAAACCAAGTAAAAACAGAGCTATATTATGACATAATAAGCACAAAAATCAGTTATGACATGGCCAACATGAACCTAAATTAGATGCTCACACAAGAGGCTAAAATGGCCCTTTTCAAGGACAACAAGGAGATGGGGTGGCCCTCTCCTTCTTAGGACCTCAAGGCACCATCCTTACCACTGAAATCCCTCAAGATTTCAGTGGTGAGGAGGCCCAAACACAATGGTCCCGGAGCTCACCAAAAATGCACAAAAATGGAGCCTAACAAGGCTTAAGAGGGGTCAAACAACCTCAAAGCTCAAAATACTCTTAAACAACTATTTAGAGTAGACAAAAATAAGACTTTTATATGTTATATACCAAGTCTAAAAATAGTTGTAAGGTAGTCAAAAAAGCTATACAAAAAAATGGGGTAAAAAAAGCAAGAATGTTACCCTTGAAGAACCTCCTCACAAATGGTGGACCAGCTGCTTCTTTGAGCTCAAAACCACCCAAGAACACCAAGAACAGACCTCTGGCCCCTCAGCAACCAAGAAAAGGTGTAAGACTAGGTGTTTATGTGCAAAAGTAAGACAAAACACACACTAATACACAAGAGAGAGAGAGATATAGAGATGGAGGATATGCAAACCCTAACCCTAGAACTCAAAGCTCTGGAAAAATGTTCCCCCCACCCCCAAAAAGGGAGAAAAGGCTTCCTCTTATAGAAGATTCAACCTTGTAAAGCTTCCAAGGCAAGCTAACAAGGTTGAAATCCCCCCATACACGTGTATGGAGGGGAGCAAAGGTGGGTGCCAGCTATCACAGCTGGCACAAAAATATCTGCAAAAGCAGATGAACAGTGGTCGGCCGGCAAAAAATGCAATTTGACCAAAATAGATGGTCGGCCGGCCACAAAAAGTGCCGGCCGACCAAACATTTAGCCGGTGGCAACAAACCAATGGCCGGTGGCCTCAAGCCATGGCCGGTGATGTGTGGAGATGGCCAACAAGCCATCCTCTGTCCCTCACAGGCAAAGCACAAGTGTTTGGTGCAAAACCAGACACAAAACAGTCGAGTCGAGAGATCCTGAGGCAAGGCGCGTGTGGCCGAGACCTCCGGGAACTCAGGACGAACACAAACACGGATGATCATCGAGTGTTCAAGCGGTGATGTCCAAGTCTTGAGAACGGTCAAAAATAGGTGGTCTACACCATTGTATGACCTACGTGGTCGAGGCAAACTTAGCTCTCTTTTGGCAACCTTCTTAGATGATGGGAGTGATAGAGTTCAAGATGCATTTTTCAGAGTGGTTTACAAATACTTAGATGTCTTTCTTGAAGATCTCACTGAATTACCGTGTCATGACCCCAACCTGCCCCTATAGATTACAGTCACAATCCGCTAGTAATCACGAGATTATTTGTGGCCTTAGTAAAAAATCAAAACGTATTTAATAATAAGGGGCCAAATTGTGAAAGAAAATTTTATAAGATTGTCCGTTGAGTTGTGCATGCACGGCTTAACCAAACATTCATACATTCACATAATAACTCACACCATATGCATATTCACATTAAGTATGCCATACATACACCGAGGATTATTCAAAACCAGTGTTAACAAAAGTTCAGATTATACACCAGGTTAGTCAAGGTTGGTCATACATGACCATAAAAGGTCCAAAGAGCAGTAAAGCAAAAGCAAGGCCTCTTACGTGAGGCTACTCTGGTTAATCTCTCAAAACATGGTTTCTTATCGCTCACTAGGGCTGGGCTGCACATCCCGCTATTCACCTACATACATAAATATAAACAGTGAGCTAATGCCCAGTGAATAATACCAGAGTAAAGAGGTTAATGAATGAGATTCGTTCATGAATAGGTCATTCTTATAATTTAAACAGTTGAACTACTATTCCCATTCATATCAGATTTATAGACCATAACGAGCAAAACGACCTCGGGTCCAACACATCATATTCATGTACAAAATGACCTTTGGTCCATTGCACACAAAACGACCTTGGGTTCATCTATACAAAACAATCTCGGGTCCAATACTCATTCATAGACCAATTTCAGGTCTAATGGATCCAAGTATCAATAACCATCAGTCCTTCAAGTCATACTACTAAACGACCATGGGTCCAACATTCTCATATTCATAGCTATGCATCGCATCCGTAGTTATACTCAAAACAACCTTTGGTCCAATCAATTCTTTATTCAAAACGACCTCTGGTATAATCAATTATCATACAAAACGGCCTGCGGCCCAATTCATGTATAAGATGACTTTTAGTCTATCTTGTTAAACATTCCAAATGGCCTTAGGCCCCATCTATGTGCTTGTCAAATATACCAAACGGCCTTAGGCCTATTTTCCATTTTCACAATATTCATTTTACAGATTCTTTCACGAAACGGGCGAATAGAATACCCATTCATAGTGTGAATTCATAAGTTTAGAAATTACCAGGTAGACAACATTTAGGAAATAATGCACATACAAAAATATCTTTACCAAGATATTACTCACAATGATCCGGTGCTTGATTCGCCTTTGCGCTTGACTCTACATAATTCATAACACATTGGGTCATAATTCAATTCATTCTGTTCTTTAAGTTGTATAATGTTCTTAGGCTTCTTTCATGCTATTTAATTCATTTAGAATGTCCAATGCATGCCTAAGAGTGCTTAGAAGTGAAAGTGAATGGAAAACAAAATATAAAATGCCTTTACAAAATTTCTAAAATAGGGTCCTCCACTCGAGCGCAGTTTTGGTCGCTCGAGCAGACCCTTTTGGTCTGCAAAAATTTTGGTTGCTTGTAATTTATGCTTGAGTGAGGCTTTTGACACTTGAGCGAGGAGCCACGTAAGGCAGGGTACGCTCGAGCCACCATGTTATTTCTGCAAAACTTCTAGGAGCTACAATTTCGTGCTCGAGCGAGACTTTCCTCGCTCGAGCGGACAAGCCGAATTTTGGGTTTTCTAGAATTCTATTTGAAGTTCAAGGGTCCAAAGCTTGCAAGTTGATGCCAAAACATGGAAAACCATTATAGGACATAAGAATATGGATAATTAAAACCAATTACTCAAAATCATGAACCATTGTCCCAAATTCAAGCTTAAATCACAAGGTTGAAACTATGCGTGAGATGACTTGCACTCTTTTCTTTTCAAATCTTCCCAAAACTCTCATGCATGAGATGAAAAGTAGTAAGCCTTTGAAACATCACCAAAGATGTCAAATATAGCTTCATGCGTGAGGATAATTCCTTGAAATTCAAGCTCAACTCGGTGATTTATGCATGCATGTACACAATTCTACTCAATTTTTCCATTTCAAAGAGATTCATACTTTGTTTGTACAATTACATTCAAATGAACTCAAGAATTAGGTGAATTCAACTTCTACATATTCTTATTAGAAGAATCAAGGTTGACAATCATACATATAGCTTGAATCTAAGTGTGTTCTAGCTCAATTTTCCAATTCTCCTTCAATTCTCCAAGCTTTGAGTCTGAGTCTTCAATTTTGTGTTCTCTCTCTCTTTAATCGTCTCTCCCTCTCTCTATATTCTTCTTGGCTGATTTGAGCTCAAAGAAGATGAGTTTCATCTCATGTCTCCATATATATATATATATATATATATATAGTGGTGATTAGCTTATAACACAAATCTTGGGTTAAGTCTCCTAAGATAATTTAATCAAAGACTCACTTATTTAATTTAATCTAATTATTCTGATCCGAATCAATTTCTAATTAAATTTTATCATAGGCTCTAAAAATTTTGCTAATTACTATGGTACAATTAATTTTGGTTTATGACGCCTCTACGACCCTTAATTTAAATTGTATAACAGAAAATCAAACAGATCTTCCTACGGTAAACAAATAGAATTTCACAAACGCATATAATCATATAATTAACATTCAAAAGCATATCAAGCTCATAATTATAAGCATGGTTAAGATTAATTAGCATAACACAAAGTTAGGTTGTCACATACCGCCTCACTGGGAGGTTGAGTTTTCCATAGAGCTAATGCCTGGCACGACACCTATCTCTATGTCACCGTATAGATTTGCATCAATTGAATTGGTTGTCCCGAAGGAACAACTACAAAAGTTGCTAGATAAGGACTTCATATGCCCTAGCACCTCATCATGGGGAGCGCCGACCCTGTTTGCTAAAAAGAAAGATGGTTCGTTGAGATTGTATATAAATTATTACATACTGAATCGAGTTACGGTCAAGAACAAATATCCCTTGCTTAGAATAGATGACCTTTTTGACTAACTCAAGGGTTCATGTTGTTTTTCGAATATAGATTTTAGGTCAGGTTACCATTAGCTACGAGTCAGAGATGAGGATATTCATAAGACGACCTTTCATACTAGACACGGTCATTATGAGTTCCTAGTTATGCCATTTGGTTTGACAAATGGACCTGCTACATTTGTGGATTTAATAAATCGAGTCTTCCGAGAGTTTCTCGATAAATTTGTAGTCTTCTTTGTAGATGAGATTCTCATCTACTCGCCTTTTGAGAAGGAGGACGAAGGACACCTTCGCATTGTCCTACAACTCCTTAGAGAACATCATTTGTATGTGAAGTTTGAAAAATGTGAATTTTGGCTCTCAGAAGTGAAGTTTTTGGGCCATGTAGTTCTAGGGACTTGGTTACAATGGATTCTTAAAATATTGAAGTTGTACAGAATTGGGATCAACTTAAAAATGCCTTTGAAATCCATAGTTTCCTAGGTTTAGCTAGTTCCTGCCGCCGCTTTGTAAGGAATTTCTTTTCTATAGCATCACCTTTGACTAGATTTACTCGAAAGGGGGTGAAATTCGTTTGGAGTGAAGCTTGTGAGAAATCTTTTCAGGAACTAAAGCTTAGGTTGACTAACACTCCTATTCTCATTATCCCAGAATGTGACATGGGGTATACGGTGTATTGTGATGCCTCTTAAGGAAGGGTTAGGGTGTGTTTTGATATAGGAGGGTAGGGTGGTAGCATATGGTTCTTGACAATTAAAAACTCATGAGAAAAGTTACCCCATCCATGACCTAGAGCTTTCCGCTGTCATACTTGTCTTGAAATTATGGAGACAGTATTTATATGGAGAAAAATTTAAAGCATTCTTCGATCATAAGAGTCTTAAGTACCTATTTTCTCATAAAGATTTAAACTTGTGTCAACAGAAATGGATGGAATTTATGGAGGATTACGACTTTGAATTGCACTATCATCCCAGAAAGGCCAAAGTTGTGGCTAATGCTTTGAGTAGAAAATCTGTAAGTGCCATACCTAGTCTAGCAGTGAGGGAATGGAAGATGATAGGGGATATTAATGAATTTGACTTACAACTTTGCGACTCCCTTGAGCAAGCTACTCTGTTCACCGCTATCGCACAATCTACACATGTTACACGAGTAGTGGAAACATAATAGGGTGACTTGAAAGTGGAGGCTATTCAAGAGAGAATCTCTAAGGGAAAGGAAGAGAATGGTCTGAATGTTTATGTCGATAGGAGTGGTTGTCATTTTGATTGGTTGTTTGTGCTTGAACCTATTAGAAATGAAGTTCTTCAAGAATTCCACCACTCTCGTCTTGCGGTGCATCCAGAAGGCACCAAAATATACCATGATCTTAGCCGTCAGTTTTGGTGGAGGGGTATGAAGAAGGATGTAGCATCGTTTGTGTCTAAGTGTCTAACATGTCAACAAGTCAAGGCCGAACATCAAAAACCAGTGAGATTATTACAACCTCTCCCAATTGCCAAGTAGAAGTGGGAACATGTCAACATGGATTTTGTTACGAGTCTTCCAAGAATGCAAATGGGTAATGATGTGATATGGGTGATTGTAGATCGACTTACCAAGTCAGTCCATTTTCTTGCCATGAGTGTGTGAGATTCTATTGAGTTTTTAGCTGAACTTTACATCTATGAAATTATTTGACTTCATGGAGTTTCGGTGAGCATAGTGTCTGATAGAGATCCTCGTTTCACAGCCAGGTTGGCAGAGTCTTTAGAGTGCCTTGGGTACCCAACTGAATTTTAGTACCGCCTACCACCCTCAGACTGATGGACAATTTGAGTGTACCATACAAATTCTAGAAGACATGTTAAGAGCGTGTGTGTTAGAGTTCAAAGGGTCTTGAGAGAAACACTTTCCATTAGTTGAGTCTGTTTATAACAATAGTTACTAGGCTAGCATTGAGATGGCACCTTTCGAAGCTCTTTATGGACGTCCTTGTAGATCACCTGTTTGTTGGGCTGAAGTTGTCATGCCCTGAAAATAATACAATAATTCAACCGTAAAGACTAATACAAAATGACATAAACAGAGTATTTGACTTTCATTAATCAGAGTCCATTTACAAAAGGGAACATGCATTACACATTCATAAGCCCTACCGTGAATCTATAGCTTGTGGCACCAAACTAAGTGATCAACTAAATAAATGCCCTACGGGCTTACATCTTTGCAAGACAGTTCTTGGTTACAACAAAAGTGAGCCTAGCTCAACACAATTTAAAACCCTTAGCTATATAAAAATAAATACAACATAATAGAAGCTCTTGCTCTCAATCCCTCCAAGCTACTGCCTTGGCGGAGGCATATCACCAGCACTTGAAAATAGTTTTTCCCAAATAGGGTGAGCCAAAGCCCAGCAGAAACAATCTAGTACAATATATGAACTTTAACAAGGTTATAAACATGATGCACATGGCCAATGCTCAAAATAAAATCATTTACAACTCTTCTTCCCAAATCCATATTATGCCAAGTATGATATCCCAATTCATTTTGTATCAATTCGTTTCATGTCATTTCATATCTCCTCAATTCATGAGTCATATCCATTGTTATCTAGACAACCTAACTAAGATTACAACTCAGTGATTTTCTTACCACACAACCATTACACACAAACACTTCAATTTGCCATTTTATGGAAATTTCATCTACGGGAATCAGCACCTATTTATACACAACGTTTTCAGGACTTTCACCCTGGACGCACAAGCCAACTTAATTCAATGGAGTCCATCCCCTTTCTCCTCCCAAACATGGAGTACCTCCAATTTCTTCTTCCGAACATCATACATATACAATGTATTAAACACAGTCATATTCAATGACAATCAATAAGAGATTGGTTTTAATTTACCTAATCCTCATGCAATTTGTACAACAATCATAGCTATCCTCCATCGATAGCCCAAAAAAAATATTTCTAAGCAGATATACAATCTTTTCAACAGATAAATTATTCAAATTTCCATAGGTGGGAGGTGATACACATCCAAATTCACTATTTATATAACCATTCATCTAATTTCATATTCCCATTTCCAATTTAATTATTTATACAAAATAATTACTTGAACATTTTAGGGTAAAACTCTTTTCTTTTTTTTTTTCTCTTTTTCCCCAATCTCATCCCAATCACCAAAAATCGACCATTTATAGCATAACCCAAGGTCATATCCATTCCCATAACCATTTTTAAGACATCCATTATAAAACCCTTCTTTGGAATTGAAACCCCAAACCCTAGGTTTGTTAAAATTACTTCACAACCCAATGTTTCTCATACATCAAGAAAATGACCAAGTTAAAACTCATAGAGAGTGTAGAAAGTCCATACCTCAAAGAGAGAAGACAAGCAAAGCAAAGAAGGAAGTCCAAAGATGCCGAAACCAAAGTCTATTCGAATCAAAACGATGCCCTTGAGGTGCTCTACCTTTTTAACAAAGGCACACAGGTAAAAAGATCACTAGATCTAGGTAAAAATGTAGAGAGAATGTGAGTTTTACAGAGAGAGAGTCCCGATCTAGGGTTTTGGTAGAAAAAGATGTGAATAAGTGATGTAAAAAGGTGCTTCTGCAAACTGATATATGCATAGTCTGCTCAAGCGCAAGAGTTGACACTCAAGTGTTAGACACAATAAGTTGTTCCGCTCGAGCGCAGAATACACACATTCAGTAGTTTTGCAAATAGAAGAACATTGCTTGAGCGCAATAATAGCCGCTTGAGCGCATACCTGCTCGAGTGTAGGAAACGCCGCTCGAGCATAGAATACGCTCTCCTAGTAGTTTTGTAGACTTGCAAAAGTACTGAGAGTTTGCAAAGCTGGCTCGAGCGAAGGAGCAAAAATCTGGGCAATAAAGATTTGAAAATCAAGTAACCAACCTGTTCCAAACACAACAACTACATTCCAACAATCAAGTTTAAGGAAGAATAAGGGGAAAAAGACATGAACAACCGTATAAGGTTATGAATCCCAAGTCCAAAATACAAAATGGATAGTGTCTAAATCAGAAACGTTATAGAGGTAGGGGGTTTACCTATGCTTGAGCCCGAGTTAGTTCGCGAGACTACCAAGAAAGTAGTTCTTATTCAGAATAGATTAGTCACGACTCAAAGCCGTCAGAAAAGCTATGCTGATCAGAGATGAAGGCTGTTAAATTGTAGACCGCCCAAACTCCGCTCTGCGCGCGATGGCGCGAATTGTAGTTCTAGCTACTACAGTTCAAACTCCTGTCACGGTTCTAAATCTAATCTCACAAAGTGCAATGTAAGACTGATAAATCACCAAAGAGTCCAAATCTGGCAAATTGCTTTGAAAAATCTATTTTAAATCAAAAGTGCCAAACATGGACTGTTTTACCAGATTTTAGAGTTGCCACCTAAATATTTTGTTTTGGGAAATTTAGGAAACCCTGACTCATGCCTAAGGCCACGTGTTCGTCATCACCAAAGTTGCCTCGGCTCGGGAACGTGGGTACGAGAGGGGAACGTCCTTAAATGAGCACCACCGCTCGCCCGATCTAAGGATCAGCCTCTACTAACATGATATGTTGTTTTTGAAAGCACATGTGTTCTTATTCCGGTTTATTAGGTAACTTACTATGTGATGCGCACAACACACAAGTATAGACTAAATCACTCAAGTTGGAATAGAACATCTCATGTTTGTTTTTCGAAAATGGTTTGAAGTTGCTACTCACAAGTAGGCTAAAGCGCGGATTTGCCACCAAACAAGGTGGGCTTAAAACAACATGATTTGCCACCTCAAGTGGGCTTAAAACTCACATTTCAATGAATCGTTCCAATTCAAGCAATGAAGCCTTCATCCATAGGCATTCATGCAGTTATATCAAATAAGCACATAGCCTCATGGCAAGCATGCTGTCATGGCAACACTCACACTCATGCATGGATGCTAAAGCATAAACACTTATAGTGTACTCCGAGCCAAAATAGAAGCTAGTTAGTAATCAGTGCATGATTCTATCTATGTTAAGATGCCTAATGCAACACATGCAAAATGTAGCTAAATAGGCTCGGCTATCTAAGATGGTATATGAATGCAACACTCGATAACATGCTTTGAAACACGTTTTCAAGTAGGTGTATTGAAATACAATGCAGTTTGAATGATGCCCCGAGCCCAGTGCATGCAAGACTAAATGAATGATACACGCATGCAAACATAAATATGCTAATTGAAACATGCCCTAAACTAACCATCGAAAGCTGATAAGTAAAAGGGAGAAAGACGTGGGGTTGGAAGACATTCACACACTCACGCACACTTATTACAAAATTGTGTCCTCTCGAAGGAGGGTTCGAATAATAAGCTAACTAGCTAATCTAAGCTAATTAAACTAACTATTACAAGACGAAACTAATTAACTAACAAGTTAACTAATTAGTTATTACAACACAAATGAATAGCTAAGTGCATTAACTACTTAAGTGCAGAACCAAATAGCTAACTATTTAAGCAAAGCAGTTGAAAGGAGCCTCGGGGCGAGAAGTGCATGCATGCTCGATCGCCTCGCTCGGAAATCCATTGCTGTGCCCTAAGTTGCCTCTGTTTGCATTTGATCTCAGAACACTGCACAAACCTCCAGATAGCTTCTACTTCAACATTGAGACCCCCTGGAGGGCTGCCGACCAGAAAAGGGTGGTGTAGACCACCTAAACATGCTACAAACCAGAAAAAGTGGTCGGCCAGCTACTTTTTCTGGTCTGCCGACCAAAAATTTTGCCCAACTCCATTTTTGCTGCAACAGAGAACAAGAAGGGGCACAACAGTGTATTTGCAAGGTATGCGTGCACAACCACCCTCCCTATCATTTCTTAAGCTCAAGGGAGTGCGGTACTTGACTCTCGGGCTACCAACCGAGCATCGCAATGCACGAATGCAAAAATAACACATAAGGGCCTTAACCTCTATCATGCTTGATCAAGAGGGCCGGCGACCAAGAAATGCTACACGTTTCATCACTTTAAGTATGAAACGTGCCACATTCCTTGTGTTTGGATTAACGTCCGATCCAAACACATGCAATGCAACTCAAGCATGTTATCTTGACATGTTTTACTAGGTCTCATTTTGTTTACACATTTTAAGCTTACCAATTAATCCTTTAATTGATTTGTCCAAATGTGATTGTCCTCTAATGGGAAAGATGGTCTAAACCACAAGTACCTTAAGCATGAAAGAAGCCTCATGCTTTTGGTTAGTAGAAGTCCTCGAGAGAAGGCTAAAACCATTAGGCATGAGAGCCTCAATTTCATGCTCAAGCCAACAAGGGGCTCAATACCTCTTTCAAAACAAATGAAGGAGTAAACAATGGAGTGCAATGGCATGTATTCCAGCATTGAAATGAGATGCTAAAGACCTTGAAATCATGCAAACAAACCATGGAATACATGCTAAGGGTCAAGAGCATTGAGGCTAACAAAGAGCATAGCACAAAGGGGCATGCAATATCAAAACAACCAAACCAGCCCAAAACCGAGCTACAACAGGCCAAAACAGTGGCTAAAATGAACCGAGAAGATAGCATGAAAAGCAAGAAAATGATGTTCATGCATTGGCTCATAAACGAGGCATAAGGCTCAACTCTCAAACACAATTAAAGAGCGATATATATAAGTGTATGATGGAAGTATATGCTCTGAAATACTATGCCAAATGATGCCAAGGCATGCAAATAGCTCAAATAAAGCATGCCAAGAGACTTGAAATACAAAGCTAGTCAAGGGCTTTACACTACAACCATGCTAATCAATGCTCAAATGACCTTATGCACTCAAAACAGACCTAAGAAAGGTCGAAATGGTAGCAAAAACATGCTAGACTTGCAGCATAGATGGCAAGAAAAATATGCTCCCGTATTAGCTCACAAACAAGGCATAAGGGCACAACTCTTAAATACAATTAAAGAGTGATAAACATGGGAGTATGGAAAAGATATAAGCTCTGAAATTCCATGCCATATGATGTCAAGGCATGCAAACATCACAAGTATAGCAAGGTAGGGACCTCAAAACTCAAGACTAGTCAAGGCATTTGCACTATAGCTATACAAAACATGAGTCATATGACCAAGGCAGCCCAAAACAGTCCTAAAGCAAGTCAAAATAATGCTAAAACATGTATGGAGTATAGCCAAGGCAAGCTAGCATGAAGGGCCAAAACACCAAGTACACTAGGCTAATGGGCAAGATTGCACTACAAGTGCACAAACCAAGAAAGAGGTGACTCCACCAACCAAAAAAAGAGTTATGGCATGTCAAAATAACACCAAAAATGGGCTGGAGTGGAGCCAACATATGCTAGATTAATAGGCTAAACCATCAAGTAAGGTAGGCTAGCATGCAAGTTTACACTACAAGTGCAAGACGCATGCCAGAGGTGACCAAACCAGCCCAAAACAGAGTTATGGAAGGTCCTAAAAGTCACAAAAAAGTGCTCAAACAAAGCCTCAAGAAGATAGAAATACATGCTCTTTTGATGGGCCATCAATGCATGCAAACATGACAAGAGGAGGGGGGACCACCCCCTCCCATTTTGGGCCTCAAAACTACCTTTCCACAATCGAAATTCCTTTGGAATTTAGTGGTTTTAAGGCCAAAAGGAAGTTGTTTGTAAAGCTTGAAAGATAGCCCAAAAGGCCTTACAAGCCAAGGAGCAAAAGGAAAGAAACACTCCCTAGCCAAACAAGCCTTTAAACCACCATTTTTATGCCTCGAAATAGAGTTTTTGATAGTCCAAAACCAGCCCCAAAATAGTCCAAAAACAATGGAAAAAGGGTGGTGAAGCAAGTGTGCAAAACAAGTACAAAAAGGGAGAGTTATACCTCTTGAAAATGGTTTGAAGTTGCTACTCGCAAGTAGGCTAAGTCGCGGATTTGCCACCAAACAAGGTGGGCTTAAAACATGATGATTTGCCACTTCAAGTGGGCTTAAAACACATATTTTGATGAATTGTTCCAATTCAAGCAACGAAGCCTTCATCCCCAGGCATTCATGCAGTTAAACACTTAAGCAGTTAGCCTCATGGCAAGCATGCTATCATGGCAGTCACTTACACACATGCAACGATGCTAAAGCGTAAACGCTCGCAGTGTACTCCGAGCCAAAAAAGAAGCTAGTTAGTAATCCATGCATGTTCCTAGCTATGTTAACAATGCCTAATGCAATACATGCAAAAATGCAACTAAGATAGGCTCGGCTATTCTAAGATGTCATGTGAATGCAACTAGATAACATGTATTCAAATTAGTATTGAAATACAATGCAGTTTGTATGATGCGCCGAGCCCGGTGCATGCAAGACAAATGAATGATGCACGCATGCAAAGCATAAGTATGCTAATTCAAACATGTCCTAAAACTAACCATCAAAAGCTGGTAAATAAAAGAGTGAAAGACATGGGGTTGGAAGACATGCATCACACACACGCACACTTATTACAAAATTCGCCCTCTCGATGGAGGGTCCGAATAATAAGCTAACTAGCTAATCTAAGCTAATTAAACTAATTATTACAAAACGAAGCTAGTTAACTAACAAGTTAACTGATTACAAACACAAATGAATAGCTAAGTGCATTAACTACTTAAGTACATAACCAAATAGCTAACTAGCTAAGCAAAGCAGTTAAAAGGAGTCTCGGGGCGAGAAGTGCATGCATGCTCGATCGCCTCGCTCGAAAATCCATTACTATGCCCCAACTTGCCTTTGTTTGCATTTGATTTCAGAACACTGCACAAACCTCCAGATAGCTTCTACTCCAACATGGAGACCTCCAGGAGGGCTGTCGACCACTTAATGGTGTTGTAGACCACCTGTAGACCACCTAAACATGCTACAGACCAGAAAAAGTGGTCGGCTAGCTACTTTTTCTGGTCTACCAACCAGAAAATTCTGCCAAGCTCCAGTTTGCTGCAACAAAGAACAAGAAGGGGCACAACAGTGTATTTGCAAGGTATGTGTCACACCCCAAACCCACCCCTAAAAGTTTGGGCATGATCACTTCAGAAACGGACATCAAATTCAATATGTATAACATATGGGGCCTGAACGGAAGCATTTAACAGCATAAAATAATATCCATTGAGTTAATACCAACATGCCAGGATCATACACGTAATATCAGGTAATTTATAGCACAATAAACACACATGTAGTTATATATGTATACACAAATATACAGACCCATCCCCGAGTCTGAGGATGTAACAAAACTAGGTTAAGAGAAGTTAATCATGTTTTACAACATCAGACAAAAGATTTAGTGCACCAAGCTAAAAGCTCTGCAAGGATTCCACAAAAATGAATGAGCTTCGTCTAAATGTTTGGTCGTGGTGAAATGAGCAAAAGACAAGTGGTCTAAGCCGGACTAGGACTGACCTCTGGATTGACTACCTACAGAGACAGACATAACACGGAATGAGCGAAGCTCAGTGAATAATAGCACTTAAACAATGCAATGATTAACTTGAACTATAATGTATATAAATGTAGAGAACATATGATTAATCTTATTCTGTAACCATTTCCAGAACGGCCTTGGGCCCAGTCTTTAAACAAAGTGGCTTCAAGCCCAGTAACATACAGAATGGCCTTAGGCCTAATAGATTTTACAGATCGGCCTTAGGCCAACGGAGTTTACAGATTGGCCTTAGGCCTAACAGATTTTACAGATTGGCCTTAGGCCCAGATATCAACAAAGCAGAGTAATTTCAGAGTCGTACCAATGCACGTAGATTTTCCAATCATTTATAAATGTTAACGTAATTAACTCGTGAAGAACAGAGCGTTAATAATAATTATTAATGGTAGGTAAATGTACAACTGTAGTACTAGTACTCACTGTGCTGTAGCGGAGCGATTGTTCCTCTTGGGTTGTGACCTACACACATGCACAACTCATAAATTAGTTCATTTTCCTTTTTAAATCATTTTCTGATTCGTTTCGGTTCGAATAAATTTACAAACATTTAAAGGCATCAAATACAGATTTCAATAATATCAGAGGGTCAAACACGTAAAATAGAGCAGACTGAATTTCTCAGCATGGGCAACACGTGCGGCTGTGAGCCCTGCACGTGCGGTAGTGGTTCCCGCACATGCGGCAGTGAAGCCCCGCACGTGCCTTTTTTCTAGTAGCCAAAGACCCAAAATCCTCAGTTTTCCGCATGTACGGCCATGACCTCCGCACGTGCGGCCATGAGCCCCGCACGTACGGCGATTTGCCCTGTTTTGCAGTTCGAAATTCAAGCAACTTTTCAACTTGGCAAACTCAATACAAAGCATAAAATAAGGGGAAATTAATGCAATATAATGGCTCAACATTACAGTAACATGGGTTACAAGTGTGTAATGCTACACGGATCATAAGTCACAAGCTCAATTAAGTTAACCCTTTTCAATTTCACAACCACAACCCAATTCCCTTAAACATACAAACAATACACATGCATAAACATGTAATTTCAACATGAGAATTCAAGGAATTTGTCATAATTTCTCCATATACTCCAAAGTACCTCCAAACAACTAAATGCTAAGAATGCTTTCCAATGAAACAATTGACACACACTTGATCTCAAAGACAACTCTAGCTTGCATGAAAGTATTCTTACCACACTTAAGAAGAGGTTAAAGAGAGATTATTTAAGATGATTCATACATACCTTGGTTCAATCTCTACAAACCCTCGCAACTCCCTAATCTTCTCCCTTGATGAACTTCTCATCTTCCTCTCTAACTCTTTTCTTCTAACTCTCTCTCGGGAGATGTTTATGAAAATGGCTTCCAAGTCAAATGTTTAAAGAACATAGATATATATACAAAAGGTAAATAAAGACGAAATCCAATCAGTTTAATCATCCCAAATCAAAATTTCACAGAAAATCATATTATGACCTAAAAATCATGTTGATCTCAAATATTACATCAATGTCAGATTATTAAGCTTCTAAGGCTCTCAATTTCTGATCTACAGATCTCAATTGTAACAGATACTTCTTTTCTTATACAGATATGAATTTATAAACATAGGATTCACTCAATTAAACTTAATTCCACATGGAATTTCACAATAGGCATATAAATGCACAAAATAAGGAACTGAAAGCACACCAGAAAACATGTACGAGGGTCGGGGTATTACAGTATGTGTGCACAACCACCCTCCCTATCATTTCTTAAGCTCAAGGGAGTGTGGTACTCGACTCTCGGGCCATCAACCAAGCATCGCAATGCACGATGGCTGACAAGCCAAGTTTGCACAATTCAATGCCAATGAATGCACAAATAACACATAAGGGCCTTAACCTCTATCATGCATGATCAAGAGGGTCGACGACCGAGAAATGAGGCACGTTTCATTACTTCAAGTATGAAACGTCCCTCGATCCTCGTGTTTGGATCAACGCCCGATCCAAACACAATGCAATGCAACATGAGCATGTCAAGTTAGAGTCCTAAAGCATGAAAGCTAGTGAAGGATACAACACAAGGCCTATGTAATGCAATACTCCATGGATCAAATCAACCCTAAACAAATCTCATGCATGCCAAAACAGTGGCCAAAATGCTCTAAAATGATGGCATGAAAGGCTAGATAATGCATGCTCATGTATTGGCCCATCAACTAAACATAAGAGCACAACTCTCAAACATGATTAAGAAGTGACAAACATGGAAGTGTGACAACACTATATGCTCTGAAATCAGGTGTGAAACGATGCCAAATCATCCAAACAACACAAGCATAGCATGCTAGAAGGCCTAAGGCACAAGGTTACTAAAAGGGACTGCACAAGAGGCATGCAATACATGGCACAAATGATTGAACCAGTCACAGACAGAGCTCAATTAGGTCAAAACAAAGACCAAAACATGCTGAGATGAGAGCTCAAAAGCCTAGGCATGCATGCATACAAGTTAGGCCATAAGAGAGGCACAAAGGCATAACCCTTAAAAGCACTCAAAGAGTGAAATAAGTGAGAACATGGCAATGAAATATGCTCTAAAATAACATGTTAAATGATGCCAAATCATGCACATGTCACAAATGAAGCATGCTAGGAGGCTCAAAGCTTGAAACTAGCATAGGCACTTGCACTATAGCTATACAAAGCAAGCCCCGAAAGGCCAAGAACACCTAAAACAGTCCTAAAGCATGTCAAAACAATGCCAAAACATGCATGAAGTGTAGCCAAAACAAGCTAGCATGGTAAGCCAAAACACCAAGCATGCAAGGCCAATGAGCATGATTACACTACAAGTGTAAGAAGCAAATGAGGGATGCTCTAACCAACCAAAGAAAGAGTTGTATCATGGAAAAATAAGACCAAAAACACACTGAGATGGCATCCCACAAGCTTAGACAAGATGGCATACGTATTGGCTCATGTTTAAGGCATAAAGCACAACCCTCCAAAAGCATTGAAAGAGTGATAAACATGAGACTATGGAAAAGATATAAGCTCTAAAATTCTATGCCAAATGATTCCAAGGCATGCAAACATCACAAGTATAGCATGGTAGGGGCCTCAAAACTCAAGACTAGTCAAGGCATTTGCACTATAGCTATACAAAACATGAGTCATATGGCCAAGGAAACCCAAAATAGTCCTAAAGCATGTCAAAATAATGCTAAAACATGTATGGAGTATAGCCAAGGTAAGCTAGCATGAAGTGCCAAAACACCAAGTACACTAGGCTAATGGGCAAGATTGCACTACAAGTGCACAAACCAAGCAAGAGGCGACTCCACCAATCAAAAACAGAGTTATGACATGTCAAAATAACACCAAAAACATGCTTGAACAAAGCTAATTCAAACCCCAAGAGCATGCTACTTTGTAAGGCTAACAAGGCTAGTGAGCAAGATTTGCATTACAAGCATACAAAGCAAGACTCAAAGGACCAAACCAGCCTAAAACAGTCCAAAACATGCCAAATAACAGGCAAAAATATGCTGAAACTAAGCCATAAAAAGATAGAAAAGCATGCTCACATGTTAGGCTACCTACTCATGCAAACAAGATACAAGGAGGGGAGGCCACCCCCTCCTATCTTGGACCTTAAAACATGGCTTTTGTCACTGAAAAACCTCTGATTTTCAGTGGTTTAAAGGGCCAAAAAATTTAGTTTAAAGGTGGTAAGAAGTTGCACAAAAGGCCTCACAAGCCAAGGAACAAAAAGGGAGAACAACCCCCTAACTCACCAAGCCTTAAACTACCATTCTTACACCCTAAAAACAGAGTTTTTGACAGTCCAAAACCAGCCCCAAAATAGTCCAAAAACAATGGAAAAAGGGTGGTGAAGCAAGTATGCAAAACAAGTACAAAAGGGGAGAGTTATACCTCTTGAAGCCAAGCACACTTTAGAGCAACAAAACAAGCTTAAACCAAGCTAAAATCCTCTTCTTGAGCTCCAAGAAGGTCCAAAGTTATCTCAGCCCAAAGGTGGAGGTATTTGGTCAAGGATTGTTATGCAAAAGCTAAGGGCTTGTATGCAAACTAGAAGTGATTCCCCACTTGTATGCACAAGAGTGCAAGAGAGAGAGAGAGTTCTAGAGAGAGAGAGGTTTTTTAGAGAGAAAGGCTCCCAAATCTTCCAACCTTGCAAAATATGAGATATATCTTCCATATATAGCAATTCAAGAGCTTTGGGTCGGAAATATCTGAATTGCAAATATCTTATGCAGTACACAACAGCTGGAGAGGAAATATCTGGGAATTCTGGGCTTTCTGGAAATTTCTAGTCGACCGACCACTTCAACTGGTTGGTCTACTTTTTTTGGTCTGCAAGGATCATGTCTGGTCGGCATATGGTCGGCATGCTCCATTTGTAGTTGGCATACTCCCTTAGTGGTCTGCAGTAAAAATAAGTCCTGGTCCCCGACTTGAAGCAAGCCTAAGTCCTTCATCTAGATGCCTTTTCAGGTCATTCTTATGTCTAGAATGAAGCCCCAGAAGTAAGCTTTCCAATGGTGGCATCCTTGCATCAACATTCGAAGTGTGCTATGAGATATCCCTCTTTTAATGAAGACTGCTCAGTTTCAGTCCAACCGGATTGATGTATCTCCCTTATCCGGACTCGGCTTCAAGAGATTCTTGAGTGCAAAATGAAGCCCCGAAAGTAAGCTTTCCAATGGTGGTGGCCTCATAGCCGAAATCTAAGTATTCAAAAGGATAGGCCTGATTTAGCGAGGGATGCTCGACTCTCTCTTAGCAATTCATGCCCATCTTCTTCTCTAACTTGGTTTCTTCCCTCTTCTCCTCTTTTATTCAACTCCAAACCCCCAAACAAGATGTTTTTGAAGATTTTTTGAAGATTTCATTTCTCTTTCATTCATTTCTACTTTGTCCCTGCTCTGTTTACCGAAAAACGCAACATTTAACAAAATGCGAGCGTCAGAACACCGTAGAATCATTTTTCAAAAATTATTTTGAAAGAGAGGGTTTTAAGGTCTAAAACCTTTGGTCAAAATAGTTTTGGTCCAAAAATGGGATATAAGGTTTGGATTTGACTCTCTTCTTGCCAAAGAAATCGAACCTTTGCACTGCACAACTTTCAACACCAAGTAAACCATCAGTAGCGCCCAAGTCTTAAGGGCGGTCAAAAATGGGGTGTCTACATCTTTGAAGTAGAAGACCATGTGTAGTTGGTTTTTCGTGCTCTTCGAAGGGGTTTATTCTCCTCAGGTACAATAGCCTTACAGTTCGGACTCCTGTGGTTTTGAATCTAGTTTCACAAGTATTATGTGAAATAGAAAAAAATAAATGAAAGTCCAAATCCGGAAAATCCTAGAAAATCCATTAATCATCATAGATGCCAAAAATGAATTGCATTACCAAATTTTAGAGTCGCCACCTAAATATTTTTGGGAAATTTAGGAAACCCGTGACTCATGCCAAAGGCCACTTGTCCATCATAACCAAATTTGTCTCAGTTCGAGAACTTAGGTATAAGAGGGAAAGGTCATGAATTGAGCACCCCCCTCACCCGATCAAAGATCGGCCTCTACTAAACATGATGTGAATTTTATCAACATTATATGTTATTGTTCTGATTTTATTATGCTAACTTACTATGTGAGGCACACAAGTATAGACAGCTTCACTTGCTTTTGAAATGACTTGATTTTATGTGATTCGTTTTTTCTTTTATTAACAATTTTGAGTGCACACAACTCAAAAGGAAAGAAATGAGCTCGTACATACATTTGATCAAAATCATCCCCAATACAAGTAAAATAACCTTCATCCACAGGCATTCAAACAATTCATTTTGAGTAAGTACGTAGCCTCATGGTAAGATGCTAAGCATGGAAACAATCACACACATGAATATGCTGAAGCCAAAAATGCTCACTTAGTACTCCATGGCAAGCCAAAGAAAAAGAAAGTAATTAGAAAAATGGATGACCTTATCAATGCACATGACTACTGCAACACATATAAGAGTGAAACTATTAGGTTCAGCTCATTATGTCATATGGATTAACTCAAAGCATACGGTAATGCACATATTCAAGCAAGTAGGAAATAACAATGATATTAAAAAAAAATGATGAACCGAATCTTAATGCATGCAAAAATAGATGCAAAGCATGGCAATGATATGAAATAAAAACATGATATTACATACAACAACAGTAAGCATGTAAATAAAAGGGAGAAAGAAATGGGGGTTGGAAGACATACATCACATATTACAAATTTGCCCTCTCACAAGAGGGTCCGAATGGCCTAATTAACTAATTATTACAAACACTAATGAATGAACTAATTATTACAAAATAAATATCAAAGCTACTAATCTAATGGACTTGAATGAGCGATGAGTCATATGCGCACAAGCGAGAACATCCTCCGGAAATCTTTCTGTTTGTTGCCAGAAGTTGCCTTGTTAGTAATTAGACCACAGTTCTGTTTTGGCCTCAAAATCTGCTTTGTTTTGCTGGAAAATTACCACTACCGTACAACATTCTTGGCCAGCCAGCCGGCCTGATCAAGTGGTCGGCCGTACATAATAATGGCCGGTCGGCCACTGTTTCTGAGGAATACCCTGCTGCAACAGAAATAGAACAGAGCAAAACAGAGTGTTTTCAAAAGCTGTTCATCCTCCATGCTCCTTCCTATCATGAAGATTTCAAGGAGGGAGTAGCTTTGCTTTCCAAATCATCAATCATTGCAAAATTATTGCATGATGATGTAGACACCCCATTTTTGACTTCTCGCAAGGCTCGAGTGCTTTGCCCGGTACAGTCGATGATGAAAGTGGTGTTGTGCGTGGTTCGAGGTCTCAATGAAAGGGCCATGTTTAATGTCATGACCCGAACCCGCCCCCATGGGTTAAGGACATAACCGGCCAATAATCATGAGATTATCGACGGCCTCAAGCTAAACCAAACGTATTTAACAGAGTTGATGGGGGCCAAACGGAAGCAATTTTAAAAACTTTGTCCTTAGAGCTGTGCTTATATGGCACGTCAAAACGAACCATATGCATAGACATTAATAACTCACAACTCAAAACAGTGGCATAAATTCTGTACAACAGGATCATCCAAAAGTACTTCAACCCTAGGTAACTATGTACAAACATATACAAAACTTCGCCAACATGACAAAATATAATTACAGAACAAAGGGGGCGAAGATGGGTCTCGTACGTGAGACACAAGGGCTGACTTTCCAAAACCTATGTTGATCCACTTAAGCTTCACTGGGGCTGGGTCTGGACCTTCCTTGGCTCACCTACTAACACATGAATGAGCGTGAGCGAAAGCCCAGTGAATCATATCAAGTAAAGGAAAAGCATTGCAAAATTATACAACAGACGGCCTTGGGCCCAATCCTTTCATGTCCAAACTGGCTCATAGGCCTTTCATATCAAACTGGCTCATAGGCCTTTCGTTCCAAACTGGCTCATAGGCCTTTCATATCAAACTGGCTCATAGGCCTTTTATGTCAAACTGTGTCCACCATTCAAATTAATGAACTTTACAAAACTTACATAGAAGTAGCAATTGGACAATAACATATGTCAGATATTACTCACAGTGATCGGTTGATTGGTTCGCCCTAGAACTTGACCCTACACATGCCATGAACATAAAAGGGTCACTAACAATTCAATCCATTCAAAATTCACATTTTTCCCTTTAGGCTTCATTCTTATCTCTTTAACTCAATTACAATGCTCAATGTATGCCTAAGAGTGTTTAGAAGTGAAAGGGAACGGAAAACAGAACACAGAGTGCATTTTCAAAATTTCAGAAAATAGGGTCCTCGCTCGAGCGTAGACTTCCCCGCTCGAGTGGACCCTTAAGGCCTGCAAAAGTACTGGATGCATCAAAATTATGTTCGATCGCGAACTATGGCGCTCGAGCAGAAGGCCTCTCTACATGGATCCACGCTCGAGCGTGAACTCCCTTGCTCGAGCAGACACCATGTCTGCAAAAAGTGCTGGGAGCACGAAATTCACGCTCGAGCGGCAGTTTCCCCGCTCGAGTGGTAATCAAACTTTCTAGAAATTCCAAAACTGTTCTTGGAGTTCAAATTCGATGTTCAAAGGTCTCAATTCATGATTTTTGGCTAAAACTTCATATATTTATGTACTAACATGGTACAAACACCAATTTACATCACAATGGAGCTCAATTTCACAATTTAATCACATGCATGACCCAAACTAACTCAAACTCAACACCAACATGCTCAAATTCAACAATCCAGCCTTACACCCCCATTATTTGCACATGCATGTGGGAGATGCTCATCATTTACAACTTAATTGGTGAAGAGGTGATCAAAACATGAGTTTCATTTAAAATTGCACATGGATTATACATTCTTATGCTCAAACATGCAATTTCAAAGTACTTCCTCACATGCATGTGCATAAAGACTACCAAATCAACAAAACCAACTTGATGTCATTATGAACAATCTATTTTATGTTCCCTATCAACGTTCAACTTGAATTCACAAAGATTACAAACTAAGATGCACAAATTCACTGACCTAGGAGCCTTAGTCGTCCCAAATTAAGGTTAATTCTTGAGTTAGACTTCAAATCTCCAAGTCTCAAGACCAAAATTGTACAATTCTTCTTTCTCTCTCTCTATATTCGGCTTTCTCTCTCAATTTTGAGTCCAAGATCAGCCACAATGCAACTAAGGAGGAGAACTGAAGTGTAGTGCCTCTTTACAACAACTTCCACTAAGTCCATTATATTATTAATAACAATTGGGCACTAATTCATCAATTAAAGCGATTTAATCTGACCCTAATAAATTTTCAATTAAATTTCACCGTAGGCTCTAAAAATTATGCCAATCACAATGGCGCAATAAATTTCAGATTCTGTGGCCGATAAGGCCTCTAATTTAATCTCCAAAGTAGATAATCAAACAGATATTCCTACGGTGAACAGATAGAAATTCAAAACCACATATATTCGCATAATTAGCACACAAAATCATGTCAAGCACATAATCATGTTTAAATTAAGGACCGATTAGCATATTACGGAACGGGGGTATCACATTTAAGCTCTGAAACAATCCCAAACTTTCTATATTCCCACTAATTATACCCAAAAATCCATTTTTACACATTGTGCCACCTTATGCTGAGTCTGAAACAGAAAAACAGCGAACACATTGAGGCCAGACCGTGCCTTATTGACGCTCGGCCGTGGCTGTTGAAGGTCGGTCGTGCCTTAGTAGCGAGAAACACTGTTCTAGGAGGGAGTTCACCAATTGTCCATTTTTGAAGATATTTATGACCTCCCTTGCTCAAATTTTATAAAAAGAAGCTGTTTTGAGGGTTAAAGAATTTCTAAAAAGCCTCTACACCTTCCTGAGAGCTCCTTCTTCTTTTGCAAGTAATCCTGTGAACAAGCTTATCACCTTGAACCTATATCCATACACTATATACACCTTCACACCTTAGCCTAGGAACCTTGGTTGAGCCTTGAACACCATAATTCAAGCTTGAGAGTGTGTTGGGACTTAGTTTGATTCATAAACAAAGAGCTACCTTTGTCAAGAGGTATAAGCTTGCTATTTACTCTCTTGCTTTCATTTCTATCATTTACTAACTAGTTCTTGTAGTTTTGTGCTGTTTTGATTCTCTTCCAAGTGTTTAAGTTTGGGTTTGGAGAGCTACCAAAAGGGTAGAGAGAGTTAACACTCTTTCTTACATCTTCACCTATAGCTCAAACCCTTGCTTTTGCACCCTTTCCTTTGCTTTCTAAATTATTTTTCAGAGTTTAAAAAAGGCTAAAAATCATACTTTGAGGTTTCAAAAGTGGAGGGGTTAGCCACCCCTCCTTGTTCTTGCTTACTAGCTTTGTTTTCTCTTTTTGTTGATTAGCATTTTAGGCTCTTTTCATATACTTTGAGCCACTATTTTTCACCCACTAAGGGCTGTTTTAGGGCTGTTCTAGGTTGTTTAAATAGTTCATGCTTTGATTAGCTTGATTGTTGTCTCATAAGTTTGCATACATAGCTTGTTGTATATTGTTATAAGCTTTTCTTTAACTAACTTCCATGTTTAAGAACTTCATTTTAATAAATCAACTTGCTATTCATTTCTTTCATTTGAGAGTTGTTTCAATCGGTTGATGGTTATTCAAAACGTAAACTAGCGATTTATGCTTAATGGCTTAATCTCTACAGAGGTTCATTGTCAACGGCGTAGTCTCCTTTTCATGTTGAGAATCACCTCCCGTTGACATATTTCTCACTTAGTGGACGTAATCTTTAGTGGATATAACAATCATCTTGGATTTAATGTATTAAAAAATGGCAAAGACTAATGAATTTGGCTTAAAATGAACCAACCCACATAAAGAAAATGAGTTATATTGCTTGGGTTCGACCGAACGTTATTCCGAATCCATTGTGTCAAGGGTTGTCTTATATCAATTCATGATGTTTTGATGAACCTTGAAGCGTCTCTAGCTCCCTCTTTGAGTTCACTCAATGATAGGAGGGAGGGGTGGTTATAGTTCCTT
This sequence comes from Camellia sinensis, assembly GCF_055761805.1. NCBI lineage: Eukaryota > Viridiplantae > Streptophyta > Magnoliopsida > Ericales > Theaceae > Camellia > Camellia sinensis. The sequence continues at coordinate 139,658,899 of NC_138969.1, read as the reverse complement.
TCATTTATTGATTTTGTCCAAATTGTACCCGAAATCATCAAGCAATCAACTTGTTCAATGATGGTTTTGGAAACAATTCCAACCTTCTTTCGAGGCTTTCCCATGACAGAGAAGTGTGAGAGGGACAAACAGAGTCTAGAACAACTCTGTGTGCACTGTTTTCACTACATAGTACAAAACAGAATTTTGCATGAAATTAAGGCATGACCGGCCCTTTTGGGGCCCGACCGGGCCTCATTGAGGCACGGCTGGCCATCAATGTTTGGTCAACAGTGTATTTTGCAGAAAACATAGAGCAGTGGCTAAAGGTGAAACAGAGCAAGCCTAAGTAGATAGAGTTGTTCTTGGACACTATGCATGCAACCTTTATGCATCCTTGCTTACCTTAATGTTATAGATTAATGCTCTAATTATTAGCGTTGTAATTATTATTGTTGTCATAATTAGTCTTGTTAATTATTAGTGTTGTAATAATTATTAGTGTTTATTTGTAAACTAGTATAGCTAATTAACTTAGATAGTTAATTTACTTCTCATTATTATCCTCGTTGTAATAGAGTAATTAGCTAGTTAATTCTTTGCTTATTCATGCATTCGGTTTTGTAACAATTAGTTTAATTCGGACTTTCAGACTTTGATTTGCACCCTCTTGTATGAAGGCAATTATGTAATAAGTTGTATGTCTTCCAACCCCACGTCTTTCTCTATTTTACTTACTTGCTTACGATGGTTAGTATAGGAACATTATTTTTCAAATTAGCATTCTTATGCTTTGCATACATTGCCTTGCATGCATCCAAGACTCGGCTCATCATGCTAACCTAATATCAAATGTTCAAATTCATTACTTAAATATGTGCTTTATTGCATGTCTTGAATGAAATCATATGCCATGCTCATAGCCGAGCCTACAAATTACATAATGTATGCATTGTATTAGTCATATTGCATTAATTAGGAACATGCATATTTTTCTAATTATTTTGCTTTGTTTTGGCTTGGAGTACTAGGTGAGCAATTTTGAGTTCTTAGCATATCGCATGAGTATGGTTGTTACCATGTCCAAGCATACTTCCATGAGGCTAATTGCTTAAATGATATAACTGTTTGAATGCTTGTGGATGAAATCTAGTTGCTTGAATTGGGATAGTTTGATTAATGTCTATTTTAAGCCCACTTTTTTCAAGTGGCATATTCACAAAACAAATTTTCAAATAAAACACGGAAGCAAATGCTCCAATTGTTGTAAATTAGTCTACATTTGTGTGTGCGTCACATAGTAAAAAATATCTAATAAACTCAAAACAAGAGCATATAACGTACATAAAAATTACATCATGATTAGTAGAGGCCGATCTTTGATCGGGTGAGTGGGGTGCTCAATTCATGACCTTCTCCTCTCGTACCTAAGTTTTCGAACCGAGACACTTTAGTGATGACGGATAAGTGGCCTTTGGCATGAGTCTCGAGTTTCCTAAATTTCTTAAAAATATTTAGGTGGCGACTCTAAAATCTAGCAAAGCAGTTCATTTTTTGGCATTTGATTCAAATATCAATTTTCCAAAAGAATTACCGGATTTGGACTCTTTTGTGTTTTCACTGTTTCACATTATACTTTGTGAAATCAGATTTAGAACCACGGGAGTCCGAACTGTGGGGCTATTCGTATCCGAAAGGAGCACAAAAATTCGAGCCACAAATGATCTTTAAAAGCAAAAGGAAAAGACTTGGCTAAACACAAAACAGAGTTATTCTCCTTATCTCCTTCCTATCGTGAAATGTATTCAAGGAAAAGGTAGACATGCTTCACAGATCATGAAACATCACAAGATAGTATGTGATGATCATAGAGCACTAAAATGGAAACAATTCAAGAATTATTGTCAACTTCTCTCCTTACTCATGAAATAAGGATGAAACATCCATTTTCATGCTTCAAAGTGGAACTAGGAGAGAGTTTTCAACACTTCTCAATAAATAGCTCTCTAGGAGCAATAAAGCAAGTAAGAGAAAAAAATCAAGAAGCAAGCTATCTATTAAAGCTTGAACACACAACTTGCTAAAGTTGTTGACAACTCCTTTTTTTCATGGAATAAGGATGGGACATTCATTTCCATGTTTCGAAAATGATCGATAAGAGAGTTTTTCAATACTTTCAACACGGAAGCTACTATCTAGCTTCAAGGTGGACAACAATTATGAAAGCAAGGAATTTAACACTAGTTAATCAAACTTGTGGTGGGGTGGCTACGTTTAAGCTCTAATCCTCCCATGACCACAAGGTTCCAAGAGACAAAATGAAAGCTATAACAATGTGAAACCAATTAAATCAAACGTATTAGCCGCTATATCCTAAACACGCCAATCTGAGAGAACTTACAACAGCACAAATATGATATTCAAAGCATAGGAAGTAAGAGCACATGTAGCAGGGAGGACTAGGACCCTTTTATAAGCCCATATTCAATTCATATCACACAAAAAACAATCTAAAAGCAGTGCTAAAAGGTACTAAAATTTAACCAAATGAAGTGGGGAAAAAAAAAAAAGGAAAACAAAAATGAAAGAAAACAAAGGGGTGCACAACTAGTGAACTAGCCAATGAAAGGGTGGCTAGCTTACTCACTTTAAACTTAAAATAGCTCTGAAATCAGTATGTAACGAAAAAGAAAAGAGAGAGGAAAGATGGTGAAAGAGTTCAAAATTCACCTCTTGAAAGAGAGGATGAGCTTCTTAGTTAGCAAATCTCACTCTCAACATTCTCAAGTATCTGAAATTAAGTTCAATAACCTCAGCAAAAGCTTCAAGTTTAAGCTTATATGGTGTATCTATTGTGTATGTATATTGCAAGAGAGAAGAGAAGTGTGTTGGACAAGCTATAGGCTCTTAGAGATTTTTTTTAACCCCAAACCATAAGGGGGGTGCTGTATTTATAGAAAAATAGCTTCTTACGTCAAAAATATCTGTAAAAAAGACAGCTAGTCCAAAGCATATGCATGGGAGCAGCTGGCTGTTGCAAAATATCTGCTGCGCTAAACATGGTTGGTCGACCATCAGGATATACAGCCGACCCAATGAAAATGGCCTACCGGCCATCTGTTGGCCAACTGTTCTCTGAGTGGTTAAGCTAGAAAAAAAAAAAAAAAAGGTTTCGGTCAAAATGAGGTGCAAGGTTTAGGTTTTAAAGCTCAAAACTGAATTTTGTTGAAGATTCAAACGATTACACAGCGTAACATTTCATCATCGAGTGTTTAGAGTAAAGCGCCTAAGTCTTAAGGGCGGTCAAAATGAGGTGTCTACACCATATATTTCTAAAAATCTCGCCTATGTGGGGGTTGATGAGGTTTGGTAGAAGCGGAAAATATTCTCCCCAATTTATTGGTTCTTTTGACATCATCGAGTGGATAGGAGAAGTTGTGTATCGTCCTACCTTACCACCACAATTGTTAGGAGTGCACAATGTATTCCATTTGTCAATGCTCTACAAGTATGAGCCCAATTCTTCCCATATACTAGATTGGACGGATATTAAAGTTGATAAGGATGCATTTTATGAGGAAAGACCGATTCAAGTTCTAGATACCCAAGAGCAAATATTGAGGGGTAAGACCATTCCATTAGTCAAGGTGTTGTAGTGTCATCACGGTGTTAAGGAAGTGACTTGGGAGCGTGAAGGCGAGGTCTGCAAGAAATACCCAGATTTATTCCAAAATATGTGATGTATCCACTCGTATTGTTTTTCCATTGATATCTGGTAAACTGAGCGTAAACCATATTTTCTCATTCTTTTTCCTTCTGTTACTACTAGAAATGGTTTGTTCTCCATTTGAGGATTGTTAAGAACTTATGATTATTACATTGTCATCATATTATTAATGTTGTGTTGAGGATTGACATTATTTCAGGGGTGAAATCCCTCAAGGGAGGGAGATTGTGACAATTTGTTTCAAGTGACCGCTCACCGCTCGAGCGGAGATGAGGTGCTCCTAGTAGTTTGATTTGCAAGTCGAAGGACCGCTCAAGTGAACAAGTGGTCACTCAAGAAAAGATAAGGGGTTCCCAGTAGCTCACTTTGTAGACAGAGATATCGAGAGGTTTCGTTCACCGCTCGGGCAGTGAAAAGACTGCTTGAGCGGTCTGTGTGAATTTAGCAGCTCAAAAATCACTTTTTAGATAATTTCTTTCACTTTTCTTTTTCTCTCTTCCTTCCTCTCTCACTATTTCTGAAAATCCTAGAATTCTCTCTTTACATATCTCTCATTACACTAAGTTTCAAACCTAATCACTTGCTAGAAGTGAAGTCTATGTAAGGACCTTGCTTTCAACTGATTGGATTTTGATTCTATGAAGGATTCTTATTAAAAGTCTAGTTTTCTTGCTCTTTCCTTGAGGTAGGATTACTTTTAACTTAGTATTGCTTTAGTTTGAGGATGATTATGTAGTATTGTTGTGACCATGATATTTTATTTTGATGATTGAACAAAAGTTAAGTTTTATGTTTAACACAAAAGGGATTTTACCCAACATTTATTAAAATGTCAAATAAATTCTTTTGGGTGTTGAGTATTGGTGTTGAGAACTACCACATATATGAAGACGGGGTAAAAGCCCCTAATTTATTAAAACCCTAGTTTTGATTTTGTGAAAAATGATGCTTGGATGGAATTGACTTTCAAAATCTTGAAATTATTGGATAGTTAGAGTTTGAGATACATTATTAATGTATGTTGAGTTGAGATTGTGGACTTGGAAATTGATTACCCATGTATTTTATTTTCACTATTCATCTCATATTATTGAATACTTGGTTACTTGGAATGTGGTAAAAAATGGAGGTAAATAGAGTATGAGTCCAGGTAGAGAGTTGGTTTTTGAGAACAATGTATTGTGTTGGTACCTGCACCAGAAGTTAAGGTGCCCAATTATCCTCTCTGGAGCTTATCGCTAGACGAATGTGAGAAAATATTTTTGGGTGTCCAATGGTCATGCTGTATAATAGTCGGCAAAAGTGAAAAAAAAAATGGATGAGTTTTGGTGCCCACCACACTGTATTAATAGCCGACAAATATGGGGAGTAGTATTGGTTATAAACCTATATGTATATGTAGTACCAGGCTCCTACGGGGGATTCATGGCATATTTACCACCCCTGTGTTGAGAAAGGTTTTCAATAGAACAAAAATGTATTTGTTCTCTTACTTATTTTTATTTTTGAACATAAACTTTAAATTATTTTTGGGTTTTATGATGCAATGTAGATGTTCAAATAATTAGATACTCTGTTAAATGTATCTCTACTGCGTATATAACTCATCCCTATCTAACATTTTTCGGAATTGGTAATGTGTCACCACCTTAGTGAGATGATGTATACTCTTTTGTTTTTATTGGAGTACCGAGGCTTATGGATGTTTAAATGTGGAAGCACTGAGCTTAGTTGCTTAGGACTATGAGTCCATTTTTGTTGTAATAAGGTAACGCTCTGAATTTTTGTAGGTCATTAAGGCATTTTATCTTGTACCCTCTAACTTGTTGAACTTTGTCATATGGAAGTGTATTTAATATGTTGAACAAGGAATTGTAATTGAAAACCTTAGTTCAATGAGAAGGAAGATCTTTTGGTGTATAACTATGTATTGATTGATGTTTTTATTTTAAATATTTTGGAGGCATTACATAGAATCATATTAAAATCATGTATAATGATAGTATAGATAATGAGAAGACAAAAGAAGCTGAAGGATGAGATAACAAATAGTAGACGATAGATGATGGATGATAGTGAGGGAGAGGAAGAGGGAAAGTGAGAAGTAGATGATAGAGAGTAGTGTATTCACATTCATATATATATATATATATACTAGCCTATCACCTGTGCTATGCACATGATAATTATATATATTTAGATTTTTTTTAGATTTTTTTTAATATATTAATTATGTTTTTAAAGATTTTTTATAAAAATAATTTAACAATCTTATCACTAACCATAGTGTATAGGAGAAGTTGAAAAGGGTATTGCAGTAACTATACACGGATTGTATCTATAATTATTTGTATAAAGAGATTTTAAATGCTAATCATGGGATTTGGACCAAATCAATAAATGCAGGCATGTGAAAAGACATGTAGATTAAAAAATGTTAAAAAATGCTAATCAGGGTATTTTGACTAAATCAAGAAATGTTGAGTTTTTTTTTTTAATAAGAAATTTAGAAAATTCAGATTAGGATATTAAAACTTTCACAGACTTGGAGTTAAAAATCTCTTTTTACTTAATATATATATATATATATATATATATATATATATGTATATATGTTCTATTGTGAGTGTTTTGTGTGAGCTCGAGTTATAAGAATATAAATAGCACTTGATGTTCTAGTGGTCCCACTACTCTACACATTGATCACCCGAGCAAGGGCACGCACTACTACAAAAATAGTTAAAGATCACACTTTGACAAGAAAAAAGATCTCACTTTTATTGGAAGTGTGATAAAAAAATTAGATTGATATTTTAATCACACTTAATTTGATTGAGTGTGATAATATTTATTTTTTATGTCACTTTTCAATTAAGTGTGATTATATATATATTTTTTAATCACACATTCTAATTAAAAGTGTGATTATATATACATTACTACTTTTTAATCACACTTTTTAAACAAGTGTGATTATATATATATTTTTAATCATACATTCTAATTAAAGTGTGATTATTTATATATTTTTTAGTCACACCTTTTAATTAAAGTGTGAATATATATACACTACTACTTTTTAATCACACTTTTTAAACAAGTGTGATTATATATATATTTTTTAATCACACATTCTAATTAAAGTGTGATTATTTATATATTTTTTAATCACACCTTTTTAACTAAAGTGTGATTGTATATACACTACTACTTTTTAATCACACTTTTTAAGTAAGTGTGATTATATATATATATTTTAATCACACATTCTAATTAAAGTGTGATTTTTATATATTTTTTAATCACACCTTTTAATTAAAGTGAGGTACCCTTTTTGTCTCTCTCTCTCTCCCCCACTGTGTTCGCGTTGCTCATTCTTTCCCTTCCGTATTCTATATTTATTGAACTCCCTATCGATTTATCGATCTACTACAAGAAAATACACTTTTAGCACCACTTTGTCTCTCTCTCGCTCACCACTCTGTCTTTGTCTCTGTCTCTCCTCTATCTGTCTCCCACTTATCTCTCTCACCATTCATCTCCTCTACCACTTTCACTACTACTGCAAACGCCATTTCACTACCACCACTACTACCACGGTCGCCACTTCACCACTACAACTACCATTACAATATTTTTTATTAAAATATTACCCCTACTTCTACTAAATAAAAAATAATAATAAATTTTTTTTCATTAAAATAAAAATGAAACAAATAAATTTTCAAGCTTAGTAACTAAAATAAAATAATTTTTCTTTAAAAAAATTTTATTTTAACAAAAAATAAATTTTTTTGGCGATGGCAATCCCTGTCGCAAAAAATAAATAAATTGAACAGCGTTATTTTATTATTTAATTTTTTTTTTTTTTATTTTTTTTATTTTTTCTTCCCCCTCCCCCACTTTTTCCATTCCCCTCCCCCTTTTTTTTTCCATTCCCACTCTGTTCCCCGCCGCGCGCCCAAAACCAAAAAACCCTAATCTCTTCTTATCCCTCCCTCTCTATCGATCGATCGAGCGGCGGCAGACGACGGAGAGCGGAGAGAGAGAGAGAGAGGCGGAGAGATGGTATGCGGCAACACATTTGCGAAGACCATATGCTCAATCTGCTACAAAGATCTCATACCCATCGTCGAAGACCTTCAATCCATCTCCATTTGCGGTCATGTCTTCCACGAGCTCTGGTCAGTCATCACTCATTCATATTTCATGTATATAATATATATACACACACTCATTCACATTAATCGATTGAAAATTCTGTTATTTACCTTTGTAAAAACCCTAGCATTCAACAATGGTTCGAGTACTGTTCAAATGGGAAGAAGAGAAATTGTCCTGTATGCAAGTAGACCTGTTCGGAGGCCAAGCAGACCTGTTCGAAGAATTGAATCTGTCTGCTGACTTGTTGAAGGGTTTATATGTGGAGATGAAGTTTGAGAGGCCAAGTAAGATCCAGACGATCAGTTTGCCTATGATTCTGAACCCTCCTTACAAGCACTTGATCGCTCAGGCACACAATGGTTCTGGCAAGACTACTTGTTTCGTGCTTTGCATGTTGAGCCGTGTTGATCCCAAACTCACTGCTCCTCAGGCGCTCTGTATCTGCCCTACCCGAGAATTGGTGATCCAGGTTCGTTAACATATGCAAATCTGTACATAATTTCTATTTGTTGATGTTTACAAGTATCTGAATGTTTGAACTTTGTTTAATATATATATATTTTTGGCATGTGAATTTGGTTTTAATTAATGGTACTCTTTGGGTTGGGATTTCAGAGTTTTAATCATATTTACTTATTCCTTTATGTATATTTTGTTCTGTTTTGATCCTTGAAGTGTCTTTGTGAATTCAGGGTTCCCCTCAACCTTTGGAGGGAAAGGGATCATGGATTATTCTCTTCTCTCTCTCTCTCTCTCTCTCTCTCTCTCTCTCTCTCACTTTAACTTTATTGAAGGAGAAAGTGATGATATTTGTTCCCATATCTTTTATGGTTGATGAAGTTGTTATCATGTTTAATGATCTTTTGGTTTGCTTTTGTACTTGGTTTGCTTAAGAAACACATTGCTTTCCATATTGCATGAGCAAGAAGGTGCACTTTGTTTATTCGATTCCTCTATTTTTCTATTTTCAGGTATGGTCCTCTCTCTCACTCAATTTCTCTATTTTTCTATCTTTGTTTTCCCTAATTTTTAGAATTAATATTTTCCCTAATTTTTTGAAACTAATGAGACACGCAGTGTCCCATATGTGATTTCTTCGGACTATATTTTGTATTTAAAGTGGTAGAGTTATTATTAACTAGTGTGGTTTTGGGAATTCCATTCATTCAAATGGTAGAGTTATTCTTAGGTGGTTCTTTGGTGGCAGTAATTGTAAAAAAATCATATATATTAGCTTCTTATTATTTTTTTGGATAACAATTTTCGTATTATTATTATTTAAAATTTTTGTTGTTTGCTGCTCCCTATTCTTCTGCTAATTATTGTTTATCTATCTATCCCACCATGCCTTTTGATTCCACTGTGGGTTATATGTTTTCATGTTGTTGTATCTTAAACAGAAATAACACATTAGGGATGCTTTTGTAATAATTTTTCTTGTACAGCAATGTTTGATCGGTCAGGGAGATACGTGATTACTGGATCAGACGATCGTCTGGTCAAGATTTGGTCAATGGAAACTGCATTTTGCCTAGCCAGCTGCCGTGGACATGAAGTATGTGAACATGTCTTTATATTGTCATACTCAGTTTGTATATATAGAACTCCATTTTTGTTACTTATTTTACTTATTTGCTTTTCTCAATTTTACAGAAAGAATTGTATGCACAATGGAATTTTTAAAATTTTAAATTTCAATTACAATACAATACCAATGAGCATGTTTGTGATCTATACAAAACTCAAATTAACCATCCACAGAGATAGTTAGAATAAATACTTCAAACACAAAATCTAATTCCACGCTTGATCTTTTGGGTCTACTCGAATCCGAAGCCGTTCAATTGTCCAGCCTCTAAAAAGTATCCACATAATTATCCCCTACCCTTGCCAAGGTCTTCCTCGAGTCATATCCTAGAAGATTCTTTACTTGACAGTGATAAATCCCTTATTGAACATTCAAATGCCTCCATTCATATCTCACTAAGTCCAATTAACTAGTGCTTATATTTCATGGTTAGAACTTGGAACATAAACAAATTATATGATTAAAGCTTAATCACACATATACAAGATAACCATGATGCTCTCAGGTTTAAGGATTATATGCACAACTGTAACTAATGAACATCTATGTGATAGTTATGGTCAGTGAACTTGTTCTCTAACAAGCACCCACATCTTTGTTTTCATGTCTCCACACTAGTGACATGCTAGTCTTACTAGATTATTAACACCCAATTAATAATCCTATAACTTGAAACTTTCAAGATTCAGTAATCTCATATAAAAATAAAATTTCTTCTCAACTTTAATTCTATGGCCTTATCCTGTAAACAGTAACACACAGTGCCGATGGCCTTTTGGCCTTGTGGCATGCAGGCAACACTTTAGGTGGTTGCAAGGGATAGGGAGGGGGTTCATTCTCCTTGGGAGCTAATCTAACAACTAACAATTGACTTTTACCAATCAAAAAAAAAAAAAAAAAAAACATGCACACACACAAAGTAAACATGTTAATAAAATTTGCTCTTTTTTAATTAGTTAAATAGGACTGTTTTACGAAATTGTCCCAACCACATCTCACATATTAGCTTTTAGAGCACAACATTAATAGTTTATATATTGCCATATTCAGTTTGTTTGGATAGAACTCCATTTTCATTCCTTGTCTTACTTGTCTACTCTTCTTAATTTTACTGAAAGGGTGACATTACTGACTTGGCTGTAAGTTCAAACAATGCTTTGGTGGCATCTGCTTCAAATGACTACAGCATTCGAGTTGTAAGGGTTCTTTCCAGTTTACACTTAAAATATAAATCCATCATACTATTTATGCCTTGGTGACCTAATAGTTTTTTCTTGTGTATTACAGTGGCGCTTGCCAGATGGATTTCCTATTTCAGTTTTGCGTGGACATATAGGAGCTGTTACTGCCATTGCATTTAGTCCCAGGCCTAGCTCTATGTACCAGCTGTTATCGTATGTTGCATCCCATACTTCTAAATGCGTGTTCTATTCCTCATAGTCCCTCAATTGATCGAATGGCTTTATTCTTAATATGTCATTTGATAGTTGTGCTGTTCTTCTCCTAGCACCCAGAAATTTTATCATAAGCTAAGAAGCACAAACACTTCTAAGGTGTTGTGGCCTTGTTGGACACGTGCCAGACACTGACACTCACTGGACACTCCTCAACACATGTTGGACACACCTCCAAATGTGTTGTGTTAATTTTTTTAAGAATCGAATACGTTTTGGGCATTTGGGGATCTTCATTAAAGTTTTGGGTTAACTTCAGTTTTCCAACTTTAGCTTTGAAAATGTTTAGGTAAACATGAATTTGTGGAGATAATCTTGCTATGTTACATGAAGATGGTATCTTCTGGAGGTTGGTAAAATTTTTCGTGCAGTTTACTATATTAGGAAAAAATATAACCATTTTTTCTCTCTTACGATTACCATCAGCTACTAAGAAGTGTTATTTCCTACCCGCAGTAAAAATTGAAGTGTAGGGTTCAAGTACTAGAGGGAATAAGGGGGTTGTCTAGTCAAAATGTAGATGCATAAATGTAAAATCATTATATCTTGTGAATAGGTTTATTTGGACTCAAATCAGGCTTTGCTTGGACCTATCTACATTCAAGTCCTATCCATTTCTTTAGCACCAGATACATTCCAATTGATGAATCTTGTCAATCTTGTGAAGGATTTTTATTTTAGTCTAACTGGGGCTAATCCTGATCATGATTCTTTTTCTTTCTTTCTTTATTTTTTTGTTTTCCCATTTTTGTATTTCACCTAAAGCATTTTATTTGTCTATTCTTCACTTAGGCTCAACTTGTAAAAAATGTTGTTCACACTTTCTACTGCACGTTAGTTTGTGCAGACAGCATTGGTAACTTGGTATTTTTTTTGGCTTTTTTTCTTTGCTGTTCTGGACATTTGTAGGTCATCCGATGATGGAACTTGTCGGATCTGGGATGCTAGGTACTCCCAGTGCAGTCCACGTGTTTACCTGCCAAAGCCAACAGATGGTGTTTCCTCCTTAGATTATTGCTTGTATATTTGTCTTATTGTTTAAGTGGCATTTGGATGACAGGACTTATTTGAACATATTGGTTTTAATGCAGGAAAGAACAATGGCCCCTCCTCAAGTAATGGTCCCTCCTCAAGCAGTGGTTTGCAGGGTCATCAAATACTATGTTGCGCTTACAATGCTAATGGAACCGTCTTTGTTACTGGTAGCTCTGACACTTTTGCAAGGGTACCCTCCAACACACAATTTTTAGAGTAGTTCTTACCATGCGTGTGTTGTTCCTCTCTACGGGATGGGTGCCAGTAAAAATTGTTGAAAATGTAGTTGGATTGATTTCTTAAGAACTAGCTGCTTGCAGGTTTGGGGTGCTTGTAAGTCCAATACAAATGACTCGGAGCAACCAAACCATGAAATTGATTTATTGGCTGGCCATGAGAATGATGTCAATTACGTGCAGTTCTGGTTAGTCAGTACTGGTGAATAAATCAAATGTCTCCTGACAAAATTTCTTATCATCTTCAGTGCCTTTTATATGCAGTGGCTGTGCTGTGGCTCCAAGATCTTCATCGCTTGATTCCTTCACTGAGGATAACAAACAAAAATTTAAAAATTCTTGGTTCGTAGACATCTTCCTTCCTAATCTGTGTATTATATTGTTTCCTGATTTTAACTTACCAAAAGAAGAAGAATAAAAAAAGGGCAAGGTAGGCTCAATTGTCTGTATACCCTCTTTCACTTATTAACCATATCCAACTCTTGTTGCTTGAATAATATTCACAGGTTTAATCACGATAACATAGTTACATGCTCACGTGATGGCAGCGCGATTATTTGGGTTCCAAGGTCACGCAAATCTCATGTGAGTTCTTTTTGGAGTGTTTACCGTTTTAGGCACTATATATTATGTTTGTGGAAACGCATTCTGTTTTTGTTAAAAAATTTGTTTCCCAGATGCTGTACTAGCTGATTGCTGTGAAGTTCAATATCCATGGAATGGATTTATAAACATAACATTATAGCTTTGGTTTCCTTTTCTGTCATAATCATTCAATCATTTCAGGGAAAAACTGTACGTTGGACACGAGCTTATCATCTCAAAGTTCCTCCTTCCCCTATGCCACCTCAGCCTCTTCGAGGAGGCCCACGTCAGAGGTTTCTTCCAACTCCTCGGGGTGTTAAATGTAAATTATATTAGGCATGTCTGATCAACACGTAATTGTTAATTAAAGGTGTCTGTTAACGCCAAGGGTTTGGCCTGATGGATGAGGCCTGGACTTGGTAAACTCTGACAGAAAGTGAACCTATTAGTAAACTTTGATTGAGTGGCAGCAAATATTGTCTTAAAGAAAGTGATTTATTGCGCTTCAAAGCCTTCTGTTAACAGATTTTCTTTTAAACGTTTGGTTGAACTGATGCTATCACTTTCCAGCCAACCCCTGTATTGTTGGGATCAAACCCAAGTACATTTTGTTTTTGGATCCTGCAACATATTTATGCCTTGTTTAACAGATCATTTTACTATGGCAATGACTATTGTACATTGCAAGGTTACATCTCCCATGATTAATTATTTCCGAAATTATATATTGGTGTAGTGAGCTAATTTTGAATTTTATTTTAATGTGAATTGCAGAAGCAACACCTAAGACAATTATGAGAACAATGGGGGTAAAAGGTCTTGCCCTTTATCACTTGAAATCACATCTTTTGTTGTTTCCAATTTTTTTGTATGCATATAATTTGATATTGTTCTCTAGTTTTGTTTGTTTGACATGCTCAATTGTCAAACCTCTTTCCCATGACCCTACCTATTCACAAGCACAAAGGAAAATATGAGAAAAAGAAAAGACTCCTTGAGATTTCCTGCTGGAAGGGGTTGAACATTTGAATACCAATTTGAACCATTCTTTTTCAGTTTCATTCTGTTGATTTGTAACTAGCTTTGCTCATTTGCTGACTCTATAGATAACAATCTTTAATGTATTCACAGGCATAGTATTTGGTGTCTCATTTTTGCAGAAATGTCGTTTGGGGAAGCAATCTTGCAAGGAGAGTTACCTGACAGCTCTAAAGATGGTATCAACCTTGTTCTCACTATAATGCTTAGTAGTTTGTACATTGCGTTATTGATAAACCATATGAAATGTAGCCCATCTACTACATTTGTATGTTGAATTTAAGGTGATCTTCAAATCAAGCTAATAAAAATAAGTTAGAACTACTTGAAAATTTAAATGCACACAAATGTGACGGCACAGAAATCCACCCAAAATCCACACAAATGTGATTAGTCGGACTTTATCTTTTGTAAGGCTAGAACAATCTCTACAAATAATTAGTTTATTCATATGTTTCTAGTGGTGTCTGAATTAATTTGTGTTTTTATTTTTCAGGTTAGAAATTTCTTGGAGAGATGCAAAATATGGTCAAAGAATTCAAGGACTTAATTTTTCAAGTTTTTTTTCATTTTTATTTTTTAATATATGTAAGCACAATTTAAATTTTTTTATTTAATTCCTTTGTATATACTTTTGAACATATTTAACTTTCATTTATGAAATATATGACGTTATTTCATTGAATATGTGGTTATGATTTAAAGTATAGTATATAGTGTGTATTATATTCTTGAAATGCGCGTACAAAAATAATATTGATTATTCTTCAAATATGTCGAATCTTTTTAGTAATTAATTACACTTAAAAGATGTGATCTAAATGTTATTAATCACACTTAAAAGATGTGATTTAAAATTTATTATCACAGGTTTTATTAGTTTTTAATCACACTTGAAAGATGTGATCTAAATATTTTTAATCACACTTAAAAGATGTGATCTAAATGTTATTAATCACACTTAAAAGGTGTGATCTAAAGTTTATTATCACAGGTTTTATTAGTTTTTAATCACACTTAAAAAATGTGATCTAAATGTTTTTAATCACACTTAAAAGGTGTGATCTAAATGTTATCAATCACACTTTAAATGTGTGATCTAAAGTTTATTATCACAGGTTTTATTAGTTTTTAATCACACTTAAAAGGTGTGATCTAAATGTTATTAATCACACTTAAAAGGTGTGATCTAAAGTTTATTATCACAGGTTTTATTAGTTTTTAATCACACTTAAAAAGTGTGATCTAAATATTATTAATCACACTTAAAAGGTGTGATCTAAATGTTTTTAATCACACTTAAAAGGTGTGATTAAGAATGACCCTTTTTAATCACACTCCCAAAGATCACACTTTAATAAAACTTAAAAGGTGTGATTAAATAACAAACATCACACAAAAAAAGTGTGATCTTTATTTGTTTTTGTAGTAGTGACGTGAGACGGTTATTCCCATGAACTTTTTAGAGGAAATCCCCATGAACTTCTTAGAAAGCTTTATGAAAAGGTAGCCTTTGTTTTTTCTTTAGAGGACACATTCAAACTCTCTAAAACTCTTTGAATTCGTTTAAATCAAATTGAACATTAAACTATGGAACAAAGTCCAAACATATAATCACAAGTTGATAATCATACTAACAAATACAAGAAAGACGTTAAACAAATAGAATTCAAAAAAGCATGTAAGTAAGAAAGTTGAACCTTTGATCTTTAAATGCGCCTTCGATCTTTAAATCTGTTACATAAACCCATTGATTAGTTAATCCCTTTCAAGTAGTGAAAGAGAAATTTAATTTTGATTAATAAAAAAAAAGGCAATCAAAAAGTTGATTTGCTCAATTCCTCTATCGAGTATTATATGCCATTGATTTTGCCGACATATTAAGTGATCATATTAAAAAAAATTAGTTTTTTGAAATTTATGTTGATCTAACAATGAGATTACTCCAACCTAGAAGTGGCAAACAAGCGAATTTGGATGGGTTAAAATAGATTATGCATTTAAAAGAACCCAACACAACCCAAACCAGTCCAATTAATAAACAGGTTTAAATAATTTGGGTTGAATTGGACAAATGAACCCAATTTATTCATTTACATCATCAATTTTTTTCCCAATATGACCTTGGTAGAGTTGGACTAGCGGTGATGGTAGGGGTAGGGGTAGAATAGCAACAACATCAGTAGTGAAATGGCAACGATGGTGGCAGTGGTGGTGGTTGAGAGACAATGGTAGTGGAATGAAGATGGTGGTAGTGGTGGCGGTAGTAGAGTGTTGGTGACGAGAATGGTAGCGGTAGATGAGAAGTAGCAACAATAGCGGTTGTGGTGGTGGTGGTGAAGTGGCGGCTATAGTGGTAGTGGAGTGCGAAGATGGTAGTGGTAGAGCGACGGTGGTAATGCAGAGGTAGCGGCGATGGCGGTAGTGGAGTGGTGGGGGAAACGGTGACTTACAA
This sequence comes from Camellia sinensis, assembly GCF_055761805.1. Taxonomy (NCBI): domain Eukaryota; kingdom Viridiplantae; phylum Streptophyta; class Magnoliopsida; order Ericales; family Theaceae; genus Camellia; species Camellia sinensis. The sequence goes on along the minus strand of NC_138969.1, from coordinate 139,642,638 downwards.
AAATGTACGGCCTATTTTTAAAATTATATTTGTTATTTATTTTATTTTTAAAAATAATTGTAATATAACCTAAGATTATTGATATCTAATCAATTGGTGGGAGAAGACTCTTTGAACTACTTAGGCCCCGTTTGGGGACTTACATTTTTAGTCAATTAGCCAAAAAGTTACTAAATTAGCCAAAAAGTCAACAACTCATACCAAAAAGTCAAAGATTCTCTTTTCTCTCTACTTTTTGCACATCTTTTCGTAATTAGCCAAAAAGTCATCTCAAACATACAAGTTTTTCTTACCTACTTTTTTAGCCAAATAGCCAAAAAGTTACTAAATTAGCCTGTTCCCAAACGAGGCCTTAGTGTTGTTCAAAACACTCTCATAGAGAAACTTAACGTAAACACTTCACTCAGAAATTCTGTGACAAAATACAGAAAACAAACACATTGGAGAAAGGTTCTCTTTCTCGGGTAATCATTCAGTGATCTTGGAATATAGACACGTGGTATTTCATAGCATTGTGATTAGTGGAGAAGGTGAGTAAGTGGAGTATTGTGTTGGGTGATTTGAGACATATTGAATGATTATTGGTTAAGGAGTACAGACACATGGTACTCCGAAAACATTCTATAAGCCCCGTTTGGGATGAGTGTTTGGGCTAAAATAGTCATATAGAGGACAAAATAGGCTATTTTAGCCAAATAAGACAAAATATTACATCCAACCCACAATCATTTTATTTTTTCTCTCACAAAAGTAAAAAGTCTAACCAAAACGAGGCTTTTTAGCCTCAGGCTAAAATAGCTAAAAAACTAAAAAGTCAAAAAATCAACCTACATCCCAAATAAGCGCATAATTTCCCCTCTTTCTCTCAAGCTTTGGCCCTTCTTTTTCTACTTCTCACACTTAGATCTCATTTGTCAATTATATATTTTAGTTAAAAAGTCCAAAAATCACTATAAATTATTATATTTTCATAAAATGTTAAAAAAAATATTAAAATAATATGTTCTCAAATAAGACTTAGAACAGTTAAAACAAATTTGAAATTACAGATGTATAGCCACACCTAATAATGTGAACGTCTGTAATGTGGACACTTCATCACATTGGTTGGGTCCTCCACCTCGGTTTATCACTAAATGTGGATGGGGCGACTCGTGTGGAAGCTCAAAGAGCTGGGATTGGACTCCTCAACCTCCAAAGGGAATAGTGCATGGCTGCAATAATAAACTAAGGTCAAGTTTGGGAAGACTAAATAAGTGTATTTTTTGACCTTTTTTTTGTATTATATGTAAAAAAAGTAGAGAGGATATGTTGATTGATGTGACCTAAAAAAGATAAAAAAGATGAAATAAAGCACTTTTTTAGTTTAGCCAAACTTAACTTAAATTGGACCTTTCTATGTGAAAAAAAATAAAAAATAATAAGAATAATAATAATAATTGGACCTTACAGTCCAAATAACAGATAGGAGAGAAGCAACACCTACTATTATTATTCCTTTCATTTGACTATCATATGAATCCATTACATCAACAAAATGAGAAATCGGCTTTAATGTCAACGATTGTGAAATACTCACACTAGCATATTCTTATTTTCAATAAAAATAAAAGATTAAAAGATACTTTAAAATTTAAATTGAGTTAACAATTGAAGTTTATTAATTTAGAATTTTAATAAAAGTATTCTTATTCAGATTCAAAAATTAAACCTACTTTTTAGACCAGATGATATGATACATTATTAAAATATTTAAATCAACTCTCCTTCCTATTTATTCTTGAATTATCAATCAATCATTTTGTTGACACATATCTGGATTTAGAAAGTGATTCTACGGAAAATTCCAGAGTACTACGTGTCCATACTCATTCACCAATCATCATTTATCATATCCGCTCATGTTCCTTAATTACTTAATATAAAATCATAGTATCTCATACTTTTTATCAATCATAATACTATAGTGGATCACTCGGCCATTATATATCATTTTCCCTTTAATAATGTCTTATACATCGAAAGAGAAAATCCAAATTTGCATGCACAGTTTCCATTACGATAGGCTTGATAAGAAGAAGAAACTGTAAACACGAAAGAAGAAAGAAAGACAATCAAGTTCCTTGAGCATCAAAAGAAATATTATTAGTACAGAACACCAAACAATCAAACAAATTTTTATATCCTTTGGAAACAAATATTAATCACTGCAAATTCCGAAAAACCAAGCAAAACTTTGGAATTGAAATATTAACCCAATTCTAAAACTTTCAAGAGTCCCAAATGGGGCCAAATGCAGGAATTCCTTCAGCTTTGCAAGCATTGACAACATCTCTGCTCCCTTCTGGATTACTAGTAACAATCACCACTTCAGCCTTCCAATTCCTCGCGGCGTGGACACTCATCTGAGACACATTGGGGCGGCCAAGCACCGCCGTGTCATGTACAATTACTTTCTCTTTTGGGTACCCACTCACCCAATCTTTAATTTCTTTTCCAAAATTCTGCTCAATCCCCTTCGCAACCCAAATCAAGCAAACATTAGCTGAACAAGGCTGCAACAGAAATGACAAGAAGACGCAGATACCCGAGCCAGTCGCCACCAACAAAACTCGATCGTACATGTTCGCGAGGTATGGCAGACCAGCAAAGTGAACCTGCCTAACCCACAAATGGCTAGGTGGGTTGGAAACCAATGACTTCGTGAAGTCCCCAACTGCACCAGCCAACATCATATGTTCTTTCTTATCATCCGAAATGATACCAAATGCGTGCCATTCTGATAACGGTGAGGGGCTGATCCGACCCAGTATGCCCGCTTTGACACCACCTTGGAACTTGATTATCGAGGCGTGAGTAGAAGGAGCCGAGACCATAACTGCGACACGCCTGACTGTCAGCCAAGGGAGGATTATTAGCAGTGTGATGGCTAGTGTGAACCAGAATTCTTGTTGTTTTATCAATCTAGATCCCAGTTGGTTGCTGTAAGATTTTGTCTTTGGATCGTAAGAGATTGTAAGGATAATAAAGGTCCAGAGGAGAGCTAAAGCTGTCCATCCAGCGAAACGATGAGTCCTTTCAAACACGTTGTGGTGGAGATGGCGGACGAGAGGGAATGCTGCTAAGGCAGAGAAGGAGAGCAGACACAGAATCATCGATGCAACCCATACAATTCCGGTAGAACTGTTTTCTCTATCTTTGAGAGTAAGAACTAAAGCGTATACGAGCCAAGCAATGGAGGAGACACCACAGCTGCTATGTATCCCTCCTAGAGACTGTAGGAGCGATGTCAAGGCGGTCTTGAGTGGCAGAGGCACCCACGACCACCCAAAGAGCTTAACTGCAAGCCAGAAGACAACCCTCAAGAACGCCTCGCTTCGACACAGAGTCAAAGCGAGAATGTTACCAATAGAGAAGAGAGCAGCTCTTCCCCTTGCATATGAGAAATGCCCGGTGGCTGCAAGGATTAAACCGGTGACGTTCAAGGCCAAGCAAACTACGAAGAGTCGCTTGTAGACCGTGAAAAGGCCTTGATCGAGGAGAATAATCGATAGTCTTGATGAATCTTTGGGCTTTGGAGCCTTAGGAGGTTGTTCGCAGTGGATTTTGGAAGGAGGAACGAGAAGGGGAACTGGGTGCAGTCCATCTTCCTCGTTTCCTTCTTCCAAAGACTTTAAAATATCGTCATCATCTTCGTCACCATCAAGTTCTAGATCACAGAAATGACTACTGGCTCGACTCGTGGACCTTTGTATGATACTGGAAGATGGGACTATTTTGGAAGAGCTGCCCCATGGAAGCCATTGTCTTTTGCTTCCGTGGTGGTCGGCTATGGCCGGAGTTGTGACAGCGAATGGATCTGAATGTGGTTTGATCTCAAAGGCCACACCTCGGCAGCTTGAAAACCTTCCAATCTTTTCTGGCTTCTCCATGTATTTGCTTCTTTTTTGTTTTTTGTTTTTTTCTCTCAATTGGAAAGCAGAAGGTGAAAGTAGCAAGAGAGGGAAGAGTTTGAGAGAGGATTGTGGTGTATTAGTGGGACGAGAAGTTGAGTTTTTATAAGCCTCTATTAGTGAAGTTCAGCTGACTCTGTCATGCAGATCTATTTCTTTCTTGTCTTGGAAAAGCAGGACCAACATATATTTATTGCTAGCATTATTATTATTATTATTATTATTATTATTTTTATTTATTTATTTATTTTTATTTTTTTTTATAAATAGAATGGTTTTGCATTTGTGATTGTTTTAATTTAAATCAAAACGCGTGACTCATTATTTAAACCCACACAATATACCAAGAAATTTCTTATCTTAGTTAATTTCCAATATGTTACGTACTAAGAATTTTTTCTCAAAATTTGCCTCAATATATTATGTATGGCATTGCTACCTAAGTTCAAAAATTCAATTCAATTTCCAAGCCTAATAATATCATAATAAATTAAAATATCTAAGATAACACTCTCTATCATATTTTCTTTAATTATCAAATTTTCATATCACTTACATATCATTGAGTTTAGATAATAAGTTTAGAAAGTAAGTTTGTATCATTTTCCATTATGTATAGCTTAGATAGATATAATATTGATGGAAATGTGAATCATAACTAGAATAATTTTAATCCATAAATATATCGATATTTCTATCTCAAATTATATATTTGACATGAAAAATGAGAATTTAAAAATAATATATTCTCGTGCCAAAATTAACTGAGACAAGAAAAATTGAGAAATTTCGATCCAAGAAAATATTATTTTTAAATTTGTAAAATTTCTTTGTGACAAGTTAAAATTTCTCTGTGATGAATTAAAGTTTCTTTAATAATATTATGGAGGGAACTTAACTAATAAAAAACATAATAAACTACCACTATTACCAAAAGTTAAAGAGGAATATTTCACTAATTTTGTCGTTTTCTTCCTTATTTTATATTTTTAACATATTGAAACCATGGGCATGAATCTATAAATATAATCAAGCAATCGGCTAATTTTGAGGAGTAAGGATTCTCTAGAGTTTTTTTCCCTAAAGTTTCCTAGAGTGGTGCATTATGTGGTTGAGATTTAATGACAAGTCACATCAATTTTTCAACATTAAATCTGAATCACACAATTCACCACTTTAGGAAAAAAATATTTTAGAGGATCCTTGGTGAATTTTGAGGATAGATAGATTGACAATAAGTTAAAATTTTCACAATGCGCAAACGACAGGTTGGTTAATAATTTTCTTACAAAAGTAATCTAAATCAACCGTGCAAACTCTTACCTAGACCCAAATTTTTTTTAAATAAATAATCAAAACCAATTGGCAATTAAAAATAAAATAGAGAAACCTCAAAACTAATAGTCGAACTAACCACGAATGAAACCTCAAAATCCAACTAAGGTTGACCAAGTCTATTTAGATTCACATGAATGTATGTACTAGTCGGTTCCTAGGAATTCTCATCACTTTAAGATGCGATGGTCGAATAATTCTATAAAAATATTAATATTCTTATTTAATATTTTACTAAAATTATAAGAGGTTAAATATGATTGGTTATAAATAATAATGGTAATAATAATTGTGTTGTGAAATATTTAGATAACTATCAAAAGAGATACAATTGGAATTCTAATGAGTTTTTGGGCCAAAGTGAAAATAAGGAATAATTTTATCATATAGGAAGTGTGGTATGTAATGTGGTAAACCATATGATGTGGTGAATAGTAGTAAATAGTGAGAGTTTTATAACCTATAACTAGTTGAGTTTACATGGTAATGGAAAAAAAAAAAAAAACTCTTTATTTATTCTTCCATTGTGGCTCTTTTTTCTTTATTTTCTTTAGTTTTACAATACATTATCAATACGAAATTTTGACCAACTGAGAACAAGAAGTGGAATCACATAGAAATAAGGTTAGTGCGGTTTTTCTACAAAATGATTGAGGTAAGTATAGATAAATTCTAAATAAATATTTTATAAGAGCGGTCATGATAAGACTAATTCTATAGTTGTCTTAATATATTCACGTAATACCAAATATGTTTTTATTGTTGTATTGAGTGCATAAATATGTCAAATCTTTTAAAATCAGAATTCAAAGATCTTGATATTTAGAAAAATTTAGTTATTGGATACTTAATGTTGAGATTCACATTGAGGCAATGGATCTTGGAGATACTATTAAAAATGAAAATGAAGCATCGCTGAAGGATCACACAAAGGCAATGATATTAATTTCCCACCATCTCTAAGAAAAATTAGAATTGAATACCCCACGGTAACAGATTCACTATTATTGTTTAATAATTTGAAGGAGAAATACGAGTACTAAAAGACCGTAAACCTCCCAAAAAGCTCCCTATAATTGATTGCACCTGAAGTTGCAAAATTATGAATCAGTTAGTGAGTACACTCTATAGAATATGTGTTGAAATATTGACTCTGATAATATGACCATGTAGTAGCAATATAACGAGTGTCAATTAACAAAGTACTCTGAACTGATTTCACACTTTCTTGTGGTTGAACAAACTAAGCAACTTTTATTGAAAAATCATCAATCCTGCCTTACTGGCTCTGTTCAATTCCCTAAAATGTATAAGGTTGCATTTCATGGTCGCAGATGAGGGAGAAGTCATGGTTTCGGACATTCCTAACGTAAAATTACAGAATTCATAGGAGACATATTCAGAAACATTTGAGAAAAAATATCATGTCATTCCACCTGAAGTGGAATCTTGAGATATCACAAAAAAAAAAAAGGGAAAAGTTTACATAATAGAATCTCCCAAGAATAATGTATGTATGTTTGCATGTATTCATGTTGCATATGCATGGTGCATATTGTATGGCAAATAAATTTGTTAGAAAGTGAGTGATTACTATGCATAAATAATTATTGTTCATGTTTTTATACTCGAAAGTTCACTATTTGTCGTTATTCATCATTGTGCATTCTTTTAACAATTTTCGCAAAATACTATTTATCAACAGTATTTTACTGTTGAAATCTTTTTCACTTGAAGCGTTTGTCTTCTATATAACAAGCCTCAATAAAAGAACAAAAAAATTATTGGTAATGAAAATATTCACATTAATTTCTAAATATTATATTTGTTTTAGTTATGTTTTTAGAATTTATATTTTTCTATTTGATTATGTTTGGAAATGATGATTAGCTATCTATATACATGGATTGTATTGATGTATTGACTAGTTCTAAAATGTTAGGTAAAATAATAATTTAGTAGACAATATAAAGATATCCATAATTCTTTGTAAAGAAAAACATTTGGTGATGACAAATGTTAATATAAAATATCAGGCTCTGCAAACTTGATTGAAAACTCTAGAAGAGCCAATATTATAATTGTCAAATGGAATCAAATTTGATATTGATGAAGTATATTCTACCAGATCCAGAAGACATATGTGAAGTTTTAAAAATATATGTTGTATTGGTTATTGAAATCATAAATAAAGGTAAAGAAGAATATCTATATATTACTTCTACTAAAGTTACTTAATATTCATATGAGTTGTATTATACAACAATAAGAGCAATTGAATCAAATGTTGGGATATACCAGAAGTGCTCCAACTTGACACACCAGAAGTGTCATAATCCAAAAAGCGGTCATGTTAGGGCATGATTTCCCTGAGCATCTGGGATCTATAAGGATGTATTGAATTATTAAAAATTCAAATAAGACATCAATTAAAGAACCAAAAGATTCTTTTGTCAAGTGATTATCCATCCTCTGTCTGTTCACTGAGAAAATTAATTATTAGATTCTATCTCATTCATATCAATATGGACTATTCATTATTTCATGATTTTGATAGATATATTAACTAGATAGTCTCATTCATAACACAACTTTTAATGATTATTGCATACATGTTTTCATTGATGTCAAGCATCCTACTGCCTATGTTCATACTCAACATGGTATAGTTTCATATTTAATTAAATGGCTTTAGTTGATCACTCAACCTTTGCTTATAAAAAATAAATTACTTGTTTCAGCTTGGGGTCATGCTAGACCAGCTATATACATGAGTACTCACCATTATAGCTTGTATTTGGTTAACCATCAAATATTATTTATTTAAAATGTTTGGTTATGTTGTATACGTTTCTATTGTAAATGGGTCCTTAACGTAAACTTGGAGTTTATGTTTGTTTTGATTCTCCATCTATTATTAGATATCTTGAATTCTTAACATGTGATGGATTTAAAACATGTTTTGAGGATTGCCATTTTGACGAAACAGTCTTCCCGTCATCAGGGGGAGAAAAGTCGTCACTTGAAACTCGATGTGAAATCAAGTGAAATAATTTGATGTTATCTTATCTTGATCCTTGTACTAATCAATGTGAACTAGAAGTTTAAAGGATTATTTATTTGCCAAGTATAAGCAACTCAATTACCGAATGCCTTCACCGATAGTAAAAATATAATAAAATCCCATATTCCAGCTGCTAATACTCTAACAAGAATTGATGTTCCTGAAGGACAATTTGCTGGTATAACTGTAAATGTATCTAAGTCACGCCAGAAGCATGGTAGACCTGTTGATGCAAAAGACAAAGTTTCTTGAAAGAATAAGTCAATTGGTATTCCGAAAGAGATCATATCTAGCGCTCTTGAAGAGGCGCTCCAGAAGAGACTGTACCTAGCACTCTTGAAGAGGCTTTAAACCCACAAAAAATTCTTAGTGCTCCTGGAGAGGTTAGACCCACAAAACAGATTGTAACACCCCGAAACAAATACAATAAACCATTCATGACAATAAGTAAATAACAATATGAATCAGAGTATAATATTCTTTCATTACATAAGATTTAGTTGTACAAAAGAGTGACACATGCAAATATACATTCATAAGTCTTACCCTGAATCTATAACATAAGTCAACAACAAAGATATGAAATAGAAGTTAAACTAATGATTGGAATGCCCTGAAGGCTACAACTTTCCAACATTATATTTGGTTACACCAAAACGGATTCAAATCCAATACATATGAAGTCCTAGGCTTGAACAAGATAATAACAAGTAAACAAAATGAAGCTTTTGCTCTAATCCTCCCAAGCTTCTGCCTTAGCAGGGGCATCTCACCAACACCTGAAAATAATTTTCTCATATAGGGTGAGGTAAAGCCCAATAAAAATAATCCAACACAATATATGAATCTTAACAAAGATATAAGGTTTTATGCATATGCAATTCCCATATCAAAACGTTTTACACTTTCTTTCCATAAACAATGCCATGCTTAGTCCATATCACAATTCTCAAAGTCATGCTCTTTGCAATAGAAAAACAAGGGGGAAAATATCAAACCAGTAAAACCTTTCACGGATATTTCGTCCGCGGGAAATCGTCAAACGGCACCCATGTAAACGTAGTCTATACAAGCACTACTATTGTCATTTTATAGATATTTCATCTGCGGGAATCTACACCCATGTATACGCACGTTTTTCGGGACTTTCATCCTAGACACACAGGCCAACTTAATTTGGTGACACACATCTCTTTCCTACATTCACTCATTTTTCTCAAAATCATATACATTAACAATGTATTAAATGAGCAACAATGTTCGATGCACATAGATGAGAAATTAGTTTCAATTCATCTAATCATCATGCAATGTCTACAACAATCATATCTATCCTCTACCGAATGCTCAAAACAAATATTTCTAAACAGATATCAAATCTCCAATATAGATAAACTTTCCAAAGTCTAAGATATGAGCGACAATTTATATCCAACTCTACTATCCAGATCAATATCCACCCAATTTCACATTTTTAACATCAATTCCATTTATTTATTCAAAATAAATTTTAAAGACATTAGGGTAAAACCCCATTTTTCCTCCAAAATCCGTTTCAGGTACACAATCAATAATTTTGTCACAACTCAACCTCATTTCTAATCCCACAACCATTTTCAATACATTCATTTGAAAGCTCCTGTTTTGATTTTAAAACAAAACCCTAGATTTGTTCAAAATACTCTAAAATCACAATATTGTTTTATAAAAACAAATAGCTAAGTTGAAAATCATAAAAGAGTGTAGAGAATCCCTACCTCAAAGTTAGAAGATGAGATACACATGGATAAAACTTAGGTGAAGCCAAAACCCAACCCTATTCGGATGACAACGAAGCTCTAGGTGAGCTCTGCATTTTTAACAAAGGGAGTAGGGTAGAGAAATGGGTAGATCTTGGTGTATTTGTAGAGAGAGAGTGAGTTTTAGAGAGAGAGTATTAACTTAGGGTTTTGAAATGTTTTGGAGAGAGAGTGTGTAATGAAAAAGTGATGTAAAATGGCCTGTTTACAAGCTGATATACGCACAGTTTGCTCGAGTGCAAGAGTTGCTGCTTGAGCGACCAGACACAATAAGTTGTTTCGCTTGAGTGCAAGAAGATTCGCTCAAGTACAGGATACACACTCTGAGCAGTTTTGCAGACAAAGATTGTCGCTCGAGTGCAAGAATTTTTGCTCAAGCAAAGAATACAAACTCCCAGTATTTTTACAGACCTGTAAAGTATTAGAGTTCCAAAAAGACTGCTCGAGCGCAAGAAGCTTTGCTCAAGATAAGAAACAAAAATCTAGGCGACACAAGTTTGAAAAAATGTCACCAACCTATTCCAAGCATAATCAACACAACCCAATAGCCAAATTCAATGAGGGAAAAGAGAAACAAGACATGAACAACAATACAAAACAATGGAGCCCGAATCTAGAATATTAAATGGGTCAGGTTTTAAACCAAAATCATTATACAGACTATTATAATAAATCTATCTAAATCTCCTACTTATAAACGTCCTGAAGCCGAACCTCTAAAAGAAGAATCTCCTAAAGAGTTTATCCCCTGAGTGGAATCTCCTGAAGAGTTGTCCCCTGAAGTGGAACCTCCTGAAGAGTTATCCCTTGAAATGGAAAACATACCTGCAAATAATGAGATCTCAATACGTTATATAAGTACAAGAGATATTTGTGATAGAAATTAATTTGTTGTCGACAACATAGTTTCGTTTAAAGTTGCTGTTGATATTACTAGAAGTAATGGTGCCAGAAGTAATGATAATAATAAACCACAAACCGTCGAAGAATGACAACGTAAAAATAATTGGCCAATGTGGAAATAAGCAATACAAGTAGCATTAAACTCGTTTACAAAAACGTGAAGTATTTGGACCAATAGTTTAACTCCCTAAAGAGACACAGCCTATCAAATATAAGTGGGTATTGTTAGATAGAAGTGGGTATTTCTACTACAGTGCAATGAGAAAAATGAAACTGTTACGCAACTTATTGTGCAAGGTTTTTTGCGGAAACTTAGTATTGACTATGAGAAAACTTATTCACCCATAATGAATGCAATTGCATTTATATTTCTCATCAACTTAGAAATCATAGAAAATTTAGATATGCTTTTAATGGATGTGGTTACAACATATTGATGGATCACTAGATAGTGATATATATATATATATATAAGTCCCCGAAGGATTTAAGGTACCAAAAACATTTAATTCAAAACCCAATAGTGAGGAATCCGGATTTGCGATTGTTGCAGTATATGTTGAAGTTTTGAATCTTGTGGAATATATATATTAGTCCCCGAAGGATTTAAGGTACCAAAAATATTTAATTCAAAACCAATAGTGAGGAATCCAGATTTGCAATTGTTGCAGTAGATGTTGAAGTTTTGAATCATGTGGAACTCCATAAAAGCTTACATAAACTGTAGAATATTTAAAATGAATTTGAAATGAAAGATCTTAGCAAAACGAAATTTTGTATCGGCCTGTAGATCGAACATTTGGCAAATGGAATTCTTGTTCATCAATTAAAAAGTCCTGAAGCACCTTTATATGAAAAAAGCTCATCCATTAAATACCCCAATGGTTTTCTCACCCTCCAGAAGATGGTGAAGAAATTATTGGTCCTAAAGTACTCTATCTCAATGCAATTAGTGCTATACTAGGCCCAATATTGCATTTGCAATCAATTTATTAGCAAAATATGTATTTCTATATCAAGCAGAAGCCATTTGAATAAAGTAAAGCAGATATTACCTTATTTTCATTGAATAACCAATATGAGCTTATTTTATTCAAATAAGTCAAAGTTACAGTTAATTGGATTTGCAAATGTTGGATACCTCTCTAATCGACATAAAGCCAAATCACAAACAAGATATATTATTATCTATGAAAATACTATTATATCTTGGCAATTAGTAAATAGACATTGACAGCTACTTCTTCAAATCATTCAGAGATGCTTGCAATTCATGAAGCAAGTCAAGAATGTATTTCGCATAGATCCATGATCCATCATATTCAAGAAAGATGCAGATGGTCTTCAACAAAAGATAGTCCAATCACATTATATGAAGATAATGTTGCGTGTATCACACAAACCAAAGGTGGCTACATCAAAGGTATGCTCAAGTAATAATCTAGCAGATCTATTTATTAAAGTATTACTGATTGCAGCATTGAAGAAAGCCCAGTGCATAATATTGGGATGCGTCGGCATAAAGATCTATTGTGTAGCACTGAGAGGGGTCATCTATTTAAGCAGAATTGTAGATTGTACTATTTTTCCTTCATCTAAAGTTTTTTTCCACTAGGTTTTTCGTAGCAAGGTTTTAATAAGACAATCTAAACAAATCACATACAAGAATATTGTACTATTATTTCTTCACCAAAGGTTTTTTTCCATTGGATTTTCTTAATAAAGTTTTAACGAGGCATATTCTTGGTATATAGTTATCCAAGAGGGAGTGTTGCGAAATATTTGGATAACTATCAAAAAAGATGAAATTGGAATTCTAATGAAATTTTGGGCCAAAGTGAAAATAAGATATGGTTTTACCTTGTGAGAAGTGTGGTATGCAATGTGGTAAACCACATGATATGGTAAATAATGAGAGCTTTATCACTTATAACTAGGTGAGTTTACATTGTAATGAAGATATACATATATATATATATATATAGAGAGAGAGAGAGAGAGTCCCTCTTCCATTGTGACTCTTTCATCTTTATTTTCTTTAGTTTTCTAACAAATTGTTTGATTTTGTGTTTTCAAAAATAATTTTTTAATCTGCAATTCTTTTTTTTATTTTATATTTTATTCATTTTTTTTTAGATGTACCTAATTTAGATACACTTAAAAATAAAATATTTGTTAAGAAATATTTAAAAACTTTAATAAATATAAAAAAAACTACTAAAATGTAATGAATTTATATATATAGTTTTATTTTTTAATATTAAAAAAATTATTAAAAAATTCATAATTTTTGACTTTTTAGGGTGTATCTAAATTAAGTGAATCAAAAAGAAGAGAAAAATTCAAACTTCAAAACCAAACCGAATGAATTCTTAAACACCTAGTAATATTTTTTTTTAATAAAATTTTTAGTATGCATTTGGGAAAGTCAATTGTGTAAGTTGCTATAGGTATGAAGGTCACAAAAAAAAAAAAAAAAAAAAACCGACGCCAAGTGGCGGTGTTTTATGAGTTGTTAGGGAGTTTTAGTTCTTCATTCAGGATTTGCATGCAACCGAGTGGCCAACCCCCACCACAACACTTGCACAACTGTACAATTGACTTGCCAACACATGCAGGTACCCATGAAATGTTTTCTTCTTTCAAAGAAGGCACATCCCTTTGATTAAAAATGTCAATGCCTAATGTGAAATGAAAAGCCATTTCAACTTCATAATTTGATCACAAAAAAGTTCAACTTCATTTTAGTTGGAAACCTTTTTTAATTTCAAATTATTTATTTGTAAATAGACTTCGAATAAAGTTACAATAAAGGATAAATTACATTAATGGTGCCTATAGTTTGGGAGTTGCGTCACTTTCATCCATAACTTTTTAATTGTAACACATTTGATCTTAAATTTTAAATCTTGTTTCAAATAAGGACAATTGAAGATACCATTGCTTAACTTCAAGGGCAAAATTATCAATTTGATAAAATATAAATTAATTCGACAAAAATAAATATCAAAAAAATATTTTTGAATTTTTAAAAATTATTTCTACCCCTAAAGATAAAATTATGCAAAATTGACAAATTTTTTAGATATTTTTTTTTTCGTTACCAAATTAATTTTTATTATATGTTTGGATAATGGTCATATAATGGATGCTTGTTTTTATTTTCATTAAATTAGTGTTCATTTTTTTAAAAGTCAAATATTGCGATAACTTTGATATCATTATTAAATCAAATCTATAAAATCAAAAAATTCAAAACTAACAACATTTTATATACTAAATATATCGATTACACATTAAAAATCCTAGCAAACACCCATTACATGATCATCATCCAAACAAATAATAAAAATTAATTTGGTAAAAAAATTAAATATCTAAAAGACTTATCAATTTTACATAATTTTATCTTTTGTAGGTAGAAATAATTTTTTAAAATTTTAAATTTTTTTGATATTTAATTTTGTCAAATTAATTTATATTTTATCAAATATGTCACAATAAAAAAGTTAATGATTAAAATGACACGAGTTTCAAACTGTATAGACTGTTAATATAATTTGCCCTACAATAAATCATGTGTTTATAATGTCATTAGTTGCCATTACATTAATAATAGACATGGACAGAATGGTGCTCTAAACAAATACAATAATGAGACATTAGATAAAAAAAAGCTTGATACTCCAAATTAGTGGTCCATATTTACCATTTCCAACCATTTCAAAAATTGCTTACATTTTAAATTTATTATTTTTCAAATTTTGAAAACTCTACCCACTAGAGAACTAATAGAAATCTTTTAATTTGTAAAATAAAAAATATTTACTGACAGATTAAAGGGTATAAATAATGAAAATAGACTAACAATTGGAACAGATAGAGTGGTATGCAGCTGTGATCATTGTAACATTATATATTTTTTAGGGAAAACTTCAGTTTATCGCTGTATTTGGGTCATGTACAGTTTAACTCTTTAACATTTGGAAATAAACTCATAACTCCTACGTGATTTGTGGATCAAAATACACCATCTATTTTCCCATCCAAATTAATTCGTTATGAGATTCAACAGTCTATTTTTCCATCAAAATTAATTGGTTATGAGATTCACATGTCCATGAAGAGAGTAAACTATATATTAAGACCAAAATACCCCCTACACATCTTTAAATTTACAAAAACATACCATTATTATTCCTCCTTCTCTCTCTACTATTTCTCTTTTTGATTCCTTAACTCCAACCCACCGTATCACTCCAACTTCCCCTTCTTTAACGATGAAGACAACATACTGCCTGTACGAGCACGAAATAATCTCCTTGTATAATCCTGTTGATCAAGTTTGCACTCCTCCAAACGTCGTCGCTTTGTCACCTGAAAACACAAACCTAAGCTAACCGACGGGTGTGTGCCGAAAACCTTTCCGATGCCCAAGTCAGCAAATAGACAATAGACACAAAAGTTCTATGTATTCTAGGATGAGAATTGTGATACCTGTACATAGGTCATGTTATGAGCTTTTACAGATTCTCACCTGGCACAAATCCTAGTACGACTTCAACTTTCCTTAGCAGAGTCCTTGCGAGAAATCACACTCCCAAGGATAACACCCTACTCACTACCAACCAAGTGAAATGACGCAAACATCCTACCTTGGCTCGATAGTACACTCAACCGAGCTAGCATGGCCCTGCCCTACACTGGACAAAACCAAGATGGTACCTGACTGAGATAAACCCCAGTCTGGTACGATACAAATCATACCCCAGCCTGAGCTACTGATTACATCTTGCTTATCTATTCCAAACCTCGGCCTAATATTTGTACACCTCAAGGCCGAGCTACTGAAGCTCCTAGCTCGGTCGGAAGCGTGCCCCAACGAATTGAGTTCACTTAGCTCGGCCCAACTCTTAAAACAACTTGACCTACCTTGGCCTAACTTAAGCATATAAATTACCCTCTCAATTGCC
Organism: Camellia sinensis; assembly: GCF_055761805.1. Lineage (NCBI taxonomy): Eukaryota > Viridiplantae > Streptophyta > Magnoliopsida > Ericales > Theaceae > Camellia > Camellia sinensis. The sequence goes on along the minus strand of NC_138969.1, from coordinate 139,626,611 downwards.
CCTTAATTCCATCTGCCAAGCATGATTGGGATTATTATCTTCAAGTCGTGCTAAAATGCCTCAAACTAACCGAGCCAGAATACTCAATTGACCGAGTCCAAAATGTTTTATCCAACCGAGCTAAGTTTAGTTTGGCTTTAAAAACCCACGCTGGTTGAACAGCCTGTCATCTCATATATCTAACATTGTGTCCTTACTGGGACACGTGGCGTGCGTTAATTGCCCTTTTGTACTGTAACAACCGTATCACACTACTTAAGAAAATTTTGAAAAGACCTGCTATTTTACCTCCATTACGTACACAGTCCCTCACCTTCTACCTGTCATCGTTCACAATTTTCATTTTCAAGCCTGCAAAAACCCCTTGCGACTTATACTCTAATCATGCACCTTTGAGTTCTTCAAACCCTAGGACCTTCGTTGCCGTCAACAAATCAAGCTTAAGCACTGCTGCTGGAACTCTTTGTACCCATCACCGTTGTTTCCTTTATTCAAAAAACTGGAAAGTCGCCAGCACTTCTTTGCACTCTACATGACTTTTCATGTTTTGGGATTGTAAATTCATTGATAATACTTCAATAGTATCTATAACGTTTTTGCATTTGTTTATATACAAAAACAAACTCAGAACTGTTTTAAACTCCCACAAGTTTATTCCATAGGGGAAAATGCCCCTTACCTGGAACTGAAATCCAACCAAAATTTTGGTTTTGATCCAAAATTATACTGGAACCGAGCTACAAACTTGTTTGTGCTCATTTAGATGTGTAGCACCAAACTAAGAGAACATCTAACCATGACCGTAACCCAGCCTCACTATTTAGCCGAACAAACTAATTTACACTGCTGCCTTAGCCCGGTCACTAGCTGGCCATAACACATTATGTTTTTTCACTACGCAAACTTTAGGTTTAATCCAGGCACACCATTCACCAGAAAGCCCGGCTAAGGCACCGAGCAGATTTTTATAAACAACCTAAAGACACCCTTATGGACAAATACCGGTTCCTTGTGAGTTTGCCCGGTGCCATAATCGAGTTCTGAAGGGAATACAATATCCCTAACGACGTACACGTTGAGTTAGCCGAACTAAACTCCACACCCTAGGGCAAATCGGACTTTGTCTCTTTTACACGTATAGCCATCGTAGAGGTCGGGCTCAGATTCCCTGTCCAACCCCTTATATGCGAGTTTGTTAGGAAAACCAGATTATGTCCCACCCAATTGTCTACAAACACGTACAGGATAATTAATGGAATTTCTGAGCTAAACCACAAGCTCGACCTCAACCTCGGATTTGCTGAGCTATTTCATTAGTACTCGCTCGGTCAAAATGACAACGGTTGGGTCCATTACCTATGAATCAAAAAGGGCCGAGAGAAAATCATCAAGCGCACACCAAACAAGGACCTAAATGATGACGATTTTCTTTAGGTCTCTGGTAACTTTGAGGATCAGGAGGCCCAAATACCGGGCTATAACATCAACTAGAATAAAGGAAGTCCTGGTGAGCATAGTTTGGTTTGTGGTAATAATTAACATCATTCTGCAGCCATGCTAACACTTGAGTTTCCTTTTTTTTTTTCTCCCCCCCTCTGTAGATCTAAACCAGCTGAAGACAGACTACGCACATGCTAACCAAGCCACACTACGAGCTGCCTTAAGGTATCGCCACCATGATTGGACCAAGCTTCTGGGAGTAGTGCCAACGTACTGCTATAGTGGCAGGAGAAAAAGAAGAGTTACAGACTTCCTGCTCAAACCTTCTCCTGAACCGGATCCTAGCTTAGCTCAGATCAAACTCATTCCCCTCACCGAAGAACAAGAAATGGCTAAAATGAGGGTCCTGCGAGCTCTTATCACTGAACAAACTTCCGCCACAATCCAAATCGAACAAGCTTCCTTTAGTCAACCGCGTGAGACCGTGGTCGCCCTTCCAACCTCAAGGGGAACCACGTCTCGGTGTAGACGCGCCCACGAGGGACCCCGCTGCTACAATTCGGACTCGATTTGTGTCACGGTTCTTAATCTGAACCAAAGAGTCCAAATCTGGCAAATCGTTTTGAGAAACAGATTTTTGAAAAGAAGTGCCAAACATGGACTGCTTTGCCAGATACAGAGTCGCCACCTAAATATTTTTTAAAGGGGGAATTTAGGAAACCCTGACTCGGTGCCAAAGGCCACGAGCCCGTCATCACCAAAGTTGCCTCGGCTCGGGAGCTAGGGTACGTTTGGGGAAGGTCAGCTATGAGCACCCCCTCTCGCCCGATCCAAAGATCGGCCTCTACTAACCATGATATCCGTTTTTGAAAACGTTATGTGTTTTTATCCCGATTATTAGCCTAGAATTACTATGTCATGCGCACGGCACAAAAGTATAGACTAGATTGTCTAATTTGGGAATGAGCATTACATATCCGTTTGTTTTTGGAAGAATGTTTTGGAATTTGCTACTCGCAAGTAGGCTAAAATGCGAATTTTAATGTACTATTCCAACTCAGACAATCCAACCTTCACCCATAGGCATTCAAGCAGTTATATCACATAAGCAGCTAGCCTCATGGTAATCACACTATCATGGCAACATTCACACGCATGCAAGGATGCTAAAGCGTAAATACTTATATTGTACTCCGTGCCAAAACAAAGAACTCGTTAGCAATCAATGCATGATCCAAGTCCATGTTTAAATGTCTAATGCAACGCATACGGAATGTCACTAGAGTAGGCTCGGCTAGTCTATGAATGGCATGTGAAAATGCACAATTAGTATGTATTCAAGTTAGATTTGAAATACTAATGTAGTTAGCATGATGCGCCGAGCCCGGTGCATGGAAGACAAATGTGTGGATGCACGCATGCATAGCATAAGGTATGATAAATGAAACATGACCATCAAAGCAGGTAAGTAAAAGGGAGAAAGAAGTGGGGTTGGAAGACATGCACACACTCACCCACACTTATTACAAATTCGCCCTCGCTTAGAGGGACCGAAAGAATAATACAACTCAAATAATGAATTAACTAACCTAGCTAATTAATTATTACAGACCAACTAAATTAATTAAACAGATTAATCAACTTAAGAAAGCAAGGAAAAAAAGGCCTCAAGAAGAGGGCTCAATGCATGCGTGCTCTGGTCTCGCTCGGAAGTCCACTGCCATGCGCAAGCTACCTCTGTTTTCCCTGCTCTGCCGCTCTGAAAACTTCCAAAGTTTCAGAATTGCTTCCCTGGACATTGGGGGACACCACCGGCTGAGGAGAATGGCCACCGGCAGTAAGATGTGATCATCAGCTATTGATGAAGCTATCGGCCATGGATAGATTGCCGGTCGGCACTATGTGCAGTCGACCGGCAGAAAGTTCCTGCAGAATCTGTTTGACAGCAGCAGAGGACAGAGCTTTGCATGGCAATGCAATTCAAGCAATGTATGCACCAACCATATCCCTTGTCATGTTTATGACTCGAAGGGACATGGTTCTTGGTTCTCGGACCATCAATCGCGCATTTCAATGCGTGATGGCCCAAGAGACCAATTTATGCATGTTGATTTCAAATGCAATGCAAACCAACAAACAAGTGAGGAGCTCAACCTCAATCATGGATAATCAAGAGGCAAAGCATGCATGCAATGCAACCTAAGCACGTTAACTAGGCATGCAACATGGTAATGCAAACAAACATACAAGGCATGTGACAACTATGCTAGTTACTCAAGCATGCAAGTATGCAAAGTATGCAACATGTTAGGTAATTCCAACTAAGAGAAATGCATGCAAAATGCAAAGTCACTTAGACATGCCACAACACGTGATAGGCTAAGCATGCAATCAACACATAAGGTAAGCATGTCACAACATGCAAGAATGGACTTAGACTAATTCAGGCAGCCCTCAAACTAACCTAAAACGGTGGCCAAAGTGCCTAAAAATGAAGGATTAATGGCATGTAAACATGCATGTACACAAGGACCAACACTTACGCATAAAGAGACAATTCTCAAGCACACTTAGGAGTATGCAAACATGGACATATGGCATGCACACGAGCTTTGAAAATCAGGTTAATGATGGTCCTAAACCAAACAAACGAGACAAACAAAGCATGCAATTGGTCCAAATATTTGAGGCAAGGCAAGGAGACTTAAACCATGGCCAAGCCAACCAAGCCCCACAAGGCCAAGAAGACTTAAAACATGTTCAAGGCAGACCTAAACAATGCTAAGGGAACACCTAGATGGCATCCAAGTATCCTAAAAATGGAAGCATACTCCACGGCTTAAACAAGGGGCATGAGGCAACAACCTTTAAACGCATTGAAGGGGGATCAAATGCAAGCACATGGGCACATCATGAGGTCTGAAATAACATGTCAAGTGGTTTCAAACCACTGAAACAAAGCAAGGATGGCATGCTAGAAGGGCCAAAGCTTAAGGCATACAAGAGAGTTTGCATGGTAGCTATACAAAGCAAAGCATGGATGACTCAAATGACCAAAAATAGTCCCTTAGCATACTAAAACAAGCATAAAAGCTTCACAAAGCTAGGCCAAAACACATGAGCATGGTGGTCTAAATGCTAGGCACATGTTGAGACAAATCATGGCATTACAAGGCATGTATGCTAAGCAAGCATGGTGTACCAAAACCAACTAAAAACAGAGGCATATTATGACATAATAAGCACAAAAATCAGCTAAGGCATGGTTAACACGAACCTAAACATGGTGCTCCCTCAAGAGGCCAAAAAAGGGGCCTTTTCAAGGACAACAAGGAGAGGGGGTGGCCCTCTCCTTCCTAGGACCTCAAGGCACCATCCCCACCTCTGAAATCCCTCAAGATTTTAGTGGTGAGGAGGCCCAAACTCAATGGTCCCGGAGCTCACACAAAATGGCACAAAAAGGAGCCTTACAAGTCTCAAAAGGGGTTAAACAACCTCAAATCACAAAACACTCTAAACAAACTATTTAGAGGGCCCAAAAACAGAACTTTTTTATGTTATATACTAAACACAAAAACAGTTGTAAGGTAGGCAAAAATACAATGCAAGAAAGGGGTAAAAAGGAGCAAGCTTCTTACCCTTGAAGATCCTCTTCAACAATGGAGCTCCAGCAGCTTCTTTAGGTTGAACCAGCTTCAAAACCTCCAAAACAACCCTCAAGAGGCCTCAGCTCCAAGGGATGGTGTGATGGTGGGTGCTTGTGAGCAAAAGTAAGACAAAACACACACACACTAACAAGAGAGGGAAATATAGAGATGGAATAGATACAAATTCTTAACACTAATATCCAAGCTCTCTAAAAATGTTCTCTAACCCTAAATCCAAGAGAGGAGACTCTCTCTTATAGAGCTCTCTCTTGTAAAGCTTGTCAAATAAGCTTGTCAAGAGAGAGATCCCTCCATACACGTGTATGGAGGGGAGAAAAGGTTAATAGCTGGCACAAAATGTCTACCAAAAGTAGATGAACAGTGATCGGCCATTCAAAATTGTCATTTTGGCAAAATAAATGGCCGACCGGCAACAAATAGTGCCGACCGGCAATATACATTGCCAATGGAATAAAACCACTGGCCGGTGGCCTCAAGCCATGGCCGGTGATGTGTGGGGATGCCTCATAAGGCATTCCCTGCCCCTCCAAGGCAAAACACAAGTGTTTGGTGCAAAACCAGACACAACACGGTCAAGTCGAGAGGTCCTGAGGCAAGGCACGCAACCGAGACCTCCGGGAACTCAAGATGAACATAACCAAGGGTAATCACCAAGTGTTCCAATGGTGACGTCCAAGTCTTAAGGACGGTCAAAAATGGGGTGTCTACAGTTGCCCCTCTTTGACAGAACTCGAAAGTCATAACAATGACGGGAGTGAATGTCAAAGCCCAGAGACGACCCATTTTTGACAAGGCCGAAGACTCAGACAAACATGCAAGACAATCAAGATATGCGCCCGAAGGCAGGGGCAAGATGCAAGACAATGCACAGAGCCAGACATAACTTATGATCATGCGAAGAAAGCTGTAATGAAGCACACATGCGACAGTTTTAAGCTAGCATACACCAATGCAGCTACATTACAAATGCAGAGAGGATGTAAGAGAATTATGCAATTCTCGATACGTCTCACTCACTCGGAGGATACAATACTTGTGCGGTTCGTCTGGTTGCACCAGCCTCAAATGAACTGTACATACAATATCGTGCCTGAAAAGAAAGCAAACTTAACAGGTACAATATCGTTAGCAACATGCATGACAATGCAAAAATGAATGAAAAATGATAATGCAATATATACAAAACTATGTATAAACAATGCAAATGAAAGTGCAATGCAATTGAATCATGATCCAATCATGAGCGGTTCGAAACCACACCTATGTCAAATAGATTGATGGAGGTAGCAAGTCCGTCTACCATAGAACGGTCAACAGAACTATGAGTAATGTAGACGGACACAAGAACAAGTATTGGGGGGGAATGACAAAGGTGGGGAAACGACCCGCTGGGGAAAGGACAATGATCCTAATGCTGGATGCAACAATTACACTACAATGTAATATATAATGAAAATGCTGGGGAAATGGCAATGGATATGGCACGCAGGCCAAACCAAATCTTGCCTAGGCAAAGCATGTACGCATACAAGCCACGTCTAACATAGAACGGTCCACTGAACTATGCTTCGACACGAGAAGTATGGGCACATACCGGACCAAGCTCAACATGGAAAGGCGCAAGCCATAGGCGGAGGTGATGCAGTGAATGCATGTAAGCTACAATGCAATGAGCACTGGGATGGCTGGAAAAGATACGATGGATAAGGCACGCAGGCCAAGCCAAAGCCTAAGAAGGGCATGTACACGTACCAGCCGCGTCTAACATAGAACGGTCCACTGAACTATGCTTCGTCACGAGAAGTATGGGCACATTCCAGACCAAGCTCAATCATGGAAAGGCGCAAGCCCTAGATGGAGGTGATGCAATGAATGTATGCAAGCTACACTATATTACAATGATGCATGACGATGCAACTATATTTACGATGATGCATGACAATGCAATTATATATTTTTGTTTGTGTTTTTGAAATGAAAATGCATGATGATGCATGGTTTCGAAGTGCGCGACAACGCGCGGCTTTTAAGATGCACGTGAACTTGAATATGCGACGACGCGAGTTACTTGAAATACATGTATAATGCAACTTATCAAAAGTCATTCGGGCACGACAAACATCGAAGGACTTGCACCTTCAGAGGATTTAGGGTCTCCTAGACCGTGTATATTGCACAAGAAATGCATAACAATGCAAGTGAACTTGAAATGCGTAACAACGTGCGGCTTAAGGCATGCATGACAATGCAAACGAACTGTGCACATCAATGCGCCAAAGGTCTTGCACCTTCCAAGGATTTAGGGTCTCCTAGACCGAACAAAATTCTCGATATGTCTCACTCGGAGTACATCATACCTGTCCGGCTCGTCTGGTTGCACCAGCCTTAAATGAACCGTACATACAATATCGTGCCTGCAAAGAAAACAAACTTAACAGGTACAATGTGATTAACAATATGCACATTAATGTACTTGAAAATGCGTGACAACGCAAAGCAAGTGGGAAGCATAACAATGGCGTGAAGGCACAGTCATGTAAGTGGAACACGCGGTCTACGCAGGCAACGAAATTGATCATAAGCATGCGGTCTACGCAAGCAAAAAAATTGGTTTCACGCGTGCGGTCTACGCAAGTGAAACATGCGGGCTACGCAAGGAAAGCATTGCGGTCTACGCAAGGAAAGCATTGCGGTCTACGCAAGTAAAACATGCGGTCTACGCAAGCAAAACATGCGGTCTACGCAAGTAATGAAATTGATTACAAACATGCGGTCTACGCAAGTAACGTAATTAATTATAAACATGCGGTCTACGCAAGCAAAACATGCGGTCTACGCAAACAAAACATGCGGTCTACGCAAGTAATGAAATTGATTACAAACATGCGGTCTACGCAAGCAAAACATGCGGTCTACGCAAGTAATGAAATTGATTACAAACATGCGGTCTACACAAGCAAAACATGCGGTCTACGCAGGCAAAACATGCGGTCTACGCAAGTAATGAAATTGATTACAAGCATGCGGTCTACGCAAGCAAAACATGCGGTCTACGCAAGTAGTGAAATTGATTACAATCATGCGGTCTACGCAAGCAAAACATACGGTCTACGCAAGTAATGCAATTGATTACAAACATGCGGTCTACGCAAGTAGTGTGATTGAATGCATGCAAAATGCAATAAGATGCGCAAAATAGCATGATGTGCTAGACAACGCGAGTGCACAAGACAGTGCGATTAACATGTGATGCACATGGGGCAACTTTTGAGTTTTGTAAAAGCCAAAAGGATACGGAAAGGGTACACCTTGCACGAATTCGAGTGCTACGCACAGAAGACACGATCCGAGGCCAAAACGGAGGCCGGTTGAGTGTCGGAAATGCACTGTTTTACACTGTTTTGAGCACTAAAGGCCCTGGACCCCACACATAACTCAAACAAGGGTGTAGGAGGCTCCAAAACTACTGTAAGAGATCACCGGATGCCCACCGGCCATCAAAATGAATCACCAGCCATCCATCGGCCATCATACAATTTTCATCGGCACAATATTTTGCCGACCGGCAAAGAGTGTGGCCGACCGGCAAAAAGCCCCTGTATCGGGGCAGTTCAGTCATTTCGCTACCGGTCTTTTAAAATAAGGCTTCTAGCTCTATTTTCTTCACTTGCCCTTGCTCGAAATCTCCTCCTCTCTCCCTCTAAGATATTTTTCGAGCCTTATTTCCTTATTTTCTTTGGCTTTTGGCTCCGTTTCGTCGTTCGATTCGCATTCACCCTTGCGTTTCGAACGTTTTGGACCGATTGAAATTTCATTTCGGTGTCTCTTTTTTTATTTCCGCCACTCGGGGCTTGCTTCCTTCGAGTTTTTCTCGATATCTGTGCCTTTTCCGCACTCCAGCTTTTCCGGCCTTTTCCGGCCCTCCTCGGGGTTGACTTTTTGTTAACTCTTCGCATTCTCGCCCGGTTTCTTCGTCTTCTGGCTATTTTCACATTTTCTTCGAGATGGCGGGCGATCTTCCACAGGGCGGGACCCCTCCAGAGCTTGAGATGGATCCCAAGGCCGACCCCTTACCATTTCATGTCCGGCCGTTTGATCTGGAGACCTACAGGCCTGCGGTTCATGTGATGCTCCCCGATGGACTACGCCAGTTCCGGAGCTTCGAGAGGGGCGTGGCACCCGAGCTTCTCTTGCGTGAGCCTACCTCCCATCTGTCCTTCGGTGTTTCCGAGGTGACATTCTTTCTTCTGTTTTATTATTTTCCGCAATGTAGAACGTAACTGCCATTAGTTGATTCTGTTCTCTAACTGCTTAGCCCGAATGCACCGATACACTGTACACTGTAGTTGATTGCAAACAAACTTACAACCGATATCTGTTTGAAACTTACACGTGCACACACACTGCACTGACCCTGAATCACCCAAACACACGGCGCACACTGTATTGCACTGCATACACACTGGCACCCGGTATCTGCTTGAGTTTAAAAACATGCACACATGCAGTATTTGCCCTGAGCCACTCAAACACGCTGACGCATCACATATTGTAGTTCACTGTAAGTACACCGGCACCCAATGTCAGTTTAAAGTCGAAAACATGCACGCATGCTGTATACCTGTATGCCTCTTAAAACTGCATTTTGAATATTGCCTTCCAATTTGTTGTTTTTGATTATAGGGGGATTCTCATACCATCTGCAGGTATGGGAATATCGTTGCTCGGGATTGGTACATAGAGCTGCCCGACCCGGTTCGTCATATCGTCGACGAGGCCGGTTTCGGCATCTTCTGCAGGGGGCTCTCTCGGCTTACGACCTGTAGGCCCTTGCTCGCAGCTTTAGTGGAGAGGTGGTGGGATACCACCAACTCCTTCCACTTCTCCGCTGCGGGGGACATGACGATGACCCCTTATGATTTGTCGATGCTCACCGGCATCGGGGTGGGGGGTGATCCGATCCCCTTCGACACCGATATGGGTGAGTAGGACGCCGCCCGGCTGTACTTGCTCGGCACTCAGCCTCCCCTCCCTCGAGCAGGGTTTGTCAGGTACTCTTGGCTCAAGAGCCATTTCCGGATTCAGCCAGCCTTGGTGGAGGAGGCGCAGATGACCCCAGAGGAGGTGGATCAGTATGCGCAGGGGTTCATCATGTTCCTCTTTGGGATGACTCTTTTCGCCGACCGGGCGAACACCGTGCCTCTATGTCTGTTGAGCGCACTGGTGGATGTCAGGCGGATCCGCCGCTATGACTGGGGTGGCGCAGGCTTGGCCACATTGTATGGTTATATGAGCTCTTCTTCCCGCCTCAGCGGACAGCTTCTCGGCGGCTACTGGCGAGCTTGGGAGGTACATCTTCTTCCCCTTTTATATTTCCGCTCCACATTTTCTGTATTCTATACACTGCACACACCACAGTCTGCCTCTCACTGACTATATACTGCACACGCGGCACACATATACTCTGCTTTACTTTGACTATATACTGCACACACTGTATACTCTGTACAATACACTGCACAACACATGGCTCTGTCATTTCTGCTTTACTCTGTATTTTGCTTTATCTGATAGTCATACTTATATCTGTTCTGCAGTTGTGGGTGTATGCCTACTTTTCCAGGCTTGCCCCAGTACCTGATGTGGAGACCCCACTCGGCGTCCCTTTTTCTCATCGCTTTGATGTGCGATGCGTGCAGAGACCACGGGAGTCTTTTATTTTCTTCCGCCGCTATTTCGACACCATCACCGCCGCGGAGGTACGTTCAACTTTAGAATTTGCTTAGGCTTTGCTTAGCACTGTATGTTTTCAATAACAGTAGATAACAACCTGCATTTCATTTTCAGATCACCTGGCAGCCTTGGGCTCCGTTGCCAACCGTGGTGAGGGATCACTACGAGGGCGTAGAGGAGACTGCCCATTGCCGGATTCTATTAGAGGGCCCGGTTTGTCGAGCTTGGTACCTGGGTGAGCGTTTCTTACGTCAGACCCTGGGTTTACCAGAGCAGATAGTTCCGGGTCCGCCTCCTACACATATAAGGCATACAGAAGGGTTCTCCCTTGAGCAGATGAGGGACTACACCGTCGGCTGGGGTGCAGAGCATCATAGAGGCAAGGGCGACTACACAGAGTACGTCCGGACCTACATTATGCGGCCTTGAGCGGTGGTGGCCGAGCTGAGAGGGAGAGGCCAGCGGCGCCAGCAGTTGGAGCAAGAGCGGGAGCGGGGACGTCGAGGATGGCTCGTGTCCGTGGCAGGAGTGGAGTTCAGAGAGGGCGGGGGACCAGCTGCCCTGCTCTTCCCACTTTACTGACATACAGAGGGTAGGATGGGGCGACCTACCAGATCCCCTTTGCTCCTCCCCCTGCTGATCATGAGTTAGCCGGTATCCCCGACTTGCCTCCGGTATGTATTACCGCATCTTGTATTTTATTTCAGTTTATTTGATATTCCGCAGAATACTGATATATCTTGTACTCTTGCAGGCGTCTTCCGAGTACACCCGGCAGTCAGCTGCTTCACATAATCTGATGCACGACACAACACCTGACACACTGGTCTCACAGCATCTGATACACTACATACACTGCATTTATACACTGCACTCTGTACTGATAAACTGCTCACGGCATTCACACATTGTACTCATACACCGTATTCTGCACTGATAAACTGCTCACGGCATTCACACACTATACTCATACATTGCATTCTGCACTGATACACTGCTCACAGTATTCTGATGTATTTGCCTTTTGTGCTTTTCAGCCTCCCTTTCAGATTCCTCCGGTGGGTGGTGCTCCAGCTGGGCCCTCTATTCCTGCTCGAGAAGGGCGTGGAGACACTGTGCGTCCCCGTACCAGGGGAGGGCGTGTTCATGTCGGGAGTAGCTCTCGGGCGCCGACCCCCGATGATGACGATGATGATGATGACGAGTCCGAGGCAGAGGCAGAGGCCGGGTCATCTAAGGAGGTTGGAGACAACTCAGACTCAGGCTCAGATGACGATGCTGATGACGATGCCCCTGGACCTTCGTCTAGGAAGAGGGTGAGGACAGATCCCTGGGCCCGAGACTACTGATGATGATCCAGATTGCTGCTTTTCTTCTTTTTGTACTTTTTTTTTCTTTTCTTTTGCTTTGCTGGTAGTTAGATTACCTTGTACTGCCGCAGATAGATATTTGTTTTCAAAGCTATGTACTTGAAAAAGATAATGAAATGAACAAACTTTTTGCTTAAAAAGTGTTACATTTACATATCTCATGTATTGCATCACATCACATCATGTTACACCTCAATGTGAATGGAATTTACCTGTTGTCTGAAAAATTAAGCATTTGTACCGTAATGATCAGATAACCAAACGGCCTCATAGCAAAACAGCCCAGGCAACACATTGCTCAAACTGAACGCACAGCCCATACTCTGTTGGGGATTAGTCTGCATACAGGCCCCTAACACCACGCTTGGTTCATTCTGCACACAGCGAATCCTGAACAAACGGCCCAATCTGACAAGACGGAACACAAAGACGGGACCAGTTGAAGTTGAAGCACGATCAGATGCCCCAAAAAAAAAAAATTTTTGCTCTTCTTTTGCTTCGCACAGATATAGAGAATGGCACAGCACTCTGAGCATAAACGATTTTGAAATAAAAAAGGATTTTCAACCGGGGTATCGAGCCTACAACTGAACACAGCGGGAAGGACTCAAACAAAAGGGTATACGACCTAATCACAACGAGATACGCTCGGAAAAGACCTAAAACAAAAGTTGACGTGATCAAAATGAAAGACACGACGCGCGGGCACGTTCAACGAAAGACCTCAAATTTCGAGGAGCCAGTTCATCCGGGTATATTTCCCACCCTTTCTGATTTGTGATTCTCACATCACTCGGCCCTCAGGCTCACTTTTTTTTTTTTCTCTCAAAACCCTTTTCCTTACTTTTCTCTCAACTTACACCTCTCTATTCTTTATTCTCTCATTTTTCGTCCCTCCCCAAGGTGATTGACGAATGAATAGGAAGTTGCGGGTTCATGCCCGACGCCGTTAGCTCACAGCTATTTCTTCTGGTGGGTAGAGTGCCCTCCTGGCAAGTATGTTGGCGACGGGGGAAAGACAGGAAGCCCAACTCACCTGTGCCCCTAGTTCATCATTATGACCATTTTTTGTTTTGGTTTTCTACTAAAACAGTTTTGATCAAGCTGAGAGTCGGATTAACGTACTTGTTCGATTTCTAATTTGAAAACCATGCAAGTCAGACTATAAGCATTGAAAATTTTCCTTTTTGGGTCCAAGAAAAAGGTCCAGTTTTGAAAAATGGAATAGTTTTCGAGAAAATAATCAACCTCAGTAAAAATTTTCAAAAACTATTTTGCAAACAGTCAATGCTCAACGAGCATGGAACTTACTCTTTGAGATGCGCAACCTCGGATCGGAGGCAATGGAAAATTGCCCCTGGCTTGAAAGGGGTGGATGGCAACGGAAAGTTACCCCTGGTTTGGACGGCGACTCACGACGACTCGTGGCAACGGAAAGTTGCCCCTTGTTTGGATGATGCCGCAGCAGCCCGCAAACAGTCTTCATTGGTGGTGGTCGAACTCTTGGACACGGAGATGACGAAGACGGTCATAATCAATATATGGACACAGTCACTTTGAAGGTGTTGAGGGCTGGACTTCAGGACAAAGTTGCCTATGTATCCGGTTGTCACAACCGAACTATCGGATTCGGGGGGAGGGGGGGCGAGGATAATCAAAACCATTACATGGACTAAGGCGCTATGAAAGCGTTGGGGGCTGGACTTCAGGATGAAGTTGCCTACGTATCCCAAACATGGGAATCAAGCCTTATGTAGTTCCGGTTAAGGTACACTCGGGTATTTTAACCTTCACTTTTTCAGGCTTTAACTTTTGCCAAGGTGCCCGATGCGGGTTTTCGACCTTGCGAGCTTCTTTTCATTTTCTTTTTTTCTGATTTTTGTATCTTTTCATTCTCTCTTTTTTTTTATTTTATTTCTTCTCTTTTCCTTTTGTATTTTTTGTATTTTTCTCTTGCTCTAACTTTTGCCTGGGTCGCCCTTCTGGTTTTTCGGCCCAGCGAGCCTCTCGAAGGGTAAAAGTGTAACAAGTCCATGCCAAATGGTTTTTGAAGTTGAAGCCTCTCTGTATCTAGGAGAACGGCTGTTGCAATGATTCACAGAAGAATCCATCTTCGGCTCTTCGAGCATACCTGACATTTTTGCCCCTAGTTTGAGGGGGGCCTCTTATCTAGCTTTACAAGCTTCCTTTGATCTAATCTTCTTGATCTGACTTTGGTGCCTCTTGTTCGAGGGCTACTTCAAAACTGGCCACACGGGCCTCATACGGCGGTTGACCGTTGAACTTTCTGAACGTGTTCAAGGTTTGGAAACGAACAGGTCGAATCTTGAGGCTGAGAGCGATCCTAGGCTGCAAAATCTCAAGAGCGATTCCACACAGGTCTTCACAGGGCCGCGCAAATCATTTGTTTTTGAAAGTTTTTTAAGAAAATGACAAATCGCTTGCGCCGAAGATAGTGTGGAACCAATCTGGATCAAGCCAGGGTCCTTCTCAGTACTCACGCTAACAAGCATGGTTTCATTCATTAAAGGCTTAGCATGCCTCTCCTTTTCTCAAATTGATCAAAGTTTTGCAAAACTCGAGGAATTCCTTCCTCTTTGTTTTCACCGCGGTGTTAAACAGGTTTTGAAAAACATAGGTCAATGCAATGATTCTCAAGGCACAAAAGAGCAAGTAGAATGCAGGGCCGTTCCATTCAAAACCTTTGGCACAACTAGCCCAAAACAAACAATAAGCACGGAAACAAGATAGCCACAGCTGTTTCATTCAGGTTTCTCGGATGTAACTGGCTCCACAGCAGAGACAAACCCAAAAAGAAAGGTTAAATACAAAAACGGTGTTCGAGGTAACAACCCCGGAATCACTCGACATCCTATACGACGGGACTGACTCGATACCACAAGACAGACCCAAAATCAAAAAGACTGACTCAAAGCAAAGAGACAGACTCAAAAACCGAACAGAGAACTGACTCAAAACCCAAGCCAGAAGCTACAAAACTGCATTTACAAATGCTCAAAAAAGTGCGTGCCAGACGCCACATCTGAAATACATTGAGCGCTGCCCGCAGGTGGTCCAACCCCTGATCACATACTCGCAGTAGCCTCAAAGTCCAACAGCTCGGTGGTAACAGACTTCGCTGGGGTAGGTGGAAGAATGACCTCATTATCGATCAGATCCTGCACTTCATGGCGAAGGCGGAAACAGTTGTCGGTGGCGTGACCGGTCTATTGGTGGTACGCACAGTACAAAGCAGCATCATGTGTGAGAGGGAGATTCTTCGGGAGAGGCCGAGGTTCAAGGGGTTTGAGGTGCCCCCTTTCGGCAAGAATCTGAAGTGCCTTAGACAGAGGCATGTAGAGAGCATGAAAGATCATGCGCCCTCGGGGCAAGTATTTTGAAGTCTGAGCATTCTTACTAGACGCACTAGCAAAAGGGTCGGCAGGCACTGCCTTGGTTTTCTAATCTTTCCCAGGTGCAGGGTTGGGAATAGGAGGAATTGTTCTCGATTTTCTGACTGACTTGAACTACCCTCAGGTGGAGTGGGGAAAGCATCCTCCATAGTTTTTGCCACAACTGCGGATATCTGTTGCTTGTTCATCCCCCCCCGCTTTCAAAGCCTTGACTGCCCACAGTAGTTGTTCAATGGGATCGGCATCTGCCTTCATTTTGTTCTTGCCTCTGGCCTCAGCCTAATCGGGGGTTTGGGTTACTACATCAGAGTGAAGCCCGGTTATTGCTGACACGTCGTTGCTGTAGCTGGCGGCAACCTCTGGTTAGCTGAGCTCTATCACAATCCGCCCCAGTAGCGGGGGCTGCTGTGGCATGAAATTCCCGGCATACGGTGCCGCTGGTGGCGAAGTTGACATTCCATAGGCCAGATCGGCCACGGATCTCTGGAGGTCACCAATCATTCCCATCAGCTCGAATGTAGTGGGCTCGCAAGCCTGATACAACTGGGAGGTCCAGACTGGGTGTGCGACAGGCGACCTAGGCGGATGCGATACATCAACATTGGTTTCATCCCGCAGGGTGATCCCTTGATCTAGCGTAGCTGTCATAACCATAATCTCTTCTGAATTCTACGTCATCATAAGTCCTGCCTCGACAAGGGGGAACACTAGCTATTCTATATCAATTCTCTGGACACTCTGAACTGAAAGGAAAAACAAACAGCACTTCAGCCCAAACAGATCAAAACGCAGGTGTAGCCAAACAACTGCACTCTACTACTGATCACTATTCCCCAGAATCACTGTCCTCAAAACTGAACTTGATACCCGCAGATAACTAATTCTCATAAACCGGCACTGATGCCCTCAGGTCTGATACTCAAACTTGCAAACTGATATGTACGTTCCTGTAGAGATACATTCTAAAAGCACATAGCACATAGCAAGTAAAGAGAGCCAAAACACCCTTATGGAGGGGTAGGGTTTCCCTGCCCTATTTTGTCAGGAGCTAGGGTTTCACTCTGCACGCAGCAGTTTCAAACAACCTAATATCGGGTAAGCAACCTGTCCTAATTTGGAATGGTCACTATGGATTTCGATATGCACTAGGTCGAATGGTCTAAAAGGGTGCCCTGGTAAAACCAGGGTTTGTGTTTCCATACTGTCAGAGCCCACAACCGATCAGCCTTATGGCATGCTTTGACAAAGTCAAGCCTCCGGCAAACCATTCAGGAATGGCAGATGGCAAACACGGTGTCCTAGGCGCATCAATGCACATGCAATGCAAAGAAACACATGAATGAAATCAAAACAGGATATCACGAGTTCGAGTCAAGCTCTCTAAAATCCCCAGCAGAGTCGCCAGAAACTGTAGACGCGCCCGCGAGGGACCCCGCTGCTACAGTTCGGACTCGATTTGTGTCACGGTTCTTAATCTGAACCAAATAGTCCAAATCCGGCAAATCATTTTGAGAAACAGATTTTTGAAAAGAAGTGCCAAACATGGACTGCTTTGCCAGATACAGAGTCGCCACCTAAATATTTTTTAAAGGGGGAATTTAGGAAACCCTGACTCGGTGCCAAAGGCCACGCGTCCGTCATCCCCAAAGTTGCCTCGGCTCGGGAGCTAGGGTACGATTGGGGAAGGTCAGCTATGAGCAACCCCTCTCGCCCGATCCGAAGATCGGCCTCTACTAACCATGATATCCGTTTTTGAAAACGTTATGTGTTCTTATCCCGATTATTAGCCTAGAATTACTATGTCATGCGCGCGGCACAAAAGTATAGACTAGATTGTCTAATTTGGGAATGAGCATTACATATCTGTTTGTTTTTGGAAGAATGTTTTGGAATTTGCTACTCGCAAGTAGGCTAAAACGCGAATTTTAATGAGCTATTCTAACTCAGACAATCCAACCTTCACCCACAGGCATTCAAGCAGTTATATCACATAAGCAGCTAGCCTCATGGTAATCACACTATCATGGCAATATTCACACGCATGCAAGGATGCTAAAGCGTAAATACTTACATTGTACTTCGTGCCAAAACAAAGAACTCGTTAGCAATCAATGCATGATCCAAGTCCATGTTTAAATGTCTAATGCAACACATACGGAATGTCACTAGAGTAGGCTCGACTAGTCTATGAATGGCATGTGAAAATGCACAAGTAGCATGTATTCAAGTTAGATTTGAAATACTAATGCAGTTAGCATGATGCGCCGAGCCCGGTGCATGCAAGACAAATGTGTGGATGCACGCATGCATAGAATAAGGTATGCTAAATGAAACATGACCATCAAAGCAGGTAAGTAAAAGGGAGAAAGAAATGGGGTTGGAAGACATGCACACACTCACCCACACTTATTACAAATTCGCCCTCGCTCAGAGGGACCGAAAGAATAATACAACTCAAATAATAAATTAACTAACCTAGCTAATTAATTATTACAGACCAACTAAATTAATTAAAAAAATTAATCAACTTAAGAAAGCAAGGAAAAAAAGGCCTCGGGAAGAGGGCTCAATGCATGCGTGCTCGGGTCTCGTTCGGAAGTCCACTGCCATGCGCAAGCTGCCTCTGTTTTCCCTACTCTGCCGCTCCGAAAACTTCCAAATTCTCAGAATTGCTTCCCTGGACACTGGGAGACACCACCGGCTGAGGAGAATGGCCACCGGCAGTAAGATGTGATCATCGGCTATTGATGAAGCTATCGGCCACGGATAGATTTCCGGTCGGCACTATGTGCAGTCGATCGGCAGAAAGTTCCTGCAGAATCTGTTTGACAATAGCAGAGGACAGAGCTTTGCATGGCAATGCAATTCAGGCAATGTATGCACCAAGCATATCCCCTGTCATGTTTATGACTCAAAGGGACATGGTTCTTGGTTCTCGGACCATCAATCGCGCATTTCAATGCGTGATGGCCCAAGAGACCAATTTATGCATGTTAATTTCAAATGCAATGCAAACCAACAAACAAGTGAGGAGCTCAACCTCAATCATGGATAATCAAGAGGCAAAGCATGCATGCAATGCAACCTAAGCATGTTAACTAGGCATGCAGCATGGTAATGCAAACAAACATACAAGGCATGTGACAACTATGCTAGTTACTCAAGCATGCAAGTATGCAAAGTATGCAACATGTTAGGTAATTCCAACTAAGAGAAATGCATGCCAAATGCAAAGTCACTTAGACATGCCACAACACGTGATAGGCCAAGCATGCAATCAACACATAAGGTAAGCATGTCACAACATGCAAGAATGGACTTAGACTAATTTAGGCAGCCCTCAAACTAACCTAAAACGGTGGCCAAAGTGCCTAAAAATGAAGGATTAATGGCATGTAAACATGTATGTATACAAGGACCAACACTTAGGCATAAAGAGACAATTCTCAAGCACACTTAGGAGTATGCAAACATGGACATATGGCATGCACACGAGCTTTGAAAATCAGGTTAATGATGGTGCTAAACCAAGCAAACGAGACAAACAAAGCATGCAATTGGTCCAAATATTTAAGGCAAGGTAAGGAGACTTAAACCATGGCCAAGCCAACCAAGCCCCACAAGGCCAAGAAGACTTAAAACATGTTCAAGGAAGACCTAAACAATGCTAAGGGAACACCTAGATGGCATCCAAGTATCCTAAAAATGGAAGCATACTCCAAGGCTTAAACAAGGGGCATGAGGCAACAACCTTTAAACGCATTGAAGGGGGATCAAATGCAAGCACATGGGCACATCATGAGGTCTGAAATAACATGTCAAGTGGTTTCAAACCACTGAAACAAAGCAAGGATGGCATGCTAGAAGGGCCAAAGCTTAAGGCATACAAGAGAGTTTGCATGGTAGCTATACAAAGCAAAGCATGGATGACTCAAATGACCAAAAACAGTCCCTTAGCATACTAAAACAAGCATAAAAGCTTCACAAAGCTAGGCCAAAACACATGAGCATGGTGGTCTAAATGCTAGGCACATGTTGAGGCAAATCATGGCATTACAAGGCATGTATGCTAAGCAGGCATGGTGTACCAAAACCAACTAAAAACATAGGTATATTATGACATAATAAGCACAAAAATCTGCTAAGGCATGGTTAACATGAACCTAAACATGGTGCTCCCTCAAGAGGCCAAAAAAGGGGCCTTTTCAAGCACAACAAGGAGAGGGGGTGGCCCTATCCTTCCTAGGACCTCAAGGCACCATCCCCACCTCTAAAATCCCTCAAGATTTCAGTGGTGAGGAGGCCCAAACTCAATGGTCCCAGAGCTCACACAAAATGGCACAAAAAGGAGCCTTAGAAGCCTTAAAAGGGGTTAAACAACCTCAAATCACAAAACACTCTAAACAAACTATTTAGAGGGCCTAAAAATAGAACTTTTTTTATGTTATATACTAAACACAAAAACAGTTGTAAGGTAGGAAAAAATACAATGCAAGAAAGGGGTAAAAAGGAGCAAGCTTCTTACCCTTGAAGATCCTCTTCAACAATGGAGCTCCAGTAGCTTCTTTAGGTTGAACCAGCTTCAAAACCTCCAAAACAACCCTCAAGAGGCCTCAGCTCCAAGGGATGGTGTGATGGTGGGTGCTTGTGAGTAAAAGTAAGACAAAACACACACACACTAACAAGAGAGGGAAATATAGAGATGGAATAGATACAAATTCCTAACCCTAATATCCAAGCTCTCTAAAAATGTTCTCTAAGCCTAAATCCAAGAGAGGAGACTCTCTCTTATAGAGCTCTCTCTTATAGAGCTCTCTCTTGTAAAGCTTGTCAAATAAGCTTGTCAAGAGAGAGATCCCTCCATACACGTGTATGGGGGGGAGAAAAAGTGGGTGCCAGCTATTACAGCTGGCACAAAATATCTACCAAAAGTAGATGAACAGTGATCGGCCATTCAAAATTGCCATTTTGGCAAAATAAATGGCCGACCGGCAACAAATAGTGCCGACCGGCAATATACATTGCCAATGGAATAAAACCACTGGCCGGTGGCCTTAAGCCATGGCCGGTGATGTGTGGGGATGCCTCATAAGGCATTCCCTGCCCCTCCAAGGCAAAACACAAGTGTTTGGTGCAAAACCAGACACAACACGGTCGAGTCAAGAGGTCTTGAGGCAATGCGCGCAACCGAGACCTCCGGGAACTCAAGATGAACATAAACAAGGGTAATCACCAAGTGTTCCAATGGTGACGTCCAAGTCTTGAGGACGGTCAAAAATGGGGTGTCTACACTTGGCCAAGTAAGCACACGCTGTAGACACCCCATTTTTGACCGTCCTCAAGACTTGGACGTCACCGTTTGAACACTCGGTGATCATCCATGATCGTGTTCGTTTGGAGTTCTCGGAGGCCTCGGCTCGCGCGCTGTGCCTCAGGATCTCCGAACGTGACCGTTTAGTGTCTGGTTTTGCACCGAACACTCTTGTTTTGCCTTGGAAGGGCAGGGAATGCCTTATGAGGCATCCCCACACACCACCAGCAGTGGCTAGAGGCCACCGGCTGGTCTTTTGCTTCCATCGGCACAATTTGTTGCTGGTCGGCACATTTTATTGCCGATCGGCATAGTTTGTTGCCGGTCGGCACTGTTTTTTGTCGAAGTGACATTTTTGGACAGCCGACCACTGTTCATCCACTTTATGGAGATATTTTGTGCCAGCTGTGATAGCTGGCACCAACTCTTCCCCCCTCCATATGTATGGAGGGATCTCCCTCTAGCCAAGCTTGTTGTATAAGCTTTGCAAGAGGGAGTCCTATAAGAGAGGGGCTTTCCTCTTGGATCTAGGTTAGACTTTTGCAACCAAAAACTAGAGCTTTGAGATATAGATACACTCTATCTCTACATCTCCCTCTCTCCCCTCCTTTGTGTGTGTTTCCTTGGCCTAAAGGTGGGTTTTACCTTATTTTTGCACCATTACACACACTATTACACCTTACTCCGAGATTAAGGGACTTGGAGGGTTGATTCTTGAGTTTTTGGACTGGTTTTGATCAAAAGAAGAGGGCTAGACCATTTGTTCTTCAAGGGTTCTTCAAGGGTGAGCATCTTGCTTTTTATTCCCCAAACTTGCAATAGTTTTCTACCTATCTTGCTTGCTGTTTTAGCTCTTGTGTATAACATGAAAGAGGCTTATATTTTCATGCTTTAGAACTTTCATTAAGGTCATTTTGTGGTTTGAGTACAAACTCACCCTTCTAGGCCTTGTTTGGTCCATTTTGGTGCCTCTTTAGTAAGGCTTTGTTCACTTCAGTGTTTTGGTCCTTTGACCACTAAAAACCAGTTGATTTTCAGTGTTAAAAAAGGTGGTTTGAAGTCTTGCATAGGGGAGGGACACCCCTCTCCCTTCTTTGTTTTGTTTCCTTACTTTTTGGCTTAAAAGGATAGCATGTATGCTTGATCATTCTTGGCCTCATTTCAGAAGTTTTTTAGGTGTTTTAGGTCATGTGTAACCTCTGTTTTTGGCTGGATTTGTTCCTCCTTGTATGCTTGTAATACTTGCTTTGTATTGCTCCATTTTGCTTAGAAGTGTATCTCATGATTAGGCCATGATTCTTGTGTGTGTTGGCTTAGTCCCATGAAGCTTTTAGTATTGTTTTTCCATGCTTAAAGTCTGTTGGTTATCCATTTGGTCATGCTTGACATGTTTGTTAGAGTTGCTTTGTATTTTGGCTTGAAAGCTTTGAGCATTTTGACCTCTAGCATGCATGGTTGTGATTACCCTCATGATTTAACATCATCTAGGACCACATTTTAGTCCAAGAATCATGTTTGTATGTGTGCATGCATGACCTCTTTTGTGCCTTAAGGGTGTACCCTCTTATGCCTAGGAATGAGCCTTAGTGCATATGCCTCTTGGGAGTCACTTTAGCTGCCATATTAGGAAGGTTTGGAGTCCTATCTTGGTCTGCAAATTTCTGTTTCTACTTGTTTTAATCATGCCATGAGAGGTCGTGTTGGTGGGGGTAAGTTGTCTCCTTTTTGTGCCTTAATCTTGGGACCATAACTTTGCTTGTTAACATGAGATGTTGCCCATCTTTTTGAGCATTTTTTGGTGCTGTTTTGGGGTGGACTAAGGCCTGTCCCTTTATGGTTCAAGGTCCCCATTGCATGCTTGCTTCATGTTTGTTGTATGGTTGTTCCATTAAGCCTCGTAGCATGCTAATCCCATTCCCAAATTGGTCCACGTTT
Organism: Camellia sinensis; assembly: GCF_055761805.1. Taxonomy (NCBI): domain Eukaryota; kingdom Viridiplantae; phylum Streptophyta; class Magnoliopsida; order Ericales; family Theaceae; genus Camellia; species Camellia sinensis. The sequence continues at coordinate 139,603,741 of NC_138969.1, read as the reverse complement.
GCATCACACTTGCATTTTGCATGCTAGCATTGCATACTTGTCATATTTGTTGCATAACATTTGGCATGTCTTGCATATTTAGCATCATGTTGCATCTTGAGTCTTGTGAGCATAACATGCATTGCATCATTTGGCTTGGGATGTCAAGCCAAATATGAGGGTCAAGGGACATTCATACTTCAAGTGATGTAATGTACCTTGATTCTCGGTCACCGGGGCCTTTGACTTCAACTTGATAAGGCCTCGGATCCCATTTTGTTTGTTGCATGCATCCTTACATCAAATGGCAAATTCGACTCTTTGAGCCACCATGCACCATTGATGGCCCGAGGATCGAAGGTCATGCTTCTTTGAGTTCAAAACATGATAGGAAGTATGGCCATGCTTACATATGCCTGAAAACTCCATGCCATGCACTGTCTATTCTCTGTTTGCTGTCAAACTGTCTTCTGCAGGAAGTTTCTGCCGACCGGCAGAATTTAGTGCCGATCGGCAATCTTTGAAGTGCCGATGAATCCAATAACAGCCGATGAAAATTGTAGAGTGCCGGTGGAAATTCTGTCTGGCCGGTGGTGCTCTGCAGTGTGTAAGGAACCTGCTCCAGGACTTGGGCAATTTTCAGAGAGACAAGGCAGTACAAACAGGGGTGGCAGGGGTACGGTATGGGTTTTTCGGGCGAGTCAAGTTCCGAGCATGCATCATCTGCGCATCCCGAGGCAGAGGCTGCGGCCACCCTCTTCTTTATTTTGCATCTTTTCTTTTAATTAATTAGAATTTTTGTAATAATTCCGTTTGTTTATTATTTGGGACTGTAATATTTTATTTGTTTATTATTTTGGGACCGTAATATTCATTTGGACCCTCTGAGTGAGGGTAAATATGTAATAAGTGTGGGTGAGTGTGTGTATGCCTTCCAATCCCCATTTCTTTCTTCCCTTTTATTTACCTGCTTGTGATGGTAGATTAGGGCATTTTTTTTGAAATTAGCATACCTTATGCTATGCATGCGTGCATCCATGCATTTGTATTGCATACATTAGGCTCGGTACATCACACTAACTGCATTTGTACTTCAAAATTCTAAACCGAATATGTGATAATTGTGCATTTTCACATGCCATGTTTAGGGCTAGCCGAGCTTGCCTAGATTGCATTTTGCATGTGATGCATTAGCCATTTTTAACATGAACTAGGACACGCACATTTTGCTAACTAGTTTACTGTTTTGGCACGGAGTACTAGGTAAGCTTTTATGCTTTAGCATATCGCATGCGTGTGAATGTTACCATGATAGCATGATTACCATGAGGCTAGCTGCTTATGTGATATAACTGCTTGAATGCCTGTGGATGGAGGTTGAATTACCTAAATTGGAATAATGCATTAAAACTGTGAGTTTTAAGCCCACTAGATAGTGGTAAAATCATCTTTTCTAAAAAAAGCCCACTTGAGGGTGGCAAAATCCGCATTTTAGCCTACTTGCGAGTAGCAAACCAATTTCAAAACAAACATAAAATGTTTTATTCCAATTTGGGCGATTTGGTCTATACTTGTTTGCTGCGCGCATAACATAGTAATTCTAGGCTAACAATTGGTTTAAGAACACATAAAGTTTTCAAAAACGGATATCACGGTTAGTAGAGGCCGGTCTCCGGACCGGGCGAAAGGGGGTGCTCATAGCTGACCTTCCCCGATCGTACCCAAGCTCCCGAGCCGAGACAACTCCGGTGATGACGGACATGTGGCCTTCGGCACCGAGTCAGGGTTTCCTAAATTCTCCCATTTTAAAATATTTAGGTGGCGACTTTGTATCTAGCAAAGCAGTCCATGTTTGGCACTACTTTTTCAAAAAATCTGTTTCTCAAAACGATTTGCCAGATTTGGACTCTTTGGTTCAGATTAAGAACCGTGACACAAAATCGAGAGTCCGAACTGTAGCGGCGTCCCCCCCTCGCGGACCTGTTACACACGCGCACCTCATCGACCGAGCCACAACATTTGGTGGATAAAGAAGAGACTGTGCTTCCTGACCCCGTGGTGCCGAGCCCAGAACCTGCCCGATCTAACTGAGCGAGCTCTTCGAAATGGGCACCAGCAATATCTTACATGAACTGAGCTATGTCCATCAAGGACTCGGCGGTTGTTGAGAAGGACTACATGCTCGTGTTCAACCTTTCCAAAAGCCTTTGCCTACCAGCTGACATGGAGCAACATGATCATTTGACCGAACTAAAGGCAATTCGGCCTGCTTCGAAGTCCATGGTGCTAGTAAGCCCTCTACTTACTAGCTTAAGTCTATTAATTTGCTCGGTTTGTAGCCTCACACCCCTTTATTTAAACCGCAGGCATTGCAGAAAAACCATATAGCGCACAAACGAGTGCTTGAACTGCACAAGATAGCGCAATCTACCGTGGCTGACTCCAACACCAAGGAGGCCGAGCTGAAAGAACTAAAAGAAAAACTAGCCGCGGCGGTTGCGGAGAATGAACGAATGACTGAGCTAGTTATCACGGCTGAAGCTGAAAAACAAAAAGCCTTAGCTAAGAGAAAAGACCGTTATTTACGTAAGCTGGCCAAATTGGAAAAGAAGAAGAGCACTGAGATCCAGGAATAGAAGAATAAAGCGGAGGATGCTGAAGACCAAGGTTACAAGGAGGGGGAAGAAGCCTACGTCTAGCAGTGTGAAGCAGCAAAAGATATTTTCTTCAAATGCGGTTGGAAGGCTGTGACTACCAAGCTCGGTCAGCGGCATGACACCGAGATCTTTTTAAACCATCTCTCTCACTTCATACCGAGCTACATGACGGACTACGCCAACACGGTCCAACAAACGTTTCTCCAAGAGGGAGAGGAGAAAGAGACCCCAGATCCATCTAATGCCCCTTCTGCCAACACCGACCTCGGTCTCCAGCTTTCTCTATAAGCTCAGGTGGATCTACTCAGCCAACTTGTGCCAGCCACGATTGACGTAGAGCCTGCGACCGAGCTATCCCAAGAGGCAGCTGCCCAAACCGTCCTATCCAGTGGCGAAGTCTGGGTTGATTTGGATGTCGAGTTGGATGACCTCTTTGCCTGATTTCTTTTTCTTTTCTGTTTTCCTCAATGAGAATGTAACCGGGGCTACAAGCCCCTCTTCTTGTACTTAATTTCTAATGAATGAAAGTATCTTTGGTTTGCTTTTTTGCCATCTTTTTGTTCAGCCACAGTACTTCTCTGCTTTTGTGTATTATCTTTCTTACAAGCCTAGCTGGCCTGGTTAGCTCAGCCTTCTCTTATCCTGCCTACCTTTTTTTAGCCTAGATCCTTATCTTGACTCAGGAAGAATAGTTTCGGTCAAATCTGCCAACTTTCTTGAGCCTAGATTCTTATCTCGGCTGAAGAATAAAAGTGTTGGTCAAACATGCCAACTTTCTTGAGCCTAGATCCTCATCTCGACTGAAGAAATAAAAGTGTTGGTCAAACCTGCCAACCTTCTTGAGCCTAGATCCTCATCTCAGCTGAAAAAAGAAAAATGTTTGTCAAACCTACCAACCGTCTTGAGCCTGGATCCTTATATCGACTGAAAAACGCACTAAGTATTGGTCAAACCTGCCAACCTTTTTGAGCCTAGATCCTTATCTCGGCTGAAGAACGCACTAAGTGTTGGTCAAACCTGCCAACCTTTTTTAGCCTAAATCCTTATCTCAACTGAAAAATGCACTAAATGTTGGTCAAAACCTACTAACCTTCTTGAGCCTAGATTCTTATCTCGGTTGAATAATGCACTAAGTCCTGGTCAAAACCTGCTAACCTTCTTGAGCCTAGATCCTGATCTCAGCTGAAGAATGTACTAAGTGTTGGTCAAACCTGCCAACCTTCTTGAGCCTAGATTCTTATCTCGATTGAAGAATATACTAAGTGTTGGTCAAACCTGCCAACCTTTCTTGTGCCTAGATTCTTATCTCGGCTGAAGAATGCACTAAGTGTTGGTCAAACTTGCCAACCTTCTTGAGCCTAGATCCTTATCTCAGCTAAAGAATGTACTAAGTGTTGGCCAAACCTGCCAACCTTCTTGAGCCTAGATCCTTATCTCGGCTAAAGAATGCACTAAGTGTTGGTCAAACCTGCCAACCTTCTTGGTTGCCCCTAGTCGGGCTATCAACTTTTGCAAGCAGAGGAAAGAATTTTACCGGAAAAAAGTCTACTTGTTTTATTGAAAAAGAAAAATTACAAGTGTTTTAAGAAAAAGCTAAAAATAAAATACTTTGAGAGTGGCTATGTTCCATGGCCTGGGAATAGCTTTGTTGTCCATATCTTCTAAGTGATATGCTCCTTTCCTGCTAAACCAATCACATTGTATGGTCCTTCCCAGTTAGGGCCTAACTTGCCATCGCCAAGTACCAAAGTGTTGCCCATTACTTTGCGTAGTACCCAATCTCCAATCTTGAATTGCCTTGGGTGCACTGTTTTGTTGTATTTACTGGATAACTCTTGTTGATATGAGGCAATCACCAATGCCCTTTCTCTACTTTCTTCTACAATGTCGAGTTCTAGGGATATGGCCTCCTATTCAAGTTTGGATCAAAATTTTCATTTCTAATGGGGGGAGACCCACTTCCAGTGGGATTACTGCCTCCATGCCATAGGCCAATGAAAAAGCTGTTTTGCCAGTTAACCGCCGAGGTATGGTACAGTAGGCCTATAAAAAATGGGGAAGCTCTTCAGCCCACTTGCTTTTTGCTCTTTCTAGCCTCTTCTTCAGACCATCTAAGACTACTTTGTTGGAAGCCTTAGCCTGGCCATTAGCTTGGGGGTACACCGGTGTAGAGTTGTAGAATTCTATTTTGTATTCTTCGTAAAATCCTCTAAAGATTTTGCCATCAAATTGAGTGCCTTTGTCGGATAGTAATGCCTTGGATATGCCGAACCAAGTTATGATATTCTACCAGACGAATTTTTTGACATCTTTTTCTTTTATGGTTGCAAGTGCTTCTGCCTCCATCTACTTTGTCAAATAGTTCGTTGCTGCGAGAAAGAACTTTTTGTTGTCTGGAGCAGTTAGGAGTGGTCCCACTATATCCAGGCCCCACATTGCAAAGGGCCAAGGGCTAGTTAAAGGTAGGAGCTCTCTGGCTGGTTGATGTATTTGATGTGCGAACTTCTGACGTTTCTCACGCTTCTTGACACACCAATACCCTTGTGAAATTGCTCGGTAGGCCAACGATCTTCCCCCTTGGTGGCTTCCGCAAACGCCTTCATGGATTTCGAACAAAAATGCCTCGACCTTACTGGGATGGATGCACTTTAAGTACGGTCATGTGAAGGATTTTTTGTACAATGCTAGTGATGGGGAGAGCCAAAATTACTGTGACTTTGCTTTAATTTTGTTGGTTTCTTTCTTTTCTTCAGGTAAGATGCCATCTTTTAAAAACATTATAATGAGATCCATCTAGGAAGGGCCTAGCTCGACGCAACATGCTTCGGCTGCTTCGGGCTCTTCAATACTTGGTCTGGGTAGAAAGTCAATCAACAATGGGTGTGGGATAGACGTATCTGCCATTGACGCAAAATCGGCCAGCTCATCTACTTTACTATTTTCCTCTCGACCGATTTGCTCTATCCGAACTAAATCAAACTTCATGATCTCCTTTCTGACCAACTCCTGGTACTTAGCCATTCTATCATCCTTTGCTTCATAGTCGTCTGAAATCTGGTTGACTACCAATTGGGAATCACTGTACACCATTAGCTCGGTGGCCTTTCATGAACAATGTTGATTTCAAACCTGCTAATAATGCTTCAGACTCTACCTCGTTGTTAGATGCTAGGAAGCCAAGGTTGACTGCCTATTCAATTGTTAGGTCATCCGGTGAGATGAGGACTATGCCCAGTACTACACCGTGTCTGTTGGATGCTCTATCCACGAAAAGTTTTCACATCTCTCCTAAGAATAGCTTCCAGCAAGTGGAGGGATCTAATGATGTCTTAGGATCAAGGGAGTTGTTGATGCCTTCTTCCAGGCTATTGTCTGCCGTTGGGATTTGATCCTAACAATCTGACTGTTTCAAGGCTTTATTTTTGGGTGAGTCCTTGCTGGCAGTGCTACGGTCTATTCCTTCTTCCCTTTCTTCAAGGCTGAATGGCTTGTTATGACTTTCTGGTGCGAACTCGGCCACGAAGGCCTTATTGCGGTTCTTGGTTGAAACTTAATGTCGAACTGCCCCAACTCCACTACCCATTTCAAAATTCATTCAGAAAAATCTGGCCTCTCAAACAAGGCTTTTAAGAGGAAGGCCGTTAAGACAATCATAGCGTAGGCATGGAAGTAGTGCGACAATTTTTTTGAAGCCATCATCAAAGCTAAGACCAGCTTTTCCAATGGCAGGTGCCTTGTTTCAGTGCCCAACAATGTCTTGCTAATATAAAAGATAGATAGGTGTTGTATTCCCTCAACGCTTACCAACACGGTGCTAACTGCATGTTGGGAAACTGCTAAGTATAAAAAGAGCTCCTCTCCTGGTACTGGGGTCACTAACAATGGAGGAGAGGTCATGTAGTCTTTTAAGCTTTACAGGGCACGGTCGCACTCATCATCCTACTCAAACTTGGCCTTCAGTGCCTGGAAGAATGGTCGACACCTGTCTGACGACCGACTTATGAATCGGTTTAGCGTAGCTGCTAGGCCAGCGAGATGCTGCACCTCATTGACTATGTTGGGCCTCTCAAGATCTTGGATGGCTTTGATCTGAGAAGAATTAGCTTCTATATCCCATTGGTCACTAGAAAGCCCAGGAATTTTCCTGAGCCCATGCCGAATGCACACTTAGATGCGTTCAGTCGCAACTTGTGGGACTTCAAAATTTGAAACATCTCATCTAGGTCTTTGAGATGGTCCCCCTTATTTCTGCTTTTAACCACCATATCATCTATGTATGCCTCCATTATTCTGCCTAACAATGGTACAAACATTTTGGTGAACATCCGTTGGAATGTTGCCTCTACATTTTTTAGGCCAAATGGCATGACCTTATAGCAATATAATCCTCTGGGTGTTATAAACGATGTGACCTCCTGATCTAGCTCATACATAGCGTTCTGATGGTAACCGCGATACGTATCAAGAAAGCTAAGTCGGTTATTCCCTATTGTTAGGTCTACCAGTTGGTCTATTCGTGGTAGGGGAAAGCTGTCTTTCGGCATGCTTTATTGACTGTCTTGTAGTCTACGCAAACACGCCATTTGCCGTTCTTTTTTGGTACCACTACAGTGTTGGAAATCTACCTGGGATAGTGTACTTCTATGATTGCCCCTACTTCTAGCAGGTTTCCCACTTCTTCCGCCACTATTTCTGCGTAGTGACGTGCCAATTGGCGAGTTCGCTGAATATTTGGTCTGGCGGTTAGGTGGACATTGAGTTGATGGCCGAGGAAATTAGGGTTAATGCCAGGCATGTCATACTGCCTTCAGGCGAACACTTTGCTGTTAGAGGTCAAAAATTTCATGATCTCTATTCTCTCGGTACTGGATAGAGAGGAGCCAAGCAAAAAGAACTTTTATCACTTCTATCAAGTCTTACACTGCCTTCTGTTTGGCTGCTTTGCCGATGTCTGCGAACAGGTCGTTGTTTTCTGGCTCTTCTACCATTGTACAAACCCTTTTACATCCCAGCCGCCGTTTACTGTAATGAAGCACTGTTTGGACATGATTTGGTCTTCTAAGACTTTTTCAATCACTCTGGTTTCATTGGGGAACCGTAACACCTAATGAAAGGTCGATGCCATCGTTCGCATGGCGTGCAACCATGCTTTTTCCAAGATTATGTTGTAAGTGGAAGGGACTTTCAATATCCAAAATTTCACTTGTTTTGTCATCATTCCTGCCTTGACTTGTAGGATTATCTTGCCAGCCGACCATTTTGGCATTGAGTTGAAGCTGACTAGGGGAGATGTTGCGGGTGCCAAGTCTTTGTCCTCCAATTTTAGTTGCTTGAAGGTCTCGTAGTACATTATCTCGTATGAGCTCCCTTGGTCAATTAGGATCAGCTTGATGTCGAAGTTCTTGCCACGTAGAGTAACCACCAGTGCATCGTTGTGAGGGCTTTGACACCTTGCTAAGTCTTTGTTAGAAAAGGTGATGACGTTCGTTGCCTCCGTTTTTCTCTTTTTCACGATAGGTTGCGCACTCAGTACCTCTTTCATATGCTCAACCTTTTGATCATCCCTCTGAGTTCACATACTCATTCAGGTTCGATGATCCCATGTATTACATTGATTATACCATGGAACAGACCGTCGACCGGCATCCCATCCAGCCTGTTGCGGTCCTGGGGAGCTGGCTGTGTTCCCCCTTCAATATATTGGTCCAGGTGGCTTGCGGCCATTAACTCCTCTAGATGTTGCCTTAATGGCGTACAATTTTTAGTTTTGTGCTCCTTTTCATCATGAAAGGTGCAACGGTACCTATCGTCATAGCCCTCTACGCTTCTCCCAACTTGGTTGGCCACCGAATGAAGGGTTCATCGCGTATCTCGCTAAGAATCTGGTAGATAGGTTTATTGAATACCGTGGTGGTAGTAGTGCGAACTCTCAACTTTCTTGCTTGGGGGTCCTCTCTGTTGGCTCATCTGCCTCGGCCATTTTTGCTCGGTTGTTCTTCCTGTCAGACCGTGTTAACTTTTGCCGTAAGTTTTTTGTCTAACATCGCTGTTGTGCCAGCTTTTGCTTTGGTGCGTGCGACATCTTCTTCTACCCGGATGTGTTGATGCACTCTTTTAATTAGGGCCTCCATTGTGAGGGATGGTGTCATTGTCATTGAATCCCTCAATTTATTGCCAATCGACAAACCTCGTTTGTACTGTACGATAGCTAGGTTTGTGGGGCAATCTCCAATCCGATTAAAAGTCTCCCAATACCAGTTGTTGTAAGATCTCAATGTTTCCTTCTCGCCCATGTCTATAGAGAGAAGCTGGTCAATCTCAATTGGCATTGTAGCGACCCTCACCTTACTCTTGTCATACTTGCATACATTCATGCATGATCTTGTCTTGTTATATTATTTTGAAAGTCTTGCCTTGCCTTGTTTTGTTTAAGTATTGCTTGCATGATTTTGTTCTTCGCTCGGCGTGTAGCCGAGGTCATCTTGAGCTTAGTTCACCTCTGAACCTTTGTACTTAGAATCGTTTTGGAGACCATTTGGTCGACCCCCATCGGGCAGGTTTGCCGAGATGTTTTGCACTTAGTGAACCTTGTCCTTGGGCAGGTATGGCCTAGACCGAGGTGTGGCACACCCCGGCCAAGGTGTGGCACACCCCGGCCAAGGTGTGGCACAGCTTAGTGTAGACACCCCATTTTTGACCGTCCTCAAGACTTGGACGTCACCGTTTGAACACTCGGTGATTATCCATGTTTGTGTTCGTTTGGAGTTCCCGGAGGTCTCGGCTCGCGCGCCTTGCCTCAGGATCCCCGAACTCAACGATTTAGTGTCTGGTTTTGCACCAAACACTTGCATCTTGCCCTTGAGAGGCAGGGTGAGGTTTGTAGACCATCCCCACCCACCACCGGCAGTGGCTAGAGGCCACCGGTTGGTGTTTGATGCCACCGGCAATGTAGTTTGCCGGCCGGCACTATTTGTTGCCGGTCAGCACTATTTTGTGCCGGTCGGCACTCTTTTTGGCCAAGATGGCATTTTTGGCCGGCCGATTGCTGTTCATCTGCTTTTGCAGATATTTTTAAACAGCTGTCTTGCTTTTGCTCTCCTCCATACACGTGTATGGAGGGATCTCCCTCTTGTAAAGCTTGTCTTGTAAGCTTTACAAGAGATAAGAAGAGATAGAGGCTCTCTCTTGTGGCTGAGGTGAGAGACTTTAGACATTTTAGAGAGGGAAAAACACAGAGAGAAGCTCTGGAGGCTGTCAAAACCTCAGGACTGCATCCCTGGACACTGGGGAGTGCCACCGGCTGAGTGGAATTACCACCGGCAGTGGTGTGTGGCCATCGACACAAAATGAAGCTGTCGGCAGAGAAATTGTTGCCGGCCGGCACCTTACACTGCCGGTCGGCAGAGTGTTCCTGCAGAATCTGCAAATGACAGCAACAGAGGGCAAGGCAAAGCATGACAACACAATTCAAGGCATATGTGCACTAACCATGTCCCTTATCATTGTAATGACTCAAAGGGGCATGTGCCTCGATTCTCGGACCACCAATCACGCATTTCCATGCATGATGGCCCAAAGAACCAAGTATGCAACTTTGATTTCAAATGCAATGCAAACCAATCAAACCAAACAAGGCCCAATTCCTATCATCAAGTCAAGGAACAAGGCATGCATGCAAGATGCAATGCAACCTAAGCATACAAACTAAGGATGCAACATGGCATGGGGGCAAGCTTATGCAAGCATACAAGCATACATATGGCAATGCAAATAGATGGGAAGATGGACTTATGCATGAATTAGGCAGCTGTAATAAGGCCCAAAACAGTAGCCAATAATGCCCAAAATGGATGCTAAGCACACATGCACACATACACATGTTAAGACCCAACACTTAGGCACAAAGCAAGCAACATTCAAGCACACTTGAAAGAGGCATTCATGGACTAAAAGCATGCAACATAAGCTCTGAAAATCATGCTAATACATGGTGCCAAACCAAGCAACAAATCAAGCCAAGCATGCACCAAATGGCCTAAGTGTTCAAAGCAAATCAATGGGGCATTGAACTACACTTAGTAAGACCAAACATGGCATGAAAGGAAGGACCAAAATCAGAGGTTTAGCATGTTAAATCAAAGCTAAAGGACTACTTAGATGGCATCTAAGTGACCCAAAATCAAAGACATGCATAAACACCAAAACATGGAGCATTGCTACACAAGCTTAAGAGGCATTAAAGATGCATGCAAGGAAATCAAACAAGCATGAAAATGGGACTGAAATAACATATAAAGTGACCCCAAATCACCAAATCGATGCAAAGATGTCATGCTACACATGCACATACTCAAGGCCAACAAGCCCAAATACAAAGGAGCTATATCAAGCATGCCAAAATCAACCCAAACACTTATGGACAGACCTAAAACATGGCAAAATATGCACATAATCTTCACAAGACTAAGCCTAAAACATGCTCCAACAAAGGCTAACAACCTAAGGCACATTAAGGCATAAACAAGGCATTACATGGCAACTATGCTAAGCATGCATGGAGTACCAAAACCAAGCAAAAATAGAGGCATAACATGACATATTAAGCATGAAAAACAGCCAAGTCATGGTCAATACACCCTCAAACATAATGCTCTCTCAAGAGGCCAAAACATGCCCTTTTCAAGGACAACAAGGAGAGGGGGTGGCCCTCTCCTTCTTGGGACTTCAAGGCATCATCTTCACCACTAAAATCCCTCAAGATTTCAGTGGTGAAGAGACCCCAACACCAAAATCCCGGAGCTAGCACAAAATGGCTCAAAATGAGGCCTTTCAAGGCCTAAGGGGGGGTCAACCACCCCCAAACAACAAAACACTCTTAATAAACAATAAAGAGGGCTTAAAAACAGAACTTTTTTATGTTATACAATAAGCACAAAAACAGCTCTAAGATAGGTAGAAAATCAATGCAAAATTGGGGAAAAAAGAGACTAGGTTCTCACCCTTGAAGACCCCTTCACAAATGGTGCTCCAATGACCTCCTTTAGCTTGAATCCAATGCAAAAACTTCAAAATCAGTCCCTTAGAACCTCAGTTCCAAGAGGAAGGTGAAACACTAGGTGTTTGTGTGCAATAGTAAGACACAAAACACCTAGTGCACAAATGAGAGGGAAAGAGAGATAAAAAATGTATCTAACTCAAACCCTAAAACCAGAGATCAACAATGGCTGTTTTTGCTCTCAAAATCCTCTCCACTCTAACCTAAGTCCTCTCTCCTTTCTAAAGAGAGCCTCTCTCTATATGTCTTGTAAAGCTTACAAGACAAGCTTTGCAAGAGGGAGATCCCTCCATACACGTGTATGGAGGGATGCAAAAGCAAGACAGCTGTCTAAAAATATCTACAAAAGCAGATGAACAACAATCGGCCGGCCAAAAATGCCATCTTGGCCAAAAAGAGTGCCGGCCGGCACTAAATAGTGCTGACCGGCAACAAAAAGTGCCGGCCGGCAATAAAAATTGCTGGTAGCAGCAAATACCAGCCGGTGGCCTCTAGCCACTGCCGGTGGTGGGTGGGGATGGTCTACGAGCCCTACCCTGCCTCTCAAGGGCAAGATGCAAGTGTTTGGTGCAAAACCAGACACTAAACGGTCGAGTTCGGGAATCCTGAGGCAAAGTGCGCGAGCCGAGACCTCCGGGAACTCCAAACGAACACAAACATGGATAATCACCGAGTGTTTAGACGGTGACGTACAAGTCTTGAGGACGGTCAAAAATGGGGTGTCTACACCTTTTATCTAGTGTTTCATCGACTCCATGTCCGCCGCCATTCTCCGTATTAATTCGTCTTGCTCCCTTACGCGATCCTCCAGAACCTGTGGATCCATTCTCTGCCTTTGCTTGTCAGGGCTCTGAAAGCGACGAAGGCTTGAGCCCCATCTCTCGTGTGTCTCTCTGTGGGTTCCGTCACTAGGGATCTAATTCTACCATAGGTGGGATAAAAGGTAAACCTTTGCGCCTCCCATCTCCTTTCGGGGTCTATCCATCAATAGCAAAATGTGGTAAGTCTTCATTGTGCGTCATGGATTTCAACTAAAGAGGAAACTCAATCAAAAGGTCTGTTCTTTTTGTGTATTCCCACAGACGGCGCCAATTGTACGAACACGAAATAATCTTCTTGTATAATCCTATTGATCATGTTTGCACTCCTCCAAACGTCGTTGCTTTGTCACCTGAAAACACAAACGTGAGCTAACCGGCGGATGTGTGCCAGAAACCTCTCTGATGCCTAATTCAGTAAATAGACAATAGACACAAAAGCTCTGTGTATTCTAGAATAAGACTTGTGATGCTTGTACATAGGTCTTGTTATGAGCTTTTATAGATTCCCACCTGGCACAAATCTTGGTAGCACTTCAACTCTCCTTAGCAGAGTCCTGCTAGGAATCACACTCCTAAGGATAACACCCTACTCACTACCAACCAAGTGAGATGGCTCAAACCTCCTACCTCGGCTCGGTAGGACACTCAACCGAGCTAGCATGGCCCTACCCTACACTGGACAAAACCAAGATGGTACCTGACCGAGATAAACCCCAATCCGATACGATACAAATTATACCCCGGTCCGAGCTGCTAATTACATCTAGCTCATCTATTTCAGACCTTGGCCTAATATTTGTACACCTCAAGACCGACCTACTGAAGCTCCTAGCTCGGCTGGAAGTGTGCCCCAATGAACTAAGTTCACTTAGCTCGGCCTAACTCTTAGAACAACTGGACCTAGCTCGGCCCAACTTAAGCATATAAATTACCCTCTCACTGTCCCCAACCATCGTAACTTATTCCCGGGATTTTTGGTGAAAAATCCCCTTCATCGGGCCTATTTTGTGTCTAACCCACGGAATAAAACAATGACCCTAAAAGCCCCTCAATTAAAAAAAATATTATGAATTGACAGAAATATCCTTCCATCCTCCTCTAAATATCCATCCTCATTCGAAAACCCTAGCGTCGATTGAAAACCCTTCTCTATGTCTCATTACTCTCGTGCTCCAGAGCTACTCTGTCTTTCTACCCCTGGAACGTTACAGGTTCGTCGCTTGCACTCGAATCGAACTCCACATTACGCTTTACTCTCTCTCTTGGACACACATTTTGCAAGTGATTTTTTCCCATTTCTGCTAGTTTTTCGATATTATGAAGTCTGTCTGGGTTTGTTTTCACTTTGTGAGTGGTGTATGAGATTATGTTGACATGGTATGGGTGGGATTGTAAGGCTGTTAAGGATTTTTTTTTCTTTTTTCTTTTTTCATTGTTGCATTAGGGTGAGTAGAGTTTTGGATTTTGGGTTAGACTAAGGATCATCCGTTCTAAAAGTTTTATCACTATCTTAAAATACTTTAAATTACTAAATCATGTGAGAATGTTAAGGTTTAAAAATTTTGAAAACTAATTTAGGTATTTCAGAATGGTGTACGCAATTTTGCTTCAATTTCATTGCTTTGATTTCTGTAGTGTTTTGGTCCTGCAATTTCAATGCTTTCAATTTCATTTGCTTAATGAATTTTTCAAAGTAAAATTTTACTTCTAACCAGAGTAAAATATTACTTACAATGAGAGTAAAGTTTCACTTATAAACAGAGTAAAATTTTACTTTAACTCTAGCGTTTTCTCATTACATAAATGTGCATATCAATTTATATATATATATATATATATATATATATATGTATCTATTTATGTATGTGAATGTGATTGTCGTTTCGTCGTTTCTCTGATTTCGATTTGAATGTGATTGTCGTTTCGTCATTTCTCTGATTTCGGTTTGTATGTGAATTGTATATGTTAATTTCGGAACTATGTTGCGTATAGTCAAAATTTAGACAAGGTTTTCTTGATTCTTGGTTCTATAAATTTTATATGTGTTTTTGGTTTATTTCCTAGGGTATTGTTTAGAGTAAAATTTTACTTCCAATAAGAGTAAAATTTTACTTTCAATAAAAGTAAAGTTTTACTGCCAAACAGAGTAAAACTTTACTGTCTCATTACAATGCATGTGCATTTTCTTTAGTGCTTATTTGTTTTGTCACTTTGTTGTTTAAAGTAAAATGTTACACTGTTGATATAGGAAAACTTTTTACTATTTTAAAATGGTTCTTACAAGAAGCAAATGTGGTGATGATGATAATGATTTTGAAGTTCCACCAACGGCTATACAAAAGAAGAAAGTCCCTTAAAAAAAAACAAAAGTAGTAAAGAAGTTTAATCCAATTCTAGTGATGATGAAGGCAGTGATGAAAGCAATCCAATGTCTTTAACAACAAAACCTTCGAAATTGAATATTGTACACGGAGTACGGGAGATGGAGAACTATGTGAAACAATATAGGTCAAATATTGTTTCACTGATAAACCTAATGCGAGACACGAGACTTATTGAAAGACATATTACTACCCTCGAGAGAACACCTTTTGGGATGTTGTTTAAATATTTTTGAAAGAAAGAAGATGTGGTGTTAAAGAAGTTCAAGAAAGTTGATGATAATGTCATGGATGTGATCAAATCTTATGACTTTCATGCAAAGGGATTTGAGCTTGGGGGGAAAAACGTGTGACATACGGGACAGTGACATTACTTTGATTTTTGGGATAAAATCGGGAACGCAAAAAGTAGACGTCTCATATGGGAAGAAACAAGAATCAGCTTTTGTGCAGAGAAGGTTTCGTAATATGTCAAGAATATCCATAAAGAGTTTGCGAGAGGCATTATGAGATGCATTAGAAGGCACAGCCACAGTTGATGTTGAGGATGTTGCCTGAATAATGTGTTTATTTGTTGTGGCAACTTTGCTATTACCAGCAACTGGTCTAACAGTTGGATGGGCTTTTGTCGCCCTTGTAGAAGATTTGGAAATGATGAATTCATATGCATGGTTGACTGTAGTGGCATCCACGTTGACTACTTCAGTCCATTCTTCATTTGGAAGTCCTGAAAATGTGACTGGACATGTACTTCTTCTTTTGGTAAGTAAATTGAGCTACTTGACATATTATGCAATCTATCTTTAGAGAATTAACTAATTTCAATTTTTTATTTTATAGTACTGGTTATGCGAGCATACTACCCCCATTCAACCTCAAGGAAAAAATTTGTGTCCAAGGCTCCTTTAATGGGACTTATCAACGTTGAGGAAAAAGCTAATAAAGAGGTCATTGCAAACACTAAAGCCTGAAGAGGTATCATTTTTCCAAACTCAGCATTACAGGTTCACTTTGCTTAAAATTATACTTACATAAGAAAACTTACCCTTGAATAGAGTAAAAGTTTACTTACAATTAGAGTAAACTTTTACTTTGAAACAGAGTAAAATTTTACTTACTCTTGAACAAAGCAAAAGCTTACTTTAAATCAGAGTAAAAGTTTACTTACAATCAAAGTAAACTTTTACTTACAATTAGAGTAAACTTTTACTTTGAAACAGAGTAAAATTTTACTTATTCTTGAACATAGTAAAAGTTTACTTACAATCAGAGTAAAATTTTACTTACTCTTGAACAGAGTAAAGTTTACTTTAAATCAGAGTAAAAGTTTACTTACAATCAGAGTAAAATTTTACTTACTCTTGAACAAAGTAAAATTTACTTAAAATTAGAGTAAAAGTTTACTTACAATCAGAGTAAACTTTTACTTTAAAACAGAGTAAAATTTTACTCTGGTGGTTAAAGTTTGCTTCATTGCTGACTTCTTTTCTTTTTCTATTTTTCAAATGCAGGTAAATCACGATGAATTGAAGCCCATTTCCACAAAACAAATGGATCTCATTCGCAATGATGATGAAGAAGATGCATCGGACATGAAGGAAATTTTGGAGACTAAAGACGATAAAGATCATGTAGCTGAAGCTTTAGGAGATGATCAACATTTGAAGGACTTCATTGATATTGGGAAATTAGAACAAGTTGAAAAAGAAAACAAGAGGCTGAATAGTGAGAATATGGCATTGGTTGAAGAACTGAAGAAAATGAGGGAATCAATACAAAAAATACAAGAGGATGAAGAGGTGAAAACAAAAGAAATGATGGAAAGATGAGGAACATAGAGAAACAAATGGAGAAACTGAGAAAGGAGTTTGAAGTACTCGAATCTGAAAATAAACAGTTGGTTGAATAGATTGAAGAAAATGCAGTTCATGCGTCTACCCAAGCTTTTGCTTCTAAAGAAATGCCACGTGCTAAAGGAGTAGAACAAGAGCAACACTTCAAGATTCAAAGTACATTGAAAGAAACACCTATAGTCATAGAGCCATTGCAAACATCCATGGTCAAGAAAATCAAAATCAAGGCGAGGAAGAAAAAAGAGATGTCTGATTTTGAATGTGAGCCAAGAGAGGCAAAAAAAAAAAAAAAAAAAAAAAAAGACTACAAAACAAGTGATTTAAATGATATCAACTGAAGTGATTTGTGTTGATAACTTGCCTCTAAGCCAACCAAAACCAATTGAAAGGGTTTTGTTTCCAGATAAGACTGCAATATGCAAATTGCTTGATGAGAATGATAAGTGTCTACTGAACAAGATTTACAATTTGGAAACCACAGAGTAAGACCATTTTAATTTTATCAAACAACAGATTTTTACTGTTATCAAACTGCAACGTGTTAATCAACATTTTTTTTACCTTATAACTAGTGCAATCATATGGTCCGGCACAGGAAATTGTGTATATGTTACATTGCATAATGTGGATGCAATTTTGAGAGATGGTGATACTGCAAATAATGTAAGTGGTCATGCAATTTTCAATGACTAGTGTTCACTTCAATAACTAAAAATAGTTCATTTTATTAACATATATTTAATTGATTTTTGTTTTTGTAGGTCATTGACAGCTTTGTAGAAATTCTTCAGATTGAACAAGCAACAAAGAAGCCAAAAAAGAATAAGTCATTCTTTTTCTCAAGCCTTTGTTGGGTAAGCCATCAATTTGTGTTTAGTTTGAATTGATAAAATTTTACTATGGTTTAGTGTAACATTGTACTATAGTTTAGAGTTAATTTTTACTATTTGATTTGCCAAAATGACAACTCATATAGTGTGTCACCAACACAACTTGAGACATGACACACTTATATGATTAAATGTAGTCACTTGTGAAATGGGGTTATGGAGATTTGATAAATCATTTAATTGACCAAGTGCTTGAGCAAGATTTGAGTGGATACAGATATCTTCAAGTTTGCATGAACTCCAATGGGAACAAGAAGGAAGAAAAACCTTACCACTGGACACTTCTTGTATTTGACACTGAATTTGATGAGTGGAGACATTACAATTCTTTAAGGCCAAGAGACAACAGAGAAGATCCTTACCTTAAGGATGCAAAAAAGATTGTAAGTGCTTTGCATCATATTGACAGTAATTTTTTGCTATGTTTTGTTCTTGAATTTAATTGTGACCAAACAATTATGCAATGATGTTAGATAAAATATGTGGAGAACAAGTTGGGAAACAAAATGAAGAGAGGTAAAAGAAAGTTTACAAACTTGGTTTCGGTGGAAGATAGTCCACAACAACGCCCAACATCGCAAGTATTTCACACTACTGCTACATGCTTGAATTGGTAGTTTTCAAATTTGACTAAATCTAACAAGATAATGATTTTTATTAACAGTGTTAATTGCGAAATTATTGTATGTTATATCATGCGCCAAATCATAAGAGATGAGCCTATCGCAAATTCTATGGACGAGGATGAAATTAACAATTTTTTAGCGTCAATAGTGCATCAATTTTTGAATGATTATCCAAAAGCATGGACTGAGGTACAATTCAACCTCAAAAAAAAAAAAAGGCAAGAGCTAAGACCTCAAGGATGACAATGTGGAAAACTTTTGGGGAACTATTGTGAATGATGTATGTAATTTTGGTTTTTGTAAATGAAAGAATGGTGAAAAAGTAATTGTAAGTGAAAGAATACTAAAAGAGTATTAGATAGTACATGCTATGTCTATTGTTCTAGTAAATTTTACTGTGGTTTGGTGATTAATACATTATTATAGCAGGATATTGTTTTGATTAGGAATGAAAGTTGTTATGGATAGAACACAATGATACAGGTTATACTTGTGTATCTTTGATGATATATGTAGTTGTGTTGTTAGATTATTTTTGCACAAAGATTGCATGATGATCATCAGGGAAGTTTGTGTATTGTGGTAAATTTTTTTGCAGGTTGGAAATTTTTATCTAAGGGGCTGACATACTGTTTGAAATAAAGTAAAATTTTACTCTAAAATAAAGAAAAATTTTACTCTATAACACCGTATTCATCGCCTCAAATTAGCCAGACCAACTACTAAACGAGCCCAATACATTAATTACTATCAGATTCAAGCTCGCCGCAATATACTTGCTGATTACATCAATTGTTTAGATTATTACCCGAATTATTTAGATCTTCTTTCTGGTTGTTAATCTCTGCTACTAATTACTGTTTCATTTCTACAGATGTCTCGCCCAAGGCCTCCTTCCAAGTCTTTGGTTCCATCTAATCAACCATTTGTTCCTCCTCCTCTTGAGTTAATAAATCAGTTTTAATCAAAGCCAAGTTATGTTGTTATCTGTTTCTTACTGTCTTGTTAATCCTAATTAATCAATTTCATTGTTTATTTGATTACTCTGGTTTCAGTCATCTTAATTTGCCACAAATTCTATCCGTGTCTTTCCACCTTGTTTAAGCCACCCACTTTCACCTAAGTCTCTGGTAAGTCCTAAGGGTAGGCAATATTAGACATAGGGGCTCACAAATAGGGTATGTATGTATACAAGGTATGTGAAAACATGATAAATTTAGGCAATGTATTAAGATTCCTGTAAGACAGATTAATTAAACAGAACAATGAGTCGATTATTTAGAAGTAACTCGTCAGTCAGTTCTAGATCAACTGCTTTGCCCTCAATACCTAATCAAGGATTAGTAATTAATGAAGAAGATGTTGAAATACAAAATGATAAAATTGATTCAGGATGGAATATACCAAAATTACCAATCAAAGAAATTTATAAAACTACTTTCCTACAGAATACTTTTAAAGTTGCTTTGCATGTTAAAACAATTGAACAAGTTTATGCTCTAGAAAAACCCAGGGAAACCTGCCAATTATTTGATGCTAATTTAATCAAAAGACATTTTAAAAATGGTTACAATTTTATTCATATCGGTTTAATTCAAGTTGGTATTAATCCATTAACTATGGTAGGCAAAAATACCTCTGTTTTATTATGTTTACGTGATGCTCGTTTTCTTAATTACAATGATAGTTTAATGGGTATGATGGAAACTGGTCTTCATAAAGGTCCAGTACATTTTAATTGTTTTCCTGATTTTACACTTAGTTTACGTGATCCACATATTCTAGATGCATTAACATTAAATATTCAATTAAATGGTTCATTTACTAATATGAAAGAGAAATTTCATAATATTGCTTTAATTTATCGTGTTCATTATAAATGCATGAAAACTAATTTAAATGTTCAAGGTTTGCATAAAAGTCCAAAAGATAAAACACTGCTAATTCAAAGTAGTAGTACTGATTCACATATTAATGTACCCTAAATGATTGAATGGAAAAATATTAATCTCCCTGATCAATGGATTACCACTAATGAAAATTACAAACATAATCAACAACAATCTTCAATCCAACATATCCAGTATATTCAACAACTTATTGATGGTTCAGTCCGTATTAAATTTAATCGAAGTCAATCCTCTAGACATAGTACATCTAGTGTCCCCACAGATGTTGAAACTGAAGATGAAATATTTAATACTCCTTTATTTCGAAAAAACAGTCAATTACATCTTGGTCAAACTTCTGGTCCAATCTCTCTGAACAAATTGAAAGGAATTGATAACTCTACAACCTCTCAAATTAGTAAACCTGTTTATTCAACTCACACACATTTACCAGAGGAACATTCTGCTTCTAATAATTCTCCAACTCAAACTGATTTCGAAGAATTTATACCTCCAGTAAATCCTCAGTTAATGACAATCAAAAAAGCTTTTACACCTGATCTTGATAAATTACGTATTGAATTTAGATCTAAAGAAAATAGAACTCAAAGACATGCTTATCGTGATAAATATGATTCTGTCCAACAAAAAAGAATAACTAGAAAATGTTATGATTTTATGATTGAATATGGTATGGACATGCCTTTCTTTGAATATTATAATAATTATTACAAAAAGATTAATACAATCACAAAACATAAATGGAAAACTTCTCCAAATACTACTGTTAGTTCTAGTCATCCTCTATTAGAAAATATAATTATTACTCATCAAGGTTCTGATGTTCCAACCTCTCCTTTCAAATTACCCGGTAATGACCCTGAAATCAAAAAAATTATTGAACAAAATAATTATACAAATCAATGTTTAAAAACAATTGGTACACAATTAGATAAAATTGAAACTCAATTAGATTCCTCTACTATCACTTCTACTTCCAAATCATTAGATCAACCTTTACTTAATCTCCCTAGTAATCGCTCTAAACGAACTAGTTTAGTTACCAATGATCATTCTACTGTTAAAGCCATAGAACACTTACTTACCAAATTAAATACTTCTGAAGCAGCCTCACCTTCTAAAGAAAAAGGTCTTACTGTACTTAATCAATAGCCTATTGATACTATTTCTAATCAATCTGAAACTGATACTACTGATCATACATTAATCAATTAGCTCAACAATTTCAATTCTCTACTCTTAATAAAATCCATTATCCAAAAGTTAATCCTCAAACTACTAAAAACCGGTATTCTCCACCAACTCCTCCTGATCTCCAATATGAAGAAACTAATCTTTCTAATCAATTCTCTGTTTCTGCTAAAAAATTATACGAATGGAATATTGATGATCTCAGTGAAGATCAAATCCTTCAAAAATTAAATAATTTATCTATGGTCACAAATAGTTACCTTAGTAATTACCTTGAATATATTCAAGTTGACAATGTTTTATTAATCACTTTTAGTTTTACTGGTATGCTCAAATCTTGGTGGAAAAAATACCTTACTGACGATCAACGAGAATCAATCTTATATGCTAATCAAACCAATGAAAATGGTCTTCCAATCTTTGATGAAACAATTGGTTATAATAAACCTGTTGGTATCAATACATTAATCTATACTATAATCAGACATTTCATAGGTACCCCTACTAATATCTATTCTCGCATACATGATCAACTTAGTAATCTTACTTGTCCAACCTTAAGTGATTTTAGATGGTATGAAGATGTTTTTACCTCTAGAGTTATGTTAAGAGAAGACTGTACTAAATTATTTTGGAAAGAAAAATTTATTAATGGACTACCTAGCTTATTTGCTCACAAGATTAGAGATATTCTTAGTCAACCTACTGGTGCTATTGAATATGATAATTTAACTTATGGTGATATAATTAGCACTATTCAAAAAGAATGATTAAAAATGTGTATTGACCTTAAACTTAGTCGAAAAGCTGTTAAAGATAAACATAAAGCTAAATATGAATTATGAAATTTCTGTGAACAATATGGATTACCTCCTATAGCACCCTCTCGTAGGAAATCACATAAATATTCTAAACATAAACATAAATCATCATACAAATATTCGAATAAATACAAAAACAATTATTCACCTTCTAAATCAAATGATAAATTTTACACTAAACCCAAAAAGAAATATTATAAATCTAAATCACATCCAAAATCTAAATCTAATAAAGATATTACTTGTTATAACTGTGGTTAAAAATGTCATTATTCTAATAAATGTAAAGAGAAACAAAAAATTAAAAGATAAAGTTAATCAACTCCAAATAGATGATATATCTAAAAATCAATTATTTGAAATCTTTCAATTAAATCAATGAGTCAGTAACTCCTTTTCTAATCATCCTAGTACTTCTTCTGACTACCATTCATCTAGTGAAGATTCTGATAATAATATTGAATTAGGTTGTAATGATGTTTGTTGTAAACCAGTTAAACAAATTAATGTTCTTACGAAACAAAATCAAGAAGAAGTTGCTCTCATTGAATTAATTAGTCGATTAGATGATCCAGACTTAAAAAGGAAGTATACTGATAAGTTGAAATCTTTATTAACAAATCGTGACCCAAAACCTAAATTTGATAAACCCATAATTAGTTTATCTAAAACCTTAGAAAGATTTAAAAATAAAACTAAAGAAATTACATTACAAGATTTACAACATGAAATCAATCAAATTAAACAAACTATCAAAAAATTACAAAACAAAGATAAAAAATTAGAAGATGAAATTATTACATTAAAACTTAAACAAAGTTTAGATAATTTCCAACCCAATAATAATCAATCTCCTAATGAATCTGACAATAATTCTAAACATGATTCTGATCCTACCAATCTTGAAAATCTATTATTTGATAATCGGTCACACCAATCTAATAACCTTGAAGAGAAATGATTAAATCTAATTAATAAAATTTATATGCAAAAATGGTATTCAAAAATTAAAATTACTGTTAGTGATTTTGAATTAGAATTAATTGCTTTAATTGATAATGGTGCTGATTTAAATTGTATTCAAGAAGGTTTACTTCCTACTAAATATTATGAAAAATGTCATGAGAAATTAACCTCTTCTAATGGTAGTAAAATGCATATTAAATATAAATTACCTAAAGTTCATGTTTGTCAAAATAATGTTTGTTTTAAAACCTCATTTGTTTTAGTTAAAAATATGACTGATAAAATCATTTTAGGCACACCATTTATATCTTTATTATATCCATTTACTACATCTAGTGACAGAATAACTACTCATGTTTTAGGACAATCTGTTACATTTAAATTCTTATTTCCACCTGAAATGTTAGAATTAAATCAATTAAAAGATTGTTCTATTTCTCATAAAATTAATAGATTAACTAGACAATTAAATTTTCTTAAAGCAGAGATTAATTATAAAAGAATTAATCAACAATTAAATGATCCCATTATTATTTCTCAAATTAATGATTTTAAATTAAAATTAGAATCAACTGTTTGTTCAACTTTACCTACTGCATTTTGGCATAGAAAGAAGCATGTAGTTACTTTGCCATATATTAAAAGTTTTAATGAAAGACAAATATCTACTAAATCTAAACCTATTTAAATGAGTCATAAATTACTTGAAATGTGTTAAAAAGAAATTCATGAATTCTTAAAAAATAGAATCATTAGTCCTAGTAAATCACCATGGTCTTGTCCTGCTTTTTATATTAATAAAAATGCTGAATTAGAACGAGGTGTTTCTCGACTAGTTATTAATTATAAACCATTAAATGCTGTTTTAGAATGGATTCGCTATCCTATTCCTAATAAAAAAGATTTGATTAAAAGACTCAGTCAAGCTGTCATTTTTAGTAAATTTGATTTAAAAAGTGGTTTTTGGCAAATTCAAATTCATCCTAAGGATAGATATAAAACTGCATTCACCACACCATTTGGTCACTATGAATAGAATGTTATGCCATTTGGATTAAAAAATGCTCCTAGTGAATTTCAAAATATAATGCATGACATATTTAACCCATTTAGACATTTTTCTATTGTTTACATTGATGACGTATTAATTTTTTCAAAATCAATTAATGAACATTGGAAACATTTAACTGCTTTCTTTTATACAATTAAAAGTCATGGTTTAGTCATATCTGCTCCTAAAATTAAATTGTTTCAAACTAAAGTTAGATTTTTAGGTTATGATATTCATCACAATACTATTCTCCCAATTAGTCGCTCCATTGAGTTTGCGTCCAAGTTTCCTAATGAAATTCTTGATAAAACCCAATTACAAAGGTTTTTAAATTCCCTCGATTACATTGCTGAATTCTACAAAGACCTTAGGAAAGTCTATCAACCGCTGTTTGATAGGTTAAAGGATAATCCTCCTCCTTGGTCTTCTGTTCATACTGCTATTGTTAAACAAGTTAAACAATATGTTAAGTCTCTCCCTTGCCTTGGTATTCCTACTGAGCATTCATTCAAAATCATTCAAACTGATGCTTCTGATATTGGTTATGGTGGCATTCTTCTTCAGAAAGTCACTCCTCAATCATCTGAACAAATTGTTCATTATCACTCTGGTGTCTGGAATAAAGCACAATTAAATTATAGTACTATTAAAAAAGAGATTTTATCTACTGTTTTGTGTATTACTAAATTTCAAGATGATATTTTAAATCAAAAGTTTTTACTTCGTATTGATTGCAAATCTGCTAAATATGTTTTGAAAAAAGACGTTACAAATCTTGCTAGTAAGCAAATTTTTGCTCGATGGCGATCTATTTTAAGTATTTTTGATTTTGATATTGAATATTTACCTGGTTGTCAAAATTCCCTTCTTGATTTTCTTACTCGGGAATTTTTACAGGGGGGTAAGGGATGAGTGCTACTCCACATATTTCCTACCTTCACACACAAATTACCCACTACAAAACCCTGCTTCGCCAAGTTAAACACCGTGGGCTTACTCTTGGATTTGACTTTGGGCTGAGCCGGAGGTGTAATGGGCTTCTCCTTAGCCTTGGACTTTGATTTGGGCTTTGATACCATTAACACGGAAGCAGCAAGCAGAATGAAGAAAATGGATTACGAAACCAAATATGATCAAAATTGAACCACAATTGGAATGCACTAATTAACCAAAATCATTTAACATAAAACTGTGTAATTTAAATACATAAAGTAACTTACAATTACAATCATAACAACTGCAAGGATCTTAATTGGGTTACACTAGAGGGGTTGATTTTCTCTCAGAGCTCTCAGGTTTTTCCAAAAATGAAGAATAATGAAGAATGCATGAATGAATACATTTGATTACAATATATAGAAAAGAAAATTACTATGCAGCATGTGAATGGATTGATTGATCGAAGGCAGCTGGCAGCATTGAAGACTGAGCAGGCTGTCGGTTGCTTTTAGCTGATTGATTGAACAGTTGAACAACTTTAACAAAAGTTGATTGAGTGAATAGTAAAAGTGAATAGTAACTTTTACTATTTATCACTTTCGGTGGAACATGTTGATTAAAGGAATCAATATAAATATAAATTGGCAGCTTTTCTCAAAAGAGTATTGATTGAAGCTAATTTATACCTATATGGAATCCTATGTTGATTAGTCAGCAAATGGATCTTGAGCATCTTGAAACTCTGGACCCAAAAATTGATTAGTTGATTCTTCAGAAGAATGTGAACATCTTGAACCTTCTTCTGAATTGTCTGAGTTGGAGGTTGATTGGCTTTCAAGTTGATTCACAAGCTTGCGGACTAGCTGGAGCAATTCATCTCTGGATAACTTGGGCTTACTCTTGGATTTGACTTTGGACTGAGCAGGAGGTGTAATGGGTTTATCCTTAGCCTTGGACTTTGATTTGGGCTTTGATTGGGCCGTCTGAGTAGCAACAGCTTTGGACTTGGTTTTATCAGTGGGCTTTGCCGATTTAACTTTTGATTTGGGCTTGGAACCACTAGATGAGGGGCTTCCAAGATTGACTGGAGGAAGGCTTGGGCTTCCTTGACTGAATGCAGCAGTTGGGTTCTGCTGGGCTTTGACCATAGCAGGAGTTGGAGCATATTGATCAAAAGGAAATTCTTCTAGAACAATTTCAATAATGCGGGGCACATTGAACTTAGCCCACCATTTGACTGAATGTTGACGGATAATTATTGTATCATCAATACCATAATGCCATTTGAATACCCAAGGGATTTTATACTTAGATATAAAAATTAGCAATAATGGAAAGGTCCTTTGATGAGGAGTGAATGGGTAAACAGTAGCAAAATAGTTGATTATTTCAAGCAGATTATCAGGAAGGATATCTGACATGGCTCCAAATGATACCACCATCTCAGAAACCAAGAAGGGAATTCTGATTTGAATTTTTGATCAAATGAAATGAACCAGGAGTGAGTGAGGTTTCATTTTGGTACAAGAAGATCTTGAACTAGGCTTCAATGTAATCACGATAATTATATTGAATAGAATGACCAGTTGATAAGCAAAACCCCATTCAGCTAGGGAGACAATATTGTGAATGTAAATGGAATGGTACAGGATTTTACTAGAATAGGTGCGATCATAAATAGGTTTGATCAGGACTGATTGGTGATGAATCAGAATATCTTTGTAATAGGTAATTGTTTTATCTGGATGTGGAAGAATGAAATGGCATCCAGATCCAAAAGAGGATCGAGCAAGTTCATGAATAGTTTGACTCTTGGGATGACTCGGCTCTTTGAAAAAGAGGTTAGTGGAAGTGGATTTAACATAATCAGATCGAGCAGACCTGATTGGATTAGCAGGGAATGGAGTAACTGAAACTGCTTGGCTGGAAGAAGCAAAAGGATCAAATCCAAAGTAGAGGAGTAATTAGGTCTTGGAATGTTACCAAGAACTTGGTAACGGTTAACCATTTTCATCTCTGCATAAAAGTAAAATTTTACTTTACTCTAAAATAAGAGTAAATTGTTATACTCTGAATCTAAAAGTAATATTTTACTCTGCATAAAAGTAAAATTTTACTCTGAAATAAGAGTAAAATGTTACAGAAAGAATCTAAAAGTAAAATTTTACTCTGCATAAAAATAAAATTTTACTCTGAAATAAGAATAAAATGTTACACTCTGAAGAGTTAAATGTTACAGCTAGAATTTAAAAGTAAAATTTTACTTTGTATAAAAATAAAATTTTACTCTAAATAAGAGTAAAATGTTATACTCTGAATCTAAAAGTAAAATTTTACTCTTTTTACTCTGTATAAAAGTAAAATTTTTCTCTGAAAAATGAGTAAAATGTTAAACTCTGCACAAAAGTAAAATTTTACTCTGAAAAATGAGTAAAATTTTACACTCTGAATCTAAAAGTAAAATTTTACTCTATATGAAAGTAAAATTTTACTTTGAAAAACGAGTAAAATGTTAGACTCTGAATCTAAAGGTAAAATGTTACTCTACACAAAAGTAAAATTTTACCCTCTATAAAAGTAAAATTTTAGTTTGAAATGAGGTAAAATTTTAATTTAAAAGTAACATTTTACTCTGAAATAAAGTTAAATTTTACTGTGCAACCACAGGCTCATCACACCCATAGACAACTATTCAACAACATAGTAAATTTGTACTTTGAAAGGCAGTAAAGTTTTACTTTCATGTGAATGATAACAATGTTTTACTTTGGAAAAGTAAAATTTTACTCTGCAATAAAGTAAAAGTTACTCTGAAATACTGGAAAATTTTACTTTGAAAGCACAGGCTGAGCACAACCATTTCAAACCTTCACACTTACTGAACAAACTCCATTATAAGTTCATTTACATGAAACTTATTCAACCACATTAAAAAATATATTAAAATGTCAAACTCAACCACAAAGCAAATCATAAACTTGAACAGACAACCATTCAAGAACATAGTAAAAATGTCTTTTATTGCAATGTCTCCTTACAAATGTAGTCTAAAATACTATACTATTATTGCTATGGACTATTTATTGCAGAAGAACTGCATTATTTTCATACTTCTATTACAAAATCAATAATGTCTTTAACGACAATGTCTCCTTGCAAGTCTTCCTATTATTACTGTAGTTCTCGTATCTACCACACTGCACTAGTCTTATCTTCTCACCCCTAGATGGAATCCTATTCTTCCTTGGCTTACCAGGTGGCTTCTTACAAATTGGAAGAAGGACAACAAGATCATCCATACCTACAAGAGGTTTCTTAACAGTGGGTATTGGATAAACGGACTAAACATAGCAAGCTTTGAGCTTGCTAGTGTAATAAAATGGTTCCACATGTGCATACAAATCACCTCCGCTCTTTTGGATAGCGGTCGCCGCATGAGCACAAAGAAATCCATTCGATTGTCATTGGTAACATGAGCAAGTTCTATTCAAGAGGTCAACGCTAACCGATGGCGGGGATTGAACCTCAAAAACATGATCACTTGAACGACTAACTAACCAAGTTCTTCCAGTTTTAAGAGCATTTACTAATATTGAATCCATCTCCGGACAAAGAAAAGTATTCCATTTCTTAGCTTGTTCTCTCATTCTTGACATCAAATCCATGATCTTCAACCTAATTGAATCAATCATCTTCGTAGTGTGCAAATGAGGAGCTTGACTGATCCATGAATTGAAAGACTTTGCCACATTCGAGTGCATTTCACCGTATTTTTGTCATTTAAAATATGCATTAGTCCACTTGTCATAGGGCAAATTGGATAGAAACATACAAACGATCCCTTTCCCCTCATCTTGTAATTCTTTCAAGCACTGATTAAAACATCCCATTCTCAGAGCATAAGCACATGAAGAAAACAAAAAAAAAACTATTCTACTCCTGAAAGTATTGCTAAAACTTGGACCAGAGAACCTTTCCCTCAAATTGGCCTTCAAGTGTTAGAGACAAAAATAGTGGTAAGCAGTAGGAAAAACCTTGGGTAAAGCCTACAAAAGTCCTGCGTTCCAATCAGATATGAAGGCAATTGGTCTTTCATCCAACAATATATTCAACAAATACATAAAAAACCATTCCCAACTGTCTGTAGTGTCCGTATCTACAATTGTCATTGCAAGAGGGAAAAAACCTGAAAAATAACATTTTACAATAAGTAAGTATATTAAACGAAAAAGACAAATATAGTAGCTTTTCATTCTGAATAATAGTAACATGTTACTCTGAAAATAAGTAACATGTTACTCTGAGAATAAGTAACTTGTTACTTTCGAATTAACTATAGAACATCTACTTTGATCCCCATCCTTCGCTGCAGCTGTTAACAAGGTGTCCTTATATTTCCCCTTCAGAAAAGTTCCATCGATAAACAATAGAGGACGACAATGCCTAAACCCTTGAATGGAAACATTAAACGCAACAAAAAACCTCTTGAACCGTCCACTTTAATGGTTATAGTCAAGATGCAAATAGCTACCAGGATTTGTGCTCATCACAATATCCATATACCATCGAATCTCATCATAAGACATAGAGAAATCTCCAAAAGTAGTAGTCATAGCTTTCTCAACTCCCAACCAAGCGTGATTATACATAATGGTGAGCTTGTATTGATCTATAAATTGACCCACAACATCAATTGGACGACTTTGGGGATTCCCACGAACTTCATTAACAATCAAACTTGCAATCAAATTTGAACTCATCCTTGAGTTTTTAGAAGTACGAACTGCAGCTCCACAAGTATGCTCATCATGTAGAGTCCTAATGTAGAAAAAATTATTAGCACTTTCTAGAGATGCATGTACTGGCCATAAACAAGCTTTGGACTACCGTATTGAACACACAAAAGTGACCCGACACTTCTCATTCTTCACATACACAAACTCAAATCCTATCTCAATGACATATTTACATAATGCAGTCCGGAAATCCTTTGCACCTCCAATAAATCTTTAACCTACATGAGTAATTCCGTTCACCCATCCATAAGACAACAAAGTCATTTCTTCATGTTGACAAAACATAGGGAGTAAATCCATTTCATGATCAGTAATGTTGGATCCACTAGCGTCCCCTGATTCTCTAACTCCATGTTTTCCATTTGAAATGCCCATTTCAGTAATAGTCACATCAACCCGGTCAACACCAAGGGGATAAACAAGCGACAACATATTCTGAAAATCAGAATCATCATCAATCATGCATTGCGAATGTCCAGGCAAACAGTACAATAACAGTATGCAACCACTACTGTCAAACTTCTTCAATTTACAACTTAGGAAATCAGTTAGATCCTTCAACGTGCAGTTTGACACAACCTTGAACACAATGGCACGATCACCATACTTGCATAACAACATAAGAGGTGGAACCATTTTACAAATCTGCAATCAATTAACAGTAAAAATTTATTGTCAATTAAAATAAAATTTTACTGTCACTATCAAAGTAAAATTTTACTATCAATATCAAAGTAAAATTTTACTGCCACTACAAGTCCAAAAGTCAATTTGTGTTTAGTTTGAATTGATAAAATTTTACTGTGGCTTAGTGTAACATTGTACTATATTTTAGAGTTAATTTTTACTATTTGGTTTACCAAAGATTGACAACTCATACAGTATGTCACCAACACAACTTAAGACATGAATCTAAAAGTAAAATTTTACTTTGCATAAAAGTAAAATTTTACTCTGAAATAAGAGTAAAATGTTACAGAAAGAATCCAAAAGTAAAATTTTACTCTGTATAAAAGTAAAATTTTACTCTGAAATAAGAATAAAATGTTACACTCTGAATATAAGAGTAAAATGCTGCCTCCCTGAATTTAAAATTAAAATTCTACTCCATATAAAAATAAAATTTTACTCCACATAAGAGTAAAATGTTACACTCTGAATCTAAAAGTAAAATTTTATTATGTATAAAAGTAAAATTTTACTCTGAAAATTGAGTAAAATGTTAGTCTGAATCTAAAAGTAAAATTTTACTCTGAAAAACGTATAAAATGTTACACTCTGAATTTGAAAGTAAAATTTTACTCTGAAAAGCGAGTGAAATGTTAGACTCTGAATCTAAAAGTACCAGAGTAAAATTTAAATGTCATTCTAGCACCAGAGTAAAATTTTACTCTCATTGTAAATAGAACACGCACCAGAATAAAATTTTACTATAATTCTCTCAAACCAAAAAAAAAAAAAAAAGCAATAGAACTAGAGTAAAATTTTACTCTCATTCTCTGAAACAAAAAACAGAACAATAGAACCAGAGTAAAATTTTACTCTGATTCTGTCAAACGAAATCAGATCAAACACAACAAAAATAAATCAAAAAAAAATAAAATAAAATCAACAAATCAACATATCTAATTGAGAAGAAAAACCTCTAAAACTCGATCAACAGTCATAAATCTCAATGAAACTCTCGTTTAATTGAGCGTGTTGATCATCGGCGGCGAGATCGTCTATTGTTGACCAAGTGAGAGATCTTCGGCTATGAGATCTTCAGATTTGTAGATCGTCTTCAACGATTTCGTTCCTACGTGATCTTCAGCTCAGATTTCAAATATTTCAAACGTATGATACGTATATATAGAAGGGCAATATTGTGATAAAAATAAATAAAAATTATAAAATGTCCTTATTAAGGTAGGCATTTCCTATTCAGGGGCTTTTTGAAAGAAAATTGATTGGATTAGCCTTTACCCTAATGAAAAGGCCCAAAAGGGAGGTTTCACCAAAAATATCCTTCGCTAGTCATGGATGGCACTGATCACAAATTCGCACCAGTGACTATTTTTTCGTCTTAGGTTCGAGCATCTTTCCAACTACCCAATCGTTGCTAAAGGAACTGATAGCAACGGCTATCTATGTTAAAATATATATATATAAAAATATATATAATATGTTCTAAGATAACAATGGCTATCCATGATAGTTATATATGTACTTGTATATGTATGTGTAATTATTATTGTAATTAAATTTGAATTATTTTACAACTTAGAAATTATGTTTTCAAATTAGGAATACTTAAGTTAATATGTAATATATAATTTAATTAAAAATTATATTTATATTAGTAAAGAGAGAAAAAGAATTGGCAGGATGATCACTTAAATCCCATGGAGAATTCTACAATCTGGTGCTTTGAAAACCATTTTACTTAAATTTTGGATTACAATTTCCATACATTTTGGATAATGTTCTCCCCATCTCACCCATCCATGAGTTTCCATATGAAAAATTTGACAATTGAAATTTGAAAATCTAAAACAGATTAAAAGTTTGAATAGTTTCATTGATGGCTTTTAATTTTTTCTCATGATCAAGTCAAAGCCTCCGTTTCGGGCTTCTTCGAGCATGTAGGCTGAAGAATTCATTTTACAGACCAATATCTAAAAAAGGAGAAAGAAATGGCATTTTCTGTTTAGCTTGACAAAGACAGAGGTATGTTTGATATTCTTGTGTCATTGAAGAAGCTTAACAGCACAGTGGTAATCTGTGGGATGGAGGAGGGATGTGAAAGGTAGGAGGATTGAGACTATGGTGGGCTGTGCAACCGGTGAGATTATATAAATAGATGTTATACAAGCACGAAATTATCTTATCGTATAATCCTGTTGATCAAGTCTGCACTCCTCAAAACGTCGTCGCTTTACTCCCTAAAAACACAAACGTGAGCTAGCCGACGGGTGTGTGCCGGATACCTTTCCGATGCCTAAGTCATGAAAATAGACAAATAGACAAAAGCTCTGTGTATTCGGGAATCAAAGTTGTGTTACCTGTACATAGGTTCTATTGAGAGCTTTTACAGTTTTTGCCTGGCCCAATCCTAGTAGGATTACAACTCTTCTTAGAGGAATCCTTCTAGGAATCACACACCCTGCTCACTACCAACCAAGTGAGATGGTTTACACAATCCTAGTAGAACTCTACTCTCCTTGGCAGAGTCCTCCTAAGAGTGTTATCACTGCAAGCCAAGTGAATTGGCTGAACCCCTTATCTCGGCTGATAATGCGATTAACCGAGCTCACACAGCTCGGCGAGACTTTAAGCGACACTTGATAGTTCAATTTCGAGATAACATCCTGTAAGGCTATCCTTCAACTTGGTTAACCCTACATTGGTACCTCAGTCTGGGATATCTAGGTCAAGCCACTGGTAGCCTATCTCTGACCAACCTAATATTCAGATGACCCAAGACCGTACTAAATAAATAATTACTTCGACCCATAGCTCGGCCTAAATCCGAAATATGAGATGTTTCTTTGGGTTAATGCCGAGCTACACCAACTCTTATCTCGGTCCAATGCTTGGCCCAACTTACAAAGAAGACCTTTCCTAGCTCGGCCCAATTTGTTTACAAATTACCCTCTCAATTGCCCCTTAATTCCATCTGCGCAGCGTGATTTGGGATTATCCTTCTCCAGCCGAGCTAAAAAAAAAAAAACATTCAAGTCAACCGTGCTCACCCTATACCGGGCTACCAACTATTCCAGTCCACAAACGTCCTTTCAACTATTCTGTAGATCTAAATCGCTTTCAATTCCATGGACACGTGGCTGGCCCCTATTGGTTGAACACAATTGTCAACGCTGTCTTCGTATTTCGCAAATTTTGAACAGTCCCGCCCAAACCCTTGCTTTATACAAAAAACATCCTTTTCGAATTAGAGACACCACTCTTCATCTTCATTTCTTGCCTTGTGAGTTTCCATCCTAGCATCTGAAAAGCTCGTGTGTTTTCGTCATCATCTTCTCCGTTTTTGATCTGCGACCTCTCGTCTCTAAACCGTAAGTAGCTCAATCCTCTTTTTCTTTCCATTTGTATAGACTAGCAACATGTAACATTGCATATATGTGTTTTTCACAACACTTTCAAATGGTTTTCACTATAATGAGTAAGAACCTTTTGAACAATAATCACACTTACTGGATTTACGAACAAACTGAAATGGGACATTTTTTTATCCAAAATCATACCACGACCGAGATGGGAACTAGTTTGCCATAGGTGCATTTTAGACCGAATTAGAAGCCTTGTCCATCAACCGAGCTTAAACTTGGAACCACCCTTTGTTCTACGTCTAAACTAAAAAGCTTTACCAATGACCGAGCAAAAACTAGGAGCCTCCTCAGGTGTTACAACCGAACTAGGAACTTGTTTGTAGTTAGGTCTGCATTCAGCCAAACAGATTATTCCCCCAATAACCGAACTAAAACTTCACGCCACACTTGAAGTTTCAGTCGGTCTAAGAACTTTTTGTTTCCTTTGGCCGAGCTAAAGTCCTTCGCTCCAACCGAACTAAGAACGGATAGTCTCCCACGTAACCGTGCTAGGCTTACATTTATTTTTGCCTTTATACTTAGCACGGTCCAACGATTTGTGCTTAACACTTTTCCTTTTCATTTTGCAAACTAACTTAGGTTGGCTAGGCACTCCTTTGAATGCTTAGCCGAGATACTCAACACCATCTCAACACCGTGCTAATTTATACATAATTTAAGTCCACATGGCAAATATAGATTCCTAGTAAACTCACCAGGAGCTATTGCCGAATTCTGCAAGGACTATAACATCCCTGATGACGTCCACATTTCACTAGCCGAGCTAGACACAGCTCCATGGGGAAAAACAGGGCTTCGTTCCCTTCACCGTCCTTTCCATTGTAGAAACCGAACTCCGATTCCCTATTCAACCACTTCTTTGTGAATTTCTAAGGCAGACTAGAATATGCCCAACCCAACTTAGCACCAAGTCTTACAAAATAATAAACGGCATCGCCGAGCTAAACCGCCGGCTTGGCCTCAACTTCGGTCTAGCCGAGTTATTTCACTAATATTCACTAGCCCAGAACGAAGATGGCTGGGTATACTATTTAAGAATAAGACACCGCCGAGAGAAAATAATAAAAAACACTCCAGATAAAGATGTAAACGACGACGACTTTTTCTGGGTTTCTAGTAAGTTCGAGGACTAGGAAGCCCAAATACCAGGAGACCGTATTAACTAGAATAAAGGAGTAGCCGGTATATATACCTCGGCTCAGCTTTCTGCATTCTTTACTCCGTTTATAAGTTTTGCACCGTGCTAACCGTTGCCTTTTTCTTTATGCAGATTTGAACCAACTAAAGTCGCAGTACAGTTATCCCAATCTTGACGCACTCCGCGCCGCACTCTGGTACCGCGATTGAGGTTGGGCCGAGCTACTCAATTTCGAACTGACGTACAGATACAGCAGTAGATGGAAGACCAGGGTGACAGATTTCCTCCCAGAACCCTCACCAGAACCAGATCCAACACTTTCTCAAATCAATTTGATCCCACTAACAGAAGAGCAAGAAATGGCCAAGAAGAGGGTAGTCAGAGCACTCATCACTGAAACAAATGCACCAGCTGTTGGGGACCAAACTGCGGTACAACAAGCTGGCCAAACACATGAGGCCATGGTAGCCCTTCTGACAACCCGACCATCATCATCTCGGCCCAATAAACGTGCTCGTACCTCGTCAACCGAGCCATGCCTTATTGACGAAGAAGACACCCTACTTCCCCAAACCACGCCACCGAGCCCAGAACTCGAGCGTTCTGACCGGACTAGCTTTTCTGAGTGAGCCCCAAAACTATCATATAGGAACCGAGCCATAAGAAGCACATACTCAGTGGTGGCAGACAAAGACCACACGCTTGCTTTTAACCTGGCTAGGAGCATGTGTTTGCCCTCTAACATGGAACATCATGACCATTTGACCGAGCTAAAGGCCATCCGGTCGGCGACGAAGTCAATGGTGCTAGTAAGTTCTCCTTCTAATCGTCTTTCATTTTATACCATATGTTTGCTCAGTTTTCACTCATAATTGTTATCTCTCCTTTCGTAGGCCATGCAGAAGAATCACGTTGCTCATAAGCGCGTGTTAGAGCTGCGCAAGACAACTCGGCAGGCCGTCGCCGAGGCCAATGCTAAGACGGCTGAACTAGAAGAGGCCCAACGAAAGACCACCGAGCTTCAGACCGAAATCGACCGTCTTACCGGGCTGGTCAACTCGGCAGAAGCGGACAAGCAGAAGGCTTTGGTTGAATGAAAGGACAAATACCTGCGCGAGCTAGTCAAGCTCGAGAAAAAGAAAGATGCAGAGATCACCGAGCTGAAGAAGAAAGCGGACGATGCTGAAGATTGGGGTTACAAGGAAGGTGAAGCCTTCTATATCCTGTAGTGCGAAGTTGCTAAGGATATATTTTTCAAATACGGGTGGAAAGCAGCCATGGCGTAGCTCGATTATGGCCAAGAGACCAAGGTTTTTCAGAGCCCTCCTCCCCACTTTATTCCAAGCTATATGGTGGAGTATACCAATGCTATTCAACAAAAATTTCTTCAAGAAGGGGAGGACGTGGACCCCGCTCCTGAAAACAACGCCCAGCTAGGTCGCTAGTCTATCTCTCCCACTCCAGTGGTCTCCATCCCACCTTCGCCTATTGTGACTAACACGGTGCCTTCGACCGAGCTCAACCAAGGTGTGCTTGCCACAACCGAGCTACCTTTGGATGAAGCCCGAGTTGATTTGGACACCGATTTGGAAGACCTTTTTCTCCTAATTTTGTACTTTTCTTCTTTTGATATGAAGTTTGTAACCGGGCTACGGCCCCTCTTTTTGTAATGCACTTTGGAATGAAATCTTCAGTTTGAAATGAAATCTTCAATTTTTTCATCTTTTTGCTTGGTTTATTCCATACCTGTATTTATTTTTCAACTATAATTTGTATGAAGTTTAGCTTTCTCTGGCCGAGGTACTTATCTCGGTCTTGGAGCCTTGTAATTTGTTTGGTCATTCCTACCAATTCTCTTTAGCCTAGATCCTTATCTCGGCTGAAGAGTACTTAAAGATGGCTATTCCAGCCAACCACTCTTCAGCCTAGATCCTTATCTTAGCTGAAGAGTACTTAAAGTTGGTTATTCCAACCAACCACCCTTTAGCCTAGATCCTTATCTCAGCTGAAGAGAGCTAAATGTTGGTTATACGTGCCAACTTCCTGCAGCCTAGATCCTTATCCCGGCTTAGGAAAGTGTTGGTTTTTCCAGCCAACCACTCTTCAGCCTAGATCCTTATCTCGGCGGAAGAGTACTTAAAGTTGGTTATTCCAGCCAACCATTCTTCAGCCTAGATCCTTATCTCGGCTGAAGAGAGCTAAATCTTGGTCATACCTACCAACTTCCTGTAGCCTAGATCCTTATCTCGGCTCAGGAAAGTGTTGGTTTTTCCAACCATGCTCTTCAGCCTAGATCCTGATCTCGGCTGAAGAGAGGTCAAAGTTGGTTATTATTGCTAACCTAGAGCCAAGTGTTTGGTTATTCCTGCCAAACTTCTTCAGCCTAGATCCTGATCTAGCTGAATAGAGCTCAATGTTGGTTATTCCTGCCAACCTAGAGCCAAGTGTTTGGTTATTCCTGCCAGACTTCTTTAGCCTAGATCCTGATCTAGCTGAAGAGAGCTCAATGTTGGTTATTCCTGCCAACCTAGAGCCAAGTGTTTGGTTATTCCTGCTAGACTTCTTTAGCCTAGATCCTGATCTAGCTAAAGAGAGCTCAATGTTGGTTATTCCTGCCAGACTTCTTTAGCCTAGATCCTGATCTAGCTGAAGAGAGCTCACTGTTGGTTATTCCTGCCAGACTTCTTTAGCCTAGATCCTGATCTAGCTGAAGAGAGCTCAATGTTGGTTATTCCTGCTAACCTAGAGCCCAGTGTTGGTTATTCCGGCCAACTCTGCTTTCATTACCCCTAGCTCACTAAAACAACTCTTGCAGAAGAAAAGAATTGTGCTAAAAAGAAAACTACTTGTTTTATTGAAAAAACAAAAATACAAGTACTCTAAAGAAAAGCTAAAAATAAAATAGTTTGAGATTGGCAGTGTTCCATGGCCTAGGAATGGCCTTGCTGTCTCCATCTTCCAAGTGGTATGTTCATTTTCCTGCTAATCCAACCACTTTGTAAGGTCCTTCCCAATGAGGCCCTAACTTGCCATCTCCGGGTACCAGGGTGTTTCCCATTACTTTTCGTAGCACCCAATCTCCAATCTTGAATTGCCTCGAATGTATTGTCTTGTTTTATTTTCTGGATAACTCTAGCTGGCATGAGGCGATGTGAACCAGTGCTCTTTCTCTTCTTTCTTCCGCAAGGTCGAGTTCCAAGGCTATGGCTTCTCCATTTAAATCTGGGTTAAAATTTTCACTTCTAATAGTGGGAAGGCCAACTTCCAGTGGGATTACTGCTTCCATGCCATAGGCCAAGGAAAAAGGTGTTTCTCCAGTTGACCACCGAGATGTGGTACGGTAAGCCCATAAAACATGAGGAAGTTCCTCAGCCTACTTGCCTTTTGCTTTCTCCAGTGTTTTCTTCAATCCATCTAAGACGACTTTATTTGATGTTTTCGCTTGGCCATTTGCTTGGGGGTACTGTCACGACCCAAACCTGTCCCTATGGGTTTAGCACCGTAACCGGCCAGTAATCCGAGATTATTGAAGGCCTGCCTAACAGTAAAACAGTAATACAGAGTACAGGGGCTGGTGGAAGCCAAAATAGTAATAAAAGATGTCCAATGAGCTGTGACAGTCTGTATGCAAAAAGACTTGTTAAAACATATTCACATTCGAAACAAAACAGTATGTACATACATCATATACAGATAAACAGGTTAGGGACCAAATCCCTACCATAACAGTACAGTACAGGTACACATATCATTCAGTCTATACGGTGTTACAAAACTAGATACAAAGGGGGAAAACTAAAACACCCCAAAAGCCCTAGCTTGAAGGACTTGGAACCTCTCAGTGAGGCACAGTGGTTAGCTCGACAAAACTGGAGTTTACCCTGACGCTTCTAGCAACGGTCCAGTGCCTGTGCACCTACATATATATATATATATATATATATGAGCAGTGAGCTAAAGCCTAGTGAATAACATATGCGTAAAGAGGTTAAGAATGAATGTTCTTTCAGTATTGAAAACAGTCAGTTATCAGTATAACAGTCATTCTGTTTGTGGCTCATAGTTCATGCCATAACAGTCATTTAGAAACTATAATAGTCATATGTAGTACATCCAATAGCAAAACAGTACAGTAGGTCTTATCAGACCGAACAGTCAGTTGATGGCCATCATATCAGTAAACAGTAGTGGTTCCAACATGGGAACCGACAGAGATCTCTGTGACAGTAGCAGTACAGTACAGTAACAGTATGTTGCTATGGATGCCACAAATACAGTTCCCAAATAGGACATCATTCATTCAGTAACAGTATCATTTCAGAAAATAGTATAGTTCAATTGTTCAGAAGATAATCATTATTGAACATATCTTTACAACATTGTTACTCACAGAGTTCTGGGCTACAGATAAGCTAGTACGCGTCCTCAGATGCCAACCCTACACAGTTACAGAATGAACACACACTAAGCTACACAGTTGGGAAATAATAACTTAATCCCTATCTTGACTCAGTGTGGTTCTACATTAATATCATCATTAAGATGCCTTAAACTAGGCTTAGGAATGCCTAGGATGGAATGAGGATGCAAAGATGCACTTTAAAACACTTTTCAGAATTTTCAGAAAATAGGGGTCTCGCTCGAGCGTGGCTTTCTACGCTCGAGCGGACATGCAGACAAATGAGCTTCGCTCGAGCGTAACTTCCGTCGCTCGAGTGAACTGCAAGCTACAGTAAAAGTACTGGATGCACAAAAATCATGCTCGACGGGTGCTTGATACACGCTCGAGCGTGAGACACAAGTCCTCGCTCGAGCGTAAACTCTCTCACTCGAGCGGACTGTAAACACATGCAAAGTACTGGATACACGCATTTCACGCTCGAGCGCCACCTTCCTCGCTCGAGCGGACTGCATGAACACAAGGCTTACGCTCGAGTGTAGAACTCCTCGCTCGAGCGTGAGTCCAAAAGCTGGAATTTCCAGATTTGAACCTCAAGCTCAAAACTCAAATCTAATGCATCAAATTCGATCCTTTTGGGCCAATTTTCTGGAAAACACTTGTAAACTCATAGTATAACATGTTTTGAAGATCAATTTGAGAAATCAAAGCCCAAAGGTAGTTCAATTAAAACACAATTTTCAAATAAACTTCAAGAACATAATTTACATGTAACATGCATGTGTTCAATCAAATTCAAAGCTTCAATTACTTGCTCAAATGAGGTCAATTGCCTCAAAAACAAGACGAATTCATGGACTAAGCTCAAGATATGAACATGCATGTGGAATTTCATGAAGAACAACCTCAAAATGTAAGACCATGCACATGCATACATGGATTAAGCTCCAATTCAACCTTATTAGACTAACTCAAGACTCAATTCATCCATAAATCAAGAACCATGCAAGAACTAACTTGAATACATTAATGAGAGGTTGAATATCCTACCTTGGGTTCTTAATTACAAGTCTAGAAGCTCAATTTGCCAATTATCTTCCAAAATCCCTAAGCCTCCAAGCAAATTAAGACGAAACCAAGTTTTTCTCCTAGCTCTCTCTCTCTCCAGTCGGTTTGGTGCAAGCAAATGAGCTGAAGAAATGATGTATCTAATGTATAATTCAAGCCTCAAAATATGATATGAAGTGGGCCACTAAGTGGCAAAGTTGTAAATAAGGCCAACTCTTGTAATTTAGCTTATTTAATCTAATTTAATCATACCAAATCACATTTCAATTAAATATACCATAAAATCATATAAATCTTAATTGACACAAAACATTAATAATTTTCGGATTCGGCCGCCGATAAGGCCTTCAATTTGCAGTTTAAAGCATAAAACATGAACAGATAATTTAACAGTCAACAGATAGAATTGTATTCAAACTAGCACAATCAATCAATCAGTTTAGTAATTTAGTCAGTCAGTCAATCAACATGCTTAATCATAGATTAGCACTAATCAGTAGTGTTATGGTTGTTACAGGTACGCTGGTGTAGAATTATAGAATTCTATCTTGTATTCCTCACAAAAGCCTCTAAAAATTTTGCCTTCGAACTGAGTGCCGTTGTCAGATATTAGAGCCTTGGGTATGCCGAACCGAGTGATGATATTCTACCAGACGAACTTATTCACATCTTTCTCTTTTATTGAGGCGAGTGCTTCTGCTTCTACCCATTTTGTAAAGTAGTTTGTTGCTGCAAGAAAGAACTTTCTGTTACCGGGTGCCGTTGGGAGTGATCCTACTATGTCCAAGCCCCATATTGCAAAGGGCCATGGGCTAGTTAATGGTAGAAGCTCTCTGCCTGGTTGTTGTATTTTGTGTGCGAACTTCTGACATTTCTCACACTTCTTAACATATTTCTCCGAATCTGCTTACATCTAAGGCCACCAATATCCTTGTGAAATTGCTCTGTAGGCCAATGATCTTCCCCCTTGGAGGCTTCCGCATACGCCTTCGTGTATCTCGAACAAGAATGCCTCGACCTTGCTAGGATGGACACATTTCAAGTAAGGTCCTGTGAAGGATTTTTTGTACAAGGCCATTGATGGGGAGAGCCAAAATCCCTGTGACTTTGCTCTTATTTTGTTGGCCTCTTTCTTCTCTTCGGGTAAGACGCTGTCTTTTAAGAATACTATAATGGGATCCATCCATGAAGGGCCTAGTTCAGCACAACATACCTTAGCTACTTCGGTTTCTTCAATGCTTGGTCTTGGTAAGTAGTCGATCAGTAACGGATGTGGGATAGATGTATCCGCCATCGAAACGAAGCCTGCTAGTTCGTCTCCTCTACTATTTTCTTCTCAGCCGATCTGTTTTATCCGCACTACTTCGAATTTCATGATCTATTTTCTGACTAACTCTTGGTACTTAGCCATCCTCTCATCTTTTTCCACGTAGTCGCCTGAAATCTGCTTTACTACCAGCTAGGAGTCACTGTAAACCATTAGCTCGATGGCTTGCATGAAGAGTGCTGATTTTAGGCCTGTTAAGAGTGCTTCATACTCCGCCTCATTGTTTGATGCTGGGAAGCCAAGGTTGACTACTTGTTCCACTACTAGGCCATCTGGTGAGATGAAGACCATGCCAAGTCCTGCACCGTGCCTATTGGATGCTCCATCCACGAAGAGCTTCCACATCTCTCCAACGAATAGCTTCCAGCAAGTGGAGGGGTCGGATGATGTCTTGGGGTCATGAGTGTTGCTGATGTTTTCTTCCAAGTCCACGCCTACTGTTGGGGTTTGCTCTTCACTATCTGACTGTACCAAGTTTTTAGTTGTTGACGAGTCTTTGCTGGGTAAAGCATGGTTTGCCTCTTCCTCCCATTCTGCAATCCGGTATGCCTTGGGATGTGGCTGGGCATCTTGTTTTGGGGGTTGCGCAGTTCCTGCGGCACTTTCCATCCCCTTTTCTATTGTACCAGTCAAGTCAACTGGGCAGATGTGATGACTTCCTGGTGTGAACTCTGCCACAAAGTCTACCAAAGCTTGAGCTTTTATTGCAGTTATGGGTTGAAACTTGATATCAAATTGTC
Organism: Camellia sinensis; assembly: GCF_055761805.1. Taxonomy (NCBI): domain Eukaryota; kingdom Viridiplantae; phylum Streptophyta; class Magnoliopsida; order Ericales; family Theaceae; genus Camellia; species Camellia sinensis. Next base: position 139,561,024 of record NC_138969.1, on the reverse strand, counting down.
CCAATTCCACCGACCATTTCAAGATTCGCCCAGAAAAGTTCGCCCTCTCAAACAAAGCTTTTAATGGAAAAGTTGTTAGGATGATTATGGTGTGGGCATAGAAATAATGTGACAGCTTACTTGAGGCCATCATCAAGGCTAAGGCCAATTTCTCCAATGGTAAGTACCTGGTTTCTGCGCCCAGCAAGGTTTTGCTACCATAAAAGATGGGCAGCTGTTGGATTACTTCCGCTCTGACCAACACTGCGCTGACTGCGTGCTGTAAAACTGCCAGGTACAAAAAGAGCTCTTCTCTAGGTATTGGGGTTACTAGCAACGGTGAAGAAGACATTTACTCTTTCTGGCTTTCTAGGGCACGGTCGCATTCTTCATCCCACTCAAACTTGGCTTTTAATGCTTGGAAGAATGGTCGACATCTGTCTGACGACCGACTTATGAACCGGTTGAGCACGGCTGCTAGGCCAGTGAGATACTGCACCTCTTTGACTGTGTTGGGCCTCTCAAGATCCTGGATTGCTTTGATCTGAGAAGGGTCTGCTTCTATACCTCGGTTAGTCAACAGAAAGCTTAGGAATTTGCCTGATCCTACGTCGAATACACACTTGGATGCATTTAGGCGCAACTTGTTCTTCTTCAGAATCTAGAACATTTCATCTAGGTCCCTGAGGTGGTCGTTCTCATTCTTGCTTTTGACTACCATGTCATCTATGTAAGCCTCCATTGTTCTTCCTAACAATGGTTCAAACATCTTGGTGACCATCCGTTGGAAGGTTGCCCCTGCATTTTTTAGGCCAAAGGGCATGACCTTGTAACAGTACAATCCTCTAGACATTGTAAAGGATGTGACCTCCTGATCTAGTTCATACATAGCGATCTGATGGTAACCTCTATACGCATCGAGGAAACTAAATCGATTGTGTCCTGCCGTCAGGTCTACCAGTTGGTCTATCCGTGGTAGGAGAAAGCTGTCCTTTAGGCATGCCTTGTTGACTATTTTGTAGTCCACGCAGACATGCCATTTTCCGTGCTTCTTTGGCACTACTACGGTATTGGAGATTCACTTCGGATAGTGTACTTCTCTGATAGCTCCTGCCTCCAGCAAGTTCTTCACTTCTTCCGCCACTATCTCGGCATGATGGAGTGCTGATCTGCGAGTGCGCTGTATAACTGGTCTGGCAGTTAGGTGGACGTTCAGTTGGTGATAGATGAAGTTTGGGTTAATGCCAGACATGTCATACGGTGTCTAGGAAAACACTTCGATGTTAGAGGTTAAGAATTCCAAGACCTCTATTCTCTCAGTGCTGGACAAAGACGAGCCAAGCAAAAAGAACTTATCTGGGTCTTTTTCATCTATCCTTACCTGTACCGAGTCTTCCACTGCCTTTTGTTCAGCTGCCTTGCCAACATCCGTAAATAGTTCATTACTCTCAGGCTTTTCCACCATCTGTACATACCCTTGTGCAGCGCGGCTGCCATTTACTGTGACGAAGCACTGTTTGGACATAATTTGGTCTCCAAAGACCTCTTCAATTACTCCGACTTCGTTAGGGAACCACAATACTTGATGGTAGGTTGACGCTACCAATCGCATGGCATGCAACCATGTCCTCCCCAAAATTATGTTGTAAGTGGAAGGGACTTTCAATACCCAGAATTCCATCTGTTTCGTCATGGTTCCTGCCTTAACTGGGAGGATTATCTTGTCCATTGGCCACTCTGGCATTGAGTTGAATCCAATTAGGGGAGATGTTGCAAGTGCCATGTCTTTGTCCTCCAGTTTCAGTTGTTTGAAGGTTTCGTAATACATTATCTCACATGAGCTTCCTTGGTTGATCAAAATTCGCTTGATGTCGAAATTCTTGATGCGTAGAGTGACAACCAGTGCATCATTGTGAGGGCAATATATCCTTGCTAAATCTTTGTCTGAAAAAGATATGACATTTGTGGTCTCGGTTTTCCCCTTTTTGATGGCAGGTTGTGCACTTAATACCTCCCTTAAGTGCTCAGCCTTTTTGATCATCCCCCTGAGCTCACATACCCGCTCAGGTTCGAATATCCTATGTATTACATTAATTACGCCTTGAGGTGGAACGTCGACCGGCATCCCGTTTGGGTTGTTGTGGTCTTGAGGGCCTGGCTATGTTTTTCCTTCTATGTACTGGTCCAGGTGCCCAGCCGCCACTAACTCCTCCAAATGCTACCTCAACGGCGTGCAATTTTTAGTGCTCATCATGGAAGGTGCACCGGGACCTTTCGTCATAGTCCTTTTGTGCTTCTCCCAACTTAGTTGGCCATCGGACGAAAGGTTCGTTGCTTATCTCACTTAGAATTTGGTAGATTGGTTTTTTGAACACTGTGGTAATGGCTATGCGAACTCTTAACCTCCTTTTGTCTGGGTCCTCTCTATTGGCCCGCCTGCCTCGCCCATTCCTGTTAGGTTGCTCTATCATGTTGACTTTTGATGTAGTCTTTTTATCTGGCATTGCTGTTGTGCCGGATTTTTCCTTAGCACGGGCGCTATCTTCCTCCACGCGAATATGTTGGTGCACTCTCTCCATTAGGGCCTCCATCGTGAGGGGTGGCGTCATAGTAATTGAGTCCCTTAACTTGTTTTCGACTGGTAGACCCCTTTTGTATTGCGTGATGGTGAGATTTGTGGGGCAATCTCCTATTTGGTTGAAAGTTTCCCAATAGCGACTATTGTAGGACCTCAACGTCTCTTTTTTGCCCATATCAATGGAGAGTAGCTGGTCGATCTCCACTAGTGTCTTGGTGTTCGTCCTGAATTTAGTCACGAACGCCTCTGCCAATTGTGCCTAGGAGGTGATGCTGCCTTCTGGTAGCCTTTCGAACCAGGTTAGACCTAGGTCGCCAAGGCTAGATGGGAACAGGATACACATCAGGGCCTCGTTCCGCCAGTACACTGCCATAACCTGGCGAAAGTGGCTTAAGTGCATGTAGGGGTCTGTCTTCCCCTCATAAGTGGTGAATTTGGGCTGGTGGAAGCCTGAAGGTAGTGGCGCGTTCTCAATTTCCAGAATGAACGGTGATCTCTGTAACCTTGCTAATGCTATGTTTGTTGGTTCGTAAGCAAGGCGCGGCATTGGCATTCCTACCTCAATGCTCCCATGCGTCCGAGGGGCTAACCGCTGAAGGGCTGAAACTCTGCGCGGATCGCGTGCCCTAGTATCGTCCTTCCATCGAGCCTTTTCTTCAAGCACAGTTCGCAAGTTAGATGATCTAGGCAACTCCATGTTCCTAGATGACGTCTGGTGCATGTGCGAGGGCCGATAGGTGCTTTCCTCAATATATGACCTCTCAGTTCTCGTTCTCTCAGACCTGTAGTAACGAGTCTTGGAAGTCCTTGATTGAGTGTCGCCTATTCTAAGGCTCCTACTTTCTGCTTGCGATGGTGTGGTACGCCTATCACGCTCCACCGAGTGGCGATGGGGCATGTTGCCTTTGTGCCCTTCTCCTGTCGCCACCCCTTTTCCTTTTATCTGGCGCTTCATTGACTCCATGTCTGCTGCCATTCTCCTTATTAACTCATTCTGCTCCTTCACGCGATCCTCCAAAACTTGAGGGTCCATCCTCCGCCTCTGTCTTTCAGGACTTTGAGAGCGTTGGGGGCTGCTAGTACGCCTCCCTCTCGCCTCCCTCCGAGGGTTCTATTGTTGGGGTTCTAAATCTGCCATGGGAGGGATAAAAGGCAAACCTTCACGCCTCCCACCCCCCTCCGGGGTTTGCCCATCAATAGCTGATTGTGGCAAGTCATCATTGTGCGTCATTGCTTCCAATTAGAGAGGAAAACTCGATCAAGAGGTTTTGTTCTTTCTGGAATTCCCACAGACGGCGCCAATTGTACGAGCACAAAATTATCTTCTCGTATAATCCTGTTGATCAAGCCTGCGCTCCTCCAAACGTCGTCGCTTTACTCCCTGAAAACACAAACGTGAGCTAACCGGCGGGTGTGTGCCGGATACCTTTCCGATGCCTAAGTCAACAAAATAGACAAATAGACAAAAGCTCTATGTATTCGGGAATCAAAGTTGTGTTACCTGTACATAGGTTCTGTTGAGAGCTTTTGTAGTTTTTGCCTGGCCCAATCCTAGTAGGATTACAACTCCTCTTAGAGGAATCCTTCTAGGAATCACACACCCTGCTCACTACCAACCAAGTGAGATGGTTTACACAATCCTAGTAGGACTCTACTCTCCTTGGCAGAGTCCTCCTAAGAGTGTTATCACTGCAAGCCAAGTGAATTGGATGAACCCCTTATCTCTGCTGATAATGCCATTAACCGAGCTCACACAGCTCGGCGAGACTTTAAGCGACACTTGATAGTTCAATTTCGAGATAACATCCTGTAAGGCTATCCTTTAACTTGGTTAACCCTCCACTGGTACCTCAGTCTGGGATATCTAGGTCAAGCCACTGGTAGCCTATCTCTGACCGACCTAATATTCAGATGACCCAAGACCGTACTAAATAAATAATTACTTCGGCCCATAGCTCGGCCTAAATCCGAAACATGAGATGTTTCTTCGGGTTAATGCCGAGCTACACCAACTCTTATCTCGGTCCAATGCTTGGCCCAACTTACAAAGAAGACCTTTCCTAGCTTGGCCCAATTTGTTTACAAATTACCCTCTCAGATGTATATAGAGATATTTCATTTAGAAGAAAGGAAGAGGGTGACGGTATAAAGGTCAATGCACAAATTCTGCTACAAATGTTAGTATGCGTTTTAGTTCACAAATATATGGGTTATGTGGTCATTTATAAACGTCAAGGAATAAGTTGCACATGACTTAAACTATAAGACCATGTTTGTTTGGCTCTTTGGGAAGGGGCATTGGTCTAATAGTCCGTGTGATCCACCTAAAAAGTAAGGCTGGGCATAGAGTTATCTAAATCGCCCAACCTGCCCGACCGGAACAAATCAGCATACAAATGGGCGGTTTCACAGACACAATGCGGGCGGATGTGGCTTGAAATATGACATGATTGCGGATTGTGGGCGAGTTACGGGTTTGACCCGCACCCCCAAGAACCCACCCGCACTTAGACTTTTTTTTTTTTTTTTGTAAAACCTGGACCGTTGTTATTTAATTATTACATTTTGGATGAATGTAAAAGTTAATGAATAATTACTTTTAGGTAAGGTTAACATTTTGAATTATTTTACTTTAATTATATTATTGGGTAGTAGATAGTGAATGAGATTAATGATCTAGTTTAGGATTTTGAAAGATGTGCTTGTGTTAGTTTATGATTTGATTTAAAAGTTTGGGATTTTGAATGATTTGTTTATGCTATGAATTGATTTTGTTGTGTTTTTAATTTTATAAATTTTCATTCATTAATTATTAATGTTGGAGCATTTTAGAAAATGAGGGAAAAAGGGCCCAAAATAAATATTTACAAAATAGGAAAAAAATACTTTAAAATAAATTTTTAAGAAAAAAATTATAATCCGCAAATCGCCCGCACATCCACGAACTCTATCCGCACAAACTGCAACCCATACTGCAGGCGGTTGTGGGTTGAATTTTTCCCAAACAGCATATATGCGGGCGGGTCCAAACTGATCTGCAAACTATCTAAAATCGAACCGCGACCACCCCTACTAAAAGTGTTTGTTTGGTGATATGAGTGAGGGGATTAGCTATTCCTTGGATTAGTATCTCCCCCTGTGGTAGGACTAACAAAACCATGAGAAGGTTGGGATTATAAATTGAGTGAGGGATTAGTGAATTTTTAAATAATTTTTAAGTAAAAAATATATTTTTCAGAACCAAAAAATCTTTATAATATTAAAAAATACTAAAAGTTAAAAGATATTAATTTTATATATTAATACTATCTATAGTATTACTAATCTGATGGCATACAAACAAATACTCTTTATCTTACATCTTTAACTTAATGCCACCACACTAATAATCTGCCTACTCAATCTCACTATACTGTTAATCCCCTCTAGAGCCAAACAAACATGACCTATAGGATAAAGCAAAATTTGTCCTAAATTTTATACATAATCAAATGATAGTGATTGTTTTGCAACTCTAACAAACAATGATAGTGTTTTGGATTAAAAAAATTTAAAAATCCAAAAAAATTATTTCCGTACAGTTACCCCTTGTAATTACAATTGTGCTTGGCACTCATTTTCCAAGAAAATTTATAGGAAGTTAGGTGTAATTCACAGAAATATTTGAAGGTGTCGTGGAATGGATTTTTTACATATGATTGTGCATCCTTCTAGCCCAGATTTAGATTTGAAGGATACTCTTCTAGTCTATGAAGTCTATCATGAGTTCTATTTTGATAATTTTAACTATTTATTTGTACGATCCTTCATTTGTATCATTCACACAAAAAAAATTAGATCAATCGAATAATTGTAATTTATTTAATTTATTATATTTGCCACTAAAATATTTGATGGCATATTTTCAAAAACACATTTGTTATCTTTTTCTTGAAGATAAATATGATAAATTGAACAATTCCACTATTAATGAATTGACTTAACTCTTTTTTTTAGATGATATACTTGAAAGACCTTACAAAATGAATAGTTCAGATTTTGGACTGAAGGAGAGCCAAATCCTATTAGTTAAAGATATATTATATAACAAATTATCACTTTTATTAATAAGTCATCAAGATAATTGATAGTTTTTAAAGAAATCAAAAGTATATTTCAATTAAAAATTGATATACTTTATTATTGTATAGGAGAGTAGTCAGAATTTTTCATTATGTATAGTGTAGATAGATCTAATACTGATAGAAATGTGAATCATAACTAAAATAATTTTAATCCATAAATATGTCAATATTTCTATCTCAAATTATTTACCTGATATGAAAAATAAGAATTTAAAAACAATATATTTTTGTGTCAAAATTAACTGAGACAAAAAAAATTTGTGAAATTTCGATGAAAGAAAAATAATTTTTGAATTTGTAAAATTTCTTTGTGACGAGTTAAAATTTCTCTAATAATATTATTGAGGAATTTTAACTAATAAGAAACATAATGAGCTTATTACTACCAAAAATTGAAGAGAGATATTTCACTAATTTTCTCATTTTCTTTTGTTATTTTTTATTTCTAACACATTCAAACCATTAGTATGAATCTATAAATATATAAAACCAATCCGCTAGTTTTGATGATAGATATATTCACGATAAGTAAAAAAATTCTCAATGTGCAAACGGTAGGTGGGTTATAATTTTCTTACAAAAGTAATCTAAATCGACACGCACAAACTCTTACCTAGACCCAATTTTTTTTTTTAAAATAAATAAATAATCAAAGCCAATTAGCAATAAAAAAAAAAAAAAAAAAAAAACCCCTCAAAAGCTAATAGGCGAACTAACCTAGAATGAAACCTCAAAAATCAACTAAGGTTGACCAAGTCTTCTTTAGATTCACATGAATGTATGTACTAGTTGGTTCCAGGAATTCTCATCACATGAATGTATGTAGTAGAAATTTGTTTTCGAACATGTAGGGGTTGGTTGGGCTCTGTATTTTAATAAATAGGATTTGGGGGTATTTCAACAGATTGAAAAAAATTTTAAAAATGAACAAATAGAATCTAGGGAAAAAAATTAAACAAATAATTAAATTTAGACAGATATTTGAATAGATAATGCGAAAAAATTAAATAAAAAGTCAAAAAATTTGAATAGATAAATATAAATTTGAATAGATAGAAAATAATTTAAACATATAGTCAAGAAATTTAAACAAATAGAAAAAGTCAACATATAAATTAGGAACACTCAGTCCATAAATGCAATTTTAAACTTTCTTTGCCTAAAGGTCCATACTCTAAAATATTTTGTCTATAAAGACAAGTTTCTCCAAAATGACCAAACTAACCATATATATATATATGAATATATATATATATATATATATATATATTGTTTTCCAAGCTCTAACAAACCATTCCCTGACTCTTTTTCTTGTCTCTCTCTATCTCTCTCTCTCTCTCTCCCTCTCTCCCTCCCTCCTCTGCCTTTACAGTCGACAATTCGGCTCCATTGTCGATGATCTCTTTTCTTTGCCCCTACTACCGACGATCTCCCTCATTTGCCTCCATCACCACCACCTGTTACGTCACCACCGGCCTCTTGCCGGGGCCAAAATAATGACGTTGTCGCGCCTCTCAGCTCTCAGATCCTTTTACTGCCTCTCAACACCATTCATCTCTGCCATTGCGCCGTCGACGAGTGCTATGAGTCACTACCATCATCTTTAAAGCTCAAAAACACAAATCTATTTCATCAGATCTGGTACAAACGTAAACGAATTTGTGTGCATGCTAGTCCATTTTGTAAGATCAACCTAACAATAGCAATGGATCGGAATTCCCGTGAGGGTATGTATTACGCAAGATGACAATGATCTGGAGACAAAAGTTGGTTTAGATGTAGGTTGGTATTTAATACCAACAGAACCCTATTTGCCAACTATTTATACAAACCAAGAGTCACTATCTGCTACAAATAGATACAATGCTTCCATGAAGTATTGTGTCTCTTAGTGTTTAAATTTAAACCAACTTCCAGATTATTCTTACCATCTTGCGGGAAAGTTTGTAGACCACAATATAAATATTGATTTGGTGTGAGAGAGTCCACCATATTATGGTGTGATCACCTCTCATGCCTTCAGCTCCCACTTGATCACATTATAATATTGGTGATAAAACCTGAGTTGAACATGTTTACCTCGGTACCAAAATTTTTGCCTCATGCCAACTTTCATCTATGAAATTACCTCATAGATTGATGTCTGATTGTGACTTAGCCATACGTGCGCACGTTTTTGTCACCAATCTGACCGCACCCATATGAATATGTTCTCCCACTAACAACACACTCCATATGACTTTAATTCACTATATTTCAAATGAACGGCATCAATTTTTAGTGCTGGGTTCATAGTCCATACCCAATCACTATTGACTACTTCAGATGCACACATTTTTCATGTGTCGACCTGTGGTGAAATTATTGTTGAGTACTTCCTTTAAAGCCCATTCCTGAAGGTTTTGCTTAACACACCTTATCAACGACTTTTTACTGATCAAGCAGACAACATCATCTAGTCAGCACATTGCATATCATGGACTTTACATCTTATGCTAACTATGATATCCGTACCATGTCAGTTCCTCTATCTTATTACCTGACCAAACACGTGTTTCTATGCAAGATAGAGTCACAAAACATCGATTATCTAGGCATTCCCAGATTCATCCGACTATGCTCTTATATAAGTAGCTAAACCACCTAGCCAGGCATTTTTCAATCCCATATTTGCTACATGTTCTCTGAATTTTTCCAGAGACAACACTTTGGCCATAGGGTCAGCCACCATCTCTTCTTAGGGTATATAATTGACCTTAATTTCACCTCTCTCCACTATGTCCTGAATATAGGGGTAACTTATATCAATATGTTTTCCCTTAGAGCTATGTGCTCCACTTTTTATTAATAAGATAGCAGGCTGATTGTCACAAAACATATTGACCGGTTTGGTAGGTATACCTAATTGTAAACTGTCAACAAATCGTTTTATCTAGACCGCTTTACTCATGGTTGTGCTGCAAGCTATGTATTCAGCTTCCATAGTGTACTTTGCAACACAACTTTGTTTCTTACTTAACTAAGAAATTGTTGCTCCACCAAACAAGAACACATGACCACTAGTAGATTTTCTATCATTTACATCTCCTGTAAAATCCGCGTCAGTGTACCCTTTTATGTCTAGATCATACAAACCAAAACATAACTTCAAATTTTTAGTGCCTTTTAAATATCTGAATATTCTTTTGACTGCTTGCCAATGTTCCTTACCTGGATTGGATTGAAACCTACTTACCAATCCAACTGCATGACAGATGTCAGGTCTTGTGCTTGTCATAGCATACATTAGGCTGCCTACTGCTTGAGCATACGAGACATTTCTCATTTCCTCAACGTCTGATTTAGTTTGAGGACTCATACTTTTACTAAGACTTTGTCCCTTGCAAACAGGCGTGCTAAAAGAATTACAGTTATCCATATTAAATCTTTTGAGCACTTTGTTTAGATATTTCTCTTGATCTAGATATAATTATTTTGAATTTTTATCTCTTGAAATTCTAATTCCTAGAACATAGGTTGCAAGACCCATGTCTTTCATTTCAAATCTAGACGCCAAGAAAGTTTTGGTTTTTATAATCACATCTGGACAATTTCCTGCTAACAATATGTCATCCACGTATAAAGACAATATTGCTAACTTGTCATCATTTTTCCAAATATAAACACAGTGATCTAATGGACTCACCACATAGCCCATTTCTAAAATTGCTTGATGGAATTTCAAGTACCATTGTCTTGAAGATTGTTTAAGTCCATATGGAGATTTCTTCAACTTGTAGACTTTATCCTCGTTGCCTTGGTTCCGAAAACCATCAGGTTACATCATATAAATTTCCTCTTTTAATTCTCCATTGAGAAAAGCTGTTTTAACATCTAATTGATGCAATTCCAAATCCATCCTGGCTATTGCCGCCATTAGAATCCTTATTGAGGCAAATTTTGTAACAGGAGAATGTGTATCTACAAAATCTATTCCAGGTTATTGAGTGAATCCCTTAGCTACTAACCTGGCCTTGTATTTCTCCAAACTTCCATCTACTTTGAATTTCTTTCTAAGAACCCATTTGCAACCATTGGCTTTTCTTCCATTCGGGAGATCGGTTAATTCCCTATCATCATTTTTCTTGATCGAGTCAAGTTCCTCATTCATTGCCTCAAGCCATTGTGTAGCATCACTGCTACTCATTGCTTCATTATAACTAGTAGGGTCATCTACTAAGTTATTGAGTTCTTCAACTTGAAAAACATAATGATCTTTCAAAAACGTAGATGGACATCTTTCTCTCTTACTCCCACTTATCTCAGGATTCGAAGTAGGTAACACAACATTATGTAGTTGTCGTTTCCTCCTACTATTAGGTGGTTCTAGGAGACTGGTGGTGCTGGTGACAAAAAAGGGAGAGAAGAATCCGAAGATACTTCGGAGAGCAATTCAATTTGTTCAATAGGAGTAACAAGATCAGTGGATTCAAGAAAAATAGTATCTCTACTTTCTATTAATCCACGTTCGGGACGGTAAAAACGATAACCACTCCCATTTTCAACATAGCCAATAAACTTGCATTCCCAACTTTTACTTTCCAATTTATCCCTCAAAGGTTTGAGAATAAGTTCATGTGATTTACATCCCCAAACAATGAGATTTTGAACATTAGGTTTAGTACCATGCCAGCATTCATAAGGAGTTAGAGGTTTTGCTTTTGTTTCGACTCTATTTAATATGTATGCAACGGTGGACAAAGTTTCTCCCCAAAAATGAATAATAAGATCTGCATGAGCCATCATAGACCTTGTCATTTCCATTAGAGTACGATTTTGTCTTTCTGCGACCCCATTTTGTTGTGGTGTGTATGGCATTGTAAACAAATGTTTAATGTCATTGTCCTTGCAGAAAGAATCCATAGCTTCATATTCGCCACCTCTATCATTATTCAAGTGTTTAATGGACTGACCAAGTTGCTTTTCTACTTCTAATTTATATTCCTTAAACTTGTCAATTGCCTCTGATTTGTGTTTAAGAAGGTAGATATGTCCATATCTTGAATAATCATCAATGAAAGTAATAAAGTATTCCATGCCTCGATGAGTTTTAGTTCTTAAAGGTCCACAAATGTCCGAATGAATTATTTCGAGTAATTCCGATGATTTCCAATGTTTGACAAATGGCTTGCTAGTCATTTTTCCTTTGATACATGGTTCATATATATCAAAATCATCGGAACATACTTTAGGCAATAAGCCACTATTAAATATTCGAGATATTTTATTTTCATTAATGTGACCTAATCTTAAATGCCACAGATAAGAACTATTACTAGTACTAACATGCAAATAATTAGAAATACATACTTTATTATTATCAATAGGAAGAGAGTACATATCATTCACTCTTACACCTTTCACTAATACACTTCATTTCTTAATCAATACTGTGTTAAACCTAAAATTAATCTCAAAACCCTTTTGAGTTAACACCGAAACCAAAATTAATTTCGGCGAATACTGGGTACATAAAGCACATCATGAAGCACAATGAAAGTTCCATTAATAGAGAATTGACAGTTGCCGATGCCCAAAACATCACTATAGGAGTTGTTGCCCATGTAGATTCTGTGTTCACCAACCTTCTTTTCAATAAACTCTACAAACATGTCTTTATTTTGCACAATATGCCTGGTTGCAGCAGAATCAATCCACCATGAATTGGATGAAGGTTCAAGCAGCATTGTTTCAAAAACTGTCATGGCAATAGGATTATGATCCTTTTTCTGCTTCTGAGGACAAGTGGCTTTGATATGACCTTTTTAACAGCACTTGTAACATGGGCCAATCTGATGCTTGTGATGTTGTTGTTTTTGCCATTCTTGTTGTTTCTTCCAGCCTTTCTGAAACCCCTTCTTCCATTTTCTCTTGAATGACGTCGTCTTTTTCTTGTTGAATGGTGTGTGGGAATTATTCTGTGGTTGTGACGAAGACTATGCCATCAACGAGTTAGAAGACAAACCTTCTTCACGCCTTCGCTTTATTCTTTCTTCTTCCAACACTAAGAGTACATGCAATGTTACAATTGAAATCTCTCGGTCGCTATGAGTTAAAGATGTGACAATGTGAACCCAAGATAATGGAAGACTATTAAGTACGGTAGTTACTTGCATCTTGTCCGACAAAGGGTGATCAGTGTTGGATAATTCTTTAGCAATTAATTCCATTTGATTAACATGATCACCAACACTATCATTATCACTCATGCGAGTGTTATTATAGTTGTCCAAGAGCAATTGAATTTGAGTGTCCGATTGAACTTCATACTTACTTTCTAGTGCTTCCATTAATTGTTTTGCAGTTTCATGTTCTTCAAAAAGTGGAATAATGTTGTCTTTCACATTATGTAACGTAGTGGCCTTTGTCATTGCATCATCTTCTATCCATTTATTTTGAAACCAATTAGAATCATCATCTGGTTTAGAAGTGGATAAAGTGTGCAATGTTTTCTCATGTGTAAGAAGATAAGAAATGTGGTGCTTCCATGCTCGGAAATTATTTCCATTAAGCATCTTAATCCTTGAAGAATCCATGGCATTTTTAATAGCCATGCTAGAAAACAAAAATGTGTTACAATAAAAATTCAAATGTGGATAATACAAACTAAAATAAACAAATAAGCAAAGTAAATAAGTCAACAACAAGACCTAATAAGGATAAGTCTTGAAGTTGTTGAGTTGGCCCCTGCGGTAAGCAAAAAATTGGTTGTCTTGTCTTAGGTAAGAAAAATGATGAAAACCCAATGGCGTTTTAAACCCAATACTTTGCTTATGAGTATTGAAATAATAGTTACGAGCCTAAGGGACACAATGGTGCCTTTTAAAAAATGTTTCTTTGTATGTTTTTCTTGGTAACACCCTTAGATAGCCTCCTCCTCAAATTTTTTCCTCAGGAAATTTAAGACAACGATCCACAGAAAAATTCTTAGAAGAATTCTGGAAATTTTGGCTTTTGAATGACTAAAAATGGCCTTGAAATGAGCAAGAACGGGCCGAAAAACCCATTGAACCAAGCTACTGCCGGTTCAAGGTTTGGGCTAAACTGGCTTGAACCAGCTTGGTCTGCTGGTCAATTCGTGAGACAATGCGCAGGTTAACACGCGGGTCGTGCGGAGCAGACGACGGCAGGTCTGGGCGCGAAAGGTCGACGAACGGATCTGGGCGTAAGGCGCTGGGCCGCGGCTTTGGGCTACTTGGCTGTGTCACTGGGCTGGGCAGTCCCTGTGGCTTTCGATTGCTGGGCTCCGCCTGACTGACTTGGGCTGACTATTGGGTTGGCCCAAAAAATTGCTTTTTAATTCTAAGGCCCAAAGGAATTGATTTCCTTGCTGTATGTTTTATTTTTGGCCCTTTTCTCTTAATTTTTGAAATTGGCCCAACGAATGAATTTTGCAAAACAGATGCACCAACAGAATGTTTTTGATCGTTTTCTCTGGCAACTGGTGTCAGAGACCAAATACTGAAATTTGAATTTTGTGGATCAAATTTTCGCTACTTTTCACAACGAATTTCACTATTGTGATCAAAATTCTGAGAAGAACAAGATGGTGCTAAATTGGAGACATAAATTGAACCAAAAAATAATTTATAAAATTTGTTCCAACGGTGTAATTCAGCCTCACTTTCGGCAAGGTTCAGAACAATAGCACCACCAATGGTTATTTTCTTTGGATAGTTTTCTGGGAATACAACACGTTAGTGATGATTAAACAAACAAACAGAATTCACCAATGCCGAAGATTGTCGGTCAATCTCAATTATTTTATGAATTTTTGGTAAAAAGAGTTCGGAAACTTTTCGCTCTTCTGGACTATATTTTGATATCTGCAATAATGTGTAAACCTGCTCTGATACCATTGTAAGATCAACTTAACAATGGCAATGGATCAGAATTCCCGTGAGGGTATGTATCATGCAAGATGACAATGATCCAGAGACAAAAGTTGGCTTAGATGCAGGTTTGTATTTAATACCAATAGAACCCGTTTTGCCAACTATTTATACAAACCAAGAGTCACTATCTGTTACAAATAGATACAATGCTTCCATGAAGCATTATGTCTCTTAGTGTTTAAATTCAAACCAACTTCCAGATTATTCTTACCATCTTGTGGGAAGGTTTGTAGACCACCATATAAATATTGATTTGGTGTGAGAGAGTTCACCATATTATGGTGTGATCACCTCTCATGCCTTCACATTTGTGTGTTGGAAGATTGCCATTTGTGTGTTGGTAATAATAAACAGAAGCAAAAGTACCTTCTGTTTTGGTGTACATTGATTGAGATAACTGGTGTGAGATTGACAGTGATGATATCTAGTGAGAGATTTGTTAAAATATATTGTAGAGATGTGGTTTGGAAATACTCTTCAGATCCTGGAGAACGCTTGTGATCCTCTTCTGGTCACCTGAAAAGGAATAAACACTCTGGTCGGGGGTGCCGGAATTAGCACTCTGACGGACAAGTCAGAATCCAAACTCAAGAATGCTTGTATTCTAAGTTAAGCACAACAATTCTCACATATCTCTTTCTGGCTGATGTTCTTCTATTTATATCTTTTCTTCCATGGGCCTCGGGATTAGGTCTATTTCCAACTCATATTTGGCACATTTTATAATAGACCGACCTTCACTCAGCTCCTTGCCTAATCGGTTATTTGGCCGAATAAGGTTGGATTTGAGCTTGTGACCCAATTGCCAAGTGCTTCGAATCTCGACTCTCCGAGATTCGACTATCCGGAATCTCTACGACTCCCTCTTCTTGGCCCCCACAATTGCCCCCCAAGCACTCCACTAACGACAGTTGACTGGAATGTTTAGCTTCAAACTCGAAGAGTCAGAGCAGAAATTCGGCGGCTGACCGTATTCCAATGCAAATGTCTGTACACACGCTTCCCGGTTATCATTTCAACTTCCCGCCTCTTTGTACATTTCTATTTATTGTGATTTAAAATTTCGATGTCTTTTCAAATGCATACATGCTTTTAGACGCTCGTCGCTGGATTGCCTTCCGAACTACCTCTGCAACTTCCTACTCTTCTTTATCTCCTTCACCTTTCGTAAGTTCTCTCATTCTCTGCTTTGTTTTTTGGCTTAGCATAATCCTATTGGATGGGGGAATGGCGAAACATTTAAAAGATCTCCTCTCACCGGATCGAATTTCCGGCTTCCATTCCTGATGATGTCCGTCTGTCATTTGTGGCAGACGGCACCCTCGATATGGAGAAGGTTGATGAAACCATGATCGTCTTTCCTCTTCTATCAATCGCAGAGGGTGGGGTCCGCTTTCCCCTTCACCCACTCCTTAGGGTCGTGCTTTGCCATTGGGGGTTAATCCCTTCCCAACCCAACGTCAACTTCTATAGGATCGTGATGGGAAATATCGCACTAAACCGCCGCCTTAGGCTTAACCTTGGCATTCCCGCTATTCAGCATTGCTATGCCTTGGCCAAGTCTTCTGGTTAGCGCAGGCGTTATTTCCCTAGGGCCAAAGACACCGACCATCAACTAGTGACTATGCTTTCCAGCTTTGGGAAGCGAGTCGATGATGTTATGGTTGTCGTCCAAGGAAACTGGGAATTTGGCGAAGGTGAGGATCGCCTTGATCGTATTCCTAGACGGAGGGGTGAACCAGGTGGCCGAGTATCTTCTTTTATTTATTTACTTGTTATATTTATAAAACTTTATTTTCGGGACCTCATGGTTTTGTTTTTGTAGGAAACGATTTGAAGAAAGTCTTGATCTCGACCGACGATGCCGTCCTTTCGGAAATCAAGACTGCGCTCAAGTATTTCGGCCGACCGAGTCTTCAGAAGCAAGGGAGGGTGGCCCACGTTCTGCTCTGCTACGAGCTGACTTATACGACCTTTTTGACGGTGGAAAACATCCCAATTCTGGAGGGTGAGGAGTCTCTTATCGCCCTTATCTTGACTGAATTCAGAAATTTGAGGCAAGTCGGTTGCGAGGGATCAGATTCGGAGCAACCGGAAGTAGCTGAGGCCGCCAAGGCAAACCAATCTGAAACTGAGGTTGACGAGGCTTTGAAGTTAGCATTTGAAGAAGTCGGCCTCAATTCGGCTGATCCTCCGTCCACTTTGGGTCGAGAGGACCGTCCGCTTGACGATATTTTTCACGGTCTGGAGGACCTTCCCGACACGTTCCCAAAAGATATGGCTGGGTTGAGCCTCACTAAACTTGCCAAGAAGGCAAACACGGAAAGGATGGCCGCTCGGCGAAGGGCGGAGGAGATTCGGACTACCAAATCTCAGTCCCAGACCTCCTTGCCTGTTATTGAGGGGACAGCAAAGAACGGAAGTACCAAGGCAGAACCTTTTGTGCAGGCAAGTGTAGAAGCTGAGCAGAGGGTGGAGAAACGCCATGCCGACGTCGAGGC
Source organism: Camellia sinensis (assembly GCF_055761805.1). Taxonomy (NCBI): domain Eukaryota; kingdom Viridiplantae; phylum Streptophyta; class Magnoliopsida; order Ericales; family Theaceae; genus Camellia; species Camellia sinensis. The sequence goes on along the minus strand of NC_138969.1, from coordinate 139,543,908 downwards.
CAGCTTAGAAGAAGACCGTGCCGACAAATGACCTCGTTTGAAGGAGTCAGATGTGATTATACCTTTTGTTATTCAGCCCAAGATAAAAAATACGCCGATCTCCTCCGATGCTTCAGTAATCAAAGATCCAGCGGTTGCACTCAGCTTGGCGACATCCGTTTCACTGCCTGCTGACAAGGCGGCTTTTCGGGCAGAGCCTAATCTGGTTGCAATTGGGTTGGCCGCGCAATCGGCTCTTTTGGTATATATCTGGACTTTGTCTTTTCTCTTTACGCGAATATTATTTTGTTCTTACCTTCCTGTTTTGCAGGTCGTCGGGAGGATAGCCGACATGGGCCGTCGCTATCACGATGTCGTCGACCTAATTGGTCGTTTACAAGCCGACGTTGAGGGCCAAAGGAGTAGGGCGTAGACGGAGGGCGCCCGTGCCGAGGCCAAGATGGAGAGAGCCCGCAATGCTGAAGAATTGAGATCAGTCGTCGAGAAGAGGGCGAATGCGAGCGACGACGCGCTTAAATTGGCCTAGGAGGCAATCTCTAAATTGAAGGCTGGGTTGGAAGAGATGAAGGCGGTGAAAGAAACAGCTGACCTGAAGGCTGCCAGCGCATTTGATGCTGGGAAGAAGTCTACTTTTGATGAATATGTAGACGAAGTCCCCAAATTTAAAAATCGAGGGTTTAAACACGGCTGGCTCAAAGCCCTTGCTGCTGCTGATGTGACATTGGCTATGCCAGTTCCATACGAGCAAGTGGATGTCGAGCCACTGGAGTTTGACTCCGAGGGCTAATTTGGGCGGCTCCTATTTTTGTTTTAGGATTTGCATGTAATTTTCAGCTTTTTACAGCTTTTTGTTTAGTAATTTTCATATGTAAAATGGTTACAACTTGTGTCCAATTTACTTAATGAAAATTCATTTTGTACTTTGCTGTTACTAATGAACGGAATTGTTTGGTTGCTGTTTTGGATAAAACGTTTTGTATACTTGCCAACTACATGATTAGGCCATTTAGAAAGCCAAAAATCAGTACATAGAGTGGCTGTGGCACATAATTGCCGTTTAGATAATTAGGCCGTTTTAACAAGCCAAAAATCAGTGCATGAAGTGGTTGTGGCACATATCAATCGACATGGGGCCAAGATGCTCGGCCGGTTAGATTAATAAATCTGCTCTTGCCCAAGCCAGTGCATGGACGTCAAGGCATTCTCTCATAATTGTCGTTTAGATAATTAGGCCATTTTTAACAAGCCAAAAATCAGTGCATGAAGTGGCTATGGCACATATCAATCGACATGGGGCCAAGATGCTCGGCCGGTTAGATTAATAAATCTGCCCTTGCCCCAGCCAGTGCATGGACTTCAGGGCATTCTTCCATAATTGTCGTTTAGATAATTAGGCCATTTTAACAAGCCAAAAATCAGTGCATGAAGTTGCTGTGGCACATATCAATCGACATGGGGACAAGATGCTCGGCCGGTTAGATTAATAAATCTGCCCTTGCCCCGGCCAGTGCATGGACTTCCAGGCATTCTCTCATAATAACCGTTTAGATAATTAGGCCGTTTTAACAAGCCAAAAATCAGTGCATGAAGTGGTTGTAGCACATATCAATCGGTATGGGACCAAGATGCTTGGCCGGTTAGATTAATAAATCTGCCCTTGCCCCAGCCAGTGCATGGACTTCAAGGCATTCTTCCATAATTGTCGTTTAGATAATTAGGCCATTTTAACAAACCAAAAATCAGTGCATGAAGTGGCTGTGGCACATATCAATCGGCATGGGGCCAAGATGCTCGGCCAGTTAGATTAATAAATCTGCGTCGTTTGGAGAAATTTCCTCAAGGTCGCTGCATACCTACGAATAAATGGGGTGGGTTCGCGCTAGTGGGTCCACTTATTCTTATTTAGACTCGATTTGAACTAGCTTGAGGCGAGGGCGAATGTCAAACAGACTGTTCTCAACAGCAAAAGAGAGGGACAAACGTTGGCTGAGCTAGATACTGCGATGAATCGCAGCAGCGAATCTACGCATACGGGAGGAAGGACGTCCAAGGAAGGTGAAAAACGTCAACCTTTAAGCCGCCGAAGCAGATCACCCCGAAGAGAGAAGTATCAACGGGGAAGCTCCTCCCGACCACGACCGAGGAATGAGTTAGACACGACGCCACAACCATTGAGTTTTGCGGTGTTTGTGGGGAATAAACTGATGACTGAGGCAAATTCCATCATCAATGATCTGGGTGTAGCGGTCGAGTTCGCTCGGCAGATCTTTCCGCTGGAAGTCCAACAATCGATGGTTGGACGACGAGATTTCGAACTGTTTCGAGAAGGTATTCATGGGGCGGTGAAGGGGCAGTACATCGCCTACGAAGTCGGGATGCATCTGCGCGCCGCGCGGCGGAAAATGGAGAAAATAGGCGAACGGGTCCACAGTTCAGAGGCTCATGCAAAAAAGGCCGAAGGCGAGCTTAGGGAGCTTACGAAGGTTAAAGTCTCCGATCCAAATGCGGCTGCAGACGTCCCCGAACGTCCCGGGAGGGAATCCCGTTTTGTTCATTGGGCTCACTACAGTTCAGGACTCAATGTCACGATCTTGTATCTAATCTCGCGGAGTGCAATGCAAGACCGATGAATCATCAAAGAGTCCAAATCCGACAAATCGTTTTGAAACTCTAATTTTTTGAAAGAAGTGCCAAACATGGACTGCTTTCCCAGATACAGAGTCGCCACCTAAATATTTTATTTTGGGGGAATTTAGGAAACCCTGTCTCATGCCTAAGGCCACGTGTCCGTCATCACCAAAGTTGCCTCGGCTCGGGAACTTGGGTACGATTGGGGAAGGTCACTTCGTGAGCACCCCCTCTTGCCCAATCAAAGATCGGCCTCTACTAACCACCATATCGAGTTTTTGAAAACATTATGTGCTCTTATTCCGATTATTGGCCTAGAATTACTATGTGATGCACACAACATACAAGTATAGACTAGATTGCCTAAGTTGGAACAAAGCATCGCATATCCGTTTGTTTTGAAAATGGATTGAAGTTTGCTACTCGCAAGTGGGCTAAAACACGGGTTTCGACGAATTATTCCAATTCAAGCAACCCAACCTTCACCCACAGGCATTCAGGCAGTTATATCACATAAGCACATAGCCTCATGGTAAGCATGCTATCATGGCGACACTCACACTCATGTAAGATGCTAAAGCATAAAAACTTACCTAGTACTCCGAGCCAAAACAAGAAACTAGTTAGGAATCATGCATGATCCGAATTCATGTTAAGATGGATAATGCAACACATGTAAAATCCAACTAAAATAGGCTCAGATATTCTAAGAGTGGCATGTGAAATGTGGCAACTCGATACACGTATTCAAGTTGGAATTGAAACACAATGCAGTTAGCATGATGCGCCGAGCCCAGTGCATGCAAAACAAATGAATGATGCAAACATGCGAGCATAAGTATGCTAATTGAAACATGTCCTAAACTAACCATCAAAAGCTAGTAAATAAAAGAGAGAAAGACATGGGGTTGGAAGACATTCACACACGCACGCACACTTATTACAAATTCGCCCTCTCAACAGAGGGTCCGAAAGAATAATACAAACCCAATAAATAATTAACTACTCTAGCTAATTGATTATTACAGACCCTTAATTAATTAACAAATTAATTACAAAATAAACTAAGCATGAATTTCAAAAGCCCGCCGCAGCTCCTCCTCGAAATGATTGGATGATGCATGCTCGATTTGCCTTGCTCGGAAACCTATTGTCATGCCTCTGTTTGCACTGTTCTGCACCTCTGATAATTGCAAAAATTCTTGGGATGCTTCTGAATTACTCCATTATCATCATGGGATATCACCGGCCAAGACACCAGACCACCGGCTATGGAAATAGGGTAACCGACCAAAAGTTGGTCCATCGGCAGGACTTTGGTAGTCGGCCGGCACTGAAAGTTGCCGACCGGCTATTTCTTCCTGCAGAACACTGGTTTTGCTGCAACAAAGGACAGACAGTGCATGGCATGGGATTTGCAAGCCAAATGTATGCACAACCACCCTCCCTATCATGCTATGAACTCAAGGAAGTATGGCTCTCGACCATCGGGCCACCAATCATGCATTTCAATGCATGATGGCCAAAAGGGCCAAGTGTGCATATTAATGTAAAATGGATGCAACAAAACAAATGAATGCTACACACTCTATCATGTTGAGATCAAGAGTGTCGGCAACCGAGGATTGAGGCGCGTTTCGTCACTTTGAGTACGAACGTCCCTCATTCCTCATGTTTGGTTTGACACCCCAAGCCAAACATAATGTAATGCATGCATGCCATATACATTGCAAAGCATGTAACCAATACAATGCAACATGAGCATGTTAACTCAATGAAATCTAACGCTACCTAAGCATGCAAGTTAATGCCAATGTAACATGAACATGTCAAGTATACAACAAGATTATGTAATGCAACTAGCTAAGCATCATGCAATATACTAAACATGCAAGCATGATATAATGCAAGTATGCAAATAATGTAACGCAACATGAGTGTGCCTACTCAATGCAACTTGCACAAGCATGTAACAAAGTGTAAACTAGCAAGCATGTAACAAGATGCAACATGTCAAACATGCAACTATATACAAGGATGGGCTTAAACCGGAATGGGAGACCTCAGCCATGCCCCAAAACAGTGGCCAAAAGTGTTGGATGAAGGCACCAAAATGCAAAGCAAACATGTATGCTAACTAGCCTATCACTTGAGCATGGAAAGGGGAACTTTTTAAACACATTTAAAAAGAGACTAATGTAGACAAATGACATGCATGCTAAGCTCTGAAAATGTGTAAAGGGTGGTGCCAAATCAACCAAGCCATGTCAATAAGACATGCAATGAAGGCCAAAACTTGAGGCTAACAAAAGGGGGTCAAGCTATGGTCATACCAACCAAGCCTCAAAGAACCAAAATGACTTAAATTAGTCCTAGGGCAGACCAAAATAAGGCTAGGACATGCATGGAACATGACCAAAATATGCTAAGAAATAGGCACCAAAACAAGGGCATTCAAGACTACAAAGAGAGCTTTCCACTACAACCACCTCAACCAAACATGGCATGGGTTAGGCAACGAAAACAGGGCTATAATATGCCAAAATGAGTCCCAAAACCCACTGATATGGCAACCCAAAGATTTAAACAAAGAGGCATGCACAATGACCCCTTTTCAAAGCATAAAACAACAACTCTTCAAAACATTGAAAGGATGGTAAATGCAAGCATACAAGCATGGAACATGGACTGAAATAGCATGATAAGTGATTCCAAATCACTGAAATAGCCTAAATAAAGCATGCTCATGACTCATACACCCAAAGCTAACAAGCTAAAATGCATGGTGGCTATACAAAGCATGGCAAACTTGACCATATCAACAATGAACAGAGCTTAAACATGACACAACATGGCTAAAAGCTTCATGAAGTCAAGCTAAAACATGCTAGCATGATGGTCTAAATGCATGCTACATGTTATGACAATAGAGGGGATTACAAAGCAAGTGCATGATGCATGTAATAGGCTATCAATCTGACCAAAAACAGAGGTCTAATATGATAAACTAACACCAAATACCCACTGAAATGAAGCCAAATAAAGCTAAGCAAGCATGTTACCTTTATAAGCCTTAAACACAAACAAATAAGACACAAAGGGAGAGGGGTGTCCCTCCTCTATACATGACTTCAAAACCACTTCTCCACCACTAAAAATCCTCTGGATTTCAGTGGTGAGAAGGTCGAAATAAAGGGGTTCCAAAGCCCTAAGAGAAAGGCACAAAAATAGGCCAAACAAGGCCTAAGAGGCTGTAAACAACCCCCAACCCAAAAGAAACCTTAAACAAACATCTTAAGCATGAAAATATAGAACTTTTATCAGTTATACACTAAGCTCAAAATAGCATGCAAGATAGGTTAAAAGCTTAAGGCAAAATGGGGAATAAAAGAGGTAGTTCTCACCCTTGAAGAACACTTCAAGAACACGAAATCCAGCACCTCCTTTTGATCAAAACTAACTCAAAAACTCTGAAATCAACCCCTCAAGACCTCAGTAACCGAAGTATGGTGTAACACTAGGTGTCTTAGTGCAAAACTAAGAACAAAAACCCCTTTGGAACACTTTTACAGACACAAATCAAGAGAGAGAGGAAGATATAGAGAGAGAGTGATATATATCATATATATCAGATTGTTCAACCTCTAGAAAGGGAGGAGAGGGCCTCCTTTTATAGGAATCCAATTCCTAAGCTTCTTGGAGAAGCTAACATAAGGGAGCAAATCCCTCCATACACGTGTATGGAGGGGGTGTATCGTGGATGCCAGCTGTGAAAGCTGGCATAAAATATCTGCCAAAAGCAGATGGAAAGGGGTCGGCTAGAAAATATGGCCGATTGACCAACAAAAATAGCCGGCCGACCAAAAACATTGCCGACCAACCAAAATATTTGGCCGGTAGCAAGAAAAGAGGGCCGGCGGCCTCGGGCCAAGGCCGGTGAGGTGTGGGGATGGCCAATAAGCCATTCCCTACCCTCAGAAGCAAAAACACAATTGTTTGGTACACAACCAAGCACAAAACAAACAAGTCGAGAGGTCTTGAGGCAAGGTGGCGACCGAAACCTCCGAGAACTCAAAACGAATACGAACATGGATGATCACCGAGTGTTCAAACGGTGACATCCAAGTCTTGAGGACGGTCAAAAATGGGGTGTCTACAGTGGCGAGTCAGTCTAATCCGATTGTGGACGAGAGGGTGACCCAACGGCTATTGAGTCATGCCATCGTCGACCGAGATACGACAAGCATGTTTGCCATAGCAAATGTGAGGGCCAAGGGTTATGAGCAGGGTTTCCATGATGGCCGGAAGGTTGGGGTCGACAAAACAAAAGAGACACTTGCTAAGGAGGTCTGCCGATGTGAGAATCGCGGTTTTAAGCATGGTTGGATTGCGACTCTTGAGGCCACGGAGTCTCTCCAAGCGAAGGGTGTCGATTTCAAATTATGTGGCCTGGATCATCGTGATCATTTGCCCTTTTTCGAATTTGAAGTTAGAAAGAGCGATGATGAGGGAGACGCCGAATAAAAATACTCGTTATAAATGTTCAAACGCGGATTGCGTCTAATATTATGTAATAATTGGTTGGTCGAATGAAAAAGCATTTTATTTTCAATGTTTTGTTATAAGTTGTGTTTGGCACACACGTGATTGCATGTGTTTTATTATATAAATGTTTGAATAAACGTATTTTAGATGATTGTATGGACATTGTTCGGCCTGATTTAATCGACATTGTGTTACGCACGACCCGAAGGGTTCATCGGCCCAAAGACGTCAATCGTGATACCCAAAGACGTCATTCCCCGATGGGGCTCCGAATCCAGAGACTTTAATTGGCCAATCATGATATCCACATAGGGCGCTCCGAATCCGGAGGCTTGATCAGCCCAAAGATGTCATTCGCCGATGGGGCTCCGAATCCGGAGACTTTAATTGGCCAATCATGATATCCACATAAGGTGCTCCGAATTCGGAGGCTTGATCGGCCCAAAGACGTCATTCGCGAATGGGGCTCCAAATCTGGAGACTTTAATTAGCCAGTCGTGATATCCACCAAGGGCGCTCCAAATCTGGAGGCTTGATCGGCCCAAAGACGTCATTCGCCAATGGGGTTCCTAATCTGGAGACTTTAATTGGCCAATCGTGAAATCCACGAAGGGCGCTCTGAATCCAGAGGCTTTATCTGCCCAAAGACGTCATTCGCCGATGGGGCTCCAAATCTGGAGACTTTAATTAGCCAATCGTGATATCCACGAAGGGTGCTTCGAATCCGAAGGCTTTATCGGACCAAAGACGTCATTCGCTGATGGGGCTCCGAATCCGGAGACTTTAATTGGCCAATCGTGATATCCATGAAGGGCACTCCAAATCCGGAGGCTTTATCGGCCCAAAGATGTCATTCGCCGATGGGGCTTTGAATCCGGAGACTTTAATTGACCAATCGTGATATCCACGAAGGGCACTCCGAATCCGGAGGCTTTAATCGGAACATCTTTGAACTAGATTCTGTAGTAGGCCTAAAGACGTCATTCGCCGATGGGACTCCGAATCCGGAGACTTTAATTGGCCAATCGTGATATCCACGAAGGGCGCTCCGAATCCGGAGGCTTTAATCGGAACATCTTTGAACTAGATTCTGTAATAGGTGAATGGGAATCTTTGTATTATAGAAAAAGAGATGTACATAGCGAACAGTTCGGAGCAAGCATCATGTCCCACAAGTCGAGTTAATGATAAAATTTTCGTAAATGCGTGGAATTCCATGGCCGTGGCAGACTCCTTCCTACCATGTCTTTGAGCCGATATGCCCCTACTTCGGCGATCGAATCAATCTGGTAGGGGTTGTCCCAGTTAGGACCCAATTTTCCATCGACCGATTTCCTGTCAGCTGGAAGCACCTTCTTTAGGACCAATTCTCCTAGTGTGTAGCGGCGCAGTTGAACCCGTTGATTATACGACTTTGCCAGCCGCTGCTGGTACCGCGCCATTGACACAAGGGCTCGGTCTCTTCGTTCTTCGATTAGAATCAAATCCAAAGCCAGCATCATGTCATTTCGGCCTGTATCAAAGACTTGTGACTTGAGTGTCGGGTGGCCAATCTCCAGGGGTAAGATTGCCTGGGTTCCAAAGCATAGGGCAAACGGCGTTTCTCCAATCGATCTTCTCAGTGTAGTTCGATGAGCCCACAGTACACTCGACAATTCTTCGACCCATCTGCCTTTGGCTTTCTCCAGCCTCTTCTTGATGTCGTCCAAGATGGATTTATTAGAGGCTTCAGCTTGGCCATTGCTTTGGGGATAAACCGGCGTAGAAAAGTAAGGCCGAATACCGTATTTGCTACACAGCTCTCGGTATACGCCACAATCAAACTGGGTGCCGTTGTCAGAGATAAGAGCTCTCGGAATGCCGAATCGTGTTATGATGTTCCTCCGCACAAAGTGCTTAACGTCAGCATCTCGGATGTGTGTTAATGCCTCCGCTTCGACCCATTTCGTGAAGTAATCTGTTGCGACGATCAGGTATCGCTTGTTCCCTGGGGCCCTCGGCAATGGTCCAACAATATCAAGCCCCCACTGGGCGAACGGCCAAGGGCTAGTGATTGAGTTCAACTCTTTAGCAAGCAGATGGTTTAACGGGGAAAATTTCTAGCATTGTTCACACTTTTTTGCATAACATTCGGCGTCCACTCTCATTGTCAGCCAATAATACCCCTGCATTATAGCTCGATGAGCCAAAGAGCGTCCGCCAGAATGGGCTCCACAGCTGCCTTCGTGTATTTCAGTCAGGAGCTCGCTAACTTTATCCGGGTGCACACATTCCAAATATGGGCCAGAGAGTGACTTTTTATAAAGCCTTCATTGCGGGTCCAAGTAGTATCGCATGGCTTTGTTTCGCAGCTTGTGTGCTTCTTTCTTGTCCTCCGGGAGTTGTTCAGAAGATAGGAATGCAACAATGGGATCCATCCAACTTGGTGCAGATTCTATAACGTTGATTTGGACTTCCTCCGAAGGGTCAATGCTTGGCTCTGGGATGAATCCTACTTCAATGGTCCGTTTAATTTCTGAGTTGATTGCAGAGGCTAGGCAAGCCAAGGCATCTGCATGGGTGTTCTGATCACGTGTTATCTGGTTCAACTCATGATGGTCAAATTTTGCCAACAAGGAATTGGCCATTTTCATGTAGGCCGCCATACGGTCGTTTCTTGCTGCGTACTCCCCCTTTAGCTGATTGATCACCAGCTTTGAGTCGCAAAGCACAAGCAGACGCCGAGCACCCAGAATATGCGCATTTCGCAAACCGGCTAAAAGGGCTTCGTATTCGGCTTCGTTATTTGATGTTTCGAAGCCGAGCTTGATGGCCTGCTCAATTATTGCGCCGTCGGGGGTCATGATTACAACTCCAGCTCCACTGCCCCGCTGATTGGACGATCCATCACAATACAACTGCCAGATGTCCCCAACATAAATCCTCCAGTTCGGCTTCTATCGAATTTCATTTGATTTAAAGTCGGCGATATCAGATTTGAAGTCGGCAAGGCCCCCTGTGAATTCGGCGATAAAGTCGGTAAGCACCAGTCCCTTGATTGAGGTTCTGGGTAGAAATTGAATATTGTACTGGCCAAGTTCCAGAGCCCACTTTGAAACACGTCGAGATGCTTCCGCATTGCGTAGTACTGATCGGAGGGGATAATCTATTAGCACCCCAATGCTATGCCCCTAGAAGTAATGTATGAGCTTCCTTGCCACCATAACTAGGGCTAGGATGAGCTTTTCCAGTGGAAGGTAGTGTGTTTCAGCGTCTACCATTGCCTTGCTCACATAATACACTAGCCACTACTCCTCCATCTCTTCCTTTATCAATACGGCGCTGATGGCTCGGTTAGAAACTGTCTGGTACAAAATGAGCGGGTCACCAGTAGAGGGTGTTGTCAGGAGTGGTACTGAGCGGAGGTAGGTCTTTAGGCCGTTGAAAGCGGCTTCTCACTCGGTGGACCATTCAAAGGCCTTGCCCTACCGTAGTGTATGAAAGAATTGTCGGCAGTGATCTGTGGACCGGTTGATAAACTTGTTGAGTGCGGCAGCCATCCCCATCAACTTTTGAACCTCCTTTACTGAACGAGGGGAGCCGAGCTCCAGGATTGCTGTGATTTGCCTTGGGTTGGCTTCGATTCCTCTGTGGTTGACAATGTAGCCTAAGAATTTGCCAGAGCCGATACCAAATGCACATTTAGAAGCGTTCAACTTCATTCCATATTTGCGTAGGATGCCGAATGTCTCTTCCAGATCGGCTATATGATTCTGCTCTTCTTTGGACTTAACCACCATATCGTCAATGTACACTTCCATAGTTTTGCCGAGTTTCTCCTTGAACATAGTGGTGACCAGTCTCTGGTAGGTTGCCCCTGCATTCTTCAACCCAAAAGGCATTACCTTATAGCAATAGGTTCCTCCTGGGCTGAGGAATGCAGTTTTCTCTTGATCCTTCAAATGCATAGTGATTTGATGATAACCTCTATAGGCATCAAGGAAGCTCATACGCTGATGGCGCGCCGTAGCATCTACAAGCTAGTCTATCCTGCTAAGAGGAAAACAATCCTTTGGACAGGCTTTGTTTAGGTTCGTGAAGTCGACGCACACTCGCCAAGCCCCATTTTTCGTCTTCACCACCACTGTATTAGAGAGCCATGTAGGGTAGGTCACCTCCCTAACTGCTCCGGCATCAAGCAACCTATCAACCTCCTCAACAACGGCGGTAGTGTGCTCTGCCGCTGACCGCCGGCTTTTCTGAATGATCGGCTTGCACTTAAGATCGACATTCAAATGGTGCTGTGAAACTGATAGATCTATACCCGGCATCTTGTACGGAGTCCATGCAAAGACATCGAGGTTGCTGAGCAAGAAAGATACTAGCTGTTGTCTGTCGGCCTGATTCAAGGAGGCGCCAACCACGAAGAACTTGTCTGCGCTTCCATCGATTTGAACTCGTTCCAAGTCTTCCGTTGCCTTTTCATTTGGGAGCAGCCCGACATCGTCGAGGCTTTCTCGATCCAGCAACTCAATGGAATTCACCTGTAGTTCCTTTGGCGTTTTCTCAGTGAGGAGATAACATGCCTGTGCCGATTTCTGGGAGCCACGGATTTGCTTAATACTGCGTTCTGTAGGGAAGCGGAGCAGCTGATGATAGGTGCTGGGCACGGCTCGCATAGTATGCAACCAGGATCGCCCCATGATGAGATTATACGGCGACGGCAGCTTGACGACCAAGAATCCCACATCCATTGTTCGGGAGCCTGCTCGAACGGGAAGTCTGGTTTTTCCCAATGGGTACTCTAGATTTGCATTGAAGTTGAATAATGGATAAGGGGCCGAAGAGAGATCCGATTCAGAGAAGCCGAGTTTGGTGAATGTCTTGTAGTACATAATCTCCGATGTACACCCCAGATCAATGAGTACGCACTCAATTGTGAATCGGTTTACGCATAACTCAATTACCAATGGATCAATGTGGAGCAGTGTTACTCCGACCAAATCCGAATCATCAAAAGTGATAACCTCGGCTTCATGGGGCCGTTTAGCTAGAGTGAGTTGCTCTTGAGGGTTAGACTTCGACTGAATCGCGTGCACCGCTGATGACATTGGCAGGCTGTATATCATGTGGATCACGCAGAGCGCATTTGAAACCTGTGTCAAGGCTATTGCTTTGGTTAGGTTGCCTTTTCGGTCGTACCGTTGTAGCCAGCCATCTTATACCAATTTACCGTCGTACAAGGTGAATGATGGTGCTTTGAATTTCTTGGGTAGCATTGCCTTTGCAATCCATTGTACAAAAGGATCGTGTTGATCGTCATCTGAGCTGTTTCTTCTTCGTTTACGCCTTGTACGGGGACTCTCTTTAAAAGAACTGAAAATTTCAGATCGTCCCTTCTTCTTGGGCTCCAAGGATAATGAGTCGGAGTTGCTATCAGTATTTTGTTGTCGGGCTCGAGAACGTCGACCAGCTGCCCTCACAGGTCATCCTGGGCCTTGGTATGCAGATTGTTTGGACTTCGCCACCTCCAAGGCCAAATCCTGACGGAGATGTTCGTTCTCTACGATCATGTTCTCCAATCTTTGTTCGTTTTTCTTTGCTTGTTGCAAGATCGCTTGTATTGCTTTGTGCTCCAAAGTTGAGGGTCAGGCGAAATTTAAGGCACGTCTTGCGACGATAGTCTCTATTCCAAGCATGTTTGTTGGAGTGGTTTCATTGTGCGGTATAGGGTCGACAGGGACTGTCGGAGGACCTTCCGTCACGCTCACCATGGATGTGCTTGAGTATTCCCACAAACGGCGCCAATTGTGGAGATGTGGTTTGGAAATACTCTTCAGATCCTGGAGAACGCTCGTGATCCTCTTCTGGTCACCTGAAAAGGAATAAACACTCCGGTCGGGGGTGCCAAAATTAGCACTCCGACGGACAAGTCAAAATCCACACTCAAGAATGCTTGTATTCTAAATTAAGCACAACAATTCTCACATACCTCTTTCTGGCTGATGTTCTTCTATTCATATATTTTCTTCCATGGGCCTCGGGATTAGGTCCATTTCCAACTCATATTCGGCACATTTTATAATAGACCGACCTTCACTCAGCCCCTTGCCTAATCGGTTATTTGGCCGAATAGGGTTGGATTTGAGCTTGCGAGCCAATTGCCGAGTGCTTCGAATCTCGACTATCCGACATTTGACTATCCGGAATCTCTAAAACTCCCTCTTCTCGGCCCACACACATATATATATATATCTATGGACCAGAGATTTTGAAAATTTTGAAACTTTGTGATGTGTATATATATATATATATAGAGAGAGAGAGAGAGAGAGAGTATCCAACAAGAGCTTTGTGATGTGTATATATACTCCATGATTTTAGCAAATTGAATTTTAGTATCATGTTTTTGATTCTTAGATATTTGTGTTCTCAGCCATTCTTTCCAGGTCTAATCTATATACACACATAGACATATATATTCTACAATTTTGAGATCTACAATAAATCATCTCTCTCATCCTTTTTTTTTTTTTTTAATAGCAGTTGTAGATATTTAAAACTGAACAGATAAAAAATTATTATTGTAAAGTTTGAACAGATAATGGAACAAACTTTGAATAGATAGTGCAACAACACAGAATTTAAGGAAAAATTGAATAGATATTAAATTTGGACAGATAGATTTAAATAGGGTGATTTATTAGAAAAATCCCTTTTCAAGGGTATGTATTCCAATTAGTCCATAAGATATTCTTGTATTCCAATAAGTCTTATTATTTGAACATTTGATCTATCAAATCTTAATTCTCATATTTAAAATATTTTATGGACATTTCTATCCTTACAAATATTTTTTGAACGATTAGCAATTTGGCGATGTGAACATTCATATTTTACAATGTGAATATTCACATTGCCGTGTGAACATTCACATTGACAGTGTGAACATTAACATCACGGAACATTTACACTGTAAATGTGAATATTATTAGGGGTGTTTTGGTAACTATGTCACTCATAAGACTTATTGGAATAATTGGTGATGTGAACATTCATATTCTACAATGTGAATATTCACATTACCGTGTGAATGTTCACAATGACAGTGTGAGCATTCACATTATGGTGTGAACATTCATATCACGGAACAATCACACTGTAATTGTGAATATTATTAGGGGTATTTTGGTAATTATGTCACTCATAGGACTTATTGGAATAGAAGAAAAATAATGTGGACTAAATGAAACATAAGTAGGTGAAAAGGGATTTATGAAAAAATGCCCCATTTAAATATATAAGCAAAAATGATGCAAATTTGAACAGATAGAAAAAATAGATTATAAAATTTTAACAGATAAAAAAAATTCAATAGATAGGTTAAAAAATTAGAACAGATAGACAAAAAAAAAATTAAACACAGATCTAAATTTGAACAAAAAAAAGATAATTTGAACAAATAGTCAAAAAAGTCAACAGATAAAAAAAAGTTGACAGATAAATTAAGGGGTTAAATTGAAAATTAAATGTCTTTCAAAACAAACAAAAGTATTTGTCACCAAATTTTACAAACAGTAGACTTCTTACCAACAAAAAATATCTATTGGACTTAATGCCTTATACCTTCACTAGCTTAGACTTTCTAAAAAAAAAATTCTCATAAGGGATAAATTTGAAAACAAAATTTTCTTAATACAAATAAAATGATTTCTCACCAAACTATTTCATAAGAGTAAACATCTCACTAATAAAAAAATATTCACTCATTAAATTTAACTTTTTAGCAATTTTCTCTATTTAAAATTAAGAGTAATGGTAGAGACCCCAAAAGGTTTATCAAAATTTTTATCAAATCTCTCACATGGTATAAATCCTACACATATGTGAGATATTTGATAAAACTTTTGAGATCTCTAACATTTTTTTAAAATTAAAAGAGAATGCACGTACCAAGAAAGCGAGTCATTTTGATGGCGAAAACATTGTAAGTAACGTTGAGCTTTTCGGAGTAGTGATTAAGAGTTCTAAAATTAGAGTTGTAGCGATGTGGCATAGGTTAAAAAAAAAAAAAAAAAACAAGCAAACAAACAAACAAACAAACAAACAAATAAGAAAAATGATTGGGAGCTCCAATAAAGGAGCTCTAATGAGAACTAATAGAGATGAGCCTCGGTGTGATATAATGTTTTAGCCTTGATTTTTTTATTTTTTTTTATTTTTTATTCCCTGCCATATCATTAGAGCTCAATTAGAGCTCCAAAATTAGGAGATGTATCATTGCTCAACAAATAAATATAAACATCACATCACATGATAAGTTCCACCTTTAGAGCTCTTCATAGAGTTCCAAAATTAGAGCTCTCAAGTTTTTGGGTGTGTTTGATTTGTGTTTTGAAACATGTTTTTGGAAAAAAAATTTCAAAACTATGTTTAGTTACAAATTTTTTCTCAAAAAATTCTAAAATTACTTTTATCTCTATTACAGATCAATCAATCACTTTTTTTTCTCTCCTCTCTCATTCTCAATCACTTTTTCTCTCGCACATATCTACTGAACTACAGCAAATTATCAAATCATCTCAAACTCCAGAACTCCAAAACTATTTTCAAAACATACAATCAAACAAACCAAAATAATTTCTAAACTCTGTCCCCAATTTTTTTTTTCAAAAATTTATTTCAAAACACAGACCAAACACACCCTTTGTTTCCCCTCACTTCTCTCTCTCTCTCTCTCTCTCTCTCTCTCAAGGTGCCTCTGTTCAAAAGAATATACCCCAATATATAAAGGGAATATATATATATATATATATACTAGCGGGTGGCATACTTAATGTGTGTGTAATTCAAATAAGTAAACATAAAAATAAATAATAAAGAAATTAATAACATATTATGTATATTATCTAAATAGTATGAGTGTTCTTAATAAAACTTATCTCTTGAATTCAAGTCTTACTCTCATGCTTAAATAATATATTTTTATTTTAGAGTAAAAAAATTTGTTACGTGACAGGGAAAAAAAAAAAAAGAAGCGACCACACAATTGTACACCAAGCCATGTGCTCAATAATAGTATGGATATAGTGGGTGTTTGGGAAGTTACTATTGTAGTAGGCTATTTTAGTTTTTGACTATTTTAAGAGGTTAAAATTTTTGTATTTGGGAAGATAGTTGGATTTTTTTGTAGTTAGATATGATGTTTGTGAGAGAAAAAGTAAAATGATTATGAGTTTGATGTGATGTTTTATATTATTAACTATTTTAACATATTTTGTCTTTTAGTACTATTTTACCCAAAAAAAAAAAAGAAAAAGAAAAAAGAGAAGTAAAAAAAACTCTTCCTAAACACCTCCATAGTCTTGATGGTCTTGTTGCTTGATTCAATTGACAACCCAATAACATTGAGACCACATCTCATATCATTATTGTTCAGGTATCATATTCTTATATATGTTGGTAGACATGCGATCTCATTCATCATCTGCAAATCTACATTGTTTCTCTCATGTGGGGGTTTTGTTATCATCGAAACGGTCCTCTCTCTTTCTACCTTGCATTCCATCGAATAGAACACTTGGCCCTCATCAACCCAGCTCTTATTTTCATCTCAAGGTAATGTATATCATGTAATACATAAATATATGAATTTATATATTTATACAGAAAGACATGTTTGTTTGGTTGGTTACATAGACGTTTTAAAAAAAAATGTATTTTGTGTTGCTTGTTGTAGCTATCGGGATCAGGTGTCAGAAAACATGTATTTCGGCATAGTATTAGTCAAGTTAGAGCAATGGATGAGGTATGTGTATATATTTATGTGTGTATCTATTTGTTATCGTATTAATTTTTCACTATCTGGGTTGTTCTGTTTTTTGTCTCATGGTTTGATTTTTTTTTTTTTAATTTCTTTTAGTTTGCTCAAGTTAAACAATCTTGTTTGGATGCTTAGAAAACTATTAGAATAGAATTATAAAAATCTTTCTAGGAGAAGGGATCGATGGAAGGAGTTATATTGCTGATTTGGGTTGTGTTCTCCAAATTGGTGTTTAGAGGGGATTTCAATGTGGTTAGGAAGGTTTCAGAGGAGTTCAACGAGAATAGAATCAATAGGGTTATGAGGGATTTTGATGGGTTTATTAGAAAGAGTGAGTTGGTGGATCCTCCTCTATTTAATGCCAAACTGTGACAACCCTCACCACTGTTTACTGATAATAACACTAATTAGTGCTAATCTATGATTAAGCATGTTAATTGACTGACTGACTGAAATTCTAATTCGATTGATTGATTGTGCTAGTTTGAATGCAATTCTATCTGTTTGACTGTTAAATTATTTGTTCATGTTTTATGTTTTAAACTGCAAATTGAAGGCCTTATCGGCGGCCGAATTTGAAATTGATTGATGTTTTGTGGTAATTAAGATTTATATGATTTTATGGCATATTTAATTGAAATGTGATTGAGTATGATTAAATTAGATTTAATAATGGTAAATTACAAGAGTTGGCCTTAATCACCAAATTGCCATCTAGTGGATTTATCTAGGCAACCCCTCTCCACTTCATACATGTTGATACAACATTTCTTCAGCTCATTTCCTAGAGCAAAACCGACTAGAGAGAGAGGGAATTGGGAAAAATAGAATTCATCAAAGATTGTTTGGTAGAATTGAAGGAAATTTGCATGTTTGTGCTTCTAAACTCTAGACTCAAGACTTAAGGTAGGGAGTTCTTCCTTTTAATTGTGTATTTCAGTTGATTCTTGCATGGTTCATGAGCCTCTAGTGATTTAAGTCTAGAATTGGTCCTAATATGTTGAATTGAAGCTTAACCATGCATGCATGTACATGTTCTAGCATATTGAGGTTGTTTTCATGGAAATTGTTGCATGCATGTTCATATTATGGTTCTAGTACAAGAATTCATCTTGTTTTTGAGGCAATTGAGCTCATTTGAGCAAGTAATTGAGCTTTGAATTTGATTAAAGACATGCATGTCACATTTGAAATATTGTTCTTGGACTTTGGTTTAAAATCATGTTAATTGAATTACCTTTGGGCTTTGATTTCTCAAATTGATCTTTGAAATATGTCATATTATGAGTTTTGAAGTGTTTTCCAGAAAATTAGCCCAAAAGGATCGAATTTGATGCATTGAAACTTGATTTTGAGCTTGAGGTTCAAATATGGAAATTTCAGATGTTGGGTTCCCGCTCGAGCGGGGAAAGTGGCGCTCGAGCGGGAAATTCGTGCAACCAGCACTTTTGTTTTGATTTGCAGTCCGCTCGAGCAGAATAATGTACGCTCGAGCGAGGACTTGTGTCACACGCTCAAGCGGGTATCGAGCGCCCATCGTGCGTGATTTTCATACATCCAGTACTTTTTTAGTTCGCTCGAGTGGAAAAGTTTACGCTCAAGCAGAGGCTTTTGTTTGCATGTCCGCTCGAGCAGGGTAAGTGACGCTTGAGCGGGACATCTGTTTTCTGAAAATTCTGAAAATATTTTTAAATTGCATCTTTGCATCCTCATTCCATTCTAGGCATTCTTAGGCCTAGTTTAAGGCATCTTAATAAGGATACTGATGTAGAACCACACCGAGTCAAGATAGGGATTAAGTTATTATTTTTTCCAACAGTGTAGCTTAGTGTGTGTTCACTCTGTAACTGTGTAGGGTTGGCATCCGGAGACGCTCTAGCTTATCTGTAGCCCAGAACTCGGTGAGTAACAATGTTGTAAAGATATGTTCAATAATGATTATCTTCTGAACAATTGAACTGTACTATTTTCTGAAATGATACTGTTACTGAATGAATGATGTCCTATTTATGAACTGTATTCGTGGCATCCATAGCAACCTACTGTTACTGTACTGTACTGCTACTGTCACAGAGATCTCTGTCGGTTTCCATGTTGGAACCACTACTGTTTACTGATATGATGGCCATTAACTGACTGTTCAGTCTGATATGACCTACTGTACTGTTTTGCTATTGGATGTACCACTTATGACTATTATAGTTTCTGAATTACTGTATGGCATGAATTATGAGCCACAAACTGAATGACTGATATACTGATAAATGACTGTTTTCAATACTGAAAGGACATTCATTCTTAACCTCTTTACACATATGTTATTCACTGGGCTTTAGCTCATTGCTCATATATATATGTAGGTGTATAGGCACCAGACCGTTGCTAGAAGCGTCAGGGTAAACTCCTGTTTTGTCAAGCCAACCTTTGTGCCTCACTTTGAGGTTCCAGAACTGTTCAAGCTGAGGCTACTTGGGGTGTTTTAGTTTTCCCCCTCTTTGTGTATGTACTGTATAGACTAAATGATGTTGTACTGTATTGTTCTAATAAGGATTAAGTCCCTGTCCTGAATGATTATATATATTGTCCATACTGTTTTGGTACTGATTGTATACGTGTATTGAAAAGTCTTTTTGCATACAGACTATCACAGCTCATTGGACATCTTTTAATTACTGTTTTGACTTCCGCCAGCCCCTGTACTCTGTATTACTGTATTACTGTTAAGCAGGCCTTCGGTAATCTCGGATTACTGGCCGGTTATGGTGCTAAACCCATAGGGGCGGGTTTGGGTCGTGACACAAATTCACTTGGTCTAATCTTCAGGAAAATCTGGTTTGTTGTAAATAGGATAGATTTTTATTTTCTTTGGGTTGGGAGATGTTTTCTAATGTGAGACGAAACGTTACCAAGACTAGTTTCTGATCATTGTTCCATTATGATAGAGAGTTGCCCTTTTAAGTGGGGACCAGCTCCCTTCATATTTGAGAATATGTGGTTGGAACATCACTCTTTGAGGGAGAATTTTGTGGGGTAGTGGAACAATGCTAGATGTCATGAATGGGAAAGCTTTAGTTTTATGAGAAAATTGAAGTTGATTAAAGAAAAGGTGAAGAGTTGGTAGGGATATTTTTGGGGATTTGGAGACTTTAAAATCTCAAGTTGTGCGTAGAACTGAGGATTTGGATGCATTGAAGATGCGAGGGGATTTGGTTTAGTCAATGAGGAGAAAGGGGTGAGCTAAGATTCAAGTTGGAAGAGTTAATTTTTAGGGAGAAGATTTTTTGGGCCCAAAAAGAAAAGATGAAGTGGTTGAAGGAGGGGAACATTGAAAAATTCTTTCATAAGATTACAGATGGGAAAAAGAAAAAAAAAAAGTTAAAGGAGACTAGGAGGGAGTAGTTGAACATAGTAATGTTCTAACTTTGCGGAGTTGATGTTTTTGCCGAAACCGGAGGGCTTCATCTGAGGTTGACTTTTTGGGTGACCGATTTTTTGAATTTAATGGAGGGAGTGAAGATGGGATTGGTAGGAGACGGGTTGATATTGTGGAATGTGGCTAAGGGATTCGCAAGGCCATTGAGTTGTACGGTGCTAACATAAAATGGGTGGCAGACCAATTGCGTAGGGCACCAAAGAAGGTTATCAGAGTGTTTTTGGGTCAGGTTTATGGAGGAAATAAAACTGTTGCTGTTTGGCTGTGGTCGGAGGAGGAAGGAGCAACAGTCAAAATTGTGTAGAGAAAGGGGATCGTCAGAATCAGATCTTCCTATCACAATCTTCCTTTAGGAATGCATGGGATGGTGCTGCTTTGGTGTTGGAGGGTTTCTTAATGCATAATGGTCGGGTTAGCAGAAGGGTTGTTGTAAGTAGTCAAGAGGCAAATCGTGGCTGATTGGGAGGGGTTTCTTAATAGGTAATGGTTGGGTTAACAGAATTTCACAAGACGAGGGTGGTGAACTTGTGTTCAAATGCCACTTTCATCTATTCAATCCCTAAGAAGGAGGGAGCTATCAGAATTAGGGATTTTAGGCTCGTTAGTTTGGTTACATCACTTTACAAAATTTTGGAGAAGGTTTTGTCAAAAAGGTTGAGGCCTTCTTTGGCGGCTACTGTTTCTCTAACACAAGAGGCCTTTGTGAAAGGAAGATACATTTTAGATGTGGTTATGGTGGCAAATAAGGTGGTGGAGGAATGTAAGAGTTTAGGGAATGAGGGTCTTTACTTTAAGGCGCATGTTGAGAAAGCTTACGATCATGTCGATTGGCAATTTTGTGGACTTCGTAATGGATAGGAAAGGTTATGGAGAGAGATGTGTTTGGCAACCTGCAATATGTCAGTGATAATCAATGGTAAACTAGAGAAGAGTTTTAAGGCTTCTTGAGGTTTAAGGCAGGGGATCTTTTATCTCCTTTTCTTTTTATTTTGTTAGGAGATGTGTTAGGAAGGATGGTGGATAGGGCCAAAGAGGTTGTTTTGTTTGAGGGTTTACATGTCGGTAGAGACGGGATTAGCGTGACACATTTATAGCTTGCAGATGATGTTATTTTCTTTTCCTCGGGGGATGAGAGACAAATAGGCAATCTTTTTTTAGTGTTGAAACTTTTAGGGGTGATCTCGGGTCTTAAGATTAATCTAGAAAAGAGTAGTGTGGCGGGTATTAATTTAGATTTTAATTACCATCAGCTAGTGGCCACGCTTCTAGGATGTTGTATTGAGACACTCCCGATTAGATATTTGGGACTTCCATTGGGTTGTAATCCAAGAAATGAATTGTTCAGGAATCCAGTCGTGGAAAAGATAAGCAAGAGGTTGGAGGGGTGGAGTAGGGTTTACTTTCACAAGGAGGTAGGTACAGTTTGATTAAGACAGTCCTAAGTTGTAACCCAATTTACTTTTTGTCTTTGTTTAAGATTCCAATCAAAGTAGCAAGATCTTTAGAAAAATTGATACGAGATTTTTTTTGGAAAGGGAAGGATGAAAGCAAGGATCATTTGATGAATTGGGAGGCAGTTTCCTTTCCTAAGTAAAAAGGGTGCTTGGCCATTTGTAATATTGTGGTTAGGAACATGGCTCTACCTGGTAAGTAGTTATGGAGATTTCCAATTGAGTGTGATTCATTATGGCATACGGTTATTAGAAGCAAGTATGAGACTCATGTTAATGGTAGAGACTCACAGGTGGTCACTGGGGGTAATGGTTACGCTTCTTAGAAGTTAATTTCTTAAATTTATCCAATTTGGTCCGGCTCCTTTTTGTGAGGGTGGGTAATGGGGAAGTTGCTAAGTTCTGGGAGGATGTTTGGATAGGTGCTTCTTCATTTGCTTTGTCTTTTCCATATTTGTATAGAGTGTCTCAGTCTCATAACTACTCTATTGCTTCTATGGCTTGTTCTTATTTGGCTGCAATTTCTTAGAATTTTAATTTTTTCAAGAATCTTAATGGTAAGGAGGTTGGGGAATTGGTGGCTCTATTGTCAAGGCTTGAGCATGTCTCTTTGGTTCCAAATTTGGAAGATAAGTAGGTTTAGGCTATTCATTCATATTCTTTTTCTTGTAAACACTTTATTGACATGATCATTGATAAGCCTCATGTACCTCAATTTCCTTTTCATAAGAAAATTTGGAGGGTTTGTGTTCCTTTTAAGGTGAAGGTGTTCATGTGAAACTTGGTTAATGGTGGCACTTTAACAAATGATTCATTGCAAAAGGGGAGATCTTCCCGTTATCTAAATCCTCATGGTACATAATGTGTCGTAGAAACGGAGAATCTCTGGACCATTTATTTCTGCAATGTCCAATACCAGTGAACTTACAGAAAAGGTTGTTTAGCATGGGGAATGTGATGCGGGTGGCTTTAAAAGGCATTGCACAACTGATTTTAATTGATTTTTCAATATTGGGCAAGTCGAAGAGGGCCAAGGTGCTTTGGCTTTGTGCTGTTTTTGCCATTTTCTGGGTCATTTGGTTGGAAAGAAATGGGCGTGTCTTCGAGGGAGCTTTCCGGGATGTTGAATTTTTATGGGAAAGAGTTTGACACTTAACTTCTTTTTGGGTCTCGGTGAATCCTCTATTCATAGGGATCCACTTTTTCTGATTGCAGCAGATTGGGTGTGAATTTATGATGTGTAGTGTCACCTTGTTTATGGTCTTGTCTTTTTTTTTTGGGGGGGGAGGGGGGGTTGGGGGGGTTTCATTTTCTCCCACTGTTTTGCCTTTTTATTTCTTTCTTCTTTGTAGAGGAGGCCTTATTGTCACCTCTTTTTCAGGCTTTTAAAAAAATCTTTGTTGTTGCTGATGAAAAAATAATAATAAATAAATAAATAAAAACCTTTGGGCCCGTGGTGGAAACAGGCAAGTTTTTTCTGTTCAAATTTTATATTTAATTGATTTATATATATGTAATATGTATATAGTATGTATACGTAAATATACCCATGTATATAGAAGTAGATCGACCAATATTTATATCATGATGCAGTTATATCTATGACTACATTATAACTGAGCTAATATGTTTAAGGCTCATCAAGACATCTCTAAATAGTTTTCCATAGGGATTCCAATATGCTTTTCATGTTCTTGCTTCTCACTTATGTGGTACCTAAATCAATGAAAACACAACTTGTAGGAAGTTGACTCCAAATCTAGAGTAATCACTAGTACTACATACCTCATCAGAGTAATTTGATAAGGGGAGTAAAACAAATAATTTGTCATGTTGATTGAATAACTCACACATTTTTTTATGACTTCAAAAAAATATAGACTCATTAACCTTTTATTGAAAGCGTTCACAAAGGTTTTATTTTCTTAAGCCACAAAAAACAGAAGTTTCTTAGTTCAAACACAAATACTTGTTAGCATAATATATTATTATTTGGGTTATCATTTTGTAATTATTCTATGCCTTAGGGTTCCCTTGTAATTATTAATCTTCATTAATATAAATAGGGGATGATATCCTAATCATTCCATAATCTTGAATTCTGTAAACCTACATGGTATTAGAGCCACAACCCTAGACCCACACAGCCACTACCGTAGGTTTTTTTTTGTCTCGTCATACCTAGTCAGGGCTACCGAGGGCTCTTCCAGCCCAGTCGGCCACTGGCACCAGGCCTTTTGGTCTCATCCTGGTGTTTCGATCCTCACATCCTTGCCAACTGTAGACACCCCATTTTTGACCGACCTTAGACTCAGACGTTACCGATTGAGCGCTTGGTGATATTACATAATGTGCTCGTTCAGAAGTTTCAGAGTCGCGGCCGTGAGCCCTGCCTCCGGACTCCCGAACCCTCTTTTGTGCTTTGCCTCGGTTTGCGAACCAGGCTCGGTTTTCACTGTTTCTTTTCCTGAGGGAAGGGAGAGGTCCTGTAGACCATCTCTCAATGTCCGTAGGCTACATTTGGTGGCCGTAGGCCATTTTGCCCATTTCGGAGCCCAGTTCCCGGTTTTCGGAATCGTTGGCCGTGTGCCTCGGTTCGGGACCGCCTAACCATCTCCGTTTGCCCCGGTTTTTGGCATACATCCTATTTTCTCCCTTTTGAGGGACACTGGGGTCTGGGAAACCCACTTCGTGGCCGAATGCCACTTTCGGTGCTTAACAGCCCATTTTCGGGACCTCGAACTGCGCGTTTTGGTCCCCGAGCATTCGTTTTGCGACGGTTTTCGTTCATTTTTGGCAGGTACCTCTGTTTTATCACTAGGAAGGTCACTGAAGGGTGAGAGGCCAGTAATTGTTGCAGCAACCAGTTATACATCCTCCGACGCCCTCCGACGCCCGTTTTTCGCACTTCCGGGCTAATGTTGAACACCTTAGAGCCACTTTCTTGAACTTTCAACCACATATTTGTGATGTACACACTTGGGAGGACCCTAAAAGTTGGTGGCCGGCCACTAATGCTGCTTGACCCTTTTGACCCCCTCCTTCCGGGCTAATGTTGAACACCTTAGAGCCATTTTCTTCAAACCCAAACCACTTGGTTGTGATGAGCACACTTGGGAGGACCCTAATATGTGGTGGCCGGCCACTAATTCTCATTGACCGTTTTGACCCCTAGCCGGCCGGCTAGGAGAGGTGGCCTGCCGGCCACATGGAACAAAAGTAACTGGCCGGCCATGTTCCTTGCACTGTGCACTTTACAACTGTGGAGCTTTATCCCCCAGAAAATATCAATGTCCGGGGGATATTTTGTGGGGGAAAGTTGCCCTCCTTTTCCCCCACCTTTACAACCCCTTTTTGGCCCTTATAACAAGCAAGCTATATCATATGTTGGGGTTAGAAAAATTGGCTTGAAGCTTCCATAGACAAAATCTCTCTCTATACCTCTCATTTCCTTGAAAACTTCTAAGCCCCTAATCACCATTTCTTCTACACAACCAAGCTCTACCATCACCACTTCATTTCTAGCAACAAGGAGGGCTTCTCAAAGGCTAAAAGAGCTGCAAATTGATCCAAGAAGCAACAAAAGCTTTAGTCTTCAAGGGTGAGTAACATTTCTCCTCTTTGACCCTTTTTCTTGATCCATTTGTAAGCCCCATATGCTTTTTGTTTCAAGTTCCGGCCCTAACTGAAAGGGGCCCTCTTTTGAGCTCATTTTCACTTTTCATTAAGGGCTCAACCCTGTTTGAGCCCTCCATGATACACTTGCTTCATTGATCCTCTTATATGTCATAATCTTGCATGCTATTTTTGGCCCATGAGTAATCTGTTTTTGAGCATGTTGTAAACTGATATTAGGCTTACTTTGAGCCCCTCTTCAACATTGAAGAAGGGCTCAACATCATTTGGGACTTCCATGTTGTACTTACCTTTATACTCCCCTTTTGGTCCCATTTTTGCATGCAATGGCAGCCTACCATGCTTTTGTTTTTGGCCATTTTACAGTTCTGAAAAAGTGCTTATTTTGGTCCATTCTTCATGTTTTGTTTAGGGTCTTTCATGGTTTGGGACCTCCATAAGCCACTTCATGTTATATCTCATTTTCGGTCCGTTTTCTTGCATGTTTTGTTAGCCTACCATGCTTTTGTTTTTGGCCATTTTACAGTTCTTAAAATAGTCTTGTTTTGGCCCATTCTAAATGTTTCATTAAGGGTCTTTGGCCGTTTGTGGATTATTTTTCATACCTCATGTTATAGCCTCTTTTGAGCCTTATTTTGCATTGCATTTCTAGCATATTTTTATACTGTTTTGGCCATTTTACAGATCTGGAAATATGATTATTTTTGGTCCCTTTTCAATGTTGTAGAAGGGAATTTTTCAGTTTGGGCATTGCATATGCCACTTGCCTCTTTGGCCACCTTTTGGTCCGTTTTCTTGCATGTTTTGTTAGCCTACCATGCTTTTGTTTTTGAGGTTTTTACAGTTCTGTGAAAGTGCTTATTTTTGGTCCCTCTTCAATGTTGTTGAAGGGTCCTAACCTGTTCGAGGACAGTAGCTATGAGTTGCTTCTTAATCTCATGTTTATTCCCCATTTTTGCATGCTTGTTTTGCCCTGTTTTTGTCCACTGTTTGTCCATTCTATAAACTGGAAAAGTGCTTATTTTGGGACTGTCTTGCTTCTGTATTTACATTCCATGTGCCAAATATGCATGTTCGGCATAGCTATAGGCCATTTCGGGTGCCATAATCTATGTTTCGGGACTATTCCATGCATTTGGTGTCATTTCATCTCATTTCGGGACTGTTTTACCCCATATTCATTGCTGAAAATCCATTACCATGTTTGCATATCATTTCCCATGCCTTACATCGCATTCTGTCATCGCCTCGGTTTGCGTGCCCGTGTGCACGCATTTCGAGGCACTTCATTTTCATCCACCGGCATCCTATGTGAGTGTGGCTGAGGCTCACTCATGTTGGTATAAGCCCATATAATATTTTCATGTCATTACATCGCATTCTGTCATTGCCTCGGTTTGTGTGCCCGTGTGCACGCATTTCGAGGCACTTCATTTTCATCCACCGGCATCCTATGTGAGTGTGGCTGAGGCTCACTCATGTTGGTATAAGCCCATATAATATTTTCATGTCATTACATCGCATTCTGTCATCGCCTCAGTTTGCGTGCCCGTGTGCACGCATTTCGAGGCACTTCATTTTCATCAACCGGCATCCTATGTGAGTGTGGCTGAGGCTCACTCATGTTGGTATAAGCCCATATAATATTTTCATGTCATTACATCGCATTCTGTCATTGCCTCGGTTTGCGTGCCCGTGTGCACGCATTTCGAGGCACTTCATTTTCATCCACCGGCATCCTATATGAGTGTGGCTGAGGCTCACTCATGTTGGTATAAGCCCATATCATGTTTTCATATCTTAGATCGCATTCATGCATTGCCTCGGTTTGCGTGCCCGTGTGCACGCATTTCGAGGCATTTCATTTTCATAGCATAGTGCATACTAGGTTGTATCTTAGATCGCATTCATGTATTTCCTCGGTTTGCGTGCCCATGTGCACGCATTTCGAGGCATGTCATTCGATAGCATTGTGTATGTTTGGATTGTACCTTAGTCGCATTTCATGCATGCCATGCATATTGCATCGTGTTCGGGATAGGAGTTAGTCCGGGCACGGGAAACGAGGTGCATTTCGTACTCCGAGTGACGGAATGTGTCTCAATTCCCCAGTCACCGACACTCCGGATCATCCATGATGGAGTTAGGTTTTGTTGTGTTTACATGTGCATTCATCCTACATTAAACTGTGCAATTCGATTCCTCGGCCATCATACATCGATATGCGTGATTGGTGGCACGAGGATCGAGGCATGCATATATCTGTGCAAATACATTGCTATGCCCCTTTCCTGCTCTCTGTTGCAGCAAAACGAAGAATCAGCAACTTTTCGGGACTTGGCGCGCATTTCAAGAAAAGGTGTAAACAGAGGCTAATTGGGGCATCCCAGTGGATTTCCGCGCAAGGCAGCCCAGACATGCATCATTCATCAGAAGCAAGGCAGTCCCTGGCTTGCATGCCAGTTTTATTTATTTTCTTAGTTAATTTGTTAATTAATTAGGAATTTGTATATTATTTGGACTGTATTATTTTGGACTGTAATATTCTTTTATTCGGGACTGTATTATTTATTCGGACCCTCCGAGCGAGGGTACAACTGTAATAAGTGTGCGTGCGTGTGTTGTATGTCTTCCAACCCCACGTCTTTCTCCCTTTTATTCATCCGCTTTTGATGGTTAGATTAGGGCATGTTTCAATTAGCATACAGTATGACAGCATGTTTGCATCATTCATCTGTTTTGCATGCACCGAGCTCGGCGCATCATACTAACTGCATTGTACTTTCAATTCCAAATTGAATACATGTTAGCTGTAGCATTCCATATGCCATGTTTAGAATAGCCGAGCCTGCTATAGTTGCATTTTTGCATGTGTTGCATTAGGCATTTCTGTATACTTAGGATCATGCATGATTTCTAATGTAGTCTCTTTTTTTGGCTTGGAGTACTCGGTAAGTTTTGTGCTTTAGCATCCTTGCATGCGTGTGAGTGAATGCCATGAATAGCATGCTTACCATGAGGCTACTTGCTTATGTGATATAACTGCTTGAATGCCTGTGGGTGAAGGCTGGGTTATCTGAATTGGAGTAAATCATCAAAATATTTCAAGCCTACCTGCGGGTAGCAAACCATCTTTCAAAAAACGAACATGAAATGTTTTGTTCCAATTCAGGCGATCCAGTCTATACTTGTATGCTGTGCGCATCACATAGTAACCTAGGCTAATAACCGGAATAAGAACTCACAACGTTTTCAAAAATCGATATCATGGTTAGTAGAGGCCGGTCTATGACCGGGCGAGCGGGGGTGCTCATGAAGTGACCTTCTCCAATCGTACCCAAGTTCCCGAGCCGAGGCAACTTTGGTGATGACGGACACGTGGCCTTAGGCAACGAGTCAGGGTTTTCTAAATTTCCCAAAATAAAATATTTAGGTGGCGACTCTGTATCTGGCAAAGTAGTCCATGTTTGGCACTTCTTTCAAAAATCTGTTTTCTCAAAACGATTTACCGGATTTGGACTCTTTGGTTCAGATTTAGAACCGTGACTACAAAATCGAGTCCGAGCTGTAGCGAGGTCCCCCTGCGGGCTTGTTACAGTTTCTGGCGACTCTGCTGGGGATTTAGAGAACTTGACTCGAACTCGTGATATCTGTTTTTGACTACACTTGTGTGTTTCTTTGCATTGCATTTGCATTGGTGCGCCTAGGACACCGTGTTTGCCATCTGCTATTCCTGAACGGTTTGCCGGAGGCTTGTCTTGTCAAGGCATGACCATAAGGCTGACCGGTTGTGGGCTCTGCCAGTATGGGAACACAAACCCCGGTTTTACCGGGGCACCCTCTTTGACCATTCGACCTAGTGCATATTCGGATCCATAGTGACCATTCCAAACTAGGACAGGTTGCTTACCCGTTTATAGGTTGTTTGAAATCGCTCTGTGCGTAGTGAAACCCTAGTTCCTGACAAAATAGGACAGGGAAACCTTACCCCAACATAGGGGTGTTTTTGGCTCTCACTTATCTGTTATGTGCTTTAGAGTGCGTCTCTACAGGAATGCACGTATCAGTATATGAGTTTGGGCATCAGGCCTGCGGGCGTCAGTTCAGTATTATGGGTATCAGGCCTGCGGGCATCAGATCAGCATTTGAGAATCAGTTATCTGCAGGTATCAGATTCAGATTTGGGAACAGTGATTCAGGGATAATAATCAGTGTTTGAGGACAGTGTGTATTCAGCTTATTGACTGTGTGTTGTTATGCCCGGCTGTGTGTCTTGCATTTTATTTTAAGCTGTTATGCCGTCCATTTATCTGCTTATTTATTTCCTTTTCGCTTTATTTATCTTTTGCTAGGTCAGTTCTAGCACAATTGATTCCAACCCAACAGGCATTCCCCAAGCACTTTGGACACGAGGTCGTCGACTCCATCGATCTGAGGATCTAATCGACGGACAGCCGGTGTTCCATTCTCTACCCCCCGTTATCAGAAGAAGGCAGAGAAAGCGTAGTGTATCTGAACAGAGATCACCAGAACAGTGGTTTCCCCTGTTAGTAGACAGTCGGATTGAGATCCCCATCGTTGCTACAGAGCCAAATCTACCAGTAGTTCAGATAGATCAAAACAGTATGGCGGCACCAACAGGAGTTGAGGAGATGATGCGCCAAATGCAAGAAACTATGCGGGCCATGCAGCAGGATGCCGTTCGCCGAGATGAACTCGCTAAGCAACAAGCCGAGATTATGACCCAGCAGGCTGAGTTGATTACCAAACTGCAACAATAGAATACAGCGTCTGCTTCACAACAAATTCCTCCTCCGGCAGGGGCTCCATTACCTGAGCAGACACCTGCTGTTCAGAACGCTCCTCCAAACATCCAGAATACTGTGCCGACTATCCAGAACTTACAAGAGGACACAAACCTCCCAACGGGGCCAGCTCCGCCCCTGCTTCCACCACAACTGTCCAAGGTCCATGCACCCAATCACCCGGACTCTCCCTTCGAGTTCGAGGTTGATCATACAGCTCTGAAATTGAGCAAACTTGAGAAGCTCTTCAAGAAATCCCAAGGGGTCAAGGCTATGCCGGATATCGAAGACGGATATACCGAGGAGGCCGTAACACTCCCCGATAGGTTCAAAATGCCACAAATCGACCGCTTTGACGGGTCCGGCGACCCCATGGTCCATCTCCGACTGTTCGCAGACATCTTGCGGCCGATGGGCCTAACGCGACCACAGAAGCTTTCACTATTCGGTCGAACCCTGTCGGGTGTGGCCTCCAACTGGTACGCAAAATTACAAGATGAAGTGAAAAAGAATTGGGATGAAATGGCTGAGGCCTTTGTCGCGCAATATTCGTACAACACTCAGATCGAGATCACAACCCGTGATCTTGAAACGACGAGGCAAGAGCCCAAGGAAACTTTCTCGGACTTCGTAATCCGATGGAGGGCAAAGGCGTCAATGATAACTTTAAGGCGCACTGACAAAGATCAAATCCGGATGATTGTGCGCAATCTCCACCCAAAGTTGATGCAGAGAATGATTGTAGTCCCCTTTCCTACTTTCGCAGATTTACACGAAATGGGGGTACAAATCGAAGATGCAATGAAACAAGGTCTGTTTGACCACGATAGGGAGCAACCGAGGAGGACTTTCAACCGTAACAACAATGTGGGCCCGAGTGGCGTTGCAAATACAAGAGCCTCGGAAGTTGGTATGGTCACCACCACTCCCCCTCCCCCTCCAAGGCCCATGGCTGCCACACCCTTCTCCGGCACGTCCGGAAGCAACACACAAACCAACAGATTCCAACCTCGGGGCCAAAGAACCTTCACCCCACTATACATGCCCCTGACCAAAGTTCTGGGGATATTGATCAGGAAAAACCATTTGAAACCCCTGGAGCCCAAGCCACTACCGAATCCACTCCCTCCCTCTTATGACTCATCGAAATACTGCGCTTATCACCAACAACACGGTCACGACACCGACCGTTGTTACAGATTGCGTCATGAGGTCTAGGATCTTATTGACAAACAGGTGATCGCACCTCCAGACAAACCCAATGTGACAACCAACCCTCTCCCACCACATAACCAACCTCCCCCTCCTAAAAGAATCAATCTTATCCAAACTTGGGTCGCATCTTACGATCCCAGTATCTATATCACCCCATCCCACCTACCCAAGCCAGAGGTGCTCCTCCCCGATTGCACTGACTTCTTGTGCATGGTGGACATCTCCACAACCCAGCCAGAGCCAATGGTGGTGACCGTCGAAGACGGGGCAGGGTAGATTTTGGAGGAGAATGAGGTTGTTGAATTTGGGACTGGACAGAGTTTTGCTGGGGGAGCTTATGATCCAAGCGAGTATATCCTATCAACGAGCCGAATTGGGCTAGATATAGAATTGCCAGAGACAGGAGAGCTATGCATGATCCGAGGGGATGGATCCGGGCTATGGGCAGATGATTTGACAGCCATAGAGGAGGACTTTGCCAACCTGCAATTTTTCAATGACCAGGAACCGGGGGATGCGTCAATCAATTGGTTCGACAATGAGGAATCGGCGGAGGCCACCGGATGGCTCGAGGATCAACCAGATGTAGTGGGGGAAGCCCAACCAGGACAGAGCCCGGCAGGGGCAGAGATATCAGTTGTGGCTGGAATGGCCGAAAGTCAAGTTGTATCGCCGGAGAGCGCCGGTGCTAAGAATTCCGCTCGAGATTTGGGCATTATGGATACGGGAATTGTTGAACAAACAGCTGTACTGACGCAGCTGGAACGAGAAAAGTTTGAGGATGCTGAGAGAATTAGGAAAGCTAAAGGCCCTGAGGGGACTGGGAGTGCTGCATGCACGAAGATAGAGAATGCTGCGAGCATGTGGACAGGGAATACTGCGAGTGCAACTAAATCGGAGCCAGACAGGTGTCTGTTGAATGCCAGCGGAATGTGGTGGGAAGACGATGACTTATGTCTTGCCCACACAGACGAAGATTGGGCAAGTGGCCAACCGGATGACACTTGGTACCTCGGTGAGGTGGATCACATGACAAGAAGTGGGCGGTACTTTAAACCCCCACACCTAGACCAACCCGAGGCATCCGGGAAGGATAGAGAAGTAGAGAAGCAGAAGGAGAAGCAGATTGAGGAGGAAGCTGTGCTGAAACAGTTAAAGAAGATACAAGCAGACATCTCCATCTGGGGACTGCTAATGGCATCACGAGTACATAGGGAAGCTGTCCTATCTGTTATGGACAAGTCCAAACTCTCCATAGATACCACCCCTGAACAGCTGGTCGGGCTGGTTTTTCCGGGAGGAGGTTCCCCGACATTAACCTTTTCGGACAAGGAACTACCGCCTGAGGGCACAAATCATAACAAACCTCTCTATATTTCCGTGGAATGTAGAGATAAGTGGATACCGGTGGTACTTGTTGATACCGGTTCTGCTATTAATGTCTGCCCGACCAGAACGGCGTATGCAATCGGGTTGAAGCCCGCGGACTTCGTCCCGACCACTCAAGTAATCAGAGCATACGACAATACCAGCAGAGAAGTGATGGGGACTGTTAAAATTCAAACCAAGGTTGGTCCAGGACAGCACAGCATCGAATTTCATATCTTGGACGTTCCCGCAACCTTTAACCTACTTTTGGGGCGACCGTAGTTGCACCAGGTCAAAGCAGTCTCTTCCACTCTACATCAGATGCTAAAGTACCCTCACGGGAAAGGGGTAGCAATCGTTTTTGGGAATTCATCAATCCATCCGCCGCCGGAAGTGTCCACACCCGTCTTGGAGATCGAGCACGGCACGAAGGATGTGTTTCTATCGGGGTTCACTTTGGCCGAGGCTCAAGTGGTGCAGAATGTCATGGCTGTGAATGAGGGTATATACGTTAGTGCTCAATCTATCTACCTCGTGAACAAGCTAAAACATACTCCCGGGATGGGATTAGGGAGAAGTGGCCGAAAGGGCGTCTCAGTGTTGGCCGAAGTGCCACACAACCCTCACGCCTTTGGACTGGGTTATCTGCCCACCAAAGAGGACTGGGTGAGGAAAGGGAATGAAATGGCCAGAAGGGCCAGAGCAAAGAAGGCCGGGAAGCCATTTGAGTTAATGCATAGGCCCATCTGGGGTACCCTAAACGGACGCTTCGTCCGGGAGGGGGAAGATTTTCCATTCTGCGGCTTCCTGGAACCATGGCTAAACGCGGAGGGGAAGCGCGTACCTGGTTTTGAAATCTTCTTCGACATACAATTATCTGGGGATGACGTTGCCGAAGCGCAGACAGACCCACCAACTGAGGTTGAGCAATGTGAAGCAGTGGAGCCTGAGAGCACAGAGCTTGAAATAGGGGTAGCACTGGCGTGTCTACTATCAGATCCTCCGATCGACCAAGAGTGCTTGGGGGATAACTCTTCGGTTTCTATGATTGGAGATGAAATAGCTGCGGGCTTTCCGGCGCCGATTTTGGATGCATCTATCGCACCTTCTCTCATCTGGCAATATGAAGAAGGCTTTTTCTCTAGCAGTTCCGGGTCAGGTAGTGAGCCGGAATCTGATTCTACCGAATCTTCTGCGTCGGAATCAGATTCCAGCTCGACTGAGTCTGAGTCCGGTATTCCTGGGGGTGATAACCCGGATGCCACAGTCCTGTCTAGGTCGTCATTTTCATTTTCTTTTGAGTCTGTTGTAACAGAGGAATCAGACGGCTTGGAAGTATTTAATGAAAACGATGTGGATGTGGTTTCTGAGTATTTTTCTGTGCCTTTGATTTATTGCTTAAATCAGGATTTTCAAAATTTTGATGAAAACGACGAGGAAGAAATTCCTCCGGTTTTGCAACGATTAATTGATCAAGAGCAGGAAAGATTTGTTAAACCTTTAATGGATGAAATCACTACTGTGAATGTTGGTACTGAGAAGGACCCGCGGCTGGTCCAGATCGGGTCCACGTTGTCTTCCGAGGAACGCGAGCGCTTAGTCGCTTTATTAAAAGATTTCAAAGATGTTTTCGCGTGGTCCTACGAAGACATGCCTGGAATCGATCCTGAGATTGTACAGCACCGGATCCCTCTTGATCCCGAGGCCCGACCTGTCAAACAGAAGCTCAGAAGGATCCGCCCGGACTGGGCCCTCAAGATCAAAGAAGAGGTCGCCAAGCAAATTGACGCAGGCTTCCTGCTAGTATCAGAATACCCAACTTGGTTGGCCAACATTGTTCCGGTGCCAAAGAAGGATGGCAGAATTCGGGTCTGTGTAGACTTCAGAGATTTGAACAGGGCCAGTCCGAAGGATGACTTTCCTTTGCCGCACATTGATGAATTGGTAGATTTCACGGCAGGGCACGCCTTGCTTTCCATTCATGGATGGCTTTTCAGGCTATAATCAGATAGTAATGGCCCCCGAAGACCGGGAGAAGACTGCGTTCACTACCCC
Organism: Camellia sinensis; assembly: GCF_055761805.1. Taxonomy (NCBI): domain Eukaryota; kingdom Viridiplantae; phylum Streptophyta; class Magnoliopsida; order Ericales; family Theaceae; genus Camellia; species Camellia sinensis. The sequence goes on along the minus strand of NC_138969.1, from coordinate 139,508,970 downwards.
GTGGGGTACATATTGTTATAGAGTGATGCCATTTGGGTTGAAAAATGCCGGAGCTACTTATCAGCGGGCAGCAACTACAATATTGCATGATATGATCCATAAAGAGGTCGAGGTGTATGTGGACGACATGATTGTCAAGTCCAAAGAAAGAGAGGGCCACTACACCGCCTTACAAAAATTCTTTCAAAGGATCAGTGAGTTTCGGCTGCGGTTGAATCCCCAGAAGTACACGTTTGGTGTTACAGCAGGGAAGATGCTAGGGTTTCTGATTATGCAAAGGGGCATCGAGGTCGACCCTTCCAAAATCAAGGCCATCTTAGAATTGCCACCACCAAGGACTGAAAAGGAGGTGCGAGGCTTTCTGGGTAAAGTGCAATTCATAAGACGGTTTATTTCTAAATTAACCCTGACTTGTGAACCACTTTTTGGCCTCCTGAAGAAAGGAAAGAAATTCCAATGGGACGGCCGATGTCAAGCAGCTTTTGAACAGATCAAAGAATATCTATAGAACCCACCCGTGTTGTCACCACCAGAGCCGGGGAGGCCGTTGATATTGTACCTCTCGGTAACAGAGACTACCATGGGCTGCATGCTCGTGCAGGAGTCGGAAGACGAAGTAGAAAGGGCCATATACTATCTGAGCAAAAAGATGCTGGATTACGAGACCCGCTATACACCGCTGGAGAAGGCTTGTTTGGCCTTGGTATGGGCTACCAGGAAGCTGCGGCACTACCTGTTAGCTCACTCTGTAATGTTGGTTTCACGTTTGGATCCCATCAAATATCTTTTCGAGAAACCAGCACTTACGGGTAGGCTAGCTCGTTGGCTGCTGTTGCTCTCCGAATTTGATTTGAAGTATGTAACGCGTAAGTCAGTGAAAGGAAGAGCGGTAGCAGAGTTCCTTGCCGACCACCCGGTTGAGGGGGATGAAGCGGTCGAGTACCTATTCCCAGATGAAGCCATTCTGCATGTTGAAAATGAAACTTGGACGATGTACTTTGACGGAGCGTCAAACCAGTATGGGTATGGGATAGGGGTGTTGCTGATAGCGCCCGACGATTCCCGTATCCCTTTAGCATTCAAGCTCTGGTTCAAAGTCTCGAATAATGAAGCAGAGTATGAGGCATGTATTGCTGGCCTGGAAGCAGCCCTAGAACTAGGGGCAAGACGGTTGGACGTCATTGGGGACTCAAACCTTGTTGTGTCTCAAGCAAAGGGAGACTGGAAAGTCAAGGAGGAAAGGATGATAATTTACCACCAGACCTTGGATTTGTTAATTCCTCGGTTTGAGAAGCTAAATTTCACCCACCTCGTAAGAGAGAATAACAGGTTCGCAGATTCACTGGCAACTCTATCGTCCATGATAGACATCCCGTCCGGAGTCCGAATGCGTCCAGTCATTATTGATCAGAAGTTCGCGCCAGCATACGAGTCAATTTCCGCCATAGATGAGGTTCAAGACGACAACCCCTGGTATTACGACAGCTGGAACTTCTTGGAAAAGGAGACATATCCACTAGGGGCAAATGCCAAGGATAAGAGGGCCATCAGAAGAATGGCTGCTCAGTTTATCATCTGCGGGGGTAAGCTGTACAAAAGGGGTCATCTGGGAATGCATAAGTTCTGTGTAGAAGCTGAAGAGTCAAAGCGCCTGATGGAGGCCATCCATGGGGGGGAATGCGGTGCACACATGAATGGGGTAATGCTGGCTAGAAAGATCCTCAGACAGGGCTACTACTGGTCAACCATGGAGGAGGATTGTATTAGTTTTGTTCGGCGATGCCACAAATGTCAAATTCATGCAAACCGCATGAACATTCCGCTGTCAAAGCTGTACAACATGACTTCGCCATGGCCTTTTTCAGTTTGGGGAATTGATGTGATCGGAGCTGTTACCCCGAAGGGGTCAAACGGGCATGAGTTTATCCTAGTAGCGATAGATTATGTCACAAAGTGGGTCGAGGCCCAATCATACGCGGTGTTGAAGGCGTCGCACGTCGCAAAGTTCATCAGGAACAACATCATCTGTCGCTACGGGGTGCCAAACGAGATAATTTCAGATAATGGTTCCCACTTCAAGAAGGAAGTGATAGACTTGTTGGAAAAATACAATGTGACTTTCCATAAGTCATCTACATACCGGCCGCAAACCAACGGAGTGGTCGAGGCCGCCAACAAGAATATCAAACATATACTGCAGAAGATGGTGGGAACCTATCGGGATTGGCCAGACAAGCTGCCATTTGCTCTGTGGGGCTACAGGACTTCAATCAGGACTTCTACTGGAGCAACTCCGTATTCATTGGTCTATGGAATGAAGGCTGTTCTACCCATCGAGATTGAGGTTCCGTCGTTACGAGTATTGGCTGAGTGCCAAATAGCCGAAGCAGACTGGCAGCAGAGCAGATTTGAGGAACTCATGCTCTTTGATGAAAGAAGACTGAAAGCACTGTACCACATTCAAGGCTATCAACGCAGAATTGCCCGGGCTTTCAACAAGAAGGTTAAGTCCAGGAATCTGAAAGAAGGAGATTTGGTGCTCAAAGACAACCGAGCTCCCATCCACGACCCAAGGGGCAAGTTCAAACCCAATTGGACTGGTCCTTACATCATCAAAGCTATCTGGTCAGGTGGAGCTGTGGTTATGATGGATCTAGATGGCTTGGAGTTCTCACAACCGATCAATATGGACAAGTTGAAGAAATACTATCCTTGAGAGGCTCGCTAGGCCGAAAACCCGAAAGGGCGACCTAGGCAAAAGTTAGAGCACAAAAATTGGAAATATAAAAACTGAGCTCGCAAGGTTGAAAACCCGCAAAGGGCGGCCTTGGCAAAAGTTAGAGCGCAAAAGGAGAGTGAAAATACTCGAGTGAACCTTATCCTGAACTACGTAAGGCTTGATTCCCATCTTTGGGATACGTAGGCAGCTTCACATTGAAGTTCAGCCATAAACTCTTCCCCGATCAACTCTTTCCATTTTGATCATCTCAGTCATCTTTATCCATCAACATTTATCGCGATCTCCGGTACAGTGCTGTTCAGACTAGGGGAAACTTTCCGTTGCCGCGGCGGTGCAAAGTTACTCAGACTAGGGGCAACTTTCCGTTGCCATGCAGTGCCGCATTGTTCTTCAGACTAGGGGCAACTTTCCAGTTGCAGGGATCCGGGGTTGTGCACCTCAGTGACAGATCTCAGGCGTGTCCAGTTCTGATCCACATCGAAAATGGTTTTAACAAGTTTTAATAAAAGTTGACTTTGTTCAAATTAATCTTTTTACAACTAAGACCATTTTTGGACCAAAGGCGGAAAATTTTCAGTACCACAACTTTCAATTTCATTGATTTCAAAATAGAGTTCTCCTGCTCTTGCATACAATTGAGGTTGCTTTTTAGTACATTCATAAAGAAAACTTGAAAATTCTAAATAAGCAATAAATTTGGGGCACAGTTGAGTCAAGTATCTCCGTGCCCCCTCCCAGAGCTGGTCGAAGCATCTGATGCCAAGCTAGGCCCAACCTGTGCCTCCTCGTTGAGCCAATCCAAGCACTCATCAGACAAAGTGCAACTGAAAGTGGGAGCAGGGGCCAGCAGCTCTCTAGTCCTCCATGCTGTGGCATATCGTGCAAGCTGTGCACCCCGAACCGGGAAAGCGGCTGGGTACTCAATCCCCTCCGGTGGGCAGGTCTGATCATGACCAAACTGACGCAGGAACCGGAACGGAAAATAGAATACGTAGTGGGTTAGACCAATCAACTGTATCCCAGTCAGCCGGGACATACTATAGCTCATTGCCGGGAGGTTGAGCCAAGGACAACGCCAAGCAATGTGGTCTGCGGATAAATTGCACATCCACTCAAACCACCACCTTTCGTCAAGAGCATTGACTAGGCGCTGCCGAAAGAAGTAGCCTCGAGCTGAATAGGCCGGGCAAGAGTCCACAACCTGCAACTTGTCCATTAACCATACCTAGGGGAGGGATGGAAAATGAGAGAATAAAGAATAGAGAGATGAACGATGAGAGAAAAGTAAAGACAAGGGTTTTGTGAGAAAAATCGAGCCCGAGAGCCGAGTGACGTGAGCAAATATATATGTAAGGATGGGTGGGAAACATTACCTGCAATACCAGTGGACTCCCAGTGAACCTAGTCGTTTCCCGGCGATAGATAGAGTCTAAGCCCATCAGTGTCTCAGCCAAGGTCATGGAAATACAACTCTTTTCTTCTCTCAAGCCTTGGGCAACTTCGATCAGATGGATGCTAGCTCCGCCAAAGCCCGAGGAAAGCAGAAAGTGAGATAACAAACACAAGCAGAGGGCGTGTTGCCAGAAAGCTTGCCAATAATGGTTGCTGCGGTCACCGGCGTCGGAAAAACGATGCATCAAGCCGAGGATGTCCAGTTCCCCACTGTAGATCAGAGATCGAGCATCATGCGCCGTGAGCCCACACATCCGCCCTAAAGCCTGGGCGTGGCCAAAGCGGAGCTGGGGCAAGATCACTTCAGAACGTTCATACTCCATCAAAACCTGAAAATCTTCGAAAGTGGGACATACCTCTTGGCCGCCGAAGCTAAAAACGTGCGTCACTGGGTTCCAGAACCTTGCCGCGGCATGGAGGAAAGGGAGATGTAGCGGAGTACGGCTCAGCGTGAATAGTGCATTCAAGCCAAAACCCCGGAAGTTCAGCTTTTCCGAGCCATCTAAAGAAGAGATCCAAGATGTGAGATTTTCTGCAAGAAATGCCTCCATTTTTGTGCAAAACTAAGATGAAATGAATGTTCCCGAAGTTGAGGCTTTTATAGAAGGAAAAACACTATTCATGGGGACACGTGTCAAAAACTAGGTGGCTGCAGGAACAAGTGGCCGGCCGGCCACCTTTTCTGGCTGGCCGGCCATTCTCTTTTTCAAAAACTGGCCGGCCTGCTCCCACTCTCCATGAAATTGGCCGGCCGGCTCCCCAAGGTGGCCGGCAATGCTTCAGTGTCTCTCCTTGGCCCTGTTTTACCCTTCGAAGGAAAGTTTCAAGCATTTCCATGCAACGGGAGACTCAAAGGCCTTCATCTCCCTCCATTTCGGATGCGTTCCGGTGCCCAGATCGTCCGAAGTACACTCGAGTTGTTGTTTTATTCATCGAGTTGTTGTTTTGCTTATCGAGTTGTTTGTCGAGCGGACGTGTTTTGCGTTTTTGAGTCATTGCGCTCTGTTTAAGCAATCTTTGTTTAAGTCTTATTTACTTACGTTGTCAACACTATTGTATTTTGTTTATCGAGTTGTAAACTTGCTAAAGGTTCTGTTATATCTTAGTGAGTTGAGTTGCTTAATTTGTTGCGTCGGTTCACTACCTGACCTGGTGGTTACACAATGCATTCCCATTCAATTTCATTTCTGTGCAAAATAAAATGATGTGATACGATGCTAAAAGTTTAAAACATAAACACCTTTTCAAAAAGCTGTTTCATTTCATCATGTTTTACAACGAACAAAGGTACAAGTTTTACAGAAAATAAAACTGCCTAACAATGTATAAAGTGCTACAAACTACTAGCAAAAAGAAAAATAAAGCAGGAAACGGCAGCATCATTGCCCTCGGGAGCGGGAATGAGAAGCACTCCTCATCCTCTTCTGCGGGACAGCCTCTGCACCGTCATCATCATCTGGGTCAGAGTTGTCATCCTCAGGATCCCCCTCAGCCTCGTCCCCACTCCCAGAGCCAAGACCGGAGCCCTCCTCCTCAGCAGATGTCTCTGACTGACGATCTGTGGCCTCCTCCTCCTCCTCCTCCTCATCAGGCTCCGCCTCTACAATGTGAGCCCTGTGTCTGCGGACAGGCCCTCCTCGAGCTCCTCGAAAAGGCCTAGATGGCCCAGCTCCTCGGAAAGGTCGGGATGGCCCAGCTCCCTGAAAAGGCCCGGATGACCCAACTCCGTGAAATGGCCCAGATGGCTCAGCTCCCCAAGGAGGCCCAGGTGGCCTGGTCTGCGGCTGACCGGACCATGAAGGCATCTGAAAATAAAGAGTTCAATTCAAATACATCAGTCCAAATATATACATCAGATGCAGATACAAGCAAAGACTACGTAAAGTGGGTACATGTAAAATACAGTGTACAAGTGGGGTGTGTGTCAGATATGCTCTACATAAGTAGTCTATCGATGCAGTAGAAGTTAGCATGTCATCAGAAGTATGATAAATGCCAGAAAACTGAAGGGTACCTGAATACCCGCGACAGACAATTGTGCCTCCCTCCGCAGGACCATCCCCTCAAGTGAGGCTACCATCTCGAGCACCTGATCCATATACTCAACAGGGGGCTGCAGATGCAAAGGCAAGGGTGTCAGTAAAGAAATGAACGCCCAAATATCTGAGTAATGAACCAAAGCTGTAAAACATACCGGTGGCGAGTCGGGGTCTCTGACATATCGATGACCGGGCATCGGAGGCTCTATCGGGATCGGGATCGGAGAGGTAGTCCCATACTGCCACCCCATCAACTCAGTCGGCATGTCTGGCCATCTAGGATGAGGATAAGTAGGCGAAATCGGAGGAACCGGTCTACCCCCACCTCTAGATGTACCAGCCCCGCTGGTGGAAGGAACGTCTGCAGCCCGAGCCCGGGCCTGACCCGAGGATGACATACCAGCAGGCCTCGTCATCGGGGTACGAGCTCCAGTCAATGGGGGCATCAAATATGTATGACGGTAAGTGCCGTAATCCCCCTCCTCGAGGTATAGTAAAGCATCGCTACCCAGCATAGCGCCGACTACCTCTGAGAAAGAGAGCCTGTCAGCAGTCCGCATACTGACTGGGGGTACTGCGGGAAGATCCTGAGAAAGATACCCCCATACCTGACGCAGAAAGCGTTCCCCCAGAAACCATGCCCTGCCAACCGGCCCTTCAAGCAGGACCCTATACTGGGAGACGCTCGATCCTCCGGGATACTGGAATCGGAGACCATCACCCAGGGGCGCCCAGGGCTGCCATATGATCTGCGGATGACAAATGCATAAACCAATCAGAAATCGGGAATGTACAGAGCAAATTAAAGATGAAAATGAAAGGAACTGAAGGTTCTGAAGTACCTCCGACTGTCGCACGGTGTCAAAATACTGTCGCAAGTAAAGGAGAGACTCTCGGCGTCTCAGCCGGTGCGCGCCCTCGAATACCAACGAATATGGGGTCATGGGAGAGGCTGCCACCTCCAACTCTGGGGCTAATGCTGGGAAGTATACATAGACCCATAGCTGAGAAAAGCAGTGCAGAATGTGAGTACGAAATGCTGAGAGCAAAATACAGACTCTAAAAGTGCGCTGTGTGTGTGCGATGTACAAGTAATGAAGAGCAGAAATGTAAATCAAGGGGACAGAAAAGTACCTCCCAGGCTCTCCAGTAGCCACCAAGCAAATCGCCCCGCCCGCGAGAGGTCGCGCTCATATAAAAGTAAAGGGTAGCCAGGCCGGCGCCACCCCAGTCATATCTACTGACCTGTGATAGGTCAACCAGAGCGCTCAGCAGATATAACCCGACTGTGTTCCCTCTATCGGCGAACAGGGTAGTCCCGAAGAGGAACATCAAAAAGCCACGGGCATACTGTGCTGCCTCCTCAGGAGTCTCGGGCACCATCTCCGCCCGCCGAAAGTGGGAAGAGAACCAAGTGTATCGGACTCTCCCAGAAACCCTGTCAACAGGCGGGCGAGCCCCCAATAGATACATCCAGGCAGCCTCCCACTCGCCCATGTCCTCATCATATGGGATCGCCCAGCCTCCCACATCAAGGCCGGTCAACACAGCAAAGTCCAAGGGCGTCATGGTCATGTCTTCAGTGGCAGAGAAATGAAAGGAGTTGGTGGTGTCCCACCATCTCTCTACCAAGGCTGCCATCAGTGCTCTCCTGGCAGTACAACGTGATAATCCAGTGCAGAAGGTCCCGAATCCTGCCAAGTCCACTAAATCCCGGACAGCCTCCGGGAGCTCACCATACCATTCTCGCGCGGTGATGGAGCCATAACCCCGCACACTGCGAGAACCGACCTGCATTCAGAATGAATACATGTGTCAATAATGAAATAAAAGGGCTGTGTGCCAATGAAATAAAAGGGCTGTGTGCCGATGAAATGAAATGGGCTGTGTGCCGATGAAATGAAAAGGGCTGTGTGCCAATGAAATGAACTGGGCTGTGTGCCAATGAAATGAAATGGGCTGTGTGCCGATGAAGTAAAATAAGCTGCATGCAAATAAAATGAACTGTGTGTTCAAGAGTAAAGTGTATCAACTGTGTGTTCAGTATAAGCTACGTGTAATCTGGGCTGCGTGTTCAGAAAATTTAAAGTTTGGGCTGCGTGTTCAACTTTCAATCAGTGTGGGCTGCGCGTTCACTATTCTAATCTGGGCTGCGTGTTCAGAAAATTTAAAGTTTGGGCTGCGTGTTCAACTTTCAATCAGTGAGGGCTGCGTGTTCACTATTCTAATCTGGGCTGCGTGTTCAGAAAATTTAAAGTTTGGGCTGCGTGTTCAACTTTCAATCAGTGTGGGCTGCGTGTTCACTATTCTAATCTGGGCTGCGTGTTCAGAAAATTTAAGTTTGGGCTGCGTGTTCAACTTTCAATCAGTGTGGGCTGCGTGTTCACTATTTAATCTGGGCTGCGTGTTCAGAAAATTTGAAGTTTGGGCTGCGTGTTCAACTTTCTATCAGTGTGGGCTGCGTGTTCACTATTTAATCTGGGCTGCGTGTTCAGAAAATTTAAAGTTTGGGCTGCGTGTTCAACTTTCTATCAGTGTGGGCTGCGTGTTCACCATTTACTCTGGGCTGCGTGTTCAGAAAATTTGAAGTGTGGGCTGCGTGTTCACTGTCTAATCTGGGCTGCGTGTTCAGAGAATTTAAAGTTTGGGCTGCGTGTTCAAATTTCAACTAGCGTGGGCTGCGTGTTCACTACTCTAATCTGGGCTGCGTGTTCAGAAAATTTAAAGTTTGTACTGCGTGTTCAAATTTCAACTAGTGTGGGTTGCGTGTTCACTATCTAATCTGGGCTGTGTGTTCGACAAATCAGTGTTTGAGCCGTGTGTTCGCCTCTTAACTAATGTGTACTGTACGTTCGCAATTAATTAATGAGCCGAGTGTTCAGAAATTCGAGTGTTGAAACTACATGTTCAGGATGCAAGCAAAGTACTATGTCATAAGCTAAACTGCGTGTTCAAGCATGGCAAAGGTGCGAAATCTATGAAAGATACAGAAAATGAAGTAAATACCTCTCGGGCCTCATGAGAGAGGTGATGCTCCGGCTCTCAGAGAAGCAGATCCCCGGGTGCTCGCTCGTCAAAGCTAGTGAAGTGACGGAAAACGGCGCGCGGAAGAACATGTGCTGGAGGATTGTACCTCCCAGGAATAAAAGGTCGGGTCCTCGGGGGTAGGGTCATGGGATCAAAATCATCTCCGGCACCTGGAAAACCTCCGCCGTGGGAGGAATTACCCGCCATTTTCAGAAGATCTGCAAAGGGAGCAAAAATGAGCGAAAATGAGCCGAAATTGGAAAAAGTCAACAAAAGTCAACTCTCGGGAAACGAAAAAGTCAACAAAAGTCAACTCCCGAGAAAATCTTCCAAATATTGAGACAAACTTACCACAAGTGGCGAAAATGCGAAAAGAAGCTCCGAAACCGAAATTTAATCGCTTCAAAGTGCTTGAAACTGAATATTTTTGCGAAAACAATTTGCGCGGGGCGTTGGAAAACGCGTGTGGAACTCAGATCTGAAGAAGAAAGTGGTATAGGAGGCAAGAAAGGAGAAGGTCTCGGCTGCCTTATACAGGCCCCAAGTCTTGGATTGAAGGAGCATCAAAAAGGAGGTGAAAATACCAAAATGCCCTCGGATTTGGGCATATGGCCGGCCGGCCACATTTACTAGCCGGCCAGCCATTTCCTTTTTGGAAAACCGGCCGGCCAGCCTTTTACTTTATGGAAAACCAGCCGGCCACCTCCCCCCTCCCATATAACCGGCCGGCCATGTCCCTCACAGGCTCACCTAGCTCCCTGCAAATTTTGAGGAAGATCGGAGTTCCCGGGACCTGAAAAAGTTCAAGAAAAGTACACTTCCGGTCGCGAAATGATCCGCCGGGACTTCAGCTTCAAGTTCTGACATATGTCTCATCATCATTCATCGAAATCGAAGTGTATCCTTTTTGAATGAGTTGTAGCCTTTCCGGGAAACGGATCGGAGGCCGTGATCGAGTTGCCTTCGCCGAAACACGTATTTCCGTGCTCGTTACTTCATGACAAATGAACACTCTGATTTATGCTCGTTTTGCGCTATCTTGCACATAACTCGCATTCTCATGAGCATACTTACATTATTATGTATATTTCTTGACATTGCCACACCTCTATGCTTGAGCATGCGTTGTCACGCACGTTCCATTCCTACATCGCGATGCATTCACTCACCGGCACTGCGTGTGTCAAACTTCCAGAGTCACATTGGATATATGTTGGTAGCATATTGTACTTGTTGCAATTTCTCTCTTTTGCAGGCACGATATTGTATGTACGGTTCATTTGAGGCTGGTGCAACCAGACTAATCGCGCAGGTATCGTATCTTCTCCGTGTGAGATGTGGCGGCGATTGAATAATCCTCCGCATTCTTAACTGCATGAATTGTAGTTGTTGCTTTGCATTCTTGCTTAAAACTGTTGCATCTATTTGCGAATATTTGCCTCGTTACAGCTTGCTGCATTTGCATGATCATTGAGTTATGTTCGGCTTCTTGCATATCATTTGCATTTTGCCCCTGCCTGCGGGCATGCCTGCGGGCACATCTTTGTTTATCTTGTGTGTTTGTCTAAGTCTTCGGCCTTGTCAAAAATGGGTCGTCTCTGGGCTTTGACATTCACTCCCGTCACTTGTGACTTCCGAGTTCTGTCAAAGAGGGGCAACTGTAGACACCCCATTTTTGACCGACCTTAAGACTCAGACGTCACCGATTGAGCGCTTGGTAATATTACATAATGTGCTCGTTCATAAGTTTCAGAGTCGCGGCCGTGAGCCCTGCCTCCGGACTCCCGAACCCTCTTTTGTGCTTTGCCTCGGTTTGCGAACCAGGCTCGGTTTTCGCTATTTCTTTTCCTGAGGGAAGGGAGAGGTCCCGTAGACCATCTCTCAATGTTCGTAGGCTACATTTGGTGGCCGTAGGCCATTTTGCCCATTTCGGAGCCCGGTTCCCGGTTTTCGGAATCGTTGGCCGTGTGCCTCGGTTTGGGACCGCCTAACCATCTCCGTTTGCCCCGGTTTTTGGCATACATCCTATTTTCTCCCTTTTGAGGGACACTGGGGTCTGGGAAACCCACTTCGTGGCCGAATGCCACTTTCGGTGCTTAACAGCCCATTTTCGGGACCTCGAACTGCGCGTTTTGGTCCCCAAGCATTCGTTTTGCGACGGTTTTCGTTCATTTTTGGCAGGTACCTCTGTTTTATCACTAGGAAGGTCACTGAAGGGTGAGAGGCCAGTAATTGTTGCAGCAACCAGTTATACATCCTTCGACGCCCTCCGGCGCCCGTTTTTCGCACTTCCGGACTAATGTTGAACACCTTAGAGCCACTTTCTTGAACTTTCAACCACATATTTGTGATGTACACACTTGGGAGCACCCTAAAAGTTGGTGGCCGGCCACTAATGCTGCTTGACCCTTTTGACCCCCTCCTTCCGGGCTAATGTTGAACACCTTAGAGCCATTTTCTTCAAACCCAAACCACTTGGTTGTGATGAGCACACTTGGGAGGACCCTAATATGTGGTGGCCGGCCACTAATTCTCATTGACCGTTTTGACCCCTAGCCGGCTGGCTAGGGGAGGTGGCCGGCCGGCCACATGGAACAAAAGTAACTGGCCGGCCGTGTTCCTTGCACTGTGCACTTTACAGCTGTGGAGCTTTATCCCCCAGAAAATATCAATGTCCGGGGGATATTTTGTGGGGGAAAGTTGCCCTCCTTTTCCCCCACCTTTACAACCCCTTTTTGGCCCTTATAACAAGCAAGCTATATCATATGTTGGGGTTAGAAAAATTGGCTTGAAGCTTCCATAGACAAAATCCCTCTCTATACCTCTCATTTCCTTGAAAACTTCTAAGTCCCTAATCACCATTTCTTCTACACAACCAAGCTCTACCATCACCACTTCATTTCTAGCAACAAGGAGGGCTTCTCAAAGGCTAAAAGAGCTGCAAATTGATCCAAGAAGCAACAAAAGCTTTAGTCTTCAAGGGTGAGTAACATTTCTCCTCTTTGACCCTTTTTCTTGATCCATTTGTAAGCCCCATATGCTTTTTGTTTCAAGCTCCGGGCCTAACTGAAAGGGGCCATCTTTTGAGCTCATTTTCACTTTTCATTAAGGGCTCAACCCTGTTTGAGCCCTCCATGATACACTTGCTTCATTGATCCTCTTATATGTCATAATCTTTCATGCTATTTTTGGCCCATGAGTAATCTGTTTTTGAGCATGTTGTAAACTAATATTAGGCTTATTTTGAGCCCCTCTTCAACATTGAAGAAGGGCTCAACACCATTTGGGACTTCCATGTTGTACTTACCTTTATACTCCCCTTTTGGTCCCATTTTTGCATGCAATGGCAGCCTACCATGCTTTTGTTTTTGGCCGTTTTACAGTTCTGAAAAAGTGCTTATTTTGGTCCATTCTTCATGTTTTGTTTAGGGTCTTTCATGGTTTGGGACCTCCATAAGCCACTTCATGTTATATCTCACTTTCGGTCCGTTTTCTTGCATGTTTTGTTAGCCTACCATGCTTTTGTTTTTGGCCATTTTATAGTTCTAGAAATAGTCTTGTTTTGGCCCATTCTACATGTTTCATTAAGGGTCTTTGGCCGTTTGTGGATTATTTTGCATACCTCATGTTATAGCCTCTTTTGAGCCTTATTTTGCATTGCATTTCTAGCATATTTTTATACTGTTTTGGCCATTTTACAGTTCTGTAAATATGCTTATTTTTGGTCCCTTTTCAATGTTGTAGAAGGGAATTTTTCAGTTTGGGCATTGCATATGCCACTTGCCTCTTTGGCCACCTTTTGGTCCGTTTTCTTGCATGTTTTGTTAGCCTACCATGATTTTGTTTTTAAGGTTTTTACAGTTCTGTTAAAGTGCTTATTTTTTATCCCTCTTCAATGTTGTTGAAGGGTCCTAACCTGTTCTAGGACAGTAGCTATGAGTTGCTTCTTAATCTCATGTTTATTCCCCATTTTTGCATGCTTGTTTTGACCTGTTTTTGTCCACTGTTTGGCCATGCTATAAACTGGAAAAGTTCTTATTTTGGGACTGCCTTGCTTCTGTATTTACATTCCATGTGCCAAATATGCATGTTCGGCATAGCTATAGGCCATTTCGGGTGCCATAATCTATGTTTCGGGACTATTCCATGCATTTGGTGTCATTTCGTCTCATTTCGGGACTGTTTTACCCCATATTTCATTGCTGAAAATCCATTACCATGTTTGCATATCATTTACCATGCCTTACATCGCATTCTGTCATCGCCTCGGTTTAAGTGCCCGTGTGCACGCATTTCGAGGCACTTCATTTTCATCCACCGGCATCCTATGTGAGTGTGGCTGAGGCTCACTCATGTTGGTATAAGCCCATATAATATTTTCATGTCATTACATCGCATTCTGTCATTGCCTCGGTTTGCGTGCCCGTGTGCACGCATTTCGAGGCACTTCATTTTCATCCACCGGCATCCTATGTGAGTGTGGCTGAGGCTCACTCATGTTGGTATAAGCCCATATAATATTTTCATGTCATTACATCGCATTCTGTCATTGCCTCGGTTTGCGTGCCCGTGTGCACGCATTTCGAGGCACTTCATTTTCATCCACCGGCATCCTATATGAGTGTGGCTGAGGCTCACTCATGTTGGTATAAGCCCATATCATGTTTTCATATCTTAGATCGCATTCATGCATTGTCTCGGTTTGCGTGCCCGTGTGCACGCATTTCGAGGCATTTCATTTTCATAGCATAGTGCATACTAGGTTGTATCTTAGATCGCATTCATGCATTTCCTCAGTTTGCGTGCCCATGTGCACGCATTTCGAGGCATGTCATTCCATAGCATTGTGTATGTTAGGATTGTACCTTAGTCACATTTCATGCATGTCATGCATATTGCATCGTGTTCGGGATAGGAGTTAGTCCGGGCACGGGAAACGAGGTGCATTTCGTACTCCGAGTGACGGAATGTGTCTCAATTCCCCAGTCACCGACACTCCGGATCATCCATGATGGAGTTAGGTTTTGTTGTGTTTACATGTGCATTCATCCTACATTAAACTGTGCAATTCGATTCCTCGGCCATCATACATCGATATGCGTGATTGGTGGCACGAGGATCGAGGCATGCATATATCTGTGCAAATACATTGCTATGCCCCTTTCCTGCTCTTTGTTGCAGCAAAACGAAGAATCAGCAACTTTTCGGGACTTGGCGCGCATTTCAAGAAAAGGTGTAAACAGAGGCTAATTGGGGCATCCCAGTGGATTTCCGCGCAAGGCAGCCCAGACATGCATCATTCATCAGAAGCAAGGCAATCCCTGGCTTGCATGCCATTTTTATTTATTTTCTTAGTTAATTTGTTAATTAATTAGGAATTTGTATATTATTTGGACTGTATTATTTTGGACTGTAATATTCTTTTATTCGGGACTGTATTATTTATTCGGACCCTCCGAGCGAGGGTACAACTGTAATAAGTGTGCGTGCGTGTGTTGTATGTCTTCCAACCCCACGTCTTTCTCCCTTTTATTCATCCGCTTTTGATGGTTAGATTAGGGCATGTTTCAATTAGCATACAGTATGACAGCATGTTTGCATCATTCATCTGTTTTGCATGCACCGAGCTCGGCGCATCATACTAACTGCATTGTACTTTCAATTCCAAATTGAATACATGTTAGCTGTAGCATTCCATATGCCATGTTTAGAATAGCCGAGCCTGCTATAGTTGCATTTTTGCATGTGTTGCATTAGGCATTTCTGTATACTTAGGATCATGCATGATTTCTAATGTAGTCTCTTTTTTTGGCTTGGAGTACTCGGTAAGTTTTGTGCTTTAGCATCCTTGCATGCGTGTGAGTGAATGCCATGAATAGCATGCTTACCATGAGGCTACTTGCTTATGTGATATAACTGCTTGAATGCCTGTGGGTGAAGGCTGGGTTATCTGAATTGGAGTAAATCATCAAAATATTTCAAGCCTACCTACGGGTAGCAAACCATCTTTCAAAAAACGAACATGAAATGTTTTGTTCCAATTCAGGCGATCCAGTCTATACTTGTATGCTGTGCGCATCACATAGTAACCTAGGCTAATAACCGGAATAAGAACTCACAACGTTTTCAAAAATTGATATCATGGTTAGTAGAGGCCGGTCTATGACCGGGCGAGCGGGGGTGCTCATGAAGTGACCTTCCCCAATCGTACCCAAGTTCCCGAGCCGAGGCAACTTTGGTGATGACGGACACGTGGCCTTAGGCAACGAGTCAGGGTTTCCTAAATTTCCCAAAATAAAATATTTAGGTGGCGACTCTGTATCTGGCAAAGCAGTCCATGTTTGGCACTTCTTTCAAAAATCTGTTTTCTCAAAACGATTTGCCGGATTTGGACTCTTTGGTTCAGATTTAGAACCGTGACTACAAAATCGAGTCCGAGCTGTAGCGAGGTCCCCCTGCGGGCTTGTTACACCAACTACCATTACAATTCTGTTATCATCTGGCCAATAAGTCTTCCAAGACTTGCTAAATGTCACTGGTGTTTCTCAGTCCCAACCGACAGGCTCTCTGCCTTGTTTGGAGTCATTCGACACTCTCTATTCTTTCGTGAAGGTCATTTGCCCATCTCTTGTCTCTTCGTGATGATGTGTTAATCGCTAAAAGTGGTTTGAGTTCATCACCTCTGTTCTTTTTTTGGTTGTGTCTGTCTTCGTCTTTCTAAAAAAAAAAAAAGGTTCATGAATTGTTAAGACTTTATTTTCTTAGTGGTCATTGTGTTTGTATTTCTCCACCTTTCGGGTTTGTGATTAACACTAGTTTTGTTGAGGGTTCGATAGTACAGTATCTATGGCAGATTCCACCGGTGTGTCCACTATTTCTCAGACACCTAGGAGTGAGAGTTTCCCTATATCTACTACTATGACTGATAACCCCAACCCTAGTCTTAAAATCACTACTCCCTATTTAATGGTCAGAACTATCTCGTATGGTCACAGAGTTTGACTATGTTTTTGAAGAGCAGAGAGAAAATAGGGTATGTAGATGGTACGATAACGGCACCCAGCACCACTGACTCGGGTTATGACCAATGGGAGATTACCAACTCTTCGATTATGGGTCGGCTTATTCATTCGATGGTTCCAGAAATTAGTGAGGGCTACTTGTCTATGGAGACTGCCCAGGATGTTTGGGATTCTATGACTGCCACCTATTCCCGAAAAGGAAATTTCTCACAGGCATTTGAGTTATGTCACTCTATTGAGAGCTCTGTTCAGGGGGAGCAGACTGTTCTTCAGTACTTCACCTTCCTCACCAACAACTGGAAACACCTTGATCACCTGTAGGACTATAAACCTATTTGCACTACTGATTCAGTCGAGTACAGGAAGTTCATCGCATAGGAACAGGTCTTCAAGTTGCTGGTGGGCCTCAATGTGAAGTATGATCTGGTTAGGAGTCGAGTTTTGGGTATGGACACTCTTCCTTCACTTCAAGAGGCATTTGCACCGGTCTGCTATGATGTCCTCTGTCTCTACTGACCGCTTAGAATTACTGTCTACCCCTCGAGATGGCCTCAGCCTGACTCCTATTCCCTCTGTCTGCAACTAAGGAGTCTGTATTATGTGATTATTGTAAAGAGTCACGGCATACTAGTGAGACGTGTTGGAAGCTTCATCAGCCTCTATCCAGGGGTCGAGGTGATCGGTCTGGTTATAGAGGAGGTCGGTCAGGCCAGTCTCAAGGATGTGGCTTCCATCCACGAGTTCATCAGTCTAGTGTCGTTGATACAGTTAATGCTACTTCCGCTTCTGTTGGCCACGCTTCTGATGGTCTCTGTGGCATGACTACTCATGAACTTGAGGATGTTTTGCGTCGCTTATTGGACCACCGATTTTTTATTGCTTTCACTACATCTTCCTCGTTGTTTGTCCGCTCAGGTAACTTAGCCTCTTCTCCTCATGTTTTCCTATCTCATAAGTCTTTGCCCTGGATTATTGATTTTAGTGCCTCAGATCATATGTCTGGATCCTCTAACCTTTTCTCTTCCTATAAGGCCTCTTCAAGTCAAGACAAAATTAGGATTGCATATGGTATTATTTCTTCCATTTCTGGGAAAGGTTTAGTCCATGTCACCCCTAGCATACCTCTATCTTCTGTGCTCCACGTTCCTGATTTTTCTGTTAACCTATTATCCTTGAGTCGTATTACCTAGGATTTGAATTTTACTGTGACGTTTTTTCCTGATCATTGTCTTTTTGAGGACCTTGTCACGAGGAGGACGATTGGCAGTGGTAGTGCAGCAAATGGTCTCTACTTCTTGGATCAAATAGACCTATGAGTTTAAAATCAAGGACTTGGGAAGCTTGAAGTATTTTCTGGGAATTGAAGTTGCTCTCTCCAAGGATAGGATATTTATCTCATAGAGAAAGTATGTGCTTGACCTGTTGAAGGAAACTGGAATGCTCGGCTGCAAGGTTTGTGACACTCCACTAGAACCCAATCAAAAATTAGGGGATAATGAAGGAGGAAAAGTTGTTGAAAGGGGGAGCTATCAGTGATTAGTGGGTAAGCTCATTTATTTATCTCACTCTCGTCCTATTATTACTGTTACTGTTAGTGTGGTTAGCCATTTTATGCATGCTCCTCATCAGATTCACTTCGAGGTTGTCATAAGAATTTTGAGGTACTTGAAATCTGCTCCTGGTATGAGTCTTTATTTTTCAAAGTATGATCATCTTCGTGTGGAAGCCTATACAGATGTTGACTGGGCTAGATCAGTAACTGATAGGAGATCGACTTCAGGGTATTGCACCTTTGTTAGAGGCAACCTAGTTACTTGGGGGAGTAAGAAACAGAATGTAGTTGCCAAGTCAAGTGCAGAAGCTGAGTTTAAAGCTATGGCACAAGAGGTGTGTGAGCTCATATGGATAAAGTTATTTGTGAGTGATCTAGGTATTGATCATATTGACTCCATGCGGTTATACTGTGATAATAAGGCCGCTATCAACATCGCTCACAATTCGGTTCAACATGATAAGACAAAGCATGTTGAGATTGATAGCCACTTCATTAAGGAGAAACTCACTAGTGGCACCATATGTACTCCCTTTGTGCAGTTTGGTGAACAATTTGCTGACATCCTCACCAAGGGAGTTGGGAGTAAGCCATTTCATGACATCTTAGGAAAGCTGGGCACGAGAGATGTCTTCACACCAGCTTGAGGGGGAATGTTACCATAATATATTATTATTTGGGTTATTATTTTGTAATTGTTCTATGCCTTAGGGTTCTCTTGTAATTATTAATCTTCATTAATATAAATAGGGGATGATATCCTAATCATTCCCTAATCATGAATTCTGTAAACCTATAATACTACCATCCCAAATTCACCAAAGTTAGAATTAAACAAGTCCTTAATGTTTCAACCAAAAGAACCTCCTAAAACTAAGATTTATAGGTTTGATCTAAGCTAGTAAATGGCTCATCACAAAATTTAACAAGAGAACAAGATTTATAAGTTAATTTCTTATTGAAGATAAGAAGAAAAAAAACATAAGGGGGAAAATATAATGGAATATTAGAAAGAAATAATGCGAAATATATAAACGAGACTTTTGAAGGCCAAAAACCCCCAAAAGCCAACAAACAATACAAAACAAAAGTCAAAGATTCTTTTTTCTCTCTACTTTTTGCACTTTTTTCCATCAATGGCTAGCAAGTCATCCCAAACATACTAGTTTTTTTACCTCATATTTTAGTCAAAAAACTAAAAAATTACTAAAATAGCCTGTTCCCAAATGAGGCCTTTTAAAGGTACAAATTGTGAGAATTATATTGAAAAGATAAAATAAAAGAAGGGTTATAAAAAAAATTAGAGCGGCGTGATGAAATTTTAGAGGGGTTACATTTAAATTTTTTTTTAAAATTATAGTTAAAGAATAGAATTTTTATAAGTTAGGAGACCACCTACTTACTCTCTCTGTGGTTCCGTCATTGCTTTAGATTGTTTTCCAAATTGAAATGGTGGCTCTAATATCTTTCCGTTTTTTTCTTTTTTTACAAATTGCAATCACCACCCATCCCCTCTTTTCTCTTTGTCACACAACGACACTAGTACATGTGCACAATGATGTACATCAAAGAGCCTGGGAGATGATAGTCTAGCTAAGTAGAGGTGAATTTGTTACGTTACCCTGCTGTCACGACCCAAACCCGCCCCTAAGGGTTTAGTATCGTAACCGGCCAGTAATCCGTGATTACCAAAGGCCTGGTTAACAGTAATGACAATAATACAGAGTAAGGGGCTGGCGGAAGCCAAAAAGTAAATGAAAGATGTCCAATGAGCTGTGAAAATCTAAATGGAAAATGACTTTTATGGAATAGTCCACATCATAACCATAAACATATATACATATCAGATACGCGTAACATACAGGTTAGGGATCCAATCCCTTCACCATAACTGTACAGTCAAAAGTCTTAAACATTCGTTACAAAATAGAGACAAAAGGGTGAATCTGAGACACCCTAAAAATAACCTTGGCTTGAACAGACTTGGAACCTCGAAGTGAGGCACAATGGTTGGCTTGACAAAACGAGAGTTTAACTTGACGCTCCTAGCTTCGGTCAGGTGCCTGGCCACCTACATATAAATATATAAACAGTGAGCTAAAGACCAGTGAATAACAATTGTGTAAAAGGGTTAAGAATGAATGTCCTTTCAGTAATTAAAACAATCACTTACATCAGTAGATTAGTTATTCAATCAGTGGCTTATATTTCATGCCATATCAGTCAATTAGAAATCATAACAATCATATGTGGTACATCCAATAGCAAAACAGTACAGTAGGTCTTAATAGACCAAGCAATCAGTTGATGGCCATCAGACAGTAAACAGTAGTAGTTCCAAACATTGGAACAGACAGAGATTTCTGTAACAGTAGCAGTAACAGTAACAGTAGCAATCAGTTACTATGGATGCCACAAGTACAGTTCATAAAACAGGACAAACATTCATTCAATAAACAATATCATTTCAGAAAACGGTACAGTTAATCGTTCAGAAAATAATCATAATTGAATGTAGCTTTACAACATTGTTACTCGCAAATTACTGGGCTATAGACAGGCTAGTTAGCGTCCTCGGGTGCCAACCCCACACAGTTGCAGAATGAACACACACTAAGTTACACACTTGGGATTAATAACTTAGCCCCTATATGGTTCGGTGTGGTTCTATAACATTATCCTCATTAAGATGCCTTAAACATGGCCTAGGAATGCCTAGGATTGAATGAGGATGCAAAAATGTACTTTAAAACACTTTTCAAAATTTGCTGAAAACAGAGGTCTCGCTCGAGCGTGGCTTTCTCCGCTCAAGTGAGCTTACCAAAACAGAGAGGTCGCTCAAGCGTAGACTCCCTCGCTCGAGCGGTCTATAAAAATGCAAAAAGTACTGGTTGCTGAAAATCTCCGCTCGATGCTCGCTCAAGCGTGAGACACAATTCCTCGCTCGAGCGTGGGTCTCGTCGCTCGAGCGTGCGTCTGCACAAGCAAAAACCTAAGAGCTTGCAATCTACGCTCGAGCCAGCATTCTGTCGCTCGAGCGGAGATCTGAACACAAAGGTGGTCGCTCGAGCATGGAAGCCAAAATCTGGGTTTTCCAGATTTGCTTCCAAAGCTCAAACCAAGAATCAAACATATCAAAACTCAACCTTTTGGGCCAATTTTCTAGAAAACACTTAGAAACCCATAATACAACATGTTTCAAAGATCATTTCATAAAATCAAGCCCAAAGGTGCAACAATAGAACACAATTTTGAATGAAACTTCAAGAACAATGCAAGAACATAACATGCATGAGTTCCCATGAATTCTAATGCTCCAAAACATGATCAAATGCAAGATTGAACTCTAAAACATGGTGAATTCTTGAACCACAACTAAAATAAGGACATGCACGTAGGATTTTCATGAAAACAACCTCAAATGGATATGCATGTATGAATTCACTCTCAAATCAACACTTTAAGCAAATTCTTGACTCTACTCACCAATTGAACATATTTTCAATAAAACTCTCATGAACAATGCATGTAATGTCACACCCCAAACCCGCCCCTAAAAGTTTGGGCATGACCTATTCAGAAACGGACACGTAACCTGGTAACATAACATACGGGGCCTTATCGGAAGCATGAAAAAAATGGAAATAATGAAACAAATAAACTCCATTGAGCTACTTCTACATGCCAGGATCTCATTCATCACATGCATTATAGTGGATAGATAAAGTTCTAATTATAACCCGGAGCATATACATACACATTTACAATGCCAGCCTCATGATTGGGCGTATACATAAAAAACGAACATGAAAGTATATACAACAACCTTAGAGGGACACCCATAAGCAAGTCAACATCTTAACAACTTGACAAAATAAATGGCTTATACAGTGCCTGGACATACGAAGGTTGACAAAAGAAAGCGGGCGTCTTGGCTAGGACTGACCACCTGATTGGTGACCTACAGAAACAGACATAATAGAGAGTGAGCCGGGCTCAGTGAATAGTAATACATAAATAAAATGATGCTTAACTTGAAACACAATACATGTCAATGTAATAGTCTGATTCTGTGCTAAGTACATAATTGCCTTAGGCCCAATCTTGCAACATAAACTTGATGGCTATAAACCCTTGAAATGGGGTGGCACGAGGCCCTTGAAACATTGGGATAAAGCCCTTGAAACTTGTTTGACCTTGTAGTATATTCAAACTTGTAACATATACTTGAAACATACCTAAGCATACTTGAACTTGTAACCTACTGGAAACATGCCTGAAACATACTTGAGCATCATTCATTAATTCAAACGGAACATATTATAACTAGAGCGTTTCTTGTTGTATCATGTCATTATCGTACGCTTAACAATAAGAGACTAATTCACATTCTCATGAGAGTCACATAATAATGCTAAACTTTGCACTTATATCGTAGATTCCGAATAACTTCAAATTCATATGGATACACATAGTTACTCTTATATTTACTCAGAATCTATTCTTCAAGAATGAACATAAATTCTTTTAGGTAAATGGCTTAATTCACGTGCTCTATTAATCAATAGTATACACCGTTGTTTAATCGTTCTTATATGTTAACATAGTTGCCTTGCCTTGTAATTAATAGAGTCCTAATGGTAACCGTTACATCATTCCCACGAGTTGACATAATTAACATAAAGTTAACAGGACAAAGTAAGCACATTTTCATTAGATTACAGATGACTTTATCGGTTTCACAATTCCACAGTTCGGCCCTTGGCCTGAGGGGTTCACACATTCACGATAGCCTTTAGGTTTCATAGGTTCACAACTTATTACATCGGCCTTCGCTCCTTTGGATTCACAAGTTCACAAGTTTGGCCCTTAGCCTCATAGCTTCATAATTTCACAAATGGCCCCTGGCCACATAGGTTCACAAGTCGGCCCTCGGCCTCATAAATTCACAAGTCGGCCCCTGGCCTCATAAATTCACATATACATAAATTAGCTTTTGGGTTTCATAGGTTCACAATTCGGCTCTTGGCTTCATAGTTTCACAATTCACAATTCGGAAATTCATACTTCACAAATGGCCCTCGGCCATATCGTTTCATATTTCACAAGTTGGCGATCCATACTTCACAAATTCGATATGCATATTTCACAAATCCTTTTTCGTGTTTCCATAATTTCACAATGTTTCTCGTATAGCATACACCTTTGATGTTACCATAATTTCACAATATTTACGTAGCATACATAACATACATGTCAACATAATTCTTACGACGAAGATCATAATGTCAATAACAATAATCATTAACGGTTAAAGATACATCGAAGTACTACTACTCACAGTGCTACAACGGAGTGTTTGGCCCTCCTGAAGTGTGCCCTGTACACATATATAACTTAGTCATTAGTTCTTTTTCCTTCCTTCATTATTCTTCACAAGCCTACCATTATCCATCCATTATACCACAATTTCCTCCATCTCAATATATCTATATATAAAAATAGAAGATTACCATTCTTGCAAACACAATATGGAATTTATAATCAATCACTTCGATTTCAAGATAGGAAGGAATTGTATGGACATCTTCCACATTTTTCCAAAAATAAATCACTCTCTTGATTTTAATAACTAAGCAAGCCTACAAGTATTTAGCAAAATAATTTGGGATTAACCCATTTTGGAAAACTCCACAGTTTAGGTCACAAAAATCAAAGTCAACATAGTCAATTCCATCTCACATAATCACTACAATTCAACATAAGCAACATGATTCAACTCAACATCATTAAATATAATTCAACATAATTCAAGAGGATTTCTTAAATTCCATTTCAACATTCCATAACCGAGTTTATGTCATCTATATCATTAATAAATCATTTCCTCAAATTTCCTTCTCATTATAACATGATTTACATTGCTCATAACAAAATTCATTCGCAAATTTTAAACATAATTTTCAAACATAACCAAATTCCAATTAAACTTGTACATAGATAATTCAACCTACCAATTTCATGATTCAACTTTCAATTTGGGCCAAATCATTGATTATCCTCAAAAATCAACCTAGGGTTTCTAGAAAAACCTAGAAATTTCAAGAAAAAATTCAAACTTCTTAACCCATTATTTTTTCTTCCAATTTTCCCCTTGATTATATATCCTAGGTTCATAATCCATAATCTAAACCCAACAATAAAACCCCAAATTCTTCAAATCCGAAATCCCCAAATTTCCATAATATAACCCTATATGCTCAAAATGTAGATTTTGCATTTATATACTCCAAAATACCAAAAATCTATCTATTTATGTAAGCATTGAAGGAGAATTAGGACCCCTACCTCAAGATTGAAAGCAAGGAAGCTAGGTCAAGAGCATCACTTCGAAATTCCAAAATCCAATCGGTTGAAAATGTTGATCTTTACTTGTTCTTCATCGTTGATGTAAAATCCATGGTTGATTTGTTGATAAAAGTGGAGGAAATCAAGGTTTTTAGGGCTAAGTTTTTGGACATGGAAAAGGGGAGAAGAAGAGAGGAAAAGAAAATGTAAGAAATGGTCCAAAAATCACGTTTTTGAGCTGCTGTCCCGCACAGCCCGTACGTGCGGCGCTATTCCCCGCACGTGCGGCTCTGCTTCCAGCACAGATATGGAAACTTCAAACGGGTATAACTCTCTCATCGGGACTCCTTTCTAGGCCGTTCTTGTGTTCAAATTGAAGCCCCGGAAACAAGCTTTCCAATGGTACCAACCTCACATTCAAATTCTAAGTATGAAAGGAGAAAAGGGCAAAAGAGTGACGGCTGGTCAAAAATTCAAACTCAAATTTGGGACTTTTTTATCTAATCTTATCTATATATCTTGTTAAGGCTTCGATCAAGGTTCCAAACATCATCCTAGGGTCCTCAATTATAATATTTATAGTTCACTTGCCAACCCATCAATATCAAGAGTCCGACAACCATACAAATTTTAAGGTGACAGGCACCACTATATATTAATCCAATGTGAATTTAAAATCCGAGTCATTATATGTAACAACTTCAATTCATGGCTAAGGGGATGAATTTACTATATATTAATCCAATGTGAATTTAAAATCCGAGTCATTATATGTAACAACTTCAATTCATGGCTAAGGGGATGAATTTCCTACCTTAAGTCTTGAATTCCAAGTATGGTAGCCCAATTTTGCAAGTCCTCTTCAATTCCTCTAAATCTCAAGCAAAATTTCTAGATGAACTCAATTTTTCTTCCAATCCCCTCTCTCTCATGTTTTGGTCTAGAAAATGAATGAAAAGTGGTGTATCAAACATATGTAAAGTGTAATAAGGGTTGGTCTTGAATTACTCCACTCAATGGCACAAATGTAATTTACCTAGGTTCAATTAGTTTAACATTCTTTATTCTAATTTAATCATTCCAAATTGAATTTTAATTAAACCTACCATGAGATCACATAATTCCTAATTAGCATATAACACCAATCAATTTCTGAATCAGTCGCCGATAAGGCTTCCAATTTGCAATTCGAAATTAAAAAATGAACAGATCATTCAATGACAAACAGATAGAAATGCATTAAAACAACACACTTGCACAACAATTTAGGATTTCATCCTAATCAATTACTTATCATGCTTAATCACAATTTAACGCTAATCAGAGGTGAGGGTTGTCACAGTCTTCCCCCCTTAAAAAGAGTTTGGTCCTCCAAACTCGGATTACCTTCATTTTGGAAGAACACTGGGTTCAAGGGGAACAATTTAGGATATCTTTTCATCATATCGTCTTCCTTTTCCCAAGTGGCGTAAATGCCACCATGGTTTTGCCGATCCACTTTTACTAACGAAATTTCTTTATTTCTCAACTTCCTGATTCGTCGGTTTACAATCTGAATAGGCCGTCCTTCATAAGTGTAGTCATCGCTCAATACCACATGGATAGACTCAATAACATAGAAGGGATCCCGGAGATAATCCCTCAACATTGAAATATGGAAGACATTATGCATATGCTCCATTTCAGGAGGACGCACTACTTGGTACGCCACTGGATTAATCTTTTCAATGATTTCATGCGGCCCAACATATCTCGGTGCTAGATTACCCTTAGCCCCAAAACGAGTATGTCCTTTCATTGGTGTCACTTTAACAAAAACATGATCTCCCACTTCATATTCCCTGTCTCGCCTTCGTACATCCGTATAACTTTTCTGTCGGCTTTGTGCGGTTTTCAATCTCTATTGAATTAGTTTCACCTTTTTTGTGGTCTCGTGTACAATCTCGGGCCCAAGCAAAGGCACATCTCCAACTTCTGCCATATAAAGACTCAAAAGGCTCCATACCAATGCTCGAGTAAAAACTGTTGTTGTAGGTGAATTTAGCTAAAGGTAAATGACTTTCCCAATTTCCTTGGAAGACAAGGACACACATACGCAATAAGTCTTCCAGAGTTTGGATGGTTCTTTCTGATTGGCCATCTGTCTGAGGATGGTATGCGCTACTCAACCTCAATTCAGTACCCAATGTCATTTGCAGACTTTGCCAGAATCTCGATGTAAACTTTGAGTCCCTATCAGAAACAATAGACACAGGCACTCCATGCAATCTGACAATCTCATCAATATAAATTGTAGCCAACTTGTCCGCATTATAAATTGTTTTGACAGGTAAGAAGTGAGCAGATTTAGTCAATCGATCAACAATAACCCAAATTGAATCCATACCTTTACTGGAGCGAGGGCTGCAGTAAGCCCGCAGGTCGTTGATGTTCAGCTTTGACTTGTTGGCAATGTAGGCATTTCGATACGAACTCGGCAATTTCTTTCTTCATTCCCGGCCACCAGAAATTGAGTTTCAAGTCTTGGTACTTTTTTTATTTCCTGGATGGATGGAAAGTTTTGAATTGTGACCTTCCTGCAAAACTCGCTTTTTTAGTTCAGAATCATTTGGTATACACAACCTTCCCTGAAACTTCAATACATTGCTTTCGAATTTAAAGTCCGGCCTTGGTTTGGATTCCCGTTCATCAATGACCTTCTTCAAAAAGTCATCTAGGTGTTGTTTCTCTTTAATTTCCTCAATAAGTGCCGATTGAGCAGAAATAGCAGCCAATGTCCAACCTTGTTCTTGTAAAACAATCTCAACTTCAAATTTCTCAAGATCACATAGTAGTTCTTTCTGTCCGGTGAGTAAACAGGCCAAATTTCCAATTGATTTCCGACTTAGTGCATCAGCAACGGTGTTAGCTTTCCCCGGATGGTACAAAATTTGCAAGTCATAATCTTTTATCAGTTCTAACCATCTCCATTGTCTCAACTCTTTCTGTGTAAAGAAATATTTCAAACTCTTGTGATCTGTGTACACTTCACATGCTGCCCCATATAAGTAGTGGCGCTAAATTTTCAATGCAAATACCACTGCGGCAAGTTCTAAGTCATAAGTTGGGTAATTCTTTTCATATGGCCTCAGTTGTCGGGAAGCATACGCAATAATTTTACCATTCTGCATTAATACACATCCCAAACCCTTATGAGAAGCATCACTAAAAATTGTAAATCCATCCGTACCTGAGGGTAGGGTAAGAATCGGTGCAGTCACAAGTCGAGTCTTTAATTCTTGGAAAGCTAATTCTCTCTAATCGGTCCAGTCAAACGATATCCCCTTTTGAGTCAATTGAATCAATGGTAGAGAAATTTTGGAAAAATCTTTCACAAACCTTCTGTAGTACCCGGCTAAACCTAAGAAACTCCAAACTTCAGTAACATTAGTTAGTCTAGGCCAATTCACCACTGCTTCAATCTACTGTGGGTCAACATAAATGCCATCTTTACTAATCACATGCCCTAAAAACATCACATTATCAAGCCAAAGTTCACATTTTGTTAGTTTTGCATACAATTTCTGTTCTCTTAAGGTTTGTAAGGCAATTCTCAAATGACGTTCATGTTCTTCCTTACTTGTGGAATAGATCAAAATGTCATCTATAAAAATAACCACAAATTCATCGAGGAATGGTTTGAAAATTCTGTTCATAAGGTCCACAAATGCAGCAGGCGCATTAGTAACTTCGAAAGGCATAACAAGAAATTCATAATGTCCGTATCTCGTTCGAAAAGTGGTCTTTTCAATGTCCTCTGTTTTGACTTTGAACTGGTGATATCCAGATCTAAGGTCAATTTTGAAGAAAACCTGAGCACCTTGCAATTGGTCAAATAAATCATCAATACGAGGCAATGGATACTTGTTTTTCACCGTCACCTTGTTCAATTCGCGGTAGTTAATGCAGAGTCTTAGTGAGCCATCTTTCTTTTACACAAATAAAACTGGCGCACCCCACGGTGAGGTACTGGGCCTGATAAACTTCTTATCTAACAATTCTTGCAGTTGTATTTTCGATTCTTTCAATTCGGTAGGTGCCATTCTGTACGGAGCTTTGGAAATTGGCTGTGTACCCGGTAACACTTCAATAGTGAACTCAATCTCCCTATTAATCAAATCCCCTAGCAAGTCATCTGGAAAGACATCTGGGAATTCTCTAACTATAGGAACACTGTCCACATTAACTTTAGTATCAGTAGGTACAGTCAATATGCAACATAAATACCCTTTACACCCCTTTTTGATTAATTTGAATGCTTTCATGGACAAAATCAGATATGGGGGAGGTACTACTCCAACCCTGTTAAATACAAATTCAGGCAATCCAAGTGAACAAAAAAAACTTGTTTCGTTACACAGTCTATGGAAGCATGATATTTTGTTAACCAGTCCATTCCCAAAATTACATCAAAATGGTCAATATTCCAAGGTAGTAAATCAATATACAAAAGTGCATCCCCAATAACAATCTCACATGTAGGATACACATAAGCACAAGTCATGGATCCCCCAGCAGGTGAAGATACAGCTAACAAATAGTTCATGGGTTCCAGTGGTCTATTTAATTTTCGTGAAAAAGAATGCGAGACAAATGAATGTGTAGACCCTGAATCAATCAGAATATAGGCATTTTGGGCACAGATTGAGAGTATACCTGACACAACTGTCTCGGTGTTCTGTACATCTCCCGGTACAAGTGCAAACACCCGGCCTTGCCTTAAAGGCTTCTTCCTAATAGCTTTGGGATTGGGTTTTGGTGTAACAGTTTATGCTGCGGCACTAGCTGCAGCCTTACTATTGCCTTGAGATGTGGAAGGGCAATCTTTGACCATGTGGCCCACCTTGCCACACCTACATGCACCAGAAATCTTGTAGCAAACTCCATTATGACTTTTGCCGCATTCGGAGTAGGGTAGTATGCAACTGTTTCCCTGACTAGAGCTACTTACTGACCCTGTGTTTTGCTTTTTATTCAATGAGTTATTTCGCCCCTTTTTGAAATTGAAGCCTCGCCTCTTACCCCGCCATTCGGTCACCGGTGTCTTAGTCTGTTGCAATGCAGTGACATTTGCCTCGGCCATAATTGCTCGGTCAAGGACGTCCACATATTTAAGTAATTTCAAAACATTGATTCGATCCAGTATCTCTACATTAAGCTAGCCTTCAAACTTTCTAGCCTTTTTATAATCAATATCAACCATGTGTGGTGCATATCGGGCGAGTTCAGTGAACTTAGATTCATATTCTGCTACTAACATGGTGCCTTGCTTCAACTGTTCATATTCAGTCACCTTGCAGTCTCGGACACATTGGGGAAAGTATTTTTCAAAGAAGGCTTCTTTAAACTGAGTCCAAGTCATAGCATTATTAGTATCACGTATAAGCATCCACCACCGTCTAGCCTCTTCTTGTAAAGTAAAGGTAGCCAATAAGCCCTTGTGTGCCTCCGGACAAGGAAACACTTCAAACAATTTTTTGGTTTCTAAAACCCATGCTTCGACCTTTAGTGGCTCAAGACCTCCTTGGAATGATAGTGGCTTCATTTTGTTGAACTTCTGCGTCAAAGCAATTACATCATCATGAACATTCGGTTCTGGTTATACTGGAGGAGGTGAGGGCTGTTGGTTCTGTTGTTGTCTTAGGGCCTCAGTCAACACTTCAACCGTTCTTTCTAACCTTGCCATTCTTGCCTCAGATGATTCAGATTCATCGGCATTTCTTGCATTCTCAAATTCACTATATGCAATATGGTAATAATAAACATAGGAAGTTTCTTACTTAAGCACATTAGCACATTTGCACATATATTCATATCATGGCCACACACACTTTCTCATGCTCATGCAATGCCCTAATTACTTTTCTAGTACATCCTATAGCTCATTTGGACACGTGTGTGTGGTATAACTCGTGCTCTGATACCACTCTGCCACGACCCAAACCCGCCCCTAAGGGTTTAGTATTGTAACCAGCCAGTAATCCGTGATTACCAAAGGCCTGCTTAACAGTAATGACAATAATATAGAGTAAGGGGCTAGCGGAAGCCAAACAGTAAATGAAAGATGTCCAATGAGCTGTGAAAATCTGAATGGAAAAGGACTTTTATGGACTAGTCCACATCATAACCATAAACATATATACATATTAGATACGCGTAACATACAGGTTAGGGATCCAATCCCTTCACAATAACTGTACAGTCAAAAGTCTTAAACATTCGTTACAAAACAAAGACAAAAGGGTGAATCTGAGACACCCCAAAAATAGCCTTGGCTTGAACAGACTTGGAACCTCAAACTGAGGCACAACGGTTGGCTTAAAAAAATGAGAGCTTAACTTGACGCTTCTAGCTTCGGTCCGGTGCCTAGCCACCTACATATATATATATATATATATATATAAACAGTGAGCTAAAGCCCAGTGAATAACAACTGTGTAAAAGGGTTAAGAATGAATGTCCTTTCAGTAATTAAAACAGTCATTTGCATCAGTAGATCAGTTATTCAATCAGTGGCTCATATTTCATGCCATATCAGTCAATTAGAAATCATAACAATCATATGGAGTACTTCCAATAGCAAAACAGTATAGTAGGTCTTAATAGACCGAGCAGTCAGTTGATGGCCATCAGACAGTAAACAGTAGTAGTTCCAAACATTGGATCTGACACAGATCTCTGCAACAATAGCAGTAGCTGTAGCAGTAACAGTAACAGTAACAGTAGCAGTAGCAGTCAGTTGCTATAGATGCCACAAGTACAGTTGATAAAATATGACAAACATTCATTCAGTAAACAATATCATTTCAGAAAATAGTACAGTTAATCGTTCAGAAAATAATCATAATTGAACGTAGCTTTACATCATTGTTACTCACAGATTACTAGGCTATAGACAGGCTAGTCAGCGTCCTCGGGTGCCAACCTTACACAATTGCAGAATGAATACACACTAAGTTACACACTTGGAATTAATAACTTAGCCCCTATATGGCCCGGTGTGGTTCTATAGCATTATCCTCATTAAGATGCCTTAAACATGGCCTAGGACTGCCTAGGATGGAATGAGGATGCAAAAATGTACTTTAAAACACTTTTCAAAATTTGCTGAAAATAGGGGTCTTGCTCGAGTGTAGCTTTCTCCGCTCGAGCGAGCTTACCAAAATAAAGGGATCGCTCAAGCGTAGACTCCGTCGCTCGAGCAGTCTGTAAAAATGCAAAAAGTACTGGTTGCTGAAAATCTCCGCTCGATGCACGCTCGAGCGTGAGACACAATTCCTCACTCGAGTGTGGGTCTCGTCGCTTGAGCGTGTGTTTGCACACGCAAAAACCTGAGAGCTTGCAATCTACGCTTGAGCCAGCATTCCATCGCTCGAGCGGAGATCTGAACACAAAGGTGGTCGCTCGTGCGTGGAAGCCAAAATTTGGGTTTACCCAGATTTGTTTCCAAAGCTCAAACCAAGAATCAAACATATCAAAACTCAACCTTTTGGGCCAATTTTCTAGAAAACACTTAGAAACCCATAATACAACATGTTTCAAAGATCATTTTATAAAATCAAGCCCAAAGGTGCAACAATAGAACACAATTTTGAATGAAACTTCAAGAACAATGCAAGAACATAACATGCATGAGTTTCCATGAATTCTAATGTTCCAAAACATGATCAAATGCAAGATTGAACTCTAAAACATGGTGAATTCTTGAACCACAACTAAAATATGAACATGCATGTAGGATTTTCATGAAAACAACCTCAAATGGACATGCATGTATGAATTCACTCTCAAATCAACACTTTAAGCAAATTCTTGACTCTATTCACCAATTGAGCATATTTTCAATGAAACCCTCATGAACAATGCATGTAACAACTTCAATTCATGGTTAAGGGGATGAATTTCCTACCTTAAGTCTTGAATTCCAAGTATGGTAGCCCAATTTTGCAAGTCCTCTTCAATGCCTCTAAATCTCAAGCAAAATTTCTAGATGAACTCAATTTGTCTTCCAATTCCCTCTCTCTCACGTTTGGTCTAGAAGATGGATGAAAAGTGGTGTATCAAACATATGTAAAGTGTAATAAGGGTTGGTCTTGAATTACTCCACTCAATGGCACAAATGTAATTTACCTAGGTTCAATTAGTTTAACATTGTTTATTCTAATTTAATCATTCCAAATTGAATTTTAATTAAACCTACCATAAAATCACATAATATCTAATTAGCATATAACACCAATCAATTTCTGAATCAGTCGCCGATAAGGCTTTCAATTTGCAATTCAAAATTAAAACATGAACAAATCATTCATTAACAAACAGATAGAAATTCATTAAAACAACACACTCGCACAACAATCTAGGATTTCATCCGAATCAATTACTTATCATGCTTAATCACAATTTAACGCTAATCAGAGGTGAGGATTGTCACACTGCAATGCTATTTAATATGATATCCACAATAGTTGATGGTAGTGCCATAAATGATCTTACAAATTGTTTGCATTGTATTGAGAAATTCATTTTTCATAATGCTATCACTACAAGAATTTTTACTTTTGGCGACTAAATTTTTAGTCGTCAATGGCTTTTAGCGACTAATTTATTTGGTCACAGCATTAGTCGCTGAAGAATTGTCGAGAAAGGTAATTGGCGACTAAAATTATTTTAGTAGCCAAACATATTCAATTGCCGACTAAATTTTTAGTAACCAAAACGTTGGAAATAAAATTAAGTAGCACATTTTCGGCTACTAAAGGTTTAGTCGCCTAAAGTGTTATGTTTTTAGCTACTAAAATTTTAGTCGGCAAATAGTTTGTGTTTTGGCTACTAATATTTTAGTCGGCAAAAGTGTTATGTTTTTGGCTACTAAAGGTTTAGTCGCCTAAAGTGTTATGTTTCTGGCTACTAAAATTTTAGTCGGCAAATAGTTTGTGTTTTGGCTACTCATATTTTAGTTTGCAAAAATGTTATGTTTTTTGCTATTAAATTTTTAGTAGGCAAAAGTTTTTTTATTCTTCAGCTTTTGTTTTTAGCTACGAAATATTTTAGTCGCCAAATGTTCGATTTTTTTTTTTTTTTTTTTTTTGGCTACAAAACTTTTAGTTGCCAAATGTTTGATTTTTTTTTGCTACAAAACTTTTGGTCGCCAAATGTTTGATTTTTCTTTTGGCTACAAAGCTTTTAATCCTCAAATGTTTGAATTTTTTTTTTTTTTTTTTGCTACAAAACTTTTAGTCGGCCAAACTATTTTCCCAATTTCTTTTTAGCTACTATTTATTTAGTTGCCAAAAACATGATCTTATGTTTTATCACAAAATTATAATTTCTCCACAACCTGTCTATATTCCATACAACCTGTAATACGCATGTAAACAAAATAATACATATACTATCAATCATTCCATAATCTACATCAGTATACAAAAAAATGAGTAACTTTAAATGTGAAAGTCCATACAAACCAACTATTGTCCAAACTAAAATAATAATTCCATACAAAATATAGAATCATACAAAAATCAAAGTCCTCTGTATACAAAAAATACTTTCACAAAAGCAGGGGAAGACATTGTTAGCAGGATTATTCAAAAGTGTCAAGTGTCCCCCATTAAAAAAAAAAAAAAAAAAAAAAATATGTAGACTATCCACAAGTCCACGCTAAAAGCCATCTACAAAAAATAAAAATAAAAACAATTGCTTCCATTACAAAATATCAATTCATTCAGACATATGAAAAAGGTTGTAATAACATGCATTTTAGGTAGAACAATCTACAAAAAATATTTTTTCAAAATACAATCATATGTATGTATCATGAAAGATTTATTTCAAACTTGATTTCAATTTACAAATAATAAAATTTTTAGGAGCATACCTCTTCATAAAATAAATTTTTATGAGTAGATTGTTTTGGTGGTAAATTTATTTTAACTCTTCTTCATTCTCATTTTCCTAATCAAAGTAAAATGATTGAGTAATCTACGGGGTTATCTCCATAACCATATCATGCTTTCTTAATACGTTTACCACCCAAATGACCACCGTATGCAATGAAACAATGGCATCATTTACAATGAAAATGTTGAACATTTATTGGATGTCAAACTCTCTTTTTTTTGAATAAGTTTAAGTTGTTTCCGGCTCTAACTCCCAAACTACATATGCTAATGACATTCCGTCTGTTGTCACAAGTCCTATATGTCATGGGGAAGCTCGTCGTGACATCCCTACGGTGGTTCCGAGGCTGTTTCAATTTTTCGCTCCCTTAATTCCCTTTTTCGATTAAGCTTAAGGCATTTTTGGCTCTAACTCCCAACCTACACGTGCTAATTACATTTCGCCTTTTGTCACAGGTCTTATTTGTCACGACGAAGGTGGCCATGACATTCGTACGATGGTTCGGAGGTTGATTCGCATTTTTGCCCCCTTAACGCCTTTCTTCGGTTAAGTTTAAGGCATTTTCAGCTCTAACTCCCAACCTAAACATGCTAATTACATTCTGTCTATTGTCACAGGTCCTATTTGCTATGAGGGAAGGTGGCCGTGACATCCCTATGGTGGTTCAGAAGCTGTTTCGCATTTTCACCCCCTTAACGCCCTTTTTCGGTTAAGCTTAAGGCATTTTTGGCTCTAACTCCCAACCTACAAGTGCTAATTACATTCCCTCTATTGTCATATGTCCTATTTGTCACAGGGAAGGTGTCCGTGACATCTGTACTGTGGTTTGGGGGCGGATTCGCATTTTCTCCCCCTTAACTCCCCTTTTCGGTTAACTTTAAGGAGTTTTAGGCTCTAACTCCCAACCTAAACGTGCTAATTACATGCTGCCTATTGTCACAAGTCCTATTTTCCATGGAGAAGGTGGCTGTGACATCCCTACGGTGGTTCGCAAGCTGTTTCGCACTTTCGCCCCATTACCACCCTTTTTCGGTTAAGCTTAAGGCGTTTTTGGCTCTAACTCCCAACCTACAAGTGCTAATTACATTCCTTCTATTGTCACATGTCCTATTTTTCACGGAAAAGGTGTCTGTGACATCCATACTGTGGTTCGGGGGCAGATTCGCATTTTCGCCCCCTTAACTCCCTTTTTCAGTTGACTTTAAGGAGTTTTTGGCTCTAACTCCCAACCTAAACGTGCTAATTACATGCCATCTGTTGTCACAGGTCCTATTTGCCACGAGGAAGGTGGTTGTGACATCTGTATGCTGGTTCAAAAGCTGTTTCGCATTTTCGCCCCCTTAACGCCCTTTTTCGGTTAAGTTTAGGGCGTTTTTGGCTCTAATTCCCAACCTAAACATGCTAATTACATTCCGTCTATTGTCACAAGTCCTATTTGCCACAAGGAAGATGGTCGTGACATCTGTATGCTGGTTTGGAAGCTGTTTTGCATTTTCACCCCCTTAACACCCTTTTTCGGTTAAGTTTAAAGTGTTTTTGGCTCTAACTCCCAACCTACACATGCTAATTACATTTTGTCTATTATCACAGGTCTTATTGGTCACAGTAAAGGTGGCCGTAACATTCGTATGGTGGTTCGAGGGCTGATTCGTATTTTCGCCCCGTTAATGCCCTTTTCCAGTTAAGTTTAAGGGGTTTTCGGCTCTAAGTCCCAATCTAAACATGCTAATTACATTTCGTCTGCTATCACAGGTCCTATTTTCCACGAGAAAGGTGGTCGTGACATTTGTACGCTGGTTTGGAACCTGTTTCGCATTTTTGCCCCCTTAATCCCCTTTTTGGGTTAAGTTTAAGGCATTTTCGGCTCTAACTCCCAACCAACACGTGCTAATTACATTCTGTCTATTGTCGTAGGTCCTATTTATCTTGGGAAAGGTGGCCGTGACATCCGTATAGTGGATCGAGGGCTAATTCGCATTTTCGCCCCCTTAACGCTCTTTTTTGGTTAAGTTTAATGCGTTTTCGGCTCTAACTCCCAAACTACGTGTGCTAATTACATTCCGTCTATTATTACATGTTCAATTTGTGATAGGGAAGGTGGCTGTGACATCCGTACAGTGGTTCGGGGGTTGTTTTGCATTTTCACCCTATTAATGCCCTTTTTCGATTAAGTTTAAGGTGTTTTCGGCTCTAACTTCCAACCAACCCCTTCTAATTACATTATGTTTATTTTCACAGGTCCTATTCATCACAGGGAAGGTGGCTGTGACATCCGTATGGTGGTTCGGGGGCTGTTTCGCATTTTCACCCCCTTATCGCCCTTTTTCGGTTAAGTTTAATGTGTTTTCGGCTCTAACTCCCAAACTATGTGTGCTAATGACATTTCATCTATTGTGAAAAGTCTTATTTGTCACGGGGAAGGTGGCCGTGACATCTGTACAATGGTTCAGGGGCTGTTTCCCATTTTTTCCCCCTTATCGCCCTTTTTTCAGGTAAGTTTAAGGCATACTAATTAAGGTTTTTTGCCACAGGTCCTGTGTGTTTTTTTTTTCTTAGTTTAAGGACTCTAACTACCCATCTCTTCACCAACCTCATCATTGACCTAAGACTATCACACTCCCATAAATTTACTTAATTCTACATCTAGAATCTGACTTGGGACTGGTTCGCCCCCGGAAAGCTCTTTTTCGACTAATTTTAGAGCGTATTCGGCTCTAACTCCCAACCTACACATTTGAATTACATTCCGTTAGTTGTCACAAGTCCTATTTGTTATGGTGAAGCTATCCGTGAGAGCCACATGGTAGTTCGGGGACTGTTTTGAATTTTCGCCCTCGGAGAGCCCTTTTTTGACTAAGTTTAGGGCGTATTCGACTCTAACTCCCAACCTACAAGTCCAAATTACATTCCGTCAGTTGTCACAAGACCTACTTGTCATGGGGAAGCTGTCCGTGAGAGCCACACAGTGGTTCGGTGGCTATTTTGAATGTTCTCTCTCGAAAGCCCTATTTCGACTAAGTTTAGGCCGTATTCGGTTATAACTATGGTAAAGCCATAAACTTTCCTAGTGGGCTGATTGAGTTCCAAATGAGAAGTTAATGCATGTGAAATCTGATTCAGAATTTTTGAAAGAAAATTTTCATTCTCCAAGTTAAGGGAGCTCCTAGTTGGTAGTGAAAGCTATAGAGGAAGAGCACCACATAAACAGACAGCTAAATGATTTCTTATCAGAAAGTTGGCTAACAAAAAGTAAAAAGTGATTTTAGTTCAAATAAGAATCTTAAAGGAATTATAAAAATAACCAAAACTGACCCAAAAATGCTAAAGAAAGTTGTTAAAGTAAATAGATAAGTTTGAGTAAAAATGAACACATGCACGCGCACACAGATTCTTTGACCTTATATTTTTCTAAGGTTCATATGTTTCTTAAAATTTGCAACAATTTTCTGCATATGATGGTTCAACTAGTTAACCCACCAGTCAAAACAATGATTAATGGGACTTCTTCCTTAATGGTTAATGTCAGGCCAAGTTTAAAAATTATTATTATTATTAATTTCTTTTAACGTCAGCAATACCCCATACTTTCATATTTATTATTATTATTAATTTTTTTAAAAAGTCTAAAATCATATGAAATTATAGTAAATAATGATGAAGCTATTCTTCTTTGATTAATGTTGTATGTCAAAAGTGGTCCTTAATAGAATCCTGTTGGAATTTCCACCAAAAAATTTGTAAATAAAGTATACTGCAACAGAAAAATTCACTTAAAACTGAAACTCACGCATGGAAAATAGGAGACAAGCCCCAATATGGAATCTACAAGGACTTTTCATATGAACTATATCAAGAAACATTTAACTGAAGCTCAAGATTATTTTTTCTTTCTATTTTTATTTACAAGAAGCTCATAATTTATTTTTAAGCAACTCAATTACCAAATCGACTTCTGAAACTTCACTTTGTTAAAATCTGTAGGTTCTGTTTGTGTGGAAAAAATATATCTAAACTACGTAATAAAGCAAACACCAAATTTAATTTGGTGTCCTAAAGCCTTACAAGTTTTACACAAAACATAATTATCTTCTACTTTGGTCTAGCGATTGAGTTCTTCTTCAGATGGTTTTGGCAGAGTATCCACAGTAGATCATTACTTTGATGCAAATGCCCACTTCAGGACACAAAATGCAAAAAGAGTGGCAACCTTAGATTGCCTCCACTCAGATCAACACGATTCAGGTTTCATTACAAGTATAGGTAATTCTGCTCAACTACTCCTCACAAGGTCAAAACAAAAGTACAAAACCCAAAAAGGAAAGAAAGACATGGACCAAGCATGTGATATTATCGACTTAAACTATATTGAAAGGCTTCAAGCAAATTGCAAAAGATCTGATATAGATCAAAGATTGACTACATGGACCAAACATGTGACAAAGTATATAAACTATCTTAAAAGGCTTCAAAATTGCATATGGTTTATGAAAGATTTATCACAAGGACCAAACATGTGACGAAGTATCACATAAACTAACTAGCCAATAACAACTATCTTGATTTTCATTTCTCCTTCAGAGTGTTTAAGATGATGCAGTTGAAACTTACATTAAGTGACCAAAGTATAAGGTTCTTTCAATGCCAGTAATGTTGATTTCCAGTTCCATAACAAAAACTCATCTCTAAACCATAAGGATGCTGAACCTCCTAATACTTGCATTGCTATGATTAATAACAAAAAATTACCAAAAAGATGTATAATTATCTGCACCCAAAAAAAAAGGAAAAGATTTTCCCACCTTTATATTTGAACAAGGCAACTTTACGACAATTGTTTCCCTTCATCCTTTCCATATATACGTTGAAGTTCACGAGTAGCAGCTAAGAACGATTCTGAAGCAAAGAAAAAAGAGTGCATGTGAGCAGGAAGGCATTGTGTCATAACATATTGAACTGTCACTCACTAGTAACTAAACCAAATAACTTGAATTACCTTTCCAAAGACGGAAAGATTTGTGTATGTTGTTTAACAGTGGGCACATTTTCCTCATACCTACTTTGGGCTAAAGCTGGATGGCAACCACTAAGCAAAGTTGGAGCATTCAAATGCAATAGAGGGGGCTAAAAAACCTAGTGGATTCTATTAAAAAAATAATGGTACATTGCGAATAAAATCAGGTTTCTCTATGTGTAACACGCGTAAATCTGAGATTAATTAAGTCTCCTAATCAACCTTATGTATTCCTCTACTTTACTTGTATTCTATGAAATGACTAAAGGTGTTTTTTTTTTTTCCTTTATGTTTTAATAAATATTATTAAAACACAATAATACCCACTTCATAAAAAATTTCAGGACACAAACTTGGTACCTTATGTAGTGTAGGTTGAATGATCCAGCTGTTGTTGAGTGACAATAATTGTAGTGATTGAATCACCTACATATGTAGATAGAGCATTATATATAATCAGTTTGCTTGCTGAGAAAATTGAGCAAAAGAAAGGATAGATTCTTCATAATCATTTTGTCTTGCTGGTTCTAGAAAATATAAGGATAAAAATAAAATTCACCCATATCTGTAGGAAATTACCAGAAAGTAGCATGTAATGGTGGATTTGTTTAGTGTTTTTCCATTTTTTCCCTCAGTTTGCTTGGTAGCCAAATGGAATCGAAAACGAAATTCTCCCATATTTGTAGGAAGTAACTAGATAATAGGCATGTAATGTTGGATTTTTAATTTCTTTCCATATTTTCACTTAATTTTCTTGGTAACCCAACTTAGTCTATTTCCATTTATATGAGTAACGGATTCCAGAGAATGAGGAAGTAATAATTTGGTGTTTTGTTAATTTTTTGGGTTTTGAGTTGGAGTTGTTTATTGTAGCGCCCCTAATTTTCTTAAGTCATGATTTATTATTATTATGATTATTATTATCTTATTTTATTTTTGAATTTATTAATTATGTGGATTCATGAGAATTTAATGTATTATTTAGTTAATTTAATGTGATATTTAATTTTATATAATCATATATAATTAACCAGAATCTTTATATTTATATATTCATTTATACATAAAAAAAAGAAAGGTGTATTTATATTTGTTATTTATATATATTACCGTATATTTATATTTATATATATTATAATTTGCTGTATAATATTATATGATAGTTTATTAGGTGTTATGTATGAGATTTAGGTTTATATATGTATACAATATGGAAGTCAAATAGGGTTTAGGAGTTAAGGGTGGAAGAAAAAAAAAAAAAAAGGAGAACAAAGTTGTCTGCGGCGGCAAACTCCAGAGAGAGAGAGAGAGAGAGAGAGAGAGATTGTTCATCAAAGAAGAAAAAAAAAAGTGCTGTGTGTGTGTGGCGTGAAAGTGAAGAAGAAGAAAAAGAGCAAAAAGAAAAAATAGATTATGGTTTTATTTTGGTGGCTCCATTAGTTTTTCAAATATTTCTTGAATCTTTAAAAAAATATGGTGAGTACAAAACCCACTTTCCTTGATTTATGTTTAATTCGTTGTTTTATTTATTTATTTATTTTTATTTGTTTGATGTTAGTTGATTTTGTTTTACATAAAGACGATAGATTAATTTTAATTATTTTGATTAGTTGTGGATATAAGATTTAGGGTTTATAGATGATAGATCGATTTTAAGTATTTCGACTAGTAGTATATGTAAAGTTTAGGGTTCTTAGATAAGTGATTGATTTTAATTACTTTGATTAGTTGTGTATGTAAACTTTAGGGTTTTTATATGGTTGATTAATTTTAGTTACTTTGATTAGATGTATATGTAAAGTTTAGGATTTTTAGATGATTGAATAATTTTAATTATGTTTATTAGACGTATATGTAAGGTTTAAGATTTTTAGATGATTAGTTGATTGTAATAATTTTAATTAGTTGGGTATGAAAGGTTTGGGATTTTTTAGACGATTGATTAATTTTAATTATGTTGATTAGATGTATATGTAAGATTTAGGATTTTTAGATGATTAATAGATTGTAATAATTTTAATTAGTTGGGTATGAAAGGTTTGGGATTGTTTTAGTCGATTAATTAATTTTAATTATGTTGATTAGACGTATATGTAAGGTTTAGGATTTTTAGATGATTAATAGATTGTAATAATTTTAATTAGTTGGGTATGAAAGGTTTGGGATTGTTTTAGTCGATTGATTAATTTTAATTATGTTGATTAGACGTATATGTAAGGTTTAGGATTTTTAGATGATTAATAGATTGTAATAATTTTAATTAGTTGGGTATGTAAGGTTTGGGATTGTTTTAGATGATTGATTAATTTTAATTATGTTGATTAGACGTATATGTAAGGTTTAGGATTTTTAGATGATTAATAGATTGTAATAATTTTAATTAGTTGGGTATGTAAGGTTTGGGATTGTTTTAGATGATTGATTAATTTTAATTATGTTGATTAGACGTATATGTAAGATTTAGGATTTTTAGATGATTAATAGATTGTAATAATTTTAATTAGTTGGGTATGAAAGGTTTGGGATTGTTTTAGTCGATTGATTAATTTTAATTATGTTGATTAGACGTATATGTAAGGTTTAGGATTTTTAGATGGTTTATTGATTGTAGTAGTTTTAATTAGTTGGGTATGTAAGGTTTGGGTTTTTTTTTTGGTGATTGATTAATTTTAATTATGTTGATTAGATGTATATGTAAGGTTTAAGGTTTTAGATGATTAATTGATTGTAATAATTTTAATTAATTGAGTATGTAAGGTTTAGGATCTTTAGATGATTGATTAATTTTAATTATGTTGATTAGATGTGTATGTATGGTTTAGGATTTTTTAGATGATTGAATAATTTTAATTATGTTGATTAGATGTATATGTAAGGTCTAAGATTTTAGATAATTAATTGATTGTAATTATTTTAATTAGTTGGATATGTAAGGTTTAGAATTTTTAAATGATTGACTAGTTTTTAATTATTTTGATTAGACGTGTATGTAAGGTTTAGAGTTTTTGGATGATTGATTGATTTTAATTATTTGCATTAGTTGGGTATGCAAGGTTTAAGGTTTTATTTTGGGTGACTTTATTAATTCTTTGAGTGATTCTTTGATCTTCAAAAATAATTGTGAGTACAAAATCCACTTCCCTTGATTTATATTTAATTCTTTGTTTTTATTTATTTATTTGATATTAGTTTGATTTTGTATTCACACAAAATAATAGATTGATTTTAATTATTTTGACTAGTGGTGTATGTAAAGTTTAGGGTTTATAGATGATTGATTGATTTTAATTATTTTGATTGGTTGTTTATGTAAGGTTTAGGGTTTTTAGATGATTGATTGATTTTAATTATTTTGATTAGTTGCATGCAAGGTTTAGGGTTTTTTTTTATATGGATTGATTTTATGATTGTAATCACACTCATGATTATATAAAATTAAAATAAACTTAGAATCCATAGATATTGGTTAGAGGATGGATTGCTTCGTTGTTTTTATTTATTTATTTTTATTTGATGTTGGATTAATTTTGTATTTGCATGAAAATGAAGGATTGATTTTACTTATTTGGATTAGTTGTGTATGCCATGTTTATGATTTTTATATAGATTTATTTTATGGTTGTAATTACACTCATGGTCATATGAAATTAAAATTAATTATGAACCTATAGATAAATTCCTTATACTCCACCATGACTCCATGGATTGTTGTTTTATTTGAGTGATGGGGAGAAAGAGTGTATAAAAAGTGAGGATTATGAGAGTTGTTTAATGCCTTATGCCCGGCATTGTTATATTTGTCTCATGATGTTGATGAGATGTTATTTATATTGTTGCCTCGTTCTCATGAGTAGACGAGTGCTTTGATTTACGCGCGTACGTATATGCTAACCATCCGGGGAGTGTGAGTCAAACTCGGGACGATATCCCCGTGCAAGTTTGGCTTCGGAGCGGTGTTAGATATACGGGAGGCACATGGGATATATGTGTAGGCCAGAAGTGGATGGCCGAAGTGGTGGAGTTAAGGAACAAAGAATTTAATTATGAATTTATTAGTATAGTGTGTATGGTATTGTTATGTACATGATAAAAAAAAATAGTAAACGATCTTGATAAATTATGAAATTTGAGCAGAAGCATGTATACGTGATTTTGGACAACTCTTGTGTTGTAGCTTTTTATTAAAAAGATCGATTAGAACTTATAATCGGATGACCTTGGTTATTGTCAGTTTGATTCACTTTGGTAATGCAAATTTTATAGGCTGTTTTAACCCATGAAACGAGTTCATTTTTATTGGTTTCGCGTAAACTGAAGTAAAACATTATTCTGCACACTTTTCATGTTTTGAACTTTTTTGGAAAAAAATCATCTTATGGCAGTTTTTGTTCGTTTTCAGCTTCATATTTTTCGATTGAATTCCGTCTAGATTTTTAGATCAAGCCTTTCTCTTAACTTGTTCAGTTTTTGTTAAATTCCTTCACGTTGTCTTTTAGGAAATTTGATTCTGTACAACTTTTGTTCTTTGAGTTTTGATCAATTCGAATTGTTTAAGTATGAAACGGTGTAATTTTATATATATATTTTTTAATAAGTTACTTATGATTAAATTATACTAACTTTATTTGTTTTGCAGGATGGTGGGTCTTACTAACTTTTTATGCAGGGCTGACCCACCATATTTTTTTATTATTTCTATATTGTCTATTCTATAATCAATTTATATTTCGTTGTATACAGACAAGAAACTAAATGCCACCGTATCTCGGGAAACTACCCATTCGTCTCGGTGCGGTTGGAACTACTTGTCTTGTCCCGTGATAAGAAATAATGTACTTTTTGCTTGTGTCTGGTGGACGCGTGGGTGTCAATTCTTGTACTCATACCAGTATACCTGTATACTGACCCGTTTTGTCTCTTGGCAACTCGGGTGCGTTCTGTTGGAGCGCAGCTGAGCTTCCTTTGTAGGATTAGTAGGGGCTTTGGTGGGGACAAGAAATAACAGTGATCGTAGGACCTGTCGTTTGGACTTCTTTTATTTTTCTTGAGCTTAGGGTTGATACAAATTTATGTAATTATTATTTTTTTTAATGACCTTAGTATTTTGG
Source organism: Camellia sinensis (assembly GCF_055761805.1). Lineage (NCBI taxonomy): Eukaryota > Viridiplantae > Streptophyta > Magnoliopsida > Ericales > Theaceae > Camellia > Camellia sinensis. The sequence continues at coordinate 139,464,729 of NC_138969.1, read as the reverse complement.
AAAATTTGGCTTGGGTTGTAACCTTACATTATTTAAGTTGTTTTGAAGTATTTATTGTTACTGTAACGTTGGATATATTAGATAGTTTATGAAATTATGGTGCATGGTATGATTGGTGTTTTGTTAATTACCTTATTGAGACTAGAATGTTTAGATTTTTGTTTCACCCCTAGGATTTGGATGATGGAATATTGATTGGGGTTTAGTCCTAATTTAATATTTAATTGTCCAAATTTTGGGGCGTGACATTTATGCTCAACTAATTATTTTGTATTATCTGTTAGGACTTAAGCAGACAAAATGATTGGATCATTTCTTACTAGAGGACTTGTGTATGTTGCTCATTAATTTAGGGCCACATACATTATATATTAAACATTTGCATATACACACACAGCATTATATACACACACAACATTATTATACATATCCACACAGCATTATATATGTACACACACAGTCACCTACATATATTACACATCATGTTTGAAATTTATCATAAATTACAGCCCCAAACACTAAATTTTGAATAAACCCTAAAGCAATAATGTAAGAAAAGGGGGAAACAGAGCAAGGGGGATAGACAGAGACAGAGACAGAGACAGAGAGAGACTGTGCGTGAGAGAGCGAGAGAGAGAGAGAGAGAGAGAGAGAGAGAGAGACGCCTATACGTGCACAAAGCATTATATACACATACACACACATATATTAAACATCATCTTTCAAATTTTTAATAAATTAGAGGCACATACATTCAAACTGGAATAAACCCTACACCAACAATATCAAAAGAGGGGGAAGCAGAGTAAAGAAGAAAAGAGAGATGGAGGGAGAGAGAGAGAGACTATGTGAGAGAGCTCAATTGATAGAGAGAGACACGCACGGACAAACCGTGAGCGAGCTCAAGTGCATAAATGTATGGTGCAGGCGTTAGGTTTGTGGGATCAATAAGACTACAATTACTAATGTTATGTTTGGAATATGATTTTTGATAAAAGTTTGGAATGAAAAGGAAAGCAAAATGGAGTAAAATATCAACTTATGTTTCAATTGCAGTCAGGACAACCATCTACCCTGCATCTTTATCCAAGTATCAACCAATTCTAATGTATATTTCCCAAATATGTGCCAATATAAGCAGGGTCCACTTTAGAAAGAGTCAGGTACAGTAATTCAAGTAAAAGCTATCACACCCCAAATCCAGGCATGATCGGCCATGGCCCATAGGGACTCAGCCCAACGCACACGTAAGCCTAACCACTAATCCATAATCGCATTGGGCAACTATACAAAAGTCCAGTAATAAATAACCAAACTCAATCCAGTGACATGGCACAAGTATAAACGGCAAAACCAACCGTAATCAATACCATCCAAATTTATGGGATAGAAATAGCCCACATATCAAAATAATCCTAAACGAACCTCAATAAAAATAAAAAAAAATATGCACAAACTGGACATGACAATCTAAAACAAAATAAATGAATGTCCTAGAGGTCCATGCAATTGAGTCCCCACTATGCCATGAGTCCACTCTAAGTCCTTCTAACACCTGGAAATGATAAACAACTAAGTCAGTTGATAGCTCAGTGAGTAGCAACATGGATAGTAAATACAGTTTTGAAAAAAAGGGTTCAATTCCAAAATAAGATATGTACCACAGAAACTAGATTGGCATACAGTTTTGATAAAGATAATTTGTTTCAAAAAGAAGGTTCCACAGTTCAACAGTTAAAGTACTCATGTCTCTCAAGATAAATGACATTTTCCACCGAAAACAGATTACAACATGAACACCAATAATTTTCTGGGTACCAAGAAATAACAAGTAACATGCCACACAGTTCTCAAGGCTATAAGCCCTGTTGGATCCAATACCGAACTAAGAGTAATCCTCAGGGTGGCAACCTGGGTCTTTTCTCTAAGACGATCCGATTGAAGGTCACCCAGCCTAGCCTAGGTCTTTTCCTTTCAATCATTGAGCACTAGAGTCATCACGGCTTAACCCGGATCTGTTCCCTAGTGGCCAGAGTCACCACACACAGTGGAATAATTTCCCTAGACTAAAATACACAGATGGTCCCAATAATCAATACACATCAGTTTCGCAAAACATGGTAGTCCACCATTATAAACATAAGACCATAACAAATAGTTTACAGTATGCCAAGTTTACACATGTTTCAGAAATAATTTAATTTCATTGATAATATAATAATTTATCAAAACAGTTTAGTCCTAAAGCAACAATTTTATTTTCCAACAGTTCAAGATAGGGGAACATTTATAAAATATGCAGCATGGAACTACTCACCTGAAAACGAAATAATATAATCCTCGAATAGAGTATCAAAGTCCAACTAGTGCCCTGAGCCAAGTATGAAGACTACACGTCACTACTAATTTAAAAATACTAAAGAGAATAATAAACTAAGCACCTCACACTAAAGTGCACTAACACAGCTCAATCCAATCACCGTTACCCTTAAATATTGCCTAAGCTCATGTTCTTCAAGGTCTAAAATTACCCAAGACATGGGTTCAAATCGAAACTTAATTAAAAGTAACTTTATGATAAAAACAGAGTTTTAAACAGGTTTTCCCAATCTATTCGCTAAGTTTGAAAATTACAAAACCCACTCCACGCTGTTCGAAAAATTCCAAAACCCTCCAAATATCAACTAACATATCCTAAGTTTCAAACCCAATTGGTTTTACTTTATTTGCTTATCAAAATAATTATTTACAATTAATTATGCCCAAACAGGTTTTTCTCTGCAGCACTTTAAAGAAATTAATGGTTCTCTTATTATACATGAGCAATCAACGCAAGGCCAAAAATATAAGAAACTAGACTCGTAATTGGTTCTAATGACACTAATTTGATAATTTTCAGATTTATACCCAAAAAGAACAACACTTCCGAAGTTACTAGTTTAAACCAGTTTGTAGACAGATTTGAACGCAGCAGTTAATATAGATTTTAACTCCCAAAAATTATGAGCAAATTCAGATATACAATTCAATATGTAATTAATCTACTGCAAAACTTTCAATTTAAAATTCATCCATTTGATATAGTTTCTTCGTTTTTAAAGTTTGTGATTCTGTGTAGAATTTTTGGACTAAGAATTACACACATTCTTTATACATGAATTTAACTCCTCAGATTTCTTAACAGTATATATATATATATATATAATACATAAACCTACAACCTCTCCATCAATGAACTAAATAATAATAGAGTAAGGATAAAGAACAAAAACAAAGAGAAGAAGAAAGATAGAGACCTACCACACACCCAAAAGTTCTTCCTTGTTTGAAACCCCTTATTTTTTCTTCTTCTTTTCTCTCAACCTCTCTCTCCCTATGGCTGCTGTTGCTGTTGTTATATATTGTATTAGGCAACCTAGGGTTACTTTATATCCCCAAACAAAAGGCTTTAAATTATTATCCCTTTATATTATTTTATTTCTAACCCATTAATTTAAATAAAATGTAACTATTATTATAACAAAATATACTTACTAACTTGCCCTCTATTTTTTTTTAAATAATAAATATTGCCTCTAAATTAAATACTTTCACCATAAATTTATTTTGTAAGTTTAAAATTAATTAAAAGACACTCATACTATTTAACTTGCATTTTAGGATTCACAAGCAAAATATTTGAGATTGTAAAATGATTATTACTTAATTATTTATTTTATTTGTATATTCGGGTTCTCATACTCTCCTCCCCCCCCCCCCCCTAAAAGAAACGTTTCGTCCTCAAAACTAACCTGAGTAAATAATGATAATAGATGTGGGTATTTCTCGTGCATCTCATCCTCGCGTTCCCAAGTCGCCTCTTCAACTCGATGATTACGCCAGAATACCTTAACCAGTTTAATGGCCTTTGTATGCAACGTTTTCTCTTTCGAATCCAAAATTTGAACATGCATCTCCTCATATGAAAAATCCTTCCTAATTTGAAGTGGCTTATAATCTATCACAAGCGACGGACTATGCACATATTTCCTCAGCATAGACACGTGGAACACATTATGCACTCCTGCCAACCTAAGGGGTAAAGCAACATAGTACGCAACGTCACCAACCTTCTCCAATACCTCAAATGGACCAATGTATCTAGGACTCAACTTTCCTTTCTTTCCAAACCTGATGACTCCTTTCCATGGTGATACTTTCAAGAATACCATATCCCCAATATGAAACTCTAAATCTCTCCTACGATGATCAGCATAACTTTTTTATCAACTCTGAGCAGTCAATAATCTCTCTCTGATGGTGATAATTTTCTGTGTAGCATCCTTTACCAAATCAGGTCCCAACATTTGCCTCTCACCAACCTCATACCAACACAAAGGAGACCTACACTTTCTCCCATACAAAGCCTCATAAGGAGCTACTCCCAAACTAGAATGATAACTATTATTATACGCAAACTCCATGAGCGTCAAATAATCATCCCAATTACCTCTCCACTCCAAAGCACAAGCCCTTAACATATCCTCAAGGGTTTGAATAGTCCTCTCCAATTGCCCATCTATCTGAGGGTGATAAGCTGAACTAAAATTTAACCAAGTACCTATAGCTGACTGTAACGCACCCCAAAACTTAGACACAAAACAAGGGTCCCGATCTAACACTATTAACACAGGTGCACCATGCAATCTAACAATCTCCTTCACATACAACTTTGCAAATCAAGCTATAGAATAATTCATCTGTACTGCAATAAAATGTGCTGGCTTGGTTAATCTATCAACAACTACCCAAACTGCATCGTGATTACTACTAGTACGAGGTAATCCGCACACGAAGTCCATGGTAACATGATCTGACTTCCACTCTGGTATAGGTAAGGGTTGTAGCTTCCCTGTGGGTTTCTGATGTTCTACTTTAACCTGTTGACACACCAAACACTGAGCCACAAATTCTGCAATATCTCCCTTCATACCATTCCACCAAAAATGTTCATGAAGATCCCAATACATCTTAGTGCTTCCAGGATGAATGTTATAACTAGAACTATGTGCCTCCGTCATAATCTCCTTCCTCAAATCACCACTAGCAAGAACACAAATTCGACTACGGAATCTAAGCAACCCATTATCACTAACCACAAAGTCTACATGCTTACCCTCTGCATCTCTCGTTTAATATGCTCACACTAAGGGTCAATCACCTGAGCTAAACGAATCCGTTCTCTCAAGGTCGGCTGAACTGTCAACTGACTACAATAAGCCCTATCACCAAGTGTAACAACCTCAAGCCTCAAACGTCTCATGTCTTCCACCAAACAACTCTCAATAGAAAAAGTAGCTACATCTCCAACCATTACCTTCCTACTCAAGGCATCAACTACCACATTTGGCTTCCCCGGATGATACAAAATATTCACATTGTAATCTTTTAGCAACTGAAGCCATCTTCTTTGCCTCAAACTTAGTTCGTTCTGTGTGAAAATATAGTTCAAACTCTTATGATCAGTGTAAATCTCACATGACTCTCCATACAAATAATGTCGCCAGATCTTAAGAGTGAAAATCACTACTGTTAACTCCAAGTTGTGCGTCGGATAATTTCTCTCATGTACTTTCAACTGTTGTGATGCATAAGCAATCACCTTTCCATACTGCATGAGCACACATCCTAAACCCTGTCGTGAAGCACCACTATAAATCACAAAACCACCACCATCTATAGGTAAGGCAAGGATTGGATCTAATGCCAATCTCTGTTTAAATTCTTAGAAGCTACGCTCACAATCATCATTCCACTCAAACTTTACCCCTTTCCTGGTGACATTGATAAGTGGCAAGGTAATATGGGAGAATCCTTCCACAAACTGTCTATAATAACCAGCAAGCCCTAGAAAGCTACGTACCTTTGTCACAGAAGTAGGTCGTAGCCAATCAACAATTGCCACCACCTTTGTGCTATCCACAAATACCCCATCTTTACTCACCACATGACCCAAAAAGGATACACTGCTCAGCCATAATTCACACTTCTTAAATTTTGCATACAGTCTCTTCTCCCTAAGGATTTGCAATACTACCCTCAAATGCTGCTCATGCCCCTCATTACTCCTCGAATAAATTAGGATGTCATCAATAAACACTACTACAAATTTATCCAACTGGGGTTTAAATACTCTGTTCATCAAATCCATGAATGCAGCTGGTGCATTTGTGAGACCAAAAGGCATCACCAAGAACTCATAATGCCCATAACAGGTTCTAAAAGTGGTCTTAGGAACATCCTCATCCCTTACCTTCAACTGGTGATAGCCTGGCCTTAAGTCAATCTTAAAGAATACCTAAGCTCCTTGAAATCGGTCAAATAGGTCATTAATACGTGGCAAAGGATACCTATTCTTCACTGTGACTTTGATCAGTTCCCTATAATCAATAAACAATCTCATAGACCCATCATTCTTCTTCACAAACAACACAGGTGCTTCCCAAGGTGAGACACTAGGCCTAATAAAACCTTCGCCTAGCAACTCTAGTAACTGAGTTTGTAACTCCCTCAACTCTAATGGTGCCATTCTATAGGGCGTTTTAGAGATAGGTGTTGTATTGGGGACCAAGTCAACAGAAAATTCTACCTCACGGTCTGGAGGAAGACCAAGTTGATCCTCTGGGAAAACATCAACAAATTCTCTCACTACAGGCAACTTCTCTAATCTCTGCTCTGGCTGTTCAGTACTCACCACACTAGCTAAATAGCCATGACACGCTTTTCTCAACATTTGATTAGCCTAAAGGGAAGAAATGAAACAGATAGAAGACCTTTCCTATCTCCCTGAAAGAAAAACTCATGTTGCCTCGGCACAGCAAAAACGACCATCTTTCTAAAACAATCAAAAGAGGCATGATGCTTCGTCAACCTGTAGACACCCTGTAGACGTCCCCCGAACGCCCCGGGAGGGTGAGTCCCGTTCTGTTCGATATTGGGCTCACTGCAGTTCAGGACTCAAATGTCACGGTTCTTAATCTGAACCAAAGAGTCCAAATCCGGCAAATCGTTTTGAGAAAACAGATTTTGAAAGAAGTGCCAAACATGGACTGCTTTGCCAGATACAGAGTCGCCACCTAAATGTTTTATTTTGGGGAAATTTAGGAAACCCTGACTCGTTTGCCTAAGGCCACGTGTCCGTCATCACCAAAGTTGCCTCGGTTCGGGAACTTGGGTACGATTGGGGAAGGTCACTTTGTGAGCACCCCCGCTCGCCCGATCAAAGATCGGCCTCTACTAACCATGATATCAAGTTTTGAAAACATTGTGTGTTCTTATTCTGGTTATTAGCCAAGATTACTATGTGATGCGCACAACATACAAGTATAGACGGGGTCGCCTAAATTGGAACAAAACATTTCATGTTTATTTGTTTGAAAATGGTTTGATGGTGCTACTCGTAAGTAGGCTAAGACGTGGATTTGCCACCCTCGGGTGGGCTTAGAAAAACATGATTTTGCTACTCGTAAGTGGGCTTAAAACACACATTTGATGAATTGTTCCAATTCAAATAACCCAACCTTCACCCACAAGCATTCAGGCAGTTATATCACATAAGCATATAGCCTCATGGTAAGCATGCTATCATGGCAGTCACTCACACGCATGCAAGGATGCTAAAGCATAAAACTTACCGAGTACTCCAAGCCAAGAAAGAAGCTAATTAGAAATCCATGCATGATCCTAACCATACAGAAATGCCTAATGCAACACATGCAAAGATGCAACTATAGCAGGCTCAGCTATTCTAAACATGGCATATGAAATGCTACAGCTAACATGTATTCAACTTGGAATTGAAAATACAATGCAGTTAGTATGATGCGCCGAGCCCGGTGCATGCAAAACAGATGAATGAATGCAAACATGCTATCATACTGTATGCTAATTGAAACATGCCCTAATCTAACCATCATAAGCGGGTAAATAAAAGGGAGAAAGACGTGGGGTTGGAAGACATGCATCACACACACCCACTTATTACAGTTATGCCCTCACGCAGAGGGTCCGAAAGAATAATATACAGTCCCGAATAAATATTACAGTCAAAATAGATACAAAAATCCTAATTAATTTACAAATTAATCTAGGAAAGCTATAAACTGGCATGCAAGCCAGGGACTGCCTTGACTCTGATGAATGATGTATGTTTGGGCTGCCTTGCGCAGAAATCCACTGGGATGCCCCAATTAGCCTCTGTTTTGCAATGGTTCTTGGAAAACGCGCCAAGCCCCGGAAGACTGCTGATTCTTGATTTGCTGCAACAGAGAGCAGGAGAGGGGCATAGCAATGTATTTTCACAGATGTATGCATGCCTCGATCCTCGTGCCACCAATCACGCATATCGATGCATGATGGCCGAGGAGTCGATTTGCATTACTCAATATAGAATGAATGCACATGAAAACTCAATTAAAACCTAACTCCATCATGGATAATCCGGAGTGTCGGTGACTGGGGAATTGAGACACGTTCCGTCACTCGGAGTACGAAACGTACCTCGTTTCCCATGCTCGGGCTAAGTCCTATCCCAAACACAATGCAATATGCATGACATGCATGAATGCAACTAATATACAACCTAGCATGCACAATGCTATGAAATGGCATACACGATGCACAAGATGACATGGCATACACAATGCGCTAACATACAACCTAGCATACACGACGCTATGGAATGAAATGGCATATCCAATGCGATAATGGACTTATACTAACACAAGTGGACCTCGGCCACACTCACATAAGAGGCCATTAGATGAAAATGAGACAACTCGAGATGCGTGCACGCGTGCACGCAAATCGAGGATCGACCCTAAGGCACGAAATGCCACTCTAACAAGACATGGCAAAACACAAAATATGGCATATTAGCATGCAAATTTCAGAGGCAATAAGTGATGCAAAACAGCCCCGAAAGATGGCAAAATGACACCCGATGCATGAAATGAGACCCAAAATGCAAAACTAGGCATACGCAATGACCTATAGCTATACAAAGCGTGCGTTATTTGAATATGGAATGTAAAGACAGAGTCAAGACAGCCCAAAAATAATCACATTTACAATTCTAAGCAAGGTCAAACAGCGAATGCAAATGGGGCTAAACTAGCATGCAAAAATGGCCCCGAAAGCAAGCTAATGAAGCAAGTGACAGCCGCTGACCCCAAACAGAGAAGGGCCCTTCTACAATGTCGAAGAGGGGCCCAAAATATGGTATTTTACAGTTTATAACCAGACCCAAAACAGTGCACAAGCATGCTCAAAATGCCATGCAAAATAAGGCCAAAAGAGAGCTATAACACAAAGTACAAAAAGGATGCCTCAAACAGTAAAAGACCCATAATTAAACATGAAGAGGGGGTCAAAATAAGGCCACTTACAGTTTGGACCAGAGTCCAAAAACACAAGCACAAGGGGCTAACAAATCATGCAAAAATATGGCCAAAAGAGAGATAAAGAGGCAAGTGATAGATGGAAGCCTCAAACAGTGAAGAGCCCTTCAACAATATTGAATAAGGGCTCAAAATAAGCCACTTCACAGTTTATCTTAGAGCCCAGAAATGCTTAAAAACAGGGCTAACATATCATGCAAGAATAGGCCCTAAAAGAGAGGTAAAGAACAAAGAGGGAGAAGAAGACTTCAAACAGAAAAAAGTTCTGAATCAAACATGAAGATGACCTCAAAATATGATCTTTTTCAGTTTGGATCGAAGTCCAAAAATACTTGCAAGTAAAGCTAAACAATCATGCAAAAAAGTACAAGTTTAAGGGAAATAGGGACTCGCCCTTGAAGAACAACTTTCCAGCAGCTTTTAGTCTGAAAATCTGAACTTTCAACCTCTTCAAATGTCCTCCAAGGTACTGAAATGAGTAATGGAGGTGATAGACTAGGGGGTTGTAGTGTAAAAATGGTCCAAGAACAAAGGGTTTTGGAGCTTGGAAGAGAGGGAGAGGGAGGTTGTGTGTATAATGCTTCAAACCATTTTCTAACCTTTAAACACAGCTAGGAGCTTCTGGTTTTATAAGCAAAAGAGGTGGAAAAGAGGGGGAAAAATGGGGGGGAAATTGAAATTCAAATTTCCCCCCAAAAAGGCCAAAAAGTGGGATATAAAGGCAAGTGGTAGCTTCTGGACCCAAATGGCCGAGAGCCCTTCAATAAAGTTGAAGAGGAGCTCAAAACAAGACACTTTGTAGTTTATGACCAAGTCCGAAACAGCTCACAAGTAAGCCTAAAATACCGTACAAAAAAAGGCCTAAAAGAGAGGTAAAGAAGCAAGTGGCAGTAGGAGATCTCAAACAGCAAAAGGTCCTTAATCAAACATGAGACGGACCTCAAAATATGACTATCTCAAGTTTGGGTCGGAGCCCAAAAATGCAGAATGAAGGTTCGGGAGCCAAAACACGCAGTTCGGGGCCCCGAAAGTGGGTTGTTAGGCACCGGAAGTGGTGTCCGACCACGAAGTTGGTCTCTCGGACCGCAGTGTCCCTCAAAAGGGAGTAAATAAGATGTATGCCAAAAACTGGAGCAAACAGAGGTGGTTAAGCGGTCCCGAACCGAGGCACACGGCCAACGGCTCCGAAAAATCGAAAACCGGACTCCAAACGGGCACAACGGCCTACGACCACGAAACGTAGCCTACGGCCACTGAGAGATGATCTACGAGACCTCTCCCTCCCTTCGGGAAGAGAAAACAGAGAAAACGGAGCCTGGTTCGCAAACCGAGGCAAAGCACAAGAGAATCCGGAAGTCCGGAGGCAAGGCTCGCAGCCGAGACTCTGAAACTTCTGAACGAGCACAATATGCAGTATCACCGAGCACTCAACTGGTGATGTCTGAGTCTTAAGGTCGGTCAAAAATGGGGTGTCTACAGTTGCCCCTCTTTGACAGAACTCGAAAGTCATAAGTGACGGGAGTGAATGTCAAAGCCCAGAGACGACCCATTTTTGACAAGGCCGAAGACTTAGACAAACATACAAAATAACACAGATGTGCCCGCAGGCATGCCCGCAGGCAGGGGAAAAATGCAACTGCCAATGCAAGAAGCTGAACATAACTTATGATCATGCAAAGAAAACTGTAATGAAGCATACCATGCAACAGTTTTAAGCAAGTGAATACAAATCTAACTACATTTCATGCAGAAAGGATGTAAGAAAAGTATACAATTCTCACTGCGTCTCACGCGGAGAAGGCTAAAAGCGACTACTAAGAATACCCGGAGTCTTACACACAACATCTCTCGGCGTATCACACATAGGAGAGGAAGAAGGTAAATCTCTCAGCGTATCACACGCAAAAGAGGAAAGGTAAACTTCTCAGCGTATCACACGCAAGAGAAGAAAGGCAAATTCCTCAGCGTATCACACGCAAGAGAAAACCTCTCAACATATCACATGCAAGAGAGGAAAGGCAAATTTCTCAGCGTATCACACGCAAGAGAAAACCTCTCAGCATATCACATGCAAGGGAGGAAAGATAAATTTCTCCACGTATCACACGCAAGAGAAAACCTCTCAGCATATCACATGCAAGAGAGAAAAGGGAAATTTCTCAGCGTATCACACGCAAGAGAAAACCTCTCAGCATATCACATGCAAGAAAGAAAAGGGAAATTTCTCAGCGTATCACACGCAAGAGAAAACCTCTCAGCATATCACATGCAAGAGAGAAAAGGGGAATTTCTCAGCCTATCACACGCAAGAGAAAATCTCTCAGCATATCACATGCAAGAGAGAAAAGGAAAATTTCTCAACATATCACACGCAAGAGAAAATCTCTCAGCATATCACATGCAAGAGAGAAAAGGGAAATTTCTCAGCGTATCACACGCAAGAGAAAACCTCTCAGCATATCACATGCAAGAGAGAAAAGGAAAATTTCTCAGCGTATCACATGCAAGAGAAAACCTCTCAGCATACCACATGCAAGAGAGAAAAGGGAAATTTCTCAGCGTATCACACGCAAGAGAAAACCTCTCATCATATCACATGCAAGAGAGAAAAGGGAAATTTCTCAGTGTATCACACGCAAGAGAAAACCTCTCAGCATATCACATGCAAGAGAGAAAAGGGAAATTTCTCAGCGTATCACACGCAAGAGAAAACCTCTCAGCATATCACATGCAAGAGAGAAAAGGTAAATTTCTCAGCGTATCACACGCAAGAGAAAACCTCTCAGCATATCACATGCAAGAGAGGAAAGGTAAATTTCTCAGCGTATCACACGCAAGAGAAAACCTCTCAGCATATCACATGCAAGAGAGAAAAGGTAAATTTCTCAGCGTATCACACGCAAGAGAAAACCTCTCAGCATATCACACGCAAGAGAGGAAAGGTATGAATGAACACCAGAACTCGTCTGAATGTTCGAAACCGAAGATGTCCTAACGCACCGCATGCGAGAGGAGAAAAGACGACAATTGCAAGTGAAAAGGTGCATAGCGATACAGGTGAAGTGTACATAACAATGCAAGTAATGAGCATAATAATGCTAGATAGATGTGCATAACAATGCAAGTAATGAGCATAACAATGCTAGATAAATGTGCATAACAATGCAACGAATGAGCATAACAATGCTAGATAGATGTGCATAACAATGCAACGAATGAGCATAACAATGCCAGTGGAACGCGCGTGACAACACCCGTTTGAAACAAAAATACCGAATAAGGGAATACAAGCCTTAAGTAGACCAAATTCGAAACGCAACCTCCGATTTACCTCTCGGAGGGATCACGATACATTCCAAAAAGGATACACCTCGTGCATGCCGACTGACGATGAGCTACACATCGAAGACATGAGTTGAAAATTCCGCAGAAACATTTTGAGCTGAAAAGAGTGGGTTCTTCTTGCACTTTCTTGATTGTACTTCCAAACCGCAGTTACTACCTTTCCTTCCTGGCCATGTTCACAACTTTCCCTATTCTCCAACGGGGTGACAGACTAGGTTGATTCAGTATCTAGAATCGAGGCGCATTCACATGCTATCTCAATCTATGGGGCTGCCATACAGATTTCAAGCTGAGGATAGACCCCTGGGTATTTAAACCAGACTTTAGTCTCGAAAATTCTGAACCTTTGCGTTCTAGGCAATAGCCGTCCGAACTCTAGTTTCCACCGTCGCAGTTGGTCTCCTAGGAACTCATTGCAAACACAGCCAAGATGCATCTGGCAGGGGCTGGTTTTCTGAGGGAGCACTTCGATTGCCATTCTGGGGTTTAAGTAGGCTTGAGTTTGGGAGTAGAGGCACACTCATACTTCGGAGCATTGACAAGGCCTGAAGAGGTACATCTGGAGTATAATAACGGAGAGTATAATCACGAAAATTGAAACAAACTCAAATGCTCCAATTTTCCCTCTTTTCTTTTGCTTCGTAGCCTGGAACTTTCATAGCTTCAGATGGGTCCTGGTTTTACTGTTTTCACATGACCTGGGTTGAATCCCGCGGCTTTATGAAAGAACCAATCCTGATTTGCACAAATGTGGAGAACGACATGGCACTCTGAGCACAAAACGATTTTATTTTTTGAAATTAAGAAATGAGTTCTTAACCGGGTATTGAGCCTACGACTGAACACAGCGAAAAAGACTCAATAACGAAAGACAAAAATGTAAACAACCTAAACACAACGAGACACGCTCGGGATGACTCAAAGCAGGAATCGAGATAAACAAAACAAAAGACACGATACACAGACGTACACAGGGAGCCTGTTTCACCGGGTAGTGTTTCCCACCCTTTCTCATTCGTGGTTCTCACATCACTCGGCCCTCAAGCTCTGTTTTTCTGAAAAAGCTCTCTTCTTACTTTTCCTCTCATCGCACATCTCTCTATTCTTCAATCTCTCATTTTTCATCCCTCCCCTGGGTGGTTGATGGATAAACAGCAAATCGTGGGCTCGTGCCCCTAGCATTCTGTTAGATTCTCTTTCTTCCACTCACAGCTAGTGAATTCCTCCCACGGGAAGGTTGCACTACAACTGGGTGTGTAGTAAATCTGCAGCTAACATCAGTTGATGATGCTTTGCTGGGGAGTTCGGACGTGATAAGATATGTCCAGATGATGGAGTGGAATATCTTGCCCCATTCTAGTTTGTGCTTCGCACTTGGCTTGATACCTCACTGCTTGGAGGATGTTGAGAGCTTTCAGCCCTTTTCTGCTAACTTTAGTTGTGCCCTCTTCTGGCGAATACGATGCCCTTTCTGGAAAGTAGAGTGCCCTTTCTGGCAAATGCATTGACGACGAGGAAAAGACAGGAAGCCTGACTCAACTGTGCCCCTAGTTCATCAATTTGACCATTTTTTTGTTTTGGCTTTCTAAAACAATTTTGATCAAAATGAGAGTTAGATTAACGCGCTTGTTCGATTTTCTGATTTGAAATCATGCAAGTTAGGCTGTGAGCACTGAAAATTTTCCCTTTTTGGGGTCCAAGAAATGGTCCAGTTTTGGAAAAATAGAATAATTTTTGAGAGAAAATTAGTCAACTTCATTAAAAATCTCAAAAACTATTTTTGCAAACGGCCACTGCTCAACGAGCACGGAACCCGCTCTTGAGATATACAACTTCATATTTGAAGGAAAATTGCCCCTTGCTTGAGGGGAACTGCATGGCAACGGAAAGTTGCCCCTTGTTTGAACGGCATCGCGGCGCATTGAATGGCAACGGAAAGTTGCCCCTTGTTTGGATGGCACCGCAGCGCATTGTAGGCAGTCCTCAGAGTGACGAACACAACCAAATCCTCAGATACAGAGAAGACAAAGATGGCCAAAACCATCGCATGGACACAATTGATTTGGAGTGTTTTACGACTGGACTTCAGAATGAAGTTGCCTACGTATCCCAAAGATGGGGATCAAGCCTTACGTAGTTCGGGGTTAAGGTACACTCGGGTATTTAACCTCTCCTTTTTATGCTCTGACTTTTGCCAAGGCGCCTGTTGCGGGTTTTCGACCTTGCGAGCTTTGTTTTTCTTCTTTTCAATTTTTGTGTTCTTTTCTTTTCTTTTCATTTCTTTTTTGATTTTCTTTTTTTTGTTCTTTTCTTTGCATCTTTCTTTTTTGGCTTTTTTTTTTTGTTCTTTTTCTTCTTTTCTTGCTCTAACTTTTGCCTGGGCCGCCCTTTCGGGTTTTCGGCCCAGCAAGCCTCTCAAGGGTAAAAGTATAGCTTCGTCCATGTCAAATGGTTTTGGGATCCTGAAGTCATCTAAATCCAGGAGAATGGTTGTTGTTCGCTGGTGATGTTGGAGTCCATCCAATGGGGGCTGAATTTGCTCCTAGTGTTGTGGATAGGAACTCAGTTGTTCTTCAGCAGTGTCTTCTTCCTTCCTTTCTTCTGGGATTTGGCATTCTTGTTGTTCTTCATCTTTGACTCTTCGAGCACATTTGAAATTCCTTTGCCCCTAGTTCGAGGGGTGCTTCTGATTGAGCTTTGCGAGCTTCCTTTGATCGCATCTGATCTTCTTGATCTGACTTTCTTGCCCCTTGTTCGAGGGCTGCTTTGAATCTGGCCATACAGGCCCTACATTATGGTTGGCCATTGAACATTCTGAATTCAAGGTCAAGGTTTGAAAACAACGGCTCAAGTCTCGAGGCTGAGAGCAATCCTAAGCTGCACAATCTCAAGAGCGATTCCACACAAGTCTTCGCAGGACCGCGCAAAACATTTTGTTTTTGAAAATTTTTAAGAAAGCGACAAATCGCTCGCGCTGAAGACAGTGTAGAACCAATCTGGATCAAGCCAGGATCCTTCCCAGTACTCACACTAACAAGCATGATTTCATTCATTAAGGGCTTAGCACGCCTTTCTTTCTCTCGAATGATCAAAGTTTTGCAAAACCCGAGGAATTCCTTCCTCTTCGTTTTCACCGCAGTGTTCGAAAAGTTTTGAAAAACTTAGGTCGATGCAATGAATTCAAAGCACAGAAAAGACACAGCTTCTAATCAAATACTGCCATCTCATTTGGAATTTCTAGTACAACTTGCACAAGGCAGAAGCAAATGCGAGAGCGTGAAAATCACTGCTGTTTCATTCAAATCTGTTGGCATTACTGGCTCCAAGACAGAAACAGACTCAAAAGAAAGCAAAAAGACAAACACAAAACAAAACAGTGATGCCCGAGGTAACACCCCTAGAATCACCTGACTCCAACAAAACAGGACTGACTCGATACAACAAGACAGACCCAACTGACTCAGTAAGAAAAGACTGACTCTGTACGACACAACAAGACTGACCCAATACCCAAGTCAGAAAGCACAAAAACTGGTATTTGCATATTGCTCAGAACAGTGCATGCCATTCCCACGTCTGGAGTTAATCGAGCGCTGCCTGCAGGTGGTTCATCTCCCGATCACATAGTCACATTATTCCCCCCAAGTTCACTGATCAAGTGCCGATAGACTTTGTAGGACTTGGTGCGACGATGACCCCGTTGTCGATCAGATCTTGTATTTCGTGGCGGAGACGAAAGCACATGTCAGTGTCATGGCCAGCTCGCTGATGGAAGGCACAGTAGTCGGCTGGGTTATGTGAGAGAGGGAGTTTCTTTGGTAATGGTTGCGGCTCTAGGGGCTTCAGATGCCCTTTCTTGATCAAAACCCCTAGAGCCTTTGACAAAGGAACACTGATTGCCTTTGAACTGAATCTCTGACCCGACAAAGTCTATCAGCACAAGTTCGATGAACCTCGGGGGATATCGGAGCCTTCTGAAGCTATGGTTCCCAGACTTCCCTAGCAAAAGAGAAAACATGCAGCATCTTAGGCCGATTTCACGATAACCCATATGAGCAGAGTTGAATGATTGTGCCTCCTACAGAATTCTGCCCAAAATTCTACCTGTAAACTGATACCCTCAGGTGAACTGAATCCTAAAGTACTGAACTGGTGCCCGCATGCCTGATGCCCAAACTTGTAGACTGATACATGCATTCCTATAGAGACGCACTCTAAAAGCACATAACAAGCAAGTGAGAGCCAAAACACCCCTATGTTGGGGTAGGGTTTCCCTGTCCTATTTTGTCAGGAGCTAGGGTTTCACTACGCACGCAGTGGTTTCAAACAACCTATCTTGGGTAAGTAACCTGTCCTAGTTTGGAATGGTCACTATGGATCCGAATATGCACTAGGTCGAATGGTCAAAAAGGGCGCCCCGGTAAAACCGGGGTTTGTGTTCCCATACTAGCAGAGCCCACAACCGGTCAGCCTTATGGTCACGCCTTGACAAGACAAGCCTCTGGCAAACTGTTCAGGAATAGCAGATGGCAAACACGGTGTCCTAGGCGCACCAATACAAATGCAATGCAAAGAAACACACAAGTGTAGTCAAAATAAGATATCATGAGTTCGAGTCAAGTTCTCTAAATCCCCAGCGGAGTCGCCAGAAACTGTAGACGTCCCCCGAACGACCCGGGAGTGTGAGTCCCGTTCTGTTCGATATTGGGCTTACTACAATTCAGGACTCAAATGTCACGGTTCTTAATCTGAACCAAAGAGTCCAAATCCGGCAAATCGTTTTGAGAAAATAGATTTTGAAATAAGTGCCAAACATGGACTGCTTTGCCAGATATAGAGTCGCCACCTAAATGTTTTATTTTGGAGAAATTTAGGAAACCCTGACTCGTTTGCCTAAGGCCACGTGTCCGTCATCACCAAAGTTGTCTCGGCTCGGGAACTTGGGTACAATTGGGGAAGGTCACTTTGTGAGCACTCCCGCTCGCCCGATCAAAGATCGGCCTCTACTAACCATGATATCAAGTTTTGAAAACATTGTGTGTTCTTATTCCGGTTATTAGCCTAGATTACTATGTGATGCGCACAACATACAAGTATAGACTGGGTCTAGTGGGCTTAAAACACACATTTGATGAATTGTTCCAATTCAAATAACCCAACCTTCACCCACAAGCATTCAGGCAGTTTATATCACATAAGCAATTAGCCTCATGGTAAGCATGCTGTCATGGCAGTCACTCACACGCATGCAAGGATGCTAAAGCATAAAACTTACCGAGTACTCCAAGCCAAGAAAGAAGCTAATTAGAAATCCATGCATGATCCTAACCATACAGAAATGCCTAATGCAACACATGCAAAGATGCAACTATAGCAGGCTCGGCTATTCTAAACATGGCATATGAAATGCTACAGCTAACATGTATTCAACTTGGAATTGAAAATACAATGCAGTTAGTATGATGCGCCGAGCCCGGTGCATGCAAAACAGATGAATGAATGCAAACATGCTATCATACTGTATGCTAATTGAAACATGCCCTAATCTAACCATCATAAGCGGGTAAATAAAAGGGAGAAAGACGTGGGGTTGGAAGACATGCATCACACACATGCACACTTATTACAGTTATGCCCTCGCGCAGAGGGTCCGAAAGAATAATATACAGTACCGAATAAATATTACAGTCAAAATAGATACAAAAATCCTAATTAATTTACAAATTAATCTAGGAAAGCTATAAACTGGTATGCAAGCCAGGGACTGCCTTGACTCTGATGAATGATGTATGTTTGGACTGCCTTGCGCGGAAATCCACTGGGATGCCCCAATTAGCCTCTGTTTTGCAATGGTTCTTGGAAAGCGTGCCAAGCCTCGGAAGACTGCTGATTCTTGATTTGCTGCGACAGAGAGCAGGAGAGGGGCATAGCAATGTATTTTCACAGATGTATGCATGCCTCGATCCTCGTGCCACCAATCACGCATATCGATGCATGATGGCCGAGGAGTCGATTTACATTACTCAATATAGAATGAATGCACATGAAAACTCAATTAAAACCTAACTCCATCATGGATAATCTGGAGTGTCGGTGACTGAGGAATTGAGACACGTTCCGTCACTCGGAGTACAAAACGTACCTCGTTTCCCGTGCTCGGGCTAACTCCTATCCCAAACACAATGCAATATGCATGACATGCATGAATGCAACTAATATACAACCTAGCATGCACAATGCTATGAAATGGCATACACGATGCACAAGATGACATGGCACACACAATGCGCTAACATACAACCTAGCATACACGACGCTATGGAATGAAATGGCATATACAATGCGATAATGGACTTATACTAACACAAGTGGACCTCGGCCACACTCACATAAGAGGCCATTAGATGAAAATGAGACAACTCGAGATGCGTGCACGCAAATCGAGGATCGACCCTAAGGCACAAAATGCCACTCTAACAAGACATGGCAAAACACGGAATATGGCATATTAGCATGCAAATTTCAGAGGCAATAAGTGATGCAAAAAAGCCCCGAAAGATGGCAAAATGACACCCGATGCATGAAATGAGACCCGAAATGCAAAACTAGGCATACGCAATGACCTATAGCTATACAAAGCGTGCATTATTTGAACATGGAATGTAAAGACAGAGTCAAAAAAGCCCAAAAATAAGCACATTTACAGTTCTAAGCAAGGTCAAACAGCGAATGCAATTGGGGCTAAACTAGCATGCAAAAATGGCCCCGAAAGCAAGCTAATGAAGCAAGTGACAGCCGTTGACCCCAAACAGAGAAGGGCCCTTCTACAATGTCGAAGAGGGGCCCAAAATATGGTATTTTACAGTTTGTAACCAGACCCAAAACAATGCACAAGCATGCTCAAAATGCCATGCAAAATAAGGCCAAAAGAGAGCTATAACACAAAGTACAAAAAGGATGCCTCAAACAGTAAAAAACCCTTAATGAAACATGAAGAGGAGGTCAAAATAACACCACTTACAGTTCGGACCAGAGTCCAAAAACACAAGCACAAGGGGCTAACAAATCATGCAAAAATATGGCCAAAAGAGAGATAAAGAGGCAAGTGACAGATGGAAGCCTCAAACAGTGAAGAGCCCTTCAACAATATTGAAGAAAGGCTCAAAATAAACCACTTCACAGTTTAGCTCGGAGCCCAAAAATGCTTAAAAATAGGGCTAACATATCATGCAAGAATAGGCCCTAAAAGAGAGGTAAAGGACAAAAGGGGAGAAGAAGACTTCAAACAGCAAAAAGTTCTTAATAAAAACATGAAGATGACCTCAAAATATGATCTTTTTCAGTTTAGATCGAAGTCCAAAAATACTTGCAAGTAAAGCTAAACAATCATGCAAAAAAGTGCAAGTTTAAGGGAAATAGGGACTCACCCTTGAAGAACAACTTTCCAGCAGCTTTTAGTCTAAAAATCTGAGCTTTCAACCTCTTCAAATGTCCTCCAAGGTACTGAAATGAGTAATGGAGGTGATAGGCTAGGGGTGGTAGTGTAAAAATGGTCCAAGAACAAAGGGTTTTGGAGCTTGGAAGAGAGGAAGAGGGAGGTTGTGTGTATAATCCTTCAAACCATTTTCTAACCTTTAAACACAACTGGGAGCTGCTGGTTTTATAAGCAAAAGAGGTGGAAAAGAGGGGGGAAAATGGGGGGGAAATTGAAATTCAAATTTCCTCCCAAAAAGGCCAAAAAGTGGGATATAAAGGCAAGTGGTAGCTTCTGGACCCAAATGGCCGAGAGCCCTTCAACAAAGTTGAAGAGGGGCTCAAAACAAGACACTTTGTAGTTTAGCTCACAAGTAAGCCTAAAATACCGTGCAAAAAAAGGCCTAAAAGAGGGGTAAAGAAGCAAGTGGCAGTAGAAGATCTCAAACAGCAAAAGGTCCTTAATCAAACATGAGAAGGACCTCAAAATATGACTATCTCAAGTTTGGGTTGGAGCCCAAAAATGCAAAATGAAGGTTCGGGAGCCAAAACACGCAGTTCGGGGCCCCGAAAGTGGGCTGTTAGGCACCGGAAGTGGTGTCCGACCACGAAGTTGGTCTCTCGGACCGCAGTGTCCCTCAAAAGGGAGTAAATAAGATGTATGCAAAAAAGTTGAGCAAACAGAGGTGATTAAACGGTCCCGAACCGAGGCACACGGCCAACAGCTCCGAAAAATCGAAAACCGGACTCCAAACGGACAAAACGGCCTACGACCACGAAACGTAGCCTACGGCCACTGAGAGATGATCTACGAGACCTCTCCCTCCCTTCGGGAAGAGAAAACAGAGAAAACGGAGCTTGGTTCGCAAACCGAGGCAAAGCACAAGAGAGTCCGGAAGTCCGGAGGCAAGGCTCGCAGCTGAGACTCTGAAACTTCTGAACGAGCACAATATGCAGTATCACCGAGCGCTCAACTGGTGACGTCTGAGTCTTAAGGTCGGTCAAAAATGGGGTGTCTACACACCCCATTTTTTACCGCCCTTAAGACTTGGATGTCACTGATTGTTTACTTGTTGGTGCAAGCTATCTTGTGCAAAGGTTCGATTTCTTCGGCAAGGAGAGCGTCAAATCCCAAACCTCACACCCCTTTTTTGGACCAAAGCCTTTTGACCAAAATTTTAGTCCTTAAAACCCTCTCTTTCAAAATATTTTTTGGAAACAAGTTCCTATGATGTTCTGAGACTCGCATTTCGTTAAATGTTGTGCTTTTCGGTAAACCGAACAAGGACAAAGTGGAAATGCATGAAAGAGAGGAGAAATTTTTGAAAAATCTTTCAAAACATCTTGTTTAGAGGTTTGGATTTGAAGAAAATTGGAGGAGAGGGAAGAAACCAAGTTGGGAGAGAAGATGGGCGTGAACCGTTAAGAGAGAGTCGAGCAACCCTCGCTAAATCGGGCCTATCCATTTGTACACTTGGATTTTAGCTATGAGGCCACCATTGTTGGAAAGTGGACTTCCGGGGGTTCATTTTACATTCAAGAATCTCCTCAAGCCAAGTTCGGATGAGGGAGATGTGGTTTGTTGAAGTTAGGCATCAACCTGGTTGGACCGAAACTGAGCAGTCTTCACTAAAAGAGGAATATCTCTTAGAAGACTTGGAATTTTGATGTGAAGCTTCCAACATTGGAAACAAGACTTTCGGAGATTCAATTTAGGTACAAGAATGACCTGCAAAGGAGTCCATATGAAGGAGATATGCCCATTTGAAGTTGGACCTAGAGAGCAGATTTTTCTGCCAGCCACTAGTGAAGAGTGCCAGCCATGGATGATGCAGTGCCGGCCATTGATGATTAGTGCCGGCCACAAATGGACCTGTGCCAGCCATCAATGATGGCCGGCCGGCCACTGATGTCAAAACTCAAATTTTTTACAGATATTTACCTCCAGCTGTTTCCACATTGCTCCAGCTATCCTGTATTCAGATATTTCAGCTCTCTTTTTGCTATATATGGAGGCCATATCTCTCATTTTAGGAGGTTAGAAAATTTTGGGAGTCTCTCTCTCTTTATAAACCTCTCTTTCTAGAATTCTCTCTCTCTTCCTATTTTGTGCTTGAAAGTTGGAATTCTCTACACATTTGCATACAACCCCTTAACCAAATTGGACCACCTTGGGGCTAAGGCATCTTGGCACCTATTTTGGGCTGTTGAAGGGTTATTTGAGCCAAGAAAGTGGTTGTTTGAGTGCTGTGCTTCAAAGGTATAAGTCTTACCTCTTTTAAGCTCTTTGCACATAGTTGTTTTGCCATCTTTTTGTGCTGTTTTGAGCCTAGTTTTCAACTACAAAAAGTTCTGATTTTGGGCCTAAACATGTTGGTTTAAAGCCATTTTGTGCTAAGGGGTTGTATCGCCCTTCTTGTTGCCTATTTGTATGTGCCTTTGCATCATCTCTTAGCATGTAAAAGTCAAACTTTTTGGGCCTTTAAACCACTGAAATTCAGAGTTATTTCAGTGGTAAAAAGTGTGTTTTGAAGTCCAAAAATGGAGGGGGTGGCCTCCCCTCCTTGTCTCTCTCTTCTATGCCTAGTTAGCATTACAAAGTAGCATATTTTTGTGGCTTGTGTTAGCTTATTTCAAGTATGTTTTAGGATCTATTTTGACATATCTCAACTCTATTTTTGGTTGGTTGGAGCACTTGTTGCTTGTTCTTTGCACTTGTAGTGCAATTATGCTTATTAGTCTAGCATGCCTAATGAGTTAGCCTATTATTCTAGCTTGTGTTAGCTTGACTCCAGCACATTTTAGCTACTGATTTAACATGATTTAGCTCTGTTTTGAGCTATCTTGGTCATATGACTCATGCTTTGTATAGCTATAGTGCAAATACCTTCACTAGCTTTGTGTTTTAAGGCCTCAAACTTGTCTTGCTTGTGATGTTTGCATGTTTAAATGTCATTTTACATGTAATTTCAGTGTTGATAGCTCTGTCACATGCTCATTTTCCTTGCTCTTTCATAGCTTGTTAGAGTTGCTTTTGAGTCTTGCTTGTAGCCTAACATGTGGGCATGTTTTTCTACTCTTTTGTGCCTTAATCTCAGCAAGCTTTAGCCATTGTTTTGGCATGTTTTAGCTCTGTCCAGAGCTGGTTTGGTCATATGAGCCATGTATTGCATGCCTCTAGTGTTGTACTCTTCACTGGTTTGTTGATTATGGCTTTTGAACATGTCTTGCATGTGTTGCTTGCATGTTGTAGTGTCTTTTGCATTCCATTTTAGCACTAAAACATCTGCAACCTCCCTCATTTCTTCATTTTTTCATTTGTTTTGAGGGTTGGCTAACCTTATGATTGTGTTTAAGCTTGAGATAGAGCTTGTGCTCAATGGCTTTAACTCTCTTTTGAGGGTTCCTCCTAGCCAAAGGCATGATCTCTCTCATGTCTTGAATCATCCTTTGGTTGACCCCTCTCTCATTAGAGGACAATCATCTTGGACAAATTGACTAAAGAATGGCTTGGTAATGCTAAAATGAGTAAATAAAATTTTACAAGTAAAACATGACTAAGATAAGCATGTTGTGCTTGCATTGCATGTGTTCAATTGGACGTTATATTGAACACAAGGTAGATTGGAGCATTTCATACTCAAAGTGATGAAATGAGCCAATCTTCTTAGTCTCCACTACCCTTGATCATGCATGATAGGGTGGTGGTCCTTTGAGTCTTGTTTTTGTGCATTTATTGGAAGTGTACAACTTGGATCTTTGGCCATCATGCATTAAAAATGCTTGATTGGTGGTTTTGGATCCAAGAGTGCCTTTCCTTTGATGTTTTGGGATGATAAGGAGGGGCACAGTACAAATATACCCTTGGAAAACCCTCCGTTTTCCTCTGTTTGTACTCTGTTGCAATGTGGTCACTCAGCACACCAGTGGCCGGCAATGGCTCACTGATGGCTGGCAATGCTACATCTTTGGCCGGCAGTAAGAAATTGCGGCTAGCAGGCCACTGGTGCATTCCTCAGTAGTGAATTGGTAAGGTGGAGCAGAAAGTTCTTAGAGTAACCCTGCAAACAGAGCCTCTCAAGAGCAAATTGGAAGGCTTTTTGGGGCGGAAGCCGAGTGCATGCATCTTCTACTTTCCAAAGCAGAGCTGAGGCAGCGTAGTTCAATACTTTACATGTTTAGTTAGCATGGTTTTGTAATTTAATTAACTAGTTGTTAATTAGTTAAGTGTTGTAATAAATAAGTAGCTTAGCTTAGCTATTTCTTTATTTTGTTTTCTAATAATTAGTCTAATTAGTTTAATTAGATTAGTTAGATTAGCTTAGCTAGATTAGCTTAGCTTATTTATTCGGACCCTCCTTCGAGAGGGCGCAATGTTGTAATAAGTGTGCGTGTGTGTATGCATGTCTTCCAACCCCACGTCTTTCTCTCTTTTACTTAACTACTTTCGATGGTTAAATTAGGGCACGTTTTGATTAGCATACCTTATGCTTCCATGTTTGCATCATTCATTTGTCTGGCATGCACCGGGCTCAGCGCATCATTCAAACTGCATCGTATTTTAATACTTATTTGAATACATGTATCAAATTGTTGCATTCACATGCCATCTTAGATAGCCGAGCCTATTTTGTTGCATTATTGCATGTGTTGCATTAGGCATTTAACATAGTTAGGATCATGCATCTTTCTGACTAGCTTTTGTTTTGGCTTGGAGTACACTGTAATTTTTACACTTTAGCATACTTGCATGAGTGTGACGGTTGCCATGTTTCGCATGCTTGCCATGAGGCTATTTGCTTAATTGATAAACTGCATGAATGCTTATGGATGAAGGCTTTATTGCATGAATTGGAGCAATCCAATGATTGTGAGTTTTAAGCCCACTTTGCGAAGTGGTAAAACATCATGCTTTAAGCCCACTTGAGGGTGGCACTTTCAAACCATTTTCAAAAACAAACATGAGTTGATTTGCTTCAATTCTTGCGATTTGGTCTATACTTGTATGTGTGCGTCACGTAGTAAAGTTAGCTAATAACCGGAATAAGAACACATGTGTTTATGAAACAACATATCATGTTAGTAGAGGCCGATCTTTTGATCGGGCGAGTGGGGCTGCTCATTTCAGGACCTTCCCCTCTTGTACCCAAGTTCTCGAGCCGAGACAACTTTGGTGATGACGGACACGTGACCTTTGACATGAGTCAGGGTTTCCTAAATTTCCCAAAAAATTAAATATTTAGGTGGCGACTCTGTAATCTGGCAAAGTAGTCCAGTTTTGGCATTATTTGATTCAAAATCGATTTTCCAAAATGATTTGCCGGATTGGACTCTTTGGTGTTTATCAATCTCGCATTGCACTTTGTGAGATTAGATTCAGAACCGTGACAGGAGTCCGAACTGTAGGACCAATTCGAGTCGCTCCGAAAGGGGGCACGCGAAGAAAGTCGAGTCTACGCAACCAATCCATTCCCAAAATCACATCAAAATCTTTCACCTCTAAGGAAATCAAATCCACCAGAACAATCCTACCATCAAAGTTTACCTCACAAGATCTACAGACATCTCCCAACACTACTATTTCTCCTAATAGAGTAGACAGAGCAATACATGTATCCAAAGGCTCACAAGGATTAGACAATCCAAATAGATATCTAGGTACTAACTCTTAACCTTCAAAATGAAATCAAAAAAGATTCAACACTAGTTTAAACAAAACTAACTCAACCATACACTACTAAGGACTATAGGGACTTGGTCCAGTGACATGCCACAAGTATAAATGGCAAAACCAATCGTAATCAATACCATCCAAACTTATGGGATATAAATAGCCCACATATTAAAATAATCCTAAACGAACCTCAATAAAAATAAAAACAACTATGCACAAACTAGACATGACAATCTAAAACAAAATAAATGAATGTCCTAGAGGTCCATGCAATTGAGTCCCCACTATACCATGAGTCCACTCTAAGTCCTTCTAACACCTGGAAATGATAAACAACTAAGTCAGCTGATAGCTCAGTGAGTAGCAACATGGATAGTAAATATAGTTTTGAAAACAGGGTTCAATTCCAAAATAAGATATATATCACAGAAACTAGATTGGCATACAGTTTTGATAAAGATAATCTATTTCAAAAAGAAGGTTCCACAGTTCAACAGTTAAAATACTCATGTCTCTTAAGAACATGATAAATGACATTTTCCACTAAAAACATATTACAATATGAACACCAATAATTTTCTAGGTACCAAGAAATAACAGGTAACATGCCACACAGTTCTCAAAGCTATAAGCCCCGTTGGATCCAATACTGAACTAAGAGTCATCCTCAGGGTGGCAACCTGGGCCTTTTCTCTAAGACGATCCGATTGACGGTCACCTAGCCTAGCCTAGGTATTTTCCTTACAATCGTTGAGCACTAGAGTGTAGACTCGACTTTCTTCGCGCACCCCCATTTTGGAGAGGCGCGAATTGGTCTCCTACAGTTCAGACTCCTGTCACGATTCTGAATCTAATCTCACAAAGTGCAATGTAAGATTGATAAATCACCAAAGAGTCCAATCCGGCAAATCATTTTGGAAAATCAAATTTTGAATCAAATAATTCCAAAACTGGACTACTTTGCCAGATTACAAAGTCGCCACCTAAATATTTTATTTTAGGAAAATTTAGGAAACCCTAACTCGTGCCAAAGGCCACGTGTCCGTCATCACCAAAGTTGCCTCGGCTCGGGAACTTGTGTATGAGAGGGGAAGGTCCTTAAACGAGCAGCCTCGCTCGCCCGATCAAAGGATTGGCATCTACTAACATGATATGTTGTTTTATAAACGCATGCATTCTTATTCTGATTATTAGCTAACTTACTATGTGACGGACACATACAAGTATAGACTAAGTCACGAAAATTGGAACAAAACAACTCATGTTTGTTTTCGAAAATGGTTTGAAAGTGCCACTCGCAAGTGGGCTAAAGCGCGGATTTGCCATCAAACATGATGGGCTTTAAAACATGATTTGCCACTTCGCAAAGTGGACTTAAAACTCACAATCATTGAATTGTTCCAATTCAAGTGATCAAGCCTTCATCCACAGGCATTCATGTAGTTAATCATTTAAGCAAATAGCCTCATGGCAAGCATGCGAAACATGGCAACACTCACACTCATACAAGTATGCTAAAGCGTAAAAACTTACAGTGTACTCCGAGCCAAAATAGAAACTAGTTAGAAATATGCATGATCCTAACTATACAAGATGCCTCATGCAACACATGCAATAATGTAACTAAATAGGCTCGGCTATCGAAGATGGCATATGAATGCGACAATTTGATACATGTATTCAACAAGGAATTGAAATACAATGCAGTTTGAATGATGCGCCGAGCCCAGTGCATGCAATACAAATGAATGATGCAAAAATGTAAGCATAAGATATGCTAATTGAAATATGCCCTAATCTAACCACTGAAAGCAGGTAAATAAAAGGGAGAAAGACGTGGGGTTGGAAGACATTCACACACACACGCACACTTATTACAACATTGTGCCATCTCGAAGGAGGGTCCGAATAAACAAGCTAACTAGCTACACTAATTAAGCTAACTGTTACAAACCAACTAATTAACTATGCTAAGCTAATTAATTATTACGACCAATTGAAATAAAATAACTAATTACACAAACTAATTAAAATATTACGACACTCGAATGATTAGTTATACTAACTAATTAAAGTCATAAAGTGGCCTCGCGGGAGAGGTGGACATGCATGCTTGGTTGGCGTCCACTCAGAAATCCATTGCTTTGCCGTCAATTGCCTCTGTTTGCACTCGCCTTGGTTTCTGAACATTGAACCAACCTTCACACTGTTTCTGCTCCAAAACAGGATCATTTTTGCAGAAAAATGGACTGGTGACCGGTCGGCCACAAAAGGTGGCTACCGACCACCCCATTTGGCCAGCCGGCTAGTGAAAGTGGTCAGTCGGCTACCTCAAGTGGCCGGTCGGCCACCTACTTTTCCAAACTTTTGGTTTTGCTGCAACAGAGAATAACAGAGGCATGGCAATGTATTTGCAAGGAAATGTGTGTACTGCCACACTCCTTATCATTCTAAAAGCTCAAAGGAGTGTGGCGCTCGGCTTTCAAGCCACCAACCAAGCATCTCAATGCATGGTGGCCCAAAAACCAAGCTCTTACAAGCTTAGTGAATGCACAAACAATACACAAAGTGCCTCCACCCTATCATGCATGATCAAAGATGTTGACGACCAAGAAATGTGACACGTTTCATCACTTCGAGTATGAAACGTCCCACATTTCTTGTGTTTGGATTAACGTTCGATCCAAACACATGCAATGTAAAACAAATGCTTATCTTGCACAAGTTTTACTTTGCTCAATTCTTGTTTACACATTTTAGCTTACCAATTAATCCCTTAACCGGTTAAGTCCAATGTGAAAGTCCTCTAATGAAAGGGGTCAACCAAAAGGGTGGCTTAGGACATGAGAGGGATTATGCCTTTGACTAGGAGGAACCCTCAAAAGAGGGTTAAAGCCATTTAAGCACAAACCCTACCTCATGCCTAAACACAAACTTAAGGCCAAACAACCCTCAAAACAAAAGGAAAAATGAAGAAAGGAGGGAGATTGTAGAATTTCAGTGCTGAAATGGCATGCTCAAGACACTAAATTATGCAATCAACATATACATGACATGTTCCAAAGTTAAAAACATGAAACTAGTGAAGAACGCTACACTAGAGGCATGCAATACCAAGCTCAAATGATCAAACCAGCTATGGACAGACCTAAAACATGCCAAATCAGTGGCCTAAACATGTTGAAATTAAGGCATAAAAGAGTAGAAGATTATACGCACATGTTGGCTCGCAAGCAAGGCATAAGGCACAACTCTCAAAAGCAATTAAAGAGTGAATATGTGAGAGTGTGATAGAGGTATATACTCTGAAATCACATGCTAAATGATGCTATACCATGCAAACATCACAAATAAGGCATGCTAGGGGGCCTAAAACACAAAGCTAGTAAAGGCCATTTACACTATAGCTATACAATACAAGGCTCATAAAGGACAAACAGCCCAAAACAGTCCTAAAACAACTTAAATGATGTTCTAAAACATGCTTGAAGTAGGCTAGAAAGAGCTAGAATGAGAGGCTAACACATAGCACAAACTAGACCCTTAAGCACGATTGCACAACAAGCATACAAAGCAAGACTCAAAAGACCAAACAAGCCCAAAACAGTCCTAAAAAAGGCCAAATCAGAGGCAAAAATATACTGGAAAGAAGCTAGGTTAAGCCACAAAAACATGCTACCATGTGATGCTAACTAAGCATGGAAACAAAACACAAGGAGGGGAGGCCAACCCCTCCATTTTTGGACTTCAAAATATACTTTCCACCACTGAAATATCTCTGAATTTCGGTGGTTTAAAGGCCCAAAAAGTTTGACTTTAATATGCTAGAAGATGATGCAAAGGCTCATGCAAATAAGCAATAAGAAGGGGAGACAACCGCTTAACATAAAATGACCTTAAACCACCATTTTTAAAACTGAAAAATAGAGGTTATTATAGTTGAAAACCTGGCCAAAAACAGTTTGAAAATGTGGCAAAACAAGCATGCAAAACAAGTTTAAATAGGGTAAATCTTATACCTTTGAAGCAATGCACACAATAAGCACAAATCTGAGCTTAAATCACCATCTAGAGCTCAAAGGAAGCTCCAAGAGAGCTTCAAGCAACCTCAACCGAAAGATCAACCACTTTCATCAAGGATGTCTAGGCAAAGGAGAGATGTCTCTCTACTTGCATATACAAAAGGCAATAGAGAGAGAAATCTAGAGAGAGAGGATTATAGAGAGAAAGATTTTAGAGAGAGAGGCTCCCAACCTTTCTAACCTTCCAATATGTGAGATATGGCCCCCATATATAGCAAAATAGAAGCCTTGGTCGAAATATCTGCAAAACAGGACAGCTGGAGCTTGTGTAGAACAACCGGAGGGAAAAGATCCGCAAAATATCTGAGTTTGGGACATTAGTGGGTGACCGGCCACTTTAGTAGCCGACACCCCACTTTTCTGGCCGGTCGTCCACTTGTGGTGACCGACCGGCTACTAAAAATCTGCTTCCAGGCCCGATTTCAAACGGGCATAAATCCTTCATCTGGACTCCTTTTCAGGTCATTCTTGTATCTAAATTGAAGCCCCGGAAGTAAGCTTTCCAATGGTGGCACCCTCACATAAAAATTCCAAGTGTGAAAAAAGTTATTCCTCTTTTAGTGAAGGCTTCTCAGTTTCAGTCCAACCGGATTGATACCTAACTTCAACCAACCATATCTCCCTCATCTGACTCAGATTTAGGACATTCTTGAGTGAAAACTGAAGCCCCAGAAGTCCACTTTCCAACGGTGGTGGCCTCATAGCTGAAATCCAAGTGTACAAATGGATAGGCCTGATTTACCGAGGGCTACTCGACTCTCTCTTGACAATTCATGCCCATCTTCTTCCCCAACTTGGTTTCTTCCCTCTTCTCCAATTTTCTTCAACTCCACACCTCTAAACAAGATGTTTTAAATATTTTTTCAAAGAGTTCACCTCTCTTTCATTCATTTCTACTTTGTCTTTGCTCGGTTTACCGAAAAGCGTAACATTTAACGAAATGCGGGCCTCGAAACATTGTAGAAACTTTGTTTCAAAAATATTTTGAAAGAGAGGGTTTTAAGGTCTAAAATCTTTGGTCAAAATAGTTTTGGTCCAAAAATGGGGTGTGAGGTTTGGATTTGACGCTCTCCTTTCCAAAGAAATTAAACTTTTGCACTGCACAACTTTCATCACCAAGTAAACAATTAGTAGCGCCCAAGTCTTAAGGGCGGTCAAAAATGGGGTGTCTATATACAGTCATCACGGCCTAACTCGGATATGTTCCCTAGTGGCCAGAGTCACCACACACAGTGGAATAATTTCCCTGGACTAAAATACACAAATGGTCCGAATAATCAATACACATCAATTTCGCAAAACATGGTGGTTCACCATTATAAACATGAGACCATAACAAATAGTTTATAGTATGCCAAGTTTACACATGTTTTAGAAATAATTTAATTCCATTGATAATATAATAATTTATCAAAACAGTTTAGTCCTGAAACAACAATTTTATTTTCCAACAGTTCAAGATAGGGGAACATTTATAAAAATATGTAGCATGCAACTACTCACCTGAAAACGAAATAATATAATCCTCGAATAGAGTATGAAAGTCCAACTAGTGCCCTGAACCATGTATGAAGACTACACGTCACTACTAATTTAAAAATACTAAAGAGAATAATAAACTAAGTACCACACACTAAAGTGTACTAACACAGCTCAACCCAACTCACCGTTACCCTTAAATATTGCCTAAGCTCATGTTCTTCAAGGTCTAAAATTACCCAAGACATGGGTTCAGATCGAAACTTAATTAAAAGTAACTTTAAGATAAAAACAGAGTTTTAAACAGGTTTTCCCAATCTATTCGCTAAGTTTCAAAATTACAAAACCCACTCCACGCTGTTCAAAAAATTCCAAAACCCTCTAGATATCAACTAATATATCCTAAGTTTCAAACCCAATTGGTTTTACTTGATTTGCTTATCAAAATAATTATTTACAATTAATTATGCCCAAACAGGTTGTTCTCTGCAGCACTTTAAAGAAATTAATGGTTCTCTTAGTATACACGAGCAATCAATGCAAGGCCAAAAATATAAGAAACTAGACTCATAATTGGTTCTAATGACACTGATTTGATAATTTTTGGATTTATACCTAAAGAGAACAACACTTCCGAAGTTACTGTTTTAAACCAGTTTCTGGACAGATTTGAACGCAGCAGTTAATATAGATTTTGACTCCCAAAAATTATGAAACAATTCAGATATACAACTCAGTATGTAATTAATCTACTATTAAAATTTCAATTTAAAACTCATCCATTTGATATAGTTTCTTGATTTTTAAAGTTTGTGATTCTGTGTAGAATTTTTGGACTAAGAATTACACACATTCTTTATACATGAATTTAACTCCTCAGATTTCTTAACAGTATATATATATATATATAATACATAAATCTATAACCTCTCCATCAATGAACTAAATAAAAATAGAGTAAGGATAAAGAACAAAAACAAATAGAAGGAGAAAGATAGAGACCTACCACACACCCAAAAGTTCTTCCTTGTTTGCAATCCTTTATTTTTTCTTCTTCTTTTCTCTCAACCTCTCTCTTCCCGTGGCTGCTGTGGCTGTTATTATATATTGTATTAGGCAACCGAGGGTTACTTTATATGCCTAAACAAAAGGCTCTAAATTATTATCCCTTTATATTGTTTTATTTTCTAACCCATTAATTTAAATAAATTATAACTATTATTATAACAAAATATACTTACTAACTTGCCCTCTATTTTTTTTTTAAAATAATAAATCTTGCCTCTAAATTAAATACTTTCACCATAAATTTATTTTTTAAGTTTAAAATTAATTAAAAGACCCTCATACTATTTAACTTGCATTTTAGGATTCACAAGCAAAATATTTGAGATTGTAAAATGATTATTACTTAATTATTTATTTTATTTGTATATTCGGGTTCTCACACAGTAGTGCCTCAAAACAATCATCTCAAGTACATGGCGACACCTCTATATATTGCATCACTAATCTATACACCATACTGCAAAAATCCAAAAACTTAGCTTGTGAAAACATTAAATATCTTATCCAATGATTCTCCCCAATAAAATAAACAAATAATACTAATAGTAACAGAAACAAGACTATGTAATAACTACAAATTTTAAACAGATTAAATTAAAAACTAACAATCAAAGTGTGGAAGTCATCCAACCTTTTTTTGGATTAGCTATGGACAAATTTTGTTGCAACATTGAATACTGGATATCCACAACTGCCTTTGATGGTTTTCCTTGTACTGAAACATACCAGAAAAGTTAAAATTAGTACATGGAGACAGGTATTTTCAATAGAAAACAAGAATGAATTCAGCAAAAACAACTACTGAAGTCTAGAAAATACGTCAGTGTACAGCTAAACAACTTACTAAAATATTATAGGAAAAATTATCAACCAAATGAGGGAAACCATGCTCACCAACAGTGAGCATCCCATTTCATGAATCCAAAGACCTATGAAATGCAATAAAAAAATGAAATAGATTAAATTTCATAAAAACATAACTGGTCATCCAAAGACCTTTAATGTTTCGATCCAAACCCTAGACGTAGATTCAGATCATAAAATAAGAAGAAACAAAGAGAGAGGAGATCCGAAAGAGAAATGAAGAGAACGAAAAGATTACCGGATAAAGAAATTGAGGGAGTTCGTACCATTGGAAGTCTCTTATTCAGACGACCATGGTGATTTATAGAGCGAGAAACAGAGCGAAATCGAGAGAGGAATATCGAGAGCAAAATCGATAGAGAGAGAGAGCGAGAGAGCGAGAGAGAGCGAGAGAGAGAGCAAAATCGAGACAGATTTAGGAAATAAGAGTGAAAGGGGATAGGGCAATTTTTATATGATTTGGGGATACGGCAAGCTCAAGAGCGAGAATGAGAGAGAGCGCGAGACTGAGAGAAAGAGCGAGATATAACCTGGTATTGCGGCAGTGGCTGTGGTGATTTTCAACGGTGACGATTTATGATGGTAGCGGAGGCAATGTGTGACATCGAATGCTTCCCGGTGGTAAACGCCTGAGGTGAAGTGAGGTGAGGTGAGGTGAGATTTGGTGGTGATTGATTGTATGTGTGTAAGAGAGAGAAAGAGAGAGAGAGAGAGAGAGAGAGATATAGTGTTTTGCATTCCTAAACAGAGGAGAATAGTTGGGAGGGCGCCAATAGGTTTTTATTTTCCCACCAAAATTTTGGCACCTTTGGCGACTAATTTCAAATTTTGTCGGCAAAAATGTAAGTAATAACGATTAAATTATTTAGTAGCCAAATCAACTCAAACGGCGACTAAAATTTTAGTCTCCAAAATTCAATATATAGCGACTAAAATTCTTTTTTGTTGCTGAAAATAAACTTTTGGCGACCAAAATTTTAGTCGCCAAAAGTAAAAAAATAATTTTTTATTTTCTATTTGGCGACTAAATATTTTAATAGCCAAAACTCAACATACGGTGACTAAAATTCTTTTTGTCGCTAAAAATAAACTTTTGGTGGCCAAAATTTTAGTCGCCAAAGGTAAAAAATAATTTTTTGTTTTTCATTCAGCGACTAAATTAGTGTGTTTGGTTTGAGTTTTTTGAATTAAGTTTTTTGATTTTCGTGTTTTTTTGTTTTTAGTGAATATTTTTTTAATTTTAAACATTTTTTTTTACTTTTTAGATGCACCTTACTTAGATGTATCTAAAAAGTAAAAAAATTGTGAAAAAATATTTTAAAAAATTAATAAATACATAAAAATACAAAAAATGTACTGAATTCTCATATTTTTTTTTTTATTTTGGGTATTTAGTGAATTTTTAAAAGGTTTTCTTCACAAATTTTTTACTTTTTAGATACATCTAAGTTAGATATGTCTAAAAGTTTAAAAAATTGCTTAAAATATTTTTAAAAATCAGTAAAAACAAAAAAAAAATACGAAAAATAAGAAAGTAGAATTTTCTGAAAAGTGTTTTTTGAAAAGTGAAACCAAGCATAATAAATGGTTTTAGTAGCCAAAACTCAATATACGGTGACTAAAAATTTTTTTTGTTCTGGCAATTTTTAGCAACTAATTTTTTTTTAGTCGCCAATAACCAATATACCTCTACTGAAAAACATTAGTAGAAATATTGTACTTTTGCCGACTAAAAAAAATTTTAGTCCCTAATTCCTTAACTTTTGGCAACTAAATTTTTTTTAGTCACTAATTTAGTCACCAAAGATGCATTTTGTTGTAGTGTATTATTAGTATTTTTTTTCCCTTGTTTTATAGGGTTTTTCTTCACTTGATGACTGGGACGACACTGAGGGGACTGTTGAATACATGCTTTTATCAAGTGAAGGGGAAGATAGTGATGGAGAAGTCATGCTAAATCCACTACCCGATGTTGATTTGCCTACAGCTAGAGAGCAATCTCTTACAACTAATGATACTTTGACTGTGACTGCCCATCGGCTTGCGATGATCAGGAGAGGACGTAGGAAAAGTAGGTAAGAGCATGTGCTTAGTTCTTAGTGATTGAGTTTGTCTATTTTGAATATTTTTAATGCTTTACGTGGAAATTTGCTCTTTATTTGATATATTTGCAATTGTTTTTTCTCTTCTTTGGGGTTTATTCTGTTTTGTCTTGTTTGGCTATAAGTTTGTGAGGTAATAAATCAAGAGAGACCATAAAAGGTTTTGTTCAAATGAAAAATACAGAGAAAATTAACTACATCAATGGAAGTGTAAATATTCTAGCTTATTAAAGTTCCTTTCAATTGACAGAGCAATATACAATACTTCAATTTGCATTTAGGCAAAAGAGATCGTAAAAATACATTGGCAACCCTAATTGTTGTTGTTCTTACTACAGAACTTTGTAGGCACTCTGCTCATTGCAAGTTTTAGCTTCGTTGAATTGATATGCCCCACTTGAATATTTGTTGCTATGGTAAGAAAATAGGTTGTCGCGAACTACTTTCCATTTAGAGAAAGAGATAAGGGGGCCATGGCCCTCCCTAAGTTTTTCAAAATTCTTTTATTACCCCTCTAGTTTATGAATATTTATACAAGTTATATAGAATGGCCCCTCCTGAGCTTTTGAAAACTCTTTTATTGGTCCTTTGTTTTATTAGTATTCCTACAATATATATGGCATGGCCCCAACTATTTCACATATTATGTAATAGGATAAATTGCATTGATTAGATATGTAAATCGTATTTGTTAATTTTCTTATTATAAAAATCAAGGAAGTAGGATTTTTATTTGTATAAATTATATCAACCAACAAAATGTCTTAAAATGTTAGTCTAATAAATTATACTAAGATCTTGATCATATCTCAAAAATTGTATAAAATAATTAGGATAAGCATTAACAAATCATTGACATAGATCTTTTTATTTTTTATTTTTGTTTTTTGGGTGCTAATTTTTTTCATAAAGCTTATGTGCACAATTATCATTTCTAAAAGCTTCTCTCTCTCTCTCTCTCCTACACTTACCTTGGCCTCCCTTAAACAAAATTTCTAGCTTCGTCTGGATTTTCATAATCTAAAAATCCCATTTATGGTAATTCTAATAGGAAATCATTTTTTATTGTTGTTGTCGTCATCTTGGTTCTGTTTTTGATAAAACAAACAGAGCCTTAGAAAGTATAAACTATAGACTGATCGAGTTTTAGAAAACTCCGTGAAAATCAAGGTAGGAGGTAAAAGAACATAGTATTATTAAAGACAAGTTCTAAGAAAGCCGGTACTAGAAGTATGTATTCCATACATGATATTTGTGGAGCTTTGTCTATCAAATTTTCGCAATTTTAAGTATATTCCTTTAGATAATAAATTAAATAACATTATTTCTATATGATATGCACAAAAGATATTTTATTGTATTAATTGTTTAATATGTTCTTGTCATACTCTTCTTTTAGAATTTGTTGTGTCAACTTGTCTATATCAGCTCCTCAAAAGTTTGGGAATTGAAATCAAATCCCTAATTTTTTTTTTTTTTTTCTAGAGATGGCCGTGGAGGAGTTATACTTGCAAATTGACAGTGATGAGATGATCCACTTTCATATCTTATGTAGGAGGAATTTTACATATGTGGCAAATTAGGCATGAATATGGGATACTTTTGCATCATTTGATGTTTTTCCATATGTAACTTATTTTGTGGGGGAGGGGGGAATCATATAATAAAGTGAATGAAAGTTGGATTGACCCTTCGTTTTGGAAGGAGAAAGTGCCACGTGGCAAAATTTTAGGATCACATAAGATAATGACCATGTGCATCGTGCATGGCTA
The DNA here is from genome assembly GCF_055761805.1 of Camellia sinensis. Lineage (NCBI taxonomy): Eukaryota > Viridiplantae > Streptophyta > Magnoliopsida > Ericales > Theaceae > Camellia > Camellia sinensis. Next base: position 139,427,433 of record NC_138969.1, on the reverse strand, counting down.
CCTTTTGGTATAAATGAATATATGGAATTGTAATCTATTTATGAATTGAATTATAAATGGTGTCGTAGAACCATAGTTGATGTAAAAATATCTAAAAATGCTCAATTTCATAGGCTAATTATGTGCATCTATGATTTAGGATTAAACTTAATTGACAAGGGTTGTCTTTTCTTTTTTCTTTTTTTCTTGTTTGTGTTGGATAATCTTTACTGTATTTAAATTAAATAAATTAAATTCTGTTGTGTACTTAACAACAACTAGAATACAAAAAAAATAAAGAAAATGAGAGAATTTGTTTGATTACAAAAATCAAATCAGAATAAAATAAATAAAAACAGATTTTTATTTTGTTACAAAAACAAAATCAAAATCTGATTTAAATAAATAAATAAAAACAGAAAATAAATAATCAACTTACTTGATTAATTTGTTGAATAATATTCTGATCAAGTCCAGTATTCGACACTGTATCCTTAAGACAGATTCGTCCTCTCCACGGTGCTTTCAGAATACGGACGTCTATCTTCCAGGATAAAATGATCAATCAACGAATAAATGCAGCACTACAATTTATTTGTACAACGAATTCACTAAGTATATATACTCTTTCTCACAGAAAACTAATGTAGCAATATGAAGAGAATAATAGCAGAATTATTTGGGACGAAAATAGTTGAAAGAAACATCAAATGAGGGCTAGTTTATTTATAGATGGATTGGTGGCTGCTGATTTTGAATTAAACAGGTGCAAACCTATTTGGTTTTGAATGAACAGATTAAATCTGTTGGGTTCAAAATTCAAACAGATAAAACTGTTTTGCACAGATTTAAATATGTCCGGGTTTTCTGAATTTTAAACAGATTCAATTCTGTTTGGGTGGGAGAAAAACGGACCCAATTTTAAATTCAAAAAATTGAAATTTAAATTGGACAAATTTTATTTTACCAAAAAATAAAATTGAATTCAAATGTTTTTGGCCCAAAAAGATTAGTATTGGGTCGGACAAGCCCAACCCAACCTCACATTATGTACTTGCGCCTAAGCCCAGCCCCAGCCCGCCCGCCCGGACAGCAGCGCGTGGTTATTTTTTGGGTCCAATGGGTCTAGCCCATTTTGCCCATAACCTCCCTCTCTACATAACTTGGGTACCCCTTGGGGTACACCCCAAGTTCCAATCCCGTGCCTTATAAACCCACTCAAAACCTCTCACCAAATCAATATGGGACAAGCCATTTTCCAAACTTTTAAGAATTTTCCACCAAAACTCCATTTCCATGGAGCACACTTTAACATCAATTTCCCATTCACTCGATAATGGTTTTGAGCAACCAATTATACCACGTGAATCACAACGCAGCATAGAACGTGTTACCACTTAGACCTGCCAATTTTGGCGTACAGGTCTCACCTAAATAATAGACCAAAGTCGGAAAAAAATCTATTTTTTACCTAGAATTTCAAAACCATTTCTAACAATCCCCCACATGAATGGAATTTGATGACGACGGAAATGCAACAATATGTGGAATTTGTCAAAAGAGTATAAATCGAAAATATCTTGCCTCAGGATAGGTAACTTTCGGCCTTGAACCTTCCCTAGTGATAACCTATCGGACTTATTAGCTGACCAATGGACGCGATGCCTTGAATTGTTCAGCCATTTGTGTAAGCCAAGACAATAGATTTCACACAAAATATCTTCTAACACATCGTGGTTCTCAATGTTGTGTTCATTTTGACCTTGAACGCTCCTGGTTTTCATGAGTGCTTCTAGAGAATGTAACCTCTTCATTCTCATAGAACCGGCCCCAGTTCGACACTCATATAGGTGATTCTTATTGTGAGTATCTTCTTATACTCGTCTTGATTTTTATGCCTTAATCAAGATATAAGTAATCATTAAAAGAAAAACTTATCCTTATATCCATGCAGACAACACATGTTGCAGATATCACTCACCATAGGAATGGGTAAAGAATTTTAATCCCCTAGTGATTTCTGGCGAGCCATACATAACTTAGTTGTCCCTTTGATTTAGTTCTTGGGATCTCCAATCATATAAGAAGGGTTACCATTATGATGACTCTTATGTAATAAGCTTTAATCCTATTCCCTTCAATGAACTATACACTTGCTCTTTAGTCAAACCTTTTGTTAACGGGTCTGCAATTGTCATGACCCAAACCCGCCCCCGCGGGTTAAGGACATAACCGGCCAGTAATCATGAGATTACCAACGGCCTCGAACCAAACCGGATGTATTTTAAAAGAGCTAACGGAGGGCCAAACGGAAGCAATTTTAAAACTTTGTCCATAGAGTCATGCTTATAGGCACATCGCAACATTCCATACATACATATGTTAATAACTCAAAACAGAAAGTATAGTAACATAAAGTTCTATACAGACAGGATCATTCAAATCTAAGTCAGCCAAAACAAAGCTATATACAGACGTATACCAAAGTCCTCGCCAACATGACAAAATAACATGGAATGGCAGAAGGGCGAAGACGTGTCTCATGCGTGAGACGCAAGGGCTGACTCTCCAAAACCTTAGTTGTACCATACAGACTTCATTGGGGCTGGGTTTGGACTTCTCTTGGCTCACCTTCAAACACATGAATGAGCGTGAGCGAAAGCCTAGTGAATTATATCAAATAAGAATATACATTGGAACAGTATACATCAAACGGCCTTGGGCCCAATTTATATTTCTACTAATACATACATACATAGACATATGTAAGCTAAGTAACTGCGGTCCAAACACATCATACGGCCTCTGGTCTAATTCATTAGTGTCAAACTGTTATTCATGTCAAACTGGCCTTTGGCCTTTTCAAACTTCCATATCAAACTGGCCTTTAGGCCTTTCAAACTTTCATGTCAAACTGGCATTTGGCCCATTCATGCATGTCAAACTTTCATTTATGTCAAAACAGCCTTTGGCCCAATCATTTATGTCAATCTGCCTTTAGCCCAATCATTCATGTCAATCGGCCTTCGGCCCAATCATTCATGTCAATCGGCCTTCGGCCCAATCATTCATGTCAATCGGCCTTCGGCCCAATCATTTATGTCAATCAACCTTCGGCCCAATCATTTATGTCAATCGGCCTTCGAACCAATCATTTATGTCAATCAGCCTTCGGCCCAATAGTTTATGTCAATCGGTTGTCCGTAATTCAAACTAGCAAACTTGTAAAGGAATAAGCAATTGGACAATTGACAAACTTCAAAATATCGATATTACTCACAGTGATCGGCTTGTGGATTTGCCCTGGAGCTTGACCCTACACATCATTTAACACATATGGGTCGCAAACGATTCAATCCATTCTTTAATTCACATATTCCTCTTTCGGCTTCATTCTTATCTCTTTAACTCAATTACAATGCTTAATATGCGCCTAAGAGTGCTTGCAAGTGAAAGAGAACGGAAAACGAAACACAGAACGATCACACAAAATTTTCAGAAACAGGGTCCCCGCTCGAGCGTGGACTTCCCCGCTCGAGTGGGCCCAATAGGTCTGCAAAAGTACTGGTTGCATCAGATTCACGCTCGGGCGTGAACTCGGGTGCTCAAGCGGAAAGTCTGTCTACATAGCTCCCCGCTCGAGCGTCAACTTCCCCCGCTCGAGCGGGAACCATGTCTGCAAAAATATGCTTGGAGCACGAATTTCACGCTCGAGCGGCGGTTTCCCCGCTAGAGCGGACATCAAACTTTCTGGAAATTCCAGAACTGTTCTTGGAGTTCAATTTTGACATTTCAACCACATTTCTTGCATTTCACAGCCCATGACTCTCATATACATATACCAACATGATATAAACACCAAATTACAACATATTGAAGCTCAATTCCCATGAATCAATCACAGGCAAACCCAAATTATACCAAACGTACTTCCAATACATTAAATTCATGCATTTAAGCTTCATATCCTCATCAATCATGCATGCAGGTCATTTCTTGACTCCATTTCTATTTCAAATGGTACAAATGGTGCTTATAACCATGAAACTCAAGAAAACTATGCTTGCATGTATGTTTTAACACTCATTTTTCCATATTCAACTTAATACATGCTTGATTATGCAAAATCATGGTGATCCTATACATGCATGCACATTTTTAACTTCAAATTCATCAATTAAAGCACAACTCTTGTTCTTGATCACCAATTAATCTTTGATTCAAACACATTTTAGAATTTTTGTCTAAAACAATAGATACTTGGACCCCATGCAAACGAGCAATCTTATCGATGTAAACAGTGGCTAGTCCACAAGCACCATACAAAAATTTTACAAGGAGAAATGAGCGGACTTATTAATTCTTCATACAATAACCCAAGCGGGACTTATACCTTGGGTGCTCAAGGTAGCCCCACAATGAACTTCGTAGTCACATATCCCTATTTCCATTCCGAAATAGAGAGAGATTGAAGTAGTTCTACCAATATCTGATATTCAACTTTGACTTGTTGGCACTGAAAACATTTAGACACAATTCAACAATTTTCTTTTTCACAACAGGTCACCAACATATTTATTTCAAATGCCCACTAACTTTCCCATAGAAGTTCGGTCCATTTCCTTGTCGCAGAAGTTCAATTCGTTCTTCAATAATTTCGCAATTCACAATCCAATTCAGTACTTAGTTTAGTGACTCATCACGGTTATCCAAGATCGATCAAAAGTCTTCAGGAACATAAAATGGATCTAGGCACTGATTCCCGAGTCAACAAGGATAACAACGAAGCAATTAATCACATGACATACGTAACTCATATATCCCCATAGTACCAATTGTAAGGCACAATAACATCGAAGCAGTCGATTTCTACCCCTATACACGTGTTCTCAATTCATTCAACAATTTACGATTTACAATTCAGTCCACCTTCAATCCCCTATTCTATTGAGTCTTTCCATATTATCTGATAATCGTCAAAGCATAAGGCAATGCATATACAAATCCCCATGATGTCAAGGACAATATGAAATGAGTCAATCACATATTAGGCACAATTTACACCTCCCCAGAGCCCCCAATTACAGAATATAATGGCACTGAGCAGTTATTTACATAGAGCGTACTGAATTCACACACTTTCGGACAATCAGGGTTTTTCATAGCTCCTTTGATGCTAGTAACATCCACATAATACCAAAGGATGACATTCCGGACAAAACAAAGGAATAATCGTCTCGGAATCAAAGCACACTCGTTCACGACCGTCGGTGGCCAACTCGAGATCGATTAAACAAACCCACCCGTACAAAACCGTCGGTGGTAAAAGAGATATCTCAACAAGGGTGCTACATAGGCTTAACGTCCCCTAGCACAAAAGGACGCCCCAAGAATGTCATAAAAACAAACATAATACCACTCACCATAACCTGATTTCTCAAAATCCGATAACACTGAAGCAGATATATGAAACATATTCTGATTAGTCGAGGGTAAATATTCAGTACTGTTTACAATCAAATCAATCTGCCACCATCGGTTCCTATAGCGTCAAACAAACAAGAATGTGACAATACACACGCATTGTCCCATAAAGCTCCCAATCACTGGATTTGCTCAATCCCGTTCACTTGTAACACATGTCTCCAACAACTATAGGTCGGTTCTTCATAGTGTTCATGGTTAGATCGGTCTGTTGATAGCCCACAAAAGGTCTTTCAAGTAAGTCAAGTACTCCAAACGGATTCAAGTTTTTGGGTCTATCAGTTTTTCTGCCAAGAATAATCTGGCTATCTATTTACAAGCAATTCTTAATTCCCTTTAACAAAATCAAATTAGATAGAGGGTCTTATCGATCAATCCAAGCAAAGGTCTTGCCAAATTAAGTCAAACAAAGGCCCCATCAAATTATATCAAATGAAGGTTCTAACAGGCCCAATCAAACAAAAGTTCTATCAGATTGAATTAGATAAAAGTTTTCTCAATGGAGTATTTTTGGTTCTGTAAGGCACACTTCGTTGCTTAGGTACCTAGTCGATAGTTTCACAACTGTTCTAAGTTCACCAGTCCTCAAAGTCATATCGGGGTCACTCATCACATTTGTTCATATCAAAGTATTTCAAGTCATGTACAATATAGCATTGTCCACATAAGTTCAGGTGTAGTTGCATATGCACGCAGTTGTTCATATCAGGAGGTATGTATCATAATCAATATAGCAGTTCTCAAATAAGTCTTGGATGCAAGCACATGGTACACAGTAACACCTTAAACAAAGTTCTTCAATTACACATAATATAGGATTTGTCACGCAGAGGCTCCAAATCAATCACAAACATAGGTTGACAAGTCAAGCTTAATATGGTCACATAGTCCAGTCAATTTTCTACCAATCAGAATACATGATCTCGCAATTTATAGGGTTCATTATTTGGGGTGCTCAACCCGATCACACAGTTACAGAGTCATAATTCCAGTGGTTCAGCCTTTAAAGACAATAATATCATAAATTACCCCGAGCATGGGTCCAGATGTACATGTGCACGTACAAAGTCAATCGATATCCCAATACATTCAATGAATACGGTCTCAATCTTGTGGGTCTAACCAATCTAGATACACATGCAGCAGATACGAAAAAACAAAGATGCCGATCTGAATCAATTAATATCCCAAGCATAGATGTGCACATGTACTAATTCAGAATCAATCATCGCATAAGCATTCGTTTATAAATAGTATAGATACCTGGGATAACAGTCGTAGTATTTTTAGTGCTTTCTGGGATGAGTGCAATTACTCTATCCTGATTAGCAATTCCTACCATTGGTAGGAATCTAGCTGAGGCAGAAAATTTATTCACCTTTTGTCCAGTTCAGGGACAGTTCCTTACCATATGGTCCATTTTACCACACCTATAACGAGCTCAGAAGTCCGATAACAAACCCCTCGGCGTTTCCTTCACTGATGGTGGCAAAGATTCTCACTGCAGTGGCAACTGACGTTGTTGTCTCAAAATCTCTGCCATTTCTTATACTATTCTTTCCAGTCTATCAAGTTGGGCTATGGAAGAGTCTGCCAACTTGTATGCCCTTACTTTATCCGTGTTCTACACAAATTCTTATTAAGCCTTGCCAAATACCGGGATGCCCAATACAAGGATAAACACAGATATGCATGCGTACATTCACGCATAGGCACATTGTTATTTTCTCATTTTATGTATCGACAAGACACAATTAATCACACACGTAACGGATGATTGCATACTTATCAGATATCGCATGCTGACCATTTACTAAGTAATCATATACTCAAATCATGTTCATATTTCACATAAACACCCATTGGCATAATCGAATGCACATAAGCAACTTTTCACGACTCATATGTTCATATATGTGCCTTATAACAAAACAAACTTGTTGTATACATTAGTGCAACAATTCACATCTTATATTATCACATGTTCTCCATATTTGATTAAACTTGCGTTATACTTTGTACAAAAGATTCACAGATATGCATATACTAAAAAGCATACGTATTCAAACAATTTGCAATGCAAGCGAATCACAAACTTATAATATATATATATTTGTTCGTATAAAACATTTAAGTGTATTCTGGATGCTTTTAGATTCATACTTATCACATGAATGCATTCTAAATCTTTTCTAGACGCTTATTGCTCTTTTGGACAAGTGTGTGAGTTATTAACTCGTGCTCTGATACTACTCTGGCATGATCAGAACCCACCCCCGTGGGTTAAGGACATAATCGGCCAGTAATCATGAGATTACCTACAGCCTCAAACCAAACTGGACGTATTTTAACAGAGTTAACAGGGGGCCAAACGGAAGCAATTTTAAAACTTTATCCATAGAGCCGTGCTTATATACACATCGCAACATTCCATACATACATATGTTAATAACTCACAACAGAAAGTATAGTAACATAAAGTTCTATACAGACAGAATCAATCAAATCTAAGTCAGCCAAAACAAAGCTATATACAGACGTACACCAAAGTCCTCGCCAACATGACAAAATAACATGGAATAGCAGAAGGGCAAAGACGTGTCTCGTGCGTGAGACGCAAGGGCTGACTCTCCAAAACCTTAGTTGTACCATACAGACTTCACTGGGGCTGGGTTTGGACTTCTCTTGGCTCACCTACAAACCAATGAATGAGCGTGAGCGAAAGCCCAGTGAATTATATCAAATAAAGAATATACATTGGAACAATATACATCAAACGGCCTTGGGCCCAATTTATATTTCTACTAATACATACATACATAGACATATGTAAGCTAAGTAACTGCGGTTCCAAACACATCATATGGCCTCGAGCCCAATTCATTAGTGTCAAACTGTTATTCGTGTCAAACTAGCCTTTGGCCTTTTCAAACTTCCATATCAAACTGGCCTTTAGGCCTTTCAAACTTTCATATCAAACTAGCCTTTGGCCCATTCATGCATGTCAAACTTTCATTTGTGTCAAAACGGCCTTTGGCCCAATCATTTATGTCAATCGGCCTTTGGCCCAATCATTTATGTCAATCGGCCTTCGGCCCAATCATTCATGTCAATCAGCCTTCGACCCAATCATTCATGTCAATCAGCCTTCGGCCCAATCATTTATGTCAATCGACCTTCGGCCCAACCATTTATGTCAATCGGTTGTCTGTAATTCAAAGTAGCAAACTTGTAAAGGAATAAGCAATTGGACAATTGACAAAATTCAAAATATCGATATTACTCACAATGATCGGTTTGTGGATTTGCCCTGGAGTTTGACACTACACATCATATAACACATATAGGTCACAAACGATTGAATCCGTTCTTTAATTCACATATTCCTCTTTAGGCTTCATTCTTATCTCTTTAATTCAATTACAATGCTTAATGCATGCCTAAGAGTGCTTGCAAGTGAAAGAGAACGGAAAACGAAACATAGAACGATCACACAAAATTTTCAGAAACAGGGTCCCCGCTCGAGCGGGCCCAATAGGTCTGCAAAAGTACCGGTTGCATCAGATTCACGCTCGAGCGTGAACTCGGGCGCTCGAGCGGAAAATCTGTCTACATAGCTCCCAGCTCGAGTGTCAACTTCCCCCGCTCGAGCGGGAACCATGTCTGCAAAAATATGCTGGAAACACGAATTTCACGCTCGAGCGGCGGTTTCCCCGCTAGAGCAAACATCAAACTTTTTGGAAATTCCAGAACTGTTCTTGGAGTTCAATTTCGACATTTCAACCACATTTCTTGCATTTCACAGCCTATAACTCTCATATACATAGACCAACATGATATAAACACCAAGTTACAACATATTGAAGCTCAATTCCCATGAATCAATCACATGCAAACCCAAATTATACCAAACTTACTTCCAATACATTAAATTCATGCATTTAAGCTTCATATCCTCATCAATCATGCATGCAGGTCATTTCTTGACTCCATTTCTATTTCAAATGGTACAAATGGTGCTTATAACCATGAAACTTATGGCCTCAATGTGACGTCGTTTTAGAGTTCAAACCATAAATATTTTCCCATCGCCTGTCTTTTACATAATATGAAATTTCGTCAAGTACAATGGTCAGTGCGAGACAATAATTAACTACACTAATAATCTCAAAGATGGATAATTTGTTCGTCATCCTGCGTGCAATAAGCTGGGTAAATACAGTCTTCATGAGGCTTCTGCGACCATGGGATGTCAATCATGTATACATTGTCACTATAAACGTCCGAATTCCCAATACTTTCCGGAGGTTGTAGTTGAACAGGCATTCTATCTTGTACACCCCCTGATTGCCCGGTCTCGGGAGGTCTACTGCTTTGAACCACATCAGGTTCTTCAAAGTGTCGTAAAAGACCCCTGACAGCGTCTTCTCTCTCCAATGGACATGGTTCGACACATCCGTTCGTATGGAATATCGAGCAGCCGCATTGGAAGTGGAATATCTTCCTACATTGGGCCTTCTTCTTGGCATTACGATGCCTCTTCTTGATTGGTTCTGCCGAACAGGGGCTGATCGACTGTATAGAATTCTGCCTTTCTGATCATCCACGCTTTGAGCCCAGCGTGTTCATTTTTTTCCAAAAACTCTTTGTAACTAGAATCGGCTCCAAGGTTTCATAATATAACACTTGGAATCCCGCCCTTTATTTTCTTTGGGCGGGCATATTTACAATTTGAAAAAAATTCCCGTTGCCCTCCAATAAACTCCCGCCAATGTTTCAAAAATTGTGGGGCCACATCATCGATTATGTTGTAGAAAGCGTCGTCCTTGTGGTCCCTCAAGTCGATGTGGCCAGAATAATAATTATGCGGTCCCAAAGACCGGGCCCAACATGTTTTCCCAATTCTAGATGGGCCTTCAATTATAATGCTACTGGGCCTGTGCGGTCTTTGGGCTTCGTCTCTTATATTGTCTATAACCCATTGCTGTATGGCTGTTGGAACGATCCATACTGTGTCTGTAAATGGATGAACATACGGCAATGGTGGATTAAATGAAATCCGATCATAATTGGATGACAATTTGTCATAATTTAACCAGAAACATTTTGGGTCGCCATTTCGTACCAGTGCTAGTGCTTCGTCCTTGGTGCCAACGGCAAGTGCATCGCGATATATATTTTCTTTGTTACTCTGCTTAGCACAACGGCCCCTCTCACGGAATTCACCCCATTCTGTGTGATCCCCGTGTTTGGAGATGTATTCCAGCACATTCTGATGGTTGTAGGCCCCTTGTACATTCGGATGGAAATGGCGACTAGTTCGATCGTACGTAACGTCGAAGAACCGTTCATCCTGTGCCTGAAAACGGTATGGGAATTGGACAAGAGCATAGAGATGTGGTTGCCCATCCTCATGTAATTCATGCGCAACCCTCACATAATTTGGCGGCCTGGTTGTGAACAGCGCTCTAATTTTCTCTAACAATCTCTCTTTAGGTATAGAACATTGGGCATATGTCAGGAAGATGTTCTTGTTTTGAACTCTAAAACGACATTGCATTGAGGCCATAACTCATTCTCAATGACGTCACTCACTCTCTTGGATGACACAAGTCACTCTCCAAAAACTTTACTGGTGTTAGAGAGTGAGGGAGTGAGTTATATAGGTGCCCAGGAGCGTCCCAGGTAATATTCGCGCCACGTGTCATCCCCCGATTGGTGCTCCCTTCCGCATTTTGTGGCGTGTTGTCGGCTAGTATCTCCACTCCGCGCCCAGATCTGCGGTCAGGATTAAAAATTTAAAAAGGTAAGCGCAAGAGGGAATTTATTATATAAGCCAAAATAATTGGGGAGTTTGAATTATTTTTGAAATGGATTGCAGAGATCTAGGCCAATTTAGGCGGTTGATTTTAAAATACAAGCCGGATCTATTGCTGGTGCACTGGTCCTTGTTGGTCATCGGTGAAAACAACGCCGAAACGTTAATCCGACTCATCAACGCTTGTCAGTGGCAACAAGATGCTCTATTCACTGGTATGGAAGCAGTTTCTGAACTAGAAACCGAAGCGACGTCAGACACATATTCCGTCGTTGATTCTTATTACGTCACGGCGCCTAAAACAGATGTCCCTGTGTGGTCTAGAACTGGGTTTGGGTGTAATAAAAAAAATTGTAAATTATTTTTTTTTTTCATAATTTGTGTTCCGTTGGAATATGTAATAAAATTATTTTATAAACTGTATTTCATTACCAGGCCGCGCCTCAATTAATGATGGGCCTATGTCGAATAGGCCTCTAGTATCCACCTCTTTCATAGTTTTGATGGGCCTATTTTAATTGTTCATGTTAAACATTATATGGGCCTTATTATTGTAATTGGTCCGTTCGTCTATCTACCAATTACAGCCCATTAAACATTAAACCTGCTCAGAAATTGAATTTATACAGACAATATAAATTCCATAAAATTGCATTTTATTTAATTATAAAAATGTACATAAATATTTTCCCATCGCCAGTCTTTTACATAATATGAAATTTCGTCGAGTACAATGGTCAATGCAAGACAACAATTAACTACACTAATAATCCCAAAGCTGGATAATTTGTTCGTCATCCTGCGTGCAATAAGCTGGGTAAATACAGTCTCCGTGAGGCTTCTGCAACCATGGGATGTCAGCCATGTATACATTGTCGCTGTAAACGTCCGGATTCCCAATGCTTTCCAGAGGTTGTAGTTGAACAGGCATTCTATCTTGTACATCCCCTGATTGCCCAATCTCGAGAAGCTACTGCTTTGAACCACATCGGGTTCTTCAAAGTGTCGTAAAAGACCCCTGACAACGTCCTCTCTCTCCAATAGATGTGGTTCGACACATCCGTTCGTATGGAATATCGAACAACTGCATTGGAAGTGGAATATCTTCCTACGTTGAGCCTTCTTCTTTGCATTACGATGCCTCTTCTTAATTGGTTCTGCCGAACAGGGGCTGATTGACTGTATAGAATTATGTGTTTCTGATCGTCAATGCTTTGAGCCCGGCGTGTTCACACTAGCCGACAACACGATCGAACTAGTCGCCACAATTTTTTCAAATTGTAAATATGCCCGCCCAAAGAAAATAAAGGGCGGGATTCCAAGTATTATATTATGCAACCCCGGAGCCGATTCTAGTTAGAAAGAGTTTATAACTCTCTTATGCCGTATGAATGCCTAATACATATTCTTATATTATGCAAACAGACCGCTGCGCTAGCACAATGTCAGAAGAAATACAGCAAGCCGATCTTACAGATAACCTTCCCCAGAACGAGGAGGGGGATTTGGAAACCGAAATCATAGACGCGACATCAAACCTGCCGGTTTCCAATATATCAATAGCAAATCCAAAGATAGGAGATGCAATGTGGCAGAAGTTCACATTCAAATCAATGATAATTGACAAATTCAAGCTAAGCTACAGGCCACAATGTCCATTTAATTCTACTGGTCGCGTCGAAGTCGAAATACAGGACACACGGTTAGGAGCGGATGATCAATTACAGGCACGCTTTACTTTTCCAGTTACATGCCCAGTAGACATCACGTATTATGGAAACGCATATGCTGCCGCAGATAAGAACGAATGCCCATGGACAGCGTCGTACAGATTGCTACAAAACATTAATGATGGCGTGAAATATTGCAAAATGAAAGCCACATTGGCTTTCCAAACATCATCTTTTCCAGATGAAATTCCTTATCGGCCGCCATTAATAACTGTTTTGTCCAAAGTATTCAACAACAGCCACGTGGATATTTGGCACGTGGAGCGGAAAGTGGCGAAGGCAAGACTAACACGCTGTCATTCCGAATCACATTTTCGATCCACAATGACATTGTCAGCACCAATGGGCCAATACAGTTCTTCGGCCCAAAGGATAATGGCGGCACGATTGTCATCAAGTTCTATTCGGGATGGGCCCGAATCATTCAGTCGGCACGACAAGATTATGCAAACCCGAGGCCCATCAATAATCAACACTGGGCCAATTAATCAGCCTAGCGGCCCAGTTGACATAGGCCCATCAGTAAGTGAGGCCGGATCCAATAACTACGAATCATCACGACTGAATATGGATAAGGTGTCTAAATTACTTTTCGAGGCTGTAAAGGCCGCAGTGGAAGGATCCGCATCAGCCCAGAAACATAATGTACAACGGAGGCCAATGTAAAACAAATTGTAATCAATTATTTTATTAATAACAATATTTCAATCTACAATTCAAATGCGCCCGAACAAACGATTTTGTGCGACATTCCCACACAAAATAACAAATAATTGCGTTTTTTACATTATTATTATACGCGCCAGTCAGAAGTCCACCACTATCCCAGAATTCGGATACAATATTGTTTCCCATGTTGATAAATGGGAAACAATATTGGAACGGATGTGTCGAACCACATCCATTGGAGAGAGAGGACGCTGTCAGGAGTCTTTTACGACACTTTGAAGAACCCGATGTGGTTCAAAGTAGTAGACCTTTCGAGATCGGGTAATCAGGGGGTGTACAAGATAGAATGCCTGGTCAACTACAACCTCCGAAAAGCATTGGGAATCCGGACGTTTACAGCGACAATGTATACATGGCTGACATCCCATGGTCGCAGAAGCCTCACGGAGACTATATTTACCCAGCTTATTGCACGCAGGATGACGAACTCTCACGGAATTCACCCCATTCCGTGTAATAAAATTATTTTATAAACTATATTTCATTACTAGGCCGCGCCTCAATTAATGATGAGCCTATGTCTAATGGGCCTCTAGTATCCATTTCTTTCATAGTTTTGATGGGCCTATTTTAATTGTTCATGTTAAACATTATATGGGCCTTATTATTGTAATTGGTTCGTTGGTCTATCTACCAATTACAGCCCATTAAACATTAAACCTGCTCAGAAATTGAATTTATACAGACAATATAAATTCCATAAAATTGCATTTTATTTAATTATAAAAATGTACATAAATATTTTCCCATCGCTAGTCTTTTACATAATATGAAATTTCGTCGAGTACAATGGTCAGTGCGAGACAATAATTAACTATACTAATAATCCCAAAGCTGGATAATTTGTTCGTCATCCTGCGTGCAATAAGCTGGGTAAATACAGTCTCCGTGAGGCTTCTGCAACCATGGGATGTCAGCCATGTATACATTGTCGTTGTAAACGTCCGGATTCCCAGTGCTTTCCAGAGGTTGTAGTTGAACAGGCATTCTATCTTGTACACCCCCTGATTGCCTGGTCTCGAGAAGTCTACTGCTTTGAGCCACATCGGGTTCTTCAAAGTGTCGTAAAAGACCCCTGACAGCGTCCTCTCTCTTCAATGGATGTGGTTCGGCAATTTAGGCGGAAATGGATCGCGGAGATCTAGGCCATTGTACTCGACGTATTTTAAAATCAACAGTTTAAAATCACTCCCTCCCTCACTCTCTAACACCAGTAAAGTTTTTGGAGAGTGACTTGTGTCATCCGAGAGAGTGAGTGACGTCATTGAGAGTGAGTTGTGGCCTCAATGCGACGTCATTTTAGAGTTCAAAACAAGAACATTTTCCTGACATATGCCCAATGTTCTAGACCTAAAGAGAGATTGTTAGAGAAAATTAGAGCGCTGTTCACAACCAGGCCACCAAATTATGTGAGGGTTGCACATGAATTACATGAGGATGGGCAACCACATCTCCATGCTCTTGTCCAATTACCATACCGTTTTTAGACACAGGATGAACGGTTCTTCGACATTACGCACGATCGAACTAGTCGCCATTTCCATCCGAATGTACAAGGGGCCTACAACCATCAGAATTTGCTAGAATACATCTCCAAACATGGGGATTACACGGAATTGGGTGAATTCCGTGAGAGGGGCCGCTACGCTAACCAAAGTAACAAAGAAAATATATATTGCGACGCACTTGCCGTCTGCACCAAGGACGAAGCACTAGCACTGGTACGAAATGGCGACCCAAAATGTTTCTGGTTAAATTATGACAAGTTGTCATCCAATTATGATCGGATTTCATTTAATCCACCATTGCCGTATGTTCATCCATTTACAGACACAATATGGATCGTTCCAACAGCCATACAGCAATGGGTTGCAGACAATATAAGAGACGAATTCCAAAGACCGCACGGGCCCAAGAGCATTATAATTGAAGGCCCATCTAGAATTGGTAAAACATGTTGGGCCAAGTCTTTGGGACCGCATAATTATTATTCTGGCCACATCAACTTGAGGGACCACAAGGACGACGCTTTCTACAATATTATCGATGATGTGGCCCCACAATTTTTGAAACATTAGCGGGAGTTTATTGGAGCGCAATGGGAATTTTTTTGAAATTGTAAATATGCCCGCCCAAAGAAAATAAAGGGCGGGATTCCAAGTATTATATTATGCAAACCCGGAGCCGATTCTAGTTACAAAGAGTTTTTGGAAAAAAATGAACACGCCGGGCTCAAAGCGTGGACGATCAGAAACGCAGAATTCTATACAGTCGATCAGCCCCTGTTCGGCAGAACCAATCAAGCAAAGGCATCGTAATGCCAAGAAGAAGGCCCAACGCAAGAATATATTCCACTTCCAATGCGGCTGTTCGATATTCCATACGAACGGATGTGTCAAACCACATCTATTAGAGAGAGAGGACGCTGTCAGGGGTCTTTTACGACACTTTGAAGAACCCGATGTGGTTCAAAGCAGTAGACCTCTCGAGACCGGGCAATCAGGGGGTGTACAAGATAGAATGCCTATTCAACTACAACCTCCGGAAAGCATTGGGAATCCGGACGTTTACAGCGACAATGTATACATGGCTGACATCCCATGGTCGCAGAAGCCTCACGGAGACTGTATTTACCCAGCTTATTGCACGCAGGATGACGAACAAATTATCCAACTTTGGGATTATTAGTGTAGTTAATTATTGTCTCGCACTAACCATTGTACTCGACGAAATTTCATATTATGTAAAAGACTGGTGATGGGAAAATATTTATGTACTTTTTTATGATTAAATAAAATGCAATTTTATGGAATTTATATTGTCTGTATAAATTCGATTTCTGAGCAGGTTTAATGTTTAATGGGATGTAATTGGTAGATAGACCAACGGACCAATTACAATAATAAGGCCCACATAATGTTTAACATGAACAATTAAAATCGGCCCATCAAAACTATGAAAGAAGTGGATACTAGAGGCCCATTAGACGTAGGCCCATCATTAATTGAGGCGCGGCCCAGTAATGAAATACAGTTTATAAAATAATTTTATTACATATTCCAACGGAACACAAATTATGAAAAAAAATAATAATTTACAATTTTTTTTTATTACACCCATACCCAGTTCTAGACCACATAGGGACATCTGTTTCAGGCATCGTGACGTAATAATAATCAGCAATGGAATATGTGTCTGACGTCGCTTTGGTTTCTAGTTCAAAAACCGCTTTCATACCGGCGAATAGAGCATCTTGTTGCCGCTGACAAGCGTTTATGAGCCAGATTAACTTTTCGGCGTTGTTTTCGCCGATTACCAACAAGGACCAGTGCACCAGCAATAGATCCGGCTCGTATTTTAAAATCAACCGCCTAAATTGGCCTAGATCTCCGCGATCCATTTCCAAA
Organism: Camellia sinensis; assembly: GCF_055761805.1. Taxonomy (NCBI): domain Eukaryota; kingdom Viridiplantae; phylum Streptophyta; class Magnoliopsida; order Ericales; family Theaceae; genus Camellia; species Camellia sinensis. Next base: position 139,410,286 of record NC_138969.1, on the reverse strand, counting down.
ATAATTCAAACTTCCCAATTATTTTGGCTTATATAATAAATTCCCGCTTGCGCTTACCTTTTTAGATTTTTAATCCTGACCGCAGATCTGGGCGCGGAGCGGAGACGCTAGCCGTCCACATACCACAAAATGCGGAATGGAGCACCAATCGGGGGACGACACGTGGCGCGGGGGAGCGCCCCAGGTAATATTAGTGGGACGCTCCTGGGCACTTATATAACTCACTCCCTCACTCTCTAACACCAGTAAAGTTTTTGGAGAGTGACTTGCGTCATCCGAGAGAGTGAGTGACGTCATTGAGAGTGAGTTATGGCCTCAATGCGACGTCGTTTTAGAGTACAAAACAAGAACATCTTCCTGACATATGCCCAATGTTCTATACCGAAAGAGAGATTGTTCGAGAAAATTAGAGTGTTGTTCACAACCAGGCCACCAAATTATGTGAGGGTTGCACATGAATTACATGAGGATGGGCAACCACATCTCCATGCTCTTGTCCAATTCCCATACCGTTTTCAGATACAGGATGAACGGATCTTTGACGTTACGCACGATCGAACTAGTCGCCATTTCCATCCGAATGTACAAGGGGCCTACAACCATCAGAATGTGCTGGAATACATCTCTGAACACGGGGATTACACGGAATGGGGTGAATTTCGTGAGAGAGGCTGTAGTTAATTATTGTCTCGCACTGACCATTGTACTCGATGAAATTTCATATTATTTAAAAGACTGGCGATGGGAAAATATTTATGTACATTTTTAATCCATGCTTATAACAAACGATTCAATCCGTTCTTTAATTCACATATTCCTCTTTAGGCTTCATTCTTATCTCTTTAACTCAATTACAATGCTTAATGCATGCCTAAGAGTGCTTGCAAGTGAAAGAGAACGGAAAACAAAACATAGAACGATCACACAAAATTTTCAGAAACAGGGTCCTCGCTCAAGCAGTCCCAATAGGTCTGCAAAAGTACTGGTTGCATCAGATTCACGCCCGAGCGTGAACTCGGGCACTCAAGCGGAAAGTCTGTCTACATAGCTCCCCACTCGAGCGTCAACTTCCCCCGCTCGAGCGGGAACCATGTCTGCAAAAATATGCTAGGAGCACGAATTTCACGCTCGAGCGGCGGTTTCCCCGCTCGAGCAGACATCAAACTTTCTGGAAATTCCAGAACTGTTCTTGGAGTTCAATTTCGACATTTCAACCACATTTCTTGCATTTCACAGCCCATAACTCTCATATACATATACCAACATGATATAAACACCAAATTACAACATATTGAAGCTCAATTCCCATGAATCAATCACATGCAAACCCAAATTATACCAAACTTACTTCCAATACATTAAATTCATGCATTTAAGCTTCATATCCTCATCAATCATGCATGCAGGTCATTTCTTGACTCCATTTCTATTTCAAATGGTACAAATGGTGCTTATAACCATGAAACTCAACAAAACTATGCTTGCATGTATGTTTTAACACTCATTTTTCCACATTCAACTTAGTACATGCTTGATTATGCAAAATCATGGTGATCCTATACATGCATGCGCATTTTTAACTTCAAATTCATCAATTAAAGCACAACTCTTGCTCTTGATCACCAATTAATCTTTCATTCACAAATTACAAGTTAATATTCATGAATCCATTTACCTAGAGGCTCAAACCTTTCAATCCAAAGCAATTTCTTGAGTAATCTTCCAAAATCTCCAAGCCTCAAGACCAAAACCTCATCTTCTACACCTTCCCTCTCTAATTCGGCTCTCCCTCTCCTCTCTTGGAGTTGATTTTGACCAAATGAAGAAAAAAATAAGGGTTGGTGTAAAATGCTCCACTAAATACCATTTCACTTAATTACAATCATCAACATTACATATTTGAGCACTAAGTCATTATTTTAATCCAATTAATTTGATCCAAATCAATTTCCAATTAAATTTCACCGTAGGCTCTAAATATTATGCCAATCACAATGGCGCAATCAATTTCGGATTTTGTGGCCAATAGGGCCTTCAATTTAATTTCCAAAGCAGACAATCAAACAGATATTCCTACGGTGCACAGATGGAAATTCAAAACCACATATTTCCACGTAATAGCACACAAAATCATATTAACACATAATCATACTCATATAAAGGACCAATTAACATACTACAGAACAGGGGTATTACACCAATATTCTCTTCAAATTTTATATAATCTATTGAGATTATTCCATTTGAGAGCAATTGCCTTACGGTATTATGTTGACGACGAATGTGGCGTGACTTATCATTATACATATGATTCTGTGCCCTGCCTATTGCAGATTGACTATCACAATGAATGCAAATAGCTGACACAGGTTTTGGCCACATTGGAATGTCTTCTAAGAAGTGATGAAGTCATTCTGCTTCTTCTCCTGCTTTGTCTGAAGCAATGAACTTGGATTCCATTGTGGATCGTGCAATGCATGTTTGTTTCGTGGATTTCCAAGAAATAGCAGCGCCTCCTAGAATAAAGACATATCCACTAGTGGATTTTGAATCTTTAGTATCCGATATCCAATTGGCATCACAATAACCTTTGAGTACTGCTGGATATCGAGTAAAGTTCAAACAATGATCACGGGTAAATCTTAGATATCTAAGAACCCGAATGATCGCTTTCTAATGGTCTTCTCAGGGGTTACTAGTGCACCTACTCAATTTACTGACAGCATAAGCTATATCAGTACCACTATAATTCATTAGGTACATTAGGCTTCCAATGATTTGGGAGTATTTTAACTGAGACACTGCATCACCTTTATTTTTTGATAAATAAAGACTGATGTCGGCAGGTGTTCTAGCTACATTCAAATTATCCTTGATAAATTTATCAAGAATTTTCTCAATATAATGAGATTGAGATAATGCATATCCATCAGATGCCTTAAAATTTTCATTCCTAATATAACATCTGCGACCCCCATATCTTTCATATCAAATATTTTGTTAAGCATTTGCTTAGTTGATTTGATCATGTTTTGACTGTTTCCAATGATAAGCAGTCATCCACATAAAGACAAACTATGACATATCTTTGGACAGTATTTTTAACATAGACGCACTTGTTACATTTGTTTATCTTAAACCCATTAGTAAGCATAGCATGATCAAATTTTTCATGCCATTGCTTAGGTGCTTATTTTAATCCATAAAGAGATTTTACAAGCCGACAAACTTTCTTTTCTTTCCCCGGCACTACAAATCCTTTGGGTTGCTCCATATAGATCTCTTCATTTAGATCATCATTTAAGAAAGCTGTCTGAACATCTATTTGATGTATTTCTAAATTAAACAACACTGCTATAGCAATAAGCATGCGAATAGATGTTATTCTTATCATAGGGGAATATGTGTCAAAATAGTCCAGACCTTCCTCTTGTCTGTAACATTTTATTATAAGTCTTGCTTTATACTTGTCTATTGAACCATCTGATTTCATTTTTCTCTTGAATATCCACTTATATCCAAGAGGTTTAGAACCAGGTGGAAGATCCACCAAGTCCAAGTATGATTTTGCATAATGGATTCAATTTCATTATTAATAGCCTTTTTCCACAAAGGTACTTCAGGACCTGTCATTGCTTCCTTAAAGCTTTGAGGTTCATTTTCTAACAGGTATGTTAGAAAATCTGGAACAAAGAATTTTGATGTTCTCGCTCTCTTACTTCGTCTTGGTTCATCATCAGTTAATCTTGTTGGTCGAGACCATTACTAGTCTCTTGTGTTTGATTGTCATTAGTCTCTTGACTTTGTGTACAATCATAAGTTCTTTTCTGTGAACTTAATTCCTGACCTTTCTTGTAAGGAAATACATGTTTAAAAAACACAGCATTCTTTGACTCTATAATAGTGTTCACATTTATATCAGGTATTTCTGATTTATAATTTAGAAACCGATATGCATTACTATTCTGAACATAACCAATAAACACACAATCTACTGTTTTTGGTTCAATCTTAGTCTTTTTAGGAACAGGAATTTCAACTTTTGCCAAACACCCCCACACTTTTAAGTATTTGTAAGAAGGCGGTCGACCTTTCCACAATTCATAAGGAGTGTTGTTGGTTTTCTTATCGGGTATTCTGTTAAGAACATAATTAGCAGACAATATTGCTTCCCCCCACAAGTTCTGTGGTAAGCCTGAACTTAGTAACATTGCATTCATCATTTCTTTTAGGGTTCTATTCTTCCTTTCAGCAATTCCATTTTGCTAAGGAGAATAGGGTGCTATAGTTTGGTAAATAATGCCATGTTGTGCACAAAATTCATCTAATGGTGCATCATATTCACCATCCCTATCACTTCTAACCATTTTAATGGTTTTTCCAAGTTGATTTTCAACTTCTATTTTGTAAAATTTAAACATTTCTAAGGCTTCTTCTTTACTTTTAAGTAAATAAACATAAAAATATCTTGTGCAATCATCGATAAATGTTATGACATACTTTTTGCCTCCTCTAGTTTGAACAAATTTAAGATCACATACATCTGTATGAATTAATTCTAGAGGTTCGGTTGTCCTTTCAACCGATTTAAATGAAGCCTTAGTTATTTTTGCTTCTACACAAATTTCACATTTATGATTAGGATCAATTTCAAACTTTGGTATATAATCCAAACCAATTAATCTACGCAAAGCATCAAAATTCACATGTCCTAATTTACCATGCCATAAATTCGACTCAAGAATATAAGCAAAAGATGTGTTATTCTTATTCATAGCAACTTTTGGTACAACTGTCATTACATTTAATTTGAAGAGACCATCACTCATGTATCCCTTACCAATATATATACCACTCTTTGATAATACATATTTATCAGACTCAAATACAAGTCTAAAACCATTTTTACTTAACAAAGAGCCAGAAACCAAATTCTTCCGGATGTCAGGTACATGCAGTACGTTGTTAAGGGTCAGTTCTTTCCCTGATGTCATCTTCAAGATCACCTTTCCTTGTCCAGCCATAGTAGAAGTAGAAGAATTTCCCATGAAAAGTTGTTCACCATTTGCAGCGTCATTGTAGGTAGTGAACATCTTCTTGTCTGCACAAATATGACGAGTTGCCCCAGTGTCAACCCACCATTCCTTGGGATTTCCCACCAAATTAGCCTCAAACACCACAGCAGAGAGGTTGATGTCATTCACCCCGTCAGAGATGTAATCTAGTTTAGTTACATTGGCCTGATTGGTAATCTTCTTGCTTATACTTCTGCGATCTTTCTTAGGGCGGCGGCAGTCAGAAGCTCGATGTCCAGTCTTGCCACAGTTATAACATTTTCCTTTGAACTTCTTGTTACTATTGTTGTCGCCTTGTTTAGGACCATCTCCAGTAAACTTCCTCTTTTTGTTATGTGGTTTGTGAACTTGTTCAACCACATTAGCCTTGGACTCAATGAGATTTTCCCATTTCTCTTTTTAGCCTTTCGGTTATTTCCTCAATTCTCAATCTTATAATCAACTCATCCATAGTCATCTCCTTGCGTTTATAGTTTAAATAATTTTTGAAATTTTTCCAAGCCGATGGTAACTTTTCCACTAAAGCAGGGACTTGGAAAGACTCGCTAAGAGACATACCTTCTGAATGAATAACATGAAAAATTATTTGAAAATTTTGAACTTGAGAAATTACCGTTTGAGAGTCTACCATAACAAAATCCAGAAATTTACCAACAACAAATTTATTTGTGCTGGCATCCTCTGTCTTGTACTTCTTCTCCAAAGAATCCCATAATTCTTTTGCTGACTTCAGAGGGCTGTAAACATTATACAGTATGTTGTCAAGGCCATTGAGGATGTAGTTTCTGCACAGGAAATCTGCATGTTTCCAAGCATCTATAGCGGCAACAACTTGCCGATCACTTTCACCCACTCTCAGTACTGGAGCCTCTTCATGGAGAAACCGGACCAAATTTAGAGTTGTAAGATAGAACAGCATCTTCTACTGCCATCTCTTAAACTCAGTACCGTTAAATTTTTTCGATTTTTCTCCATGATTTATTGGTACTTGAACATGGTTTTGGATAGGGACCGGTGCTGGTGTAACAATTGGAGCACCACTTCCAGTTGTAGTTTCAGTTGCAATAGCCCTAATATCTGATTACAAAAATCATAAAAACAAACCACAAATTAATTTTCTAGTTACTAAAACCAGAAAATAAATTATAACACAAAATAATTTTATTTTCTTCGTTACTAAAACTAGAAAAATAAAATACCACAATAATTTTCTGTAACACCAAATAATATTATGCAATTGTTAATGGCACCAGTATATCACTACAAGTTGTCAAAGAAAATAGACAGTATATTACTACTATCTGTCAAATAGTTTATAAATACTATTTGTATTTTCCAACCAGAGTATCACTTTGTGAAAACACAGAAAATTAAATATAATAAAGATACAAAAATTTTATTTTGTCTTAAGATTGTTGGACAATCTTCACTGTATTTAAATAAATTAAATTCTGTAGTGTACTTAACAACAACTAGAATACAAAAGAAATAAAGGAAATGAGAGAATTTGTTTGATTACAAAAATCAAACCAAAAAATAAAATAAAATAAATAAAAACAGATTTTTATTTTGTTACAAAAACAAAATCAAAATCTGATTTAAATAAATAAATAAAAATAGAAAATAAATAATCAACTTACTTGATTAATTTGTTGAATACTATTTTGATCCATTCCAGTGTTCGACATTGTGTCCATAAGACAGATTTGTCCTCTCCACGATGCTTTCAAAATACGGACGTCTATCTCCCAAGATAAAATGATCAATCAACGAATAAATGCAGCATTACAATTTATTCATACAACGAACTCATTAAGTGTATATACTCTTTCTCACAGAAAACTAATGCAGCAATATGAAGAGAATAATAGCATAATTATTTGGGATGAAAATAGTTGAATGAAAATATCAAATGAGGGCTAGTCTATTTATAGATGGATTGGTGGCTGCTGGTTTTGAATTAAACAGATGCAAACCTGTTTTGAACAGGTATGAAACCTGTTTGGTTTTGAATGAACAAATTTAAATTTGTTAGGTTCAAAATTCAAACAGATAAAACTATTTTGCACAGATTTAAATATGTCCGAGTTTTCTGAATTTTAAACAGATTCAATTCTGCTCAGGTGGGAGAAAAACGGACCCAATTTTGAATTCAAAAAATTGAAATTTAAATTGGACAAATTTTATTTTACCAAAAAATAGCCCAACCCAACCTCACACCACGCACCCGCGCCCAAGCCCAGGCCCAGGCCGCCCGACCGGATAGACGGCTGCGGCGCTTGTGGTTATTTTTTGGGTCCAATGGGTCTAGCCCATTTTGCCCATAACCTCCCTCTGTACAAAACTTGGGTATCCCTTGGGGCACACCATAAGTTCTAATCCCATGCCTTATAAACCCACTCAAAACCGCCCACCAAATCAATGTCGGACAAGCCATTTTCCAAACTTTTAAGGATTTTCCATCAAAACTCCATTTCCATGGAGCACACTTTGGCTTCAATTTCCCATTCACTTGATGATGGTTTTGAGCAACCAAATATACCACGTGAATCACAACGCGGCATAGAACGCGTTACCACTTAGACCCGCCAATGTTGGCATGCGAGTCCCACCTAAATAATAGACCAAAGTTAGGAAAATTTCTGTTTTTATTCCCAGAATTTCCAAACCATTTCTAACAATTTGTCCTCAGCACTAAAGTTGAGTCCGAGAATTCACAAGCTAAGATCCTTGAAGTGCAGCGTCTGTCTTCTAAATAAAACTTGAACAAGAAGATAAGTGAGTTCATAATTGGTGGCAATTTATCAGAATAAATGACTATGGCAATTCATTTCCAACAGCTTTCCTAGTTGCCATGAAAACTTGAAGGTGGTTAGTCCTTTATGTCTTCACTGGTTGATTTTCTGTTCAGACTCTGTCCAACACTTTCTTGGCATTTATGTCTTTATGAACCCATGATGGTCCTTGTAGAAGTTGTTGCTACGTCTTTGCTATTCCTACGTTCCTGTCCATCATTTTTAGTGCAAAATTCTTGTGCTCGCGATTCACCTTGGCACCATAACCCAACCCTTCTTTGTCCATCTGTCTAACTTTTGGTATGATGTTAGGTATAATCTTTGTTATTAGAATCGTGCAATTTATGATTCGAATCATACGATTTAATTCAATGTATAATTGATAGTATACAAATAGGTTGCATGAATTGCAAATAGCTATGAATTGAGGGTGAATTGTGAATCAATCAATTCACTTTCAATTTGCTAAAATTGATTTTTAGCCTTCTTTTTTGCTTTTTTATTGTTCGAATTAAGATCGTTTTACTATATGTCATCCTTTGATTTTCTCTCTCTATATTTACTCTCAAAGACTCAAATCCTAAGAGAGGGGGGGGGAAAGAACCTTCTTTCTTTGCAATATTCTAGGCTTACATATTCAACTTTATCCAAGTGTTTGCACTTATAAATTGAATAAATCTTTGAATGCATCAAGTGAGATTTTTGAAAAAAACAAAAATGGAGATTTGTGTTTCTTTACTCCTATTGAAGTGAGTGTTTTTATTACTTTAGTTGTAAGAAGTTAATAATGATATATATATATATATATATATATTTTCTTTTTATAATGATTAGAGGGTTGTTTGTGATATACATAGATTGTGACTATTGTGACATTTTGTTTTCTCTTTACCCTTTGTTGTTTCCTTTGAGGACCTCTTGTCCTCTTGTCATACTTTTTTTTTCTCTTCTAATATATTATTCTTCTTGTTGCTGATTATAAAAAATGACAACATTTATGTTGAGCTCTATTGTTGCTTAAAATTGAGAGTTTGTCTTTGTTAACTTTTTTTTTTTTTTTTATTAAGAATGGTTGATAAGAAATATCTAAAAGAGAAAAAACAAGGATGGTGATCCTCGTGTTAACTTCTTTGTAACGCCCCGTATTTTATTACTCGGAGAACCTTACCAATATTCATTAATTAAGTCCATTTACAAATAACATTTCATCCTTGGATGAAATGATGAATAATTAAATATACATATTCTCTCTCGTTATACAACAATGGCATTTACATACAAATAAAAGAAATGCCCTGAGGCTTACAATAAAAGAGAGGACACTACTCTTTACAAAAAAATAGCACTTAGCCAAACAACAAATGAAGTAGTACAATCCATCACTACACTACACTTATGAAATGGTAAAACCTATTGTTTGATCTTCAAATCCGAAAAGCATTCCATGTACACATGTACAAGTAGGGGGTGAACAACTACTAACCCACCAAGTAATCTCATATTAAAACATTAGAAGATATGCGGGTACCATAATACTCATACATATACGTGAAATCATATCATGTCAAAACCATATGATTTTATTACATAATCTCTTAAATCCAATTTATTTAATTAACCACAAGAAGTTAACTTAAATAAATTTCAATAGCAACAGGACATCCTTTTCAATTCATTCAATTATCTCATTATCAATTGAATCAAATAATTAAACAATTCATCAAATCCATTTTATACAGTCTTATGAGATGAATGCATATGCCATGTCATGCTCAAAATATTTTTCTCATCTTTTGAAAATCTTACGCACAATGCCATTTTGAAAACACATTAATCTAACAATTTGAATAAAATTCCAAGATGGTAAATACGACTCAGGTAATCCCTAAGCTGGTGTTTGCAAGTAGACTATACAAGTACTACCAAATTGTCATTTTTACCAGTATTAACTAGAAGGCTCGACACCTGTAATTTATCATTTTTACCAATATTAACTAGAATGCTCGACACCTATAATTTGTCATTTTTACCAGTATTAACTACAAGGCTCGACACGTATCCGCGCAGGTTTCTGGTCTTTCACCATGGACACTTAGGCCAACTTAACCAATACCAACCGCACCCTTTATCTGGACTTACCAACGTATTTACCAAAAACAAAACAATAGATCTTGTTTCATAAAATAATTTCTTTTTTAAAACCATAACCTTCCAATGCAAGATTAAAAATCAATTTCAATAGTGGTTCTATAAAATAATAATGCAAAATGTACAATCCTTCATATGATTCCATTTCTAATTTCCTTCACACAATTCTCCATTGTGATCAATTTTCATATCCCTATTAATGTAACATCATAATACAATCACAAGAGATAATATAACAATGCCAATGTTCATGTATTTACCACATGTAAATCAACAACTTCTAACTTAGTCTTTTCAAGACAATTCAACAATATTCCTTATATAAAACAAAATTCCAAAGTCAAACATTTTCTTACCTTTCCAAAAATCTCCTCATTTAAATACCAATGTGGAAATTCCCTACTAGTTATCAAAACTAAAACTTCTAAGCAATAGGTTTATCAATAGCAATAACATATGACACCAAAGTGGGTTCAAGTTTTCATCGATTTCGAACTCACATATTTTATCAATAAAATGTAATTACAATATTTTCAAAACTCATCCCCATTCCAAACATTAAATAGAATCAAATTCTTATTTTTCTCATGCAAGTGAAATCTCGAGATCTTCAAGTTCAATCATATTTCTCAATAAGCATAAGTGAATATTCTAACATTTAATCAATAATATCAAAATCTTCTCTTGACTATAAATATAAAATATAACGTGAGTGTTCACTTTCCAATTATCAACATCATCCGCATCAAATTAAACCAAGGAAAAATAAATAAATAAATAAAAGTTTTGATAACTCATTCTTGTTTTAATCCAATTCATTCATTTGCTCCAAATGAGCTAAAATCATATTATTTTCCTTTATTGTCAAAATCCACCAAAACAATTCGAATATCTCATATATGAATTTTAGGTATTATTATGATAACATAACTCAACTAGTAAAACTATGGACCAAATACCATACAACATCAATTTAATCTCGCTTAATTTCCCTAAATCTCATTCTTGGTCAATATCATCACTTTTAATCTCATAATATTAAAAGTTAAGAATTTAAACCCAATAACACCTATTTAATTACGAAGGATTTTAAATATTAACAAAACTAATTTAATTCATCAAATTAGTAAATCTATCAAGTTCACCATCTTCCAAATTAATAACACTAAACATAAATTCACATGACTCATCACTCAAAATACCCCCACATTTCATGCCTAGCCACTTTTCCCAAATCTCTACGAACCACAATTTCACAACTTTTCTAAAATTAATAAATTAACATTTACAAAACATCATAACCATCACACTTTTAGAGTCTTAAATCCCAAAATCATTCTATAATCTCAACTTAACAATCACACCATATTCATCCATATCAATTTATTTTTCTTCTCAAACATAAATTCCAAAACTCAAAGATGAGATAAATATTTCAACATTATTTTCTCAAAATAAATTATCTAACCATAATATGAGGTAGATACAACTCATACAACTATTTATTTTATTTTTTTCGAATTTTTAACAAGCATTTCCAACACAAGATGATTTTTCCAAATCAATTTCAAAATAACAATATTCTTAACATTTCAACATAATTTCTCTTCCAAAAATTACCAAACAAAAATCTAAAAAAAAAAATATATATATATATATATATGCAATACCTCTTATAATGATATATTTTCTTAAAATAACCCTAACATAGCTTTAATGTAAAAATATGAAGAAAGTTTCTACCTCAAATAATGAAGAAAGGAAGATCTAGAAGGCAAATCTTGCCCGATCATGAATCCGAGACTACCATTGCGAAGATCGCGACGAGCTCTCTGACTTACATTTACAAAACTTTTGCAAAATCTCACTCTAAAGACTCTCACTCAAAACCCAAAGGTTAAGCAACAATAAAGGAATAGGGAAAAGAGAGAGACCGACAGAGAGGAGAAACAGAGCCAAGCTCTCTGCTCAATGAAAAAGAAAACCAAAAGCAAAAGAATTTGAAGGAAAGAAGAGAAAGGGAGTGAGGTGTGGGGGACAGCCCATGTGGGTTCGCTTCCCAATGGCTGATCACCTAACTTAATATCATACAAATTAATACAAAAAATATAATAATAATACCTCAAAATTTCATAATATAAATTATAAAATGATATAATTTTTCTCACCATAAAATATAATATTTTGCTCATTACGAAATATACACATTTTCATTCTTTATAAAATATATAATTTTTCACCATATGGTACACACCATAAAATCAACTATCAAATATTTATTATAATACCTATATAATCACCCAATTATACACCAAAATAGACCTAACAAATTTATCTCAAATCCTAGCCCAAACACCCAAAACTCAATTTCAAATTCTGCTATAAATTAAACTAAACACCAATCAGTCCATGAATTTTCATAAAATAAATACTCATCATTTAATTCTGAAATATTTATCCAACAGGATAGACTCATATAGGAACAACATATAAAAATTAATAATTTTCAGAGATCGGGAACTATTTTTAAAAAATACAAAACCGAACTGTTTTCGCACAGAATTTACACAGCAATCAAATTCAAAATTTTGCTCAATTAAATTATGCACTGACTATATATAAAAAAATAAAAAAATAAAAATTGGGTCATTGCATTCTTGATCATCATTCAAAACAAACATTTTCATTGATTCAAGTCTAAATATTTCATATTTATAAGATACATTTAACATCTAAGTGTTGTGATACATTTACAAAAAAGTGATTGAATCTTTACGATTTATGATTCAATTCGATTCGCAATTTGGTACAAGGATCTTTTGATGGGAAATTCGATTCACAATTTGGTATAAGGCCCTTTTAATGGGAAATTCTATTTGCAAACTACACTTTATCTCAGTATACACCATTTGTGTCGTTTGTATATAAACTTCCAAACAAAAAACAAATGTTCGGATATCAACTTCCGAACAAAAATCAATTGTTTGGATATCAACTATTGAATAGGATTTTTGTTCAAACAATTGGTTTTTGTTCAATAGTTAATTTATGAGCAATTAATTTTTGTTTATAAGTTGAAATCCGAACGGTATAAATGATACTGAGATAATATGTGGTATGCAAATAGAATCACCCCATTTGATTCACTATTCAAATCTTGATTTGACAACTATGGGTCTAATAGAGTATAAACATACAAAATAAATGGCGGTGCATGTTTTGAAGAAAATGGCAGGAATAAAATTAACATACAAAACAGAATATAAACATACAAAATAGATGACGATGCATGCTTTGAGATAATATGTGGTGTGCGAATAAAATCGCACCATTCAATTCACAATTAAAATCCCGATTTGACAACTATAGGTCTAATACAGTGTAAACTATGGGTATGATTGTTTCTTTTATAACCTCACTTTGCTCATGGTACAAATTGGTCAGGAGATTTAGAAGTCCCGTATTTTTGCCAAAGTCCTATCGCTCAACAAATGAATATTGTGTAGGTTTTAGAGTTTGCTATACATCGTGTGATATTCTACTTAATGTTTCTTAGAACTTTTCCATTCTTCTAAAAAAAAAAAAAAAAGAACTAGCTTTTGTTTTTCATGTTTTCAGTGAATTGATATTTTAGTTGTAGCAGTAATATAATTATGATTTGTGATGTTTTGAAATTTTTTTTCTTCATTCAAATAGTAGTCAGAGGGATTGTTCAAAGTTCCCATGAAAGTATATCCCCTTAAATACTGCAACCCTCATTCTCCATTGTGATCTAAGCAGGGTGGCATTCTATAGCTGTGTTCTTGAGCAGCCATTAGCATCATTGGCAAATGATTATTGTAATTATTGATATATGCAGACAATATGATACTTGACTGTTTCATTAAAGATTCTCATTTTTGTTTTTTGGTAGTTCATGAAATTATGAATTCAGCAGCATATTTCTAATACTTATTATTATTGACATGGTACTGTGGAACACTTAAATTGCAAGATTAAATACGGAATGATAAACAATATTGGACTTATGACCTTCTTGACAATGCTTCTTTTATTTGTGGAGTGGTGTGCATGGTGGATTGTCAGACTACCCTTGGAACCTTTTTATTTGATGCGGCCCTTTTTTGTATATATGCAGTTGTAGTGTCTTGTGTAGGCTATGTCTGTGTCCCACTACTTTGTATTTTGAAGATTCACTCAATCATTAGGAAAAGACACTACAACATTTTCTTAGTTTAGTGACATTTGAAAGTGTCACAAAACTATTCTTCTAATGACATTTTTTGGTCTTGTGGCATTTTGAACAAGTGCCACTTCTATCGGTGCCACGGTAGATACGAGTGCCACGGTAGATACTTGCAAGTGCCACTGCACCATCATGGCTGAAAACTTTCAATGACATTTTAATGTCATGGTAGATATTATTTGTGGCACTATCAAGCGCCATTAAAAAAAGAGTTAGTGACACTTGTAAGTGTCATTACACCATCAAGACTAAAACCTTTCAGTGACACTTTAATGTCATGGTAGGCACTATTCGTGACGCTATCAAGTGCCATTCATGACGATAATTCGTTGTAGAACAATTTGATCCGCTCTTGCGGAGACTTGAACCGCCAACCTTCCGCACCATAAACCTTATACACCACACTCTTCCCACTACACCTCTATAGCACCACATGATTATATATGCAACATATATTATTTATATAGTACATACATCCATATTAATATAAAAATATATGTATAAACATAATTATTTTATTGAACATAATTTATGTAAAATAAACTATTTACTACCAAAATAAAAAAAAGACCACTTTTGGCGACTAAAAATATTTTTTAGTCGCCAATTCTATACTTTTGGCTACTAATTATTTTTTAGTTGTTAAAAAACTTAACTTTTGTCAACCAAAATCGGATTTGGTCGCCGAAGATGCACTTTCAGCTACCAAAATTTTGGTCACCAAAAGATTTTATTCCCGCCTTAGGATTTTAGTTCTCCCGCGCTAAAAATGACCACTTTTCGCGACTAAACTTATTTTTTAGTCGCCAATTGTAAACTTTTGGCTACTAAAATTCTTTTTGGCACCAAAAAGTTTTACTTTTGGCTACTAAAATTTTTTTAGTCGGTAAAACCCATATAATCAGCGACCAAACTTATTTTTAGTCACCAATTGTAAACTTTTGGCTATTAAATTTTTTTAGTCGCCAAAAAGCTTTACTTTGGGCTACTAAAATTTTTTAGTCACTAAAACCCATATAATCAGTGACCAAACTTAGTTTTAGTCGGCAATTGTAGACTTTTACTAAAATTGTTTAGTCGCAAAAAAGTTTTACTTTTGGCAACTAATGTTGTTTTGGTCATTGAAAGCTATACTTTCAGTGACCAAATTTTTTTGGTCAGGAAATTTAGTCGCCGAATATGCTTTTTCCTGTAGTGTATATTGAGTTTAATTCATTTATTTTTAATCATTTACTGCATTTTAAAAATTTAGAAAATATATTGACATTTTTTGTTTTTTCAAAAATGTCATTATAAGCTTGCAAAGTTTTTGGCTTAGTGACATTTCTCAAAATGCTATAAAATATTTGTTTATTACACTTGTTACCTAAGTGCCATAAAAAGTAATTTACACCTACCTAGTGTCCTGACCATTTTTTAAAAAATGCCATTGCAAATATTCATAAAAAGTTTTTGTAGTGACATTTTTGTTGTAGTGAAGTGACACTTTTTTTAATTAAAATGCCACTAGAGCCTTGTATGTTTGTGGCTCTATGACATTTTTCCAAAAAATGCCACCAAATATTCTTTTTGTGACATTTTTTAAGAACATGCCACTAGTATGGTGTCACTAAAATATGTTTTTGTTGTAGTGTTGTGACACTTGTTCATTGAAATGTTACTAGAGCCTTTTATGTTTGTCATTTTGTGGCATTTTTCAAAAACGTGCCACTAAATATCATTTTTGTATCATTTTCTAAAAATATGCAACTAGTGTAGTGCCACTAAAGTATGTTTTTGTTGTAGTTTTGTGACACTTGTTCATTGAAATGTCACTAGAGCCTTTTATATTTGTCGTTTTGTGGCATTTTTAAAAAACGTGCCACTAAATATCATTTTTTGTGGCATTTTCTAAAAATATGCCACTAATGTAGTGCCACTACAGTATATTTTTGTTGTAGTGAGACTTGCTAGGAACTCTTCTAAGAAGGGCATCCCCACAATGGGTGGGTTGGTTTTTGTACCAATTAATATAATTGTTGCAGAAGTACTAGTTGGTTTTTCTTCCATTGAGGTTTCTGCCGCAGCAGCAGTCACTCTAGCCTTTGCTACAGTTAGGCTACTTGATGATATCTTAAGCCTTATCAAGAATTGTAATAATGGTTTGCCTGCTTGGATGAGGATTCTTTTGGAGGTAAAGCATTTTTTTGTTCTTTTAATATTTTTTATTTGCTTCCTTTTACGCGATTTAGAGACGATGATTGTCAATATCTTAAGTAATCTATGGTTGTCAATATCTTAAGTAACCTTAATTTGTGTTGCTTTATAGGTAGTTGTTGGATCATTGTTTTCATTTTGGTTGGATACCACAAAGATTTCATCACCCTACAACATGTATACCTTCTTGTAACTAATCTGTTCCACATTTGTCTAATGGTAACTCACATATCTATTCTTGTACAAGTTTTAAAGAGAATGCCAAGTGTTTGAATCCTAGAACTATACTAGTATTTGCAATTTCACTAATCTATTAGAAGTTAGTTTGATGGTTGAGCACTTCTATGTAATAATAATTTAAACCCCTAAAACCCAATTACAACTATTATATATTTGCAGTCAATAAGAAAAGGCGACAGGGAAAAGAAAAAATTATGCAAACCTCTGGCTGTGTTTGGTTAGCTTCTCCAAACATATTTCCACCCCTTGTTTAAGTGTCTTTTTTGTTTAGAGTTTTCAAAAATTAATTCTACACTCACTTTTAAAAACTCTTTCCAAGGCGGGAAAATTTGGCTAACCGGATGTCCGGCCGGTTGACCGAAACAGTGCTAATTTTTTATTTTTTATTTTTCTTTTACAATTGGCACCTATAATTTTTTTATATTTTAAATAAAAAATTTTGGAATTTTTAAAAAAATTTAATGAGCTTTGAATAGAATTTTGAGTTGTGTGTTTGGTTATGAGTTGTAATTTTTTGTATCAAATATCATATGTTACATCAAAAATTCCCCACTCAATTCAAAACTCATTCACCAAACAAATTTTCCACACTCAAATCATAATTTCAAAACTCGCAAGCTCAAAATACAACTCTATTCTTAAATCATATTTAGAAAACTCTATCAAAAGTTACCTCTGATTCTTCCACTAAGGATGTTTTGTGACTTCTGATATTCTTGAGTTCTGTTTTTTATTTTATGTTTATTATTATTAATTTTTTTTCCTTCTTCCATTTGGTAGTTTACCATCATGTGTTTATGCTAGAGGTCTTAATTTTAACAGACCAAAATTCCATTTTGTAGTATCTTAATTGACATATTTTACCTGTCATATCTCATAGTTCATTATCTGTTAGGTAATAACAGAGTCATCTTGTCTCACAAATTAAGTGGTGAGTTACTTGACCTTATATTACATTTTCTTAGAAGTGCCCAAAGGTGCCACAACTCTTGTACATTCGAAGTATGATGTTCGTAGGTATTAGGTATGTTAGGTGATTGGTCATAGACTTCTGGAAAGATAGTGGAAAATTAAATGGCTAGAGAGTGGTGAAGGTGGTAGATGAGAGAACCAAAGCAGCCTTAGAGGGAGAGAAGGTGGTAGTGAGAGTCCTCGATCATCAGAGCTATACAAGATGATGGCCAACGTTATGATTGTGTTCTACGTGCATGGATACTCCCTTTTTTAGGCTCTAAGACTGTTAGAGGCCAACTCACCTACAGATAAGCGGCCAAGTCTCCTTGGTTCGATAGAGTAGGGGTATTAGGCCTATTGTTGGGTCCTATAATTCAGACCTTGGAGGGTGTATTATGAGAGCCACAATTGTAGGTATCATACCTCCAATTCATAATCCTTTGATGAATACTAGTCGTGGATACCTAGGCTTTGCTTCTAGCTTAGGATGCCATGGTAATGGTCATGATAAGTAATCTCAACTACAGGGATTTGCGCTTGAGGAAGATGTAAGCAAGTCAAGGTCTAGGTTATGTTGCTATAGAGTGAGAGTGACTGAGTGGAGGCATGCTCAGGCAAGCGATGCTCCTAGTAGCTCCTCGGCATATCCTATGGGAATAAGGTATGAAGGACCATAATCAAACGAAGGCTCATCCTAGCTATCGAGCCAAGGTGCTACCGAGTTATGGCATTTCTAAGTAGGCCATGACCAAGCACGTGAACTTGATTTCACTATGTGGTGTTGCGAGCCATGCATTGGGCTTTTCATACTTTGACTCGTTCATTTGGTGTTTTGGCCTTCTAGGGCAGCAAGCGCTGTAGGCCATACTTGGTGGTATATATGCCCCAAATTAGGCACAACATATAACACCAATTAATTAACTCAGGGATACATCATGTTGCCTTGGGAGCAAAGTTTTCAAAGGCTTTGCTAAGGCTCACCTCGATGCTCACCTAGCCTCGAGTCTAAGATAAAATGCACCAATGCTTTAATTTTTAGGTTATACTTCCTAAAGGCTTGCGCATCACAATCTGAGGTGTGCGCCTTGTATGTCTTTTTCCCATAAGCATATGATGAGTACACATATGAAGAGGTTGCCTTAGACTCTTGTTAAACTTAGTCTAGTAGATAGTTTAAACATCAAAAATTCAAAAATAAAAAAGAATCCCTTTTGTGACTATATTCTATAGAAAAAAAAAATCAAGTTTATGAACAATGAACAAAAAATACAAAAGCTTGATCACTAAGCTAAGAATGTCAATTTTACTTTCGATGAAGGCAAGCTTCATTTTCCGCAATGAAATGTTTAATGCCTTGAAGAGAAAAATATTTATACATTTTATATTTATTTTTTATTATTTTCACTATTTAAAAATATTCAATTTATTTATAAAATATTAAAATTCAAAATTCAAAATGCTTATGTCTCAACGCCTTGCTTCATGAGGGGTAAAATACTAGAGTTATGCATTTGCCTTTAAAAACTTTGCTTGGCAGGACTGCCATGTGGAGATGAGATGATAATGCCTAGGTGGTGACGACGTGGTGCTCGTAGGGCTTCACTACTTAGTTTGTGTCACGTCCTCAAAATAAGCCCATTATATATTTATCATTGACATGCAATATTTAAAGAAAACAATTCATTATCTCATTCATCAGAGTATTACTAAATAAAAGCATTACATGTAACATCAAATTAAATGCTCTACGGGCTTACATCTTTCCAAGCCAACACTTGGACACAAAAATATGAGTTCTAACTCAAATACAAGTAAAGCCCTAGGCTTGAATGTTTACATGTACTATCAAATAAAAACAACTAATTGAAGATAGTCTTCAAAATCCAAAAGTCAAATCCATCCAAGCTAAGTCCTTGGAGGTAGCTTATCACCTGAACCTGAAAATGATGTTCCCATATAGGGTGAGCCATAGCCCAGTAGAAATATACTAAACCAAATATAAGCATTGAATAAAGCAATAACATTCAATAGATGGTTAACCAAGATAATCAATTTTATCATTATACAGTCTCATGACACTAATGTCTAAGACACATTTCACTTTCCATTATTATCAACATGGCTCAAAACCTGGCCAAACTTACAACAGTGAACTATATATCGTATTCACATTACTTTCAATATCAACAAAACAAATGAGACCCAGGCTCATATCAAACACTTCATACTTCTCGTTTGATACACATTTTAGTGCTGTATCCATAACATGTAAAAACACTTCAATATCAATAAGCACACATAATAGTGATGCTAATGGAGTCCATCCCCTATCTCCTCCCAAACAAAATCCGGTTTAGAGGTCCATCCCCTATCTTCCCCTAAACCGTGGAGTACATCCCCTATCTCCTCCCAAACAAAAATACATATACAATGTATTAAACACTTGTCATATACAACACACAATCAATACATGTATTTTTCGTATTAATTCAACAGTCTAAATCAATGACTTAACCAATGCGATTAGTTTCAGTTTTCCTTAATCCACATGCAATGTCTACAACAATCACGACTATCCTCCACCGATAGCCCAAAACAGTTATTTCTAAACAGGAAATAAATGTATCAACTAACATAATTCCAACATTTTCATAGGGGAGTGATTAAACTACCAACTACACCACTTAATCAATAAATTCATTAATTCCATGAATTCAACTAAATTTCCCAATTTTCCCTAAATTAATTATATAAATTAATTTATTACAACAACTAGGGTTTTTTCCAAAATTACCAAACAACCCCCAACATATCAAAATACCAAAACTTAGAAGAAAACCTATAATATGGAGTAGGAAGTCCCTACCTCGAAGTGAAGAACTCGAATGGAGAAGATGACGAAAAACCAAAGTGCTCCAAACCCAAGATTGTTCAGATTAAACGGAAGCCCTCGACCCACTCTATCTTTTTAACAAAGGACTTAGGGTAGAAATACACTCTAAGTAGATCAAACCTAAGAGAGAAGGGGTGTAGGGAGAGGGAGAAGACGGTTCTAGGGTTTTAGAATCAAAAGGGAGATGAAAAATGATCCAGAAAATCGGTTCTCGGGTTTTTATAACAGTCGCCCCGCTCGAGCGTGGAAACCCCCGCTCGAGCTCCACTCACAGACTCCCGCTCGAGCGGCCAAACTCCCGCTCGAGCGGCGGATGCACA
This sequence comes from Camellia sinensis, assembly GCF_055761805.1. NCBI lineage: Eukaryota > Viridiplantae > Streptophyta > Magnoliopsida > Ericales > Theaceae > Camellia > Camellia sinensis. The sequence continues at coordinate 139,389,419 of NC_138969.1, read as the reverse complement.
CTCCCAGAAGTTTTTGCAGACAGGTCCCCGCTCGAGCTCCCAACTCCCCGCTCGAGCGTCACTCACAACCTCCCGCTCGAGCGGCCAATCCCCCGCTCGAGCGTCCAATACTACACAGGACATACTGGATGGGTGTATTCTCTGCTCGAGCGCCCAAACTCCCGCTCGAGCGGACAAGCCAAAATCTGGGCAACTAGACTTGGTTCCTAAGCTCAACCAACCTGCTCCAAATTTTCCCAACACAACCCAAGACTCAATATAAGGATTAAAGGGTGCAAACAACATACTCTCAACAACCAGTTCCACGGAACCTAAGTCCGGATATAACAAGTAAAAAAAAAAAGAAAACCGGGATCGCTATAACCTCCCCTCCTTAAAAGAATTTCGTCCCCGAAATTAAGCATAAGGTTTCGAAAACAAGTTTTTCTCAAATTCCAACAATATGATAACTCAAAAATAAACAACTTGACCCAACACCAGCCATTTTATCTCTTATCAAGAGGCATTTCACAATATGTAAAATAACATATATTTCCACCTGTATTAACACTATGCAATTTTCTTTCAATTTCAACAATTTTCAATATATTCAACATATGCAATGTTCCATTAAACTTCCATTTCGAGGCAAGTTCCAAAATATTTCCATTTACCAAAACATTCTCAATGTTTTACAGCTTAAGACATATATGAAGCTCTAAAGTTCAACAATATTACAAAATCTAAATATAAGATTACAAATCGATAAACATGTCCGGATATTTCTCGCGGACTTCCAACTCACGTTCCCAAGTGGCTTCCTCCACCCCGTGATGTTTCCACAAAACTTTTACCAAAGGAATGGTCTTGCCTCGCAAGACTTGATCCCACCTATCCAAGACCCGAACCGGCCTCTCCTCATACGAGGTATCCTCATCTACCTCTAAGTCGGTCCAATCCAATACATGCGATGGATCCGGCTCATATTTCCGAAGCATACTCACATGAAACACGTCATGAACTTCAGACAACTGTGACGGCAAAGCTAAACGATAAGCAACTTCGCCAATCCTCTCGAGGATCTCAAAAGGACCAATAAACCGAGGGGACAACTTCCCACTCTTCCCAAACCTCATCAACCCCCGCCTAGGTGATATTTTCAGAAAGACATGATCACCCACTTCAAACACCAAGGGTCTCCTCCTACGGTCGGCATAAGATCTCTGACGACTCTGGGCTGTAACAAGCCTCCTACGGATAAGCTCAACTTTCTCCGTCGTTTCCCTCACTTACTCTGGACCCAACAAAGGTGCATCACCCACCTCGGCCCAACAAACTGGAGACCTACACGATCGGCCGTACAAGGCCTCAAACGGTGCCATACCGATACTAGACTGGAAACTATTGTTGTAGGCAAACTCCACCAAAGGCAAGTGCCTCTCCCATGACCCACTAAAGTCAAGAACACAACCCCGAAGCACATCTTCAAGGATCTGAATAGTACGCTCGGACTGCCCATCAGTCTGAGGATGATAAGCTGTGCTAAAGGTCAACTTAGTGCCTAAAACACTCTGCAAGCCCTGCCACAATCTAGCAGTAAAACGAGGATCTCTATCGGAGACGATCGTCACTGGAACCCCGTGCAACCTCACTATGTCCCGAATGTACAAGTCGGCAAGATGATCTACTGAATCTCTAACACGCATAGGAATGAAGTGCGCCGACTTAGTCAACCGGTCTACAACCACCCAAATAGTATCACTACCTCGCTGAGTCCTCGGAAGACCTACAACGAAGTCCATAATGACATGCTCCCACTTCCACTCGACAATAGGCAAGGGTTGTAACAAACCGGCTGGCCGCTGATGCTCGGCCTTCACTTGCTGACAAGTAAGGCACTTAGACACGAAAGCTGCCACATCTCTCTTCATACCCCGCCACCAAAACTGGCTACTTAAATCCCTATACATCTTAGTACCTCCCGGATGCACCGCAAGGCGTGAATGATGAAACTCTCGGAGTACCTTCTCTCGGCAAGACTCCGGCACAAACAGACGGTCTCGGTATCTCACACTCAGGTCGGAATACACCGTCAAACCCTTCTCAACCTTCCCACTGGAGATCTTCTCTTGGAGGGATTCTACCTCAAGGTCACCCCTCTGAGCCTCTAACACTCGAGTCACAAGTGTAGGCTGCGCAACAACAGAAAACAAGGCCGCAGCCTCAACGGATTCGCCCAGAAGCAAATCAAACTCCCCAAGTGCACCGAACATCTTCCACTCCCGAATGGCTATACTAGCTATGTCACCAACAGGTTTCCTGCTAAGGGCGTCGGCCACCACATTGGCCTTTCCCGGATGATAATGCAATTCAAAGTCATAATCCTCAATAAACTCCATCCACCTTCTCTGCCTCAAATTCAAGTCTTTCTGTGTGAACAGATATTTCAGACTCTTATGATCCGAGAATACCTCGAACCTCTCACTATAAAGATAATGCCTCCAAATTTTCAAGGCAAATATCACAGCTGCTAACTCTAAATCATGTGTAGGGTAATTCTTCTCATGAATTTTCAACTGACGTGAGCCATAGGCAACCACTTTCCCCTCTTGCATCAACACACAACCCAGACCCTCTCGTGAGGCGTCACAATAGACTGCATAGCCCAACCCTCTCTCCGGAATAATCAAGACTGGAGCGGTGGTCAGTCTAACTTTCAACTCCTGGAATGACTTTTCACAAGTCTCACTCCAAACAAATTTGACTCCATTCCGAGTCAATCTAGTCAAAGGTGAAGCTAACCTGGAGAAATCCTTCACAAACTGGCGATAATACCCAACTAATCCCAGAAAACTGCGTATCTCAAACACACTCTTAGGCTGTGCCCAATCTTGCACTGCCTCCATCTTGGATGTATCAACAGACACCCCTTCCCCAGAAACTACATGGCCTAACAACTTCACATCTTCTAGCCAGAACTCACACTTCCCAAACTTAGCATAAAGCTTATGGGCTCTAAGTAACTCAAGCACCACTCTCAAGTGTTCCTTGTGCTCCTCCTCCGAAGGTGAATAAATGAGAATGTCGTCTACGAAAACGACCACAAAACGATCCAGGAATTCCCGGAAGATCCGGTTCATCAAGTCCATAAAGACTGCCGGTGCATTGGTGAGCCCAAAAGGCATCACCAGGAACTCATAATGGCCATACCGCGTACGGAATGCCGTCTTCGGAATGTCCTCCTCCCTGACTCTCAATTGGTGGTAACCCGATCTTAAGTCTATCTTAGAGAAACAACGGGAACCCTTCAACTGATCGAATAGATCATCTATACGAGGCATAGGGTACTTATTCTTAACCGTAGCCCGATTCAACTTCCGGTAATCGATACAAAGTCTCAAAGCACCACCTTTCTTTTTAACAAAGAGGGCTGGTGCTCCCCACGGCGAAACACTAGGACGGATATAGCCCTTATCTAGAAACTCCTGGAGCTGAATCTTCAACTCAACTAACTCGGCTGGGGCAAAACGGTCAAAACGGTAAGGTGCCATAGAAATTGGCGCCGTGCCGGGCACTAAGTCAATAGAGAACTCAATCTTTCGATGCGGTGGCAAACCAACAAGATCCTCGGGAAAGACGTCCGAGTACTCACAAACCACCCTTGGCAACACAATCTGGGTCTCATCACACTCACTACTCAAAAGGCTAGGAAGTAGACCACTAAGCTCACTCCGCCCTCGCGGATCATACCCCGGTGGCAAAACACTACCAACCCGATCTCCCAAAAAATGAAAACACTCCTCGCTTAAGGTACATAGTGTGACCCTCTGGCGGTAGCAATCGATAACTGCCCGGTATGACGATAGCCAGTCCATACCCAAAATAACATCAAAGCCCTTCATGGGCATAACTACAAAAGGAAACGGAAGTCTATGATCGGCGATTTCTATATCACAACCCCTAACACCTTGTTTCAAGATCAATTCACCCCCAAGAGGTGACACTACACAAATAGGAGATGCTAACTGTGCTAACTCCAACTCCAAAACAGATGCAAATGCAGCAGACACAAAGGAATGAGATGCACCCATATCAATCAAAACACTAGCAACAGAATTGCAAAACAAGAAGGTACCTCTCACAACCGATGGAGCCGGTACAAGATCCTGCGCGGTAACAGCGTACACGTGCCCAGATGGTCTCTGATCAACCTGCTCACCCCTAGGAGCATAAGACTGCTGCACAGACTGGGACGATGAAGCCCCCTGATTGGCCTTCAAGGCCTGAACCGACTGCTGATGACTCTGAGTCTGCCTCAAACCAGATGCACCAGATGTGCCACTCAACTGCGGGCAATACCTCTTCAAGTGTCCTGGCTGACCACATTGATAACACGAGAGTGGCTGGCCTCTACCCTGACTCTGGCTCTGAGATCGAGCCGAAAAAGATGCTGCTCTCTGTACTTCTCCCCTCTGCGGGCAAACCGGAGACTTGTGGCCCAGCTGACCACACTTGAAACAGGTAATGTCTCCCTGACTACCTTTCCCCGAACCTGCACTCGGCACTGGAAAAGTTGATCTAGAAAAGCTACTCTGAGACTGTTGAGAAGTGAAACCTCTCTGTCTCCTGCCATCACTCTGGCCATCCTGACTCCTCTTGGAGCCTTTCTACCCTTCTTCCTCCTCCTGCATCATGATCTCCATATGGGCTGCAGCATCAACCATACGCCCATAATCCCAAATCATAGTTCCTCCAACTCTCAGCTTGAGGCCACGCCTCAACTTCTTCTCAAACTCAATACAACGGCGTTCTTCAGACGCCACCAACTCAGGTGCAAACCTGGATAAACTAGTAAATGCAACCTCAAACTCGGCCACTGAAGAACTCGACTGCTTAAGCTGACAGAACTGGTCTCTCAGCTTTTCCCTGACAGCTGGAGATAAAAACCTCTCCTGGAAAGCATTTACAAAAGCCTCCCACGTACCTCCTATACGACCCTTAGTGAACTTCCACCACTGACCCGCATCCCCCTTCAGCTTGAACGATGCCAAGGTCACTTTCAACCCCTCGTCTTCGATGCCAAGCATCTCAAACGTCTTCGTTGTCTGTTCGAGCCATTCATCTGCCTTAAGTGGCTCTTTGGGATCACCTACAAATTCGTCCAGGTTAGACCGAAAGAACTCCCTCTTCAGAAAAGAAGGTCCTGCATCCGCAACAACTACCTGGGCTTGATTCTTAGCCCTAAGAATGCCTACTGACTCCCTGAATGCCCCTGCTATCTCTCGGGCCAAAGCGCCCATAGCCTGCTGGCCTATTGGCTCGGCCACATTAGCCTGGCCAACTCCTTCCTGCTGCTCCGGAATCTCCTCCGGCATAGGCACTTCCTACCTATCCTACCTACCACGCCTACCACGTCCTCGTCCTCGTCCTGACATCCTAATAAAGGTAAACAAGCCGTTAGCACATTAATAAATGTGCCGAAGCTATAACACTAGTGTCCTAATGCATTGGACAACAGTAATTCATTCCACGTAAGCACATAATCACATAAGCACCTACGAATTTCATTCCTGGATGATAATAGTCCCGAAGCGTTACTATAATTCCGGTTGGAAGCAGCATTAATCAAGTGCCTTTCCAACAAGACTATCAGAAACTCAAGGGTCCAACCAATATCCTAGAAACTACATTCCATACCCAAATAGTCACATAAACATGTTATCATATAAGCATATAACATTTCACTAAGTCTCTATCAAACGAGACGAACCCATTGTGATACTAATCACTTCCCACATACCCAAAGTATTCAAACCCGGTACGCTCTAATACCAAGTTGTCACGTCCTCAAAATAAGCTCATTATATATTTATCATTGACATGCAATATTTAAAGAAAACAATTCATTATCTCATTCATCAGAGTATTACTAAATAAAAGCATTACATGTAACATCAAATTAAATGCCCTACAGGCTTACATCTTTCCAAGCCAACACTTGGACACAAAAATATGAGTTCTGACTCAAATACAAGTAAAGCCCTAGGCTTGAATGTTTACATGTACTATCAAATAAAAACAACTAACTGAAGATAGTCTTCAAAATCCAAAAGTCAAATCCATCCAAGCTAAGTCCTTGGAGGTAGCTTATCACCTGAACCTGAAAATGATGTTCCCATATAGGGTGAGCCATAGCCCAGTAGAAATATACTAAACCAAATATAAGCATTGAATAAAGCAATAGCATTCAATAGATGGTTAACCAAGATAATCAATTTTATCATTATACAGTCTCATGACACTAATGTCTAAGACACATTTCACTTTCCATTATTATCAACATGGCTCAGAACCTGGCCAAACTTACAACAGTGAACTATATATCGTATTCACATTACTTTCAATATCAACAAAACAAATGAGACCCAGGCTCATATCAAACACTTCATACTTCTCGTTTGATACACATTTTAGTGCTGTATCCATAACATGTGAAAACACTTCAATATCAATAAGCACACATAATAGTGATGCTAATGGAGTCCATCCCCTATCTCCTCCCAAACAAAATCCGGTTTAGAGGTCCATCCCCTATCTTCCCCTAAACCGTGGAGTACATCCCCTATCTCCTCCCAAACAAAAATACATATACAATGTATTAAACACTTGTCATATACAACACACAATCAATACATGTATTTTCTGTATTAATTCAATAGTCTAAATCAATGACTTAACCAATGCAATTAGTTTCAGTTTTCCCTAATCCACATGCAATGTCTACAACAATCACGACTATCCTCCACCGATAGCCCAAAACAGTTATTTCTAAACAGGAAATAAATGTATCAACTAACATAATTCCAACATTTTCATAGGTGAGTGATTAAACTACCAACTACACCACTTAATCAATAAATTCATTAATTCCATGAATTCAACTAAATTCCCCAATTTTCCCTAAATTAATTTATTACAACAACTAGGATTTTTTCCAAAATTACCAAACAACCCCCAACATATCAAAATACCAAAACTTAGAACAAAACCTATAATATGGAGTAGGAAGTCCCTACCTCGAAACGAAGAACTCGAATGGAGAAGATGACGAAAAACCAAAGTGCTCCAAACCCAAGATTGTTCAGATTAAACGGAAGCCCTCGACCCACTCTATCTTTTTAACAAAGGACTTAGGGTAGAAATACACTCTAAGTAGATCAAACCTAAGAGAGAAGGGGTGTAGGGAGAGGGAGAAGACGGTTCTAGGGTTTTAGAATCAAAAGGGAGATGAAAAATGATCCAGAAAGTCGGTTCTCGGGTTTTTATAACAGTCGCCCCGCTCGAGCGTGGAAACCCCCGCTCGAGCTCTACTCACAGACTCCCGCTCGAGCGGCCAAACTCCCGCTCAAGCGGCGGATGCACACTCCCAGAAGTTTTTGCAGACAGGTCCCCGCTCGAGCTCCCAACTCCCCGCTCGAGAGTCACTCACAACCTCCCGCTCGAGCGGCCAATCCCCCGCTCGAGCGTCCAATACTACACAGGACATACTGGATGGGTGTATTCTCTGCTCGAGCGCCCAAACTCCCGCTCGAGCGGACAAGCCAAAATCTGGGCAACTAGACTTGGTTCCTAAGCTCAACCAACCTGCTCCAAATTTTCCCAACACAACCCAAGACTCAATATAAGGATTAAAGGGTGCAAACAACATACTCTCAACAACCAGTTCCATGGAACCTAAGTCCGGATATAACAAGTAAAAAAAAAAAGAAAACCGGGATCACTATAGTTTGGTTTGGTTTGGTTTGTTGACATATTTAGGCAATAGTAACCTAAACAACTTGACAATTGAATGGCGGCCATTATGACTTTAAAATTTACTTGTGCTAAAAAATGGTTTACAACAAATGGTTGTAGGTCTTGTGGATATATATGTTGAGTACATTTTAGTATGAATCTCACTTTACTTGCTTTTGACATGGGACCCAAGACATGCCTATGCAAGTTTGGGTCATGACATATGCTCCCCCTTCATCTCTCTGTCGTTCTCATCAAGGGCCTAGTAGACACAACTGCTATCCCTTTTCAAAATGACTCCATGCTGCAGTGCTCCCAAGTCCACAAAATCATCATTGCAAGTTATCTTTGATATCATAAGTAGCTACCTCATTTATATATTCAAGATCCTTCTTTTCACGCTTCTATTGTCAAACTCAATGCACATGCCTAACCTTGATAAGAAACCCTATTGTTATGAATAATTAGTAAAGAGAATGTGAAATCCTAGTTAGGGTTAGTTGTTGCAATGGCATGTCTTAAACACAAGGTTAGGTTCATGGTGTATCCTAAAAGGTTTGAAATCCAATGAATTTAACCAATATGGTTTGACTTGTTACACGAGCTCTCAAGTATTCTTCTTTATTAATAAAATTCTTAAGTTATGGTTTGTTTGGAATGTTTGATGCCCAAACCTAAGAAGCAAGAATACATACACGACCTTGGACACACTGTGCAACGATTTTGAAAAAGTTAATATAGTAACATGACGAGTGTAGACACCCCAATTTGACTGCCTTTAAGACTTGGGCGACTTATGTTGAATACTTGATGATGAATTATTATGTTGTACAATCGTTCAATTTCTACAGCAAAAGGCTTCGGTTTTGCGTTTCAAAACCTAAAACCTTGCACCTCCTTTAGACCAAAACCTAATTTTTTTTAGCTTGACCACTCAGAGGCCTGCTGGCCAAAAAGTGGCTGGTAGGCCAATTTTTATTGGCCGGCCGTCCCTCTCCATGGCCGGCCGGCCATGTCCAACGGCTAGCAAATATTTTGCTGCCAACTATCCCCCCATATGCATGCCTTGCACCAGCTGGCTCAATACAGAAATTTTCGATAGAGGAACCTGTTTTTTCTATAAATACATGACAACCCCTCATGGTTTTAGGTTAAAAAATTTTGCCAAGAGACAAAACCTTGCCACACACACACACACACACACACACACACTCTCTCTCTCTCTCTCTCTCTCTCTCTCTCTATCTATCTATCTATCTTGCAATATACATACACTTTCTAAACCAAAATTTTGAAGCTTCTTGCTGAGATTATTGAGCCAAAATTTCAACTCTTAAGGGTGATCACTTTGTGGTTTGTGAATCAAAGAACATCCTCTCTTTAAGAAGTATAGTTTTTGCCATTTACACTACTCTTTTCTTGTCTTTTATACACTGTTTTGGACTGTTTTCAAGTGTTGAAACTTGTGATTAAAAAGCTACCAAAGGTGGAGGTGTTAACCACCCTTTCTTGAACCTTAACCCGTAGCTTATATCCTTGTTTTTTCCCACTTGTTTCTTTGTTTTTAGCTACTAATTTTTAGAGTTTTCAGAGGCTAAAATATGTGATTTAAAGGTCCAAAAAATGGAGGGGTTAGCCACCCTTCCTTAGGCATGCTTACTAGCTTTGTTCTCTTCTTTTTTTTGGTTTATTTTTGCTAGCTTTTCAAACTGATTTTCAGCACTGTTTTGTGCTATTTAGGGGCTATTTCATATGTTTACTTAGTTATGCTTTGAATACCATACTTATATTGTTGTAAAATCCTCATAGATTTTGTGGTTTAGCCCATAGACACCAAACTATTTGAGTTGATAGCTTTCTTTAATAATTTCCATGTAAATATTCATATTTGTCATCATCACCTTTGCCTAATCATTTTTACAACCTCCCTCATTTCTTTGCTTTCTTTGATTAAGAGTTGTCTTAATCACTAGTTTGTTGCTCAAGGCGTAAGAAAGAGACTTTACATGCTTAATAGTTTAATCTCTTCGGAGGTTCATTACCAAGGCATTACATCTCTCTCATGTTTAGTACAAATTCTTGTTTGACGCTTCTTTTTATCACTTTTTGCACTTAGTGGACATAATGATCACTTTTGGAGAAAAATGAATAAGAAATGGAAGGTATCGTAAAAGAGACTAATAAAATTGGAACAAAAGAGGTAAAAAAAATAATAAAATTGGGTTAGGTTCAATCGGACGTTATATTGAACCTATTGCGTCTCAAATCATTACATGCTCTTTAGTGATGTTAATGATTCAAGAAGCAATGTCTACCACTTTCCTTAAGGTAACTCCATGATAGGGGAATGCTTTTGTTGGTCTTTTATTTCTATTTATTAATCTTTTGTCCTATCAGTTCATAGATCATCATGCAACAACTTTGCGACAATTGATGATTTGCAAATCAAGTCTACTCCTCCCTTGATTAGTTTCATGATAGGGCAAGGCAGAGAGGATAAATATCTCCTGGAAGCACTTTGTCTTTGCTCTGTTTTGATTCTGTCGTAGCAGGGCAAAACCCAAAATCAGTGGCCGGCTAGCCACCTTTCTACTCGGCCGGCCATTTCTCAAGGCTTGCCGGCCACCTTTTGTTGTATAGGCAGTGGTATTTTTCTTGCAGAACAGAGCATAAACTGAGGCAAAAATAGAATAATTTTCTGACTGCAAAACAGAACAGAAACTGGCAGCAACAGAGAGGTTTCTGGGAAGATGTTCTCGATTGCGTGTGCACAGGTTCTCACTTCCTGTGCGAGTCCTTTAAATTAGATTTAATAATTAGTGTGTTGTAATTAATTAATTAGATTCAGTCGAATTTGTAATAATTAGTTAATTAGTTTACTCCATTTATTTGATATTGCAATAATTAGTTTAAGTAAGACATTCATTGGGACCCTCTTGTGTGAGGGAAAATTGTAAACACTTGTAAATATTTGTATGTCTTCCAACCCTCATTTCTTTCTCCTTTTTATTTACTTGCTTACGATGGTTGCATTCATGTTTTGGTTTCATATCATTACCATGTGTAAAATAGCCATTTTTGCATGCATTGGGTTCGGTTCATCATTCTAACATTGTTGTCACTTCTTGCTTAGTTGAATACATGTGCTAAACGCATGCTTTGAGTTGAGCCATATGTCATGTTAATAAACCAAACCTAGTAGTTGCATTTTGTATGTGTTGCATTAGTCATTTGCATATTAGAGCATGGATTTTTCTAACTATTTCTTCTAGTTTGGTTTGCCTCGGTTGAGTACTAGGTGAGCATTTTTGCTTTAGCATAATGCATGTATGTTAACGTTGCCATATCAAGCATATTACCATAAGGCTAAGTGCTTATTTGATATAACTCTTGAATGCCTGTGGATAAAGACTAGTTTGCTTGAATTAGGATGATTTGATTAATGTAAATATAAGCTTACTTTTTTAAATAGAGCATATTCAAAACACTTTTCAAACAAAGCATGAAACCAAAACATTCCAAAGCGAGTGACTTAGTATATACTTGTGTGCCTTACATAGTAAGTTAGCATTAATAATCAGAACAAGAGCATATACTATACATAAAAATCACATCATGATTAGTAGAGACTGATCTTTGATCGGGTGAGGGGAGTGCTCAATTTATGACCTTCCCCTTTCATACCTAAGTTCCAGAGCCAAGACATTTTGGTTATGACGGATAAGTGGCCTTTGGCACGAGTCACAAGTTTCCTAAATTTCTCAAAAATATTTAGGTGGTGACTTTGAAATCTGGCAGTGCAGTCCAATTTTGGCATTTCTGATTGTAAATCGATTTTTCAAAAATTTGCTGGATTTGAACTCTCATTTGAGTTTTTTCTATTTCACATTACACTTGTGAAACCAGATTCAGAACCACGGGAATCCGAACTATATGGCTATCGTATCTGTAGACGTCCCCGAACGCCCCGGGAGGAACGAGTCCCCGTTCCGTTCGATATTGGGCTCACTACAGTTCAGGACTCAAATGTCACGGTTCTTAATCTGAACCAAAGAGTCCAAATCCGACAAATCGTTTTGAGAAAACAGATTTTTAGAAAAGAAGTGCCAAACATGGACTGCTTTGCCAGATACAGAGTCGCCACCTAAATATTTTATTTTGGGAAATTTAGGAAACCCTGACTCGTTGCCTAACGCCACGTGTCCGTCATCACCAAAGTTGCCTCGGCTCGGGAACTTGGGTACGATTGGGGAAGGTCACTTCGTGAGCACCCCCGCTCGCCCGATCAAAGATCGGCCTCTACTAACCATGATATCTATTTTCGAAAACATTATGTGTTCTTATTCCGGTTATTAGCCTAGATTACTATGTGATGCGCACAGCATACAAGTATAGACTGGATCACCTGAATTGGAACAAAACATTTTATGTTTGTTTGTTTGAAAATGGTTTGATGGTGCTACCTGCAAGTAGGCTAAGACGTAGATTTGCCACCCTCAGGTGGGCTTAGAAAACATGATTTTGCCACTATCTAGTGGGCTTAAAACACACATTTGATGAATTGTTCCAATTCAAATAACCCAACCTTCACCCACAGGCATTCAGGCAGTTATATCACATAAGCATATAGCCTCATGGTAAGCATGCTATTCATGGCAGTCACTCACACGCATACAAGGATGCTAAAGCATAAAAACTTACCGAGTACTCCAAGCCAAAACAGAAGCTATATTAGAAATCCATGCATGATCCTAACTATACAGAAATGCCTAATGCAACACATGAAAAAATGCAACTAAGATAGGCTCGGCTATTCTAAAGATGGCATGTGAAATGCTACAACTAACATGTATTCAATTCGAAATTGAAATACAATGCAGTTAGTATGATGTGCCGAGCCCGGTGCATGCAAGACAGATGAATGAATGCAAACATGCTATCATACTGTATGCTAATTGAAATATGCCCTAATCTAACCATCATAAGCTGGTAAATAAAAGGGAGAAAGACGTGGGGTTGGAAGACATACATCACACTCACGCATACTTATTACGACATTGCCCTCGCGCAGAGGGTCCGAATAAATAATACAGTCCCAAATAAATACGGAATTCTAATTAATTAACAAATTAATCTAGGAAAGCAGTAAATTGGCACGCAAATCCATAGACCGCCTCAGCTCTGTTCCAAATGATGAATGATGCATGCTCGAGTTGCCTTGTGCGGAGAATCCCTTGCGATGCCCCGGTTTGCCTCTATTTGCAATTATTCTTGGGATGCGTGCCAGGCTCCGGAAGGTTGCTGATTTCTGATTTGCTCCAACAGAGAGCAACAAAGGGGCATGGCAAAGTATTTTCACATATGTATGCATAACTACTCTTCAGGGAGTGTAGTCCTCGATCCTCGTGCCACCAATCGCGCATCTCGATGCATGATGGCCGAGAAGTCGAATTGCATGACTCAATATGAAATGAATGCACATATGGACACAACAAGGCCTAGACTCCATCATGGATAATCCGGAGTGTCGGCGACCGGGAATTGAGACACGTTCCGTCACTTGGAGTACGAAACGTCCCTCGTTTCCCGTGCTCGGGCTAACTCCTATCCCAAACACAATGCAATATGCATGATATGCATGAGTGCAACTAAGATACAACCTAACATGTACAATGCTATGAAATGGCATACACGATGCACGAGGTAACATGGCATACACAATGCGCTAACATACAACCTAGCATACACAATGCTATGAAATAAAATGGCATACACAATGCACAATGGACTTACACCAACACGAGTGGACCTCAGCCACACTCACATAAGTAGCCATTAGATGAAGATGAGACACTCGAAATGTGTGCACGCATGCACGCAAACCGAGGACCGAACCTAAGGCACTAATGCCACTCTACCAAAGCATGGCAAGGCATGGAATATGGTATGCAAACATGCAAATTTCAGCACTGAAATATGATACAAAATAGTCCCGAATCATGGAAATATGGCACCCGATGCATGAGGTGAGCCCCGAAACTCAAAACTAGGCATGTGTGATGACTTATAGCTATACAAAGTATGTATTATTTGATCATGAAGTCTAAAGACAGAGCCAAGGCAGTCCCAAAACATGCACATTTCCAGTTTAGAGCATGGTCAAAAAGTGCTAGCAAGATGGACTAAAATAGCATGCAACTTTGACTAGCAAACATGGTTTACATGGCATGTATATGAAGCATATGGAATCTCACCAAACCAGCAAAAACCAGTGAATAAAATATGCCAAAATATGCCAAATAACCGCTGATATGCAGCCAATGCATGCAAAAATGATGAGCTCCTTTAGAGGGCTATGCAAGGGATTCTTAAGCACATACAAGATGGACACTTAGCAAGAGCAAATCAACTCTAGAAATGGAATATGACGGTCCTAAAACCCACTAAAAAATCCCTGAAATCAGTCTCGGAATCATGCAAAGAAAGGCCCCTTTGAAAGGCCTTGAATGAGATTGCTCTACACATGCATTGTAGACATAAAATATGGCCAAAAGGGCCTTGGACAGAGCCAAGGCAGACCTCAAAACCCTCAGAATGAGGCCTGGAAAGTGACCTCAATGCATGCAAAATAGAGGTCTCTTTGGAAGGCCCAAAGACCACCAAACAAGACAAAGAGAGAGGGGGTCACCCCCCTCTGATTTTGGCCTTCAAGAATGCACCTAAGCCACTGAAAATCCACTAGATTTCAGTGGCTAAGAGGCCAAAACAAGGCCAATGCAAATGCTCACATGTATGGCTCAAAGCATGGAGAAATAAGGCATGCAAAGAAGGAGATGACTCCAAACAGAAATGTAACCTTAAACAAACTTGAAGAACAGGTCAAAACAAGATTTTTTTCAGTTTAGGTCGAGGTCCAGAATAGCTCAAAAATAAGGCTAATATGTCATGCAAAAACAGCCCTAAAAGAGAGATTAAAGACAAGGGGCAGCAGATGGCCTCGAACAGGAAAGAGCCCTTCAACAAAGTTGAATAGGGACTCAAAAAAAGGCACTTCACAGTTTATAGAAAGTCTTGAAAATGATCACAAGTAGGGCTAAAATAGCATGCAAAAATGGTCCTACGAAGAGAAATAGGAGACAAGAGGTAGTAGATGGCCTCAAACAGAGAGGATCCTTTCAACAAAGTTGAAGAGGGGCTCAAAACAAGTCACTTTACAGTTTGGGTCGGAGCCCAGAAATGCTTGCAAGTATGGCTTATAAATGAAGCAAAAAAAAAAACGCAAGTTTGAGGGGAAAAGAGACTTACCCTTGAAGACCAACTTTCCAGCAGCTTTTGGTCCAAATTTCTGAGCCTTCAACCTCTCCAAATGTCCTCCAAGGTGCTGGAATGAGTGATGGAGGTGTTGTGCTATGGGTTGTAGTGCAAATGGTGCAAGGTCAAGGGTGTTTTGGAGCTTGGATGGAGGAGATATGGAGGATTTGTATGCAATGCTCCAGCTGGTTTTTTCTAACCCTTGCAAATGGAGAGGAGGGTTTGTTTTATAGAAGACCAAGGGCCAAGGCTTCTTGGAGAAGCCTCAAGAAAGGGTCAAAGCTTCTCAAAGAAGCTTAAGCAAAAGGGTCAAGCTTCTTAGAGAAGCTAGAGCAAAAGATTCAAGCTTCCTCAATAAGCTAAAACAAAAGGTTCAAGCTTCCTCAAGAAGCTAAAACAAAGGGTTCAAGCTTCTTGGAGAAGCTTCAGCCGAAAAAAAATAAATAAATAAAATAAAATAAAATTGATGGCCGACCGATCGTGCCGACCGACCACCAAGGCCGACCGCCAAAGGTGCCGACCGACCACCAAGGTCGACCGCCAAAGGTGCCGACCGACCATCAAGGCCGACCGCCAAAGGTGCCGACCGACCATCAAGACCGACCACCAATGGCCGGTGGCAAGAAAAAAAATCTGCTCTGAAGGTCCAACTTCAAACGAACATAACTCCTTCATTTGAACCCCTTTTTAGGTCATTCTTGTGTCCAAATTGAATCCCCAGAAGTTAGCTTTCCAATGGCGCAAACCTTGCATTAAACGTCCAACTGTGCAAAAAGTTATGCTCATTTCAATGAAGCCACGCAGATGTTTTCTCTCCTTCCAGATTCATGCTGAACCACTTTTGACCCAAAAAAGCTGGTCGGCCATCTGATTTGCTTGTTTCCCATGTGGCCACATTGAAGCCCCGGAAGTTATCTTTCCAATGGCGCCAACCTCGCATCAAAATTCCAACTGTGCAAAAAGTTATGCTTGTTTTGGTAAAGGTTGCTCAGTTTCGGTCCAACCGGGATGATGCCCAACTTCAACCAATCATATCTCCTCCATCCGGACTTGGCTTTAGGAGATTCTTGAGTGAAAAATGAAGCCCCGGAAGTCTTCTTTCCAACGATGGTGGACTCATAGCTTAACTCCAAGTTCATAGATAGGTAAGCCTGATTTAGCGAGGACCACTTGACTCTCTCTTAGCAATTCATACCCAACTTCTTCCCCAGCTAGGTTTCTTCTCTCTTCTCCTCTTTTCTTCAACTCTAAACCCCTAAACAAAGTGTTTTGAAAGATTTTTCAAAGATTTCATCTCTCTTTCATTCATCTCCACTTTGTTCTTGCTTGGTTTACCGAAAAGCACAACATTTACCGAAATGCGAGCGTCGGAGCATCGTAGGAACTTTATTTCAAAAAAATGTTTTGAAAGAGAGGGTTTTAAGGTCTAAAAACCATTCAAAATAGTTTTGGTCCAAAATGGGGTGTGAAGTTGAGATTTGTCTCTCTCCTTGCTGAAGAAACTAAACCTTGGCCCTGCACACCTTTCTCCACCAAGTAAACCATCAGTAACGCCCAAGTCTTAAGGGCGGTCAAAAATGGAGTGTCTACAGTAAGTTCGTTTCGGCTCTTTGTTCTATACATTGGGCTTCTTTGATTCGGATTCGTCGCTATCTCTGAGATACTATATTTCAGGGCTTACTAATGTTCTCTACTTGCTCGTTGGACTTGGTTAGTTATGCTGATTTTGATTAGGCTGGTGACGTCACTGATCGCTAGTCCACTTCTGGTTTTTGCATGTTTCTTGGTGATTCCTTGATTTCTTGGAAAAGCAAGAAACAAACTGTTGTTGCGCATTCCACTGCCGAGACTGAGTACTGTGCTATGGCCCATACTACTACTGAGATTGTTTGGCTTCGTTGTCTCTTGACTAAGTTGGGTGTCCCTCATTCTTCTCCGACCTCCTTTTGTTGTGACAATCGCAGTGCTATTCAAATTGCCCATAACATTGTCTTCCATGAGCGAATGAAGCACATCGAGATTGACTGTCATTTTATTCATCAACATCTGTAGTCTGGCTCCATCTCGCTTCATTTCATCTCTTCAGCATTGCAACTTGCTGATTTCTTTACCAAGACTTACACAACAACAACAACCACTACTATTACTACTACTACTACTACTACTACTACTATTATTATTATTATTATTATTATTATTATTATTATTATTATTATTATTTCTTCGAAATAGAAAACTTCAGATTTTGTCTTATGGTCTTACTTGTATATCTTGATGTACAATGGGCCTAATGACTCAACTCATATTTTCACCTTTTGTGTGGAAGGCTGATCTTTTTGCCATATATCATTAATAACTATAGGATGCTAGTAAGAGGAAATAACTTGGTTGTCTTTGATACGTTCTGCTTTGGGTTGTATTCTGACTATTGACAACTTAATTTGGCGGAGGCATATTCTAGTAAATTGGTGTTGCATGTGTTGTGGGGATGCGGAGATGGTGGATCATTTGCTTCTTCATTACCTAGTTGCGTCTCGACTATGGAGTTTTATTATTGCTTTGTTCGGCCTGGTTTGGGTGCAACCGGGGTTTGCGTTGAGTGTGTTACAAAGTTGGGGTAGGGTCAGGGTGGGGAAGGGGCGTCGGAAGGCTTGGGTACTTACTTCCCATAGTTTTCTTTGGTCAGTTTGATTGGAGCGTAACAGCGTAATAGGTGGGTTTTCTAGGATGTGTGTCATTTAGTTCTATAGTTAGAGAGTAGGTTGTTGATGGTGTTGCATAGTTGGGTTACAGGTACGGTTGTTCTTACTGTTTTGGTTTTTGTCCATTTTGGGGAAGATTTGATTAGTTAGCTTTGTTTGGGCCCATTGTGGGTTGGCTTTTTCTTTGTATTCTTTGCATCGTCTTGATACTTTTCTAATAAAGTTTGATTACATATTAAAAAAATTATTAAATTCTTGTAATCATAGAAAACTTTGTTTCATTTATTTAAAAACAAAATTTTGTTCCTTCCTCCATCACCCACCCTTTTCACCTACCACTCATCACCACCATTAGCTATCACATCCAACCACCCCTACCTCTGTCACAATTTTTGGTGACCTCCTCCAACAATCACCTTTGGCCACCATTTCTCTTGACTGGCAACCATCATCCACCGGCATCAACCACCTTCGATCAGTACCTCTTTTTAGAAGACACCTTCAACCACCACCTTAAGTCACTGCTTCTAGTGGCCGGCTACCATCACTGACAGTTGGCCACCCCCTCTCACAATTGACAACCAATTCCAACCACTGTTATCCGCCTTCAACTTGCAGATAATTGATGACTTAATATGGTATCAGAGCTCATGTTGAGAAAAGTCTTGGGTGGAGGTCTCGCCATTGGCATTTGGTGCTATCTGTTTAGTTGTTTGCTTCTCTTTCTATTTGTTTCTCCATGTGCAAGGCAAGGTTGCAGGTGAGGAAGGGTGCTAGGTAGCTTGATATACATAGTTACGCTCATTCTCTAAGAACTTGAGCTTGTGAGATGAATGGTGACTTAACAATTTTCTTATCTGTACATTAGGATAAAAGCTAAGTGGCACAGACATGGAGACTATACACGAAATGGACATGACATAAATATGCTGACACGATGATTTTTAAAAAATGTAGGACACGATATGCTTAGGATATGTTAAAAATTTATATTTTTATAAATTTATCATATTTCAAATGAAATTACTTTGTGGTTCTACCTTCTACTTAGCAATGGGCTTTCATGGTTTTCTTGTGATTATAGGCACACTTTTCTCGATCATATGCGGTATTCGCCAATATCTAGGTCATCTGACATTGGAGCATCATGTTGGCTTTGAAGCAGCTACATGGTACTAACATTTTGTGGTTGTGGTTCAATTATTCCTAATATATAAATAATTGGGCAAATTGTAACAGTAGTCCCTGTACTTTGGTTCTTGTGTCATTTTGGTCCATGTAATTTTAATTAGCTTAATTTTGACCTTGAATTTATGATTTTGTTTCAATTTAGTCCAATTGATTACAATTCTTAGCATTTTTAATGGAAAATGCATATAAATGGCATGTGTCATATTTTTTTAGAGTAAAATTAAAAATTTACTAACCTTAGTGAGTTAACCTCAACCAACTAACGACGTTATCAATTAGACCAAATTGAGATAAAATTTAAAATTAAGGGTCAAAATTGAGCCAATTAAAAGTGTAGGGACTAAAATGATACAAGGAACAAAATGTAAAGGCCACTAATGTAATTTGTCCTAAATAATTTTGTTGAAGGACAACTAAAAAAAAGCAATATAATTCTTATTAAATTAAAAATCCATATATTTCATAACTTAAACATCAAGATATAATTCACTAAACAATTGCATTCTATAAAATGCAAAACAGAATATTGAAATACAAATGATGTATTCATCTTAAATATGTTTCAAAACATATTTGGAGTGCACAAGTTACATTCCAAAGGATGTGGAACATTGTTACTATGAGCCATGGAGAGAATCATCACATAAGTATCGTCAAAGTATCTAAGAAAGTGTCTGAAAAGTGGCCATTATTATGAATTTAAATTTTAATCAAGACACGTTGAAGAAGTGTTAGACATGCTTTTGAAGTGTCAGCATCCTCTAAAATGTGTCTGTGCTTATTAGGGTAAAATTCCTACTATTTGAGCATAATATCCTCATTTTTATTTAGTTGAATCAAAAGGTATTTAGTGTCAATAAGAGTTGATTTGAGAAGATGGGTTCATATAAATGGCATCAAATTGTTGATTTAAGGTTTGTAGGGTTTATTTGCACGTAGTTTTCTTTCACCTCAAGAATGATGGTGGAATTTTTATTCATTTTTGATAAATAAGATCAGATATTATTATAAAGCATCAAGATGACGCAAAGAATACAAAACTATGGGCCACAATAGGCCGAAACCTAACCAATCAAATCATCCACAAAATCTACAAAGGCCAACACATCTGGATCCACTGACACCATGACCCAACTATGAAAAACCAAAAAAAGCCTAATCTCCAACCAAGACACTAAATGAGAAATCCCCTTAAAAGTATGTCTATTATGCTCCAACCAAATCAATCACATTAAGCACTGAGCAGCAAGCAACCGCGTCTTTCATTGATGTATAGGGCCTTGACAAATTTCCATCATCATTTTAACTCTCTTCAATTCGAGAGGCTTTGTCAAAAGTTTCTAAAAAAGATGAATGGCTGCATAAGTCACCGGCGACCACTAGTCCAACAATAAATCACATCCTGCAATAGTCCATCGTCGACGAATCAAAGCCTCTGCCTTTGCCTCTGCCTCTTACCTTGACTAAAACACAAACAAGAAAAATTGTCCCTCTATCCCAATATCCTCCACCTTTCTTGACTTCGTCCACCATTGGTGAACTCAATCAGATACAACAAGAAGCTCCAAGCCTTTCTCTCCCAATTCCCCAATCCATGCAACCAACAATCGATCCAACTTCTGAAACCAGACCCCCTCTAACCCAATCTTCGTAATGATGTCATCTCCCTCACCACCACATGTCTTCTCTATCACTTTCATCAAAGCCCCTTGTTGCCTCCTCTCCTTACTCAAGAAACCATTTTTTGTTACCCATCCATCACCCATCGTAGAGCCTTAGATGACCAAAGCCACCCCTTCCAGCCATCCCCAAAACTAAATTGCGAAATGAACACCTATTTCCTTTTGTCGCCTGCTGTTACCACGATCTGAATGTAAAAGTGATCCCCTTCCTTACCACGAACCCATGCTGCCACACTTCTACGACCACGAAATAAACGTCCCAAGAAAGCTAGCTTGCTTAGTTTTCATGACGTAATCTGAAGCTTTACACACAACCATGGCACTTTATACGCAACAAGCACAATAGCCATTCGGAGCCCTTAACCGCACTCCACCATAGACAGACAACACTACCCAATATGATCATCTACTTCCTCTTCTAGCTCAAAAAACTAATCACTGAGAAAAAAAATCCTTTGTCGAGGACTAGCCCCCACCTCGCTGCCAACTTTAAGCTATGTAACCATTCATCTTCTCCAAAAACTTTTGAAAAAGCCTCTCAAATTGATAAGAGGAGCCAGAACGATGGTGGAAATTTGTCAAGGCCTTATATGTTTTAGATGGTGAAGCTCCTTCTGAGAATAGGAAAACCATAGTCGGACTTTTATGGCTCTCCCTCTCATCTTATTCTTTTTACCATTTTTAGAAATACAAGCATGGGCCTTTCCTTTGGGCTATGTTTGGATGCTTGGATTCTAGAGAGAGAATGAGAATCTCATTACTAAGAATCCAATACCCTATAATCTAATACCTAATGTATTTAGGAATCTTATATAGGAAAAAAAATTAGAATGCAAAGTATTGGGTTTAACATTTTTAAAACATGTGATTGCGATGAAATGAGATTACCATGAGGGCATTGGGGATCAAATTCTTGCATAATTTGGAAAACTAATTTCAATTTGAATGGGTAATCATAAATTAATTTATGTGGAGCGCCTCGGGCGTTACAACATCAATACCCTACCTACGTGGCAGACCTACAAGGCACCACACATCCTCGCATGACTAATTGTACACACATCCTCGCATGACTAATTGCACACACCACAATAATGAGTCTGAATATGAAAAGCTCAACAACAGGTAGCACCATGGCCTACCTTAAACCTATGGTCCTTTATACCTTACTCACTACCGGCCCAATAGCAACATAGTTAAGCCCTTGGCCTACTTGTGCTTAATGGGCTGCTGAGGCTAGGCCCTTGGCTCACCTAGCACTAAGATGGGCCCCTGGCTCACTCGTATACTTTGCTACATAGGTTGGAAGTAGTACTTAGGCACCACTGCTTGGGATCATCAGAGGATTATGAATTGGAAGCTAAAGTCATGCAAACGTCAAGATCTTTGCTTGGTGGTCTTTCTACTAAGATAGCTCCACTTTGACTGGGCCTAGAGAGAAGTGATGTGGACTTTACACTCATGCCTCTATGGTATATATAATATGGCATGTTGCCTTCACACCTGCCAGCCTAAACTACATATGGTAGTAGGGCTGATATCAACCTCCTACGGGATTGAGAAGAGCTAGCCACCTATCCAACAGGTTGCTTAGGCTCCAATACTCCTAGAGCTTATATAATGTATCATGTATATGACATATAAAAACACACTAATATAGTAATAGATCACCTTAAGCACAATACAATCAACATACTTAACAATCATACACAAGTGTTCAAGGTCTCTCGCTACCAACTTCTTGATCTCTAAGTCTTACTTGGCCTTCTCCGTTCTACCTTCGATGATCTCAGACAGTAGAAGTGTCAGCCATGTTCCCAGAGGTCAACAACCGACCACCTCTAACTTCACTTACCCACACTTTCCTATTCCAATCCATTTCAAATAGTGGAACTATGGGGACCTAAAATCATATTATGATTTCCCTTCAAGTTCGTGCCATCCAAATTGAGCCTTGCACACCATTGGTTCTTTTGCTTACTCATAGTGAGGCAACATCATGATTGTTTTTCCATTGTCTTTGTGATAAGGAAGAGAATCTTTCAGGACATCCTCCAGCTAGCGAGGGAGCTACAGGGTGTCATCTGCTATCATTCTTTGGACTAAAGATCTGAGTGCCCAACATTCGTTGGTTGGGTTTTTAATGGAGCAGTGGTATATGCAGTAGTTCTCTCAGCCCTGATCCTTTTTTTGATATAGGTAGAATAATAGCTATAAGCCACTTTTCCCATTTATCTCTCTTTTAATTTCACAATGCCAAGTGTCCCACAATTTTTGAATGGCTCATTGCATTTAGCAACAAACCTTACCTCCAAAATAATCTCAGTAATATGACGTCCACTACTACCAACATGTTTCCCTCTTTTTTTTTGGCATGACTTGCTTTTCATGTGAGCTCTCTCAACGACTTGCAAAGTTTCTCAAGTAGGAAGTTGTTACGAGAGGTATTTACCTTAGCTTAACAACTTTCTACCTGGGGTGATGAATCCACTCCAAAACTGTGATTCCTTGATTCAGAGTAAGAATCAAGTTATAACTACGTTCTTATTGAGAATGAACAACATTCCTAACTGAAATCCAACCTCTCGAGTCTCAAACATGTGATTACAAAGAAACAAAAGAAAAGCTACAAGCAAGAGAAAAATTATAGCAAGCTATGAAACACATGTAATTCAGTTATTATCTGAAGAGAATAATATTCTACAACTAGTAATTCAGTTTTTTTCGTACCGACCAATTTACTATCTATTATTTGATTAACTAATCCTTTATATTAGAATGGGTAAAGAGTCAAATGTTTTGGTAATTCCTCATGAAGGGATAAATTGAGCAAATTTTGAATAAGAGCTTTTAGTTCCTTGTCTCACCATTCAGAACTTTAGGAAGAAAATTCTATATTTAGTTTGTAAAGAAAGAAAGAATAGAAAGATGTAGGAGTTGGTGCTTGCTTGCTTGCTTACCAAGCCGTCCTTGCAAACTCTATCGACTATATTAGTCAAAAAAAAGAAAAATAGATCCCCAAGGAGAATCCATTCAACGCAAATGTAGGAGTCCAGTTGATTAGGTGGACAACTATAACAATTGTTTCTCTCCAGTCATCCAATGGAACATTCATCTAGTACGTCATACTCTTAGCTATTTCAAAAATTCTCTAATTCATCCCACTTGGTGAATAGTGCCTCGGCTCGGTTGAGTAATTAAAATAGCTTGGCTCACAACAGACTTGTTCTAGTGGAAACATATTTCTCTCTGTCATGTTGGACACCTGTGATTGAGACCAGCACTCCTAAAGTGCTCCCAACACTTCTTCAACGTGTCTTAATTAAAATTTTAAATTCATAATATCAGACACTTTGTTGACACTTCTTGAACCCTCAAAACAAGGCCAATGTTTTGCATTCTTTGAAATGCAACTTATGTAGTCTAAATATATTTATAACAATTATAAAATGAATGCGTCATGTGTATTTCAATATTCTACAATTGTTTTGCATTCTTTATAATGTAATAATTGTTATATAAATGATCTCTTGATATTTACGTTATGTCTTTTTAATTTTAGTTAATGTTATGTTGCCTCTTTGTGGTGATGTAGAGATAGGGATTTGGTGGTTAGTAAATGAAAATGAGGGTAGTATGATAATTTCATTTTGGTATTAGAGGGCATTTGGGTAGTTTTATGTTTTTCTTCTAGGTTAGTTGTACAAAAAATTCTAAGAAAGGGTATTTGTAATTTCCAAAATGTGAGGGGGTAATATGTATTTTTGACAAAACTTAGTTCTATATTTGTAATTTATCCTAAAAAAATTATATTTAGCAAAGAATATACTATGGTAGTTTTTTATTGTTCCTTTTCATCATATAGAGAGAGAGATTTGATTGTATCGGACACGTATCTATATCCAATACGTTTTTGATACACATACGCGGCCTTTTTTGAAGTATCTGTACTTCATAGTGTTTGGTCTACACATTTTGTTTAAGCTATGATGTGTAAACAATTTTGTGATTAGGAGAAGTAATCATCATTCTTTATGTTGCCGTGTCGTCATCGTTATTTCTAGCAAGATGATTGTCTTTTTTACTTCTTTCAAGGCCTTTTAGTGAACTAGATCCCTCTTGGACTTGCCTTAGGAATAAATGTTGATTTCCTATCTATAGTCTGCGAACAAATTAGTGAACTCATTATGTTTGTGGTTATTTAATGTTTTTAGGAAACGTGTTATGTCAAGCAATATATATAATCATCAATCATCCATGGAAGAGTTTTTATATATGTAAACTAGAAGTGTGGCACGCACCTAGGTGTGTGCGTTAACTAATACTAATTCTATTATTTTCTTTTATATTTACTTTTTATTAAGTATTTTTATTCCTGATTCTTCTGCTTCTAATCTAATTATTCCTACTTTTTCTTTTCGTAACCCACATTTCATGAGGGACCTTTCCACAAAATGTGTGTTGTTGAGTTTAATTATTGGAAGAATGTTGAAGATTGCTATTTACATCTTTACCTTACATTAATTGTTATGAATTGACCTTTTTTTTTTTTTTAGCACCGTGGTGTCCGGTTCAAAGCCTGACTAATATGTAAGGGTGCACAAGCCTTCGGTGAGGGGTTCCCGCAAGTGCACCATGGTTAATTCAAGATTTTCTCTTAGTCCGATGGCCCCAAAGAATTGTTAGCACCTAAGAGGTTTTGATCCATAAACCTTGAAGGGAGCACAACCCCAAGACTCAAGGCCTTACCACTAGACCAATCCCTTGGGGTTATTATGAATTGACATCTTTATCATTCACTAATTTAACAAAAAGTTGTGACACAGTTTCACCAAAAATTGAGTGGTACCCCTACCTAGTCTTTCTTTATTATATTAATAATTTGCGCGTGTGTGTGTGTGTTAACCATAATTCATTCATCTCTATAACCTTAAAACAAAGGAATTGGTATAAGATTAAATTTCTATTTCCTCGTCTCTATTTGAAGCTCAACTTGGATAAAGTCTACTACCTATAAACAAAGCCAGAGTTTCCATTTCTCTATTGTGTATAAAACTTTCAAATTCCTTTTTACTCCTCTTTATGTAGTTTTGTACCACAGGTTGACCGTGGTTGTTTATATTGGACAATGATTGTGCATTCACATGTTGTGATAGTGGTGGTGCATTTGCATGGTGCATATGGTGATAGTGAATTATGATATGATGGAAGGCACGTTTGATCTAATTTTTAGTTTAGTTGTTCTTAAGTCATTGGAGTTTTCTTAATTTCAGTTGATGGATTACGCGTCTTTGACGCGGGCTACCCGGTTAATTAAATGGTGTGTGATATTGGTTCTAGAGGAAGTTGAATGAAAGTGATGCAGAGTATGAGAAACTCAATGAAGGCTAAATTCCGAGAGGCGATGATACTTGGACATTGATATGATTTCATAGAGAAATTGACGGAAATCTTATATAGTGGGTGTTTGGGAAGTGAGTTTTTATGTAGATTTTTTTAGTTGTAGGATATTATTAGATAAAAAAATTTTGGTGTTTGAAAAGATAGTTGGTTTTTTTGTGATTGGATGTGATGTTTGTGAGAGAAAAACTGAAGTGATTATGAGGTTGGATGTGATATTTTGTTTGGATTTGTTTTTTTTTTTTTTTGGTTTTGCAAAAACTTTGTCTTTTAGTGGAAAAAATAAAAAAATATAAAAAAAACCCAATTTTTTTTTTCCCCCAAACACCGCCATAGTTATGTTTCTAGTATTATTAGAGTCTTATTTTATGATTAATTTGATGTTTTCTAGGATTTTTAGGTTAGAGGTATTTTGGTAATTTGTAAAATTTCAGAATACAAGTTGTGTGGGTTGCCTATGGGTCATCTTATGGGTCAAGTTATTTAATTAGTCTTTGTTTCTGTTTCTTATCTAGTCTTATATTAGTTTTGGAAGTCAAAGATATTATAATAATCTATGAAGCATGAAGACTCCAAAATTAGTGTCGTGGCGGTGTCCGAAACGCGGACACGCCGGGAACACGAGGACATACCGGGGACACGTGTCGTATCCCTTTAGTTTAATGATTATTCCCCCACGAAGGACAGCAAGAAAGGCCCACACGCACTTGCTTTCTATTTTGGCGTCTTGTCGGGCCCAGATAGTACCTGCACTAGGCCTCATGCCTAAATTACTGAGAGAGTTGCTTCTAGGTCAAGGACTTTCTCGAGTGGTCAATCTTACGGTCGTGGATGAAGGAGTGATATGCTAAAATGGTATGCTCTCTCGGGATAAAGCACTTTCTGCCCTTCATATTGGGCTAAGGGCTGCCCTTTCGGATATATTTCCAAAGCCTCGCTCCGGTGATGGAACCAATTGTTTTTTTTTGTAGGGGACACGGCGGGGACACGTGTGTCCATATTGAGACACGGTACGGTACACGCGCGGGGTTCAATTTTAATTTTGTCACATTTGTTTGGGGTCAAAGTATAATATTTAATAAGTAAAAAAAAATCAACTTGCCCTGATATGGCCTCGTTTGGGAAGTGGTTATTTTAGTAGGCTATTTTAGTTTTTGGCTATTTTAGTAGGTTAAAATTTTTGTGTTTGGGAAGATGATTAGATTTTTTTGTGGTTGGATGTGATGTTTGTGAGAGAAAAAGTGAAATGATTATGAGTTTGATGTGATATTTTGTCTTATTAGCTATTTTAGCCTATTTTATCTTTTTATGATTTTTAACCTAAACTAAGCTATTTTTTTTCTTCCCAAACACCCCCATAGTGGATCAGTGTTGCTGAATTGAAGCGTAATCAATCGATTAAAGAGTATCATCAGTGCCCTAAACCAGTCGATCCACCACCTCCTTGAACCAGTCGATCGAAGCTCCATCCAGTCGATCCACCGGTCGAAGATCGAAGCTCCATCCAGTCGAAGATCGAAGACCTCCATCAATCGATCGAACAGTCGAAGACCCCAAACGACTTCGAAGGTAAACCCCCCCCCCTCTCTCTCTCTCTCTCTCGAAACTGTTTGTGCTCTCTCTCTGTCTCGCTCTTGCTCTATCTTTCTCTCTCTCTCTCTCTCTCTCTCTCTCTCTCTCTCTCTCTCCTTGTCCAAGCTGAAGACTTTTTTTTTTTTTCAATTATAGGTTTATATATATAGACTGTTTTCAACCTTGTCGAAGCTGAAGACTTATTAAAAAAAAAAAAAAAATTATAGGTTTATATATATATACAGACTGTTTTCAAATTGAAGTGTGTTTATAGGTTTATATATATAATGTGAACTATAGGAAATATGTCTAGTTCTCTTTCTTTTGAAGACTGTTTTCTCTTTCTTTATTATTTTTTTTTTGTCCCTTCTAATGTTAATGTTAATTTATAATGTTACTATGTTAGTGTTTGGATCTACATCTATTTGAAGCTTTAATTAATGTTCCTATTTTGGTATTTGTTAATTTTGATTTTGAATGAATGGAATATGAATGTACATAACACATAAAAATATTAAAAAATAAAATAAAAAAATTGGCCGTGTCCCCCGTGTCCGTGTCCCTATTTTTTGAAAATTTCTGTGTCCCGTGTTCGTGTCCATGTTCGTGTCCGTGTCCCTATTTTTTTAAAATTGCCGTGTCTCGTGTTCGTGTCTATGCTTCATAGATAATAGTTTTCTTTTTTGGTTATAGTTGGTTAGGAAGTCTCCTAGTTCAATATAAAGCCATGTGTTACTTATAATTTGATAGAGTTGATATTTAATAGAATTTTCAGAGCTTTGAAGCCTGTTTTGGGTTGGTGTGATGCAACCTAACCCTAGGTGTGATGCCTATGGAATTCAGGTGTGATGCCTAAAGCTATCTTCTTTTTTGTATTTGTTCCTTAAATTTCAGCACTTCCATAGGCCAATTATTGCTGTTCACTGCTCCTAAACAGCCCCTCTTTTGATCTCTTTCAGCTGGTTTATTAATTCTAAACCTAGTTCATTCCATTCATTAATTGAAA
Organism: Camellia sinensis; assembly: GCF_055761805.1. Taxonomy (NCBI): domain Eukaryota; kingdom Viridiplantae; phylum Streptophyta; class Magnoliopsida; order Ericales; family Theaceae; genus Camellia; species Camellia sinensis. Next base: position 139,360,782 of record NC_138969.1, on the reverse strand, counting down.
TCCTAAAATTCCTATTGATTCAGTTTTAAGCAACCATAAAAACCCACAGAAAGTAAGCTTTGCAATCCTTTATGGCCTGTCCGTAATCGTCTACATCACTAAGTTATGGTAAGAAAATGGTTCGGTAAAGAGTTTTTAGATGGAGAAAGTAGAAAGAGAAAGTCCATGAAGTTGTTTACTTGTGTTTATTTTTTTTATTAAATTTGTTTCTGGTTTACTACTTGATGTTTTAGAGAGACTGTCTTTTGGGGGAAAAAAACTACAAAAAAAAAAAAAAAAATTTTATTTCATCGTGTCTTTTTATTTTTAATACATGTAGTTTTGTAGTTATTAAAATTAATGAAATTTTATCAAAAGTTTTAGAGAGGAAGCGGAGAGACAAAAAGTGGTTTGATGTAAATGGTTTTAAAGGAGAAGAGAGAGAAGATAGTGTTCACATGATTAGATTGTTGCAGTGGTGGTTGTGAGGTCAAATATGATGGTAGGAGGTGATGATTATGGAGGAGGTAGTTGGTGGACTAGTGAGATTACGGTGCTGGATTGATGTTTTTGCTGACTGTGACGAAGGAAATGTAAATAGAGAAAGAAAGAGACCGAGTACCGAGAGGTGGAGAGAGAGTAGAGCAGACACAGAGATTAGTACAAAGTGATGTGGGTATTGTTTGCTTGTAAAGGGATAAGATGGCCAATCAGAGGCACTGTTCCACATTCTTCCCAAGAAATTTCATATATGTATTTTGTTGCAGCATATTTTGATAAAAGCTGTCATACAATTATAGACAGCAAGGTGAAATCTACTCACTTTGTTTTCAATGTTTTGAAGTTTGATTTCATGACAATAAGCTGTGTTAAGTCATGATGTTCTGTTGAGGAGAAATTTTATTGAACTGAAATACTGACTCTTGCATTATAAATCAGATCTTGCTATATTTGGAGCATCGATGGCAGGAGCTTGTATTGGTTTCCTATTGATTCAGTTATAATGCAGGTATTTTGTGTGTTGAAGTGAATATATATTAGATTATATATTTTCGGTTTCTTTTCATGTGTAATGGCTCACTGTAGAGAATGGATGATCAATACAGAGTTATTTTCTTCATTCTCTCTTTGTATTGAATCCAATATGGTTATAAAAAATCCCATCATTTATCTTATCAAAAACTCTATCCTATCTGTTATTTTCTTGGTCTGTGAACTGCTGCTGTCGCACCTCAATACAATGCCGCCACCACTGTCCACTCTTTGTGCATGGCCTATTGAAATAATATTCCAGTGCTTCAATCTCAATTCTAAAAGCACCATTGTCTTTGCCCCAATCAACCGAGTTCACTGGTGAGGTCTGGGCTCCAATCACCCACGGACAATCTGACACTCCCCACCGCAACACTGGGGCGTTGTTCCATGCTCAGCCCCTTGTCTTATGTGCTGTGCGGCATGGTCGCCTTGTTTCCTCTGTTTGCTCAGCGCACAATGCGTACATCTTCATTCATGCGCAACGCGCCCCATTTGCTCTGCGTGCAGCATGTGCATCTCAGCTGGTTTCTTTCTGCTGACTGTTCACTCAGACCCTTCCAGCAACTACCATTGGCTGGTTTAAGGTGTTTTTGAACCTTTCTGATATGATTAAGATCTGTTCCTGCCTATTTTTGGCCTTGTGAATGTCTATGGCCTCTGTTTCTGAAAATAAGCCTCTGTATTTCACTTTTGCATTGGTAGCTTACTTGTTATATTACTATGGAACGTTATGAAGTTTCTCAGCCAATATCTGTCATCTTAAGTGGCTCCAATTACGTCTTTTGGTCTCAAGAAATTTCTAGTTTCCTGAAAGGACATAAACTTTGGAGATATTTCACTAAGGATCTAAAGGAGCCCAAGCAAGGAAAAGAACAAGATGATAAATTTCCTCCGCTCCTTTTTGAGCGGGATAACAAAACCATCAGACTATTAGTTGGTTTTGCAACACATATACTACATCAATTAGCCTTCAGTTTGGATGCTTTGACACTGCCAATCTATTTGGGATGTCTTAGCTGAGTGTTATACAACTGCTGATCTTGCTCATTAATATCAACTCGGGTAGTCTATCAATTAGTTGTCTCAAATGTATGATTCCAGTTGATAATTTCTGAACCTGTGTGAACATGCTTTGGTGAGGCAGAGAAGTTCGCTACATGTGGGGATTAACAACGTTTGATTATGTTCATGATGTCTGTTAATACATTAATGTATGGCTATTAATATTAATATATACATGTATAGAATACAACTAGATAGGATTTAGCTTTCGGTTAGCTTTCGGTCCCTTTTCATAATGATGTTTGTCAAATGATGATGTTTGTAACATAGAAGCTCCTATATAACGGAGACCCTCTATATGGTTTCATATATATAGAAATACAGAGATTTCTCTCTCTATCCCTCTCTCAACTTATTTTACATGGTATCAGAGCCTCAAATATATAGCGCATTAACTAGAAAAATTCACATTTTCTGGTAGTTATCTCTGTTTCATCACTGATCAGATCCTTTTTGTTCTCAAAAATTTTTGCACTGCCTACCAAAGCGCTCAAAATCTTCTCACGATTCCAACGCCACCAACGGCGTCCTCAGATCTGCTGTAACGCGCCCTCACGCGCCACATTTGTCGCCGCGCGTCACCCACTTCCACGTTCGATGTCTCACGCGCCACACGTACTTCTCAGCCGTTCAAGCCGTCTCGTCCTCGTCGTCTCACGCGCTACAGGCCCCCGCAGCCGCTTGAGCCGTCTCTCACAGCGCGCGTCACTCGCTCTAACCACTCGCTCGTGCCGCTCTAGCCACTCGCGCACGCCGCTTGCTGCACCTGCCTTTGCCTTCGGCTTCAGACTTCGGCTCCAGTTGGTTCAGCTCAAACCAGTTCAGCAACTTCCCCAGGCCGGTTCAGACCGGTTCCCCACTAATTTTGACCTTCTGAATTCACTGGTACCCTCAGTTTTTTTAGCTTCTACCTCGATCGTGTTGTTTTTCCTTCATGGATCGCCGGGACTTCTCTAACCACCCTATTTCCATTGTTCTTGACGGGACCAATTATGTCTTATGGGCACAAGCCATGTCTAGCTTCCTCAAAGGCAAGAAATTTTGGCACATCATCATTGGGGATGTGTGTAAACCCATTCAAGAGACCGTGGAATCACCTAACAAATATGTCGACTGCCTGGAGGATTGGGACAGTAAAAACTATCAGATTATCACTTGGCTTCGCAATACTTCTATTACATCTATCAGCCTTCAGTTTGGTCGGTTCCAACTTGACTTTGTTTTTACTCCGGCAAAAGCCATCTGGGATATTTTTAAAGAGCGCTATCAAACTATTGGTCTTGCTCACCAATATTAGCTTCTGAGTCATCTTCACCGTATGCGCCAAGACATAACTCAGACTATTAATGATTTCCTTTTTCAAATGTATTCTGTTTGGGATCAGCTCGCTCTTTCTGAACCTCCACGGCCCCATACTGAGGATGCTGCCTTGTTTACTACTTATCGTGACCAACAACGATTGGTTTAGTTTCTTATGGCTCTCACTCCCCATTTTGAGCCAGTGCGCGCATCTCTCCTTCATCGCACTCTTTTACCTACTCTTGGGCAAGCAATTTCTGAACTACTTTCAGAGGAAACTAGGTTTGGTACTCTCCATCCGCACCCTGTGGACTCTATTCTTGCCACTCCCCAGACTTAGAGTTCTCCTTCACCACAAAGGTCAATTGCCTGCAACTACTGTCAAAACCGAGGTCTTCCATCCACTTATCTTCTGGTTAATTGTTCAGTTCGCCTCTATCGATTTTGCAACAAGACTGGTCCTAGTCATCTCCAGCAAGATTGCTTCTGCAATCCAACCCGAGCCTCTCCTAGTTCCTCCTCTCGCCATGGTCCTTCCACCGGGAATTTTTCACACAACAACTCTCTCCGTCTTGGGAATCAGTTTAAATCTATGCCTGTTCATCGCACTGCTGCTACTGCCTTAGAGGATTTACCTTCCTCTGTCCCTATAGACCCTTCCACTCTAGTCTTCTCTCAAACCGATGTCGAAGCCATGTTCCAGCAATTTCTCTCCACTTTCGGTACTCCTCCATCTACTGCTTTATCTGTCACCTCAGATAACACTTCCTGGTACTTTGACTTCGCTTGTTGTAATCACATGACCTTTGACCCTACTATTTTTACTACTCTCTCTTCTTATCTCATGTTCCTTCTATTCATACTGCTAATGGGTTTCTTCTGTCTGTAAGTCATGTTGATTCTGTTTCCACCTCTCACTTATCTTTATCCCATGTCTATCTTATGCCTGCTCTTACTTTAAATTTTATCTCCATTAGTTAATTGTGTGAGCATGGTCTAACTGTTACTTTTTCTCATATTGGTTGTTTGGTGCAAGACCCTCGGACGGGACGGACTCTTGGGATAGGCCATAAGCATGGACGTCGTTATGAACTCATCCATCTTCATGTTCCGGATTCTTCCCAAATCGCAGCTCCTACCACTGCTCCTCTTTTATCTTCTTCTCAGCTTTGGCACTGTCGTTTAGGCCATATTTCTGTTGGTCGGTTCAAGTCTTTAATTTCTAGTGGTCATTTAGGTCCTGTCAGTTCTGATACTTTAGATTGTTTATCATGTCAACTTGCCAAACAACCTGCTTTATCATTTAATAAAAGTGACTCTGTTTCTCTTGCACCATTTGATCTCATCCATTCTGATATTTGTGGGCCCTCTCCTACTCCTACTATGGGAGGCGCACGCTATTTTGTTGTTTTTATAGATGATTTTTCCCATTTTGCATGGTTGTTTCTTATGAAAAATCGCTCTAAGTTCAAACAACTTTATTACAATTTTGCTGCAATGGTTAAAACCCAATTTTCTAAAACTATTTAGCTTTTTCGCTTTGACAATGCCATAGAATATAAAGATTTTGATTTTCTTTCTTTCCTTGAGAGTCATGGTACTCAACCTCATCGTTCCTGTCCAGGTACGTCTTAACAAAATGGACATGCTGAACGGAAATATTGGCATATTCTCGACACTACTCGAGCTCTCCTTCTCTCTTCCTCTTGTTTGGAAAATTTTTTAGGGGAAGCAGCTCTCACTGCTGCTTACACTATCAATTGTATCCCTACACCTATCATTCATAATCACACTCCCTATGTGCGTTTGCATGGCACTCGTCCCCCTTACACCAGTCTTAGGGTCTTTGGATCTGCCTGTTTTGTTCTTCTCCAACCTCATGAACGTACCAAACTTGAACCTCGTTCCCTCCTTTGTTGCTTCTTGGGGTATGGTACTGAACATAAAGGGTATCGTTGTTGGGATCCTCTCTCCCAGCGCCTCTATATCTCTCATCATGTGGTCTTTTGGGAACACAAAATGTTTTCCCCTCTCTCTCTCTCTCTCTCTCTCTCTCTCTCTTCCACTTATCCGCTCCCTCACCCTCTCTGTTTTTTACTAACCCTTACACAGATCTGTTTTCTGATGCGCTTGCTCCACTGCCCCTGCCAGACTCTCTAGAGACCACCTTGCCTACTGGTCTTTCCCATGAGTCTGCTCGCTCTGATGGTCATGCTCTTGCTCTCTCGGGATCCTCACCTCCTGTTGAGTCTCTTCCTCTGGCTCCTCTTCCTCCCTCTGCTCGACCACACCGGGTGACCCAACCTTCTACTCGTCTTCGTGACTTTATTGTTGGTTCTACTTCTTTTTCTACTTATGAACCTACCTCCTATTGTGAGGCTCGCTCTAATCCTCTTTCGCAGCATGTTATAACTGATGAATTGCAGGCTTTAGACAAAACTCATACTTGGGACATTGTTAATCTTCCCCCTGGCAAGACTGCCATTGGCTGCAAATGGGTATACAAAATCAAGACTTGTTCTGATGGATCTATTGAGCGCTACAAAGCCCGCCTTGTTGCCAAAGACTTCAACCAGGAATATGGTATTGACTATGAGAAGACCTTTGCTCCTGTTGCTCATCTCACCTCTATTCGCAGCTTGATTGCTGTTGCTACCACCCGGCAATGGGATCTTTATCAACTGGATGTGAAAAATGCTTTTCTTAATGGTGTTCTTCTCGAGGAGGTCTACATGCAACCTCCCCCTAGGTCTACTTATCCACCTCGTAAAGTTTGCAAACTTCAACGTGCTTTATATGGTCTTAAGCAAGCCCCGCGTGCTTGTTTTGCCAAGTTCAGCTCTACTATTCATGAATGTGGTTTCACCTCCAGTTCTTATGATGCTGCTCTTTTTATACGGGAAACAGCTCAAGGGACCACCCTGCTTCTGCTTTATGTGGATGACATGATTATCATCGGTGATGATATGGATGGTATTCTTCGCCTTAAACAGTATTCTTCCCCTCCCTCTGCTTTTGCCACTGCTGCTGAGGTTCCCACTTCTAAATATTGCTCTTCTACAAGTATATCACTGCTAGTGATCTTGTGACCATTTTCAGATAGGTTCTCTCACCACCTTCCACTTCTTTGTCAATCACCTCAGGTACCTTCTTGGTTCTTTGATTTTGCCTGCTGTAATCAAATGACATTTGACTCTGCTGTCTTCTCTTCCAAATCATTTGCTTCTCATCTATGAAGCACGGGTACTCCAAAAATAGTGCCGTACGAGTATTGGGTACTTACCGGGTGTGGGTACACGTACCAGTACGGCGGTATGCGTACCGGGTACGGCAAAAGAGGGTCTGGTACGTTTGGTTCATTCGGGTACGGCTTGGGTACGCCATTGGTACGTTTCGGGTATGCCAGGGCCTTTTTTTTTTGTGCCCTTGTAGATCAATAATTTTGATGTTTTTCTGTTGTCTTGTTTGTCTGTATGAATTGTATAAACATATCAGCAAATGATTTTGATGTTTTTAAAAAGCAATTTGGGCAAAAAAAAAAATGCAAGGCTTATAAAGGGTAGTTCTATGTATGATTATGCATTATGCTTTTGCTTTAGATCCTCCTAGAATTTTTTTATAAAATCTTTAATCATAACAAACTTTCAAAGTTTATGCACAAAACATTAAAAAATGATACTGTATTAGGTGATTAGTAGTGGTTGGGAATGATGCAATTTTATGTATTATGCAAATTGCAATTGACAACCTGCCCCAATTGAGAATTTTTTTCCTTTACTGTTGGCAATTAACTTTAAATCTTTCTTTGGTCTCCTATTATTTCTTTGGTCTCACTTTATAAAAATAACAAATTGATGAGCAAAAATAAATATTTTTAAAATAAATTATGATCACAAATTCACAGTGCATAACATGTCAAAGTGAGAGATTTCACATATATTATTTTTAACGCTTAATGGTTTTAAATTATAGGAAAATGAGTAGTTCTTTTTTTAGTTTTGATATTTAATTTTAATTTGTAGGTTGGATCCTTTAACCATAATTATATTAAAAAATAAAATAAAATATCGGCGTACCGCAGCCATACCCGTATCATACTTTTTTTGAGTTTTGCCGAATCGGCGTACCCGCACTCGTACCCATACCATACTCGTACTCGCACCCGTGCTTCCTTGCTTCTCATTTACCTATCCTTCAGAGTATGCATGTTTAATCACATAGGCCAAGTTTACACTTATAGTGTCACTTAACACCTATCTTCAAAAGAGCTGGGTCTCCAAACAGGTCTTGGGTCATGCCACCATGGTGTGCCCAAACCCGAGTTTGAAACCTGACCCAGTTTTCCAACAAGATGTCTTGTGCAAGGTCTATGGATGCGTCAGACCCTCGGGATAGGCCATAAGCTTGGGCTCCTATTCAAGCTCACTAATCTTCAGATTCATTCCTAGCCTTCTCCCACAGTTCTGTCTGTTGCCTTAACTTTAACACCCTCATTATCAGTCTTTAGCATTCTCAGTTCAGTCATGTATGTCTGTTGGTCACTTAGAACTTTAGTCTCTAGTGGTTAGTTAGGTCTAAAAGAAAATGAAGATGTCAATTGTTTGCTTGTTTGTTTTTTTTTTTAAATTTATATATATATATATATATTATTTTTTTTCGACTTGCCAAAAAACTTGATTACCTTTTAATGAAAGTGATTTTGTGTCGTTTGCTCTATTTGGTACTTATTCCCTCCATTGTCTAGGGATCCTTATCTCTTCCACCATTGGGGGTGAGGGGGGTTGCAGGTACTTTGTTATTTTTGTTGATGATTATTCACATTTTGCATGGATACATACCTCTGATGCATAATCGATCTGCATTACCAAAGATCTACTGTGACTTTGTAAACATGGTAAAAACTCAGTTTTCTCGCTATATCAAAGTCTTTTGTGCCAATAATACTATGGAATATAGAGTGTTCATTCAATTTTCTTTGCCCAAATGACAGTCTGTCATTGTTCTTGTCCAAGCACATACCGACGGAATAGGCTTGTTGAACGCAAGCATAGATATATTGTTGACACATTTTGTGCTTTTATCATCTCTGCCTCTTGTCCTCAGCAAATTTGGGAAGAAGTTGCTCTCACTGTTGTCTATACAGTGAGTCGCATTCCCTCTCCCATCATTAGTAATCAGTATTCTTTTGAGCGTTTGTATGGTGCTTTCCAGAACTGCAACACTGTTAGTCTTCAACTATGAAAGCTTTGTTTGCTTAACCAATTCCTCCATGGAACTGTTTTTGACAAACTTGATGCAACTTCTTATCCTGAGCTCATTAATATAGTTTCTCCGTATCTGGTTCGTCTAATGGTTTTGCCCCTATATACTCTGGCCACCATTCAATATAATTACCATTCCATTGCTTCACCCATCTGTCGCTGTACTCATATAAGAGAGATATACCTATTCATCTATGTGATTACCAATATTTTCCCACAATACTTCTTATCATGAACCTTCCTATCATGAAGCCAATTCTGACCCTCTTTTGTAGCAAGCTATGGTAGAAGAATTGCAAGCCCTGGACGACACTCATACATGTGACTTGGTTGATCTTTCTCTAGGCAAGACAGTAGTTGGTTGTAAGTGGGTCTACAAGATCAACACCAGAGAATGCTATAAGGCTCATTTGGTTGCAAAAAGGTTTTACATGAGTATGACATTGATTATGAGATGTTCGCTCTAGTATCTTGTGTCACTTCTGTTAGGAGTCTAGTTGTAGTTGCTGGTGTTGTAGCTCGCCTATGGGGATTGTATCAAATAGACGTCAAAAATGCTTTTTTCTCAATGGTTATCTTATTGAGGAGGTTCATATGCAACCTCCTCCTAGATATGCAAATCAACCACACAAGGTTTGTAAATTTTGTTGTACTCTCTACGGTCTCAAATAGGCTCCTCGAGCATGGTTTGCAAAATTTAGTGTTACTATTGGTCATTTTGTTTGCCCTCAAGTCCTTATGATTCTACTCTTTTTATCTTCAAGACAAAGCAAGGTATTACTCTTTTACTCCCTCATGTTGATGATATGATTGTCATTGGAGATGATTTTACTAATATTTCTAAACTCAAACAATCCTCAGCAAGCACTTTGAGATGAAGGATTTGGGCTCTCTTAGCTACTTTTGGGGGCTTGAAATTTTCTTTGATACAAATGATTTTACATTTTGGGTTCTCTTTCTCAGGCTAAGTATGCTTATGATCTTATAGCTTGGGTTGGACTTACTGATACTAAGATTTTATTTACACCTCTAGAGTTTAATGATCGCCTCACTCTCTTTGGATGTCACCCCACTTTCTGATGTCACTTTAACGATAGTTCATTGGCAACCTTGTTTATCTCACTGTTTGATGTAGAAAAAGAAGAGGGAGAAGGTCACAAAAATGGCCACAAACTTTTTTACTCTCGATAATACTATTCTGTGGTCTTCATTACTCAGCGTACTCTACACTTTAATTATATGCATACTCAGATTGGTGGGATGATTGCACTGATTGTCATTCTAGTCTTCTGCTTCTTTCTAAACAGGCAATTCACTTATTTCCTACTGTAGCAAGAAGCAAATTGTTAGAGGTAGATCCTGTATTGAGGCCGAATATTGTGGTAGTGCTGATACCACTCAAGAACTTCTCTGGCTTAGGTGTTTCTCACTCTTCTGCTAGCACACTACACTGTAACAACATAAGTGTGTGGCACTATTTGCCTTCTCTCAGTTTCCTCATCCGATCAAATTACTAATATCTTCACCAAGGTACATGTCATGAATCCATCCCACCCCAAAGAGGATAGTTATGTGACCAGCCAGTAGTTATAGACTACCAAAGGCCTAACTTACAAAACGAGTTGGACTCTTAGGGTAATTGAGGCAAATTTTCCATTATTGAGTGCGAAAGCCATTATTTGCTTATATTTAGTCCGTTTAAAACATCCATCCAGAGTAGTGTATAACTATACGAAATGAACGCATACATTGTTCTTGATTACATACATATTTACAAGGATACAACATATACAAGACTATTTACAGCCCTCTTGCCTCTAGCATACATGCATAAACTTCAAGGAACTAATTTCTCCATATGCTTCTCTTGCACCTGCATACATATAGGGGAGAGGGGTGAGTACTCAATGAATAGTAATATAGTAAAGTGGTAAATGAATGTACACTGGCAAGCTTTTAAACATAACATCAAATCATAGTTTCAACATAGATTTAACTTGAGCAAGACATTACATAACTTGGCTTGCAAACATTTACATAATAATGAACATATCAAGGATTATAAGGTGTTTAACCGATGCGGATACCAGCTAAACGTCTCACCCGAAGGTGGCAAGGTGAGCTCAGCTATCAAGACATGATTGGTTATTTCCCCAATTTTTAGACATGATCCAAGAATGTCATCTTAATCCATGATACACGAATATAGGATGTACATTCATAACAAAATGTAGAAATATATGTATTATTGATTAATATTTTGATATCTGATTGATGTTTTGTAGTGTTTACATTGATTCCTATATATAGGAGATGTGAAGTGGAGATGGTGGTGGTAGGTGAGGAGTAGGTGAGTGTAGTAGGTGAGTGTGTGGTAGGTGATGGTAAGTGTGTGGTCGGTGATGGTAAATATTTTAACAGCCCCCCGCAAACTCAAGGAGGATAGAAAACTAACCAACTTGAGTTTGGAGAGAGGAACAAAACAAGAAAATACATAAAAATAAAAGAGGATAGGAGACACTGTATGGTCGTGTCAGACCATTGGTGAAGGCACTGTATGGTGGTGTCATAACGGTGTAGAGGACACTGGATGGGGGTGTCATAACGTGGTAGAGGACAGTGTATGATGGTGTCATAACGGTGTAGAGGACACTGGATGGCGGTGTCATAACGGTGTAGAGGACACTGTATGGTGGTGTCATAACGTTGTAGAGGACACTGTATGGTGGTGTCATAACGTTATAGAGGACACTGTATGCTAACCGGAATCAATGTCGGGACAGTTTATGGGGTCATGTCGGACCGTTGGAAAAGCTAACCGGAATCAAATGTCGGGACAGTTTATAGGGTCATGTCGGACCGTTGTAAAAGGCTAACCGGAATCAAATGTCGGGACAGTTTATAGGGTCATGTCGGACCGTTGTAAAAGTTGCACCCTCAAAAGGTGTGCCCAATGTTGTCAAAAGGCGTGCCATCAAAAGGCGTGCCCAATTCATCAAAAGACGAGCCATCAAAAGGCGCGCCATCAAAAGGTGTGCCATCAAAAGGCGTGCCAAGTTGTCGGCGAGCGCCGAGCGGCGCATGAAGCGCGGGTCTGTCTTGGCTATTTAACCAAGGTTGATGCTGAGGCTGAGGCAGACAAAAAACTTCTGAAAATCCCCTGAAAAACTCTTCCTTTGCTGAGAGAGATATTTCCTTTTGCTGAGAGAGATAGGCTGTAACACTCTGTTGCCCAGAAAAATGGCCTCGTCCTCGTCTTCCCGTGGACTGCTCACCCTCTTTCCTGACCTCAACGAGTCAACAAGAGAGAGAACTGGTGCGGTGGCACTAGAACCTCAACCAAGCGCCCCGGAGTTTGCTCCGTTGAATTTTCCGATGCGGTCTGTGGAGCAAAGAATGGCAGTGCAGTCGGATGTGGAGGCTAATCAGTATACTTTGAAGGCATGTGTGGAGTCCATGACGGCGGTCACAAACTTGTCGCACCGGCTGCAGAGTAGGACATATGAGGTGCAACAGTTAAACTCCCAGCTGGCTCTGCTCCAACGCATGTATAAGGATGCGCGAGCAGAGATAAGTGTGCTGAAGGCAGAAAATAAGGAGCTGAAGCGGAAGGCCACCGTGATGTTCCGATTCGGAGGTCCGCCATATGCTGCAGTGGAAGAGTATGGGGGAGTGAACGTGCTCGGTGGACAAGGAAACACGGAGGCAACACCGTCAAGGACTGTACAGGACGGAGGCAAAAAGAAGAGACCGGCGGCAGAGTAGGACGGTGGGTGGCCGTCTGCAGAAAAGAAAACAAAGCTGTTGTTGTGGATTTTTTTTTTTTTTGTTGTTTTTTTTTTTTTTTTTTGTGTGTAAAATGTGGATCGGGGTTGATCCCGATATGAATAAAATGAGTGTATTGTGCAAATTTGTAAATTGGTTGCAATTGTTTTTTTTTTTTTTTTTTTTTTAATAAAGTGAAAAAAATAAAAATAAAAGAAAGAAATAATAATAATATATTTAAAATAATAATAATAATAATAATAATAATAATATGTTTAAAAAGTGGGGCGGTGGAAAATGATGATTTTGGGTGTGAATAAAATATTTGATGTGTCTATGGAGGTGGAGTACCCACGTGAAATATCTTGAGGCATGTGGGGTGATTATTAGAGAGAGAGAGTGACAGTGTGTGCTATGTCCCCCCTGTGTTGTTTGCTCTTTTCTTCTTTATTCTCCTCAAGAGAATCTAGGTACTTGAAAATCTTTGAGTCTTCCTCGCTCAAAAGATCACCAAGTGCAGGATGACTCAAGAAAGCGGTCAACCAAAAGTTAGGAATAGAATTGATGATCTCATTCCGTTTAACATAGACAGGCCTGCGGATCTCATTATACTTCTGCTCTACTTCCAAAACTTTCTCGCTAGCTTCTTCATTAAACTTGTCGAGGTCGTCTTGGACCTTCTGCAACTTTTCGATCGAGAGGACAAGGTCAGTGTCAATGTGATCGGAATGTTCGTCCTGAGTTCTATCGGCGACCTTCGATTTCTTGCCGCGGTCAGCTACCATTTTGGGTGGCCAAAAACCTAGCCCGGAAGGAGTCTCTCTCTCTCTCTCGGGGAATGGAGACCTACTGGATGGGAGCAGTGGCCACGGCTGCGGCGCTGCAGGAGCGGCTTCAGCAAGCCATAATGAACGGCGGCGGCGGAGAGGAGTAGGCCGGCGAGACACTGGGCGACGGTTCTGGGGGGTTGCGCCGGAGAGAAATGACAAGCGAAGAGCACTGGCGGCGAGTAGAGAACCAACGCCGGAAAGTGTTAAAAAATACTGTATTATTGATTGTTATTTGATACATAAATGTTGTGTATATTACAAGGATTTATATAGGAGAGGATTTGGGAGTAGGTGAAGATGGTAGTGGAGGTGGTAGGTGGAGTGTAGTAGGTAAGGGTGAATTGGTGGTAGGTGTAGTAGGTGTGGTGAATTCTAACAGCCCCCCGCAAACTCAAGGAGGATAGAAACTAACCAACTTGAGTTTGAAGAGAGGAAGAAAACAAGAAAATACATAAAAATAAAAAAAAAGATAGGAGACACTGTATGGTGGTGTCAGACCGATGTAGAAGACAGTTTATGGGGTCATGTCGGACCGTTGTAGAAGACAGTTTATGGGGTCATGTCGGACCGTTGTAGAAAACAGTTTATGGGGTCATGCTGGACCCTTGTAGAAACTAACCGGAATCAATGTCGGGACAGTTTACAGAGTCTTGTCGGACCCTTGTAAAAGTTGCACCCTCAAAAGGTGTGCCCAATTTGTCAAAAAGCGTGCCATCAAAAGGCGTGCCCAATTCATCAAAAGATGTGCCATGAAAAGGCGTGCCAGTTTGTCGGGCGGCAAGAGGCGCGCGATGCGCGTGGCTGGCCCTGGCTATTTAAAACAAGGTTGAGGCGAAGGTTGTGCATACGAGTCTGAAACCTCTGAACGCTCGGAGAGCTTGTCTCTGCAAATCTTGAAATACCCGGAAACCAACCCTTCTCTGAAACACTTAGCAACTCAAAAACATGGCCTCTTCTTCCCGTCCAGTTACCCAGAACCTGCTCACGCTCTTTCCAGAACTGAACGAGCCCACAAGAGAAATAACTGGTGCGGTGGCCAGTGAACCGCAACCAAACACCTCTGGTTTTGCTCCATTGAACTTTCCGATGCGGTCGGTGGAGCAAAAAATGGCGATGCAAACTGATATTGAGGCTAATCAGTATACTCTGAAGTCATGCGTGGAAACCATGACGGCGGTCACAAATTTGTCGAACCGGCTGCAGAGTAGGACAAATGAGGTGCAGCATTTAAACTCCCAGCTGGCTCTACTCCAACGCATGTATAAGGATGCGCGAGCAGAGATAAGCGTGCTAAGGGCAGAAAACAAGGAGCTGAAGCGGAAGGCCACCGTGATGTTCCGATTTGGAGGGCCGCCATATGCTGCAGTGGAGGAGCAGTATGGGGGAGTGAACGTGCTCGGTGGACAAGAAAACACGGAGGCAACACCGTCAAGGGCCGCCCAGGACGGAGGCAAGAAGAAGAGACCGGCGGCAGAGTAGGAAGAAGTGAGGTCGGTGGATGACCGTCTGCAGAAAAAGAAAACAAATCTGTTGTTTGTGGGTGTTGGATTTGTTTTGTTTTGTTTGGTTTTTTTTTTTTTTTTTTTTTTTTTTTGTGTAAAATGGTGATCGGGGTTAGCCCTGAGATGAATAAAATATGGTTTGTGGGCAAATGTGTAAATTGTTTGTTTGTTTGTTTTTTTTTTTTTTTTTTTTTTTTTTTTTTTTTTTTTTAATGGAAAAATGATGTGTCAAAATAAAGTTGGGGTAACGCCCAACAAAAGGAAATGATGTGGGGAATATGGATGGTGCAGAAGTGGAAAAAGCTGTGCAATATATTATAATAAATATATATATATATATATATATTAAAAGTAAATAAAAAAAGGTGAGTGGGGATGTGTTGTTCTGTGTGCGTGGGAATGGAGTGTCGGCTATATATATTTAAAAGAAAATAAAAAAAGGTGAGTGGGGATGTGTTGTTCTGTGTGCGTGTGAATGGATTTTTATTATTATTATTATTATTATTATTATTATTAGCAGAGGCTGGGTTTAATCAAAAACGTGGGCTGGAAAGTGGAACCACGAGAGAGAGAGAAAGGGAGAGAGAAGGTGTGGCGTTGTGGCTGTATAACACCACGGATCGAGGGCAAGAACTGTGAAAGACCCTGTAGCAGTGAAGAAGAAAAGGAGGTTGGCCACCACCACCATAGCTGCGGTGTATATGGTGCTACTATCGTCAATCATCTCCATGAACGGACCGATGACGAGGGGAACAGATTGGAGCCGCTTGACCTCTGCCTGGGCACGGAGGAGCTCGCGCTGCAGATTCTTCTGCTCGTCCTTCACGTACGCTTCTTGGATCTCGATGAACTCCAGTTGCCGTTCCAGGGATTTCAGCCGGCTGTAGAGGTCGTCTTCGTCGTCGGAGCTGGAGTAGGGATCCGGGAGGATGGCTGGGAGGGTTGCTGGTGGATTGGGTAAGGGTTTCGGCTCCACCACCATCACTGAAGCCATTGTTGTTGTTGTTGTTTGCGGTGGTTCCGGTAGTGGCCGATGATCTGGAGAGAGGAGGAGAAGAGGTTGGAAGTCGTCAAGGAGGATGTCGTCGGGGAACCGGAAGAAGGTCGCGAACTGGGCGCGACGGTGGTGGGAGCAGCGGGTGGGGGTGTCTGCCAGCTGATCCATGTCTGTGAGGCCGGAGTGTACGGCGGCGATGGACTTGCCGGCGAACGACTTGTCGGAAAAAAAGTTGCTGACTGATGATTAAAGTATTCCTTCGGCAGTGCAAGGAAGGCTCCGAGTCGGGCTGCGATATGAAGGCAAACCCGCCGGAGACTCGGGAGCAATATGGCGAAGAACTCGAAGTTAAAGTGTAGAAAATTCCAGCGGGCAGCGAAGGTAAAGTTGCCGGCCGGCTGCCCGCCGGTGAGAAAAAAAAAAATAGGCCTAAATCTTAGTGCTCTGATACCATGTTAAAAAATACTGTATTATTGATTGTTATTTGATACATAAATGTTGTGTATATTACAAGGATTTATATAGGAGAGGATTTGGGAGTAGGTGAAGATGGTAGTGGAGGTGGTAGGTGGAGTGTAGTAGGTAAGGGTGAATTGGTGGTAGGTGTAGTAGGTGTGGTGAATTCTAACAGAAAGTCTAACGGCGGTGACAGCAAGGCAAGTAGCGCGGTGGCGCCGATCGGCAAGGTAAGGAAGAAGGCCAACAGGGTACGAAACAGATGAATGAAATGAGATGTTTTGTGACGTGTGAATCAGGTCTGTTTGAGATTTGATTATGTAACAGGTTAGGGTCCGGCGGGCGGTGAAGGCAAGGTTGCCGCCCGCCGGAAGGTGAAGCTCACCAAGAGCTAACCTATAGCTCTGATACCATGTAGAAATATATGTATTATTGATTAATATTTTGATATCTGATTGATGTTTTGTAGTGTTTACATTGATTCCTATATATAGGAGATGTGAAGTGGAGATGGTGGTGGTAGGTGAGGAGTAGGTGAGTGTAGTAGGTGAGTGTGTGGTAGGTGATGGTAAATATTTTAACACAAAACAATAGCTTAACTTTCATAAACATATCATAGGTTTGCATTTGAAATCATAGTTTTAACAAACATAACTTTACTACACTTCTAATGGCTCCTTGAACAAAGGGTTTCCTCCTCCAAGTGCTTGACCTACACAAAGCATGAACAAGGTATTGAAGTACCTAGCTTATATGTACAAATATAACAAACCGAATGCCTAAGTTTGGCTAAACATTTTCTTAAACTTCTCTTACATGTCAGGTGCTATTCTAGGCTTAGTTCAAGTCTTAAACAAGTGCATAACAAGTGTCAAATGCAAGCATGGGGGTGTCCTAAGCAAACAAGACTTGAAAAACATGAAATAGGTTTGGAGTACACGCATGTGCAATGCAAAACAAATGCGTTAATCGAATTCTAAACTTCGTTCTTTAATTTTCCTATTAAAAATCAGTTTCTAAACTTTATTCAATTCTATTTTAGGTCTAAAACAAGTTCTATAAGATCCAGGGCGTCGAAACAAGCAAAAAGGGGTCAAATCGGGCAAATTCCCTATTTGCCACACCTATCGAGGCACATGCCGGATGAAGTGTGGGAAGATTACCGCACGTGTGGAAAATCTGAGGACACGTGCAGCTATTTCAGGACCAAAAATCGATTTCTAGAGGGTTTGGGTGCACGTGTGGGAGTCACTTTCGCACTTGTAGGGATGGATATTCAAAAATCCCCTCTTGCTCTAGCTTACCTCTTCTCATTTCTAAGCCTTGGAACCTTGAAAATTTGTTAAAAAACATTCAAAACATAAAGGAAAGCATGGAAATATGATTCTTTTCAAAGCAGTAACTTCAAAACATGATTTATTCTTAAGGCATCAGGATCAAAACTTAGATTTTTGTTAAGAAATCATAAACTCTATTTCTTATTCAAACCCTTCTTTCTATCCTTCCAAAACACGAATTTAAACACGCAAAACTCTTAGAAATCATATGAAAACATGAAGATGAAGCTTCTTATGCATCAAGAACACCAGAATCAAGATCAAAATGGTGAGAATCATGACTACCTAGCTTGTTCTTCAATCTTTCCTACCTTTGTTCATTTTATTCCTCATTTCTTCATTAATAACTCAATTAAATCTTAGCTTTTTCTCAATCTTTGACAATAGGTAGGATTACAACTAGAATTAGGCTTGAAATCTTACCTTAGGATGATCAAAAAATGGATTTTTGGTTGATTATTCAAGTTTTCTTTCTTCTCTTCTTTCTCTTCCCTTCTCTTCCCTTCTATGTTTCTTTCTTTTCTTCTCCCTCCTTCTAGTGAAATATGATTTCACTCCCCTCATTTGGCTTATTTAAAGGTAAGACAAAAGCTAGGTAGGACAAAGTTGAACATTTGTATAAAAGAAGAGATGTTTGTTTCACTGATGTGTATGCTTCACCAATTTCTCTAATCTCACATACTTAACTTAGTTAATCAATCTTAGTTATAATTAATCTAGGTTAGTCTTTAATTAATCAAGGTTTAACTTAATCTTTCTTAGCTTAATTAATCTCAATTAGGGATCACTAATTCTACTTAATTAACACTAATCCCGATTAGCAAAATGACATATAGTATTAAAATGACGAGTACATTACTCTAAGATCTTTAAGCTCCCCAATTAGTGCATAGGCACATCTTAGCATTCACAAATTCTACACTTAAGGTGTCCCCTAACTATTAGTAATCTTCAAGTATTTTTCTTCTCAAGTTTGTCTCATCAAGGCGTGTTTTTCACTTCTAAGTTTCTTGCCAATTGTATTCATCTTCTAAGGTTTCATCTTCTCATTTCATATTTCTATGTCTAGAGTATTGTAAGGTGATTAGATTAAGCTAAATATTCAGTCATGTCATGTAAAAATACTTTTGATGCAATACACACTTGCTCGCTATGTTCAAGAGGTGGTTAGTTCTTAAGTCTTAATAGTTGATAGTGAAATTCGATGGTCCAAGCTTCCTAATCACTCATTTCTATGCTTCACTTTAAATATTTGTGTAATGAGACAGTTAATTTGACCTAGGATATTCAAGGATGGATAATAATATAGTTATAGCATGTGGCTTTCTTTAGGGTGTCACAGTACATCTTTTGGGACGCTTCCATGACTTGGTTTCTAAACTCAAGATGATATCTACGCTACCTCCTTGAGTTTGAGAGGGATAATGTATATATATTAGGTTATATGTTTTCGGTTGCTATTCTCTCTTGTGTTAGTCCTGTTCATTCTCTCTTTATATTTAATCCAAACAGTGTCCGTAATTTTTTTTTTCTTCCCCTTGATCATTCTTTTTACCTGTGATGAGAAGACTCAGATGTGTCTTCAATTTTGATATTTTTGTTCGCCACTGAATTCCTTTATTTGTTTTATTGTTTTTATTTTTTTCTTTCTTTCTTTTCCTTTCTCTTTCTTTCTTTGTGATCTCACTGTAATCAGCCCATTGCTATTGATATCATCCTTTAATGCAGTCTTGACATGTTCCCTTTCCTTCTTGATCAACTTTTTTCTTCCTATTCCTTTTGGTTCTCCTTTCTGATTTATGCTACTCACGTATTGCCATTTTCATATGTACAAAGTTGCCTTATGCTGTGTTTGGTTGGGAGATTTGGGAATGGATTTGGAAAATGAAAAGGAAAAGGTGTGTAAAACTAGGTGAAATGTAAGTATATTTGATTCACATTTCACCTGCATTTTCCATTTCCCTTTCTAAACTCCCTAACCAAACATAGCTTAAAAGCTTCTTCAAGATATTAATACAAGTGCAATGTGTTTGGTATCTAGTAAGAACCTCTATAATGGATGTCTGTCTCATGTTTCACCCTTCTTCCACTTGGATTGAAGAAGATTTTCCTCTTGAATTTGAGAAACCAGGTCTTTGCTAATGGAATTGGTTTGGCCAACAAGACAGTGAGATCCAAGTAATAAGATAAAACTAACATTTTAATTTTTAAGAATTGAAGATTATAGTTCACATCATCTTCATTTGAAGAACCTGAAATTAAACTGTATAATGTGCTTGTTGGCTAGATATCCGCATGCAAGGGTTTATATGTAGATACATGAATGCATGCAAGTAAGCACATACTCAGGTGCACAAAGAGACAGTTGATATTTTTTAATACTTGTTAGGTAGTATTTTGTGGTGGATTGGTGGTTTTTTCTATTTATTATGATCAATTTCCCTTCCTAAAGTTTGTGTTAGTATATTGTGCTGGATTGAAGAACAAAAGTTGGTAAATTCAATTTTCATGAGCTTGTAACTGAATTGAGGCCCTTTTGTTTTAGGTATCCTTCTTCAAGACCACCAAATGCTTTTGCGGAGCTGGCTGCCGCTTATTCCGGATGGCACCATTTCATCACCACCTTGAGCTATGTGGAGTCAAAAGAACCAGTTATTGTTACAGGAGCATACGTGCTTTCTTGGGTGTTAGCTTTATTTGTAGGATATGTGGGTCTTATTTCAGTGTAACTAGTCAAAAGCAATTTTGCCTGACCCCTTTATTGTTGTAGCATTCGGGGTTCACTTATAATTGTCATTCCTTTCTTTCTCTGTTTGATAATTTTATTCGTTGTCTTTGTTTTCGACTGTAATCCATTCTTTGATAGAGAAAATGTGAAATTTATATATAGAAACAATGTATATATATATATATAGGTTTATGCATGCCGATTCTGAGTACAAGATCACTTATTGCAATTTGAATGAAAACAATTCGATTTGGGAGATGAGTTTTATTAATTAATTGGCTCTCGCCTGTCCAGTGTCAATTGTTGTTAAGTTAATGAAATACAGTGCCATGCATGTGGATTGTTAACTCATAGAATGATATTTACTTTGATTAGTTTAAACAGAGTGACATTTCATTCATGTTGCTGGCGAGCATATGCAAGCGACCAAGACCAAGATGACCAAGACACACATGGTACAACTCATAGAATGACAAATAATATGTATATTGATTTCAAATGTGGTGGATTTGCTATATTTCTTCAGTAATAGTTATTTCAATTTACAACTAGCTACATCTTTCCGGACTCTCTGGATGTATAGATATATAGATAGATGGATGGATAGCTAAAGGATAATGCCCTTTATTTCATGACTTCACTAGATTTTTATGGCTTGAATTAAAACCTGTTATGGCTTAGGCACCATTTCTTTAAATTGTCCCAAATCAGCTTATAAAACCCCTTCAAAGGGTTTGAAGGAACTGTCGTGAAGTAGCTCCTGTCCATGTCTTTTGGAAAAGTTGAGGTAGCAATTCATTTTCAAAACCCATGAGACTTAATGATCTAACATACATACGAATGTGGGTTTTTGAATTACCAGTTCTATCTATTTTTCTGATGTCAGACATTTTAAACTTTTGGAGAAGCTTAGCCTCAAGAAACAGGCAGCCTTCCAACATCTAACTTGTGAGTGGTTATTGGGTGCTCTTGGAGTATGGCCACATGGTTACTTCAAGGTGTTGTGATTGGTGAAAAAGTTATGTCCTATGATTTTGTGTCGAGTGATTGAGGAACATGAGGGGACATTGTGTAATGATTAGCGAAGCAGTTTGAACACGTGGAGCTTCATGAACATTAATAGCTTTTCCTAACTTGTAGTCTATTCCTTTGATTTTCCTCATTACACTCTTAATCTTATCTAGCTTAGTATTCATTATCTGCTCATTGCGGGTAACTGCTTCGGGGTTGAGGTTTGGACTTGGTGCAGAGTGTTAGATTGCAAACAAAATTAACTAATATGCTACATGTATTTGGATTCTAAATTTGTTTGAAGAACTTTGAAAATAAAGCTATACTTAGATGGGTAAAATAAAATCGGTCCAGCTTGTCTCTAGTTGGAGATTAAGACTGAATCGTCCAGTCCGGCCCGTGGGCTCATTTGTTGGCCCCTTTTCGATAATTTGAACCATTCAATGTGTAGAACTTATCAATTATTTATCCCTGTAAAAAATCACGTTAATCAGATATCTATAGCTATTTGATCAGATCAGTTTTGTATTAAAAAAAATGAACGGTAAAAAAAAACGGTTGACAGAAATCTGATTTGATCAAATACCTAGCGATATCCGATCAACGTGATTTTTTACATATCCAACTCCACTTTCATCATCAATGGATAAATTCATTTTATCATTTTAAATCCAATAACTTTCCCTTTCACTTATAGGTCAAATACTAATGATTTTTTTTTTTTTATTTGAAAAAACAACTTTTACTTTCAAAAACCCATTTTCAGGAAAAATTTTCAATACATCAACACAACTCAACAATATACTCATTCCTACAACCTTTTTCAAGAACCTATTTGAAAACCCCACTCTTACATTTCAAAAACCAAACCCTAAATCAAATCCCCAACTCCCAGACCACAATATTTTGTAAGGAACACATAATAAAGCTAAGAATCATACAAAGAGGTTAAAGAAGTCCCTACCTCAATTGTAGAAGAAGAAAAAAACAAGACCTAACTCTAGACGGAGTCAAAAATGGAAATTTCACTAATTAAAATGTTCTCCTTTACGAGCTCTACGCTTTACTCCAAAGCACTAGGGCGGCGAGATCAATAGATTTGGGTGTATTTGAGTATTTAGGTAAGAACTAAAGAGAAAGAGTGAAAAAATTAGGTTTTAGGATGTTTTAGAGAGAGAGAGAGAGAAGGTAAAAAGTGATAGAAAAGGACCTTCCCCCGATTTGATATATACACAGACCGCTTGAGCGGCCAAAACACAGCTCAAGTGCATAATGACCTCCTCCCAGAAGTTTTGCAGATTGCAGAAGATTGTTCGAGCGAAAAAAGGATCGCTCAAACGAAGATCATCATACTCCCAGTAGTTTTGCAGACTTGCAAAAGTACTGAGAGAACCCAAAGACCGCTCGAGCGAGCATGAAGCAAAATATATATGAACTCCTTTGAAAAATGAATTATCAACCTGCTCACAACAAAACCAATTACTCCAAACAACCAAACTCAACAATAATAAAGACAAAAAGGAGTATAGACAACGATAAAAATTATCGGATCTCTGATCCAAGAACATGAAAGGGTCGGGTCTAACCCAAGCCGTTATAATCTTCCCCTTTTAAAAATTT
Organism: Camellia sinensis; assembly: GCF_055761805.1. NCBI lineage: Eukaryota > Viridiplantae > Streptophyta > Magnoliopsida > Ericales > Theaceae > Camellia > Camellia sinensis. The sequence goes on along the minus strand of NC_138969.1, from coordinate 139,337,900 downwards.
TTGTCCCCGATATTTAAATCAAAACAGTAATCACTGCAATCTAATCCCAATGACAATCCATACTAGTAACAATGATAAAACAATGTCATCCAACACAAAATATTACAATTTGAATCTCCAAAACATGTACAATGTTTACATATTACAACATGATGAAATTTTAATACAAAACTCAAACACCAACAAACAGGTCTGGATACTTATCATGAACTTTAGCCTCACGCTCCCAAGTCGTCTTCTCGACTCCATGGTATCATTACAACACCTTAACTAATGGAATAGTCCAGTCCCTCAAGACTTGATCTCATGTATTTAACACTCGAACTGCCCTTTCTTTATACGAGGTATCCGCATCTACCTCTAAATTGGTCCAATCCAGCACGTGTGAAGGATCAAGCTTGTACTTTCAAAGTATACATATATGAAACACATCATGAATCCTAGAAAATTAGGACAGCAAGGCCAAACAGTAAGTTACCTCCACAATTCATTCTAGAATCTCAAAGGGCTCAATAAACCTAGGAGACAACTTCCCACTATTCCCAAATCCCATCAAACCCCCCATCGGTGAGATCTTAAAAAACACGTAATTCCCCACCTCAAAAGGCAAAGGTCTCCTCATTCAGTCGACATAGCTCTTTTGATGACTCTAAGCCAAAACCAACCTCTTATGGATAAGTATAACCTTCTTCGTCGATTTTCAAACTAATTATGGACCAAACATAGGTGCATCATCCACCTCGGCCCAATACACAGAGGATCTACACAGTCGGCCATACAGGGCCTCAAAAGGTGAGATACCAATACTTGCCTGAAAACTATTATTATAAGCAAACTCCTCCACGGGCAAATGTCTCTCCTATGACCCCTTAAAATTGAGAATGCAAGCCTGAAGCATGTCCTGTAAAATCTGAATGGTGAGTTCAGACTACTCGTCAATCTAAGGATGTTAGGCATTGCTAAAAGTCAACTTAGTGGCTCTGCCAAAACAGAGACGTAAAATACAGATCCCTATTCGATACAATAGTCACCAAGACCCCGTAAAGACGTACTACATCTCTAACATACAGATTGGCAAGATAGTCTGCCCAGTCACTTGTGCACATAGGTATAAAGTTTGCAGATTTGGTTAACTGGTCAACTACTACCCACACAGCATCATTACCCCCATTGAGTTCTTGAAAGACCCACAACAAAATCCATTGTGACATGCTCCCAGTTCTACTCAGGTATAGGTAAGGTTTGTAACAAACTTGCTGGTTGCTGATGCTCTACCTTTACTTGTTAACAAGTAAGGCACCTCGAAACAAACAAGGCTATTTCTCTCTTCATCTCCCTCCACCAAAACTGGCGACTAAGTTCCTAATACATTTTCGTGCCTCCTGGGTGTACCATAAGGCGTGAATAGTGAAACTCTCAGAATACCTCCTCTCTAAAATACTCTGGCACAAATAGGCAGTCTAGATATCTCACACTTGAGTCTGAATGGACATTCAAGCCCTTCAATACCTTCCCATTGGATACTTTTCCTCAGATAGATTTTATTTCTTGGTCACTCTGTTGTGCCTCTATAACCCGATTAACTAAGGTAGGTTGTGCAACTCCGGTAAATAAAGTGGCCAACAAACTCGCTAAGGTGCAAGTCAAACTCGTTTATAACGCCTAACATTTCCCACTCCTAGATGACAATACTCACTACTTTGCTTACGGATTTCCTACTCAAAGCGTCGACCACTACGTTGGCCTTCCCCGAATGATAATGCAACTCAAAGTCGTAATCATCCATAAACTTCATCCATCTTCTCTGCCTCAAATTCAAGTCCTTCTGTGAGAATAGATAGTTCAAACTCTTGTGATAGAAAAACAACTCAAATATCTCCCTGTAAAGGTAATGCCTCCAGATTTTTAAGGCAAATATCACTACAGCTAGCTCTAAGTCGTGCATAGGATAGTTTCTCTCGTGTGTTTTCAATTGTTGTGAACCATAGGCTACAACTTTCCCCTCTTGGATCAATACATAGCCCAAACCTTCCTGAGATGCGTCACCATAGACTGAATAACCCAAACCTCTCTCCGAAATAATCAAAATTGGAGTAGTGTTGAGTTTAACCTTAAGGTCTTAGAATGACTTTTAGCAAGCTTCTAACCCCTTTCCTCGTCAAATGGTGAGGCCAACCTAGAAAAATCTTTCACAAAACATCGTTAGTACCCGACTAAGTTCAAGAAACTCTGGATCTCAAAGGTGTCCTTAGGTTGTTCCTAATTTTGCACTGTGTCTATCTTAGATGAATCTACAGTCACTCCTTCCTTGGACACCACATGGCCTAGGAACTTAACTTCCTTGAGCCAAAACTCACACTTCTTGAACTTAGCATACAAACGATGTGCTCTAAGTAACTCAAATATAACTTGTAAGTGTTCCTCGTATTCTTTCTCGGAGAGTAAGTAGACTAAGATGTCGTCGATGAAGTCAATCACAAATTGATCTAGGAACTCACGAATGACTCGATTTATCAAGTCCATAAATGAAGCTAGTGCATTAGTCAGCCCAAAAGGCATCACTAAGAACTCGTAGTGACCATACCGTGTGCAAAATGTCGTTTTCTAAATATCCTTCTCTCTCACCTTGAACTAGTGATACCTCGATCTTAGGTCAATCTTCGAAAAACAATGAGACCCCTTCAACTGGTCAAACAGATCGTCTATTCGCGGTAATGGGTACATGTTCTTAGCAGTTGCATGATTTAACTTTTGGTAATCGATGCACAGTTGTAATGTGCCATCTTTTTTTTTTTTTTTTTTTGCAAAGAGAGTCAGTGCTCCCCAAGGTGAGGTACTAAAGCGACTAAAGTCCTTATCTAATAAATCCTGACGCTACACATTCTACTCACATAACTCGATTGGTGCAAACCTATATGGTGCCATGGAAATCAAAGTCATGCCTGGCGCTAAGTCGATAGAGAACTCAATCTCTCTATGTGGTTATAACTTTGTGAGATCCTCCAGAAAGACATATGGATGATCTCGATCTACTCTCGGTAATTCACCCTTAACTATACTACCTTCATCAGCTACCAAGATGGAAAAAAGAAAACTCAACTCTCCTCAACCCTTAAGGTCACACAACGGAGGAATAAGACTATCGCCACGGCCACACATGAAGTAGAAGCACTCTCCTGATGGTGTACACACTAACACCCTCTTACGATAGCAATCTATCGAAGCTCGATAATAGGTCAACCAATCTATGCCCAGAATTACGTCGAAAGGATGCATATCAAGAATAATATAATCGAAAAAGAGCCAACAATCTACTACCTTAATCTCACAAGAGCAGTATACTCAACCCAATACCACTCTACCCCTAATAGGTGTCTCAACCAATAAAGAAGACTCCAACAGCTCAAACTTCAACCCCAATATAGATGCAAAAGAAGACGATATGAATGAATGAGATGCACCAATATCCATTAATACATTGGCAATAGAGTTTAACAACAAGAAGCTACCTTTCACAACAGAAGGTGCTAGCAACTGACCTGGTGTAGTAACAACATACACACGCCCTGAAGGCCTCTGATCCACTTGTTCACCTCTCGGAGCATAGGCCTGCTATACGAATTGAGTCGAAGTGGCTTCCTAATTAGCCCTCGAGGCCTATGCTGACTGTGTTAGTCGATGGCTTTGTGTCTGCCTCAAACCAGACGCACTAGATGTGCCACCAGACTAAGGACAAAACCTCCTCAAGTGCCCTATAAGCCCTAACCCTGAGAACGAGTCAAGAACAGTGTACACTGTTGACGTCCTCCTCTCTGTGGGCAAATTGAAGATTTGTGGCCCAATTGGCCACACTTGAAGCATATGAACCCACCATAGTTACCTCTCCCCGAGCTTGAACTCGGCACAAGAAATGTGGACCTCGACTGTGTAGCCTGGGACTATTGCGGTGGTTGTAGACACCTCATTTTTTACTGCCCTTAAGACTTGGGCGCCACCAATTGATCACTCGATGATGAAAGTTGTGCTATGCAAACGTTCGATTTTTTCAGCAAGAAGAGCTCTAAATCCCAACCTTACACCTCATTTTGGACCAAAACTATTTTGAACAAAACATTTTTTTAGACCTCAAAACCCTCTTTTTCAAAATATGTTTTTCTCAAAAGTTTCTATGATATTCTGAGGCTCGTATTTCGTCCAAAATTACACTTTTCGGTAAACCGAGTAAGGACAAAGTGGAAATAAATGGAAGAGAGGTGAACTCTTTGAAAAATATTTTTAAACCTCTTATTTATAGGTTTGGAGTAGAAGAAAATAGGAGAGGAGGGAAGAAAACTAGTTAGGGAGATATGGTTGTTTGAAGTTAGGCATCAATCTGATTAAGCCAAAACTGAGCAACCTTCACTAAAATAGGCATATCACTTTCCACACTTATAATTTAGATATGAGGCTGCCACCATTGGAAACTAGACTTTCGGGGATTTAATTTAGAATCAAGAATGACCTAAAACCCAGTTCGTATGAAGGAGATATGCCCATTTGAAGTTGGGCCTGGAAGCATGGCCGGCAAGTGACCAGCAGCCACCATTTGTGGGCAGCAAGCCACCATTTTTGGCCTGCCAGCCATCAGTGTAAAAACCAGATATTTTCTCCAGTTGTTTCCACAAAGCTCTAGTTGTCTTTTTTTAGATATTTTCGACCAAAGCTCATATATTTCTATATATAGAAGACTTTTCTTCTTGCTTTCAAGGTTAGAAAATATTTAGGAGTGAAAATATTTTGAAAAAATCCTCTCTCTCTACAATTCTCTCTCTCTTTTGTAACTTGCATAGCTTATGCCCAAACACTCTAAACCAAACCTAGAGAACTTCTTGCTGAGATGATTTGAGTTTGAACTTGAGCTCATGAAGCACTTGAGAGTGTGAAATTGGTGTTTTTTGACTGAAGGGTTCATTTTTGTTCAAAAGGTATACTTTCTCTTGCCTTTGTACCATCTTTACACCACTTCTTTTCTATCTTTCCTTGCTATTTTTAAGCTCTTCAAAAGCTATTTTTATGGGCTGAAGTTTGTGGTTTAAGGCTATTAAAGGTAGAGGGGTTAATCACAATTTTTTGAACCTTGTTATCTAAGCCTTTCTACTTGGGTTTCCCATCTCTTCATCAACTTTTTTTTTGAGATTTTTACCACTGATATTCAGAGATTTTCAAAGGCTAAAAAAAGTGTTCTTGAAGTCACAAAAATGGAGGGGTTAGCCACCCCTCCTTTGGGTTGTTTACTTGCTTAAATTGCTCCATGTTTTAGCTTATTATTTGCTACTTTTGTGTTCATTCCAGCACTTTTTTGTACTATTTTTGGGCTGTTTTTGGACTGTAAAAACTATGTATTTTTGGGCTGAAACTTGTGGTTTAAGGCCTTAAAGGGTGGAGGGGTGGTTCACCCTCCTTCCACCTTGTTGTTCTAGCCTTTACCCTTGTGTTTCCCACCTTTGCACTATCTTTTTTTGAGCTTGCAAATACTGAATTTCAGAGTTTTTTCAGTGGCTAAAATCATGTTTTGAAGTCCAAAATTAGAGAGGTTAGTCTCCCCTCCTTATATTTTGCTTATTAACCTAGTTTGTGCCATGTTTTAGCATGTTAATCTAGCATTTTTTTAGCCCAATTCCAACATGTTTTAGGACTTATTTTAGACTATTTTAGCATTATTTTGGGCTATTGTTTACATTTGAGCTTTATTTTGCACGCTTCTAGTGTAATAGTACTCATGAGCTTGATGTTTTAGGTCTTAGACATCACTCATTTGAGTTGATAGCACTTATTTTGGGCTTTTCATGCTTGATTTTAGCACTAATCATCTCTGCAACCTCTCTCCATTCTTGGCTCTTTATTTTGCTTTGAAAGTGGTTTCAAGTCACTTGCTTGCCCAAGTATGAAATTGAGGTTTCATACTTAATGATTTAATCCCTTAGGGGGTTCATTACCAACGGTATGATACTTCTTTCATACCCAAAGAAACTTGTGTTTTGAGCCCTCTTTTCATTAGAGGACTTAATCTCACCCTTTGGACTTAATTGGATTAAAGAATGGTTGGTAGATTAAAATGAGTAACTAAAACTTGGAACTAAAAGTGAGAAAGAGAATAATTTGGTTGTGTTCAATCAAACGTTAATTGAACACATAAAAGCTTGAACCATTTCATACTTGCTAGTGATGAAATGATTCAAGTCTCCAAGGTCAACTTCTTCCCTTGATCTTTCATGAAAGGGAGGAGGTTTGTGTCTTGTTTTGAATTTATTAAGATTGCACACTTAGTTACATAAGCCATCATGCAATGAAATTGCATCCATTGATGGTTTGTGAACCGAACTTGCTACTCCTTGAATTTGTTCATGAAAAAGGAGGGGTAGTTGTGCAGACAATCCTTGAAAATACCTTGTATATGCTCTGTTTGTCATATGTTGTAGTAAGATGAACCTAAGCATCAGTGGCCGGCGGGCCACTTTCCATGGCCGGCAGGTGGCCGATAGACCACCTCCATGGCCGACTGGTGGCCGGCAACCTTCATCTTTGGCCAGCTGGCCACTGATGCAAAACTCAGTAGAGTGTTGGTAAGGTGGAGCAAAGTTATTCTAGAAATGTTCAACTGTGCAAACAGAGGCATTCAGGAGTAAAATGGTGATCTTTTCTGGTGGAATCCGAGCATGCACATGCACATCCTTCATTTCTCGGGACGGAGTAGTTAGCTGCTTACTTTAACTACTTATTTTAATTACACTTGTGTTGTAATTATTTAATTAGTTAGTTAACTAGTTAGTTAATTCAAGTGTTGTAATAATTAGTTATGTAGTTTAGCTAGTTATTCATTTTGTTTTGTAATAGTTAGCTTAATTAGCTTTAGCTTAATTAGTTGCTAATTAGCTTAGTTTATTCATTCAGACTCTCCTTCGTGAGAGCATAAATGTTGTAATAATGTGTATGTCTTCCAACCCCACGTCTTTCTCCCTTTTATTTACCAGCTTATGATGATTAGATTAGGGATATCACATTTCAATTAGCATATCACATGTTTGCATCCATTCATTTGTTTTGCATACATTGAAGCTCGGTTCATCATTCTAACTGCACTGTCGTTTATTACCTCATTGAATACGTGTTTTAACGCATGCTATGAAATCGTTGCAAATAACATGTTAAGTAGCCGAGCCTAGTTAGTTACATTATCGCATGCATTGCATTAGCCATCTTGTATAGTTAGGAATCATGTATATTTTTCTCACTTTTTTTTTTGTTTTGTCTTAGCTTGGAATACTTGGTGAGTTTTAATGCTTTAACATACTTGCATGAGTGTGAGTGATTGCCACGACTAGCATGCTTGCCATGAGGCTAAGTGCTCAAGTGTTAAACTGTTTGAATGCCTATAGATGAAGGCTTGTTGCTTGAATTTGAATGATTCAATGAATATACGTTTAAGCCCACTTTGTCAAGTGGAAAATTCACAAACTTTAAGTCCACTTTGTTAAGAACAATTTTGCAAAACAAACATGACTTGAAATGTTCCAATTCTTGCAAATTTAGTCTATACTTGCTTGTGTGCGCATCACATCGTAATGCTAGCCTAATTATCGGAACAAGAGCATATAATGTTGATAAAATTCTTATCATGGTTAGTAGAGGCCGATCTTTGATCGGGCGAGCGGGGGTGCTCAAAATGTATTCATGACCTTCCCCTCTCGTACCCAAGTTCCCGAACCGAGACAACTTTGGTGATGATGGACACGTGGCCTTTGGCACGAGTCATGGGTTTCTTAGATTTCCCAAAAATATTTAGGTGGCGACTCTGTACCTGGCAAAGCAGTCCATTTTTGGCAATTTGATTCAAAATAGATTTTCTAAAAGATTTGTCGGATTTGGACCCTTTGGTGTTTATTAATTTTACATTGCACTTATGAGATTAGATTCATAACCGCGAGAGTCCGAACTATAGGGCTTATTTGGAACTTCTGAAAGGGGGCGTGAAAAACCCGAGCTACAGGGGTGGAACCCCTTTGCCATTTATTGTCCCTCGCATCACCCTGAACATCCTGACTCCTCCACCTAGACCCCCTCATCCGCTCTTCCTCAATCTGGATCACTATCTCTAGGTGGGCTGTCACCTCCACTAGACGACCATAATCACTAATCATAGACCCGACCACCTTCAAAAGGAGCCCGAACCTTTTCTCAAACTTGATGCAATGACATTCCTCCATCGCCACAAGTTTCGGTGCAAACCTCGAAGGACTAGTGAAAGTCACTTCAAACTCGGCCACTGGTGTGTTTAACTGTTTGAGCTTAAAAAATTGCTCTCCCAACTTCTCCCACGCTATGGGTGGCATAAACTTGTGCTGAAAGGTGTTAACAAAGCCTCCCAAGTCACCCCAATACATCCTCTCACATACTTCTACCATTGACCTGCATCGCTTTTTAGTTGAAAAGACGCCAAGGTCACCCTCAAACCGTTGTCCTTGATCCCAAGTATCTCGAACGTCTTTACCATCTACTCAAGACACTTGTCGGCCTTCAATGGCTCTTTCGGACTCTCAACAAACTCATCCAGTTTCAACAGGAAGAACTTTCTCTTCAGAAAGGATGGCCCTATCTCTGTAACATGGGCTTACACTTGATTCTTAGCCACGAGAATGTCTATGGATTTCTGCAATGCTCTTGCCATTTTGTGGACTAAGGTGTCTATGGCTTGCTAACCTACTGGCTTAGCTACATTGGCCTGGCCAACTCCCTTCTCCTATGTCAAAATTTCATTCAATAACGGCACCTCTTCTTGCCTAGGCTTGCCACACCTACTATCACCACGTCCACGTCCTAACATACTGATAAAGGTAACACAATAATTTATCATATTTATAAATGTGCCAAAGCTAAGTCACTTATGTCTTAATATAACAGACAACAAATAATTCATTCCACATAAGTACCGAGTCACATAGTCACAAACAAATCTCCTTGCTAAATAATAATCATTTTGCGACATTACCAGAGTTCAAGTTCGGATTAGTAGTGATCAAGTGCTCTTATAGGACTTCTACAAACACGTAGACCCAATCAATATCTTAGAAACCAAATCCCATAGTCATCTAATCACATAAATATGTTATCACATAGCATGACAAATCTACTTGTAATATTATCTAGGGAGATAAACCCATTTTGGTAAAAATCACATCCCACGATCTAAAGTATTCAAACGAGGTAGTTTTGATACCAAGTTGTAATGCCCCAAAATAATAACAACAACCCACCTCATGATATTTAATAGAAAAGTAGAAACTTGCATAACATTAACCTTTCATTGATATTCTTTTCCCATACAAAAGATGACATATGCATGTATAAATTCATAAATTCTAGATCTTGAATCTATAGCATATGACATGTATGAATATACTAGAACAAAAGGGAGTATAGAAAAGTTTATGCCCTAATAGCTACATATTTCTAAGACGATACTTGGTTATAGAAAAAATGGATCAACTCCCAAAACAATTAAAATCCCAAGGTTTGTACAAAAATAATTATAATAAAAGAAACAAAAATGAGCCTTCAGCTCCACAATGCTCCCAAGCTACATCCTTGGTGAAGGCATATCATCAGCACCTGAAAGTTGGTTTTCATAGGTGAGTTAAAGCCCAATAAAGATACTTGAATACAACATATGAAGCTTAACAAAGTTATATGGTGAATGCACATGCATGCTCGTTTACCAAACCATTATAATTTCTCTTTCAAAATAATCAAATTCCTTAGTTATATATGTAAAAATTCATAAAACAATACTTTTTAAATCAGAAAATAGGGCAGTGGATACAAAGTACTAGGAATCTCTAGGCATGTATCTACTACTAGACTATACAAGCACTACCAAAGCTATTTTATTGGTACTAACCAGAAGGATCGACACCTAATTGAGTAGGTGTTGTAACTTTGTTTTTTGCTGGTTAAGTCATTTGAGTCTTGTTTTGCATAGTTGTAATGTAAGTCCTTTCACTAGCTTGGTCTTTTAGGCTACTAGACACCATTGGTTTGAGTTGATTGCATGTTTTAGTGCTTTTTCTCACCGAATTTCAACACTTATAATCTCTGCAATCTCCCTCATTTCTTCACTTTTTCATTTGCTTTGAGGGTTGTTTCAACCTTAGGGTTGTTTAAGCTTGAGATTGAGGCTCATGCTTAATGGTTTAATCCTCCTTTGAGGGTTCATTACCAACGGCATGAAGCTTCTTTCATGCCTTAAACTATCCCTTGGTTGACACTTCTTTCATCTTAGAAGACACTCACCAATGGACAAATTGATTAATGAATGATTTGGTAACTAAAATGTGTAAACAAAATTGGTAAGTAAAAGTGGCAAGATAAGCATCTCTTTGTGTTGCACTGCATATGTTCGAATCGGATGTTAATTTGAACACAAGGAAAATGGGACATTTCATAATCAAAAGTGATGAAATTGAGTATGAAACATTTCATTGATGAAATTGAGCATGAAATGTCTCATTTTCTTTGTGTTCAAATTAACGTATGATTCGAACACATGCAATGCAACACAAAGAGATGCTTATCTTGCCACTTTTACTTGCCAATTTTGTTTACACATTTTAGTTACCAAATCATTCATTAATCAATTTGTCCATTGGTGAGTGTCTTCTAAGATGAAAGAAGTGTCAACCAAGGGATATTTTAAGGCATGAGAGAAGGTTCATGCCGTTGGTAATGAACCCTCAAACGAGGATTAAACCATTAAGCATGAGCCTCAATCTCAAACTTAAACAACCCAAAGGTTGAAACAACCCTCAAAGCAAATGAAAAAGTGAAAAAATGAGGGAGATTGCAGAGATTATAAGTGATGAAATTAGATGAGAAAAAGCACTAAAACATGCAATCAACTCAAACCAATGGTGTCTAATGGCCTAAAAGACCAAGCTAGTGAAAGGACTTACACTACAACTATGCAAAACAAAACTCAAATGACTTAACCAGTCAAAAACAGAGTTATAACAATCCAAAAAAGAGCCTAAATCATGCTGGAATTAAGCTACAAATTACTAGAAAAATAGGCTAACACAAAGAGCTATCTAGGCTAGTGAACAAGACATAAGGAGAGGAGGCTAACCCCTCCTATTTTGAACTTCAAAACATGATTTTTATCACTGAAATTACTCTGAAATTCAGTGTTTAAAAGCTTGGAAAAAGTTGATGAAAGAATGGGAAACACAAGTGGAAAGGCTTAGAGAGTAAGGTTCAAAGAAGGGTGATACCCTTCTACCTTTAATAGCCTTAAACCACAAGTTTCAGCCCACAAAAACAGGTTTTGAAGAGCTTAAAAACAGCAAGAAAAGATGGAAAACAAAAGGTGTAAAGATGGTACAAAGGCAAGAGAAAGTATACCTCTTGGAGATGAGTGAACCCTTAAGCCATAAACTACCAATTTCCACACTCTCAAGTGCTTCAAGAGCTCAAATCCAAGCTCAAATCACCTCAGCAAGAAGGTCTCTAGGTTTGGTTTGGTGTGTTTGGGCATAGGCTATGCAAGTTGCAAAAGAGAGAGAGAATTGTGGAGAGAGGATTTTTCCAAAAATATTTCACTCCTAAATGTTTTTAACCTTGAAAGCAACAAGAGAGGCCTTCTATATATAGAAAATATAGTCCATCAGTCGAAAATATCAAGCCATGGATAGCTAGAGATTTTGGGGGACAGCTGGTACAAAATATCTAGTTTTTTCACCACTGGCCGACAAGCCAGAAGTGTGGCCAGTCGGCCATTAATGGTGGCCGGTCGGCTATCAAAAATCTATTTCCAGACTCAACTTTAAATGGGCATATTTCCTTCATCCAGACTCCTTTGGAGGTCATTCTTGAGTCTAAATTAAAGTCCCTGAAGTCTTGTTTCCAATGGTAGTAGCCTCACATCTAAATTATAAGTGTACTAAGAGATATGCCTATTTTAGTGAAGGTTGCTCAGTTTTGGCTTAACCGAATTGGTGCCTAACTTCAACCAGCCATATCTCCCTCATCCGGACTCGGCTTTAGGAGATTCGTGAGTGTAAAATGAAGCCCCGAAAGTCCACTTTCCAATGGTGGTGTTTTCATAGCTTAAGTCTAAGTGTACAAAAGGATAGACCTGATTTAGTGAAGGCTGCCCGGTTCTCTCTTAACGGTTTATGCCCAACTTCTTCCCTAACTAGGTTTCTTCCCTCTCATCTTATTTTCTTGTACTCCAAACCCATAAATAAGATTTTTCAAAGAGTTCACCTCCCTTTCATTTATTTCCACTTTGTCCTTACTTGGTTTACCGAAAAGCACAATTTTTAATGAAAAGTGAGCTTCGGAACATCGTAGAAACATTTTCAAAAATATTTTGAAAGAGAGGGTTTTAAGGTCCAAAATCATTTTGGTCAAAATAGTTTTGGTCCAAAATGTGGTGTAAGGTTGGGATTTAAGGCTCTTCTTGTTGAAGAAATCGAACGTTTGTACAGCATAACTTTCATCATCGAGTGATCAATCAATGGCACCCAAGTCTTAAGGGCGGTCAAAAATGGGGTGTCTACAGTTGTCCCTCTTTGAGAGAGCTCGAAGTCATGAAATGACGTGAGCGAATGTCAAGCCCGAAGACGACCCATTTTGACAAGGCCGTAAGACTTGAGCAAACAAACAAAATAGAGATGCAATTGGTTAAACCCGAAAGTTGCCTACGTATCCCTTTGTAAGGAATCAAACCAGTGTAGTTCAGGAACAGAATGCAAAATGATACACAATTGTAATGAAATCATGAAAATGATATACAATGTGACAAAATCATCAAACCACAAGCAATGCAAAACACACAAATATCATAAAGGATTGGCGATGCAAGTCAAACTACGTTTTATATAGAAAAGGTATCGGAGCACTCTAACCATAGTTCTTGCGAAATAGGCGCATGCACATGTAGAACTATGTTTTTCGTAGAAAGAGAAAGAGTACAAGTAATTGGATGGTATGATATAAGTGAGAAATGATCTGCTGGGGAAAGATAATGATCCTAAATGCTTAATGCAACAAGACAAAATACGATGCAATAGATGCAGTGAATAAGGCGTAAGCCGAACCATATTTTACCTAGAAAATGTATGGACACAAAACAAACCACGTCTAACACAGAAAAGGTGCCGAAACCCTCATACCACAATTCTTGCAGAATAGGCGCGTATACGTCCAGAGCTATGTTTTAACGTGAAAAGGTATGGGCACATACCAAACCAAGCTTAACATGGAAAGGATGCAAACAATAAAATGGTATGATGCAATAGATGTATGCAATAAATTCTATATGCAATAGAAGTGATAGATGTGATGCAATAGATAATAAATGCGATGTAGCAGCTAGGAAGTGAAAGTACCTTACAGAGGCAATTGGTGATGACTCACCTTATGCTGTTAGGGATCTTCTGCTTTTTTGTTGGTTGAACCATAGGTACTACTTGTCTCCCTGGCTATGTTCGCAACTTTTTCCATTCTCTAACAGGGTGACAGACTAGGTTGGGTCAGTATCCAAAATTGAGGCGTATACAAGCTACCTCAACCTATAGGGCTGCCATACAGATTTCAAGCCAAGGATACACCCCTAGGTATTTAAACCAGACTTTAGTCTCAGAAATTCCAAACCTTTGCGTTCTAGGCCTTGGCCATTCGAACTCTAGTTTCCACCGTCTCAGTTGATCTCCTAGGAACTCATCACAAATGCAGGCAGGTGGCTATACCAGACCACTAGAAGTCATTCGGGCACGACAAACACCAAAAGGATTGCAACTCTAGAGGATTTAAGGTCTCCTAGACTAGGGAGTGCACAAGACAGTGTGAATAAGGCTCACGAGATACTGTGATAAGCAAGATAGCGCGATTGAATTGCAATGCACAAGATAGTGCAAGTGAGGGTGAATAAATGCAAAAAATAGTGCTATACAAAATGCAATGCACAAAATAGTGCGACGCAATGCACAAGATAGTGCGATGAAATAAAATGCACAAGATAGTGTGATGCAAGGCACAAGATAGTTGCCAAAAGTTTTTGTCATGATTCTTCCGTGGGTAACAAAAACGAAAGTTAGTCGCAATCTTCACACGCCTGAATTCCACAAGAAGCAAACTGCTACTGGAGAAATATCTAAAAACAAAAAATAAAAATAATTAATGACAATATATTTATGTGTTAATATTTTAATTACAAAAAAAAATAAAAAATTAACTACTATATAATTACAAAGATAATTAAGTACATAATTTTGGCTAGACAGAAATCCGGCTTTAACTCCCAAATCGGGAACCCGATTCGAGCCCGTCTTCTACCACAAGTCTCTCGTGCCTAGGCGGTCGTGTGTGCCAAGTTTCACGCTAATCCGACCCCGTTTGGTGATTTTGGGGCGTCAACACCTCGAATTCAAGTTTCTTAAGGAACTAGTTTGCATAGAGTGAAATCCGACTCTAACTCCCAAACCGGGAACCCGATTAGAGTCTCGTCTTCTCCCACAAGTTTCTCGTGTCTAGGCGGTTGTGTGTGCCAAGTTTCGTGCCAAACAGACGCCATTTGGTGATTTTGGGGCATCAACACCTCGAATTCAAGTTTATTAAGGAACTAGTTTGTCTAGAGTGAAATCCGACTCTAACTCCCAAACCGGGAACCCAATTGGAATCCCGTCTTCTCCCATAAGTCTCTCGTGCCTATGTGGTCGTGTGTGCCAAGTTTCGTGCCAAACCGATGTCGTTTGGTGATTTTGGGGCGTCAACACCTCGAATTCAAGTTTCTTAAAGAACTAGTTTGCATAGAGTGAAATATGGCTCTAACTCCCAAACCGGGAACCCGATTGGAGTCCCGTCTTCTCCCACAAGTCTCTCGTGCCTAGGTGGTCATGCGTGCCAAGTTTCATTCCAAACCGACGTCGTTTGGCGATTTTGGGGCGTCAACACCTCGAATTCAAATTTCTTAAGGAACTAGTTTACCTAGACCAACATTTAGCTCTAACTCCCAAACCAGGAACCCGATTGGAGTCCCGTCTTCTCCCATAAGTCTCTCGTGCCTAGCCTCTATCCTTTTAGGCTATGTACATTTAATTTATGGTTATTCTTAGCTTAGAATACAAAGATACATTTTATACATGATCTTGTGGTGGCAGTGTATATAGATTCTCATCTCTTATAGATTCCCTAAATGTCCGGTGGCCACTCGATGCATCAGGAACCTATGATAGTCAATACATAATGTGTTAATCATATTTGAATTTTATTATATATATGTACATATATGTTGTGTGAAAATTTAACTATCAAACAATTTAATTTATATCGAATATGTCTGTTGGGATCCACACACGCCCCTTGTGACACAAAGGCCATCATCTCAGCTCTCATCTGCTGTAAATGTGTAGAGAACGCATCTTCTCCCTCAGCTCCTCCCTCAACTCATCCCTTAGCTCCGCACGAACCTGCTGGGTGATCTGAACAATAGTCGATGGCTAAGGTGTTGATTGTGATGGCCCAGCACCATCTTTATACACCGCTCTCCGAGGCACAGTTCTCCCGTATGTACAAAAATATCCATGTTCGTCATGACCTATCAACTCAAGGAAAATGGCATTCCTAACCTCCAAAGTCCGACAATCCTCAGGTAGCATGGAGAGTTGACGATTAAACTCATCCTGTATTGAATAAGACATACAAGTATATGCCAAATTAAGATGGTTGACACACAAAAAATAAAAAATAAACTTTAAATACAATCAAAGGTGTTTGGAAACTACCAAGGTCTAGATAACCTCAAGATCATCTGCTCTACGTGTCATAAGCCAAACATTCATCTTATCAGTAGACTCACCCTTATTGGTCATCTAGATTTTTTTAGAAATATGAAAATTAGAATCCAAATAATTTGCAAATATACAATGTTTATTTATATACAAAAATAAAACAATAAAATATAAACCTCATGCCGTATCTGAGCGAAAGTAGTACGCCCTGTGGTATGAGCTATGCCATGAGCTCGCCAATTTTTAGTGTTCCTAGTTGCAATTTTCTATAACAGGTTTAACAAATGTAAGTATATAAATATGATTTGTATGTTTACATATCATACATATAACTTATTTGTATACCTCAGCATCGGAAGTACGCCAATAATCCACAAGTTCTTCCCACTGGCTTGGCACTATGTGCAAAGGAACATCATCCTTTAGATTAGGATTAGAACTTCTAGGCTTGAAATACTTAGTCTTAATCTTATTCTTGCGATCCTTCCATATGCTGTTGCAGGTTTTCATGCATATTGGCTTGTACTCCTCTGGACATATATTCAAATTGTCTTATAAAACACAATTTCAAAGTTTAAATAATAATAACACAATTTTGGAATTTGATTTTTTGGACAAAAATATACTTTTACCTCCACATCCTTCCAGATAGCATCAAGAATATCATCAGGCACAGTGTTCCAGTCAAGAAAAGTAAGAGGAACAATGTTACCATTCCGCACAATAATGCCAAGTTGAGTAGTTAACTTAGGCACATTATCCCCTATTGGACAGTAATTTTCATCAAATTATATGTCCAACTTTGTACCAGTACCCCACTCCCTAATGCCCTTGGCACATCCTCTACCACGCCTAGTCGAGGTTGATGAAGAACTAACATGACCTACGAGATACAATAAGAACAAACAATATACAATGATAATAAACAAATGCAAATTTAAATACTGTCAATACAAGTCGAATTCTTATACCTGAGGTGGGCTGTGAAGAAGTCGAAGGGTCTAGAAAATATAATGAGAATAAACAAGTTATATATAATGAGAATAAATAAATGTATATTTGAATAATTTTCATACAAATCAAAGAAAATTTATATACCTGCGGATGGCTCATAAGATGATGACTTTAGTCGGGATGATAGCTGCTATGGTGCCACTGATGGTGGATACACCGATGGTAGGCGTGGAGGCTAAGTAGATGATAGCTGCTGTGGTGCCACTGATGGTGGTCGATGCGGTGGCACTAATGGCCCCTCTAATGGTGCTCGTTGTGATGCCTCCTCAAATGGTGGTGCCACTAATGGTGGTCGCTGCGGTGGCTGGTCAGATAGTGGTGGCACTAATGGCCCCTCTGATGGTGGTCAATGTGATGCCTCCTCTGATGGTGGTGCCATTGATGTCCTCTTACGTACCACATCGAACATCATGCGTAGAGGATGATCAAGCTTTCTCTTCCTTGTGATAATAATCTGCAAGTGCCGTGACATTATTGACATTAGAAACGTAGAGAATGGTTTTGAATAAACTATAACATGATATTAATTGAACTAATACAATTACAAAAACAAAGTAAATTAAGAAACTGAACATTAACTACAACCTTGGCCTTACTTCAATTATTGATGTTTATTAAATATCAGTCTATTGCCACATCAAGTGTTTCTCCTTCTGCGACTTCCCTCACCAAACCGACTTCTTTATCACGGAGCATTATGTTTTCTTCTAATTGTTGGCTCATATATGGCTCGATTTCTGGATCAATCGAATTCATATCAAATAAACCTCTTTGAGACATCTTCACCACTGCTTGCCAGTCTGGTTCTAACGGGTCTGCAACATACCAAACTTGCTTTACTTGGGATGCCAAGATGAAAGGTTCATTGGTAATTCGATCATCTCGGTACAACAAATGATTGAAGTTGACCAACGTGAAATTGAAGACATCTTGTATCTTCCCGTGAATGTTGTCAATCCAATCACACTTAAACAACACATGCTTCTTCTCATTGGAATATCAAATCTCAACAATATCTATTAATTGTCCATAATAGTACACAGACCCCACACGATGATTCTTGTCTTTCCGACAAGCATAACTTATGATATCTGCCTTCAAAGCTTCACCACAATTTTTTGTGGATCGACGGTCATCCATGGCCTTTACTCGATACCAAAACCCATTCATTGTATACCCGTTGAACCTCCTTGCCAGGCTATGAGGACCATTTGCCAATATAATAATCTCTTCAAAAAAATGTGACATCACTAGTCCTTCACAAAGTTTGAACCAATTTTTTAAAAAAAAAAAAAAATTGTAAAATTTAAAATGTAGTTCGACTTAGGTAAATAGAATCTGTAGATTTAAATACATACATGTTCCTTGAACCAAATGTGAAAAGTTTCAAAATGTTCATGCCGAAACTGATGATCGTCAACACGAGGCATTTTGACCTTAAGTACTTCAAGGTGTTTGCTGTGTAGATTGAAAATTTATCCAAAAAAAAAAATTTGGTTCAAAATTCAATGAAACACAATAATATATTGAGTGAGTGACATAACTTACTTTATGAATGGTTGAACCGCGCTTGTATTGAATAAGACATACCGATGAGCTTGTACCCAAGAAGTATTATCAAGATAAAAGCTTGTGCTTTCACCAACAACACGACGCAGATTATCATCACCACTGTAGCTCCTCACGAGTCGATTAGATTTGGTTTCCACATCATTGAGATAGTGTGCACAAAAATTCATGCATTCTTCCATAAGATATCCTTTAGCAATTGAACCTTCTGGATGAGCTCTAGTACGCACAGATTGCTTCAAAGTAAGAAGATACCTCTCAATTGGATACATCCATCGAAACTGAATCGCTCCACCCAATAATGCTTCGTCAGCTATATGTATAGGCAAGTGCTCCATTATATTAAAAAAATTCAGAGTAAATATTTTCTCTAGATGACAAAGTGTTACGGCAATACGATCTTGAATATATTGCAAATCCGTCACACGATTCACTTTGGAACACAATTATCTAAAGAAATTGCTCAATTCAATCAAAGGTTCAATTACATTCTTCGGTAACACTCTTCGAATAGCCAATGGAATTAGTTGTTGCATCAGAATATGACTATCGTGGCTCTTAAGACCCCCATACTTCGATCATGTAAGCGCACGCGACGCGATATATTGGATGAATGCCCGTTGGGAACTCTAACTTCCTTCAATACTTTCAAGAACAAACCTTTCTCATCCTTGGTCATCATGAATTGTACTGGTGGTAAATAAGCTTTATTCGACCCTCTTAACTGCAAATGTAGAGGTTTTCTAATATTCATATCTTGTAAATCACGCCGAGCATTAACACCATCCTTCGATTTTCTTGCAACCCCTAATATTGTCCACAACACATTGTCACAAACATTCTTCTCTATATGCATCACATCGAGGTTGTGTCTTATTAGATTGTGCTCCCAATATGGCAGGTCATAAAAGATACTCTTTTTCTTCCAGCTATGGGTGCGATGTCCAACTTTCTCCTTCTCTACTTGTCTCTTATGTCTCTCCTTAAGGTAATCCCTCTTGTATTGGGTAAAAATACCCTCAAATTCTAATTGTAGCAACATCTCAGTTCCAGACAACAATTTAGGTTTAAGTCTGACTTCCCGCATACCATCAAATGATACTATTTATGGCCACTAGGTAAAAATCTGCAATGACCCAAGTATGATTGTTTCCTACTATGCTTCAACCAACATGATGTAGTTTCCTTATTGCAACAAAGACATGCATATTTGCCTTTAGTGCTCTATCCCGACAAGTTTGCATATGTAGGAAAATCACTTATTGTCCACAGTAAAGCTGCATACATTTGAAACATTTGATTTGTTGTTGCATCAAATGTAGAGACATCGTCATTCCATAGTTCTTTCAACTCCTCAATCAACGGTTGCATATACACATCAATCTTGTCACCAGGTCCTTTCGGGCCGTCAATAAGCATGGATAAAATTAGAAATGGTTGCTTCATGCACATCTATGGAGGCAAGTTGTATGGAATGAGCACAACAGGCCAAGTGCTATGAACTATGTTCATCGTCTTGAATGGGTTAAAACCATCAGATACTAAGCCAAGCCTTACACTTCGACAATCATTACTAAAGTCAATATTCCGACGGTCAAAATATTTCCATGCAAGGGAGTCAGCAGGATGCCTAAAGACACCGTCATCAGTTCATTCCTCTGCATGCCATCTCATTAACTTGGCCGTCTTGGGTGATATAAACAACCTCTGTAACCTTGGCTTTAAAGGAAAATACCTCATCTGTTTTGCAGCTATTCGTTTGTCACCTTTGTTAGGACCATTTGAACCACCATCACCATTTGATTTCCATCTACAACTGTTGCATATGACACATTTATTAAGATTGGCATCCTCATTTCGAAACAACATGCAACTGTTGGGACATGCATCTCACGTCTCATACGTGAAGCCCAAATCTGTTGTGACCTGTTGAGCTTTATAATATGAGTTCGGGAGTTTTACACCAAATGGGAACGCCTCATTTAATAACTCAAGCAACATGTTAACAGACTTGTCTGTCCACTGATTAAGCACCTTCAAATATAGAAGTCAAACAATGAATGACAAAGATATGAACTTCTGACAACCCGAATACAATTCACTTTGTGCATCTTGAAGAAGTTTGAAATACTTTGCAGTCTTTGCATTTGGACCGAGCTGGGGTTCAGATGCATGGGGATCAAGCCCTTGTGGTTCATTACCCTCAACACTTGTACCGGCATGTGAATTTCCCATAGCCCCTTGTATCATTCCAATCATATCATCCCCAATGTCTAAATTAGCCAATGTTTCATTCTCTCGATTACCATGCAGAGATACGTAAAATTCCCCATGATTAATCCAATGTTTGTACTTTTTAAAAAAACCGTTCAAAATCAGATGCTCCTGTACACCCACTCGCACAAGATGGTATCGATTCTCACACTTCCTACACGGACAACTGATCATCGAGCCTTCAACCCTATTCGTGTAGGCAAACACAAGGAACTAATCAATCCCATTAATGTATTCCCTTGACATCCTATTTGGCAAATCAATCCAACTCTTATCCATCATCTGTACTTCCCTCAAATGCACACTTCACTTCTTTTGTAATCTTCTCAACAACATACATAAATATATTTAAATGCCAGTCATTTTCCACATGCATATGTGTTTCCCACCATTAATTTGCTTCAGGCAAACTTACTGGGAGATATACATCTCACATGCAAAACAGATATGCCCTAGAAAAAGAATATAATTACAACAAATGTAAGGGTCATACTGATATAGGATTATGAGGGAGGCAGGTAGAGAAAGAATGGCAAAATTAGTCATAATTAGTCATATAGTCAATCTTTCACCGCAGCTATAATAAAAATCCTCACCGTACAAAGTTGGCAAAATTAATGATCTTAGATCACCTACTAGTCTAACACATTTTATTCTTGCAACCCAATAAAAAACAAGTCAGATTGTCCACTTTTTCTTCTTCTTCTTCTTTTTAATAGTTTTGAAATCTTTGTCAAACTATCAAGAATTTCTTCTACCAATATCTATTCATAATTCATAAAACTATATTCTTTCTTTCAATCAAATTCAACCAAACTATCAAGAATTTCTTCTACCAATATCTATTCGTAATTTTTGTTTGATAAGTTATAGTTTATGTTTTTTCTTATTTATTTAAAAGATTTGTTCTAAATATTTGATTCAATTTTTGTTTATAACTTATCAAACAAAAATTACATAAATTAGACAAACTAATTATTAAGAAACTAAGGAAGATATATTTTTAATTATTTCTTTTGATCATCAATTTCAACTGGTAAAAACCACACAAAATAGGCCAATAGAATTGCTCAAAAGAAAGGTATATTTTTAATTTTTTCTTTTGATCATCAATTTCAACTGATAAAAACTACACAAAATAGGCCCATAGAATTACTCAAAAGAAAAACATTACAAACAAGAGAAGACTAGAATGAGATTAATGGAAAAATCAAGTCAACCATAACTAATACTTAAAAAATAAAGGGGTCGTTACGTTATGTACAAATGTGTGATGTATAAAAACCAACTTCTTCTCTGTACCTACTCTTTTCCCAACAAGAAACAACCCATCATACAAACCCCCACAACCACCAACACCTTTTACTTTTCCCTTGTTTCCCTCTCCTAATTCAAATTCATCCCCTTAACACAATTTGAAATGGTGGGGATGGAGTGGCCCCCCACAACTCCCATCTAATAATGTGTCTACGCTATTCAACTAACCAAACCCCAACAATACCAAGCTACTATCACCAAACACCTCCTAACAAATTTTCTTGATATGTACACAATTACCAAACTCTAAAGCAAAGTATATGCCACACGGGTGGAAACATATCCCCCCCAAATAAATTGTTGCCTATGAGAAGGTATCTGGTGTTACGAAAACATCACGAACCCACATGATATTCTTTCAAGAATATGATTTAATCAATCCCAAATTGTATAGATTCATTCTCATGGACCATCCAAACAAAGACATGTTTTTGTAACTACGTAAGAAGTCAAAACCAACATGAATCATCATGTACCACGAACAGAATCAGTGTGTTAACATATGTCACTAGTTATCAGCATACAGCGGAAGAAAGATTTATATATATATATATATCAGTGTGTGTGTATGAGAGAGAGAGAACATACTAACTGAGCTCATGTGAGAGAGAGAGATCGTAATACGCCGTTGCCGCACCACCGCTAATCGCCGTCGCTCGTCGAGAGAGAGATCGTCGGTGAACACTCACCGTCGTCGCCGTCGTTGCTGTGATCGTCGATGAACTTGAACACTGCTAGCCGTCGCCGTCGTCGCTCGTTGAGAGAGAAAGAGAGATCGTCGTCGCTTTGGGAACTCGAACTCATCTCTGTGATTGTGATACATGAACTCGATTTTGGGAATTTAGGGATTTTGGGAATTTTGGGATTTTTGGGGAGAATGGTGTTAAGGATTTTTTGGGTTTTGAGGGAGAATGGTGTTAGGGACTTTGGGGATTTTGATCGAGCACCATTTCGGTTGAAGGAGGGAGATGAAATTTTTCAGTACTATTTCGACGGTATAGAAAAACCGTCACAAATGATCAAATCCATTTATTAAAACGACACCGTTTTAATGAGGGTTTTTTTCCGACAGAGAATTCCTGTCACAAATGTCCATTATTTGAGACGGTAAATTTCACCCGTCTAAAAAAAAATATTTTTGCGACGATACACAGTGCGTCACGAATACTTCCGTACTTAAGAGACTTTTTGTTGTGTGCTTATTAGCGTCGGGGAAACTACCATTGCAGAAAATATTTATTTGAGACGGCTTCATATGCCGTCGCAAAAGATCACTTTTTTGCGATGGTATACACACCGTCACAAAAAGTTTCGTGTTTTATACCCACTTTTCTTTTAGTGAATCAAGCAATTTCATTGCATGATGGCTTGTAAAACCAATTGTGTAAGTTTGATAAAGGCAAAAATGAGACCAAAATGACCATCACCCTATCATGCATGATCAAGGGCAATGGAGACCTAGGAAAGTGGCACATTTCATCATTTTTGAGTGTGAAATGTCCATTTTCCTTGTGTTCAAATTAACGTCCGATTCAAACACATGCAATGCAACACAATGAGATGCTTATCTTGCCATTTTTACTTGCCAATTTTGTTTACACATTTTAGTTACCAAATCATTCATTAATCAATTTGTCCATTGGTGAGTGTCTTCTAAGATGAAAGAAGTGTCAACCAAGGGATAGTTTAAGGCATGAGAGAAGCTTCATGCCGTTGGTAATGAACCCTCAAAGGAGGATTAAACCATTAAGCATGAGCCTCAATCTCAAGTTTAAACAACCCTAAGGTTGAAACAACCCTCAAAGCAAATGAAAAAGTGAAGAAATGAGGGAGATTACAGGGATTATAAGTGCTGAAATTAGGTGAGAAAAAGCATTAAAACATGCAATCAACTCAAACCAATAGTATCTAGTGGCCTAAAAGACCAAGCTAGTGAAAGGACTTACACTACAACTATGCAAAACAAGACTCAAATGACTTAACTAGCCAAAAATAGAGTTACAACAGTCCAAAAAAGAGCCTAAATCATGCTGGAATTAAGCTACAAATTGCTAGAAAAATAGGCTAACACATAGAGCTATCTAGGCTAGCAAACAAGACATAAGGAGAGGAGGCTAACCCCTCCTATTTTGAACTTCAAAACATGATTTTTACCATTGAAATTACTCTGAAATCCAGTGTTTAAAATCTTGGAAAAAGCTGATGAAAGAATGGGAAACACAAGTGGAAAGGCTTAGAGAGTAAGGTTCAAAGAAGGGTGATACCCTTCTACCTTTAATAGCCTTAAACCACAAGTTTCAGCCCACAAAAACAGGTTTTGAAGAGCTTAAAAACAGCAAGAAAAGATGGAAAACAAAAGGTGTAAAGATGGTACAAAGGCAAGAGAAAGTATACCTCTTGGAGAGGAGTGAACCCTTAAGCCATAAACCACCAATTTCCACATTCTCAAGTGCTTCAAGAGCTCAAATCCAAGCTCAAATCACCTTATCAAGAAGCTCTCTAGGTTTGGTTTGGTGTGTTTGGGCATAGGCTATGCAAGTTGCAAAAGAAAGAGAGAATAGTTGAGAGAGAGGATTGTAGAGAGAGAGGATTTTTCCAAAAATATTTCATTCCTAAATGTTTTCTAACCTTGAAAGTAAGAAGAGAGGCCTTCTATATATAGAAAATACAGTCCCTTAGTCGAAAATATCAAGCCATGGATAGTTGGAGCTTTTGGGGGACAGCTGGCACAAAATATCTAGCTTTTTCACCATTGGCCGACAAGCCAGAAGTGTGGCCGGTCGGCCATCAAAAATCTGCTTCTAGGCCCAACTTCAAATGGGCATAACTTCTTCATCCAGACTCCTTTGCATGTCATTCTTGCGTCTAAATTGAAGCTCCTGAAGTCTACTTCCCAAAGGTGGCAGCCTCACATATAAATTCTAAGTGTGTTAAGATATATGTCTATTTTAGTGAAGGTTGCTCAGTTTTGGCTTAGCCAGATTGATGCCTAACTTCAACCAGCCATATCTCCCTCATCCGGACTCGACTTTAGGAGATTCTTGAGTGTAAAATGAAGCCCCGGAAGTCCACTTTCCAATGGTGGTGGCCTCAAAACTTAATTCCAAGTGTATTAAAGGATAGACCTAATTTAGTGAAGGCTGCCCGGTTCTCTCTTGACGGTTTATGCCCAACTTCTTCCCCAACTAGGTTTCTTCCCTCTCCTCTTATTTTCTTGAACTCCAAACCTCTAAATAAGATGTTTAAAATATTTTTCAAAGATTTCACCTCTCTTTCATTTATTTTCACTTTGTCCTTACTCGGTTTACCGAAAAGCACAATTTTTAACGAAATGTGAAATTCGGAACATCGTAGAAACATTTTCAAAAATATTTTGAAAGATAGGGTTTAAAGTCCAAAATCATTTTGGTCAAAATAGTTTTGGTCCAAAATGGGGTGTAAGGTTGGATTTAGAGCTCTTCTTACTGAAGAAATTGAACATTTCTACAACATAATTTTCATCATCGAGTGATCAATCAGTGGCACCCAAGTCTTAAGGGCGGTCAAAAGTGGTGTCTACAGTGGGTTTCTAGACTTTCATCAAAGACACACAGCCCAACATGATAAAACCACAACCATGCCCCTAACTAGATCCACCAAGGTATTCACCTAGTTTTCTCAAAACGATACATTTTCAATGATTAAGTATGAAACAATGCTCAATGCACGATGTATGAGTAGTTGGTTTCAATTAACCTAATTCTCATACAATTTCTACAACAACTAAAGCTATCATTCACCAATCGCCCAAAACAGATATCTCTATACAACAAATAAATTTCCAATAACAATTATAATTTCATAATCTCAAAATGGAAGTGATAATGCATATTCAACTCCACTCTCATCATCAACGGATAAATTCATTTTATCCTTTCAAATCCAATACATTTCCCTTTCATTCATAGGTCAAACACTAATAATTTTCGGAAAAAAAAAAAATTTACCTTCAAAAGTCCATTTTTAGAAGAAATTTCCAATACTTCAACACAACTCAATAATATACTCATTCCCACAACCTTTTTCAAAAACCCATTTGAAAACTTCTCTTTTACATTTCAAAAATCAAACCTCCAACTCCCAAATCACAATAATTTACAAAAAGCACATAACGAACCTAAGAATCATACAAGGAGATTGAAGAAGTCCTTACCTCAAGAGTAGAAGAAGAAGGAAGCAAGACCTAACTCTAGAAGGAGTCAAAAATGGAAGTTTCACCACTTAAAATGTTCTCCTTTACAAGCTCTACACTTTACTCCAAAGCACTAAGGCAACGAGATAAACGGATTTGGGTGTATTTAAGTGTTTAGGTAAGAACTAGAGAGAGTGTGTACAGAAATTAGATTTTGGGATGTTTTAGAGAGAGAGATAGAGAGAAGGTAAAAAGTGACGAAAAATGACATTTCCCCAATTTGATATACACACAGACTGCTCGAGCGACCAAACCACCACTCGATCATTAACCACAAGTAAGTGACACAGCTCGAGCGACCAAAAGCGCTCAATGACTCACTCCCAGAAGTTTTGCAGACTACAGAAGATCGCTCAAACAAAAAAAGAACCGCCCGAGCGAAGATCACCCTA
Organism: Camellia sinensis; assembly: GCF_055761805.1. Classification (NCBI taxonomy): domain Eukaryota; kingdom Viridiplantae; phylum Streptophyta; class Magnoliopsida; order Ericales; family Theaceae; genus Camellia; species Camellia sinensis. The sequence continues at coordinate 139,311,279 of NC_138969.1, read as the reverse complement.
CTCTTAGTAGTTTTGCAAACTTACAAAAGTATTGAAAGAACCCAAAGACCGCTCGAGTGAAGGAAAGACTACTCGAGCAAACCTAAACAAAAACAGACATGAACTCCTTTGAAAAATGAACTACCAACCTGCTCACAACACAACCAATAACTCTAGATAGCCAAACTCAACAACAACAAAACAAAAATGAGTACAGACAACAATACAGAGTGTCGCATCCTAGATCCAAGAACATGAAAGAGTCAAGTCTAACCCAAACCGTTATAATTACCAAACACCACCATTCGCGTAAAATCTAACCAACCACCCAATCAAACTTGAAAGCACAAAAATACAATGCATATATACATTTATACAAAAATAACATCAACAATTTGTATTTTTATATTTTTAATAATTTTTAAAAATATTTTCATCAATTTTTTTTTTTACTTTTTCAATCCATTTAATCTAGATATACTTTAAAAAAATTTAAATTTTAAATTTTAAAAATTTATTGAATACAACAAAATATGATAATGTACTAATTTTTTTGTATTTTCTTTGTATTTGGTGAATTTAAAAAAACAAAAAAATATTATAGTTTTTAAGTATATCTAAATTAGGTGTATCTAAAAATAAAAAAATTATGTAAAATATTTTTAAAAATCAGTAAAAACAAAATAGCTCAATTTTTTGAGAAGTGAGTTAAACAAAACAATATTTTATTTCCCTTGAAATGATATGAACAAAATGTTTACATTATTTTATTATTTTATATGTATAATGATTAAAGGGTAAATATGTCATTTTAATCCAAAAGTTAACACCGTCGACATAATTACACTGATAGGGGGTCAGTGTAATTTTTCAAATATGAAGGGGGATCTATATTAAATATAAATCTTAGGGAGTGTCAATGTAATTTTACCAATTTATTATAAATAAGGCTCTGTTTGTTTTGACGTAAATTTTTTTTTTTTTTTTTGACTGAACAAAAAGCAAGTAAAATTTTTTTAATTTTTTTTTTTTTGCATCATTTTCTAAAAAATGACTGACTTTTAAAATTTTCGTATATTAATTTTTGCATGTCCTATAGGTTAGTTAGGGTACTCAAAATATAAGAGTGTATATAGGAGAAAGTCAAAGTGATATTCGTTGATAATTGAAAAGGTTTTGGTGTAATTAATTCTAAATTTATCAGTATTAAAATATTTATAAAATATATAATGCAACTACTTTTACTTTTCAAATCATATTTTAATATAAACTAATACAAATAAACTAAAAATAAATTAAAATTTACAAATAAAAAATATCTTAATTATTTATCACTTTGATAAATTTCTCAGTTACATTACTAGTAGTAAGGGTAGGTTTGCGAAGTTGGCTAAATGCCACCTTTTGACTTTTAACTTACTTTATAGCGATCCTGGTTTAAACCCGACCCGTTCATTGTTTTGGATCCGGGATTTCTTGTATTGATAGTTGTCCATGTCTTCTTCCATCTTATTCCTTGTTGAGTTTGGTTATTAGAGCTTCTTGGTTGTGTTTCAAATAGGTTAAGAGTTAGTTTTTCAAAACTGTTGCTGCCTAGATTTTAGTTTGTTCGCTCAAGCGAACTTTGAGCACTTCTAGTACTTTTGTATGTCTGCAAAACTACTAGGAGCTTGGCATTCTTCGCTCGAGTGATGTTTTTTGTGCTCGAGCGGTCTTGGCTCAAGTGGTCCATCTTGTGCTCGAGTTGTCTTTTAGAATTCTTAATATTTTTGCAGGTCTGCAAAAGTACTAGGAGGGTGGTGATCTTCGCTCGAGCGGTACTTTGTTCGCTCGGCAGGTCGCTCTTTTTGTGTTTGGTCACTCAAGCGGTCTACGCGTATATCAGTCCGTAAAAATCACTTTTTGAGTCACTTTTTCATATATCTCTCTCTCTAAATATTTCAAAACCCTAAACTATATCGTCTCTCTTTAAAACTCATCTTCAACTTCCAAATACTCTCAATCTATTGATCTCTATACCCTAGTCCTTTGTTAAAAATGTAGAGCTCACCTAGATCTTCATTTCAATCGGAGCAAAGTTGGTTTTCGACTTCGTCGAGGTTTCTCCACTCTCTCCCTTGTCTTCTAGCTTTCAGCTAGGGATTTCTCCACACTTTAGTATGATTTTTAACTTGATTATTTGTCTTTTTAAAGAAATCTTGATATTGGGGATATTTTGAACAAATCTAGGGTTTTGGTTTGAAATCAAAATCGGGTTTTTGAAATGGATTCTTGAAAATGGTTATGGAATTGTAAATGTGGTTGAATTGTGGTAAAATGATGTATTTTTATTATTGGAATTGATTTTAAAGAAAAGGGAATTTTGCCCTAAAATATGAATATTTGATATTGTAAAGAGAAAATAGAATTGATGTTAAGTTTTTATAGAAATGGGATGATGATAATGATGATGGTGGAGTTGGATATGTATTATCGCTCACCACTTGAAAATTTAGAAAGTTATCTTTATTAGAAATTATCTATTTGTTTAAAGATATCTGTTTTGGGCTATCGGTGGAGGATAACTATGATTGTTGTAAAAATTGCATGAGAATTAGGAGAATTAAAACTAATTTCTCATCCATTTGCATTGAGCATAGTGCATACTTAACACATTGAAAATGTATATTGTTTTGAAAAAAATGAGTGAATACCTTGGTGAATCTGGGTAAGAGTGTAGTTGTGATATTATGTTGGCCTGTGTATCCTTGGTGAAAGTCCAGAAACCAACGTAGATAGGTGTTGAGCCTTCCGATTAATACCAGTAAAAATGGCAATTGGTAGTGTTTGTAGCCTACTTGCAGACACGTCCTTAAGATTCCTAGTGTTGTATCCACTATCTTGTTTTCTATTGAAAAGGAAATGATTGCATGAATTGTGATATATACTTGGCATTGCAAGGTTTTTTGAAAGAGATGTTTTGGCACGAGCATTGCATATGCATTCACCTTATAACTCTGTTAAGATTCATACACCATGTTAGAGTATCTTTACTGGGCTTTGGCTCACCCTATGTGGAAAACCATTTTCAGGTGTTGATGATATGCCTCTGTCAAGGCCATAACTTGGGAGGACTGAGAGCCAAGAGCTTTTTGTTTTGTTTTGTTTTGTTTTGTTTTGTTTTAATATTTATTTTGTACAAGCCTAGGGCTTTATTTGTATTGAGTTTCAAACTTACTTTGTTGTAACCAAGTATTGACTTGGAAAGTTGTAGTCATTAAGGCATTCATTTATCTGTTTTACTCTTATTTCATATCTTTTGCATATGACACACGCTATAGATTCAGGGTTAGGGCTTATGGATGTATAATTACATGTGACATCCTTTATACAACTGGATCATATGAATATAAAGAGATCTCATTCTGAAATATATCATTAATGGGCAATTATTGTGGAATAAATTATTGTCATTATTTTCGAGGCGTTATAACTTGGTATCAAAGCTACCAGGTTCGAATACTTTAGGATCATGGGACGTGGTTATTACCACAATAGGTTCTCTTGCTGGATAATATTAGGAATAACCTGTTATGCTATATGATAACATGCTTATGTGATTAAGTGGGTATGCAATTTAATTTCTAAGATATTGATTGGGCCTACGAGCTTTTAGAAGTCCTATTAGAAGAGCACTTGATCACTGTTATTTCTAACTGGAACCCTTTTAACGTATCAGGACGATCATTATCTAGAAAGGAAATTCGTATGTGTTTACGTGACTACGTACTTATGTTGAGCAAATTAATTGTTGTCCACTGCAGTAGGACGTGATTGAGTTAGCTTCAGCACATTTATAAATATGCTAATCTCTTGTGTTACCTTCATTAGGATGTTAGGACGAGGACATGGTAGGGCTAGACGGCAAGAAGTGTCGTTACCGGATGATATTACCGCACAGGAGGAAGGAGTTGGTCAGGTTAATGTGGTTGAACCAGTGGGTCAGCAGGCCAAGGGTACTTTGGCCCGTGAGATTGTGAGAACCCGAATATACAAAAAAAATAATTAATTAAATAATAATTATTTTACACACCTTGAATATTTTACTTGTAAATCTTAAGGTGCAAATTAAATATTACTGAAAAATCTTTTAATTAATTTTAAACTAAAATAAATTTATAGTGAAAGTCTTTAATTTGGAGGTAAGATTTCTTATTTTAAAAAAAAAAAAAAAGATAAGGGCCAAGTTAGTAAGTATATTTTGATATAATAATAGTTATATTTTATTCAAATTAATGGTGAGAGGAAAAAAATAATATAAAATAAAGGATAATTATTTAGAGTTTTGTTTAGATATATATATATATATATATATAACAACCCTAGGGTTCCTAACAATACTATAGCAGCAGCAACAGTAGCAACGTGAGAGAGGAAGAGAGAGAAAGAGATAAAAAAGAAAAGGAGAAAAAGCACCTTGGTGGCTCAACAACTCTAAGGTAACAATAAATCTATTCTTGTTCTATTTTATAGTATGTTGTTTACATAGTTATGGTGCATGCGGGTGTTGTAAGTTGTTGGAAGAAAAAGGAACGGTTTGGCTGATTGGGATAGTGTTTTGTGTATATTATTATCATGCAAAATTTTAAAGTGAATTAAGGAGCTAAAGTCGTTGGATAAGAATTCTACACAAAATAACACTTTAAAAATCGAGGAATCATATCAAACAGATGAATTTTGAATTAAAATTTTTACAGTAGATTAATTACATATTGAACCCATATCAGGATTTTCACATAATTTTTGGGAGTCGAAATTTATATTAACTTGTGCGTGCAAATCTATCCAGAAAAATGGTGTAAGCCAGTAACTTCGAAACTGTCGTTCTCTTTGGGTATAAATCTGAAAATTATCAAATTAGCATCATTAGAACCGGTTACGAGTATAGTTTCTTACATTTTTGGCCTCGCATTGATTGCTCATGTATACTAAGAGAACCATTAGTTTCTTTGAAGTGCTACAGAAAACAACCTATTTGAATATAATTAATTTTAAATAATTATTTTGATAAGAAAATCAAGTAAAACCAATTGGGTTTGAAACTTAGAATGTATTATTTGATATCTGGAGGGTTTTGAAATTTTTCGAACAGCGTGGAGTGGGTTTTTAATTTTCAAAGTTAGCGAATAGATTGGAAAAACTTGTTTAAAATTCTATTTTATCTTAAAGTTACTTTTAATTAAGTTTCGATCTGAACCCATGTCTTGAGTAATTTAAGACCATGAAGAACATGAACTTAGGTATAATTTAAGAGTAACGGTCAGTGGGGTTGAGCTGTGTTAGTGCGCTTTAGTGTGGGGTACTTAGTTTGTTATTCTTTTTAGTATTTTTAAATAAGTAGTGACGTGTAGTTTTCATACTTGGTTCAGGGTACTAGTTAAACTTTCATACTTTATTCGAGGATTATATTATTTCGTTTTCAGGTGAGTAGTTACATGCTACATATTTGTATATATGTTCCCCTATCCTGAATTGTTGGAAAATTAAATTGTTGTTTCAGGACTACTGTTTTGATAAATTATTATATTATCAATGGATTAAATTATTTTTGAAATTTGTATAAACTTGATAAGCTGTAAACTATTTGTTATGGTCTCATCTTTATAATGGTGAACTATCATGTTTTGCGAAACTGAATTGTATTGATTATCGGGACCATCTGTATATAAAAGTCCAGGGAAATTATTCCACTGTGTATGGTGACTCTGACTACTAGGGAACAGATCTGGGATAGGTTGTGATGACTCTAGTACTCAACAATTGTAAGGAAAAGACCTGTGCTAGGCTAGGTGACCTTTAATCGAATCGTCTTAGAGAAAAGGCCTGGGTTGCCACCCCGAGGATGACTCCTGATTCAATATTGGATCCAACGGGCTTATTGCCTTGAGAACTTTGTGGCATGTTACTTGTTAATCTTGGTACCCAAAAAATTATTAATGATCATGTTGTAATCTGTTTTAAGTAGGAAATGTCATTTATTATGTTCTTAAGAGACATCAATATTTTAACTGTTGAACTGTGGAACCTTCTTTTTGAAACAAATTATCTTTATCAAAACTGTATGCCAATCTAGTTTATGTGATATATATCATATTTTGGAATTGAACCCTGTTTTCAAAACTGTATTTACTATTCATGTTGCTACTCACTGAGCTATCAGCTGACTTAGTTGTTTATCATTTCCAGGTGTTAGAAGAACATAGAGTGGACTCATGACGTAGTGGGGACTTAATTACATGGACCTATAGGACATTCATATATTTTGTCTTAGCTTGTGATGTCAGATTTTGTGCATACATTGTGGTTGGGTTTTACTTAGAATTATTTTATTTTGTGGGTGGTTTGTGTTCCATTTAGTATATATTTTTGGAAGTTGTTTGTGGTTGGTTTTTCCATTTATACTTGTGATATGTCACTAGATTGGGTTTTGATTTATTTATTTCTAGGCTATCGTCACATTTATTCTTTGTGATTTTGAGTTCATGTTTAGGCTTACATATGCCTTAGGCTAAGTCCTTGTGGGCCACGGCCGGTCATGCTTGGATTTGGGGTGTGACAAAGATGATCGAAGCCTTACGGGAATCCATGGGCATTCTCAAAGCTAAGAATCAAGTCTAGTCCCATGTAGCGGACGCAAGGCCATCGTTTTTGAAGAGTGAGTTCTTTCGGTCGAATAAGGATGAGTTTTTGGGGGATCTAAATGAGTCACTGAAGTCTGATGAGTGGCTAGAGCAGATGATGAAGACGTTCGAGATACTTGGCATCGGGGATAATGGGCTAAAAATGACCATAGCAGTGGTGGAAGTATGTGTGTGGGTGCATTAGAGTGACTTAGGAGGCTTTTGTTAATGCCTTCCAGGACAAGCTTTTGTCTCCCACTATTAGGGAGAAGCTGAGAGAGCAGTTTTTGAAGCCCAAACAACTTAACACATCGGTGGTCAAGTTTGATGCTTCATTTACCAGTTTATTAAGGTTTGCACTGGTACGCGTGGCGACAGAGGAATGCCATTGTTTGGAGTTTGAGAAGAAGTTGAGGACTGGACTCTTTTTCAAGGTGGCCGCGTCCATGATTAGTGATTACGGTTGTCTTGTGGAGACAAAGGCTCACTTAGAGACCGTGATTCAGACTGAGGAAGAGAAGATGAGGGGCTCCAAGCAGAGGAGTCAGGAGGTTCAGGAAGAGACTCGAGGCAATAAGAGGTAGAGGGGTTTCACCCCCACAGCAGTCCCAAGGGCACAGTTTAGATCCACTTTTCCTGTACCGAGTTTTGGGTCAGGAAGATGTGGTCAATGAGGGATCGCTTTCTTTAAATATGGTTAGTTGGGCCACAAGTCTATAGTTTGCCCGCAGAAGGAAGGAGGGCAACAATCTGCACCGTCTTCAACTCGTTCTCAGAACCAGTGTCAAGGAAAAGGGCAACCGCCTACCTATTATCAATATAGGCAGTCGGGGCACTTGATGATGTTTTGCCCTCAAATAAGTGGCACGTCTGGTGCGTCTGGTTCGAGGCAAACACAAAGCCATCAGCCTACATCATCAACATAGGCCTTGAGGGCCAATCAGAGAGCCTCTTTGGCTCAATCTGTGTTTCAGACTTATACTCCGGGGGGTGAGCAGGTGGAGCAGAGACCTACAGGGTGTGTATGCTATTAGCACGCCGGATTTGTTGCCAACACCTTTGGTAGTGAGAGTTAACTTCTTGTAGTATAATCCTATTGCCAATGTGTTGGTTGATACTAGTGCATCGCATTATTTCATTTCGTCTGCATTTGCATCAACATTGGGGTTAGAAGTGACTCCGTTAACATCTCCACTCAGAGTAGAGTCGCCTATTGGTGGTGAGGTTGTGTTGGACCAAGGGTTTCGGGGTTACGAGATAGAGGTCGTCGGTCACCGGTCGCCGAATTTCTTTTACTTTTGTGTTGATTGACATGTCGAGTTTTGATGTTATTTTGGGCATGGATTGGGTGTCATCTTATTGGGCCATTATAGATTGTTACCATCAAAGAGTTACGGTGTGCACCTCGAGTGGTGATTGCTTTTATTTCCTGGGGAACCGAATTGATGGAGCCTTGTTGCCCATGTATGATCCGCGTGGTCAAAGCGAGCTTAGTCTCCTTTTTGCTACATTCTTGGGTGCTGAGAGTGATGTGGTCCAAGTAGAGTTGCCGAGGGTAGTTTGTGAATACCCATATGTCTTCCCCGAGGATCTCACTAGTTTACCATCTCACCATGAGATTGAGTTCTCTATTGATTTAGTGTCTGGCATGACACTGATTTCCATAACACCGTATAGATTTGCACTCGCCGAATTGAGTGAGTTGAAGATTCAACTCTAAGAATTGCTGGATGAGGTCTTTATCCGCCTTAGTACTTTGCCTTAGGGAGCACCGACTCTCTTTGCCAAGAAGAAGGATGGCACATTGCGACTTTGTATTGATTACCGGAAGTTGAACCAAGTAACTGTTAAGAACAAATACTCACTACCTCGTATAAATGACTTGCTTGATCAGTTGAAGGGGTCTTGTTACTTTTCTAAGATAGACTTGAGATCGGGTTATCACCAATTAAGAGTGAAATATGAGGATATCAAGAAAACAACATTCCATACGTAGTATGGCCATTATGAGTTTCTAGTGATACCTTTTGGGCTAACCAATGCACCGGCCTTATTTATGGATTTGATGAATCGGATCTTTCGTGAGTTCCTAAACCATTTTGTAGTTGTCTTTGTTAATAACATTTTGATTTACTCACCCTCTGAGGAGGAACACGAGGAACACTTACGAGTTGTGCTTGAGTTACTTAGAGCCCACAAATTGTTTGCTCAGTTCGAGAAGTGTGAGTTTTGGTTGAAAGATGTGAAATTCTTAGGCCATGTGGTATCCGAAGAAGGGGTGACTATAGATTCTTCCAAGATTAAGGTAGTGTAAGATTGAGAACAACCTAAGAATGCCTTTGAGATCCGGAGTTTCTTGGGCTTAGCCGAGCATTACCGTCGTTTTGTGAAGTATGCCTCTGGATTAGCCTCACCGTTGACTAGATTGACGAAGAAGGGGATTAAGTTTGTATGGAGGGAGACTTGCGAGAAATCGTTTCAAGGACTTAAGGTTAGACTTGCCACTGCTCCAGTGTTGATTATTCCGAAGAGGGGTTTAGGCTATTCAGTGTATTGTGATGCGTCTCGGGAAAGTTTGGGTTGTGTCTTGATGCAAGAAGGGAATGTAGTGGCATATGGCTCATGTCAATTGAAAACACACGAGAGAAACTATCCTACTCATGACTTAGAGTTAGCAGCAGTGATCTTTGCCTTGAAGATTTTGAGACATTACTTGTATGATGAGAGGTTTAAGGTATTCTCCGATCACAAGAGTTTGAAATATTTGTTTTCATAGAAAGATTTAAATCTGAGGCAGAAAAGGTGGATGGAGTTTATGGAGGATTATGACTTTAAGTTATATTATCCTCCAGGAAAGGCCAATGTAGTGGCCGATACCATGAGTAAGAAATCCATTAGCAGTGTAGCTAGTATTGCCATCCAGGAATGGGAGATGTTGGGCATTATTGGCTACTTTGACTTGCATCTTGGTGAGTCTATTGAGTCGGCAGCTTTGTTTACCATAGTTGCACAACCTACATTTGTGAGTCGAGTTATAAAAGCACAGCGGGTGACCATGAAGTAGGAACCCTCCAAGAGAAGATATCTAGTGGGAAGGTGGAGAAGGGTTTGAACGTGTATTCTGACTCTAGTGTTAAATATCTTGACCGTCTTTTCGTACTGGGGTCTTGTAGAGAGGAGGTATTCCAAGAGTTCCACCATTCGCACCTTACGGTACATCTAGGAGGCACAAAGATATACCACGATCTTAGCCGCCAGTTTTGGTGGAGGGGGAATGAAGAGAGACATGGCCTTGCTTGTTTCGAGGTGCCTTACCTGTCAACAAGTGAAGGCCAGGCATCAAATGCCAAGTGTTTGTTACAACCCTTGCCTATAGCCTAGTAGAAGTGAGAGCATATCACGATGGATTTAGTTGTGGGTCTTCAGAGGACTCAACGAGGTAATGATATCGTGTGGGTGATAGTCGACCGGTTAACTAAGTTAGCTCATTTTGTACCTATGCATACGAGTGACTCGGTAAATTACCTTGCCGACCTTTATCTTGGGGACATAGTTCAACTTCACAGGGTCTCTGTGACTATTGTTTCGGATAGATATCCACGTCTCACGGCCCGGTTGTGGCTGAGTCTACAGACTGTTTTGGACACTAGATTGACATTTAGCATTGCATATCACCCTTAGACTGACGGGCAGTCAAAGCGTACTATTCAGATCCTAGAGGATATGCTACGAGATTATGTTCTTGACTTTAAGTTGTCGCAGGAGAGGCACATACCTTTGGTGGCGTTTGCCTACAACAATAGTTTTCGGGTGAGTATTGGCATGATACCTTTTGAGGCCTTGTATGGCTGACTGTGTAGATCTCTAGTGTGTTGAGCCGAGGTGGGTAACGCGCCTATATTAGGTCCTGAGTTAGTCCGAGAAACGATGGAGAATGTTGCACTTATCCGTAAGAGGTTGGTTTCGGCTCAGAGTCGTCAGAAGAGTAATACCAGCCATAGGAGGAGACCATTGTCTTTTAAGATAGGAGATCATGTCTTCTTGAAGATATCACCTAGACAGAGTTTGATGAGGTTTGGAAAGAGTGAGAAGTTATCTCCTAGATTTATTGGGCATTTTGGGATCTTAGAGCGCATTAGGGAGGTAGCTTATCATTTGGCCTTGCTGCCACAACTTTCTAGGGTTCATGACGTGTTTCATATCTATATGCTTCAGAAGTAAGAGCCAGATCTGTCACATGTGTTGGATTAAACTGAGTTAGAGGTAGATGAGGATGCCCCATACGAGGAGAGACTAGTTAAAGTCCTAGATACACGAGACCAAGTCTTGCGAGGCAAGATAATTCCATTGGTAAAGGTATTGTGGAGACACCATGGTGTTAAGGAGGCGAATTAAGAGCGTGAGGCAGAAGTCCGTGAGAAGTATCCAAACCTTTTTGTTAATGTTTAAAACTTGTAATGGAATTCTTGTTATGTTGATTAAATGTAAAACATTGTTTATGTTTTGAAAAAGTGAATTGTATATTCAGTATTGAGAACCTTGTTTATCGTTGTTATAAGAATGAATGACCGGTGAATGGGTCATGATTATGAGTTATTGTAATTGATTTAAATACAGTGGTTATTGTGTTGATTTTAAAATTTCAGGGACGAAATTCCTTAAGGGGGAGAGGTTATAGCAATCCTAGTTTAAACCCGACCCGCTAATTGTTTTGGATGCGAGATTTCTTGTCTTGATGGTTGTTCGTGTCGTCTTCCATATTATTGCTTGTTAAGATTTGTTATTGAAGTGTCTTGGTTATGTTTGAAACAGGTTAGGAGTTTGTTTTTCAAAACTGTTGCTGCCTAGATTTTGGCTTGTTCCCTCAAGCGAATTTTCTTGAGCTCGAGCAAACTTTAAGAACTTCCAGTACTTTTGCAGGTTGCCAAACTATTGGGATTACGGCATTCTTCGCTCGAGTAGTGTTTCTTGCCCTTGCGCAATCTTGGCTCTAGCAATCATTCTTGTGCTCGAGCGGTCTTTTAGAACTCTTTCAGTACTTTTGTAGGTTTGCAAAAGTACTGCGATGGTGGTGATCTTCGCTCAAGCAATACTTTGTTCACTCGAGCGATCACTCTTTTTGTGTCTAGTCACTTGAACGGTCTATGCGTATATCAGTCCGTAAAAGTCACTTTTTGAGTTACTTTTTTATATACCTCTCTCTAAACATTTCAAAACCCTAAATCTAGACCCTCTCTCTCTCTCTCTAAAACTCAGCTTTAACCTCCAAATACTCTCAATCTATTGATCTATATACCCTAGTCCCTTTGTTAAAAAGGTAGAGCTCACCTACAATTTCATTTCAATCAGAGCAAAGTTGGTTTTCAATTTCGTTGAGGTTTCTCCACTCTTTCCCTTGTCTTCTAGCTTTGAAGTAGGGATTTCTCTACACTTTAGTATGATTTTTAACTTGATTATTTGTCTTTTTAAAGAAATCTTGATATTGGGGATTTTTTGAACAAATCTAGGATTTTGGTTTGAAATCAAAATAGAAGTTTTCAAATGGATTCTTGAAAATGGTTATGGAATTGTAATTGTGATTGAGTTGTGGTAAAATGATGTATTTTTATCCTTAGAATTGATTTTAAGAAATTGAGATTTTGCCCTAAAATGTGGATATTTGATATTGTAAAGAGAAAACGTAATTAATGTTGAGTTTTTATGGAAATAGGATGATGATGATGTTGGATATGTATATTATCGCTCACCTTTTGGAAATTTGGAAAGTTATCTTTATTAGAAATTATCTATCTATTTAGAGATATATGTTTTGAGCTATCGGTGGAGGATAACTATGATTATTATAGAAATTGCATCAGAATTAGGAGAATTGAAACTAATTTCTCATTCATTTGCATTGAGCATCGTGTATGTAGTTGTGGTATTATGTTGGTCTGTGTCCTTGGTGAAAGTCTAGAAATCTGGGCGGATAGGTGCTGAGCCTTCTTGTTAATATTGGTAAAAATAGCAATTAGTAGTTCTTGTAGCCTACTTGCAGACACGTTCTAGAGATTCTCAGTATTGTATCAACTACCTTGTTTTCTATTAAAAAAGAAATGATTACATGAATTATGATATATAGTTGGCATTGCATGGGTTTTAAAAAGAGATTTTAAATATTTTGGCACGAACATTGCATATGCATTCACCTTATAACTCTGTTAAGATTCATACACTGTATTAGAGTATTTTTACTGAGTTTTGGCTCACCCTATATGGAAAACCATTTTCAGGTGCTGATGATATGCCCGCAACTTGGGAGGACTTGGAGCCGAGAGCTTCTTATATATTTTTTTTTTTTTTTGTATTTTTTTTGTACACGCTTAGAACTTTATTTGTATTGAGTTTCAAGCTCACTTTGTTGTAACCAAGAATCGACTTCGAAAGTTGTAGCCATTAAAGCATTCATTTATCTATTTTACTCTTTTTTCATATTTCTTGCGTATGACACATGCTATAAATTCAAGGTTAGGATTGATGAAGTATAATTGTATGTGTCATCCTTTGTACAACTAGATCATATAAATGCAAAAAGATCTTATTCTGAAATGTATCGTTAATGGGTAATTATTGCGGGATAAAATATTGTCATTATTTTTTAGGGCGTTTCATATTTTGGATCATATCAACTCTTTACTATTTTACACTTTTTTTTTTTTCAAAAAAGCTAAGAAAAGCCAAAAAGTTAGCTTTTCATTGGTTAAAACTTAGCCTAATAACTTTGAGTTTATGGATTCATGTCTTGGGGCCATCACTTTGTGTATTATGCCAAAAGTTAGGTGTATACTCAATCTTTCTTCTCCCAAACACACATTAATGTATACTAATTAGACCTTTTCTTTTCGTTTCTTTTTAATTCCATCAAAACAAGGGATAGATATACAAAATTTTCATTTAAGACTTGTGAGTAAATAAGTCATAAGACTTACAAGTAACTATCCCAAAAATGAATTGGGCACTTGTTTCATAATTCAAATTTTGAAACTTTTAGGGCAATAGCTCTGGGTTCTATTTTTTTGGATCAGAAGAATAATAACAATTTAAAAATATATATTATTACTTATTTGTTTATATGTCGACTATTTCACCTCTATGTCCTTGTCACTTATATGCTTATGTGTTATTTATTGGTTCTTGTAATTATTTATTTATTTATTTATATTATTACTACTATCTGCCGTCACTAGTGACTTTTTCAACGTTGATGACCTAGGTAAAAATTTATAATTTTTAAAATAATAATTTATTCTTATATAATTTCATTAATTACGTCATTATAAACCTAATGTTATACACATCTCTAAAAATAAACCTCTAGGTAATATTACGAAATTAATTTGGTGGTGGGGCTAATTGTATGTAGCAGTTGGGGTGGATAGGGCCCCAACCAAAAGATGAATGAATTGAATAATAATCAGTATATTTGGTTTTAGTTTTTTTAATTTAGTTTTTTGAAATTTAATTTTTTTATTTTTAGTGAATATTTTTAAAATTTTAAGTAATTTTTTTTATTTTTTTAGATACACCTTACTTAGAGGTATCTAAATAGTAAAATATTGGTGAAACAATATTTTAAAAAATTAATAAATACACAAAATACGAAAAAAGTATTGAATTTTCGTTTTTTTTTGTTTTTGTTTTTTTTGGTATTTATTGTATTTTTTTAAGATTTTTTTCACACATATTATATTTTTTAAGTGTATTTATGTTAGGTGTGTCCAAAAGAAAAAAAACATTGCTTAAAATATTAAAACAATCATTGAAAATATTAAAATACAGAAAATAAAAAAGTAAAATTTTTTGAAAACTATAACTAAACAAACTGAATTATTTTTATTTTTGTGAAAGTGGGCAACTTGAATAATAATTATTTTTGTGAAAGTGGGCAACCCTACGTTGGCCCCTTTGGTGTATTTATGAAAAGCGCAGTGATTGAGGGCCCGACGTTTCGGAGCTCGAATGCTCCGAAATTCCGTTTAAGGTAAAAAAAAAAAAAAAAAAAAAAGAAAAAAAGATAGAAAAAAAAAACAGTTTCCAAAATTAGAAATTAGGGGCATTAGGGGCAAATTTTTTAGGGCCACCAATCATTTTTGTTATGAAAAAGTTATTATAAATTATAACGATTATAAATATACGTTATTAATCTTTTTGGTGTAAGTGTGGGATTATGAATTTAATCAGTAGAGTAATGTTTGGTTGAATAAACTGTAAAATAACTTTTTGCTCTGTAATATCCTTTTTACCCTTATACGATATAAAAATTGTGATTTCATTTATAATTTTTTTTTTCTTTTTCTTCATTTTTTTTTCTTTTTCTTCTTTTTTTCTTCTCTTTTTTTTTTCTTCTCTTCGTTCTTTTTGTTAATTTTGTTTAATTTATTAATTCATTACAATTAATATTAATTAATATCCACGTATTTATATTAATGTCGTGAGGTCATTACATATTATTTTTCTTTATATTAATTTTAATTAGTTATTTAATAGAAGTTATAATATTCATTTTTTTATTTCATTTAATATAAGTTATTTTTTTTTCCATAACAAACCCTAGCTATCGCCACCGGTGGCTAGGGTTTCACATGGCCGATCGCAATCGCGATGGTGGTGGTGAGCTCTGGTTCATTTCCGTTAGGCTATCTGACGAAGCTGACAAGATCACGAAAGGTTGATCACGAAAACAAAATGAGAAGGCCGGTGATGGTGAAGAGAAAAAGAAGAGGCGGTGATGGCGATCGTGGTTAGGTTTTCAGATCGCGATCAATTCGTCGATGGCTCTGGTGACAGGAGGCGGCAACGGAGCAAATCATGCCCTAGCCACCGCCTCTACTTCGAGAGAGAGAGAGAGCTTTGGTTTGTTTGTTGAAAATCTCCTATCAGAAATCGCCTTATCGCCGGAAATTGCCTCATCTCTCTCTCTCAAGTGAATAATGTTTGAGAATATGGAGTTTATATAGTTGGGTTTTTGGTAATAGTTGAGATCGATGAGGGGCATTTATGTAATTTTGCCTCTCAATTTTTTATCTTTCCGCTTAAGCTGAATCTGAAAAGCACCCCTTCTGCGACTCAGTCAAAAATCACTTTTTTGGCTTAATTTAAGCTACAAAAAGTGATTTTAAGCTTTACCAAACACACCAAAATAACTCAAAATAATCTAAAAGTTGAGTAAAGCTAAAATTAAGCTCTACCAAACAAGCACATTGGCCCTGTTTGGTAGGGCTTATTTCCAGCTTATTTCAGCTTTTAGCTTAATTTAAACTATTTTGACGTGTTTGGTTCAGCTTAACAATACAGTTTATAACTTTTTATAAGTCAAAAATCAACTTATTCTTTGAGTGGGGGAGGAGAAGTTTAATTTATAAGTCAAAAATCAGCTTATGTTCACAGCTATAAACTATAAGCTATTAGGCTATAAGTTATAGGCCCCGTTTGGTAGAGCTGTGGGAAAGTGATTATTGTAACGCCATCAAAATAAACCCATAATATCATACATTCAAGATATAGGAAAGAGATATTATATTACAATCATCAGAGTATTCTTACAAAATGTATTACATATTGACAACAAAAGTAATCGCCCTATGGGCTTACAACTTCCCAAGACAACACTTGGTTGCAAAAAGAGAGTGCAAACTCTATACAAAGAAAGCCCTTGGCTTGATATACATGTAATACAACAAAACAACAAAAGGTGGTCTAATAGCCTCAAGCCTTCCAAGCTACGTCCTTGGAGGTAGCATAACACTTGTACCTGAAAATGATGTCCCATATAGGGTGAGCCAACGCCCAGTAGAGATATGCTAAACATAGTATGAACAGTAACTAAAACGTTAGCAATTGATAAACGTTTAACTCTTACACAACAACTTATAACACATTACAATCCCATGACTAATATGACCATGTTCTATTCCAGTTTCCATTTCTTATCAAATTCTCAATTCATAACTATGACTCATAACTTGGCCAATCAATTTAAACGAGATCACATCTCATATCAATCGTATTTCTATTTCAGGCGAGATAATAACTCATTTTAAACATTTCATACCTCATAATAGATACACATTTTAGTACTGTATCGATCTCAGACAAAAACACTTCCATACTTCACAAATGATACACATTTTAGTGTTGTATCAATAACAAACAAAAACACTTCTATACTTCACAAATGATACACATTTTAGTGCTGCATCAATATCAAACAAAAACACTTTTATACTTCACAAATAATACACAATTTAGTGTTGTATCAATATCAAACAAAAATCCGGTTTAGAGGTCCATCCCCCATCTTCCAATAAACCGTGGAGTATATCCCACATCTCCTCCCACACAAAATAATGTATATAAGCGATTATCATGTACAAATTCGATCAATCAATACAAAATTTTGATGTATTATACCAACCGCCATATTCAATAGCATACTCAACTGATTAGTTTTAGTTTGCCTAATCCCCATGCATTGTCTACAACCCTCAAGACTATCCTCCACCGATAGCCTAAAACAGTTATTTCTAAACAGAGAATAAATGCACCAAATGAATAAAATATCAACATTTTGTCTAGGTGAGCAATAAATTAATCCAACTACACCTTTTTAATCCCATACCTTTCTAATTTGAATATTTCCTATTCAATTTCTCATTTCCCTAAATTAATTATACAAATTAATTTATCATAACAATTACGGTTTTTTTCCATATTCTCAACATCAACCCTAAGGCTCCAATATTACTAACAACATCAACAATCTCTATTTTAGACCCAAAACACGTATGGATGAGTCAAATAAACAAAACCCCTCTTTTCAAAATAGCACACTTCAAAACCCTAACTTTCCAAATCAAACCATTTAAACAAAAGCCCAACATCTTGGTTAAAGCTCATAAAGATGAGTAGAAATCCCTACCTCAAATGGAGAGACCAAATGGAGAAGATGAAGGATTTTGAAGGTGCTCCAAACCCAATAATTTTCGAATCAAAATGAAGAGCAAGCCATTCCTTCCTCTTCCTTTCAAGATATCTCTTGTTCTCCTTCCTCTCCTCCCTTATGAAAATGCTTACTCTCACTCTAACCACTCTTAACCTAAACTCAAAATATATATAACAAATGGAGAGAGATATGGGAAAAACCATAGAAAGAAGTTGAGAGGTGAGCTCAATTTATAGGCAACCTTGATGTAGTTGGTATTGAAAGGTTGTTATTAAAGCCCATTAATTGGAAAATGAAAGGACAAGTTAGAATTAAATGAACACTGATTGAAATATGAATGGACAAGTTTGAATATGAATGGACCACTAATAAGGGTAGTAACTGAACTACTAATAAGGATATTAAATGAACAAGTTTGTAACCACTAATAAGGATATTAAATGAACCACTAATAAGGATATTAAATGAACAAGTTTGTAACCACTAATAAGGATATTAAATGAACCATTATGAAAATTTAATGGACACTAACCCTTGGTTTCCAAACACAACCAACCTGTTTTAAACCTACCCAACACGACCCAAGACTCATATACAAAGAGTAAAGGATGGAAACGGGAAAAAGACAATAACACATCCACGGAACCGAGTCTGAAATACAATTAAACAATGAACGGAAAACTGGGATCGCTATAACCTCGTCCCCTTAAAGAATTTCATTCCCGAAATTAGGTAAATAAATTTCAACAATATGATTTCTCAATTCTCAACAATATTACAATTCAATATTCATCAACCTGACCCATTACCGGTTATTCCATCTCTATTCAAGAGGCAAATCACAACATATAACATAGTTCACAATTCCATAACATATTCAATGCCAATAATATATTTGCATTTCTATAACACATTTAACATATGCAATGCTAAATTAAACTTCTATTTTCAAGGCATGACCAACCATTACCATACTTCCAATAACCAAAACATACTTAATGTTTTTCAACTTAAGACATATTCAATGCGCTTAAAGTTTATCAGTACAACAAAATTCCCAATACATGGTTAAATATTAACAAACAAGTCCAGATACTTCTCACGGACACCCAACTCACGTTCCCAAGTGGCTTCCTCCACCCCGTTATGTTTCCACAACACCTTAACTAATGGAAAAGTCCTGCTTCACAAGACTCGATAACAAAGATAACAGTATGACACAATCAACCACTACAGTGTTCTGAGACATCCACCACGTCTCGACTACTGACAATACTCAGACCAGTATCTAGTACTTAATACCCCAACATAGGAAACACGAAAACATTCGTACAGCAGGCCTCCAGTCAACTTTCACAGAACGAGGACGTAAAACGAGACACGGGTAATGAACAACATACGAACCAAGCACTATCACGCATCGTACTAGGCAAAACCTCCTCACTTACTGCAAGTTATCTTATGCCCATACTGAATCCCTCATTCAGGGATTTCACTCGCCACCTCGACTGAACTTATAATAACAAAATTTGCATACTCATTCCCTCGTACCGAATTAGCTAACAAGGGTTTACCACGCCACGAAACTTATCATTACCACGTAACTATTCGTATCGAACACACACAAATATAGTACCTTCATCCCTTAATGACCTATAGGGTCTACACTTTATTTCGCATCCTACTTGTCACCCGTTTTGAGAGTACAATCAAGACACTAAGCCTCCGTGCCAAATCATTTGCCACCACTACCACTGAACCACTGCTTAGAACCAAACCCTGGCGCAATCGCATGTCGCCAACAAGGCTTTCAAAGACGCACCATCCTAACTCTCCAAAAGAGTAAGAGTCCTCACCCTCATCGCTATTAACTCAAACCTTCATCTGCAAACACCATACCATTATGACTCTACTCACGGGTCACACCCTAACCACAGGTTATACACCCAACCAACCCTACCGACAACATCTCCTAACCTAACTAGTATTAAGGTACACACCTAATGCATTTAAACATAGCAAAATAATCCTGAAACTTAAGAGAATATCCATTATACTACTACCCGGGATATAATATCAGTTGCTCACAACACGCCACTCCCCGATGCCAACAACCACAATCTTAACAAGGGCTAACACTCCTTCAAATGAGACAACCATTCAGTACGTATGCAAATTCGGCAACGTCACCTACCATGAAGGTGTAAGTCTACTCCTAACGAAATTATGCGCTATGCCTCCGTAAAACATCATGCTAAATATACAAGACCTAGTAGTAATCGCACACTTCACATCCTCTCGAAGAGTTCTCACAACAGTTGGCCACAAACTCTACCACTCACATAAGATTAAATAGGTAACACCCTTGAAATTTCGCACACCCGGCAAGTATAACTGTTCTCGCCCCATAGTAGTCCTGACTAAGATACGCATCCCTCAATAATTCTTCCTAATTTCAAAACATGGCTCACCAGCCCTCATTCTCCCAAACCAAATCACACGTATACCGATGCATTGTTACAAAAATTTTATAGTTTCACAACAACTTGTCACATTAATAAAACTTTAGAGCCATAACATGTTCCAGTCCGCCTAACTCAAGGAAATTAATAAACACAGACATATATATATAAACAAGCAGTTTTGATGTTTCAACATTCCCAAAACACATTGGTTACACAACAGAACCCATGATTTCAAAACGATAATTCACCGATTACAAAACGGATTAGTCAAAACAAAACCATACTATTGGTACTACCACTGTTATCGTCCCCCACTGGACTGCTAAAGTTGGTCATTCTCAAACCAAAGATATCTTTCGAGTTTATAGGCCACAGACAAGAACTATTGGTATGCCCCAACTGGCCACACCTGGAACAACTGCATATTTTTCCAATTGGGGCTTGGGAACTCGACTCTCCTAAGGCCCTCGAAATTTGGCCTGATTGTCCCCCAAAACGATACTGCCCCTGCCCGGTCGAATAAAATTGAGCCCGACTAGGTTGCAAAACCCCCCAAAGAAGCCCCTAGCTGAGTACAGAAACGTTGGATATGACCCGACTGATTACACACCCAACAAGTAAGCGACTCCCGAGCACAAGACTGGTTCAAAGTCTGAGCTGATAAAGACCCCAACAACTGCTTGCCCACTGAACATTCGATCGGCCCAAAACCTGGCTGGCTAGATAATTCTGGTAGGGCAACTACTAGTCGAACTGCCAACCCAGCCTTCTTCCTCTGTGGGCAAGCTGGGGACTTGTGGCCCAGCTGACCACATTTGAAACAAGTGACAACCTTTCGTTTATCCTTTCCCGAATCTAGACTTGGCACTAGAAAAGTAGAGCCAGGTTGAGCTCTCTGAAATTGTTGTGGATTAAAACCCTTCTGCCTCTTAAAAGGCCTACCAACACTCTGAATCACAGGAGTCGCCGAAATGGCCTCTTCCCTATTTTGGCCCATAGCTAGCACCGCTGCCTCCACATGAGTCGCAGCCCTAACAAGCACACTGTAACTCCTATGCCAAGACCCCGCAATCCTTTCTCGGAAGTCGTCACACAGCCTACTCTCAAACTCCGAACAACGCAGTTCCTCCGTCTCCACTAACACTGGGGCAAACCTCGACAGGTTAGCAAACCATGCTTCAAACTGTACCAAAGGTATAGTACCTTGGCGTAACTCCACAAACTGTTTGCGCAACTCTTCCCGTGTGGAAGGAGGGAAATCACAACTTCCTTGTCTAGGCATCCTCGTAAAGGTAACAAAGATATTAGTACATTATCAAAGGTGCCGAAGCTATTTCACTCGCGTGCTAAATGATAAAAAACAGTAATTCACTCCACATAAGCACATTATCACATAAGCACCTACGAATTTCATTCCTGGATAATGACAGTCCCGAGGCGTTGCTAGAGTTCCGGTTGGAAACAGCATTGATCAAATGCTTTTCCAACAAGACTCATAGAAACTCAAGGATCCAATCAACATCCTAGAAATTAAATCCCATACCCACATAGTCACATAATCATGTTATCAAATAAACACATACTATCATGCATAAGTCTCTAACAAGCAAGACAAACCCATTGTGATACTAATCACTTCCCACGTACCCAAAGTATTCAAACCCGGTACGCTCTGATACCAAGTTGTAACACCCTCAAAATAAACCCATAATATCATACATTCAAGATATAGGAAAGAGATATTATATTACAATCATCAGAGTATTCTTACAAAATGTATTACATATTGACAATAAAAGTAATCGCCCTATGGGCTTACAACTTCCCAAGACAACGCTTGGTTGCAAAAAGAGAGTGCAAACTCTATACAAAGAAAGCCCTTGGCTTGATATACATGTAATACAACAAAACAACAAAAGGTGGTCTAATAGCCTCAAGCCTTCCAAGCTACGTCCTTGGAGGTGGCATAACACATGTACCTGAAAATGATGTCCCATATAGGGTGAGCCAACGCCTAATAGAGATATGCTAAACATAGTATGAACAGTAACTAAAACGTTAGCAATTGATAAATGTTTAACTCTTACACAACAACTTATAACACATTACAATCCCATGACTAATATGACCATCTTCTATTCCAATTTCCATTTCTTATCAAATTCTCAATTCATAACTATGACTCATAACTTGGCCAATCAATTTAAACGAGATCACATCTCATATCAACCGTATTTCTATTTCAGGCGAGATAATAACTCATTTTAAACATTTCATATCTCATAATAGATACACATTTTAGTACTGTATCAATCTCAGACAAAAACACTTCCATACTTCACAAATGAGACACATTTTAGTGTTGTATCAATAACAAACAAAAACACTTCTATACTTCACAAATGATACACATTTTAGTACTGCATCAATATCAAACAAAAACACTTTTATACTTCACAAATGATACACAATTTAGTGCTGTATCAATATCAAACAAAAATCCGGTTTAGAGGTCCATCCCCCATCTTCCAATAAACCGTGGAGTACATCCCCCATCTCCTCCCACACAAAATAATGTATATAAGCGATTATCATGTACAAATTCGATCAATCAATACAAAATTTTGATGTATTATACCAACCGCCATATTCAATAGCATACTCAACTGATTGGTTTTAGTTTGCCTAATCCTCATGCATTGTCTACAACCCTCAAGACTATCCTCCACCGATAGCCTAAAACAGTTATTTCTAAACAGAGGATAAATGCACCAAATGGATAAAATATCAACATTTTGTCTAGGTGAGCGATAAATTAATCCAACTACACCCTTTTAATCCCATACCTTTCTAATTTGAATATTTCCTATTTAATTTCTCATTTCCCTAAATTAATTATACAAATTAATTTATCATAACAATTACGGCTTTTCCCTATATTCTCAACATCAACCCTAAGGCTCCAATATTCCTAACAACATCAACAATCTCTATTTTAGACCCAAAACACGTATGGATGAGTCAAATAAACAAAACCCCTCTTTTCAAAATAGCACACTTCAAAACCCTAACTTCCCAAATCAAACCATTTAAACAAAAGCCCAACATCTAGGTTAAAACTCATAAAGATGAGTAAAAATCCCTACCTCAAATGGAGAAACCAAATGGAGAAGATGAAGGATTTTGAAGGTGCTCCAAACCCAATAATTTTTGAATCAAAATGAAGAGCAAGCCATCCCTTCCTCTTCCTTTCAAGATATCTCTTGTTCTCCTTCCTCTCCTCCCTTATGAAAATGCTTACTCTCACTCTAACCACTCTTAATCTGAACTCAAAATATATATAACAAATGGAGAGAGATGAGAAAAACCATAGAAAGAAGTTGAGAGGTGAGCTCAATTTACAGGCAACCTTGATGTAATTGGTATTGAAAGGTTGTTATTAAAGCCCATTAATTGGAAAATGAAAGGACAAGTTAGAATTAAATAAACACTGATTGAAATATGAATGGACAAGTTTGAATATGAATGGACCAAGGGTAGTAACTGAACTACTAATAAGGATATTAAATGAACAAATTTGTAACCATTAATAAGGATATTAAATGAACCACTAATAAGGATATTAAATGAACAAGTTTGTAACCACTAATAAGGATATTAAATGAACCATTCTGAAAATTTAATGGACACTAACCCTTGGTTTCCAAACACAACCAACCTATTTTAAACCTACCCAACACGACCCAAGACTCATATACAAAGAGTAAATGATAGAAACGGGAAAAAGACAATAACACATCCACGGAACTGAGTCTGAAATACAATTAAACAATGAAAGGAAAACTGGAATCGCTATAATTATAATTTATAGCTTAACAACTTATAACTTATAACTGTGAACATAAACTGATTTTTGACTTATAAATTAAACTTTTCCTGTCCCATTCAAAGAATAAGTTGATTTTTAACTTATAAAAAGGTATAAATTATATTGTTAAACTGAACTAAACACATTAAAATAGTTTAAATTAAGTTAAAAGCTGAAATAAGGTAAAAATAAATTTTACCAAATAAGACCATAATTATTTTCTCACAACTTTACTAAACGGAACCATTATTTGAAAGCTTATTATTGTTATTAAATTAATTTGGTGGTGGGGCCAATTGTATGGACTCGTTGGGGTAGATGGAGCCCAACCAAATATGATTGAATTGAATAATAGTTTTTTCGTACCCTTGTGAAAGTGGGCAACCCTACGTGTAGTTGCCATCGGTGTCATGTCAACTCCTTTTTCTTTGGTAGCTTTCTTTTTCTTGTCTTTTTTATTTATTTGAGTGGGATAACTTTTTAAAATTTTATTTATGTAGTGTTATTATTTTATTAATATAATATTTTTCATGTTTTAAAAAAAAATCACTTCTTGTACTAGAAAAAATCTAGGAAAAATTCTAAAAGATGGAAAAAGTTAATTTTTTTTGGGGGGACATCACTATCGTATTATTTGAGAGCATATTATTATTATTAAATTATTAAAAAAATTCTTTTAAATAGAAGTGATAGAGGAAGAATTACTGAGAAATATAACTTAAAAAGAAGTGCCATATAAGTGTTTAAAATTTTAAATTTTATAAAAAATTAAGAAGGAAGATTTGTTGGACTAAGAGCAAATCAATTTGTTTGTTTATATAATATAGATATAGATTCTAGTACATGTTTCTGGTATATGCTTGAAATTAATTATAACTAAAATAGTTAATTATATAAAATATTACATTAAATTAATAATTATTTTTTTTCATAAATATCACATAAAATTATAAAAAAATTCAATTATCTTTTGAAAGATAAAAATTTTAATCTATTAAAATAATCAAAAATTAAAATCACTTATTAAAATAATCCACTGCTGAGCCATGTTTGAGACGCATGGGCCGCGTGCTTTCTTTTTTTTCTTTTTTCTTTTTTTTTTTTTGTTTTGAACGCGCATGGGTCGCGTGTTTTTTTTTTTTTTTTTTTTGGTTTTTTGTTTTGAACGGGCATGGATCACATGTTTGGGAGAACGATCAAGGACACCTCGTGGCCAATCCTATGTGCTTCTTTCAAAGTCATCCCGTGCGGTACCGCCAAGATTTTGGTTGGAATTTTAACAAATAAAAATATTTTGAAACACTAATTCTTGAGTTCTAAAACCAACTTTAATGAGTTGACAGTGGCTCCACCCACTGTGATGCTATATTTTAGTTTTAGTTTTTTTTTTTTTCTTGTCATGTCATTAGTGTTCCATTAAAGTATCAAAATTAATATTCTGAATCATTTTTATTTAACAAAATTACAATTCTAACTTTCTAATGTTTTATTTTGTGATACGACTAAAAATAACTATAACATAACAATTATATTTAGATATAAACTTGTTTTTTAGAACGCTTTAGATATAAACTTGAATTAATTGATTATTATTTTATATTATAAATTTAATTTTTTGTATGATGATTATCATGATTAAAAAATAATGACATAACTCTTAAATATGAGAATGAAGTTATATCAAGTTATGCACATAAAATCACATGGTGGTTGGCCTAGTGGATGACGACTGGAACCCAGAGATTTGCTCCCTCTCAGGTCTCAGGTTCAAATCCTCTAACCAGCAAGTAAATATCTTAGGGTCATGAACCACCGGACGTAAGCCCTATTTCGGAAGGTAAATTTGCCTAACTAGCAAATGCATACTTTGGGTCATGGACTGCAGGGCGTAAACCCTGTTTCAGAAGACTTGTTCGACTATAGGGACTTAGGCCTTGTTTGGCAACTATCTTTTTTAACTAAAAAGTCAAAAAGTTACTAAAAAAGTCAAAAAGTCAACAATCTATACCAAAAAGTCAAAGATTCTTTTTTCTCTCTACTTTTTGCACATCTTTTCGTAAAAAATCAAAAAGTCATCCCATACATACTAATTTTTTTTATATTATATTTTAGCTAAAAAATCAAAAAGTTACTAAAAAAATCTGTTATCAAACGAGGCCTTAGTCTAGTATGCATAAGCTGGCCCAGAATATCTTATATAACCCCAAAAAAAAAAAAAATGTTACACATAAAAAGAGATGTAGAAAGGAATAGGAAAAAAAATAATGAAAGTGAAGGTGAATAAATAATATAGAAGAACCGCTGTATACCATTTTTTTTTTTTTTTATCATTTTGAATCATTGAATTAATTGTCAATCTATGTTATTAATTGTCATTAGTTGTGTGGTAATTATCTCTAAATAAAGGAATCAATTATAAGTATTTAATAAGAGGTGATATAAAACAGAAAAAAAATTGGGTGATATATAACATTTTTTTAATATCAAATTTATATATATTTTTTAGCATAACTAAACATTTGAAGTGAAAATTTTAAAAAATAACATTTCAAGTGAAAATTAAATATATTTTTTTTAAAAGAAAAAGTGAAAAATAGTGATATAAAAATTTGGAAACATATTTTAAAGAATTAAATTGAAATAGTTTTTTTATTACAAGGAAATGTATGAAAATTTTGGAAATTTTGGAAATAGAAAGTGATTTTGGAAAAAAATAAAAAGTGATTGATTGATTGATGTGTAAGAGAGAAAAAGTGATTTTAGAAATTTTTTGAAAAAAATCTCAAACCAAACAATTTTTTTAAATTTTTTTTCTAAAACCCATCACTAAAGGTTGGTTTGGCATAGACTATATAATCCATCTTTTTATCTTTTTATATTTTTTTCATCATATCACCTCTCTACTTTTTTGTACATTTTTTTATAAAAAGATAAAAAATACATTTTTTTAAGACAACCCAAACTAACCCTAAAACTCAAACCAAATATATCCTATATCTTTTCAAAAGTTGAGTAAAGCACGTGACCCTAGCCTCGCCCTTACGTGAGTCCGCTGTCGGGAGACGTCTCAGTTTTATTTATTATTTATTTTGTAGTTTATGAAAATGACAAAACATATCTTTTTGAAAACCAATAAATAATTAAAATAATGTTTTCAAAACAAATAAAAGAAAAAAGAAAAAAAAATAGATCGCAAATGTTTAGTGGCATGCAGTGGGAGAAGAGTTGCCAGGTAACTGGTGTTAGATTTTCAGTCAATGTGAAATAAAAAATAATTATTGAAACAAATTTTTGGGAAGTTTTTGTACACGATTTTGTGTATTGGACTGCCCGTTTGGATTTGGTTTCAATTTTAGAATCACTGTTTGAAAATATTTCTAAAAAAATAAAAATTAATTTGATAAAAATAAGGATACTCAATCCATAAGTCTATTTTTTAGTCTTTTGATCAATTAGGCCCAAACTCTAAGGGCATGTTTGTTGGATAGATTGAATAAGAGGAGATTATAATCCATCGAACTATTAATTTTGAAATATATAATCTCTAAACTATTTAATTGAAAATGATGTATATCTTATATTTATTGTAAGCTTTTTAAAATTGAACCATTTTTAAAGTGAATTTTTATTTATATTATGTAAAATAAAAAGTGTGCATGTGGATTTTTTATCAAAATTCTAAAACTTGTATTAGGCTTATATGAGTATATATTTTTATTTGAAAATTTTAGTCAAAACCCTCCACTAGACCCTTATTTAGTGAAAAAGACAGTTCGATTTATTTGTCTTCATAAACCTCTTAAGGAGAAAATAAATAATTGAGTAATGACAAAGTAAAATATTTTTCTTTCTTTCTTGAATAATATTACCAAAATAACATGCTACTGTTAAACAACGTAATATGTTACTGTGAGACATAGTAACATGTTGCTGTCAAATAGAGTAATTGTCAAACATAGTAATATGTTATTGTGAGATAAAGTAACATGTTACTGTCAAATATAATAATTGTCAAACAGAATAACATGTTGTTGTTACCGTTTATATCCATTTCAACGGTAATAATTTTTTTTAAAAAAAGAATGTCATAGTCTACATAGATCTTATTTGATAGATCTTATTATCGACATCTACATAAAAATATATTATTTTAAAATTTTATATTTTGATAATAGTAATATTTATTGAAGAAAAAAACTTTTTGTGTTTATCTTTAATATATTAAAATTTTATTATAAGGAAATTTTGACTAAATCCTTCTTTTCTTTTCTTTTTTTTACTCTTTATCTTTTTTCTTATGTTAATTTTGTAAAGACCTTTATCAAAGTGGACTTTACGAGAAATAATTGAATTATATAACTTAAGTTTCATTTGGTTTTAAATTTTTGCTTAAAAACATAAAAAGATAAAAATTATTACATAAATTAATAAAATAAAATATTATATTTAACTCATAATTATTATTTTTTTTCTCATAAAATTAAAAAACTAAAATGATCAAACCAAGCGAGACTATAAAAGCTAAACTAAAAAATTTCCGCTACAAAAAAATCAACTAAAAAAAGTTAGAAAAATGCGGCAGATTCCCAATAAAACCGACCCCAGTGACCCAGTGCCACGTGGCGGGGGGGTGGGTCCTAGCAGTTCTGAAAAAGTTAATAGCAAAGGAAAACTTCGGATCATATAAGAAAATTTTGGAATCTTTTTCCAAATGTGGCTTACAGCATTGCTTCATGCTCCAGCCGACTCTGGATGGCAGACTGTAATGATGACTAATGGCAGTGCTACGGTCCTCCACAAATCGAGATTCGAATGTCTCGAATTATTGAGTTTGTTTGGTTTGAATTTTTTTAAATAATTTTTTTTTTATTTTTTATATGTTTTTAGTGAATATTTTTAAAATTTTAAATATTTTTTTACTTTTTTAGATGCACCCTATTTAGATGTATCTAGAAAGTAAAAAAATTATGAAAAAATATTTTAAAAAATTAATAAATACATAAAAATACAAAAAAATATATTGAATTCTTATTTTTTTTGAATTTTTGGTATTTAGTAAATTTTTAAAAGATTTTTTTTATAATTTTTTACTTTTTAGATATATTTATGTTAGGTATGTCTAAAAAGTAAAAAAATTATTTAAAATATTAAAAAAATTCAATAAAAACAAAGAAAATACGGAAAATAAGAAAGTACAGTGTTCTGAAAAGTGTTTTTAGAAAAATGGAACCAAGAGTAATTATTGTGTAGGAGTGTGACAAATAATTAGTCATCTCGTAAACTCAACCTGAATGGTTTGAGAATGTGAGTGACATGGGTTAAAATTGACTGATTAATTAGGTTGTTGGTTAAAATTTATTAATTCTATTGAAATAAAAATATAGTAGGAACTCGTACAAAACTATGTAGAACTAATAAATTTTAATTAGGCCTAATTGATCAGTCAATTTTATCACTCAACCAATCCAATCCACCTCACTCACCTTATTAAACCACACAAGCTGAGTTGGTATGGAATGACTAATTTTTTGACGGAAAATGGTTTGTAGCTCGAATCTCCCTTCCCCCGAATCTCCCGATTGCCCAAAATGACGTCGTTTTGAGCAATTTCCTTCTTTTTTTTTTTGCTTCTTTCTTTCTTCCGTCCTTTATGGCTGAAATGCAGAGAGAAGAAGAGGAAGAGAGAGAGAAAGAGAAAGAGAGAGAGAAAATTGAGAGAGAGAGAGGGTCGTCGTCGATCACCGATCGCCTCCGTCGTAGCCTAGCCCCTCCGCCTCAATCGTCGTAGCCCAGTCCGATTTTTTTTTTTTTTTTCTAGATTTGAAATGAAAAAAAACTGTTGGCTGGTGTTGATGATGATGATGATGATGGTGATGTTGATGAAGATGTTGATGATGAAGATGAATGGTTGAATTTATTTATTTATTTATTCTTTTTTTTTTTTCCTGGATCTGATGGTTGATTTTTTTTTTTTAGATCTGATGATGTTGATTATGAAGATGAATGGTTGATGTTGGTCTCGGTCTCTCTCTCTCTCTCTCTTCTTCTTCTTCTTCCTTATTCTTTTTTGATTTTCTTCTTTCGAAAAAAAAATAAAAAAATCAAAACGACGAAACGACGTCGTTTTGATTTCGGGGGAATTCGGTGAAGGGAAAATTCGAGCTACATAGCATAACCGTTTTTTGACACACCTCTCTACACATAACCACTCTTCCCAAAAAAAAAAAAAAAAAAAACCAAACTAACACAACCCAACAAATAAAATATAATAAATAAAAAAAATCAATACCAAATTAGATGCATTAGAATTGCATAAAGATACACAAGACTAAATGTTACTTAAAAACATACAAATCCCAAAATTATGTGAACCCATCACTAAAATATCCTCAAAAGATAAAATTTTCAGTACAAAAATATAGCAATGGTCAAGTTAAATAAGTTTGAAATTCTCAAATACAAGATAAGTTTTTAATTTGGTGAGAAATTCTTCATGAAAATGATACACAAGTAATCCCCTTTACAGTTTTTTTTTTTTTTTTTGGTACATAATATTTAACATTGATGCAATAAAAAAAATTATAAAATTTAAAATCTTTCTAGGGGTCAAACTTGGGTATTATATTAAAAATAAATAAATTTATTATGTCACTTGCATCAAAAAAAAAATAATTTCGATAAAAATTACAAATGTGTAAACAATATAAAATTCCATATATAATATATAGAGACAGAGAAAGGGGATTAGGGGTGCGGCTGTACAGCAGCACCTGATGCGCGCCTATGCGGTGCTGTTTGGACCAAACACAAGGCATTGATGTCCATGTGTGCGTTAAAAAAAAAAAAAAACTATCCCTTTCCTTTCCATTTTAAATATTATATTTTTATTATAGATTGTTTTCTATTTAAAATAACAGAATATTTTAGTTTATTATTTTAGAATTAATTTAATGAATAAAAATAATATTTAATTTTTAATACATTTCAATTTTGAGGTAGTTGCGTAACACCAACATATATATATATAATAATTGCTAATGAGGTGTTTGTTAAAAACTACCTAATAACAAAAAAAATTACAATTTTAATACACATTTCACATTCGTATATATTTTTATATTTTTTACATATTCCAAATCCATTTCTCTCGATTTGGTCATCTTAACTTGAGACAACATTTGGGATTGGTGGATGTATTTTAGAGCAAATTTTAAATCCATTTCTCTCAGTTTGGTCATCTTAACTTGAGACAACATTTGGGATTGGTGGATGTGTTTTAGAGCAAATTTTGATAATATATATAATAATTGCTAATGAGGTGTTTGTTAAAAACTACCTAATAACAAAAAAAATTAGGGCAAATTACATATACACCCCTTCAGGTTTGGTTAAATTACAGATACCCCCCTGAGGTTTCGAAAATTACATCCCGCCCCTTGAGGTTTGTATTTTCATAACAATTTACCCCCTGAGGTTTATATTTCATAACAAATTACCCCATAATTTCTTATGCAAATATAGCATTCAGGGGGGAATTCGTAATTTCTCAAACCTCAGGGAGTATCTGTAATTTTGCCAAACCTGGAGGGGTGTATATGTAATTTGCCCAAAAAAGTACTATTTTAATACACATTTCACATTCGTATATATTTTTATATTTTTTACATATTACAAATCCATTTCTCTCGGTTTTGGTCATCTTAACTTGAGACAACATTTGGGATTGTTGGATGTATTTTAGAGTAAATTTTGATAATCTGAACCGTTCACTTTTTAAGATTTATTAAGTATTATGAAAAAAATTAAAATGATCAAATGTCAATAATTATATTTTTGATATATTTATATTACAAAAAATGCATAGCTATTCTTAAATTTATAGTTGTCGTTCATTATTTTAAAATAAATATGATTCAAACAAATGGTAACTATGATAGATTGAAAAAAAAAATCATATTTAAAATGAGGAAGTTACACTAAAAAATGATAAATTGTATTCAAAATTAAAAAATTAGATTGCAACTACGAAATTTATTTACAATATATGATTTCTAATATTTGAAAAATGTTTGAGTTTAATGAAATTTCTCACATTAAAAAACTGAAAAATACGTCAATTTACAGTTTTCTTAATTTCTAACCATAAATTAAAATTTTAAACAAGTAAAGTATCTCTTTCACACATGAAACATACATAAACAAATTGACAAAATATCTCAATTATGAATCTAAGAAAATTGAAAGTTGGTGAAACAATTATATGGAACATTTTTATACAAATTTGAGAAATTTAGTAGCTTTTTCTAATTTTAAAACTGAAAATATTATTAGTTTAAAACGAGAAAAATTGATAATATTCTCATTTAAAAAAAAAAAAAAACTAAACTAAACTAAGAAATTTCTCAGTTTTACTGGATAGTTTTGCAAGCTGAGAAATTGTTAGTTTTGTATAGCTAAAAAAAATATTTTGTTTTTATAAAATTTTATATTCAATATTGGTCTTATTTGATAGATCTTATTGTGTAGATTCCAAAATTATAATTTTTATTAAGAATAAATGTGTAATAAAAGTTATGAAATTTTTAAATTTTGAAACAACAAAACAAAAATAAATGCTATATCAACAGCGCACACTTGAATTAGGACAAATTATCTCGTGTTTTTGGAGTCATGATCTAGTAATTAGTAGGAGATTTGTGATTGGTGGAGAAGATGAGACTTACAATTTTGTGTTGGACATGAAACATAATGGTTGATGATTAATGGATAATATTGTCATGTAATGCACTTGGAGCACCTAATAATATTTTATTAATACTTATTGAATTGATACTCTTAAATTTATTTCGCCTTTTAATAAGAGTAATACAACCATATATATATATATATATATATATATATATTGAATATGTAACCTTATTAATTAAAAATAATGAAATAGGACTTAATGGAGTATTAACCTTACAAATAGGACTTTTGAGAAATTAATCATTTATTTTATTTCTTTAGTTTATGAAAATTACAAAAAATATATTTTTTAGAATAAATAAATAAATAAAAAGTGTCCATAACAAATAAAAATCAATACTAAAAAAAAAATTGTCGATTTTAAATAAAAATCAATAATTCATGCTATCAAAATTGGGTGCAAATTTTGCATATCATTTTATATATCATCAATTCATTAGTTTAATAGACCTCATATTATGCCACATCTCATGAGAAACCAATGCAATAGTAACACAATTTGTTTGTATAGGTACATTGGACCATAATTCTAAGGTACTCGGGGTCTTTTGGGAAGCAAAAAAATAAATAAATAAATTTTTAATTTTTTTATTTATTTTAGGTCATATCATTTATCATATTTTTCATTCACAAAAACATAAAATAAACTAAAAAAATTAAAAAATTAATTTTTTACTAATTTTTCAAAACACCACTCAAAGTGTGAAAAAGATATATACAGACCTTTGTATGGATAACAGAGGCACAAATTTAAATATAAAATAATACTCTTTAAATTAGATCTTTACAACGTTTTAAACGTTGTCTGATGTGTATAAAGAAACAGTAATAATTTAGAGCTCTAAATAATGAGTTCTAAATCCATCATTAGTGAGGTAAAAAAAAAATGATACACAACACACATTGCGGTAGTTGGTCCCACTGTCACATCATTAATGATAGTACTAATTCGTAATTTCAAGCATTATTGACAAAGAAATGGTGTTTTTTTAAACAACAATGATGCATCTCACTAATTTAAAAGTACGAATTGACCACTAATGAGGTAAAAATTTTAAAAAAAAAGTACAAGAACAAAACATCCCATCATATGAGACCCATGCTACTTTAAAACTATTAATACTCCTCTTTTTAGTGGTGTCACTCATTTTTGTTTTTTAAATGCCGTTGTATTAGGGGTTGATTGAGGTGTCCTAAATAAGTGCACTTTTTGACTTTTTATGAAATATGAGTTGGGTTTGAAGTGATGTAATAGAAAGATAATGTGACTTAAATAAGATGATATGATTTAAATAAGATAATAACTTTTTGACTTTTTAAATTTTTTTTAATGATGCCAAACTTGATTTAGTCTTATTTTTCAGTAGTGTTTGTAGGTTCCAATGTATTTGTAGGGGCATAATATTAAATTATATTAATATAAATGATTAATTTTGTATTGAATAGGTGGTGGTTACAAATGTATAGAGTCACAATGCCATATCTACAGAACACGTAACATCAACACAAAAAATAGAATCCGGTGCAATCGACAGCATCAGGAAGTATAACAATCTAAGCGTCGTATCATTGGTCATTCAACATCATTTAGGGTTGGTTTGAGAAGTGATTTTTTGACTTTTTAATTTTTTTTTTGACTATTTTAGCCTGAACCAAAAAACTTAATTTAAGAAAGATTTTTTGACTTTTTGACTTTTTTGGTGAGAGAAGAGTGTAATGATTATGAATTGAATGCGATGTTTTGTTTGTTGTAACTAAAATAGTCTATTTTATCTTTTGTGACTATTTTAGCCATAAATCATCTTCCCAAACGGACCATCAATGTGGTGGCAATGGCGTATTTTGATATCAACAATGATTTAGACCACTAAAAAATACACCACTAATAGCACTAATGCATTGAGATTGGTAAAAAAAAAAGAAAAAAAAAAGAAACAAGGCATAGAAAGTGGGCGGAGCCCACTACCACATCATTAATGGTCCTTCTAGTGCTCCATTTCTAGTGCTCCCAAACATTTTTCTTTTGATATTAAGCATATAGGTAGTGTTGTTGGTCAACACATTAGTGTTAGGGGTGAGCAGCGGATACACCGATCCGCCAAAATCAACCGAACCGAACCGATCCGTCGCATTTTGGACGGATGCGTGATGACGAGCGGACGGTTGCGGATTGATTTTCTCCAATCCACCAATTTGGCGGACGGATGGCGGATTTGAGATTCCTTTGGCCGCAATCGAACCGCCTAACCGCGAGCACTCCTAATAATTTATAAGACTTTATGTTTTCAATTTGTTTAAATATTTTGTTTGTGTTTTCAATTGAAAAAAGAGTTTAAATATTCTATTGAAAAAAAATTTTCAACTTGAATATATTTTTTGAATTGAAAAAAATAAACGTATTATTTATCTATATTTTTTTGTTTTTAAATTTAACTCTAAAAATAATAAATAGAAAATATGATATATGCTAGTTGGTTTTTATTTTCAAAAACATATATAGATGTAACAATACAGAGACATACAATCTCTACTGCTGCCCTGTTCATGGTTTTGGTGATTTGAATTGTTATTATATTTTAAGAATCAAAGATTGTAATACTTTATGTGGATGAATCATGCTGTGATTGTAATATGTGGACGAGCCATGCAGTGATTGTGATATTCTAAAGTTTCAAACTTTCTTTTTTTGGATGAGACATACAGTAATTGTAATAGTTTTTTAAGTCATCGATTGTAATACTTTTTCTTTTTCTTTTTTTCTTTTTTTTTTTTGAAGAAGTGCACAAGTTGAATTATGTTAAAAATTTATAAAATCTTAAACCGCCAAATCGATTCGCATCCATCCGCCAAACCGCCAAACCACTCAATCCACATCCGCCAGATTGGCGGACGGATGCGGATTGATTTTCTCCAATCCGCCAATTTGACGAACGGATGACGGATTGGAAGTTCCGTGGCCGCAACCGACCCGCGCCCACCCCTAATTAGTGCGGTACAATCGAAACTCAACAACCACTATAAAAGGGGTAATTTGGAAAGATTAAGGGGTGATTTGCCATTCCTTACATAATCTATGTTTTTATTTTTTTATTTTTTTTCATCACATTACTTCTTTATTTTTTTACACATCTTTTTAAAAAAAAATAAAAAGTACACTTATTTAGATCATGCTAAACAACTCCTAAGGCTTTGTTTGGTTATATTCTTTAAATATATTTCTATCATAAGTTTTGAGTGTGTTATTTGTTTAGAGTTTTCAAAAATTAATTTCACACTCATTTTTGAAAGACATCGGGTTGGTTGACCAGAAGCAGTGCATTTTTTTATTATTTTACAATTGGCACCTATTATTTTTTATATTTGAAATAAAAGAAATTTAGAATTTTTTATGAGTTTTGAATAGAATTTTGAGTTGTGTGTTTGATTATGAGTTGTAAGTTTTTGTATCAAATATCATAATTCACATCAAAAATTTCGCAGTCAATTTAAAACTCTTTTCAAAATTATTTTCAAAACCCATTCACCAAATAAATTTTTCACACTCAAATCATAACTCCAAAACTCACAAACTCAAAATACAACTCTATTCTCAAATCATATTTAGAAAACTCTATCAAACGCAACCTAACTTTTAAATTTTTTTTAGTTTTTTAATTTTTTTGATCACATCACCTTTTTACTTTGTTTTAAAAAAAAAAAAACTAAAAAAAAAACTTTTTACCATCTTTTTAAAACACCACAAAAATCACTAAATGTAAATCACCAAAACCCACGTCACAACCAATTTTAATAAATTGGTTAAACTACTAATAGGTTCTAATAGTTAGACTTAATTTTTATCAAGTCTTATTAAAAATAAGCCTTGGTAAAATTGTCACTAAAAATAATTTTTTGTGACAATTTTTTACATACGTCGTTAAAAATTGATAATTAGTGATTTTTTTTTTATAATTTTTATAAATTATCACTAAAACTTATAATTAATAACTTTTTTATAATAAATTTGTTCTATAAATGATCCTATTAAATTAGTAAGAAGCCAGTATGGGGGATAGTAAACAACCAGGGGTTATCGATCACAGGCCACATGCATGAAACAAAATCGACGTCCCAAACAAGCGCAGTTGAAAGGCAATTCTATTAATGTTATGTGTTAATCCATTTTTTTGAAGGACAGATACAATGGTCAAACATTAACACAGATGCATTCAAATAGTAGACTGAAACACAACATCGACAATCCACTCCAAAACTGTGGAACCATCAACACAACATTTCGCCAAACGTAAAACGACAAATTCACACTGACATAGGTAAATTCATAAAGATTATACCCCACCATTTAGGGCCTAGTACGTAACTCAAATACTAAAACCTAGTATTGCTGAAGCCCTACGTAGCAATAAGAACCAATGACATCAAGACACATGGCAAGAAAAAGACAAGCCACATAAGCAGATAAAGATCTGCAAAGTTATTGCCACTGTACATCGCTATTAATGAAGCCCCTTGCAGCATTTATTGCGATAACCCCCCTCCGTCGGGACAGAACGCCTTCACCATGAACAAGGTAAGTTAGAGCATAGACTTTCGGTTAAGGCGACATGTCAGAAGGGACAACGAAATGATTATCAGAGGATATAAGCAGACGTCGAAGATAAGAAAAATGTTAAGCTTTCTAACTCCAATCTATCTCTACATTCCACCTCCCTCTCTCGTTAACTTGCACGTCGGAGGGTTCGCTGGGGGACTCCCCGTTCCCATTTGAACACTTGTGCAGGTTCCTTTGTGGGCTTGGTCACTCGGACACCGGTTTGGGAAGCGTGGATCAGTCCGTCCCGTTCCGTCTAGAACCCAGTGAATCATCAGTTGGCGCCGTCTGTGGGAAAGTTTTTGTTCCTCGCGCCAGTTGTGTTCATTGTCGCCGGAGACCCTCTCCCCATAACCCCCTCCTATCACCTGTGAAGGTGGATGGTCACAACTAGATTCATGGCTTCTCACCCCAATATTGCCGATCATCAAGCCGAACCTCCCAATCCAAACAACCCACCACAGTATTTCACTGAGCTCACCAATAGCATTAACCGTCTGGCCGAGCAAAACCAAGCCCTAATTAATGTTCTACTCCAAAGAAACCTCCCTATGCCTCCTCCACCACCTCCAGATATCCCACCCAACCAAGAGCGAGCCCCGAGCCGAACTATCCAGCAGCCTAATCCACCCAACTTAGAAGGCTTACAACCCCTTCTCCTAAGTATAAACCTGCCACCCCGAGGCCCGCATCCATCGATCCCGGCACCAACCCCTAAAGGAGAGGCCAGCAGCGTCCAACCCCCGTTGCCTTTCGGTGGTGACAACATTCCTCTCTGGGACGCAAAACTCTGAGCCATGAAGCTCCAACTCCAAGGGGTCATGCAGAACATACAGCATAAACCATCTACCACAGCCAGCTCCCCATTTGTTGCCTCCATCAGGGACAAACCTCTACCTCCTAAGTTCAAAATGCCCACAATCGATTCTTTTGACGATACAACGGACCCAGTTGATCACTTGGAGACCTACAGAACCCTCATGATCCTCCATGCATTCCCCGATGAAATCATGTGTCGGGCTTTCCCCGATGAAATCATGTGTCGGGCTTTCCCCGTGACACTCAAGGGGTCGGCTCGACTCTGGTTTAGTCAACTGCCAGCAGACTCTGTCTTCACTTTCCAGCACCTCAGTGACTCCTTTCTCAGCTATTTCATTGGAGCCCAGCGCCAGCGGCGTTCGGCAACCCAGCTCCTCAACATCTATCAGACTGAGGGGGAGTCGCTGCGCAGCTTTGTCACCCGCTTCAACACCGAAGCCCTGCAGGTTGCGGAAAACGATGACAAGGTCATCCTCATGGCATTCATGGCCGGCCTACGATCATCTGATTTCCTTTTTCCCTCTCAAAAAATCCCTCGACCTCTATAGCAACCATTATTTCCAAAGCCCAAAAATACATGAACGCAGAAGATTCCCTAGCCGCTCGCTAGGACCCTACAGCCAAAAACCTAACCCCTAGAGAGAAGAGAAAGGAATCAGAAACCAGAAACACCCAGTACAATAACCAAACACCTCAGTATACCGACCGACCCCTCATAGCCGACCGGTCGACACCAGCCCGACCGCCCGGCCAGTTCGAACAATACACACCCTTAATTCCCCCATAGAACAAGTCCTCAATCAGATCCAACGAGATTACCTCCTGAAATGGCCCCAACCATCACGGTCTCCTTCCAATCGGTGAGACCAGTCCAAATATTACCGTTTTCACCAAGACCACGGTCCATAATACTGAGGAGTGTGTTAACCTCAAAGATCAGGTCGAGGGCTTGATACGTCAGGGATGTCTCAGTCAGTTCACGGACACCTGCCCTCAGCAAAGGCAAAAGACCGAACCCATAAGAAACATCCGCCGGCCTACTCCTCCCCGACAACCAGCACAATCTAACCCTGGCAATGATTGCCCTCCACAGCAACCCCGGGCACAAGGTAACCCCGCTCCCCTTGTCGGAGAAATTAGAGTCATAGCTGGCGGGCTTGCTTGTGGAGGTCCATCCCGCTCGGCTTAGCGGGCAGAACTCAGAAAGATAAGACAGGGCTCAGACAAAGAAGTTGCCACATTAGACCGCCCTCCCAAACAACCCAAGCAGTGGATGGAGCTCATCACCTTTAGGGAAGCCGACTGCACAGGCATCCGTTACCTCCATGACGACCCCCTCGCCATTTCTGCCCTCCTCTCCAATTACAAAGTTAGACGGGTCTTCGTCGACAATGGCAGTTCTTCAGACATCATCTTCCTAAATGCCTTTCGCCAGCTCAAGATCAGGGAAGAAAGTCTGTCTCCTCTCCAAACCCCATTAGTCGGTTTCATTAGAGACCGGGTGACCTCCATCAGCTCCATCAATCTTCCCATCACCATCGGAGAATGCCCACGGCAGACCACCAAGTTGTTTACTTTCCTAGTCGTCGACTATCCCTCCGCCTACAACATCATCCTCGGCTGCACCGCCCTAAATGCCTTCCAAGCTATTACATCCACTTTCTAACTTGCTGTCAAGTTTCCCACCGATCTTGGGGTCGGCACGGTCAGGGGAGAGTAGACTGTGGCCAGGGAATGTTATGTTGCCTCACTTAAAGAGGTCAAGCTCAAGGAAGCCATGATCATTGAAGGACTCGACGTCAGAGACGAGGACGAGCTGGTTAGGGGGGAACCAGTTGAAGAGCTTGTCGAGGTCCTCATCGATACCACCAACCCGGCAAAAACTACCAAGATCGGCAGCCAACTATCCTCCCCGGCCAAGGCCGACCTCACCGCCCTCCTGATTGAGTACAACGATGTATTTGCTTGGACCTACTCCGACATGCCAGGTATTGACCCCTCCTTCATCATCCACTGTCACAGCATTGAGCCCAATTTCTGACCCATCTGCCAGAAGTAGCGCATCTTTCACCCGGAGCGCAATAACCTTATTGCTTCTGAAGTAGATAAGCTCCTTGAGACATAGTTTATCACAAATATGGACTACCCCAGATAGCTGTCGAATGTGGTTCTAGTTCGTAAAAACAATGGTAAATGGGAACTCTGTGTCGACTACTCCGACCTCAACCGAGCTTGCCCCAAAGACAGCTATCCTCTTCCTCGCATAGATCTACTGGTTGACGCCACGACCGGCCATCAAATGCTTAGTTTCATGGATGCCTTCTCTGGATACAACCAAATTCTGATGCACTCGTCTGACCAGGAACAAACCTCCTTCATCACCGACCGAGGCACCTACCATTACCGTGTGATGCCATTTGGGTTGAAAAATACTGGAGCCACTTACCAACGGTTGGTCAATGCCGTTTTTCATCACCAGATAGGCCGGAACATGGAAGTATATGTCGACGACATGTTAGTCAAGAGCAAGCTCTCCACTGATCATCTGGCCGACCTACGAGAGACCTTCACCACCCTACGAAAGCATCAAATGAAGTTCAATCTAGAGAAATGCGCCTTCGGCGTAGGATCTGGAAAGTTCTTGGGTTTCATGGTTAGTCAGCGGGGCATCGAAGCTAACCCTGAAAAGATCAAGGCCTTAATTGAAATGCAGTCACCCAGAACGGTTAAGGAGGTTCAGAGGCTTATTGGCCGAGTTGCCGCCCTCAATCGCTTCATTTCCCGCACAACGGACAAGTGCCTCCCCTTTTTCAAAGTTCTTCGGCAAACTTTTGAGTGGACAACAGAGTCCGAAGAGGCCTTTTAGCAGTTGAAACAGTGCATGGCCAACCCCCCATACTTTCTCAAGCAATCACAGGCGAACCCCTCTTCCTCTATTTAGCCGTGTCAAACACCGCAGTCAGTGCAGCACTCATCAGAGAAGACAGATCTGTCCAATGACCAGTCTACTACATCAGTCGGGCTCTGAGAGGTGCAGAACAAAATTACCCATTGTTAGAAAAAATGTCATTGGCTTTGGTCACCGCCTCCAGACGACTCTGTCCTTACTTCCAAGCCCATTCCATAGTGGTCCTTACTGACCAACCATTGAAGAAGATAATCCAATAACCAGAGCTTTTTGGCAGACTTATGCAATGGTCGGTCGAGCTCAGCTAATTTGACATCTCCTACCGGCCTCGAACGGCGATTAAAAGGCAGGCTGTTGTCGATTTCATCCTGGAATTCACTAATCCCACTCCAACCACAGCTCCTCTGCACCCGCCACCTCCCACCGAGCCAGAAGACCCCCACTCTTAGACCCTCAACATCGACGGATCATCTCGCAAAGAAGGCAGTGGGGCTGGTCTCATCCTCACCGCTCCTAAGGGTGGTTATTTCAAATGTGCTCTCCGCTTCTTGTTCAACGCAAGCAATAATGAGGCTGAATATGAAACATTGATCGCAGGTCTTCGCCTCGCCAGAGACATTGGTGTTAGCCACATCCAAGTGTTCAGCAATTCCCAGCTCATTGTCGGACAAATCACGGGAGAATTCGATGCCAAGGAAGACACAATGTGGGCCTATAGGGATATTGCACTCTCTCTTGCTCGCCTCTTCAATAATTTCCACATCAAACACATCTCTCGGACGAAAAACTCCAAAGTAGATGAAATGGCTCAGTTAGCTTCAGCAGACCAGTCAGATCTCAGCCATGGTGTCCGCCTCGAGTATCTGGCCCATCCTGCCATTTCCCCAACTCAGCAGCAAGTCTACTTCCTCCAAAATGAACCTATTCCATGGGCGATCGACATCTTTCTATTTCTGACAACGGGGGAATCGCCAACCGACAAACAGCAGGCCGCCAAAGTTAGGGCCCGGTCGTCCAACTACATTCTTGTCAGCGGCCTCTTGTATAAACGCGGTTTTTCACGGCCATACCTGCGATGCCTCAATCCTGCTCAAGCAACCTACGTGATGAGGGAAGTCCATGATGGTATCTGTGGTAATCATTCGGGCGCCCGGGCCCTTGCCCACAAAATACTTCGCACTGGTTATTTCTGGCCTACTCTCAATCAAGATGCGACAGACTTCGTGCTCAAATGTGATAAGTGCCAGCGTTTTGCCAACATCCCCCATGCTTCTCCTATAGAATTGATCACACTTTGCAGTCCCTACCTATTCGCCAAATGGGGGATCGACCTAGTTGGCCCATTACCCACTGGCTGAGGCCAAACCAAATTCGCCATTGTCGCAATTGATTACTTCACTAAATGGGTGGAAGCAGAACCCCTTGCCACAATCACCGAGCGGAACACAACCAGATTCATCTGGCAGTCGATCGTATGCAGATTTGGCATCCCTCAAGCCATATTTCCAACAACGGCAAACAATTCGACAATGCCAAGTTCAGGAAATTCTGTGCAGAACTTTAAATCTAGCCATGTTTCTCTTCCCCAGGTCATTCCCAAGCCAATGGCCAAGTTAAGGTTATCGACCGTTCTCTTCTCAAGATCATCAAAACTAAGCTGGAAGCCGCTAAGGGACTCTAGGCTGAGAAATTACCGAATGTACTCTGGGTCTACCGCACTACCGCTCAAACCCTCACTGGAGAGCCCCCTTTTTGCTTAACATACGGCGCTGAGGCGGTCATCCCAGTGGAAATCGGTCTGCCTACCCCAAAAATTCTATATCCGAATCCAGAACTGACTGAAAAGCTGTGTTGGGCAAACCTAGACCTAATTGAAGAGCTTCGAGAAACCATTGCTGTCAGACGGGCCTCATACCAACAGAAAATGAGAACACATTACAACCGCAAAGTTCGACCGAGGGAATTTGCTGTGGGGGACCTTGTTTTGCGCAAAATAACCCTTGCCACCAAAAATCCGGCTGGGGGCAAATTGGCAGCCAAGTGAGAAGGACCTTATGTTGTCAAAGCCAGACCTCGTCTGAGCACTTACCGACTTCAGGACATGGAAGGCCGAGACCTCCCCCATCCGTGGAACGCCGATCACTTGAAGCGTTATTTTCAATAAATCCCTATTTTTTTTATTGATCAGTTATTGTATTTTCTTTTTTGGCAATCTACACCCTTGAATGTTCTTCTTCTTCTCTCACATGTTGTAAATTTCTGATCAAATGGG
The DNA here is from genome assembly GCF_055761805.1 of Camellia sinensis. Lineage (NCBI taxonomy): Eukaryota > Viridiplantae > Streptophyta > Magnoliopsida > Ericales > Theaceae > Camellia > Camellia sinensis. Next base: position 139,267,989 of record NC_138969.1, on the reverse strand, counting down.
CTACACTTTACACGACAACAATCTTATATCTCAATTATATGTGTGGTACCTCAATAACGTTTTGATTGCAGCACTCAGTTACAAGCCTCAGCCAGACTGAGCATGAAGAGCTCAGCCAGACCGAGTCACTTAAAGCCTCAGCCAGACTGAGCATGAAAAGCTCAGCCATACTGAGTCACTTAAAGTCTCAGCCAGACTGAGCACGACAAGCCTCAGCCAGACTGAGGATGAAGAGCTCAACCAACCTGAGTCACTTAAAGCCTCAGTCACACTGAGCATGAAGAGCTCAGTCAGACTGAGTTACTTAAAGAAACAGCCCGACCAAGTTAATCATGGCTCAACCCGAACTGAGCACGAATGAAGCGCTCGGCCAACTTCATGATTGTGGCATAGTTGCCATACTTAGTCAAATTCCAGTTTAACGTTTTCCAAGTCAGACTGGCTCCTCGCTGGGTCGTGATTCATAACTTCACGTTTTTAACATTCTTATATTTTAAACTTCACTCTGCATTGAAGTTTTCTTATATTTTAAACTTCACTCTGCATAGAGGTTTTCTTACATTTTTAAACTTCACTCTGCATTGAGGTTTTCCTACATTTTAAACTTCACTCTGCACTGAGGTTTCCTTACATTTTAAACTTCACAATAATTTATACACAAGCCCTGTGTAAGTCACCACTTTCATTCTTTGTAGATCCTTAAACAATGCAGACAATAGCATAAAAACACAAACACAACTCATAATTTTATTCATTCACAAACCTATACACAAGTTTATTACAGAAATTCCAAAAACAAAACAAAACAACCAAAACTCTGAGTACAAATTTTGTTCACACCAATCATTCCTCTTCACTTGAGATGAGGTCTTCTTCTTTAACACCCTCATCTAAGGGGGTCTGGGCCATGTCGTCTTCGTCAATCTTTACACTGCTGAAGTCCAAGTCTGGGAACAACTCTTCCGTTTTGCATTTAAACATCTTCCAACTACTGTCCCCGAACTCAGCCATCTCGTGTTTGTAGAAATTCGACCGCTGGAAGCTTTGGATCACTTATTCTTCACTCCTACTCCCAGCGGTCGCCTCCGACGGGCCAGCCTCCCCAGACCCGTCTCTCGTCAAGTTGTTGGCGATCACAGCATCGACAGCCATCTGAAAGTCAGCAGACCCCTTGAACTGCTTTACTGCTGCGACGCATAAGTCAGGGCATGCTGCCATTTCAGAGGCTTCCTTGGTGCTTTCTTCCTCAAACTCCTTCTCCAAACCTCGCTTTCTCTACCGCTGCCCTGGCGCGCTCATCTGCCAGATCCTTCTCCAACCCCGCGATCTTCAGATCTGCTTCTTCCTTTGCTTTGATCGATTGGGCGAGCAGATCCTCGTTACAAGTCATCGCCTCATCCCACCGTTCGTCGGCGACGATGCAGGCTTTCTGGGCCTCTTCCAGCTTCTTCTGCTCACCAACCAGCTGGAACTCAAGTGACACCACCTTGCGGCGTTCGTTCTCCAGCTCCAACTTGGCCGCGAACAGCTCAGCATGGGTACGATCGGCAACATTGCCCTGCACCACCGCCAACACCTCAATCTTCTTGGCCTTCTGAGCCTCTTCTAACCCCCTAGCACACGCACTTCACGCGGCCTTACGCCACCCTACAGTCTCCCCCCTTAAGCTTTCAAGTTGAGCCTCCAAGCCCTTCAATTTCACCTTCAGTTGCCTCACTTCGCCTTTTGCAGCCGCCGCCTTGTTCAGAAGGGCTTCTGCTAGGGCGGCCGCCTCCATTTGGGCAGAACACAACCCCCTTAGTAGTTCAACCTCAGTGAAACTGGCCATCAAGCGCACGGCTACATCCTCCACTACTCCTAAGAGGCGATCTGCAGCGTTTCTAGCCTTTATTCCTTCTCCTCCCAGCCGCCCAGACACTGCAGGGGCATGGTAAAAAGCGATCTTTAGCCTGGCCCTCCCTTCTTCTCCTTGGGGCGCAGGACCCCCCTCGGGCTGCTGCTCCACCCCCTCCAAGGGACCAGTCTCCTCACCCTCCACTTGTCTTTCAGGGACAGTCGCATAACCTTCCCCCCCTTTGCCGCTTTCTCCCGCCCCACATCACAGGTCTCTTATGGCACCACCCCCTTTGTTCTCTTCAGGGCTGGCCCCTCCTCCCTCTCCCTTACCCTTTTCTTCTACTTTACCACAGCCTCCACCTCCTTGTTGGCCCTTTCCTTTAAAGGATCAATTGGGGGCGGTCGCGGCTCAAATTCACCCAAGTCCTTTTCCTCCAGCGGTTTGGGGCGCGGTCAGATCCTCTCCCTCGCGATCAGCTTCGGCGGCTGGTCTGCCTGTGACTCTTTGAATATACTAGCCTTGGTGAGAATGGTCCTATCCTCCGCCTCTTGCGCCTTTCTTCTCACCTCTAATTCCGCAGGTTCCAGGTCTCCACCGATCGGCTGAGGGCCTAACCTTGCGGCAAACAAGGCTGACGGATGAACGAGCTCGTCCCATTTGGCGCCCCCCTTCTCCCTTCATGCCTCCACCTTTTTTACCCTCTCCTCAGCTGCTGCCCCCAGCTTTGGCTCCACAGACTTGGTGCCCACTCTCCACACCGTGCGCATTCCAACTCCTCCGTTTGTGAACATGTAGAACCACTGCGGCCTCCGCCCCTTTATTGATGACGGCAACCCCGCCACCAGGCCCTTCCCTACCGCCGCCTGCTGCAAAGTGACCCAAGTTTCTTGCTGCCCCGAGACCTTGTAGCATGCAAAAAAATCGTCCACCGTCATAGCCATCCCCTCGTTCGCCCTCGGTCACGCGCTTGCACAGGCCAGTACAATCTTCCATGCATTGGGCATTAGTTGATCCGGTGCCACTTCTAACCGGTTTAGGACATTCACTACCACCTGCGGAAGCGGCAACCTCAACCCTCTCTTCAACGCCTCCTCATAGAGGGCAAACTCCCCCGGTCGAGCGTCGAATGGCCTCTCATTCGTTGTCGGCAGCTTTAACTCTATTTCTGCGGGAATCTGGCATTTCTCGCGTATGCCCACCAACTTCTCTGTGGTAACGGTTGACTTGTCGGCCATCGTATGCCAGTGATCTGGTTTAACCTGGCTGATTGGTTGCGCAGCCGCTATCATTGTGGACGAACGAGGTCACCCCACCGGCTTCCCCTTGCTTCCCACTCGCCTCTCTATCCGGTATTGTTCTGCCAAATCCACTGCATCGTTGTCGCCCAATGGATCAACACTCGCGGTTGTTGCTTCTTCTTGGGCCATCCCTCTTGTGTGTCTGAGAATAGCTTCAGATGTTGGTGCGAGATAGTCCACAAAATGTTGCAATGGGGTATCACTTGACACAAAGGAGTTTACACTTGGAATATTTTGGTTGTTTGCAAAGAGATACGTAAAACGGATAATACCAAACGCCCAAGGTTTGCCTATATTCTAAGGGTCACAATTAAATTTCGCCAGTTTGAAAATTTTTAAAAATTCACCAAAACTGTCTCTTCAACACCCTATATTGACCTATCGTTTCATTTCTTGCTCAACGCCTAGCCCTCCCCATCATGGGATTCTGCCACGTGTACACCCACAATCCACTGCCCCTTTCCTCTACCCTGTCTTTTCCACTTTAAATCACCACGTGCTCTGCCACCCCTCGAGCCCTACGCACCGCCATTTGGTTATCCTTTGCGGTCGGCCCTCCTCATAGTCGGTCCCTCTACTTGGTCACCCGTCGTGGTTGGCCATCCTCATGGTCGGCCCCACCACTCGGCCACCCTTCGCGGTCGGCCCTCCTCACGGGCGGCCCATTCCCTCGGTCACCTTTCGCGGTCGGGCCTCCTCATGGTCAGCCCCTCCACTCGGCCACCCTTCACGATCGACCCTCCTCATAGTTGGTCCCTTCACTCGGTCATCCATTGCGGTCGACCCCCCTCATGGTCGGCCCCACTAGTCGACCACCATTCGCGGTCGGCCCTCCTCATGGTCGGCCCCTCCACTCGGTCACCCTTCGCGGTCGGCCCTCCTTATGGTCGGCCCCTCCACTCGGCCACCCTTAGCGGTCGACCCTCATCATGGTTGGCCCCTCCACTCGGCCACCCTTCGCGGTCGGCCCTCCTCATGGTTGGCCTCTCCACTCGGCCACCTTTCGCGGTCAGCCCTCCTTATAGTCGGGCACCCTTCTCGGTCGGGCTTCACCCTGCCGGTCTCTCACAACCCTCATTTTCTTCATTATTCCTTTTGTTGAACTAAAGCTGCACTTGGGAATGGGGGACTACTGACATGGGTAAGCCCATAAAGATTATAGCCCACCATTTAGGGCCCAGTACATAACTCAAATACTAAAGCCCAGCATTGCTGAAGCCCCACGTAGCAATAAGAACCTATGACATCAAGACACATGGCAAGAGAAGGGCAAGCCACATAAGCAGACAAAGATCTGCAAAGTTATTGTTACTGCACATCGCCATTAATGAAGCCCCTTACAACATTTATTGCAATAACCCCTCTCCGTCAGGACAGAATGCCTTCACCATGAACAAGGTAAGTTAGAGTATAGACTTTCGACAAAGGTGACAGGTCGGAAGGGACAACGAAATGATTACCAGAGGATATAAGCAGACGTCGAAGACAAGAAAAAGGTTAAGCTTTCTAACTCCAATCTATCTCTACATTCCACCTCCCTCTCTCTCTAACTTGCTTGTCGAAGGGTTTGCTGGGGGACTCCTTGTTCTCCATTGAACACTTGTGCAGGTTCCTCTGTGGGCTTGGACACTCGGACACCGGTTTGGGAAGCGTGGACCAATCCGACCCGTTCAGTCTGGAACCCGGTGAATCATCACACACTAACAAAACCTCAACATAACAATAACATCGCTTATTCGAGTTAACATACATGCGGACATCATCAAACAAATCATATCCTTGAAACTACACACACAACAGTAATACTTCTCATACAAAAGGTCTTATATTTTCAATTGTTTGTCCTTTGACATGTTACAACATTACATGATAACATTGATGTAACACACGAACATCACCGTAAACGTCCACTCATCACTATAGGAAAAAACATATTCGGCCACCAAATTTCCCGACTAAAAAAAATTTGGTTGCTAAAAGTATAGCTTTCAGCAACCAAAATAGCATTAGTTGCCAAAAGTTTATCATTGGCGACTAAAAATTAGTTCGGTCGCTAATTATGTGGGTTTTAGTGACTATAAATTTTTTAGTAGCCCTAAGTAAAACTTTTTGGCGACTAAAAAAATTTAGTAGCAAAAAGTCTACAATTGGCGACTAAAATAAGTTTGGTAGCTGATTATATGGGTTTTACCGACTAAAAATTTTTTAGTAGTCAAAAGTAGAGCTTTTTGGTGACTAAAAAAATTTTAGTAGCCAAAAGTCTACAATTGGCGACAAAAAAATAAGTTTAGTCGCCAAAAGTGGTCAATTTTAGTGACGCATAAGGTTTATGGTACAAGAGGTTGGTGGTTCAAGTCTCCGTAAAAGCGGATCAAATTGTTCTACAACGATTTTTTTTTGTTTTTTTTTTTTTTTTTCACATTTGAAGCTTTTGGCGACTAAAGGTGTTGGTCGGCGATTCCTTGACTTTTGGCAACTAAAACATTGGTTGGTAAATGTATAATTTTGAAGAAATATAATTGACTATTGGCAACTAAAATTTTGGTCGCCAAAGACTTGCTTTTTGCCGACCAAAGGTTTTTTGGTTGGCAAAACCCTCCAAGACCTTTCCTGACAGGGTTTTGACGACAAATGTAGCGACCAAAATTTTTAGTCGTAGAATGTCATTGGCAACCAAAAAATAGACAATTGATGACCAATATTTTAGTCGCTAAAAGTGATTTTTTTTGTAGTGCATTTTCACCCTACAACAGATAAACCCCAACCAATTTCACATTCATAAAAATATCATCACAGTAATAACTAAACGCAAACCGTAAACGTCAACCACATAACATCACAAATGAAGACACAAAACATATACCTTCTTGTGTCTTCGTCATGTTATAATGCCCCTAATTTGAAACCCTTCATGCTATGTTTTTGAACCAACAACGATCACTGAGTGACTAGTGTTAATGTGCATCCACAGTCGGCATATTTCAGGTGTCGTTCAACAATTGGCGGCCAATTAGCCCTTCACATTTCCACAATCGTATACACAGTGGCTCATCAATGTAACATTTCGAGGGTAATGTATTAGGGTTCTCCAAATCTTGACTCACTTTCAGAAAAATGCAGACGTTACCATTACCATTCTATTTCAACTACTCCGACATTTTTGGACTTAACATTGATTCCCAGAATCTTTCCATCTTTGCAGCTTCAACACTGACCACGAAGGAATGCAGATGCCCCAAATTCGTAATTTCGCACGATGCAAAATACCATTTATGTCCATTACTTTGTAATCCACACACTCAAATATTATAGCCCTTAGAGGTAAAATTGGGTATAATAGGACCTTTCCATCCATAAGAAGTCATTGAGGACCAATTAGTTCATAAGTTCACAATGTAAGATTTATTGGTGCATCACCCTTATTTTTAAATAAAATTTTGAGGGTTTTTTCATATGCCCTTTATTTTTGTAACAAATAAAAAAAATTATATGCCCTTCAGTTTTTTAAGATTCATTTTCCTTTATTTTTTTTTGAATTTTAGATTCATTTTCCTTTTCTTATTTTTAAATTCACTTTTGTTTATTTTTTTATTCTTAGATTCATTTTCTTTACACCATATAATTTAATTATGATTGAAAATAGAGGACATTTAAAATTAAAAAAAAAATGAAATTTCATTTAAAAATAAATGCATCTAGTTTTATGATAAAAAAAATATTTAAAAATTAAATAAATTACATTTGAAAAATATATAACGATAAAATAGAGAAAATTAGAGAAAATAATATTTTAATCTCTAGAAAGACACATTTATTTTTGTGACTGTCAAAAAAAAAAAAAAAAAAAAACTATTTTTATGACTTTTTATTTATATTACATAAGTGCACACAGTATTGCATTATGAAAGTAGTTTATTAAAGGTGATATTCTATGTTTAAAAACATATATATATTTATAAAAGTGTGCTATGGAGTGACAAACTTTTTTAATTAATTCATAATTTAAGAAAAATCACTCAGAAGTATAATTTCCCTTTTGATGTCTATTTATGTACTTTTGGATGAACTTTAAAAATATGAAAAAATTATAAATTAATGAAATATTAAAAAAATATTTATATTTTTGTAATGGTCTAAATTTTATGCGTCCATGGTACAAGACTTTTTTGTGCTTAATATAAAGTATGCGTCAGGATTACACCAAAAAAATATTATATCTAATATTTAGAAAATTATATGGTATACATACACACCATTATTTATGACTTTTGTGTCTTTAGTTATAAATTATTTTGTTGTTAGTTATAACTTATATGGTATACATACACACTCTTATTTACGACTTTTATGTCTTTAGTTATAACTTATTTTGTTGTTAGTTATAATTTATTTAGATGTTAGTTACAATAATATTTTGATTATGATTTACAAGTTATACCTTACACAATATTTGGTTATAACATTTTTTTAAAAAATTTTTAAATTAGGACTCCTCTAATATTGAATGGTGTCATTTGTACGGTACACACTCATAATATTACCTCTACAGTTAGTTAGTTTTTTTTTTTTTTTTTTTTTTTTTTTTTTTTTTTTTTTGGGGGAGAGGCTCTCTCCAGTTGGGATATCTAATTAGAGGGTGTTGTTGAGCCTTCGAGGTTCATCACGGAGCCTGTATCGATAATCTAAATCGTTTAATGTGTTAAAACTCGTTGAGAATTGCATCAACATTACATTGATCAGATATTGATAGCCACTTGATCAGATCACATTTGTATAATTTATTTTAAAAATTATACTTACCGTTGACACAAATGTGACTTGATCAAGTGATTATCAATATTCGATCAACGTGATTTTTTGCAAGAATAAAATATTCAACAAGCCCTACACATTAAACGGTTCAGATTATCAATGCGGGTTCCGTAATGGACTTACGAAAATCCAACAACACCCTTTCATCCAATTTGGACTGAAGAGAAGCTGTGGCATTTTTTTTTCCATCATTGTGGGTGTTTGGGAGGTGAATTTTTTTATAGATTTTTTTAGTTGTAGGATATTATTGGAGATTTTTTTTTTTTTTTGTATTTGGGAAGATAATTAGATTTTTTTGTGGTTGGATGTGATGTCTGTGAGAGAAAAAATAAAATAATTATCGAGTTTGATATAATATTTTATCTGAATTTATTTTTTTTATTTTGCAAATAATTTATCTTTTAGTGAAAAAAACAAAAAAAATCAAAAAATTTCCTTCTCAAACACCGCCATTGTATCACTGATTTGCAAATCATCATGCCACATGAAAAGCTACGAAAACTTTTGATAAAATATTTAAATGGTATTGAACAATTATTTATCAGAACCATTGGGGAAATCAGAAAATTAAATTAGAGGGGTTACTTATTAATTATAATAATTATTACAAAAATATTTTACGTAAATTTTTACGATTGATTTTAAGAAATATCAAAAAAAATAAAATAATAATTAGTGTGTTTGGTTTCAGTTTTGTAAATTTAGTTTTTTTTTATTTTTCCTATTTTTTTGTTTTTAGTGAATATCTTTTGAATTTTAAGTAATTTTTTTTATTTTTTTAGATGCACCTCACTTAGATGTATCTAAATAGTAAAATATTTGTAAAAAAATATTTTAAAAAATTAATAAATACACAAAAATACAAAAAATATACTGAATTTTTGTTTTTGTTTTTTTTATTTATATTTTTTGGTATTTAATGCATTTTTTAAATATTTTTTTCACAAATATCATACTTTTTAAGTGTATTTGTGTTAGGTGTGTCTAAAAATTAAAAAAATTGCTTAAAATTTTAAAAAAATTCATTCAAAACATTAAAATACGAAAAATAAAAAGTAAATTTTCTAAAAACTGTTTTCTGAAAACTGGAAACAAATAAGTTGAATGTTATTTGTAACTACTGTATCATGGGCAATACAAAAAATAATATGGATATAAGTCTTAAAATAAATTATATAATGATAAATTATTTTTTGATAAAAAATTTGATTAAAAATTCAATATAATGGTAATACCACGTCATCATTGGTTTGTGATATCACCTACTAATAGTAAATAAACGCATAATGAATAAATCTCACACGTCAAATATAACTAACAATCTAATAAATTTCATATCTTTGTAGTGAAATTACTTATACTTACATATCACTAATAATAACATCGCCGTTACATTAAAAAATTTTCATAATTAATATGATTTATTTATAATAATCTCTTCATTTTCAATCAAAATAACTATTATTATTTTTATAATTTTTAAAATATCATTAACATTTCACTTTAATAATATTTTTATAATTTTTTATTTAAAATATATTTTTTTATGTTTGAAAAAAAAAAAAAAAAATTTCCAAAATCCACGGGGGGCAACGTGACCCCCTCCCCTCCGCCACTGATCAGAACAAGCTTCCCCAGTTACCATATTCAATGCGAGTTTACCATATTAAACAATTATTTTTTCCTCGTTTATCACAACGAGTTCTTCGTACAAACAAAGACACACACTCACTCTCTCTTCAGCAGACAGCGTGCAAACAGTGAATGTAAAAAATGTGGCAAGTTGGGTTGTGTGTAATAGCTGTGGTCACAATATTCTATGCTATTTTCATAATGGGCCTGCGGAAACCGACAACACCCTTCCATCTGATTTAAGGTTTGTTTATAATGAATTAAATAAGTGTATTTTTTATTTTTTTATAAAAAAATATATAAAAAAATAGAGATGATGTGATAAAAAAAAGATAAAAAGATAAATTATTTTATAATTGCCAAACTTGACCTTAGATTGAAAAGAAGCTGGGCCCTTTTTTTTATTTTTTATTTTCCTCATTGTATCAGTGATTTGCAAATAATCATGCCACATGAAAAGCTACGTAAGGATGAAAATTTTTGATGAAAATTTTTGATAAAATATTTAAATGATATTAAACAATTATTTGTCTGACCAAGCTTCTCAGTTGTCTTTAAAGTATGTAAACAATTAAGCTTTGTTTGACAATTGATTCTTTCAATTAAAAAGTTAAAAAATTAATAATTTATAAAAAAAATTAAAGATTTATTTTTCTCTCTATTTTTTATACATTTTTTCGTAAAAAATTAAAAAATTATCTCAAATATATTAATTTTTTTAACATCACATTTTAACTAAAAAATTAAAAAATTACTAAAATAATATGTTCCTAAACCATACCTTATTTTTGTTTGATTCCCACTTGTTTCGTTTGGAAAGCAAGATTGGATCTATTTTAGTCAATAAATAAATAAATTTTTTAGTTTAATAAGATAAAATATCATATCTAATTTATAATTATTATATTTATAAAAAAAAATCAAAAAATCATTTTCAAACAATATTTTTTAGCCCAAGTTAAAATATCTAAAAAAATAAAAAAACTAAAAAACCAATCCACTCCCCCAAACAAACCCTCACTGATCTCTATATATATATATATCTGACCAAGCTTCTCCAGTATGTGAACAATTATTTATCTGCACTGAGAAAGGTATACTGGCAATTCGAGTTCTTCATACAAACAAACAAACACACACACTCACTCACTCTCTCTCTCAGCAAACAGTGAGTGTAAAAGATGTGGCAAGTTGGGTTGTGTGTAGTAGCTGTGGTTACCATATTCATAAGTCAGTGGCTTTACAAGTGGAGGAACCCAAAGTCCAATGGAGTTATACCTCCAGGATCTATGGGTCTCCCATTCATTGGAGAGACGCTTCAACTTCTTATTCCCAACCACTCCTTAGATCTCCATCCCTTCATTAAGAAGAGAATTGAAAAGTACGCTTTTATGTGTGCTTGTTTGCTTTGTTGGTTTATTTACTTAGCAGTATTTTGTTTGAATATATTATTATTTATGATGGTTGTAAATTTGTATTTGGACACAAACAAACAAAACAGGTATGGGAAAGTGTTTTCAACAAATTTGGTGGGACGGCCAATGGTGATAACAGCAGATCCGACGCTGAACAATTACTTGTTTCAACAAGAAGGGAAGGAAGTAGAGCTGTGGTATTTGGACACATTCCAGAAGGTATTCGGGCTAGAAGGTGAAGCCAGGCCAAATGCTGTTGGTCACATTCACAAGTATGTCAGAGGCTCCTACTTGACTCTCTTTGGTGTTGACAGCCTCCGGACTAAGTTGCTTTCTGAAATTGAAACCACCGTTCGCACTAACATCCATCGCTGGTCTACCCAAGGACCTATTGATGCCAAAAAAGAAGCTTCAAATGTATGTATCTCTTCATACTATTATTATTATTATTATTATTATTATTATTATATTAGATATAGAGTAAAGCAAAGTAAAGGTCGTATTTCTATGTACACAAGGCTAGACTTGGTGTATTGAAATTTTTACCTCTCTTCATCTAAAATAAAAAAATTATATAAAAAAATTATATAGGAAAGTGCATAGGATTATATTGATCTCTTTTGGCAGAGACATTAAAAAAAATTTTTGACTTTTTTTTTAAATCATATTACTTCTCTATTTTTTTTATATTTTTTTAAAAAATAAAAAAATTAATTTTTAACCTATTTCTCAACACAAGCCACTATCTACAAAACAAAAGTTGAATTTGGTATGCTGAAGCTTTTACTTTTCTTAAGTCACATGGATTTCTGATTTAAAGATTAGAGAAGAAAAATGTAACAATACTACTCATGGGTGACTGTGTAGTGTTCTGTGAGTAAAAGATTTACATTTGGAAAGTTTTTGTTGATGTGTCACCTTCTAAATTGTTACCTATAAACTAAGTTCTTTACTCTTGATTCGTTAAGAATTTTACTAAGAATTGAGGTTAAGGTGTGATGGTGATGGCATTGGCATAGTGTGGTAAACATGATTGAGGTAGGACTTTGTCATTGGGAACTAAAAGGGAGACATTGGGACCAATGTAGAATAATATAAAATTGCTCGAGAGAGATGTTTTAGTCTTTTAATTAGTTGAACCCAACAATTTTATGATTTTTCTCTCTCCAGATTATACGATTTTTTTATTGAATATTTGTTCAGTATATATTTTTGTCTATGATAACGGAAATAATAAGTGAATCTTGACTACAATGTAAAATTTTCTTGTTTTATAATTCGTTATGTACTTTCAAATTTAGGTTCATTTTCTTTAATTGTCTTAAAAAAACTCTTCAAAATATAAAATATATTAACAAAGTGTGTACAATACATAACAAATCCTTAACCAGTGAACAAGAAGGAACTTTTATTTTTTATTTCTAAAATGAATAGATTAATGTTAGAACAATGTTAGAACAGTGAAAATAAAGAGACCAAAATTTGAATAATAGTTGGTTGTATGAATAGATTAATTTTTGTATATATTTACATGGATCTTGAAACATTTTGCTGGGTTGGACACCCCCTCCCTGCCTGGTGGTAGAGGTGATGTTGTTTAAGTAATGGATGTAAAGGGGGTTTGAAGTGGGAGGTGGTGGTGTTGGAGTGTTAGAAGTGATGGCTATGGCGATGGTGGTCGGGAGGTGGAGGTGATGGTGGTGTTCATAGTAGTAACGGTGGTCGCTGTTGTGGTAGTTGTGGGATTGTAAAACTTTGGTCTGAAAGCTTGTTTTTAGAACAAAAAATTGTTTCTCATTTTCATTTTTCATTGTACAAAATATCAAAAAAATGGAAAAACATTTTTTTATCGAAATAAATAGACTGATAGTCACCACTTGACTTTTCTCTCTTTCTTTTTTATTTTGTAGTTTTTTTCCTCTTTGGTAGGATATTTATTTCCAAAGTATGTGAATCTCGCCGAAACAAACGGAGTGTTAGGGGTTGTTTGGGATGATTTAAATAAGTGTACTTTTTATTTTTTTATGAAAAGATGTGCAGAAAAGTAGAGAGGTGATGTGATAGAAAAAATATAAAAAGATAAAAATATGAATTATTTAAGGGATGCAAAACTAACCCTTAGTTTTTTTTTTTGGGTAGGGCTCATGGGGGATTAGATCTACCACTACAAAAAAATTACGATTTTAGAGACAAAAATTTAAAAACAAAATTAACTCTTAAAGAACAAATATTTTTGTTGACAAAAGTGTCGTCATTATATTTTTAGTAACGAAAATTGGACATTAATAATGAATTATTATTCTTTCGGAATCAAAATTTTTTCCTAAAAAAGAAAACTCTTTTGAGACCAAATTATTTTATCTCCAAAAGTGCATTTATTAGTGACGCTTTTAAAATTTTGTCACTAAAAATCTTTTTTTTTTTTTACTTTTCGGAACAACTTTTTATTGACTATACAATAGAATTAGTTCTTAAATTTTTTTGCAACAAAAATAAAGTTTCGAAACCTGGTTTTAATAATAGTATTTGTAAAGATTATTTTCAAATTGTAGTTTGCCTTTTTTGTGATGTTAAACAATTTTTGTAAAATGTAGATAGGGTCCTAATATACATGTTTGTAATAAAATAACTTCAAGTTTTTAATTTTACAAATTTAAACCTTAATTTTTTATTATTATTTATTTTCAATTTAAACTGTTTGACTATTTTCGTTAAGTAAACGGATAGTAAAAAAAATATCATAGTTTTTTTTTTTTTTTTTTTTTTTTTTGCAAAAAAAAAAAAGTTGTATTTATTACACTCAAATGTAGGTGTACATTAAATGGCTAAAACATTATTTTTCATTGACTTTAATGACTAAAATATCATTTTCCTTGTCAGTTTTACTTACCATAAACACACTGATGGTTTAAGTTGAAACTAAATCAAAAAACTAAAGTATAAATTGCAAAATTAAAAATTTAGAGTTTATTTTATTATAAGTGTTAAACCTGACTTTTCTTTTCTTTTTCTTTTTTTTTTTAAATTTATCTTATTATTATTATTATTAGGATCAAGCTCATTCAAATATAAATTCTGAAGCTATTGGCATGTTAGTTAATGAATAAATTTGTTGTCTTGGATTTTGTAGATGGTTGCAGTTTTTGCTGCAAAAAACCTGTTTGGTCATGATTTTGAAAAGTCATCTGATGGTATAACGGATACCATTGCTGGATTCGTGCAAGGTCTTATGTCGTTTCCATTGAACATCCCTGGTACTAGGTTCCACAAATGTATGAAGGTAATAGTAACACTAGAAAACAGAAAGGGAAACTCTACCTTCTCAAAAGTTTATTTGATTTTGATTATGATTTTTGATTGTAGGATAAGGACAAGTTAGAAAGCATAATAAGGGCAAAGTTAAAGGAGAGAATAGCTTGTCCAGAGGAAAAGAAAGGGGACTTCCTTGATCATGCAGTCAAAGACTTGAACACTGACTTCTTCTTGACAGAGAATTTCATCGTATCTGTCACCGTTGGAGCTTTGTTTGCTACCGTTGAGTCCATATCCACAGCCATAACACTGTCTTTTAAGTTATTTGCAGAACACCCTTGGGTGGTGGAGGATTTAGTGGTATGTAATATTGAAATCAACCATCAACATTATTCACTCTAATATTTTTCTCTAATCTAATTTAATTACTATCTATCTATATATATTTCATTCAATTCTTTGTATTATAATTAATATTGATTATTATTTTAGGCGGAGCATGACATTCTTCTAAAAAACAAAGAGAACAAGGAATCCCCACTGACATGGGATGAATATAAATCCATGACTGTTACCATGCATGTAAGTTTCACACTCTAATTCATGTATATATATATGGTCTCTTTTGGAATTAATTGGCACATTGCGTTGCGTCATTATCTTGTGATGGTATGCCAAAACTGCAGGTTATCAATGAAGTGCTGAGACTGGGAAATGTTTTTCCTGGGATACTAAGAAGAACACTGAAAGATATCAATTATAATGGTAACAAATTACTAAATAAATGTTTGCATCTACATAAATTCATGATCTATTTTCCATATGATTTTAAAGTTAGGTTGGATGAGATTGTTAGTAAGGGAACTATTAGTGTGGGAGATTGTTAGTGAAGGATTTAGAAAAATTATGTTTGTTTGTCATATATTTTGGTGAGTGGATTAACTATATAAAATATCATAAACACCCTTCTTTGGTGTTTTTGATATATTTTAATATCAAAAAAATAATATTTTAAAAATATTTTTCCGTACTATATTATTTTAATATATATAATGACATAATACCCCCCCCCCCCACCCCCCCCCACACACACACACACACAAAAGCCCATACAAGCCCATACAAATACACAACACATAATATTGGCAAAATAGTATTTTTCTCAAACTAATCCCCTCACTAGTTTTGAAATCCAAGCCTTAGAAGTCTTTGTTAATCCCCTCCTCAAGGCCTATCATAGTCCCTTTTCCTATTTTGCAAACAAACACTATTATAGTGGGTCCCACATTTATCATAATCCAATCCCCTCATCTGTCTCTCAAAACAAATGAGTTCTATGTGTTGTGGGAGAGCGGCACCTCTCGAGACTTTATTTCCTCGACAACTGTCTAGGCTCTACTTTGTGGGTTTCGTGGTGTTTCACCACGATTAAGGATTTCCAAATGGCTTGCGAATAAAAAACTCGATATTACCCAACTTGACCAACCCGTCTCATGGTCCGTCCCAACTTACTTAAGTGTTCATCTCATCTCAACTCATAAAAGATGATTTAGGCTTTGGACAAAAGCTTGTAATCCGAGTCTGCTCATAAACTCAGCCTGTAAGAGCCCGCATGAATAAGTCTAATATTTAGTTTGAGGTTTTTTGGTCTAATGTTTAGTTTGATTATTTATATATTTATTTTTTTGTTCTCATGTTTAAAGCTTTTATTTTATTTTTTTCTTTCCATTTTTTGCCCCTCCACTTGTATAATATGTTACTTGATTGTTTTTTTTTTCAATTACTATATGGGATGATAATCCAAACTGTTTATCTCATAGACCTAGAAGAGAAGAATATATATGCAAAAAATTAACTTAATTGGATATCGATAATCATACTAACTATCGTATTTTGTTTTATAAAATGAACAATTTTGGGTTTAAAATAATATTTACCATCAATTTCATAAAACAAAACACAATTAGTTAGTGTATTTATTGATTTTCAATCAAGTTGATCTTTTGAATATATGTTTTTCTCGTCGAAACTTATGAGATAAATGGTTCGAATCACCATTGTGGAGCCCTACGAAAACCATAAAATGAATTCTTGAGAATTATGGAGAAAATGAAGTATTGAGAGAAGCTACTCCCTATGTGGTTCCCTTTGTCAAATGGTCATGTATTCCTTCGTCTCCTATTAGGAAAGAACACCACATGTTTTATAATTCCGACCTATTAAATAATTTGTGACGTGATGCTTAGGGTTGCACATCTCATACTTAAATCATCTCAAAGTTTAATAACAATTGTCCAATTCCAATTTCCAGGTTATACAATTCCAGCAGGTTGGGCCATTATGATTGTCACTTGTACTCTTCAACTAAATCCCAACGTATTTAAGGATCCACTTACATTCAATCCGAGACGTTGGAAGGTTAATTTTGTTTTCTTTCTCTCTCTTAAAACAAAGAATTAATGATATAATACTGTTGGTCATAGATCTATTGTCCGAATATGCATTTTCAATCATTAGATCATGTGTTGAAATTTTATGCTGTTTTTGGTTGGGGGATTTGGGGAGTGATTTAGAAAGGGAAATGGAAAAGGTGTGTGAAACTAGGTGAAATGTAGATATATTTTATTTACATTTCACCTAACTTTTCCCTTTCCCTTTCCAAATCCCTCCTCAAATCCTCCTACCAAATACAGCGTTAGTGTCCCAAAATTCTCACATAATCTAATATTATTGATAGTGCATTGAGACATATAAAAACATTATATATATATATATATATTACCCAATCTTTGATTCATTGATGAAAATAGGACATTGACCCGCAAACCGCATCAAAGAATTTTATGCCTTTTGGTGGAGGGACGAGACAATGCGCAGGTGCAGAGTTGGCCAAGGCATTTTTTGCCACCTTCCTACATGTTTTAGTCAGTGAATACAAGTATGTACTACTACTGCTACTAATGTCCTTTTAAAATTTGTTTCACATTTCATGGTTGTTCATGTTGTTTCAATTATAGTGACAAATATGACCCAAAATGAAGAAAATGGAAAGAAAATAGTAATAAAATTCAATTCTTACTATGCATTTAGTTAAGAGGATATATATTCATGACGAATTTATATTAGTGGATTTCTTTCACGAGGAAAAAAAAAGAAGGATGAATCTGAAAATTAAGATAACATGTTAATAAGATTTTTACAATTTTTTTTTTTTCATTTAAAAAAAGTCTTAATGTGTTTTTTCATTTCTGTTTTTGATTCTGATAGGTGGACGAAAATTAAGGGAGGAGATGTAGCCCGAACACCTATGTTACAATTTCAAGATGGCATGTATATCAAGGTCTCTAAGAAACATGCATGATTGTGGAACACCACCCGTACTCAAATGCAGTATTTATTTTTCTTATTTGGTGTTTGTATCCGTGTCTATGTTAAAGTTTTTAAAAACTATGATGGCCAGCAATGAGCTGGAGAAAACTTATGTTTGTTTATGTATTATTTAATTAAGTTGATTAATGTCTTTGTCTTTTATCTATTAAATAAAGAGAGAATATCTAGCTCTTTTCCTTTTGTATTAGATTTTAAATTATTTAATGAATTTCACATAGTTTATGATAAAAATCAGTGGACCGTGGATTCCTGGATGCAGCTGGATTCACACAGGTGTTGGAGTAGTTGGGTGGGTCTCGGGTCTCATCTTGTGGGGGCTTTTAGACACCTCATTTTTTTTTTTATTGATCTTAAAACTTGAGTGCTAATACTCTGGATGATGAAATAATGATTGCACTATCTCAACTTAAAAGTATAAGCCTCACATCAGAAAGACCACTATTTACTCTCTCGTTTTTAGCCAAAAGAGTAAATCTCCCGTTTGTTTAGGATGAAAGAGAGGGTATTGGGATTGTTAATACCAAGATATCAATAATAGCCTTATTTGTTTTGGGAGAAGGCCTTGGAACTATTAGTCCCTTGGTATTACTAATACTCTTGGAGAGGGGATTGGTAAGGAGAAGGTAGAGATGGTATTAGAAAAATAGTGAGGGGATTAGAAATTTTTTTATTTTTTTTATTTTTTATATATGAGAATTTTTTTTTAAAATATAATTTTTAATTTTTTATATTTTTTTATTTGTTTTATTATTTTATATAAAAATAATTTAACAATTCCTCACTATTAATCCCCTCACTATCAATCCCATTGCTACTAATCCCCTCACTATCAATCCCCTCATTAATAATCCCCTCACTATTAATCCGCTCACTATCAATCCCCTCTATTCTATCTCCCAAAACAAACGGGGCCTTAAGGTGTTTTCTAAAGGTTAGAGAGACCTTCTCAAGCAGTTCATCAAGGCCAAATTATATTAATGATTCTTATAATTTAGAATTTGTGTCACTTTAATCTTTAACTTTTCAATTGTGACATATTTGATTCTAAATTTTGAATCTTGTTCCAAATAAAGATAATTGAAAATAACATTGCTCAATTTCAAGGGCAAAGTCATCAATTTGATAAAATAAATTAATTTGACAAAAATAAATGTCAAAAAAATATTTTTAAATTTTTAAAAATCATTTCTACACATCAAAGATAAAATTATGTAAAATTGATAAATCTCTTACACATTTATTTTTTTTTATGTTTTCTACAAAATTAATTTTTATTATGTGTTTGGATGATGATCATGTAATGGGTGGTTATTTTTATTTCAATTAAATTAGTTTCTATTTTTTTGAAAGTCAAATATGGCGATAACTTTGATATCATTATTAAACCATTCCATTAAATTAAAAAATCTCAAACTAAATACATTTTATATATTAAATATATCAATTACACATTAAAAACCTAACAACCACCCATTACATGATCATCATCCAAACACATAATAAAATAAATTTTCTAAAATAAATAAATAATAAATAAGTAAAAGATTTATCAATTTTACATAATTTTATTTTTGGTGGGTAGACATAATTTTTTAAAAATTCAAAAATATTTTTTTTTGACATTTATTTTCGTCAAATTAGTTTATATTTTATCAAATTGACAACTTTGCCCTTGAAATTGAGCAATGGTCTTCAATTATTCTTATTTGGAACAAAATTCAAAATTCAAAATTCAAAATTCAAAATTCAGGATCAAATGTGTCACAATTGAAAAGTCAGGACCAAAGTGATACGTGTTCTAAACTATAAGAACTGTTAGTGTAATTTGCCCTTTCATCAATTTCTTATTTTGTGCTTTCTAAAATGTTGATCTATTTAAAAGAAACAAGTGCAGAAAGTTGGAATGAGTGAAAAGATGAGAAAACCTTTTAGAAATGTCGTCGTTTTATCCACATCAGGAAAACCTTCTAGGAATGCTTTCGTTTGGTTTTAGTGAATTTTTTTTTTCTTTCATACTTTAGTTTATTTATTTATTTTTTTAAACTTTTTAGTTGCATCTAATCTTTTAGTGAATTTTTCTTCATATTCTTGTTTGAGGTAAGGGTTTTCTACTATTTATTTAATCTGAGTTGTGGGATGTATGTGTGATAATTTACATAAGAAAATTGTAATTTTTTTTCCCGGGAGAATAGCATGTACAAGTCACGAATGAATAGAAAATAATTGAACCTTGATGGTCCTATGTGGTTCAAATTGGCTAAGAATGGTTTGTTAGGGATGTTTTGATAGGCTAAAGTCAAGCTTAGTGCATTTAATCTTGGATTTAAGCTAGCAAACCAAAAGTTGGCGATCACTCTTGAGTTCATCATAGGGTAGCATTTTCCAAGTAGGGCCAACAATTATAGACAGTGAAAATAGGTGTTTACATCTATTTACCCTCCCCTCCAGTGACCTTCTTCATTGCGAACGTCACTCCACCATTCTCTATCTGTTGTCCTCTCTCATTTATAGTCACGGAAGAGCTTGTTGGCCGACGTTGGGGGTTAACAAGCAGGGCTAGGAAACTATAGAGGTGAGAAGAAAAGTTGTCGATTGGGGGTGGTAGGAAGGGCCCGAGAAGGTGTGGTTTGAGATGGGAATGAAGTGGTTGTAACGACCTGAGGTAATGGTGATGGTTAGTAGAATGAGAATGGAGTGGGGGTGGGGTTCGAGTTTAGAAAATTAGGGTTACAAGGTTAGGGATGGGGGTAAAATGAAATTTTATGTTACAGTAAACTTGAAAAAACAAAAAAGGGCAATTCTATTTACAAACCACACACAATTTTGATTTTTTCTCAATGTACACCATCAATTTCAAATATCCAAAATATCCATATTTTTTCCAATTCCAACCCTAACCTTAACCCTAACCTTAACCCTAACTTCACCATTACTGCCATTGTCACCACGTCAAAAATTGCTACCGTTGCCTCTCTCAATTCCCTCTTGCTGTTGCGCCCTCCTATCGATGTCATCTACTTCCACAACAACTTACTTCATTTTTATACTCTTCCCCATTGTAACTGCCTACAAGCTCCACCCCAATTGCCCTTCTTCAACCCTTTGGAGCTGCATATCTGTAACTATCTTCTCTTTCTCTCTATTTCCATCCCCAACTTTCTCTTCTTTTTCTTTTTCACTTCAAACCTTAGATATGGGTTTTCTTCTCTTCAAACCTTATATCTGGGTTTTCTCCCTGTCTCTTTCTCTTGTATGGGCAGACGATAGTTGGATCACACAGTAGAGGAACTGGGTCGCAATTGAAGAGGGGAGGTCTAGATGATGGGTCTAGCTTCTGATCCGAATCAACCCTCAAAACTAGACTCTTCTAATAACTGATCTTTTTTGTAAAAACCACTTAAATGTGTGGTTGAACAAGGCACAATTCACATCAATCGGTGCTAGGTTGATACATCTCATGCTTCGCTAAAAAATGTTGTTGCCGAGGATTGAACATGAGATTCAAACACAATAGATAACCTCTTACTACCAAGGCAACTAATCTTGAGTCGTAATTGGAGACATATATTATTTACATCATTGTTTTTATGTTATTAAAATTTTAAATCTTGAATTAAAATTAAATTGATAACACAAGTATTTTTTTTTAAAATTTTAATAGCTATATTTTATTTATGCATAATTATTAATATTTATTTAATGTAATTATGACATCATGATTTAATTTCGGTTAACATAACAGTTGAATCATTGACCCTTGACCCAGTTCTTTTTCTAGTTTGCTCAATGGTAAAACATTGGTTGGCAGTCTTGGAAAAGTAGTTGGTTAGGGGTTAAGGTGGTTGCAGTGGGGAATTTGAGGCAAGGAAAGGGATCACTAGGGATGGAACTGTGACCATAGTGGTCACAGGTCCTTATAGACACCCCATTTTAACTGGCATGTTTTTTTCCGAACACCCGATGATGAAAGTCAAGATGTGCTAATCTTCCGAATTCTTCAGCAAGAAGTCTGAACTTAGGCTTTAATTCCAACCTTACACCCGTTTTGGCCAAAACATTTTAGACCAAATTACCTTTTTCAAAATACATTTAGTTGCGCAGTTCCAAACATTTCCAAACATTTCTATAATGTCCCGAGACTTGCCTTTTCAAACTATAAA
This sequence comes from Camellia sinensis, assembly GCF_055761805.1. Taxonomy (NCBI): domain Eukaryota; kingdom Viridiplantae; phylum Streptophyta; class Magnoliopsida; order Ericales; family Theaceae; genus Camellia; species Camellia sinensis. Next base: position 139,246,193 of record NC_138969.1, on the reverse strand, counting down.
CATTGTCTTTTTTAGTAGATCGAGTGAAGGATTTAGTGGGAACGAATAGAAATGGTGAAATCCTCTGAAATACAAATCATGCTAGATTTACCTTATTGATCTAACTGTATATTTTTCATCCAGCCATACAACAACTAATGGCTGGATGAAAAATATAGTCGGCCGAATGAATAATGGTACGGCTGGTTAAAATGTTCGGGTACAGAGCATTTTCGATAATTTTAGCTCATTTTTTTTTGTGAATTTTTTACAAATATCTTAGATATTTTGACTCCTAAAGTCTACAAATACATGACCAAACTTCTTTCTCAAGTGTTACAAATTTTTCAAAGGTCAAGAGACTTGTTTTTGAGAGCCCATCACCTTACCTCTCTTCTAACCTCCATTTTTCAAACACCATTAGAGATTAACTTTAAGCTTCTTGCTAAAGATCCTAAGCCATACTAAGAGATCTTGAGGGTGATAAGAAAGGGGTTTGACAACCAAGAAGCTCACCCTCTTCCAAGAGGTGAAGCTTTGAACGTTTTTCGTCTTCTCTCTTTCTTTCTTCATCTATAAGCTCTATATTTCATTGTTAGCTTGTTGTAAATCATGTGATGAATAGAAATGGTTAAATCCTCTGAAATACTTGTTTCTCCTTTCAAATCATGATATTGATCTAATGGTATATTTGTCATCTGGCCATACAACAACTCATGGCTGGATGAAAAATATAGTCGGCCGGATGAATAATGGTATGGCTGGCTGAAATGTTCAAGTACAGAGCATTTTTGATAATTTTGACTCTCTTTTTTTTGGGTGTGAATTTCCTACAAATATCTTAGATATTTTGACCCCTAAAGTTTACAAATACATGACCAAACTTCTTTTTCAAGGGATACAAAATTTTCAAAGGTGAAGAGACTTGTTTTTGAGAGCTCATCACCCTACCTCTTCTCCAACCACCATTTTTCAAACACTATTAGAGCTTAACTTTAAGCTTCTTGCTGAAGATCCTAAGCCATACTAAGAGATCTTGAGGGTGCTAAGAAAGGGGTTTGACAACCAAGAAGCTCACCCTCTTGCAAGAGGTGAAACTTTGAACGTTTTTCATCTTCTCTCTCTCTCTCTCATAATTAACTTGTTGTAAATCATGTGATGAGTACTCATGGATGCGGGGAGAACTAGGATATAGCCACCCATACATTGAGTTGATTGTCCCCTTCATTTTCTTGTACTTTTGCATGCTTGTCCTTGATTTACAGGGTTTTAACCCATTGTTCTTGTATATATGGATATGTAAAATGAAACCTTGTGGATGTGGTTGGGAGTTAGAAAGTAGCCACCCATTCACAAGTTTGATTATGTAGTGTAATTTATTTCTTTCAATTCCAATAAGTAGTTATGGTTGTGGAATGGAGGTAGTTGGGTGAGTCTTAGGATTTGGTGTTGGGAGAGTTGTGGACTTTCATTTTGTTGTTCTTTTGGAAGTAAAGTAAGAGGTTTTTGGTCAAAAATGTTAAGAACTCTCTTCTCAATCTATCTTGAACATGGAAAGAGATGGAAACATCCATATTCCACGGGTAGAAGAGGAGTTTTTAACAATCTTTGATGAATCTCTTACTTTCAATGTAAGGCTCTCACCAAGAAGTAATGAACATTAATATACTCTCTCTTATAAATAGCATGAATTTGGGTATTAATATGCCCCTATTCACAAAGAGATGATTGTAGGTTTCCATTCATTTCTTGGGTCTGAATTTCTTCCAACCTCAATTTCCATTTCATTTGATGAATTGTTGTAAATATCGTGTTATTAGTGGCTTTTTGTGTTGCTAATTACGGGTTAGGCCCCTCTACCTCTTTCTTGAGTGTATTTGTAAGAGAAAGAGGTAGAAAGGACGAGAATCCTTTCAGAAGTTGTTATTGTTCTGTTTTAGCTCTATTGCACAAAACAAATTTTCCTTTGGATTATTTATCCAGTCGACAGAGAAACCATTCGGCCAATAAAACTTTCATTCGGTCGGCTTATATTTCTCCAAGCAGAACCAAGCAGAACATAGTAGCTTCTAAAGGATGATTTCCTGGAGTATGAGGCTGTTGTTTATAATTTATTCATTTTTATCCCATGATTTGTTAGATTCAACTTAATTTGGCTGAGTCAATTCATTATTATAATAGCTTTCAATCCCATGTCTTCTATTTATTCATCTGTTGTAATAATTCCCAACACCACGTCTTCAATTAATTCGTTGCTGTAAATAACTCCCAACCCTATGTCTTTCTAGCTCTTTTATTTCTATGCTTTCCTTATATGTTGTAAAGCATCGTGTTTTATTTACCATATCCACGTGTGCATCCATTTTTCATGTATACAGATTTAGTTCATTTACATTTGTGGAATTCATCAAACTTAAGATGATTTTGTGCGCTACCTTATGCCATGAGATGATACTCATGTCACTCGTTAGCAACCGAGTCCTTAGTTGCATTTTGTGGGTGTATTGCATCAGTTATTTCATATAGGATCATGTATGTGTATATAGCATATTACTTTCGGCTTGCCATAGATAAATGCCAAGTGAGCACTTACTATTTTAGCATCGCAGTTGTGTATGCTATTTTATTATGTCTAGCATTCTACCACGTGGCTATGTGCTTCAGTGATATGCCTCTCTGACTGCCAATGGATGGAAGTTGTGTTGCTTATATTGGAATGACGTTGATAGATATGCATATAAGCTCAATTTCATTTTTTTTTTGTTGAGTTGTAAATTTATTCAAAATCCTTTCAAAATGCATAAAATCAAAGTATAACCAAAATGAATGACACAATCTATAATTGCTTACTTCACACAGTATTGTTAGCATTATTAAAATCAGAATATGAACATATGAAGACAATAAAACTCACATCATGACTTAGTAGAGGCCGATCTTTTGATCGGGCAAGCGAGGATGTTCAATTCATAACATTTCCCCTTCATACCTAAGTTCCCGAACTGAGACACTTTGGTTATGACAGACAGTGGCCTTTGGTACGAGTCATGGGTTTTCTAGTTTTTTCAAAAGATTAGGTGGCGACTCTGAAATCTGGTGACGTAGTCCATTTTTGGGGAAGGTTTTGCAATAAAATGGATTTTCTTTACAAATTGCCGGATTTGGATTTTTATTTATGTTTCACATTGCATTTGTGAGACTGGATTAGGAGATCAGAAGTCAAAACTGCTGGGCGCGCTCAAGTATCTCCCAAAAGCATCCTGTAGTGCTGGGGCAACAATTAGGCTGTGAAAGGGCATGAATGAATAGGTTTCGACAGTGATGGTGGCAAAGCATCATAGTAATGGTGGGGTGTTTGTGGATAGGTAGTGTGTATGGAGAAATAGAGTGGATTTACTTGAGGGACAAAAATGTAATTTGATTATGGAATAAAAATGTAATTAAAAAGATTAGAGTGATAGTGTGTCCTGAGAGAAGTATTGGTGTGCAAATAGAATTTTCCAAAACACAGAGGTGGTGACATTAAGAAGAAAGATAGAATCAAATAGCAACATTTTTTTTTTCCTTTTTCATTTTTAAATATCAAGTGTAAATGTTTTAGATTCCTTCATGCAATTTTTCTTAATATAAAGGTGTTAGTGTGATTTAACTTTTGGGCATGTTTGATTGAGTAAATTATAATATAGAATTGAGATATCTATATAACTTACATTCCGATGTTTGATTACATTATTTGAATGAGATTTTGATGAATATTCTATCTAGTAAAGTTGACACTTTTTATTATTTTTTATTTTTTTAACAATAATCAATTCTACACTAATTGTATGAATTAAAAAATTCCACTATTAATGCTACTAACTGACATTTGTTTTATGTTATATGTTTTTTGGGAAAATAACACTAACACCTCTTGAATTTGTCTTAAATCATATTGTCACCTCCTTATTCCTTAAAATCACATGGACATCCCCTTACTTTAGAATTTTGTGTGATAAATGAACCCATATGTGAGTCAACCATTATTTAACCTTATAAAATTTGTCGATGTCAGCAAAATATCACCCTTTAATGCCTACTTTACTGTCACGTTCCTAACTTGCCCTTGAAGGTTGGAGTGGTGACCAACCAATAATCATAGATTACATGGTCTCTTAACAAAAACAAAAAAAAAAATTTATTTAATAATGGGGCCTAAAGTGGAAGCAAAACAAAAATAACATTGTTCATTGAGTAGTACATACATGATATGACAATCATGTATTTATATTTTACATACACGCAATAAATATATTACATGAAAAGCAAACATTCATATTACAAGTTCCAAACTCAAGACTTCTCAAAAACATTCCAAAGGAGGCAACAAGGGCCTTGGCTCGGGTGTCATACATGATATGACAATCATATATTTATATTTATGTTGAGCAGTGCATACATGATATGCCAATCATATATTTATATTTTACATACACATAATAAATATATTACATGAAAGGCAAACATTCATATTACAAGTTCCAAACTCAAGACTTCTCAAAAACATTCCAAAGGAGGCAACAAGGGCCTCAGCTCGAGTGTCACTTCCAAAAGCTTCACAAAAGTTGACGAAAGCAAAACTCTAAACTTGATCTCCCAAATGCTCACCTACATATATATATAGGGGAAGGCGGTAAGCTCAAACCTAATGAGTAACACCAATATAAAGGGTTTAATGAATGAAGTCCAATGTCACGCCCCACTTTTTATTATCTGGTTAACATTACCAAGTCTATCATTATAGTCTATTTCATTAATACAATACGGAAAGGAAATCAACTGACATCCATAAATATATAAAGGTTCCCTCCATTGCGTTTACAAATTGAAATGTAACATGAATTACAATGAAATAAATTGCCCGTAGGCTTACACTATTACATAAAAGAGAAAGGGGTTCAATCTTTTTTACATCAACGGCATTTTGCCAACAAATAAGGGCCCGGTGGCCAACATGTAAGGAAGATCACCGATCTTGTATCACTTATAAACTTGTACCTGAAAAAGGATTAACAACGTGGGATGAGCATAAAGTGTAGTAGGGGTCCCAACAAGATTCTAAACAATAACAACATATTATGATCATGAATGCTTCATATCATGCAATATAAATAAGTAACGGTTTATAATCAAAGTAAACTTACACATATATATGGGTTTCCAAAAATTCGTCAAATTTGCGCAACAATACATAACGTTCTGTTTTCCTTCTCTTACATTATCCATTTAAAAAAGAACATATATTAACAATGCAGGAGAGATCAATGAAGTAAATGAAGTGGGTGGATGGTTTCCAGAGAAAGATGAGAGAAAAGAGAGTGAGATTTAATGTAGAGAGAGAGAGAGAGAGAGAGAGAGAGAGAGAGAGAGAAGTGAAAAGTGAAAGAAAAATGTGTAAGGGCTCAACTTTTGAGTGATTGGACACATTTTTCAGAGTAGACTGCAGACACACCGCTCGAGTGACCAAGCCTGTGCTTGAGTGAACAATTCAAACTCCCCGAATCTCCCTCCTGTAGCAATCCCAATTTTGACCCGTCTCTTGTGGTGTTCCGGGCACGGGTTGATATGGTTTTGAATGGTGTTGCGTATCTTAGTTTCCCTTGTATTCCCCTTATTTTTGGTTATCGGGTTATAGTGGTGTGTTTGGAATAGTTAATGTCTCCAAACCTTTAGATGCGAATCCGACTCGAATTATGCCTTGTAGAGTTGTATCGGAAGTTAGTTTTTTCATGTTTTGCCACTTCGTTGAGTATGTCAGGGGTCGAGTCACCCTATACTGCTTACGGGGGTTGAGCTGCCCGGTCAGCTTGCCGAAGCAAAAATGCAAAATGCATTCAAAGTTGCTTGTCTGCTGAAGCGGCTGTTTATGCGTTCGAGCGGAGAATGTTTGGTCCTAGAAGTTTGACTTGTCTGCAAAAGTACTGGGAAAGTGTATTTGATGCTCGAGCGGGGCTTTCCACGCTCAAGTGGACCATGTTATATCAGTTCGTGAATCTGATATTTCATATCACTTTTGTATATATATCTCTCAAAAAATATTTCCTCTCCCTTCTCTCTACATTTCTCTGCACAAACTAGATCAAAAACCTTGATTTCTCAAGATCCATTTGAGTTTTGTCGTTGCTTCTTCATCAAAGTGGGTTATCATCTCGAGGGCTTCGTTGTGTGCAGTGAAGATCGAGTTTCGACATTGTTGATTTTGGGGGTTTCATCTCATTTCTTCTTCAAAACTTGAGGTAGGGATTTTCTTAGAGTTATATATATATTTTTGCAAGATCTATATGATTTTTGAAATCATTTTTCGATAGCTTTGAAAATTGATTGTTGATTCAAGAAGTTGAGCGATTTTGAAAGTGGGTTTGTCTCATGTTCTTTTAAAATGATGTTATGGGTTTTGATCTTCGTTAATTGAAGAAAAGATGATTTTGGAAAGTTTTCTTTCAAAAGATTTGAGTTGTATAGTTTTGGTGAGAAAACCTAGAATTTAGGGATTTTTTTAAAAGAGACTGAAAATTCATGAATAATATTATTATATTTATTTTGTGTGTCAAAATAAATGGATGTTTGGAAAATTTCTTAGTTATATTTATATAAATGATGAATTTCAGGGAATATGAGAATTGTTGTTCACTTTGGAAATTAGTGTTTAAAACGTTGAAATAGTCTTGAAATGACTAATTGTTGAGGATACTTGAGAAGAGGGAATTTGGTTTTTCCTTGGATGATGAATTGGAATAAAAGTATTTATATTCATTTTGTATTATTGGCATAACAATTCATTTAATTACATTAAACTTTGAAAGTTGATTGGAAAATTTGCATTGAGAAAAAAATGTTGAGAAACAAGTTTTCATGAAATGGTTTTGGGGTAAATACGTTGGTAAATCTTGATAGGTGGTGTAGATGATATTGAATAAGTTGGCTTGAGGGTCTAGGGTGAAAGGCCGAAAACCCGCGCGGATAGGTGTCGAGCTTTCCGGTTTAATACCGGTAAAAATGACAATTCGGTAGTACTTGTATAGTCTACTTGCAGACACCGACTTAGGGATTACCAGAGTCGTATTTACTGGCCTTGAAATAAATTGTTAAGTTTTGAACAATTGAAATTGCATGACATCATTGAGCATGATAGTTTTCAAACGATGAAAATGTGATTTATCTTAAAAAAGGGCATAGCATGGCATGTGTATTTCATCTCTTGAGACTTGTATAAAATGTATATACTTCGTTAAAGATTTTCTACTGGGCTTTATGCTCACCCTACGGGATTTTTGTGCAGGAAAAGGTGTGGTTATGTCGCCTAACTAAATACAAGGAAATGTGTGTTGAGAGTATGAGACTCTCATTTTGCTGTGACTCTGTATGTAAGCCAATGGCTGTATGTGCGTGGGTTTGAATAACCATTTTGTGTAACCAAGCTCAAGCCTTGGAAACTTGTAAACCATTGGGGGTATTTATTTGTTTATTTACTTGCTGTTGGATTAATGTATTGTTGCATGAAGAACTATTGTATCATGTAATATAAGTTTGGAGATTTATATTCGATTTTTCTTAAAAGAACCATGATTGTTGTATTATCATTTGGGCTAGAAATTTGGGGTGTTACACTTTGGTATCAGAGCTATCGGGTTTGAATGCTTAGAGCTCGTGAGAAGGGGCTGTTTAACCACAATGGGTTCATTTAGCATGCTTAGGAAGTGTTATGCATTTTGTGACTATGTGATAATATGCTTATGTAACTAAATGGGTATGAGATTGGACTTTTGGAATGTTGTTTGCGCCTGTTAAACTCCTTGAGGTCTTATTAGGAGGGTATTTGATCAATACTCATTCTACTAAGAATTTTTTATTTTTCATGGGACGAATCTCATCACAAGAGTATAATCCATATGTGTTTACATGACTAAGTGCTTATGTGGGGTGAAATTTAACTGTTATATGGTAGAGGAATATATAGAATTATTGTGATCAAACGTGTAAGGCAAGTTGCGGGCACGTGTGGGTTAGTGTGCTAAATTAATTCTATTGTCATTTATAGGATGTCAGGAAGAGGTCAAACCCATGGTGGTAGAGGCGAGAGGCGTGGTCGGGCTCGTCGAGGTGTGCATGAGGTACTGGTCCATGAGGTTCCGATGCAAGAGGAAGAGTCCGACTAAGCTAATGTGGTTGAACAAGTGGGGTAGCCGGGAATCCCAGGACAAGCGGGTCAAACCGCAATGGGGGCCCTAGCTCGAGAAATGGCAGGGGCTTTAAAAGAGTCTATGAACTTGTTGAGGATGGAGAATCAAGCTCGAGAGAACACTGTGGAGTCAAGGGCGAGTTTCCTTACTAGAGAGTTCTTGCGGGTCAAACCGGATGTGGCCACGAGCCCAAGAAAGCGGATGAGTGGCTTGAACAAAATGTGAAGACATTTGAGATGCTTCACATCGAAGATAGTGAACTAAGAGTGACTCTAGCGAGTTACTAGCTTAAGGGAGCCGACATGGGAAGCCTTTGCAGTTGCTTTCCAAGATAAGTACATACCTCCAACTGCTAGGGAGACATTGAGGCAAGAGTTTAAAGACCTTAAACAACTCGACATGCCTGTGGTAGAGTTTGAGGTGGTCTTCTCTAGTTTGTCCAGATTTGCACCAGAGTTGGTGGTAACGGAAGAGCGCTGTTGCATCGAATTTGAAAAGAAATTGAAAACAAAAATTATGTTCAAGCTTGTCGGAAATATGATTTGGGAATATGACTGTCTTGTGGAGACGGCAACACATGTAGAAATTTCCATACAAGCCGAGGAGGTGAGGCTTCGGAGTTCGAGGTCTAGGGGCCAAGAGTCTCAAGGAGACTATAAGTAGAACAAGAAGAGTAGGAACACCTATCCATCCTAGTCCCAACCACAGCAGTCTAGATCTACTTTTCCTTTGCCTAGTGCGGGTCTGGAAAAAAGTGCATCGAGTAGCTTTTCGTGTTTCAAGTGTGGCAACCGGGTCACAAAGCCTTCTCATGCCCACAGAAGGTAGGAGGGTTGTTAATATTACTACCACCTAACCGATCTCAAAGTCAGTCTCAGTCTCAGAATAAAGGTCAAGGGTTTAATTGTTATCAGTGTGGTTAGCTGGAGCATATGAAGAGAACTTGCCCACAATTAGGAGGCACATCTGGTGCATCAGGGTCGAGGCAGACTCAGAGCCACCAGTAGGCTCAATCAGTCCAAGCTTCGTGAGTTAATCAGGGAGCCGCTTCGGCTCAGTCAGTACAACATGCCTATGCTTCGAGAGGGGAGCAAGTTAATTAGGGGCCACAGGGGCGCGTGTATGCTGTTAGCGTGCCAAAGCAATTGCCAGAATCCTCAGTTGTGAGAGGTATTTTTGTTGTATGTAATTCTTTGGCTAATGTATTGATGGACACGGGTGCGTCTCATTCATTTATATCTACTGCATTTGTTTCTGCATTGGGATTAGAGGTAGCACGGTTAATGCCTCTACTCAGAGTAGAGTTACCTGTTGGGGGTACAGTTGAGTTAGACTGTAATAACCTGACCCTCGTACATGATTCTGGTATTTTTTCAGTCCTCTATTCTGTGTTTTTGAATGCTTATTGTGAAATTCTATATGAAACTACATTGAATTAAATGAAACTTGGAAATATGGATTCCTATCTGTTGAATAAGAAAATTATCTGTCGTACCTAAACTATTTGAATTCGGAATTGGAAGCCTTAGAGACTTAATTTTCTGAAATTGATTTGACATTTGAAATCTGCATGATTTTTAAGCTATAATGGGATTTTCTGTGGAATTTCAATTTGGGATTCTTAAACGATTAAATTTTTGTCTTATTCACCCTTAAACAAATATCTTTCCATATATATCAAGTTCCTTGACCATTTGACTTGGAAGCTCCATCTCCTGGAGGAAAAAAAAAAAAAAACAATTAGAGAAGGGTTTTGAGAAGTGGGGAAGGACAAGATCAACAAAGAAGTAAAGAATTGAAAATTTAAAGAGAGATCTAGATAGTGAAGTTCAAGGTAGGCCTAAGTTTCCCAAATTCAATCTTTTCTTTTTTTTTTTTTAATTTGGAGAAGGAATTGCTTAATATGGTGTAACCTAGAGTTGTAATAGAGAATTGGATGGGTGTATTGATCTCTTGGTAACAATAATGCTATTATTTGATGATTTTCACTTAATATGGGTCACCTAAGAAGAAATCTACAACTTATGTCTTGAATTACCATGTTGATACTTGTGTAAATATATGGTTATACATGTGTATATGTGTATGTGATAGAAATAGATTATGGTGGTGAATAATTGAAGTAAATCAACTCCATGTTCAAGTGGTTGTGTTTATAGTCATGTTTACCTAATTTTTGAACCATGTTTTGGTATGTGAAGAATCTGTTTTGGACCTCTTGGATGATCACCAAAGAAGGGGATTTGTATAATTTTCGGACTGCCAAACAGGGGCTAGACCGCACGTGCAGAGGTCGTGGCCGCACGTGCGGAGAAGAGGAAAAAAATTAGGAAAGCATACTGTTTTTGGCCGCTCGAGCGGTGGAGGGGCACCGCATGTGCGGTACATGTCCGCACGAGCGGAGGGTATGGCTGCACGTGCGGCCCAGGTTAGAAATTCTGTTCGCTCCGTTTTACGTGCTTAACCCTCAGCTCTTTTTGGAATTTGTGTTTGATACCTTTTGATGACTGTACATGTAATTGAAATGTAATAACGCAAGAAATGGTTTAACAAGAGAAAGAAACTAATGTGTGTTATCTATGTGTGTAGGACATACCACAGGAGGAACCACCGCTACGCAACAACATTGTGAGTAATAATACACCGAATGTACATTTATTTACTGTTAATATCTGCTATTACGATTCTATTTTTCGACAGTTATGACATTAATATATGTGTTGATTGGAACTCGGTGGAAATGTAATGTTAAAAGGATTATGTACATTTCTGTATTTCTGGGCCGAAAGGCTGTTCAGTATACTTCTGGGCCGAAAGGCTGTTCTGTATTTCTGGGCCGAAAGGCTGTTCTGTATTTCTGGGCCAGTAGGCCGTTCTGTTATAACTGTAATACTAGGCCCAAGGCCGTTCTGAAAGTAAAACAATATCAGACTCACTAGTTGGATTTCATTTTTGTGAATGCACTGTTATGCTTTGTGGTTAAAGTTGGTCATTAAACTGCTTAAGTATTATTATTCACTGAGCTTGTCTCATTCTGTAATTTGGTCTGATTCTGTAGGTAATCAACTTGGAGGTCAATCCTAGCATCAATATCATCTATCTTTTGTCAACCTAAGAGCAACCAGGCACTTGGAGAAGCCCTTTGCATGCTAGTGCAGTTTTGCTAGACTTTGTCATTTTGTACTAATGTTTTGTTGGCCAAAGTTGATTGTATCTAATGTTTTGTTGTATGCCCAACCTCTGGGCTGGCCTTGTATTCTTTTGTGTATGTAACTTAAACTCGGATGCATGTTCACTATATGTTTAATTCTGAATTGTGGTCCTGGCATATTTGTAGTCGCTCAATGGATGTGTCTGCATGTTATTCTATTATATTAACGCTTCCATTCAGGTCTCGAATATCATATATAGCAGGATAAGTGTCTATTTTTGATTAGGTCATGCCCAAAACTTTTAGGGGCGAGTTAGGGGTGTGACATAGACCGAGGTTGTCGTGATTGTGAAATAGAAGTTGCTCAGCGTTGACTTTTGTTTGCTTTTGTGTTGCTAGATACGTTGAGTTTTGATGTCATTTTAGGCATGGACTGGTTGTGTTCTTATCAAGCTGTGATTGATTGTTACCGTCAGACAGTTACGGTGTGCACTTCGGGTGGTGATTGTTTCTATTTTTAATAGAGCCTTGTCACTGGTTGTTGACCCTTGTAGTAGGAGCAAGCTTAGTGGCCTTCTTGCATCTCTTTTGGATAGTGATAGTGACGGGGCTCGTGTTGAGTTCCCAAGGGTAGTTTGTGAATACCCGAATGTCTTTCCAGAAGACCTTACTAGTTTACCACCTCACCAGGAGATCGAGTTCTCCATTGAATTAGTGCCTGGCACGGCACCGATTTCCATGTCACCGTATAGATTTGCACCCGCCAAATTGCATGAGTTGAAGATTCAATTCCAAGAACTTTTAGACAAGGGCTTCATTCGCCCTAGTACATCGCCTTGGGGAGCGCCGGCTCTCTTTGCGAAGAAGAAGGATGGGTCATTACGGTTGTTTATTTGTGGGGGCCGAATAAAACTATTACGTACGGAGGCCAAATAACTTGAGGAAAGAAACCAAGTTATGTATTAAACGGCTCTATCCCGGAGGGATAGAGGCCGAATAACCAGATCGGCCAAAGAATTAGCTGTAGACCTGGCCGAGTACGAACAGTTAGCCGAATGAGGGATTATTCATTGGCGAAAGGTGGGCCCAACCATCAACATCAAGGACGACTATAAATAAAAAGAGTATCAGCTAAGAGGAGGCATGTGAGAACAAGTAAGTTTAACTTAAGATATAAGCAACCAAGAGAGTATACATTAAATTATTCGTCGGACTGCTAATTCCGGCACTCCTGACCGGAGTGTTCATTCATTTTTAGGTGATTAGCTGAGGATCTCGAGTGTCGTATTGGATCCAAAGAGTATTTCCAAACCACTTCTTCACAATTGGCGCCGTTTGTGGGAATACTCCAGCACATCCATGGCGGGCGTGACGGAAGATCCTCTAGTAGTCGCTGACGACCTTACACCACAAGTTGATACCACTCCAAGCAACATGCTTGGACCAAAAAACATTACCGCACGAAGAGCCTTGAACTTTGAATCAACTGCCTATACCTCACCCTCGACATCAGCACATGAGACAATGCAAGCGATTCTGGATCAGGCGAAGCAAAATGAACAGAGGTTGGAAAACCTGATGACCGAGAATGAACGCCTTCGACAGGATTTGGCCTTGGAGGTAGCAAAATCCCAACAGGCCGCGTGCCAAGATCCGGGATGACATCTGAGAAAGGATGGTCGACGACCTTGAATTTGGAGACAAGATAGTGGCAGTGATTCTCACTCGTCATCCCCAGAATCCAAAAAGAAGGGACGAGTCGAAGTCTCCAGTTTTTCCGAAGGGAGTCTGCGTGCACGGAATAAATGAAGAAGAAATGATTTAGATGAAGAGGATCAACATGACTCCTTTGTGCGACGGATCGCAAGGGCGGTACTACCCAAAAAGTTCAAAGCTCCATCGTTCACCCTATATGATGGAAAATCAGACCCCACTGATCACATCCGTCATTATAAGCAAGCCATGACGTTACATGCAGACGACGAGGCCCTCATGTGTCGAATATTTCCCAGCAGTTTGGGACCATTGGCCGTTAGATGGTATTATAAATTGGAATCGGCATCAATTAAGAGCTTCCATCAACTCCAAAAATCTTCAGGGCAAGGTTCATCACCAATGAGGTCCAACCGAAGCAGGCCGATTCTCTCTAGGCAATGCAAATTCAACCAAAGGAAACCCTACGTGCTTATTTAGCGTGCTATTAGGAATGCTTTAATATCGTAGATGATGCCTGCAATGACTCCATGGCCATCACCGCCTTTAAAATGGGGTTGTACCCTGATAATGCCCTCCGCAGCTCCTTGACCAAAAGGCCCCCCAAAACAGTTTGGTCGCTAATGAAAAAAGTCGAGGAATACTGCAAAGTGGAGGATGACACCTTGCGGGTTAAAGTTGGGCACAAGGCCAAAAAGACGGCCCCATCTGAGATCGTTCAGCCGATAAATTCTGTACCATCACGGAGCCTTGAACCACGAAATCGGTCTAAACGAGACAAAAGACGAGATTCGCGCCGATCAAATGACCAATGTTCACACCGGGCTAATAAACAACTTCAAGTGGATAGCAGGTGCATCAGGCGCGCGGATAAGAAATATACGGAGTTGTCAGAGCTGATCAGTACGGTTATGTCTAAAGTTCAACATCTTCCATTCTTCAAATGGCTACCCAAGATGGTGGGACCTCCCAACACGAGGAGACGGGATAGACGGTGCGAATATCACAACGACCACGGTCATGATACTGACAGTTGTTATGCATTGAAAGATCACCTTGAGGAGTTGGTACAAGACGGTCGGCTTAAGCAACACGTCCGAAAGAACAACAAAACAGTTACTTTACGGCAAGATTCACCCCCACTCGGCGTAATCCATATGATATACAGCTTACCGACGGCATCCGCGGTACATATAATTCAGTCGCATCCTGAACCCCAAAAGCAAATCACACCAGCGAAACGACCCTATGAAGCTCTGAGTATTACTTTTGACGATTCTGATTTGGCCGGTATAACGCTTCCCTACATTGGTCCCTTGGTCATCGAGCTACGCGTAAACCGATTCACCGTTGAACGTGTTCTCATTGACCAGGGGAGCACTTCAGAAGTTATGTACTACAAGACCTTCGTCAAACTCGGTTTCACTAAGTCAGACCTGTCTCCAGCTTATTATCTGTTATTCAGCTTCAATGCTAATTCGGAATATCCGTTGGGCAAAATCACATTACCAGTTTGGGCGGGCTTCCGGTCAGTGGATGTAGAATTTTTGGTTGTCAAGCTCAATTCACCGTATAATCTCATTATGGGACGAACTAAGCTGCATACCATGCAGGCCGTGCCAAGCACCTATCATCAACTACTTCGTTTTCCGACTGAATGCGGCATTGAGCAAATTCGAGGTTCCCAAAAATCGGCGTAGACATGTTATTTTCTTGCCTCAAAAACAACAAAGGAGCTGGAAGTGAATTCAATTGAGGTGCCAGATCGAGAGAGCCTTGACGACGTTGGGCGGCTCCCAAGTGAAAAGCCAACCAGAGCCCTGGATCGGGTTGAAATTGATGGAAATCCTGACAAGTTCTTCATGGTCGGCGCCTCCCTAAATAAAGTTGATAGGCATAAGCTAATTTTCTTCTTACTTGGCAACCTTGATGTATTTACATGGTCACCATATGAGATGCCTGGGGTGGATCCATCTATGTCTTAGCACTACTTGAATGTTGATCCCAAATGTAAGCCAGTTATCCAGAAAAGCTGGCGTTCGGCCGTGGAGCACACTACTGCCGTTGTTGAAGAAGTTGACCAGTTACTTGATGCTAGGGCAATCCGCGAAGTGACCTACCCTACATGGCTGTCGAATACTGTAGTCGTAAAGAAGAAAAATGGAACTTGGCGTGTTTGTGTAGATTTCACAGACTTAAACAAAGCTTGTCCTAAGGATTGCTTTCCTCTCCCCAGAATTGACCAACTCGTCGATGCAACGGCACATCATCAACGTATGAGCTTCCTGGATTCATACAGAGGCTATCATCAAATTGTCATACATCCGGAGGACCAAGAAAAAACCGCATTCCTCACCTCCAGAGGAACCTATTGCTATAAGGTTATGCCTTTTGGGCTGAAGAATGCGGGGGCAACCTACCAAAGACTAGTCACTACCATGTTCAAGGAGCAACTCAGCCGTACTATGGAAGTGTATATCGATGATATGGTGGTCAAGTCCAAAGAAGAGCAAACTCATCTAGCCGATCTAGAAGAGACATTCGGCATTTTTCACAAATACAAAATGAAACTGAACGCTTCTAAATGTGCCTTCGGCATCGAATTCGGCAAATTCCTTGGCTACGTTGTTAACCACCGCAAGATTGAAGCCAACCCGAGGCAAATCACATCAATTCTAGAACTCGGCTCTCCTTGGTCGGTCAAAGAGGTTCAAAAGCTGATGGGAATGGCCGTTGCACTCAACAAATTCATCAGTCGGTCCACAGATCGCTGCCGACAATTCTTTCATACTCTTCGGCAGGGAAAAGCTTTTGAATGGACCCCTGAGTGCGAAGCCGCCTTGGAAGGTTTGAAGACTTATCTCCGATCAGCTCCACTCTTGATAACACCTTCGGCAGGTGATCCGCTCATTTTATATCTGGCAGTCTCCGACCGGGCCGTCAGCGCCGCACTATTAAAGGAAGAACTAGGGGAGCAACGGCCAGTTTATTATGCGAGCAAAGCAATGGTTGACGCCGAAACACGTTACCTTCTGTTGGAAAAACTCGTCCTTGCTCTCGTCATGGCAGCAAGAAAACTGATGTATTACTTTCAGGGGCATACCATTGGGGTACTAACGGACTACCCCCTCCGCTCAGTACTCCATAGTGCAGAAGCATCAGGGCGCGTTTGAAAATGGGCTCTCAAACTCGGCCAGTACGATATTCAATTTCTGCCCAGAACCTCAATCAAGGGGCAAGTGCTCGCCGACTTTGTGGCTGAATTCACTGGATGTCTCGCCAACTTTAAGCCTGATCAAATTCAACCTTAGCCAAATTGGAGAATTTACATTGGGGACATTTGGTAGTTGTATTGTGACGGATCATCCAACCAACGTGGTAGTGGGGCGGGCGTAGTGATCATGGCTCTCGACGGGCAACAATTGAACAGGCTGTCAAACTAGGCTTCGAAGCATCGAACAATGAAGCCGAATATGAAGCGTTGTTAACCGGCTTACGGAACGCACATCTCCTTGGTGCTCGGCATCTGTTTGTCTTCTGCAACTCTTAGCTAGTCATCAACCAATTGAAGGGGGAATACGCAGCCAAAAATGACCGTATGGCAGCTTACATAAAAACGGTGAATTCTTTGCTGGCAAAATTCAAGCACATGAATTAAATCAAATAATCCAGGATCAAAACACACATGCAGATGCCTTGGCTTGCTTAGCCTCCGCAATCAACTCAGAAATTAAGCGGACAATTGAAGTAGGATTTATCCCTGAGCTGAGCATTTCCCCCTCAGAGTCAATTAAAATCAATATCGTAGAATTAGGGCCAAGTTGGTTGGACTCCATCACTGCATTCCTGTCTTCTGAACAGCTCCTGACAGACAAGAAAAAAGTGCACAAACTACGAAACAAAGCCTTGAGATATTACTTAGATTCGCAAGGAAAGCTCTACAAAAAATCCCTTTCTGGTCCATACCTAGAATGTGTTCATCCGGATAAAGTCGAAGAACTCTTGACCGAAATATACAAAGGTAGTTGTGGTGCCCACTCTGGTGGGCGTTCTTTGGCTCATCGAGCTATAACACAGGGGTACTACTGTAGACGTCCCTGAACGTCTCGGGAGGAAATTCCCCCCGTTTTGTTCATTGGGCTCACTACAGTTCATGACTCAATGTCACGGTCCTGTATCTAATCTCGCCGAGTGCAATGCAAGACCGATGAAATCATCAAAGAGTCCAAATCTGGCAAATCATTTTTGAAAACAGATTTTTTGAAAGAAGTGCCAAACATGGACTGTTTTTCCAGATACAGAGTCGCCACCTAAATATTTTATTTTGGAAAATTTAGGAAACCCTGACTTATTGCCTAAGGCCACGTGTCCGTCATCACCAAAGTTGCCTCGGCTCGGGAACTTGGGTACGATTGGGGAAGGTCACTTCGTGAGCACCCTTGCTCTCCCGATCAAAGATCGGCCCCTACTAACCATGATATCGGGTTTTGAAAACACTATGCGTTCTTATTCCGGTTATTAGCCTAGATTTACTATGTGATGCGCACAACATACAAGTATAGACTGGATCACCTGAATTGGAATAAAACATTTTATGTTTGTTTATTTTGAAAATAGTTTGATGGTGCTACCTACAAGTAGGCTAAAATGTGGATTTGCCACCTTCGGGTGGGCTTAGGAAACATGGTTTTGCCATTCTCAAGTGGGCTTAAAACTCACATTTAATGAATTGTTCCAATCCAAATAACCCAACCTTCACCCACAGGCATTCAGGCAAGTATATCATATAAGCAAATAGCCTCATGGTAAGCATGCTATCATGGCAGTCACTCACACGCATGCAAGGATGCTAAAGCATAAAACTTACCGAGTACTCCAAGCCAAAGCAGAAGCTATGTTAGAAATCCATGCATGATCCTAACTATACAGAAATGCCTAATGCAACACATGCAAAATGCAACTAAGATAGGCTCGGCTATTCTAAAGATGGCATATGAAATGCTACAACTAACAAGTATTCAATTTGGAATTGAAATACAAATGCAGTTAGTATGGTGCGTCGAGCCCGGTGCATGTAAGACAGATGAATGATGCAAACATGCAAGCATAAGTATGCTAATTGAAACATGCCATATTCTAACCATCATAAGCAGGTAAATAAAAGGGAGAAAGACGTGGGGTTGGAAGACATACATCACACGCACGCACACTTATTACAATTGTGCCCTCGCTTGGAGGGTCCGAATAAATAATACAGTTCGAATGAATAATTACAGTCCGAATAAATAATTACTGTCCAAATAAGTACAAAATCCTAATTAATTAACAACTTAACTAGGAAAGCGGATAAATTAGCATGCAAGCTATGGACCGCCTTAGCTCTATTCTGAATGATGAATGATGCATGTTCGAGTTACCTTGCGCGGAAATCCATTGCGATGCCCCGATTCGCCTCTATTTACACTTAATCCCGGAATGCTGTGTGAAGCTCCAGAAGGCTGTTGATTTCTGATTTGCTGCAACAGAGAGCAAGAAAGGGGCATGGCAAAGTATTTTCACATATGTATGCATGACTACTTTTCAGGACGTGTAGTCCTCGATCCTCCTGCCACCAATCACGCATATCGATGCATGATGGCCGAGGAGTCGAATTGCACGACTCAATATGAAATGAATGCACATGAAAACACAACAAGACCTAAACTCCATCATGGGTAATCCGGAGTGTCGGCGATAGGGAACTGAGACACGTTCCGTCACTCGGAGTACGAAACGTCTCTCGTTTCTCGTGCTTGGGCTAACTCCTATCCCAAACACAATGCAAATGAGATGGCATACACAAAGCTCTAACACGCAACCTAGCATGCGCAATGCTATGAATTGAAAAGGCATACACAATGCATAATGGACTTACACCAATATGAGTGGACCTCAGCCACACTCACATCAGTAGCCATTAGATGAAAATGAGACAACCGAGGACCGAACCTAAGGCATCAAATGGCACTCTACCAAAGCATGGCAAGGGATGAAAGATGGCCTATGAACATGTAATTTCCAGCACTAAAACATGATGCTAAATGATCCCAAAAACAGAGCCAAGGCAGTCCCAAAACATGCACATTTCTAGTTTAGAGCATGGCCAAAAGATGCTAACATGATGGACTAAAATAGCATGCAACATTGGCTAGCAAGCATGGTTTACATGGCATGTATATGAAGCAAATGAGAACTCATCAAACCAGCCAAAAACAGTGAATCAAACATGCCAAAATATGCCCAAATAATCACTGAAATGTAGCCAATGCATGCAAAAATGAGGGGCTTCTTTGGAAGGCCATTCAAGGGGTTGTTAAGCACATATAAGATAGACACTTAGCATGATCAAACCAACTTTGGAAATGAGTTATAACAGCCCTATAACTCACAAAATTGGCCCTGAAATCAGTCAAGGAAGCATACGATGAAAGGCCCCCTCAAAAGGCCTTGAATGGAATTGTTCTACACATGCACTATAGACATAAAATATGATCAAAAGGGCCCCAGATAGACCTAAGGCAGACCTTAAAACCCACAAAATTGGGCCCAAAAAGTGACTTCAATGCATGCAAAATAGAGCCCCTTTGGAAAGCTAATGATGCTAGTAAAGAAAATGAGGGGTGAGAGAGTCACCCCTCTATGATTTCAAAGCTCAAAACCTCATCAAAGCCATTGAAAATCCCCTAGATTTCAGTTTTAAGAGGCCAAAACAAGTCCAATGCAAATGCTCTAATGCATAGCCCTAAATATGAAAGAATGAAGCATGCAAGGAAGGAGATGACTCCAAACAGAAAAGTGATCTCAAGAAAACTTAAAGAGGAGGTCAAAAAAAGGCTTTTTCTAGTTTATAACAAATCTCGAAAATGTTCACAAGTAAGGCTAAAGTATGATGCAAAAATAGCCCTAAAAGAGAGATAGAGGGTAAGGGCTAGTAGATGACCTCAAACAGAAAAGTTCCCTTAAACAAAGTTGAAGAGGAGCTCAAAATAAGACACTTTACAGTTTTGGTCGAAGCCCATAAATACTTTCAAATAAGGCTAACCAATGGAGCAAAAAAATACAAGTTTAAGGGAAATAGGCACTTACCCTTGAAGAGCAGCAAATCTGGAGCTTTTGGACCAAGGTGGTGAACCTTTAACCCTTGCAAATCAGTCCCAAAGCGCTGGAATGGGTGATGGAGGTATGGTGCTAGGGGTTGTAGTGTAAATGACCAAGGATAATGGCCTTTTGAGCTTTGGAGAAGAGAGCTATGGAGGATGGAATGTATAAGCCTTAACCAAAATTTTCTAACCCTTAAACAAGAAGCCAAGCCTCTCCTTTATAGAGGAGAGGCTCCAAAATATCTCCAAGAGACCCCATGTATCAGCTGGCACAGCTGGATTACACTCAAAGAGAGCAAAAAGCAAGAAGCAGGCCGGCCAATTCAAGTGGTCGGCCGGCCACTCCCCCTGGTCGGCCGGCCAGGGGTCAAACAGGTCAAGAAAAATTTCTGGCTGGCCACCCCAAAAAGGTGGCCTCCCAGATGAGTGCAACACAGCTGTGTAGTGAAAAACCAGAAAAAGTGACCCAAGAGAGAGAAAAGGTAGCTTTTAAGCAAGGTTCAAAAGGGTCAAGATGAATTTTTGGGCGGCCTACCCATATTGGTGGCCTCCCAGATGAGCACAACACAATGGTGGTATGAAAAGCCAGAAAATGTGGCTCAAAAGTGGGAAAAACCAGCTTTCGGTCAGAAAAACCGACTTTTGGAGAGAGAAAATGAGAAAACTGGTTTTTCAGGGGAAAAGGTGGCCGGCCACCATCGTACCACCTTCCTAACAATGAAAATAGGGTCTCTACCAAAAATGGACCAAAACGGATGCAAAACGAAGGTTCGGGGGCCAAAACGCGCGGTTCGGGGCCCCGAAAGCAGGCTGTTAGGCACCAGAAGTGGCGTATGACCACGAAGGTGGTCTCCCGAGCCACAGTGTCTCTCTAAAGGGAGGAAATAAGGTGTGTGCCAAAAACTGGAGCAAACGGAGGTAGTTAAGCGGTCCCGAACCGAGGCACACGGCCGACGGTTCCGAAAATCAAAAACCGGGCTTCAAACGGGAAAAATGGCCTACGACCACGAAACGTAGCCTACGGCCACTGAGAGATGGTCTACGAGACCTCTCCCTCCCTTCGGGAAGAGAAAACAGAGAAAACAGGACCTGGTTCGCAAACCAAGGCAAAGCACAAAAGTGCCTCGAAGTCCGGAGGCAAGGCTCTCAGCCGAGACTCTGAAACCTCAGATCGAGCACAAAATGCAACATCACTGAGCCCTCAACTGGTGACGTCTGAGTCTTAAGGTCGGTCAAAAATGGGGTGTCTACAGTTGCCCCTCTTTGACAGAACTCGGAAGTCATACATGACGGGAGTGAATGTCAAAGCCCAGAGACGACCCATTTTTGACAAGGCCGAAGACTTAGACAAACATACAAGATAACAAAGATGTGCCTACAGGCATGCCCGCAGGCAGGGGCAAAATGAAAAATGATATGCACAAAGCCTGACGTAACTCATGACCATGCAAAGCAGCAAGCTATAATGAAGCGCACACGCAACAGTTTTAAGCAAGAATGCAAAGCAACAACTACATTTCATGCAGTTTAAGAATGCAGAGAATTATTCAATTCTCGCCACGTCTCACACGGAGAAGATACAATATCTGCGCGATTCGTCTGGTTGCACCAGCTTCAAATGAACTGTACATACAATATCGTAACTATAAAAGAGAGAAACTTAACAAGTACAACATCATTAGTAACACATGTTGAACGCTACATCGAATGCAGACAAACAGGGTGCTGATGGGAAAGCGCATCGCAATGCGAGAGACACGCGCGTGACAACGCAAGTTAAGCATGGAGGTATGACAATACCAATGAAACGTGCATAACAATGCAGGTGGTATGCATGAGAATGCAAGTGACATGCATAACAATGCAGGATAAGTGCAAATTCAAATGCGTGTTTGACGCGAAACAACGAGCAAAGAAATGCAAGTTTTGACGAGTGCGACTCAATCGTGACCTCCGGTTTACCTCCCGAAAGGGTCACAGCGTGCTCAAAAAGAATACATTTTGCTCTTGACAAGTGACGATGAAACACGCATCGAAAGTTGGAGTTGGAGTTCCCGCGGAGGGATTTCGCGACGAAAAGTGCACTTTTCTTGTACTTTCTCGGGTGCTGGGCACTCCGATGACTACCAAAATTTGCAGAGACCTTGGAGACCCTCTTGGGAACACCACCGACCAGGTTTGGAGTCCAGGGGAGGCCACCGACCAGGTTTCAGTGCAAGGGGTGGTCGGCCTACCAGAAAAGGTGACCGGCCGACCACCTAGCCCAAATCCGGGGCAGTTTGGTCTTTTTGCTCTCATTTCTTTAAATGTACATGTCCAAAGCTCTTTTCCTCATAACTTCAGCTCCGAAACTGCCTTCTCCTCCTTCCTAGACCATTTTCTCTCTCAGATCTGCGCTCTATATGCGTTTTCCAACGCCCCACGCAAAGTTGTTTCGCGAAAACTGTCAGTTTTCTTCACTTTGAACCGATTAAAATTTGATTTCGGAGTTTCTTTTCTCATTTTCACCACTTGAGGTAAGTTTGTCTCAATATTTGGAAGATTTTCTCGGGAGTTGACTTTTGTTGACTTTTTCATTTCCCGAGAGTTGACTTTTGTTGACTTTTTCCATTTTGGCTGATTTCGCTCATTTTTGCAGATTCTCTGAGATGGTGGGTCAATTTCTCCATGGTGGAGGTTCTGTAGGTGCCGGAGGCGATCCAGACATCATGTCTCTGCCACCGAGGATTCGGCCATTCATCCCCGAGAGGTACGATCCTCCGACTCATGTCCTCCCTCGGGCGGTTTTTTATCACTTTACCGACTTCGACCCTCGAGCTCCTGTGGACCTGCTACTGCGGGGGCCGGATTCCCATCCCTCCCATCAGGCACGAGAGGTACGTACTTCACCTTTTTACATTTCCTGCCTTAATTCTGCATTTTCCCGGCATTTCATGCTATGTATGCTTATTGCTCGTTTTGAACACATTCGCATGCCACGCTTTTGCTCGTTTTAGTACACAACTTGTTCTGCATGCTTAGTTTATAACACAATACTCCGTCTTGAACACACAGCTCAATCACTTGAATCACTGAAATTTGAACACACAGCCCAAATTTAATTGTGAACACGCAGCCCACATTTGTTAAAAGTTGAACACGCAGCCCAAACTTTAAATTTTTGAAATCTGAACACATAGCCCAAATTTGATGGTGAACACGCAGCCCACATTTGTTGAAAGTTGAACACGCAGCCTAAACTTTAAATTTCTGAAATCTGAACATACAGCCCAAATTTGATGGTGAACACGCAGCCCACATTTGATTGAAAGTTGAACACGCAGCCCAAACTTTAAATTTCTGAAATCTGAACATACAGCCCAAATTTGATGGTGAACACGCAGCCCACATTTGATTGAAAGTTTGAACACGCAGCCCAAACTTTAAATTTCTGAAATCTGAACACACAACCCAAATTTGATTGTGAACACGTAACCCACATTTGATTGAAAG